>NW_026988487.1:12177500-14577500 GCF_030222135.1 Aotus nancymaae
GGGTTTCACCATGTTGGCCAGACTGGTCTTGAACTACTGACCTCAGGTGAACCACCCTCCTCAACCTCCCAAAGTGTTGGGATTATAGGCCTGAGCTATGAAGAGATAAAGCTCTTCATTTGGGAACAGTATGGCATAAGACTGTTAAAATGGCTACATTGTATCCTAACAGTGGTAGCCATCAGATACTCTGAACTATCTGAGATCCCTGATCCAGCCATCCATCTCCTTCCAGCAGTGGCATGTACTGACTTCTTGTTTCTTTTCTCAGCCTGAATTGACGTCAACTCCCAATTTTGTGGTTGAAGTTATAAAGAATGATGGCAAGAAGGCCCTTGTGCTGGACTGTCATTATCCAGAAGATGAGGTATGCAGGATGGAGTGCTAGCCCCTTGGTACCCCTGGGGAACACAGCATGTCTCTTGGGAACTTCCTGTCCCTTTTAGCAGACATTTAAAGATTTTCTAGCTTAGACGGGCAAAGCCAGGGGAGGGAGAGGTATGGAGTGAGGGAAGAGGGTTAAAACCTAATGAGTGATATGCTGTCAGTGACCCCCTTTCTTTGCATGAGTCTGGCTTGTCCTGGAAAACTCTTCAGTTTCCCCAGATACTGTTTCTTCTCAGGTTGGACAAGAGGATGAGGCTGAGAGTGACATCTTCTCTATCAGGGAAGTTAGCTTTCAGTCCACTGGCGACTCTGAATGGAAGGATACTAATTATACACTAAACACAGATTCCCTGGACTGGGTGAGTGCTTGATAAGATGGGGGAACCTTTTGGACCTTGCAAGGGAGGGTCCTAGTTCAAGGAGAGAAGGAAGAATTTTAATGGAAATTAGAGATTTTTTTTTTTAACTAGTAAATGTTGTTCTTTGCAGGCCTTATATGACCACCTAATGGATTTCCTTGCAGACCGAGGGGTGGACAACACTTTTGCAGATGAGTTGGTGGAGCTCAGCACAGCCCTGGAGCACCAGGAGTACATTACTTTTCTTGAAGACCTCAAAAGTTTTGTCAAGAGCAAGTAGAGCAGACAGACACTGAAAGCCATAGTTTTACGGCAGGCTTTGGTCATTGAACAAATCCAAGTCTGAAGCTAGACATATGCTTTGAAATGATTATCATCCTAATATCATGGGGAAAAAATACCAAATTTAAATTATATATGATGTTTTATGCTCTCATTTATTACCATTTTTTTTCTGTACAAATCTATTATTTGTAGATTTTTGTATAACATAATAGACAATAAAATTGGTTTATCTCCTCCAAGGCAGTTTGTCTTTTCTATTCCTCCCCCTTCAACCTGCATCACAAAAAACCAAGAACAGATGCTGGAAAAAGGTTTTTTGTTTGTTTGTTTGTTTGTTTTTCATTCAGTATCGTTGAAAAGTTTTGATACAAAATAAATAAGTTATGAATAAAAGATTTATATGTACAAGGCTCCTCAGACGGAATGAGTTGTCTTCAACTGGGTAGAATGATGTGACTCCAAGCTGGCTCTAGAGGATCACAGCCCAAGTATCACAAGCCTAGGTTTAAACAGGAAAATAATTTTAGCTTAAATTGTATTCTAGTCATGACAGTTATCACTAGTGTAGTTTGTCAAGGAGGCCACTGATGACTACCCCTCTTGCTTTGCTGGGCCTCTGCCCTGCAGCCTTCAAACAACTGCCTTGGAAACCATCAGCATCAATATAGTCTTCAAGCTAAGATTAAATCCTGTAGATGAACTAATCAAACATCCTTACCCTCAGGAAACCAGTGACCAGAAAGACTGTATTCAAACTCTTGATAGCCTGGGGCCTTTAAAGCCCAGCAGGAAGATGAGACTCCAAATCTACACAAGATTGATGCAGGTATGTATCATAGGGGAGGTAGAAGCCATGCATGATCAGTACAGGCAGAAAACTCTCTTCCTCTTGATTTGTAGTATCAGTAAGCACCTGAGTGTAAAACTGGTTCCCAATTCCTTGATAGCTCAGCCCACCAATATGCTAAGGAATCCTGTTTGTCCTTAACCCATTTATGCAAATTTTTTTGTGTGAAAAATCAGAACTTGGGGATGACCTTGAGCAGTAGGGCATCGATAACTCCCACAGGTTTAGTGTTCCAATAATGGAACACTAGGCATAAATAGGTTACCCTTGTTTCTTATCACTTCCACAGGTAATAAATTTGGCTTTCTCTAAAAGGCACTATAGCCCTGCTAATAGGTTGGTTTAGCATATTCCATCCCCATGACCACCACCTGAGCACCTTCACATCTGAAATATTCCTAGTCCTTATAATATATCACCATCTTCTGCAACCCACCCCATCTATCTTCCAACACATCCTCAACATTTATGCTGAGCTACCCTACACCCTGACCTCACTGAATTCTAACCCAATGGTCCTTGATTCCCCCTTAAGTGAAAACCAAAGGTTGAGTGGCACACTGGACCTAGAGCATTCCAAATGTCTGCCTTTCCAAATGTTGAACTCGGAACTTAGAAAATACAATTTTGTCTTTTACCCTCCTGTTTCTTGTTTTTTTATTTTTTAGGCATAATCTCCCTGTCGCCCAGGCTGGAGCGCAATACCATCATCTCAGTTCACTGCAACCTCTGCCTCCTGAGCTCAAGCCATCCTCCCACTTCACCCTCATGAGTAGCTGGGAGTACAGGTGTGAGCCACCATGCCTGGCTAATTTTTGTATTTTTAGTAGAGATGGGGTTTCATCATGTTGCCCAGACGGGTCTTGAATTCCTGGCCTCAAGTGATCCACCCACCTCAGCCTTCCTAAGTGCTGGGATTACAGGCATGAGCCACAGCACCTGGCTGTGCTTCTTGTGTTCACTGTGACCCCCCACCTACCCCGACTTACCCAACAATGGTCTCCCTTCCCACCCCAGAGCCCACACTGCCAACTACGATTTCCAGGACTGCTGCATAGCACTCACATCCCAAACCTCACTACCCACTTGGCTTCACTGCTGCTCTGAGCCACAGCACTGACGGTTAGGTGAGTGGATAACTGGGGTCAATAACAAGTATACGCTGAGCTGAAGCTGTACACTCAGCAATTAGACAGTCTTCCACTTAACTCTAATTGCCCTTCTCATACCCCCCAGCATTTGGACTTTCATACTTAAAGAGCTCCAGACACCATTATAATCTGTGTGGATGACTCACTTGTTCACCTTACCAAGAAGGCAGAAGCCAAAGCCATCTGACTTGTGCCTCTTCAGCTCTCCTCCCTCCACCTTAACTCATTTGTACAAGCATATTAAGCACCTATTTATTAATATATGCCGAGCACAGGGAGTAAAAATAAAGATACGGACCGTGCCCTCAAGGACAAAGATGAGCAGTAACTGTAACACTGTTATAGGTGACACGGCATGAGGTACAGTGGAAGCCCAAGGAGAGACCAGCCAATTCCCCTCTGCCAGCCCTCGTTAGGTTTACTGAGAATGGTAACAGACTCCAAAGGAATGGACTCCTGAACTGGCCTTTTTTTTTAAAAAAAGGTGTTGCTCTTGCTGCCCAGACTGGAGTACAATGGTGAGATATCCACTCACCGCAACCTCCACTTTATCTGCTTTCCAGGTTCAAGTGATTCTCCTCCCTCAGCCTCCCAAGTAGCTGGGATTACAGGCATGTGCCACCAAGCCTGGCTAATTTTTTAGTAAAGACAGGGTTTCATCGTGTTGGCCAGGCTGGTCTCAAACTCCTGACCTCAGGTGATCCACCCACCTTGGCCTCTCAAAGTGTGGGGATTACAGGCATGAGCCACTGCACCTGGCCATCAGTTCTGTTTTTGAGACACAGTCTCACTCTGTCACCCAGGCTGGAGTGCAGTGGTGTGATAGCTCACTGCAACCTCCACCTTCCAGGTTCAAGCAATTCTCCTGCCTCAGCCTCCCAAGTAGCTGAGATTACAGGCACCCACCGCCATGCCCGGCTAATTTTTGTATTTGTAGTAGAGATGGGGTTTCACCATGTTGGCCAGGCTGGTCTTGAACTCCCAACCTCAAGGGATCTGCCCGCCTTGGCCTCCCAAAGTGCTGGGATTACAGACAAGCCACCATGCCTGGCCAAGACTGGCCAATTCCATGTGAGGAATCAGGCTGAATGAAGTACATGGCATATTGTAGTGCTCAATAAATAATCTGTGCAAATGATCCTTAAATGGAGGGGGAGGAGTCAAAGGCATTCAGACAAAACAGAATAAACAGCACAGAAGCTTGAAAGCACCTGCATATTCGAGCATCTGCAACCAGTGCTGGGTAGCTGGGACAGAGGGGAACACATGCCTGTAGTCAACAGGAAGTAGTAAGGGGTTTCATTTGAACTTTCATGTACTGTTTCTTTCCATACAAGCCGATGGAAAACGGCATCCTTCCACCAAGGCCTGAGCCTGGAGCAGGAAACAGCAGGGACACTGGAACCAGAAAGATCGGGGGTCTAATACCAGCTCTATCACTTAGTAGTAAAATTCCAGCCAGATTACTTCACTCCTCTTAATCTGTTTCCTACTCCTAACAGGAACTACCCTCTCCCTCATGAACCTAATGCTCCAGCTAAGCAGAACAAGACGCTCTTTGTATACACTCCAGTTTCCTGCTTCTCTGCCTTGTTCTTCATGTAGGGATCTTCCACTTAAGCTCTACCCCTACAATTCGCCAGATCTCCATGTCTGTCCAGATCGATTCCATGCTTTAAGGCCAAGTTAAATGCCTCCTCGCTTCTCTGCCTTGTTCTTCATGTAGGGATCTTCCACTTAAGCTCTACCCCTACAATTCGCCAGATCTCCATGTCTGTCCAGATCGATTCCATGCTTTAAGGCCAAGTTAAATGCCTCCTCCAGGAAGGTGTCACCATAAGTGACCTTACCCTCTTCTGAACTCCCATAAGCCCTCCCTCTACAGCTCTCCAGGGGTACTGCCTGTTTATTCTGTTCTCTTATTACCAACCCAAGACTTGAGCTCTGTGAGAGATGTGTATTTCTGAATTTTAGTAAGTCTTCAGTTAATTGTTTTTTTAATGAATGAGGAGAATTAAATACCTATGGAAGAAACTTGATAAAGGTGAAGTGGCTGTGTTACTAGGCAATGCTGCTTATAATAAAAATGACCCCTATAGGTTAATTGCATTTGGAATGAGAGGGCCATGAAGGAATTCTAAATACCCAGTAGAAGGCCATGGCTATAAACTTCCTAAAGTACAGTATGCTCCTAATCCCAAAATTCCCCTGGGACCAAAAAGCAATAATAATAATATATATCCTATTGATTTTATGTGTGTTTGTGTGGATATATATATACACATACATATACATATATGTTACATGATTGTAAGAGATACTGGTTCCTATAGCATGCTTAAGACTTCTAAGACAGGTGGTTCCCATACCCACTTGTCTTCCTGTCCCTCAAACCTCAGCTGTCACTCAGGCTAGTGACTAGCCCTTGGACCTCTGTGAAAACTCTGCTGACAGCCAAACATAATGCTGCCCTGCTATGCTTTCTGCCGTTTCCTTCGGCAAAAGTGGTGCCAGTATGGCCTATCTAGGTCTTCTGACTATGAAATTACCAGCTGAATCCAGAATGACTACTGCTGATCTAACAAGAGAAGAGCAGATGTGGAGCCAGGCGTCCTAACTCCCAGACCAATCCTCTTGTTATGATCCTGCGCTGCATCTTCCCTTCTCCTTTCAGAGAATGATTGGCCTTTGAGTTGAAATGACTTGTTACCTTCACTTTTCTATGCAAGTAAATTCCTTAGAGAATAAACTGCATTAAACATTTACCTGTTTCTAGGCCATTACTTCTATCAAGGTGGAAATAGAACCAACCACAGACCCCCTCTTACCACAGTCTGGGTCCCATGAGAGGCTTACCAGACAGCTCATGAGAAGACTGGACTTTTCTTCTGTTCCTCCAGTGACTGAAAATTCAGGTGTGTGGGGACAATGTGCACTGTGCTCATTTGTACTACCCTCTAAACAGGCACGAAGCTTCTGCTCTGTCAACTCAGAAGACTACAAAATAAAAAAGTTCAACCTCATCTTAGTGACTTGACAGCCAACAGATTGAAAATCCTCACTCCTTATGCCAACCAATGTAACTGTGGTTCACTGTGATGCCTTGATTCTTTGGAGACTTAAGGATACTCTTGGGTCCATGACTGTACCAAGAAGATCTCTTAACCAATCTCCATTTAACTGCCTCTCCAAATTAATCAATGCCCTCTACTCCTGCTGTAAAACACACTGACAGCCACTCATGGCAGGAAGAACACTCAGAGATTGCAGACTACTTTCCAGCCTCCCTCTGCCTCTGCCCTTAGCAGCTGAGTGCATCCTTACCAACAACTATTAGTATTTGCTCCCAGATCTGCTTGGGTTACTTGAACTTGCTACTGTAACTCAGTAACATTACTTATTATGTAAATTAATGATACAGGGGAATGATAATGAAGTTTTTTTGTTTTGTTTTTTTTTTTTTTTTTTTTGAGACGGAGTTTCGCTCTTGTTACCCAGGCTGGAGTGCAATGGCGCGATCTCGGCTCACCACAACCTCCGCCTCCTGGGTTCAGGCAATTCTCCTGCCTCAGCCTCCTGAGTAGCTGGGATTACAGGCACACGCCACCATGCCCAGTTAATTTTTTTTTGTATTTTCAGTAGAGACGGGGTTTCCCCACGTTGACCAGGATGGTCTCGATCTCTTGACCTCGTGATCCACCTGCCTCGGCCTCCCAAAGTGCTGGGATTACAGGCGTGAGCCACCGCGCCTGGCCTGAAGTTTTATTTTTATAAGAATAAGTGGAAAGTTTAGGAAACACTCTTAAAAGATGAGCTGCTTTAAAAAAAAGAAAAAGGGCTATAGAATTAAGTAAACGAAGGGCAGGAAAAATTCCAAAGTTGTATACTCAGCTGCTTGATCCACTTTATGGAATTAAAACTGGAAATTCTGGACTATATATTATAGGAGTTGGTTATGTAAAAAAGGTGACTCAGCCAGGCTTGGTGGCTCACACCTGTAATCCCAGCACTTTGGGAGGCTGAGGCGGGTGCATCACCTGAGTCAGGAGTTTGTATTGGTGAAACTTCATCTCTATTAAAAATACAAAAATTAAGAAACAAAGAAAAAAAGAAATAACAAGAAAAAGAAAAAAAAAATACAAAAATTAGCCGGGTGTGGTGGCACACAACTGTAATCCCAGCTACTCAGGAGGCTGAGAAAGGAGATTTGCTTTAACTCAGGAGGCGGAGGCTGCAGTGAGCCAAGACTGCACCACTGCACTCCAGCCTGGGCAACAGAGTGAGACTCTGTCTCAAATAAAATAAAAATAAAACAGATGACTCAGCTCTCCAACCAGCAGAGCCACACTCAAAGGCTGTCAAATAAATTTATGTGTTTGAAACTTTCCATAAAACATTTTATTTTTATAATTTGCCTCTTTAACCAACTGGTCAATTAACTAGCAAATTTGCACTTCAGTCCACATCATGCCAGATAAAAGGACTCCTTCTGTATTTTAAGATTACTGAAGCTTAAATTCTGAATTGGGTATGGCTTCATATATAGAAAATTTTTATGGAATGTCAGATACAGGCATTTCTAATTCCAAGCTGAGGTCTCCATAAAAAACTTAAGCAGTGGTGGCTCTCCAGGGCCCTAAAAGCCCTGATGTGTACTGTTTGCCAATTTTCATGCCGTATATATTCTCACCATGGCTGATTTGAGGCTATCGATGTGACACCACTGAACATAATATTGGGAAGAAATATACACAATGGGCTTCAAGCCAGCACTGGAGGATCTTCAAGAAAGTGATATATGTGGGAAGAAGTGTCACAAAATCTGTGTGGAACACTCACATGAGATGGGATGGACAGGCCACACTGACACACGACCACACCGCCTGTGATTCTCAGATTGTACCTAGAAGCAGAATTAGGATCCCAGAGCATCATGGCCACCAGACCTGGATCTTCAGACCTTTTCAGGCAACAAATGTGGGGGAAAATGCCACTCACCTGAGAGCGGGGAATGGGAATGAATAATGCCGAAAAGGTTTTAACTCTTACTTTGTACATACAGGACAGATGAGTGGGTTTGCCTCCCACTCAGCCAGCATGACACTGAGACACTTTTCATCAAACTGCAAGCTCTTCTCATACTCGCTGATGATGGACTGCTCTGCAAGGCAAAGGCAATTGGAATGCTTCACCATGCTTCAGGTTGCCCTATATTTAATTCTAAGCTTCACTTCCAAAGGCTTCTGTCACACAAGGGAAATATTTGGGCAAAACCACAATAACAGTCACTAGTTTTTACTGCTCTCAGGCTGGATTGTTGAATCCCTCTCCCTCCTCTCTATCCCCTTTTTGTGAGCACAAGAAGTAGGCTAAGACACAAGAAGACAATTTTCACACACATCTCCAGAGGCCATAGGAGCATGTGGAATATCGGGGTCCCACAGGCAACTAAAGAAAGCTGACAAAGAGAACTGATGGCTAGCCAGGCGCAGTAGCTCACGCCTGTAATCCTAACACTTTGGGAGGCCAAGGCAGGCAAATCACTTGAGGTCAGAAGTTCCAAACCAGCCTGGCCAACATGGTGAAACCTCATCTCTACTAAAAAATACAAAAAATTAGCTGGGCGTGGTGGTGCACACCTGTAATCCCAGCTACTTGGGAGGCTGAGGCAGGAGAAATGCTTAAACCCGGGAGGTGGAGGTTGCAGTGAGCGGAGATTGTGCTACAGTACTCCCACCTGGGCAACAGAGCAAGACTATGTGTTAATAAAAAAAGAGAGAGAACTGATTTCTGATGCCAAGACAACCCTGCTGAATCAAAAGTGATCTGTTTTCCAAGTATGTCCACATACTTGAAATCTGTGTAGTTCAGAATCTGTGTGCTCATTCACTTAGCAAACATTCAACAGTACCTAGTATGTGCTAGTCACAGGGGGCACAAAGATGAAAAAGACTGTCCCGTCCTTGTTGAGCTGACAGTCTAGATATTAGGGAAGGAGTCAAAAAACTACAGCCACACTTATTTGTTTATGTAGTGACTATAACTGCTTTTCCACTAGAACCGCAGAGTTGAGAAGTTGTTCCAGAGACCACCACATGGTCTGTAAAGTAAAATATTTGCTATCTGACTCTTCACAAAAAGTCTGTCAACCTCTGCTTTAGAATGTTCCTTATGGCTGAGTAAGCACAACACAGTAAATCCTTGTCACTTTAGATTTATCAGTTAAATATGCCCCAAATAAACATTTGGTGAGTCTTATGTTTCACCACTTAGATACGTTTTGTAGGTGGGGGAAAGGGAAATTCAATATAAAAAGATGATAACTTAAAGAATTTATAGTCCAACTGGAATCAACAGCAACAGTCATAACAACTAACACTTGCATGGCACTTGTGTGTCAAATGCTATTTTAAGTCCCTTACATATGTTAACTTCTTCACTATTATTATCCTTATTTCAAAGGTGAAGAAACTGAGGCACAGGGAAATTAAGTGCTTTGCTCAGTCCCACACAAATTAAAGTGGTAAAGCTAAGTGAATCTTAGAGGTATGACTCAACAGTATGTGCTCTTGCCTCACCATAATAGCTGTTGATTATTGAAAGCTCTCTATGTGCCAGGCAATGCACTAAGTCTTCTACACATGTTGTTTAAGCCTTACAACAAACTTAGAGGGTATTATCTCCATTTTACAGGTCATCAAGAGGAAGCCTAATGCTGGGGACTCATGTCTGTAATCCCAATAGTTTGGGAGGCTGAGGTAGGAGGATTATTTGAGTCCAGGTGTTCAAGACCAGCCTGCACAACACAGTGAGACCTGTCTCCACAAAAAAAAAAAAAATTAGGCTAGGCATGTTGGCTCACGTCTGTCATCTCAACACTTTGGGAGGCTGAGATGGGAGGATCACTTGAGACCAGGGAGGAGTTTGCGACCAGCCTTGGCAACAGAGTGAGACCTTGTTTCTATAAGAAATAAAAAAGTTAGCTGGTCATGGTGGTGCACACCTGCAGTCCCAGCTACTCAGGAGGCTAAGATGGGAAGATTGGTTGAGCCTAGGAAGATGAAGCCACAGTGAGCCATGATCACACCACTGCACTCCAGCCTGGGCAACACAGCAAGAACCTGTCTCAAAAAAATAAATAAAATAATTTTTTGTCTTATTTTTACCATCTTTAGCTAAAAAAAAAAATAGCCAGGGGTGGTGGCACATGCCTATGATCCCAGCTATTCAGAAGGCTGAGGTGGGAAAATCACTTGAGCCCAGGAGGTCAAGGCTGCAGTGGGCCGTGATCTCGCACTGCACTCTAGCCTGGGCAGAGACCCTGTCTCAAAAAACAAAAAAACAAAGCCTATTCAAATCAGGGCTACATGGAATAAATGTCTTAACTACATAAGGCACAAAATTATGCTATCTACACAGTGCTATGGACACCTACCTCAAGGAGTCGATGCTCACAAGGCCCTGAGGAGTTAATAGAGAATGCAGCACTTAAAATGAACAGGTCAAGGGATCTGACCATGCACTGTCACTGTATCTTGTAAGGTGGCAAGTTGCTTTTTTTTTTTTTTTTTAAAGAGACAGGATCTCACCCTGTCAGCCAGGCTGGAGTGAGGTGGTGCAATTATAGCTCACTACAACCTTAAACTCTTGGGCTCAAGTGATCTCCTGCCTAAGCCTTCTGGCTGAAGGAGGCTACAAGTGTGTGCTACCACACCCAGCTGATTTTTTTTTTATTTTTGTAGAGACAAGGTCTTGTTATATTGCCCATGGTGGTCTTGAAGTGGCCTCAAGCAATACTCCTGCCTCAGCCTCTCAAAGTGCTGGAATTACAGGCATAAGCCACCACTGTCAGCGAACTATTAACCCATTAATAGGCAGGATGGTAGAATAAACATGAGAACTGGATTCACACAACTCATTCTGCTTCCCATCTCCTCCACTTACTAGCTGTATGATCTGCATGAGAACACCACCTTCTATTCTAATACTACTATGTTACTCCTGGATAGTCACATGGAGAAAAGTGTCATTAAATGAGAAGTTCATAGCACAAAGCCTAGCACCCTGGAGACCCTTATTATTGGGAAGGTAGACACCCAAGACATCAGAGTACAAAAGAAGCCTTTTGGATACTTGACTGATGGAAGCAGACAAATGGTACTTATGAACTAATCCTGATTGGAGGAAAGGTCACAGCATTCTGGTAGCTAAATTTAGGTAAGGAAGGACTACTCTTAGGGGTTACCTTGCTCAATCAGCTCCTGTTGGATTTCCTCCAGCACAGCCATGTCTATCAGCTCCTCCAACTGGAAGAGAAAGTGGAGGTATCAGAAGTTGAAGTATTAATAACCAACTAAGTCCCACAGTGATTCATACTTGGAGGCTGACTTGAAGAACCTAGATTTACTGGACAAAATCAGTCCAGTCCTCCTGTAGAATATGCTGACAGTGGGGTAATGTTGTCATGCTGAGAAGTCATCAACAAATGATCCAACTACCCGGTGACAAAATAATGGTACCCAATTTTGGAGAGATGATAGAGGGTAGAAGTTAAGTATATATTCTTCCAAGGCTATGTAACCACAGGAAAAGTTCCTAGTCTCTGCAAATCTGTTTTGGCCTCTGTAAATTGGGAATAAAATCTGTCTGAAAGGGTTACTGTGAGTACTAATTGTAGTGCTATATGGCAAACATTGGTGTATCATAAAACACATAAAAGCCACTGAATAATGCATCATTATTACACAGTGCACTGATGGTTTCAAATAGTTGCCCACATTTTCTTACATAGTCTTTACAATGCTGACAACATTATCTTCTCCATTTTATAAATGTGAAAACTAAACCTCAAATAGGCAGATTGAAGTTAAGAATCAATAGCCAAACCAGGATTTGATTTCTGGAACTCCTGACTTCCAGTCCAGTGCTCTTCCTGACACACTATAAATGGTTTTCTTTCCACACATGGCTCCCAATGCTGGCTGAGGTTAGAATCAGAAAATTTCTGGAGACCTTTTTAGAAAGAGATTCCTGAGGTGGGCAGATCACTTCAGGTCAGGTGTTTGTGACCCGCCTGGCCAACACGGTGACACCCCTTCCCTGCTAAAAATAGAAAAAAAATTAGCCAGGCATGGTGGCACACATCTGTAATCCCAGCTACTCGGGAGGCTGAGGCAGGAGAACTGCTTGAATCCGAGAAGCAGAGGTTGTAGTGAGCCAAGATCACGCCATGGCACTCCAGCCTGGGCGACAGAGCAAGCCAAAAAAGAAAAAGAAAAAGAAAAAGATTCCTGTCTATGCCCAAGGGTAGAAGCAAGTGAAATTTCTTTCTTTTTAGTTTCATAGATGATGATGTTGTAGTGATCAGCAGGTCTACAGTCTGGTATTTCATAACAATTCATCTAGACAAGTCTAATATTAAGGGTAATTAATTTTCTAATATTAAGAAAAGCCTGGGTTAAAGGCTGTTAAATTCTAAATGGCGGTAGGGGGGTGGTGGGTTTAGAGGACTCAAGTAAACAAGTAAAAGAGGACCCTAGCAGTTCTTGGTAGTGTAGTCCCCCTCCCTGAAAACATAGAGCCCAGCCTGACCTGAGCCAAGTCTTCTGGACAATTCTCCACTGACTGCAAAGCATTCCACTCTTCTTCCATCACCTCTTGCACTAGAAAGGTGTTCTGAGCCTTCCCTGGCATACTGCTTCCAGCCTGGCGGTACCTGTTTAGGACCCTGTCCCGGCTGTTTCTCATTCTCTCCAGGCATCTCTTGGAAAAGAGCAAGATGAGGAGAAAAAAAAAAGGCATTTCTACTTTTAAAAAACACTCTTACATTAGTTGGGGAAATAGTAAAGAAAGTTTACAGACACAAAATTTCAACCATACTACTAACTAGTGTTATTTTTGCGTATTCCTCTGTAGAGATACATACAATTACAATGCTTTGTACATGTATTCACATATAACCATATTTTTAATTCTATCTTCAGTGCCAGTTTCCTTAATGGTCATGTGCATAATATCTCAGCATCCAATGTCCTATTACAGAATATTTACATTCCTTCCAAATTCTTGCTACTCTAGATGTGGCTGTGGTAACGGCCTTCCTGCACAACAGCGTTTCTGAACTCAGGGAGGTTTTGTCCCCCAAGGAACATTTGGCAATACTTGGAGACATTTTTGGTTGTCACAATTCTAGTTGTAGGACTATTAGCATCTAGTGGGTAGAGGCTAGAGATGTGGCTTAAACAGCCCTCCACAACAAGTAAACATCTCCCTCAAAATGTCCATTGTCAAGGCTGAGAAACTCTGCTGTATCTGCTATATTTCTTGCGTTGGCTTACTTGCTTGGGTAACATTACTTACTAGCAATCACACTATGTTCAGGAGAGGCCAGAACTGAGGTGGAGCGTTCTTCTAAGCCTCAGTTTACTACTCTCTAGAGTAGAAATCATCTCTACCTCACAAGACGAACGTATACAAAGTACCTCTCTCGGTGGCCACCTCCGCAGCAACAGTAGATAGTCTTATTGCAGAGGTGCAAAGGGTGATGTCATGACCACACTCAAATTTAAAACAAAACTGAATCCAAAACCAAGGCTTTCTAGGACTGGGCCGACCCAGGCTAATCCCACACTCCACAGTCAGGAGGCCTGGGTTTGAGATCCGCTTCCGCTAGCCGCTAGGCGCTCCGGCGCCTGCTCCACAGAGCAGGACTAAGGCAAAGGCAGAGAAGATGGGGGTAGCCGGGCCAGACTGGGGTAGTGTCCACAGCCCAAACACCCACCTGCCGAAAAGCCTCTTTCCAAGGCGGTGAGCCCACCAGTTTATACAGGGAGCGGCGCGGACACCTCATCGACTCCGCCATCGCCTCTTCTCGGGTGACATCGGCGCAAGCCCCACCCCCGGCAGCACACAGACCCCTGGGAGTTGTAGTTTTTGGGCATTGACCGCGCTTGGATCGCACGGTATTCTGGGAAGTGTTGTCTTACAGGCCGGCCCCTCGTGGATACACATTTAAGCATCCAAGCGAAACGTGTGAGGCCAGCCCAACCTGCAGTGAGGGAGGTAAATCTTTTTTTTTTTTTTTTAGATTCGCTCTATCTCCCAGGCTGGAGTGCAGTGGCGCGTTCTTGGCTCACTGCAACCCCCGCCTCTCGGGTTCAGGCAGTTCTCTGCCTCAGCCTCCCGAGTAGCTGGGATTACAGGCGCCTGCCACCATGCCCGGCTCATTTTTTTTGTATTTTTAGTAGAGACGGGGGTTTCACCGTCTTAGCCAGGCTGGTCTTGAACTCCTGACCTCGTGATCCACGCGCCGTGGCCTCCCAAAGTGCTGGGATTACATGCGTGAGCCAATGCGCCCTGCCCAAGTCTTGAGGGAAACTTCTGGATGCCTGGGTTTACCCTGATGGAGGTTTCCAATAGGCAATTAGATAGACAAGTCTGTCTCTCCCCAGGTGCGAAGCCTCGAGCAACACCACCATTTCTGTTGACTTCTCGTCCCGCCCCCTTGGGCTTCAGAAATAATGCTGGGCTGGTGATTGGCTTTCCTTTGGCGACCCCGCTGCCTGATGGGCTTGGCCTCGCTTTCGCCCCTCCTCTGACACGAGCCTCTCGAGCTTCCGGGCCAGCTCCTCGGTGATTGGCCGAAGCAGTGAGTGGACGGCCGCGGACTGGCTGCGCTCGTCGGCGGGCTGAGCAACTGGAGCTAGGGGAGCACCTGGGCTAAGATGGCGGCCGTTCAGGGCCCTGTGGGCGACGGCGACCTGTGGCAGACCTGGCTTCCTAACCATGTCGTGTTTTTGCGGCTCCGGGAGGGACTGAAAAACCAGAGCCCGGCCGAAGCTGAGAAACCAGCTTCTTCGTCATTACCTTCATCGCCGCCGTCGCAGTTGCTGACGAGAAACATGGTCTTTGGCCTCGGTGGAGAGCTCTTCCTGTGGGATGGAGAGGACAGCTCCTTCTTAGTCGTTCGCCTTCGGGGCCCCAGCGGCGGCGGTGAAGAGCCCGCCCTGTCCCAGTACCAGGTACTGCCGAGCCGTTCTTGGAAGTGACCCTCACCGGGATCTGAAGTAGTTTTTTTTGTTGTTCCTTTCATCTCGTGGCAGGCGTTCCAGCGGATTGACTCCGACGCTGCCAGTCGCGGTCGCGGGGACTTTCTAGATGCTTACGGCCTGGGAGTCTGGGAGCAGGGAAAGGGCCGTGGAATAATCAATAAAATACTAGTGATGGTTGAGTGCCCTGGCGAAAAACCAAGCAAGTTAAAGGGGCTGAGAACGAGTGGGCAGAGTTACTATTTTTAGTTTGGTCGGGAGAAACCTATTTCATGATGTGACGCTCATAATACGTATAAATCGTAACTTTCTCTTGCGTTGTGCACAGCAAGTCAGATAGTAGATTTCAAAGCACCACGTTTCGTGCTTGACATGGAGGAGGAAGTCTTTGTTAATTCTCCGCCTCCCCCGCCACCCTGCTTTAGAAAATAAAGCCATACCCAAAATTGGGATTTTTGTGAAAGTGGGTGTGATCCAGAAAGTATTACAGATTTGCTGTGATCACATATTGGTTTATGAAAATGTTTATTTGTAATCACATAGATTCTCCTCCTTTAAAGATTGAAAAGTAAGGAGCTTGGTACCCAGTCTAAGAAGGTATGACATCTGTTGTGAACCCGGTCCAATTCTTGCTACCGAGAAGTGATTTAATTTTAATAAGATGCTAGCAATGCTTCCGCAGTTTTGGAAATAGGACAAGAGTCTGCAGTCTTATATAAAATTTCAGTTAAAATAGGGCAAGAGTCTGCAGTCTTACTCTAAAATTTCAGTTAAAAATAATTATCAAGGCCGGGCGCGGTGGCTCACGCCTGTAATCCCAGCACTTTGTGAGGCCGAGGTGGGTGGATCACTTGAAGTTAGGAGGAGTTCGAGACCAGCCTGGCCAACGTGGTGAAACCCTGTCTCTACTAAAAACACAAAAGTTAGCCAGGTGTGGCGCGCACCTGTAATCCCAGCTCCTCAGGAGGCAGAGGCAGGAGAATCGCTTGAACCTGGAAGGCGGACGTTGCAGTGAGTGGAGGTCTTGTCACTGCACTCCAGCCTGGGCGACAGAGCAAGACTGTCTCAGAAAATGATAAATAATTACCAAATGTTCAGCACGCAGTTTTCTAATAATATCCTATACTGCTTTGTAGCATTTGACACAATCATAATTATTTGTAATTATTTTCCATCTTTTTTTTTTTTAAAGGCGGTCTCGCTCTGTTGCCCAGGCTGTAGTGCAGTGGTACGATCTCTGCTCTCTGCAACTACCACCTCCTGGATTCAAGCGATTCTTCTGCCTCAGCCTCTCAAGTAGCCTGGATTATAGGCCTCTGCACCATACCCGTCTGCTTTTTGTATTTTTAGTAGAGACGGGGTTTCGCCATGTTGATCAGGCTGATCTGGAACTACTGGCCTCAGGTGATCCACCGGCCTAATTCTCCCAAAGTGCTGGGATTCCAGCCTTGAGCCATGGCACTCTGCCTCTGTCTTCTTTTCTAGACTATAAGCCCAAGGCAAGGGCTGGGTCTGCCCTTCTCATTTTAAAAAAATTTATTGTATTTTTTATTTTTGAGTCTTTCTGTGTTGCCCAGGCTGGAGTGCAGTGGTGTGATCATGGCTCACTGCAGCCTCTACTGTCAGAGGTCAAGTGATCCTCCCACCTCAGCCTCCGGAGTAGCTGGAACTATAGGCAAATGCCACCACGCTTGGCAATTTACTCATTTTTGTATGTCCAGCATGCAAAAATGCTGGAGTGCCCAGAATTTATAAGCTCTCAGTAAATACTGGTGATTATCTCAATAGCATTCACTTCTCCAGAAATCTCAAAACCTTAGGGATGAGGAAGAAAGCAGCTTATTATGAGTTGTAACTTTGGATGTTAAAAAAAAAAAAAAAAGCATGAGTAAGCTGGGCATCGTGGGTCTAGCCTATAATCTGAGCACTTTGGGAGGCCGAGGCTGAGGTGGGTGGATCTTGTGAGCACAGGAACAGTTGTTCGAGCCTAGCCTGGGCAACATGATGAAACTCCCATCTCTACAAAAAAAAAAAAAAACCTTTTTAATTAGCTGGGAGTGTTAGCACATGCCTGTAGTCCCAGCTCCTCGGGAGGCTGAGGTGGGAGGAACATCTAAGCCCCCAAATAAAAGCTGCAGTGGCTGCCACTGCACTCCAGCCTGAGCACAGATCAAAATTCTTTCCCCTCAAAAAAAAAAAAGCATGAGTAGTGACTAAAAACAACAGCAGCAGCCTAAATAGTATGATTATCACGAATGAACTAAAGTGATTGAATTGTATATGTACCAAAAGAAAGGTGGCCTCTGGTGTGAGTTTTGACTAGAAAAATCAAGCAGAAAGGAGAATGGGTATTGAGTATAGGGAAAGAAGGAAAAATGAGGAAAAACAGTTTGGTTAGAATCAGCAAAGGGCAACTAAAAAAAACAAAAAACCAGGCTTACAGACATCAGCAGTTGAAAAACAAGAGCATTTCAAGAAGACAGACAATTGTACAAGGACACAGAGGCATGGCAAAGCAGGATAATATCCCAGAAATACAAATTATTCTGTTTGGAATGTGAAATACAAGCAGGGGAGTGGTAGGGTGTAGCTTGATCATAAGTGTAAGGTTAGCTGAGAGAAAGGAGAATAAACCCAAAGTCAGGCAAGCAAGTTTTATTAATCTTCTGGGCTTCCCAAGAGAAAGGAGGATAGACTAAAAGTCAGACAAGCAAGTTTTATTAACCCACCTGGCTGCCCCTTAACAATCAGAGGAGGCAGCCCCAAGCTTATAAAACCAGGGGTTTATGTGGGATGAGAGGGGCCTAAGGGAGTTTCAGGCCTCAGATAATCTAATCTATCAGCTTGTAATAGGCACAGAGATAGTTTGTGACAGACTTACAATACATCATCCTGTGACTTTTGTTCTGTGGCAGTGGTTTTAAAAAAACAGGATTTTACAGGTATGTGTAAAACAGGAATTTACAAATATGGATAACAAACATTTGTTTACCCTGTCCTCCCCCAAGCTGACCAGATGACTGTAATCAAGCTTTGCTTAATTGTAGCACCTAGATAGGAGTTCAGGAATGCAGCTGCGGAGCAGTCAGATTGGGAGTGGGGTCAGCTTGCTCGGAGGGGGTTTTCTGAGGCAGCTTGACCCTAACAGTAAGATAGAACATTATGTGTAATAGTCTTTATTAATCAAGGTAAGGAAATCTGATGCATATTATCTAACATTCCAATCTAAATGATTAAAAATATTTCATGACTGGGCATGGTGGCTCACACCTGTCATCCCAGCACTTTGGGAAGCCAAGGCAGGCGGATCACCTGAGGTCCGGAGTTGGAGACCATTCTGGCCAACATGGGGAAACCCCATCTCTGCTAAAAATGCAAAAATTAGCTGGTGGTGCATGCCTGTAGTCCCAGCTACTCAGGAGACTGAGGCAGAATAATCCTTTGAATCCAGGAGGCGGAGGTTACAGTGAGTTAAGATCGCGCCACTGTACTCCAGTCTGGCAACAGAGCGAGGCTCAGTCTCAAAAAAAAAAAAAGGAGTTAGTGGTACAAGTGTGAGTACTTTATCTAGAGTTTTATTATCCTATAATTGTAGTAAAGTATTACTGTGATTTCAAGTAACTTCCATTTATATTTATATTAAAATTAACTATATTGACTGGTATGCTTTAATTTTCAGAGATTGCTTTGCATGAATCCACCCCTGTTTGAAATCTATCAAGTCTTGTTAAGTCCAACACAACATCATGTAGCGCTTATAGGAATAAAAGGACTTATGGTATTAGAATTACCTAAAAGATGGGGGAAGAATTCTGAATTTGAAGGTGGAAAATCAACAGTGAATTGTAGGTAAGTTGTATAATATTTATCTGTATTTTTTATGATATGTACAGAAAATTGTTCAATACCAGTGATTCTTAAAGCATGTTTAGTATACTACTCTTGAAACATTAGAGCACTCCTCATGGTCTGCAGACTGGCTTCTTATGTTATCAATGTTTATAGTATGTGTGTGATTGTACTTTTATTCTGCCTTAATTATCACATTGCTGTCTCTTTGGGGGCTAAACCATTCTTTTAATTAGGTAGAAGTAAGATTTTGTAAATGTAGTTACTATCTGTCAGCCAGAAATTTGCCATAAGTTTATCTAAGTATTTTTTATATATATATAATATATAATTTTTTTTTTTCTTTTTGAGATGGAGGCTTGCTCTGTCACCCAGGCTGGCGTTCAGTGGCTCAGTGGCACAATCTCAGTTCACTGAAACCTCCGCCTCCTAGGTTCAAGTGATTTTCATACCTCAGCCTCCCAAGTAACTGGGATTACAGGCAAGCGCTACCATGCCCAGCTAATTTTTTTATTTTCAGTAGAGACGGAGTTTCACCGTGTTGGCCAAGCTGGTCTTGAACTCCTGACCTCAAGTGATCTACCTAACTCAGCCTCCCAGAGTGCTAGGATTACAGGTGTGAGCCACCGCGCCTGGCCTATTTTTATATAATTTCTTTTTCAACAAATCCAAAAAAGTGAGTCTGAAAGATCTACTGAAAAGAGTACAGATGCTTTTCAACTTATGATTGGGTTATGTCCTGATAAACCCAGTGTACATGGAAAATGCATTTATTGTTGACAACACAGCAGATGATCCCTGATTTAGGATAGTTCGACTTAGTATTTTTCAACATTATGATGGGTAACCCCATCATGAGTCATAAGGAGCTCCTTGATTTATGATGGGTTATGTCCTGATAAACCCGTTGTAAAATTGGGGATCATCTGTATAAGGCAGAAACCTACCTTTAGCTCCACAACTTACAAGTTAAATCCCCTTAAACTTTTTATTTTCTAAATCTCTGTTTCCTCATTTTAAAAATAGGATTGATAATATCTGCCATTGTAATTTCCTTATAGGGTTAGTAAAAGGATCAAATAAGATACTGTATCTGAAAACACTTGTACTGTATGAAATATGTATCAAAAATCCTAAGTCAAATCATCCTAAAATGTATGTCTATGTATCAAATATACTATAATTTGGGGCTGGGCGTGGTGGCTCATACCTGTAATCCCAACACTTTGCAAGGCCAAGGCAAGGCGGGTGGATTCCCTGTGCTCAGGAGTTTGAGACCATCCTGGGCAACATAGTAAAACCCCACCTCTACTAAAATACAAAAAATAGCTGGGCGTGGTGACACACACCTATACTCAGGAGGCTGAGGTAGGAGAATCGCTTGAACCCAGGAAGTGAAGGTTTTGGTGAGCCAAGATCACACCATTGCACTCCAGCCTAGGCAACAAGCAAAATTCTGTCTCAAAAAAAAAAAGTTCCTTTAGAAGATTTTTCATCCAAGTTGTACAAAATGTTTTGGAAAATTATTATCTTTATTTTAGTACTACTCCAGTTGCTGAGAGATTTTTCACCAGTTCTACCTCTCTGACTCTAAAGCATGCTTCATGGTATCCTAGTGAAATACTGGATCCCCACATAGTGCTGTTAACATCAGACAACGTAATAAGGTAAATTTTATTCTTATCTCTCTTGAAGCCTTATGAGTGGGAAAGCTCTGTTCCTGTTTGCCAATTAACAGCTCAACGTAGAACAAATGAGTCATTGAGTCAATGCTTTTATTTGATGGCTGTTGTAACCCATTCTCAATCTTAAGAATTGCTTAACTGGCCTAACTTACATGACTTAATTACTGCTATTCTCAACTAGTTTTCTTGCCTCCAAGTATCTCCTAGTTTAATCTGTTAGAATAATCTTTCCAAAACTCTTTTCATTATGTCACCCTTTTGGTGATAATGTAGCATAAAGGAAAGAGAATATAAGTATAAATTGAGAGATCTGAATTCTTGTCCCACCTCCTCTTCTGTTATCTTTGAGATCTTGAATTTCTTTTTAGGGGTGGGGGCTTAATTTCCAATCTTTGAAGTTGAGCAGATTGATTCAATAGTTTTTAAAGCCCCTTCCATGCTTTGCACTCTGTGATTAAATGCCCTAATCCTATGTAGATTTCTGTATTATCAGTGAACTTTCTAGATTGGCCTTATGTAAAAAGTTATTGGGAGGACTCAGCAGAGGTACAGATACCTCCAGTTTTCTTTTTCTTTTTTTTCTTTTTTCCACCACCCTACCCCCCAGTTTTATTTTTCTTAATCTGCACTGCTTTTAACTGTGCTCTACTAAATCTTCCTTCATTGCTGAATGACTGACCCCTTAATGGTATCTTACACAGATCCCCATAGCTTTCTGGTTACTTCTAGTTATGAAAACAGTGTGTCCAGTTTAAAACTCTTGATCATGGCCAGTTGCAGTGGCTTACACCTATAATCCCAGAATTTTGGGAGGCTGAGGTGGGAGGATTACTTGAGCCTCTGAGTTCAAGACCCAATCTGGGCAACACAGTGAGATCCTGTCTCTACAATAAATTAGCTGGGCATAATGGCATGTGCCGGTAGTCCCAGCTACTCAGGAGACTGAGGTAGGAGGATTGCTTGAGCCCAGGAGTTTGAGGCTGCAGTGAGCCATGATTGCACCACTGCACTCCAGCCTGGGTGACAGTGAGACCCTGTCTAAAGAAAATAAAAATTTCAAAAGCTATTTGATCTCAAATCTATTTCACAACTATGTGCTGGGTCTTTTGTAGGTCAGACCTGTGTTTTGTGGGATCAGAAGTGATCAGAGAATGTGCAGTCTATTCTTTTATTCTTCCTCCTATCCCAGCACTTTGGGGTATGGGGTGAAGTGTAAAGAATAGGATTGCCTCCTCCTTCCTTCAAATCTAACTCCTTCAGTGTGGGGTAAGGGAGTGGGATAGGTGAGGTAGAGATCTTACCTAACTGGTAGCCTGTGAGTGATGGGGAAGTATGCCTGATTTTGTTTTAATCTAGTTCATCTGTCACTAATGAACTCTATTAATGTGATGGTAGTCTCTGCATAGATGGGGTGTGTGTTTATGTTGGAGAGCAGTGTTTAATTTCCAGCTCTCCCCATCACTGAGGAGCTCTGGTTCCCATTGGCCCCTGTCAGTTCTTTATGCCCCAAATCATATCTCAGGATGAGGTACAGTACACCTTATCTGCAGGATTCCAAGACCTCCCAGTGAATGCCTGAAACTGTAGATAGTATTGAGCGTGATGTGTACATTGCTATGTTTTTCGATCTAATAATAGACAGCTACTAAGTGACTAAGGGCCATTGAGCTAGGAAGTGGCACCCATCTCCCTTATTACTGGTACCTCCACATCTGGCTATTTCCTAGAGCCTTCTCTGCCCACTCATTTGGCTTTGGAGTTCAGGGCAGAGAATGAGGGGAGGGAAAATCTTCCCATTACAAACATTATACTGTACTCCTAAGGACTCTTTGACATCCTCTCTTCTTAGTCTTCCTTTTATATACTATGATGGAAACGGAGATGGTGGGAAGATAGCATAGGTACAGTTCTTAAACCCCAAAGGAAGTATCTGGCCCCAAATACTGAAGGTTGTTTTTTAAAATATGTGGTACTTAACACTTCTGTTTTCCTAAGCTTTGGAACTTTTTGGCAATTTCAGAGCAAAAGAAAATTTTCACTGAATGCCCTGTAGCACTACTTTTTCTTTTACTGTTCCCCAGTACAATGTTATTGTCTAGTATTTATGTGTATTTCAAAGTTAGGAATGCTTGTAGGAACCTAGGAAGACCATAATAAATGTGTACTCAAATGGATCAAATTATCATTATAAACATTTATTAAATGCTTATGTGGCATTTTACTGATATTGGAAGAAACCAAGTTTAAAAATTCTTAGTGGCGTCAGACAAAATAAGTGACTAATATAAAAAGACCTTATAAGAGACACTAGATTTCTAAAATGACATTACTGGCCTTTTGAAAAGTCTTTCACTTTTTCACAATAGCCACGTATGCTGTGAAATATAGGTTACTTTACATTTGATCTTAGCCAAAAGGCCAAGAAGCAATGAAATATAGATTACTTTAAATTAAAATAATTTTGGCTAAAAAAAATTCAGTATTGTACTTTCCCTTGAGAAAATAGAGATGACATGATATTGGATCTTTTTTTTGAAATGGAGTCTCACTCTGTTGCCCAGGCTGGATTGCAGTGGCATGATCTCAGCTCAGTGCAACCTCCGCCTCCCAGGTTCAAGCAATTCTCCTGCCTCAGCCTTCCTAGTAGCTGGGATTACAGGTGCGCACCATGATGCCCAAATAATTTTTGTATTTTTAGTAGAGACAGGGTTTCACTATGTTGGCCAGACTGGTCACAAATTCCTGACCTCAAGTTATCCGCCCACCTCGGCCTACCAAAGTGCTAGGATTACAGGTGTGAGCCACCACACCCGGGCAATATTGAGTCTTACATAAATAGATTTTCAGGCTAAATATCACTCACTCTGTTAGCCAGTTGGCATATAATGAATAAGATATGGTTCTTTCTTTGGTAGGATTTGGTCTTATAGGCAGAGTTAGATGTGTGTAGTTGAAGGAAAACTGGCAAGCTTAGGGGCAATAGATAACTAGACAAGGCAGGTATAGCTAAGGGCTCAGGAAGAGAGTGACAGAGGTGCAATAGTATGGAATAGGCTGTTAAAGAATATTGGTAAGGATAGAGAACATTTCTTCAGGTCCCTATGAAACCTCCCTTATGTATTTAAAAAATAAATGAAGTAGGCTACTTAGCAACAGCAAGATCTTTGCAAAGAAATAGTTGTGATAAGTGGTAGAAAAACTATTAAGCAAGAACTGACTAGATGGAGAGGAAAGTGCACTTTTGGGAAATGAAAGAGAATTTTAAGTGCTAGTTTTCTTCTCTTTTGGTTGCTAGAATTTACTCTCTGCGTGAACCCCAGACACCCACTAAGGTGATTATACTTTCAGAAGCCGAAGAGGAAAGTCTAGTACTCAATAAAGGGTAAGTTTTTATTTGAGTCATGAAATGTTTTTTTAAATTAGTTTATTGGGATTATAAATGCAGTTTTAACAAATTGCAAGGTTTTTCAGAGGTGGCTAGCCTGCTTTTGGTAATGTGAGAAGTAAGTGTATTTTTAGTAGTAACAGGGTTTTGTCATGTTGACCAGGCTAGTCTAGAACTCCTGGGCCCAAGTGATCTGCTCATCTCAGCCTCCCAAAGTGCTGGAATTACAGGCCTAAGCCACTGTTCACTTCTATATCACCTATGTGATAAAGAAACTAAGATAATATCTTGCACTGATGTTTACTCTCTTTACTATATGAAATTGTGATTTCATTTTAACCGTATTTGTTAGCCTTGTATTGAACTAGAATCTTCCTGAATAATTACACTAAATTTTAAAATATAAAAACAGCATGGTTTTATGGTTTGTCTTCTTGATATACATGTAATGTATATTTGCTATAGAAAATTGAGAAAAATAAATCAAAATATTAAGAAAATGAAAATCTTTTTGTAATCTCCTATAGCCTGTCTCAATACAGCAGCCAAAGTGATCCTTTCAGTTTAATCAAATCATTCTACTTCCCTGTTCTCCACACCCCATTGATTTCCCAGAGTCCTTACCTATAAAGGGCCAATAGGTATGCCACCTGATTGCCTTTCCAGCTTTATTCCTTCCACGTGCCCCAGCTCTCTGAGCTCTGGCAACCTTGGCCTCCTTGCCATTCCACAGACATCAAGCATCTTCTACCTTAGAGCCTTTGCTCTTCAACTCGACTGCTCCTTCCTTAGTGAACCACAGACTTGCTTTCTTACTTCCTGCAGATCTTTGCTCAAATATCTTATCAGAGTCTTTCCCATACCAACTAAAGTAGCACCTCCATCAATATCCTCTTACTCTACTTTGTAACATTTTCTGAGTTTATATTCCATCTTTATTTCTTCTCTTTTTGTGGTATGTCTCTTTCTAGAGGGCAGGGCATTTGTTTAATTCACTGATACATTCCCAGACCCTAGAAAAGTGCATGGCACAGAGTAGGTGCTTGTATGTATTGGTAGAACTTACAGATCCTGCTGCTCAGAGACAGCTGTTGACTTTTTCACGTGTTTTCCTGTTTCCTTTTTGCAGTTATGTGTGTGTATGTATATGTATTTAAACTATTTAAGATGAGAGTAGCACCAAATAATTTTATGGCCAGCTTTTTTCACTTAATTTCATGAGAATTTTTAAATGTTAACATTCTTCATAGTCATTTTTTGTCTTTTCAGTCCATTAATTACAAATTCCATACATACCCACCTCCTATTATTAGACATTTTGTTTTTTTGTTTTTTTTTTCTTTTTACTTTTTGTTGTTTTTGTTTTTAACAAGTTGGTTTTTACATCTCTTTCCAGAAGGGCATATACTGCATCTCTAGGAGAGACAGCAGTTGCATTTGACTTTGGGCCATTGGCAGCAGTCCCAAGGAATTTATTTGGACAAAAAGGCAAAGATGAAGTAGTGGCATACCCACTGTACATCTTATATGAGAATGGAGAGACTTTCCTGACATATGTTAGTCTGTTACACAGGTAAGTTGAGGTGGTAACCCACCTGAAATGAAAACTCACCTTGTGCTTCAGTAGAGATTGTTGACATTGGACTTGGGAGCCATGTTTTTGAGTTTGGAAGTGTTGCAGCCTTCAGATGCTTGGCTTGCATATTTTTGAGAAAGAGTTAGTACAGATCATTTTGCCTTTCATTTCTTAATATTATTTGGGTAAGTTCTGTAGAATTCTTGGATAATCACTTATGATAGGCCTGGATTTGTGTTCACAAATTCTAGTTATCTGAACAAGTGCTTATTGTTTATCTTATATGAACAAGGCACCATGGGGATGGTTATACATGGCATTCTCTATCTTATGCCCCAGTTGTGGGGAGAAAGACGTATATACACATGAAAAAATACTTATCCATACCACATTATTGGTACACAGACAGTAAGAACCCAGAGGAAAAAGAGATGATTCTGACTAGGAGGTTAAGGAAATTTTCGCAGAGAAGTAGTGCGGTCATGTGTGCCTTAAAGGTCTCATTCAGGATTAGATGAAGTATCAAGGAAAGGTAAGACCATTTCTATCAAGGGCAGCATAAAGTAAAGTATGAAAATAAGCATCATTCAAGGTTCAGTTGTTAGACATTCTGGGCTAGAGCTGAGGATTCATGTAGGGAGCATTAAATGATAAAGCTAGAAGTATCTACCCAGAGAAAATTTGCTGGCATTAAAAACACTTTGATAAAGAGTGAGTGTGGATTTTTTTTTTTCTGTAGGAATAGGATAGTAGGAAGCCAGTGATGGTTTCTGAGCAGAAGGACAAAACAGTTGGTTAGGGAAGGGACTGAGACAGAGAGACTTTTAAAGAAGTTTTGCAAAATCGAGCTTATAGTTTATAAAACTTGGGTGGTAGTAGTATGGAGGTAAATGAAACGTAGTTAACAACAAAGGAGGGATAAATAAGACTTAGTTACTGTTTGGATTAGGAGTATTCCATGAACAGAAACAGGTCAGTAAAGGCAGCTAATTGGGGGAGAAGATTTATTTTTAAATAAATCAGTGTAACGTAGTATTGGCCCAATAAAATGGAAATACTCCATGGACAGTTGGAAATACAGGATGATGAGAGACAATGAAGAAAAATTAAAATAGAGGCATGAGAATCATCCGTCATGGTGAGAGAGTCTACAGGTTAAGAATTTGGCAGGAAACTACAGAGGCATAAGGCTAAGGGCTGAGCGTTAGATTTATTTGCTTATAAATCTACTTAACAGTACTTATTCAGAGCCCCACTGTGTGGCAGAAGATGGAAATACAAGGTTGAAGGCAAGGTTCCTGCTCTGGTTCCTTACCTACCAGAAGGGCATACAACTAAACCAATAACTATAGTACAGTGTCATGTGCTCAGGGCATCACAGGGTTCTATGAGAGTGTGATAGAGTAAATGAGTAGGCCTGCTGATCTTGGAAGACTTTGAGGAAATGCTATTACAAAAGCTTGGACTTGAAGGATTCACTTGACAAAATCGGAAGTGGTTACAGGAGAGAGAAGAGAATACTCAAAAACCATAAAGATTAGAAAAGAGCTCAACAGGTTACAGAATGGTAAGGATTCACTATTGAGTGCATTCTCATTGACAGAAATGTTCTCTGCCTTTCACACATGATCTCTCTCAGGAGGATTTTGTGTTAACATTAGTACCTTCCCTTACCCTTTCTCCTCTTACTGCTGAGCCCTCATTTGTCCAAACTGTGATCTACCTAGTACCTTAGCCCAAAACCCAGAAGTTATCTTTTTTTTTTTTGAGATAGAGTCTTGCACTTTCACCTGGGCTGGAGTGCAATGGCGCGATCTCAGCTCACTGCAACCTCCACCTCCTGGGCTCAAGCGATTCTCCAAGTAGCTGGGATTACAGGTGCCCACCACCATGCCCAGCTAATTTTTTGTATCTTTAGTAGGGATGGGGTTTCACTATTTTGGCCAGGCTGGTCTTGAACTCCTGACTTCGTTATCCGCCTGCCTTGGCCTACCAGAGTGCTGGGATTACAGGTGTGAGCTTTATCCTTACGTTCTATCACAAAATTTCTATTGATTTTGTGATTAAAATTTTGGGGAGGTATATACCACACTTGTCCAACCCACAGGTTGCATGCAGCCCATAATGGCCTTGAATGCGGCCCACCACAAATTTGTAAACTTTCTTAAAACATGAGATTTGTTTGCAATTTTCTTTCTTTTTCTTTTTTTAAGCTCATCACCTGTTAGTGTATTTTATATGTGGCTCAAGACAATTCTTCCAGTGTGGCCCAGGGAAGCCAAAAGATTGGACACCCTGGTTATATACACCCTTATCTCGATTCCTTTGTCCCTGCTTCAGAACTTTATCATCTGCCCAGGTTATTAAATAGTTTCCATGAATCCCATTTTGGACCCTTCCATGTCTTCCTAATACCAGATTGATTTATAAAGTGAAGTTCCATCACTTGATTTAAACCTGATATACTGTACCCAGCAGGTAGATTTCAAATAGTTTAACATAGCACTGTGTACTTCATAAGCCAGTCCTGAATGTCTGTCTAGCCATTTTGCCATTGCCTTAGACCTTGTACTTTGCCTCCCATCATACTAAATAAGTTTCCTTCTTAGTTCCTTGTCTTGCATAAACTGCTCTCTAGCTTGGAATGCTCAACGACCCACTTCCCAGAAATCATTCTTTCTCTGTTTTTCTTATTTTTGATAGCTTTTTTCACTATCTTTGTATCTTTTTGTCATTTTTTTGTATACCATAAATCCTTCTATTGTTGCACTTACCACATGGTATAGTAATTCTGGTTAAATGTCTGCCTCATCAACTAAACCGTCATTCACTGGGAGCATCAATCTAGCACTCAATTATAAGTATTTGTCTAATCAAATTTAATGTGGAGCCCAAAGCCCTGAAGAGAAGTTACGTCTCAGAAGAAAGGATTTGGTAGTCTGGGAATATAGATGGTAGTTAAAACCAGGCATAGTTTAATAGGCTCTCATTTATGCATTTATTTTGAAAAAAGTCAAATGCATACGACAGAACCCTGGAGAACACCAATATTTAAGAGACAGAAATTAAACAGGACATTAGAAAAGTGTGTTTAAAGAAGTAGGAAGAGAGAACTGTAAGAAAGAACTGTTAGAATTGTTAAGAGTATGAGTAGCAGTAATTGTTAACCAGTGATAAATGCAGCAGAAGGTTAAGTGCCTTTACGATTTAGTAAATCTCACAGGTGGCCTTTGCCACAGTAGCTTCAGTGGAGTGGCGAAAAGCATAAACCATAGTACATTTAGGACAAGGGTTTTCAACGTCTGTACTGTTGACATTTTGGTCTGAATTATTGTTTGTTTTAGAGGTGCTGTGGGGGAATGTTTAGCAGCCTCTAACCACTAGATGGCCAATACCTCCTCCCACGTTGTGACACCCAGTTGTGACAAGCCAAAATGTCTTCAGACGTTGCCAGTGTCCTCTCTGGCAAAATTATCTCTGGTTGAGAAACACCAGAATGGTAGAATCTGAGTGGGAAAGCAAGAAGATGGAGTGTTGGGAGTATACTACATTTATAATGAGGGTTGATAGCTAGAGGAAAACAAAGTCAAAGAATGGCTTTAAGAGGTGAGCATGGTTGTTGTCAACATTTCCCAAATATGTTTTCATTCCTTCTTTAGCCCTGGAAATATTGGAAAGCTGTTGGGTCCATTGCCCATGCATCCTGCAGCTGAAGATAACTATGGTTATGATGCTTGTGCTATACTCTGCCTGCCTTGTGTCCCCAATATCTTAGTGATTGCTACTGAATCAGGAATGCTGTATCACTGTGTTGTGCTGGAAGGGGAAGAAGAAGATGACCAAACAGTAAGTGCAGGCTACTGTGGATATGTTTTGTATCTTCAGCACCTAGTATGATTTCTGACCCAATATGAATGCTTAATATATGAGGAGGAATTTTAGCTTATATATGGAACTTCTGATATTTTGGAAATTAAACAGTTAAAATAAGTCGCTGAAGCATACTTAACAATCTAAGTGAAACGAACTTAGAAGGTTGCCCAACTTATTTGGTCCACCAGTCTGCATGTTACTTTCTGATCTCCATATTGCAGTCTTCAGGGACAGATATAAAGAAAGAGCCTTGGAATCACTGAATTGGCTTTTTTCACAAACATCTTCCGAAAGGAAGAGAGATGTTTTCTCTCCAGAATAACAGTGCTCTGTTAGGATAGAGGTGGAATTAAGAATTTGAAAGCAATGTTTAACCTCCCCCACTTTTTTTATTTTTATTTTTTGAGATGGAGTTTTGCTCCTGTTGCCTAGGCTGGAGTGCAGTGGCACAATCTCAGCTCACTGCAGCCTCCACCTCCCGGGTTCAAGCAATTCTCCTGCCTCAGCCTCCTGAGTAGCTGGGATTACAGGCATCCACCACCACTGGGCCCAGCTAATTTTTTATATTTTTAATAGAGACAGGGTTTCACTGTGTTGGAGGTCTTGAACTCCTGAACTCAGATGATCCACCCGCCTCAGCCTCCCAAAGTGCTGGGATTTCGGGCATGAGCCACTGCAGCTGGCCCTGACCCAGGTTTTTGCTTCTATTTTTAATTGTGTACATTTTCAAATTAACATGCAAGATCAAAATTACAACACTTTTTTTTACAGTCAGAAAAGTCCTGGGATTCCAGGATTGACCTCACTCCTTCTCTGTATGTGTTTGAATGTGTTGAGCTGGAGCTTGCTCTGAAACTAGCATCTGGAGAGGATGATCCTTTTGATTCTGACTTTTCTTGTCCAATCAAACTTCATAGAGGTAAGCCTTCTTCCCATGATTTTTATACTAAGACTATCACAGACTATTCCTGTGTAATTTATTTGTTCTGTGGTTCCAGCCTTTAAAGAGTTGACTGGGTTGGTTTTTTTTGCTGTTTTTTGTTTTTTGGTTTTTGGTTTTTTTGCCTTTTAGTCACTACAGTACACTTTCTGTCTAAGGCAGACTGAGCAAATTTCCCAAGTTTTAAAATAGTGGTCTTTGGTCTAGATCCACTCAGATTCCTAATAGTGAACTTTTCCTGGTCCTATCAAAAATAGAACTACCATATTAGCAGTTCCACCACTGGGCATGTCAAAAGGAAAAGAAATAATAGGTTGAAGGATACCTGCACTCCCATGCCATTGCAGTGTTATTCACAATAGCTAAGATACTGAATCAACCCAAGTGTCCATCAACAAACCAAATGGATTTTTTTTTTTTTTTTTTTTTTTTCCAAGATGGTGTCTGGCTCTATCACCCAGGCTGGAGTTTAGTGGCACAATCTCAACTCACTGCAACCTCCACCTCCCAGGTTCAAGTGATTATTTTTGTAATCACTTGAATTTTGTAATTTCCTAGTAGTTTTGGTAATAATAGCCTCAACTATTGTTGTGGTGAATGACTGGATTTCATTCTTTTTTAAAGCCAAATGGGGCTAGGCATGGTGGTTCACACCTGTGGACCAGCACTTTGAGAGGACGAGGTAGGAGGATCACGTGAGCTCAGGAGTTTGGGACCAGCTTGTTCAACATGGCAAAACCCTGTGTCTACAAAAAATAAGAGCTCTTATTAGCCAGTTTGCCTAGTTTTGGTAATAATAGCCTCAACTCTGTACTAAAGTATAGCCAAAACATTTAAGGGAGCAGAATTCCTAACATAAAAAACTAGCAAAAAGAGTACACTGGGTTTGTATTTTGAGATTTATATTAAGTCTAAGAATTTTATAGATGACGAAACAGACCAAATGAAGTAAAGTGACATAAACTAATTGGTTTCCTTATATGGATACATATATCTTTGGGAAATCTTGAGTGTAGACATCGATCTCAGCTCACTGCAGCCTCCACCTCACAGGTTCAAGCAATTCTCCTGACTCAACCTCCCAAGTACCTGGGATTACAGGCATGCATCACGACACCTGGCTAATTTTTGTATTTTTAGTACAGGTGGGGTTTCACCATGTTGGTCAGGCTGGTCTCAAACTCCTGATCTGTCCGCCTTGGCTTCCCGCAGTGCTGGGATTTCACGCGTGAGCCACCATGCCCAGCTTTTTCTTGGTTCTTCTAATGAGAGTAACATTTTCATATGTGAAACTTAAGAAATTTTTGACTTCTTCATGATTGTGCTGAACAAGGCATATTATCACTGAGGCACACCAGATTTGTTAGTGACAAAGTGAAATGGCTACAGTATAACATAGAGTGGTGTCTAACAAATTTCCTGTAACTAAGTTGACTCTTTAGTAATTTGTTTTACACCCCAAAATTAAGATTTTTCTGTTGATGTTAGCACTACAGATTGTGAAAAGTCATTTTAATCATGTTAGATTTAATGAGATGATTTGAGCCTTAAGTCTTAAATACGGGTAAATGAAAATTTTCAGTATTTTAATTACTCAAATGGTTGGTTCCCATAGATGAGGGGTTTTTAAACTTTTTATAGCAGAATGCTGTTTTCTAAGATGTTTTATGAAACCTCAGTATATAAGACAGAAATATAATATATTAGCTTTAGAACATTAATTTGTGATAAAGTCTCTAATAACAAAGACTTAGATAAAAGGAAAATTTAGGGATTTTATGGGTAACTGTTGCCATTTTATCAGCTTTAATATATACCTTATCTCTGTATTTTGTTTTAGTTTAGTAACATTAATGTTAGTAATAAAAACCCTGCGTTATAGAGATAAATACGTTGACATAAAATAGGTATTCAGTAGCTTATCTTTTAGTCTGAGGATTGTCTTACTGATACTAGGGCTTAAAGAACAGAAATTTTTGTTTCAAAACCAGTTAATTAAAATTGTATAACAACTACTCATGCTTCTTAGTTATAAATGATCGTCAAACAAAAAGGGCATCCAAAACTGAAAATAACCTTTAAAACTATCGTAAGTCAACATTATGAAGACATACAAAACTTCACTTCTCATTTCACACCTTACTACACTGTGATAGAACTATTCCCTGAGCCATTGTGCTTAAGTCTTTTGTAATACCTGTGCTGTAGGAGCGCATGTGCTTCAACAGTTTTATTCAAGTTGATGTGTGCAAGCATAGGTTTTCTACAGAGCTGCTATTTTAACCATCATTTTCTTTTGAATAACTAAATAAATGCACAGAGAAAAGCATAAATGAGTTACTTAACATATTTATATTTTGGTGAACCTCATTGTGTTCATATTTAGAAAATAACATTTGGATTGCGTTCTTTATACTTTAAAATATGCTATACCTCATTTTATGATTTTATTGTGGTTCACAGATAGTGAGTTTTTTTGTTTTTTGTTTTTTTAACAAGTTAAAGGTGTGGCAACCCTGCATCAAGTGAGTCTGTCAGCACCATTTTTCAAACAGCATGTGCTCACTGTGTCTCTCTGTCAGCATTTTTTAGCAATAAAAAATTGTTAAGGTATGTACATATTTTTTGACATAATGTTATTGCATACCTACTAGTATAAACATAACTTTCTGCATAGTGTAAACATAACTTTCATATGTTTTGGGAAACCAAAAGATTTGTGTGACTCAGTTTATTTCTGTATTCACTTTATTGCAGTGATCTGGAACCAAACCCACAGTATCTCTGAAGTATACCTGTACTTAAAATCTATTTGAAATTTGAATTCAAATTTTAACATTTCAAAACCCCTAACAATATGAAAGTCCTATAAAACCTTCCATCAACAAATGTGTTTGTAAGCTATTATGGGGTAGCCAACAAATTTGAGGTAAATTCTTTTAGATATCTAATGGCTGCCTTTACATCATTAATCATTCCATTTGCAGATCCCAAGTGTCCTTCAAGATATCACTGTACTCATGAAGCTGGTGTACATAGTGTTGGTCTAACCTGGATTCATAAACTTCACAAATTTCTTGGATCAGGTGAGTTTACTAACTTTCTGTACTTTTAATAGAATTCAGAGGAAAAATAGATTTAATAGATTTCAGAAAAGTATTTTGGAATGGAAAAACAATAGAGAAAATCAGTGAAACCAGAAGGTTCTTTGAAAAGATCAACCACATTTGACAAGCCTTTAGCTAGACTGGCTGTAATCAGGAATAAAAGCGGGAATATTACTACTGACCTTACAGAAATAAAAGATTTTAAGTGAATACTATGAACAAATGTTTGCCATTTAGATAATCTAGATGGAATGGACAAATTCCAAGAAAAAACCCAAACTACCAAAATAGAATTCAGGGTCTGGGAGAATGTGCTTTAAAAAAAAATAGAAACTAGGCCAGGCACGGTGGCTCATGCCACTTTGGGAGGCTGAGGCAGGCGGACCATCTGAGGTTGGGAGTTCAAGAACAGTGTGGCCAACATGGTGAAACCCCATCTCCACTAGAAATACAAAAATTAGCCAGGTGTGGTAGCATGTGCCTATAATCCCAGCTACTCCAAAAGCTGGGGCAGGAGAATTGCTTAAACCCAGGAGGCAGAGGTTGTAGTGAGCCGAGATTGTGCCACTGTACTCCAGCCAGTCTGGGTGACAGAGTGAGACTCCGTCTAAAAAAAAAAAAAACTGATTCAGAGAGATTGATTAGTAATCAAAACTATCCAAAAAGAAAAGCCAAGGACCATATGGATTCACATTTAAAGAATTAATACCGGCCGGGCGCAGTGGTTTACACTGGTAATCCCAGCACTTCGGAGTCCAAGGCAGGCAGATCACTTGAGGTTAGGTGTTCAAGACCAACCTGACCAAAATGGTGAAACCCTGTCTCTACTAAAAAAAAATTAGCCAGGTGTGGTGGCTCATTGGCTGTAATCCCAGCTACTCGGGAGGCTGAGACAGGAGAATCGCTTGAACCTGGGAGGTAGAGACTGTAGTGAGTCGAGATTGTGCCACTGCACTCCAGCCTGGGTGAGAGAAAGAGACTCCGTCTCAAAAAAAAGTAATAAAATTTTTAAAATTAAAAAAAAAAAAAATTATTACCAATTCTTCACAGAGCGAGAGGAGTCTCAAAAACAAGAAAATCTAGCAGCCTTTCATGTTAAAAATAACAAACTAGTAATAGAAAGGAACTTCCTCAAACTAATGAGGAAACTTTTTATCTATGGAAAAACTTGCAACCAACACGATGCTTAATGTTAAAAAGACTGAATCCTTTCCGTATTGGCTTCCTACTGTTACTGTAGTAAATCATCACAAATTTAGTGGCTTAAAAAATTACAAACTCACTATCTTTCAGTTTTGTAGGTTAGAAGTTCTACATGGGTCTCACTGGGCTTTAGTTGGCAGAGCAGTTTTCCTTTCTGGAGGCTCTAGGGTAGAATGCATTTCCTACCCTTTGTCAGCTCCTGCCACATTCCTTGGCTTGTAGTTGTCCTCTATCTTCAAAGCCAGCCAGCAACAGTGGGATGGGTTGAGTCCTTCTCATGTTTCACTCTGCCTGTTTCACTTTTTTAAAACCTTATAACATTGAGTCTGCCCAGGTAAACCAAGATAATGTCCCTATTTAAAAAAAAAAATCTTTTAAGAGACAGAGGGTCTCACTCTATTGTCCGGGCGGGAGTACCGTAGTGCTGTCATAGATTACTGTAGTCTTGAACTCCTGGGCTCAAGCAATCCTCCTGCCTCAGCCCCTAAAGTATCTGGGACTACAGGCGTGAGCCACCATGCCCAGCTAATTTTTGTGTTTTTTGTAGAGATGGGCTTTTACCATGTTGCCCAGGCTGGTCTCGATCTCCTGGGCTCAAGTGATCCACCCGCCTCAGCCTCCCAAAGAACCCTTAGCTTTCAATACATACAGTAGGGCAAATAGTATGTGTATAAAAAGATGTCCAACATCATTAGTCATTACGGAAATAAAACACCACAAAACACAGTGAGGTATCACATCACATCCACTAGTATAGCCAAAATGCAAAAGATGGACATTAACAAGTGTTAAGGATATGGAAAAATGGGGGCCCTTATACAGTGCTTATCAAAATGCAAAATGGTGCAGTCATTTTGGAAAACAGTCTGGCAGTTCCTCAAATGATTACTCATAGAGTTACCATATACCTAATAGTTCCAGTCCTAAGTATATTTCCAAGAGAAATAAAGACCTATATCCACACAAATACTGGTACATGAATGTTCATAGCAACATTATTCATCATAGCCCAAAAACCACATACCCAAATGTCCATAAGCTGATGAATGGATAAAATGTATGTCTATACAACAGATTATTAGTCAAGAATAAAAAGGAATGAAGTACTGTTACATGCTACAGTATAGATGAACCACAAACAGATGCTAAGTGAAAGAAGCCAGTGACAACTGTATGGCTGTTTATATGAGATGTCCAGAATAGACAAATCTACAGAGACAGAAAGTAGATTAGTTGCCTAGGTCTGGGAAGTTTGGTGGAAACTGAGGAGTGATTACTAATGGTTATGTGGGTTTCTTTTTGGGAAATGAAAATATTCCAAATTGTTATGATAAGTATACAACTCTTATACTAAAAACTTACTGAATTGTATATTTTAATGGATATACTTTAAAATGGATGACTTGTATGGTACTGTGAACTACGTTTCTAAAAGCTGTTATAGGCCAGGGGCAGTGGCTCATGCCTGTAATCCCAGCACTTTGGGATGCCGAGGCAGGCAGATGACCTGAGTTCAGGAGTTTGAGACCAGTGTGGCCAACATGGTGAAACCCTGTCTCTACTGAAAATACAAAAATTATCCAGGCGTGGTGGCTTGCGCCTGTAGTCCCCGGTCTCAGGAGGCTGAGCCAGGAGAATCACTTGAGCCCAGAAGGTACAGGTTGCACTGAGCAGAGATCGGGCCACTGCACTCCATCCTGGGCAACAGAGGGAGACTCCATCTCCAAAAAAAAACTGTTACAGATTGAGTATCCCTACTCTGAAAATTTGAAATCCAAAATGTTACAAAATTGGTTTTTTTTTCCATCCTTGAACTTGACTGAGCTGCAAAAATTTCTAAGGGCTGTCAGGACACTCAACAGAAATGCTCATTGGCACATTTAGGATTTTAGATTTTCAGATAAGAGATGTTCAACTACTATATAATGCACATATTCCAAATTCCAAAAAAAAATATGAAATCTGAAACTTCTGATCCCCCAGGCGTTTTAGATAAAGGGTACTCAACCTGTGTGAAAATAAAATCAGTGTAGGTAAGAAACAGCCTAGAAGAGAATGATTTCTGGGACTGTTCTTAGTGAAACATTTCTGCATTTAGAGACATTACCAAGGAAAATCCTACTTTTCTTCTTGGGGCAGAAATCTAGACTCCCTGGGAAAAAGGGTATGCCTATGTCAGAAAAGCATAGTACTTGAGAAGCAGTGTTTTCAGACAAGAACCTCATCGCATTTAACCCAGTATCATTAGCATTTTAACTCAGAAACTTGTCTAAGCATCAGTTAATTTATATAATGTCTTCCGTTGTAGATGAAGAAGATAAGGATAGTTTACAGGAACTCTCCACGGAACAGAAATGCTTTGTTGAACACATCCTTTGTACAAAGCCATTGCCATGCAGGTAAGGACTTTCCCTCCCTCTTATACACAGAAAACAATTGTTCATTTCAGTAATTCAGATATATATGTATACATTACACTCAAATCCACAGTATTCATTGCTGAATCACTTGAAAGTAAGTTGCAGACATGATACTTCTCCCCTAAGAGTATCCTGCTCATCAGAAGCTTTGTCCTGCCCCATGATCACTCCACATATTGTTTCTGTCTGGAAGGTATTTCCCCAACCTCAGCCCCAGCTTGCTGTCTTCTCTTGACTCTTACTCTTCTTTCTGATCTTAATGTCACTTCTTCACAGAGAACACTGTTGACTCCCCAATCTAACTTAGCATTCTCCTATTCTCTTTTCCTTTGTAGCACATATTATACCATTTATATTTGCATTTGTTTAATGTCTGTCACCACTACTGGAATGTATATGTTCCATGAGAGCAGAGACTGTGTGTGCCCTTCACTGCACTGCTGTGTTTATTTGATGCGTTTGCCCATGTATCCTCTTTGAAATACACTCTCCTTGGCGTCATTGACATCTGTCCCCCCAGGTTCTCCTTCAGTCCCTCCAGCGGCCCTTTTCTCAAGTTTTCTTCTTGAGGAGGTTCCTCTCTCTCTACTCATTGCTTATAAGTGTTGCTAACCACTCTTTCCTTGGGTCTTTTCAGTTCTTTCTTGGTCCTTTCCTGAGTAACTTCTGCCATAATCATGTCTTCAGTCCTGCAGTTCCCACATCCATATCACCCTAGCCCGGACTACTCTGAACTCCAGGTGCACATATCCAGCTGCCTATTGGGCTCCTCCACTCAGATATCCTATAGGAACATAAAACTCCAGATGTCCCCTTAACTAGTCTTCTGTCTTCCTAAAGCTACTCTCTCTCCTATGTCCCATTTTTCTGAAGGGTGCTATATCGACCCACTTATCCCCAGTAGAAACCTGGAAGGTATCCTAGATACCTCTCTTTATTCTGTTCATCAGTTACTGGATATCTACTAAGCACTCTGTTAGACATTGAGTATACACAGACATGAGGCAAATAGCATCAAGTAAGAAATAGACATAGTATAGGTTTGGCAATATAGAGGACCAGAGAGAAAACACTTGGTGGGCAGGGGAAGGATAGCAAACTGTACAAGGTTAAAAAGTGAACAGAGAAAATACATAAAATCCCATGTAGGCCAGGCATGGTAACTCACACCTGTAATCCCAGCACTTTAGGGGGACTGAGGCAGGAGGATCACTTGAGGCCAGGAGTTTGAGACCATCTTGGGCAACATAGCGAGACCCTTTCTCTACAAAAAATTTAAAAAATTAGCCGGGTGAGGCCAAGCACGGTGGCTCACGCCTTAATCCCAGCACTTTGGAAGGCTGAGGTGGGCAGATCACGAGGTCAAGAGATCGAGATCATTCTGGCCAACATGGTGACACCCTGTCTCTACTAAAAATACAAAAATTAGCTGGGCGTGGTGGCGCACACCTGTAGTACCAGCTGCTCGGGAGGCTGACACAGGAGAATTGCTTGAACGCAGGAGGCAGAGGTTGCAGTGAGCTGAGATCACACCACTGCACTCCAGCCTGGCCACAGAGCAAGATTGCATCTCAAAAAAAACAAAACAAAACAAAATTAGTCGGGTGTGGTAGCATGTACCTGTGGTCCCAGCTACTCAGGAGGCTGAGGTGGAAGGATTGCTTGAACCTATAAGGTCAAGGCTGCAGTGATTTGCCACTGCACTCCAGCCTGGGCAACAGAGTGAGACCCTGTCTCAAAAACCCCAAATCCCATCTGTGTCAATTTCGGAAACAGGTAAAATTAAACAGTTTTGCCTAGGAATGAATACACAGATAGGAAAACTGTAAAGCAAAGCAAAGACACGATATTCTGAATGTCAGAGTAGTGGTTACTTCTCTGGGGAGTTAAAGGCTATGACCAGGGAGGGTCACATGGGAACTCTGAGCCCCCCTGCAGTGTCCTGATTTTTGACCTGGTTACTGGTTACATAGTCTATAGCCCAGTGGTGTGTAGATTTCACACTGATAATAAAAAGTAAAAGTTTATAAACTTCCAGATACTGTCTCCATGTCTCCTCCAAAAAAGTAAATGGGAGCTATGGAAAGGGAACTAGTGGTGTCGACTGCTGTTGAAAGACTGCTGGTTCTGGCCCAGCATGGTGGCTCACCCCTCCCAGCACTTTAGGAGGCTGAGATGGGTGGATCATGAGGTCAGGAGTTCAAGACCAGCCTGGCCAAGATGGTGAAACCCCGTCTCTACTAAAAACACAAAAATCAGCCAGGCATGGTGTCAGCCACCTGTAATCCCAGCTACTTGGGAGGCTGAGGCAGGAGAATTGCTTGAACCTGGGAGGCAGAGGTTGTAGTGAGCCAAGATCACGCCCCTGCACTCCGTCCTGGGCAACAGAGCAAGACTCTGTCTCTAAAAAAGAAAAAAAAATGCTGGTTCTAATGGGACAGAGAAAGAATAGGTTAAGGGAAACCCAACATTATATCGGGGAGTGTTTTAAATGGAAGAGACATGAGTTTGTAAGCTGAGGGAAAGTAGATAATAGGGAGATTTTGAAACGACACAGTTGATGGTGCAATTTTCAGAAGGTGTGAGAGGAGGCAGCATCAGCATTCGGGGGCAGTTGTGTGTTGGTGTGCAGGTGGGATGGGCATGGGAGCCGCTAGGAGAACGTGTTGGGAGAATGACAGTTCCCATCTGAGGGCCACAGTTTCCAGTGTCTTCACTGAAGTTGGAAAGAAGATTGAGAGAGATGCATGCTGTGCATGCTAAATGATTTCCTGTGACGCCGATGTTGAGCCTCACTGAGAGAAACTCGGAAGTTCTGTCCATTCAGTAGTTTCTAATCACTTAATTTGTTAGACACTGGGCTAGGCAAACAAAGATAGCTGGGGCTTATGTGCAAGTTGGAGAAATAGACAGACATGTAATCAACAATCATCAGTGTAACATGTAACTTTCAAGATTACAGTGGGTACCACTGTACAGTTAGAGATTCCTGAGTGACTTAGTCACATGGGCTCTAGACTAAAGTGTAGAGCTGTATGAAAGGTTTTCAAGCCACCACTTTTGAGGTTACGGTACTGATAGGATGTCTCAGGCAACCTGTCCCAGGTTACGGTACTGATAGGATGTCCCAGGCATGCTGATGTGATGTCCCAGCCCTGAGAAGGGCATGGACCTGTCATGTCTTTGCTCTCGGTTCCATTGCATTTGCTGCTTTGTAATTTAACTATGACTGTGTTTTTCCAGGCAGCCAGCTCCAATTCGAGGATTTTGGATTGTCCCTGACATTCTGGGACCCACGATGATCTGCATCACCAGTACTTATGAATGCCTCATAAGGCCTTTATTGTATGTCCCACTTTATATTCTTCACATAGCTGTTGTTAATTCTGCAATGTCTAAGCTGGGAAAATGCACTCAGTGACCAATTTGAAGCTATACATACGTGGTTTATGCTTTGGCTTCTGACTTGAGGGTTGGAAGAATGGATATTTCTGTTGTTCCTCATCTCTGTAAGGTTTCATTTTAGGTATGGTTTCTGGCATCTGCACCTAGCTGAGAGTCAGGAGCTTTTCTTCAGCATGTGGAAAAAAATACAAAAATTGAATACCAAATTCCGTTATCGATATGAGTAGTAATTATCAAGTTCTGACCATCTGCCAAGCTCAGAAGTAAGCCAGGTACCTGCACTGCCTCCTGGAATCATCTGGGCAGCCTTATGAGGAAGGCACTGTTAATTCCATTGTATAAAAGTGGAAACAGGGATTGAGAGGTTAGTAAATGCTCAAGTCATAGGTAACAAATAGAGCTGGGATATAGATGCGGCTCTGATTGACTCAGAAGTCCATACTATGACAGCCTGAGGGACATTGTAGAATATGTAAAGTGAAGTAAAGCTGAACTCAGGCTGGGTGCAGTGGTGGTTTACACCTGTAATCCCAATGCTTTGGTAGGCCCAGAGTTTGAGACCAGCCTGGGCAAAATAGTGAGACCCCTATCTCTACAAAAAAAAAAATTAGCCAGATACGGTGGTGCACACCTGCAGTCCTAGCTACTCAGGAAGAGGATGTGAGAGGATTGCTTAAGCCCAAGAGTTTTAGGCTGCAGTGGGCCATGATCATGCCACTGCACTCCAGCCTGGGGGACGGACACAGCAAGACCCTGTTATCTTTTTTTAAAAAAAAAAAAAAGCTGGGCTGTGCGCAGTGGCTCACGCCTGTAATCCCAGTACTTTGGGAAGCTGAGGCAGGTGGATCACAAGGTCAGGAGTTTGAGACCAGCCTGGACAAAATGGTGGAACCCCAACTCTACTAAAAATACAAAAAGTAGCTGAACACGGGCGGGTGCCTATAATCCCAGCTACTCGGGAGGCTGAGGCAGGAGAACTGCTTGAACCCGGGAGGCGGAGGTTGCATTGAGCTGAGATCACGCCACTACGCTCTAGCCTGGTTGACAGAGCAAGACTCCATCTCAAAAAAATAAAAAAGCTGAACTCTTAGTCCTTCCTCCTTTAAGGAACTCAGATAATTAAGCTATAATCACTATATTCCTTTTCCAACAGCCCTGAAAGTTCATTCTGAGTTATATAAATGCAGGAATAGGAGTACCAAAAACAAAAGTCACTGAACTTCAGACATTAGACATCACTCCAACCCCTTGACTATTCAAAGCATGTACTTCTAGATGCTGACATGAATGCCAAATGCTGACAGTAGTTTACCATACCTTAGAGGATCTTCCATACTCTTTGAAGGTTGATAAATTATACTATTTGGATGCAAAAAGAAAGAAATACAGTTTTGTGTTATTTATACTAAAGTCTCTTAAAAACTAGCAAGACCTAACAAAAATAATATAATCACTGGAGAAAAAACTGCCTACTTGCCAGTTGTCTCAGCATATTTTCTAAAGACCCCCAGTACATTTAGTAAAATAAAACCTACTCACACTAGGTTACTTCAGAATAAATATGAATCCCAAAGGGGAAATATAAACATTGATTATCTGAATACTTTTTTTTTTTTTTTTTTTTTTTTGAGACAGAGTCTTGTGCCATTGCCCAGGCTGGAGTGCAGTGGCGTGATCTTGGCTCACTACCACCTCTGCCTCCTGGGTTCAAGCATTTCTCCTGCCTCAGCCTCCCTAGTAGTTGGGATTACAGGTGCACGCCACCATGCCCAGCTAAGTTTTGTATTTTTAGTAGGAACGGGGTTTTGCCATGTTAGGCTGGTCTCGAACTCCTGACCTCAGATGATCCGCCTGCCTCAGGCTCCCAAAGTGCTGGGATTACAGGCGTGTGCCACCATACCCAGCCAATTATCTGGATACTTCCAAATAATATTTCTGCCAACTCCCTGAAATACAAGTTGTCTATAAAGTAATGCTATTTAACTTTCACCTTTTTTTTAAATAGACCATTTTGCTCTGTCACCCAGGCTGGAGTGCAGTGGTGTGATCTCAGTTCATTGCAACCTCCGCCTCCTGGGTTCAAGCAATTCTTATCCCTCAGCCACCCAAGTAGCTGAGATTACAGATGTGCACCACTACACCCAACTAATTTTTGTATTTTTAATAGAGACGAGGTTTCACCACGTTGGCCAGGCTGGTCTTAAACGCCTGATCTCAAGTGATTCACCCACCTTGGCCTCCCAAAGTGCTGTGATTACAGGCTTGAGCCATCACACCTGACCAAACTTTCACATTTTAATTGCTGCCTTCAGAGTAAGTTACTTAATTAACATGCTGCCAAAGTTTGGGAGATCTTTTAAGCTCTTTCTGAAGTGTTTTTGAGTATTTGCACTTGAGTGAATAGTTTTTAAAAATCAAATTATATAGAACCAATATGGTATATACAGCAGTTACCAGGCTTAATATTGGTTTTGGTCAACTCTAAACCTAACAGGTAAGTGATTTATGTTTGTGGCTCTGGCTTATAAACTGGCTCTTAAGTCCTTTGCCAGAATCCATGATGGGTTTATGTTTTTGTGCTGCCTTGATCTTTTAAAAAATAACTTGAAATGGCAATCAGAAATACTTTGACAGATGGGGACATTGGAAGAGTAAGGGTGTAGCTTTCCACTTTTCAAGGTGGAAAACATGCATTCTTGCACTTTTACAAAAGTAACACCTTATTTTTATATTCTGAAAGTTCTGGATCAGTGTGATTTCTGCTTTTCTGTAATACAGTAAATCACTCCATGGTAGACTTCAATTTACTTATCTATTTTGCAGAAGTACAGTGCATCCAGCGTCTCCTCCTCTGCTTTGTACTCGAGAAGATGTTGAAGTAGCAGAGTCTCCCCTCCGTATTCTGGCCGAAACCCCAGATTCCTTTGAAAAGCATATTAGAAGCATTTTGCAACGTAATGTTGCCAATCCAGCATTTTTGAAGTATGCAACCTTGGGCATAGCGGTTTTATGAATGGGTTCTCTTCCATCTTCATAATTACTGTGCATCCTTTCTGTCCTCATCTGTTTCATCTACTTTTTACTGTGATGGATTTGGAAGAAACTGGATATATTTAATTAATTAATTAATGGGGTAGGGGGAAGTGGCACCTGAGAATGATAAATAGGAAGTGTTTAAAAGTAAGTTATGCCAGGAGTGGTGGCTTATACCTGTAATCCCAGCAATTTGGGAGGCCAAGGCGGCCAGATCACCTGAGGTAGAAAGTTCAAGACCAGGCTGGCCAACATGGTGAAACCCCATCTCTACTAAAAATACAAAAATTAGCCAGGCGTGGTGGTGGGCACCTGTAATCCCAGCTACTGGGGAGGCTGAGGCAGGAAAATCACTTAACCTGGGAGGCAGATGTTGCAGTGAGCTGAGATCGTACCACTGCATTCTAGTCTGGGCAACAGAGTAAGACTCCATCTCAAAGAAATAAAAAATATAAAAAGTTTGAAAGCACCTGTGACTTGAGTCTATTTTCAGTTGTTTTACTCAGCTAAGGAAAATAAAGTTAGTAACTTTGTTTTTAAGATCTTCTGAAAGGGAAATAGCCCCTCCTCCTGAAGAATGTCTTCAGCTCATCAGCAGAGCCACCCAGGTATTCAGAGAACAGTACATTCTTAAACAGGACTTGGCAAAGGAGGAGATTCAACGGAGGTATGATGTCTTTTGTTCACAAACGATTAATCGCTGGCTGGTAGCTGATGCTGTGTCATAGCCTAGACCTGGCTTCTGATTTAAACTGTTTCTTTTTGTTCTTGAAGGGTCAAATTATTATGTGAACAAAAAAAGAAACAACTAGAAGATCTCAATTATTGTCGAGAGGAGAGGTAAGTGTCAAATAAGGAGATGAAAACAGTAAGTTAGTAAGACTGGAACCATATTCTCACCCTAAGATTCTGAGCCACATTAGTTGGTTTCAACATCAAGTTGTGGACCCCAGGAGTCTCTTGTTTCTTATGTCATTAGGAAAAGTCTGCGGGAAATGGCTGAGCGTTTAGCTGACAAATATGAGGAAGCCAAGGAAAAACAAGAGGATATCATGAACAGGTCAGTGGGCTGTGTAACATTTAGTTACCTACTCAGTACTAACAGTGATATTTAAGAAAATGGGCATTGGCAGGTGCTTACATACCTGCAGGATTGAATTGATCCCCCTACCTTTCCTCTGAAGTACATGTTGGGGAAAACATGACGCTCTCCCCTAGCCCTTCCTATGGGGCCTACTTCCCAGACACCAGATTCATGAATTATGAGGTTTGTGATTATGTTTCTCCTAATTAGCAGAGACCTTAAGTTGAGATGTGTGCTTGCCTTTTCTGAAGGATGAAAAAAGTACTTCACAGTTTTCAGTCTCAGCTCCCAGTTCTCTCTGATAGTGAGCGAGACATGAAGAAAGAATTACAGCTAATACCTGATCAACTTCGACATTTGGGCAACACCATAAAACAGGTAGGAATAGATGCAAAGTAGCTAAATTTGGTAATTTTTTTTTAAAGCACTTATTCTACAGAAAATTTTACAAAAATGTAAAAAGAGCAGATTCAAAAAGATAGTGTGAAAATGTGTGGCAAACCATTGCCAGAATATCTATTTTTGATACTTAAGGTTACTATGAAAAAAGACTATCAACAGCGAAAGATGGAGAAGGTGTTGAGTCTTCAAAAACCCACCATTACTCTGAGTGCCTACCAGCGAAAGTGCATTCAGTCCATCCTGAAGGAAGAGTAAGTAAATACTTCCTATCAGCTATTACTGAGATAGTTTTTCTTTTACAGTGTACCACAATCAACCTCTGTCTTAATAGAAACCTGAATCTTGGTATTTGCATGTCATGTAATTACTGGGACGAGAGCCACATGATACATAGGGACTTAAGAAATAACTGTAGTGGGAGGACTGAAAATTCTGACCTTCCAATAACATGATTTTGTGTGGCCAAAGGTATTTTACAATTATGTTCAAAAATATTTCCAGTACTACCATCACTGCCATCTTAAATGAATAGTGAACACTACTGCTATCCATCTGAAACCTTCAGCTGTTAATTTTGGCAAAGCAATTCTTAGATATTTCAACATTACCTGTTTCAATTCTTAAGAATCCATACAAATGGTTTATTATATTTCCAAAAGTAAGTGACTTTACGATTTTACAGGGGTGAACACATAAGGGAAATGGTGAAGCAAATCAATGATATCCGTAATCATGTTAACTTCTGACACCACCAGGAGCCGAATCACACCTGAAGTGAACACCACTGAAGGCTTAAACCCATATTGTAAAATAGGTAGCATTATCTCCTTTATAAAAAGGCATTTTGGATGACCTTTGGTGTGGTTTTTCATCTTTTTAAACATTTTGTTTTATAATTATTCAATAAATGCTTTTATTTAAAATTGGAATGTGCTTTATAACTCGAGCCTACAGTGGTATTCAGCAAGGACTCAGGATTATTTCACGCTACACTGCCAGAACCTCCCTGAGCCCTGTTGAGTGAGTTTTCTCCAGATCTGAGCAAGAATAAGAGCTGTGTTTTCAAGTAGCACCAGAAATATGACTCTGAAGAGTGTTAGAACCCTAGGATTCAAAGGAAAAGACCACACAGTGTACTCGGCAGCAGCATTTTTAATTTGAACACTTTCTTAAGGACACACCTTCAGTACACTTAACAAATGGTTACACCTGAAGTCTGCTGAGAGCAGAGCTCAAGATCCACAATTGCAAAGGCCACTGCTGGCTCACTTCCTCACAGGCAGTATTACCTTTCAGAGCCGAGTGAGGCTGTGTTCTGTGTCACAATACTTGTTATTGAGTGGACATGAGGTGCAAGTTTAGCACCTTAAAGGGAGAAAAAAATAGATTAGTATGCAGAATGTGACTTTGTTCTCAGTTCTCTTTGTCTTTTTTCATACTTGCCAATGAGTTCTGAAAGGTAGTACTATACCTGCTTAGAAATGGCTGAGTGACTGCCAATTAAAACCACATAAAGTAGGTTACAGGTAAGAGGTAAATCAGGTTAGACATGCGTGAGAACATGTATGCACAGACTGAATATAAGCACAGAAACACTCGTGAAACCCAACTGATCTTTTCTTTTGCCTAGAAGGGCTAAATCCTGCCTTCTCAATCAGTTCCCATTTATGCTGAAAACCCAGTTGAAAGAATTGTTTCCTACCTGTACAGGGTCACAGTAGTTTGTTTCATACCAGAAACACATCGTTAAACAAAATCTAGAGTCTCAGTTTGGGTTTTTCTACAATATTTTTCTCAATAAAGTGAATTCCAATAGTTTGCATTTGCCACAGTAGAAACCACTAACCGTTCCCTAAATTGTGATGATTTTATTACCCAGTACCATATTCTAGAAGAAAATATCTGTAAGGTGCTCAATCTCAGCAGAACATTTCACTGCAAGCTATAGTTCAGTCAGTTCAGAAAGGCTGTGAATTGCCCACCCTGATTTACAGCCTAATTTTAATAATCTGAAGACAAATTTGCTTGGGGCTTATCCAAAGGACTAGTCTTAAACCTATGTAATAATTTAAATTGATTGCATTTTATAATTAATAAAATCCCCTGTAACTCGATAGTTATGTGTTTCCTTTATCTAAACCACACAGCACTCTTTATAAAGGGACTTTAAACCAATTAAAATAATGTTTCATGCGCAGCAAGCCTTTAGTACTATTTCCATAATTAGCATTTATTTTTAAATTCATAATCATGAATGCAAGACTACAATAATAACCCAAGAGATGAGGTATGTAGTACTTATCATTTGTCCTATGGAAGACAGAAGTACAGAAGATCTTTAGGGCAAGTCCATAGTGACCTTATTTATAACAAAGACAATTTAAGTTGACGGTGGATGGTGGCTTTACGTGAACAAAACAATCTACCTAGTTCACTAACTCCCAGAAGCCTCTTTCAGGTACCCTACTGTGATGCAACCAATCTCAAAAATTATTTGAAAACCATTTTACCTTTGAACCATCTGGATGATGAATTAAACAGTGTAGCCATCCATCCACTGGATATTCCTGGGACAGTACTCAGCAGGTATTGGTGAACATGAATCAATCAGTTCTTTGTGCTTTCTGTAGCACTCAATCATCAAGTTATGGCAAAGACCTGTTTCATTGAGGCTTTCTTCACACAGGAAAGGAATCTAACCTCTTGTAAAATGACAAGGCAGATTTCCAAATTGATCAATATTCTAACTGGCTTTCCAGAAGCATTGTTACATTGCAGATCTGAATTTAAAAGAAAAATACAAAATATCTGTCAACCTAGTTACCATTTTTGTTTTTGACACATTTGAAACAAGTAGTACTTAAGCCTAATGATCCAAGTTGGAAAAATAAGCAGATTTGTAAATATATACTAGAGGTTGTCAGACAAAGCTTGTTTTATTAATGTTTTTCACTGATCCAATGACTAGACTAAAACACTTCTAAAGAGTAGATGGTACCAATTTGGCTTTATCCTGGTACCTGTGGGCCCATGAAGATCATCTAAGTTTGCAGAAAAAGTGCTTCCAAAGTTTCTTGTGCTTTTCCTTTAACGTTCAACTTTATATGTATATATGGCCCCAACCAAGTTTTCAGATCCTCATAATTAATTCACTTCCTGAATTGGTTTTGTCTGCCAAAGTCCTATGGTTCTCAGGTAAGTTTCAGTAGCATTTAAGGTCCTCCAAAACAAGATAAAATGGTAAAAGGAAAACAAAAATGTACTGAGCAAGGGAAATACAGTCAGTAGCCAATGGCCTGCTCTCAAACCTTCATATTTTAATATAAAATATTCATACAGCATACTGCACACCTCTGTCTGCTAACTGAATGCTGTTACTGATGAGCTCTAGACAACAGGTAAAGCAAATTCTCTCTTCCAATATCTATGAACAGAAATTCCAAACACTACTGGGATGTCGCTTTAGGGTAGGGGGAAATGTGTTCCAAAAATCTATGGGAGAAAGCAGGCAAAGAAACAGCACTTTTTCCATCACCAATCTGATCCCACGCCTGTTGGAATCAAGTCTGCAATCTCATTAGTGTTCCCATTTGAAGGTCTCTTGGCTGCAGATCGCCCCACTGTTTGCTGTTTCCTGTGCTGCACAGTCTTCTCCCTCTAGAAGTAAGCATTTCTCCAGTCTTCCTTTTGTTGTGACTTCTCTTTCTTCAGGTAAGAGTTAAATAACAATTAATGTTGCTCTAAAGATGAGTTAAAAACCCAAAGTGCAGGCTAGAATCCTGCCATCAGGGTGTCATGTCTCAGGGAGCTGGTTAATGTCCGTCAGTTTAGTATCATTCAGAATTGCCCGAATTCTCTCCAAGGAGTCCGCTTGCCGGATCCGCTCTAACTGCACCTGAAGAAACAATGGTGAGATGAGTACAGGTGGCTCCTGCCTAGACTTTCCGAACTTTAGTTTAGCTGAGATGCAGCAGATTTAACTTACCAGAGTAGTAGTCACATCAAAGGGAGACAACAAGAACAATTTAAATTTTTTAAATAATTCCCCGAAGTTACTGTGTAACAGACTGGGATTTCTTTTTTATTTATTTTTTTGTGAGACAGTTTTGCTCTTCACCCAGGCCGGAGTACAATGGTGTGATCTCGGCTCAGTGCAACCTCCACCTCCTGGGTTCAAGCGATTCTCCTGTCTCAGCCTCCCAACTAGCTGGGTCTACAGGCAGGTGCCATCACGCCTGGCTAATTTTTGTATTTTTAGTAGAGACGGGGATTCACCATATTGGTCAGGCTGGTCTCGAACTCCTGACCTCAGGTGATCCACCTGCCAAAGTACTGGGATTACAGGTGTGAGTGAGCCACCACTCCTAGCCCCAGCTAATTTTTATATTTTTAGTAGAGACGAGGTTTCTCCATGTTGGTAAGGCTGGTCCTTAACTCACACCTCAGCCTCCCAAAGTGCTGGGATTATAGGTGTGAGCTATCATGCCCAGCCCAGATTAGGATTTTAAAGTGCACCTTGTTAGGATTATGGAGACAAATGAGACCTGACTCCTGACCCTTAAGAATCTACAGTTCCAGCCGGGCACGGTGGCTCACACCTATAATCCCAGCACTTTGGGAGGCCGAGGCGGGTGGATCACGGGGTCAAGAGATCGAGACCATCCTGGTCAACATGGTGAAACCACGTCTCTACTAAAAATACAAAAAATTAGCTGGGCATGGTGGCGCGTGCCTGTAATCCCAGCTACTCAGGAGGCTGAGGCAGGAGAATTGCCTGAACCCAGGAGGCGGAGGTTGCGGTGAGCCAAGATTGCGCCATTGCACTCCAGCCTGGGTAACAAGAGCGAAACTCCGTCTCAAAAACAAACAAAAAAGAATATACAGTTCCATTGGGAAACTAGTTTTAGGACAATATTCTAAATGTCATTATCTCATTACAGGTATTCATAGAGTGCCGAGGGAACATGGCAGAGGGAAGGAGGCACTTTAGCCCAGCTCAGGGACCTTGAAGGGCTCCATGGAGAGGACACACCTATGCTGAGCCTTGAAAGGAAGGAGTCAGGAGGGGATGAGACAAAGATGCTTACCAGATGGAACACCACACTGTGGGCAAGGAACCATAGTAGTTAAACGTGAGAGTATAAAACAAGACAGATAATCAAAACACTGGGGTAGGCCTGGCTGGGAAGAGTCTTACATGGTATGCTAAGGAGTTCATACTTTACTAATAAGGAGGCAAAATGGCAGGTATAGAGGAAAAAAAGGAGGCCAAGTCTGAAGAACACACCAGGTTTCTTCTGGCTTGAATGATGAGGCAGACATTTGGGGTGGAGGTAGAAGCAGCTATAGTCTCTAAACCTCTAGCTACTGCCAGTGGTCAAGTCAGGGATCAGCAAGGTTCTGTCCCCTAAAACGGCCTTCTCATGCTGTGGTTCCCCAAATGCCTCACCTGAAGGGTCTGTGAAAGCTTTACAAAATCTCTCTGGACTTGTTCACTGACATCTAATTCTGTCTGTAATCTCTGAGCTTTGTTCTTCTCTTCAAACATCAGTTGTTCAACGGTGGCCTAAAAAATACAAGTTTTGAATGAAGATTAATGCCAAAGAGCAAAGGTCAGAATCAGGAAATCTAGTAACTTGTAGTTACCTACTACTAGAGCAGAAAGGTGGGTGGGTATCCATCATACTCCTATATACTACCAGTCTCTTCCATCTATAAGGCAAGGGTGCAAGCCGTCTAGAATATTTGTTCTAGGTCCTAAGATTAACTGGGTATGAAAGCCAGAGGAAGAAATGGATTAAAGTGCTGCACCCCCCACCCCCAGTGGCTGGTGACTGGCTATAATCATCAAAACACAGCTGCTAAGATCAGTGTCTGTCACAGCAACAGGGATACAAACAGGATTTCCTCTGACAATCTCAATAGTCAAGCATCCACCAGGGAACAGTGAATATGCCCCAGGCAGCCCCAGCTATCCCCAGTCTCTCTAACAGAAAACTTGAGAAGGATGTGTGGGAGCCTTTCTGAAAACAAACAGTTAAACAACACTGTCTGTACTTCAAGGTCTGACCACTCAGCTCACTAAGACCATTTCTAGGAAAGTACCCCCACAACATGCATATTTATTCTAACAGAACTAACCAAAATTTAGGCAGAAAATCTGGTTTGATGCAATCTCTCCTTGGATTTGATATATCCATCAAATGGAATGACATTTTCAAATCAGTGCTTCTAACTAGGTAGCGCCCAAGCTTGGTCAGTGGCCCTGATTGCTTACTATCTGAAGTGAGCCAATGACATATGCCTTCATCAGAGCTAGCAGAAAGATTTAACCCAGCTGTAACAGATCAATTTGTTTATATTTTTTCTTTTCACAAGCTGACAATCTTGCCAACTTTTTAAAAAGTGACACTTCAAAGCACCAATATTTTTTTCTTAAACACCTAAGATGTGATCATACATTCTTAGTCCTGCTTTTTAAAATTAAATGACCAAGAAAAATACTACCTTAGCAGCAGTCTCTTTCTTTAACTGTTCTTCCAAACCGATCTTTATTTCCTGAAGACTCTCAAGCTGTTGAGACTTCTCTCTTAATGTGGACTCCAACTGTGAAAAAGGTAAAAGCTGAAACTCACAGAAACTCCCTTAGAGCCCCAGTATACTGCCTAAAAGAGCCTATAGCCTGGAGAATTACACTGAGACTCTCAGGCTACCCTTGGAATACTACTCTCTCTTTCATCTCTGTGGCTCTCCTATGTATTCTTCCTGAACTATTCTTTCATTAACCATTTATTAGGCACTTACTATATTCTAAGGCCTCAAGATGGAGAAAAGGAAAAACAGACATGTAAAGGATAAAGGAAGAAGGATTTAATTCTGCCAGAAAAGTTACAAAGGACTGAGGAGAGGACATTTGACTCCTATATTTTTACAGAGGAAAAGACGGGTGACATGGGGGAGAAGATGCAGAGAGATACTCTAGTAAGAGGGAATGGAGGGCATGTATTAAAAATGCATGCAGGAACAGTGGTACGTTCGGCTTGGCTACAAGCACAGCAAGTATGTTGGGAGCCACAGACTCCCAACACAAGGCGGAGAGGTGCTGTGAGGCAGGAGAGCTCTTGCTGGGCCAAGGATATAGACATGATCCTGTACATAAAGGGAACCACTGGAGGGCTTTCTACTAGACTGGGATGTGATCAAGTTTATAATTTCTAAAGATCATCTTGATTTCAATATGGAGATGAATTAGAAGGGGACAGATTTTGGAGGCAAGGAAGTTAGGCTGTTACAATAAGCCAGGTGAGAGTGAAGTCTGAACTCAAAAGAGTGGCAGCTGGAGTGGAAAGGATGCGATGTATTTTGAGCACTGGTCATTTCTTCTGGTGCAATCTCAGTAGCAAAGTGGAGGCAGAAAGCAGACTGCAGCTGATGAAGGGATGACTGGGAAGTCAGGCAATGGAGATCATCAAGACTGTGGCAACAGAGGAAAGAAGAAAGACTGGTATCTTGGGAGAGGAGTGCAAAGAGAAACTTTTTCTCTGAATGGGAGACACCTGAGCCTGTTCATGCATCATGGAAAAGATCAGTCAAGAGCTGTGAAGGGACATCTGGAAAAGTCCAGAGATACTCAGTCAAAGCACCTATGCAACGAGGCACTGTGGTCAGAAGCAGGTCATCATTTTCTCTGAAGAAAAAGAGAAGGCTGGGAATAAAAGGAGAACCTGTAACTTAGGAGTCCAGTAGCTGAAGGTGGCCCTGCCTTATGCCTGAGGAGGCCAGCATCTGCTGAGCGATGGGGCTGAGGTAAAGGTGACTGAAATTGCCACTCTGAGGAATGGAAGAGATGCAATTGAGGACACATGAAAGGCTGCATGAGACACACTGGAGGCCTATCTGGCAGCATGAGCATGCAGTGTCACCAAGTCTGGTGGCATCACCAGCTAGGGACAGCAGGACTAGTCCAGGGTTCAGCAGTAGTCAAGTGAGGGCAGCAGCAGGACAAGGAGTCAAAGAGCGGGGCAGGTGTGGGAGATGAGAGGAAGAAGCAAGCCAGTAAGATGTAACCTAGGGGAAAGCAAGCAAGCCATGAAGCTGTTACAACCAGGATAAAAGGGAAAAAAAACTGGAGGCCTGAATGAGATACTCAGATGGACAGGCCTGCAGGATGAAAAGCTGGAAGGATGGCAGATTGTGGTCAAGGAACTAGGCTGCAGTGAGATGACACAGTTGGGCAAAGTTCAGCCCAGTGTATGGGAAGGGAGGGCAGAGTGGAGGTGAAAATCTCTAAATCAAGGAACGATGAGGTCAAGAAGTTGAATGGGATTACTATGAAAGGTAATGATGATGTCTAAGAGGACTAAACCAGCTAGAAAACATCATCTCGTTTGTAATGTTTTCATACATATTTCTACTGTACCTCTAAGCATATACCATGTTATGACCATGCCTGGTCTATCTTCGCACTATAGTAGGCAACTCCAGGCTACAGACACGTTAGCCTCACCTCCTCAGTTTAACATGGCCTGACACACGAGGCATTCTCAGTCACATCACACCCTTACCCCATTGTCTTTTCCCCACAAGACAGAAGTTCCTTAAGACAGGGCCCATGCCTTAACTATTGTTTGTTGTGTCTAGCATAGAAGTCAATAAATAACCACTGGTTGCTGAAATAATTAATTTGAAACTCACGACTTACCTGTCCTTTTTCTACCTTTATTCTTTCTAATTCAGCTTTTAAGCTAGAAATGGAAGCTAGAAGAAAAAAAATTGAGACGTATTAGCATTCATCTATTATTATTCATGAAAATTGTTTTAAAATTTTAGACACTTCCAAAGGATGCAAACATATACTGAACATGGGTTGTGGGGCTGCCTTCTCAAAATTATCACCAAGCAGTCAGCGTATTTAGGCTCAGGTCCATGCAAATGGCTACTGTGTCATAAACTACTTCTAGATCATGTATCACATCTCTGCAGGGAACTGCCACCCATCAAATCATGTTCCCCTGGGTCTGGGTTCAAGTACTGAGTCTCCTATCTATGAATAATTGCCAAAAAGGCCACAGAACTCATAAACAGTCAAGTTTTTGGCTGGGTGCGGTGGCTCATGCCTGTAATTCCAGCACTTTTGGAGGCAGACTGATCACCTGAGGTCGGGAGTTCAAGACAAGCCTGACCCACATGGAGAAACCCCATCTCTACTAAAAATACAAAATTAGCCAGGTGCGGTGGCTAATTTTTGTATTAAAAATTACAAAAAATGGACTGAGTCCTTACTAAATGGACTGAGTCCTTACTAAATTCTTTCCTATGCTTTTCTGTGTTCCAGACTCCATGGTCACATATTACTTCTTTAATACAGTTTTATTTAGTGACTCTTATTCTAAACTACATCACTATTATCTTCACCTATTTCCTCCTTGCAGTTTTCTATTTCTAGCTGCAGAGTTTCTTCAAGATTTTCTTTTAAACACTGTTCTGCTTGGATCTGCTCTTTTAGGAAAAGTATCTCAGCCTTCAGCTTTTCTTCCACGTGGTCTGCTGCTGTCCGCACATTAATGATGTCCTCACGGTATTTTAATACCAATTCCCGCAGTGCCTGGATTCAACAAATAAATGATTATTGGGTTTGTGAGAGTGAAAGAAAATAAACAAACCAAAGATTTTCTATAACCAGAATTTCAGATGTTATTTAAATGTTCAAAAATTAAGACTTTGACCATTAAGCCACTTAGAGCTTCAGGGTAGGTGGCACATCAGGTTAACATTCAGTAGGTTATAGAAAGGAGACATTTCGGGCCCAATGGTATCTTGTGAGCCACATATTCTTCCCTCAAAACTTTCATAAGAAGAAAAAAAAAAAGGTTAAGTGACTTACAATAAGCCATTCAATAGAAGTAATACCTTAGAACCCTCTACTATTACTTGCAGGCAATTTAGGAGGAGTTAGGAAGTAAAGACAAAAAAGACAAACTCAGTAGCAAGTGTCAACTAAGAGGATAACATTTACTTACTTATTCATTCATTCAGACATTTACTGAACATCTACCACGAGCAAAGTATGACCTTAGGCCAGAGGAAAATAATGGAAAGATGGCTTCCTAAGGTGGTAAGCTGTATAAAATTTTATTTTTCTTCCTAAATTTTCTTCCTAAATTTTAGCTCTAGAAATCCTTCCAGTTACAACCTAAAGCAACTCTAACATAAAAACAGGATTCTCAGATAACAATGCATATAAATTAAACAGTTTTTAAATTCCATAAGATTTATTACTGAGGCAGGTCCAAGAATCAAGGCTTACAACACTGACTACATTCTTAAAGGATTCTTGGAACTTTTTTTTTTTTTCTTTTTCTTGAGATGGGATCTTCCTCTGTCACCCAGACTGGAGTATGGAGTGCAATGGCATAATCATATCTCACCACAGATTCAAACTTCTAGGCTCAAGCCATCCTCCTGCCTCAGCCTCCCAAGTAGCTAGGATTATAGGTACATGCCACCATGCCCAGGTAGTTTTCTTATTTTTTTGTAGAGACACAGTCTCACTGTGTTGCCCAGGTTAGTCTCAATCTCCTGGACTCAAGCAGTCCTCCCACTTCAACCACCCAATGTGCTGAGATTACAGGGAAGCACCACTGTGCCCCACCTGGATTCTTGAACATTTTAAAATCTAGGACTAGCCAAGCACAGTGGCTCATGGCTGTAATCCCAGCACTTTGGGAGGCCAATGCAGGAAGATCACTTGAGGTCAGGAATTTGAGACCAGCCTGGCCAAAATGGTGAAACCCTGTCTCTACTAAAAATACAGAAATTAGCTGGATGTGGTGGCACACACCTGTAGTCCCAGCTACTCAGGAGGCTGAGGCAGGAGAATCACTTGAACCCGGGAGGCGGAGGTTGCAATAAGCTGAGATTGCACCACTGCACTCCAGCATGGTTGATAGAGCAAGACTCTGTCTCAAAATAAATAAAATCTAGGAATAAAAAGTCTCTAAAGAACATAGAAGACGGTATTTTTTCCTGACAAAGAGAAAAAATCTAACAGAGGTGGAAGATGGTAAAACAGTGATTTTAAGCTGACAGCAAAAGTAGACAGGTGCCCGATACCTTTTTTTTTTTTTAAATTTGGACAGGGTCTCACTCTGTCACCCAGGCTGGAGGGCAGTGACACGATCTCAGCTCACTGCAGCTTTGACCTCCTGGGCTCAGGCGATCCGTCCCATTTCAGCCTCCCAAGTAGTTGCAGCTGGGACTACTACAAGTGTGTGCCAACATGCCTGGCTAATTTCTTTTTTTGTTTCAGTAGTGTCAGGGAAGGTGACGCCAGCCTGTTGCCCAGGCTGGTGTTGAACTCTTGAGCTCGAGCAATCCACCTGCCTTGGCCTCCCAAAGTGCTGGGATTGCAGGCCTGAGTCACTATACTTTCTTTTGATGAGAGCAGTCACCAATTCAGAAAGAAAAGGCAGCTCTCCCAAGAGTGCCTGTAACATAAGCTGAGATGATAAGAAGTTGGGGAAAGGTGGGGGACAGCAAGGAGCTAATGGCAAGGTAGACAACTGGTTTTCTGTAAATGATGAAATAAAAAACAGTCATGTTAATACATATATAGGAAAAAAGAATGAGGTCCAAATTGTAGAGGTTGGATCTGTAGGGTATAATTAGGGAAAACTTCTACTAAGATTTCCTTAAAAAGGAAAAAAAAAAAACAGATACAAAGATTGGATAGGACAGGCATGGTGGCTCACACCTGCAATCCCAGCACTTTGGGAGACTGAGGCGGGCTGAATACTTGAGATCAGGGCTTTGAGACCAGCCCGGCCAACATGGCGAAACCCTGTCTCTACTAAAAATACAAAAAAAAAATTAGCCCAGCATGATGCTGGCACATGCTTGTAATCCCAGCTATTCAAGAGGCTGAGGCAGGAGAATCACTTGAACTCAGGAGGCAGAGATTGCAATGAGCCAAGATTGCGCTCTACTGCACTCCAGCCTGGGCGACAGAGTGAAACTGTGTCTCAACAACTAAAAATTAAAAATAAAGCTTGGATAATGTCAAGGAGACAATTATGAATGTCTCTGGGAAAACAGTTTTGTAGCCCAGGTTTACCCAACCAGAGAAGAATGTAAGTGACCAAAAGTGTCATCTTTGCTCAGGCAAGGTGGTTCACTTGAGGTCAGGAGTTTGAGACCAGCCTGGCCAACATGGTGAAACCCTGTTTATACTATAAATACAAAACATTAGCTAGGCATGCTTGTAATCCCAGCTACTTGGGAGGCTGAGGCAGGAGAACTGTTTGAGCCCGGGAGGCAGAGGTTGCAGTGAGCTGAGATAGAGAACCCACCATTGCACTCCAGCCTGGGTGACAGATAATATATTTCAGACAGATAAAATATTATCTGTCTCAAAACAAAAGTCTCATCTTTATGGACAGAAAAATGGTGGGTAACCTTTCAAGTACTAGACACAAAAACAAACATCATAAGCAGCCAGCACGGTAATCCCTTCAAACATTTAATTTCTGGCACACTCTCAATCTGGTCCCACAAAAATAACTTACAGATCTTTAAAACATTGGGCTATGTGAAAGAAGATGGACACAAAAGACCACATATTATATGATTCTGTTCACAGGAAAGTCCGGCATAGGGACAGCTATAGAGGCAGAAGTAAATTAGTAGTTGCTTAACGTTAAGGGAGGAGGGGGAATAAGGATGGTAGCTAAAGGGCAAAGTGTTACTTTTCGTGTGTGCGTGTGTGTGTGTGTGTGTGTGTGTGTGTACTCGGGTCACAAGGAGTTACTTTTTGAGGTGACGAAAATGTTCTAGGCCAGGCATGGTGGCTCACCCCTGTAATCCCAGCAGTTTAAGAGACGAAGGCGGGCAGATCACAAGGTCAGGAGATGGAGACCATCCTGGCTAACATGGTGAAATCCTGTCTCTGCTAAAAATACAAAAAATTAGCCAGGCGTGGTGGTATGCACCTATAATCCCAGCTAATCAGGAGGCTGAGGCAGGAGAATCTCTTGAACCCAGGAGGCAGAGTTTGCAGTAAGCCAAGATCAAACCTCTGCACTCCAGCCTGGGCGACAGAGCAAGACTCTGTCTCAAAAAAAAAAAAAAAAAAAAAGAATGTCTAAAACTGATTGTGACAATGTTTGCACATATCTGTGAGTACAGCAAAAACCAAGGAATGGCACACTTTAAACGGGTGAATTGGCATGTGAATGATATCTGAAATCGGAATAAAACTGTTTATATAAAAAACATATGGTCATTTCAGAAAATACACTTGTTTACATTTTTTATCATGTGGAAATTAAGTTACCTCTATAGTGTCTGGGAGGATGAAGTCTTCTGCTTGCTGTAATGACACATGCAAGCTATGCTTTCCCTGGAGACTGTCATTATCTTTCTGTAACCTCACCAGCTCTTCTGAAACCTGTTCCCGTGACTGCATCAGCACTGCCTAAAATAGAAATAGATACTAATCACAGCCAGAAAGGTAAATCCAGTCTGATGATAGCTATACCAAGAAAAACAAGACCAAATTAAAGGAGTGCTAAGGATGGAGGGGTATATGAGAAAGTTCTGCTAGAGTTAGAAAAAGCAGCTCAGAGCATGTACTCTAAGACAACTCCTGTTTCCTCATGGCATGCATTCAACAGAAAGCAGGGAGAAACAAAAAGCAGTGTCTTTATTTCCCATTACCTATACATCTGTTCAAGCTCGGATCACTGTCAATGGCCCAGCAGCCCCAAATACTGGAAGTCATCAAGAGGATCTAAGCTCAGGAATCATAGGGCACTTGAGAAGCTATTCTTAAAATGGGACATGATCCCACTCTGGTTGTTGATGTATAAGACAGTTTTAGGTATTTCATATTATCTGTATCAATATAAAAGTTATTCCAGCAAATCCGAGTAGAAGTTCTACAAAAGCATGTGACTCCTGCTAATCTGTGATACTAAGTCACTTACCTTAAGGGTACACATAAATGTAAATTATGCTTTCATACAACATTTGTTTTGCAGCTTCTATATGCTATTTTGCTGCCCACAGGAAATACAGAGAGAAAAGACAGACTTTGCCCGGGAAAAGCCCATGGTCCAACAAAGGAGAAAGACAAGTAAACCAAAAACTACTCTACAGTATCATAAAGTGTTACGACAGAGACTGGGTACTGCAGTGATAAAAGGATAAAAGGGTACCTAATTTGGGGCAGGAAATTGAGGAGAGGGTTAGAGAACACTTCCCAAAGGAGGCGATGACTTAGCTGCATCCTGAAGGACACAGATCCTAGAGACAGGCAGTCAAGGTCATGCAAATGCTCTGGCTAAACCCCACTGGCTCTTATTTCTTCAGACTAGAATTAGCTGTGTTTTATGATCATTTTCAACGCATTTACAACAAAATCTTAGCATCACACCACCTTTTGGATATGAAAGAAGGGAAAGAAGAATATGTATATATTTGGTTATTTTTGTAAAGAGAAAAACAGAAGGTCAAGCCAAAAATAAATGATTACTTATGAAAATGGGTGGAAATGGGGTGAAAAGGATAGGGAATGGAAATGGAGCTGAGTATTTACTTTTATACTTTTGATTTATGAACCATGTTGCATATACAAAACATAAAAAAGAAAAATTAAATCTGAAAATACAAAGAGAAACAAATGGAGCTAACTACATATCAAATTCATAATACAACCACAGAGAAAAAAAACTAACTTTTGAACATAGTACTTAAACTGTAAACCCTTAGCTGAGATACAGTCTAAGGGCAGAAAGAACTACAAAGAAATGCTGACCTTCACTTAGTAGATTTGGTGTTGGTAGCAATATTGATGTAGTCATTCAAACTATTTTGTCCCTACCTTAACCAAGCGATCAAATTTAACATCCCCAGTATGGAACCACCCATCATTAATGTGCCTCATGATGAACCTTCCACTGAGTCATTTCATTTATGAAGTATTCTTGCCAAAATGTCTAACCTGAATCAAATCACAAGGAGATAATCAGACAAATGAATTCTACAAGACAGCTGGCCTAAAACAAAGCAACTGGCCTGGATTCTTAAAAAAAAAAAAAAAAAGAGTGGGAGACTATTCCAGATTCAAAGTGACTACAGTGATATGACAACAAGATGCGATATGTGATCACTGATTGGTTCCTGGGTCAAAATATAGAAAATATAAAAAGGAAAACCACCACTAAAAAGTAATCAAGGACTTACTGGGATGACTGGTTAAATTTTAAGGATGTAATAATAGTATTGTAGCGATGCAGAACAACTCTTTGTTTTAGGAAATACATACTAAAATATTTATGACTGTCATGTCTACAACTTAACTCCAAATAGTCCAGCAAAAACAAACCAAAACATACATACATATACGTCATATACCTACAAACATACACAGAGAGACAGAGAACAAGGGCAAGCACGCACTAACGTGGTGAGTTTCTCTTACTCATGTTAATTCCAACAAAATGGTCATGTATTTGAGTTCACAGGACCTCAACCTTAATTTCAACAATTCGCCAGTGTCACACACACTCATTTTAAGTGAAACCAGCTTGAAAAGTGTCTGAAAAGGCAGATGGGCCTTAAAAGACAAGAAGGAAAGATGCAAGAGGATAAAGGAGTGCAGGCAGCTCACCACTATGAAGTTGTCAGTATTTAACAGTGGTTGTTACACCAGTGTTATTATTTTGTATTGTCTAATTAGAGAAAACATATAAGGCAGGGTGCGGTGGCTCACACCTGTAATCCCAGCATTTTGTGAGGCCAAGGTGGGTGGATCACGAGGTCAGGAGTTCGAGACCAGCCTGGCCAACATGGTGAAACCCTGTCTATACTAAAAATACAAAAATTAGCTGGGCGTAGTGGCTCATGCCTGTAATCCCAGCTACTTGGGACGCTGAGACAGGAGAACTGCTTGAACCTGAGAGGTGGAGGTTGCACTGAACCGAGATCGTGCCACTGCACTCCAGCTTGGCGACAGAGCAAGACTCTGTCTCAAAAGAAAGAAAAAAAGAGAAAACATGAAACCATGGGTCACTGATTAGGATGAGATTCTCTCCAACAGAACAGGTCTAGGATTTAGGGATCAGCTCAAAGGCCATTCAGATACTGACCTAATAACAATTAAAAATGTACAATTACCATTCCACCCAAGGCTTTTTTTTTAAACCTGTCATCCCCAGGTAAGCAGCTTTGTAGAATCATCCCAGTAGGGCCATCTCTACTATAGTTTAGTTGAAGCCATCAGATGTAGGCTCCAACTTTGAGAAAAATAACACAAATGCAGCCAGACTGGTGAGGAGGGAGGCTCAAGCCTGGGGAACTATCTGGAAAGGTTCCAGCCAGCCCTTGCATAATAAGATTCTGTCCCCATCCCTTGAAGGATGGCCTTCTGGAAGTTCCCCAACACCACAACAGTTACTTGTTTTTTTCATAACCCCTGTGAAACTAATAAGGTTATTCTTGGCTGGGCACAGTGGCTCATGCCTGTAACCCCAGCACTTTGGGAGGCTGAGGCGGGCAGATCACCTGAGGTCGGAGGTTCGAGATCAGCCTGACCAAATGGAGAAATCCTGTCGTCTCTAAAAATAAACACACACACACACACACACACACACACACACACACACACACCCCACTAATGATAGCTTAGGAGCTAAAAAAAAAAAAAAAAAAAAATCACAAAAAAATAAGGTTCTTTTTGAGATGGAGCCTCACTCTGTTGCTCAGGCTGGAGTGCAGTGGCACCATCTCGGCTCACTGCAACCTCCACCTCCCAGGTTCAAGCGATTCTCCTGCCTCAGCCTTCTGAGTAGCTGGGAATACAGGTACGTGCCACCATGCCTGGCTAATTTTTTGCATGTTTAGCAGAGGCGTGGTTTCTCCATGTTAGTCATGCTGATCTTGAACTCCCAACCTCAAGTGATCCACCCACCTCAGACTCCCAAAGTGCTGGGATTACAGGCATTAGCCACAGTGCCCAGCTGTAATCTTTTGTATTTTTAGTAGAGACGGGATTTCACCATGTTAGCCAAGATGGTCTCGATCTCTTGACCTCGTGATCCGCCCACCTCAGCCTTCCAAAGTGCTGAGATTAAAGGTGTGAGACACCATGCCTGGCCCTAATAAGTTTATTCTATAAATTAGCCATCCAGGAAAATCACAAAATGACTGGTCAAAAGCTGCACCAGCTATGACTCTAAAATATTTCAATTTTTTAGCTTTTATTTGGAATTCAAAATTAAATGTATGTCCATAGTTTATTCTGTTTAGGTTTCCCAAATCAGAAAAATAAGTTAAACAATGAGAAAAAATTTTGTTTGATCAGAAAGTAGTTTTAAAAAGGAATACTGTCTTTAGAATATTTTGTCCATTACTAATGTTCTACAGTCCCTGGAGAACACAATAGTAACTACTTTGGACAGGATGACAAAGTCATATGAAAGATGATGTCAAAATAGAACAAAAATGGAATATATGTAACATAGTTATCATTTACTTAAAATGTTAACTTACCATCTGTTCCTGAACATCCCTCTTTGCCTGGGAAAACCCCTGTTGTAACTCTTCAAGTAAGATCTCGGATGCTTGGGCTCTTAGGACAAGTGCAGAGATCTTTTAGAAAAAACACATTCATAGAAATATAGTTAGGAAATTGGTTATTCTGAAACTAACTCTTCCATCTTCTCATTATTTAGTGTCCAGAGCTGATAATATATTACTTCATGGTAACCACTCACCACCATTCAACAGCTACGTGCACGTCTGCTGTGTGCAAAGCCTTGTCCTTTCAGATAACACAAGGCAATGCCAAAGCCCCTGAGTCACATGTAGCCATACATTAACAAAGGGCATTCTACTAGTGTCAAGAAAGATATTAACTCACGTGACCTAGTTGTAGCTATGTTTAAAGATGTTCTTTAAAAAAAAATCAGGCTGGGTGCAGTGGCTCACACCTATAATCCCAACACTTTGGGAGACTGAGGCAGGTGGATCACCTGAGGTCAGAAGTTCAAGACCAGCCTGGCCAACACAGTGAAATCCCACGTCTATTAAAAGTACAAAAATTAGCTGGGCCTGTAATCCCAGCTACTCGGAGGCTGAGGTAGGAGAATTGCTTGAACCCGGGAAGTGGAGGTTGCAGTGAGCCAAGATTGTGCCATTGCACTCCAGCCTAGGTGACAAGAGTTAAACTCCATTTCAAAAAAAAAAAAAATTAATAAAAATGTGAAATCAGGCCCACAAAACATCACACATTTAAAGGATAAATGAAATCTTTTCTGAACTAGCTGCAATCTTTAACTTGCTACAATTCAAGTAATTTATACATGAGTAATATCAATGAATTATAAACTCCCTTGAATTAGTTTCAATGTTCCTAAGGAGGGGTTTATTTGAAAATTGATGAATCATACATAAAAATTGTAAGTGGAAATGATTTTATTTAGACATTTTAAAAATAATTACTGTCAGAATTCTGCTTCCAAAAAAAAAAAAAAAAAAAGAATTCTGCTTCTAATAGTGGTGGATTAGGTAATATTAATCAACCTCCCTATTGAGAATTAGAAAAACTGTATGAAAATATATCTACTTGAAGGCACTGGAGAACTAACAAAGGAAAAAAGAATCACAGAGAAAAGGACCAGGACAAGGACAAATGAAGAGTGGAACAGTCCTCTAGAAGAATGTGCTACACTTCTAAGTAACAGCTGTGACAGACGTGACACTGAGAAGCCCAGGAGAGTGTCGGAGAGCCCCAGGATGAGGTGGCATAGGTGAAGAGTTCAGGTCCTACCTAGCAAAGGGATCCCTGGTAAACATCCTGCCCTTTGGCTTGGATCCCCCAAAAGGGCCACACCCTAGGGGAAGGGAAGAATTTTAAATAATTCAATCTTTGTCGGGGCACAGTGGTTTATGCCTGTAATCCCAGCACTTTGGGAGGTCGAGGTGGGCAGATCACCTGAGGTCAGGAGTTTGAGACCAGCCTGGCCAATATGGTGAAACCCTGTCTCAACTAAAAAAAAAAAAAATTAGCCAGGCATGGTGGTACATGCCTGTAGTCCCAGCTACTCAGGAGGCTGAAGCACAAGAATCACTTGAACCCAGGAACTGGAGGTTGCAGTGAGCCAAAATGGAGCCATTGCACTCCAGCCTGGTCAACAAAGCAGGACTCGGGGGGAAAAAAAAAAAAAATCCAATCTTTATAACTTTATATCATCTCAAATCCTATAACTGGATTAAAGTGATTCAAGATTGTTAGTACCAATATTTATTTGCCTGCCTCTCAAGGAAAATGGCATCATACTAGAATTTATATTATTTCAACTATTTTTTACATACAATGCCCAGCACTTAAAATGTGCAAGGAAATATAAAATAAGACAGAAAAACAGACAATAGAAAACAGGTCCACCATGAATCCAGATATGTGAGTTATTAGATACCTGGCATGTTCCAAAATTTAAAGTTGACAGAGAACTAGAAACGATGACAAATAACCAAACGGAAACAATGAACTGAAAAAAATCAATTACCAAAATTAAAAATTCAATGGACAGATTTACAGGTAAGATCCATGTGAAGAAAAAAAAATCAGTTGAAGTGAAAGATTTGAAAAAAGTAAACAAAGACAAAAAGATGGAAAGTATAGAAGAGAGGCTAAGAGGCATGCAGATGCAGTAAGAAGGTGTAACATGGGCCGGGTGCGGTGGCTCATGCCTGTAATCCCAGCACTTTGGAAGGCCAAGGCGGGTAGATCACAAGGTCAAGAGATAGAGACCATCCTGGCCAACATGGTGAAACCTCATCACTACTAAAAATAAAAAAATTAGCGGGGCATGGTGGCACATACCGGTAATCCCAGCTACTCGGGAGGCTGAGGCAGGACAATCGCTTAAACCCGAGAGGCGGAGATTACAGTGAGCCAAGATTTCGCCACTGCACGCCCGCCTGGCAACAGAGAGAGACTCCGACTCAAAAAAAAAAAAAAGGTGTAACATATAAACTATCTAAAGAATGGCCAATGGAAATATCTAATAGAACTAAAAAATAAGCCTGTGCAACAACCTCCTAATTTCACACCTTCTCAAAGAAAATTAGTCTCCATGTCCATCAAAAGACATGTACAAGAATATTCAAAGAAAACATACAATAGCCATAAACTAGAAACAACCTAAATGTCCCTCAACTGTAGTATGAATAAACAACTGTATATCCTAGTAAAAGAATATTCAAACCATGAAAAAATACCTACTGATACACCAAACACTACGGATGAATCTCACCGACCTAATGATGGCCAAGTAGACTAGATATGAAAGGCTACACACTGCATGATTCCATTTATATGACATTTAAGAACTAAAATGCTAAAATACAGTGTTAAAGTCAGCATAGTAGCTATCTCTATGCACAGGTAGGTCGAGTATTTATTGACTAGGAAAAGGCATGGGTATATTAGAAATGTTCTGTATCTTGATCTGGATGAAGACTACCCTGGTAACATTTTTCGTATGTTAACATTTATCAAATTGTATACTTGAGCTTTGTGCACTTTACTGTAAGAAATACAAGTTTTTATTTGTTTTATTTTTCTTTTGTTTAGAGACAGGGTCTTGCTCTATTGCTCAGGCTGGAGTACAATGGAGCGATCACAGCTCAATGCAACCTCTATCTCCTGGGCTCAACTGATCCTGTTGCCTCAAGTAGCTAGGACTACACACACGAGCCACCATGCCTGGCTAATTTTATTTGAATTTTTTAGTAGAGATGGAGTCTCGCTATGTTGCCTGGGCTGGCCCCAAACTTCTGTCCTCAAGCAATCCTCCCACCTCAGCCTCCCAAAGTACTGGGATTACAGGCATAAGCCACTGTACCCAACTCAAGTTTTTCAGACACATAATGGCTAAGAATTTTCCAATTATGATATAAGACATCAATTCAAAGATTTGAGAATACCTATGAAGCCTAAACAGGAAAAGTATGAAGAAAAATACACTAGTAATAGCAGAGTGAAATTGCTAAAAACAAAAGATACACACCCACACAAAATCTTTAGGTTGGGCACAGTGGCTCACACCTCTAATCCCAGAACTTCAAGAGGTTAAAGTGAGAGGATTACTTGAGCCCAGAAGTTCAAGACCAGCCTGGGTAACACAGCAAGACACCGTCTCTATCATTTTTTTTAGTCTTTATTTTTTTTTTATTCATTTATTTTTGAGACAGAGTCTCACTCTTGTCACCCAGGCTGGAGTGTGGTGGCACAGTCTCGGCTCACTGCAACCTCTGCCTCCTGGGTTCAAGTGATTCTCCTGCCTCAGCTTCCTGAGTAGCTCGGATTACAGGCGCCCACCACCAAACCTGGCTAATTTTTATATTTTTTATTAGCGACAGGGTTTCGCTGTTAGCCAGGCTGGTGGTAAAACCTTGTCTCTACTAAAAATACAAAATTTATCAGGGCGTGGTGGCAGGTGCCTACAATCCCAGCTATTCAGGAGGCTATTGCAGGAAAATCACTTGAACCTGGGAGGTAGAGGTTACAATGAGCCGAGGTTTCGTCACTGCACTCCAGCCTGGGGCACAGAGCGAGACTTCGTCTGAAAAAAAAAAATTAGCCAGGTGTGGTGGCGGGCATCTCCAAACACAGCTACTCAGGAGGCTGAGGGAGGAGAATCACTTGAGCTGGAGAGGCAGAGGTTGCAGTGAGGTGAGGTTGTGCCACTGCACTCCAGCCTGGGCCACAGAGTGACAAGTGAGACTCCATCTAAAAAAAAAGATAACTCTGGGCAGAGCGCAGTGCCTCATGACTATAATCCCAGCATTTTGGGAGACCAAGGCAGGCAGGTTAACTGAGGTCAGGAGTTTGAGGCCAGCCTGGTAAAACTGCATCTCTACTAAAAATAAAAAAAAATTAGCTGGGCTTGGTGGCAGGCGCCTGTATTCCCAGCTACTCAGGATGCTGAGGCAGGAGAATACAAAAATTATCCAGGTGTGGTGGTGACTGCCTGTAGTCCTAGCTACTCAGGGGGCTGAAGCAGGAAAACCACTTGAACCCGGGAGGCAGAGCTTGCAGTCAGCAGAGATCGCACCACTGCACTCTGGCCTGGGTGACAGAGTGAGAGTCCATCTCAAAAATAAAACAAAAAATATAAGCTACTGAGTAAAAGTAGCTGCAACACTTATCACCAAAAGATTCTAACAAGATTACATAAAGGACACCTAACAAATCAGTTTTTAAAGACCAAAAAAAGTAAAATAGACCCAATAGAAAGATGAGTATAAGACCTAAGCAGGAATCTCTCACACACACAATAGCCCAATGGCCAAGAAACATGAAAACTGCTAAATAACTTCAATGGTCATTAGAGAAATGCAAACTAAGCCACGATGAAATACTATTACACACCCACTACAATGGCTATAATTAAAGTAACAAAATGACATTTTTCAAGACCTTGGAACCACAGGAACTGTCATACGTTGCTGGTAGATGTATAAACTGGTATAACCACTTTGAAAACTATCTGGCATTATTTGTACCCAAGCATTCCACTCCTAGTTATATATCCTGCAGAAACATGTCCAACAAAGGAACATTATTCATAATATCCCAGAACTGGAAACAACTAAAATATCAATCAGCATTAGTATGGATAAATTATGGTATATCCGTATAATGGTATGACTATTCAACAATGAAAATGAACAAACTTACTCTATGCATCATGAGTAGGAATACCACACTGCTGAACAGAGGAAGACAGACACAAAAGAACACAAAATGAAGTATGACTTCATTTTCTAAAGTTAAAGCACAGACTAACCTAATGATGTTAGAAGGTAGGACAGTGGCTGCCTGTCGGGAGGGGTTGTACGTGCAGGGGAAAGTGAGGGCTTCTGGGGTACTGGCTAATACTGCCTAATATTCTACTGCTTGATCTCAATGGCGGTTACACAGATGTGAGTTCTGCTATGTTTGGTGTATCTGCATATGTTTTGGTTTTCCATGTTGCTATACTTTTTAAAAGTTTTAAATAATTAGTATCTTTGTCAGCAAGTTTCTACTGCAGCAGGAAAACCTAATTAATACAAAAAAAAAAGAAGAATCAGAACCTCCTGCCATTTACTGACCAATTATAACAAAAGTTATTTTTTAAAAATTTGTAAAACAGGTATCACAGAATGATCAGTAAGAAATCTTTTTACCTGGGGAAAAATCAAACTGCCAAATCTTCAAGGCAAAAGAAACATGACTGTATTTTTTAAATGTTTTATTTGAATAACCCAGTCATCCCTCACTTACCTGGTGACTGGAATCTTCAGTGCTTTGCTTTATGAAGTCTTCTAGCTCCTGCTTATCTTTCATTGTCTTCTCTAACTGGTCATTAGCTTGTCTTAGCATCAGCTGTAGTTTTTTCACCTATATCATTTTAAAAGTCAATCAGAAAGAAAAACCAGAATCCTTTTATAAATTTTTTTAAAAATCTACAGAATTTTTTAAAATATCTTCTTTTTTCTAGGAAACACCACAGATTTTTCAATTCAGACAGAAAAAAGATAAATGACCTCAAGAGACAACTATCCTGTGCTTTACAGTTAACAAATCATTTTTTACACACTTCCCATCTGAAAACATCTGCTTCTTCCCCGGATCCTCTAGGCTATGACACTGTTTTTCCTGACGAGAAGTCTATCCTCTGTCTCCAATCTACAATCCACACTAACACCATAAATTTTGTAAAAGTGAAATCATATCATTTCCCTACTTAAAACCCTAAGTGCCTTAATGTTTTGTTTTGTTTTTGTTTTTGAGACCTAGTTTTGTTCTTGTTGCCCAGGCTGGAGTGCAATGGCACCATTTCGGCTCACTGCAACCTCTGCCTCCCAGGTTCAAGAGATTCTCCTGCCTCAGCCTCCCAACTAGCTGGGATTAAAGGCTTACACCACCATCCCGGGCTAATTTTTGTATTTTTAGTAAAGGTGTGGTTTCACCATGTTGGGTCAGGCTGGTCTCAAACTCCCGACAAAACCACAGGTGATCTGCCTCTCTTGGCCTCCTGAAGTGCTAGGATTATAGGCAAGAGCCACTGGGCCCAGCTTCAGGGTAAAATTTAAACCCCTCAATCATCACCCCTCCTTAAGTGATGTCATCATGGCCTTCTTTTGTAGCTTACTCTCCCATTATTTTCTAACAATCACCTGCTGTGCCCAGCCACCTAACTATTCATACTTCCTAGAATACATCATTTTCTTCCTTAACTCTTGTTCTTTGTATAATCTTTTCTCTCCTTGGACATCCTTTTCCCAATTCTTTTTATGACTAATTTTTAGCCAGGCTTTAAAACAGTCTACTGAAATGTGTACGGAAATCATTCCCACACCACACTATCAAAGGGGCCAACTACATTAGTTTTGCAAATAGCTTTAGAAATTTATCTTTGAAACATCTATGAGTAAAGCACACAGTGTATGAAGGAACTCAATAGCAATGACATTTGAAAATATGAAACCATCATTCTCATCTGCTTAAAGTTATTTTGAAGACCAAGGGAATCATCTTCATAACAAAGAACAATTTGGAAATATAAGGAAAAAAGTTTCTTTCATATACTTTTACAAGCCTACTCTCATGAATTTCTACATTATTTCCTAAATGCCATCAAGGTACCCATTATCAAACACTGCATTTGAAAAGGTACCAAAGATTTATCAATCTCACATACCAAATCTCCCAAAGCTTAATTTCTGGGAACTTTCTAAACTTAACAAATTTATGACAAGAAGTGAGCAATAAGCAATGAAGGACACAAATTCTGATTAATATAACATTCAATTAAGCTTTTATTCTGTAAGAGGCAATAATCAACCTTTTATCTCCCTTAGATCTCCATATCATACAGTACTTTCCATGTATATAAAATCACTTTTAGGCCTTAGACAGAAGGGGCAGGATAGAAGAGATGAGGCAGTGTCCCTTTAAGATCTGGGCTGACCTGTGCAGATACACAAAAGCAGAGTCCTAGTGAGCTCTCACTAAAAATGTAACTGCCACTGCATGTACCAGGTTATTTCATAACTTGACAAGATGGATATGCTTCATGATGTAAACAGGGCTGGGGGCCGGAGGGGAGGCAATTAACTCTGCACCTCCAATGAAAACTACAACAGAAAACAATTTGGCATATCCAGAAGACACTCACCTGGTCTCTTGTTTCCGCCTCCTGAATCTGAATTCCTTGTAACTGTTTTTCATAATTGGAACACATATCACAACGTCTACCAAGTTTATTTCCAGCATTATGCACCTGAAGGGCACCAAAATAACCTCTTAGGCAAAACAAAATAATTTCACATCACATACTTGAGGTACACATGCATAGTCTTACCAATGGTACTCAAAGTAGAACATGAAGTAAACACTTTCTTCAGGGCCTCACGGCAAACAGTTACAATATAGGGTCACATACTAAAAAGTCAAACTCTCCAGTACAAGTATGATAGACAACGGACACAATTTATTGCCAAGAGGCACAAAACATCACATCTGAGGAAAACACAAAGCAACCAAAAAGTACTAGACCATGGTACTCACAGTTAATACTAACCAACCAGTGGGAAGGAAAAACAAACAAAAACAGTGCTAAATCATCGTTTCACCGGCTCCAATTATAAAATAGGTATGAAACTAGTAAGTAGCACATTCTCACGTATGTTTTACATAAGACCATTGAGAATAGTTTCCTTCAGGCTTAGTAACTGTTCCTCTTATTGACCAATGGCTTCTTTAAAGGGAAGCAGCCTGAGTCAAGGAAAGCACCAGAAGCTGGTTTTGCTACTAAGTCAAAGGGACACTTCAGCAACTCACTTCATCTTTCCTAGCCACTTTTCTCACCAGTAAATGGGGAATAACCATGCCCCAATTGCCTCATTATAATCATAAAGCTAAAGTGAACAGGTATGTTAAAGAGTTTTGTAATCCATAAAGCATTATGCAAATATCTAAGTGTTTATCTCCTAATCTTACCTGTGAATTTACAAATTCTCTAAGGAGGAAAATAAACCTCATTAAAGATTGCCTTTTCTCTCCCATATCCCCAATCCCTCTTTAAACCCACTCCCAGCATCAACAGCAGACAGGCAATTGCGCTTTGGCCTAAAGGAAACATAAAAGCCTGAATCTTAGAATACATTGAGATTATAGAAAACTGCAAAGCAAACCAAAATCAGGTTACGCCAACTTCAATTCAGTAATGCTAGTCAGACAGATTGCTCCACCTTGAGAGTTGGGAGTTCAGGTGGGGAAGTTCACATTCACTGTGATTAGCTAGCTAGCTCCTTTCTCTGTCACAATTACCTGGAATAGCCAAAGCAGACTATGACAAGGGTCAGGTGACACAGGTTAACACCCACTCACTGGCAACATGTACCTGCAGACTCCGGGAACCATCTGCTAAATGAACGATAAATCCCATAACTTCCCAGTGTGCCTCAGAGTGAGCAATAAGAAAAACATGAGAATGGTAACTCACCTCTTTCTGCAAGAGATTCCATTCTGTCTCACTAACTAAACGATAACCACTGGGGGACACGTAGGCACTCTCCATACCCTGGGTAACACTGGAGAGGAGGGACGCCGTCTCTTCTTGTTCTGGTGTCATCGCCTTGATTGCTCTTTCCTGATCTTTGGTTAACATAAACCCACTTGGCATCTGGAGTGACCCAAGGGATGCAGTATCAAAGTTCTCAGACACTGAATCTGCTCCTACCAGTGGTCCAAAATCTGACTCATCCAGGTTTCCAGCAGATTTTGCTTTGTAGTTATAGCCTAAAGCTTTGGATTGCAATGAGCCCGAGGTTCCCAAGCTGTCTGTAGACTGTGCTCTCCTGAGTCCATCTTTAAACATGTCATTGTCCGATTTACTGAAAGGATCTCCAGATGGCAACAGTAAGTCTGCATCTAAGGAATGGACTGAACCATGGGTGCTATCTAAATGCTCCTGAAATATGAAAATAAATATTGCCAAATTAGACACTTCTCTTCATTTTCAAAGACAAAAACTATAATGTATTCTACCACTCATTACACATGATAATCATTAATGTGCTACTTTCATATAATCATTAAACATTTTACCGAGTGTCATTTCTACATGCTGGACATGAAACCAGGCACTCAGGATACATCTGTGAGCAAGATACAATCCCTGACTTCGAGATGCATACAGTTTCAAAAAAAAAAAAAGAAGATAAGTAAGCAGACTATTATAATACTGTGATAAAAGGATGGGCTAGAGCTATGTGCTGAATGCTCTGGAACTCAAAGAGCTCCCAGATATGAAGAGCTGAGGAAAGTCACCTGCAATTCAGTGTTGGGTATGCTGAGTGCAAGGTGCCTGTCGTATATCCAAGTAGAGATGCCCACTTGACAGACAGACACCGAAGTCTTTAGATAAGAGACTTGGGAGTAACTATTGCATAATGATAATTAAAGTCACAGCAGCAAATCAGAACACCTAGGATGAGTGTGTAAGAAAAGAGGGCCAAGGACAGAGTCCTGAGAAAGTCTAACATTTTGAGGATGGGCAAAGGAGTAGCCAGAGTAGTAGAAAGGAAATGATGAGAATGTGGTATTTTCAACCAAAGTGTAATCAACATGTTCAATGTTGTACACTACGTGAAAGAAGACGCAAAAAGTCACATATTGTATAATTCCATCTATTTAAAATGTCCAGAACAAGTAAATCCATAGAGACATAAAACAGATTAGTGGTTGCTAGAGGCTAAGGAGAAGGGAAAATGGGGAGTGACTCTAATGGGTATGGGGTCTCTTTTGGGAATGATAAAAATGTTTTCAAACTAAAATCATTTATGTATATATGCAATGCCACTGAACTGTACACTTTAAATGGTTCATTTTACATTATATGAATTTCATCTCAATTTGTTTTTTTTGAGACAGAGTTTTGCTTTGGCACCCAGGCTGGAGTGCAATGGCACGATCTCTGCTCACTGCAACCTCTGCCTCCCGGGTTCTTCCAATTCTCCTGCCTCAGCCTCCCAAATAGCTGGGACTACAGGCGCACATTGCCATGCCCAGCTAATTTTTTGTATTTTAGTAAAGACAGGGTTTCACCGTGTTACCCAGGCTGGTCTGGAACTCCTGAGCTCAGGCAATCCGCCTGCCAAGGCCTCCCAAAGTGCTAGGATTACAGGCATGAGCCACTGTACCTGGCTGAATTTGACCTCAATTTTCAAACAACATGGTACAGCACATTTCCGAAGGCAAAAAGCAAACCCGTGCCATTACATGAAGCAATTGCATAGTTAGTGGCGACATAAGAAAAATGACTTAGTTTGAAGGCAAATACAGTAAGTTTTCCAATTTTTTTTTTTGAGACGGAGTCTCGTTCTGTCACCCAGGCTGGAGTGCAATGGTGCGATCTCGGCTCACTGTAACCTCTGCCTCCCGGGTTCAATCAATTCTCCTGCCTCAGCCTCCCAAGGAGATGGTGGTGGCCTGTAGGCGCCCACCACCACACCCAGCTAATTTTTTATTTTTAGTAGAGATGGGGTTTCACCATGTTGGCCAGGCTGGTCTTGAACTCCTGACCTCATGATTCGCCCACCTTAGCCTCCCAAAGTGCTGGGATTACAGGCATGAGTCACCCACCGCATGCCCAGCCCCTTCCAACTAAATGTATTCCATTTAAATTACAATATTTTAAGATAATATCCTTTCTACTTTTTGTTATTAAATGCTTTTTTAAATGAGCCAGAAGAGACTGTGGAATACAGTTGTTACTGGCAAGCTCATATCATCAATTTTTTTAAATGTTTTAAAAATATACTTGGTGTAATAAAAAGGTGACAAATTTTGAGTTAATTCCTCTATTTATTTCCTTTTAAAGATTTTTACTCATCTCAACTCCAATGGCTAAGAACACAAATCTTGTACATATTAAGCTTACTATGGCAAAGATTCCCAAGTAAGTATCCTAATAAAAACTGGGCTAAGCCATCCTGTAAGTTTACAAATAAACCTAACACCCACTGCTATGTATCACATACAGTGATGCTGTGATACTGAAGAGGGAAGGGGCTAGGGATAGAATAGTTGTGAGAACCATTTGAAAAACATCTGACTTGCTGGGGCGGTGGCTCACGCCTGTAATCCCAGCACTTTGGGAGGCCGAGGTGGGTGGATCACAAGGTCAAGAGATCGAGACCATCCTAGTCAACATGGTGAAACCCCGTCTCTACTAAAAATACAAAAAATTAGCTGGGCATAGGTGACACTTGCCTGTAATCCCAGCTACTCAGGAGGCTGAGGCAGGAGAATTGCCTGAACCCAGGAGGCGGAGGTTGCAGTGAGCCGAGATCGCACCATTGCACTCCAGCCTGGGTAACAAGAGCAAAACTCCGTCTCAAAATAAAAAAAAAAAAAAAATCTGACTTCAGGCCTAGTGCAGTGGCTCAGGCCTGTAAATCCAGCACTTTGGGAGGCTGAGGTAGGAGGACAGGAGTACAAGACCTCAACTCCTGAGGTTGAGCCCCGGAGCACAAGACCAGCATAGGCAACAAAGGAAGACTTCATTTCTACGAAAAAATTTGAAAATCAGCCAGGTATGGCAGCACACGCTCGCAGTCTCAGCTACTCAGGAGGCTGAGGCAGGAGGATTACTTGAGCCCAGGAGATTGAGGCTGTAGTGAGCTTTGATGGCGCCACTGTACTCTAGCCAGCCTGGGTGACAAGAACGAGAGCCTGTCTCAAAAAACACAAAACAAAAAACCCCACATCAGACTCTGCAATGGCAATAGTATCTCTAAAATGTTTACTCCTTGAATTCAGCAGCTCTTTTTTTTTTTTTTCCTGGAGACAGAGTCTTGCTCTGTCACCCAGGCTTGAGTGTAGTGGTGCAATATCAGCCCACTGCAACCTCCACCTCCTGGGCTCAAGGGATTCTCAAGCCTCAGCCATCTGAATAGCTGGGACCACAGGCACCAGACACCACGCCTGGCTAACTTCTGTATTTTTAGTAGAGACATGGTTTCGCCATGCTGGCCAGGCTGATTGATACTCCTGGCCTCGAGTGATCCACCTGCCTCAGCCTCCAAAAGTGCTGTGATTAAAGTCATGAGCCACCATGCCCTGTCAGGCGTTCTCTTCCTAAGAACTTATACAAAAAAAAAAAAAGAAAAAAATCAGATGCATTCATGATTTTTGTACAAGGAAAAATAATATATAACATTATGACATTACTTATAATAATGAAAAATTGTATAGTAGTAAAAAATGGAACCAACTTGACTATCAGTGTGTTAATCATGCTTTTCATTTTCTATATTTCATACTGTTTTGACTTAGTGGAGGCCTTGCTGGCTGGGAAGAAACTGCTTCACAGGACTAGCTAATTATTCTAGAGATAATAAACAACTCACATGACTGTAAATACACCTTTCATATACAACCATTCAATCTCAAACCCATATCTCCAACCACCTCCTTTACCTAAGTCACACACCAAGCCAGTATCTCCCCTGCCCTAAATTAACCCAGGGCCAGTTCCAAACAACTAAGAGCAAACCCTATACCCCAAAGGCTGCAAGAATTAATTACTAGCCAGTCCTAAACTCTCTGCTCTGCTCTACTTTGCTTTTCCCAGAGAAACCACAGTAACAGCCATGGCCCATGCTTTTTTTTTATCACTCCTGTTCCTGCTCCTGCCTCCTGACCAGCTCTGGTGCTTCCTGGCTGTGGCCATGCATGATGTGCTGTGCCTCTGCTTCTAGGAGAACTGTGAGTAACACAAAACTTTTTTCAATGGCATTGACCTCCCTACGTCATCACTCAGTCACCATTATGAATTAAAAACCAGGCACAAGCTCGGTGCAGTCTCACACCTATCATCCCAGCACTTTGGGAGGCCGAGGTGGGCAGATCACTTGAGGCCAGGAGTTTGACACCACCCTGGCCAACATGGTGAAGCCCTGTCTCTATTAAAAAGACAAAAATTAGCTGGGCGTAGTGGTGTGCACCTGTAGTCCCAGCTACTGGGGAGACTGAGACACAAAAATCACTTGAACCGTGGAGGCTACAGTGAGCCAAGATCGTACCATAGCACTCCAGCCTGGGTGACAGAATAAGATTGTCTCAAAAAAAAACAAAAAAAGGCAAAAATTAACAAAGTGATTAGTAGGGAATTGGTTAAAAGAATTATGGTACATTTACATGCTAAAATTCTGCCAGCCACTAAATATCATTTTGGGGAAAAACATTTAATGATGTGCCAAAACCTTAAAGTAGATTTAAGTAGGAGAAAAAAATTACACAAAACATTATGTAGTTACAATCTATGTTTTAAAAGTGCAAATACAGCTGGGCATGGTAGCTCAAGCCTGTAATCCCAGCACTTTGGGAGGCCAAGGTGGGCGAATAACGAGATCAGTTCAAGATCAGCCTGGCCAACATGGTGAAACTCCGTCTCTACTAAAAATACAAAAATTAGCCTGGCATGGTGGTGCATGCCTGTAATCCCAGCTATTCAGGAGGCTGAGGCAGGAGAATCTCTTGAACATGAGAGGCGGAGGTTACAGTGAGCTAAGATCACGTCACTACACTCCAGCCTGAGTGAGAGTGAGACCCTGTCTAAAATTTTTTTTTTTTTTTTTTTTTTTTTTTTTTTTGAGACAGAGTCTCGCTCTTGTTACCCAGGCTGGAGTGCAATGGCGCGATCTCGGCTCACCGCAACCTCCGCCTCCTGGGTTCAGGCAATTCTCCTGCCTCAGCCTCCTGAGTAGCTGGGATTACAGGCACGCACCACCGTGCCCAGCTAATTTTTTTGTATTAATAGAGACGGGGTTTCACAATGTTGACCAGGATGGTCTCGACCTCTCGACCTCGTGATCCACCCGCCTCGGCCTCCCAAAGTGCTGGGATTACAGGCTTGAGCCACCGCGCCCGGCCTAAAATTTTTTTTTTAAAGGCCAAATAGAAACATGTGTTCCAGCCTGGGTAACACGTTGATACACAGCCTCTACAAAAAATTGGCTGGGCATGATGGCGGGCACCTGTAGCCCCAGCTACTCAGGAGGATGAGGCAGGAAGATCACTTGAGCCTGGGAGGTCAAGGCTGCAGTGAGCCAAGATTGCGCCACTGCACTCCAGCCTGAGTGAGAGTGAGACCCTGTCTCAAATTTAAAAGAAAAAAAAGAAACACATGTGTTAACATATACATTATCTCTGGAAAAGAAAACAAAAGAAAGAGATATATACCAAAATATTAGTTGTTATCTCTGAGTAGGATGATCTACCAGTTATTTTTATTTTGTATTATAGCCTTTTCTATACTTCCCAAATTTTCCATAATGAACATTTTGTAGACAAAAAAGCATATTCTAAATATCACGTTAAAGAAAATGTGAGATCTGCAAATTTCAAGTATCTTTAGCCATAAATCTAACTCTCCAAAGCAACTCAGATTAACTTTTTTTTGTGTGTGAGTCAGGGTCTCACTCTGTCACCCAGGCTGGAGTGCAGTGGTAAAATCTCAGCTTACTACAACAACCTCCGCCTCCTGGGTTCAAACGATTCTCGTGCCTCAGTTACCTGAGTAGCTGGGATTATAGGCATATGCCACCTTGTCCAGTCAATTTGTGTATTTTTAGTAGAGATGGGGTTTCACCATGTTAGCCAGGCTTCAGACTAACTCTAAACCAAGAGTTGTGTCATGATTCTTGATACAAAATAATTATATTCAACATTCAAGTTGCAAAACACCAGCTCTGTAAGTCTAAAGATCTGTTAAGAGAGAATCAAAAATAAAAAAACTTCTCTGTAAATCACAACAAATGTCCCTTTCCTGTTTTCCTGCTTTTCAAACTTTCCTGGATAGATTACTGCATGATGAAAACACTATGTAATCGTTGGCTGTACCCAAAAATTGAGACATTCTCTTGGGAGTCTAAATATTTTTAAAAAGGCACAGCAGAATTAGACCAAGTGGTTCTCAGTCTATGTCCCAAAACAAAGAATGAACAAAATAACTACAATATACATCACTTTTTAGTGTCTACTAAAATTTTTTTTAAGTTTTTCTTAAACATCAAACAATCTGTAAACATGGGCATATAAACCACCAGGAAGTAGATTATATATGGCTCAAAGTAAATCTGCAAAGTAAACAGAAACATGATACCCCTGAAAGTAAAGAAAAGATCCTTATCCAATTTAACTGAAATTCATTTACCAGGCCAGGAAAGAAGGTTGGGGGAAGGAAGTGAGCATGAACCTAAACAGCAGGGACAGGGCACATACACATGAACAGTAAGTGCACAGGTCTGGCTACAGAAAAGTGGAGAGCAGTGAGTGAGGCCAGTAGGGCCATTCAACTGTGAATGCCTTTGTATGCCAAGCTAGGGATCTTGGGGGATCTAAAGGCAATAATAGAGGCATTTCCTTCCTTGAAAACAAGATAACCCGCACAAGCTTTGAAAGATGAGCAAAAGGATTTCAATACTCAGAATGGCAATGGGAGGAAAGTACTCCAAATGAAGAAACCAACAGACTAGGTATAAGTACAGTCCAAGATTATGACCGCTGTAGCTAAAATGCAATCCAGATGACGAAGGGCCTTAATTGTCTGAGTGAGGAATTTGTGTTTAATTATATAGGTAATGGGACTCAAAAGTAATTTTTGAGTGGGGGAGTGGCCTGACTGCAGCTGCACTTAAGAAAATGAATTTGACAGTAATGCAGTGGAATGGGGCAGATTGAGACAGAAAACCCAATGAGATGGCCCTTAATACACTGTGGATGAGAGGTGACAAGGCCACAGAACACCTAACACTTTCAGGTGTCTCTACTCTACTCATTCCTAGTAACTGAAACTTTTATCCTGTGGTGTCATTTTACCCTGGGTGCCAAACCTCACCCACTGTCATCAGGGATTAAAACCTAATACTGGTCAATACTCATATACATGCTATAGGGAGTTTAGCATTTCAGAGCTTTAGATAATCTCTTTTAAACAAAAAGAACAAGTATTAGCAACATGTACTATTCACATCAATAAAGATTTTGCAGACATTATTTAAAGATTTATTCTAATGTATTAAATTTTGAAAATACTGAAAAAAAGAACATCTAATTATTCCAGACGGCAAATGAAGCTGCAACATGTTTCGAATAGCGCCACCTAAAATGCCATAAAAACAACTGAAAATAAATACTGTCATTTTCATCTAATTTTCACCTAGTAGCTATGTACTTCTCAAGTCTCATATGACCAATGTAATTAACTAATGTATGAGTAAGCTAAAATTGTTGACACTGTGTATATATTGACTTTAATTATAGATTCACTATACCTCTTCATTTGACAACTGGGCTGAAGATTCTTCTTGAGTTAAAGCACACACTACTGGTATTTTTATTTCTTCTTCAACATCTGTTTTTTTGTGAACCTTTCTCTTATTGAGTCTTTGTTGTTCATCATCCTCCTAAAAGTTAGAAAGAAAAAAAATACATATTACCCAAGTAACCTATTTAATAAGCAACATAGTTCTTTAACCATTCAAAACAAATAAGAAAGAATAGAGCATTATAATGAGAGAAAACTGGACACTTAAGCTTCTTTGTTTTGTAAGCCCATCTAAGGGCCTCTGGCCGTGACAAAATATTTTAATACTATAAGCACAAACTAAGAATCCTGGTATAAAGAACAACTCAGGAAGCAGCTTCCAAGAAAAGTATACTACATAAAGTAAGGCAAAACAAAAGAAAGCAAAACCACTTTAAATGATTTATGAAAAAATTTACATAGACCATTCCTTGTGATTACTGTGGAAAATAAATATGAAAAAGTTTTTTTTGTTTGTTTTTGAGACAAGGTCTTGCTCTGACACTCAGGTTGGAACGCAGTGATGCAAACATGGCTCACTGCAGCCTCCACGGCGCAAGCAATTCTTCTACCTCATCCTTTCATGTAGCTGGGATCATAGCCTAATCTTTTTATTTTTTGTAGTGACAGGGTTTCACTTTGTTGCCCAGGCTGGTCTTGAACTTCTGGGCTCAAGCAATCCTCCTGCCTCAGCCTCTCATGTAGCTGGGATCACAAGCGTGCACCACCATGCCTGGCTAATTTTTAGGTTTTTTTGTACAGATGATGTCTCACACTGTTGTCCCGGCTGGTCTCAAACTCCCAGGCTCAAGCGATCCTCCCACCTTGGCCTCCCAAAGTGCTGGGATTATAGGCATGAGACACCACAGCCCGCCTGAAAAAGTTTTTATAATGTTACACATACATTAGAAACATTAACAAATGTATGAGTACAAAAGGAATAATTAAAGTTGATATAATAATTCACTCAACAAAGATGAGTAAAATACCTTATACCTTCAATGTACCCTAAAACAACCTAGTGAGGAGAGACAAACAATTACAAGTTTGTACAAGGTTCTAAAGAAGGAGAAAAACACTGAAGGAGCCAGCAAAGGGGTCCCAAAGGAGGTAACACTTCAGCTGAATTGTGAAAGATCAGTAGATCAGTTTGCCAGTTGCATAAGAAGAGACAAATTGAGGGTTCTAGGGAGAAAGGAAGCACATACAAAAGACAGAAACATGGAAAAGCAGCCCTGTGGGGGAATTCTGTATAATTTGATATAAATGAAAAATGGGCAGGCATATGAGAAGTAAAGGACATGGAGAAAGATGTGGTAAGTAAGCACCTAGACTCTGGAATCAGAGATTGTTCAAGCCTCAGATGGGCCATGCATGACCTCTCAGCCTGTTTACTCATCTAGAACACAGGAACTATCTAATTGTAGTCCTTACCGTCTACAGAGAGTTGGTTTTTGATAACCAACTGAGATAAAGATTTATACATAAAGCCTTAGCACAATGCTAGACATAGTAAGAGCTCAAAGGTTTTAAATGATCATCTTAGTAAAGTTTAGACTCTTTTTTTTTTTTTTTTTTGAGACAGTCTCGCTTGGTCACCCAGGCTGGAGAGCAAGTGGTGTGATCTCGACTCACTGCAACCTCCGTCTCAGGCAAGTCTCCTGCCTCAGCTTCCCAAGTAGCTGGGACTACAGGCGTGTGCCACCACGCCCAGCTAATTTTTGTATTTTTAGTAGAGATGAGGTTTTGCCATGTTGGCCAGGCTGGTCTCAAACTCCTGACTTCAGGTGATCCACCTGCCTCAGCCTCCCAAAGTGCTGGGATTACAGATGTGAGCCACCATGCTAGGTAAAGTTTAGACTCTTTTAATGGGCATCAGAGTAGGCAGGATAAGATCTGTACTTTAGAATCTAAATTTTTACGTCAGTGGGGCACGGTGGCTCACACCTGTAATCCCAGCACTTTGGGAGGCCAAGACAGGCAGATCACTTGAGGTGAAGAGTTTGAGACCAGCCTGGCCAACATGGTGAAACCCTGTGTCAACTAAAAATACAAAAATTAGCCAGGCATGGTGGCACATGCCTGTGATCCCAGCTACTCGGGAGGATGCGATAGGAGAATTGCTTCAGTCCGGGGGCAGAGGTTGCAGTGAACTGAGATTGTGCCACTGCACTCCAGCCTGGGTGACTGGAGTGATGAAACCCTGTCTCAAAAAAGAAAAAAAAAAACACACACACACACACAAAATGAATGAGTCCAAATTAAGTGACAAAAAGGAAATTTCAAAAAGAAGAAACTTTGCAAAACAAAATCTAACCTAAGTCACATAAAGCAATTTGAAATGTTTCACAAGATACTTAGAAAGGCAGTGAATACTTTTACATAGCTATCCTAGGGAAATACCTGTACACATACATACACAATATGGTCCAAGATCTAGCTGTAACATTATTTGAGATGATAAAAAAGGGGGGAATACCTACATGCTCACTACAAGGAGAAAGGGCAAATCAATATGGTACAACCATGCTAAAGTCAAGCACAAAATACAACTTTGACATGAAAATATGTCCAGGATAATGCTTATGGGAAATGTATATACTTTTTTTTGAGACAGGGTCCTGCTCTGTCACCCACAGCTGAAGTGCAGTGGTGTGATCACAGCTCACTGCAGCCTCTGCCTCCCAGATTAAGTGATCCTCCCACCTCAGCCTCCCAAGTAGCTCGAACTATAGGCACATACCACCATGCCCAGCTAATTTTTTTTAATTTTTTGTAGAAACAGAGTCTCACTATATGACCCAGGCTGGTCTTGACCTCCTGGGCTCAAGCAATCCTCCTGCCTCAGCCTCCCAAAGTGTTGGGATTACCGATGTGAGCCACCACGTCCTGCCTAGAATAAATACTTAAAACTATAGTTGTATAAGAGGAAAAAGACACCCTAAATATACACTCATAAACAGACAGAACTGGTTTAGAAGACTCTCTACCAAACGGTAAAGGCAATCTTCTGAGACAGGGAGGTGTGGAGATATTAATGACGATTTTACACTTGATCATTTTATATATATTTTTTCACTTTGTATTTAAAATAAAAATACTGTGAGAACGTGTGTGTGTGTGTGTGTGTATATTACTTATGCAATTTAAATAACTAAAAGATAAGGAGGAAACAAGAACTTGAATATGCAGCACTCTGAACACCTGCCATTCCCTATTACTCAGCCTCTCATCTGTATCATGCCACCTAGTAGAGCTTTTAGAGCAGGGTGTCCAATCTGTTGGCTTCCCTAGGCCACACTGAAGAATAATTGTCTTGGCTACACACAAAATACATTAACACTAGTGATAGCTGATAAGGTTAAAAAAAAAAAAGATTGCAAATGTTTTAAGAAAGTTTACAAATTTGTGTTCGGCTGCATTCAAAGACGAGGGCTGCAGGCTGGACAAGCTTGTTTTAGAGCAATGTCACCAAAGACTTGGCCTGGACTGACAATACTCAGGAGCACTAGGAGAACTGGTCAGCACGGCAGAAAAAGATTTTCTCAGAAGTATGCACTGCTGCATCCTGTAGTCACTAAAGATCATTTTTAAATCAGTTTTTCCTCCCAGAGAAGGCCATTTCTAAAGATGAAAAACAAAACCCCTCAAATATAGCTATTATGTTTTTAAAAGTGGCATACATCACCCTTGTTTCAGCTTAAGTCAATCTCTAATACACATAAGGTAATGCAGTCACATGTGGTGGGGGACATTACTAAAAAAGCAAATCAGTCCCATAAAACTTCTCTATTCACCTGATCTTTCTTCTTCAGTTCTTCAACTTGTCGGAGCTGTTCTGAAGTTAGCACAATCTCCATTCGCTGCATGTCTCTCATCAGTAAACGCTGAGATTCCAGAAACTGGTCATTGGCCTTCTGCCACGTATGTTTTAACTGGTTGTGTTGTTGTCGCTCTTGCTCCAAGAGATGGCAAACTGTTTAGGAACCCCCCACCACAAATCAAAAACACTGAATTTTAATGGCAGGCAATTTCTTCAGCACAGAAATTGTCTAGGTCTGGCCAAGGGCCCACATGTCTAGGATTCTGTCCTTGGCTGGACCAAGGGGCAACCTATCCCCACACCATCTCTTTAAAGCAGAGTCTCCCAAAGTGTACTCCTAGGAACACAGCAAAGAAAGATTTCTGTGCTTAGTAAGTCTCAGAAACTTCAAGTTAAAGGGAGAATTTATTATTATTTTGCAAAGCCTCCTCCATAATTAAATAAATGTTTAAAGATTTCTTTACTGCAGGACTTTGAACTTGGGGTCTTAATTATGTCTATGTTTTCTTGGAAGGTGATATATAATACAGCTTTCCCAAATTTATTTGACAAAAGAAAAAAAATTTCCACAGTACAACTCAAATAACAAGTATTCTAGGGAATATATTTGGGAAACACTGCTCCAAAGGCCAAAGGGGGAATAACCACTCCTAATTGTGTTTAATACATTCTGATAAATTTATTATCCAAAAATCCTCATTGGGTCCGGTTAATATAGACTTTTTATGACAAGTCAAGGAATCTTTGTAAAATGCATGCATTGTTGATACTCATCAGCTCAGCCATCTACTACTGAAAAGAGATGATCTATCCACCCATCTACCAAGCCACCCAAGCCAGAAACCTGAGACAACTCATACTTCTGACTTTTCCTTACCCCAGCATACTCAACTACTACAGAGATCTGCTAATTATGCCTCCTCTGCAATATGATACATCTATCTTCTGGCTTCTGCCTTAGATTAGCGCTTATGACTTAACTACAACAGAGGTCCCTTTATTATTATTTTGCCCTCAGTCTTGCCCTCCCTATTCTATTCACCACAGTGCTATTAGATTGAACTTTCTAAAATGCAAAACTGATATTACCACTCTCCAGTCTAAAACCCTTTTTGAAGTCAGACGCAAAAAGGCACATACTATAAAATCCCATTCATATCAAAGTCCAGAATAGGCAAGTCCACGGAGATAGAAAGTAGAGGTCAGGTGCGGTGGCTCAGACCTGTAATCCCAGTATTTTGGGAGGCCCAGGTGGGTGAATCACCTGAGGTCAGGAGTTCAAGACCAGCCTGGCCAAGATGGTGAAATCCCGTCATTACTAAAAATAGAAAACTTGCCAGGCATGGTGGCAGGTGCCTGTAATACCAGCTACTCAATAGGCTGAAGCAGAGAATTGCTTGAACCCGGGAGGCAGAGGTTGCAATGAGCTGAGATCACACCACTGCACTCCAGCCTGGGCAACAGAGCAAGACTCCATCTCAAAAGAAAAAAAAAAACAAAACAAAGTAGATTAGTGGTTGCCAAGGGCTGGAGGCAGAGACATAGGAAGTGACTGTAAATGGGTACCAGATTTCTTTTTGAGGTAATGAAAATGTTTTGGAATTAGACAGTGATGATGAAGCACAATTTTGTAAATATATTAAAAACTACTAGGCTGGGTGCAGTGGCTCACACCTGTAATCCCAGCACTTTAGGAAGCTGAGGAGGGCAGATCACCTGAGGTCAGGAGTTCGAGATCAGCCTGGCTAACATGGTGAAACCCCGTCCCTACTAAAAATACAAAAATTAACCAGGCATGGTGGTGCATGCTTGTAGTCACGGTTACTCGGGAGGCTGAGGCAGGAGAATCACTTGAACCTGGAGGTTGCGGCAAGCCAAGATTGTGTCACTGCACTGCAGCCTGGGCAACAAGGGCGAAACTCCGTCTCAAAAAGAAAAAACTACTGAATTGTATACTTCAACAAGTGAACCTTATGGAATGCAAATTTTATCTCAATAAAACTGTTATTTAAGAGAAAATAAAAAACCTACACAGGCTCCGAACTGCCCATATGATAAAGTCTGACATTCTTAGCATTAAGACCTCCATGTCCTGGCCTGTGTCTTCTGCTCCAACCTCACATTTTGCCCATTGTCTCTTACATTCTAATTGTGCTGAACTGCTTTTCTTAGATTTTCTTACCTAGCTGCAACACATGCAAATGGCTTTTAATGTCATGCTTCTCTCTGACTACCTGACAAGCCCCTACCCACCTTCCAAAACTCCACTTAAGAACAACTTCTTTTAAGAAGCCTATCTGTTCCTGGGACAAAAAGAACTGACCACGCCATTGGTGGCACTGCTGAATCCTAACACGCTTCCAAGCACAGCACAAATAATATGCAATTGTATTAATTTGGTTGTATAACTAATTCCTAATTTAGGCTATAAGTTACACGGCTGCTGGTATTTATTTATTTTTTAGATGGAGTTTCATTCTTATTGCCAGGCTGGAGTGCAATGGTGCGATCTTGGCTCACTGCAACATCCGCCTCCTGGGTTCAAGCAATTTTCCTGCCTCAACCTCCCAAGTAGCTGAGTTTACAGGCATGCGCCACCACACCCAGCCAATTTTCTATTTTAAGTAGAGACAGGGTTTCTCCATGTTGGTCAGGCTAGTCTTAAACTCCCGACCTCAGGTGATCCGCCCACCTCAGCCTCCCACGGTGGCATGAGCCACTGTGCCCAGCCACTGCTGGGTTTTTATATTTTCTTTTCATTTCAAGACTATTGTCTGGTGTGAGTGTTTCAGTATGGAAATTACCCAGTCTCTTTCCTCATTTTAATTAATCTTCTCAGATACTTTTCAAAGTTTATTAAGAAGGTTTGGTAGTCTCAATAACTAAGTGTTGGAGGGACATAATTTAAACTGAACTAGTTATTTTGGACACCTTTAAGAATATGAGTGTCGGCCAGGCACAGTGGCTCACGCCTGTAATCCCAGAACTGTGGGAGGCCAAGGTGGGCAGATCAAGATCACCTGAGGTTGGGAGTTCAAGATCAGCCTGACCAACATGGAGAAACTCCATTTCTACTAAAAATACAAAATATTAGTTGGGCATGGTGGCACACGCCTGTAATCTCAGCTACTTGGGAGGCTGAGGCAGAAGAATCACTTGAACCCAGGAGGTGGAGGTTGCAGTGAGCCGAGATCGTGCCATTGCATTCCAGACTGGGCAACAAAAGCAAAACTCTGTCTCAAAAAAAAAGAATATGAGTGTCTTTTTTCTACAGTAGCACATTTGGAAACTGTTTCCTGAAGGCCAAAACTTCAGGTGGTTTGGGTTATTTTCATAATATTTTATGAAGTAATTCCATAGGCTGGTATCATTTCAGCTTTCCACTATTTGGAAAATAGCTCATATGCAAATTTGAATTATTTATAGCTTTATCTCCCACAGTATTTGATATACTTAAAAGTATTCATAGTAGGACTCGATCACCACAGTCCTAATGCTGCATATTAAAATATGTTTTACTACTACAACCTGTAGCAGCAATAAGAATTCAAGGAGTCCATACATTTGGATGAAAAAAAAAAAAGCTAGATCTTTATTTTTACTATCCTCTAACTGAAATTTATCATTTGCTTTAATTATAAAATGTAGGCAAAAAACCACAGCAGCTTAAAAATACCTATGACTTGGTCACTAATGGAAATCAGATATTTTTGTATTTCATTTCAGTTACAGATATCTTAATGTTATTTATGCTTATCACCACTTTAAAATGACAGCAGTTATTAAACCTGCTGCTAGATCTTATTTAATGTATTTAATGAACTAGCACATTTATTACTATAAGTTTGACTTTTTTACATCTTGGTAAATTTTATAATATAATTGGGTTTTTTTGTAATCTTATATATTTTATGTATTAAAAACATTACTGTGAGAAGGTTTCACAAGATTGCCAAAGGAATTCACGACATAAAAAGGTTAAGAGCTCCAGGCATATAGAAATCACTAGAAGAACTGAAGATAAAAGTGTGTGTCTGTGTGTGTGGGTGTCTGTGTGTGTATCTATATATATAGTTTTTTGGTTTTTTTTAAGACAGTCTCTCACTCTGTCACCCAGGCTGGAGTGCAGTGGTGTGATCTCAGCTCACTGCAACCTTTACCTCCCTGGTTCAAGTGATTCTTCTGCCTCAGCCTCCTGAGTAGCTGGGACTACAGGTGTGTACCACCATGCCCGGCACATTTTTGTATTTTTAGTAGAGATGGGGTTTCGCAATGTTGGCCAGGGTGGTCTCAAACTCCTGGCCTCAAGTGATCTGCCTACCTCGGCTTCCCATAGTGCTTGAATTACAGGCGTAAGCCAGTGCACCCAGCCAAAAGTATAGTTTATTTTAGTGGGGAAAGAATGCACCCCTGGAAAATAGAGTCAATTTGTGTATCATTCTGCTACCAGACTAGTGAAATCAAAATTGTCCCTTAAAAACAGTATGTAACTTACCAAGTAAAATACTTGAGGTGGCGATTAAAAAGAAAAACAGAAAAACAGTCTGTAACTTAGGGCCTCCAGAATACACTCTCTGTCCTCTTCCATTCTCTCTTTTGCTAATACACCTCCATCGAAATGAGTGGGGCCGGGGTGGGTGGTAAAGCAGTTTAAGCAGAAATTCCTAGCGTTATTATCTTTCTTCCAGAGCTCATGCCTTGTGAAGTTGGTGGGTTTGTTTTTTGTTTTTGTTATTTTTGAGACAAACATTCCCTATATCCCCCAGGCTGGAGTGCAGTGGTGTGATCTCACCTCAATGTTGCAACCTCCGCCTCCTGGGTTCAAGCAATTCTCGTGCCTCAAACTCCCAAGCAGCTGGGATAACAGGCACGTGACACCATGCTTGGATAATTTTTGTTTTTTTAGTAGAGACAAGGTTTCTCCATGTTGGCCAGGCTGGTCTTGAACTCCTGACCTCAGGTGATCCTCCCACCTAGAACTCCCAAAGTGCTGGGATTATAGGAGCGACCGCCACTGCACCCAGCTGCCTTGTGAAGTTATTACTGTGGTCATGAAGCAAAAAGAAACCATAATTTCAGCTTTTTGTGAGTACATTTAAACCAACTACAAAGCTTAAACTGAATCACTAACGCGTTGCACTGTTATTTTAAGATCTGTCATTGTTATTAGTCAACATCAATTTAACTTATATGGTTCTTAGAGATTAAGATAAAAATATACAGAATATATATTTACCTTCGTGCAGTTCTTTCCGCAGTTTCTCAGCATCTTCCTGTAGAACAGATTTCTGAGTATTCAAAACAGCTACATACATCTCTAGATCAGTCCTACAAGATTTCTCAGCTTCCAGATAATGATTCAGTTCCTTAACCTGAAAGAAGATGCAATTCTATTAAACTGAAATTTACAACAGTTTCTATCTTAGATACAAAATGATGGTAAGTTCTGGCTATGCCTTAAAAAAATTTACACTTACTTTTATGTCTACATGTTACATCTACATAAGTTAATATTTATAATTTTTAATTACAAAAACAAATATATACTTATTATAGAAAACTGGGAAAATAACATAATTAATAGATGTTATCCATAATTATACCACCAGAATAAAATATACAATTGAAATTACACATGACAGTTTTGTCCCTTGTTTTTCAAAAAGGTAGTTCTAATTTGTATTCCCATATGCATGTGTCTGTTTTACCTATAACAGTAACACAAGGTATGTTTTGCTTTTTTAAATCGGTAGTTAATTTCTAAGGACGAAAATGATACCGTACACTTCTAAGTTTGCTTTTCTTTGATTTCTGGTGAGGGAATTCCAAATGCATTAAATGCAAAAAAAGAAGACATTTTCACAGATACATCTATTCATGGAAGTAAAAAAGAGAGAGTTATGATGGAACAAATAACTAGTCTCACACTGTAATGGCTTAAAGGTAAGCACAGAATACATTTTAAAATCACATCTTGTCCAGATGTGGTGGCTCACGCCTGTAATCCTAACACTTAGGGAGGCAAAGGTGGGCAGAATGCTTGAGATCAGGAGTTTGAGACCACCCTGGGAAATATGGAGAAATCTTGTCTCTACAAAAAATTTAAAAATTAGGTAGGCATCATGGCATACACCTACAATCCCGGCTACTCCAGAGGCTGATGTGGGAGGATTACTTGGGCACAGGAGGTTGAGGCTGCAGTGAGCCATGACTGCACTGCTGCACTCCAGCCTGGGAGACAGAGCAAGATACTGTTTCCAAAAAATAAAATAAAATCACATCTTTTTAAAAATGCTTTATTTCTTTTGATCAATTAAGTATAATACTCAAACTATTAACAATACTGTCTAAATAGAAATAAATAGAAATAAATAAAAAAAAATAGAAATAAATAGAAAAGTTATAACCAAAAAAAAAAAAAAATTACAGGCCAGGCGCGGTGGCTCATGCCTGTAATCCCAGCACTTTGGGAGGCTGAGGCAGGTGGATCACACGGTCAGGAGATTGAGACCATCCTAGCTAACATGGTAAAACCCCATCTCTACTAAAAATAAAAAAATTAAAAAAATTAGCCGGGCATGGTGGCACACACCAGTAATCCCAGCTACTCAAGAGTCTGAGGCAGGAGAATCACTTGAACCCGGGAGGCAGAGGTTGCAGTGAGCCGAGATGGCGCCACTGCATTCCAGCCTGGGAGACAGAGGGAGACTCTGTCTCAAAAAATAATAATAATAATGCAATTCTTCCCTAGAAAATCAAGGACTGTGTCACTTTAGACTGTCATATAAATTGTTCATTCTAAATTCTAACACTTTAATTTTCAACTTTTTCAAATGGTTATATCTAGTATCACTTTCGAGGTCCTTTTCATGCCGTTTATATTTCTACTTCTTCAAATTTAAAATAGTTTATCTGTTTTTAGTTATCTTTACTCCCAGGCCATCATGCAATAACAGTCAAAGATTTAAGTGACTACTTAAGCAATCATTTGATGCTTCACTGAAGGTTGTTAGCCTAGCACATGATATGAACAAAGAATGGTAAAGTGCCAACTATTGTGAAATACTTTCTCTAACACCTGAAGACAGGAGTCATTCAGCTGACGGTCAAAGAGTCCGTATGGCAGATGTAAAATGGTGGTATATAACCTACTAATTCTACCAGTTATTACTTTTTGGAATAAACATTTGGTTTAATTAATAATTAATTTCTAATATTTGAAAACTACTAAATAGATTGCTTGAGACCAGGAGTTTAAGACCAGCCTGGGCAACATGGAAAAACCTTGTCTCTACCAAAAATACAAAAACTAGGCAGGCATGGTGGTGCATACCTGTAATCCCAGCTACTTGGAAAGCTGAGGCACAAGAATTGCTTGAACCTGGGAGACAGAAGCTGCATTTGAGTCAAGACTGCACCACTGCACTAAATGTAGCTAAATTTGCAAGTTTTCCTTTCACAGTCAATATTTTTGTCTTATTTAAGAAATCCTGGCCCAGGCACAGTGGCTCACTCCTGTGATTCCAGCACTTTGGGAGGCCGAGCCGGGTGGATCACTTGACATCAGGAGTTCGAGACCAGCCTGGCCAACATGGTGAAATTGCCTCTCTACTAAAAATACAAAAATTAGCTAGGCATGATGGCTGGTGCCTGTAATCCCAGCTACTCAGGAGGCTGAGGCAGGAGAGTCACTTGAATCTGGGAGGTGGAGATTGCATCATCTGGGAAGACGATGGCAGTAATGACACAGTATTTGAATTACCTTGAGTTCCATACCCTGTAATGACCCAAACCAAAAACAAATGGACATCTACAAAAAGTCAGGTGACAAGGAGAGGGTACAAACAAACCACTGAAAGCTACCTATTCAGAAAAATGTACGTGGTATCAGGATCTATGCAGGACAAAGTACAGAGAAGCAAAGAAGGTCATGAGAAACCAAAAACACTCAACTGGGGGTACAATTTGACAACAGTGGCTTAAAAGGAAGAGTTTCACATACACCAATAGAGGGTGAATGTGACAAATTTGTCTGTAATACTTACAACCTGGTTAGGGTAAAATGATGTCCCACTTTGATTTACAGTTCCCCAATTTCTAGTATAGTTGAATATCTTTTCTCATTCCTTGACTATTCTGATTTCCTCTTTTGTGAATTGATTGTTCATACACTTTATCAGTTTTTCCTTTTTTTTTTTTTTTTTTGAGACAGTCTTGCCCTGTCGCCCAGGATGGAGTGCAGTGGCGCAATTTCGGCTTACTACAACCTCAACCTCTGCCTCCTGGGTTCAAGCAATTCTTGTGCCTCAGTCTCTCAAATAGCTGGGATTACAGGCATGCGCCACGACACCTGGCTATACTTTCCCTGTTTATCTTTAGAATTATTTGTCACCTGTGGACTTGGCAATTGTTTTTGCCACCGAGTCGTAGCTCACTGCAGCCTCCATTTCCTGGGTTAAAGCAATTCTTGTGCCTCAGCCTCCCAACTACCTGGGATTATAAGGCATGAACCACCACATCCAGCTAATTTTTCTATTTTTAGTAGAGACAGGGTTTCTCCATGTTACCCAGGCTGGTCTCAAACTCCTGGTCTCAAGCAATCTGCCTGCCTTGGCCTCCCAAAGTGCTGGGATTACAGGTGTGAGCCACCCCATCCAGCCAATTTAGCAATTTTTCATCATTTTGGATATTAACACTTTGTCGGGTATGAGGTACAGATATCTTCTCATAATCTGCAGCTTCTCTTTTCAACTTTTTATATTAATAGCATCTTTTAACAAAGACATTTATATTACAATGTAGCTAAATTTGCCAGTTTTCCTTTCACAGTCAATATTTTTGTCTTATTTAAGATATCTTGGGCCAGGCACAGTGGCTCACACCTGTAATCCCAGCAATGGGAGGCTGAGGTGGGTAGATCAAATGAGGTCAGAAGTTTGAGACCAGCCTGGCCAACATGGCGAAACCCTATCTCTACTAAAAATACAAAAATTAGCTGGGCATGGTGGTGGGTGTCTGTAATCCCAGCTACTCAGGAGGCTGAGGCAGGAGAGTCACTTGAACCTGGGAGGAGGAGGTTGCAGTGAGCCAAGATCACACTACTGCACTCCAGCCTGGCTGACAGAGCAAGACTCTGTCTCAAAAAAAAGAAAGAAATCTTTTTGAGGACAACAAGGTGGAGAGACTTGGCCTACCTATCAGATAGTAAGACTTATAATAAAGCTACTATAATTAAAACAGCTTGTTACTGGTTTAGGAATAAACCTGTCACCCAGGCTGGAGTGCAGTGGCATAATCTTGGCTCATTGCAACTTCCACCTACTGGGTTCAAGTGATTCTTGTGCTTCAGTCACCTCAGTAGCTTGGACTACAGGTATATACCACCACACCTGGCTAATTTTTGTATTTTTTGCAGAGAAATGGTTTCACTATGTTGTGCAGGCTGGTCTCGAACCCCTAAGCTCAAGCAATCTGCCCATCTCAGCCTCCCAAAGTGCTGGAATTACAGCCACACCTGGCCAGAAAATAATTTTTTTTTTTGAGATTGAGTTTTGCTCTAGTTGTCCAGGCTGGAGTGCAATGGAGTGCAATCTTGGCTCACTGCAACCTCTGCCTCCCGGGTTCAAGTGATTCTCCTGCCTCAGCCTCCCAAGTAGGTGGGATTACAGGCACCCACCACCACGCCCAGCTAATTTTTGTATTTTTAGTAGAGACAGGGTTTCACCATGTTGGCCAGGCTGGTCTCGAATTCCTGACCTCAGGTGATCCAACTGCCTTGGCCTCCCAAAGTGCTGGGATTACAGGCATGAGCCACCACACCCAGCCAAAAAGGGTATTTTTTAACAATCGATTCTTCCCCCACTGACTTGTAATGCCATCTGTCATACATCAAATTTACACATATATATGTGTCTATTTCTGGGCTTTCTATTCTGTTTTATTGGACCATTTGTTTATCCCTAAACCAGTAACAAACTATCTTAATTATAGTAGCTTTACTGCAGTCCTACCATCTGATAGATAGGCCAAGTCTCCACATCTTGTCTTCAAAATTTTGCTAAGTATATTTCTGTTCCTTTACTTCTCTATATGAAGTCTACTTCTAGAACTGAATTATCAAGTTCCTTACTAAACACTGTTGAATTCTGAGTGAAATTTAAAGATTAATTTGGGGATACAATGTCTACTTTATAATGCTCTTTTTTATTTTTTTTGAGATGGAGTCTCACTCTATCGTCCAGACTGGAGTGCAATGGCATGACTGGCTCACTGCAACCTCTGCCTCCCGGGTTAAAGTGATTCTCCTGCCTCAGCCTCCTGAGTAGCTGGAATTACAGGCTTCCACCACCACACCCAGCTAATTTTTTACTTTTAGTAGAGACGGGGTTTCGCCATGCTGGCCAGGCTGGTCTCGAACTCCTAACCTTAGGTGATCCGCCCACCTTGGCCTCCCAAAGTGCTGGGATTAAAGGTATGAGCCACTGTGCCCGGCCCAATGCTCTTATCTTTTCATTCAGGAAAATACATAGATTCAGGTCTTCATTTATAATGTAGTCTATAAGGACTCTGCCCGTCTTTGTTTAGCTGTATTGGTAGGTAACTAGTTTTGTTTTTTTTAACTCTTGTGAATAGAATCAATCTTTTCTCCCACTACATTCTTCAACTGGGTATTACTGGGACATAGAAAAACAATTATTTTTGTACGTTAATTTTGCTGGAATAACTTTCAAATTGTTAAACTCTCAATAGGTCTAACAATCTGTTGTACATTCTCTGGTTTCTTTAGACAATAAAATCAGTCTCATTGCTTTCTTTCCAGTTCTTATGCCTCATTTCTGAATTACTGAGCATGGGTCTGCCCCATCATGTTCCCATCATTAATGGTAAGGCTGCTAAATATTCATCCTTAACTATGTTTGCTAAAGGTTTGATAAATTGCCCTTTAACTAAGTTATTTTGTGGTTAAATTTCTCAAATACCTTTCTGAATCCAAGATGAATACACTTCCTCTACAATCATTTTATGTGTACATTGCAATAATAGATTTTTCTGATAAATTCCTGGGAATACATCCTACTTGGTCATGATGTATATCTCCCCCCTTTATTTTAACTACAATGTTGAAAATTTTAGCTTCTGTATTCCTGAGACAGATCCATAATTTTTTTGCCTACTACCTATGTGTTTGTTCATTTGTAGTGAAGATATGCTAGTCTCCTAAAATAAGCTGGAAAGCTTTCTCTCTTTTTCTATTCCCTGACAGTTTGTAAAATGTAAGAATTCTTTCTTTCCAGAAAGTCTGGAAAAACTTACCTGCAAAACCAATAGTTTAATGTCTTTTGGTGAGAGCAGACAAGAGACAGTAAGATTTTTTACTGTAGATCCACTTTCTTTAATACCTTAGCTTTCCTGTTTTAGAACAATTTTGACTAACTTTTATTAGAATTCTTTTTCATTTCATCTATTTTCAAATTTATTTGTATGACTGTTCATAGCATTTGTTATTTTTAAATTTCTACTGATTTGTAGTTATGTGTCTGTTTTTTTGGTTTTTTTTTTTTTTTTTTTTTTTTTTTTGAAACAGGCTCCCTTGCCCAGGCTGGTGTGCAGTGGTGTCATCATGGCTCACCACAGCCTCAACCTCCTGGCCTCCTGGGCTCTTGCCTCAGCCTCCCAAAGTGATAGGATTACAGGCATGAGTCTCCACACTTGGCCTTACTTCTGACTTGCCTTTTTTTGTTGTTTTCATTTTTCCTGATCAGTCTTACTAGAGATTTGTCTGTAGCATTAGTTGTTCCATTAATTCATTATGTTGATAGTCTCTATTGTTCTTCTGCTTTTCTATTTCACAAATTTCTGCTATTATTTATATTATTTCTTTCCATTTATTTTCAATTTGTACTTGTTTTTTAAAGATCTGGCATTAGACATTCACATCATTCTACATAATCACTTTTTTCATGATTATTTTTTTCATGTCCAGGCATTTTAACTATCATTTTAATGTAAATAACTGAATAACCCATAGTTACAGAACTGGGTCTGTATAACCTCAATTCTAAGATAATGTATCTAAAAATAACTATAGCTTGTCACATGTACTATCCTAAATGTTTATAGGTATTAATTTATATGTTCCTCATAATAGCTGTATCAGGTAGGTGTGCTTATTATCCCCATTTTACAGTTGAGAAAATCAAAGCACAGTATGATTAAGTAATTTGCCCAAGGTAACACAGGCTACTAAATGCTGAGCTTCTTAACTATTATGTGCTAGTACTGTATAAGATACCATCTCCTTCTTGAGTACAGAGTTCTGTGTGTCCACTACATTTAAATTATTAACCTGATAGTTCAAAATGCCTATAGCTCTAATAATTTTTTCTTTCGTTTTTTTTTTTGAGACAGAGTCTAGCTCTGTTGCCAGGCACCAGGCTGGAGTGCAATGGAGCGATCTCGGCTCACTGCAACCTCTGCTTCCCGGGTTCAAGCAATTCTCCTGCCTCAGCCTCCTGAGTAGCTGGGACTACAGGCATGCACCACCATGCCCAGCTAATTTTTTATATTTTAGTAGAGACGGGGTTTCACTATGTTGGCCAGGATGGTCTTGATCTCTTGTCCTCATGATCTGCCTGCCTCGGCCTCCCAAAGTGCTGGGATTACAGGCGTGAGCCACCGTGCCTAGCCTCTAATAATTTTTTCTGATTGCGTTCCCTAAAGATCAATTTCAGTCTGCCACTAGATTTGTGAAATTCAATTTCTCCTTATAATTGTCATTTCTGGTTCAAGCATTTCATGACTATGTAAGGTGCATTCAAGTTCATGACTATTATATCTTATTGATGAACTGTTTATTAGGATCCTTCTTTTTTAGTGAATTTTTTCCCTTATCCTATCTTTGTGATACTACACTTGCTATATCAGCTCTCTTTTGGTTAGAATTGACACTGTATATTTTTATCCCTTTATTTTCAATCTTGTTTATTATTATGTTAGATGGAGTCTCGCTCTGTCACTCAAGCTGGAGTGCAGTGGCGCAATCTCAGCTCACTGCAACCTCCGCCTCCCAGGTTCAAGTGATTCTCCTGTCTCAGCCTCCCGAGTAGCTGGGACTACAGACACGTGCCACCATGCCGGGCTAATTTCTGTATTTTTAGTAGGGACGGGGCTTCGCCATGTTGGCCAGGCTGGTCTCAAACTCCTGACCTCAGATGATCCATCCGCCTAGGTCTCCCAAAGTGCTGGGATTTTATGTGTGTGCAACTGTGCCCAGACTTCTTTTTTTTTTCTTTCCTTAAGACAGAGTCTCACTGTATCACCTAGGCTGGAGTGCAGCAGCATGATCACGGCTCACTGCAACTTCAACCTTTTGGGTTTAAGTAATTCTCCCATCTCAGTCTCTCAAATAGCTGAGACCACAAGCACACACCACTATGCCCAGCTAATATTTTCAATCTTACCTTGTGGTTTGATTTCAGGCATAGCTCTTATAAGTAATATAAAGTTAGATTTTTACAATCAAATGTGATAATCTCTTTTAAACATAGGCATCAGTTTATATTTACCAAGATTATCGATAAATTCCCATTTATTTTTATACTGCTTTTATTTTTTTCATTGCTTCTTTTGTTCCTTTTTTTTTTTTTTTTTTTGAGACAGAGTCTCACTCTGTCACCCAATCTGGAGTGCTACTAGTTCACTGCAGTCTCAAACTCCTGGGCTCAAGCAATCCTCCCATCTCAGTCTCTCAAGTAGGCAGGACAACAGGCATGCACCACTATGTCTGGTTAATTTTAAAAAACATTTCTGTAAGACAGGAACACACTATGTTGCCCAGGCTGGTCTTAAATTCCTGGGTGCAAGCAATTCTGCCTTGGCTTCCTAAAGTATTGGGATTACAGGCGTGAGCCACCACACCTGGACTGTTCCTATTTTAATCCCTTTGCTGTGTCTTTATGGCCAAAAAATTCACCAATACTATAGCCACATTATCTCTAAAAGATCAATGCTGGAACTGGCATCAGAAAACAAGGTCAACTTTGAGCAGTTTATTTTCCTTAAGAGGAAAATCAATGAGATAGGGTCTCATTTTCTTAAGAAAACAAACACTAACTTTGTGACAAAGCAGCCACTTGTGGTAAAACACCCTTATTGTGATTATTTTAAATGTCCATAAGAGCAAAACTATCCCAAAGCAGTTTTTTGCATTTTAAAGAAAGATTCTTAAGATGCATAGTCTAAATTATAGTTTATTTCCCCTATTACTGATTCTAATTTTGTTCATGGCATTAGGGCAGAATCTTGGGTTTCAAGCAAATGGATTACAATGTTTCACAACCTTTGAGGCCTCCAGCTCTTTAATTTTGTCTTCAGCCTCTGTCAGTTTATCCTTCAAAGTTGCAATCTCCTTTTCCATCGGCATCACAACAGACCGAAGTTTCTCAGCATCCTCTTGGGCCTATGGTTAAAAAGAATTAAATGCTACGACTTATTCATTTACTGCTTTTCTAGGAAACTCTGACCCTTCCATTTGCTAAAAATTAGTATAACAAGTAACTCGACCAGGCACTATATTAACATTCACAAAACTGAATTCATGTCTAACTTTCAAATAGTGTATTACTTTGAATGTCAAGTCATAATCAAAGTTTTCCCAAATATTCCATTTAGAATTTGGGAATAAACGGGAAAATGAATTCACTATAACAAATTTGACTTCTTAATCAATTAAGAAAATACTCCATATATAAAAGAAAATACACATAATAATTTTTTTAATAAATAATTTTTTAAACTCCTGGTTATTTTTTAAATTCCTGGGTTACTAAGTTCATGAGACAATAATTTCTTATGAATATTTAAAGCGCTGATTTTAAACACACAAAATAGAATAATGTGTTTTCTAAAATGTTAGAAAATTATGTTGCTATAAAAAGGCTTCAATCCAATTAAGCAGAATACTTTAAATATTATTTTACTTTTACCATCTAAATGAAACAAACTCAAATAATGATTCTTAAAACTCTCATTGTTTTCCAAAGTCCATTCCCAGAAACATGGATTAAAAGGAACAAACTTACATAAACTAGTTAACTAGAAACTTCTTACACACACACACACACAGAGAGAGAGAGAGAGAGGGAGGGAGACAGACAGACAGACAGACAGAAACAAAGGCAGACAAAAAGTTGGCTTTTTTCCTTCTAGAGAAACTGAAAACCTAATTTCACCTAATTTAAATGAGAGCAAACTTATCCTAAGTTGTTCAATAGGGAAAAATATCATAAATGCCCAAACGTGAGGGGGATTTTCCCCAAAAAACATCTCCCTCAAAAAACAGGGGTTCAGATTCACTTTGTTTTCAAGTCCTCACAAAGCCATCATTTACGTTATTTTGAATACTATTTGGAAAAGGCAAATTAGGTTAAAATATCTCAGTCAAGCCTAGTTTAGGCTGCTTATAAAGGTCATCTGATAAAAAACAACAGAAAAAAAAAGGAGGGAGGAAGCAAAGAATTGATCACAAATCCAGCTATTTATTAATATAAGTATGACTTCACAATTCCAAGTATTGAATGTTGTCATTAATGAAAATCTTTAAAGAGCACTTTAAAAAATGACAGAAAGGTCATTAAAAACAAGAAAAATCTGAGAAACGGTCACAGCCAAGAGGAACCTAAGGAGACATGACTAAATGCAATGTGGTATCCTGGATGGGATCCTAGAACAGAAAAAAAGGACATGAGGTAAAAATGAATGCAATCTGAATACAAAAATGGACTTGAGTTAATAAAAATAAACTGATACAGGCTTATTAACTGTGACAAATGTACCACACTGATGTAAAACATTAACAACAGGGGAAACTAGGTATGGAGTACATGGGAACTATGTACTATCTTTGCAATTTTTCAAGTAATCAACAACAGTTCCAAAAAATGAAAATACACATACATTTGAAGAATGAACTAAGGATGAGAAACCAAAAAGGCATGACAAATTCAATTGAAAAATCAATTACTAATTACTTTATATAATGTGATTTTAAATATGTATATGCATATAAAATGATAATGTAAAAGTTCATTTAATTAAACTGCCTAAAAAGCTTTTAATATTTTCTCAATGATAAAATGTCTCACTTTACATTTAGTTGCCCTATGTTCAAGTATTATATGGTATTATGTTCATGCATATGTGGTACATAACATGTGGTACACAGAAACCAAAGGACACTGAGAAAGAAGGAAAACTAACATCTATTCTAAAACTTTGCTTTAGACACAATCATCAAGCAATGACACCCATTCAACTAATATTTAGGAGTTCGAGCACCTATCTCCTGGACACTATGCTAGGCATTTAGGATATACAAACAAAAAACAAGCACATGTACCCTGAATCAATTAAAAAAAAGAGAGAGAGACAAAGAGAAAGAGAAATTCCTGCCTTCACAGAGCTTATATTTTAGCAAGAAAACAAAGACAGTAAACAATAAACACAGTAGGTGAACTCTGTGTAGTATTATAAGGAAATATGTGTGATGGAAAGAAAACACTAGAGGAGGATAAGAGAGATGACAGCAGTGACAGTGGCAGAGGGAAGTTGGCAGGTTGCGATGTTAAATGGTAGGTGATCAGGATAAACCCCATGAAGTAGTGACATTTGATCAAAAATTTGAAGAATGTGAGAGTTAGCCATAGATATAATTGGGGAAGGGTATCACATTATTTAGTACTGTGTTTAGGTCGGTGTCCAAATAATTACTCTCACAGAAAATATCAAAGTACTTCTATTACTTTCTATTACACAATATCAGTAAAGCAATCTGCATTTGAATTCAAATATTTCTACAGATGAACACATTCCTTCATTACCTTTTTCATTTCATTTTCTAAATTTTCCTCCTCTTGACCTTCAGACAGCCTTCTTCTTAAATCAGCTATTTCCCTCTCTGCGGATTCTCTATACTGTGCCCACTGTGTTCGCTCCTGCTCCAGCCTAAGGTGGAACTGGTGCTCATAGTCACGAACTGTTTCTACAAAACATCACCACATATTTCACATCTAAGCATTATGAAAAGAAAAATCCTGACACACCAAAATTTTTAAAGTTATATAAAAAGCTTACACCTAATTTCTGGAAAATGCTTAATTCACTAAAAAACAAAACTTGTTCTAGTTCTTACTATATACAGAAATAAGGGCTTTAAATCATCACTTCTAATCTCAATAAACCTGTGTCACATATTATTTTATGAATGAGGAAACCTTAGGAAAGATTAAATAGTCTGGCCAATGTCTCTCACCCAGAATGAAGCAAAACTAGAACTCAAGCTTAAGGCCAACTCCAAAATCTATGTTCTTAGACACTATACTATGGCCCCCAAGGCAAACATACATGTCGCCCCAATCCCACTACCTCAAAGTGTGAGAAAAGGGATATATTTCTGGAATAATTTACTAGAACCCAAGATTGTAAGCTGAGGCAAATTCTATAAGTTCTTTAAAAAATGGCTTTATCGGCCGGGAGTGGTGGCTCACGCCTGTAATCCAAGCACCTTGGAGGCCAAGGTGGGCAGATCACCTGAGGTCGGGAGTTCAAGACCAGCCTGACCAACATGGTGAAACCCCGTCTTATAAAAAAAAAAATTTAAAAAAATGGCTTTATCTTTAATATAATCTTATAACAAGGCCGGGCACAGTGTGGCTCACATACACCTGTAATTCCAGCACTGTGGGAGGCCGAGACGGGCGGATCACTTGAGGCCAAGATTTCGAGACCAGCCTGGCTAACAGAGCAAAACCCCATCTCTACCAAAGATAGAAAAATTAATCCCAGCACTTTGGGAAGCAGAGGCAGGCAGATCGCTTAAGGTCAGGAGTTTGAGACCATTTTGGTCAACATGGTGAAATCCCATCTCTACTAAAATTACAAAGATTAGCAGTCATGGTGACAGGCGCCTGTAATCCCAGCTACTGGGGAGGCTGAGGCAGGAGGAAAGCTTGAACATGGGAAGTAGAGGTTGCAATAAGCCTAAATCGTGCCACTGCACACCAGTCTGAACAACAGAGTAAGACTTTGTCTCAAAAAAAAAACAAAAAAAAAAGAAAAGAAAAATCAGCTGGGTGTGGTGGCACATGTCTGTGGTGTGAACCCAGGACGCAGAGGTTGCACTGAGCCGAGATCGTGTGACTGCACTCAAGCCTAGGTATTCAAAAAAAAAAAAAAAAAATCTTAAAACATTATGTGACAGATCCAGCTGATTACCTATTAATTTCTACTCCTTCGAAGTCAAACTGCACAATTTTAAAACCACATTGTCCAGTTTCCCTTGTAGTTATGAGTGACCACACACTTGGTTAACAAAGTGAGGGGGATATGCTAGACAGTTCTAGAAAACTTTTGCTTTTCTGATGCAGACTCAAGGAGAAGCAGCTATTTTTCAGCTGAGGCAAAGATGAAGCTGAAAGCCATATGCTAGGGATGAAAGAACAGAAGGAATGAAGGAGTTTGAGGCACTGGTGACAACATGGGACCAATGCAACCAGGCCTAGATTATCTACCTCCGGATTTCATGTTCTGGGAGAAAAATGAACTCTTATTTTGGTAAGCCACTGTAGTCAGGTTTGTTACATGAAGCCTAGAGTAATCTCTAAGCCATAGTTACACACTCAGAAATAAGGCTAGCCTCATCTACCTTTTTATAAGGAGCATTAAGGCAAAAAATGACACACAATTGCAAACACGGTGGAAAAAGTCATCAATATTTCACATTTAGAATATTAACTAATTCCAGTAACCCAAAGATTCAGTGACAACTTACTTCATTTCATCATCATCTTCTCAGAAATCTGGAAAGTAATTAAGCACTAGTGCCAAAAGGAGTCAGAGACTAAACTACATCTCTTCTTTTAGAGCAAAGGTTATAAGCGGGCAGCTCATAAAGCCTACCCTAGCCCATCAGCCATTCTACCCCACATAGTGCAGTAAAGATTTCACACACAAAGTTTTTCAAAAAACCTAAATCAGGCCAGGCACAGTAGCTCACGCCTGTAATCCCAGCACTTTGGGAGGCCAAGACGGGTAAATTACCTGAGGTCAGGAGTTCAACTCCAGCCTGACCAACATGGCGAAACCCCGTCTCTACTAAAAACTACACAAAACAGCCAGGCTAATTTTGTGCATGCTTGTAATTCCAGCTACTCAGGAGGCTGAAGCAGGAGAATCTCTTGAACTTGGGAGGCAGAGGTTGTAGTGACCCAAGATCGTGCCACTGCACTCCAGCCTGGGCAACAGAGCAAGACTCCATCTCCAAAAACATCTCCCTAAACCACATGACCAGACTACATTGGAAGGGCAATAACTAGCTGAAGTTTATCAATGTAAACAGTTACTTTACCCTTTGCATGGCAGCTCTCTAGTCCAGCACATTCCCTGTGCCCATATAGCCTTATTCATTGACATTACTAGCCTGTCTCTTAAAAGAAATAGACTTTTAAGCCTCACAATGAACTCTAGTCCTCAATGCATTATCTCTATAACATTTCTATTACAACTCTCCATTATTAAATCAGTTAGATATGAATGATATATCCATTTATAATATCAGTGACTTCCCTTTCATCTGAAAGTAAATCTTGATGATGACAGTACATACAACCACAAATGAAACTCTGGATATATTTTAAGATTCTCTGAATCAGGTTAGCTTAGAAAATCATAAACTTTATCTTTTTTGTCTTTACCTTTCATAACAGCCTGAAGTGAAGCAACTTCTTCTCTCCACTGTCTTTTCACTTCATCTATAGCTTCTTGCTTGGTGTTCTCAGAGACCGTGGCAATCGCCTTAATATTCTCCATCTCTGCTTGAGCTTCCCACAGCTGGGTTCGAAGATGTCCCAAATCATCTTGTGCAGCTTGTAATACTGCATTTTGCCTCTTCAGATCCTCTGGAGAGAAAAGTAAAACACATTCCATTAATGAGGGGTTCACGTGGATCAGACTGGCATTCTAATAAAGAAATAAGGTATTAAATTTTAAAATACAAACAAAACAACCCCTTTTAATAGAGGTGAGATTTAAGGTATGCTGGGTATCACAAGTCAATTATTACTATCTATCTAATGATCCAGTGGTTAAGGTCATAGTTTTAGAGCTCAATTTATGCATTCCATCTGCTGACTAAATGAACTTGGTCATGTTATTTAATCTCTCTGGCCTAAGTTTCCACATCTGCAAAATGAAGTTAAAAACAGCCACCTCACAAGGTTGTTGTAATGATCATTTACTGGAAATGCTAATTAATACAGTACCTTCTATAAATATTCAAGAAATATTTAATAAAAGAGAAAAGAAAGCCAGAGCACATGGCAGTTACTAGACCTATGTTCTTTAAAGTTAGCATTAATTTCTCAGCTCCCTCTTACCATCTCTTAAAAACTAAGTTGATGTAATGTGACTACTACATGGTCGAAGCCTAGGTAGAACGTAGGTTTGGCCAAACTGACTTCAAAAAAAAAAGATGAACCTATTAACAGTATATAGAGATGTGTGCCCATTTTCCCATACCCTTAACCACAGTCACTATTTTCCATCTTTTAAAAATTCTTGTAAATATCATGGGTAGAAAATGGTCATCTTAATCTAATTTTCCCTGTTAATAAGGAGTTTGAGCATCTTTTCACATATTAGTGACTCGTTTCCTCTTTGGTGATATTCTTTACGTTTGCTTCTAACAAATGATTTTCCTTCCGATCTGTAGCAGCATTTTAAATAGTCTGGATATTAAATCTGTTTTCTCTTACAAAACTTTTCCCAGTCTGTTGCTGTGCTGCTTTTTTCTAAGAGATAAGGGTCTCAACTGTCCCCCAGGCTGGAGTGCAGTGATGTAATCATAGATCTTTATAACCTCAAATTCCTGGGCTCAAATGATCTCCCACCTCAGCCTCCTGAGTAACTAGGACTGCAGGCACACACCATCACACTCGACTAATTTTTTAAATTTTTTTTTTTTTTTTTTTTTTTTTTTTTTTAAAGACAGAGTTTCACACTTGTTGCCCAGGATGGAGTACAATGGCACGATCTGGGCTCACCACAACCTCCACCACCCAGGTTCAAGTAATTCTCCTGCCTTAGCCTCCCAAGAAGCTGGGATTACAGGCATGTGCCACCATGCCTGGCTAACTGTATTTTTAATAGAGATAGAGTTTCTTCATGTTGGTCAGGCTGGTCTTGAACTCCCGACCTCAGGTGATTCACCCACCTCAGCCTCCCAAAGTGCGCCCAGCCACTGAAATTTCTTGTAGAGACAAGTTTCACTATGCTACCCAGGCTGGTCTTGGCCTCCTGGGCTGAAATGATCCTCCCACCTCAGCCTCCCAAAGTGCTTTTAGCATCTAAAGTTGTAACATATTTATGAAGAAAAATTGTTGATCTCTGTAAAATCATCAATTTCCTTTCCAAAACACAATAACTAAGCCAAACTGACCATGAAAATAAACCGATTTAAGATCTAACTTCACCACTCACCAACTCTATCACAAGATTCTCAAGCCTCAGTTTCCTCATGAGGATACTGGCAATATGTTCCTGCATAAATTTCTAACTATTTATAAAAATCTAGTATTAAAATAAAAGAACTTTTAAAAGTTATGAAACATTCATTGTAATCAAACAATCACAGGAGTTAATGATTTGGTAGTCTAAGCCATAGAGGGAAATACCTAGTCATGCTAAGTTGTTTGAAATCTTTACCCTCTCAACATCAGTTTCCCATCACCAATAAAATATTTTCAATCTCTAGCCAAAGCCAGTTTTAAGAACATTAATTGCAAAAAGTAATTGTCTAAAGTCTCTTTGAAGACAGATACCTAGGAAGTCATGGTAGGCACGCAACTAGGACTGACCCAGAAAGATATAAACATGTGAAACCACAAAGGAAAAGTCTATGAGTGTCAGCTATATATTCTGAGTGTTAAACTGTTTCATAAAATGTGAAAAAAAAAAAAGAAAAAGCATTATTTCTGAGATATTTTATTCATTTTTGGGTACTACAATTTTTTTATTTTTATTTTTGAGATGGAGTCTTGCTCTGCTGCCCAGGCCAGAGTGCAGTGGTGCTATCCTGGCTCACTGCAACCTCCGCCTTTTGGGTTCAAGCGATTCTCCTGCCTCAACCTCCTGAGGAGCTGGGATTACAGGGGCACACCACCATGCCCAGCCAATTTTTGTATTTTTTTATTAGAGACGGGGTTTCACCATGTAAGCTAAAGCTGGTCTCAAACTCCTGAACTTGTGATCTGCCCACCTCAGCCTCCCAAAGTGCTGGTATTACAGGCATGAGCCACCACACCCAACCTGGGTACAATTTTATCAAGGTGCAAGTTTATATATTTAACACGTCCTCATGCAAATTACCTCAGTACTTCTGATTTGTTGGGGATTACCTGGAGCTATTCACTACCATGTTGTAATTATGAACAGAAAAACTGTAAATACCAAACCCAAATATCAATTTTTGGCACTTCAAAGCGAAACAGTCTGGAGAAAGACTTGGTCAACACTAACTTTATTTATATATATAGGAATATATATTATATATGAATGTTATATTTATATATAAATACCAAAAAAGAGACAAACAAGTTTAAAATAAAGTTAGAAAATCTTAATTTTTTTGTAGAACATTATGTTTGCCAATAGTAGGAGTTCTAACATTCATTTATTGCTTTTACTGCTGTATATGTAATGATGAAAATTTTCAAACATACTCAAAAGTTGAGGGTATACTACAACAATCCTTCACATAGCTTTCACCAAGGTTCAACAGGTATGAAGATTTTGCCATGCTTATTTATTTACTTATTTATTGAGACAGAGTCTCGCTCTGTTGCCCAGGCTGGAGTGCAGTGGTGAGATCTCGGCTCATTGCAACCTCCAGCTCCTGTGTTCAAGCAATTCTCCTGCCTCAGCCTTCCGAATAGCTGGGATTACAGGTGCGTGCCACCACACCCAGGTAATTTTTGTATTTTTAGTAGAGATGGGGTTTCACCTTGTTGGCCAGGCTTGTCTTAAACTCCCAACCTCAGGTGATCCACCTGCCTCAGTCTCCCAAAGTGCTAGGATTACAGGCATGAGCTGCCACACCCGGCCTGTCATGCTTATTTAAACTATCCTTATTCTTTCCTGTAGTATTTTAAAGTAAGCCCCAGAAATATTATATTATCTAATCTACTATACACATGCATCTCTAAAAATATATTTTCTTATATAAACAACTGCCACCATCACACAAAACAAAATTAACAACTTCCTGATATCTAATACCTAATCTCTGGTAAAACTCCTGCAAGTGACCAGAAAAAAAAAATCTTTGACTATTTAAATTAAGAGCAAATTTCAAGTACTTCACTTGGCTATACCAGTGTTTGCTTGTTTTTTAAGACGGTGTCTCACTCTGTTGCCCAGACTGGAGTGCAGTAGCATGATCTCGGCTCACTGCAATCTCTGCCTCCCAGGCTAAAGTGATCCTCTCACCTCAGCCTCCAAAGTAGCTGGGACTACAAGCATGCACCAATACACCCAGCTAATTTTTGTATTTTCTATAGAGAGGGTTTTTGTCATGTTGCCCAGGCTGGTCTCCAACTCTAGGCTCAAGCAATTCTCCTGCCTCAGCCTCCCAAAGTGCTGGGATTATAGGCATGAGCCACTATGCTTAGGCTGTATACTAATGCTATAAAGCATTATAAACTATTTCAAGCATAGAAACAATATAAAAAATTCTGGGGGGGGGGGCGAAGAAAAAAAATTCTATCACAGACACCTATTTCCCATCACCTAGATTCATCAATTTTTAATATTTTGCTCTATCTCCCTCCATTTCTTTTTAACTTCAGGAAACAAAACATCAAAAATACACTACATTCCTCTGAGGTAACAACTGTCAGGAATTTGGGTTTAGCATTACAGTGCATATATGTTACACCTTTACTTATGCTGCAGGTTTTAAAACCTTAATGTTCTTTTACAGTTACCTCTTAGCCCTCAACATTGTTGATAACTACGTCACTCATTAATTAGAATATCACAGTCTCACATCACATATTGTGCTGACAGGTATTCAGGTGTGAAACAGAAACCTGCTTTACCTACGTAGGCACTCTCACTGTTCCACGCCCACTGTCCCAGTCTTTTCCCATTTTGATAATGCCATCTTTGTCATATTTCAAATTTGCACATTTGTGAGGGTCTGACTTTGGAAACTCTGTTCTATAAAAATGGTCTATTTTCATGCCAATACTTTATATACTGTCTAAGCTAACACAGCTTTATACTGTTTTGCTTAGTCTATTTTTAAATGTTTACATAAGAAAAAGTTTAACAAAAAAGCCATGATCATCTTGAGTAAGTGGGGAAATCTGCCCTATCAGATATCAAAAATTATTATAAATGTCATGTATGCACCAGCCAGCAACAGTAACCATACAAATCATCCCTAATCCATCTGTATGCACTCCAAATATATTTTTGAGACACATCTCAGACATATAATCACATGCAAAATAATGACATTTTAGTCAACAAAAAACCTATCTGATGATGGTCACATGAGAGTACAGGGGCTGAAACAGTCCTATTGCCTAGTGATATCTAGCCACAGTAACGTCATAGTGCCACACATCTTGTCTATGTTTAGCTACATTCATTTTGTTTTTTGAGACATAGTCTCACTCTGTTACCAGGCTGGAGTGCAGTGGCACGATCTTGGCTCACTGCAACCTCCGACTCCTAAGTTCAAGCAATTCTCCTGCCTCAACCTCCTGAGTAGCTGCAATTACAGGCAGATGCCACCACATCAGACTAATTTTTGTATTTTTGGTAAAGACAGGGTTTCACCATGTTGGCCAGGCTGGTCTTGAGCTCCTGACCTCAGATGATCCAACCCCCTTAGCCTCCCAAAGTGCTGGGATTACAGCCGTAAGCCACCGCGCCCGGCCTGTTTAGCTATGTTTAATACAAAAATACCACCGTTATAACTGCTTACAGTATTCAGTAATGTGCTGTACAGCTTTTCAGTTTAGTAGCAACAGGCTATACCATGTAGGCTATACCATCTAGGTTTTTGTCAATACAGTCCATGATGTTCACACAAGGATAAAATCGCCAAATAAGCACTTCTGAGAGTGTATCATAATCACTATAACTGTATTTTTTTTTTTTTTTTTTTGAGATGGAGTCTCACTCCGTCACCCAGGCTGAACTGCAGTGGTGCAATCTCCACTCACTGCAATCTCTGCCTCCCGGATTCAAGCAATTCTTCTGCCTCAGCCTCCAAAGTAGCTGGGACTACAGGCACATGCCACCACACCCAGCTCATTTTTCTATTTTTAGTAGTGACATGGTTTCACCATATTGGCCAAGCTGATCTCAAACTTGTGACCCTTGTGATCTGCCTGCCCCAGCTTCCCAAAGTGCTGGGATTACAGGCATAAGCCACCACACCCAGCCATAACTGTATTTTCTTATTTTTTTAATAAACATTATTATTATTTAGCAGTTTTAGGCTCTCAGCAAAACTGAGCAGAAAATACAGAGGTTTCTCATATACCCCACACCCCTCTACAGCCACACTCCTCTACTAGAGGCACCCTCACCACAGTGGCACATTTGATACAACTGATGAATCTATACTGGTACATCATCATCACCCACTTAGTTTACATTAGGGCTCACACTTAATGTGGTGCATTCTGTGGGTTTTAACAAATGTATAATGACATGTTTCCACCACCGTAGTATCATATAAAATAGTTTCATTACTCTAAAAATTCTCTTTTACCCCCTCTTCCTCCTACCCCTGGCAACCACTGACCTTTTTTTTTTTTTTTTTGTCTCCATAGTTTTGCCTCTTCCAGAATGTCGTATGCTTGGAATCAAACTGTATGGCCTTTTCAAATTGCTTTCTTTCACTTAGTAGTATGCATTAACATTCCTCCATGTCTGTTCATGACTTAATAGCTCATTTCTTTTTAGCATGGAATAATACTCCATTGTATTCATCCATTAACCTACTGAAGGACATCTCGCATGCTTCCAACTTGTGAAAATTATGAATAAAACTGTTATAAATATATTTATGCAAGTTTTGGGACAAAGCTTCTCAAGTCATTTAATTACATACCAAGGAACATGGCTGCTGAATCAAAAGGTAAGAGTATGCTTAGTTTTGTAAGAAAGCACCAAACTATATCCCAAAGTGGCTACATCATTCTGCATTCCCATCAGCAACGAATGTTGTTGTTGCTCCATATCCTCACCAGCATGTTTTGGTACTGGCAGTATTTTGGATTTGGGCCATTCTGAGAGTCTAATAATCTTTTCATATACTTACTTGCCATCTGTATATATTCTTTAGGGAAGTGTTTAGGTCTTTTGCTCATTTGCTTATGGGGCTGTTCATTTTGTTACTGTTGCATTTTATATTTATTCATGCATAATAGATGTACATAGTTCAAAGTACAGGTGATAATTTAATATATTAACGTAACTTGTAAAGATCAAATCGGTGTAGTTGGGGTATCACCCTAAATATTTTTTCTTTCATCACCATGGACACCAGGGGTTGCCTTTTATTTATGCTAGAACCATTCGAATTCTTCTATTTTGAAATCTACAATAGATTACTGAAAACAAGAGTCATCCTATTAGTCTGTTTAACACTAGATCTTATTTCTTCTGCCAAAGCATATATTCATACCCATTAATCAACTTCTCTTCATCTGCCCCCACCCCAGCTTTTCCTGATCTTCTCATTCATGAGATTTTTTTTTTTTTGAGACAGAGTCTTGCTCTGTTGCCAGGCTGGTCTCGAACTCCCAACCTCAGGTGATCTACCCACTTTGGCCTCCCAAAGTACTGGGATTACAGGCATGAGCCACCGCACTCGGCCAAGACGTCAAATTTTACCCAATGCTTCTGCAGCATCTATTTAAATAACCAAACAGTTGTTGTTGTTTGAGAGAAGGTCTCACTCTGCCGCCCAGGCTGGAGTGCAGTGGCATGATCTCAGCTCACTACAACCTCCACCTTCCAGGTTGAAGCAATTCTCATGCCTCAGCCCCTCAAGTAGCTAGGATTACAGGTGTGCACCACCATGCCCAGCTAATTTTTTGCATTTTTCGTAAAGATGGGGTTTCACGATGTTGGCCAGAATGGTTGTGAACTCCTGGCCTCAAGTCATCCGCCTGCATCAGCCTCCCAAAGTGCTGGGATTAAAGGCATGAGCCACCACACCTGGCCAACCATATGGCTTTTGTTCTTGGTTATGTTAATGTGATATATCCCCTTCATTCATTCATTCATTCATTCATTGAGACGGAGTTTCGCTCTTGTTACCCAGGCTGGAGTGCAATGGCGCGATCTCGGCTCACCGCAACCTCCGCTTCCTGGGTTCAGGCAACTCTCCTGCCTTAGCCTCCTGAGTAGCTGGGATTACAGGCACGCGCCACTATGCCCAGCTAATTTTTTGTATCTTTTTTTTTAGTAGAGACGGGATTTCACCATGTTGACCAGGATGGTCTCGATCTCTTGACCTCGTGATCCACCCGCCTCGGCCTCCCAAAGTGCTGGGATTACAGGCGTGAGCCACCACGCCCGGCATCCCATTTATTTATTATTAAAGCATCCTTGCATCCTCAGGAGGAATCCACTTGATCATGGTGACTGATCTTTTTAATATGTTGTTGAATTCAGTTTGCTGATATTTTTTCAAGGATTTCAGTATCTAGTGTGTAGTTTAATTCTGATGTCTCTTTGATTTGCTGCCTGGATAATCTGCCCATTACAAAGAGGGGAGTGATAAAGTCTTCTATTGCATTGCACTCTCTCACCCTTTAGACTGGTTATTTTATATGTACTTGAAAGTACTAGTGTTAGGTGCATATTTATAATTGTCCTCTTGCTGAACTGACCTGTTTATTACTATATGACCTTTTTTTTTTTTTTTTTGCCTCTTTTTACAGTTTTTTTTTTTTTTTTTTTTTTTTTTTAGAGACAGTCTCACTGTCACCCAGACTTGGCATGCAGAGTGGCACAATTATAGCTCACTGCAACCTCAAACTTCTGGGCTCAAGGAATTCTCCCACCTCAACCTCCCAAGTATCTGGGACTACAAGCATGTACCACCATGCCTGGCTTTTCCCTTTAGACAGAGTTTCACTTTTGTTGCCCCGGCTGGAGTGCAATGGTGCGACCTCTGCCTCCTGGGTTCAAGCGATTCTCCTGCCTCAGCCTCCCAAGTAGCTGGGATTACAGGCATCTGCCACCATTCCTGGCTAATTTTTTTATGTCTAGTAGAGAGGGGGTTTCCACCATGTTGGCCAGGCTGGACTTTAACTCTTGACCTCAGGTGATCCACCCACCTTGGCCTCCCAAAGTGTTAGGATTATAGGTATGAGCCACTACACAGGGCCTCCTGGCTAATTTTTAAATTTTAAATTTTGTTTGAGAGACAGGATTGCCCACGCTAATCACAAACACCTGGCTTCAGGTGATCTTCCCACCTAGGCCTCCCAAAGCAATGAGATTAGAGGTATAAGTCACTGCACCTAGCTCTTCTTAAGAAGTCTTGGATTTGTAATCTATTTTATCTGACATAGGTATAGTTACTCCAATTTTGTTTGTTTGCAGTTGCATAAAATCTTTTTCTGGCTCTTCACTTTCATTTTATATTTATCTTTACAGGTAAAGTGGGTTTCTTTCTTGGGTTATTTTTTGAGACAGGGTCAAACTCTGCTACCCGGGCTGGAGTGCAGTGGCACAAATATGGCTCACTGCAGTCTCAACCTCTCAGGCTCAAGCGATCCTCCTGCCTCAGCCTCCTGTGGAGCTGGAACCACAGGCACATGCCAGCATGCACAGCTAATTTTTGCTTTGAGATGCACCCAGGCTGGTGAGTCAGTCTCACCAGCCTTGACTTCCTGGGCTTAAGTGATCCTCTCACCTCAGGCTCCCAAGTAGCTGGGACTACAGGCACATGCCACCACAGCTGGCTATTTTTTGTATTTTTTAGTACAGTTGGGGTCTCACTATGTTGCGCAGGCTGGGCTCAAGCAATCCTCCCACCTTGCCCTCCCAAAGAGCTAGGATTACAAATGTAAGCCACTACACTTGGCCAGTTTTATTTTTTGTAGAGCCAGGGTCTCATTTTGCTGCCCAGGCTAGTCTCAAATTCCTAAAGTGATCCTCCCACCTCAACCTCCCAAAATGTTGGAATTAGAGGCATGAGCCACTGCACCCAGTCAAAGTGGGTTTCTTGTAGACAGGATATAGTTGGGGCTTGTTTCTTAAACCATTCAGCCACTCTGGCTTTAAATTGGAGAACGGAGTCCATATACATTCAGTGTAACTATCTACAAGTAAGGACTTACTACTGCCATTTTATTGCTTGTTTTCTGGTTGTTTTTGTAACTACTCTCTTCCTTTATCACTGTCTTCCTTTGGGGATAATTTTTTCTGGTAGTATGTCTTAATTCATTGCTTTTTATTTTTAGTGAATCTATTACAGATTTTTCTTTTATCACAAGGCTTACACAAAAAACATCTTGTAGATAACAAGTTACTTTAAAGACAACTTACCTTAAAGAATAGAAACAAAGAAAAAAATGGGAAAAAAAACTTCTACACCTTAGCTCCACTTTCCATTTTGAATTTTAGTTGTCTCAACTTACATATTTCTATATTACCTATCTTTGAACAGGCTGCTATAGCTATTATTGTTCTTGGTAGATTTGTCTTTTGGGCTTTATACTAGAGTTATCAACTGTAGTATTAGAGCGTAAGTCTGTTCATGTACTTAATTTTACCAGGGGGTTTTATGCCATATATATATATATATATATTGTGTGTGTGTGTGTGTGTGTGTGTGTGTGTGTGTGTGTGTGTGTTAGCGTTTTTTTCAAATTTCAAATTGAAGAACTCCCTTAAGCATTTCTTGTGGGATGGGTCTGGTAGCAGTGAATTCTCTCAACTTATATCTGGGAAAGAATGTATCTCTCCTTCATATTTGAAGGATAACTCTGTTGGATATACTAGTCTTAGATGTTACTTTTTTCTTCTTTCAGCACATTGAAGATGTCATTTCAGTCCTTCCTTACCTTTATGGTTTATACTGAGAGATCTGTTGACACACTAACTGAAGCTCCATTAAGGGTTATTTGCTTCTTTTCTCTTGCTACTTTTAGGATCCTCTCTTTGTCCTTGACCATTTAGATTTGGTTATTATATGCCTTGGGGGTAGTTTTATTTGGGTCAAATCTCTCTGGTGTTCTGTGGCCTTCCTGCACGTGGATATTTATATCCTTCTCAAGTTTTGGAGTTTTATGCTATTTCTTTGAATAAGCTTTCTACTCTTGCTGTTGCTCAACTCCCTCTTGAAGACCAGTGATTCTTAGACTTAGTCTTTTGAAATCATTTTCTACATTCTGTAGGTCATCTTCATTGTTTTTCTTTCTTCTCCTCTTTGTATTTTCAAATAGCCTGTCTTCAAGGTCACTGCTTCTTTCTTCTGCTTGAGGAAAGAAGCTATTGAGAGGCTTTAATGAATTTTTCAGTTGAGAAAATACATTTACCAGTTCCAAGACTTCTGTTTAATTTTTTAATTATTTCAATGTCCTCGTTAAATTTCTCTGGTACTCTGGGCACAGTGGCTCAGGCCTGTAACCTCAACACTTTGGGAGGCCGAGGTGGGCAGATTGAGGTCAAGAGTTTGAGAACAGCCTGGCTAACATGGTGAAACCCCATCTCTACTAAAAATAGAAAAATTAGCCAGGTGTGGTGGTGGGTGCCTGTAATCCCAGCTACCAGGGAGGCTGAAGCAGGAGAATCACTTGAACCTGGGAGGCAGAGGTTGCAGCGAGCCAAGACTGAGCCACTGCACTCCAGCTTCAGCGATAGAGACTCCATCTCAAAAAAATGTAAATTTCTGAATTGCTTTTCTATGTTAGCTTGGAGATCATTGTGTTCCTTACAGTTATTATTTTTAATTCTTTTATTGGGGAGGGGGACAGTAGGCTACAGGTGCATACCACCACACCCAACTAATTTTTTAGAGATGGAGTATTGCTATGTTACTGAGGCTGGTCTTAAAACTCTTAGCCTCAAAAAATCCTCCTACCTCAGATTCCTGAGGAGCTGGAATTATGGCCATGAGGAATTGTGTATGGCTACTATTTTGAATTCTGGACCAGAGCTCACATTTTGCTACTTCTTTGCAGTCATTCCTTGCTTTGTCCACTTGGAAGATCATGGGTCTCCATTTGCTGATGTTTCTTATGGATGTATGTCTATGTCTTTTCATTCAAGGATGAATCAGTTATTCTAGTTTCTTCTGATTGGCTTGGTTTTTATTGGATGTATTTGCTTAGAGGTTCTTTACCTCTAGGTTACCACCTCCTTTTCAGCTCAAAGTGGCACCTTCACTTTGGCTCAAATAAATGGTCAAAGCGCAGCTCATCCCAAATCAGGAATTCCCAAAGGGGAGGTCCCAGCAGTGTAGGAAGGCTGGCTAGGAGTTCATGCCCAGGAGACCTGAAGGATTAATCTCCTATTGTGTAGTCCTGTTAAACTCTGACTTGGCATCTCATTGGGATGAGTTTCCAGGGCTGGGGATGGTAGTCCTGCCTCTCTACAGATATTTCTCCTTTCAGTAACACACTGCTTCCCATGGGTTAAGGCAAGGACAAGCCTTCCAGAGAAACCAAGATGGCAGGGAAGCTGGATGTCCTCACTTGATCTTTTTCCAGTGTAGGAACACTGAGTGGGGGGACATTTTTCCACATGCTTGGTGCAGGGTAGAATGGGGTAAGGGGCATCATGGATGTTAAAGTTCAATTCTGTTAAAGTCTGCTCAGAGTTTTTTCACTTATCTGTGGCCCCAAGAATAGTCTCATCTTCATATTTGAGTTTTGGGATATCTCTGGTGATGATGTCAGCATTGTAGTATTTATTGTTGGTTTATTGTTGGGGGAAGTGAAGTCAGCCTGTTTCTATGCCATTTTAGAACTGGAACTCCCCTAGAATTCTTCACTGTTGCATTTTAAGATTTATTTCTATATTTTGGTTAACGGTCCTTTACCATATGTGTTGGGTTTTTGTTTTTGTTTTTGTTTTTTTTTGCCCAAATATTTTCTCCCATCCTGTGGCTTATCATCTCATTTTCTTGCAAGCTTGTTTGGAGATTCTAGCAGGGGAGCGCAGCTACTCGTATACCCTTGACCAAAGACCGGTCCTCCTCTATTAGGGATGGTCATCCTCTTCAACCGAGCGCACGGCTTCAGGAGGGACGCATGTGGAGCGGTGAGGGAGGAAGGGGACACCCGCCTCGCCAGCCAGATCAGTCACATCAACTCTGGCGATCAATGGGGTGACAGATGTCACAGCCAGATTGCCCTCATATCCATATCATCTCATTTTCTTAAATTTTTCAGAGGAAAAAAAAATTTCATTTTAATCAAGTCCAGTTTATCAACTAAGTTTCTTTCATGAATTGTGCCTTTGGTTTTCAGGCACCTAAAATTCCTTGCCATACCCAAGGTTATCCAGATTTTCTTCTATGTTATCTTCTAGATTTACACTTCTGCTGTTTACATATAGGTCTATGATTCATTCTGAGTTGATTGTAAAGGGTATAAGGTCTCTGTCTAGATTGTTTTACATGTGGATGTTCCATTGTTCCCACATAATTTATTGAAAAGACTAACTAAGGTAATAAAGTGGAATAAAGATAAAGATTAGTTGACTGTATTTATGTGGGTCTATTTCTGGGCTATCATTTCCATTCCATTGATCTATTTGTCATTTGTCTATTATTAACAAAAAGATCACTACAAGACACTACACTATCTTGATTATTGTAGCTTTACATTAAGTCTTAAAGGTCAGGTAGTGTCAGTCCTCAGACCTTTTCCTTTTCTTTCAATACTGAGTTGGCCACTCCGGGTCTTTTGAATCTCCATATAAACTTTTTTTTTCTGAGACCAAGTCTCGCTGTATTGCCAGGCTGGAGTGCACTGGTGCAATCTCAGCTCACTGCAACCTTTAATTTTTGTATTTTTAGTAGAGACAGGGTTTCACCACGTTGGCCAGGATGGTCTTGATCTCTTGACCTCATGATCCGCTCGCCTTGGTCTCCCAAAGTGCTGAGATCACAGGCGTGACACACCTTAATTGAAAAATAACAACTGTATATGTAAAGTTGTTACATGTATTGGGTATAAAGTGGTATTCTGATACATGTATACACTGTGAAATGATCAAATCAGTGCAATTAGCATATCCATAACCTCAAATATGGTAAGTTACATTGATTTTTTGAATGTTGAACCAGTCTTGCGTACTTACACAAAGCCACTTGGCTGCAGTGTATAATTTTTATACATTGTTGGATTGGATTTGCTAAGATACCGTCAAGGAATTTTGCATCTATGTGCATAAGAGATGTAAGTCTGTAGTTTTCTTTTAATGTCTCTGTATGGTTTTGATATTAGGATTATGTGGACCTCATAGAATGAATTGAGGAAGTAATCCCTCTGTTTCTATCTTCTGGAAGATTATAGAGAATAGAGACTAGGAGAAATAGGCCTAACTCACGGTATACTTTCTTCCTTAAATGGTAGACAGAACTTACAAGAGAACAAAACTGGGCATAGTGCTTTCTTTTTTGGAAGGTTATCATGGAGTTGTTCCATAATTTTCTTATATTATCCTTTTACTATATGTGGGACCTAGAGTGCAGTTTCCTCTTTCATTTCTGATATTAGCAATTTCTTTTTTATTAGTAATTTTTTACTTAGATTGGCTTACTGTATTTTTTTTGTAACACCTTTATTGAGATATAACTCACATATTACTTTTAGCCCACCAGTAACCAATCAGTAATTTTTGTAGCATATCTCCAATTGGGTATCCTCTAATTTAATTCTGACACTATCTACCTGGAAATAGCATCGGATCACACAAGTTGAAGATTCAGTCTAACAAGACTGAAGCCCGCTTCTGATGCCAATGTAAGCTTCAAAGTTATTTTACCTGTGTTTCTGGCTGACCAGCTATAAATCGAGGTTCCCAAAACCATCTTTGAGTAATTTGTTAAGGGGCTCATAGAACTCAGGGAAACATTTATTTACATTTATCTGTTTATTATAAAGATTATTACAAAGGATGCAGAGAAAAAGATGCACAGGACAAGGCATGTGGGAAGAAGCACGGAGCTCCTGTGTCCACTCTGGGGCACCACCCTCCAGGAACCTTCGTATCTTGTGTTAACTGGAAGCTTTCAAACCCTGTAATTTTTAGTTATTACAGAGGCTTTATTACATGGTCATGATTAAATGGCCACTAATGAGCAACTTAACCTTTAGCCCCTCTTCCCGGTAGGGTTGAAGTTCCAACTTCTAATCCTGTGTTGGTCTTTCTGGTGACCATCCCCTATCCTGAAATTACCTAGGGGCCTGCCAGCTATCAGTCAGCTCATTAACAAAGACACTTACCACTTTAAAACTGTTAAGGATTTTAAAAGTTATATACCAGGAAACAGAAGACCAAATATATATTTTACAGCATCACACATATAAAACAAAGTGTGTAATTCGATAACTTTTTAGTATATTCAATAAGACTTGTGCAACCATCACCACTAACAATTTTAGATCATTTTCATCACCCCAGAAAAAACCTTGTACTCTTTCATCCCCAACTCCTCACCCCACCAGCCCTAGGCAATGAATATTCTACTTTCTATAGACTGCCAATCTAGACATTTCATAGAAACAGAATCATACATATGTGATGTTTTCTGACTGGCTTTGTTCACTTAGCATAATGTTTTTGTAAGGTTCACTCACGTTGTAGAGAGTACTGGTACTTTGTTCCTTTTTATGGATAAGAAGAAACACAATTTGTTTATTCATCAGTTGATGGACATTTAGGATATTCCTCACTTTTTCACTATTATGAATAATGCTGCTACGGAATTCCATGTACAAGTTTATGTATGGAAGTGTTTTCATTTTTATGTATACACCTAGGAGTGGAATTGTTGGGTCAAATGGTAACTCTACGTTTAACTGTTTGAGGAAGTGACAGACTGTTTTCCAAAGGTAACGTACCATTTCACACTCCTGCCAGTGGTATATGAGGGTTCCAACTTCTCCACATCCTTGCCAACATTTGTTATTATCAGACATAATAATTAGAGCCATCCTATTGGGTACCAAGTGGCATCTCATTATAATTTTGATTTGTGTTTTCCTGATGGCTAATGTCACTGAGCACCTTACGAATGTTTACTGGCCATTTGTGTTTCTTCTCTGGAGAAATGCCTATTCAAATCTACTGCCCATTTTTTATTGGGTTGCCTTTTTAGCTACTGAGTAATAAGGTTTTTATGTATTCTTGATCCTTATCCAATATAATAATTGCAAGATTCTGCCCCATTCTGTGGGTGGACTTTTCACTTTTATGGTATCCTTGAAAACACAAATATTTTTAATTTTGAAGTTCAATTTATCTCCTTTTTCTTTGGCTGCTTCCACTTTTAGTGTCATATCGAAGAAAGCACTGCCTAATCCAAGGTCACAAAAACTTACCCCTATGTTTTCCTGTAAGAGTTATAGTTTACCTTTTACATCTAGGTCCTTATACATTTTGAGTTTACTTTGGCAGATGGTAGGAGGTCCAACTTCATTCTTTTGAATGTAGATACCCAAATGTCTCAGCGCAATTTGTTGAAGAGATTATTTTTCCCCCAGTAAACTGTTTTGGCACCTTGTAGAAAAGCAACTGAGAATATAGTTCTATTCCATTGATCTATGTCTGTCTGTCCTTATGAAAGTGGCATCCTGTCTGGATTACTATCGCCTTCCAATAAGTTCTGGAATCAAGATGTGTGAGTCTATCAACTTTTTTCTTTTTGAAGGTTGCTGTGGCAATTCTAGATGCCTAGAATTTCCATATATATTTTAGGATCAGGTTGTCAATTCCTACAAAGAAGCCAACTGGGATACTAAAAGGCAATGCATTTAATCAGTAGATCAATCTGAGGAGTGGTACCACCATAGCAATATTAAGACATCTAATCTATGAACATAAGACGTCTCTTTATTTAGATCTTTTTTTTTTTTTTTTTTGAGACAGGGTCTCTGTCTCCCAAGCTGGAGTGCACTGGCATGATCTCAGCTAACTGCAACCTCCACCTCCCAGGTTCAAGCAATTCTCCCACCTCAACCTTCCAAGTAGCTGGGAGTACAGGCACATGCCACCACACCCAGCTAATTTTTAATAGAGACTTGGTTTCATCATGTTGGCCAGGCTGGTCTTGAACCTCAAGTGGCCTCAAGTGATCCACTCGCCTCAGCCTCCCGAAGTGCTGAGATTACAGGCATGAGCCACCACACACAGCCTATATCTCCTTTAATTTCTTTTAATAGTGAAGATTTCAGAGTACAAGTTTTGAGTTTATTTTGTTAAATGTTTCCTAAATACATTATTCATTTTGATGCTGTTGCAAATGCGATTTTCTTTAATGCCATTTTTCAGATATATAGCTGATATTTTTATATTGATCATGTAACCTGAATTTTGCTGAACTTATTACTTCTAAATAGTTTTTTAGTGAATCCCCTTGGAGTCTGTATGTGAAAGAGGATGCCATTAGAGAATATTAGTTTTACTTCTTAACTTTTCAATCTGGATTCCTTTCCTTTTTCTTTTTTTGTTTAAATGCCCTAGATAGATCCTCACTTCCAATGTTGAATAGAATTGGTCAGAATATACATAACTGTCCTGTTTCTGATTATAAGGGAAAAGCATTTGGTCTTTAAACATTAAGTAAGATGTTAGCTGTGAGTTTTTTGTAAAAGTCCATTTTCAGGTTGACAAACTGAAGTTCGCTTCTCTTCCTATTTTAGTGTTTTTATCATGAAACAGTGTTAGATTTTGTCAAATACCTTTTCTGTGTCTACTGAGATGATTGTGTGCCTGTTTTTTATCCTATTGATTTCCAGGTGTTGCACCAGCCTTGCATCCCTGGGATAAATCCCACTTTTCATACTGTGTAATTCTTTTTACCTGTAGCTTAATTTGATTTGCTGATTCACTAGGCTAAGTTTCTTGTGATGTCTTCCTTGGTTTTGATGCCAGAATAATACTAGCCTCAAAGAATAAGCGAGGATGTGTCACCTACAAAAATTAGCCAGATGTGGTGGCAGATGCCCATAATTCCAGCTCCTGAGGAGGCTAAGGGAGGAGAATTGATTAAACCTGGGAAGCAGAGGTTGCAGTCAGCCAAGATCATGCCATTGCACTCCAGCCAGGGCAACAGAGCAAGATTCCATCTCAAAAAGTAAAAATAAAATATATTTATCAATTTCTGTATTTTGTATTGTTTCTTATACTTTTCTTTTTCTTAAGACGGAGTCTCGCTCTGTCGCCCAGGCTGGAGTGCAGTGGCATGATCTCAGCTCACTGCAACCTTCGTCTCTTGGGTTCAAGCAATTCTCCTACCTCAGCCTTCCAAGTAGCTGGGCTTACAGGTGCCCATCACCACACCCAGCTAATTTTTGTATTTTTAGTAGAGACAGGGTTTCCCCACATTGGCCAGGCTGGTCTCAAACTCCTGACCTTAGGCAATCCACCCACCTGGGGCTCCCAAAGTGCTGGGATTATAAGCATTAGCCACTGCACCCAGCCTATACTATTTCTTATATCCTATACTACATTTTCTCTATGTTTTCTTTTTGCAAATGTCTATCTCTACTAGTATTTTTTTTTTTTGAGACGGAGTTTCACTCTTGTTGCCCAGGCTGCCACCTCCTAGGTTCAAGCCATTCTCCCACCTCAGCCTCCTGAGTAGCTGGGATTATAGGCTCAAGCCACTACGTTCGACTAATTTTGTATTTTCAGTAGAGATGGGTTTCTCTATGTTGGTCAGGCTGGTCTTGAACTCCCGACCTCAGGTGATCTGCCCACCTAGGCCTCCCAAAGTGCTGGGATTACAGGCATGAGCCACCATGCCCGGCCTACTAGCAGTTCTTTTAGTGATTATGTAGATAGCTAAGTGCTCTCAGTTTTTATATGTCTAAAGTATCTATTTTGCCCTCACTATTAAATAATTTAGCAGTATATAAAGTTTTACGTTGACAATTATTTTTTTCTCTACACTTTGGAGATCTTATTTCATTGCCTTCTGGAATCTATGGTGTTTATGAAGTATTTCTTTTCACTGTAATTGTTTCTCTCTGGTATATTTTCACATTTTTCTTTTTTCTTTTTTTTTCCCCCCCGAGACAGAGTTTCACTCTTGTTGCGCAGGCTGGAGTGCAATGTTGCGATCTCAACTAGCCACAACCTCCACCTCCTGGGTTCAAGCAATGCTCCTGCCTCAATCTCCCAAGTAGCTGAGATTATAGGCATTGCCACCACACCTGGCTAATTTTGCGTTTTTTGTAGAGATGGGGTTTCTCCATGTTGGTCAGGCTGGTCTCAAACTCCCAACCTCAGGTGATGTACCCGCCTCAGCCTCCCAAACATGCCTGGCCCACATATTATTTTCATTCTTGATGTTCTACGATATAAAAGATGTGTCAAGGAATGAATTGACTATTTAACCTGTTTGGTACTCAGTATTTAAGAACTCACATTTTTTACTAGTAAAAATCTAAGTTATCTCTTCAAATATTCTTTACTATTCCTTCCATTCTCTTCCCCTGCAACTCTTTTCAGATGTATGTTGAAGGCTCTCAATTCATCCTCTATGTCTTTGTTATGTTCTTTCATATTTTCCTCTTTGTCTCACTAGGAGAGAGAACTTCTCAGTACTGTTTTCTAATTTACTAAAACCTCTGTGTCTTCTCTGCTGGTTAAACAAATAATTAACAAACACTATTTTAATTTCTAATCTTTTGTTTACAATATTACTAATGGGTTTTAATTGTTAATTTTATTTGATCTCTTTTCATTTCCATATCTAAGGGCAAGTTTATGGCACTGGAACTACAGATAGCTTCCTAAATCTAGCTTTTCGCTATTGAAGTTCTGACCAGTTAGCATAACAGCTTTATATAAATTATAACTATGTATAAAGACCTTTTGAACACCACCAGAAAATTTCAATGTCTTCTGGTGATGAACTATGAGCTCTATTTCTACTATTTTTCATCCAATTGAGAACCATATGGTCTTTTGTACGGTATTTCATATTTCAGTCTCTTACTCATTGCCCAAAACTACGTATTTCCAAAGCACAAAACAAACACTGCTGTAGTGCCACGTTCTGAGGTTTAGGAAAGCTTAATCAGAAAATATTTCAAGTTCAACAGAAATGCAACAAAACGTTCAGAAATATTTATAACATTCCCAGTTTAAGTCATCTTGGAAAAGAATGGGTACTAACACTAGCCTGGCCAACATGGTGAAACCCCATCTCAACTATAAAAAGTAGCCAGGTGTGGTGGCACCTGCCTGTAGTCCCAGATACTCAAGAGGCTGAGGCAGGAGAATCACTTAAACCTGGGAAGCAGAGTTGCAGTGAGCCGAGATGGTGCCACTGCATTCCAGCCTGGGCGACAGAGAGACTCTTTCTCAAAAAAAAAAAAAAAAAAAAAAGAATGCATACTAAGAAAAGAACAGGCAATAAAAGAAGCAAAAAAGGTAATAATCTCTTTTATTAGCATTTCTCATTACTGTTTGCACTTATATTTCAGCTATTCTCGAAACAAGTGCAAACACAACTATTACAACACTAAAGCAAAAGCTGAACCTATTGGGGAAAAAACAATGTTTGGACTTTCAGGGTTACCTTGACCTGGTTTTCCTAAAAGATAAAACAAAGACTGCTGTGCACATCAAAATCCTGGTTTATATTGTAAACACCTGTGGCAATCATTAAAGACTAGATTTAGACTTCACAGTAGATACAATATAAGCCTCTGTCTCAGGGGAAATCTTCACATTTAATTGTTATTATGATATAGGCTAACAGCCAAGACAAAAACTAAGTAATCAGCATTGACCTTTTATTATACTATGTATTTTCTTCAGGAATGCCACCAAAAACTCTCAAAAGGGATCACAGTATTTATTTTGAACTTTTGTAAAAATTTACCCCAACTGTTCACTATGGCCAGCTAAGTTAACTGAACCCTTTCGACAGTAAAGATACAATAGCATACAAAAAGATTATTTATTGGTTCCAGATGTCATCAATGCAATCTTAACTGAGCATGTTTTTTTGAACCAACTCATGTTACAAGCTTTTTAATTCAAAGATCTAAAACTGCAGCTGATAGTGCATTTCAGAAATGGGAGGTTCTTGGTCATTTTCATTTCTTCAGAATTTTGGGGGAAAGTCAATTTTATAATTTCAAAGAAAATTAAGAAAACAAAGGAACCCTAACAGCTGTATTTGGGGAGAAAGAAAAAAAGCAAAACAAACAAGGTTTAGAAACGACTGACTTCAATTAACTGTAGACAGGATAAACAAGCTACAGAGGTTTTGGTATAAGAGGTAAAGGAGAAAACGGGTATCATTAGCCAGCATCATACTAGGTTTCAACTAATCATCAGAGAAAACACTACCACAACCTTTTATATATACATCAAATGTATTACAGGTCATCTTGATAATATACCATTGCAAAGTGGATGGTGGTCCTTGATTAATTCAAAAGCATAAACAAATTTTTAAAGGGAGAGGATAAATTCCTGTGAACATACTGAATAACCAGAGAGAACTTATTTGAGACAGTCTCGCTCTGTCGCCCAGGCTGGAGTGCAGTGGCGCAACCTCAGCGCACTGCAACCTCTGCCTCCTGGGTTCAAGCAATTCTCCTGCCTCAGCCTCCCGAGTAGCTGGGACTATAGGTGTGCGCCACCACACCCAGCTAATTTTTCTATATTTTTAGTAGAGACAGGGTTTCATCATGTTGGCCAGGCTGGTCTCTAACTCCTGACCTCAGGTGATCCGCCCACCTCACCCCTCCCAAAGTGCTAGGGTTACAGTGTGAGTCACTGTGCCCAGCCCAGACAAGACTTACTTCTTATGACACTTAACACATGTCGAAATGATACTGTGCAAAATGTACTGTCTACCACAGTAGACATATTTTCTTAGGAATAGAAGCCATATATCTCATTTATCCCAATCTCCACAGTGTCTTGCAGAGTGCCACTATGCCTAGACACGAACATCAACTTTCCCATCCCCTTACCAGCCTATTAAGGAAGAAAATAAAAAGCAGCCCTCCTGAAAGCCATGAGAAAATGGAACCCCATTCCATACCAGTCAGTAACACTTTCCAAGCCAGGACTAAATTCTGCAAGGCCTAAGAACCTTCCATTCTATAGTATTTTACTATGGTTCACTGCCCTGTTGTATTAAAAAATCCTCTACAAGGCCAGGCACGGTGGCTCATACCTGTAATCCTAGCATTGTGAAAGGCCGAGACGGGTAGAGGTTAGGACTGCAAGACCAACCTGGCCAGCATGGTGAAACCCCGTCTCTACTAAAAATACAAAAAAAAATTAGCCAGGTGTGATAGCACACACTTGTAATCCCGGTTACTCAGGAGGCTAGGCAGAAGAATCGTTTGAACCCGGGAGGCGGAGGTTGTGGTGAGCCAAGATTGTGCCACTGCACTCCAGCCTGAGTGAAAAAGCCAGACTCTGGCTCAAAAAAGAAAACAACTCTATGGTATTGTAACAGAGGGATAATTAAAATTAGTGTCAATAATTAAAGAGTGAATGACTAGTAACTATGTAACAAATCTTTTGGCAAGTCAGGTGGATCCAATATCTCTTTTTCTTTTTTTTTTTTGACGGAGTCTCACATGGTCACCCAGGCTGTAATGCAGTGGCGCAATCTCGGCTCACAGCAATCTCTGCCTCCTGGGTTCAAGCAATTCTCCTGCCTCAGCCTCCCGAGTAATTGAGACTACAGGCGTGCACCACCATGCCCAGCTAATTTTATTGTATTTTTAGTAGAGACTGGGTTTCACCATGTTGGCTAGGATGGTCTCAATCTCCTAACCTCATGATCTGGCCTCCCAAAGTGCTGGGATTACAGGCATGAGCCACTGCGCCCGACCTCTAATACTTCTTTCAACAAAATTGAAGGAAGACCTAGTTCACTTGTTAGCTGATAGAATAAAAACATTTTGATGCTAAAGAACGATGTAATTTAACATAATTCAGAAAGAGCTAAGAGAATTGAATAGTAATTGCTTTAATAAAACTCTATTTCTATCTACCTACTTATGAGACCAAGAATTCCTGGCATTTATATCTTTAAAAAAAAATTATTGCAATAGAATTGATGCTAAAAAGCTATCTTTTTCTAGTAGTAATATTCATCCAGAGATTAATGATTTAATGACTATATCTCAAAAGAGCTGCATTTCCAGTAATTTCTATACACTTTTCTTTTTTTTGAGATAGAGTCTCACTCTGTCACCAGGCTGGACTGCAGTGGCACAATCTTGGCTCACTGTAACCTCCGCCTCCCAGGTTCTGCCTCAGCCTCCAGAATAAGCTGGGACTACAGGTGCACGCCACCACACCCAGCTAATTTTTGATACTGTGCAAAATGTATTATCTACCATGTATTATCTACCAGTATTTTTAGGAGACACGGGATTTCAGCATGTTGGCCAGGTTGGTCTCGAACTCCTGACCTTGTGATCTGCCCACCTCAGCCTCCAAAGTGCTGGGATTACAGGTGTAAGCCACCGCGCCTGGCCCCACCTGGGCCTTTCAAAGTGCTGGGATTGCATGTGTGAGCCAATGCTCTGGGCCAACAGTTTCCATTTTAACAACTCATCACACAATTACTCAACATCTGTTTTCCTCATTGAGTTCAACTAAGTTAAAGAACAACATGAATTTTGCTCCTTCTGTATACCTAACACATAAGTACAATGTCTGCCTCACAGTAGGTATTAAACAAGTATTTATTGGTAAATAACTGAACATTTATCGGATAAAACAGACATTTCATAGAATTAAAGGTAACACAGTGAAAGCTGTTATTAGAATGCCAACAATCCTAGCTTGCCCATGACTGTATCTCAAGTGTTAAGAGTACCGATAGTCTCTTATCTCAGGGCTATGCAACCTAAATATCAACAGTAAGATCAAAAAACAAGGAAAAATCTGAATAAGGCATTTTTCAACTTGTTTTTCAATCCCATTCTTAACTCTAGACTTTAAACAGTATTCTCTTATTATGCAAGAACAAATAAAATCAAGGTTTATTCCATGATAAAATTAACACTACTACCAAGAAACGCAACACTTTAAGGCAATTTTTGCATTGAAGTTGGTGGGAGACTTATGAACTTACCCTCTTTAGCCAAATATAACTCCTTAAATTTTGCTCTCTTTTGATTAAATTCTTGCTCAAGCTGCTGTTGTGCACGTAAAAATTCTGCATTAATTTTTTCCAATTCTGCTACCCGCTGCTGAAGAGAAACTGGGGGAAAAAAATACTAGTTAACAAGTAATAACTTTTATTATTTATAAATTAAGCTAAAACACTAAATTAGTATTCCACCTGCACATTGCTATATACGAAACAAGTAGTCAAGCTTCTTCCAAAAATCCACAATATGCTAGGAAATTCTAATGTTAAGACACTCCTATTAGACTTAATACACAACTATAAATGAGTCATGTAAAGCGAAACTGCAAATATACAGAGAATCACGTAAGACCAATTTCCCCATAAAAAAAGAGCTTCTAAAGTTCCTTTGTGAAAATGAGTAGCAATTCAATTTTAGAACAGTTAAATGTTGGATTATTTGAGCTATTTATCCCACAAATGTATCCACTGACAATTTTGGTATTTCCTGTTTCCCTCAAGTGTCACAAGCAAAATCTAATAGGTTCCCTAATTAGCGTAGCCATACCAGACTGAACTATTCTTCCAACTTCAAAATGATCCATTACCATTATACTGAGATTATAATAAACCCATTCAGAGAGAGAGGATACAGAACTGTACATTCTATATAAACTCTCATTTACTGGGAGATAATCTGGTTTTCTTCCATGTTTTTAATATTGATCATGGTATGCAGGGATTAGCAGACTGTTTTTTACTTTATGGGCGTTATAATTTGGACACCGCTGGTTAAATAATTGCCTTCCCTAACCAAACCCAGGGGTTCTTTTGATTGAAGCTTAAGACAGGAGGTCCAGCTGTCCAAACACCTTATCTCCTCTTTTACCAACAGGATCCCGCCTTAAAACTATGACCGTAACCCCTTTAGGGGATATCAATTAGTACTAATCAACCACTAACTACCTAGGCCAGCAGAGATCCAAGTTCCCTACTACAAGCCACTCCAAATAATGATGATTCGCCTATAATTTTAACCAAGATCTGAGATTATCTTTGAAGGCTACCCTCTCCCAACCACTCAATTTAACTAAGAGCTAATTTTCAAATGCACAGAAAAAAAGACTGAAAAAAATGTACCAATGATTTATGAGTAATAGAATTATGTCTCATTAATTTCTTCCATATGAATTGTTTTTTTTTGACAGAGTCTCACTCTGTCACCAAGGCTGGAGTGCAGTGGTGCCATCTCAGTTCACTGCAACTTCCACCTCCCAGGTTCAAGCGATTTTCCTGCCTCAGCCTCCCAAGTAGCTAGGACTACAGCCATGCACCACCAAGCCTGGCTAATTTCTGTATTTTTAGTAGAGATTGGGTTTCACATGTTGGTCAGGCTGGACTTGAACTGCTGACCTCAAAAGATCTGCCTGCCTGCTGGGCGCAGTGGCTCACACCTATAATCCTAGCACTTTGGGAGGCAGAGGCAGGTGGATCACGAGGTCAAGAGATCGAGACCATCCTGGTCAACATGGTGAAACCCTGTCTCTACTAAAAATACAAAAATTAGCTGGACATGGTGGCGCAAGCCTGTAGTCCCAGGTACTCGGGAGGCTGAGGCAGGAGAATTGCTTGAACCCAGGAGGCGGAGGTTGCGGTGAGCCGAGATCGTGCCACTGCACTCCAGCCTGGGTAACGAGAGTGAAACTCCGTCTCAAAAAAAAAAAAAAAAAGATCTGCCTACCTCGGCCTCCCAAAGTGCTGGGATTACAGGGCGTGAGCCACCACACCTGGCCTTCCATATGATTTTCAAAGTTCTCTTCTATGCAGGTATGTATTCCTTTGACAATGAACTAAAACCAATACAGATAGTTCAGACTTATGATGGTTTCACTTACAATTTTTCTACTTTATTATGGTACTCATGCAATCATTTTCTTTTTCACTTTCAACTTTCACTACAGAATTCAATAAATTACATGAGATATACAATATTTTATTGTAACTTGATATTAGCTGTCATTACTAAATTGGTAGTATATTTAATGAATAAATAGTAGTAATCAAATGACCTTGTATGTAGCCAGAAAAAACCAGAAGCCACGTCCAAGCTCATGATTCTGACTCAGTACCATGCTTAGACTTCCAGCTTATACCCTTCCCTATTACCAAGTATCTTTTTTTTTTTTTTTTTTTTTTGAGACGGAGTCTTGCTCTGTCGCCAGGCTGGAGTGCAGAGGCCCGATGTCGGCTCACTGTAACCTCCGTCTCCCAGATTCAAGTGATTCTCCTGCCTCAGCCTCCTGAGTAGAAGGGATTACAGGTGTGTGCCAACACGCCAAGCTAATTTTTGTATTTTTAGTAGAGACAGGGTTTCACCATGTTGGCCAGGATGGTCTCCATCTCTTGACCTCATTATCCACCTGCCCCAGCCTCCCAAAGTGCTGGGATTACAGGTGTGAGCCACCACGCCTGGCCTGCCATGTATCTTCATAGCAACATGAACAAACAAACTGCTGTAATGCCAGCCTTCAACAATATTAAACCTTCTAAAACTTAGAAGGCTGAGAATATAAGTACACCAGCCTTTGTCAACAGGCTTTCTGTTAGATGATCTTGCCCAACTGTAGGCTAATCTAAGAGTTCTGAGCACATTTAAGGTAGCTAGGCTAAGCTATGATGATCCCTAAGTTAGGCATATTAAACCCATTTTGACTTAAGAAATTTCCAATTTATAACGTGATATAGCCCATGGCAAGTCAAAAAGCCTCTCTATTCATTTCCATGAGACCTTCAAACTGGCCTCACCATAGATTTAATAGTGTAAGTGCAATCCATCGCAGGAAGAGGATGACTGCTGCTGTGAGTTCCATGTCATTAAAGGTAATTATCTTAAGGAAGGAACATGTAGGGTCTCTTAAGTCAAAGCAATGACTTCTGGTCGACTGAAGGTTTGATAACTGAGAAAGACAGATGAGGAAGCCATTGGAAGGAAATAATGTGCAATTCTCTCATCTTATGATTTGAAATCATGAAAGATATTTGTTCTCTGTGCTAATTCTGCTGGTATTTTTATTGTTAAATTCACAATGTTTAATAAGTTAAACAACTTTTCCACTTAACACTTTATTATTACTGGTAGCTAGTGATTAGTACACAGGTAACAAAGGGTTCTGGGGAATCAAGAAAAGAGAAAAACCAAAATCCCTTTGTTCTTATTTTTCCCTAGTAAGACATATCCCCTCCTATCCCTAACCTTCTACCAAAATGTACACATAACCAAAACACTCATACCTCTCAACATTCATATATTTATATTTAGGAAGTAAGGTTAATGAATCAACAAAACAAAAATACAGCCATTAAAGATGCAGCCAAGATTAAGTATGTTTCCATTACTCCCAACCCCCTTATGGCTGGGACCCACAGTTTAAATCCACTCTATACCCGCAAAGCCTGGCTCTCTCCAGGCTTCAGGACAGTGTTCAGTTCTAGAAATCATGATTCCTTTGAGAGTATACCAAGTATTTGTCTTATTTTTTTTTAAGAAGTGATCATCCACTTCAAGTACTGCTAACATACTACGATTCTACAATATAGAAAGACCAAAAACATTGCTGTTTACAAGAATGACTTTACTATGACATCTCGAAAAATTGATTCATCCTGAATATGAGAAAGTTTACAAATAAGCATATCCTAATACATTAGCAACCAATCACAAATCAAGCAGAAAATAGCTCTCACCACACAAAATGCTGTATTATTTTTTTATAACATGGTGACTAATGGGTCACAATCATTAGCTAATACTTCATATAAAAAGTACTTAGTGTGACATATAGAACAAACTTGATAAATGTTAGCTGTCATTATTAAATTGGTGGTATTTATTTAATGAATAAAGATAAAAAGTAGTGATCAAATGACTTTGTAGCCAGAAAAGACCAAAAGTCACTTCTAACCTCATGACTTAGTTCCATGCTAAGACTTCTAGCTCATACCCTTCCCATTACCATGTATCTTTTTTTTTTAGACAGAGTCTCACTTTGTCACCCAGGCTGGAATGCAATGGCACGATCTTGACTCACTGCAACTTCTGCCTCCTGGGTTGAAGAGATTCTCCTGCCTCAGCCTCCCAAGAAGCTGAGATTACAGGTGCCCGCCACCACTCCCAGCTAATTTTTGTATTTTTAGTAGAGAAGAGGTTTCACCATTTTGGCAGACGGGTCTCAAATTCCTGACCTCAAGTGATCCACCCACCTTGGCCTCCCAAAGTGCTGGGATTACAGGCGTGAGCCACCACATCTGGCCTCATTATACTAAATTTGATAAAGACATAAGCAGTGTGAAATTTACTACAACCAAAACCTTTTTGTTTAATGATGTTCAAAATCCAAGAAAACACCTATTTCAAGCAATTTACACACATAGAAAAATAACAACTCCAGTGGGATCATAGAATCTGAAAAGTTCCTGAAACTCAAATGTCTTAACTTGTATATCACTGGATTTTGAAACAGAACTACTGGCCAGGCGCAGTGGCTCATTCCTGTAATCCTAGCACTTTGGGTGGCCAAGGCAGGTGAATTTTTTTTTTTTTCAAGATGGAGTCCTGTTCTGTCCACCAGCCTGGAGTGCAGTGGCGAGACTACATCTACCTCCCAGGATCAAGCGACTCTCACACCTCAGCCTCCTGAGTACATGAGATTACAGGTGCATGCCACCATGCCTAGCTAATTTTTGTATTTTTAGTACAGACGGAGTTTCCACCACATTGGTCAGGCTGGTCTCAAACTCCTGACCCCATGGATCTGCCTACCTCGGCCTCCCAAAGTGCAGGGATTACAGGCGTAAGCCACTGCACCCAGCCAGCAGGTAGATGTCTTGAGAACAGGAGTTCAAGACCAACCTGGCCAATGTGGCAAAACACTGTCTGGTGGTGCGCAACTGTAATCTCAGCTACTGAGGAGGCTGAGGCACGAGAATTGCTTGAACCCGGGAGGTGGAGGTTGCAGTGAGCTAAGATTGCACCACTGCATTCCTGTCTGGGTGACAGAATGAGACCCTGTCTCTAAAAGAATAAATTAAAGTAAAATAAAATAAAACTATTAACTATGGTAGGTACATCCATTCAGTAAAATTCCAAGACAGAAAAATTCATATTAAATAAAAAGAATTCACAAACTTACATATAGCACAGTTTGAGATATCCAAAAATTATATAGAAAAAAAGATTGGAATGAATATTTCAAATGGCATTCTGAAAAAAATAAATTATGTTGATGAGATTTAAATCAAAAGGTAATGAGATGCTTTATCTTTTTTAATAATTGTTATTTTATTGCTCTCATTCTCTTTGCTCAATAAAATGTATACATAATTTAATGGTCTTAAAATATTTTAACATAAAAAATCATTTTTTAAAATTTTGCTCTTAAGAAACTCACAGTTTACAAACTAATCTTCCCCTCCCCACCCCCATCCCCATCCCAACTAATCATTTTTTAAACTGAACATAAGATTTTCCCAGCCAGGCCCAGTGGCTCACACCTATAATCCAAGCACTTTGGGAGACCAAGGTGGGAGGACTGCTTGAGGCCAGGAATTTGAGACCAGTCTGCACAACAGATTGAGACCATCCATCTCTACTAAAAATACAAAAATTAGCCAGGCGTGGTTGCATGCACCTGTCACTTGCACCTGGGAGGTTAAGGCTGCAGTAAGCCAAGTTGGGACCACTGCACTCTGAAAAAAAAAGTCTAAAAATTTTAAAAGTTTATAAAGTAACTTTATAAACTAAGGTAAACTGGCCAGGCACGATGGCTCACACCTGTAATCCCAGCACTTTGGGAGGCTGAGGCAGTCAGATCGCCTGAGGTCAGGAGTTCAAGACCAGCCTGACTAATATGGTGAAACCCCATCTCTACTTAAAAACAAAACAAAAATTAGCTGGGCATGGTGGCAGGCGCCTGTAGTCCCAGCTACTTGGGAGGCTGAGGCTTGAGAATCACTTTAACTGGGGAGGAGGAGGCTACAGTGAGCCAAGATCACGCAACTGCCCTCCAGCCTGGGCAACAGAGTGAGACTTCATCTCAAAAAAAAAAACAAAAAACAAACAAACAAACTTTTTAGTAACATTCCTCTAAATCTGCTCCCTTAGAGATTTTGGTTCTGCTCTCCAGAATTAGAAAATAGATTTTCTAGTATCTGACGTTTCACACCCACCCTGTTTTCTTCTCCAGATGAAAATTCCCCTAATCATGATTTCTAAATGCTTCGTTATCCAAGTTGCTCACCCAAGTTGCAAACTAAACTTAGCCAAAATTCCACATACAATATGACAGTCTGATCTAAACATAATACCAGCATAGAGTCTAAAAGAAACATTGTCTCCTTTCTTCAGGGAATCATGCCCTTAACAACTTACAGTAAATCTACTCTTTTTTTTTGGCCACAACCCCATATTGTTATTGTTATCCCATAGATTAATGTAATCCAACACTGTCCTTAAACCCTTTCCACTTGAACTGCTATTAATCCAAGGCTCCTCTTACAACCTAAAGCTAGTGCAGTTTTCACCAAAGCGCCGGTGGTTGATTTATTTTTTATTTTACACCAGATCTTTGCTACACCACCTGAAATCTTGGTGGAGGTTGATACTGACTTATTAGAAAGACTGTTCTGTTAGTTATAAATTCATTCCAACCATCCTTAGTATCAAATCACATTTCTTCACCTTATCCATGATTTCATGAACAGTGTAGGCAAATGCCTTACTAAAATCCAAAGGTAAGCTATCAAGAATTTTGAAGTCAGAGAAACTTGTGTTTCACCCCAAACCCAAGGTTTCATTATATGAATTAGAGCAAAGAGTTTAACCTTTCCCAAATATCATTATTAAAATGAAGATGGTACCCGTTTTGCAGAGTATTGCATGTTGTAAGAATGAGATATAGCATCATATAAAAGTAGCTCCAGAAAACAGGTACTCAAACGACAGCTACTTACTAACAGTGTCAGGATTTCATAGTTCCAGGTTTATCCTTCTGCTGGAAAAAGCTAAGATGTCTATTTGGTCAAATTTGTTCTAGATATACCTTTCTAGTGATAACTGTATCACTTAATTTTCTAAAATGTTCATAAGCCACTTATTCTGTAATTTTTTGAATGTTCTAGAAATTATATTCACACAAAGCTACAAATTAAGCAGGTAAACAAAACCTTAAAAAGAATACAAAAATACAGAAGAAAAGTAACTGTAAACAAAAGTATGGGAATTTCTAGTAGTACACAGAAAATTCAGAAGGGAAATGGGAGCATAATAAAAGTCAGTTGCCCCCAAAAAAGGCAGAGGAGAGGGATCTGAGTGGCTTTGGAAGGCTCAGACAGGAGGATCTTGAGTTCAGGGATTTGAAACCAGCCTCGGGGTGAGCTACAACCTTTCCAAGGGAGTGGCTGCATGATCACCATCTTAAAAGAAAAAACAAACAGAAACCAGCCTTGGAAACATAGTGAGACCTCATCACTACAAAAAAAATTGAAAAATTACCCAGACATTCCAGGTGCACACCTGTAGTCCCAGCTACTAGGGAAGCTCAGGTGGGTGTATCACTTGAGCCCAAGAGCTTGAGGTTCCAGTGAGCTGTAATAGTGTCACTATACTCTAGCCTGGACAACAGAGTTTATAGCCCCTCTTTCTTGCTGTCCCCTCTGTCTCTTAATAAAAGAGACAGAGGGGGCCAGGAGCGGTGGCTCACGCCTGTAATCCCAGCATTCTGGGAGGCTGAGGCAGGTGGATCACGAGGTCAAGAGATCAAGACCATCCTGGCCACGGTGAAACCCCATCTCTATAATAAAAAAATAAAAAGCTTTTAAAAAGAAAAAATAATAAATAAAATAAAAGACAGGGACAGCAAGAAAGAGGGGCTATAAACAATTGTCAAGTATTTGGGGATCATTGGATGTGAGTGAATGTTCAATAAATTGATAATGCAGTATAAACTACATTCCAGGGTCTATTCCTGTATTATTATAATGCTATATAACTAAATTCCAGTATGTACTACCGAATGGAATAAATAATAACAATGTGAACCATGGAAAAGTCTCCAATGGTTGCCAACTAATGATTACCTCAGAATCAAGCAACTTCTCAATTACACAGTTGAAATAAGCTATGGTTTTTTTTTTTTTTTGAGACGGAGTTTTTTTGCTCTTGTTGCCCAGGCTGGAGTGCAATGGTGCAATCTTGGCTCACCGCAACCTCCGCCTCCTGGGTTCAAGCGATTCTCCTGCCTCAGCCACCCAAGTAGCTGGGATTACAGGCATGTGCCACCATGCCCAGCTAATTTTTTGTATTTTTAGTAGAGACGGGGTTTCACCATGTTGGCCAGGATGGTCTTGATCTCTTGACCTCGTGATCCACCCGCCTTGGCTCCCAAAGTGCTGGGACTACAGGCGTGAGCCACCACACCCGGCCTGGATTTTTTTTTTTTAATACTAGTCAATTTACACTGCAGTTCAACCACTATTACATGAATTTTACCCGATAGTTTAAAAATCATCTTAATTTCTGATTTACATTGAGTCCAATCATTGTAACTGTCAAAAAGCTGGTGTCTAACAGTTGATATAACTATGTATGAATAAAAATGGTCTATTGTCTATTTAATTTGTACAATCTGGTGTTATCCTACTTCTCAAGTATTTCAAACACCAGATAATGTCAAGCCAGATGAAAAAGCATGAACATCACTGGACTGAACAGTAGATATAGTCTCTATTAGGATATTTAAATATTTTAGTTCCTCACTTACAAGACAGACATATATTACAAAAAATACCAGGCTTAGATAAGTACTCAGGCAAAAGATTTAGTTTTCTGCCAGGCCGGTCATGGTGGCTCATGCCTGTAATCCCAGCACTTTGGGAGGCTGAGGGGGCGGATCACCTGAGGTCAAGAGTTTGAGACCAGTCTGACCAACATGGAAAAACCCCATCTCTACTAAAAATACAAAATTAGCTAGGCATGGTGGGATATGCCTGTAATCCCAGCTACTCTGGAGGCTGAGGCATGAGAATTGCTTGAACCTGGGAGGCAGAGGTTGTGGTGAGACCGCGCCATTGAACTCCAGCCTGGACAACAAGAGCCAAACTCTGTCTCAAAAAAATAATAATAATTTAGTTTTCTGCCTATAACTCTACTGGTATTCAAAATAGAACTATAATATATCATGCCAGTTTGGAATCTGGCTTGGGACTCTTAAAATTCACCCACAATGACGTTAAACTTTTACGTGCTTGAATTTCAGTACGAAAAATTTATAAAGCCCTTATATTATTACTATTAAATCAATTTTTTTTTTTTTTTTGAGATGGAGTCTCACTGTCAGCCAGGTTGGAGTGCAATGGTGCCATCTTGGCTCACTACAACCTCTGCCTCCCGGGTTCAAGCAATTCTTCTGCCTCAGCCTCCCGAGTACCTAGGATTACAGGCACCCGCCACCACGCCCAGCTAATTTTTTTGTATTTTTACTAGAGACAGGGTTTCACCACCTTGAACCTAGGAGACGGAGGTTGCTATGAGCCAAGACCGTGCCATTATACTGCACTGTGGGCGACAGAGTGAGACTCCACCACACACACACACACACACACACACACACACACACACACACACACAGATGTCAATTCTCTCCAGGCTGATTTGTAGATCGATCACACACATACACACACACACACACACACACACACACACACGCACACAGATGTCAATTCTCTCCAGATTGATTTATAGATTCAATGCAACCCTCATCAAAATTCCAGCATGTACCTTTTGTAGAAACTGATTTTGTAGAAGTTGATTCTAAAATTTATACTACAATGCAAATTACAAATAGCTAAAACATTCTGAAAAATAATAAAGTTGGAAGACTTACATTATCCAAGTTTGAAACTTACTATAAAGCCTACAGTACTGAGAGGACACACACACACACACGCGTGCGCACTGAAAAGACTGGAATCCAGGAATAGGTTCACACCAATATGTTTAATCAATATTTTTTATAAATGAGCAAAAGTAATTTGATGGGGAGAATGTAGTCTTTTCAATACCTGTAGCTAGAAATGGCTATCAAAATACAAAAAAAAAAAGGAGAAAAAAAAGAACATAAAAGAACCTAACACCATATACCAAAATTAAGTCTAAATGAATCCATATCACCATGTCCAGAGGAAAAAAATGAATCCATAGACTAAAACTTCAAGAACTAAAAGTATAAAAGAAGAGTTCTTTTTTTTATAAAAGTATAAAAGAAGAACTAAAAGTATAAAACTTCAAGAAAGAAAAAAATATTTTTAATTGTGAACATGAGATAGGCAAAGATTGCCTAGATAGAACACATACAGCATAAAACATAAAAGAAAAAATTGATAAATTAGACTTCATCAAAATTAAGAACTTTCCCTTTTCCAAAAAACCTGTTAAGAAAATTATGATGGGGAAAGGATTCCCTGTTCAATAAGTGGTGTTGGGAAAACTGGCTAACCATATGCAGAAAGCAGAAACTCGACCCCTTCCTGACACCTTACACTAAAATTGACTCCAGATGGATTAAAGACTTAAACATAAGGCCTAACACCATAAAAACACTAGAAGGAAACCTAGGCAAAACCATTCAGGACATAGGCGTAGGCAAGGACTTTATGACCAAAACACCAAAAGCATTGGCAACAAAAGCCAAAATAGACAAATGGGACCTAATCAAACTCCACAGCTTCTGCACGGCAAAAGAAACAGTCAATAGAGTGAATCGGCAACCAATAGAATGGGAAAAAATTTTTGCAGCCTACCCATCTGACAAAGGGCTGATATCCAGAATTTACAACGAGCTAAAAAAGATTTACCAGAAAAAAACAAGCCCATTCAAAAATGGGCGAAGGATATGAACAGATACTTTACAAAAGAAGACATACAAGAGGCCAACAAACATATGAAAAAATGCTCATCATCACTGGTCATTAGAGAAATGCAAATCAAAACTACATTGAGATACCATCTCACGCCAGTTAGAATGGTGATCATTAAAAAATCTGGAGAAAATAGATGCTGGAGAGGATGTGGAGAAATAGGAACACTTTTACACTGTTGGTGGGAGTGTAAATTAGTTCAACCACTGTGGAAAACAGTGTGGCGATTCCTCAAGGACCTAGAAATAGAAATTCCATTTGACCCAGCAATCCCATTACTGGGCATATATCCAAAGGATTATAAATTGTTCTACTATAAGGACACATGCACACGAATGTTCATTGCAGCACAGTTTACAATAGCAAAGACCTGGAACCAACCCAAATGCCCATCGATGATAGACTGGACAGGAAAAATGTGGCACATATACACCATGGAATATTATGCAGCCATTAAAAATGAGGAGTTCGCATCCTTTGTAGGGACATGGATGAACCTGGAAACCATCATTCTCAGCAAACTGACACAAGAACACAAAACCAAACACCACATGTTCTCACTCACAGGAGGGTGTTGAACAAGGAGAACACATGGACACAGGGAGGGGAGCACTATACACGGGGGTCTGTTGCGGGGGAGTGGGGGGGACAGCGGGGGGGGGAGTTGGGGAGGGATAGCATGGGGAGAAATGCCAGATATGGGTGAGGGGGAGGGAGGCAGCAAATCACACTGCCATGAATGCACCTATGCAACAACTTTGCATGTTTTTCACATGTACCCCAAAACCTAAAATGCAATAATTAAAAAAAAAAAAAAGAAAAGAAAATTATGAAGTACACAGAGGTTTAAAAAAGAAAACTAAAAGGTAAGTCAGACTAGGAGAAAGTATGTGCAAACATATACCTGATAAAACACTAGTATCCAGAATACATTAAAATTTAAAAAGAGGCTGGGCTCAGTGTCTCACATCTGTAATCCCAGCACTTTGAGAGGCTGAGGGGGATAGATCATGGATCACTTGAGCCCAGGAATTCGAGACCAGCCTGGGCAACACAGCAAAACCCAGTCTCTAAAAATAAATAAATAGATAAATTTTTTAGAAAAAAAAAAAATGTTCACCATTATTCATCACTAAGAAAACACAAATCCACAGTGAGATGCCACTGTATACTACCTAGCCAGGCTACAATTAAAAAGCTTGATAATATAGTGTTGGCAAGGCTGCTGGTAAAATGCAAATAGTGCAATCACTTTGGAAAACAGATCAGGGTATGTTGGCTCACACCTGTAATCCCAGCCCTTTAGGAGGCAGAGGCAGGAGGATAATTTGAGGTCAGGAGTTCAAGACCAGCCTGGCCAACATGACAAAAATCTGTCTCTACTAAAAATGCAAAAATTAGCCATGCATGGTGGCATGCGCCTGTAATCCCAGCTGCTCAGGAGGCTGAGGAGCAAGAATTGTTTGAACCCAGGAGGGAGAGGTTGCAGTGAGCCAAGATCACGCCACTGCATTCCAACCTAGGACTAAGACTCTGTCTCAAAAAAATTAAATTTAAAATGAAATAAAAATTAATTTCACCTGTTTTTCTGTTTGGGGTTGTTTTGGTTTTTTACTTTTTTTTTTTTTTTTTTTTTTTGGTAGCCACAAAGTCTTGCTTGGCTGCTCAGGCTGATCTCTAACTCCTGGCCTCAAGTGATCCTCCCACCTCAGCCTCCCCAAAGTGCTGGGATTACAGGCATTAGCCACCACACCTGACCAGAGTTTTTTTGTTTTGTTTTTAACTTTGTAAATGTGGCTATTAAAAAATTTTAAATTATATTCTTTGGCTCAATATCACATCTCCAAGGGCTTATTGGGTACCCTGGATATTTAGAGTTTTCATTTTTTTTTTACCTCCAATTCACTTTCCCTTCTCTATTTTTCCCAATTCATCATCCTGCTTCAAGTATTACCATACTTTGCAAACAATCTAAACACCAATGTCAGCCACCTCAATACCACCCTAGATTCCCTTCTCCCTTATTCTTTCCAGCAGTGCAGTGCTAATCTAAGTTTGGTATGCAAACTGTTTGTTTACTGACCTAAGATTAAGACAAGGAATTTGTGCCACAATGTAAAATAAACAAAGACACTAAGCACATTGCTTAGTTCTACAGACATTTTTCAGTAAAGAAAGCAGTACATGGATTTATATTCTGGTCTAAGTTCCTTCTCTCCTCGAAGACCATTAAAAACTGTTTGTGAACAGGTTATTTTCAGTAGCACTGGTGTAGCTGACAATCGCCACATCCGTGGCTATCATCTTTTGAACAGTCTTCTTACATTTAAAGAAATTTCCATTTTATGAGTTTCAGCTTCCCAAATATAAGTCAAACACAAAACCCTAATCTCCTTTAAAACCAGAATCCAGGTATGTGACCTAGGCTCCTCCAATCAAACACACCCAAAAGCAACTTGAATTCAGAATAGAGCAGTGTAAAGAAACAAGGTTCCATTTTCATTGCTCTAAGACTTTTAGTCGTGTCCCAGGGGTATAGGTCTAGCTCCTGAATAAGAAATGGTATCAGTCCAAGCAGCAGTGACAATAGTATTAAAGTGAATTTCTATAGACCAACAGCACCAGGTGCAAGTTTCCTGTAAGGTCAGTTCTATAGCAGCTTTTGGGTATTCCTTAAAGTTTAGTATAGAAGTGTGATTCTGCAAGTGTAGCTCTGGGACCACAACATCACTATCACCTGGAAACTTGTGAGAAGTGCAAGTTCTCAGGCCCCATCTCAGACTTCCTTGAATCAGAAACTCCGGAGATAGGGCCCAAGCAATGTGCTTTAACAAGCCCGTTACGGACTGGGCACGACGGCTCATGCCTGTAATCCCAGCACTCTGGGAGGACAAGGCGGGAGGATCACCTGAGGTCAGAAGTTTGAGACCAGCCTGACCAACATGGAGAAATCCCCTCTCTACTAAAAATACAAAATTAGGCAGGTGTGGTAGTAGACGCCTGTAATCCCAGCTACTCAAGAGGCAGAGGTAGGAGAATCGCTTGAACCTGGGAGTTCAAGCGATTGTGGTGAGCTGACATTGTGCCACTGCACCCCAGCCTTGGCAACAAGGGCAAAACTTGGTCACAAAAAAAAAAAAAAGCCTTTTTAGATGCAGGCTAAAGTTTGAGAATGATCTAGAATCTCTCTCCTTGTCTTCCCAATGATTCTGTAAGCAACCTCATATCTTCTCAAAAATACCTTTTCTGTTTAGACCAGACAGAACAAACTTTTGTTTGCAACCAAGAAGCTTGAGTAAAACATAATATACTGTCACTCCCACCACCACACTCTTAAAGTAACTGCTCATAGGGTGCTAAGCAATGATTTAAAAACAACAACAACAAATCTACAAGGAATTAGCATGAGTTACAAGACAGAAAACACTTGAAAAATCTACTTACAATCGAGCTGGTTGATTTCATATTATATGGGTATGGAGGAGCACATACTGACTTCCTTCTAAAGAGTACAGTATAGAAAGGTATCCCGCTTGCACCCCGAGAGACAGAGAAACTTGACCAATACTACCTCAGTAGGAGTGGTCAAGGCTACACATCACTGATAAGTCATGTATGTACCCTTGATGTGACACAAAGAAAACGATCCTTTACCCTTGTGCTCTTCCTCCCAAGATGCTATGTCAGTCTAATGAGAAAAACATCACACAGATCCCAATTGAGGGACAATCTACAAAATACCTGGCCAGCACTTCTTAAACCTGGCAAGACCATCAAACCAAAGTCACGGAAACTGTTATAGTCTAGAGGAGCCTAAGGAGGACTGGTAACAAATGTTATGTAACAGCTGGACAGATTCCAGAACAGAAAAAGGACCTAAGGTAAAAACTAAGGAAATCTGATAAATGACAAACTTTAAGTTAGGGATACTGTATCAATATGAGTTCATTAATTTGGTAAATGTACTATACCTCTATATGATGCTATTAACAGTGGAAGTGCAGTATATGAAAACTCCGTACTGTCTTCCCAACTTTTCTGTACAATTCTAAAATGAAGCTTGTTTTTTTTTTTTTTTTAAATGCTGATTACATTTTAAATGGTTTTTAAATGCAAATAAATGAATACTTTTTTTTTTTTTTTAATTTCCCAGCTCCTAAAACTGAGAATACCTTTATTAAAGCAGTCCACAGAGGTCTGGCAATGTTGACCACCCAGCAAAGAACAAATATCCCTCCATACACCATCACCACCACACTGTCCCCATCCCAAAACAAGCCTTCAAGCTTAACAGGAATGAAAAACTCATGAACTTGAATCCTTAGCTGAGTTGATTTGCCTTCCCATCTAACTGCAGATTATACTCTGTAAGACCCGATCGTATCTCCTAATAACCCTCAGTTTTGCCTGGAATCCAGTCAGAGAGAAAGCAGTTTAGAAATGAATGCAGATAGCAGGCTGAATAGCTCTGTAAATGAGAAACAAACCCAAATGACAGCAGGGAGGAATGGCAAAAATAAAACCATGACTAAAAATGAACTGGAATTCAGAACCACTTAATATAAAGGCAAACAAAACTAACTGAAAAGAAACTTCAGTGGCTCTAGGAACTCATCAGCTTACTGCTCAGTACCAAAACTAACTTCCATAATACTAAGTCATCAAAAAAAGATTAAATGATGCCTAGTGTTCTCTGTCTAAGGATAATAATGATGACAATAGTGATTTATTTAAGAAAAATTGCTAAGAAAAATATATGCTACATGCCTAGCACCCAGACTGTGTTCTCCAAATGCCATTTCCCACTAAAAGGAACTAGGGACCCTTAGGAAAAAGGACCAATTGCAAGTCCAGGGCAGGAAGTATTCAAGATAAGCCTGGAACATCTTTGTCTGTTAGGGTTTTATATAAAAAGATTTCGGAGTCAATTTAAAGAGGCCACACACTGGCCGAAAATGGGATAGTTTGGATATCAGTGTGGTAGGTTAAAACATCCTCCCTGGCTGGGCGCAGTGGCTCAAGCCTGTAATCCCAGCACTTTGGGAGGCCAAGGCGGGTGGATCACGAGGTCAGGAGATCGAGACCATCCTGGGTCAACATGGTGAAACCCCGTCTCTACTAAAAATACAAAAAATTAGCTGGGCATGGTGGCGCGTGCCTGTAATCCCAGCTACTCAGGAGGCTGAGGCAGAAGAATTGCCTGAACCCAGGAGGCAGAGGTTGCGGTGAGCCAAGATCGCGCGATTGCACTCCAGCCTGGGTAACAAGAGCGAAACTCCGTTTCAAAAAAAAAAAAAATCCTCCCCCTACAACCCCTCCTCCGCCACACACGCCACACACACGTATACATGACATGACAACTGGGGAATATGTGAATATAGAATGGCTATTTGTCGATACTGTTAACTATTGTTAACTAATTTTAGGTGTTATAATAGTATTGTGGTAGGTTTACACATACACTGTAACATTTCCAAATGAAATCAAATTGCTATTTTAAAATCCTGGAGGAGAGGTGGGGGTTATAGGTGAGATTGGCCATACATTAATCATGACACATGGAAGTTGGTGGCTCTACATACCAATCTTTTTAAGTGTTTAAGAAGTTCCGTATGAAGATATAATGAGGTATTACACACATACACACACAATTCACAATGGAGAACTATTCATAATGAATATAATTATCTCTGGTTATTACCAATTCCTCTAATATAAATAGTAACTGATTCAGAATAGTCTTAAGATTTTTATCATTTACAGGAAAAAAGCCTAAAGCAACATAAGATACTTCTTAGAACCATATTTAATTATACCATAAAACAAATCAAATTCCCTATATACACCCTGCCCTTGACTGTAATGCAGAAAATTTTTAAATGTAGATGTAATTCCTTATCTCCCTGCACTTTTGTTATAAAATGGCTACACTAGCTATAAACTCCACAGTGAGGGTTACTTATCAGATGAAAAGTTCTTCATAAATAAAAACACAGGGTTATATTTTATTTACAAGGAAAGTTGGCTGCATTATTTATGAGCTTTTCCGAAATATCAAGGTCACACATAGAGAGGGAACAGAATTTTTGATAAATAGCTATCTGCCTACATATGGCTGAAGGAGATTAATTGTATGTCTCAGGAAAGGAACACAAGAACCAAGAGGTAAGAGAAGTCTTAAGGAAAGAATGCTATGGTTAGTACTTGGGAGGGAAGTCTTGATTAAAGCTACAGAAAATGCAATATGTAGTAACAGGAGCTAACAACGAAGTATCTATTGCCTATTTATCAACTATTATATGAGAAGCCATAGACCATAACAGCTGAGAGCACAGGCTCTGGAGTTAAACTAGGGCTTTAATCCCAGCCCTCCCACCAAGCTGGTTCCTTCTGTCCACCTGTAAAAATGGGGACCAATAATAGGACTATCTTCTAGCATTGTAGTAAGGATTAAATAATTCACATATAGCTCTTCATGGAGTATCAGTCAAGTTATTTTGTATGCTGGCTCATTAAATTTTCAAACCAAACCATAAAATAGATATCACCCCAGTTATAGATGAAGAAACATTCTGAGATTAAGCTAATCTACTGATACACAGCTAGTAAGTAGCAGAGCTGGATTTAAACACTGACCTGCCTGGCTCAAAGGCCTAGCTGGATTTCCCCATAATTACAGGTGTTTAATACAGGAGATTCATAAGTCACATGAGCAGAAATTGTAAATAGGTGTAAAACCACTTCCTACGAATGTTCTTATGTAGTCGCACTGTTCATTTACATGTTGAAATCTGTAAGCAAACTACATTACTTATTACAAATTATTTTCCTTTACAATAAAGGCATTATGTTATTAAGTTTTTGGGGTTTTTAAAAGTCTTGTGTATAATTTTACATCAGAATGGTAAAGGGGGTATCCTAAAGTATTTTGTCCTAAACCAGTGGTTCTCAACTAGGGGTGATTTTACAATTTCACCACCAGAAATTTATGCTAAGGAAATAATCATAGACATGTATAAAAACATAATTTCAAGAATATTGACTGCAGTATCAGTTAAAATTCCAAAACATTCAGGTAAAGTATATATCTAAAAATAGAAAACTAACAAAAAGCCAGGCACAGTGGCTCATGCCTGTAATCCCAGCACTCAAGGAAGCTGAAGCAGGCAGATCATTTGAGCCCAGAGTTTGAGACCAGTCTGAGCAACATGGTGAAACCTCATCTCTACCAAAAAAAAAAAATTAGCCAGGTGTGGTAGTACACACCTATAGTCCCAGCCACTCAGGAGGTAGAGGATCAATTACCCCAGGGGGGTCAAGGCTACGGTGAGCCATGGTTGCAACACTGCACTTTAGCTGGAGCTACAGCGTGAGACCTTGCCCCCACAAGAAAACAAAAAGAAAATTGACAAAATAAATTTTGCAATAGCTATACAAGTTTCAAGATGAGTCTTTTTCTTTTTTGAGACAAAGTTTCCCCGTTGTTGCCCAAGCTGTAGGGCAATGGCTTTTTTTTTTTTTTTTTTAATTTTTAGTTAAGACAGGGGTTTCTCCATGTTGGTCAGGCTGGGTCTTGAACTCCTGATCTCAGGTGATCCACCCACCCTGGCCGCCCAAAGTGCTAGGATTACAAGCGTGAGCCACCATGCCTGGCCCAGCCTCAAGAGGAACCTTGAAAGAGAACATAAATTCTATCAAATGATCAGAGAGTATTTTCTATACTATGTAAACTGTCCTCAGCATAGTAAAAGATGAAATGTTCCCCATTTTACCAAGCTAGTATCATCAAGGTACCAAAACCCAATGCGGTACTAAAATGAAAAACTATAAGCCAATCACATTTATGAATGAATTTAACTGCAAACATTCTCGAATCTTAGCAATCAGATCTAGCTACATACTAGAATAACAATGTGGTACTAAAATGAAAAACTATAAGCCAATCACATTTATGAATGAATTTAACTGCAAACATTCTCGAATCTTAGCAATCAGATCTAGCTACATACTAGAATAACAATCCATCACAACTAAGTTCAGTTTATCAGAAGTGTGCAAAAACTAACATTCAGAAATCCATTAATGCAATCCATTTTGTTAAACAGATCAAAAAGACTTGAGATAATCTCAGTGAACTATAAAGAAAAGTAAACCAATTAGAGAGGAAATAGCTATGAGAAACAAACACTAACCAATATAAGGATGATCCATGTGCCTAGAGAACCCAATAAATATAACTAAAAAAAAAAAAAAGAAGGAGAGCTGGGCGCAGCGGCTCACGCCTGTAATCCCAACATTTTGGGAGGCCGAGAGTTCGAGACCAGCTTGACCAACACAGAGAAACCCCGTCTCTACTAAAAAAAACAAAATTAGCTGGGCGTAGTGGCTCATGCCTTATTCCCAGCTACTCAGGAGGCTGAGGCAGGAGAATCGCTTGAACCCAGGAGACAAAGGTTGTGGTGAGACGAGATCTTGCCATTCCACTCCAGCCTGGGCAACAAGAACAAAACTCATCCCCCCCACCCCACAAAAAAAGAAAACAAAAGATTTAAATGAATAAATATTCCCAAAAGGAAATCAGAACTAAATCTACAAAAAAAAATGTGGCAAACAGGCCCACAGATGAAGAAAGCAGAAAACAGAAGAAACTCAGATCTTTGACATCCTTAAGCAGTTGAACCAAATTTAGAATGCTCTACTTGCGAACGTTTAGCACAGAGAAAAACTGAACCCTTCACTTTTGAAGCTACTAGGGGTTGGCTTTCCAACTGGTCTGATAGTAGAGCTATTCCTAACTGATACAAAAGAACATATAAAAACTTAAATGTATCAAAAGTGTCAAATTTTAAATGTATGTAACCTTTGACACAACAGGGATTTAGCAGAGGGAAATATTTGACTAAATATTTAGAGACATGTATCAGGATGTTTGACACAGTATCATTTGAAATAGAAAAAATATATAAAAATATTTACCAATAGAGGACTAACTAAACACATTATGGAATCCATACATTAGAATACTACTGTTACATACCGTTTAAAAAAAAAAAACTTTTTTTTTTTTTTTTTGAGATGGAGTCCTGCTCTGTCACCCAGGCTGGAGTGCAGTGGCATGATCTCAGCTCACTGCAACCTCTACCTCCTGAGATCAAGCAATTCTCCTTCCTAAGCCTCCCAAGTAGTTAGGATTACAGGCACATGCCACCATGCCTGGCTTTTTTTTTTTTTTTTTTTAAAGTAGAAAGGAGGCTTCACCATGTTGGCCAGGCTGGTCTTGAACTCCTGACCTCAGGTGATCGGCCACCTTGGCCTCCCAAAGTGCTAGGATTACAGGTGTGAGCCACCGCACCCAGCCTTAAAAATATTATTTAATAATACATCTTGAACATCTCTTAAGTGGGAAAAAATATGTTATAAAAGTATCGTGGCCAGGTGCGGTGGCTCACACCTGTAATCTCAGCACTTTGGGAGGCTAAGGTAGGCAGGTCACCAGGTCAAGAGATCAAGACCATCCTGGCCAACATGGTAAAACCCCATCTCTACTAAAAATACAAAAACTGTCTGGGCATAGTGGTATGCACCTGTAGTCCCAGCTACTCAGGAGGCTGAGGCAGGAGAATCGCTTGAAACCAGGAGGTGGAGGTTGCAGTGAGCCAAGATCACACCACTGCACTCCAGCTTGGGCAACAGAGCAAGATTCTGTCTCAAAAAAATTAAGTATTGTAATTTTCTATCAGATTTTTAAGTTGTTTTTTCACATATTTTACACATATGAAAACTACAAAGACAATACAGTTTTCTCTCAGTATCTGAGGGAAATTGGTTCCAGGACCCCTTGGATACCAAAATCTGATGATATTCAAGTGCCTTATATAAAATGGTATAGTATTCACATTTAACTTATGTACATTCTCTCATGTTCTTTAAATCACCTCTAAATAACTTATAATACCTAATACAATGTAAGTGCTATGTAAATAGCTGTTATACTGCGTTTTTAATTTGTACTCTTATTGTTTTATTCGTTTTTTAATTTTTAATCCCCAGATGACTGAATCCGTGAATGTGGAACCCACAGATATAGAGGGCTGACTGTATACCAAAGTGTTAATAAATTGTCTTTGCTGACTGTTCACTTTACAATTTTTTGCATTTTCTTAATTGTCTGCAATGGGCAATATAAAGTTTATCTGTAATTATAAAATATAGAAAGAAAATTAATGACAAGTGCAAGATGTGGAAGATCTAACTTGACTAACAGCTCACATAGAAACAAATTAATAATTGAATTGATGTAGAAAAAAACTAGCCACTGTTTAAAAAGAAATTTAAACATTGAACAACATAAATTATGAGCGGCTATCTAACTGATTTTGAGACAGAGAACATCTTTTAAAATGTCAAAATATTACCAACTAAGTTTGTCCAAGTGAAATTTTAGATTTCTTTATATCAAAAATTATCCCAGTGGCCAGGTGCGGTGGCTCATGCCTGTAATCCCAGAACTTTGGGAAACTGAGGAAGGTGGATCCCTTGCGCCCAGGAGTTTGAGACCAGCTGGGGCAACATAGGGAGATTCCATCTCTACAAAAAATACAAAACATACCCAGGCATGGTGGCATGTTACTACAGGGGCCTGAGGAGGCTGAGGTAAGAGGTCAAGCTTACAGTGAGCCATGATCACACAACACTGCACTCTGGCGTGGGTGACAGAGACCCTGTCTCAGAAAAAAAAAAAAAATTACCCCAAAAGTCAAAATAAGACAAAGGACAAACTTGGAAAATATCTGTGACAAATAAAAAACAAAGGCCAATATCTATGAAGATATTTATACATTTATTTATTTATTTGAGATGGAGTTTTGCTCTTGTTGCCCAGGCTGGAGTGCAAAGGTGCGATCTCGGCTCATTGCAACCTCTGCCTCCAGAGTTCACGCGATTCTCGTGCCTGAGCCTCCCAAATAGCTGGAATTACAGGTGCGCACCACCACATCTGGCTAATTTTATGTTTAGTAGAGACAGGGTTTCATCACGTTGGTCAGGCTGGTGTCAAACTTCTGACCTCAAGGGATCCACCTGCCTCAGCCTCCCAAAGTGCTGGGATTATAGGCATGAGCCACCGCACCTGGCCAATAATTAAAATTGATAAGAAAATGGACAAGGCATGGTGGCTCATGCCTGTAATCACACCACTTTGAGAGGCCAAGGCAGGCAGATAGCTTGAGCCCAGGAGTTCGAGACCAGCCTGGACAACACAGAAAAACCTTATCTCTACTAAAAATACAAAAACTAGTGAGGCATGGTGGTACATGACTGTAGTCCCAGCGACTCCAGACGCTGAGGTAGGAGGATCACTTGAGCCCAGGAAGCAGAGATTACAATCAGCCAAGATCGCACCATGCCACTGCTTTCCAGCCTGAGCCACAGAGCAAGACCCTGTTTCAAAAGTAAATAAATAAAGGCCAGGTACAGTGGCTCTCACCTGTAATCCCAGCACTTTGGGAGGCCAAGGCGGGTGGATCACATGAGGTCAGGAGTTTGAGACCAGCCTGACCATCATGGTGAAACTGTCTCTACTAAAAATACAAAGGTAGCCAGGCATGGTGGTTTGTAATCCAAGCTACTTGGGAGGCTGAGGCAGAGCTGCTGGAACCCAGGGGGCAGAGGTTCAGTTAGCCAAGATCACGGTATTGCACTCCAGTCTGGGCAACAAGAGTAAAACTCCGTCTTAAAAACAATAAAAAACAAAAAAGGAAAAAAATGAACAAAAGCCAATCATACTAAAACTGCAACTACATTTTCAGTGAGGATGTATGTAAAAGAAAAAACAAACCGCAACTAAAATCAGTAAGATACCATTTGTATGCCTTACCTATTGGCAACATTTTAATTCTACACTTCATGTTGACAAGGATGAGGTGAGACTAACAGACTTCAGCACTAATAACAGGAAATGTAAACTAGAACTGACTTTCTAGAAAGCAATTTGACAATATATATCAAACTGTCATACCTCAGATCCAGAACACTCTTAATAAAGATGAGATCGAAGATTAATGTACAAGAATGTTGTTTCCTATATAATTATTAATAGGGACAATTTATAAATGATCAAAATTGCAGTAACAGGAAAATGATATATTTATATAATAAATTAGACTTATAATCGCTCTTTCACCCAGGCTGGAGTGCAGTGGCTCAATCTTAGCTCACTGCAAACCCCAACTCCCAGGTGCAGGTGATTCTCTCCTGCCTCAGCCTCCCAAGTAGCCGTGATTATAGGCACACACCATGCCTGGCTAATTTTTGTATTTTTAGATGAAATGGGGTTTTGCCATGTTGGCCAGGCTGGTCTCAAACTACTGACCTCAAGTGATCCACCCGCCTCGGACTCCCAAAGAGCTGAGATTACAGGCATAGCCATCGTGCCAGGCCAAAACCACTATTAAAAAAACAAACACCAGGTGCAGTGGCTCATGCTTGTAATCCCAGCTACTTAGGAGACAGAGACAAGAGAAATGCTTGAACCCAGGAGAGAGAGGCTGCGTATAAGCCGAGATCGTGCCATTGCACTCCAGCCTGGGCAACAAGAGTGAAACTCCGTCTCAAAAAAAATTTACAACACAGAGAAGCATTCACATCATAATTAAATGAAAATGGCAGAATGCAAAACCACATGTGCAATATGATCAATTGTTTTTAAGTAATTTTATTTGTAGATATAAAAATTAATTTAAAGTATAGAAAAAAATTAAAGGACAGAATTATGTGTAAGTCTAGTTATCTTTACTTTCTTTGTACTTTATGAGAAAATTGGAGCTTTAATTTTGCCTTTTTAAAAATGACCTAAGTTTACTAAACTAAAACTGACCTGAGGGATAGGTAGAATGAACATAGTCATGGCAACCTGGATTCTAGGCAAGTTATTAAACTTGTATAGCCTCAATTGTAAAATAGTGTTAATACTACCTTTAAAACTTGGAAGGATTAAAAAATATAATTAATGCAGCCGAGCGTAGTGGCTCACACCTATAATCCCAGCACTTTGGGAGGCTGAGCCAAGGTTGGCAGATCACTTGAGGCCAGGAGTTCAAGACCAGCCTCGGCAACATGACAAAACCCACTCTCTACTAAAAATACAAAAATTAGCCAGGCTTGGTCATGAGCACCTGTAATGCCAGCTACTTTAGAGGCTGAATTGGGAGGATCAGATGAACCCAGGAGGCCGAGGTTGCAGTCAGCTAAGATCACGCCACTGTACTTCAGTCTGGGTAACAGAGAAAGACTCTATCTCAAAAAAATAATAATAAATATAACTGATGCACTTAAATTAATGCATTAATTTATCTTAATTGTAAAGATGTAGGCTGGGCGTGGTGGCTCACGCCTGTAATCCAAGCACTTTGGAGGCCAAGGTGGGTGGATCACCTGAGGTCGGGAGTTCAAGGCCAGCCTGACCAACATGGTGAAACCCCGTCTTAAAAAAAAAAAAAAAAAAATCCAAATTGTAAAGATGTTTAACGATATATGCTCTCGAGCTTATAAATAGATATGCAATAGATCTATTTATATTTCTATAAATAGAAAGCAATAGATAAGTTTTAAGCCCTTTTTTTAAAACAAGAGAGGGAAGCACAGTGGGTGGACTTAATGTGCTCATTCCAAATTTTATCTGAATGCTTAAGAATAATCAAAAAAATTATAGTAAATAATGAAGGGTGCCTGGCTCTTTAAAATATTAAAACAGGCCGGGCACAATGGCTCACACCTGTAATCCAGCACTTTGGGAGGCAGAGGTCAGTGGATCACCTGAGGTCAGGAGTTTGAGACCAGCCTGCCCAACATGGTGAAACCCCATCTCTACAAAAAAAAAAAAAAAAAAAAAAAAAAAATACAAAAAATACAAAAAATACAAAAAATTAGCTGGGCGTGGTGTGGCGGGTGCCTGTAATCCCAGCTACTTAGGAGGCTGAGGCAGAAGAATTGCTTCAACCTGGGAGGTGGAGGTTGCAGTGAGCTGAGATCACGCCACTGCACTCCAGCCTGGGTGACAAGAGCAAAACTACGTCTAAAATAAAATATTAAAACACTGAAGACTAGAGTGGAACAGTAATTGTAGTAACCATGTGGTATGACAGCAAATAGATAAATCAGTTGAACAGAATATAGTTTAGAAATGAACCCAAACGTTCCTGAAAGTTTAGCATATGATAAATAGTGGTATTTTAAAATCAATGAAGAAAAATGGATTAGTCACTATATGGTACAAGAACAATTGGCTAGACATCTGAAAATAAGTAGTAAGGCCAGGCACAGTGGCTCACACCTGTAATCCCAGCACTTTGGAAGGCCAAGGTGGGTGGATCACCTGAGGTCAGGAGTTTGAAACCAGCCTGGCCAACAAGGCAAAACTCCCTCTCTCTATTAAAAATACAAAAATTAGCTGGGTATGGTGGCACCTGCCTGTAGATCCAGCTACTCAGGAGGCTGAGGCAGGAGAATCATTTGAACCCAGGAGGCAGAGAATGCAGTGAGCCAAGATCACGCTACTGCACTCCAGCCTGGGTGACAGAGCAAGACTCCATCTCAAAAAATAATAATAGTTTTTAAAAAAGAAAATAAGTAGTAAAAGGTGAATGCTTATCTCATTCCTGACAGCAAAATAAACTCCAAAATAAAAAGTGATCCAGGCTGGGTGTGGTGGTTCACACCTGTAATCCAAGCACTTTGGAGGCCAAGGCAGGCAGATCACCTGAGGTTGGGAGTTCAAGACCAGCCTGACCAACATGGTGAAACCCCGTCTTTAAAAAATAAATAAATAAATAAATAAGTGATCCAACACTTAAAAGTAAATACTAGACGATAACACAAGAGGCAGAACATAAACCTAGAAATCATAAAGGAAAAAACTGATAATCAAATCACACAAAAAAATTAAAATACTTCCATGTGCCAAAACGTCTCAAAGTTAAAAAAATAAATTGGGTAAAAAAAAGGCAAAGGTCAACTTCTGTATATGCAAATAACTTGTTAAATTAAGGCACTATGAGCCTTTTTTTTTCCCCCCAGATTCTCACTCTGTCAACCAGGCTAGAGTGCAATGGTGTGATGTCAACTCACTGCCAACCTCTGCTTCCCAGATTCAAGCAATTCTCATGCCACAGCCACCCCAGTAGCTGTGACTACAGGCACACACCAACATGTCTGGCTAATTTTGTATTTTTAGAAGCGAGGGAGGTTTTGCCATATTGGCCAGACTGGTCTTGAACTTCTAGCCTTAAGAGATCTACCCACCTCGCCCCTCCCAAAGTGCTGAGATTACATGTGTGAGACACTGTGACCAGCCGTATAAGCCCTCTTACATACCTTAATGAGCCTGTAAATTGCCAAACCTTTTTGAAAGAGAATTTGGCACTTCAAATTAAATCTTTAAATATTCACATTCTTTGGACTCAGTAATTCCAGTTCAAGGAATTAATCCTGTGAAAACACAGGAATGTGCAAAGATACGTACAAAAACATCCACTGTAGCATTATTGGAATGGCACAAATATTCATCAATGAGAGAAATACAACTAAAAATTATAATGAAACTGTATTTTGCAAACATGAAAACAATAACTAACTTCAAAAGTAATAATATAGGTTGAAAACAGCATTTGTAGCATGATTCCCCACTCCACCTTTTTTTTTTTTTTTTTAATGAGATGGAATTTTGCTTGTTGCCCAGGCTAGAGTGCAATGGCATGATCTCAGCTCACTGCAACCTCTGCCTCCCTGGTTCAAGCGATTCTCCTGCCTCAGCCTCCCAAGTAGCTGCGATTACAGGCACCCACCACCATGCCCAGCTAATATTTGTATTGTTAGTACAGATGGGGTTTCACCACGTTGGCCAGGCTGGTCTCGAACTCCTGACCTCAGATGAGCCACTTGCCCAGGCCTCCCAAAGTGCTGAGATTACAGGCATGAGCCACCACGCCAGGCCTTCTTCAAGAGATGAGGTCTTGCTCTGCTGCCCAGGCTGGAAATGCAGTGATGCAATTATAGCTCACTACATCCTCAACCTCTTGGGCTCAAATGATCCTCCCCCTTCTCAACCTCACAAGAGGCTAGGACTACAGATGTGCACCATGACACCTGGATAATTTATTTTTATTTTTTGTAGAGACAGGGGTCTCACTCTGTTATCCAGGCTGGTCTCCAACTCTTGGCCTCAAGTGATCCTCCTGCCCCAGCCTCCCAAAGTGCAATGGTGCAATCTCAGCTCACCACAACCTCCACCTCCTAGTTCAAGCGATTCTCCTGCCTCAGCCTCCCGAGTAGCTGGGATTACAGGCATGTGCCACCATACCCGGCTAATTTTGTGTCTTTAGTAGAGACAGGGTTTCTCCATGTTAGTCGGGCTGGTCTTGAATTCCCGACCTCAGGTGATCTGCCGGCCTTGGCCTCCCAAAGTGCTAGGATTACAGGCATGAGTCATAGCACCTCACCTTATTCTATTTTAAAATCACCATAAAACACATTTTTTAAAAACTGGAAAAAATACTCACAGGACATTAACTGTTTCTGAGGGATGATCTTACTAGTTCCTATCAACTTTCCTTTTATAATATACATTTACAAATCATTTTATCACGAGTATTTATTTATTTTTTTGAGATGGAGTCTTGCTCTGTTGCCAGGCTTGAGTGCGATCTCGGCTCACTGCAACCTCCACCTCCTGGGTTCAAGCAATTCTCCTGCTTCAGCCTCCCCAGTAGCTAGGATTACAGGTGCCCACCACCACGCCCAGCTAATTTTTGTATTTCTGGTGGAGACAGGGTTTCACCATGTTGGCCAAGATGGTCTTGATCTCTTGACCTTGTGATCCACCTGCCTTAGCCTCTCAAAGTGCTGGGATTACAGGTAGGAGCCACAGTGCCCAACCCTCTGCGATTTTCTTAATGGCATCTGAGAATCTGTTTGCTGCCTCTTGGTCAGCAGAAGCTGCTGCTTCTGTTATCTTGACATATTTTACGCCAAACCTTTCTCTTTTTTTTTTTTTTTGTGAGACAGTCTCCCTCTGTCACCAGGCTGGAGTGCAGTGGCGCAATCTTGGCTCACTGCAACCTCCACCTCCCCAGTTGAAGTGATTCTCCTGCCTCAGTCTCCAAAGTAGCTGGGACTACAGGCGCCCACCACCACGCCCAGTTAATGTGCCAAACCTCTTTCTAAAGTCATCAAACTGTCCTTTGCTGGCATTAAATTCTCCAGCTTTAGACCCTTCACCTTCCTGTGTTTTAAGTTGTCATATAATGACTTCACTTTTTCTCAATTCTTATTAGAGCCTATAGGTATGTCTTATAGCAATCCTGCACCAACTAAGAGTTGCATTTTCAATATGACATTAAAAGGTATTTCGCAAAAAGTATAAGGCATACCTGCTGGCTTAGCTGCATCAACAGCTTCACAAATTTCCTTTTTCTTTTTTTTTTGACAACGGTCCTTATGCTGGGTTTATTTATCTTGAAATGGTGGGCAACCACAGCTGCAGACCTCAATCTATGGTACATATCAAGCAATTCAACTTTTTCTTGTAGTATCATGACTTTTTTCTGCTTTTTGGGAGTACTTCTAGTATCACTGGCGGCATTCTGTATGGGTCTCAAGGTTTATAATACGACATGATGAAAACACTCGAGAACCACAAGAGATCGCTTTTTACTGTGATATACAATTTACTGAAGAGGTAATTAGTTCTTTTTTCTTTCTTTTTGAGACAAGGTCTTGCTCTGCCATCCAGGCTGAAGTGCAGTGGCACAATCTTGGCTCACTGCAACCTCCACCTCCCGGGTTCAGGGGATCCTCCAGCCTCAGCCTCCTGTGTATCTGGGACTATAGGCGTGCACACGACCATGCCTAGCTAATTTTTTTATTTTTTGTAGAGATGGGGTTTCACCATATTGCCCATGCTGGTCTCAAACTCCTGAGCACAAGCGATCCACCTGCCTCAGTCTCCCAAAGCACTGGGATTTCAGGTGTGAGCCACCCTGCCTGGCTGATCAGCATTTTAAGTAGGTACATGCAACATTCCAGTACACAGCAACAAGAGGTGGCTACAAAGTTACTACACTACTACAGTATCTACTACAGTTAATTTTATGCAGTTATGATTTAATACTGCACCTTTGTTTGTTTACATTTCTCTCCACTACAAACGGCACCATGAACCAATCATCTGCCTCATGTACAGTGTATTTGTGTAAGTTTTGATAAATTTTAACTTTTGATAATAGATTTGAGTATATTTTATGGTAGTAAATTATAAAAGACTGGTATCTACATATGTTTTATGCATTCATGACGTAACTTTTTCTTAATTTTTTGGTATTTCTAGGCTATGCTGTAAGTTGTTGCAAATTTCCAAAATATTTTCCAATATATTTATTGAAAAAATCTGCATATAAGAGGACCCACACAGTTCAAACCCATGTTGTTCAAGAGTCAACTATAATTGATAAGTTGGACTTCATTAAAATTCAAAACTTCTGCTATGCAAAAGACCTGTCAAGAGAATAAGACAAGACATAGACTAGGAAAAAAAAAAAGTTGCAAATAAAATAGCTGATAAAGAACTGTTATCCAAAATTCACAAAAAACACTTAAAACTCAACAATAAGTGCTTGCTTACCAAGTCACCCCACCCCACCAAAGAAAATCCTCAACAATAAGAAAATGAACAACCCAATTAAAAAATGGGCAAAAGACCAGAACAGACACCTCACCAGAGAAGATATATAGATGGCAAAAACACGAAAAGATGTTCAATATCATGTCATTTGGGAATTGCTAATATTAAAACATAAATTGAGGGAATGTTAGCCTATATTAAAGAGAGTTAAGAGTACTGATCAAAAGAGAACGTTTTCCTGTTCTTTGCACAAGTCACACAGATCCTGTGTCTGAAATATTTTCACCAATTCTAGGTTCACCACTTTAAAAACAGCAGTATCAAACTACTTGGCATTAGTACATTTGGCTAGCCTACCAGAGGACGCCACACAAAAATAATGAAGGCATAGGACCCTCATATGAGGAGCTGCCAACATGGAAGAAAGCTCTTTAAATATTTGATGACCTTTCCTGTACAAGAGAAAATAGCCTAATTCTGATTTGCTCAAGAGATCAGAACCAAAGTCCAAAAGGGAAATAATTTGGACCCCCAAAATTAAGAATTTTCTAATGCTTACAGACACTACCAAAAGTGGCAGTGTTCTAAAGACACTAGATTTCCATCTGTTAGGAATAAATTCAAAACAATTTTTTGCAGAGCCAGACCTAAGTTGTTAATATCCTTCCATTACTCTCTACAGAGCCCTACTACATTCACAAAATGAAGAACAGAATTATTTTTAGAAACATTCTGCTTTTCTTAAGAACTGGAGGTCTCGCTATGTTGTCCAGGCTAGAGACCAGTGGCTGTTCATGACCACTGCACACTACAGCTTTAAACTCCTGGGCTCAAGCAATCCTCCTGTCTCAGCCTCTCAAGCAGCCGACAGGTGTGTATCACCATGCCCATCTAGAAAACTTCTGTTCTTGAGTAACTAAGAACAGTAGGGAGATCACATCTAGATGGGGTCAGCAGCTTACTTATACAATAAATGTAGCAGGAGTTGAGAAGGTAGATATCAATTGGGGACTGAATGGCTAAAAAACGTTGTTGTCTTGAATTTTGATAGCCTTAACAAAGTAATGACAGTCCACATCATGTTTTGCTCCCCTCAACCCATCAAATTTCCCACCATAAGGACCCAATCTTATCCTGTATTTATTAGTCTACCAGCCTTTCTCAACCCAGGGTCCATCAAAGAATTAAGTAAGCCCTAATGCCCAAGGCAATCAATGCATATTATTTAGTAACTTCCCTCTTCGGCATCTCTGAACTTTTTTTTTTTTTGAGAAGGGGCCTCACTCTGTCACCCACGCTGGAGTGCAGTCGCTCAATCTCAGCTCACTGCAACCTCCGCCTCTCAGCACACCACCACGCCCACCTAATTATCGTATTTTTGTAGAGATGGGGTTTCACCGTGTTGGCCAGGCTTGTCTTGAACTCCTGACCTCAGGTGATTCGCCCGCCTCAGCCTCCCAAAATGCTCTCCTCTGCATCTAGAATAGTACTTGTTATATCACCTTTGGGACAACTGAGAAAAGAGCCAAATTATTTTCTGTGTTACTTGGTTAAGATAACCCAGGAGGGTATAAACAACCTGATCTACTTGACTGAAATAAAGGTCTTAAAACTGTACCCTCCATGAATACAGGCACCTTGTCTGCCTTGTTCATAGTACATGTTATGTTCAAATCATATATATTTGAATAAATGGATAAAAGAATGGAGGCCCCATATATTTAGTCAGTTTCTCTCTTCTACCTCAGAGTTTTTTCTACCTTTTCCTTCCCTTTATCCTTTTTTCCCTTCCATTTTGGAGAATGAAGTTCCTGTCTCCCCTCTTTACACTTAGATGCTCTTGTCCTATCTCAACTGCTTTCAATTACCCTGAGACCCAGCCCCATCTATTATCTCCTTGATCTTACATCTTCAGGCAGTTTCTCCCTTTCCACTGGCAGTCCTTCATCATCTACAATTATTTAAATCTCTATTTTTAAAACACACACTCCTTGCCACAGTCCTACTACTCCCTCAAGTAACTGTCCCACTAACATGTATCACCATACTTTCAAAATTTAGTCTATACATGCTACCTCTATGTATTTACACCTTCCTTATTGAAACTCTTCTCTTAGAGGTCCTGATGACCACTTAATTACTGATTTCAGTGACCACTTCTGCCTTCATCTGACTTTTCTAAAGCACTTAGTACCGTTGACCATCCCCCTCTTCAAACTTTCTCCAATACTGACTTCTAACACTAATCATCCTAGCTCTCCTTTTTTATAAGGTTCACTGGTTTCCCCTCCTGCTCCAAATCCGTTATTTTTATCTGTGGCCTTCTAAATAGTCTACACTTTTCTCCCTGAGCAATATTCATCCTTCATCCTTCATCCTTCATGACTCCTAGGCATTTGACATCTACATCCCTGATGTCTTCCCTGAGCAACAGGCCTAGATTTCCAGCTATCTACTAGATATTTCTGCATGGCTGCCTCACCAGTATTTCAGATCAACATATCTAAAAAACCAAATTTGTCACTTTTTACTATTAAACGTGCCCTTCCACTGGCTGCCGACATGGGTAGACAGCATTTACACCTCAGAATCCTCTTCAATTTCTCTCCTGCCCAAATTCCAAATCAAATGTTCATCAAGTTGTTATTTTACCACAGCTAATTCTCACACTTATTTCCTTCTCTCTGTTCCCATTGACATACATTATAACTTCATCATCTCTCTCTTAGACCAGAGCAATAGCCCAATCCATCTCCTTAACCAATCATCTGCCTTATGGTCTATCTTCTGATTAATCTTCAGAGCAAGCTTCCTACAGCATAGTATGGATCACAGTATCACTCTATCAAAACATACGGTTCCAGCCACATCATCTAGAAAAATCCGAACTCCTTGGTCGGCAGCAAAGCTTTCCACCATTCAGGCTCCCCTTTTTCTATTCTTTTTTTTCTTTTTTGGGGGCTCCCCTTTTTCAAACCTGTCTCTAAGCAGGTCTCACACTCCCAGGACACCAGATTATTCACACACCTCACACTACACATTCTCTACCCCTACCCTGCAAAGATTAACCCCCTCCTCTAACTGCTCTCTCCAAAGTACCATTTCCATTTCTATTGGTCAAAATTTCTACGCAACTCTCAAGGCTTTAACCAAATGCTACTTTCTCCAATAAAACTGGAGGTGCAGTGGAGGAGAAGTGGAGGAAGGGTCCTACATTAATTTTCTGAATATGATGTCTCTGCTATGTGTTATCAAAATACAGTGAATGAGGAAGAACTATAATATTTTAACAACTGCATATTGTTGTCCATCTTTCAATCTATTACCCATATTTTTATTCTATGACAAGTACTATCCTGAGGATACCATTATCAGTCAGACAAATTACCCTCTCCTCATGACATGTGTCTGTATTTACCACTACACTTTTAAAATCCATTAAGAAAAGGAATATTTCTCTTTTTTTTTTTTTTGCCATGCCACAGACTCTATCATAGTCTCTGGGGCTGTTTTTGCCAAAATCCCTTTCTGGGTTATGGGAAAGGAACATTTTTATTTTGCTACAATAGCCCCAACACAATGCCCATCATCAATAAGCATAAACAATAAATACTTGTTTAAAGAATTAACATACTAGCCAAGTGCGGTGGCTCACACCTGTAATCCCAGCATTTTGGGAGGCAGAGGCAGACAGATCACCTGAGGTCAGGAGTTAGAGACCAGTCTGAAAAACATGGAGAAACACTGTCTCTACCGGATGTAGTGGCTCAACCTGTAATCTTAGTACTTTGGGAAGCCGAGGCAGGCAGATCACAAGGTCGGGAGATCGAGACCATCCTGGCTAACACAGTGAAACCCCATCTCTACTAAAAATACAAAAAATTAGCCAGATGAGATGGCATGTGGCTAATTTTTTGTATTTTTAGTAGAGACGGGGTTTCACTGTCTCTACTACCTCCAGCTACTCAGGAGGCTGAGGCAGGAGAATCACCTGAACCTGGGAGGTGGAGGCTGCAGTGAGCTGAGATCGAGCCACTGGACTCTAGCCTGGGCAGCAGAGTGAGACTCCATCTCAAAAAAAAAAAAAAAAAAAAGTACAAAATTAGCCAGGCTTGGTGGCACATGCCTGTAATCCCAGTTACTTGGGAAGCTGAGGCAGGACAATCACTTGAACCTGGGAGGCAGAGATTGCCGTGAGCCAAGATCGCACCATGGCACTCCAGCCTGAGCAACAAGAGCAAAACTTCCTCTCAAAAAAAAAAAAAAAAACACATTAACATACTAAAGAAAAAGGTCTGATTATCAAGGAAATCTTACACGTTCTGACAATAATCAAGCTACATCAATTCTATGATTCTTACCCGGCAACATTATAATGAGGCTTCTAGAGAAAGCTCATTCCACATAAAACGCAGTCACCAAAAGAGAGGTAACAGACCCAAATCTACTCCTAAATTCTAGTGCTGGCTCTGCTACAGTGCAAGTTACTTCTTCCTCTTTAGTCCTTAGTTTCCTGATCTGTAAACTGAGGGAAATAACTATTCTCTAGGATTCCTTTCAGTTATATGACTTTTTATCTACTTTCTACAGGTTACATACATCTAGGAAATATCAGGTACTACTGAAGGTCATTAACAACCCAAATCTGAAAGAAAATCAAAAGAGCCGGGCACGGTGGCTCACGCCTGTAATCCTAGCACTTTGGGAGGCTGAGGTGGGTGGATCGCCTGAGGTAAGGAGTTCAAGACCAGCCTGGCCATCATGGTGAAACCCCATCTTTAAAAAAAAAAAATCAAAAGAATGTTAAGTAAGCTGGACGTGGTGGCTCACATCTGCTGAGGCAGGAGGATTATTTGGGCCCAGGAGTTCGAGACCAGCCTACGCAGTATAGACAGAACTTATCTCTACTTTAAAAATAATTCGGTTGGTCCAAAGGTAGTGAGTTATCTCAATTGATTGTTCACAGTCAGTTACAGAACGAACTCCCTGATTGTTCAGTCAGTTACAGAACGAACTCCCTGTTCTACTCTTTCCTCCCTTCTCACTATTGCACTTGACTAGTCTAAAAAAATTTTTTTAAATAAATAAAAAATAATTCAAGAAAGTTAGGTAGATTCAAGACATGTGATAAGAGAAATAAAGAGAATATACATGAAGGACATAAATAAAACATTAGAACTAGTCAAAACTACGAGGTGGTAAGTGCCTTCTCCCCAGAAGGAACGGAATGGATTCAGTTATCTGATAAGAAAACCGACCGAATATAACTTCCTTCATAGCTCTTTCTGTAATTTTACTTAGAGTAACGGCTTCTTCTGTGATTCAACAGCACCAACGGTACCTGCTTTCCCACTGGACACTTCTCAGTCTACATTCCTAAGGCCCATTCCTCTACTAGGTCATAAAATTCCTAAAGGAACTACATATCATTCATTTCTATATCTCTCCCCTTCACATTACCTGGCACAATTGTACCACATAAAATTAAACAACATTTATTAAATACTTTATAAAGACAACATTCAAATTAATGACTATACAGGAAGAGTACATCAAACTTCAGTGGATAAAAACCTACTGTATGATAAATGGAGATATTTTACAAATTAAGCGTTCTTAAGATTCAAAAGCAATCTGTGGAGAGCAATTCTCTCCACAGAAAGCCAGGTAAGACATGAAAATTAAAGTCCATTACCTAATTCCAGGTTACTGTGTGTTGGGATATCAGAATGACAAAGGCTATGGGTAAGTGCAGGGTTTTTATTTTTTCAGATTAAGTATCTCTGCTAGTGCAAAGGTTGGGAGATTTACCAAGTTACAATTTACAAAACAAACACGAGTTATTGAACGAACGTTAAGACAACTACCTATCTACTTAGAAAAAAAAATAAAGGGTGCTCTGCCTCAGCCCTGGAAGCGATGACTGTTCCTTATGTCCGCAAATCCTGTATTCTTTAGGCCTTTCTTTTGTCTTAGTGGGTAATCTCCAGTTTAGTTACTAATTCTTTATATTAGGCCGGGCTCGGTAGCTCATGCCTGTAATCCCAGCACTTTGGGAGGCCAAGGTGGGTGGATCATGAGGTTAGGAGTTCGAGACCTGTCTGGCCAACATAGTGAAACCCCATCTCTACTAAAAATACAAAAAATAAGCCAGGCGTGGTGGCAGGCTCCTGTAATCCCAGCTACTCGGGAGGCTGAGGCAAGAGGATTGCATGAACCCAGGAGGTGGAGGTTGCAGTGAGTTGAGATCACACATTGCACTCCAGCCCAGGCAACAGTGCAAGACTCTGTCTCAAAAAAAAATTCTTGTACCCCAAAACCCATAATGCAATTAAAAAAAAAATTCTTTAAACTTCCCTAATTTAAACATAAATAAATTCCAGATATATTAAACTACAAAACATAAAAAACAACTTCAGGGGTTTTCTCTTTTTTTTGAGACAGAGTCTCGCTCTATTGCCCAGACTGGAGAGCAACAGCGCAATCGAGGCTCATTGCAACCTCCGCCTCCCAGGTTCAAGCAATTCTTTTGCCCCAGCCTTCCGAGTAGCTGGGATTACAGGCACGCACCACCATACCTGGTTAATTTTTGGTATTTTTTTTTTTTTTTGAGACGGAGTTTCGCTCTTGTTACCCAGGCTGGAGTGCAATGGCGCGATCTCGGCTCACCGCAACCTCCGCCTCCTGGGTTCAGGCAATTCTCCTGCCTCAGCCTCCTGAGTAGCTGGGATTACAGGCACGTGCCACTATGTCCAGCTAATTTTTTGTATTTTTAGTAGAGATGGGGTTTCACCATGTTGACCAGGATGGTCTCGATCTCTTGACCTCGTGATCCACCCACCTCGGCCTCCCAAAGTGCTGGGATTACAGGCGTGAGCCACCGCACCAGGCAATTTTTGGTATTTTTAGTAGAGACAGAGTTTCACCACGTTGGCCATACTGGTCTCAAAATTCTGACCTTGTGATCCACCTGCCTCACACTCCAAAGTGCTGGGATTACAGGTGTGCACAACTGCGCCCAGCCAGGTTTTTTTTCCTTTAAATAAACATGAGAGTTGGGGAGGTCTTGCTCAGCAAAATAAGAAACCCGGAAACCATAAATTTAAAAAAGGTCTGGTCTACATAAAAATTAAAGCTTTCTGGCTGGACGTGGTGGCTCAGGCCTGTAATCCCAGCACTTTGGGAGGCCGAAGTGGGCAAATCACTAGAGGTCAGGAGTTCAAGACCAGCCTGGCCAATATGGTGAAACCCCATCTTTAAAAAAGAAAAATTAAAGCTTTCTGCATAATAAAAAAAATTTAAAAAGAGGTAAATTACAAACTGTGAGAAAATGTGCAATACATACCAAATGGCTAATATAATTTACAAAGAGCTCCTCCAAATTACTGAGAAAAAGACAACCCAATGGAAAAATGGGAAACAGATAAAAACATTCACAAATCAAAGATGTGAAACAGCAACTCAAAGTACAAGAAAGAGAAGGATGAAAAGGATGAGAAGAGAAGGGAAGAAAAGAGAAAGGAAGGAAGGGAGGAGGGAGAAAGGGAAGGAGGGAGAAAGGGATGGAGGGAGGGAGGGGAGAGAAAAAGGAGGGAGGGGAGGGAGAAAGGAGGGGGAGAAAGGAAGGGGGGAGGTAGAGAGGGGGCAGGAGACGGGGGACGGGAGACGGGGGGCAGGAGACGGGGGGCAGGAGACGGGGGAGGGAGAAAGGGGGGAGGGAGAAGGGGGGAGGGAGAAAGGGGGAGGGAGAAAGGGGGAGGGAGAAAGGGGGAGGGAGAAGGGGGAGGGAGAAAGGGGGAGGGAGAAAGGGGGAGGGAGAAGTGGGGAGGGAGAAGGGGGAGAGAGAAGGGGGAGGGAGAAAGGGGGAGGGAGAAAGGGGGAGGGAGAAAGGGGGAGGGAGAAAGGGGGAGGGAGAAAGGGGGAGGGAGAAGGGGGAGGGAGAAAGGGGGAGGGAGAAAGGGGGAGGGAGAAAGGGGGAGGGAGAAAGGGGGGAGGGAGGAAGGGGGGAGGGAGAAAGGGGGGAGGGAGAAAGGGGGGAGGGAGAAAGGGGGGAGGGAGAAAGGGGGGAGGGAGAAAGGGGAGGAGGGAGGAAAAGCAAGCAAGCCAAAAAAGAAGAAACAATGAAAGAAAAAAGAAACAAAGCCAATAAACAAAAAAAAAGAGCCATAATTAATATAATTCCTAACCAGGAAGTAAAAATTAAAAAGCCAAATGTCGACCAGGCACAGTGGCTCACTCCTATAATCCCAGCACTGTGGGAGGCCAAGGAGGCTGGATCACTTGAGGCCAGGAGATCGAGAGCAGTTTGGCAAACATGGTAAAACCCAGTCTCTACCAAAAATACAAAAAATTATCCAGGCATGGTGGTACACACCTGTTATCCCAGCTACTCTAGGGCCTAAGGCACAAGAATCACTTCAACGTGGGAGGCAGAGGTTACAGTGAGCAGAGATAATGCCACTGCACTCCAGCCTGGGCAACAGAGCAAGACTCTGTCTCAAAAAAATAAATAAGAGAAATGAAATAGGCCAGGCATGGTGGCTCACACCTGTAATCCCAACACTTTGGGAGGCCAAGGCAGGTGGATTACCTGAGGTCAGGAGCTCAAGACCAGCCTGACCAACATGGCAAAACCTCATCTCTACTAAAAATACAAAATTAGATTATCATGATGGCGCATGCCTGTAATCCCAGCTATTTGGGAAGTTGAGGCAGGAGAATGGCTGGAACCCAGGAGGTGGAGGTTGCAGTGAGCCGAGATCGTACCATTGCACTCTAGCTTGGGTAACAGAGTGAAACTCCATCAAGAAAAGGAAGGAAGGAAGGAAGACAGGGAGGGATGGAGGGAGGGAAAGGAAGAAAAGGAAAGAAAGAAAGAGAAAGAGAAAAAGAAAGAAAGAGAAAGAGAAAGAAAGAAAGAAAAGGAAAGAAAGAAAGAAAGGAAAGAAAGAAAGAGCGAGCCAGGCGCAGTGGCTCACACCTGTATTACCAGCTACTGAGGAGGCTGAGGAAGGAGGATCACCTGAACCCGGGAGGTGGAGCGCCGCTGCACTCCAGCCTGCATGACAGGAGCAAGACTCCATCAGAAAGAAAGAAAGAAAGAAAGAAAGAGAGAGAGACAGAGAGAGACAAAGAAGGAAAGGAAAGGAAAAAGGAAAGGAAAGGAGAAAGGAAAGGAAAATAAGCTGGGCACAGGGCTCATGCCTGTAATCCCAGCACTTTGGCAAGCTGAGGTGGGTGGATCAGGAGGTCAGGAGTTCGAGACCAGCCTGACCAACATGGTGAAACCTCATCTCTACTAAAAATACAAAAATTAGGCCGGGCGTGGTGGCTCATGCCTGTAATCCAAGCACTTTGGAGGTCAAGGCGGGCGGATCACCTGAGGTCAGGAGTTCAAGACCAGCCTTACCAACATGGTGAAACCTCCGTCTCAAAAAAAAAAAAAATACAAAAATTAGCCAGGCGTGGTGGCACGTACCTGTAATCCCAGCTACTCAGAAGCCTGAGGCAGGAGAAGAATCACTTGAACCCAAAAGGCGAAGGGTGCAGTGAGCCGAGACCTTACCACTGCACTCCAGCCTGGACAACAAAGCAAGACTCCATAAAAAAAAAAAATAACAACAACGAAAGAAAGAGAAAGAGAGAAAGAGAGAGAGAGAGAGAGAGAGAGAGAGAGAGAGGGAGAGAGAGATCGAGCCACAAATCATAGACTTGCTTAAAAACCTTCAATGGCTTCCCCTACAATTCTAAGGAAAAAGACCCCTCCAGCCAGTCCATACTTATTCCTCTACCCAGGCACAGTGACCTTTCTTCCGTTATCTTACTCATTCTGCTTCCTCCAAAAATGGGACTCTTGCTCATCCATCAGATCTCAGCTCCAGGGCTACTTCCTCAAAACCCTTTCCTGACCTCTGTAAATGGGTCAAATAAGTCAATTACAGCCATTCATAGCATGTGTCCATCTAGTTGCTCAGTCCAAAAACCTCTGAGTAATTCTTAACTACTCACTTTATTTTGTATCCCATATTCAAACCATCAGCAAATCCTGTTAGCCATACTTTCAAAATATAACCTCCATGGATACATCCTGGTCCAAACTTCAACATCTTTTTTTCTGGATTCATTCCTCCCTATTACTCCACTGCCAATCCAGCAGCCAGAGTGAAACAGGGTCTTACTCTGTCACCTACGCAGGAGTGCAATAGCAAGATCATGGCTCACTGCAGTGTTGACCTCCCAGGCTTAGGTGATCCTCCCACCTCAGCCACCTGAATAGCTGGGACTACAGGCACACACCATCACACCCAGCTAATTTTTTGTATTTTTTGTAGAGAAGGGGTTTTGCCATATTGTCCAGGCTAGTCTCAAACTCCTGGGCTCAAGCAATCCACCCGCCTAAGCCTCCCAGAGTGCTGAGATTACAGGTGTGAGACACACCACACCTAGCCAGAGTGGTTTTTTGTTTTGAGACAATCTCTCTGTTGCCCAGGCTGGACACAGTGGCATGATCTCGGCTCACTGCAACCTCCACCTCCCGGGTTCAAGCAATTCTCCTGCCTCAGCCTCCCAAGTAGCTGGGATTACAGGCATGCGCCACCATGCCAACTGATTTTTGTATTTTTAGTAGAGACTGGGTTTCACCATGTTGACCAGGCTGGTCTGGAACTCCCAACCTCAGGTGATCTGCCTGCCTCCACCTCCCAAAGTGCTGGAATTACAGGTATGAGCCACCAAGCCCAGCCCAAAGTGATTTTTTTAAAACATAAGTCAGATCACATCGTTCCTCTGTTAAAGCTTTTCAATGGTTCCCCATAGTGAAAGCCAATCCTTGCAATGCTTCTAGGGCCCACCAAGATCTGCCTCCACCTCATTACCTCTCTGACCTCATATCGTACTACACTCTTCCCCCAGGCCCCGTAAAATCATTCCAGCCACACTGACCTCCATGCCATTCCTCAAACATGCCAGACATGCTTCCTCCCTGAAGGTATATGCAAAAACAGATCCCTGTCTAGAACACCCTTCCACCAGATATCCTCAAGGCTAACTCCTCTAAGTGTTTGCACAAATGTCATCTTCTCAATAAAGCTGCCTGACCAGCCTATTTAAAACCAGTCCCACCCTGTTCCCTTTATCCTACTCTTTTTTCCACTGCACTTATCATCTAACAATCCATATCATTTGCTTACATTTGTTGTTTAATATCTGTTTCTCCCATACTAGGGCAGGGTTATTTATTATCCACATTGCCTACTGATATATTCCAAATACCTAGAATTGTGTCTGACAAATAGTATACATTCATATTAGTTGAATAAATAATTTTGTATTTGTCTGTAGGATTGTCTAATTAATGGCTGAATGATTCACTACCTAGGCACAAGGACTAGGTCTGTTTTTATTCATCACTGCATTTCCTAGATTCTAGCATAGGATTTGGCATAGAATAGGCACACAAATACTTGTCAATTGAATAATACCAATTTTTTTTTTTTTTTTGAGATGGAGTCTCACTTTGTCACTCAGGCTGGAGTGTAGTAGCACATTCTCGGCTCACTGCAACTTCTACCTCCTGGGTTCAAGCAATTCTTCTGCCTCAACCTCCCGAGTAGCTGGGACTATAGGCACACACCACCACGCCCAGCTAATTTTTGTATTTTTAGTAGAGACGGGGTTTCACCATGTTGGCCAGGCTGGTCTCAAACTCCTGATCTTGTGATCCACCCACCTCAGCCTCCCAAAGTGCTGCGATTACAGGTGTGAGCCACAACACCTGGCCAAACAATACCACTTTTTTTGATCTATCAAAAGACACAAATTTAAAACAAATGATATCATCCAGAGCTTGTAAGATTACAGGGAAAATCCACCTGCCACATATTGTTGGCAACTATGTAAACTGATCCCTTCAAGAGTAAGCTAGCAACAGGTATTAAAATTTAAACCACTGAGAACTCATGCTCTTTAATTTACTAGTCTTACAGAAGTAAAAGAGTACCTAAAAAAACATGCACAAGGACATCGATTATAACACTGCTTGTAACATAATTAAAAACTGGAAACAATCTACTTGCCCCACAATAGAGAAATAGGCAATAAATCATGCATGATACATGCATATGATGAGGTCGTCTTGGGGGGGAAAGACAAAAAAAAAGAGCCGGGCATGGTGGCTCACGCCTGTAATCCTAGCACTTTGGGAGGCCGAGGTGGGTGGATCACCTGACGTCAGGAGTTCAAGACCAGCCTGGCCATCATGGTGAAACCCCATCTTTTTTTTTTTTTAAAAAAAGAGAGATCATCTTTAACAAGAATGAGGAAGCCTACAACACTGACCTGGAAAGTAGTCCATGATCTAGTACCTAAGCCAGATGGCCTGGATTTGAATCCTGCTCCCCCACGTAGGAGCTGTGTAACACCAGGCATGTTTCTTTAACTTCTCTGTGCCTCAGTTTCCTCATCAATAAATAAGAAGCAGCCGGGCGCGGTGGCTCACGCCTGTAATCCCAGCACTTTGGGAGGCCGAGGCGGGTGGATCACGAGGTCAAGAGATCGAGACCATCCTGGTCAACAAGGTGAAACCCCGTCTCTACTAAATACAAAACAAATTAGCTGGGCATGGTGGCGCGTGCCTGTAATCCCAGCTACTCAGGAGGCTGAGGCAGGAGAATTGCCTGAACCCAGGAGGCGGAGGTTGCGGTGAGCTGAGATCGCGCCATTGCACTCCAGCCTGGGTAACAAGAGCGAAACTCCGTCTCAAAATAAATAAATAAATAAATAAATAAATAAGAAGCAATACTATTTCAATAGTATCCACCTCATTGCTATGAAGATTTCCTAAGATAATGCCAATAGTGTTTACAGAACATTACATGGCCATAAGACCATGTATGAGTATATAATATGATAACTAATATTTATTAAGTGAGATAGGGAAGTTGCAGATCTATGTATGTAAAGCCTATCTTTCGGGGTAAAAGGTAGCATGTCTGTAATACAAAAGAGTCAGGAATCCAGTCTGGTCAACATGGCAAGAATAAAAAATAATGAAGTAGGCTAGGCACAGTTGCTCATGCCTGTAATCCCAACACTGGGAGGCCAAGATGGGGAAATCACTTGAGCCCAGGACTTCAAGACCAGACTGGGCAACAAGGTGAGACCCTCTCTACAAAAGAAAAAGAAAAGAAAAAGCCAGGCACGGTGGCTCATGCCTGTAATCCTAGCACTTTGGGAGGCCAATATGGGTGGATCACCTGAGGTCAGAAGTTCAAGACCAGCCTGGCCATCATGGTGAAACCCCATCTAAATAAAAAAAAAAAAGTTAAAAAAAAAAGAATAAAAGAAGTAAAATCAGAGCAAATGCTTCGAAGATATTCAAAGATATAGTTGAACTTAGATTAAATTTTTTTGTTTTGTTTTGTTTTGTTTTTTTGAGATGGAGTCTTGCTCTTGTCGCCCAGACTGGAGTGCAATGACACATTCTTGGCTCACTGCAACCTCCGTCTCCCGGGTTCAAGCGATTCTCCTGCCTCAGCCTGAGGAGCTGGGATTACAGGCACCTGCCACTACACTCAGCTAAGTTTTGTATTTTTAGTAGAGATGGGGTTTCGCCATGCTGGCCAGGCTGGTCTCGAACTCCTAACCTCAGGTAATCTGCCCACCTGGGCCTCCCAACGTTCTGGGATTACAGGTGTAAGCCACCATGCCCGACCCAAAATAAATATTAAAATTTGAAAGTGTCCACATTTGGCCGGGCGTAGTGGCTCACGCCTGTAATCCAAGCACTTTGGAAGCCACGGTGGGTGGATCACCTGAGGTTGGGAGTTCAAGACCAGCCTGACCAACATGGGGAAACCCGGTCTTAAAAAAAAAAAAGTGTTCACATTTTTTAATTATCAAGGGAAAATAGATCAATTGAAATTTCTTTCACTATTAAAATTACCTGTATTCCAAGTAAACTAAGAAGCAGTACCAAATAACCAAAACTTTTAATTTACAAAATAAGTAATTAAAATGAATTAATAAAATGATTACATTTCATTCCTTCAATTTACACACAAATCTATTTTCTTTTTTTTAATCTTTTTGTTTTGGTTTTTTGTTTTTACAAATCTATTTCCTTAATCTACCATATGGCCATGAAAAACAGACAAGATACATTTTTTTTTTTTTTAAAGTCAAAAGACAATCGCTTCTGCAATAGGATATAACAAGATAAAGTCAAGACTAAGCAGTTAGTTATCCTTCACCATCAGTTTGACACAAAAGAATTCTGGCGATTTTTTTTTTTTTAAATCAGCAGGACTAGGAAATTCAAGTGTGCCGAAAGCTAAAGTGGTCTACATGAGTTCAGCTAAAGATAAAAATTAAATCCCCAAAGGCCAGGCTCAGGGACTCACACCTATAATTCTAGCACTGTGGGAGGCCTAAGCAGGTAGATTCCTTGAGTTCGGGAGTTTGAGACCAGCCTGGGCAACATGGCAAAATGCTGTATCTACAAAAATACAAAAATCAGCTGGGCATCTGTAGTCACAGCTACACAGAAGGCTGAGGTGGGAGGACTGCTTTGACCCCATGAGGTCGAGGCTACAGTGAGCCAAGATGGTGCCACTGCACTCCAGCCTGGGCAACAGAGTGAGATACTGTCTAAAAAAAAAAAAAAAAAATTAAAATCCCCAGGATGAACTTCTAAGACACTGACACAGGCACTCAAATGTACCAAATTCTCTCTCTCCTACTGTAAAAAAAAAAAATTTAATTTAAAATAAAAATTGCAATATATGCAAACTAAATCTCATCCTAGAGTCACAAGATTTGAAATATAGGAAATAAATCGGAACTAAAATAGGAAGAATACAAGATTTCCTAAAGCTAATTAGCCTCTTTCAAGTGCTTAGTCACTTCTGCCTATTTACAAGGAAGACCATTTCATATCTTGAAAGAGGCAGGGAATTTTGATTCCAGACTGTCATGTCACCTGAGCTGCCCAGACGTTTGTTTCCACGCAACTCAAGAGAAGGCACCAGCCAGCTATGCATACCTACCGCTCCTGATCAGAACCACAAGCTCTCTCTGTATCCTGCCTGTGTGCAGTAACAAAGTGGGTTTGTGGAAGAACAAAGTTTTCTTGCCTGACACCAAATACAAAAGGTGATCATTAAAATGCAGCCTGAAAAAAGAAAAAATAAATAAATAAAATGCAGCCTGAAAATATCCCAGTTTCCTCTGACAGCCCACCAAAAATGCTTCCCTTCCCTTCTACTAGAACATAAAGAGTAAGCGGGTTCTTGTAAAAGTCCAAGTGCTTACTGGACATCTCCCCTTAGGCAACTAACAACACCCAAAACTACAGGCTAACAGGCTTTGGAGCACACTTCCCAGAGAGCGGCCAGAACCTTAAAATCTGATAACATGGTTTCAAGTTCCCCAAAGGCAAGAATAAAGAGTAAGGGTTTCATGAAAGGTTATTTTAAGACAACCCAAGCAAAGGCAAGTTTTAAAGTACCTACTCCGTACCAAGCACCTTTTCCCAACACTCTACTCCACTAATAAAGATGCTAAGCACACACGCTGATTATAGAAATACACCAGAACGAACTTTCACAACTGAGACAGTAGGATCTTGTTAAAGACCAAGCACATTATTTCCAAACATCAATTCTAGGTGGTAAAACCTGGAACGATGTAGTCAATCTGTGAAGCACAGCTTAGTCCAATTTCCCAGAAGGTCATGAAGGGCTCTGACAACCAACTTTGATTATTTAGGATGGGGCCCTTTTTCCCTTCCAAGAATATAAACGCCATAAATCACATATTTCTTCGACTTCGGTTTTTTTTTTTTTTTTAGTTCCACAATCTTCAAGTAGTGCAAATAGGCCTCAGCATTCTCAAATACCATTCTCATTATTCCTAACACCTCCATAATAATACTATCATTTTATATACATATTCGTGTTGCTATTTTTATAGATAAAATATAAAGGCATGAATTAACCTCTTGGTTAATTAGTGGGTGAGAATACTGAGGCTTAACGAAGCTAAAAAATGAGCCCTGAGCTTGCTGGTTAAAAAACCAGGTCCTTATAGACTCCCAGGCCCCAACGCTTACCATTAAGCCACATTGTCACTCAGAGAATGCTACTAAATCCAGTTACTGTACCCAACAGTCACATAAGTGGATGCAAAGAGTTCTATAGCAAGGACTGGGGCAGCGGGGAGGGCACACTACCTAAGCAAAGATTTTTTTTCCTTTAACGAATATAGCACATGTTCCCGATTTCCATCCTCCCCCACGGGCAGAACCCACGTGCCGATCCCCCAGCTACCCAGAACCGCTCCCTCCCCACACTCCCCCACGCTACCCAGCAACCTCCCCACGCCCTTCCCTCCGTCCTCCCGCAAGCGCAGCACCGGCGCCTCCCGCCCCCTCCCCAGCGACGGTCGCCCTCGCGCGCCGCAGCCCGCGCGCTCCCACCTCCGCCAGGAGGGGGGTCACCCCCGAGGCCTGCGCGCGCCCTTCCCGCCGCCCGCCCCGAGATCCTCCCGCGACGCCGACGCCGGGCAGGCCGCGCCCGCCGCGCTGCCATGGTGGGCGCCTCACCGTCAGGCTGGGAAGCCGGGCCCGGCTGCGCCATGACCAGGCGGCCGGCCTCGAGGAGCGGGGATGGGGGAGGAAGCGGCGTCCCGGGCTCCCGCGGGCTCAGCTGGCGGAGGAGGCGTCGACCGAGCCGCCGCCGCCGCCGCCCAGGGAGGAACCGCTAAGGCTGGAGCCGCCGGCGCCGCCACAGCCGCGGGCAGAGACGGACCCGACCGCCGACCTCCGCCTCCTCATCCTGACAGCGGGAAATAAGCAGTGCGCAGGCGCGGGGGGATGGGGCGGCACGTGACGCTGGCCCGAGGGGAGGGGCGGGGCCTTGGGAGGCGAAGGGAGCGCCGCGGGAGGGGAGGGTCCGGGCAGAGCTGGGCGCCTGGCCCTGCGGCCCAGGGAGGCTGAGTACGGGGAGAAGCTGGAGTACAGGGGCAAGAGGAAAGGCCGGGCCTCTCAAAGGGGCCAGTCCCGGTTCTCCACGCCGGCACAGAGGAAAAAAGCAAGAAAGGAGGGCAGATGGCGCGGTCCAGTTCCAGCCTCTACCTCTTCTGGCCGTGTGACCTTGGGAGAGTCACTTCACCTCTTGGAACTTTTATCAATATAATGGCTAAGAGAAGTTTAAATGAGGTAATAAAGTATGACGAACTGTTTCCAACAATACTGGGCCTGGACCCCAGGTCTTCTGATGCATAGGCCAGTACGCCATCCATTAAGCAAGTATGTTTGACTTTTCAGTGGCGATAGATGCTGGGGATACGGCCAGGTACAGACCCTGAACTCATGGCTGGAGAGGAGAAATCATACAGAAAGTTTGGCCCTTCTACCTGGGCAGGAGAACATGCCCTGGGGCCCATACATTAGGAAATCGCCTCTGATTACCCCTCCCCATCTGGTTTTGGCACCTGAAGCACCCCATGCCAAGGAGGTAGTTTAAAAAGTTTTTTTTTTTTTTTTTTTTTTTTTTTTGAGACGGAGTCTCACTCTGCCACCCAGGCTGGAGTGCAGTGACACGGTCTTAGCTCACTGCGACCTCCGCCTCCTAGGTTCAAGAGATTCTCCCGCCTCAGCCTCCTGAGTAGCTGGGATTACAAGCACCCGCCATCATGCCATCATGCCTGGATAATTTTTGTATTTTTAGTAGAGACCGGGTTTTGCCACATTGGCCAGGCTGGTCTGGAACTCTTGACCTCAGGTGATCCATCCACCTTGGCCTCCCAAAGTGCTGCGATTACAGATGTGTGCCACTGCGCCTGGCCTAAAAATCTATTTTGAAATCAGATAGGAGCATCAGGAATTATGTACATTTTCATATTTTTAGGTAAACCCTAAGGCACAGCAATCCCACACCAGGGTGAGGGACTCCACAGGGTTTGGCACTTCAGGATCAAGTTCTAAATACCCATGGGCCCAGAATTCCCTTCCCAGATGGCTGAGCTGTGGCCCCTTTCCCACCCAGATCCATTCTCTTTAGGGCAGAATCTAGGCATCCCTAAAAGGGGCTAAAGTGCAGCCATAAAAAAGAATGAGCAGGTACTTTGCAGGGACATGAATGAAGCTGGAAACCGTCATTCTCAGCAAACTAACACAGGAACAGAAAACCAAACACTCTATATTCTCACTCATAAGTGGGAACTGAACAATGACAACACATGGACACAGGGAGGGCAACATTGCACACTGGGGCCTGTTGGGGGGCAAGGGGAGGGAGAGCATTAGGACAAATACTTAATGCATCCTCTGTGTTGTTGTGATGACTAACACGAGGCATAAAACCTAGATGACATGTTGATAGGTGCAGCAAACCACCATGGCAAATGTATACCTATGTAACAAACCTACACATTCAGCACATGTATCCCAGAACTTAAAATAAAAAAATAATAATAAGCCAGGTGCGGTGGCTCACACCTGTAATCCCAGCACTTTGGGAGAATGAGATGGGCAGATCACATGAGGTCAGGAGTTCAAGACCAGCCTGACCAACATGGAGAAACCCCATCTCTACTAAAAAAATACAAAATTAGCTTATAATTCTCAGATGTCATCAGTGGAAAAAAAAATACAAAATTAGCCAGGTGTGGTGGCACATGCCTGTAATCCAAGCTACTCGGGAGGCTGAGGCAGGAGAATTGCTTGAACCCAGGAGGTGGAGGTTGCAGTGAGCAGAGATCTCACCATTGCTCTCCAACCTGGGCCATAGAGTGAGACTCTGTCTCAAAAAATAATAATAATAATAATAATAATAATAATAAAATAATAATCAGAAAATCCACTAATTAGAATGTTTCTACTTTAATTAAATCATTTGTTTGTTTTAAATAAGATATACTTTTGTTAAAATGATTATTTCTCATCTATAAAAAGGGGCTACAGGGCAGCTTTGCTTAAGGGGGTGACATGACACTTGGGCGTTTGAGCTCCTATGTCCACAGATCCCACATGGTTCGGGACAGAGGTAAGAAAGGAAGCCAAGTAGGCCATGAGACAATAGTTGGGCCAGGGCTTGTGCTGCCTTCGCCACCTCATTCATGTGCATAATTCCAGGAGTCCAGGAATTCTAAATTTAAACCTGGTCTTCCAGGTCTTAAAAATGTGTATTTGTCAAAGTAGAAGAATAGACTATATTAAGGTTAGCAGTTAGTTGGTTTGTAATTTTATTTTATTATTTATTTATTTAGGAGATAGAATCTCACTCTGTTGCTCAGGCTGGAGGGCAGTGGTACCATCTCAGCTCACTGCAATCTCTGCCTCCCAGGTTCAAGTGATTCTCCCGCCTCAGCCTCCTGAGTAGCTGGGATTACAGACATGCGCCACCACACCCAACTAATTTTTGTAATTTTAGTAGAGACGGGGTTTTACCATGTTGTCCAGGCTGGTCTTGAACTCCTGACCTCAAGAGATCTGCCCACCTCTGCCTCCAAAGTTCTGGGTTTACAGGTGTAAGCCACCACACCCAACCTGGTTTGTAATTTTAATAATTTAGGTTTCTGTTTGTACTTTTGCCCCAGGTCCTGCCAACATGAGGGGAGAGCCTATCTACAGACTCTAGATTTTTGAGCAGTTAATATCCCCCAAATGGCTGGTGTGCATTTAAGAGAGCAAGCAGGGTCCCCCCAACACCCTGCCCAACCCCCAATAAATGATTTTCCTGGGTGTGCAAATCCATGCTTAGCAGGGAGACCTTTGGCCAGGATAGGGCAGCCAGTGCATCCTCTGTGTTGTGATGACTAACACAAGGCATAAGCCATAAAGATAGCAGATGCTGATGTCCTCTATAGAAAAGGCTTCTGGCCGGGTGCAGTGACTTATGCCTGTAATCCCAGCACTTTGGGAGGCCGAGGTGGACAGATCACCTGAGGTCAGGAGTTTGAGACCAGCCGGACCAACATGGAGAAAACCTGTCTCTACTAAAAATACAGAATTAGCTGGGCGTGGTGGCATGCTTGTAATCCCAGCTACTCAGGAGGCTGAGACAGGAGAATCACTGAACCTGGGAGGTGGAGCTTGTGGTGAGCCGAGATCGTGCCATTGGACTCCACCCTGGGAAACAAGAACGAAACTCCATCTCAAAAAAAAAGAAAGAAAAGAAAACAAATGTATGCTCAAAGTCTTTATTAAGTATAAAAGGTGTGATTTTTTTGTTTTGTTTTGAGACAGAGTCTTACTCTGTAGCCAGGCTGGAGTGTCGTAGCTGATCTTGACTCACTGCAACCTCCTCCTCCTGGGTTCAAGTGATTCTCCTGCCTCAGACTCAAGTAGCTGGGACTATAGGCACGCATCACCATGCCTGGCTAATTTTTGTATTTTTAGTAAAGATAGTGTTTCACCATGTTGGCCAGGATGCTATCGATCTCTTGACTGCATGATCCGCCTGCCTTGGCCTTCCAGTGTGCTGGGATTACAAGCCTGAGCCACCGAACCTGGCCTAAAAGATTGTGATTCTTACGTTCTGAAGGAAATATGGAATATGACATAAGCACATGAAATAACTAATTACCAATTACATTGCCTATATGCCCCAAGAGACACACAAATATTCACAGTGGCACAGTTCATAATACAATACATAAAGGACCTACATGTTCATCAACAGTGGACTCAATTTTTTAAAAGTTTCAATATACAGGGCCACGCAGAGTGGCTCACATCTGTAATCCCAGCACTTTGGGTGGATGGATCACGAGGTCAGGAGATCGAGACCATCCTGGCCAACATGGTGAAACTCTGTCTCTACTAAAAATACAAAAATTAGCTGAGCATGGTGGTGGGCGCCTGTAGTCCCAGCAACTCAGGAGCCTGAAATGGGAAAATCACTTGAACCTGGGAGGCGGAGGTTGCAATGAGCCGAGACCACGCCACTGCACTCCAGCCTGGGCAACAGAGTGAGACTTCATCTCAAAAAAAAAAAAAAGTTTTAATATACAATGGAATACTCTACAGCAGTAATGAAAATGAACAAACTAAAGGCACACATTCAATACAGGTGAATCTCCCAAACCTTATTTTGAGAGAAAGAAGAAAATTATAAAATACAACCAGATTCCCCTTACATAAAGTTCCAAAACAGACAAAACTAAACATTATGCATACACAGTTGGTAGACTGTAAAGATAGGAAGAAAACAAATATTTCAAAAATAAAAATTAAAAATAAATAAATAATTTAAAAATTCCTTGAGAATTACTGTCAAAAAAAAAATAAAGAAAACAAATATCATAGAAATCATGACAGGCCGGGCGCAGTGGCTCACGCCTGTAATCCCAGCACTTTGGGAGGATCACGAGGTCAAGAGATCGAGACCATCCTGGCCAACATTGTGAAACCTTGTTTCTACTAAAAATACAAAAAAATTAGCCAGACGTGGTGGCATGCGCCTGTGGTCCCAGCTACTCAGGAGGCTGAGGCGGAAGAATCACTTGAACCCAGGAGGCGGAGGTTGCAGTGAGCCGAGATTGCACCACTGCACTCCAGCCTGGTGACAGAGCAAGTCTCGGTCTCAAAAAAAAAAAAGGAAATCATGACAGTAGTTCCTGGACCAGGGAAGAACAGGTAGGCGAAGCATAGACTTTGGCGTAGTTTAGGTGAGAAAGATTTGGGTGTATTTGCCTATTACAAACTTAAAATGAGCAAATCCTATGGAACTGCTAGAAAGCACTCACTCTGTGCTTCATTAATAGAGTTACACAGTGTAGATTATAAGATCTGATGCATCTCCTGCACTTTACCCTGATTGGGTCACATCAGCAATGTTGGTTGTGTTTGTTCTGGGCATCATTATTTGCAGGGACATTGACCCCCTGCGGTGGATGGAGACCCAAGGAATGAAGAATCCAACCGAAAGTTTCTGTGCAAAATACACAGAAATATCAAAGAAAGTTACACTAGGGCTGGGAGGGTAGATGACTTGGGCCATGAAGATTGTCCTCAAATCCCTGGAGTACAGTGCACACAAATGCCCAACAAGAGATTGCACCAAGAGAGGCTTCAACTCTTCAACTAGATATCCTCAACTAAAGAACATTTTTTTTTTTTTGAGACGGATCTCACTCTGTCACCCAGGCTAGAGTGCAGTGGTGTGATTTCAGCTCACTGCAACCTCCACCTCCTGGGTTCAAGCAATTCTCTTGCCTCAGCCTCCCAAGTAGCTGGGACTACAGGCACCTGCCACCATGCCTGGCTAATTAAGCCTGACTTCTCTATCACAGTGTCACAAGATATAGATTGATATCTAGGGAAGAGCTCCAGGCTTTGAATCAGAAGACCTAGAAATTCTGGTACACGGTGGCTCAAGCCTGTAATCCCAGCACTTTGGGAAACCCAGGTGGGTGAATCTCCTGAGGTCAGGAGTTTGAGACCAGCCTAACCAACATAGTAAAACCCATCTCTACTAAAAATACAAAATTAGCCAGGTGTGGTGGTACATGCCTGTAGTCCCAGCTACTTGGGAGGCTGAGGCAGGATAATTGCTTGAACCTGGAAGATGGAGGTTGTGGTGAGCTGAGGTCACGCCATTGCACCTCAGCCTGGGCAACAAGAGTGAAACTCTGTCTCAAAAAAAAAAAAAGAAATTCTGATAAAGATTACCTATTGACCCAAAACACTTTATTTAACCTCTCTGAATTCTTGTTTATGTAAGTTCCTTATCTCTAAAATGAGAATAGCCTTACAGCATATCAGGAGGCTGAAGAGATCAAATACCCAACCTCCAACACGTGGTAGTTGGTCTATAGATATCAGCTTGCCCCTCTACCTGTCTCCTTCTTTCCCTCCTTTTTTCCTAGATAGGTAGTTTCCATCTTGGGAAGAAGGGTCCTGGACCATAGAAGTCAGTCTGTGAAGGTATCCCTAGGGATCCAGAGCAGAAATCACCAATATTTGCAAAAGCCTAACGGAACCATCACATTTATTCTAGATAAGGCTGCAAGGCTAAAATGTCAAGTTTCTTTGCTTTGGACAGAAATTATATCATATTGCTTATCACATGCTGATTAAAAGTTCTTTTTTTTTTTTTAAGACGGAGTCTCGGTCACCCAGACTGTAGTGCAATGGCTCAATCTCAGCTCACTGCAACCTCCGCCTCCCAGGTTCAAGTGATTCTTCTGCCTCAGCCTCCTAAGTAGCTGGGATTACATGCACCCGACATTATGCCCAGCTAATTTTTGTATTTTTGCAGAGACTGGGTTTTCACCATGTTGGCCAGGCTGGTCTTGAACCTCTGACCTCAGGTGATCTGCCCGCTGTGGCCTCCCAAAGTGCTGGGATTAAAGGCGTGAGCCACTGTGCCCTGCCCTTATTAAAAGTTCTTATTCCAGTTATTTTATTTATTTTATTTTATTTTATATTTATTGAGATGGAGTCTCTCTCTGTCATCCAGGCTGGAGTGCAGTGGCCTAATCTTGGCTCACTGCAACCTCCACTGCCTTGGTTCAAGCAATTCTCCTACTTCAGCCTCCTGAGTCGCTGGAAATACAGGTGCGTGCTACCATACCAGACTACTTGTTTTTGCATTTTTTAGTGGAGACAGTGTTTTGCCATGTTGGCCAGGCTGATCTTGAACTCCTGACGTCAGGTGATCTGCCCACCTCAGCCTCCCCAAAGTGCTGGGATTATAGGCACAGGCCATCTTGTCCAGCCTGTTCTTATTCCAGTTCTAACTGGAATTAATTGTTGATTAATAATACAAAGAGGGATCCATTTTTACTTTTTGGGTTTTTTTTGTTTGTTTTTTGAGATGGAATCTAGCTGTGTTGTCCAGGCTGGGTCACAGTGGTGTGATCTCAGCTCATTGCAGCCTCTGTCTCCCAGGTTAAAGTGATTCTCCTTCCTCAGCCTCCCAAGTAGCTGGAACTACAGGCACACCCCAACATCCGGCTAATTTTTTGTTGTTGTTTTTTGTTTTCTTGGTAGAGAGAGGATTCTACCATGTTGGCCAGGCTGGTCTTGAACTCCTGACCTGAAGTGATTCGCCTACTTCAGCCTCCCAAAGTGTTGGGATTATAGGTGTGAGCCACCACACCTGGCCCATTATTACTTGATATATGTAGTTTGCTAGATACAGTATCTTCGGAGCTGGTAGACGCTCCCTTCTCACAGAATTCTCCTTTTGTAACATCAACCACAGTGGCATAATTGCCTGGAAATAAAAATGGCCGACATTTACTAGTGTAGATCATGTGCCATGTAGCAGGCAAAGTGCTTTACTCTTGTGTTGACTGATGTAATCCTTTTAAGAACAACATGATAAAGATACAGGTTGGGGGGGACCTGTTGTCTATTCATAGAGGCAGAATGATTTATTTGGTTTATTTCTTTTTTCTTTTCTTTTTTTTTTTTTGTTGGTCAGGTTGGTCTTGAACTCTCGACCTCAGGTGATCCGCCTGCCTCGGCCTCCCAAAATGCTGGGATTACAGGTGTGAGCCACCACGCCCAGCTAATTTTTTTTTTTTTTTGAGATGGAGTCTTGCTCTGTCACCCAGGCTGGAGTGCAGTGACTCAATCTCAGCTCACTGCAACCTCCCCCTCCCAGATTCAAGCTATTCTTCTACCTCAGCCTCCCAAGTGGCTGGGATTACAGGTGCATGCCACCCAGCTAATTTTTCTGTTTTAGTAGAGATAGGGTTTTGCCACGTTGGCCAAGGCTGATCTCAAAATCCTGACCTCAGGTGATCTGCCCGCCTCGGCCTCCCAAAGTGCTGGGATTACAATTGAGCCATCATGCCCTGCCAAAGCTGAGAAATTTTGTTTTGTTTTGTTTTTTGTTTTTTTGAGACAGAGTCTCACTCCATCGCCCAGGCTGGAGTGCAGTGGCCAATCTCAGCTCACTGCAACCTCTACCTCCAGGTTCAAGCAATTCTCGTGCTTCAGCTTCCCAAATAGCTGGGACTACAGGAGTGTGCCACCATGCCTGGCTTATTTCGTGTGTTTTTTTAGTAGAAACAGGGTTTCACCATGTTGGCCAGGCTACTCTTGAACTCCTGACCTCAAGTGATCCACCGGCCTTGGCCTCCCAAAGTGCTGAGATTACAGGTGTGAGCCACTATGCCTGGCCTGCAGACCATAATATGAACTGTTGGTAATGCCCACCACTTAATGAGCACCTATTTACTAAATATTTTTCATCTCCTCAATCCTTTTAACAGCCCTTTGAAGTAGGTTCCATTATTATCCCAGAGCTCAGAGAGATTAAATGACTTGCCCAAGTCACACAGTGAATGGAAGAACCAGAATTTAAATCCAACTGTTTGACTTCAGAGTGTATGCTTATTTGCTGTTGGTGCTGACTCGCCATGTCTATCAGATAGCAGCCAATGTAACCACCCAAGGGGTTCACCTTACTCGCTCCCTTGACAGAGCCGATTCATCAAGACTCATGCCTGTGATCTCAGCACTTTGGGAGGCCAAGGCAGGCAGATCACCCAAGGTCAGGAGTTCAAGACTAGCCTGCCAACATGGTGAAAACCCATCTCTACTAAAAATTCAAAATTAGCCAGGTGTGGTGGCATGCACCTGTTATCCCAGCTACTCAGGAGGCTGAGTCAGGAGAATCGCTTGAACTCGGGAGGCAGAGGTTGCAGTGAGTCGAGATCAAGTCATTGCACTCTATCCTGGACAACAAGAGCAAGACTCCATCTTAATAAAAAAAAAAAAAAAAAAAAAATTAGCTGTAATCCCCAGCTACTTGAGAGGCTGAAGCAGGAGAATCTTTTGAACCTGGGAGGCAGACATTGCAGTGAGATGACATTGAAGCCACAACGAGGACTGGAATTCTAGTCTACACCATGCCATCTCCCATGTAAAACCTTCAGAGAATTTTAAACAGAAGAGCTTTAGGATTTGACTTATACTTGTAAAGAGATCTCCCGGAAATTTTTCACAACCTTGTCTAGAGAAAGAAGAAAAAAAAAGAAAAAGATCTCCCTGGTCACTATTTGAAGAATAGATTATGAGGGAGAGAAGAAGTAAAAGTACAAAGGGGGAAGTCAGTTAGAAAGTGTTGTTGGCCGGGCGTGTGGCTCACGCCTGTAATCCAAGCACTTTGGAGGCCAAGGCAGGCGGATCACCTGAGGTTGGGAGTTCAAGACCAGCCTGACCAACACGGTGAAACCCCATCTTTAAAAAGAATTTAAAAAAAAGCAAGAAAGAGTTGCCATAATCAGGGAGATCAATGATGGTGGCTTGGTCCAGGGTTATACCAGAGGAGATACAGGAAAGTGGTCAGATTTAGGCAGATTGTTTATTGAGATGAGGAATTGCTGAAGAAGAAAACATACTTCTCTTTTTCCTGTCATAGATCTGAGATGCCTATTTGGTATCTACATGCAAATGTCAAGTAGATAGCTAGATATACAAATCTGGAGCTCAGATGTGGGGATATGGATTTGGGAGTCAACAAGGTTTAAGTGATATTTATAGTCAATGGGCTAGAATATATAAAGAGCTTTGAAAAAAATCTAGAGAAACACCACCAAAATTCTGAGAAAAAATTGGGCAAATGATATAGCAGTTCATTTTAAAAGGCATCAAAAGTTCTTTAAACATGTCAAAAGATGCTCAACGTCACTCAAAAGAGAATTCAAACTGAAACTACACTGAGATAGTTTTTTTTTTTTTTTTTTTTAAAGATGGGGTTTCACCATGATGGCCAGGCTGGTCCTGAACTCCTGACCTCAGGTGATCCATTAACCTCAGCCTCCCAAAGTGCTAGGATTACAGGCGTGAGCCACCACGACCGGCTCAAGATATTGCTTCTTGGTCATTGACTGACAAAAATTCAAAAGGTGGCAACTGGCCAGGTGTGGTGGCTCACACCTTTAATCCCAACACTTTCGGAGGCTGAGATGGGCAGATCACGAGGTCAAGAGATTGAGACCGTCCTGGTCAACATGGTGAAACCCCATCTCTACTAAAAATACAAACATTAGCTGGGTGTGGTGGTGGGCACCTGTAGTCCCAGCTACTGGGGAGTCTGAGGCAGGAGAATTGCTTGAACCCGTGAGTCGGAGGTTTCAGTGAGCCAAGATTGTGCCACTGCACTCCAGCCTGGTGACAGAGTGAGATTCCGTCTCAAAAAAAAGGAAAAAGGTGGCAATTTACTGTATTAATGAAGCTGGAAGGAAAATAAGCACTCTATTACGTTGCTGTTGAAACAAACTAGAACAAATACTAGAAAAAGAAAATCTGGGAATGTTTAACAATCAAATATTCATATGTGTTTATCCTTTGACACAATAATCTCTTTTATAGGAAGTTACCTTGAAGATACATCTATCTGCAAAAAGTGAAAGAACAAGTGCACAAGGTTATTAATTGTGACATTTTAACAAAATGTTAGGAACAACCCATATGCCACATACATAGGAAACTCATTGAATTACAGATGGTAGAGCTACACAGTAGAGTACTATGTGGCATAAATGAGAATGAAGAGAAGTTCTATGTACTATTATGAAGTGAATGTCGTGATACAAATTTTTTTTTTTGAGACCGAGTTTTGCGCTTGTCACCCAGGCTGGAGTGCAGTGGCGTGATCTCAGCTCACTACAACCTCCGCCTCCAGGGTTCAAGCAATTCTCCTGCCTCTTTTTTTTTTTTTCCACACTGAGTCTTGCTCTGTTGCCCAGGCTGGAGTGCAGTGGCAAGATTTCAGCTCACTGCAACCTCTACCTCACGGGTTCAAGCGATTCTTCCTGCTTCAGCCTCCTAAGTAGCTGGAACTACAGGTGCCCAAAGTAGTAGGATTACGGACGTGAGCCACCACACTTGGCCATCGTGATATATTTTTAAGTGAGAAAAAAAAATAATAGTTCAAAAATGTATATAGAGCATGCTGCATTTTGTTAAGAAAAAAGGAGGAGGCTGGGCATGGTGACTCACGCCTGTAATCCCAACACTTTGGGAGGCCGAGGTAGGTGGATCACCTGAGGTCAGGAGTTCAAGACCAGCCTGGACAGTATGACGAAACCCCCTCTCTAGTAAAAGTACAAAAAGCCGGACGTGATGGTGCTCACCTGTACTCCCAGCTACTCGGGAGGCTGAGGTAGGAGAATTGCTTGAACTGGGAGGCGCAGGTTGCAGTGAGCCGAAATCTCACCATTGCATTCCTGCCTAGGCGACAAGAGCGAAACTCTATCTCAAAAAAAAAAAGAAAGAAAGAAAGAAAGGAAGAAATAAGACTATATATTCTGTATTTCCTAATTTTTTTTTTTTCTGAGACAGAGTTTCCCTCTTGTCACCCAGGCTGGAGTGCAATGGCGAGATTTCAGCTCACTGCAAACTCCGCCTCCCGGTTCAAGTGATTCTCCTGCCTCAGCCTTCCAGTAGCTGGGATTACAGGGACCTGACACCATGCCCAGTTTTTATATTTTTAGTAGAGAAGGGGTTTCATCATGTTGGTCAGGCTGGTCTTGAACTCCTGACCTTAGGCGATCCACCTGCCTCGGCCTCTGAAAGTGCTGGGAGTATAGGCGTGAGCTACCATGCCCGGCTTAATTTTTTTTTTTTTTTTAATTTTTCTGAACCTTGTGAATTTTTTTTTTAATTTTTTCTCAACAATTTTTTAAATAATAGCTTTATAGAGATGTAACTCAAATTTCAAAATCTACCCTTTGAAATCATGCACTGAAGTAGTATATTCACAAACATAAGCAATCATCCCCACAATTTTAGAAGTTTCAACACCATAAAAAGAAACCCTGCACCCATTAAAGTCACTCCCTAGTCTCCTTTTCCAACAGATGCTGGCAACTAGCTACTAATTGTTTTCCATGCAGATGGATTTTCCCATTGCGGACATTTTACATGAATGGTATCAAACAATATGTTGGCTTTTACGTCTGGCTTATTTCACCAAGCTTGTCTTCAAGGCACCTGTCTCATAGCACCTATCAATGGCAGGATCTCAGCTCACTGCCTCTGCCTCCTGGGTTCAAGCAATTCTCCTGCCTCAGCCTCCCAAGTAGCTGGGATTACAGGCGCCCACCACCACCCTCAGCTAATTTTTTGTATTTTTAGTAGAGATGGGGTTTCACTATGTTGGCTAGGCTGGCCTGGAGCTCCTGAGCTTGTGATCTGCCCACCTTGGCCTCCCAAATGCTGGAATTACAGGCATTAGCCACTGTGCCTGGTAGAATATTTCTTCATGTATTTTTTATCCATTTGTATATCTTTTCTTTTCTTTTTTTCTTTTTTTTTTTTTTTTTGAGATGGAAAGTCTCGCTCTGTCGCCCAGGCTGGAGTGCAGTGGCACAATCTCGGCTCACTGCAACCTCTACCTCCTGGGTTCAAGCAATTCTCTTGCCTCAGCCTCCCAGTGGGATTACAGGTGGCTAATTTTTGTATTTTTAGTAGAGACAGAGTTTCATCATGTTGGCCAGGCTGATCTTGAACTCCTGACCTCAGGTGATCCGCCACCTCAGCCTCCCAAAGTGTTGGGATTACAGGTGTGAGCCACCACGCTTGGCCAAAATACAATTTTTTTAAAGATGAAGTCTTTCTCTGTTGCCCAGGCTGGAGTGCAGCAGTGTGACCTCAGCTTACTGCAGCCTTGACCTCTTGGGCTCAAGCAACCCTCCTACCTCAGACACCTAAGTAGCTGGGACTACAGGCATGCGCCACCACACCAGGCTAATTTTTGTATTTTTTGTGGAGATGGGGTTTTACCAGGCTGCCCAGGCTAGAAAATACAATGGATTTTTGTATGTTAATCTTGTATCCTGCACCCTTGCTAAACTGATTTATTAGTTATAACAGTTTTTTAATAGATTTCTTAGGATTTTCCGTATACCATATCACATCATCTGAGAATAAAGATAGTTTTACTTCTTTCTTCCCCTGGATGCTTTTTATTTTATTTTCTTGCCTAATTGTCCTGGTTAGAACTTCCAGTCTGATATTGTTGAGAAGCTGTGAGAGTAGTCATCTTTGTATTGTTCTTGATCTTACAGGGAAAGCTTTTATATTTTTACAAAATAGCACACCCACCACGCACCACTAAACATAGTATCTCAAACATATATTACTTAATAAAGAACATGCGCAATGTGCCATTAAGCATAATATCTCTCACATATTTCACTAAATACATAGTGGTAGCATAGACACCATGAACCACTTAACACAGGGTCTCATACATATGTCACCATATACATCAGGAAACACACCACACATGTAAACACAGTGTCTCATACATTTATCACTAAATATATTGCAATTGCACACATATCACATGCCTATAAATACAGTATCTTATGCCCACATCACTAAACACAGCAGTACACACACTATATACATGACTAAAAACAGTATTTCACACAAGAGAATATACAAGCACTATTAGACACTATCACACACATAAATCACTAAATATAGCAGCACATACACCGTGCAACACTAAATATAGGATTTCATACATATATCACTAAAAACAGTTTTCCAGGTTGTCAGATTACCTGAAAATCTTTCTTTTTTCTTTTCTTTTTTCTTTTTGAAACAGAGTCTTGCTCTGTTGCTCAGGCTGGAGTGCAGTGGTGCAATCTCGGCTCACTGCAACCTCCACCTCCCAGGTTCAAGCAATTCTCTGGCTCAGCCTCCAGAGTAGCTGGAATTACAGGCACCTGCCATCACGCCTAGCTAATTTTTGTATTTTTTTAGTAGAGACAAGGTTTCACTATGTTGGTCACTATGTTGAACTCCTGTTCTCGTGATCCACCTGCATCGGCCTCCCAAAGTGCTGGGATTACAAGCGTGAGCCACTGCACCTCGCCCATACATTCATGTTTCTTTGTGTATCTCATATTTTTTTCTTGAAAATGGAACATGCTAAATCATAAGGCAACTCCGGAAATCAGATCCACCTATCCCCAGGACTTGTCGTTTTTTCAGCTTGTTGTTGCTGCTGTTCCTATTTATTTCTTTTCTTTTCTTTTTTTTTTTTTGAGACAGAGTTTTGCTCTTATTGCCCAGGCTGAAGTGCAATGGCACTATCTCGGCTCACTGCAACCTCTGCCTCCTGGGTTCAAGCAATTCTCCTGCCTCAGCTTCCGGAGTAGCTGGGATTATAGGCATGTGCCATCACACCCGGCTAATTTTGTACCTTTAGTAGAGACGGGGTTTCTCCATGTTGGTCAGGCTGGTCTTGAACTCCTGACTTCAGGTGATCCACCCACCTCGGCCTCCCAAAGTGCTGGGATTACAGGCGTGAGCCATTGCGCCCGGCCTGTTTGTTTCTTAATATCCCTCCTGAACTAATTATTTTGTTTGTTTGTTTTAGTAGAGATGAGGTCTTGCTATGTTGCTCAGGCTGGCCTCAAACTCTTCCAATCAAGGGATTCTCCCACCTTGGCCTCCCAACACGCTGGGATTACAGGTGTGAGCCACTGCACCTGGCCTCTCCTGAACTAATTCTGAAAAGTCTATATTTTCTGTCTGTGCAGCTACTGAAGTTTCTACTCAACTACATTAATGGTGAGGTAATAACTGGACAGACTGTCTTTTTTCTCTTTTTTGAGACAGAGTTTCGCTCTTGTGGCCTAGGCTGGAGAGGAATGGTGCGATCTTGGCTCACCGCAACCTCCACTTCCCAGGTTCAAGTGATTCTCCTGCCTCAGCCTCCCAAGTAGCTGGGATTACAGGCATGCACCACCACACTTGGCTAACTTTTTGTGTTTTTAGTAGAGACGGGGTTTCTCCATGTTGGTTAGGCTGGTCTTGAACTCCTGACCTCAGGTGATCTCTCTGCCTTGGCCTCCCAAAGTGCTGGGATTACATGCGTGAGCCACCTCGTCTGGCCAAATTTGCTTAATTGCCTTGAACCAATAAGTTTCACAGCTTTTGCCAAGGGCCTCAGTGTGTATGTTGGATCACACCTGCAATGCTCCAGGACACAGTTTATAACTCTCCCTTATCCCTCACTTCCTGTTTGTGGATAGCCTCAAGGTCAACCAGAGATAAGATTTGGGGCCTTCTCAGGTCTTTCTTGGGCATATATGCAGCCCTGCATGTACATGTGCCCTTCTAGAGTCCTAAGAATAAGTCAGAGATTGGCCAGGCACGGTGGTTCATGTCTGTAATCCCAGAACTTTGGGAGGCCAAGGCAGGTGGTTCATGAGGCCAAGAGATCCAGACCAGCTTGGCCAACATGGTGAAACCCCGTCTCTACTAACAAATAACAAAAATTAGCTGGGGATGGTGGCGCTTGCCTGTAGTCTCAGCTACTCAGGAGGCCGAGACAGGAAAATTGCTTGAACCTGGGAGGCAAAGGTTGCAGTGAACTGAGATCGCGCCACTCCAGCCTGGCAACAGAGCAACACTCCATCTCAAAAAAAAAAGAGAAAAAGTCAGAGATTATCAAAGCCCTCCATGGACATCTCATTCCCCAGCTTTTCCTTTTAAACTCTTTGATCATCTTCTTCTTAGCCCTAGCTGGCATTACCACCTAGGGTAGCTGCAATGTTAAGCAATTGCAGCTGATTTTTTTTTTCTTCAAGAAATGCCATAGGATAGGACTGTTTGCATGAAGTGAACTCTGAGTCTCTTTAAATAAAGACAAGCCCTGGGAGTAGAGATTTTCAGGAAACTGCCAGATAGATCAAATAGTGACAATTCTCTGCATTAGTTGTTTGATAATCTCTGATTTATTCTTGGGACTCTGGAAGGATACATGCCTGGGTAGGGCTGTGCACATGCCCAAGAAAGACCCGAGAAGGCACCAATCTCTCTCACCTCTCACTGTCCCCTCCAGTGGCTGCTAGGCTGTTGCCTTTTTTTTTTTTTTTTTTTTTTTTGAGTTTTCAAGTGATTCTCCAACCTCAACCTCTACAGTAGCTGGGATTTTTTATTATTATTTTTTTTTGAGACGGAGTTTCGCTCTTGTTGCCCAGGCTGGAGTGTAATGGCACAATATGGGCTCACTACAACCTCTGCCTCCCAGATTCAAGAAATTCTCCTGCCTCAGCCTCCCAAGTAGCTGGGATTACAGGCACCTGACACCACACCCAGCTAATTTTGTATTTTTAGCAGAGACAGGTTTTACTATGTTGGTCAGGCTGGTCTTGAACTTCTGGCCTCATGTGATCTGCCTGCCTCGGCTTCCCAAAGTGCTGAGATTACAGGCATGAGCTACTGCGCCCAGCCTGGGCTGTTGCCATGCTGGAGTGCAGTGGCACGATCTCAGCTCACTGCAACCTCCACCACCCGGATTCAAGCAATTCTCCTGCCTCAGCCTCCTGAGTAGCTGGAATTACATGCATGCGCCACCACAACCGGCTACTTTTTGTATTTTTAGAAGAGACGAGGTTTCACCATGTTGGCCAGGCTGGTCTCGAACTGCCGACCTCAAGTAATCCGCCCACCTGGGCCTTTCAAAGTGCTGGGATTACAGGTGTGAGCCACTGCACCCAGCTGTCTTTTTTTGTTGTTGTTTTTGTTTTTTAATGACCTGGTGTCTACAAATCTACAACAGCAGTCTTTGCTTAACTAAGTCATCAGACATGAAGACTACCAAGAGGAAGCACTGACAGGCAGGGCCTCCTGATGAGATTCACTAAAAAACCGTAATATTGGCCGGGTGCGGTGGCTCACACCTGTAATCCCAGCACTTTGGGAGGCCAAGACAGATGGATCATGAGGTCAGGAGATCAAGAAAATCCTGGCTAACACAGTGAAACCCCATCTCTACTAAAAATACCAAAAAGAAAAGAAAAGAAAAGAAGCCAGGCATGGTGGCACACACCTATAGTCCCAGCTACTTGGGAGGCTGAGACAGTAAAATCGTTTGAACCCAGGAAGTGGAGGTTGCAGTGAGCCAAGATTGCGTCACTGCACTCCAAAGTGAGACTCTGTCTCAAAAAAAAAAAAAAAAACCCAAAAAACAAAAAACCGTAATATCATTTGAGTAGCTTTCTCAACCAAAAACATTGAACCTGAACCTAATCGAGAACAAACAATTGAATAAATCTGGACTAGGGATTCTCAACCTCAGCACTACTGACATTTTGGGCTGAGTCATTCTTTGTGGTGGGAACTGTCCTGTGCTTTGTAGGATGTTTAGTAGTATCCCTGGCTCCTGCCCACTGGATGCCAGTAGCACCCTTCCAGTTGTGACAACTAAAAGTGTCTTCAGGCTGGACATGTTGGCACATGCCTGTAATCCCAGCACTTTGGGAGGCTGAAGTGGGAAGATCACCTGAGCCGGGAATTCCAGACCAGCCCAGACAACATACTGAAACCTTGTCTCTACCAAAAACACAAAAATTAGCTGGGCATGGTGGCGAGCATCTGTAGTACCAGCTACTGGGGAGGCTGAAGAGAGAGGATCTCTCGAGCCTGGGAGGTCAAGGTTGCAGTGAGCCAAGATTGCACCACTGCACTCCAGTCTGGGTGACAGAACGAGATTCTATCTCAAAAACAAAATAAGGCCAGGCGCAGTGGCTCATGCCTGTAATCCCAGCACTTTGGGAGACCAAGGCAGGTGGATCACCTGAGGTCAGTTTGAGACCAGCCTGGCCAACATGGCAAAACCCCATATTTACTAAAAATACAAAATCTAGCCGGGTGTGATGGCACGTGCTTGTAGTCCCAGCTACTCAGGAGGCTGAGGCAGGAGAATTGCTTGAATGCGGTGAGACAAGATCGCGCCACTGCGCTCCAGCCTGGGAGACAGAGTGAGACTCTGTCTCAAAAAACAAAAACAAAAAAACCTTCAGACATTGCTAAATGTCTTCTAGGGGGCAAAATCACCTCAGTTGAGAATCACTGATCTATAATGCATTCTACAAGAAAGGGTTCTTTAAAAAAGTCAATTTTGGCCAGGCACGGTGGCTCACGCCTGTAGTCCAAGCACTTTGGAGGCCAAGGCGGGCGGATCACCTGAGGCCGGGAGTTCAAGACCAGCCTGACCAACATGGTGAAACCCCATCTTTATTAAAAAAAAAAAAAAAAAAAAGTCAATTTTGTGAAGGAAAAAAAGTGAGTATGTGGGTGTATCTGTTCTACAATAAAAGAGAATAGAAACATAATGACCAAATGTAAAAGGTAAATCTTGATTGGATCTTGAATTTAAAAGGAACATTTTTATTTATTTTATTTTATTCCTTTTTTTGTTACTGGAATAGTTACTATGGATATGGATAAAAGAAAAATTTTTATAAACATAATAGTAAAAAAATAAAAAATAAACAATAATTTAGTTTAGAGATGTAGAGAAATTTGAAGATGAACCGTATATTAGATTATGCTAATTTATTGTTAATTTTCTTAGCTGTATTAATAGTATTACAGTTATTTAGGAAAACCCTTACTCCAGTCTTGGACTGTACATGCTAAGGTATTTAAGGGAGAAATATCATGATGATCAAAATTTGCTTTCAGGCCAGAAGTGGTGACTCATGCTTGTAATCCCAGCACTTTGGGAGGCCGAGGTGGGCAGATCACCTGAGGTCAGGAGTTCCAGACTACCTGGCCAACATGGTGAAATCTTGTCTCTACTAAAAATATAAATAAATAAATAAAAATTAGCCAGACATGGTGGTGGGCACCTGTAATCCCAGCTACTTGGTAGGCTGAGGCAGGAGAATCGCTTGAACCTAGGAGGTAGAGGTTGCAGTGAGCCAAGATCATGCCACTGCACTCCAGCCTGGGTGACAGAGCAAGATGCTGTCTCAAAAACAAAAAACAAACAAAAAAACCAACTAACTTGATTTCAAATGTTTCGGCAAAAAATAAACTCTATGGGACAAGGGGGAGAGGTGAGGAAAAAAGGAAGAAAGAGAGGATGTGCACAAATGTTGGCAAATTAGCAATTTATGAATTTTATGAAGAATATATGAGTGTTCATAGTTATTATTCTTCCTTCCTTTTGGTAAGCTTGAGACTTTTCTCTTTTCTTGTTTTTGAGCAGATTTTGCTTTTGTTGACTAGTCTGGAGTGCAGTGGCGCGATCTCGGCTCACTGCAACCTCCACCTCCTGGGTTCAAGCAATTCTCCTCCCTCAGCCTCACAAGTACATAGCATCACCACGCCCAGCTAATTTTGTATTTTTAGTAGAGACAGGGCTTTCTCCATGTTGGTCAGGCTGGTCTCAAACTCCTGAACTTAGGTAATCCACCCTCCTCTGCCTCCCAAAATGCTGGGATTACAGGTGTAGCCACTATGCCCGGCCTAGCTTGAGATTTTTTAAAATAAGAAGAGAAATATGATAAAGGAGAAATATGATAAAATTCATGGAAAAAAATAATTAAGCAAAGAGGCTGGAAATCACTTGGGGAGTGAATGTAGATAGAGGAGGGAAGGCTGCTAAGGCTAGAGTCAGCCAAGTAGATTGACAAGGACAAAAATAATGTATTTCATGAAGAACAAAGTTTTCAACTGCTTCAAATGCTGCTAAGAAGTTCAATAAGATGCCAACAGAAAAATCAAACAACCAAACATTGGTTTTGGCAAGTAGGTCATTAATGACCTTGATTAAATAGTGAGAACAAGAGCCCAAATGAAGTGGCTTGAGAAAAAGTTGCAGATGAGGAAGAATGAGCACAAGAATAGACCACTGTAATGATGAGGTTTCTTTGGAAAGAGAACAGAGTCAAGAGTTGAGAGAGGACATGGGCTTGAAGCAGGTTTTTGTCTTGTTTTGTTTATGTCTTTGGAGATGAGTAATATTAAAACATCTTTTTGTTGTTCTTTGATTTTTTGTTTTTTGAGACAGGATCTCACTCTGTTGCCCAGGCTGTAGTGCAGTGGCACGCTCATGGCTCACTGTAATGCAGTGAGTGTGACACTGCACTACAGTCTCAAACTTCTGGACTCAAACAATCCTCCCACCGCAACCTCCCAAGTAGCTGAGACTACAGACACGCACAACCACACCTGGCTAATGTTTGTAGTTTTTGTAGAAATAGGGTTTCACCACATTGGCCAGGCTGGTCTTGATCTCCTGGGCTCAAGTGATCCTCCTGACTCGGCCTCCCAAAGTTCTGAGATTAGAGGCGTCAGCTACAGCCAAGATATGTTTCTATACCAATGGGAATGATCTACTGGAGTATGAAAGAGGGAAGATTGACCAGGCATGGTGACTCATGCCTGTAATCCCAGCACTTTGGGAGGCCGAGGTGGGCAGATCACGAGGTCAGGAGTTCGAGACCAGACTGGCCAACATAGCGAAACCCCATCTCTACTAAAAATACAAAAATTAGCCGAGCATAGTGGCACGTGCCTGTAATCCCAGCTACTCAAGAGGCTGAGGCAGGAGAATTGTTTCAATTGGGGAGGCAGAGGTTGTAGTGAGTTGAGATCACGCCATTGCACTCTAGCCTGGGTGACAGAGCAAGAATCTGTCTCAAAAAAAAAAAAAAAGGCTGGGAGTGGTGGTTTACGCCTGTAATCCCAGCACTTTGGGAGGCCAAGGTCAGTGGATCACCTAAGGTCAAGAGTTCGAGACCAGGCTGACCAATATGGTGAAATCCTGTCTCTCCTAAAAAATACAAAAATTAGCCAGGTGTAGTGGCATGCACTTGTAGTCCCAGCTACTCGGGTGGCTGAGACAGGAGAATCACTTGAACCCGGGAGGTGGAGTTTGCAGTGAGCCAAGATTGTGGCACTGCACTACAGGCTGGACAACAGAGCAAGACTCCATCTCCGAAATATAAAAACAAAATAAAGAGGGAAGATTACAGGAGCAAACTCTGAGTTGATGAGAGGGGATGGGATTCAGAGCACTAGTGGAAAGCTTGCATTTGTAGAAAGAGAAGATCAATAGACCTCCTCTGATTGCATCTGTTTTCTCTAGGGATCACTAACAAAGACACCATTGAAATGAGGAGGAGATGTTAGAGATTTGTGGGAAGAATAATATGAAATAGTGTATCAGAAAGTAGAAAAATGAATGTATTAGAAAGTGGATAGAAACAGAATAGTCTGGCTGTGTTGCAAGTTCATTTGAGACTTGAGGCCATAAATTAAAAGTGATTTAATCTGCATGGTGAAGTGATTTTGCTTACAACAGTCACTTGTTGGGGCCCAGGTGCAGAGTAACAGGATAGTTGGGCTTAACCAGATATATGTATCATTCTTACTGGCTGCTCAGACTCAGAACCCTTTTCTTAGGTATTGGAACCCTTTTCCCCATCCTAACAGTCCTGGTGAATGGCATGACCCTCCTCCCAACATCAATGCTGAACCTGCCAGATACCTACTTTCCCAACCCTCTTTGCAGCTAGGACTAAGCAGATGACCTAGGTGCGACTAAGCAGATGCACTGTCTTTTTTGTTTTTCTTTTTTGAGACAAAGCCTTCCTCTGTTGCCAGGTCGGCTGGAGTGCAGTGGTGCCATCTCAGCTCACTGCAACCTCCAACTCCCTGGTTCAAGTGATTCTCCTGCCTCAGCCTCCCACGTAGCTGGGATTACAGGCATGCACCACCATGCCCAGCTAATTTTGGTATTTTTAGTACAGACAGGGGTTTTACCATGTTGGCCCGAATGGTCTTGATCTCATGACCTCGTGATCTGCCCGTCTTGGCCTCCCAAAGTGCTAGGATTACAGGCGTGAGCCACCGTGTCCAGCCCAGATGCACTATCTTAAATTTTGCACTTGAAGCTAAGGAATAAACAGGAGCAGTGGAACACCTCCACTGGCAGTGGTAGAGATGGTGGCAGTAGTGGCAACAGTGCCAGCAGTGGCCTCCAGTTCCCAGTGCCAGCAGCAGCATCATTCCAGCTCCTACCCCTCTGGAATGCAGCAGAGGTATCCTCACCAGACTAGTTCTATGCCGTAATTTTGGTTGTGGTTCTTACTACATAACCTCAAACCTGATTCTCCCAGCTATCCCAGCAATTCATTGAGCCAATCAATGTCTATGAATGTAAATACATCATTATAAAATGATACATGAATTATCATAAAACCACTGGATTCATTTACAAATTGAGTGGGCAAGTTCAATTTTTTACAAGCATATTTTGGGTCCTAAATGAGCAAATACAATTTGTCATAATAAATAAATTTTACAAGTTTTATGATTCCCAAACTTGTGGTTAAAGCTTGCATTCCTGTGAGATTAAACAAAAACAAAAAATCTTTTGTACTCCAACAGATTAATATCTTTTGGAGCCTCTTTACTTCCTTCTCCCTGAATACCAGTAAACACGCTGAGAGGAACTGTCATCACAGCGACAAGGAAGCAAGCAAATATAGTTTAATCATAAATTAGATCTTTGGTGACACCTGGCTAATCCCCAACAGTGCTAACCTTTTCTTTTTCTTTCTTTTTTGAGACAGGGTTTTGTTCTGTTGCTCAGGCTGGAGTACAGTGGCACAATTATGGCTCACTGCAGTCTGCCAGGTTCAATGAACTATCCTTCCACCTTGTATTATTCCTACAAGGCAGTATTTAATCTTTCTTTCCTTCCTTCCTTCCTTCCTTCTTTTTCTCTCTATCTCTCTCTCTCTTTCTTTCTTTTTTTTTTTTTTTTAAAGACGGGGTTTCACCATGTTTGTCAGGCTGGTCTTGAACTCCCGACCTCAGATGATCCGCCCGCTTTGGCCTCCAAAGTGCTTGGATTACAGGCGTGAGCCACCATGCCAGGCCCTTTCTTTTTCTTTCTTTGAGTCTCGCTCTGTTGCCCAGGCTGGAGTATGTAATGGCACAATCTCAGCTCACTGCAACCTCCATCTCTGGGTTCAAGCAATTCTCCTGCCTCAGCTTCCCAAGTAGCTGGGATTATAGTAGCCTACTGAGTAACAGGTGCATACCAAATTGTCCGGCTAATTTTTTTTTTTTAAAGATGGGGTTTCACCATGATGGCCAGGCTGATCTTGAACTCCTGACCTCAGATGATCCACCCACCTCGGTCTCCCAAAGTGCTAGGATTACAGGCGTGAGCCACTGTGCCTGGCCTGTCCAGCTAATTTTCAAACATTCTCAAACAGTTTTGGCAAAAATATGTTTCCTGTCCAGGCTTCTCATCAAATATCATTGTGACCAATCATTGCTGTTGTTGTTTTAAAGCAGGGTGGGATTAAAGTTTTGAGTCTTATAATTTTGAGTCTACATTTCTAGTAAGTGTATCTTTTGTTTCTTTTTCTTGTCTCATTGCATATGATAGTAACTTAAGATCATTATTGAATTGTAGAGGTGAGATTATTGTGGTTATCCTTTCAGTCATGCAATTGAGCTTTTCCTTCAGTGACCAGTGTAAATCCATTCTCTAGCATAGCTATAGATCTGGACCATGGGAGAGGGTAAAGCAGGTGGAATCTGATGTGTATACTTAGTCTAACCTCTCATTTTACTTACCTTGGCTCATTATTCTTCCCTTCACCCTCAGGAATCCCACCTTTGTTCTTCAGATCTCATACATTAGTGTTTTTTTTTCTAATCTCCATTTTGCAAATGAAGAATGCCAGCCTCCAGAAGTCAAAGACTGGACGCAGCTAATTAGTGACTACCAAGTCTATAACCAGAATTTTGTGGCAGCAAGTCCAAACCTTTTTCAGAATATTCTGCTGCTGCTGCATTCTGTGAATTTGGTTTTTCTTCTGATCTAAATTCCTACAAGGCAGTAATGACTTTTTCTTTTTTTTGAGATGGAGTCTTGCTCTGTTGCCCAGGCTGGAGTATGTAATGGTGCAATCTCAGCTTACTGCAACCGCCGCCTCCTGGGTTCGGCGATTCTCCTGCCTCAGCTTCCTGGGTAGCTTGGATTACACGTGCCTGCTACTGTGCCTGCCTAATTTTTGTATTTTTAGTAGAGTTGGGGGTTTCACCATGCTGGTCAGGCTGGTCTCGAACTCCCGATCACAGGCGATTCGCCCACTTCAGCCTACCAAAGTGCTGGGATTATAGGCGGGAGCCACCACACCCAGCCATAATAAATTTTTCTGTTTACATAATGCAAATCACTTAGCCAATGAGGACAGACCTTCAATTAAATTCAGTAATAAATTAGTAAGAAAAAGTTGTTAATTGAGCTTTGAAAAAAAAACAAGCTTTTAAAATCACTTTTTAGATCAGAAAATGTTTTATTTTGGCAAAAGATTCAAATATCATAAAAAATGAATGACTAAAAATGTAAGATTAAAGTCATATCTTCCAGAAAAATGGGAACGTACTTTATATTAAATTTATCAGTAAATTGCTCTTTTTTGAGATAGTCTCCCTCTGTCACCCAGGCTGGAGTGCAGTGATGTGATTTCTGCTCACTGCAACCTTTGCCTCCTGGGTTCAAGCGATTCTCATGCCTCAACTTCCCGAGTAGCTGATTTTACAGGCATGCTCCACCTGGCTAATTTTTGTATTTTTAGTAGAAATGAGGTTTTGCCATGTTGGTCTGGAACTCCTGGGCTCAAGTGATCTGCCTGCCTTGGCCTCCCTAAAGCCATTGGGATTACGGGCATGAGCCACCATGCCCAGCCTGTGAATTGTATTTTAATTGAACATATACATTAATTGACATTTTCATTCAGTACTTATGTATCTAACTCATTTTTTGTAGTATTTTATAGTTTTTTAGTGTATAATGTATTATACTTTCTATTATCCATCACCCTACTGATGAATAGGGGGCTTATTTCTAATTTAAACCAATGCTGCAGTAATGAATAGTAGCTTCACAAATAGAACTTTGGCCAGTGAATTTCAGTAAACTAGATCATTTTAAATAAGCTCATTTTAAAAGTGGAATTGCATTTAGAAAGTATTTTTTGTTATAAATTGTAAATTTTTCTCCAAAATGACTGCTAATTTACATTCCAATTAATAGTGTACAAAAGTACCCATTTCCCTACACACTCATGCACACTGTTTATTATCAGTCTTTAAAATTTTGGGGAATCTAATAGGTGAAAATTGATGTGAAGTCTTTTTTTTTGAGACAGAATCTCGCTCTGTTGCTCAGGCTGGAGTGTAGTGGCACGATCTTGGCTCATTGCAACCTCCACCTCCTGGGTTCAAGTGATACTCCTGTCTCACCTTCCTGAGTAGCTGGGATTACAGCCACCATGTTTGGCTAATTTTTGTATTTTTAGTAGAGACAGGGTTTTGCCATGTTGGCCAGCCTGGTCCTGAACTCCTGGCCTCAAGGGATCCGCCTACCTTAGGCTCCCAAAGTGTTGAGATTACAGGTGTGAGCCATCACACCCAGTCAATGTGATCTTTTGATGTAACTCCATCAGTGTGGGAATTTTGTTTTGTTTCCTTTTTTGTTTTATTTGTTGTAGTTTGTTTTTTGTTTTTTGGGTTTTGGGTTTTTTTGCACTTCCTTACTTTCTGGGAGTACAAGATACTCCAGTTTCATTTCATATATTTCCTTTCCCAGTCCTAGAATAAGCCATTTCTCCAAGAATCCCTGATTTCTTTAGTAGAGAAAGGATTTGGAAACCAAGATAAAGGTTCTAATTGTGCCCATCACTACTGAAGTGTCATTTCTTTTTTTTTTTTAGACAGAGTCTCGCTCTGTCATCCAGGTTGGAGTGCAGTGGCGCAATCTCAGCTCACCGCAACCTCCACCTCCCAGGTTCAACCAATTCTTCTGTCTCAGTCTCGTGAGTAGCTGGGACTACAGGTGTGTGCCACCGTGCCCAGCTAATTTTTTGTAGTTTTAGTAGAGATGGGGTTTCACCGTGTTAGCCAGGATGATCTTGATCTCCTGACCTTGTGATCCACCCACCTCGGTTTCCCAAAGTGCTGGTATTACATGCATGAGCCACCACACCTGGTCTGAAGTGTCATTTATTTTAGGCTCTCTCAGATGACAGAACAAAGAAGATATGTGTATACCAACCTATGTATATGCACATATACATAAAGATTTCTATTAAAACATGTATATGTATCTTAAGCTAATCATAGGTTCATATGGATATCCATACCCGAATCCATTGCCACATGAATAGTTCTACACTCCTCCCTTTGATGTTCTGTAAATTCCTACTCCAAGGGTGAGAAACCTGGCTCCCACCATTAGGTATCTGTTTACTTAATTGTTCAATTTCGATATACATGTATCATAATACCATAATTTTTTTTTTTTTTAGAGACGGGGTCTCGCTATGTTGCCCAGGCTGGAGTGCAGTGGCTATTCACAGTCGCGATCCCACTACTGATCAGCACGGGAGTTTTGACCTGCTCCGTTTCCGACCTGGGCCGGTTCACCCATCCTTAGGCAACCTGGTGGTCCTCTGCTCCCGGGAGGTCACCATATTGATGTCGAACTTAGTGCGGACACCTAATCGGCATAGCGCACTACAGCCCAGAACTCCTGGGCTCAAGCGACCCTCCCACCTCAACCTCCTGAGTAGCTGGGACTGTAGGCATGCGCCACCACGCCTGGCCATAATTGTTAACCTATATCTGTGTTAGAAACAAATTTATCAACCAGAATTCAGTCTTATATACAGTTCTTTTTGCTTTTTGTCTTACAGACTCCACTCATTTCCAGAGTTACTTAGGTTAGCACCTTCTTCCCCCACCCTCTCTTCAGTGGGATTGTTTCATTCATTTGTAATATAGTGAGTCTCCTATTGTAGCCTGAATTCCTTCCTGGGATTCCCTGATCACCTAAATGGTGTTTAAAATTTGTATACATTGGCCAGGCACGGTGGCTCATGCCTGTAATCCCAGCACTTTGGGAGGCTGAGGTGGGCTGATCACCTGAGGTCAGGAGTTTGAGACCGCTCTGACCAACATGGAGAAATCCTGTCTCTACTAAAAATACTAAACTAGCTGGGCGTGGTGGCACATGCTTGTAATCCCAGCTACTCCAGAGGCTGAGGCAGGAGAATCACTTGAACCCGGGAGACATAGGTTGCAGTGAGCCAAGATTGCGCCATTGCACTCTAGCCTGGGCAACAAGAGTGAAACTGTCTCAAAAAAACAAAACAAACAAACAAAAAGAGTGATTACTACTTACCAGACACTGTTTTAGGTATTGGGGTATACCCTGATGAAAGAGACAATGTTCTTGTTCTCATGGAGCATATGTCTAGTGGAGAAGATGTAATACATAAGCAAGAAATAAATAAGGCGCGGTGGCTCACACCTGTAATCCCAGCACTTTGGGAGTTGAGGCTGGCTGATCACCTGAGGTCTGGAGTTTGAGACCAACCTGGCCAAAAGGGTGAAACCCTGTCTCTAATAAAAATACAAAAATTAGCTGGGCCTGATGGCAGGCGTCTGTAATTCCAGCTACTCAGGGAACTGAGGCAGGAGAATCCTTTGAACCCAGGAGGTGGAGGTTGCAGTGAGCCGAGATCGTGCCATTGCACTCCAGCCTGGGTGACAGGGTGAGACTCTGTGTCAAAATAAACAAACAAACAAACAAACAAAGAAATATTTGTTTAGTGAGTTAGTGAGTGAATGAAGGACTTCAAGATCAGGCACTTGCCAATGTGCCCAGCCTTTCCTCATCTCATCCCAGTTCCCAATGCCATTTCACCCTAAGTGCCCAATATCCAGACTAGTTAGTGCTCCTTCAAGGTATTTCTAGTCCATCTGTCTGACCTTGGCACACCTCTCTCAGCTTATTCCTACTAACCCTTTGACTCTTGAGTCTGAATGGAATCTCTTCTAACAAACCTTCCCTGACCCAACCTCTCCCAGTTCTGGGCTGAAGATCCCTTTGGAGCCCTTTTCATAGTGTTGGTAATTTTTAGTTTTATTTTTTGGTGTCCATTCCTTGAAGGCAGGATGTAGGCCTGCCACCAAGGCTTTAGTGAATATTTGCTGGATGAATGAATACGTGGATGAAAGAATAAAACACTTGGCTTAGGCAGGGTATTCAGGCACCAGTTTACTATTATGATGTCAATCAAAGGCTCGCAGATTCCTCATTAGGCAGGATAAAGTTTACAAGAATCTATCACTTAGGGATGTTAGTCACTCTTCAAGGCTCCAAACTTTGCCTCTGGCCCTGGGTTTGGCACCTGTCTTTCTCTGGATCAAGCTGTCTCCTACCACACACCCCTCTCCTCCCTTCTCCTTCTGTCTTCAGATTGCAGGCTTGTACCCTGAGGGCTGTCTCAGGCAGCAATGATCTGGATCTACAGACTTGGTGAAGGCCCAATTCCTAGTCTCTTGCCCTGAACATACATAGGAGTCAACCAGTCAGCTACAGTTATATTTAGATTTCTGTCACCTGTGAGGTCATCTGTTAATCAGGGCATAGTGGTAGGAAAAGCATTTTGGGAGTAAACTGAAGTAGGACCCAGGTAGAGAGGAAATGGGCAGGGAAATCAGGCACTGACTCCAGGCTTTTTTTTTTTTTTTTTTTTTTTGAGATGGAGTCTTGCTCTGTTGCCAGGCTCAAGTGCAGTGGCACATTCCCGGCTCACTGCAACCTCCGCCTCCTGGGTTCAAGTGATTCTCCTGCCTCAGACTCCCAAGTAGCTGGGACTACAGACATGCGCCACCACGCCAGGTTAATTTTTTTTTTTTTTTGTATTTTTAGTAGAGACTGGGTTTCACCATATTGGCCAGGATGGTCTTGATCTCTTGACCTTGTGATCTGCCTGCCTCCGCCTCCCAAAGTGCTGGGATTACAGGCAGTTTTTATTTTTTATTTTTTTGAGATGGAGTTTCATTCTTGTTGCCCAAGCTGGAGCGCAATGGCACAATCTTGGCTCACTACAACCTCTGCCTCCCAGGTTCAAGTGATTCTCTTGCCTCAGCCTCCTGAGTAGCTGAGATTACAGGTACACGCTACCACGCCTGACTAATTTTGTGTATTTTTAGTAGAAATGCGGTTTCACCATGTTAGCCAGGCTGGTCTCAAACTCCTGACCTCAGGTGATCCGCCCACCTCGGCCTCCCAAAGTGCTGGGATTACAGCGACTGGCTTAGGCTCTTTTAAATGTCACAGGGTAGGAAGAATATTCATGGCTTGAATCATAACTAGAGAGATAGAAGGCAGACCAAAGGAGGAACTTGACTTGAGAGAGAAAATAGTTCTTGGCTTGGGCAAGGTAAAGGTGGTGCCCCTGAGATCAGCAGGAAGAGCTGGCCCCTTGGGGCCTCTTGCAGTCCTGAAGGCCAGTCGGGTGTAGGACCAGGATCACGGGCTCCTTTGCTGAGTGAGCGGGGCTGACTAAGTGGTTCTTTTCCATAAGCAGGAACACCCAGCTGCGGTCAGCAGAAAGAGCTGTGGTCACAGGACCCCATTCTCAGGGGAGAAACCAGAAAGCAGTAGAAATAGCAGGATTTTTTTTTTTTTTCAAGCTTCCAAGAGCCTTCTTTGCCCTGGATTTGGTTCATCAAATGACTGCTTTGGGAGCTGGGGGATGGGCCCTAAATTGTCATGGATCCAGTTGCTTCTCTCTCTTCTGTTTCTAACCTCTCCTTCATTTCTGAATGACCCCCTTCTTTTATCTCTAGAATCCACCCCCACCACTCTAGTGGGTCCATTGCCCACACTCCTTGCTTTGGCCTCCAATCCATTCCAGATCCTGCTGACAGTGTCGGCTTCCCATAACTCACTCCTGTCTGAAACACTCGGGTGCTGGCCCATCACTGGGGGATGTTCTACATCCCTTGGTCTGGCTTCTGAGTCCTTCGTGTTCTGACACTCACTCTTCCCAATTCCAGATTCATCTTTCTTTCTTTATTATTTTTTTTGACAGCTTTATTGAGTTATGATTGACATGAAATAAATTGCACACATTTAGTGTGTACAATTTGAAAAGTCTTGACATCTGTATATACCCATAGAATCATCACCACAATCACAATAAAGAACTTACCCTTCACCCCAAAAGTTTCTTCCTGTGCCTTTGTAATCCTGTCTTCCCAGTTCCCCCCAGACCCTCACCCCCAACCTCCTACAACAACCACTGATCTGCTTTCTGTCACTGGGATTAGTTTGCAGCTTTTGAAGTTTTTTTTTTTTTTTGAGACGGAGTTTCACTCTGTCACTCAGGCTGGATTGCCAGGGCATGATCTTGACTCACTGCAATCTCCACCTCTGGGTTCAAGCAATTCTCCTGCCTCAGCCTCCTGAGTACCTGGGATTACAAGTGCCTGCCACCATGCCTGGCTGATTTTTATATTTTCAGTAGAGTCAGGGTTTTACCTTGTTGGGTCTCGAACTCCCAAACTCAGGTGAGCTGCCTGCCTCAACCTAGAAAAGTGCTGGGATTATAAGCATTAGCCACTCCACCCAGCCTGCTTTTGGAGTTTTCTGTAGAAATGGAATCATATAATATGTGTTCCGTTTTTTCTGGCTTCTTCCAGTCAGCATTATTATCCTGAGATTTGTTCAGGCTGTTCTGTGTATCAGTGGTTCATTTCTTCTTATTGCTGAGTGGTATTTCATTGTATGAATGTACTGCAACTCATGACTACCAATCTATGACTAACGATGTTGAGTATGTTTATGTGTGCTTGTTTGCCACGTGTGTGTCTTTGGTGAAGTGTCTGTTCAAATATTTTCCCCATTTTCCTTTTTCTTTTTTCTTTTTTTTTTTTTTTTGAGACAGAGTCTCGCTCTGTTGCCCAGGCTGGAGTGCAGTGGCACAATCTTAGCTCACTGCAACTTCCACCTCCCAGGTTCAAGCGATTCTCTGCTTCAGCCTCCCAAGTAGCTGGGATTATAGGCACCCACCACCATGCCTGGCTGATTTTTGTATTTTTAGTAGACGGGTTTCACCATCCTGCCCAGGCTATTCTTGAACTGATGACCTCATGATCCACCCACCGCAACCCAAAGTGCTGGGATTACACATGTGAGCCACCGTGCCCAGCTTATTTTCCCCATTTTTATATAGATTGTTTTTCTTATTGAATTTTGAGTCTTTTATAAATTCTGTACATAAATCCTTATCAGATATGTGATTTTCAAACATTTTCTTCTAGTCTGTGGCTTGTCTTTTTATTCTCTCTTTTTTTTTTTTTTGAGACGGAGTTTCGGTCTTGTTACCCAGACTGGAGTGCAATGGCACAATCTCGGCTCACCGCAACCTCCACCTCCTGGGTTCAGGCACTTCTCCTGCCTCAGCCTCCTGAGTAGCTGGGATTACAGGCACGTGCCACCATGCCCGGCTAATTTTTTGTATTTTTAGTAGAGACGGGGTTTCACCATGTTGACCAGGATGGTCTCGATCTCTTGACCTCGTGATCCACCCGCCTTGGCCTCCCAAAGTGCTGGGATTACAGGCGTGAGCCACCGCGCCCGGCCACCTTTTTTTTTTTTTTTTTTGAAATGGAGTTTCGCTCTTGTTATCCAGACTGGCACGATCCCGGCTCACTGCAACCTCTGCCTCCTGGGTTCAGGCAATTCTCCTGCCTCAGCCTCCTGAGTAGCTGGGATTACAGGCACGCGCCACCATGCCCAGCTAATTTTTTGTATCTTTAGTAGAGACGGGGTTTCACCATGTTGACCAGGATGGTCTCGATCTCTTGACCTCGTGATCCACCCGCCTCGGCCTCCCAAAGTGCTGGGATTACAGGCGTGAGCCACCGCGCCCGGCCTTTTTTATTCTCTTAACAGTGTCTTTTGAAGAGAAGTTTCTACTTTTGATGAAGCTCAATTTATTGATTTTTTCCCTTTATAAATAGTGCTTTTGAAATAGTATCTAAGGAATCCTTGCTAAACTTAAGGGCATGAAGATTTTCTCCTGTGTTTTCTTCTAGAAGTTTTATAGTTTTAAGTTTTACATTTAGCATTTAGTTCTATGATTTTTGTTTATTTTTGGAGGGGTCTTGCATATGGATGTCCTATGATTTCAGCATTATTTTTGAAAAAGACTATTCTTTCTCCTCTGAATTGCCTTTACACCTTTGTTGAAAATCTATTGACCATATAAATATAGAACTATTTCACTGTGCCCAGCCTGCAATTTAGTTTATATTGACTATTCTGTTTCAATGACCTATTTAAATAATTGAAAACTATCCTTTTTCCAGTGAATTGCCTTTGCACCTTTGTTGAAAATCAACTGACCATATATGTGCAGGTTTATTGCTGGACTTTCTGTTTTGTTTCACGGATCTGTTCATGTATTACCTTCAACAATAATACATTGTTTTTATTACTGTAACTTTATAAGAATTCTTGAAACAATTAGTAAGTCCTCCAACTTATTCTTCAAAGATATTTTGGCTGTGCTAGCTCCTTTGCATTTCCATATAAATTTTAGAATCAGTTTATTCTACCAAATAAAACCCACCAAGGTTTTGATTTGAACTGTGTTGATTTTGTAGATCAATTTGGGGATAATTGAAATCTTACTGAGTCTTCTGATCCATGAATATAATATAGCTTTCATTTTGAATTTCTTTTTTTTTTTTTTTTTTTGAGACAAAGTCTTGCTCTGTCTGGGCACTCTGCCCAAACTAAAGTGCAGTGGTGCAATCTCAGCCCACTACAACCTCTGCCTCCCGGGTTCAAGCAATTCTCCTGCCTCAGCTTCCCAAATTGCTGGGATTACAGGCACCTGCCACCACACCTGGCTAATTTTTGTATTTTTAGTAGTGACAGGTTTCACCATGTTAGCCAGGCTGGTCTCAAACTCTGACCTCAAATGATCCCCCTAACTTGGCCTCCCAAAGTGCTGGAATTACAGGCATGAGCCACCTTGTCCAGCCCTTTTAGTACTTTTTAAATGTTGCTTTAGTGTCTTCTGTATCCCATTAATTCCCAACAAGAAGCTTGCTGTCATTTTTATATTTGTTTTTTCTCTGGTTGCTTTTATATTTTCTCTTTATTGCTGATTGTAAGTAGCCTGATTAAGATGCACTTTGGGATGGTGTTCTTCTGATTCTTGTGCTTTGGGTTCACTGAGCTTGTTGTGTGGGTCTGTTATCTGTAAGATTGTGCCACTGCACTCCACCCTGGGCAACACAGCAAGACTCCATCTCAAAAAAAGAAAAAAAAAAGGCCGGCTGGGCACAGTGTTGCACGCCTGTAATCCCAGCACTTTGGGAGGCCAAGGTAGGCAGATCACAAGGTCAAGAGATCGAGACCATACTGGCCAACATGATGAAACCTCATCTCTACTAAAAATACAAAAATTAGCTGAGCTTGGTGGCATGTGCCTGTAGTCCCAAGTGACTTGGGAGGCTGAGGCAGAATCACTTGAACCCAGGAAGCAGAGGTTGCAGGGAGCTGAGATTGCGCCATTGCACTCCAGCCTGAGTAACAAGAGTGAAACTCCATTTCAAAAAAAAAAAAAAGAAAGAAAATAGAAAATCGTAAGGAAGACAAATTATATTTACTATTCATGACATGAATATTTAAGAATATTTGTTTAATTTTTCACATTTAAATTTTAAGTAAAATCTGTTTGGAATTAGTTTTGATGTGTTAAGTATGATTCCAATTTTACCAGTGAATTTTTCCCCCTTGCTCCAGCGCCTGGCAACTACCATTCTACTTTCTGTTTGTATGAATTTGCCTGTTTTAGGTACCTTAATGTAAGTGGAATTATACAATGTTTTTTGTTTTTGAGACAGAGTCTTGCTCTGTCGGCCAGGCTAGAGTGCAGTGGGGCAATCTTTGTAATTCCATCTTCCCAGTTCCCCCCAGACCCTCACCCCCAACCTCCTACAACAACCACTGATCTGCTGTCTGTCAGTGGGATTAGTTTGCCCCTTTTGAAATTTTTTTTTTTTTTTTTTTTTTTTTTTGAGATGGAGTTTCACTCTGTCACTCAGGCTGGAGTGCCGTGGTGTGATCTTGACTCACTGCAACCTCCACCTCCTGGGTTCAAGTGATTCTCCTGCCTCAGCCTCCCGAGTAGCTGGGATTACAGGCATATACCACCACACCTGGCTCATTTTTGTATTTTTAGTAGAGACAGGGTTTACCGTGTTGGCCAGGCTGGTCTCGAACTCCTGACCTCCAGTGCTCTGCCCACCTTAATTTCCCAAAGTGCTGGGATTACAGACATGAGCCACCACGCTCAGCCACAATGTTTATTTTTTATGTCTGGCTTGCTTCACTTTAGCATAACATCTTCAAGATTCATTCCCATTATAGAATGTGTCAGGATTTACTTTCTTATTAAGGCTGAATAATATTCCATTGTATTTATTTATTTATCTATTTATTTAGAGATGGAGTCTCACTCTGTTGCCCAGGCTGGAGTGCAGTGGCATGATCTCAGCTCACCGAAACCTCTGTTTCCCGGGTTCAAGCAATTGTCCTGCCTCAGCCTCCCAAGTAGCTGGACTACAGGTGCGCACCACCATGCTCTGATAATTTTTGTATTTTTAGTAGATACAAGGTTTCACCACGTTGGCCAGGGTAGTCTCGAACTCCTGACCTCAGGTGATCCACCTGCCTCGGCTTCCCAAAGTGCTGGAATTAATACAGGTGTGAGCCACTGCGCCCAGCCTCCACTGTATTTCTATAACCACATTTTGTGTATCCATTCATTCATTGGTGGATACTTGGGTTGCTTCCACATTTTGGCTATTGTGAATAACACTGCTATGAACATGGATGCACAAATATCTCTTTGAGATCCTGCTTCCAATTCTTTGGAGTATAGACCCAGAAGTGGAATTGCTGCTGGATCATATGGAACCCTAATTTTTTGAGGAACTTCCGTACTGTTTTCCATAGCAGTTGTGCCATCTTACGTGCACACCAAGAGTGCCAGGCAGATTATCTGTGTGTGTGTGTGTGTGTGTGTGTGTGTGTATGTGAGAAATAGCCATCCTAATGGGTGTGAGATATGGGTGTAAGGACTTCTTGTTTTGTCTGGTTTAATAATTAGCCAGGCAGAGCACAATGGCTCACGGCTATAATCCCAGCATTTTGGGAGGCCGAGGCAAGAGATCAAGATCATCCTGGACAACATGGTGAAACCCCGTCTCTAATAAAAATACAAAAATGTATCCAGGCGTGGTGGTGGGCACCTGTAATCCCAGCTACTGGGAAGGCTGAGGCAGGAGAATAGCTTGAACCTGGAAGGTGGAAGTTGCAGTGAGCCAAGATGGTGCCACTGCACTCCAGCCTGGGTGACAGAACAAGACTCTGTGTTAAAAAAAAAAAAAAAATTAGCCCATGAAGGGATGATGGTCACCATCTGGTGGTAGAAGTGAGAATGTTTCCAAACTTTTGACAATTTATAATTTTTATGGAGCACCCCAGGAGGAGTCTGGATGAGGGTAGAGGCAGGGTTTGGCAAGACCAGCCAGGCTGTAACTTTTTGAGACTCTCTTCAGTTCAGGGGGTTCTGAAGTGAGTTCTTCTCCCCACTCAGCTTTGGGAGTGACAAGGCAGAGACTGTGGGCAGAGCTTCCCACACCTATGTTCATAAGGGCTCTAGGAGGCCCCCACCCAGCAGGAATTCCCTCACAGACTCTCCAGAGTCCTTTTTTGGGGAATCCCTGGGACTCCTTTGAGGTAACCTTGTCTTTTCTGGCTTCAGTCATGGGAATGCAAAGCCCGCCCAGCAGGCCCAGCCCTCTGGGCCTCCCTGGCCTGGAGAATATTAAAGGCTGCTCCCGCTCAAGGGGGCCCTCCCTTGTAGCTTTGCCTTCATCTCAAAAACTGAGAGGCGTCCTGCCCACAATCTCTGGGATCCAGCCTTGTTTTCTGACTTCTCCCTTCCTGGCTATCCCTGAAGCAAGCCCTGAGATCTCTCATATCAAAGAAGTTCATTGCAAAATTCAGCAGGAAACCCAGATTATAGGTAACAATTTAACAGTGGAAGCTCCAGTATCTCTCAGAAATATGAGGGCTCTTGTTCTTGGTCTACAAACTGTTCCTGATGCCCTTTCTCTCTCAGAAGTTCTGCTGATGTGGCCAGGCATAGTGCCTCATGGCTGTAGTCCCAGCTATTGGGAGGCTATGGTGGGAGGCTCATTTGAGGCCAGGAGTTCGAGGCTGCAGTGAGCCATGATCATGCTACTGCACTCCAGCCTGGGCAACAGAGTGAGACCATCTCAAAAAAAAAAAAAGCCAGGCGTGCATGGCTCGCACCTATAATCCCAGCACTATGGGAGGCTGACGCGGGTGGATCATGAGGTCAGGAGATCAAGACCATCCTGGCCAACAGGGTGAAACCCCGTCTATACTAAAAATACAAAAAAATTAGCTGGGCATGGTGGCACGCACCTGTAGTCCTGGACATTTGGGAGGCGTTTGAACCTGGGAGGCGGAGGTTGCAGTGAGCCAAGATCACGCCACTGCACTCCAGCCTGGTGACAGAGCGAGACTCCATCTCAAAAAAAAAAAAAAAGAGTTCTACTGATTCTTCTTTTGAATTTCTCAGCCTCAGCCATCTCTCATGTAGAGAGAAGTTTGGGTTTCATCAAAAGGCTGTGCATTATATAAACTCCAGAGCAGCACTAGGGACTGGTGGCACCAGAACTGATTTCATGGAAGACAAATTTTTTCATGGACCAGGGGGCAGGGCAGCAGGGTATGGTTTCAGGATGATTCAGGCACATTACATTTAATGTGCCATTTATTTCTATTATTATTACATTGTCATTATAATGAAATAATTATGCAACTCACCATAACGTAGAATCAATGGGAGCCCCGAACTTGTTTTCCATCAACTAGACAGTTGCATCTGGGGGTGGTGGGAGACCGTGACAGATCATCAGGCATTCGATTCTCATAAGGAGTGTGCAACCTAGATCCCTCACATGTGCAGTTCACAAAGGGGTTTGCACTGCTATGAGAATCTAATGCCACTGCTGATCTGACAGGAGGTGGAGCTCAAGCAGTCATGAGAACAATGGGGAGTGGCTGTAAATACAGATGAGGCTTCTCTGTGCAACCCAGTTCCTAACAGGCCATAGACCGGACCCCTGTTCTGGAGGATGTCTTTCTGGGTTATCTGATCCCAATTCTCTGTAAAGTATGGATAACTGATTGCAATGCAAAAATAATTCTTGTTTATAGATGTGGATTTTCTGCCCTGTCCTGTAGAAGTTGCATTGACTTTCTTCCCCACCCCCATTGGCTTACATTTGCTCGTCCTATTACCAAAATGAACTTGGGTCAGTCTGCCTGAAGCAACAAAGCTAACCACTGACATGAGGATTGCAGCCAGAGAAAGTGGGGCATTTATTATAGGGAGCCAAGCAAGGAGAATCTGGCAGCTCATGCTTAAAACCTGAACTCTCCGATGGCTTACAGACAAGGGTTTTTATTTTTAATTTTTGTTTATTTATTTATTTTTGAGTCGGGGTCTTGCTCTGTGACCCAGGCTGGAGTGCAGTGGTATGATCTTGGCTCACTGCAACCTCCACCTCCCGGGTTCAAGCAATTCTTCTGCCTTAACCTCCCGAGTAGCTGAGGTTATAGGCATGTATCACCACACTGGGCTAATTTTTATATTTTCAGTAGAGATGGGGTTTCACCACATTGGCCAGGCTGGTCTTGGACTCCTGACCTCAGGTGATCCACCTGCCTCAGCCTCCCAAAGTTCTGGGATAATAGGAGTGAGCCACCACACCTGGCCAGGCAAGGATTTTTAAAGGCAGAAGTTATAGGCAAAGTTGTAAATCAATACATACAGGCTATATATTGATTTTACCTAAAAAGGCAGGGCATCTCAAAGGGAGGGGGCCACAGGTCATAGGTGCGTTCAAAGATTTTCTCATTTGCAATTGATTCAGGAAGTAAAGCTTTGTCTAAAAATGTGGGGTCAGCAGAAAAGAATGTCAGCTCTGGCTCCTGGGCATGACTTCCTCCAGGTCCCTCAGGAAGAAATTTAGAACAAAGACCAGAAGTCAGAGTTCAGTCCTCAGCTGCCCTTATCTAAAGTCTACGGGCCAGCAGATCCATTTGGTGGGTGTCCAGGTTTCTAAAAAACAACTCAGAGACATAGGTAACAAAACATCTCCTCTCTAACCTCCTTGGTGTTTGTTTGTTTTTGAGACGGAGGAGTCTTGCTCTGTCACCCACGCTGAAGTGCAATGGCGTGATCTTGGCTCACTGCAATCACTGCCTCCTGGGTTCAAGTGATTCTCCTGCTTCAGTTCCTGAGTAGCTGGGATTACAGGCGCCCATCACCACACCCAGCTAACTTTTTTTGTATTTTTAGTAGAGACAGGGTTTCACCCTGTTGGTCAGTCTGGACTCAAACTCTTGACCTCATGATCCACCTGCCTCTGCCAAAGTGCTGTGATTACAAGTGTGAGACACTGCACCTGGCAGTGGCCTAATCTTTTATAGTTACTGTAAGGCCGGCTGCCTCACCGGGAACTAAATGGACACACTTATCTCTCCCCATGCCGGCCTCTCCATGCTGACACACTTATCTCTCCCCGTGCCGGCCTCTCTATGCTGGTTCCCCACACCCACTCCTATCTGGTCTCTCTATGCAGGCTCCACACACCCACTCCTGCATTCCTCACTCGACCCCTTCAAAATTTAAAAAGCCCGCCAAAGATTTGTCCAACGGTAGCTTAACATTGACCTCCCCAGTCGGTCAACCCACCAGTAGTCCCGCCTGACAACCAATGGTAACTCGCCCCATCGGCACCTTGACTTCCCCTCACCAATGAAACTCTCTGCTCTTTGTTTCCCTAGTGATCAGTCAAACTCCCTCACCAATGAAACTCACCAATGAAACTGTCTGCTCTTTGTTTCCCTAATAATCAATCAACCCTCCTCACCAATGAAACTGTCTGCTCTTTGTTTCCCTAAAGACCAATCAATTACCTCCACTCCCTATAAAACCCCACACCCTGAGAAGCCCAGTGCAACTTCTCTGGTCCCTTCCTGGACCACAGAACCTCGCCCGGCAGCTGAATAAATTAGATTCTCATTTTCTCACACTGGCCTCAGTTTCCTCATTTTGACTCGGCAATATACTTTACAGTTACAGAGTTCTCTGATGAGAACTGATGGTGGAAGAGTGTGCTTGTTGCTATCTTTATCTGGTTGGATGCAGTTTTTTGTTTGTTTGTTAAGCAAAACATCTTATCCTAGTTGGCAAAGTGCTGTATGAAATATAAAAGGGAGTGTTTTTCTAAGATGGAGTTAGTTTCTTCAAGGGTGCTGTATACAAATTTAAATACTTTTCTGGTGGGTTCCTGTGGGGAAAGCCAAAATTAGGCAAGATTTCACAGGTTCTCAGAGCCTGAACCTTTTTTAGTGTGCGTGATTTTTAAAAATAAACCTTCTTTCCTCCTACTCTACCCCCTTAGTTCTCAATCAAACAACAAACAATGACTGTGACCTCACCTTGAATAAGGCTTCAAGGACCAGAATGGAGGAGATGGAAGGATATTTGCTATTGTATAAGAATTGTTTTGGTAGCAAATGATGGCAGCCTTCCTTGAATTGGCTTAGACATAAACAAGAAAGTACTGAGGCCAGGCATGGTGGCTCATATCTGTAATACCAGCACTTTGGGAGGCTGAGGCGGGTGGATCACCTGAGGTCGGGAGTTCAAGACCAGCCTGCCAACATGGTGAAATTCTGTCTCTGCTAAAAACTACATAATTAGCCATGCGTCATGGCACATGCCTATGGTCCCAGCTACTCAGGAGGCTGAGGCTGGAGAATCGCTTGAACCCAGGATGAGGAGGCTACAAGGAGCCAAGATCACACCACTGCACTCCAGCCTGGGTGACAAAGTGAGAGTCTGTCTCAAAAAAAAAAGTACTGGGAGGCTCCTGCAGGTGTTAAGGGTATATTCACTTCCTGTTTCTGCTGCAGCAAAATATCACACGTTTGATATTCTCTTACAGATCTGGAGGTGCTAAGGTTTAGCAGTCTGAAATGTGAAATACAGGCTCTTTCTGCAGGCTCTAGGGAAGAAGTTATTTCCTTGCCTTCTTTACCTCCTAGAGGCCGCCTGCATTCCCATGTGGGAGTGGGAAGTGAAAACAGGAATATGGCAGCTCTGACCAAAACAAAAAAAGGTGATTGATAAAGAAGGTGGGCTATGGGGGACATTTTCTCAAAAGAAAGGATTGCTATTCATCAAAGAAGGAGTGAAGGCTTGGGAAGAGAAAACAGGTGTGCACTCAGCTGTGATAGAGGGGCCAACCAGGTACACTGTTTGCAGCAAGATGGGCGTTGGGCTTTGCCCCTGGAGCTGTGGAAGTGGAGCATGAGGGTAGTGAAAAAGTTGTTCTAGCCAGTACGGATGTGTAACAAGTTACTCCAAATCTTGTTGACTTAAAATAGCCACTTGGTTTACTCATGATGTTGTGGGCCAGGAATTTGCGAAGGACTGAGCCAGGCAATTCTCACTCAGCATTTCCCTAGCAGCTGCTCAGATGTCATCTGAAGGCCCAACAGGGCTGGACGTCCAAGCTGGCTCACTCACGTGGCTGGCTGCTTACACTGGCTGTGGCCTGGTAGCTCAGCTGGGGCTGCCAACCCAGGGCTCTACGTGGCCTCTCCAGCATGGCGGGGTCTCAGAGTAGCTGGGCCTCTTATGCGGTGGCTGGCTTCCCCCTGCCCATTGAGTGGGAGTCTTAAGAGGACAAAGTAGAAGCTGCATAATTTTGCATCCTCAAAAGTTAAGCGGTTTCCTTTCCCCTACATTCTGTGAAGGCAGTAAAATCTCTTGAGGCCAGGAGTTTGAGACCAGCTTGGGAAACACAATAAAACCTCATCTCTACAAAAAATGTAAATATTAGCCAGGCATGGTGGTGCATGCCTATAGTCCTAGCTACTTGTTCTGCCCAATGCCAAGGAGGGCCCAAGCCAGGTGCTGTGCTTGTGAGCACTTGGATCAAGCTCCATCTGCTCACAGAGAACTCCCTAACCACCACCAGCAGCTACCAACACTCCCAGAAAATCCAGTTTCCTACCCAAGTGGAAGAATGAGAAGGTACTAACCTTTAAAGCTGAAAAAAATGACTTAGATTTGTCCCCGTTTATTCTCCTTAAGAAATATATTTATAGGCCAGGTGAGGTAGTTCACACCCATAATGCCAGCACTTTGGGAGGCCTAGGCAGGAGGATCGATGGAGATCGGCCTAGGAGGCATGGCAAAACCCCATCTCTACAGAAAACACACACACACAGACACACACACACACAGACACACACACACACATGCACACACACGCCTGATGTGGTGGTGCATGCCTGTAGTCTCAGCTACTCAGGAGGCTGAGGATCACTTGAGCCCAGGAGTTTGAGGCTGCACTGGGCCATGATTGCATCACTGCACTCCAGCCTCAGTGACAGGGTAAGACCGTCTCAAAAATAGATGAATAAATAAATAAATAGCCAGGCCACAGAAAATAATTAAGTATTACAACTGGTAAATCACAAGAGTTATGGTTGATGTGGCTCCCAGTCATCTGAACGGTAATGGGGCTAGTGGACTCATGTTTGGGAATGAAGAGGAGAGAAGGTTCAAGGGTGAGAGCTGAAATCACTACTGTCTCTGCATCCCTGTCCCGGGAGAAAATACAATGCCCGGCCTTTACCAGCTCCTCAACACTGCCTGCATTTCTTGGCTGGAGACCCCTTCTTCAGATCTCCCCAGTCTCTTGCCTCTGCCAGCACATCCCCTGCCACTGACCCTGACTCTCCTGCATCCCTCTCAGAAGGACCTTGTGATTACATGAGGTCCACATGGACAATCCAGCATGACTTCCCCACTTCAAATCCTTAGTCATATCTGCAAAGTCCCTTTCACCGTATAAAATAACATATTCATGGGTTCTGGGGATTAGGGGCCCAATGCTCTTAGTACCTTTCATGGGAATCTTTACCTCCAGAAATGGGGAGAAGTGGCTAGGGACTCCCTTCATACACAAGAGATGGCTGCCCCCTGTCACACCCCCAAATACTTAGACACTTGCCTTTTTCCATCTGAGCTGGAAAGGCCCCACCTCAATGACATGGAGGCTGAGGTGAGGAAAGGCAGAGGAGCTGCAGCACCTGCTTGGCTATTACAGAGGACGAACAAAGCAGTCAGGGTTGCTTAGTGATGACTTCTGGTTCCACCTGAATGCTTTGGCTTCACATACTGCTCTCAGAGCTCTTTAAAGATGAGTTTTTGTTTTTGTGATTTACGAACATACCTGGATATCCTGAAACATTAAAAAGAAGAAAATTTAAATATCTGAACATCCCACCAACTCACTGTTTTTTGTTTTGTTTTGTTTTTTGAGACAGAGTCTGGAGATGTCACCCAAGCTGGAGTGCAGTGGCGCGATCTCGGCTCACTGCAATCTCCGCCTCCCAGGTTCTCCTGTCTCAGCCTCCCGAGTAGCTGGGACTACAGGCACACACCACCATGCCCAGCTAATTTTTTGTATTTTTAGTAGAAACAGGGTTTCACCGTGTTAGTCAGTATGGTTTTGATCTCCTGACTTTGTGATCCGCCTGCCTCTCCCTCAAAGTGCTGGGATTACAGGTGTGAGCCACTGCACCCAGCTGCAACTTTCCTGACATAGATTTAAGAATAAGCATTTACAAATCATTATGCATGGTGTTTTATGATCTGCTTCATTCACTCAATAACATGTTGTGATTACCTTTCTATGGCAATCAATATAGGATTACATCTCCAATTTTTGGTTCCATTGTACTGTATCAAATAACATATTTAACTAGTATGCAATGCACTACTAAGTTGCTTTTAATTTTCCACTATTATAAACAAGACTACCCTAAACCTCTTTGCTATTTGTCTAGGTATCTCCTTATGGTAAATTTCTAAAACTTGGGTTGGTGAGTCAAAAGTACATTCGTTCTGCATTTGGATACTCTTATGGGTTAAATTGTGTCTTCCCCCAAAAGAAGTTGAAGTTGTAATACCTAGCAATTGTAAATGTGACCTTATTTGGAAACAGAGTCTTTGCAGGTGATCAATTTAGGATGAGGTCAATAATCCAATATGACTGGTGTCCTTTTATAAAGGAGAAGTGTGAACACAGACACAGACATGCAGGGAGGGAAGACAATGTGAAGACAGTCACGCAATGACAGAGGCAGATATTGGGTGAATGCAGCTGTAAGCCAAGGGTTGCCGGAAATCACCAGAAACTGGGAAGAGGCAAGGAAGGATTTTATCCAGAGTCTCAGAGAGAACATAGTTCTGCTGACACCTCAATTTCAGATTTCAATCAGATTTCAAGCCTCCAGGACTGTGAGACAATAATTTGCTCTTTTTTTTTTTTTTTTTTGAGACAGAGTCTCACTCTGTCGCCCAGGCTGGAGTGCAGTGGCACCATCTTGGTTCACTGCAGCCTCTGCCTCCTGGTTCAAGCAATTCTCCTGCCTCAGCCTCCTGAGTGGCTGTGATTGCAGGCACCTGCCACCATACCTGGGTAATTTTTGTATTTTCAGTAGAGATGGGGTTTCACCATATTAGTCAGGCTGGTCTCGAACTCCTGACCTCAAGTAATCCACCCACCTTGGCCTCCCAAAGTGCTGGGATTACAAGCTTCAGCCACTGCACCTGGCCAAGACAATAATTTTGTTTGTTTTAAGCCACCCAGATTGTGATAGTTTGTTATAGCAGCCCTAGCAAACGGATACAATTGCACAATGCCAAACTACCCCCCAGAAGGACTATGTCAGCTTAAAATCTCACCATAATAAACTCTTTATCTTATATTTTTACTACCGGTGATGTGTAATAACTTTTCATATGTTTTCTGTGATAGTTAATGCTGAGTGACGGCTGTGCAAGATCATACCATTGCATTCCAGCTTGGGCAACAAGAGCGAAATTCCGTCTCAAAAAATAAATAAATAAACTTTATTTTATTTTATTCATTTATTTTTTGAGATAGAGTCACACTCTGTTGCACAGGCTGGAGGGCAATGGCGCGGTTTCAGCTCACTGCAACCTCCGCCTCCCAGGTTCAAGTGATTCTCCTACCTCAGCCTCCCAAAGTGGGATTACAGGCATATGCCACCACGCCTGGCTAATTTTGCATTTTTAGTAGAGATGGAGTTTCTCCATGTTGGTCAGGCTGGTCTCAAACTCTCGACCTCAGGTGATGTGCCTGCCTCAGCCTCCTAAAGTGTTGGGATTATAGGCGTGAGCCACTGTGCCCAGGCAAAAAAAAACAAACAACAACAAAAAACCTGCAATAAAACCTATTAATGTTCTATTTTATGGTTTCCCTTTCTTCAGTTTTTTTTCTCATGATGGGGATTGACACTTGTGAGTGGCACAAAGGATAACATCCTCATTTTACACATGAATTGGATGACTGAGTGAGAAGAAACAAAACAGCAGAAGCTGAGTGCCACCTGGATGTTGACAAAAGTTAGTCGTGGAATGAGGAGTGGACTAGAATCCCTTCTGAGTGTCCTCTAGCCTGACGGTCTCTGCCGCTTTAAGAGGTGAACATCTTGGGCGTCCAGCCATCCCTCTTGGGAGGTCAGGGGAACCAGAATCCTGAGGAGAAAGCACCACAGATGACCACTAGAGGGTGCGCTTCATTCCCCTGGACGTGCTCTGGTCCAACCGCTCTGGTCCAATCTAGGCACCAGAAATATATAGTTGGTCTTTGTCCCCATTTCCTGTCATACAACTCTTAAAATCCTTAGAATCCGGCCAGGCACGGTGGCTCACGCCTATAATCCCAGCACTTTGGGAGGCCAAGGTGCGTGGATCACCTGAGTCTAGGAATCTGAGACCAGCCTGACCAACATGGTGAAACCCCGCCTCTACTAAAAATACAAAAAATCAGCCGGGAGTGGTGGCACCTGCTTGTAATCTCAGCTACTTGGGAGGGTGAGGCAGGAGAATTGATTGAACCGGAGGCGGAGGCTGCGGTGAGCTGAGATCATGCCACTGAACTCTAGTCTGGATGATAGAGTAAGATCCTGTCTCAAAAAAAAAAAAAAATCCTTAGAATCTTCAAAGTGATATATTTTTGTATGCTAATGAGTTGACTTATGGCTGGCAGCTCATACTTGGCTTCAGGATGGGCACTGATCACTGAAAAGACCCAGAGAGGATTAGAGAAATTGGCACATTTAGCTCCACTTCCCAGGAGGTGAAAGGGGCTGAAAATTAAACCTGATCACCAGTGGTAGATGGTCTTGTCAATCATGCCTACATAATGAAGCCTCCATATAAACCACGAAGGACAGAGTTTAGAGAGTTTCTGGGTAGCCCACCATGTGAAAGTTCCTGCAAGGCCATGCATCCTTGGAGGGCACGGAAGCTCTGTGCCTCTTCCTCCATACCTTTCCCTGTGCAACCCTTCATCTGTAGCCTTTGTAATATCCTTTATAATAAACTGGTAAGCATAAATGTTTCCCTGAGTTCAGTGAGCCACTCTAGAAAATTAATCAACCCCAAGGAGGAAGTCATGGGAACCCCAATTTATAGCCAGTAGGTCAGAAGCATGGGTAAAACATCCTGGTGCTTGTGATTGATGTCAGAAGTGACAGGAAGTCTTGTGGTACTGAACCCTCAATCTGTGTGATCTGATGCTATCTCCAAGTTGGTAGTGCTGAAATTGAATTGGAGAACACCCATAAGGTGTTGAATGCAGAAGTGATTGCTTGTTTGTTGGTAGGGATACATTTCCACACATTTCATAGAAGTCTTCTGTGTTGATTGTGGTATGAGAGCAGAGGAAAAGCAGTTTATGTTTTGTCCACTCTGATGGTATTTGAGAAGGTGTTTAGTCCTCCAAGAGTTTTCCAGCTGGGAGATCAGATAATAACAGTAAATATGAAGAAGGTAGAGAGAGCCAGATGGTGGAAGAGGAGTTTCCTACTATTTTATCTCCTCCACAGTGCACTGGTTTTGACAACCATCCATGGATTAACATACCTTTTTGGGAGTCCAGGGAAGAAGTTCTAGAACACCATTGGAGCAAAAAATCTAAACATAGGAAGATTGAAGAGAATAAAAAGAACAGTTTCACTTTACCTGCATCACCCCTCCCCATAGGCGGTATAACACTGTGACAAGACAGACCCCCTCAACCCACAGTAACTTCCACAGGGAAATGGAAGAGTATAATGAGTGAACACTTGATTTCCCCAGCTGTGAAGGATGCTTCCCAAGAGTCCTACCTCTTTCTCATTCCACCCAGAATACTGAAGGGATCCACATGAACAAATAGCTGGGAGAATGTGGGAGGAAGGAAGAGAGGCAGGAGACTCACAGGAATCAGAGTGTAAAACCCAACAAAGGGCCACATATCTTACTAGCTGCTTCACAGACTCCATCAGGGGCCTGTCCATAAACTGCTTGGGATGCCTTACATGCAGACTCCCCAACTGGCCCATGGACACCCCAAATACTCTATGTGCTTCACCCCTCTCAGTACCCCATGGCTGGACCCCTACAGGGGTACCCTGGATAGCAAGTGTGAGGCTTTACAGATGGTTTGCAAACACATGCATTTAACAGGCTTGACACTGCATGATTGGGAGAAGGCACACAAATGAGCATTTCAGGACACTACCCTAGGGAAAACAAATGGGAGACTCTCCATGCTTGGCCTGGCTTTGCATTATCAATAGAAGGCATATCATCTTAGGAATACCCAAGAGAGAACAAGAGGAGTGGAGTAGGTGCATCCATAGCAAAAGTCCAAGATAGCCTCAAAATCCCTAGCCTGGCTAACTGGTGAAGGTGTTTTCCTCCCAAAGCCAGTTACTAAAGAGAAGTGACTGCTTCAAATAAATACAAAGACAGTAATGTAAGACTTCAAGCAATATGCAAACCAAGGAAGCATGACACCCTGAAAGGAACACAATGATTTTAACAGTAACCAACCCCCAAAGAAGTGGAGATCTAAAAATTTCCTGACAAGGAATTCAAAATAATTGTTTTAAGGGAACAGCAGAACATAGACAACTCAACAAAAATTAGGAAAACAATACATCTCCTTAAAAAAGGAGATGTTCAACAAAGAGATATAAATTATTTTTTTTAATTCTGAGCTGAAGATACAATGAATGAAATGAAAAATGCAATATAGAGCTTAACAATAGACCTGATCAGGCAGAAAAAAAGAATTTGCAAACTAGAATATAGATTATTAGAAGTTATCCAGTCAGAAGGAAAAAAAATAAAAATAAATTAAAAAACAAGGGATTTATGGGACACTATCAATAGAAATAACATACAGATTAGGTAAGCTGTAGAAGGAGAAGAAAGTCAAAAGGAGAAGAAAGTTTATTTAAAGAAATAATGACTGAGTGGCTGGGCATGGTGGCTCACGTCTGTAATCCCATCATTTTGGGAGGCCAAGGCAGGTGGATCACCTGAGGTCAGGAGTTTGAGACCAGCCTGATCAACATGGATAAACCCCATCTCTACTAAAATACAAAATTAGCCGGGTGCGGTGGTGCATGCCTTTAATCCCAGCTACTCAGGAGGCTGAGGCAGGAGAATCGCTTGAACCTGGGAGGCGGAGGTTGTAGTGAGCCAAGATCATGCCATTGCACTACAGCTTGGGCAACAAGAGCGAAACTCCCCCTCAAAAAAAAAAAAAAAGAATGAATGAATGTATGACTAAAAACATTCCAAATTTTGAGAGTGATATGGACATCTAGGTTTATAAGTCTTAAAAGTCCCCAAACAGATTCAATGTAAGATGACCTCACTGAGACATATTATAATCCAATTGTCAAAAATCAAAGTCAGAGGGGCTGAGAATGGTGACTCATGCCTGTAATTCCAGCATTTTAGGAGGCCAAGGTGGGAAAATCATTGAGCCCAGGAGTTTGAGACCAGCCTGTGCAACACAGTGAGACCCTGCCTGTATAAAAAATTTTAAATTAGCCAGGCATGGTGGCACCTACCTATTGTCCCAACTAATTGGGAGGCTGAGGTAGGAGGAACACTTGAGCCCAGAAGGTCAATACTGCAGTGAGCTCTGATTGTACCACTACACTCCAGCGTGGATGAAGGAGACCCTGTCTCAAAAAGAAAAGAAAAGAAGAGAAAGAAGAATAAGAAGGAGAAGGAGAAGGAGAAGTACTGGAGGAAGAGGAAGAGGAAGCAGCAGCAGACGAGAAGGAGGAAGAAGTCATCAGATGGAGAATTTTGAAAGCAAAAGCAAAGAAATTAATCAAATACACAGGAACCCCTATTGGACTATCAGCAGATTTCTCAGTAGAAACCTTGCAGGCCAGGAGAGAGTGGGATGAGATAGTCAAAGTGCTCAGAGAAATAAACTGCCAACCAAGAATAACTGACTCAGAAAAACATGTCCTTCAAACATGAAGAAGAGATAAAGAATTTCCCAGACAAACAAAAGCTGAGGGAGTTCATCACCATAATCTTTGCCTTACAAGAAATGCTAAAGGGAGTTCTTCAAGCTGAAATGAAAGTATGGTCATTAGTAACATGAAAGTATAAAATTCACCAGTAAAGATAAGTATATAGTCAGAATAGTAGTTTAATAGTGGAGTGCAAATCACCTTTAACTTTGGTACAAAGGTTAAAAGACAAGTGTATTAGAAATAACCATAGCTAAAATAATTTGTTAATGGATGCACAATATAAAAAGAAGTGAATTGTGTCATCAAAAACTTAAAATGGCAGGTGGGGAGTAAAAGTGTAGTTTTCGTATGCAATTGAATTCAAGTTGTTATCAGCTTAAAATGCCCTAGTTTTGGCCGGGCGTGGTGGCTCATGCCTGTAATCCAAGCACTTTGGAGCCAAGGCGGGTGGATCATCTGAGGTGGGGAGTTCAAGACCAGCCTGACCAACATGGTGAAACCCCGTCTTAAAAAAAAAAAATGCCCTAGTTTTGTGCAAGCATGTGTGTGAGAGTGTGTGTGTGTGTGTGTGTGTGTGTGTGTGAGAGAGAGAGAGAGACAGCGTCTGACTCTGTTGCCCAGGCTAGAGTGCAGTGGCATGATCTTGGCTCACTGCAAACTCTGCCTCCCAGTCTCAAGCGATCTTCTCACCTCAGCCTCCCAAGTAGCTGGGACTGCAGGTGTGCACCATCATGCCCAGCTAATTTTTTTTTTTTGTAAAGACATGGTTTTGCCATGTTTCCCAGGCTGGTCTTGAACTTCTGAGCTCAAGTGATCCACCCTCCTTGGCCTCCCAAAGTGCTGAGACAACAGGCATCAGCCACTGTGCCCAGGCTGATATGATATACTTTGGATGTTTGTCTCCTCCAAATCTCATGTTGAAATTTGATCCTCAATTTTGGAGATGGGGATCTCACAGGAGCACAGGCCAGGCCTGGTGGCTCATGCCTATAATCACAGTACTCCAGGAGGCTGACATGGGAGGATCACTTGAGCCCCAGAGTTTGAGACCAGCCTGGGTAACACAGGGAGACTTCATCTCTACAAAAATAAATAAATAAATAAATAAAAATTAAGCAGAGGCCAGGCATGGAGGCTCATGCCTATAATCTCAGCACTTTGGGAGGTCGAGGCAGAGAGATCACTTGAGGTCAGGAGTTTGAGACCAGCCTGGCCAACATGGTGAAACCCCATCTCTACTAAAAATATAAAAAATTAGCTGGGTGTGGTGGTGAGTGCCTGTAGTCTCAGCTGCTCATGAGGCTGAGGCACAATTGCTTGAAGCAAGGAAGCAGAGGTTGCAGTGAGCTCAGATTTCGCCACTGAACTCTAGCCCAGGCGATAGGGTGAGACTCCAACTCAAAAAAAAAAAAAAAAAAACCAGGCATGGTAATACATACGGGTTGTCCAGCTACTTGGGAGGCTGAGGCAGGAGGATTACCTAAGCCCAGGAGTTGGAGGCTGCAGTGAGCTGTGATCATGCCATTGCACTCCAGCCTAGGTGACAGAGAGAGACCCTGTCTCAACCTCCCCCCACCCCACAACCTCAGTTTAAAGTCCTCTTCTTGGCTGTGCAAAGTTGATTCAGTGATGCAGCCTCCCTGAGCTTTGATGTTCTCACCTGTAAAATGGAGATGATAATCTTCTGAGTCAGTGAAAGGGAGGTGAGATGTGAGATAAAGTAAAACACTGGTTTCAGGCCCTAGTCCCAGCAGATGCTCAACAGTGGGATCTATCAATTCAGTGGCATGCTGGAACTGGCCCAGGCAGGCCCATGGAAGCCATGAGAGGGAGACTACATCTCAATAAATAAATAAGCAAACACTGCAAATTAGGAATCTTCTGAGCCAGATTTTTTGTTTTGTTTTGTTTTGTTTGAGATGGAGTCTTGGTCTGTCACTCAGGCTGGAGTGCAGTGGCGCCATCTCAGCTTACTGCAACTGCCACCTCCCAGGTTCAAGCAATTCTCCTGCATCAGCCTCCCGAGTAGCTGGGACTACAGGTGTGCACCACCATGCCTGGCTAATTTTTGTATTTTTAGTAGAGACAGGGTTTCACCATGTTGACCAGCCTGGTCTCAAACTACTGACCTCAGATGATCGGCCCTCCTCAGCCTCCCAAACTGCTGGGATTACAGGTGTCAGCCACCATGCTGGCCAGAGCCAGATGTTTATTAAACACTTACTTACCAGACATATCAGGTTATCATCATTATTACTGAAAGTGATAACTCATTTGCTCTGGGCAGACACAATGCACATCCATTTGCCTATTTTTACTACTGTGACTGCTCATTTGAGTCAGAACCTGCCAATTCAACAAAATGTTTACTTGGTTTCCCCACCCCAGCCCCCATATTCAGAGGCCATGAGCCTCACTGGGAGTTCTGTCTCACAGTCTTGCATGAGGGGACCCAACTCAGTCAAAATGCTCCACTGGACACATTTCTCAATGCCGCCACTCACAAGCCCTTAGAAAAAGGAAGCCTGGCCCTTGCCTCCTCTAAGCAGTAGCTGTGTCAGCAGTTCTAGGGTGCACACAGAAGTTTTCAAGAGTCGCCCTCATTGCAAGATGGTCAGTTTGTCACACATGAGCTGGTTTCTTACCTGGGTCTGTCTCTGCATGGGAGTCGGCGTCCTGTCGCTCTTCTTGACACTGAGGCTGCTACATCCAGTAATGCTCAGGGCAAACTCGTCTGTGGGGACACTTCACCCACCCACATTGCCAAGTCTCCACCATGACCCCAGCCCCTGCCAGGACCCCCTCCCACACCATGAAGGTCCTCTGGTGGGCCTTGTGGGAGTGACACAGGGCAGTGAGAAGATTCTGGCTTCTGGACAGCCTCGTCAGCTTCCCTGGAAAAGGAATGGTTTCCTAAAGATGATGCACAGGTCTCTCCCCTGTGGGCTGACAAGAAAGAGGAAGTGGTCAGGATGGGGCTCAAACTGTCTCTAGCAGTGGGTGAGGTCCTGTGAGTGAGGAATGCCTCTCACCAGCTGTGCCTGAGCCACAGCACTCCAGCCACTGCTGTCTCCGCAGCTGCTCACATCTGGAAACCTTCACAGTTCAGGTCAGCATCTTGGCTTTCCAAGGGAAAGCTTCCTGCTTTCTTCACGGCAGACAGCTGCCAGCGCTGGCATCAGGGCATGTGTCCATGGGAGCCACTTCATGAGCACTGGTCCTGGGGATTGCAGCCTGGAGCCCTGGTACAACCGCTGGGTGGGGTTGGAGAAAAACTTGCGTTAAAGAATCTGCTCTGCCAGTAACTGGCTGAGTGACCAGAGGCATCACTTCACCTCTCTGGGCCTTTTCCTCGCGTGTATGTTGGGGCGATGAAGAAGTCTACCTCTTGAGTTGAAATGAGATAATGACTAGGAGTGAGCAGTGCAAACTGTAATGAGTTATTCTCATTCTCTAGATGCTGAGAGTGTGTTTTCGGACTTGATGTGAGAAGGCTCTCATGGTGTTATGCTGAAGATAGGGGTGGGAGTGAAGCACTAACTGTGTAAATTTATTTTTATTATTTAATTAATTAATTTATTTATTTGAGATGGAGTCTCGCTTTGTCACCTAGGCTGGAGTGCAAGGGCTGAATCTCGGCTCACTGCAGCCTTTGCCTCCTGGGTTCAAGTGATTCTCCTGCCTCAGCCTCTAGAATAGCTGGGACTACAGGCATGTGCCACCACACCTGGCTAATTTCTGTATTTTTAGTAGAGATGAAGTTTCACCATGTTGCCAGGATGGTCTCAAACTCCTGACCTCAGGTGATCCATCTGCCTCAGCCTCCCAAAGTGCTGGGATTACAGTGGTGTGAATTTAGACTACGTCTTAGGTCTCTTAGATGAAAGACATGGAACATCACCAGTCTTGGTACCTTTGTCATTGCATCTCTGGCTTTCAGCGGTTCATGGGGCACCTTCCCTTCCAGAGGCCTCGAGATCAAAGTGTGTTGGCTGGCATGAGTTCTTGGTGAAGTCATCTACTTTTGCCCTCTGGAAAATTATTTCGAGAAGAGATGTGGGTTCGGCTTTGCCATATCCACTCCCACTGCCCTATGTATCCACTTGTCCTTGAGGTCTTGGCCATGAAGCAATGCAGAGCACAGGCTTAACTCTGCTTCGATGATAAGTAACTACTGAGAGGCTTAAAGCAGGGAAGGGAAGGGACAGGCTCACAGTGGTATTTGGCAGCCAGTGGGGAGCCAGATGGCGGCTGGGGACCAGCAAAAATGGAATGGTCCAGGTACAGACATGACAAGGACTTGGACGAAATTTGGAGGCTGACTGGCTGAAGTGGGGTGGGGATGGGGCCATAGGAGAAAGAGGAGTGAGGCAAGGTTTCCTGTCTTTCCCAGAAATGAAAGGATAGAGAGGGGGAGAAGAGGGGCTGGACTCCTTTTAATTACCCTGCCCTGCACTTCCCTGTGCACACTTGGGTTTTAAGTTGCCAGTGACTATCCACATGGCCATTTCTGGCGCTGTCATCAGTGAGAAGGATGAGTGGGGCCGGGCACAGTGGCTCACACCTGTAATCCCAGCACTTTGGGAGGCCAAGGCAGGTGGATCACTTGAGGTCAGGAGTTCCAGACCAGCTTGGCCAACATGGTGAAACCCCATCTCTACTAAAAATACACAAAAATTAGCTGGGTATGGTGGTACGTGCCTATAATCCCAGCTACTCAGGAGGCTGAGGCAGGAGAATCACTTGAACTGGGAGTTAGAGGTAGCAGTGAGCCAAGATCGCACCACTGCACTCTAGCTTGGGCGACAGAGTGAGACTCCATCTCAAAAAAGAAGAAGAAGGAGGAGGAGGAGGAGAAGGAGGAGGAGGAGGAGGAGGAGGAGGACGACGACGACGACGACGAGTGGGAACAAGGGCTCACTGAGCATAAATAGCAACAATCTGGAAACTAGAGGTGAACTGGGGCAAGAACTGCTCATGCCAACCAACCTAAATATTCTCTACAGCCTTTCAGACCCTTGAGATCTAGGCTGAGATCAGCTCGAATCCTCATTCCAGGCCTGCTGAAGTCCAAAGGGCCGCAGGACTTCTGTGGACTCCCTAGGAGGCCACCTCTTTTTCCACAGTCAGCATGGGCCTGCAGTCTCTGTGGGTAAAACTGTTTGTACTGCACTGACCCAGGGGTGAAACTACACGCCTTTCTTAGTTCCCCAGACCACCAGAACATACCGGCTTCATTTCAGTTTTTAAATTTTAGTCATGCTTATTTTGAAATTTGAGTCTTATATTTGACTCAAAGCTCTCCCCTTTGCCCCACTGAGGTGAGCAGAAAGGGGTGGAGGCTGCTCAGCTCTCAACATCCACTTCCTTGCATTAAGTTTCTCAGCATTGGACTGAGGTGGACAGAGGGGGACAAATAATTTTCCATTGGAAGTATCCATCAGTGAGCCATTACTACTGTTCTAGTTTGTATGGTGGGGTAGGGGCTTCCAACTGGCCCATTGATGAAGGACTCAACCCTTGACACTTGAGAGGTCTCTTGTGGTCCCTGAGAGACATGGCTGCATCTTTGCACTGGATCTCAGCATCCTTTCATGCAAGCACCTTTTATTTTTTTTTTTGAGACAGAGTCTTGCTCTGTTTGGAATGCAGTTGTGCAAACTCAGTTCAATGTAACCTTCACCTCCTGGGCTCAAGCCAGCCTCCCACCTTAGCCTCCTGAGTAGCTGGGTCTACAGGCAGGTGCTGCCACGCCCAGCTAATTGTGTGTGTGTGTGTGTGTGTGTGTGTGTGTGTGTGTGTGTGTGTGTGTAGAAACAGGGTCTTGCTATGTTGCCCAAGCTGATCTTGAACTCCTGGACTCAAGCGATCCACCTGCCTTGGCCTCCCAATGTGCTAGGATTATAAACGTGAGCCACTGCACTAGGCCAGTGCAAACACTTCTTTGCGATCCTTCAGTAGATCTCAGCAGTCCTGTACTCACAATCTTATCGACCCTCTGTGGCCACAATTCCAGGCCTGCTAGCACAGGTAGGATCCAGCTTCCATATCTTCCCAGGGCCTGAACTTGCTCATGCAGCCACTGTATACTCCCACTGTCTGTACTCTCTACCGTCCTTCCCCAGGGCTTCCCCTCTCTGGAAGCACCTTGGCCATGAAACTAGCCTGGTGGCCTAGAGGACATCCTACTGGAACTACAATGTGATTCTCTTAGGCCCGCTCTCTCAGCTGCACTCTCTCAAAAAGCAAGCTCTCCTTGGTTCTATTGAAAAGATTCTCTCTGCCAGCTGCCAGGGCCTGGGGCCACTAGGCCAGCACCTGGCAATGCTGGTGGGGGCAGGATCATTCTGCCTCTTGTCCACCCCCCAGCCCTCTCACTTCTAACACAGAGCACCTGCTGGGGCCCAGGGATGCTGAGGATGAGTTCTAGCCCTTCCTTTGCCCTGGGGCAACCCCTCCCTGTCCTGGCCTCCCTGCTCTGCCACCCCTCTCCTGGGGCCCTCAGTGGCTGTCCTGTGGCTATATTCTGTGGCTGGGGGGCCCGAGACAGAACAGCAAAATGGTTCATTTTCGGTGGAATCTTAACCCTTTGTTCCCCTAGTTCTCACTCTTCTCAAGCCTCCTGGGACTGGGACACATTTGCAATAAAGGAAAGGTTTGTGGTGCTCATTGCAGCAGGTATCTCATGGGAAAAAAAATATGAAAAGGTGTCTTTCTTCGGTCCATTTCATTTGTAAGAACAAACCTGAAAAAAAAATATTTATCACTCTGAGTACTTCTGAAAATGACCCATGGTTTCACTTTCTGACAATATCATTCCACTTCCTCTTTCCTAGGAAACTGATGAGAATAAAATTTCCTTGACTTTAAAACCTAAGCAATAGTTTTTCTTGGAAGCTACACTATATGGTCAATTGATTTTTCTCAGTGTTATCAAAGTAAATATACATAGTGTAAAAATCAAGTAATGCAGAGAGTTTATAACAAAAAGCAACAGTCCATCTTCCACTCCATCCTTATACTCAGTCACAATCCAGATATAACAGCTTTGAATGTGCATGTCCTGGTATTTATCTCTATTGCTCTAAAGAGTATTGTTTCAGGAAAAACTCTGCAAACAGTGTTTTTCCTCTGTTCTCACACCACCACAACAATCATCAACGCAAAAAAAGACTTCTGTGACCAAACGTGTGAGGTTTTTTTCCCACACACACCAACCGTGAACACCAGAGGGGTGATCTCCAATTCACTGCCAACACTATGGATCCAGAGATAGCATCAGATCCCACAGCTCAGTCTCCAAGACTGCTGCCCCCAACTCCCCAGACACCAGTCACAAGTCTGGGCCCCTGGAACTTCAGACCAACCAGCTTCAAGTTGCGGCTCTCACAACTCACAGAATACAGGGAAGCATTTATGTTTACTAGTTTATTATAAAAGATATTGCAAAGGACACAGGTGAAGAGATGCATAGGGTGAGGGATAGGGTAAGGGGTAGGGAGTTTCCATGACCTCCCTGGGGCACCGCCCTCCAGGGGCTGGTGCAAGGAAGGGAAGGTCAGAGAGATTCCATTTCCTAAGGCCTAACACACCCAACATGATAACACAAGACTGTAACATGGCCTATGGGAGTTATAAATAAGCCAGGACCTGTGAATGAAAACATATATATATATATATATATATATATAAACATCATGAGTATGTTTATGCTGGCCAGGCATGGTGAATCATGCCTATCATCCCAGTTCTTTGGGAGGCCAAGTGGGGAGGATCGCTTGAGGCCAGAAGTTCAAGACCAGCCTAGGTAACACAGCAAGGCCCCATTCCCATCTCTACAAAACATAAATTTTTTAAATTGCAGGGAAAAAAGAGTATGTTTATGTTGCTTTTTGGACAAACTCTTCAAGAGTTAAAAAAGAGACAAAGAGAAAATATGAGAGGAAAGATAGACAAAGAACCAGGAGTCAAACATTTGAATAAAAGGAAAAAACTGAGAAAGCGGAGAGAAGGAAATTCTGTCTACCCACCTACCTATCATCTATCTTTCTATCTGCCTGTCTATCCATCTGGTTCCCCAAGGCTAAAGAAGGTGAGATTCTCATTTCTGTTTGTTAAACAAAGTGGCTGCCTTCTGACATGTGCCTCTTCTTAAGTCCAGTGTTCTTTCAACCTCATTGGTCTCTGCAAAACCCAATTTCACAGGCCCCTACTGAGAACCAGCTTCCAGTCTCCATTTCTTTTTTTTCCTCTTTGTTCTTCTTCCCCTATTGCTCTCTTTTGTCCTGTAAAATGATCTGAAACAAAACCTCTCCCGTGTGCATGCCTAGAGGGTGAGTTATCCCAGGTAGCTAACACTTTGCTCCCTTAAGAATAAATCCCCAGTCGGGCACAGTGGCTCATGCCTGTAATCCCAGCACTTTGGGAGGCCGAGGCGGGTGGATCACGAGGTCAAGAGATCGAGACCATCCTGGTCAACATGGTGAAACCCCGTCTCTACTGAAAATACAGAAAAATTAGCTGGGCATGGTGGTGCGTGCCCGTAATCCCAGCTACTCAGGAGGCTGAAGCAGGAGAATTGCCTGAACCCAGGAGGCGGAGGTTGCAGTGAGCCAAGATCGCGCCATTGCACTCCAGCCTGGGTAACAAGAGTGAAACCCCATCTCAAAAAAAAAAAAAAAAAAAAAAAAGAATAAATCCCCAGGCCAGGCAGGCAGGTGGCTCACACCTGTAATCACAGCACTTTGGGAGGCAGAGGCAGGTGGGTCACTTGAGATCAGGAGTTGGAGACCAACCCGGCCAACATGGTGAAACCCCCTGTCTACTGAAAAAATACAAAAATTAGCTGGGCCTGGTGGCACGCACCTGTAATCCCAGCTACTCGGGAGGCTGAGCCAGAATGGCTTGAACTCAGGAGACAGAGCCTGCAGAAAGCCGAGACTGAGACGCTGCACTCCATCTTGGGCTGCAGAGCGAGACTCTGTCTCAAAAAATGAAAAAAAAAAAATCCCCAATACATCTTAGATAAATCACAAAGGAATCATGTTGAGCAAAAAAGTAAGCTGCAGAATGTTGTGTATACAAGAGCACTAGTTATACATTACTGGTTTTGCCACATACAATGTTATCAATAGCCAAATAACATTATATTATATCAAGCCAAAATGTCAGTAAAAAAACAAAGTTTGCAACTGAAAATCCAAACCATAATATAACAACTTAATAAAGATACTATACTAATAATACAAACACATTTTAAAATTTTCAGCCAAATTAAGTCTTTGTAGTAAGAGTGACTTTATAGCAGCGTAATTCTGCTGCCTGCCTCGGTACCTTGTTATACCATTAATAGTACTCAGAAGCATGAATCTGAAATAGTACTGTGTAAACATGTATGGTGTTTCCACTAACTAAACCGTAACACAGGAAATTGATTCTCCTGTAACCAAGATTCCTGAATATCTCCCAATGATCTCTCAAGGATCATTTTTACTATAATATGCAAATGAAATGGCCAAGTGCCCATTCCATGGATGAAGGGAACCCAACCCCTCCCCAGGATCTCCGTGAATTCCTGGAGGCTACTCCTATTAGTCTATCCTGCAGCCTGCACCCCACTGTCACTGGGAGCTTATCACGTGCTGTTCTGGCTCATTGTCCACAGGTTGCCTGTGGCTTGGAAAATCATGCACACATATCATTCCTCCTAGGCTCTACTCATACAAGCTTGTGTGTTACGCAGTTTTTTTGGTTTTGTTTTTGTTTTCTGAGACAGAGTTTTGTTCTATCACCCAGGCTGGAGTGTGGTGGCACGATCTCGGCTCACTGCAACCTCTGCCTCCTGAATTCAAGCGATTCTTCTGCCTCAGCCTCCCGAATAGCTAGGATTACAGGCACGCAGTACCCTGCCTAGCTAATTTTTTGTATTTTTAGTAGAGATGGGCTTTCACCATGATGACCAAGCTGGTTTCAAACTCCTGACCTCAAGTGATCTGCCCACCTCAGCCTCCTAAAGTGCTAGGATTACAGGCATGAGCCACTATGCCTGGCCTTCGTTTTAGTTTTGAGATGTAGTCTTGCTCTGTCATCCAGGCTGGAATGTAGTGGCATAATCTCAGCTCACTGCAACCTCCGCCTCCTGGCTTTAAGTGATTCTCCCGTCTCAGCTTCCCGAGTAGCTGGGACTACAGGTGCAAGCCACCACACCTGGCTAATTTTTGTATTTTTAATAGAGACAGGGTTTTGCCATGTTGGACAGGCTGGTCTTAAACTCCTCACCTGAAGTGATCTGCCCGCCTCGGCCTCCCAAAGTCCTGGGATTACAGGCGTGAGCCACCGCACCCAGCCATGTTATACAGTTGTTTTTTTTGTTTGTTTGTTTTTGAGATGGAGTTTCACTCTTGTTACCCAGGCTGGAGTGCAATGGCACGATCTCGGCTCACCGCAACCTCCGCCTCCTGTGTTCAGGCAATTCTCCTGCCTCAGCCTCATGAGTAGCTGGGATTACAGGCACATGCCACCATGCCCAGCTAATTGTTCTGTATTTTTAGTAGAGACGGGGTTTCACCATGTTGACCAGGATGGTCTCAATCTCTTGACCTCGTGATCCACCCGCCTTGGCCTCCCAAAGTGCTGGGATTACAGGCGTGAGCCACCGCGCCCGGCCTGTTATACAGTTTTATTGGAGGTTTGATGGCAATAAAAGGCGACATCACAGCATAACCTAGGTAGCAATTTAAGGCTGAACATGAGACATAACTGTCCTAGAAACGCCTTGGTCATTCGCCACTACAGGAACTTCCTAACCAGGCTCTAACTTGCCGCTCTCTTCTTGACCTCTCCCTCTGCTGCTAACCTTTTCCAAGATTTTCCCCCTCTTTGGTCTGTCAGCCTCCAGCCCCCAAATTCCTCTTAATTCTCTCATGCAGACCAACTCAGTTTGCTATATATCTTCAGCTTCACCCTTCTGACCATATCTCACTCAAAGAGACCTGTCCAGGTATTTTTGTAACCCTCACCTCAAGCAAAAGCTCTCAAAAGTCTCTCTCCCCTGCTATGTCTTGTCCTTGTGATTAAAAACAACTGCAGTCAATTATTGCTTTAAATGGCACCTTCCCCCTCCTGCCACATGTTTGAAAGAGCAGTGATGTCTACTATTTCTAGAGTGCCCAGAAGGTACATGCTTGATCTCCAGTCCTCACAAACCTCAGTGAAGTATGAGGTATCATTCCCATATTACAGATGAGGCTCACAGATGACTTGCCTGAGTTCCCCCAGCTGCTAATTAGTAGGGTATGGCTGTGAACCAGTGCCTGATTCCTAAGCAGATATCTGCATCTCTACACAACACAGTAGACTAGCCTGGTACAGTGGCTCACGCCTGTAATCCCAGCACTTTGGGAGGCTGAGGCAGGTGGATCATCTGAGGTCAGGAGTTTCAGACCAGTCTGGACAACATGGTGAAACCCTGTCTCTACTAAAAATACAAAAATTAGCCGGGGGTGGTGGTGGGTGCCTGTAGTCCTGGCTACTCTGGAGGCTGAGGTAGGAGAATCACTTGAACCCAGGAAGCGGAGGTTGCAGTGAGCTGAGATTGCATCATTGCACTCCAGCCTGGGTGATGGAATGAGACTCTGACTCAAAAAAAAGAAAACAAAAAACACACGGTAGATAACTACCCCACTCCACCCCACACCAGGACGTCTTTAATTTATGTCTCCTCTTCTCTCTTCATTCTTCCCAGGATTCCACTGCAATGAGTTGGTGGAGGAACAATTTCTGGATCATCTTAGCTGTGGCCATCATCGTTGTCTCTGTGGGCCTGGGCTTCATCCTGTACTGTGTCTGTAAGTGGCAGCTTAGACAAGGTAATGGCCATCTTACCTGGGCAACTGGAGTGGGGAGCCAGGTGGTTATCGGTATAGTAGAGCTCCTTTAGGGCAAGAAGATAAATTCTGGGCCTGAATGGGCTGAATTTGGGATCAAGCATCTTGCATTCTGGGTTTGAGTCCTAGCCCTGCCACTACATTGTGGTTTTGGGCCTCAGTTTCCTCATCTGCATAGTGAAGGGAGGGACATCAACTAATCTCCAAGAGCCCTCCAGCCCTAATCATCTGAGTGAGAGCAGAATCTGTTTCAAGGCACAGTATACTCAAGTGCTTTCTCTTTCCTATGTGGCTACTGATAACAGCATCTTGCAAGAACACAAGTATATGGAATATTAAGAACTGTCTTGGCTGGGCACAGTGACAGCACTTTAGGAGGCCCAGGAAGGGGATCACCCGAGGTCAGGAGTTCGAGACCAGCCTGACCAAAATGGCGAGACTCTGTCTCTACTAAAAATACAAAAATTAGCTGGATGTGGTGACAGGCGCCTGTAATCCCAGCTACTCAGGAGGCTGAGGCAGGAGAATCACTTGAACCCGAGAGGCAGAGGTTGGAGTGAGACTGTGCCACTGCACTCCAGCCTGGGCGACAAGAGCAAGACTCCAACTCCAAATAAGTAAATAAATAACTGTCTTGAGGAATAAAATGTGGACTCAACCCACAGCCAACATGTTTGGCCACCATGATTGCCTTCTCTGAGACCATACTCTGAATTTTCTGATATTATCCCCACCTAGACCAGAAACCTCTTGGTACCCTCAGACATAAATAAGTGGCCTGAGGATTAACACTAACTTTAGATTATCTGTAAGTGGGGTTTCAACTTTCCTGTTCATCTCCAGAAACATGAAAGCCTTGATTCAATGGTGTGTTATCTTGACATCTCATCACTTTAAATAATGACCTAAGCAGGGAGTACACCTGGGGATGGTAAGCATACTGAGAGGTACAGCCACCTTTCCTGCACAGGCATCCCTCAATGATCAAGCCACTATCCACTCACTGCATCTAAACACAGCCTCAAAATTCCTGCTCAGCTGAGTGCTGAAAAGTCAGGGATACACAAGAAGTGAAATCTTTTTGTCATTCTTCTCAATCTCTCTTTAGAGACAAGAAAGTTAAGGTTCAAAGGAAGATGGGAGCTTAACTGAAATGCCATAGGAATTGGTGGCAGAGTTGGGACCAGAACTCAGGTCTGCCAGGCTTCCAGTTCAATGTTCTTTCTCCTCTATTGTAATTAATGTTTTAATACAAAAAACTGTTTTCTGGGACCCTACAGTCCTCTATCCTTTTGTCTTTTTTTTTTTTTTTTTTTTCAGACAGAGTCGTACTCTGTCATCCAGGCTGCAGTGCAGTGGAGTGATATCCGCTTACTGCAAACTCCACCTCCCAGGTTCAGCTGATTCTCCTGCCTCAGCCTCCCGAGCAGGTGGGATTACAGGCATGCGCCACCACACCCGGCTAATTTTTGTATTTTTAGTAGAGACGGGGTTTCACCATGTTGGCCAGACTGATCTCAAACTCCCAACCTCAAATGATTCACCCACCTTGGCCTCCCAAACTGCTGGGATTACAGGCATGAGCCACTGTGCCCAGCCTTTTTAAAAAGTTTTCATTCTTGCTGAGTGCAGTGGCTCACACCTGTAATCTTAGCTCTTTGGGAGGCTAAGGTGGGTGAATCATTTGAGGTTGGGAGTTTGAGATCAGTCTGGCCAACATGGTGAAACCCCGTCTCTACTAAAAATACAAAAATTAGCTGGGCGTGGTGCCAGACACCTGTAATCCCAGCTACTGGGGAGGCTGAGGCAGGAGAATTGCTTGAACCTGGGAGCAGTGAGCTGAGATTGTGCCACTGTATTCCAGCCTGGGCGACAAGAATAAGACTCCATCTAGGGGAAAAAAAGTTTCCATTCTCAAATAGGAACAAAAGAATGACCCTGAACAAAAACGTTACTTACTTTCCTTTTGTCCTCAACCACTCCTATTAACAAGCAGGCTATAATTAATAACAATTTATATGTCCAGCACATCACAGTTTACAAACTGCTTTTCTGATTCTTTATCTGATTTCCTCCCAACCACACTTTTAATTATTCATTCAACCAACATTTCTGGGTGCTACCTAAGTGCCAGGCGTAGAGGAAATAAACAACCACCCACACTGGGTTAATGCACAGGCTCTATGGTCAGACGGCCTGGATTCAAAGTCCAACTCTATCATTTATTACCTCTGTGTCCCTAAGTGTGTCTTCTCTGAGCTAAATTCGAAAATCACAACTTTTGCTAATTCTTCTTAAATGAATATGATTTTCCCCCTCTTAGGCAAGAAATGGGAAATTGCCAAGCCCTTGAAACACAACCAAGCAGATGAAGAAAAGATGTATGAGTAAGTGGTGGGGAAATCCTTCTGCTTTTTACTTTTGAGACCTGCCTGCTCACTTCCACTCTTGCCCCTCCAATACTGAAACAGAATGACATCACATTTCCTGTAGAGCTGGTGAAACGTCACACCTGCCAAATCTCTCCACATATGGGCAGAGACTCAGGAAGGACATCGTGGATGTAGGGCAGGTCCTCCCTCCTCTCATCTCTCTCTCTCGTTTTTTCCAAGATGGAGTCTTGTTGTTGCCCACGATTGAGTGCAATGAAGCAATCTCGGCTCCCTGCAACCTCCACCTCCCAAGTTCTAGTGATTCTCCTGCAGACACTCTTATTAGGCAGGACAGTCCAAGGGTTTAGAGATTATTTCCCAGAAGTCAGTCCAGAGCCAGTCCTTTCTTTGGAATATACACACTATCTAAAACAAAACCTATGCTTGGAGTGAGGTGCAGTGGCTCATGCCTGTAATCTCAGCACTTTGAAAGGCCAAGGTGGGAGGATCACTTGAGGCCAGGAGTTCAAGACCAGCCTGGACAACAAAGTGAGACCCTGTCTACAAAACATTTTTAAATCTATGCTTTTCTTTCTTTTTTTATTTTTATTTAAAAAAAAATAAAGACACGGTTTCACCATGTTGGTCAGGCTGGTCTTGAACTCCCGACCTCAGGTGATCCGCCCGCCTTGGCCTCCAAAGTGCTTGGATTACAGGCGTGAGCCACCACGCCCGGCCAAATCTATGCTTTTCTAAAATGGCTTTTGTTGTAGCCTCAGGGGTCCAGCAAATAAGATCCCCCTGCCTCCATCAATTCTGATCCCCTTCAGGAATAAGATAAATATGTCAGACAGCCAGGTGGCTAAAATATTGCCTTTATTAAGAATAAAAATTGGGCCGGGTGCAGTGGCTCACACCTGTAATCCCAGTCTTTGGGAGGCTGAGGCAGGCGAATCACCTGAGGTCAGGAGTTTGAGACAAGCCTGGCTAACATGGGTTTAGTAGAAACCCCGTCTCTACTAAAAATACAGAAATTAGCCAGGCATGGTGGTGTGTGCCTGTAATCCCAGCTATTTGGGAGGCTGAGGCAGGAGAATTGCTTGAACCCAGGAGGCGGAGTTTGCAGTGAGCCAAGATCATGCCACTACACTCCAGCCTGGGCAACAAGTGAAACTCCATCTCAAAAAAAAAAAAAAAAAGCAAAAAAATAAAACTGGGATTGGCTAAGGGCAGTGGTTCATGCCTATAATCCCAGTACCTTGGGAAACCGAACTGGGAGGACGGCTTGAGGCCAGGAGTTTGAGACCAGCCTGGGCAACATAGAGGAGCCCCAATGAAAAAAATACCAAAATTAGCCGGGTATGGTGGCATCTGCTTGTAGTCTCAGCTACTTGGGAGGCTAAGGTGGGAGGATCACTTGAACCCATGAGGTCGAGGCAGCCATGAGCTGTGATGGTGCCACTGCTCTCCAACTTGGGTGTCAAAGCAAAACCCTGTCTCAAAAAAACAAAACACAAGCAAACAAAAAATAAAACTGGGATTGCAGAATGTGGTTCTTTTCTGTGAACTAGCGAGTTTCCTAATTTGAAACTGGGTGACTTTCCTGCCCAGTTCACAGGCAGCTCTGGAAAACCTCAGGTCTCCCCTACTGAGCAGACCCCTTTCTCTGAATGGCAAAGATGGGAGCATGATTTGTGATTTCTACAGTCAGGCCAGCAATAGAGGAGAAAGTGAGAGGAGCCAGACTTTCCCCAAATTTAGCAGTCAGATGAATTGCTTTCTTCTCTTAGGAAGAGCTACAGAGGGATGGTGAGAGCCACCAATGGAGCTCTATCCCCATGTCTCCACCTGCACTCACCACAATAACCTAAAAATGTTTATTCATTCCTAGGGGGACTTTATAGCATATAGGAATCAAATCAGTGTGTAAGGTTTGTTCTTTCTTTTTGCTTTCTCTTTGCTTGAGTTCTTCTCTGAAATTATATGCAAAGAGGTGTGGGTCTTCATCACACATTCTTCTGTATACATCACAGAGGCTCTTAAATTGTGGGATGGAGAGCTGGCGGGGCCAAAGAGTAGGGTCCATGTCTGCCAGCTCTAACAGCCTGCCTGTGCTTTCCAAGCGCTGCGCTTCAGGGAATAACATTCCGAGCCCTCGATGGCAGTATTTCCTTTGAAACTGAAATACATTCTGGACAACTTTAGGCTGCTCTATCTGGGGGTGTATCAAGGGAGTGAAGTGCACCACACCCACGTCTACCTCTGGTTTGGGGACAAAAGCTCGTCCTGGAATAGTAAAGATGTGTCGAGGTTCAAAAGTTTCTTCCTTTTGAACTCGGCAAGAACATACCTTACACAGTGTACCTAGGGGGATGGAGGCCCAAGTAAGGACGCTTTCTTAGAGTTTATCCTTTAGTTAAAACTTCTTACCAAAGTAAAATATAAATACAGAAAAATGGACATAGTAAGCAACCTGATGAATTTCCACAAACTGAATAGACCCAGGTAATTGGCACCCAGATCAAGAAAACAGGATATTACTGGCATTTCAGAGGCTTATTTTATATAGCCTTTCAGCTGTTACATCCCAAAGGTAATCACTGTCTGTGATAGCATAAATTAACTTTTTGGTTTTTATGCATTCTATTAATGAAATCATATAGTATGTATTGTTTGGCTTTTTTGCTCAACATCATTTTTATGAGATTCATTGTATGTAGTTGTAGATTGTTCATTCTTTTTGCCATAGAATATTCCACTGTGGGAGTACGCTACGTTTATTTATGTATTTATTTTGAGACAGGGTCTCACTCTGTCAACTAGGCTGGAGTGCAGTGGTGCAATCATAGCTCACTGTAACCTCAAACTCCTGGGCTCAAGTGATCCTCCTGCTTCAGTCTCCTGAGTAGCTGGGACTACAGGTGTATGCCACCACACCTAGCTAATTATTTTGGTTTTTTTGTAGAGACAGGGTCTCCCTGTGTTGCCCAGGGTCTCCCTATATTGCCCTCAAACTCCTGGCCATCTTCCCTCTTTTGCCTCCCAAAGTGCTGGGATTACGGATGTGAACCACCTTGCCCAGTCTCTATACCATAATTAATCTATGCATTCTACTGCTGATAGGCATTTTGGTAGTGTGATGGCAAATTTTATGTGTCTCTGTTTCTCTGGAGAACCCAGACTAACACAGGTAGTGTCCAATTTGGAGCTGTTATGAATAGTGTTGCTCTGAACATTCTAATGCATGTTTTGGTGAACAGATGCAAGCATTTCGACAGGCTGTAGACTCAGCAGTAGAAATGCTGTCTCAAGGTGTATGTATATTCAGCTTTAGGAGTTCATCTGTTTTTTTGTTGTTGTTGTTGGTTTGTTTTGAGACCGAGTCTTGCTCTGTCACCCAGGCTGGAGTGCAGTGGCATGATCTTGGCTCTCTGCAACCTCTGGCTCCCCGGTTCGAGTGAGTCTCCTGCCTCAGCCTCCTGAGTAGCTGGGATTACAGGTGTGCATCATCATGCCCAGCTAATTTTTGTATTTTTTAGTAGACATGGGGTTTCACCATGTTGGCCAGGCTGGTCTCAAACTCCTGACCTCAGGTGATCCACCCACCTTGGCCTCCCAAAGTGCTGGGATTACAGGCGTGTGCCACCATGCCCAGCCCATCTGTTTTGTGAATAGAAATACATCTGGTGCCTATCGCTCCTAATTCAGCTCAGGTGAACCATGTGCTCCATGCTCTGTGTTATAGCACTTTTATTTCCCTCTCCTCGGTTTCAGCCATTTCCTGGGCTAGAGAAAATGGTTTCATTAGGGTGCCAATTACAAATGGGATCCAGGACCTAGAAAGGAAAGCAAATGCTTCCAATTTGTAGAGTCCAAGATTTGAATGTTCAATCCATTCACTTTCCTTGACATTTTATCTTAAATCTGCTGAGAGCAGGCATGGCCCAAACCAAACACTGATTCCCTTTCTCTCTGTCTAGGAATGTTCTTAATGATTCTCCAGGTCAATTACCGCCTCTGCCACCGAGGAATTGGCCTTCTCTAGAAGACTCTTGTAAGTATATTTTACTGGTAGCAGTTTCATTTACAGTTAGGATAACAAGTTTATCAAGGTGTCTTAGAGAGCTCAAGTTGCTGTAACAAAAATACCATAGACTGGGGTGCTTACACAGCAGAAATCTACTTTCTCATTGTTCTGAGGCTGTAAGTCTGAGACTAAGTTGCTGGCCGATTTCTGTGAGGTTTCTGGTGAGGGCTCTCCTCCTGGCTTGCAGACAGCTGCCTTCTTGCTACGTTCCCACAGATGGGCTTTCCTTGGTGCATTCAAGCTGGAGAAGAGCATCAGGGAGCCAGATTTCTGATATTTCTTCTTACAAAGACACTAATCCTGTTGTATCAAGGCCTCGTCCCAATGGCCAAATATAGCCACACTGAGGGTTAAGCCTTGAACACGTGAATTTTGGGGGAACACAAACATTCAGTCTATAACACTAGGATGTATAGATGCAGCAACCTGATTACTTTATTTTACTTTACTTTTATTTTTTTCTTTTTTGAGATAGGGTTTCACCATGTTGGCCAGGCTGATCTTGAACTCCTGACCTCATGTGATCCACCCACCTCAGCCTCCCAGAGTGCTGGGATTACAGGCATGAGCCACTGCTCCCAGCCCTGATTATTTTATTTTTGAAGCAGTCTTGCTCTCTCACCCAGGCTGGAGTACAGTGGTGAGATTTCACCTCGCTGAAATCTCCACCTCCTGGGTTCAAGCTATTTTCTTGCTTCAGCCTCCTGAGTAACTGGGATTATAGGCACGCACCACTACACCCAGCCAATTTTTTGTATATTGAGTAGAGATGGGGTTTCACCATATTGGCCAGGCTGGTCTTGAACTCCTGACCTCAAGTGATCCACCCACCTCGACCTCCAAAAGTGCTGGGATTACAGGCGTGAGCCACCACACCCAGCCAGCATCCTGTTTAAAAGAAACAGCCAGAGGCCAGGCACAGTGGCACACACTTGTAATCCCAACACTTTGGGAGGCCAGGATGGGCAGATCACTTGAGCTCAGAAGTCTGAGAACAGTCTGGGCAACATGGCAAAACCCTGTCTCTATAAAAATTAGCCAGACATGGTGGTGCACACCTATAATCCCAGGTCCTTGGACGGCTGAGGTCGGGGGATCACTTGAGCCTGGGAGGTCTCATCTTAGACAACAGAGTGAGACCCTGTCTCAAAACAAAAAAAGGGATGAAAAAGTGAAAAGAAGGCAGAATAAGTACTGATGCACCCAATATCCTGATATAAATGTGTAAATTAATGTTCAAGTCCTAGCTTGGAACATAAACAGAAAGAAACATGGGGTGTCACTGGGCCTCTCACTTCCTATCAGAAAAACTCTGCCGAGTTCCTTTGACTGGAATGTTCTTCCTTAAGCTCTTTGCACAGCTGGCTTTTTCCTCATCCTTCAGATGTCAGCTCAAAAGTCACCACCTCAAAGAGGCCCTCTCTGACCACTCAACCTAAAGTAGTCCTGCTAATTTCCCTTATGAAACTGGCAGTTATCCAAAATTGTCTTATTTACTTATTGTTCATTTGTGTGCTGTTTCCTCCACTGAAGTATAAACTTCAGAAAAACAGGAACCTTTCTTGTCCACCACTATTAATATTTACCCACTACCTAGAACAGGGCGTGGGGCTTAGTCAATACTTAAGAAAAATATTTTGAGCAGGGTGCGGTGGCTCACGCCTGTAATCCCAATACTTTGGGAGGCCAAGGAGGGTGGATCGCCCGAGGTTGGGAGTTCAAGACCAGCCTGAGCAACATGGAGAAGCCCCATATCTACTAAAAACACAAAAATTAGCCGGGTGTGGTGGTGCATGCCTGTAATCCCAGCTATTCAGGAAGCTGAGGCAGGAGAATTGCTTGAACCTAGGGGGCGGAAGTTGTGGTGAGCCGAGATCGCGCCATTGCACTCCAGTCTGGGCAACAAGATCGAAAATCTGCCTCAAAAAAAAAGAAAAATATTTTGATTGGATAGATAAATATTATTAGCTGACATTTACTGAGCATGCACAGTGTTTCAGGTCCCACACTAAGCACTTTACAGGTTCAGCTCATTCAATCCTCACAACTCTATGAGGCAGGTACGTTTTCATTCCCCTTTGACAGATGAGGACACTGAGGCAAAGAGAAGTGACTTACCCATGGAAAGGGGGAGGAGAAGAAGAGGAGGAGAGGGGAGAGCAGGGGAGACAGCTAATGACTGCTGGAACCTGAACATAAACTCAGATCTGTCAAACTGTAGAGTTCTGCAAGCAGTGGCATTTCAGGTTTGTTTTGTTTTGTTTTGTTTTGTTTTGTTTTGTTTTGTTTTGTGTCTTTTTTTTTTTTTTTTTTTTTTTGAGATGGAGTCTTCCTCTGTCACCAGGCTGGAGTGCAGTGGGCTCACTGCAACCTTCGCCTTCTGGGTTCAAGTGATTCTCCTGCCTCAGCCTCCCGAGTAGCTGGGACTACAGGTGCACACCACCTCACCCAGCTAATTTTTGTATTTTTAGTAGAGATGGGGTTTCGTCATGTTGGCCAGAATGGTCTCGATCTCTTGACCTTGTGATCTACCCACCTCGGCCTCCCAAAATGCTGGGATTACAGGTGGAGTCAACGTGCCTGGCCGCATTTCAGGTTTTTTAAGGAAAAGATGAGATTGTGGGAGAGGCAGTTCCAATCCTCCTCAAAGATGGAGCTGAGCTGTTTCATCATCTTTCTATTACCTATAGACCTGTTCTTTTCTTTCTTTCTTTTTTTTTTTTTTGAGACGGAGTTTCGCTCGTTACCCAGGCTGGAGTGCAATGGCGTGATCTCGGCTCACCGCAACCTCCGCCTCCTAGGTTCAAGCGATTCTCCTGCCACAGCCTCCCAAGTAGCTGAGTCTACAGGCGCACACCACCATGCCCAGCTAATTTTTGTATTTTTAGTAGAGACGGGGTTTCACCATGTTGACCAGGATGGTCTCGATCTCTTGACCTCGTGATCCACCCGCCTTGGCCTCCCAAAGTGCTGGGATTATAGGCGTGAGCCACCGCCCCCGGCCCTTCTTTGGTTCTTTCTTTCTCTCTTTCCTTTCTCTCTCTCTCTCTTTCTCTTTTCTTTCCCTCCCTCCCTACCTGCCTTCCTTCCTTTTTTTTTCTTTCTTTCTTATTTTTGTACTCAGAAAACGATTTGGTTCCAATGCACCTTCCCTCTTTTTTGAGACACAGTCTCGCTCTGCTGCCCAGGCTAGATAGAGTGCAGTGGTGTGATATTGGGTCACCCCAACTTTTGCCTCCTGGGTTCAAGCAATTCTCCTGTCTCAGCCTCCTGAGTAGCTGGGATTACAGGCACCCACCATCATGCCCAGCTAATTTTTGTATTTTTGTAGAGATGAAGTTTTACCACATTGGCCAGGCTGGTATCAAACTCCTGATCTCAGGTGATCCGCCCTCTTTGGCCTCCCAAAGTGCTGGAATTACAGGCATGAGCCACCGCGCCCGGCCTTCTATGGATTTGTTCTGTACTAATTTCACTTTTTGAAAACAATGCCATAACTTCTCTTCTTGGCAGAGAGATTTGTACATAAGCAATTACTGAGAGTGCTAGAAAATAGTGTAATTCACTGGGAGGGGTGTGCCAAAAAGGCAATATGATTAGTTTCACTTCCTTGTGAAAATTAGGATCTGTAACATCACAGCACTCATATGACTACTGGGTTCTGGTCTGTTTCTTTTCATCTATTCTTTTTTTTTTTTTTTTTTTTTTGAGACAGTGTCTTACTATGTTGCCCAGGCTGAAGTGCAGTGGCATGATCATGGCTCATTGTAGCCTCAACCTTCTGGGCTCTGGAGATCCTCTTGCCTCAGCCTCCCAAGTAGCTGGGACTATAGGCACACACCACTGCACCCAGCTAATTTTTAAAATTTTCTATAGAGACGAGTGTCTCCCTATGTTGCCCAAGCTGGTCTGGAATGCCTGGGCTCAAGTGATCCTCCCATCTTGGCCTCCCTACAGGTGTGAGCTCCTGCATCTGACCTGGTCTGTTTCTTTTCTAAGCTTTTGCTTCATGGTTTCCAGGCAGTGCAGTCTTAGGCAGAGAGACATGGGAGTCAAGATGTCTGACAAATATTTTCCATTTACTCACTTGGGTGATCCTGAACTGTGTCATGTCCACGTCTAAATTTCCTCTATAAAATGGAGATCTGGTCCACTAGAAGTGGGAAGATCACTGAAACGTGAAAATCAAACTGAGTCACCTGGTCAAAAATATAAAAACATATGATAGCTCTGCATCTAAGGATCTTTTTGTGTATTCTAGCCCCACAGGAAACCCCAGGTCAGCCACCAGCTACATACTCATTGGTAAATAAAGTTAAAAATAAGAAGACTGTTTCCATTCCGAGCTACATTGAACCTGAAGATGACTATGACGATGTTGAAATCCCTGCAAATACCGAAAAGCATCATTTTGAAACAACCATTTCTTCTTTTTGGCAAAGCTGAAGAGGGTTCACATGATTTATTTTAAAATAATCAAGAATGGTTGAACTTCAGGAGGTCTCTGGACCTTGAAAGCCAGTGGTGATTTTATGAAGCTCTATAAGACAAAGCACTTCCCAAACCTTAGATGAAGACACCCCTGCAATCAGATGACTGCAGCCAGAGGACATAGATGCTCAGCTCTGAGGACTCAGAGGGGTCAGCCTTGTGCTGTTGAGGGAAGTTTCCATGGGGACGACCATGGGCTCCATGGCTCCCCCTATGAGAAACTACTCATTTCTTGGTACTCTTTCCCTCTTCATTCCCTTGGTTTGCATGGTTCTGAGTGATCTTAAATGTCAACATTCGGTTGTACAGACCCTCCCAGGCTCTCATCCCTGGCAAGGCCCTCACCAAGCATGCCGGTCTTTACCCCTTCCACTCTACACACCTCCTGCACTGTGAGGCTGTGGGTGAGTTATAGCTGAATGCTCTTGTGCTCAAGTCCCCACACCACATCTTGCAAGTTTGCAAGGGCAGGGAGTACTTTTTGTTCTTGTGAACCCTCCCTACCTATACACCCTGCAAACCCCAGTGCCTTTTTATGACGTAGGCCAAGGCCAGGCTCACATCTGTAATCTCAGCACTTTGGGAGTCTGAAGCAGGTGGATCACCTGAGGTCGGGAGTTCAAGATCAGCCTGACCAACATGGAGAAACCCCATCTCTATTAAAAATACAAAATTAGCTGGGCATGGTGATGCATGCCTGTAATCCCAGCTACTCAGGAGGCTGAGGCAGGAGAATCGCTTGAACCCAGGAGGCAGAGGTTATGGTGAGCTGAGATTGTGCCATTGCACTCCAGCCTGGGCAACAAGAACAAAACTCCATCTCAAATAAATAAATATATGATGTAGGCAAAATTGACCATAGAGATTTGAGTTTTCACCTAGGTTTTTTCCCATGCTCACAAGATGCTGGTTTCTAAGCAAGTACAGGTTGTACTGTAACAATGGACAAAGGACAAGAGTTACCTTCTGATTTACACCTAGAAGCATCATTTAGCAATAGATGTGTTGGGGGTGCTACAGGAAAAATTATGGGGAACAGGAAAGAAAGAGGGCATGTAACAATGGCATATTCAAGATGAGAGTTGAGGGGGCTTAAAATCCCCTGCCTATCATTTTCATCATCACTTCCTCGAGATCTATAAAAAAGGCCTCAAGCCCCTTCCTTCAAGAACACTCCCTGGGCATCTAGGAGGAGGCACAAGGCCCCAGTGTGATGTACTGCAGCCAATGAGATGCCAGGGAAGTGGGCTGCTGACCTGGAATGGTCCACATACCCAGGGTCTTAGGAAAGCCCAGTAAACCCCAGGGTCTCCTGTCCCAAAAGCACCCAGCAACTTTCTCTAATGTCTCATTTGCCTGGAGTGGTCCACATACCCAGGGTCTTAGTCCATTTGGTCTACTATAACAAAATTCCTTAGACTGGCTAATTTGTTGAAAACAGAAATGCTGCTGACAGTTCTGGAGGCTGGGAAGTCCAAGATCAAGGCACCAGCAGATTTGGTGTTTGGTGAGGGTTCACTCTCTGCCTCACATCTTTTCACCATGTCCTTACTTGATAGAAGGGGAAGGCAGCTCTCTGGGGCCTCTTTTATTTTGTTTTTTGAGACAGAGTCTTACTTTGTCACCCAGGCTGGAGTGCAGTGGCACAATCATAGCTCACTGTAGCCTCAAACTCCTGGGCTCAGGTGATCCTTTCACCTCAGCCTCCTGAGTAGCTGGAACTACAGGCACATGCCACTATGCCCGGTTATTCTTTTTCTGTCTTTTTTTTTTTTCTTTTTTTTTTTTGGTAAAGATGAAGTCTCACTATGTTGCCCAGGCTGGTTTCAAACTACTGGATTTAAATGATCCTCTTGTCTCAGCCTCCCTAAATACTGGGATTATAGGTATGAGCCACTGCACTGGCCTGGGGCCTCTTTTATAAGGGCATTAATCCCATTCATGAGGGCAGGGCTCTCATGATTAATCATCCCAAAGGGCCTGCCTCTTAATACCATCATCTTGGGGTAACATATGAATTCTGGGGGGACACATAGACCATAGCATTCTGCCCCAACCCCACAAAATCCATGTCCTTCTCATATGCAAAATACATTTATTCTATCCCAATAGCCCTAAAAGTCTTAACTCATTCCAACATCAGCTTTGAAGTCTAAGTCAACATCTCAACTAAATGTTGATTCATTCCAACTATGGGCAAAAATCAAGATATGATTCATCCTGAGGCAAACTGCTCTCCAATTATGAGCCTATGAAATCAAACTACTTGTATGCTTCCAAAATACAATGGTGAGACTGACACAGGATAGATATTTCCATTCTAAAAGGGAAAAATAGGAAAGAAGAAAGGGGTAATGGGTTCCAAGCAAGTCTCAACCTTAACAGGGCAAACAACATTAAGTCTTAAGGTTTGAGAATAATTTTTGACTTGATGTCCTAGCCCCCAGATATTGGGATGGGGGTTGGGCCCCCAAGGCTCGGGGCAGCCCTACCCCCATGGCTTTGCTGGGCACAGACTACTCTGCAGCTTTCATGAGTTGGAGTCTCTGGCCTGCAGCTTTTCCAGGCTGGAGCTGCACACTGGTGGCCCTACCACTCTGGGGTCTTGGAGGCACCCCTGTCCCCATGGCTGTGCTGGGCATTGTCCTGGTGGGGGCTCTCTGCAGTGGCCCTGCCCCTTTGACTGTACTCTGTCTGGGCCTCAAACTTCCCTCAGGAATCCTTTGAAATCTAGGTAGAGGTAGCAATGCCCTCACAGCCCGTGTACTTTGTGCACCTGTGGAGATGGAACTGCTTTAATACCACCATGCTTTACTGTCTATGCCTTCCAGAGGGATAGCCTGAGCCACACTTGGGCCCACTTAAGCCATAGCTAGGGTATCTCAGGAACCCTGTGCCAGAATGCAGGGAGCAGAGCCTTGAAATCGCTTTGCTTTCAAGGTCCTAGCTTTCTGGGCCTGTGATGGGCAGGGTAGCCTCTGAAGATCTTCAGAATGCTTTCAGAGTCATTCTTCCACTGTGATGCTGAGCATCTGGCTTCCATCTACCCATACTAATCTCCTTATCAAAAGTTTCCTCGGTCACATTCTTGGTGTTTTCTCTTCAACAGCTTTTTCATTCTTTACAACATGAGCAGGTTGGTAAATTTCTAAATCTTTAAATTCTGCTTCTTTTTTTTTTTTTATTATAAATAACATCTTTGGCCAGGTGTGGTGGCTCATGCCTCTAATCCCAGCCCTTTGGGAGGCCAAGGCAGGTGGATCACCTGAGGTCAGGAGTTCGAGACCAGCCTGGCCAACAATGATTAAACCCTACCTCTACTAAAAATACAAAATTAGCTGGGCGTCATGATGCACACCTGTAATCCCAGCTACTGGGGAGGCTGAGGCAGGAGAATCACTTGAACCCAGGAAGCAGAGGTTGCAGTGAGCTGATATTGCACCATTGCACTCCAGCCTGGGCTAAAAGAGTGAAATTCCATCTCTAAAAAATAAATAAATAACATGTTTAATTGGTTTCTCTCTGCTAGCATTTTACTATGGGCATTCAATAGAAGCTTTGCTGCACTCTCAACACTTTACTCAGATATTTTTTCCACCAAATATCCTATTTCATCACTCAGAATTTCTAACTTCCATAAAATACTAGGACACACAATTCACCCACATTCTTTGCCACTTTATAGGATAATTTTTCCTCCAGTTCCCAATAACATGTTCTTCATTTTCATCCGAGACCTCATCAGAATGGCCTTTAACATCCATACTTCTACTAACATTCTGTTACAACCTCTTAGGTGATCTCTAAGAAAATTGAGGCTTTCTCTGTAGCTCTCCTCTTCTTCTGAGCCCTTACCAGAATCACCCTTCACAATCTGTTTACAACAATACAGGCCTTTCTGTGTGTGAGAGACAGAGTCTCATTATGTCACCCAGGCTGGAGTGCAGTGGCTCGATCTTGGCTCACTGCAACCTCCACCTCCCAGGTTCAAGCAATTCTCATGTCTCAGCCTCCCTAGTAGCTGGGATCATAAGGGTGTGTCACCACACCTGGCTAATTTTTGTTTTTTTAGTAGAGATCAGTTCTCACCCTGTTGGCCAGGCTGGTCTCAAGCGCCTGACCTCAAGTGATCTGCCCACCTCAGCCTCCCAAAGTGCTTGGATTACAGGCATGAGCCACTGTACCAGCCAATACAGGCTTTTTCTAGCATGCACTTCAAAACTCAGGCTCTACCCATTACTTAGTTCCAAAGCCACTCCCAAATTTTTAGATGTTTGTTATGACAGCACCCAGTTCTCAGCACTGATTTCTGTCTTTATCGGGACTGCTAAAACAAAAATACCTTAGGCTAGGTGCGGTGGCTCACACCTGTAATCTCAGCACTTTGGGAGGCTGAGGTGGGTGTCTCACTTGAGGTCAGGAGTTTGAGACCAGCCTGCCCAACATGATGAGACCCTCTCTCTATTAAAAATACAAAAATTAGCTGGGCAGGTGGCGTGTATCTGCAATCCCAGCTACTCAGGAGGCTGAGGCACAAGAATTGCTTGAACCCAGGAGGCAAAGTTTGCAGTGAGCCAAGATTGTGTCACTGCACTACTCCAGCCTAGGCAACAGAGCAAAACTCTATCTCAAAAAAAAGAAAAAAGAAAGAAAGAAAAGAAAAAGAAAAAAGAAAAAAATGCCTTAAACTGGGTAATTTATAAAGAACAAAAATGCATAGGCCAGGCACGGTGGCTTATACCTGTAATCCCAGTACTTTGGGAGGCCAAGGAGGGCAGATCATGAGGTGAAGAGTCTGAGACCAGCCTGGACAAAATGGTAAAACTCCATCTCTACTAAAAATGCAAAAATTAGCCAGGTGTGGTGGCACATGCCTGTAGTCCCAACTACACGGGAGGCTGAGGCAGGAGAATTGTTTGAACTAGGGAGGCAGAGGTTGCAGTGAGCCGAGATCGTGCCATGGCACTCCAGCCTGGGCAAGAAGAGTAAAACTCTGACTCAAAAAAAAAAAAAAAAAAAGGAAAGAAATGTATTGCTGACGACAGTTCTGGAACCTGGGAGTCCAAGATCACCGAGCCAGCAGATTTGGTGACTGGCGAGGACTCACTCTGCTTCAAAGATGGTGCCTTCTTGCTGTGTCCTCTCACATGGCAAAAGAGAGGACAGCCTCTGGGGCCTCTTTTATAAAGGCATTAATCCCATTGAGGAGGGCAGGACCCTTGTGACCTAATTACTTCCCAAGGGCTCCACCTCTGAATACCATCATCTTGAAGATTAATTTCAACATATGAATTCTGAGGGAACAAATATTCAGACTGTAGAGCCCAGCTATAGGAGAGGGTGGGAAGTGAAAGCTGGGCATGTCCCGTTTTTCTGGCTAGAGGTGGGCTTTGCCATCAAGAGAAATAGAGGAAAGAACTGCTAGATAGGCAACTGCCATCTCTCTGAGTCAGTTCAGTATTACAAATACACTATTCATTATTTGTTATTTTTTCAGGTAGAATCTCAAAGGTGACCAGGCATAGTGGTTCACATCTGTAATCCCAGCACTTTGGGAGGCCGAGGAGGGAGAATCGCTTAAGCCTAGGAATTCAAGACCAACCTGGGCAACATAGGGAGACCCTGTCTCTACAGAAAAAAATTTTTAATGTTTATTTTATGTACAAAGAATTATCATGGTTTTCATGGTAGATGCCTTAGATAATCCTTTAAAGGAAGATCATTTAATCCAACATAACGAAACCGGTATCTTTAGCGTACTGACAGAAACACTGGCAGCACATATTGAGGCCATATTTCTGGATCAGACCGTGCTGGTTTGAACAGATGCGACAAGAGTGAGAACCCTGGCCGAATTTTTGCGGGTGGATCCAGTACAGCTGCTGGTGACCCATCTTGCTCTCAAGAGCACAACAAGGTAAAAGGAAGGAGCTAGCCCACACATGCGCTCTTCAAATTTTTTAGAGAAAAATTTTAAAATATTGATTCCTATGGACACATACAATACATAATAAATAAATAATAAATTTTAAAATAAGCCAAGCATGGTGGCACATGCTTGTAGTCCCAGCTACTCAGGAGGCTGAGGTGTAAGGATCACTTGAGTCCAGGAGGCCAAGGCTGCAGTGACCTGTGATCAAACCACTGGACTCCAGCCTGGGCAACAAAAAGAGAGATTTTTTTTTTTTTTAGACAGGGTCTCACTCTGTTACCCAGGCTGGGGTGCTGTGGTGCAATCATGGCTCACTGCAGCCTAAAACCCCTGGACTCAAACTCTTGAAGTCAGGCGATCCTCCCACCTCAGCCCCCTAAGTAGTTGGGATGGTAGGTGTGTACCACCATACCTGGCTAATTTATTATTTTTTGTAGAGATGGGAGTCTTACTATGTTAAAAGCCTCTTGGAGCTGGAGCTCTAGGAAAAGCCTCTTTACTGGACTGGGAGTGGTAGTTCACACTTCTCATCTCAGTACTTTGGGAAGCCGAGGTGAGAGGATTATTTAAGACCAAGAGCTCAAGGCCAGCCTGGGCAACATAGCAAGCCCAGGGGTTTGAGGCTGCAGTGAGTCATGATTGCACTACAGTACCCACCTTGGGTAACAGAGTGAGACCCTGTTTCAAAAAAAAAAAAAAAAGCCTCTTTACTGGTCTCTTCTCCTCCAATGCATCATCTCCCGTTTGGTGTCAGAGTAAACTTTCTAAAACACACATCTGATGAAGGTATGATTGCGTTTAAAATCCTTCAATCCCTTTTACGTACAAGGATTAAGTCCAAACTCCTTAGCACACCATTCAGGGCCCTGCTAATCTGGCCCCACTAGCCTCATTTAAGCACCTCCTCTTCTTCCACTATGCACTGACCTTGAGAAATGACTGGCAGTTCCTTGAAAACTATGGATTTATACATTCTCCTCTTTCTGCTTGGAATGCCCTTCCCCTCTATCTCCACCCAGTTAACTCCAACTCACCCCTTAGAACCCAAGTGGAGCAGACAAGTGCAGTGGCTCACACCTGTAATCCCAGCACTTGGGGAGGTCAAGACGGGTGGATCACCTGAGGTCAGGAGTTTGAGACCAGCTTAGCCAACATGGGTGAAACCCTATCTCTACTAAAAATAGAAAAAATTATCTGGGCATGGTGGTGAGCACCTGCAATCCCAGCTACTCAGGAGGCTGAGGCAGGAGAATCGCTGGAACCCAGGAGGCAGAGATTACAATAAGCCAAGATTGCACCGTTGCACTCCAGCCTGGGCAAAAAGAGCAAAACTCTGCCTCAAAAAAAAAAAAAAGAACCCAAGTGACGCATCATTCCCTCCGCTCCCCTCCCCTGCCCTGCCCTGCCCTCCCCTCCCCTTCCCTCCTCTGCCCTCCCCTCCCCTTCTCTCCCCTCCCCTCCCCTCGCCTCCCTCCTTTATTCCTTTTGTTTTTTGGGTTTTTATCTTTTCTTTTTTTTATGAGACAGGGTCTTGCTCTCTCATCCAGTCTAGAGTGTAGTGGTGCAATCACAGGTCACTGCAGCCTCAACCTCCTGGGCTTAAGTAATCCTCACTTCAGCCTCCCCAGTAGCTGGGGACTACAGGCATATGTCACCATGCCTGGCTAATTTTTGTGGGGTTTTTTTGCTCTCTCACCCAGTCTGGAGTGTAGTGGTGCAATCACAGCTCATGCAGCCTCAACCTCCTGGGCTTAAGCAATCCTCACTTCAGCCTCCCCAGTAGCTGGGGACTACAGGCACATGGCACCATGCCCAGGTAATTTTTGTGGGTTTTTTTTTTTAGAGATGGGGGTCTCACTATGTTGCCCAGGCTGGTCCCGAACTCCTGGGCTCAATTGATCCTCCCACCTCAGCCCCTAAAAGTGCTGGAATTACAGGCATGAGTCACTGCACCCAGCCCATAATGCAAAATTATCACTATCTTGTGATTACACTTTTCTCTTTCCCATTAGATACTGGGATTCTTCAGGGGTAGGATTATGTCTTAGTCATAGGGTAACTCTGCATTCAGGTTGCCTCCAGACAGTTTGGCTTTTGTTTGGTGTCTCAGTATCATTAATAGCACTCTTTTTCACTCTCAAAAGTGTCCTGATGATGATTTCTAAGTTTTGACTCTTTCTTTTTTTTTTTTTGAGACAGAGTCTCACTCTGTCTCCCAGGCTGGAGTGTAGTAGCACGATCCCACTGCAACCTCCACCTCCCAGTTTCCAGCTATTCTCCTACCTCAGGCTCCCAAGTAGCTGGGATTACAGGTGCCCACCACCACCACACCCAGCTAATTTTTGTATTTTAGTAGAGATGGGATTTCACCATGTTGGCCAGGCTGGTCTTGAACTTCTGACCTCAAGCCATCCACCTGCCTTGGCCTCCCAAAGTGTTGGAATTATAGGTGTGAGCCACCACGCTCAGCGAATTTTGACTCTTTAAAGAGATGCAGATAAAGTCAGTAATCCAAAAGGCTAAGACCAACAATTTTGGTTTATCTTCCTGTTGAAAGGACCCTCCATACAAAACTCCACATTCAAACCTATTCATGCCTGTATCAACAACTTTAGAACCCACTAACTGGCAGGAGTCTGGTTATTATGACAAACGAATACAGCGAACCATCTTTTCTGCCAAGGATACGGTTCCCTCAAATAACCCCACTAATAGCTAGATAATTCCCTAAAGACAGATTAAAAAAATTTTTCCAGTCAGGCTCAGTGGCTCACGCCTATAATCCCAGCACTTTGGGAGGCCGAGTCGGGAAGATCATGAGGTCAAGAAATAGAGACCAAAAAAAAAAAAAAAAAGAAAGAAATTGAGACCATCCTGGCCAACAAGGCGAAATCCTGTCTCTACTAAAATTACAAAAATCAGCTGGGAGTGGTGGTGTGCACCTGTAATCCCAGCTACTCAGGAGGCTGAAGCAGAAGAATCGCTTGAACCTGGGAGGGAGAAGTTGCCGTGAGCCGAGATTGCACGACTGTACTCTACCCTGGTGACAGAGCGAGACTATGTCTCAAACAAACAAACAAAAATGAAACAATTTCCATTTGTTTTTGTGATGTATGTTGTATCATAGTATTATTTCTGCGTGGACATGTCTCCTGAATTGGAGTGTGCTTCTGTGTGTAACCTCTGCTTTCCCTGAGTGCACATTTGTGTGCTCTGCCATGGCTAAGTGGCAGAATGGAACCTCACTTAAATTAACAGTTGGTTGCTAAACACCCTCCAGCATAAATAGACAGGTAACTTTTGACTGTGGTCGAATTTCATTTTACTTGAGGAGAGTGTGCACTTAACTATGTGCCAGACTACTGTCAGAAACAGTCAATTAATATCACTGCACTTGCCCCTTAACTGTAAAACTCAACCTCTCGTATTGATCAACATATTTCTTTTTTTCTTTTTTGAGATGGAGTTTCGCTTTTTTGCTCAGGCTAGAGTGAAGTGGTGTAATCTTGGCTCACTGCAACCACCTTTCCCCCACTCCACCTGGGTTCAAGTGATTCTCCTGCCTCAGTCTCCCTAGTAGCTGGGATTATAGGCACCCATCACTACGCCCGGCTAATTTTTGTATTTTTAGTACAGATGGAGTTTCACCATATTGGCCAGGCTGGTCTCCAACTCCTGACCTCAGGTGATCTACCCATCTCGGCTTCTCAAAGTGCTAAGATTACAGGTGTGAGCCACCGCGCCTGGCCTGATCAACATATTTCATTGCCAAAATTTAATGCCATGGGCCAGGCGAGGTGGCTCACGTCTATAATCCTAGCACTTTGGGAGGCCGAGGTGGATCACCTGAGGTCAGGAGTTCAAGACCAGCCTGGCCATCATGGTGAAACCCCATCTTTAAAAAAATAATAATAAAAATAAAAAATAAAAAAATGTAATGCCATTAAAGTTTTAGAACACCTACACTTGAACGATTTAAATATTCTATAAACAATCAAAAAACAGCCCTAAATTGGTTAAAATAAACTCTCATTTATAAGTGAACTAGAAACTAACAGACTTTGAGTTGTTTTAACATTAGATACCTCCATATATTTTTTTTTTTTTTACAAATTAGGTGTTAGTGGAAAATGGTTTTAACAAAAATCGCAGAAGGTAGTATTTGAGAATAATGAAATTCCCCTGATGTTAAAAAAGGTTTATTTGCATAACTTATACACTTTTACCCCCACAAGCCACCAAGCAAAAATAAATTTTCCGATACATGTAATGTTGATTCTACAAAGCTATCCTCAGTGACCAAGAAAAACTTCCTCTGAGAACATTTAAGACAAAATCACCCTGGTTTTCATAGTATTGTTTAGAAAAGTTAATGAATATTTCATAGACCAACTCACTGTTGTATCACTAGCCTACTTTATTTATTTTTCTTTTACTAGCCTGCTTTAATAATTTCACAATTCTTGGCTGGGTGTGGTGGCTCATGCCTGTAATCCCAGTACTTTGGGAGGCTGAGGTGGGAGGATCATGAGCTCAGGAGTTCAAGACCAGCCTCGCCAACATAGTGAAACCCCGTCTCTAATAAAAATACAAAAAATTAGCCAGGCGTGGTGCCGGGTACCTGTAATCCCAGCTACTCTGGAGGCTGAAGCTGGAGAATCGCTTGAACATGGGAGGCAGAGATTGCAGTGAGCAGAGATCGTACCACTACACTCCAGCCTGGGCAACAGTGTGAGACTCCGTCTCAAAAAAATAAAAATAAAAATAATTTCACAATTCTTTACAATTTGAGATTTAGTAAAAACAATAACAACAAAAACACAAAGGATATATAGCTTTCTTTTCATTCTTTCTCTGTTTTTTTTTTGAGACAGGTCTTGCTCTGTCACCCAGGCTGGAGTGCAGTGGCACAATCTCGGCTAACTGCAACCTCTGCTTCCCAGGCTGAAGCCATCCTCCCATCTCAATATCCCAAGTAACTGGGACTATAGGCATGTACCACCATGTCTGGCTAATTTTTTTTCCTAAGTTAGTAAAGGCTTCCAACTAATTTTTTAAATTATTTTTTGTAGAGGCGGGTTTTCATCATATTGCCCAGGCTGGTCTCAGATTCCTAGACTCAAGTGATCTGCCCTCCTCAGCCAGTGTTTTTGTTTGGTTGGTTGGGTGGAGTTTTTTGTTTTGTTGTTGTTGTTTTGTTTTGTTTTAGATTAGCTTTTGGCCAAGCAACGTGGCTCATGCCTGTAATCCCAGCACTTTGAGAGGCCAGATGGCTTGAGGTCAGAAGTTGGAGACCAGCCTGGCCAACATGATGAAACCCTGTCTCTACTAAATATATAAAAATTAGCCAGGTGTGGTGGTTCATGCCTGTAATCCCAGCTACTCGGGAGGCTGAGACAGGAGAATCACCTGTAGTCCCAGCTACTTGGGAGGCTGAGGCAGGAGGTTAACTTGAGCCCAAGAGTTTGAGGCTGCAGTGAGCTATGATTATGCCACTGAACTCCAGCCTGGGCAACAGAGTGAGACCCTGCCTCAAAAAAATTAATTAATTGATTAATTAACTATATTTTCCCAAACAAAAAATATTAGTGAGAAAAGTGTCACTGTGTATGTTACTTTTTTCCCAAATCTCTTTCATGTCTGGCTTAACAGAAAACACCTGGATTCGCATATCTGATTCTGTTGTCAATCTGTTGCAATATCACATGTCATGGAGCCTCATGGAAAGGCCCACTGAACATTCATGAGAACAGTGAACATGAAAAAGGGCAAATACCATCTTAATATTATTATGAAAATAGTTTTGGTCTCATGGCCCAGACAACTCTTTGAGAACCACTGCCCTAGAGAACTCAAGTGCATGTATGAAATGTTCTTTGTAGTATTGTTTGTTATAATGAGAAGGTGGAACCAACCTATCATCAGTAAGGGACCATAAGATCCATGGGCACTGCATTGGTGTTGCTTTGTTCACCATTGTATTTCCAGTAACTTAGCACATATTAGCACACACTAGGTGCTCAGTCAACTTTTGTGGAAGGAGAGAAGGAAGGGAGAGAGGCAAAAAAGAAGACAGTAACGAGGTACAAATATTGTTCTGCAACCTGCTATTTCAATTTAACTGTCTCATGGACATCTTTTCACAGATTCAGACTCTTAGTTACAGGGTAGGACTGCATGAAGGCCATAGGACTCTTGCATCATAGGAAGCATATTTTTCTATTGTCTAAAACTAAAGGTGTACTTAAGATGTCTGGGCCGGGCGCGGTGGCTCATGCCTGTAATCCCAGCACTTTGGGAGGCTGAGATGGGCGGATCACCTGAAGTCAGGAGTTCAACACCAGCCTGACCAACATGGTGAAACCCTGTCTCTAAAAAAAAAAAAAAAAAAAAAGATGTCTGTTTAATACAACCAGGGGCTGCAAATCACTGCCACCTAGTGGCGTACTAAGAAGTTCACACATGGGGGCCTGGAGCAGTGACTCAGGCCTGTCATCCCAGCACTTTGGGAGGCCAAGGTGAGCAGATCACTTGAGGTCAGGAGTTTGAGACCAGCCTGGCCAACATACCCAAATCCCATCTCTACTAAAAATACAAAAATTAGCCAGGCATGGTGGTGGGTGACTGGAATCCCAGCTAATCGGGAGGCTGAGGCAGGAGAATTGTGTGAACCCAGGAGGCGGAGGTTGCTGCAGTGAGCTGAGATCATGCCACTGCACTCCAGCCTGGGTGACAGAGCAAGACTCCATCTCAATTAAAAAAAAAAAAAAGTCCACATGGGGCCGGATGTGGTGGTTCACGCCTGTAATCCCAGCAATTTAGGAGGCCAAGGCAGGTGGATTGCTTAAGATCAGCAGTTCGAGACCAGCCTGGCCAACATGGTGAAACCCCATCTCAGTAACAACACAACAATGGCCTGGTGTGGTGGCATGCACCTGTAATCCCAGATATTTGGGAGGCTGAGGCAGGAGAATTTCTTGAACCCAGGAGGTGGAGGTTGCAGTGAGCCAAGATCACACTACCGTACTACAGCCTGGGTGAAAGAACAAGACTTAGCGCTAAAAGACAAAAGAAAGAAAGAAAGGAAAGTTTACAAAAAAAAAAACAACACCTAAAACTAAAAATAAATAAATAAATAGTTCAGGGCCGGGCGCGGTGGCTCACGCCTGTAATCTCAGCACTTTGGGAGGCCGAGGCGGGTGGATCACGAGGTCAAGAGATCGAGACCATCCTGGTCAACATGGTGAAACCCCGTCTCTACTAAAAATACAAAAAGTTAGCTGGGCATGGTGGCGCGTGCCTGTAATCCCAGCTACTCAGGAGGCTGAGGCAGGAGAATTGCTTGAACCCAGGAGGCGGAGGTTGCGGTGAGCCGAAATCGCGCCATTGCACTCCAGCCTGGGTAATAAGAGCGAAACTCCGACTCAGAAAATAAAAAATAATAAAAATAATAAAATAATAATAATAAATAATAAAAAGTTCATACATGGGATTAGGCACCATTGGCTCACACCTGACATCCCAGCACTCAGGGAGGTCAAGGACAGTGGATCACTTGAGCTCAAGAGTTCGAGACCAGCCTGGGCAACATGGTGAAACCCTATCTCTAATTTTAAGAGAAAAATTAGCCAGGCATGGTGGTGCATGCCTGTGGTCCCAGCTACTCGGGAGGCTGAGGTGGGAGAATCACCTGAGCCTGGGAGGTTTCAGTGAGCCAAGATCATGTCACTGCACTCCAGCCTGGGTGACAGAGTGAGACCATGCCTCAAAAAGGAGGAGGAGGAGGAGGAAGAGGAGGAGGAGGAGAAGTTGTTGTTCACACATTCACACATTACGGGCAAAATGCCCTTTACTGTTTTTTGAGTTTGTTTTTGTTTTTGTTTTGAGATGGAGTCTCATTCTGTCACCCAAGTCGGAGTACAGTGGCACGATCTCTGCTCACTGCAACCTCTGCCTCCTGGGTTCAAGCGACCCTCTCACCTTAGCCTCCCGAGTAGCTGGAACTACAGGCGACCACCACCATCCCTGGCTAATTTTTGTGTTTTGTTTTGTTTTGTTGAGACGGAGTCTCGCTCTGCGTGCAGTGGCACGATCTCGCCTCACTGCAACCTCTGCCTCCTGGATTCAAGCGATTCTCCTGCCTCAGCCTCCCAAGTAGCTGGGTTTACAGGCACGCGCCACCATGCCGAACTAGTTTTTGTATTTTTAGTAGAGACGGGGTTTCACCATATTGGCCAGGCAGGTCTCGAACGCCTGACCTCGTGATCCGCCTGCCTCAGCCTCCCAAAGTGGCTTTTTATCAGGATTTTTAAATCAAAGTGTAAACACTTTGGTTTTTCTTATCCCTATACCTGTCCAAAGAGCTGTCTCATTTTCTGGTAAAAACAAAAACTAACAAAATATCTTTTCTTTCCAGAAACGACACCTCTCTCACCTGATGACTTTTACTAACTTGGCTCTCTTCTTCTATCCCAATATGTAATTCAAGCTGACCAAAGTACCTCATCCATTGGATACAGTGATTGGTCTAGGGTTGAGCATGTGATCTAAGCAGAACCAATCAGTCACTTTTTATTCTGTAATTGCTATAGTCTCCTTTAATCTTGAGAACTGAAACCTATCTATCTCCAGATGGAAAACTCTATGAAGTCAACACAGAGAAAAGCAAAACTGAAAGCTGGAGAGAACAAAAGGAATCCTGATGATGGTGTTTCAATCCCTGAACTCTAACCTTTTCTGAAGCCTTTCCGGCTACTTGAGCCAAGTGATGCCCAAGTTAGAGTTGGGTTTCTATTACTTCATTGTCCTTCATCCACCTTTCTCTCCAAGGATAACTGGATTCCGAAAAGCCTTTACAGATCTTCCTGTGTGGGTCAAATCTTTCTTCATAAGCAATCAGGGTGCCATGCACTCTCCAGTGTGACATTCACAAGTTATCATTTTATATTTATTCATGCAATTGTTTCAATGTATCCTCCACATAACTTCAGGTTCCTTGAGAATGCCTTGGGTTTTGCTCAACATTCATTGTAACACCAGTGCCTGGCACAGAGCCAGCATTCCATACATACTTGTAGACTGAATAAATTACATAATGGCGTCCTAGCGGAGTCTGCGCAGAGGAGACACCGGAGCCGGTGGGAGGCGGCCAGGGGAGCTCGCGCGGATTGGCTGGAGCAGCCAGGGGATCGGCTGCGCAGGGCGCAGGCAGGTAGACTGCAGTCCCCCGGAGCTGCGTGCCGGAAGTGCTCGCCAGGCCCCGGCGGGGGGTCCAAGATGGTGGCGCTAGGACCCGGAACAACCTGATAGAATCCGTGGAGGGCCCCCTGACCGAGCGGGAGGCTGGGGGTGGCCTGGAGGTGAGACCCCGCTGTGTTCACAGAGCTGGGGGCCCCGGCGCCTGCGTCTTCCGGGAAGCAAGGAATGGAGCAGAGCTCTGGAGGCAGACCCTAGACTCTTGCTTCCTCTGGATGGGGAGAAGCCTGGGGGACCTCAGGAGGACGTAGGCGGCGGGTACGAATGACTGGGCCTTCCTTGCCCTGGGCTGGCTTCTCGGTCTCGGTGTGCCCCGCCCCCTGGCGCGTCCCCTTACTCTTGCCTGTTCCAGTTCCCTCCTGTGGGTACCGCAAACGGAATCTCCCCCAGGCCCAGAATTCACCGTCAGACATAAATTGATCCTATTCCTCGCCCAACGCTGTGCCAGGTACATTTGTATATGTAACCAGTCTGGTTTCTGCATCCCAGGAGTGACAGAGCCCCGCTGGGGAGCCTAGACTAAGCCACAGGAATGAACTGTATGGTTCAGATATGTGCTACTACTCAGTCTAAGGGAGGGATTTAGGTGGGCTGGTCTCTCTGTAAGGTTCTACATTCCTTTTAGGAGCAGCTTCAGAAGTCATTTCGTTTGGGAAGCCTTCCCAGATTGCCACCGAAGCACTTTTAGTATCTAATTCATAGGCTTTTACTACCTTATTTCGTGTATGAGTCTTCCTCTAGGCATAGGCTCTTTGTTTAGCATCACCTAATGCTTGCCCATGAATGTGAGTTACAAAGGACTGACATAGTTAAAAGATACTAAGAACTGGGCATGAAATAGTGGTATTTCTTAAGCTAAAAAATGGTGGCCCCTGGGCTAGCTTTTGAGTGTACACACTTTTTTTTTGGCTTATGCTGTTTGTTTTTATTTCAATTAATGGACAGTTTTTGTTTTTTCTTTTTTTGAGTCGGAGTCTCACTCTGTTGCTCAGGCTGGAGTGCAGTGGTGAGATCTCAGCTCACTGCAACCTTTGTCTTCCAGGTTCAAGCGATTCTCCTGCTTCAGCCTGCCTAGTAGCTGGGATTACACCACCACGCCCGGCTAATTTTTTACCATGTTGGCCAGGCTGGTTTCGATATCCTGACCTTGTGATCCACCCGCCTCGGCCTCCCAAAGTGCTGAGATTACAGGTGTGAGCCACTGCTCCCGGCCATGGCCAACATTTTTAAATTAGGAAATTTCTCACACTCAGATAAAATCTAGACTTCCAATATCTTAAAAAATCAGAAGATCTGGGCGGCCAGGGCCCACATACTTGCATGACATAATTAGCAGGGGTTGAGTAGCAGCTCCTTCCTTCACACTCGGAGTCCCCAGTCCCCACAAATCTCCATTGTCTCCCTGACACTGAGGCAAAGTATAAGTTATCATTTATCATCTAGTTTGCTTCACTCATTATGCTTAACTGCCTGGTCTCTTGCAACTGTTTGAGTTTTTGAATCCAGACATGGGTGAAGGAGACTAGTAAGGGCATTAAAAATAGGAGAGTCATGACCAAAGGTACAGAATAGAAGCAGCATAGCATATGGGAAGGGAATGGAGGCTATCAAAGCATAGATTTGTTCTTAGGTGTACAGTACATAACACATGGCTATTATGGGTTGAACTGTGTCCCTCAAAAAAGATATGTTGACTAGAGCAGGGCGTCTCAAATTTTAGCATCCATAAAAATCACCTGGAGTTTGTTAAACACAAATTGCTGGACCCTACCCTGAGGTATTCCAACTCAGAGGTCTGGGATAGTGCTTGAAAATCACATTTTTACCAAGATTCTGGGTGATACTGATGTTGCTGGTGTGTGGAACATGTTTTATTTTATTTCATTTAATTTTATTATTGTTTGAGATAGGGTATTGCTCTGTCACCCAGGCTACAGGGCAGAGGTGAGATCATGGCTCACCGCAGCCTTGACCTCCCAGGCTCAAGTGATCCTGCCATCTCAGACTCCCCAGCCAATACATGCCACTACATCTGGCTAATTTTTTGTTTTTAAGAGACAAGGTCTCAGTATGTTGCCCAAGGTGGTCTCCAACACCTGGGCTCAAGTGATGCTCCTACCTCGGCCTCCCAGTACTGAAATTACAGGTGTGAGCCACCATGCCTAGCTAGATCACATTTTAGGTAGCACTAATCTATTGTATGTTTGTCTTTAAAAATCTAGATTACAAGCCCCGTGAGGGCAGGGATTATCTTGTTCACCATGTAGGTATCTTAATCTGTTCAGGCTGCTATAAGTATACCATAGACTGAGTGGTTTATAAACAACAGAAATTTGTTTCTCACAGTTCTGCAGGATGAGGAACTGAAGATCAAGGTACCAGCAGATTTTATGTTTGGTTGAGGGCTTGGTTCATAGAAGGCCATCTTTTTATTGTGTCTTCACATGGCAGACAAGGCAGGGAGCTCTCTAGACCTCTTTTATAAGGGCATTAATCCCATTCATGAGGGCTCTCCCACCTGCCAAAGGCTCCACCTCCTAATAACATCACATCTCAGATTAGGCTTCAACATATACATTTTCAGGGGATAACAAACATTCAGTCTACACCAGTTAATTCATGATATCTATTTGTTAAATGAAAACTGGTCATGTGGATAGAAATAGATAATAAGAGGGCCAGGCATGGCGGCTCATGCCCATAATACCAATCCTTTGGGAGGCCGAGGCAGGCAGATCACCTGAGGTCAGAAGTTTGAGACAGCCTGGCCAACATGATGAAACCCCATCTCTACTAAAAATACAACAATTAGCCAGGCATGGTGGTAGGCGCCTGTAATCCCAGCTACTCAGTAGGCTGAGGCAGGAGAATCACTTGAACCTGGGAGGCAGAAGTTACAGTGAGTCGAGATGGTGCAATTTCACTCCAGCCTGGGCCACAGAGCGAGATTCTGTCTCAAAAAAAAAAAAAAAGCATGAAAAGAAAAGATTTTCAGGGATATTTAGTCAAAGGAAAGAGAGAAGAGTGCTAACCTACTCTTCATTTATTCAACAGTTGTTTTTTTTAATAATTGAGCACCAGAACACTTTTATTTTAGTTTTTTCTTTTTTCTTTTTTTTAATTTTCGTTTTTTCTGTGACACAGCCTCAGGATGTCCTAAGGAGATGTGTTCCCAGAACAATCTTTTAAAAAGATGAATCTGATTATGTCAGATTATGCTTTAACCCCTTCAGTGGCCCTTTGCATTCATGAAAAAGTCTTAACCCCTTGGCCTGGTTGACAAGGAAGTCCATAATTAGACCATTACTGCACCAGCTTTCTCTTTTGCAGTCTTGAACTCTGGGCTTCAGTTATGTGAAACACTCATAAGTTCATCATAGGTTCTCTCACCTCCTGGCCTTTGTATATGCTGTAACCTCAGTCTGAAAAGTCCTTTTTCTTTTAGTCCAGTTATTTCCAATTGCCTTTTAGGCCTCAGCTTAGAAGCTACCTCTTTTAGGAAATTTCCATGCTTACCCCACTCCTGTGAGGTTCCACAGCACCCTGTGCTTACCCTTACTGAGCACTTAACCCATTTAATTGGCATTGTCTGTAATTGCCACCACAGACTCTTCAAGGACAGAGACTGTCATCCTCATTATGGTATTTTAACCACCTAGTATAATTGTTGACTCATAGTAGGGACTCAGTTAAAGAAGAAGTAAATACTAGAGAATGGAAGAGCAGAACTACAGTAAACAAAAAGAATCATTGAAAAGATAGAATAATGTGAGGTGATTTTCACCACATGGTCTCACATTTTAAAGTTAGAGGCAAGACCATCTACTGAGACCAAGTTTATATGAGAAGTCATAGAAATTTAAAGAGAGAAGAGAAGGTATGAGTATCTGTTATTAACTTTCTATTGGGTGGTTATTGAGCAGCAATTTCTATTTCAGAAATTCAAGATGCTGCAGGATGTGGCTGTGAATGAATCACAAAAGGATGCTGGGCTCCAGGCCTGTACTCAGTGGGATCTCTACAAAGAAGAGACACTAGATAAGGAGGCAGAGCTGGCCTCACTGGGTAAGGGCACTGAACCCTAACTTAGAATCCATATACTCTGAGTTCTCTGAGTTTTGGTTGAAAAAACAAAAAACTATTTCTTCTATACCTCAAAGATGTCCGAACATTAAAAAAAACAACAAAAAACAAAAAACTAGACAAGTTTTTCAAGAACTCAGTTGACTTATAGAGATTCCCAATTGCTTTGACTATTGGAGACAAGACATTTTTGCTCTTTGTTGAAAGATATTTAGCCCTATCTGTATGACATGGTAAAAGCCCCATAAAACTGCATACCTCAACCATACCTCGGCTTTCTATCGAAACTGCTCTCTGTGACCCTAATGTGAGAGGCAAGCAGTCCAAACCCATGCCATCTTGGCTCCTGCAACTTGTAATAAGTAACTAAGGTCTGTAATTCCCACCACTACCCAGACAATGTGTAAACTAACATTTTTCTTGACTTCTGTAAACCACTTAAGTAACAATCGGAGTGACAAAAGTCCCCTGGCCCTTGGAATGTCCAGAGCCCTTCACCCTCATCTCTGCCCAGGAGGTGATTTACAGAATCCACTAGCCCTCGGAATGTCTGAAACCCCTCATCCCCTTCCCCACTCCTGACCCTCACCCCCGAGGTGGTTTTAGGGATATAAAAGGTCTTGACACCCTCCTTTCGGGGCCACGGGTTGGAGAGACATGAGTCCTCCATGGCCACCGGCAATAAAGATCCTGCAATTTGGCATAATTTTGTCTTGGTGTTGACTTTCTATGCTTGGTTCAGTAAAGCATCTATATGACCGGAAATTGACACCTCCTTGACCCTCCCTGAGCTTGCACTATCTCTGCCTTTCTAGTCCTATTAGAAACCAAGAGATGACCAAAACTAATTAAACTCATCTTCAAACCTTCAAACATACTCTTCTGGCCGGGTGCGGTGGCTCACGCCTATAATCCCAGCACTTTGGGAGGATGAGGCGGGCAGATCACTTGAGGTCAGGCGTTCTAGACCAGCCTGGCCAACATGGTAAAACTCTGTCTCTACCAAAAATACAAAAATTAGCTGGCTCTGGTGGTTGGCACCTGTAATCCCAGCTACTCGGGAGGCTGAGGCAGGAGAATCGCTTGAACCTGGAAGGCAGAGGTTTCAATGAGCTGAGACTGTACCACTGAACTCCTGGGCAAGAGAGTGAGGCTCCATTTCAAAAAACAAACAAACAAGCCCTACTCTTCTACCTCTGACCCTGTCTTCATTAACAGCACCATATCCCACCATTGCCTAAGTCAGAAAACTGGCCCCTTTCCCTCACAGTTACCATGTTCTGTTAATTCTAGGTTCTCCCCTAGCAGACAGTGCTAACCTCATTGATAGCACTAGTCACAGTATGTTACTATCCACTTACACATATATCTCCCCTCCATTAAACTGTAAGTTTCTGGAGGGCTGGGACTATATCTTACTTTCATCTTTGTATTCCCAATATCTAGTACAATGTCTGGAACAAGGTAGGTGCTCAGTTAATGACTGTTAGATGAAAAAAATCAATGAATGAACCAGGCACAGTGGCTCACACCTGTAATCCCGGCACTTTGGGAGGCCAAGGCAGGCGGATCACAATGTCAGGAGTTCAAGACCAGGCTGACCAACATGACGAAACCCTGTCTCTACCAAAAATACAAAAAAAAAAAAAAAAAAAAAATTAGCCAGGCATGGTGGCAGGCAACTGTAATCCTAGCTACTTGAGAGACTGAGGCAGGGAGAATTGCTTGAATCCAGGAGATGGAGGATGCAGTGAGCCAAGATCGCACCACTCTACTCCAGCCTGGGCAACAGAGCGAGACTCTGTCTCAAAAAAAAAAAATCAGGGCCGGGTGTGGTGGCTCACGCCTGTAATCCCAGCACTTTGGGAGGCCAAGGTGGGTGGATCAGCTGAGGTCAGGAGCTCCAGCCTGGCCTACATGGCAAAACCTTGTCTCTACAAAACTACAAAAATTAGCAGGGTATGGTGGCACGCACTTGTAGTCCCAGCCAACTCAGGATGCTAAAGCAGGAGAGTCACCTGAACCCAGGAGGCGGAGGCTGCAATGAGCCACAATCGCTCCACTGCACTCCAGCCTGGGCAACAGAGCAAGACTTTATCTCAAAAAAAAATCAGTGAATGAGATGAAACACTGCAGCCCTTTTTCCAGAAACTGAGTTCAGCTGGGTTATATTATAAAGGAGGACTCTCCTCTGATCAGGCCTATGTTTCAGATGCTGTACCCTTCTGCTCTTGACTTCTTTTGAGGGGAGGATTTCCTTAAAGAAATAAATCCTTTTCATCTATGGAATGAGAGGAAAAATTTGAGACGTGTATTAGAAAAACATATTGTATTAGAAAAAAAAATTTTGCCAAGAAATAAGACTGGAAGAATATATACCAATACAACAAAACATTAGCAGTAATTATCTTTGGGTGGTGGAAGATGGGTGATTATTATTTTCTGTGCTTTACTGTGTTGTTAATTTTTCCTATAGTAAGCATGTAGAATTTTTGTGATCAATAAAATGTGTTATGGAAAAAGTGTTTCTCTGAAATTTTAAAAGATCCTCCCTCTAAAATTAAGGAAAAAAAGATTACAAAAGACATTAAGAATTTGGAGTCATTCTTTAAATTATGTAAAATATTTATTAAATGTCCCTTGTTTAACATTTCTACTTTAGATGGTATCCATTGATTCCATCGTGAAAGACAGGTAAATTAGCACAATTATACTTACTCCCACTACGATTTATACTTACTATTCCTCACAGGCCAATTGTTGTAATATAATTATTTTTACATTGTCATGGTTTAAAGCATTTACTTTCTCTTCTACAACCATAATTCCTAGTTAATCTTTCTTCTACATTTAAATTGATTCAGTGCTTACCATCTGTAATACTGTGAAATAAATAGTTGGTCTTTGTCACCATTTCCTGGTGTCTTTAAAATCTTAAAATATTTAAAGTCTCCAAAGTAATATATTTTTATATGCTAATGAGTTGACTGTTGTGGGAAGGGAGTAGATAGCTTCTGGATTAGAGTTGCAATTTTCAGCCCCACCCCCAACCTTTGGGGAGGAGAGAAGGACTGAAAGTTACATCGATCACCATTGGCCGATGGTTTAATCAGTTATGCCTACTTAATGAAGCCTCCATTAAAACCCCAAAGGATGGAGTTTGGAGCGCTTCCAGATAGCTTGACACATAGAGGTTCCTGGACGATGGCGTGCCCAGAGAGGGCATGGAAGCTCTCTGCTCCTCCTCCTCCTACTTGCCTTGCCTTATGCATCTCTTCATCTGTATCTTTTGTAATATCCTTTATAATAAACTGGTAAATGTAAGAACATGTTTCCCTGAGTTCAGTGGCAGAGTTTGCCACTCTAGTAAATAACCCAAGAAGGGAGCTTGAGATCCCTGATTTTATAGCTGGTTGGTCAGAAGCACAGTAAAACAGCCTGGGACTTGTGATTGGCATCAGAAGTGTGGTGCAGTCTGGTGAATTGAGTCCTCAGCCTGTGCGATCTGACCCCATCTACAGGTAGATAGTGTCCAAATTGAACTGAATTAGAGAACACCTAGCTGGTGTTGCTGCAGAATTGATTGTTTGCTTGGTGTTTGTAGGAAAACCTCAGAACATTTGGTCAGAGAGTATGGTGGGTCTGTAACCACCCAGTGGGTTCACCTTGCCCACTGCCTAGATAGAGCTGATTTATCAAGACACGGGAATTTATCAAGACAGGAGAATTACAAAGGAAAAAGAGTAATTCACACAGAGTTGGCTATGTGGGGAGACTGGAGTTTTATTATTTCTCCCCAAGCATTCAGGGCTCTGAGTTTTTAAGGATAATGTGGCTCATATGGGCTCGGAAAGTGGGGAGTGCTGATTGGTCGGGTTAAAGATGAAATCCTAGGGGGCTGAAGTGAGTTCTACTTGCTGATTTACAGTCCTGGGTGGGATTACAGAACTGGTTGAGCCAGATTATCTGTCTGGGTGGTGTCATTTGCCACATCGGAATGCAGGGTCTGCAAAATATCTCAAGCACTAATCTTAGGTTTTGTAATGGTGATGTTATTCCCAGGAGCAATTTGGGGAGGTTCAAACTCTTCCAGCCAGAGGCCATATGGTTCCTAAATTATAATTTCTCATCTGGTAGCTAATTCGTTGTCTTACAAAGGCAGACTGGTCCCCAGGCAAGAAGGGGTTTTTTAGGAAAGAGCTATTATCAATTTTGTTTCAGAGTTTAATCTATAAAACTAAATTCCTTCCCAGGGCTAGTTTGACCTACCATACCAAGAATGAACAAAGACAGTTGAGAGGTTAGAAGGAAGATGAGGTTGGTTAGGTCTGATCTCTTTCACTGTCATAATTTCCTCAATCATAATTTTGCAAAGGCAGTTTCAGATCTTGCCTGTAATCCCAGCGATTCAGGATGCTGAGGCAGGAGGATCATTTGAGGCCAGGAATTCGAGGCTGCAATGAGCTATGATGGCACCACTGCACTCCAGCCTGGGTGACAGTAAGACCCCATCCCTAAAAAAAAAAATAATTAAAAAACATTTGGTTACAGAAGTCTTCTGTGTTGACTGATTGTGGTGTAAGGACAGAAGGAAAACTGTTTTTTTTTTTTTTTTATTAGACCATTCATTTTTTTACAATGCCCTCTTAATTCCTGAGTATTTATTTTAATTCGCTTCTTTATTGGCTATATCTCATTGCAATAGTTATTTTCAAAAAGGGCTTATAAGTGTCATACTCCCTGAGTTTTTATATAACTGGAAATGTTTGCCTATTGCTTTTAATGTGAGAGAACACTTTGCTGGGTAAAAAAATTACTGGCTCACACTTTGTTTCTCCTTGGATTTATATAGGCATTATTAATTCTGGTGTGGAGTGTAACTTTGGGGAAGGCAAAGTCAACCTGAAATTCTGCCTTGCACATGACTTCCTTTTCTGCCTAGGTGCCCATTTACTCATTTATTCCTGAAATTTAGTTACTTCACCAGGACATGTCTCAGTTTTGGCTGTTCTGCCTACTTTTTATGAGCCACAGTGTACCCTTCCAGTAGATTTAGGTCTTTATTTCAGCAACACTTTCTTCTGCTACATATTGAATTTTTTTATGTTTGCTTTTTTAGGAACACTAATTATATGTATTTCATTATCTTTCTTTAGTCATTGGTTTTCTCTGTAATCACATTTGTATTCATTTCATTTTTTATTATTTCTCTAGGCCTCATTGTGACCTTGTAGTGATTATTTTTGTGGTTCCTTATGTGAATTTCATCTACATAATGCTTTTCATTTGCCCTTCCATTTCTTTCCTCAGCTTTACCAAATCACTTCTTACTTCTTTTTGTTGTTTTCTAATCTAATTTGTTTTTGGCCAGACACAGTGGCTCATGTCTCTAATCTCAGCACTTTGGGAGACTGAAGGATCGCTTGAGGCCAGGAGTTTGAGACCAGCCTGTGTAACATAGCGAGACCTTTTCTCCACAAAAAATTGTTTAAAACTAGCTGAGTATAGTGGTGTGTGCCTATCGTCTCAGGCTGAAGTGTGAGGATTGCTTGAACCCAGGAGTTTGAGGTTGCAGTGAGTTATGATTGCACTACTGCACTCCATCCTGGGTGACAGAATGAGAGCATGTATTAAAAAACAAAACAGGCCGGGCATGGTGGCTCTCACCTGTAATCCCAGCACTTTGGGAGGCCGAGGCAAGTGGATGACTTGAGGTCAGGAGTTCAACACCAGCCTGGTCAACATGGAGAAACCCCGTCTCTACTAAAAATACAAAATTAGCTGGGCATGGTGATGTGTGCCTGCAATCCCAGCTACTTAGGAGGCTAGGAGGCTGAGGCAGGAGAATCGCTTGAACCCAGGTGGAGGTTGTGGTGAACTGAGATTGTGCCAATGCATTCCAGCCTGGGCAACAAGAGCAAAACTCATCTTAAAAAAAAAAAAAAAAAAAGGGCGGGGAAAGCCGGGTGCAGTGGCTCACGCCTGTAATCCCAGCACTTTGGGAGGCCGAGGCAGGTGGATCACGAGGTCAAGAGATCGAGACCATCCTGGTCAACATGGTGAAACCCCGTCTCTAAAGGGCGGGGAAAGCCGGGTGCAGTGGCTCACGCCTGTAATCCCAGCACTTTGGGAGGCCGAGGCAGGTGGATCACGAGGTCAAGAGATCGAGGCCATCCCCGTCTCTACTAAAAATACAAAAAATTAGCTGGGCATGGTGGCGCATGCCTGTAATCCCAGCTACTCAGGGGGCTGAGGCAGGAGAATTGCCTGAACCCAGGAAGCAGAGGTTGCGGTGAGCCAAGATCGCGCCATTGCACTCCAGCCTGGGTAACGAGCAAAACTCTGTCTCGGAAAAAAAAAAAAAATCTGGGTACAGTGTCTCACGCCTGTAATCCTAGCACTTTGGGAGGCCGAGGCAGGAAGATCCCTTGAGCCCAGGAGTTCCAGAACACCCTGCGCCACATAGCAAGCCCAACCTCTATAAAAAAGTAGCCATGTGTGGTGGAGCATGCCTATAATCCCAGCTACTTGGGAGCCTGAGGTGGATCACCTCAGCCCAGGAGGTAAAGGCTGCAGTGAGTCATGATTACACCACTGCACTCCAGCCTGGGTGACAGAGTGAGACCCTGTCCTAAAAATAAAAGTTCTGGCACAGTGGTTCACACCTATAATCCCAGCACTTTGGGAAGCCAAGGTGGGAGGATCACTTTAAGCCAGGAGTTCAAGATCAGCCTGGGCAGTAAACTGAGTCCCCATTGCTATTTATTCCTTTTTCATTTCTTATTTTTTGGCTACATGGCTCAATATTATTTTTAAAAAGTTAAAAATGTGAAAATTTTAAATGTGTAATCTGTTTTGAGCCCTTATGTCTCTTCTTTAGGCTTTTATTTAAAGAGTTATTTTGTCTAATTTCTTTGAGATAATGGAGAACTCTCTGCTGAATGTTTCCTATTAATTTCTTTGTATTCCCCATGGATGTATGTTTCTAATCTGTTACTCATGTTCCTTTCTTTCCTTTATTCTTCCTTGAAATTTTTTTTTTTTTTTTTAGAGACGGGGTCTCACTATGTTGCCCAGGCTGGAGTGCAGTGGTTATTCACAGGCGTGCTCCCACTACTGATCAATTGCACAGGAGTTCTGACCTGCTCTGTTTCCGACCTGGGTCAGTTCACCCCTCCTTAGGCAACCTGGTGGTCCTCCGCTCCCAAGAGGTCACCATATTGATGCCAAACTTAGTGTGGACACCCGATCGGCATATCGCACTACAGCCCAGAACTCCTGGGCTCAAGTGATCCTCCCACCTCAGCCTCCCGAGTAGCTAGGACTACAGGCACGCGCCACCGTGCCCGGCAAAAAATTTTTTATTTTAAGTATATATCCCACAAATTTATCTTAACAATTACTACTTAATAATGAATGAAGCAGGCTCTTTATTAAAAAGGACTATTAGAAGAAGCAGAGGAAATTGAGCCCAGGCACTTCAAAGCCTTCATACAAATTTGCTGCCACAAATACCTCATCTAATCTAGATGCATACTTTTTTCAAGAGTTCAGTATGACACAATAAAAGCCCTTCAGATCACGAGATTTTGTTAAAAAAAAACAAAAAAAAGAAAAACAAAAAGAAAAAGAAAAAAATTGGACAGCCTTTATTCTACTGTCTTTTAAATAGTAATGTTTCTGAATTTTGAACAATGTATGTCAAACCAAAAGAAATAAACCCTTTAAGGGAAAATTATGCCAAAGCCAATTCTTTCCAATAATAAAGGTCAGGGATTTGGTAATATGGACACCTGAAAGCAATAAGCCCACTGTTTTTCAACTGCAGGAGAGGGTATCGTATTTAAATGAAATCCAAGGCCAGGTGCAGTGCCTCATACCTGCAATCCCAGCACTTTGGGAGTCCAAGGAAGGAGGATTGCCTGAGCCCAGGAGTGTGAGACCAGCCTGGGCAACATGGTGAGACCATATCACTTAAAAAAAAAAAAAAAAAGGCCAGGCGTGGTAGCTCACGCCTGTAATCCCAACACTTTGGGAGGCCAAGGCAGACAGATCACGAGGTCAAGAGATCAAGAGCATCCTGGACAACATGGTGAAACCCTGTCTCTACTAAAAATACAAAAATTAGCTGGGCGTGGTGGTGCATAGCTATAGTCCCAGCTACTCGGGAGGCTGAGGCAGGAGAATCGCTTGAACCCGGGAGGCAGAGGTTGCAGAGAGATCGCGCCAGTGCACTCCAACCTGGACAGCAGAGTGAGACTCCATCTCAAAAAAAAAAAAAAAAAAAATCCAGCCTGACTATGGAGGGTTGTGCTAGGGACACATTACTTAATATCTGAAGGGTAAATATTAATAATAGTAATAATAACAGCAGCTGACACATAGTGCTTTCTATATGCAAAGCACTGTTCTAAATGTTTTACATATATTTATATATATTTGATTTGCATAACAACTCTATGAGGTAAATACTATTATGATCCCAGTTTTATAGATGTGGACACTAGGGCACTGAGAGCTCCAATGATTTGCCTGAGGTCTCACCATAATTAAGTGGTGGAGCCAGGATTCAAACTCAGGCAGTTTGCCCTGCAGTCCGTGCTCTTAATCACTGTGCCATGTTGCTGCTCATTCATTGCAAGAAGATTAATGACTAGAGTCCCTACAGCAAGACCAACATGAAATGACTCTCCCAAGGAGCTCAGTAATGTGTTTTTGTGACTGGGTGACATGTTTTGGCTCTGTGTCCCCATCCAGCTCTCATCTTGAATTGTATTTCCATAATTCCCAAATGTTGTGGGAGGGACCTGGTGGGAGATAACTTGAATCACGGGGGCAGTTTCCCCCATACTCTTCTTATGGTAGTGAATAAGCCTCACAGTATCTGGTGGTTTTATCAGGGGTTTCCACTTTTGCATTTTCATTTTCTCTTGCCACCACCACGTAAGAAGTGCTTTTCACCTCCTGCCATAATTCTGAGGCCTCCCCACCCATGTGGAACTGTAAGTCCAATTAAACCTCTTGTTCTTCGAAATCTCAGGTATGTCTTTATTAGCAGGGTGAAAATAGACTAATACAGTAAATTGGTTCCAGGGTGGGGTGCTGCTCAAAAGACACCCGAAAATGTGGAAGAAATTTTGGAGCTGTGTAACAGGCAGAGGTTGGCACAGTTTGGAGGGCTCAGAAGAAGACAGGAAAATGTGGGAAAGTTTGGAACTTCCTAGAGACTTGTTGAGTGGCTTTGACCAAAAATCTCATAGTGATATGGACAATAAGGTCTAGGCTGAGGTGGTCTCAGATGGAAATGGGAAATGAGGAACTTGTCAGGAACTGGAGCAAAGGTGACTCTTTTTATGTTTTAGCAAAGGGACTGGTGGCATTTTGCCCCTGCCCTAGAGATTTATGGAACTTTGAACTTGAGAGAGATGATTTAGGGTATCTGGTGGAAGAAATTTCTAAGCAGCAAAGCAGTCAAGAGGTGACTTGGTGCTGTTAAAGGCATTCAGTTTTATAAGGGGAGCAGAGCATAAAAGTTCAGAAAATGTGCAGCCTGACAATACCATAGAAAAGAAAACCCCATTTTCCAAGGAGAAATTCAATCAGGCTGCAGAAATTTGCATATGTAACAAGGAGCTGAATGTTAATCCCCACGACAATGGGGAAAATGTCTCCAGGGCATGTCAGAGGTCTTCACAGCAGCCCCTCCCATCACAGGCGTGGAGGCCTAGGAGAAAATGGTTTTGCAGGCCAGGCCCAGGGTCCCCATGCTGTGTGCAGCCTAGGGACTTGGTGCTCTGCATCCCAGCCACCCCAGCCATGGCTGAAAGGGGCCAACGTAGAGCTTGAGCCATGGCTTCAGAGGGTGCAAGCCCCAAGCCTTGGCAGCTTCCACATGGTGTTGAGTCTGTGGGTACATAGAAGTCAAGAACTGGGGTTTGGGAACCTCCACCTATATTTCAGAAGAAGTATAGAAATGCCTGGATGCCCAGGCAGAAGTTTGCTGCAGGGGCAGGGCTCTCATGGTGAACCTCTGCTAGGGCAGTGCAGAAGGGAAATGTGGGGTCAGAGCCCCCATACAGAGTCCCTACTGGGGCACTGCCTAGTGGAGCTGTGAGTAGAGGGCCACCATCCTCCAGACCCCAGAATGGTAGATCCACCTACACTTTGCACTATGCGCCTGGAAAAGCCACAGACACTCAACACCAGCCCATGAAAGCAGCCAGGAGGTGGTTACCCAAGACCATGCCCTGCAAAGCCACAGGGGTAGAGTTATCCAAGACGATGGGAACCCACCTGTTGCATCAGCATGACCTGGATGTTAGACTTGGAGTCAAAGGAGATAATTTTGGAGGTTTAAAATTTGACAAACCCGCTGGATTTTGGACTTGAATGGGCCCTTGAATAACCCCTTTGTTTTGGCCAATTTCTCTCATTTGGAATGGCAGTATTTACCCAGTACCAGTAAACCCATTCTATCTAGGAAGTAACTAGCTGGCTTTTGATTTTACAGGCTCATAGGCAGAAGGGACTTGCCTTGTCTCTGATGAGACTTTGAACTGTGGACTTTTGGGTTAATGCTAAAATGAGTTAAGACTTGGGGGTACTGTTGGGAAGGCATGATTGGTTTTTGAAATGTGATGACATGAGATTTGGAGGGGCCAGGGGCAGAATGATATGGGTTGGCTGTGTCCCCACCCAAATCTCATCTTGAATTGTACTCCCATAATTCCCACATGTTGTGAGAGGGACATGGTGGAAGATAATTTGAATCATGGGGGTGGGTTCCCCCATACTGTTTTCATGGTAGTGGATAAGTCTCATGAGATCTGATGGTTTTATCAGGGGTTTCCGCTTTTGCATCTTCCTCATTTTCTCTTGCCACTGCTATGTAAGATGTGCCTTTCACCTCCTGCCATGATTCTGAGGCCTCCCCTGCCATGTGGAACTGTAACTCCAATTAAACCTCTTTTTCTTATTCTGTTACAGCAACAGAAAAAATATAAAATAAAATAAAAAAAACTCTTTTTATTCCCAGTCTCAGGTATGTCTTTATCAGCAGCATGAAAATGGACTAATATACTGGGCAAGGTCAGGGATTTGATAACATAGACAACCAAGAGCAATAAGCTCATCTATCTTGTAATTTCAGGAGAAGAAATAAAATTGCCATACAAAAGGAAGCAATTCCACCAGAAAATCAAAAATAAAAATGTGAGGTCTGGAAAAAGGATAACTGATTTCTGTTGAAATGAGAGCCAAATGTTTTTATTCTGAGGCATAGTACAGATCTGCTTAACTATCATGGTATATTGAGAGGAACGGGCAGTGAGCTGGTTATTAATTTATTGACTCTCAACTCTAAATTCACCCATCTTTGTTTACTTATGTTACAAAGCTGTATCCTGTAAACATTTCTCCTTTGCCAGTTGGTACAAGATTTAGACTTTGTCAACAGAGGATGCTGGAAGGACAATGCATGCCCACAGGAAGAGAAACTAACTTTGCTTCCTGGTACTGGTGTGCTGTTCTATTTTTATTTATTTGTTTACTGATGTGGCTGCTAGCAGATCAACTTGTGGGAGGCCTGGTGGCACTTACCCTAGTGGGCTGCTTCCTGTGAACCAGTTCAGGCCCAGCCACACCATCCAGCAAGTTCCTTCTCCATCCAACAGGCCACTTCCTGTGGACTAACTCCAGATTGCCCTCCTCCCCTAGTGAATTAATTCACCACCCTTTAGGCCACTCCCACAGCCCAGCTCCAGCCTGCACCCTAGCAGGTTTCTTCACCAACAAGGTATGTGGTAGCACAGGTTCCTGTGATAGCCGCAGTGTCTCTAGTGAAGTCCACATCTCAGCTCTGGCAGGGAAAGGTCTTCTAAGTTCTTTGTTCCTCCCTCTTAGACTGCCCAGTATAGTGAAGAGGTGATATTTGTATTTTAGGAATTATAGAATGATATACTTATCATTTCAGATTCTGAAACCATGAATAAGATGAAGGAATGGAAATCAAAGATGCAAATTTCTGAAGAAAAGAAGTCATCGAGGACTGCATCTGAAAAACTCCAAAGACAGATGATCCAGGAAAGTGAGTTAGTTGAAACCAGTAATTCTGAAGACAGATTATTAAAGCACTGGGTAAACCCTTTAAAGGATGCAGGGAGACATCTCCCTTCCCAAGAGAGAGATATTAGGGAAATGCCCATTATCCCTGAGAAAGCCATTGTGGGAGAGATTGGCCATGGATGTAATGAAGGAGAAAAAATACTTTGTATAGGAGAAAGCTCCCATAGATATGACGTCTGCGGCCAAAACTTCAAGCAGAAGTCAGCATTAACTGAACATCAGAAAATCTGTAGTAGAAATAAGATCTATGAATGTAAGGAATGTGGAAAAACCTTAAGCAGGAGCTCAAACCTGATCATACATCAGATAATTCATACAGGAAATAAACCATATGTGTGTAATGAATGTGGGAAAGACTCTAATCAAAGTCCAAATCTTATTATACATCAGAGAATTCATAAAGGAAAGAAAACTTATATATGTCATGAATGTGGAAAAGACCTCAATCAGAGCTCTAATCTGGTCAGACACAAGCAAATTTACAGTGGTGAGAATCCCTATGAGTATAAAGAGTGTGGGAAGGCTTTTAAGGGAAGCTCAAACCTCATCCTACACCAGAGAATCCACAGTGGGGGGAAGCCATATTTATGCAATAAATGTGGGAAGGCCTTCAGTCAAAGCTCAGATCTTACTATACATCACAGAATTCACACTGGAGAGAAACCCTATGAATGTTATGACTGTGGACAGATGGTCCGTCAAAGTTCACACCTTGTCACACATCAAAGAATTCACACTGGAGAGAAACCCTTCAAGTGTAATGAATGTGAAAAAGCCTTTAGGCAGCATTCTTGTCTTACTGAACACCAGGGACTCTACAGTGGAGAGAAACCCTATGAATGTCACAAATGTGGGAAGACATTCAGTGGGCACACAGCCTTTCTCAAACATCAGAGACTACATGCTGGAGAGAAACTTAAAGAATGTGAAAAAACCTTCAGCAAGGATGAGAAGCTTAGGGAAGAGCCGAAAATTCACCAGGAAGAGAAAGCTTATTGGTGTAATCAGTGTGGTAGGCATTTCCAGGGCAGCTCAGACCTCAACAGACATCAGGTAACTCATACAGGAGAAAAACCATATGAATGTAAAGAATGTGGGAAAACTTTCATTCAGAGCTCAGATCTTATGAGACATCATAGAATTCACAGTGGAGAAAAACCTTGTGTATGTAGCAAATGTGGGAAATCTTTTAGGGGCAGCTCAGATCTTATTAGACACCATCGTGTTCATACTGGAGAGAAACCCTATGAATGTAGTGAATGTGGGAAAGCCTTTAGCCAGAGGTCACATCTTGGTACACACCAGAAAATCCATACTGGAGAGAAGCCCTATCAGTGCAATGAATGTGGCAATGCCTTCAGGCGCCGTTCCCTCCTTATTCAACATCAGAGAATTCATAGTGGTGAGAAACCCTATGAATGTAAGGAATGTGGGAAACTCTTCATTTGGTGCACAGCTTTCCTCAAACATCAGAGACTGCATGCTGGAGAGAAACTTGAATGTGAGAAAATCTCCAGCCAGGATGAGGAGCTTAGGGAAGAGCAGAGAATTCACCAGGAAGAGAAAGCTTATTGGTGTAATCAGTGTGGTAGGAATTTCCAGGGCAGCTCAGACCTCATCAGACATCAGGTAACTCATACAGGAGAGAAACCATATGAATGTAAAGAATGTGGGAAAACTTTCAATCAGAGCTCAGACCTTATGAGACATCATAGAATTCACAGTGGAGAAAAACCTTATGTATGTAACAAATGTGGGAAATCTTTTAGGGGCAGCTCAGATCTTATTAAACACCATCGTGTTCATACTGGAGAGAAACCCTATGAATGTAGTGAATGTGGGAAAGCCTTCAGCCAGAGGTCACACCTTGCTACACACCAGAAAATCCATACTGGAGAGAAGCCCTATCAGTGCAATGAATGTGGGAATGCCTTCAGGCGGTATTCCCTCCTTATTCAACACCAGAGAATTCATAGTGGTGAGAAGCCCTATGAATGTAAGGAATGTGAGAAACTCTTCATGTGGCATACAGGTTTCCTCAAACATCAGAGACTTCATGCTGGAGAGAAACTTGAAGAATGTGAGAAAACTTTCAGCAAGGATAAGGAGCTTAGGGAAGAGCAGAGAATTCACCAGGAAGAGAAAGCTTATTGGTGTAATCAGTGTGGTAGGACCTTCCAGGACAGCTCAAACCTCATCAGACATCAGGTAACTCATACAAGAAAGAAACAATATGAATGTAAAGAATGTGGGAAAACTTTCAATCAGAGCTCAGACCTTGTAAGACATCATAGAATTCATAGTGGAGAAAAACCTTATGTATGCAACAAATGTGGGAAATCTTTTAGGAGCAGCTCAGATCTTATTAAACACCATCGTGTTCATACTAGAGAGAAACCTCATGAATGTAGTCAATGTGGGAAAGTGTTTAGCCAGAGGTCACACCTTGTTACACACCAGAAAATCCATACTGGAGAGAAGCCCTATCAGTGCACTGAATGTGGCAAAGCCTTCAGGCAGCGTTCCCTCCTTATTCAACATCAGAGAATTCATAGTGGTGAGAAGCCCTATGAATGTAAGGAATGTGAGAAACTCTTCATGTGGCACACAGCTTTCCTCAAACATCAGAGACTTCATGCTGGAGAGAAACTTGAAGAATGTGAGAAAACCTTCAGCCAGGATGAGGAGCTTAGGGAAGAGCAGAGAATTCACCAGGAAGAGAAAGCTTATTGGTGTAATCAGTGTGGTAGGAATTTCCAGGGCAGCTCAGACCTCATCACACATCAGGTAACTCATACAGGAGAGAAACCATATGAATGTAAAGAATGTGGGAAAACTTTCAATCAGAGCTCAGACCTTATGAGACATCATAGAATTCACAGTGGAGAAAAACCTTAGGGGCAGCTCAGATCTTATTAGACACCATCGTGTTCATACTGGAGAGAAACCCTATGAATGCCCTGAATGTGGGAAGGCCTTCAGTCAGAATTCACACCTTGTTAGTCATCAAAGAATTCATACCAGAGAAAAACCCTTTGAATGTAGCAACTGTGGTAAGGCCTTCAGTGGGTGGACAGCTTTTCTTAAACACCAGAAACTTCACATTGGAAAGGAATTTGAGGACCCTAAGAGTCTACAAACAGGACCTATTCTAATAGGTAGCAGCAACCTAATGAATGTAGTAAAACTAGGAAAAGCCTGATGGAAACTACATCTTATTGCACTACAAATGAGTTTTATTGTTAGAAAATTCATTTGAAGGTGGGAAAGCAGAGAAAAGTCCTACTGGATGAAAAACATGTAAGTAGAATCAAGTGGAAAAGCTAAAAGCTCTTGGACATAATCACCTTTTTTTTTTTTTTTTTTTTTTCTGTCTCAGAGTCGACACTAGAATATGGTCCCAAGGATGTAACTTTTTAAATTATTTATTTATTTGTTTAAATGCAAAGAGGCAAGGTCTAACTCTTTTGCCCAGGCTGGTCTCAAACTGCTGGGCTCAAGCAATCCTCCCTCCTCAGCCTCCCTGTGTTAAGATTACAGGCATAAGCCACTGCACCACCCCAAGGGTATAATTACTTGAGAATGTTTTAGGGGATGTCTATCATTGTTAAAATCATTATAAATCACTTTGGCAACAACCACAAAACTAAATTTTTCATGGAAAGAGCCATTTCAATCTTGTCTTCTTAGTCCAGTGACAAGTTTAAATCTGGGGGAAAAAAAAACCCTGTGTTTTGGTCAAAGCATTGGTTTATTCAGAGGAAAAAAAGAAAAGAAAAGACGAAAAAACTAAAGAAAAAAAAAAAGCTGTGAAAAGTAAGGAGTGTAGGCCAGGCATGGTGGCTCACACCTGTAATCCCAGCACTTTGGGAGGCCAAAGTGGGCGGATCACAAGGTCAGGAGTTCAAGACCAGCCTGGCCAACATACTGAAACCCTGTCTCTACTTAAAATACAAAAAGTGACCGGGCATGGTGGGGTGCACCTGTAGTCCCAGCTACTCAGGAGGCTGAGGCAAGAGAATTGCTTGAACCTGGGAAGCAAAGTTGTGGTGATCTGAGATTGCACCACTGCACTCTAGCCTGAGGCAACAAGAGCAAAACTTCATCTCAAAAAAATAAAAGAAGTCAAACTCTTTTACGTGTCTTTACAGTGCTGTACAGTGAGAGCTAATGTTTATAAGGATAAGCAGGATACTTAAAGAGATTTGAAGGTAATTTAATGCAGTGGTTTCCAACTTTTTAACCACCAAGGCCCTCTTTTTATTCCCCCTATGTCCTGTGTTTTAAAAGATTAAAAAATTATGTTTATGAAACTGCATTTATTAAATAATTATTTTTTTATTACATAAAGGCATCTACAACGCAAATTACGCTTCTGACTGGCACCATGTAGGCAGACCTAGGTACTAAAATTACAGCCAAAAGCAAATAATTTAACATTTTTATTAGTCTTTTTATCCCTTTTGAGGGCAAATGTATCATCTGCGTTAGGCTTTTTCAAATATTAACTATTACTTGCAAACTTCAGATTGCAAACTAACCAATTCACCTCTGATGCAGCTTCAGTCAAACTAAGGGTACTGGGCTTCTGAAAGGAGATTGAAACTTTTGTTACATTATGGAATGTTTTCAACTGTGAATGTTGAAATGAAAGTTTTTTTTTTTTTGAAACGGAGTTTCGCTCTTGTTACCCAGGCTGGAGTGCAATGGCGTGATCTCGGCTCACCGCAACCTCCGCCTCCTGGGTTCAAGCCATTCTCCTGCCTCAGCCTCCCGAGTAGCTGGGACTACAGGCGCGCGCCACCATGCCCAGCTAATTTTTGTATTTTTAGTAGAGACGCGGTTTCACCTTGTTGACCAGGATGGTCTCGATCTCTTGACCTTGTGATCCACCCGCCTCAGCCTCCCAAAGTGCTGGGATTATAGGCGTGAGCCACCGCGCCCGGCCGAAATAAAAGTTATTTAAGAATTACTTAGCGACTGTTTAATATGTGCCAGGGGGCATAATTCGATGGGGCTAAAGAAGGACAGTTGTTGTTCAAGGAATTTACAGGCCAGTGGGGACTGAAGGAGAACAAAAGAGTTAATCTTTAGATAATCAGATAATTTATGAAATAAAAGCCCAAAGTTTTTATAGGTAGCAGAAACTAATGTAGTAGTGTCCAATGTGTAAACCTGAATTCTGCAGAATAAAACCTGTTAGGGAGCAGTCTACTTTGGAACTTTGAGAAAAGAGCCTAAATGATCAAAGTTTGCCTTCATAAGATTTTAAACAGCTAAAGAACCAAACTCCAGGAAGACCAAAACTGAGGAAAAGTCAGAGTCTGATAATCTCTTTGAGGAAGAGGGGTATCCACTTGTGCCATAAATATTTATTGAGCTGTTTTTTTTTTCCCTTTTTGAGGTGGAGTCTAGCTCTGTCACCCAGGCTGGAGTGCAGTGGCGCAATCTCAGCTCACTGCAACCTCTGCCTCCTGGGTTCAAGCCATTCTCCCACCTCAGCCTCCTGAGTAGCTAGGATTACAGGCACATGCCAACACCCAGCTAATTTTTGTATTTTTAGTAGAGACAGGGTTTCACCATATTGGTCAAGCTGGTCTTGAACTCCTGACCTCGTGATATACCAGCCTCAGCCTCCCAAAGTGCTAGGATTACAGGCGTGAGCCACCATGCCAGGCCTTATTGAGCTTTTAGTATGTGTTAAGCATCGGGTGCTACAAAGCAGGATGAGCATAAATGGACAACAGTCTCTGCCCTGATGGAGCTTATAATAGTAGAAGATAAACTAATTAGAATCATTAATAAAGTTGCAACCATAGTAAGTGCCAGAAAGGAGAGGCATATGATACTATAGTGAGGTTTCCCCACTTTGGGAGGCAGAGGCAAGCAGATCACCTGAGGTCAGGAGTTCAAGACCAGCCTGACCAACATGGAAAAACGCTGTCTCTACTAAAAATGCAAAATTGCAGAAAGCCTTCCCCAACTAGATCAGACTCGCCATTTCTGCAAATGAGTTTCCTTCCTAACCCATTATTTACCCATGAACTCTCTGCAGTTTCCCAAGAATGTAGGCACTGCCCTCTTGAACTGTGGCCTTTCCATGAGCTGTTCCCTCTGTCAGGATTGCTCCCTCTTTACCTAGCTCCATTATTTTTTAGTACTTGGTATGTGTTGGGTGCCAAGATAAGCACTTAACATCAATTTTCTCTTGTATTTACCTCAGTGAGTGCAACTGTTAACCCTGCTTTATAAATAAGAAACTACGGCCTAGAAAGGCAAATTTGCAAGCCGGGCGCGGTGGCTCACGCCTGTATTCCCAACACTTTGGGAGGACGAGGCGGGTGGATCACAAGGTCAGGAGATCAAGGCCATCCTGGCCAACGTGGTGAAACCCCTTCTCTACCAAAAATACAAAAATTAGCCTGGCGTGTTGGTGGACGCCTGTAGTCCCAGCTACTCAGGAGGCTGAGGCAGGAGAATCGCTTGAACCCAGGAGGCGGAGGTTGCAGTGAGCCGAGATAGCGCCCCTGCACTCCAGCCTGGCGACAGAGCGAGACTCCGTCTCAAAAAAAAAAAAGAAAAAGAAAAAAAAGGCAAATTTGCCCAAAGACCCACAACTAGTAAGTGAAGAAACAAATTCAAATCCAGGTCTACCCGACTCCAAAGCAGTTTTGTCGGTACAGTCTTGGGTCTCCCAATTCCTTCCTGTACAGGCCTCACGTATCTGCTGCCTTTCCTGACAGACCCCTGGTGAGGGTCTAGTGCCTCCATGGGCCCCAGCCATTGTAAGGCAGCAACTGTAACCTGTCGCCCGCCCCACTAGGCTGTGCTCTTGCTGGACAGGGACTAACCTTTTCCTTTTGGTGGGCTCAGTGACTCCAGGTAGACGCCCGACCCTCAGACACCACGCACGACGCCGGCTCACGTGGGCCGGAAGTGCGGCCCCTTCCTCCCGTCCCGGCTTGTCTAGGAAAAAAGGAGGATTCGGTTCGACTTGATGGTGCGCCCTATCCCCAGGAAGCCGGGAGGGGTGAGGTGAGCCGCCCGGAGCCGGGCCGTGGGTGGCGGCGGGCAGAGAGCATCTAGAGCGCGGCCCGCGGCTCCTCGTAACTAGTTGCGGCGGGGGCAGCATGGGCGCGGCCACCGAGGTAGCGCCGAGTGAGGCGAAGACTGATGGCCGCCTGCAGACAAGCTCCCGCAGCGGCCGCGCCTGCGGAGCTGGGCGCCGGGGGCCAGCCAGTCCCGCAGAGCCGCTAGCTGTCCCTTCCGCCTCAGGGGTCTCCGTGCCTGGCGCCCGCTAGCGCCGTCCAGCCCTGCAGCTTCTAGGCCCCCCGGCGCACGCAAGCCGCCCCGGTCCCCTGGCGCTGCCTCAGCCTTGACCGCCGGGAGACTCTCCCTAGCCCGGCGCCTAGAGGACCCGGGCCTCAGTGGCCAAAGGCGGCGCGGGGTGTGCCCGGGCAGTGTCCCCAGTCTACGCACGAGGCCATCAGCGAGGCCCGAGTGCAAGAGAGACAGGGGCTTGCTGAATAAGGAGCTCCTTCAGTGACTGCACGGTTATTCATGGGACCTTCTGACACTCTAAAAACGAAATTTCTCCGGGACTGGATGAGTATTAGGGTGGTGGCTTCTTCAGTTTTGAGCAGGCATCACAAATAAATCCTTCTGGGATACAGAACTGTCTGTTCTTGGGCCGGGCGCGGTGGTTCATGCCTGTAATCTCAGCACTTTGAGAGGCCAAGGCAGGCGGATCACCTGAGATCGGGAGTTCCAGACCAGCCCGACCAACGTGGAGAAACCCCGCTCTACTAAAAATACAAAATTAGCCGGGCGTGGTGGTGAGACCTGTAATCCCAGCTACTCGGAAGGCCGAGGCAGGAGAATTGCTTCAGCCCAAAAGGTGGAGGTTGCGGTTAGCCGAGACCACACCATTGTACTCGAGCCTGTGCAACAAGAACAAAACTCCATCTCAAAAAAAAACAAAAACTGTCTCTGTTCCGTTTTGGGGTTTTGCTTTTTTTTTTGAGACTGAGTCTCTCTCTTGTCCAGGCTGGAGTGCAGTGGCACGATCTCAGATCACTGCAACTTTCACCCCCCGGAGTTCAAGCGATTCTCCTTCCTCAGCCTCCCGAGTAGCTGGGAGCGCCACTACGTCCAGCTAATTTTGTATTTTTAGTAGAGATGGGGTTTCACCATGTTGGCCAGAATAGTCTCGAACTCCTGGCCTCAGGTGATCGGCCCACCTCTACCTCCCAAAGAGCTGTGATTACAGGCCTGAGCCACCACATCTGATCCTGTGTTCCCTGTTTTGAAATAAATTCAGTTAAAAGTCAGGGTTCACTGGCCACGTCTCCTTCCTTCTACCCACCCACCACCCCAACCCCCAAAAGATGCCTCTAGCAAAGAAAATGAGACGTCCTGATTCCTTCCTGGCTCGTTCCAGAATTTTTAGCTTTGCCTTTTGACATGGGATCCTTCTACCTGAAGTCCCCGCTCCTGCATCAGCCCCTAGTTTTCCTCTGTCTTAGCTTGGCTGCCATAACAAAATACCATAGACTGGATGCCAGACAACAGAAATTTATTTTCTCACAGTTTTGAGGGCTGCAAGGCTGTGATCAAGGTGCTAGCATGGTCAGGTTCTGGTGAGACCTCCCTAGCTGCCTTCTCGCAGGGTCCTCACATGGCAGTGAGAGACAGACCCAACCCAGAGCCCTCTGGTGTCTCTTTTTATCGAGCACTAATCACGTCTTGGGAGGGCCCTGCCATCATGACCTCATCTAATTAATTCTCTCCCAAAGGCTCCATCTCCAGTTTTCATCACATTAGGGGTTAGGGCTTCAGTCTATAAATTTGGGAGGGATGCAGTTCAGTCCATAGCATTCCCTTTATTCTAGTTATTATTTTTATTTTTATTTATTTACTTATTGGAGACAGGGTCTCACTCTGATTGCCCAGGCTGGAGTGCAGTGGCCCAATCTTGGTTCACTGAAGCCTCAAACTCCTGGGGTCAAGTTATCCTCCCACCTCAGCCTCCCAAGTAGGTGAGATTACAGGCATGTGGCACCACACCTGGCTAATTTTGGCATTGGTAGTAGAGATGGGGTTTCATTGTGTTGCCTAGGCTGGTCTGGAACTCCTGGACTCAAGCAATCCACCCTCCTCAGCCTCCCAAAGTACTGTGATTACAGGTGTGAGCTACCTTGCCCAGCCTTATTTTTAGTTTTTAAAGACTTTAATTTTTTTTAAGAGCAGTTTTAGGTTCACAGTAAAATTGAGAGGAAGGTACACAGAGATTTCTCATATACCTCCTGGCCCCACACATGCATAGCCTCCCCTATTGTAACATCCCCACAACAGTAGTTCATTTATTATAGTGGACAAACCTACATTGGGACATCATAATCACCCAAAGTCCATAGTTTACATTAGGGTTCATGCTTGGTGTTATACATTCTATGGATTTGAATAAATGTATAATGACATGTACCCACCACTGTAGTATCAAACAGATTAGTTTCTGCCCTAAAAATCCTCTTTGTCTCCCTCCTTTTTGCATATAGGACTGAAATGCTCTGTGTAAAGGCATGGTTCATACAGTATGGCTCAGCTGCAACCTGGGATCTACTAGCCTGGTGCACTTAGGCCTGGCTGTGATGCAGGAGTTAAGGGTTGGCAGCTGGCTATAGCAAGAGCCTAGATCTAGTTAATTTTTCTCAGTTCTCTGGGACCAACTCTGTTTTCTCTGTCTACTTCTACCTTCCCAACTTTTCTTTTTTTTTTTTTTTAAAGATGGGGTTTCGGGAGAGAAATCCAAGATGGCTAATCACTAGCAGCTCGGGATCGTAGCTCCCAGTGAAAGCGCAGAGAACAAGAGGACGCCACACTTTCAGACGAATTTTTGTTGCTCACAGACCAAGAGATTCCCAGCGGAGGAGCCCCACGGGTCTCCAGGGCGACTTTTGTGGCTGGCACAGCGGTTTTGCTGCCGCCTCAGCGCGGCAGTTCTTGGTGCAGGGTTCAGAGATTCCGGGGCAGAAAAGCACCATCAATCTTAACACCGCTGTTTTGGCCGGCGCAGTGGATTACTCAGATTTCGGCACTGGGAATCAACAAGTTGGACCTCCGCTCAGAGACCTAGTTAGAAAGTCGGTAATTACAAAGACAACAGAGGGATAAATATATAATGAAGGGAAGAAACCAGCCTAAAAAGGCAGAGAATACTCAAAATCAGAATGCCTCTCCCTCTACAGGGGATCGCAGTTCCTCATCAGCAACGGAACAAGGCTTAATGGAGAACGAGTGTGTTCCATTATCAGAAGCAGGTTTCAAAAGGTGGGTGATAAGAAACTTCTGTGAATTAAAAGAACTTGTTCTAACCCAATGCAAAGAAACTAAGAACCTTGAAAAAAGGTTTGATGAAATGCTAACGAGAATGGACAATTTAGAGAGGAATATAAATGAACTGATGGAGCTGAAAAACACAACATGAGAAGTTCGTGAAGTATGAAGAAAGGATATCAGAAGTCGAGGACCAGCTCAGTGAAATGAACGAGAAGACAAGATTGGAGAAAAAAGGATAAAAAGGAATGAGCAAAGTCTCCAGGAAATATGGGACTATGTGAAAAGACCTAATTTATGTTTGATAGGTGTACCTGAATGTGACGAAGAGAATGAATCCAAGTTGGAAAATACTCTTCAGGATATCATTCAGGAAAACTTTCCCAACCTAGCAAGGCAGGGTAATATTCAACTCCAGGTAATACAGAGAACACCACAAAGATATTCTTCAAGAAGACCAACCCCAAGGCACATAATCGCCAGATTTATTAGGGTTGAAATGAAGGAGAAAATACTAAGGGCAGCCAGAGAGAAAGGTCAGGTTACCCACAAAGGGAAACCTATCAGACTTACAGCAGATCTCTCAGCAGAAACCCTACAAGCCAGAAAAGAGTGGGACCAATATTTAACATCCTTAAAGAAAAGAACTTTCAACCCAGAATTTCGTATCCAGCCAAACTAAGCTTTACAAGCAAAGGAAAAATTAAATATTTTGCGAACAAGCTAGTACTTAGAGACTTCACCACCACCAGGCCTGCTTTACAAGAGCTTCTGAAAGAAGCACTATACATACAAAGGAACAACCAATATCAGGCTTTCCAAAAATATATCAAAAAGCAAAGAGCATCAACACAATGAAAAATTTACACCAACTAATGGGCAAAACAGCCAGCTAGCATCAAATGGCAGTATTAAACTCATATAAATTCAAATTGGACAAAAAGCCAAAACTCATCGGTATACTGCATCCAGACCCATCTCACATGCAACGATATACAAAGACTCAAAACAAAGGGATGGAGGAAGATTTACCAACCAAACAGAGAGTAAAAATAAACAAATAAAAAGTAGGAGATGCAATTCTCACCTCTGATAAAATAGACTTTAAAGCAACAAAGATCAAAAGAGGCAAAGAAGGACATTACATAATGGCAAAAGGATCAATGTAACAAGAAGAGCTAATGACTCTATAGATCAACAAGACAGAAAATTAACAAGGACATCCAGGACGTGAACTCAGACCCGGAACAAGTAAACTTAATAAACATTTATAGAACTCTCCACTTTAAATACACAAAACATACATTACCACCTCACACCTATTCCAAAAGTGACTACATAATTGGAAGTAAATCACTCCTCAGTAATCGCATAGCATTTCATAGGTTTAAATGAAATATCAGTTGGCTGCTTGTTTGTTATTTTCTTCCCTTATTCCTTCCTGTCTACATCATTAAGTATAATTATTGGTATAAAAGAGGTTTTCGATACCCATTTCTAAACTGCATTCTAGCCTGGGCAAGAAAGCAAAACTCCCATTCTCTCTCTTTCTCTTCCTTTTTCTTCCTCTTCTTCATTCTTTTTTCTTTCTTTCTTAAAAAAAAAAAATTTAATCTTTACAACCATAGAATGAGGTGTAGGCATTCATATTATCCCCACTTTAGAGCTTTAGAGATGAGGAAACTGGCTCTCAGTTTAGTTAAAAAAAAAAAAAAACGGGGTTTCACCATATTGGTCAGGCTGGTCTTGAACTCCCGACCTCAGGTGATCCGCCCGCCTTGGCCTCTAAAGTGCTTGGATTACAAGCGTGAGCCACCACGCCCGGCTCTTTTTTTTTTTTTTTAATTTGTTTATTCCTGTAGCATAAAACTTCCCCCCTTTTCATGCTCTTCAATCTACATCTTCACTCTCCTCTTCTTCCCTTTAACTCCAGGATCAGAAGTCTGGTGAACACAGTGATCGATGCCTGCACATAACTGATAACAGTGCTGACTCAAGTACCAATCTAAATTATGTGATAAAAGAGCTATCATTCATTACAGCTGGAGGCTTAGATCTTAGTCTACCAGAATCCAGAATATTTTTGCTTTAGAGACACAAAATATTAATTTTGTTTTTGTTTGGGTTGAAGACAGTGTCTTGCTCTATCACTCAGACTGGAGTACAGTGGCATGATCACAGCTCACTGCAGCCTCGACATCCCTGGTTCAAGCAAATCTCCCTCAGTCTCCCAAGTAGCTTGGACTATAGGCATGCACCCCCACATGCAGCTAATTTTTGTATTTTTTGTAGAGACAGGGTTTCGCCATCTTGCCCAGGCTGGTCTCAAACTCTTAAGCTCAAGCAATCCTCCTGCCTCGGCCTTCCAAAGTGTTGGGATTACAGGCATGAGCCACCGCAACCAGTGACACAATATTAATAAGAAAAAGTACTTTTGCCAGCCACAGTGGCTCACACCTGTAATCCCAGTACTTTGGGAGGCTGAGGTGGGCGGATCATGAAGTCAGGAGTTTGAGACTAGCCTGACCAACATGGTGAAACCCTGTCTCTACTAAAAATGCAAAAATTGGCTGGGAGTAGTGGCAGGCACCTGTGATCCCAGCTACTTGGGAGGCTGAGGCAGGAGAATCGCTTAAACTCTGAAGGTGAAGGTTGCAGTGAGCCGAGATCCCACCGCTGCACTCCAATCTGGGCAACAAGAGTGAAATTTCATCTCCAAAAAAAAAAAAAAAAAGAACTTTCATTGTGGCGAGAGATAGGTAAATAGTGAATTACCTGATAATCAATGGCACTTTGAAGGAAAAAAGATAATATATCCCCCAACCATGACCGTAAAGATTACAAGATTCTGCACTTCCTGATCCTACTTGAAGTCAGAGGGACTTGGCCCAGTATAAGTAAATTGCAAGGATTTGGAAGAAAAAGGGGAAGGATCTATACACATTTTCAAGGATGCTGTATGTTGGAGAAACAAATTTAATAATCTGAGAACTGTTACTATGATACTACATAGTTGAATAACAATTTTTCTTGGAAAGACTAGAATTAAGCTATTTTATAAAAGTATTGAGAGACTGGATCAATAAATACCCTGCAAATTTGATAGTGAGATAAATTCATTTATTTTTAATTAAAAAAATTTTTTTGACACGGAGTCTCGCTCTGTCGCCCAGGCTGGAGTGCAGTGGCACGATCTCAGCTCATTTCAACCTCTGCCTCCCAGGTTCAAACGATTCTTCTGCCTTAGCCTCCCGAGTAGCTGGGGACTACAGGCGCCCCCCACCATGCCCAGCTCAGTTTTTTGTATATTTAGTAGAGACAGGGTTTCACCAGGTTGGCCACCATCTCTCAAAAAAAAAAAAAAAAAAAAAAGTTAAAAATAAAAAAATATGAATCCCTATTTCCCCCATCCCAATAAAATGAAACCTTGGAATTCTTTTTTTCTCCTCCCCTCCCGCTACGCCCCAGGAATTGTATAGGCCGGTGGTTAGGGAATATTTTTTCGGGGAGGGGACCGTCTTCCTCAGTTGTGAACCCTCTCATCAGGTCTGGGAAGAGGTAACTGGAAAACAGAACATACAGAAGTGTTACCACAGGCCATGTACGAGGCCGGAATTTCTCTGACCTCTGTCCGCCAGCACCGCCCGTTAAAGGTACAATTCCACAAGAGACTCGCCAAACTTGGTGGAGTCAGCCGCTTACAAGGGCTCGCTCTCCACCTGCGCAAGGACTGCAATTCCCAGGGGCCTCCAGGGCACCCGGCCGCGCCAAGTCCAGACGTGCAGGCGGCGCGCTCTTTCCTGCTCCGCTCACGTCCAGGAACCGGTTCCCGGCCTCCCAACCCCTCTGCAGCGCCCACGCGCCTGGGTCCGAGTCCGCGAGCGAAAGCTGGCGGCGCGGAGGCTTCTGGGAGATGGAGGCCGAGGCTGAGAGCTGCGCAGGCGCAAACCCACAGCTGGGGTGAGGGTTGGAAGTGTCGCGGTTCGTGGCAGCGCCCCGATGGAACCTCCTGGTCCTGTGAGGTGAGTGTTGGCGGCGGCTTGCCAGAGGTCCACCTCGCGGCCTGGCTTTTGCCCGTCCCGCAGGCAGCAGCGGCTCTGCAGTGAGCAGGCCTGGCAGGCAGCTCCGCGGGTGTATGTGGAGAGGGGTTTGGGTCGCCCACGGTGCCCGTGCTGCGCTGCCCCCGTTGCGTCACGTGCCGTGGAGGGGGGTCTTGATGTCCCTCTTCTCTTTTCTCGAGATCCTTGGATAAAGGAGTGAAGGGTGGGAGGGGTAGTTGTACCTGGCCTGGACGACAGCCTCCTCCGCAGGCTCCTGGGAGGGCACCTGCCCGAGGCTGGGATAGAGAAGTTCTGCTGCTGGGGCAGCGCCTCTGGGCATCACCCTGGGAGACACGGGCTCTGCGTTTTTCTTCGCGCCTCCTTTGTCTTCTGCCAGCAGTCCCCGTTTGTGCTCCTTTCGCGGCCTCTGGTGCGTCCCAACTCCTTCCCTGTGTGAAAGGAAAATAAAATCTCGGGATCCCAAACTTACTATGCCAAGGGAAAAGTTAAGCTTGGAAACGGAATCACGGAAAAAAAAAAAAAAAAAAAACCTGCTTTTCCTTTTGTTCCTAAACCGATAACTGCAAGATAGAAAGCCACATAACACCCCAGATGATCTGGCAATGGAAATGAACAGCCCATCTTCACCAGACAAGACTAGAAATCGCCCTCCACCCACCCAGAGACAAAGCATATTTGACTTCTTCCTCTATGTCTACTTTGTCTTATGCACGAGACAAATTCATAATTGACTTCCTCTTTGCATGTGCAACATGTGGATTCAGTGAGCTCTAATCAAAGCCTCACAAGAATGTGGCCACTTATCTCACTACCTACCCTCCCTCCTCTTCTCTCCTTCTTCCCCTCCTGCCAGCTTTCTCCCCTTTAAATATTGAAGCCCTCAAAACCCTCTTTGGAAAAAGGGCGGGCCACGGATCCTACTGTGGTCTGTGTGTCCTTTTCCTGGGTGCGTCCTCAACCTTAGCAAAATAACCACTAAATTGGTTGAGACCTATCTCAGATGCTTTCTTGGTTTACACCTGGCAGATTTCCTTGACACAGGTCACTGTATCCAAGACTTTTTCATAGCTGCCCCTTAATTGGGCCCTGGTACAAATCTTCAGCGTTTGAATGAGATCCCACTCCTTAGGGGGGACTTGTATTTTTCTTTTGCTGCAGCTACTACTTCAGAATTTTTTTTTTTTTTTTTTTGAGGTGGAGTTTCACTCTTGTTGCCCAGGCTGGTTTCTCGGCTCACCAAAACTTCCACCTCCTGGGTTCAAGTGATTCTCCTGCCTCAGCCTCCCGAGTTGCTGGGATTATAGGCATGCACCACCACGCCTGGCTAATTTTGTATTTTAAGTAGAGATGGGGTTTCTCCATGTTGGTCAGTCTGGTCTCGAACTCCCAACCTCAGGTGATCCCCCTTTGTCGGCCTTCCAAAGTGCTAGGAATACAGGCATGACCCACTGCGACTGGCCACAGAAATTTTTTAAAGTGAGAGAAGCCATCTCAGAGAAGGCTGGCTCCCCAACACATCCCACCTTGCACTGAAAGCTGCTTGGCTCTGGGTTCTGCATCTGGAAATGGGTTTTGCTTCAAACTAGTTTCTTCCCAATAGTCATTTCTTCCCATTGGCCCCCAGAACTTTTTTTTTCTTGATGTTTTTTTCCTGTTAATGGCATTCATTTAGTTGTATTGGAGAAAACCACTTTATATCTCCATCTCTACCATACTGCAAGTTTCTCAAAAACATTGACTTAGTGCAGCAGAATTCTGGGGAGGAGTGGAAGAGAAACCAGGAGTAAAGAGTATAGTACAGGGTTTGCCTCTTTATGGTGCTGAGTGTATGTTTAATGAATGAAAAAAAGAAGAGAAGCCTGGGCACAGTGGCTCACGCCTGTAATCCCAGCACTTTGGGAGGCTAAGGCGGGTGGATTACCTGAGGTCAGGAGTTCAAGACCAGCCTGGCCAACATGGCGAAACCCCATCTGTACTAAAAATACTAAAAAATTAGCCGGGTGTGGTGACTGATACCTGGGAGGTGCCTGTAATCCCAGCTACTGGGGAGACGGAGGCTACTTGGGAGGCTGAGATAGGAGAATCACTAGAACCCTGGGGGCGGAGGTTGCAGTGAGCCGAGATTGTGCCATTGCATTCCAGCCTGGGTGACAGAGCGAGACTCTGTCTCAAAAAAAAAAAAAAGAAAAAGAAAAGAAAAAAAAGAAGAGGAATGATTTCTTCTTATGTTACAGGGGGCCCTTGCAAGATTCCAGCTGGTATGAGCCTTCTGCAGAGCTAGTCCGGACTAGAATGGCTATATCACTAACAGCAGCTGAAACTCTGGCCCTTCAAGGTATACAGGGACAAGAGAAGATTATGATGATGGAACCAAAGGAAGAGGAACAGTCTTGTGAGTATGAGATCAGGCTACCTGGGAACCACTCTGCCAGTCAAGAGATCTTCCGTCAACGCTTCAGGCAACTCCGCTACCAGGAGACTCCTGGTCCCCGGGAGGCCTTGAGCCAACTACAGGTACTCTGCTGTGAGTGGCTGAGGCCAGAGAAACACACCAAGGAGCAGATCCTGGAGTTACTGGTGCTCGAACAATTCTTGACCATCCTGCCTGAGGAGCTCCAATCCTGGGTGCGGGGACATCACCCTAAGAGTGGAGAGGAGGCTGTGACTGTGCTGGAGGATTTAGAGAAAGGACTTGAACCAGAGCCGCAGGTGGGAAGGGGGATTTGTTATGGGAGCCAGATCAATGACCTTCAGGCTGGACAGAGGGGCAGCAGTAGGGGGAGTTGCCAAGTTCAAACCTCTCTTGGGCCAAGTAGAGCAGTTAGTATGTGTTTCTGTGTCTGTCTGTTCTACCCTCAAGCCCTGAATGAGAAAGAGATTGACTCTAGCTCCTCTTCCTTCCCCTGTGCTGACTCCGAGGAGGCTCTCTAAAGTCTCCTTGGAAGCTTTGGTCCCATATAAACTGAGTGGTGCCTGATCACCTCCAGGTCCCAGGCCCTGCACATGGATTTGCACAGGAAGAGCCATGGGAGAAGAAGGAATCTCTGGGAGCGGCCCAGGAAGCAGTGAGCATCCAGCTCCAGCCTAAGGAGACCCAGCATTTCCCAAAGAGTGGTGAGGAGCAGGTTTCTGTGGGGAGGGAGAAGAGAAAGAGGGATTATAAAGGGCACAGTACCTAGTACCTATAAAGGGTAAATGGTAGTAGGTGCTCAAATGTTTGGTATCATCATCACAGCCTTACTCTTCTTATCTCTTAGGTGAGAGACTTTGCCCATTTCATCACTCATAAAATTAGGAGTAAGAATAACCTACCTCATAAAATACCTCTGAGGATTAAGTTGAACTGGTGTCATATCTGGATATAAAGCCTGGCCAGCATCTCTTAACTTTAGAGAGCCCTAAATCAGGACCAGGAAATAGTTCATTCACATATGCCTTACCATCTCCACTGCACTTAACTCCTAGTCTATAATAACTCTGCCCTGAGCTAGAGGCCAGCCTTGAGATCTTTTTTTTTTCTACTTCCTGAGGCCTTGCAAAACATACTTTTTAAGCCATAAAGCACTCGTATGTGAGATGCAGCCTGTCATCACCTTTACCTACCACCTCTTCCTCAGATAAACAGCCCTATTTGAAACTCTTATATGTGCCCTTACCTTCTACCCTTCAGATTCACTACAAAAACTTACTTCTTGGCCTACATATATACCCGCAAACAACCTCTCCTCTCTCCCAGTGGCAAACACTAGACTTACAGCCTCAGGAGTGTGAACTATCCTTGTGGGCCTCTGCAGCATCATGACCGTTTTGTGAATTTGTTGCTAACCAAGAAGAGTCTACTTGATATTTGGTTTTATACCATAACTTCCCTATTACTATCACCAAACCAAAGCATTTGAAAAATCAAATTCTTATTAGTTACACAGTGGGAAAAAATAGAAATGGAGATTAATTAGACTCTGTCCCAAAAGTATGTTTCTACTTTTTAGCTCTTCTTTCGTCCTTGCCTTTTTTCCAAACTTTTTCTTGTCTCCTTTACTTCTGTTTAGTAAGCCTCTATTCATTTATCAATTTTATTACTTTACTTTCAGAATGAAGCTAGCTATTGTGTGGTTTTTTTTATAGCAAGCATATTTCAGATTGTTTTAAACCATAGCATTTAACCTGAAAAAATCATTTTTTTATTTTTACTCAAATATTCTTGGCTGGGCACAGTGGGTCACATCTGTAATCCCAGCACTTTGGGAGGCTGAGGCCAGTGAATCACTTGGGGTCAGGAGTTCAAGACCAGTCTGGCAAACGTGGTGAAACCCCGTCTCTACTAAAAATACAAAAACTAGCCTGGTGTGGTGGTACGTGCCTGTAATCCCAGCTACTGGGGAGACAGAGGCATGAGAATCACTTGAACCAGGGAAGCAGAGGTTGTAGTGAACCAAGATCATGCCACTGCACTCCAACCTGGGCAAAAGAGCAAGACTCTGTCTTAAAAAAAAAAAAAAAAAAAATTGCTTATAGCCATTACTGGGAAAAAAAAAAAAGAAAAAGAAAAAACAATCAAATGATCTTGAGTTATCTTAAAACAATTGGTTTCTGTTCTCCTTAGGCAATAGAGAACATTACAACAGATAAAACATAAAATGTGCCATGGACATTTAAAAACAAAAAAGGCAATGCACTCTTCATTTTTTTCTATTTTAAGGAAGAGAAAGGCAGAGAGCATCAAGCAGATAGGAGACAGGGAGCTGGAAGTCGTCTTTTCGATAAAGGAGGCAGCTATTTGAGCTTCCTCTAAAGAGGCTATAGATTTATGCAGCTGGGAAATGGAAGGGAAGAGGTGAAGGTTACAGAGCCAGGAAGGGCAGTTTTTCTGCCTTTAGAAACATCCCTTTTCCTAATCCTAATGATTCTTCTTCCTTCACAACATCAGTTGACCACTCCCTAATTTCTTGAAAATATGGGAAATCCTAAAAGAATTGTGCATCGTAATTGCTTTTCTTTTTTCTTTTTATTTTTTTAAGACAGGGTTTCACCATGTTGGTCAGGCTGGTCTTGAACTCCTGACCTCAGGTGATCCATCTGCCTTGGCCTCCAAAGTGCTTGGATTACAGGCGTGAGCCACCACGCCAGGCCCCTTTTATTTTTTCAATAAAACTTCTTTAGTGTTTCACTATGGAAAAATTAGGGGAAAAAAGCAGATAAATGGGAGAAATTAAAAAGAAGAAACCCTCTCCGCTGTGTAGTCCCATCACCAAGAGATAACTGTTGGTAATAGCTAAGTAAATATTCTTCCAATCTTTGTCTCATATATAGCAGTTTTTAAGCATTTGTTTTTATTCCAGAACTGTAAATTTTAATCTAAGTGTTGTTTCTTCATACATTCAGAACAGGTATATTTACATTTTCTGTCAGTTGTTACAGAAGATGGCCCAGTGCCCAAGGACAAAGGATCATTGCCACAACCACCTATTACCGAAGTGGAATCACAGGTGTTCTCAGAAAGACTTGGTACTGACACCGCTACATTTGATGCTACCTCTGAGGGTACCTTAGAACTGCAGCAGAGAAATCCCAAAGCAGAGAGACTGAGGTGGTTCCCTGCCCAGGGGAAAAGTTTCAGACAGATGGTTGTCACCCATAAGGAAATTCCCACAGGGAAGAAAGACCATGAATGTAGTGAATGTGGTAAAACCTTCATTTATAACTCACATCTTGTTGTCCACCAGAGAGTTCATTCTGGAGAGAAACCCTATAAATGTAGTGACTGTGGGAAAACTTTCAAACAGAGCTCAAATCTCGGTCAGCATCAGAGGATTCATACAGGAGAGAAACCCTTCGAATGTCATGAATGTGGGAAGGCCTTCAGGTGGGGTGCTCATCTTGTTCAGCATCAAAGGATTCATTCAGGAGAGAAGCCCTATGAGTGTAACGAGTGTGGGAAGGCCTTTAGTCAAAGCTCATATCTAAGTCAGCATCGGAGAATTCACAGTGGAGAGAAACCTTTTATATGTAAAGAATGTGGGAAAGCTTATGGATGGTGCTCAGAACTCATTAGACATCGGAGAGTTCATGCCAGAAAAGAGCCTTTGCATTGAATTGAAGGGAAGAACGCCTCCAGACAGAATTCTCTGTCGCTCTAATCTACTTTAGGACTGGATCCCATAAAAGTTATAAGCTCCTTAAGATTCTTCCTGTGTCTTTCTTAATTTAGGAAAAACTGCTTACTTCTTAGTTCCACCTGTAGATCATCCCTTCATGTCCTTTGATTAAGATACCGATACCAATTAGGATGCCATTGGCTGCAAGTAGTAGCCAAGTTGTTTTTCTTCTTTGTAGCATGATCTTGGGCAAGATTCTGAACTGCCCAGTTTGCCCACCAATAATGTCTACTTCATTAGAATTTGGTTTTTTTTTTTTTGAGATGGAGTCTTGATCTGTTGCCTTGGCTGGAGTGCAGTGGCACAATCTCGGCTCACTGCAACCTCCGCCTCCCGGGTTCAAGCGATTCTTCTGCCTCCTAAGTAGCTGGGGCTACAGGCGTGCACCACCATGCCCAGCTAATTTTTGTATTTTTAGTAGAGATGGGGGTTTCACTATATTGGCCAGGCTGGTCTCAAACTCCTGACCTCGTGATCTGCCCACCTTGGTCTCAGAATGCTGGGATTAAAGGCGTAAGCCACTGTGCCCAGCCTACTTCATTAGAATTTTTAACCGGGCACTGAGCAGCTGCTTGGGAAGTGTTAGTTATGTTGGTATTTATTTGTATTTATTGTGAATGGGTCTTTGGGCCAGGTTTTTTTGTTTGTTTTTTGGTAGAGATGGAGTCTCACTATGTTGCCCAAGCTGGTGTCAAACTCCTAGCCTCAAGCAATCCTCCTACTTGGCTTTCCAAACTATGGGGATTACAGGCATGAGCCGCAGTGCCTGACCAGTTCTGGCCCTTTCTCAGACCCATACTAGTCTGCCTGCTCAGATAGGGTCACATCTGTGAGTGTCCAGTCAGGGAACAGAAAATTTGAAGAAACTTTAAAGAAGTACTAACTAGCAAAAAGGGATTATCTGCTAAAGGGAATAAATAAATCTCTAAAGAATTTAGGGACTGGGTGTGGCGGCTCATGCCTGTAATCCCAACACTTTGAGAGACCGAGGCAGGAGAATCACTTGAGGTCAGGAGTTTGAGACTAGTCTGGCCAACATGGTGAAACCCCATCTCTACTAAAAATATGTTTAAAAAAAAAATAGCTGGCATGGTGGTGTGTGCCTTTAATCCCAGCTACTTGGGTGGCTGAAGTAGAAGAATAGCTTGAACCCAGGAGGCGGAGATTGAGGTGAGCCAAGATCATGCCACTGCACTCCAGCCTGGGTGACAGAGCAAGACTCCATCTCAACAAAAAAGAATATAGGAATAGGACAAGCATGATGGCTCACTCCTGTAATCCCAGCACTTTGTGAGGCTGAGGTGGAGAGTTCAAGACCACCCTGAGCAAGCAACATGATGAAACTCCATCTCTTCAAAAAGACAAAAAATTAGCCAGGTGTGGTGGTGTGTGCCTGTAGTCCCAGCTACTTGGGAGGCTGAGGTGGAAGAATCACCTGAGCCCAGGAGGTTGAGGCTACAGTAAGTCATGATCATACCACTGCACCCCAGCCTGGGTGACAGAGTAAAACCCTGTGTTAAAAGGTCCAGAAATAGCAGAAAAGGGAACAGCTACTACCACTACCTCTAGGGCTGAAGGAGAATTCTCAAGAAGTAAACTTAGAAGAGCCCCCACCCCCCTGAACAATATTGAAATTCAGACCTTATTGATTAGGGTGTGGCTATTCCAGTGTTGTGCTAGAGCCGGTCTGTACAGGCTGGCAAGAGCCGATTTTGCACATCACTTCCCAAATCTGCATTGAAATTAGCCATGATGCGAGTATTCACACTATGGACATCAGCATACACAGTAAATGAGTGACTTTTTATTTTGGTTTTGAACTAGCTGTTTGCTAGTTGTTAAATATTTACCAACACAAGCCAGGAACAGTAGTAGGTGCCTATAGTCCCAGCTACATAGGAGGCTGAGATGGTCCAGCCTGGGCAACATAGCAAAATCCTATCTCAAAAAAATTAACATTTTTTAGTGTACTTGTATAGAGTGCAAGGGACAAATGCATTAGATGAGGCTGGAGAGATGAAATTTAGCAGCTATCTAGCTAGGCCTTTTAAGCCACATAAGGGATTTTGGATTTAAGAGCAGTGAGAAGCCATTACTAGGGAGTGACACCATCAGTTACTCAGGCACTTCAGAAAGATCATCTACAGTGTGGAAAATTGAAAACAGACTCACTAGGAGACTTGTAACCTCCAAGTAATACGACTACCTAAACTGAGGGAGTGGCCGTGGGCATGTAGAAGAGGAGACAGACTTGAAAAGTATGAAGCGGGTGAGATCAGGACTTTGGGGGGTCGATCTGACTGCCAGGAAGAAAACAGCCCACCCTCCCTCTAGACTCTAGCTCAGTTTATGCTTCAAGCCAAACAGTGCAGATGGGTCCACATTTTCCTCCCAAGAGCCTTAGACTGTCGAGGAACCCCATTCTACAGGCCTTTCTTAGGCACCTACCTCTGCACACACCCACGAGGACCCCAAGGTCAGAGGTGGCAGAGTGGCTGCCCTACAGACGGTGTGGCCATAAGCCCTGGGGTGAGGGAGGAGAGCTGTAGGCCAGGGAGCACATGGAAACGGGGAGGCTTTGGGCTTAGGGTTAAAGGAGTCGGTTTCCTCTTCCAGGCACCTGAAAATTACTGAAGCAGTGCTTCAACTATACTACTAAACTTCAGAAGGAGGCTTTATATTGCAAAGTTACAGATGAAGAAGACTGAAATAGATGAAATAATTTGTCCAAGGCCACATAATTGCTAAGTGGCAGGGCTAAGATCTGAATCTAAATATGATTTCAAAGCCTGTGCACATGGCATTCTTTACTCAGAGCTGCAAGGAAGAAAAGTGGGGCTTTTGCATTTCCATCTTGAATTGTGGAGCAGAGAAAACCTAATTCACTGTCCTAGTCAGCAATACCCAGACAGATGAGTGCTTAGTCCCAGTAATGAGACTATCTCTGGTGCCCAGGAACCAATGTAAACTTTAGCTAATTAAATTTAAAATTAAATGCAATTGGACTGGCATGGTGGCTCATGCCTGTAATCCCAGCACTTTGGGAGGCCAAGGTGGGTGGATCACCTGAGGGCAGGAGTTTGAGACCAGCCTGGCCAACATGGTAAAACCCTGTCTTTACTAAAAATACAAAAAATTAGCAGGGTATGGTGGCAGGAAACTGCTACTCCCAGGGAAATTGGAGGAGAGTCAGGGAATGCCTCAGAGGACAAGCCCATTGCAATGGTCCTTGAAGCTGGAGGTAAACAAGGGTGGGGATGGGTGTTAAATGGACAGTGGCCCTGGGAGGAGGGATGGACTCTGTAAAGGCAAGGAGGCATCAGAGTGCTGGGTATATGTGAGTACAAGCAGATCAGGGTCGCTGGTGCATGGTGCCGGTGCCAGTGCTGGGATGGGAGGTTCTGGGACCAGGATGCCATGGGCTCCAGGGGCAGGGTGGGTGTGGGGAGAAGGGTCCTGAGAAATAAGTGGTATGATGAGAGCTGTGATTTCCAAAGCATGGGGAGGATGGACAGGAGGCTGGCAAGGAGTATGAAAGAAAGATTTTTGAGGATGATAGAGGCAAAAGATCTGACTTCCTCTTCCTTTCTCTGGGCTGAAAGGTGCAAGTAAAAGGGATTTTTTTTTTTTTTTTGAGACGGAGTTTTGCTCTTGCTGCCCAGGCTGGAGTGCAGTGGTGCAATCTCGGCTCACTGCAACCTCTGCCTCCCCGGTTCAAGCAATTCTCCTGCCTCAACCTCCCAAGTAGCTGGGATTACAGACATGCGCCACCACGCCTGGCTAACTTTGTATTTTTAGTAGAGACAGGGTTTCTCCATGTTGGTCAGGCTGATCTCAAACTCCCGACCTCAGGTGATCCACCTACCTTGGCCTCCCAAAGTGCTGGGATTATTGGTGTGAGCCACCAACCCCAGCAGGGATATGTTTAAAGCAACCTGTGGCTATCTTGTTTTTGAGTAAATGCTATGATCAATTCCAACTAAAGAAAGGTTTTGGTTCACCTGTTGAACATTGTACTTGCCCACATCATAGAAAAATCAGATAATCATTTATTGCCACTTATTTATTAATTCATCCATTTATTAATGAGTGGCAACCCTGGGGTGAACACTCTTCTACAAGAGTTAGCCCTGTCCTCAAGAAGCAAAGCAAAATTACTGCCGGAAATGAAGAAGAGGCAAGATCAAAGTTTCATGTGAGAATAAAAGTGTCCTACAGTGAGTTAAGTCCCCATATCCCTGGCCACTGTGCGTGCTCAGATGCTGAAGTTGATAAGAACTGGGCTGGTCTTTTCCATATTGGCATCAAAGGTCCTCTCCAGTGTGAATTTCCCAATGAACTCCAAGGTGAAAATTCCATCTCAAGGCTTTCCCATACTCTACATAGTAGTTCTCACCAGCGTGAACTCGAATGCCAAGGAATCTCCCATCCCCACCTGAAGGCATGAAGCTCTCCCAGGTCCTTCCCACATTCAGGGCATTCCTGGGGTTCCCCCGACTTCAGAGTCAGTGGAATGGAACCTAGATTTATAGTGCCTACTCCAACTAAAGTGCCTCCGCACCCCCATCTATCTCCAAGCTGGCTATGTGCAGCTTGGACAATGCTCAACATACCCAGATGACCAAAGGCATAGAAGCATTTGCTGCTTTCTTTTTCTTTTTCTTTTCTTTTCTTTTTTTTTGAGACAGAGTCTTGCTCTGTTGCCAGGCACCAGGAGGCTGGAGTGCAGTGGCAAGCTCGGCCCACTGCAACCTCCGCCTCCCAGGTTCAAGTAATGCTCCTTTCTCAGCCTCCAAAGTAGCTAGGACTACAGGCACGCGCCACCACTCCCAGCTACTTTTTGTATTTTTTAGTAGAGACGGGGTTTCACCATGTTGTCCAGGATGGTCTCGATCTCTTGACCTCGTGATCCATCCCCCTCGGCTTCCCAAAGTGTTGGGTTTGAGACAGAGTCCCTCTCTGTCGCCCAGGCTGGAGAGCAGTGGCATGATCTCGGCTTACTGCAACCTCCACCTCCCGGGTTCAAGCGATTCTCCTGCCTCAGCCTCCCGAGTAGCTGGGATTACAGGCACACACCACCATGCCCAGCTAATTTTGTACTTTTAGTAGAGACAGGGTTTCGCCATGTTGACCAGACTGGTCTCAAACTCCTGACCTCATGTGATCCGCCCACCTCAGCCTCCCAGAGTGCTGGGATTACAGGCGTGAGCCACGTGCCTAGCCCGGATTTGCTCCTTTCTTGATGATTCTCTGGATAAACTGCCCAGAAAGCCTCCCAGACCTCTGCCCACTCTCAGCGCATAACCACCGTCCCTCTTAGCAAAAGGCCTCAAATGATCAACTCCACTGTCTCTGACACTCATAACTTCCATACCTATCTTCTTAGCCCCTCCAACAGTCTTAGTGACTTCAGTGACTTCTTACTAAAGCCAACGCCGCCTTTCGTGTTTTGAGTCTATACTTTCCGACTGCGAATAAGTTTAATTGTAATAATTAGATATTAAATAGTTATATTAGGTCTGACTTGATGCCCAGAAAAGCCTGGGCCGCGGGAGGGACTCTGTAAATATCCGTGGGATGTGAAATGCTCTCACAAACTGCAAATACCAGAAGGCGGAGAGACAAAAGCACAGGCCCACTGATTTGCCCCCAACTGCCACCCCGACCCCACCGGCACACGCACGTGGGAGCCTTAGCGGACGCCCCACAGCCCGCGCACGCGGCCGTGAGACTGCCCGGGGGTCCCTCAGCTCTCAGCTTCCGATCCCATTGGTTCCCGCCACTCAGCCCTCGAGCCCCGCCTCCGGCCGCCGAGGTCCTGAGCTAACGAGCGGTCCTCCTAGCCCCGCGACAAACACGCTTCAGCCTGCACCGCTGAGGCTCCTACCTCTCGGATACCAGACAGGCTGGCCGACGAGCGCATTTGGGGGACTTTTTGGAGACGACGAGTACCAACAGAATTGGGTCCAGCACAAGACACCTGCCTGTAAAGCGTATTATCAATTGTTAAAAACAACTGGTGTTCTCGTCCGCGGTACTGTTGGAGAGTGGAGTGACTGTCGATTCCCAGGGCTGGGAGACCAGGGCGTGGGAAAGACGCCCGGGGGCTTGGGAAGGGGCTCGAGCTCGGGTCCCGGGGCTCCTGAAATGGGCTTTTACCGTGCGGTCGGCCACTGCCCTCAAGCCACCTTCCTCCTTCCCTTCTGTGCATTCGTGCTGGCTCAGCGCTTCGGGGAGAGGGAGAGGTGGGCGCCAGGCTGCATGGCCGCCCTGCGTTTGAGACACCAAGCCCTCTCCTGCTCCGCAGCGCTGACGCCGTTGGGCTGTTGAGGCGCCGCGAGTGTCCGAGAGTGCCGCGCCCAGTACAGGTGCTTTACGTCCCAGGCGGCCAGCAAGTGGTTGACGACCGTGTCCACCTGCCCTGCTAAGGCTGCTCCTTTTCTCATGTGATCGCCATTATCGTCTCCGTCCCTTCCCACTGGGCTTTTACTGGGGTCCAGCCGACCTCCATTTCCAGGGGTTCACCCAGGCAAGTCTTTTTGACATATCTTCATTCCAAAAGCTGAGGGGTGCAGTGAAGAGGAAGTTACTGCGGAAGTGACTTGTCTTTTTTTTTTTCTTTTTAATTTTTATTTTGAAATGGGGTTTCACTATGTTGGCCAGGATGGTCTTGAACTCCTGTCCTCGTGATCCGCCCATCTTGGCCTCTCAAAGTGCTGGGATTACAGGCGTGAGCTACCGCGCCCGGCCTTTTTTTTTTTTTTTTAAGGTAAAGGTTTAATTTCGGGAACAAGGGTCAGAGGATGGGTTTCAGAAGATCCATGAATTCTCTGAAACTGCCGGGCAGAGGTTTACTGGTTCTCAAAGGAGATTATTGACATAACAGCATTAAGAACCTGGCATCCGCCAGGAATCAGAACACTTGTAAAAATTGAATGGTAAACAATCAGCAGCACCCATTGCCACCCTGACATTTCAGTAATAAGGTGATTTTTTTTTAAAGGCCATACAAATGGTCTGGATATATCTTACATTAAGTTGTTAATAATGAAGAAAAACGTATATACCAACACATACACAGTAGGTAACGCTTGTCCTGTTATTTAAGATGAAGGATCTCACCAAGCAAAGCAGATGATCAAGGACACATAATGTACATTGTATGCAAAACCAGAAGCTAACAAGGCATGTTGGGGTACTTAGGCAAGATGAAACTTACAAAGTGGGGACAAAACTGGTAAAGTCCTATTAAAAACCATAATGAAACATAATGCAACTTGGAATAACAAACATTACAAAGGCATTGTATCAGTAACATTGTAAAGAAATATTTTATTTACCTAAGGTGTTAGTATACCATTAAAATTCGGGAAGGAAGAAAATGTACACGGGCATAGCTTCAAAAATTCTGAAGGGTATTTCTGGGTATTTAGGTAGAACTTTAAGATTTGAGGCCTGTGCGGTTTTTCTTTTTTTAAAAAAAGGTCTAAAATTAAGACAATTCATGTATTTTCCTTGATAGTATTGTGTTTGCACAAATCATCACCAGTCACAATTATGGTCAGATGCTGACTCCCAAGTAAGTTGAAGAGGGAGGGAGGCAAACAGAAGGAAAAGAGAAATCTTCCTGAGATCTCTGGGTAAGATGTGTTAAGACAGGGAATTGAGGTTACAGGATTTGCATATAGTGTACATAACAAGATGCAGGTAATTTCATTCACCAGAAATCTCTGGGGCAGGGGTACATCTATATATGGTAGATTTTTCTGGAAATGAGATGCGAGACCGCCCCCTTAAGAACCTGCTCCGTTGCAACAGGTCACTAAATTGCCTCCTAATGTTTAAATGAATGGTTAACTAGAGGACATTTTGCTGAGCAGCGATGGGTTTAAGAAAGTAATTGAGCTAGGCCCAGGGGAGGTGAGAGGATGGATTGGATATCTGGTAGGCAAAAAAGGAGGTGAGGTGGCTGAGCCTTGAGAGGGGAGGACAAAGAGAAAAAACTTCATTGGTGGTTTGGCCAATAAGGTACTTCCGAGAACAGTGTCTAATAGAATGCACAGTGTGAACTCTTCTCCGCTTCTTACACAGTATCTTCAGTGAAGTCCATATTGCTCAGGGGTGTTTGTGTGAATAGATTTTTTTAGGAGAAGCTTGAAGGGGCACCACATTCTCTATCAGGGCTGACAAGAGGTTAATATGGAAATAAAATATGCAAGCACAGCCTGGTGCGGTGGCCCATGCCTGTAATCACAGCACTTTGGAAGTCCAAGCCGGGTGGATCACCTGAAGTCAGGAGTTTAGACCTGCCTGACCAACATGGTGAAACCCCATCTCTCCTAAAAATACAAAAATTAGCCAGGCATGGTGGCATGCGCCTGTAATCCCACCTACTCAGGAGGCTGAGGCAGGAGAACTGCTAGAACCTGGGAGGTGGAGGTTGCAGTGAGCCAAGATTGTGCCATCGCACTCCAGCCCAGGGGACAGGGAGAGAAAAAAAAAATGCAAACACAGGAATCAGGCATGGAAGGAACAGGTGAGATCCAGGTTTCATGTGAGAAAGATATAGCCTGGGCACAATTCAGTTTGTGCTCCAGCAATGAAAAAAGGAATGAGAGAGCACACTTCACTTGTAATCATCCTAAGGGAAGAAGTAAATCAAAGAACTTCCCCTACTAGGAGTGACTGTTAGAGGCAGAGGTATCTGTAAGGATGTGGAAACTGTGCAATCATCTATTTGTACAACCCTTTTCTCAAGCCAAGGATATAAGCCTGGGAGACACCTATGTTGGAGTACAGTATAAACCATTTGGTGGATTTTTTTTTTTTTTTGGCTGTGGTCAGTTCTGTTACCAAGGACATTATTTAAATTCACTATATTCAAATCTATGTAGAAATTAGTAACAGAAAATGTGCAAAGGATTTCAAATAAGGCAGTGATGAATCTGCCTATCTGCAGCACAGCACAGTGGTTAAGATCATCAAACAGGTTTGGAGTCTTGGCTCTAGCACTTAATAGCTGTGTAATCATGGGTAAATCACTTAACATCACCCCTTCTGCCCCTCCTTATCTTTTAAATTGGGGTAAGAATACCCACATCATTGATGGTCATTTAACTATGTAAATGAAAAATCATTCAACTGAACACTTAAAACAGCTGAATTTTATGGTATGTAAATTATACTTTTATAAAGCTTTTTAAAAATGAGTACCCACATCATAGAAATATGAAAATTAAAATGTAAACTGGCACTGTGCCTGTCATGTATAAACACTCAATAAGTTATTATTAGTGACTAATATTAGTGTAACAAAGACAAGATCAAAGAACAATAAAGAGATATAAAGTTAAATTTTTAAAGATTTAAGGAATTACTGGGCTGGTTGAAACTTCAGGGATCATTTAGTTCAACTCCTCCATTTTACAGATGAGAAAATTGGAGACAAGCAGGTGAAGTGCCTTATTCAAGGTCTAGCACTAAGACCAGATCCCAGGCCTGTGGGATCCCCATTATTAGTACAATTCCCGCTAACACCACTGCCTCAGAAACATAGACACATGAAAAATGGAAGCTGTGTTTTCCTTAAAAAAGAAATAAGATATAGGAGAACACGAAAAACAAGCAGAGATAGTGAAGGAGGAATTTTAAGACCAGGCACGGTAGCTCACACCTGCAATCCCAATACTTTGAGAAGCCAAGCAAAAAGATTGCTGGAGCCCAGGAGTTCAAGACCAGCCTGGGCAACACAGCAAGACCTTAGCACTATTTTTTAAAAGTTATTTAAGAAAAAAGAATTTCAAGGCCAAAGGGCAAAACCAAGAAAAGGCTACCACATCCTTACTTAGCCAGTGCCTCCAGTGGGGTCCAGGTCATGAGAACTTAAGTGCTTTGGCAAGGCCAGACCCTGGTTTATCAGGTGAACTGGGTCATCACTGTAGCCAGGTGTCTGGTGGAGGTGAAGCCACAGTCCTCTCTGCTACTTCCTGTCACAGTATCTGTCAGCAGCAGTAGGGGCTGGGGCCAACAATGAATGCAGCAGAATTCTTGGGAGCAGTCAGTCTGAGCACCCCTGAATTTTGGACAGCTCCTGAAGAGCTGCTTCTGCCCATGCTGAGTAGTCTGACTTCAATTGTTTATCCCCTGGTGTTGCCTAATCGGCCCCTCTGGATGCTAAGGCCTTCACTTACAATCCTGTTGTAAATTGCCTGTCAGTTCCTCCATCGTGGCAGCCTCTTCAGATGAATAAGGAAGCCTAACAAATGTGAAATGACCCAAACTTCCTGCTTCTCTTCATTAATGCTACCATATTCTAACTTGACAGCACAGCTGAAAGATTTTGAAGCTAATAAAAGCTTACTAAATTATTCCAATGCTAAACAGTAGAGAGGAGAATGAGGTGTGTCTTCTAAGTTATGACTTTCTAATATTTCAGGGAGTAACATTCAATGAGTCAACTCTGTCATTCTTAGGAGTTCGTAGAATCCTGTTCTCACAATTTTGCTGAAGAGTAATTTAGGATGGCTGGTACTGAACCTTAATGTTATGTGATCCTCTGGGGGAGGAGAAAGGAAGGGAAGGGAAGGACAGAGGAGAAATTAAAGCCTGAAATAGCTTTTATCATTTAACTCAGTACATTGAAACTTCTGAATGACTAATTCATAAAAGTGCCTCAGTAGTGCCTGCAGTCCTAGCTACTTGGAAGGCTGAGGCAGGAGGACTGCCTGAGCCCAGGAGTTCAAGGAAGCAGTGAGTTATGACTGCGCCACTGCATTCCAGCCTGGGCAACAGAGCAAGACCCCAAGTCTTTTTTTTTTTTTTTTTGAGACGGAGTTAAGCTCTTGTTACCCAGGCTGGAGAGCAATGGCGCAATCTCGGCTCACTGCAACCTCCACCTCCTGGGTTCAGGCAATTCTCCTGCCTCAGCCTCCTGAGTAGCTGGGATTACAGGCATGCGCCACCATGCCCAGCTAATTTTTGTATTTTTAGTAGAGACGGGGTTTCACCATGTTGACTAGGATGGTCTCGATCTCTTGACCTCGTGATCCACCCGCCTCGGCCTCCCAAAGTGCTGGGATTACAGGCATGAGCCACCGCACCCGGCCTGATTCCAAGTCTCAAAAAAAAAAAAGGTGCCTCATCTTCTTCAACCGTTTAAATAATCAGTGAAAGGACAGAGGAGGTTCTATCCATTCATTTGATTTGAATGTGTGGGGTGCATATTATGAACAAATGAGTAAGTTGGACTTTAGCTTTTCCACTAAAAGCTTTCCTATTTTGCAGATTACTTCATACAATGAACGCTTTGATGTCGGAGGAGGTGAGAGCTCCGACTAAAAGTTTTCTGACATTCTTGGCACTCATAAGGTTTCTCTCCAGTGTGAATTCTCTGATGTATGATAAGTTGGGAATGCTGGCTAAATGTTTTCTCACAGTCACTACATTCATAAGGTTTCTCTCCAATATGAATTTTCTGGTGGAGAAGCAGCTCAGAATTATCCCAAAAAGTTCTTGCACATTCATTACATTGATGGGGTTTCTCTCCAGTATGAATTCTCTGGTGGACAATAAGGTGAGAGGTCCGCCTGAAAGCCTTTCCACACTCAAAGCATTCATAGGGCTTCTCTCCAGTGTGAATTCTCTCATGTCTAAGAAGTTCTGAGTTCCCCCTGAAGGCCTTCCCACATTCCTTACATACATAGGGCTTCTCACCAGTATGAATTCTAACATGTCTAACAATCTCTGAATTCTGGCCAAAAGTTTTCCCACATTCATTACATTCATAGGGTTTGTCCCCTGTATGAATTCTCTGATGCCGGATAAGCTCAGAACTCTGACCAAAGCCTTTCCCACATTCATTACACAGATATGGTTTTTCTCCAGTATGAATTTTCTGGTGTCTAATAAGGCCTGAGCTATGCTTGAAGGCTTTGCCACACTCATTGCATTCATGGTATCTTTCTTCGGTATGAATTCTCTGATGCTGAATAAGCTGTGAACTAACCCTAAAGGTCTTCCCACATTCATTACATTCATATGGTTTCTCTCCAGTATGGATTCTCTGGTGTAGAATAAGGGCTGAATTTTGACTGAAGGCTTTACCACATTCTTCACATTTATAGGGCCTCTCTCCAGTATGAATTCTATGATGGTGGATAAGATGTGAACTCTGAATAAATGCCTTTCCACATTCATTACAAGCAAAGGGTTTTTCTCCAGCATGAATTCTCAGGTGCCGTCGAAGGCTTGAATTGGTTCCAAATGTCTTTCCACATTCTTTGCATTCAAAAGGTTTTTCTCCACTATGAACTCTCATATGCTGGATGAGATGTGAGTTCTGGTTAAAGGCTTTCCCACATTCTTTACATGTATGAGGCTTTTCTCCCACAGAACTTCTCTGTGTTTTGTTAGGTTCTAAAATCTCTATGAAGTTTTGGCCAGCGGTAGCAAATGCACTCACTCCCTCTGTTATAGTATCTCCCTGATGTGTAACCAGATTTGGGCTGGCACTGTAGCCTCTTTTACCCTCATTATTCTCCCGGTCTTTCTCACTTGAGGGTGATTTTTTAAAGATCATCAACCCTGATGTAAAGTCACTCTCCTGAGGAGACATCTGCTCCATAATCTCTTCCATGGACTCTCTTGAATGTCTCTCCAATATGTCTTCTTCACATCCTGCTCCAAACTCATGACCTTGGTAAACCACTCTTGGAAATTTTTCTAATATTAACCCATGTGGCTCAGATTCTTCAGAAATTTCTTCCTTGGGAATCACCTCCTTGTTCTCAGTCCCCATATCACAATCTGAAATGAGAGTAAGTATGTGAAGGGACCGTATAATATTTAAATGAAGCTAACACTAGAGGAGAACGGAGCTTTGATGCAGTTCTCATAGCACTCAAAAACAGTCTTGGTCAGGGGAGCGGGGTGGCTGAGGCAGGAGGATTGCTTGAGCCTGGGGAGGTCAAGGCTGCAGTGAGCTGAAATGCACCACTGAACTCCAGCCTGGGTGACAAAGCGAGACCCTGTCTCAAAACAAAAACAAACAAAAAACAAAACAAAACAAAAATAGTCTTGGTGTCTGGCAAAATGACAGAATGCTGCCAAAGAGAAAATAAAGATTTAAGATTATGGTGGACATGCTAAACAGTGGGTGCTGACTAAAAGGAGTGAGAAAAGATTTAAAGAGAAAAGTAAGAAATGGATAGTAAAGAGATGCTGATAAAAAGATCCATACTATTCTCGTTTTCACACTACTAAGACATACCCGGAAAAAAAAAAAAAAAAAAAAAAACAGAGAAAAAAAAGATCCATACTATTAATGGTGAGTTGGGTTAGAACCTGAAGGTAATAAAGAAAACATCTAGAGAAAATGGCGGCCCCATATTAATAGATAGGTATATGATAAATGTTGAAAGAAGGGACAAAAATGACAAGGCAAGGCCAGACATGGTGGTTCATGCCTGGAATCCTAGCACTTTGGGAGGCTGAGGTGGACAGATCACTTGAGCTCAGGAGTTCGAGACCAATCTGGGCAACATGGTGAAACCCTGTCTACTAAAAATACAAAAATTAGCTGTGCCTGATGGCATATACTTGTAGTTCCAGCTTCATGCAGGGGGCTGAGACAGGACAATCGCCTGAACCAGGAAGGGGGAGGTTGCAGTGAGTCGAAATTCCGCCACTACACTCCAGCCTGGATGACAGAGTAAGAACTGTCTCAGAAAAAAAAAGACAAGTTAATAGAAATAACTTTTGGGTGTATAGGGGAAGTAACTGCAAAATGAGTAACAAGAGAACTATTCTTAGTTCTGTTCTCTGGTACTTATCAGCTCTATAGAGCAGGAGATGAGACTTACAGGGCTTACCCATTCAAAAGGGTAATGTGTCTTAGATATAACTAGCACAGAAGAACCAACTATGTTACCCAGGCTGTACAGCTACTGGGGAGACTGAGGTAGGAGGGTCACTTGAGCCCAGGAGGTCAAGGCTGCAGTGAGCCAGGATTGTGCCACTGCACTCCAGCCTGGGCAATAGGGCAAGAGACCTTGTTTCTTAGGAGAGAGAGAGAAAAAAAGAGAGTACCTTTTTAAAATCTTTATGAAGATTTTTAGTTGTGGCAAAAATTTTAGTTGTCTACCCCAAGATCTATTTTTCTCCATTGCCTTTTAACAGAATAATAAATTTATGTAGTGTGGCAATTAGCCTAGTTTAAAAAAAATACATTCCCCAGCTTTTTAATTTTTGCAGTTGGGATTGGCCATATGATCATATTCTAGCCAACGAGACACTGAAATGCAAATGAAAGCACGTGAGACTACTAGGAAATCTCCTAAAGGATGAGGGGATACATTTCTTCCATCCTGTCTTCCATGCTGTTCCCAGAGCATGATGTGATAGCTAGACACCATCCTGAACCATGAGTATAATGGCATACCCTAGGACTGAGGATCAGAGCTGGAAGTAACCTGGGTCCCTGATGACTCCGTGGCACTGCCATACCTTTCCTGGAATGCCAGCTGCTGGGCTTCATTTATCTAAAAGAGAAATAAGCTTTTGCCTTGCTTAAGCCATTGGGGTTTTTGTTGTTGTTGTTATTTTACAAGGCTAAACCTATTCCTAATATAATTGCCCTAGGGATTTAGCTATATCCACCACAGACAAGGGGTCCAAATGCCAGGAGAATAAGCCTGACCTTTGTTCAGATGGTAAGCAACCTGGAACTAATATTAAAGTGGCCTTTTGCTGAGGGCAGCGTATTTGTACATTACAGTAAATCTGAGGAATACAATCCTCCCATCAGTAAAAGTGTTCACTTGTGGAAGGCAATTCTCAAGGGGACATGAGCATATATATAACTTCATCCCTTAGACAATGCAGACTATGGGATGGTTTTTAAACCAAGGAGTGACACGGTCCCTGCACAGATTAGTATTACATGCAGATGCACATTCATGACCGTTTAGTGGCTGAAGTAGAAAGCAGCAGGCCTGAACACAGGAAGATCAGTTGGGAGGCTGATACAGTCATCAAGGCAAAAGGTGATGTGATCTAACTAGAGCACTAGTAGCAGTGGGGAAGAAGAGATAGACTGGAAAAATACTGAAGAGGTCAAATTCTGCAAGACTTCCTGTGTGACTAGATATATGTGTAAGGAGGGAGGAGTCAAAGATGGTGCCCAGATCTCACTCAATTTGAGAGATAGTAATTAGATGGATGGTGGTGCTACGATATTGAGAATACTGGAGGAGAAGTTAGTAGAGCAATAAAGATGATGAATGAGCTCTGTTTTGGACAAAATGAGTTTCAAGATATCCATAGAGAGGTGTCAAAGAATCAGTCAAAATATGTTGGTCTAAAGCTTAGTCAGGACTAGAGATACAGACTTGAGAGTACTCAGCATGAGTATAGTGTGAGAGCTATCAGAGACTGCAAGCAGAAACCTAGGAGTCAAAGCTAACAGTCACAAGTACTCCAGTTATCTTCCATTTTCTCCTCTAGATCTTCTTTACACCTTTCTCCCTGTCCTCTTTGCCCCAGAAGCCTAACCTGTATGGAACACATCAACAGGCCCTCTGGCATCCAGCTGTGTTCCATCAATGAGGAGCCCCAGCAGGGGTCTGGAAGCAGGGAGGAAAGGGCAGGGTGGGAGAAAGGGGTCAGGGTATTTATTCTTCCGGTTCCTACCGGTGACGTCACCTTGGGCTGGTGTTATCCCTCACCTGAGGTCCCTACTCCTCTCAAGTCTATCCTACTCAATAGTCTAATTGTCTGGGTTCCAGTAACCTCTGCTCCCTCCTGTCACTTCAGGCTCAGGGCTAGTGACTACTCTATTATTGCCAGCCCAGGGTTCTTCAATACCCTGCTCACACCTAGGTCATTTCTAATTAACCTCTTTGCAAATAAACCCTCCTCAAATTGTAATTTGAATTGAGTTGTTTCCTGTTCAGACCCTGTTAATAAAGGGGTGAGTACAGAAAGAGAATTAGCCAAGAAGATAAAGAATGGTAGTGGAGCTGAAAAACTGGAACACTGTATCACAGAAGTCACTTAGGCAATAGCAGAGGGAATTTAAAAATATCAAATGAAGGCTAGGCATGGTGGTTCATGCCCTTAATGCCAGCACTTTGGGAGGAGTAGGTGGGAGGATCACTTGAGGCCATGAGTTTGAAACCAGCCTGGGAAACATAGCAAGACCCCATCTCTACAAATTAAAAATTTAAAAATTAGCTAGGCATAGTGGCATGTGCCTATAGTCCCAGCTACTTGGGAAGCTGAGGTGGGAAGATCACTTGAGCCTGGAAGGTAGAGGATGCAGTAAGCTATGACTGAGCCACTGTACTCCAGCCTGGGCAACAGAGTGAGACTGTCTCAAAAAAAAAAAAAAGAAAGAAAAAAAAAAGTCAAATCAGTTGAGAGATTCAGTAGGATAATAATTGGAAAATGTCTACTGGGACAATAGACAGTCACATATGAACTGTAAGCACAGATTCAGTGGAATGACAGAAGCAGAAGCCAGGTGGTAGTGGACTGAGTAATGCATTTGCTGCTTCAAAAAAAAAAAAAAAAAAAAGTGGATGAAAGGAGAAGACCAAGACAGACAGTGCTATAGATCAAGGCTTTTCTCTGATGGAAGAGATAGGAACATGTTTACATTAGAAGGAATTGAGTAGTTCCAGCAGAGAGATGGGTTAAGAGCGAAGAAAAGATGAGATTACTAAACAAACAAAGACCCTGAGCAGCAGTGGACGCTGGAGTCGTGTGGTAAGGGAAGGGGAAAGGTGGAGATTTGGTGGGTGACTTTGGACTGCCCTTTTCTCTGCCCAGCCTCCCATTATCCACAGGATGTTGGTTACTAGGTTACTAATACCATCAGACCCAGGCATCTCTAGTCATTCATCAGAGCAGCCCTGGTAATGTCCCCTCCCCAGACACCTGAAAGGAACCTGATCTACTGGAATCCTGAAGTTTCCGAAGCTCTTTGTGCTACACCTGAAAATGAGATGGAACTTTCTTCAACTTTCCCCAAGCATCTTCTCTAATTTTCCCATGAAGTAAGAGAGGCCATCTAAAAACTGTACTTCTTTCTGTTGAAATCTTTGAAAATTACAGGTAATGTATATCTATACAACTGTAAGAAGCTATTGTAGAGAATTTAGCTATCTTCTTCCTCTATGGTGCCATCTGAGTTGGGAAGTACTGTCTTAAATAAATTTCTCTCTAATCCCTACCCAAGAGCAAGTTCTAGAAGCTGGCATTTCAGTCTCCAGTTGCTTCCAACTCCTTCTCTGGCCTTCCCTTTTCATCTTCATGCCTCCTATAGTTGCTTCTTTTCCATCATCTAGTTCTTTACAAAATCAGCATTCATAGAACCGACATGTGTACCACAACAAATGGAAATCAGTTTTTTTTTTTGAGATGGAGTTTTGCTCTTGTTGCCCAGGCTGGAGTGCAAAGGCACAATCTTGGCTCACTGCAACCTCCACCTCCCAGGTTCAAGCTATTCTCCTGCCTCAGCCTCCAGAGTAGCTAGGATTACAGCCTCCCAAGTAGCATGCACCACTACATCCAGCTAATTTTGTATTTTAGCAGAGATGGGGTTTCTCCATGTTGGTCAGGATGGTCTCAAATTCCCGACCTCAGGTGATCTGCGCACCTCAGCCTCTCAAAGTGCTGGGATTACAAGCGTGAGCCACCACGCCTGGCTGGAAATCACTTTTTCTTTTTTCTTTTTTTTACCCAGTCTCAGATATTCAGTTATAGTAGAAATCACTTTTTCATAGTAAAACAAGATACAACAGAAGTTAGGTATGTCTCTATCCCCAGTCAAGTAACCGGAACCTATTTTAAAACTCAAATTCAGAAAGTCTCCCCTGGCTGGGTGCCATGGCTAATGGCTATAATCCCAGCACTTTGGGAGGCCAAGGCAGGCAGATCACCTGAAGTTGGGAGATCAATACCAGCCTGGCCAACATGGAAACCCCATCTCTACTAAAAATACAAAAAGAAATTAGCTGGGCATGGTGGTACGTGCCTGTAGTCCCAGCTACTCGGGAGGCTGAGGCAGGAGAATCGCTTGAGCCCTGGAGGCAGAGGTTGCAGTGAACCAAGATTGCTCCACTGCACTCCAGCCTTGGCGACAGAGCAAGATTCCATCTCAAAAAAACACACAGAAGTCTTCCCCAGCTAAATCTTTTTTTTTTTTTTCTGAGACAGAGTTTCGCTCTGTTGCCCAGGCTGGAGTGCAATGACACAATCTCAGCTCACCACAACCTCTGCCTCCTGGGTTCAAGCGATTCTCCTGCCTCAGCCTCCCAAGTAGCTGGGGTTACAGGCATGCGCCACTAGTCCTGGCTAATTTTATTTTATTTTTTTTTTGTATTTTTAGTAGAGATGGGGTTTCTCCATGTTGGTCAGGCTGGTCTCAAACTCCCGACCTCAGGTGATCCAACTGCCCCGGCCTTCCAAAGTGCTGGGATTACAGGTATGAGCCACCTCGCCCGGCCCTCCAACTAAATCTTACCTCCTCTGACCATTCTTTTACTTTGCACTCTGCCAGTAACACAGTATCAATGTCATTTATTAAATATTGCTTTATGGGTATCTTCTCAAATACAAATCAAAGCCAATCTCCATTTCGCTGATTTTTCCAAAGGCACAGCCATACATTAGGTCTCAGACTCATATGGAAACACTCCACCTCTCATAGCCTAAATTCAAATTCCCAAATACAATTTTCTATCTTTCTGTTTCTCACTTCCTCACTTTTCTAAATCTGAAATTAAATGTTTCTGAAGAGAGATAACATAGAGGTGCTACTGAAGGAACAGAGGTTGACCATTGGTCCTCGGTTTGGGGATGACAGACAGACCTCTATTGGGTCTCTATAGCTCAGAATAGGATCCTCAACTTGGCAGACCTGAATTTGCCCAAACAGCATAAATCTACATTTATAGCAATTTCTTGTGATAACAATATCACAATTTTTTGAACTTACCTGCCAAAACATTACACTGTGATTTATAGTAAAAAAATTACTACATAATCTTCAGCTGACTGACAATCTGATTACATTGTTTAAAAATTTTGTCAGGGCTGGGCACACCTATAATCCCAGCACTCTGAGAGGCTAAGGTGGGCACATCACTTAAGCCCAGAAGTTTGAGACCAGCCTGGCCAACATGGCGAAACCTGTCTCTACAAAAATTACAAAAAATTAGCCAAGTATGGTGGTACATGTCTATAGTCCCAAGCTACCTGGGTGGCTGAGTTGGGAGGATCACCTAAGGCTGGGAGATCAAGGCTGCATTGAGCTGTGATTGCACCATTGCACTCCAGCCTGGGTAACAGAATAAGAGACCCTGTCTCAAAAAATAAAGTAAAATTTTGTTGAAAGCAAAGACTGGGACTTGTATTATAAAAGGTCCACAAAACTCACTTCTTCAACACATTGACTGTGGCATTCTAGGGGATTTTCCACCCCAGAGTGATGCACCATAGTAATATTAAGGAGATGGATGAGTGGTGTCTTGATTTTTTTTTTTTTTTTTTTGAGATGGAGTCTTACTCTGTGACCCAGGCTGGAGTGTAGTGGCGCAATCTCCGCTCACTGCAACCTCTACCTCCTGGTTTCAAGAAATTCTCCTGCCTTAGCCTCCCAAGTAGCTGGGATTACAGGCGCCTGCCACCACACCTGGCTAATTTTTGTATTTTTAGTAGAGGCCCGGTTTCACCATGTTGGCCAGGCTGGTCTCAAACTCCTGATCTCAAATGATCCATCCACCTAAGCCTCCCAAAGTGCTGGGATTACAGGCATAGGCCACTGTGCCCAGCTGGTGTCTTTCTTTTATAAAGGAAGAAAAGAACAATTGTAAAAAAAATGTGAGAAAAGAGAAACCTACAGGCTACAGGCCCTTTTTTTTTTTTTTTTGAGACAAGAGTCTCACTCTGTCACCCAGGCTGGAGTGCAATGGCATGATCTTGGCTCACTGCAACCTCTGCCTCACGAGTTCAAGCAATTCTTTGCCTCAGCCTCCTGAGCAGATGGGATTACAGGCGCCTACCACCACGCCTGGCTAATTTTTTGTATTATTAGTAGAGACGGGGTTTTACCATCTTGGTCATGCTGGTCTTGAACTCCTGACCTCGTGATCCACCCACCTCAGCCTCCCAAAGTACTGGAATTACAAGCGTGAGCCACCACACCCGGTCTTTTTTTTTTAGACGATGTTTTGCTCTTTTTGCCCAGGCTGGAGTGCAGTGGCGTGATCTTGGCTCACCACAACCTTCATCTCCCAGGTTCAAGTCGTTCTCCTGCCTCAGCTTCCCGAGTAGCTGGGACTAGAGGTGCGCGCCACCATGCCCAGCTAATTTTTGTATTTTTAGTACAGACGGGGTTTCACTATGTTGGCCAGGCTGGTGTCGAACCCCTGACCTCGTGATCTGCCTGCCTCAGCCTCCCAAAGTGCTGGGATTACAGGTATGAGCCACCATGCCCAGCCAATAGGCCCATTCTTAAGCAAATCAGTCATAGGCAAGGATATAAAATAAAGTCAAAGATCTAGAAGTTGATTTCCATTCAACAATCTATGTGCCCATAGATGTTATAGAAAGTGTCTCTGCACCCACTCCCTATATTTCCATTTGAAGACTACTGCACTATAGCATTCTGGGCAGAAAGTGGGCAAGCAAGAGGCCAGGAAGTATAGGGTGAGTAAGAAAAGAAACAGAAAAAACATTTGAATTTCAATGTAGAATGCACAAGGTTGGGATAAATATGGAAGGAGGGAAGATGAGCAGGGAAGCACTGACATTTTGATGGGGAGAGTAATGATAAGCTCTATGTGCAAAACAATTTACAGACATGAACCCTCACCACCTCCTGATGAAAGAAGCATGCTGGAGAGCATCAGAGTGAAGAGGGGCCAATCACTATGCTCTCCAGACTTCTTTCAGTGACAGTGCTGGCAGCCTGAGAATCCAGGGAGGTGTGTGGTGGAAGACTGAGGAGGTGAGGCCTAGGGAGGTTAGTCAGAACGGAGTTAAGATGACTGAGTGACATAGGGATGCAAATGAAGGGGGAAAGGGAGGAGTGAGATGCTAACAGATGGAGGTTTCAGAGAGGGTGAAGGATGTGATGAGCACATTCTTTGTGCTCCAAGGGAAGGTAACCAAGGGAAGGTTTATGAGAAACTGGGATGAGGTTTTATTTTGAAATGTCAAAAATTTTAATACCTCAAAAGTAATATCCTTTGAAACTCATTAAAATTTATGATGAAAAATGGAAATGTTTTAGATGTCAATGTGCAAATGTATAAAGAGATACAAACCTTCCAAAATTATTTTACGGGTTATGTGAGCAAAACTATTTGCAGTGGCTTTGTTTTCTTTGCCAGAAATCTAACCTCATCCAAGAGCTCCAGCAGTAAACTCCAACTGAGTTAACCCAGTCAAGTAAATGCCCTACTTCTTGCAAGGGACTGGTTCTGAAACAGTAAGGATGCAGGAATTCCTGGTTCAGAAATGGACATCCACCTTCATCTGGGTCAGTATTTTGAGGAAGTTTGCTGGGAGCTTCTGGGAATAGTTTCCTGCCATCCTGAGAGAACCTTAGGAAAATAATTCTCTATATTGTTGCCTGTACCTGCTGCTGCCATCTCCCTACCAGCTTGTGGATGAGGGCAGCTACAGCTAAGAAAAACAAGGGAGATGCCACCTGGGCCACTGATTAAATCAGTCCTGAAACCACTATACCTCTTTTTTTTCTTTTTCTTTTGAGACAGAGTCTCGCTCTGTCACCCAGGCTGGAGTGCAGTGGTGCAATCTCGGCTCACTGCAACCTCCACCTCCCAAGCTCAGGTGATTGTCCCGCCTCTGCCTCCCCAGTAGCTGGGATTACAGGCATCTGCCACCATGCCCAGCTAATTTTGCATTTTTAGTAGAGATGGGGTTTCACCATGTTGGCCAGGCTGGTCCTGACCTCCTGACCCCAGGTGATCCACCCACCTCAGCCTCCCAAAGTGCTAGGATTACAGATGTGAGCCACCATGCCCGGCCTATACCTCTTGACTTCCAATTATGAGACCCTATATACTTGCATATTTTAAAGCCAGCTTGAGTTAGATTCTGTTACTTACAGACAAAAGCATTTTAACTGATGCAAATGATTTTTCATAACCTCTGAAAGACCTGATCCTACCAAATATTCTGTATCTAGTACAAGGATAAATTCCTTCTCAAAGTCTTCATTAACATCTGCAGGAAAGAGGTTCTCTCTTGGTCCTCTGAGCCAGCATTTCATTGGCCCTTTTCTCTCTTTCATTGTACTATAGTTATCATGACACTTCCTGTTTATTGCACCCCAAAGCCTACAGAATAAAAACTTCTTCCCATGGCTCATAACATCCCTCCAAGGAAACCCATTTCCCTTCCTCATCTACTGTCCCACACCCTCCATTAACTGTTGGAAGCTGCAGTCATGCTCAGTGTCCTGCAGATGAAACATTTTCTATTCTTTAAAACTTCTTTGCCTTTGAGAACAAGTTATTCCCACTTCCTGGAAATCTACTACCTACTTTGTGCACTTCACAAGCATCTCCAAGCCTCGGCTCAAGCATGGACAGACCCCTCCATTTTTTTTTTTTTTTTTTTTTTGAGAGGGAGACTCACTCTGTCACCCAGTCTGGAGTGCAGTGGTGCGATCTTGGCTCACTGCAACCTCTGCCTCCCAGGTTCAAGCAATTCTCCTGCCTCAGCCTCCTAAGTAGCTGGGATTACAGGCACGCACTACCACGCCCAGCTAATTTTTGTATTTTCAGTAGAGACAGGGTTTCACTATGTTGGCCAGGCTGGTCTCGAACTCCTGACCTCAGGTGATCCACCTGCCTTGGTCTACCAAAGTGCTGGGATTACAGGCATGAGCCACTGGGCCTGGCCAAATCCTCCATTTTCTTCCCTGACCTCCAAGGCAGGCAGCTACTCCTTCACCTTGTAGCAGCTACCTCACTGCATTATTAATTTTCTTTTTTTTTTGAGACAGAGTCTCACTCTGTCACCCATGCTGGAGTACAGTGGCGCATGCAATCTCAGCTCACTGCAACCTCTGCCTCCTGGGTTCAAGCAATTCTCCTGCCTCAGCCTCCCAAGTAGCTAGAACTACAGGCGTGCACCCACCATGCCCAGCTAACTTTTGTATTTTTAGTAGAGATGGGGTTTCACCACGTTGGTCAGGATGGTCTCGATTTCTTATCCTCGTGATCCGCCCACCTGGGCCTCCCAAAGTGCTGGGATTACAGGCATGAGCCACTGCACCCGGCCGCATTATTAATTTTCATACCTATTTTCTTCTCTAGACCATAAGCAAGAATGCTGTTCCATTTATCTTGGTACTCCCAGTGCCTAGCATATTTCAGATACCTGGTAAATGTTAAGTGAATTTGTGTAACTGTCTTATATATATAATGAATCTGCAACACCTCCCTTTTTTCTGAGGCAGGGTCTTGGCTCTAATGCCCAGGCTCACTGCAAGTTCAACTTCCCAGGCTCAAGAAAATCCTCCCACCACAGCCTCCCAAGTAGCTGGGACTACTAGCATGCGCCACCACACCCAACTACTCAACTAATTTCTTTATTTTTTGTACAGAAGGTGTCTCACTATGTTGCCCAGACTGGTCTTGAACTCCTGGGCTCAAGTAATCCTCCCGCCTAGGCCTCCCAAAGTGCTGGGATTACAGGCATGAGTCACCTAATCCAGCCTCTCCAATACTCTTGATGGCTACCTGGATATTTCATTAATCATTGTGTCTAAAGAGCCTAGGATAATGTCTGACACATAGCTGATGTCAATAACTGTTTGTAAAAGTAAGTTCCTTCTCCCAATCTGGGTGATAATTTAATTTATGGCACTGTTATCTTCCTTTCCTCTGTTCTCCCCCTGGTACCCACAATTAACAAGGCTCTATCTTTGCAGCTCAAACCTGTCTCCTTTTCACAACCACCCCTCATAAGCCAATATCCTGGTCTGGCAGCACAGGGCACAATCTGCCACTGAGGCCTTAAGTTTTGGACACTGCCCACCAGTTTGTCCTAGCGGTTTACTTGGGGGTGGAATGTCTGAGAAAACCACGGCTCCCACGGGTCCCCACGTCGGGACAGAAGGGAGTGGCCCTGCTTCTTCCATCTCCACGGCTGACAGGCACCAAACCAGAGCTGGGACGGTCCCTGGCGGTGTCCAGTCACCCTCTACCCTCTCTGTGTGCAGGTGGAAATGAAGGCCTGGGGGTGGGGGGAACGGGAAGGCATAAAGTTCAAGGTCACACAGCGAACCCCGGTCAGAACGGGCCTAAACGTAGGGTCTCCGCCCAGCTCTCTAGGGAGTTGGGAGCCCAGCCCTCGCCTCCCCCAACAGCCGCGACGGAATGAGGTCTCACCGCAGGCCGCTACCACCCCGCGCTCGCTCACTCCTCTCAATCTCCGTGCTGCTGGGCCACTCGCACAGAGCCCACAGCTGTTGTCCCGGTGTCACTGGCGACAGGCATCGGCCACTTCCGGTACCCGGGCGGCACTCCAGCCAATCAGCGCGCGTCGCACTCCGCTGGAGGAACAGGTGGTCAGCTCACCAACGCCCCATTGCCTTTTCCGGCTTTGCTTTTCGCCGGTTCTTGCCCTAGCCCAAGCTCCATATTGCCGCCGCCTGCCGAGCCGACTCCCTGGAACAGCAACGTGCACCCATCGATGTCGGCTTCAGCCCCGGGATCATTGACGAGCTGAGTCCTCCGGGTTTCCTAGAAGGGCTCCAGGGATAAACTTCCGCTCCGCGATCGGCCGCTCTGCGCCCTGATGTCGCTCCCCAAGCATTGCTCAGGGCTGAGAACTCCGGAATCCGCTTCGCATTCCGGCGGGGACTGTTTGCGGGATCCCTTTAACTTTCTTTTATTTTATTTTTATTTTTTATTTTTCACCATGTTGGTCAGACTGGTCTTGAACTCCTGACCCTTTAACTTTCCCAACCCGCATTGCTCTTATCCCGTCCTTCCCTTGCCCAGACTCGGTGAGTCTGAAAAACACAGGGCTGTAGATCCTGGGAACTGGCCATTCCTCGGCGGGAACGAAGGGACATCTGCTTTGAGTTCCGGGAGGGCTTGCAGGAGTGACATTTGGGCTGAAATCTCAAGATTGAGTGGGAATTAACCTAAATTAGGAGAAGGCCTAGGTTAAGCCGCTCCCGCCACAAAAACAGCATTCTGCAGCTAGCCTTCCTGGGTTTCCTGAGCAAGCTTTGCAGCTTGGCCCATTCTCACCTTAGAACCTTTCTTTCTTTTTTTTTTCTTTTTTTTTTTTTTTTTTGAGATTGAGTTTCACTCTTGTTGTCCAGGCTGGAGTGCAGTGGCACGATTTCAGCTCACTGCAACCTCCGCCTCCTGGATTCAAGCGATTCTCCTGCCTCAGCCTCCGATTACAGGCATCCGCCACCACGCCCGGCTAATTTTGTATTTTTAGTAGAGACGGGGTTTCACCATGTTGGTCAAGCTGGTCTCAAACTCCTGACCTCAGGTGATCCGCCCGCCTCGGCCTCCCAAAATGATAGGATTACAGGCGTGAACCACTGCACCCAGCCACCTCAGAACGTTGTTACTAACCCTGTAATTTTGCACTGCCAGCTTGTTTGTTGTTGTTGTTTGTTTGTTTTTTGAGATGTTGTTTCGCTCTAGTCGCCCAGGCTGGAGTGCAATGGCGCGACCTCCACATCCTCTTCTCCACATCCTCACCAACACTTATCTTTTGTCTTTAGATAATAGCCATTTTAACTAGGGTGAGGTTATATCTCATTTTGACTTTAATTTGCGTTTCCATTATGATGAGTGACTTTTTTTTTTTTGAGACAGGATCTGTCTCTGTCACCCAGGCTGGAGGGCTAGGGCACCATCATAGCTAACTGCAGTCTTGACCTCCCAGGCTCAACTGATCTTCCCACCTCAACCTCCCAAGTAGCTGGGAATAGAGGCATGTACCACCATGCTCCACTAATGTTTTATTTTTTGTAGAGACACAGGGTCTCACTTTGTGGTCCAGGCTGGTCTTCAACTCCTGGCCTCTGATCAGTGATCCTGAGTGTTTTTTTATATACCTGTTGAGTATTTGTATGTCTTCTTTTGAGAAATGTCTATCCAAGTTCTCTGTCCATTTTAAAATCAGGTTATTATTATTATTTTGCCATTTGAGTTGCTTGCATTTTCCTTATGTATTCTCTATATTAATCCTTTATAAGATATATGGTTTACAAATATTTTCCCCTCTTACATAGATTGTCTCTTCACTATGTTGTTTCCTTGGGTATGCTTTTTAATTTTATGTAGTCCCATTTGTCTCTTTTCACTTGTGTTGGCTGTGCTTCTAGAATAATATCCAAAAAATTATGGCCAGGTGCAGTTATCCCAGCACTTTGGGAAGCCGAGGCAGGCGGATCACCTGACATCAGGAGCTCAAGACCAGCCTGGCCAACTCGGTGAAACCCTGTCTCTACTAAAAGTACAAAATTAGCTGGGCGTGGTGGCAGGCTCCTGTAATCCCATCTACTCAGGAGGCTGTCAGGAGAATTGCTTGAACCCGGGAGGGGAAGGTTGCAGCGAGCCAAGATCACACCACTGCACTCCAGCCTGGGCAACAAAGTAAGACTCCATCTCAAAAAATAAAATCAAATCAAATAATGAATAAAATATAAAATAATCTTCAGTGAACTAATACTCAGTCCACCCACAAGATTCCTTCTCAGTGATGCACCTTTGTCCTTGGGCTAACACAGTCTGTTTGCCATCCTGCACACTCCGGTTACTCTTCATACTGTTGTTTTCCCTTAGGCCACACACCTGCCCACAATGCTGCCCTCATTCCCACTGCGACTACAAACCATAACTCTGATGCTACGTCAGGACCTCTCTCAAATAAAGGGTCTCTTTGTTTCTGGGGCGTAATTCTGCTGCCAACACCCAGATTCTCTCTCTAGAAAAATCTTGGGATCATTCAAACTCACTCTACCCTTTGCAGTAGTAAGTCATTAAACCATCCTTTTCGACTTCACTATTTCAATGCCATATAAGAAATAATGATGTATAGATCTTACACAGGTGAGCAAAATGTAGGCTTTAAGTTTGGTTTAAAACAACAATCACAAAAAAATCCAAACTTTATACATACCCAACATAGTTTACAAAATCCTCTCATACATATTAGCCATGGTGAGAGTCTCTAGAAGGTTAGAATGTCTATGGCAACTGTAGAAAACTTATTTATAGGTGAGGGAGACCAGAAAGAGTTTAGCGACGTGTCAAAGTTTACTTAGATCAAGGCCAGGCGCGGCAGCTCACACCTATAATCCCAGCACTTTGGGAGGCCTGGGTGGGCGGATCACCTGAGATCAGAAGTTCGAGACCAGCCTGACCAACATAGAGAAACCTCATCTCTACTAAAAATACAGCTGGGCGTGGTGGTGCATGCATGTAATCTCAACTACTCAGGCAGCTGAGGCAGAGAATTGCTTGAACCCAAGAAGCAGAGGTTGCAGTGAGCCAAGATTGTGCCATTGCACTCCAGACTGGGCAACAAGAGCAAAACTCTCTCTCTTTTTTTTTTTTTTGAGATAAAGCCTTGCTCTGTTGCCCAGGCTGGAGTGCAATGGCGCCATCTTGGCTCACTGCAACTTCCGCCTCCCAGGTTCAAGCGATTCTCCTGCCTCAGCCTCCCATGTAGCTGGGATTACAGGTAGCACCACCACGCCTAGCTAATTTTGTATTTTTAGTAGAGAAGGGGTTTCTCCATGTTGGTCAGGTTGGTCTCTAACTCCCAACCTCAGGTAATCCACCCACCTCGGTGGATTACAGGTGTAAGCCACCATGCCTGGCCCAAGATCCCTTCTTTATGATGAAACCTTTCTCATAGTCGGCTAATGGTCAAAACAGGAAATTTCAAATTTAACATTCAGCAAATCCACATTTGCCTAACATGCATAAAGCATCCCCTTTCTACCAAAATAAAACCCTGTACAATGATGGTGTTTGGGTTACGTAGCTGGCTTCAATACTTGGGTTACTTCAAGACCTCATTCAAAACAAGCACATGCACAAAGCCTGAGTCCTCTCCTCTCACTCTCACCACTTCTCTACTGCCCTTCCTGACTCTTAGTATTTGAGTTAAGTTGACTTGTTGTAGCTTGTGTTGTCTTGTAAGAATATGTTCTTTTTTCTTTTTTTGTTTTTTTTGAGATAGTCTTGCCCTCTTGCCCAAGCTGGAGTGCAGTGGCACCATCTCAGCTCACTGCAATCTCTACCTCCTGGGTTCAAGCAATTCTGCCTCAGCCTCTAGAGTAGGTGGGACTACAGGTGTGTACCACCATTTCCAGCTAATTTTTGTATTTTTAGTAGAGACAGGGTTTCTCCATGTTGGTCAGGCTGGTCTCGAACTCCCGACCTCAAGTGATCTGCCCACCTCTGCCTCCCAAAGTGCTGGGATTACAGGCATGAGCCACCATGCCCGACCATTGTAAGAGTATTTTCCATCTCCCCACTCAGTTCTCTACCAGGAGTCATTGCACCGGTAGCACATAGTGACCAGAGATGGTTTGTACATGTTGACTGACAAATACTTATATGGGGCCAGGGGCAGTGGCTCACTCCACTCAGCACTTTGGGAGGCCAATGTGGGTGGATCACTTGAGTTCAAGAGTTCAACACCAGCCTGGCCAACATAGTGAAACCCTGTCTGTACTAAAAATACAAAAATTAGCTGGGCATGGTGCCACAGGCCTGTAATCTCAGCTACCTAGGAGGCTGAGGCAGGAGAATTGCTTGAACCTGGGAAGTGGAAGTTGCAGTGTGCCAAGATCACGCCATTGCACTCCAGCCTGGGAGACAAGAGTAAAATTCCATCTTTTAAAAAAAAGGCTGTGTGCAGTGGCTCATGCTTGTAATCCCAGCACTTTGGGAGGCAGAGGCAGGCGGATCACAAGGTCAGGGGTTCGAGACCAGCCTGGCCAATATGATGAAACCCTGTCTCTGCTAATAATATAAAAATTATCTGGGTGTGGTGGCACGCACCTGTAGTCCCAGCTATTCGGGAGGCTGAGGCAGAAGAATTGCATGAACTTGAGCCGTGATCATGCCACTACACTCCAGCCTGGGCGACAGAGTGAGACTCTGTCTCAAAAAAAAAAAAGCAAAAGCTTATATGGAAAGTCTTCCGAGATTACCTTGAATGTTAACAGTGATCTTCAAGAAACAGTACCTTACTGCAGAAGTCTAAAACTAATGGCAGGAATTTTATGCACAGGGTAAAAGTGGTCAAGAGAGCAAAGGTAGCCAGCCAGCTGACTTTTCAGAGACCCTCACATCACATTAGATTAATAGGTTTTTTGTTTATTTGTTTGTTTTGAGATGGAGCCTCCCTCTGCTGCCCAGACTAGAGTGCAGTGGCATAATCTCAGCTCACTGCAACCTCTGCCTCCTGAGTTCAAGCGATTCTCCTGCCTCAACCTCCCAAGTAGCTGGGATTACAGGTGCCCACCACCACATCCAGTTAATTTTTGTATTTTTAGTGGAGACAGAGTTTCACCACGTTGGTTAGGCTGGTCTCAAACTCCTGACCTCAGGTGATCCACCCGCTTCAGCCTCCCAAAGTGCTGGACTTACAGGTGTGAGCCACCACACCCAGCTTTTTTTTTTTTTTTTCTTTCTTTTTTTGAGACGGTCTCACTCTGTGCCCAGTCTGGAGTGCAGTGGCGTGAACTCAGCTCACTGCAACCTCCATCTCCTGGTTTCAAGCAATTCTTCTGTGTCAGCCACCCAAGTAGCTGGGATTACAGGCATGCACTACCACACCCAGCTAATAGTTGTATTTTTAGTAGAGACAAGATTTCACCACGTTGGCCAGGCTGGCCTCTAACTCCTGACCTCATGTGATCCGCTCACCTCAGCCTTCCAAAGTGCTGGGATTACAGGCGTGAGCCACCATGCCAGGCCTCAATAGTTATCTGAATTCAACTTTTTTATAGGACTGAATGAGAAACACTAGCTGGCACTAGAGTCCACAATTTCCATATAACATCGGAAGGTCAGGGAAACAAAATGTAGAAACCAGATGACTGACTAATGAGATTGGTGGATCTTGACTGGGGTATTAGAAAACTTAAAATAGCCGGGCGCGGTGGCTCACGCCTGTAATCCCAGCACTTTAGGAGGCCGAGGCGGGTGGATCATGAGGTCAAGAGATCGAGACCATCCTGGTCAACATGGTGAAACCCCGTCTCTACTAAAAATAGAAAAAATTAGCTGGGCACTGTGGCGCGTGCCTGTAATCCTAACTACTCAGGAGGCTGAGGCAGGAGAATTGCCTGAACCCAGGAGGCGGAGGTTGCGGTGAGCCGAGATCACGCCATTGCACTCCAGCCTGGGTAACAAGAGCGAAACTCTGTCTCAAAAAAAAAAAAAAAAAAAGAAAACTTGAAATAGGAGGAGATTCTCAAATGGAATTGAGGTGAAGTATGTGTGCAACCAGTGTAAGGAGCTGATGTTTGCAGATATTTCTTTTATTTTTATTTCTGAGACAGAGTCTCACACTGTTGCCCAGGCTACAGTACAGTGCCATGGTATGGGCTCACTGCAGTCTTCAACTCCCAGGCTCAAGTGATCTTCCTGCCTCCGCCTCCTGAGTAGCTGGAGCTACAGGTGTGTACCAATATGCTTGGCTAATTTTTTGTATTTTTTGTAGAGGTAGGGTCTCCCTGTGTTGCCCAAGCTGACCTCAAACCCCTGGGCTCAAGCAATCCCCCTGCCTCTGCCTCCCAAAATGCCAGGATTACAGGTGTAAGTCACCATGACAAGCCTGCAGATATTTCAAATCCATTTGGGTTTCTGCTCCTCTTCATCTTTCTTGTCTCACTACACATACTTTTTAAACTCTATTTGGCCTTTCCTTATTTTTCCATAGGACCACAGCAGTTTTGTAAAGTTATATTCGCGGCCGGGCGCGGTGGCTCACACCTGTAATCCAAGCACTTTGGAGGCCAAGGCGGGCAGATCACCTGAGGTCGGGAGTTCAAGACCAGCCTGACCAACATGGTGAAACCCCGTCTTTAAAAAAAAAAAAAAAAAAGAGAGATATATATATCTGTATATATATATAACTGTAAAGTTATATTCAACAGATGCTCAAAACTAGACTCTTCTCCACTTGTGATTGAGTATGTAATCTGACCTATCAGTGCTGGACCCAAGGAGGGGTAGATTGTTCTTGGCAGTGTCTTTGGTGCCAAAATGTTGGAAGAATCTGGGCCCATTTCCAGCACTAATGGGCAACTGTTGAAAGTCACCAGAGCCCACAAAGGGAAAAACAGCATTACTAGCAGAGATAGACAAACATGTCCAAACTGGGTAAGTAGATGACATCTCCCATCATCCAAATAATCACTGCTTAATATGGAATGTGGGTTGTAAGAATCACAGGAGACAGTGGCTGAACCCAGAGGGGATGGGCAGTGTGGAGATGGATATAAATAATTGTATTAAGACTTTTCAAAATCATGGGAATTCCTTTCTCTTGACAAGGACTAAGCGTTAAATTATGCAATGCAGTGGACATTTCAGCCTTCTCAGAGAACAAAGAACAATTCTGCCCCTTTAGTCTCTACTCAAAACAATTGCACCCAACATTCACATGTTACTTTGTTTCAGCCTTCAGCTTGTATGACTGGCCATCTGCCCTAAAATCATCTAACACATGAATTATTTTTTATATCCTAAGATCTAGAACTTCTACCTTGTTGAGGAGAAGACTCAAAGGGCTTTGCTCAAAGCCAAGCATTCTGCTTCAAAGGAGAAAGCATCCTGACTTCTCCGGATAAGGTCAGCAAAAATTATATCCAGTCAAACCTCTGTGACCTTATTTGAGGCAGATTGAATGGGCAAATCCTTTTCCGTTCTTTGGTAGCAACGTTAAACATCAACATAACACAGTCTTGGGCCAGGGCAGGGGAGGTGTGGGAATTCCAAGACTGCTTTCTAGACCAAATATTTTGGAATTTCTAGATGCAAAACCAGGTGATTCCAATGTGCTGCAAAGCTGAGTAACCCTGGTTAGACTATTGAGGAACCACCTAGAGCTGGACCAAACCAGCTTTTCTGGAGTTCATGTGCTCCAGAAAACAGACAAGGCATAGTAACTCAGAACTCTGAGTAAATGTGGAGTTCTGCTAAGAAGGAGGAAAGGGAGGCCAGCATACCCTTTAAGGGTTAAGGACCAGTTCTACTGCCTACAACAGGGCCTGCCATCAAGAGGGTGGAAACAGTGTTGGAGTAAGCATCACAAGACCTGGATTCTGATCGTGCCTCTGCCCTATACTATTTCTGAGACCTTCATTAAGTTGCTTAACCTCTTGGTTCCCTTATTGAAAATGGGGGCTGGGCACAGTGGCTCACACCTGTAATCCCAGCACTTTGGGAGGCCAAGTTGGGTGGATCACGTAAGGTCAAGAGTTTCACCTGACCAAAATGGTGAAATCCCGTCTCTACTAAAAATACAAAAATTAGCCAGTCATGATGGTGGGCACCTGTATTCCCAGCTATTCAGCTATTCGGGAGGCTGAGACAGGACAATCACTTGAACTTGGGAGGTGGAGGCTGCAGTGAGCCAAGATTGCACCACTGCACTCCAGCCTGTCCAGCCTGGGTGACAGAGTGAGTCTCTGTCTCAAAAAAAAAAAAAAAAAAAAGAAGAAGAAGAAAGAAAATGGGAACAGGGTCTACCACATCTTCCCATGACATGCTTGATACAAAGACCACCAAGTACAGAGCTGTCAGTTTTACACAAGAAACGAGAAATGCATTTCTGAAATCATCACATAGTTTAAGACAATGTCCCCACAGTAATAAAGATCAGGTGAGGTGATGGCATAACATAGGTCGTAAACCTGCAATGTACTCATCTTTGTTTACAGCTGTGCTCATTATCTCTGAGATTTAACAGGGTGCTCGCTCCTAAATTGTTTATACTACCGAGTATCATGGTAGTTGCTGAAACATGTTTGTAGGAGTTGATTATATCTTACTCCCATTTCTCTTCCTCTCTCTTTTTTTTCCCTCAGACAATCCTGCAGAAATTTTACTTCCATTTTATTTTGTTTTATTTATTTATTCATTTATTTATTTATTTATTTATTTATTTTGAGACAGAGTCTCTATCACCCAGGCTGCAGTGCAGTGGCATGATCATGGCTCACTGCAGCCTGTACCTCCCAGGCTTAGGTGATCGTCCCAACTTTCATTTTAAAGAAAGATTTTTACTGGCCAGGAGCAGTGGCTCATGCCTTTAATCCTAGCACTTTGGGAGGCTGAGGCAGGAGGACTGCTTGAGCCCAGGAGTTTGAGGCCAGCCTGGGCAACATAGTGAGACCGTGTCTCTATTTTTTAAAAAAAGGAAGAGAGATTTTTTTATGTGCACGTTTTCAATGTTAACATTAGCACCATTCCTAAACACAAGGGCAACGTTATAGAATATAAAACATTTAAAATTGTAACAGTACACCTTTGCCATCTTTGTAATTATTTATTTTAAATAAACTTTTAATTTCAGAATTTTTTTTCTTTTTTTCTTTTTCTTATTTTTGAGTTGGAGTCTCACTCTGTCACCCAGGCTGGACAGGCTGGAGTGCAGTGGTGCAATCTTGGCTCACTGCAACCTCCACCTCAAGAGTTCAAGCAATTTTCATGCCTCAGCCTCCCAAGTGGCTGGGATTACAGACATGCACCGCCACACCCAGCTAATTTTTGTATTCTTAGTAGGGATGGGGTTTTGCCATGCTCTCCAGGCTGGTCTCAAACTCCTGACCTCAGGTGATCCACCTGCCTCGGACTCCCAAAGTGCTGGGATTAAGGGCATGAGCCATCACACCCAGCCTTCTGCATTATTTGAAGAGCTCTCAATGTTTTTAGCCCATTTTCTGCCTAGAATACAAGGTTGTGTTTTTGTTTGTTTGTTTTTTGTGACAGAAGTCTCACTCTGTCACCCAGGCTGGAGTGCAGTGACCCAATCTCGGCTCACTGCAACCTCTGCCTCCCAGGTTCAAGCGATTCTCCTGCCTCAGACTCCCGAGTAACTGGGAATACAGGTGCCCACCATTATTCCCAGCTAATTTTTTTGTAGTTTTAGTAGAGACAGTGTTTCACCATATTGGTCAGGCTAGTCTCGAACTCCTGACCTTGTGATTCACTCTCCTCAGTCTCCCAAACTGCTGGGATTACAGGTGTGAGCCACTGCGCCTGGCCCAAGACTGTATTCTCTTTTAGGGTTATCTCTTTGGCTCACTACTATGTTTAAGTGGCGCTGAGATTTGCCCTGATTCTCATCCTAGGTGCACCTTAGAATTACCTGGGGAGTGTAAAGAAATTGATGACCCAGCCAGGCACAGTGTCTCATGCCTGTAATCCCAGCACTTTGAGAGGCTGAGGTGGGCGGATCACCTGCAGTAAGGAGTTCGAGACCAACCTGGCCAACATGGTGAAACCCTGTTTCTACTAAAAATTCAAAAAATTCAGCCGGGCATGGTGGCACGCGCCTGTAGTCCCAGCTACTTGGGAGGCTGAGGCAGGAGAATCGCTTGAACCCAAGAGGCAAAGGTTGCAGTAAGCCAAGATCGTGCCACTGCACTCCAGCCTGGGCAGCAGAGTGAGACTCAATCTAAAAATTAAAAAAAAAAAAAAAATCGATGTCCCTGTGTTAGTCTGCTAGGGCTACCATACCAAAGTACCACAGACTGATGACTCAACAGAAAATTTATTTTCTCACAGTTTGGAAGCTAAGAGTCCAAGATGAAAATGTCCAGGTTTGGTTTCTCCTGAGGCTTCTCTTCTTGACTTGCAGATGGCCTCTTTCTTCTCTGTGTTCTCATGTGGCCTTTCCTCTTTGTGTGCATACTCCTGGTGTCTCTTCCTCTTTTTATAAGGACACCCATCATATTGGATAGGGGTCCCACCCTTACAACCTTATTTAACCTCAATTACCTCCTTATAAGCCTTATCTCCAAATACATTCACATTTAGGATTAAGGCTTTGACATACAAATTTTGGGGGAATGCAGTTAAGTCTGTAACACCATGCCGCACCCCAGATCAATTAAAATTTGGAGGAGGAGGGCAAGCATTGGTACCTTTTCTTTCCTTTTTTTTTTTTTTTTTTTTTGAGACATGGTTTCACAATGTTGCCCAGACTGGAATGCAGTGGCGTGATCACAGCTCTCTGTCTCCTGGGTTCAAGTGACCCTCCCATCTGCTGAGCTGAGACCACAATCATGCACCATCATGCTCGGCTAATTTTTTTGTAGATATGGGGGTGTCACTATGCTGCCCAAGCTGGTTTGGAGCTCCTGGGCTCAAGTAGTCTGCCCACCTTGACCTCCCAAAGTGCTGGGATTACAAGCATTACCACTGTGCCCAGCTAGCATTGGTACTTTTAAAAGAGTTCTCCAGGCCGGGCATGGTGGCACATGCCTGTAATCCCAGCACTTTGGGAAGCCAAGGCAGGCAGATCACAAGGCCAGCCGATCAAGACCATCCTGGCCAAGATGGTGAAACCCTGTATCTACTAAAAATACAAAATTAGCTGGGTGTGGTGGCGCACACCTGTAGTCCCAGCTACTCGGGAGGCTGATTACATGCCTGTAATCCCAGCACTTTGGGAGGCCGAGGCATGAGGATCACTTGAGGTCAGGAGTTTTGAGACCAGCCTGGTCAACATGGTGAAACCCCGTCTCTACTAAAAACTACCATCTACTCAGGAGGCTGAGGCAGGAGAATGGCTTGAACCCAGGAGGCGGAGGTTGCAGTGAGCCAAGATCACATCACTGCAGTCCAGCCTGGGTGACAGAATGAGACTCTGTCTCAAAAAAAAAAGAAAGAAAGAAAAGAAAAAAAAAAGGAAAGAAAAGAAAAGAAAAAGAGATAACGTTTACAGGTTTAGGTGTCCTCCTCCCTGCTTGGGAATAAAGAGACAGTTTTCTTGCTGGGCATCAGGTGGCGCCAGGAACCTACAAACAATAATTTCAACTATAGCTGGGAAAGGGGATGAAGAAGGAAAATTGAGTCCCAGGACTCCTGATGCAGCTGCCACTTTGTTTTGTTTGTTTGTTTGCTTTTTGAGACGGAGTCTTACTCTGTTGCCCAGGCTGGAGTGCAGTGGCTCAATCTCGGCTCACTGCAACCTCCGCCTCCTGGGTTCAAGCAATTCTCCTGCCTCAACCTCCTGAGTAGCTGGGATTACAGGCGCGTGCGACACCACACCAAGCTAATTTTTTTTTTTTTTGTATTTTTAGTAGAGACGGGGTTTCACCCGTCAGGCTGGTATTAAACTCCTGAACTCGTGATCCACCTAACTCAGCCTCCCAAAGTGTTGGGATTACAGGCGTGAGCCACCATGCCCGGCTGCAGCTGCCATTTTGTATGGATAGAGTATCTTAACTCAGGTGTCTAAATTTCAGTGAACACATGAAATTCAATATGTGGACTAATTCACCTCCTCTAGTTTTTTTCTAATTATTTTTATATCAAGGAACATGTGTAAACATGCATACTCTATGTTTTTGTTGTTTTTTTTTCAGACTGGCTGAAGGTCTTCTTTTTCATTGAAGTCATAGGATTATTCCCTGAAACGAATTATTTGATATTGTCATAAAGATTGACCTAGGCCAGACAGCATTTACACATCTATTCCATCCAAATAGTTTCTCTCCAGTATGAATTCTCTGGGGTACAGTAAGGCATGAACTATAATTGCAGGACTTCCAATATTTATGATACTCACAGGTTTTCTCCCCAGAGGTAATTCTTTGATGTGGACTAAGATTTGAGCTCTGATTAAAGGTTTACCACATTCAATAAATTATGGGATTTGTCTCCTTAGTAAATGCAGTGATGTAGAATAAGAATTGGACTCAGGAAAAGCTTTCCTGCAGTCATTACATTCAAAGGATTTCTCTTCTAACATGAAGTCTCCAGTAAGGCTAAATTATAGCTAAATATTTCCCCACACTCCTTTACTTTTTTTTTTTTTTTTTCTTTTGAGATGAAGTTTTGCTCTTGTCACCCAGTTTGGAGTGCAATGGCGCGATCTCAGCTCACTGCAAACTTTACCTCCCAGGTTCAAGCAATTCTCCTGCTTCGGCCTCCCAAGTAGCTGGGAGTAGTTTCACCATGTTGGCCAGGCTGGTATCGAACCCCTGACCTCAGGTGATCCACTCACCTCAGCTTACTGAAGTGCTGGGATTACAGGCATGAGCCACTGTGCTCAGCCTCCACTCCTTACTTTCACAGGGTTTTTTCTCAATGTGAATCTGGTGATGTTCAATAAGACCTAAGTTATAGCTGAAGGCTGTTCCACATTCAATGTGCTTACAGGGTTTTCCACCCAAATGAATTATCTGATGTTGAACAAGTTGAGATCATCATTGAAAATATTTTCCAGCCCGGGGTGGTGGTTCTTGCCTGAAATCCCAGTACTCTGGGAGGCCAAGGCAGGAGGATTATTTGAGTCCAGAATTTCCAGACCAGCCTGGACCACATAGGGAAACCCTGTCTCTACAAAAACTAAAACAATTAGCCGGGCATGATGGTATGCACCTGTAGTCCCAGCTACTCGGGAGTCTGCGGTGGGAGGATTGCTTGAACCTGAGAGGTCAAGGCTGCAGTGAGCCACGCTCATGCCACTTTACTCCAGCCTAGGCAACAGAGCGAAACTCTGTCTCAAAAAAAATTCCCACATTTATCACATTCATAAGGTTTCTTTCTACTATGAATTCAACAATATCTAATGAGCTCGAACTTCCCTTTGAAAGGGCTCTCACATCTACTATGTGTATATAATTCTTCTATGATATGAATTCTCTGATTATAGTGTTATGGACTGAACATATGTGTCCCCAAAAAGTCATACGTTGAAGACCCAACTCCCAGCGTGGCTGTATTTGGAACAATTAATTGGAAGTAATTAAGGTTAAATGAAGTCATGGCCGGGAGTGGTGGCTCAGGCCTGTAATAACACTTTGGGAGGCTCAGGCGGGTGGATCACAAAGTCAGGAGTTAGAGACCATCCTGGTCAACATGATGAAACCACATCTCTACTAAAAATACAAAAGTTAGCTGGGCATGGTGGCGGGCACTGTAGTCCCAGCTACTCGGGGGGCTGAGGCAGGAGAATTGCTTGAACCCGGGAGGCGGAAGGTTACAGTGAGCTGAGATCACGCCACTGCACTCCAGCCTGGTGACAAAGCGAGACTCCTTCTGTCAAAAAAAAAGAAGTCATAAATTTGAGTCCCTGGCCGGAAGCAGTGGCTCAGACCCCTGTAATCCCAGCACTTTGAGAGGTCAAGACAGGAGGATGGCTTGAGCCATGGAACTTGAGATCAGTCTGGGCAACATAATAAGATGCCATCTCTACAAAAAGTTAAAAAACCAGCTGGGCATGGTGGTGTTGCTTGATTGTAGTCCCAGCTACTCGGGAAGCTGAGGTGGGAGGATCCCTTGAGCCCAGAAGGTTGAGGCTACAGTGAGCCATGATCACTGGGCTAATGCACTCCAGCCTGGGTGACAAGGTGAGACCCTGTCTTCAAAAGAAGGAAGGAAGGAGGGAGGGAAGGAGGGAAGGAAGGAAGGAAGGGAGGGAGGGAGGCGAAAAAGAGACAGCTACACCAGAGAGCTCTCTTATCCTCTCCCTTTCTCTCTCCCTTTCCCCAGCACTCCGCTAACCCCACCCCCCCACCTCCCCCAAACCTGCACACTTGCACGAAGGAAAGGCCATGTGAGGACATAGCGAGAAGGCAGCCATCTGCAAGCCAAGCAGAGAGCCTTTCCCAGAAACCAAATTGGCTGGAACCTTGATGTTGGACTTCTAGCCTCCACAACTGTGAGAAAATAAATGTCTGTGGTTTAAGCCACCCAGTCTATGGTATTTCATTATGGCAGCCTGAACAAACTGATACATATGGTGTTAATTTTGTTTGCCACATGTCACGTTTTCACCTAGCTCACTGGTAAAGATTTTTTTTTTTAATGATACAACTTTGTTGGGGGCGGGGTGGGAGGTAAGAGCACTCATTTGTTGTTAAGGAGTGCAAATTGGTGCAAATTACAGGGTGAGCAAATCTTCCCAAATGTAATAGTCATGCACCCTTTGAGCAATTCCACTTCTGCAAATGCATTCTACAGATACACTTGTTTGTAAATTTACATGTGTACAAAGTTATTTGGTGCAACATTGTTCATAATACCAAATAGTTTGAAACACTTTAAATGTATCCAGAGGGAAGTGTTTTAACTAAGATACATCCATAAAATAGATGTATCCATTACAAGTACAGCCAGGGTGGCTCATGCCTGTAATCCCCAGACTGAGGCAGGTGGATACCCTGAGTTCAGGAGTTTCAGACCAGCCAGGGCAACATGGTGAAACCCTGTTTCCACACAAACAAAAATACAAGCATTAGCCGGGTGTGGTGGTGCTTGCCTGTAGTTCCAGCTACTAAGGAGGCTGAGGTGGGAGGATCACTTGAGCCCAGGAGGCAGAGGTTGCAGTGAGCCAAGATCATGCCATTGCACTACAGCCTGGGCAACAGAGCAAGATCTTGTCTCAAAAAAAAAAAAAAAAAAAGTGGTTCCTGAGAACACTATGGCTTCCAAAGTGGGAACCAACAGGGCAGGACAGCCTGTGTCCTCAACAGACACGGAAACTTGTGCTGGAGGAAGGAATATTGGGCCATCACAAGATAGATCAATGCGGGGAATGGCAGGACTGAACAAAGGATAAAGCAGTGATGATTATTTACAACAAAGAAGTTCTCAGTTTGGGCAGCCTGTGGATTCCGCACTTTGAACTATCCCTGACCTGCCTTTGGGGACTGCGGCCCTTCTTACCATATGCACCTGCTGCTTTGCCCTTCGGCCATTTCTGGTCTTCTTGTGTTTCTTTCCCACTTCTACTCTTATTTCTCTCTTCCTCTCAACCTTTTCTTCTTCCTAGAAGGTTTGTTGTCTTTTTAAATTTCTTTTGTTAAACTGGTGAAGTTCTATGCTGAAAATCATAGAAGGTTTAGAGTTCCCTAAGGGACAAAAGGGTTGCTGACCCATGCTAGACTTAGTAGCCTCAAATGAAATTTGAATCCACTAGAGGAGCCTAGTAAAAATCAGTCAAACATATTTTAAGATCTCTCCAGTCCTCCACAGAAAATCTCATTATTTGTTTATCAGAACAGAAACAAAATAAATGCCCTTAAAAGGTGACAAGCAACAGCATGAGGAGGACCATGCTTGCCCCGGCAGCCTCCTCCAATCCCACCCTTGCCCCACACCAGAACAGAGGGTAATTTCAGCGCCCGTGCCTGGGAAGACACCCAAAATGGGTGTCTGTCATTTGTTCCATCTTTGAAAGAATGCAGGGCTTGTTGAGAAGCCTCACTTTCCCTGCAGGCCTCTGTCTGGTGCCAGATGTAGGCTCTGTGAAAAGAAGCACAGCTACAATCAGGAGCCTTAAAATAGTCAAAGTTTCTTTAACAGAAATTATTAGTGGTGTAGGGGAGGAAAAACAGGCAAAGGATTAGCTGCTTTCAGCTTCAGGGGTGTGGCTAATAGACAATTGGAAACAAACATGTTTATTTCTTTTTCTTTCTTTTTTTTTTTTTTTGACAAAGTGTTGCTCAGAGTGGAGGGCAGTGGTGCCATCTGGGCTAACGGCAACCTCTGCCTCCTAGGCTCAAGTGATTCTCCTGCTTCAGCCTCCTGAGTAGCTGGGACTACAGGCGCGCAGTACCACACCCCGCTAATTTTTTTTTTTCTTCTTAGAGATGGGATTTCACCATGTTGCCTAGGCTAGCCTCGAACTCCTGGGCTCAAAGCAATCCTCCCTCCACAGCCTCCCAGTGTTCATGAGCCACCATGCCCGGTGGAAAACCATGGCCCGGGGAAATGTGTTCGTTTTCACTCCACTGGGTTGTAGCCCGCTTTCATTCCGCTTCAAGTGTTATCTCACCTCCTCCCACTTCAGCACCTCAGTCTCTTTCATCCTAAGAAAATCCATCTCACGGCCAGGCACGGTGGCTCACGCTTATAATCCCAGCACTTCGGGAGTTGAGGCGGGCGGATCACAAGCTCAAGAGATTGAGACCATCCTGACCAATATGGTGAAACCCTGTCTCTACTAAAAATACAAAAATTAGCTGGGTATGGTGGCGTGTGCCTATAGTCCCAGCTACTCAGGAGGCTGAGGCAGGAGAATTGCTTGAACCTGGGAGGCAGAAGTTGCAGTGAGCCGAGATGGCACCACTGCACTCCAGCCTGGGAGGCAGAGTGAGACTCCGTCAAAAAAAAAAAAAAAAATGCAATACAAAAATTAGCCGGGCGTTGTGGCCCACACCTGTAATCCCAGCTACTGGGGAGGCTGAAGTATGAGAACCCAGGAGGTGGAAGTTGCAGTGAGCCAAGATTGTGCCACTGAAATATCCAGCCTGGGCAATAGAGTCAGACTCCGTCTCAAAAAAAAAAAAAAATGGGCACAGTGGCTCACGCCTGTAATTCCAGCACTTTGGGAGGCTGAGGCGGGCAGATCACGAGGTCAAGAGATAGAGTCCATCCTGGCCAACTTGGTAAAACCCCATCTCTACTAAATGGTTAGAGAATGCAAGGCCCTGGGTGAGTTATTATCCTTTGTGTTAAATCTTTACTTACTCTGTATCTTGGCCTGCTAAAACTGTGTTTCAGTTTCTTTTGGTTTTCTATAAGACACAAAGAGCTTTTCCTTCATATTAGAAAGGTCATTTTCATAATTGTGAGAATTGTTACTTTGTAACCTTGAAACCTTGAGTCTGCATGTTTGCTACAAGAATCTACATCTGTTTGAGGGCCAGGCCTGGTGGCTCACGCCTGTAATCTCAGCACTTTGGAAGACCGAGGCGGGCGGATCAACTGAGGTTGAGAGTTCGAGACCAACCTGACCAACACAGAGAAACCCTGTCTCTACTAAAAATACAAAAATTAGCCAGGCGTGGTGGCGCATGCCTGTAATCCCAGCTACTCGGGAGGCTGAGGCAGGAGAATCGCTTGAACCTGGAGGTAGAGGTTGCAGTGAGCCAAGACTGAGCCGTTGCACTCCAGCCTGGGCAAGAGCAAAACTCTGTTTCAGAAAGAAAAAAAAAAAAAAAATCTATGTTTGTTTTGGGCGTTTGTTGTGGAAAACTGTCTTTGTTCCATGAAGTTGTAAACCATGTTGATCCTAAGATGCTGACTTGACTCCTGGACCTAATCATCATTAACTCCAATGGCATTACTATTCCAGCTCTAATTAACTCTACCAATATCAAAACCTCTGTGGGTTCTTTGAAAATCAGGAAGCTATCTAAAGGCATTCCTTCTTGTAAAACACACACACACACACACACACACACACACACACATACACATACACACATACACACACACACACAATAAGTAAACCTAGGCTGGGCACCATGGCTCATGGTTGTAATCCTAGCACTTTTGGAGGCCAAGACAGAAGGATTGCTTGAGCCCAGGAGTTCAAAATGAGCCTGGGCAACATAGAGAGACCTCATCTCTACAAATAATTTTAAAATTAGCCAAGGCCAGGCACGGTGGCTCACACCTGTAATCCCAGCAGTTTGGGAGACCGAAGTGGTTGGATCATGAGGTCAGGACTTCAAGACCAGCCTGGCCAAGATGGTGAAACTTTGTCTCTACTAAAAATACAAAAATTAGCCAGGAATGGTGATGGGCACCTGTAATCCTGGCTACTCAGGAGGCTGAGGCAGAGAATTGCTTGAACCTGGGAGGCAGAGGTTGCAGTGAGCCAAGATCACGCCACTGCACTTGAGCCTGGGTGACAGAGAAAGACTCCATCTCAAAAAAAAAAAAAAATTAGACATGAGTGGTGGCGCATGCCTGTGGTCCCAGCTACTTGGGAGGCTGAGGTGGGAGGATCACTTGAGCCCAGGAGGTCAAGGCTATAGTGAGCCGTGATTGTGCCTCTATACTCCAACCTGGGTGACAGAACAAGACTCTGTCTCAAAAGTAAATCTACACTCTCAACTGCAGACCCAAACCAAGTAATCCACAAAAATATCTAGGACAAGAAAAGCTCCCTGGGAAAATTTCACCACTTATCAGTGGATTGGTCAGAGCAGATTTGGAGGTCAGGGAAGAAGCCTCTCAGGGAGGGGAAATGTCTCATTCCCCAACAGTGTTTCGGTAGCAAGGACAGCTTCGCATCTCTGACACATTTGGAAGGAGGAATGGCCTAGGAGCTAACATGGGCAGCGCTTACCATGTGCCAGGCATGGACCAGGTGCCCGTGGATGCCTCAGCACAGCCTCATGAAGTTGGCACCATTGTTCCCATTACTGTTGGGGACATTCAGCACAGAAAGCTTAAGTGACTTTCCAAACTCACACAGCTAGTGAGTGGCTCAGAGTCCACGCCTTTGGTCACTGCAGTTTACTGATAAGAGGGAACCATTCTTTTAGTCAACAAATATTTGAGTATAAGTTAGGTAATAAGGAAGCTACACAAATCAATATGGCCTTTGCTCTTGAGAGGGGGAAACATAATGGGGGTAAATTACTAGGGGAAAACAAGATAAGCACATAAGTAAATAAATAGTAAGGCAGGACAAGATTCAGCTTCCTAAGAGAACATCAATTTTTTCTGTTTTTTTTTTTTTTTTTTGAGACGGAGTCTCACTCTGCCACCCAGGCTGGAGTGCAGGCTGGAGTGCAGGAGCATGATCTTGGTTCACTGCAACCTCCACCTCCCAGGTTCAAGCGATTCTCCTGCCTCAGCCTCCTAAGTAGCTGAGATTACAGGTGCACACCACCACACCCAACTAATTTTTGTATTTTTAGTAGAGACGGGGTTTCACCTTGTTGGTCAGGCTGGTCTCAAATTCCTGACCTGGTGATCCGCCCACCTCAGCCTCTCAAAGTGCTGGGATTACAGGCGTGAGCCATGGGGCCCAGCCTATTTTTCTTTTTTTTTTTTAGTAGCGACAGGGTTCACCATGTTGGCCAGACTGGTCAAACTTCTGACCTCAGGTGATCCACCTGCTTCACCCTCCCAAAGTTCTGGGATTATAGATGTGAGCCACCACACCTGGTCAATAAATTTTTTCTATGGGAGTTCAGAGGAGGGAAGAAAAAACCTCAGCCCACACCTGGTGAGGAAAATGAAGAGGCTTCACTCAGGAGATAGAAGCTGAGCTGGATCTTAAGGAAGGGCAGTTTACTGGCCAGGAGATACTTGGGTATCGAGACCAGCTCGGTTGCAGAGACCCCAACCCAGGCGATGCTGAGGGAATTAAGAAACAGACGTGGAGATAGAGCACAAAAAGGTATGGGATAGACAGGGGGGCCTCAGCATTCCCAGCTGAGAGCCTCGCACAGTCTGACCCACACATTTATTGACAGCAAGCGATAATCATCATTTAACCAAAAGCATTCTTCGCAGGGAACAAAGCATTCTTTAGTGGCAAGAAACAGGCTCTGGCTCGCTTATCTATTGCAGCTGGAACATGAAGTTAAGGCATGTGTCACTCATGCTATTGTTTATGGTTCAGAAACCCCTCAATCGGTCTTCTGCCCAAGGGCAGGTTAGATCTTTCCCTGGCTCCAGTAAACCAACAACTTCTAGCAATGTGCGTCACTGCCATCACGAGGATGTCACAGTGCTATAGATATTCTGTTTATGGCCAGTTTCTTTAAGGCCTGTTTATGCCAGGTTTAAGGCCTGCTCTCAAATGCTCCTAACACTTAGGGAAGGACAAAAGTCACCTTACGCTCAGAAAAAGGTGTGACATCTTGGGGAGGCCCATTTGGCCAGTGGGTTCTGGTCATGGACTGAAGTGAATTGAAGGCAAGAGGACAAGTGGAACAAAGCATGAACCAAGACCCAGGCCTCCTTGTGCCCAGTCTTATGCGCCTTTCACTACTCCTCACTGCCTCGTCATCCAGAACATTCCCTTGTTTAGGCTGTGGGCTCTGAGGTGAAAGGCTGAGTTGGTTTCAAACTCCTTCCGAGGCTACTGCCTCCAGCTGGAGGTAGATTTCCAGCCTGGCCAGCTGCCAAGAAGCTGAGAATGACTTCAGGCAAGTCACCACAGCCTCAGTTTCCTCATTTGTACTGCTCTTCTGGCATCTATCACACCCACACTGATGGAATCATGTTATAAGGTCATGCTGCTTTCTCTCTCTGACTAGACTGTAGTCCCTAATAGAGGAAAATCTAGGTCTGACTAGAAGGGTGAATAAGGTTCAATCCCTAATGGTAAGCAGTCAGGGGTCAAGGGATGAGATGACAAGCACAAAATCTATAATTTCATGATCATATGGTAAGTGTGGTGATAGGGTAAGCTTAAAAAGAAAAGGGAGCTGAGCACAGTGGCTCACACCTGTAATCCCTGCACTTTGGGAGGCTAGGGAGGAGGACTGCTTGAGCTCAGGAGTTCAAGACCAGACTGGGACACATAGTGAGACCCTGTCTCTACCAAAAAATAAAAATTAAAAAAAAAATTGCCAGGTGTAGCTGCATGTACCTGCAGTCACAGCTACTGAGGAGGCTGAGGTGGGAGGATTGCTTGAGCCTTGGGGATCAAGGCTGCAATGAGCTGTGATTGCACCACTGAACTACAGCCTGGCCAAGAGAGCAAGACCCTGTAGAAAGAAAGGAAAGGGGCCGGGTTTGGTGGCTCATGCCTGTAATCCCAGAACTTTTCGAGGCCAAGGTGGGCAGATCACCTGAGGTCAGGAGTTCGAGACCAGCCTGACCAACATGGAGAAACCCCTTCTCTACTAAAAATACAAAATTAGCTGGGCGTGGTGGTGCATGCCTGTAATCCCACGGGAGGCTGAGGCAGGAGAATCACTTGAACTCAGGAGGTAGAGGTTGCGGTAAGCTAAGATCACGCCATTGCACTCCAGCCTGGGCAACAAGAGCAAAACTCCATCTCAAAAAAAAAAGGAATGGAAAGGAAAAGAAAGAAAAGAAAAGAAGGAAAGACGGAAAGAAGGAAGAAGTTACTTAACCCAGTCTGAGAGAGTCAAGGCCTCCTAAAACTATAGCAGCTAAGCTGAGACTCACTGGTGAGTAGGAACCAGCCAGTAGAAGAGGGCTGCGAGGTGTGGAGGATCTTCCAGGAAGAGGAAAGGCACAAAGGCAGGACACAGTGTGGGGTCTGCAAAGAACCATAAGCAATTTGGTGGGAAGCCAAGAGTGCTAGAAAGGAGGTAGGGGAGGAAGGAGAGGGCCAGGCCTTGCAGGATTTTACTTATATATATAATATGCCTTTGTATCATCCAAATACATAACAAAATGCATTCTATACAGTGGGCCTTCCATAAATACTTCCAAAAATGAAGACAATGATTGGCCAGGCATGGTGGCTCATGCCAAGAATCCCAGCACTTTGGGAGGTCGAGGTGGGCAGATCACCTGAGGTCAGGAGTTCGAGACCAGCCTGACCAACATGGTGAAACCCTGTCTCTACTAAAAATACAAAAATTAGCCGGGTGAGGTGGCAGGCGCCTGTAATCCCAGCTACTCAGAAGGCTGAGGCAGGAGAGTCACTTGAACCCGGGAGGTGGAATTGCAGTGAGCTGAGATCATGCCACTGCATTCCAGCCTGGGCGACAGAGCAAGACTCCATCTCAAAAAAAAAACCCAGGAAAGAAATATAATTATATGATGGATTAAATTATTCTGCAAAGTTCTTTCCAGCCCTCAAAAGTCAGTGTTGCCGCTCAAGGCCTCTCTGAGATTTGAGTTCCAAAGATTACCAAGTCTTTAATGGAAGAGTATCAAACCTCATCTATGGGCTTATTTCACAAAATGTTTGCTCTGTAGGAGTATCTGTTTGGGCAGGAGACAAGGCAATCTTAAATTCACCCTAAAGGCTTAAGTTCTACCAGTTGGTTGGGTTTTCTCTCCCGACCAGGTGAGCTATCAAAACCAGGCCAGGCCCAGAGACAGTTATGCTGGAGGGGTAAGAACTATAACCTTTCGCTGGGTGCAGTGGCAAACGCCTGTAATCCCAGCACTTTGGGAGACCGAGGAGGGCAGATTGCCTGAGCTCAGGAGTCGAAGACCAACCAAAGCAACACGGTGAAATCCCGTCTCTTTTAATATAAAAAATTAGTTGGGCGTGGTGGCATGTGCCTGCAGTCCCAGCTACTCCGGAGGCTGAGGCAAGAGAATTGCTTGAACCTAGGAGGTGGAGCTTGCAGTGACCTGAGATTGCGCCACTGCACTCTAGCCTGGGCAACAAAGTGAGACTCTATCTCAAAAAAAAAAAACTATGGCCTTTTATAACCACCCACAGGGTGGGGAAGAGTTCAAGATCCGGAGAAACCATATTGAAGCCAGAAGGAATATGATAAGAATTCAGACTGATTGGGTTTACCTCCTCCTCTGAGCTCTGAGGCCAGGTGTTCCTGAGATAGAGGAGAGGGTGGAGAGCTGCTGCCAGAGCAGAAGGCAAATGCAGCAAGACAGCACATTCCTCTGCAATGACCTTCCTCTACACAGACGCAGAAAGTAAGACAGGAGGTTTGAAGGAAGTCAGTAAGAAGAGTTTATCCCATACACAACGTTCATGAATGAAGGGCCTTCAGGTTGACTGTAAGGCCAGCCCAGTGCCCCAAAGGCTGTGGGGATTCTGTGCCCAATCTCCCATCCATCTCCAACATGAGAATGCTAAATGCTGCTATGAGGGCTTCAAAATAGGAATCCTAACCATTGTCTAGGATTCCAGGTACTTTCTGGGTAAGGAAATAGGAAGAGTGAAAAATTGGAAGCTGGATGGCTGGGCATGGTGGCTCATGCCTGTAATACCAGCACTTTGAGAGGCCAAGGCAGGAGGATTGCTTGAGACCAGAAGTTTGAGACCAGTCTGGAGAACATAGTGAGATCTCATCTTTATAAACAGGCTAAGTGTGGTGGCTGATGCCTGTAATCCCAGCACTTTGGGAGGCCAAGGCGGGTGGATCACTTAAGGTCAGGAGTTCAACACCAGCCTGGCCAACATGGTAAAACCCCGTCTCTACTAAAAACACAAAAATTAGCTGGACATGGTGGTATGTACCTGTAGTCCCAGCTACTCAGGAGGCTGAGATGGGAGAATCGCTTGAACCTGGGAGGCAGAGGTTGCAGTGAGCAGAGATTGCACCACTGCACTCCAGCCTGGGCAACACAGTGAGACTCCATCTCAAAAAAATGAATAAACAAAAATAAAAGTAAAAATTACCCAGGCATGGTGGCACTCGCCTGTGGTAGCCAGAGGCCAAAGCTGGAGGACCACTTGAGCCCAGGAGTTCAAGGCCACAGCAAGCTATGATCTTGCCATTGCACTCCAGCCTGGGTGACAAATGAGACCCTGTCTCGAAAATAACAACAACCAAAAAAAATTGGAGATTGGAGACTTGGAAAATCCTTACCCCTGCCCCTCCCACCCATCTGCACTGGCTGTTATGAGTGAGTAGGAGGGCTCATCATCTTCTTGCCTGCTGAATGGGAACAGCCTATGCCTCTCCCTTCAAACTCAGCCCCTATCTAAGAAGAGCTATTCTTTCACAGGTTGTCAAGATTTGGAGAAGGAAGGGCCAGGCGCAGTGGCTCATGCCTGTAATCCCAGCAATTTGGGAGGCCGAGGCAGGTGGATCACCTGAGGTCAAGAGTTCAAGACCAGTCTGGCCAACATGGCAAAATCCTGTCTCTACTAAAAATACAAAAATTAGCCGAGTGTGGTGGCATTCACCTGTAGTCCCAGCTACTTAGGAGGCTGAGGCAAGAGAATCACTTAAACCTGGGAGGCAGAAGTTGCAATGAGCCAAGTTAGCACCACTGTACTCCAGCCTGGGAGACAGAGTCTAAGACTCTGTCTCAAAAAAAAAAAAAAAAAAATCCCAGCTACTCCAGTGGCTGAGAAAGGAGAATCACTTGAGCCCAGGAGGCGGAGGTTGCAGTGAGCCGAGATCATACCATTGCACTCAAAAAAAAGGAAAAAAAAGTGCTATTCGATGCTATAAGGTTATGGTGAACCGAGATGACAAGTAATAGCCTTAGGGCTGTGTAGCCATAGTGGAGCACACCAGGGAGCCCATCTGCCAGGGAGCATGGGGATCTTCCAGGTGAGAAGGACTCTACACCTTGGCAAGTTAGACCTTGGGTCCCCTTGGTTATTCCCTGCGCCCCCCACCCCTATCCCATGGCTATTCGTTTCTCTTTTCTAAAAATTCTGAGTGAAGCTAAGGTTTAAGGCATGTACCATTGAAACCACAATGACAGATATTATCATTTGCATTAGCCCTCTCACCCTATACAAGAACAAATTTAGGCCAGGCACAATGGCTCATGCCTATAATCCCAACACTTTGGGAGGCCAAGCTGGGAGGATTGCTTGAGCCCTGGAGTTTGAGACCAGCCTGTGCAACCTAGCAAGACCTAGTCTCTACAGAGAATTCAAAAATTAGCCAGGTATGGGGGTGCACACCTGTGGTCTCAGCTACTCGGGAAGCTGAGGTGGGTGGATCACTTGAGCCTGGGAGTTTAAGGCTGCAGTGAGACATGATGGCACCATTGCACTCCAGCCTGGGTGACAGAGCAAGACCCTGTCTCAAAAAAAAAAAAGAGAAGAAAAAGAGCAAATTCGATCTAGGGACACAGCAGTGCCCACTGATGTTCTCCTTCATTAACTGATCTGCCACTTTTTTTTTGTTTTTGAGACAGAGTCTCACTCTGTAGCCCAGGCTGGAGTGCAGTGGCACGATCTCAGCTCACTGCAACCTACGCCTCCCGGGTTCAAGCGATTCTCCTGCCTCAGCCTCCCAAGCAGCTGGGACTACAGGCATGTGCCACCACGCCCAGCTAATTTTTGTATTTTTAGTACAGACGGGGTTTAACCATGTTAGCCAGGCTGTTCTTGATCTCTTGACCTTGTGATCCACCCACCATGGCCTCCCAAAGTGCTGGGATTATAGGCATGAGCCACCGCGACTGGCCCCTTCTTCCACTTTCTACTTCAAGTATCCATCCCTCAGTGGGGCACACACACAGGCACTTTTTTTTTTGAGGCAGAGTCTCGCTCTGTCGCCTAAGCTGTAGTGCAGTGGCACGATCTCAGCTCACTGCCTCAGCCTCCTGAATAGCTGGGATTACAGGCGAGCGCGTCCGTGCCCAGCTAATTTTTGTATTTTTTGAGATGGGCTTTGACCATATTGGCCAGGTTGGTCTCGAACTTCTGACCTCGTGATTTGCTGCCTCGGCCTCCCAAAGTGCTGGGATTACAGGCATGATCCACCTCGCCCGGCCCTATACAAGGCACTTTTATAATCCTACAAATCACAATCACCCCAGGCACACATCCAACAATGATCGCTCACAGACTGCTCCTTGACTCTCTCCGTGGTAGGTCTCTCCTCTTCTGTTTCAACCTCTCTAGCATTCTGCCTTTCTTTAGTTGGAGCTCTGCTCCTAAAGACATAGTGATCTCTTTTGTCCCAAAGTCATTCTAAGAGAAGCATCTGCACTTTACAATTTTTCTTTCCCTCTTCTGCAAGGTCCCTAACATATAGGGAACTATGTCTATAAATTGTTAATTACTGGCCGGGCGCGGTGGCTCTCGCCTGTAATCCCAGCTACTCGGGAGGCTGAGGCAGGAGAATCACTTGAACCCGGGAGTCAGAGGATGCAGTGAGCCAAGATCACACCACTGCACTCCAGCCTGGGCGGTGGCAGCAGGGTCTTTGGCCAAGGGGTGAGGTGATCAGTTACATTAAGGGAACAGTCCCTGCAGTTAGACTGTCACCAACACTCAGATCATGGCTCTGCTCTCGACCTGTGGAACGTTGGGCAAATAACTGAATCTTTTTTTTTTTTTTTTCTGGAGACGGAGTCTCTCTGTCGCCCAGGATGGAATAGAGTGGCATGATCTCGGTTCACTGCACCTCCACCTCCTGAGTTCTAGCAATTCTCCTGCCTCAGCCTCCAGAGTAGCTGGGACTACCAGTGCGTGCCACCACGCCCAGCTAATTTTTGTATTTTTAGTAGAGACGGGGTTTTACCACGGTGGCCAGGCTGGTCTTGAACTCCTGACCTCAGGTGATTCGCCTGCCTTGGTCTCCCAAAGTGCTGGGATGACAGGCATGAGCCACCGAGCCCAGCCTACTGAATCTTTATGTACCTCGGTTTCTGGTTTTCTTACTTATAATTGGAGTATTGATAATGGTAGCCACTCCATTGGACTGTTGGGAGGATTTTTTGTTAATATTTTTTCAAAATATTTATGCCAGTATCTGGCATGTAGTAAGTACAAGAAAAGTGTTGGATAAATAGTGTCTTTTCATTTCTCATCCTCTTGGAGTATTAGAAACATCATTGCTTGGTATTACTGTAGGAAACTAAATGTGACCCCTTTTCTTTCCTTTTTTATTTTTGAGATGAAGTCTCCCACTGTTGCCCAGGCTGGAGTGCAGTGGCACGATCTTGGTTCCCTGCAACCTCCGCCTCCTGGGTTCAAGTGATTCTCCTGCCTCAGCCTCCTGAGTAGCTGGGACTACAGGCACCCACCACCATACCTGCTAACTTTTCATATTTTCAGTAGAGACGAGGTTTCACCATATTGGCCAGGCTGGTCTCGAACTCCTGACCTTGTGATCTGCCCGCCTCGGCCTCCCAAAGTGCTGGGTTACAGGCATGAGCCACCACACCCAGCCAATGTGACCCCATTTCTATCTGATTTACCCTTTCCCTCAGCAGTGAGGCCAAGCTTGGTTGCACATCAGAGTCATCTAGGGAACTTTCAAAATTTATTTTACTATTTGTTTTTTTAAGAGACAGGGCCTCCTTCTGTTGCCCAGGCTGGAGTGCAGTGGCATAATCATGGCTCACTGCAGCCTCGAACTTCTGGGCTCAAGTGATCTTCTCACCTCAGCCTTCTGAGTAGATGGAATGACAAGCATGCACCAGTGTGCCAGGCTTGTGTTTTTTGAAACACAGATTTTAGGGTATTATTAGTTTATTTATTCAACAACAATTTGAGCACCTCCTAGGTGATATACTGATCACTGAGAATAGAGCAGGTAGTGAAATAGACAAAGTGCCTTCTCTCAGGAAACTTAAATCCTAGTCAGGGAGACAGACCAGCAAACTTTTTCTGTAAATGGCCAGATAGTAAACATTTTAGGCTGTGTGGACCACACAAAGTTGAATGTGTAAACCATTCAACTCTGCTCTTGTAGCAGGAAAGCAGGTATATGACAATATGTAAATGAATGGGCTTGGCTGTGTTCTGATAGAATTTTATTTATGGGCACTGAATTTCTTTTTGTTGGAGGGCGGGGGATGGAGTCCCAGCTACTCAGGAGGCTGAGGTGGGAGGATCCCTTGAGCCCAGGAATTTGAGGCTGCAGTGAGCTGTGATTGTGCCACTGCACTCCAGCCTGGGTGACAGAGCAAGAAACTTTCTCTTTTTTTTTTTTGAGATGGAGTCTCACTCTATCGCCCAGGCTGGAGTGTAGTGGCACAATCTCGGCTCACTGCAACCTCCACCTCCTAGGTTCAAGCAATTCTCCTCCTCAGCCTCCCAAGTAGCTGACTACAGGTGTCCGCCACCATGCCTGCCTAAATTTTTTTTGTATTTTTAGTAGAGACAGGGTTTCACCATCTTGGCTAGCCTGATCTATGAACTCCTGACCTTGTGATCCACCACCTCAGCCTCCTAAACTGCAGGGATTACAGGCATGAACCGCCATGCCCGGTCCACTTTGTCAAAAATAATAATAAATAAATAAATAAATAAATAAAATGTAAAAACCTTAGCTAGCAGGACACACAAAAATGGGCAGTAGGTCACAGCAATCCCTGAGATGGTCAATGAGTGAACAAGTACAAAGTATTATTAATGCCTGAACCACATTTAGTGTGATGCAACAGAAGAGTACCAGTCTAGAAATCCATTGTCAGTGGGTCTAGTCCCAATCCCATCCTTCTGGATTCTAAGTAAGTCTTCTAGCTTTTCTGGGTCTCATTTTCCTCATGATATTAAAATCCTAAAAGCATTTACAATGTTGTGTAAAAGTAACGTGCATTATGTTGTGATTTAGAAATCAAATGACGGGCTGAGTGCGGTGGCTCGTGCCTGTAATCTGAGCACTTTGAGGGGTGAGGCGAACAGATCACTTGAGCCCAGGAGTTCAAGAACAACCTGGGCAATGTGGGGAAACCGTGTCTCTACAAAAAATGCAAAAATTAGCCAGGTGTGCGCACACACCACGTCCAGCTAATTCTTTTTTCAACCATTTAAAAATGTAAAAACAGCTGAGCGTGGCAGTAGCTGGGCATGGTGTGCCTGTAGTCCCAGCTACTTGGGAGGCTGAGGTAGGAAGATTGTTTGAGCCCAGGAGTTCTAAGCCAGCCTGAGCAACATAATAAAATTAGCAACAAAAAAAATTAGCTGAACATGGTGATGCTCGCCTGGGGTCCCAGGTACTCTAGAGGGAGGCTGAGGTGGGAGGATTGCTTGAGCCTGGGAGGTAAAGGCTGCAGTGAGCCATGATCCCTGCCACTGCACTCCAGCCTGGGTGACAGAGCAAGACCCTGTCTCAAAAATAATTACTAATCGGGCGCAATGGCTCATGCCTGTAATCCGAACACTTTGGGAGGCCGAGGAGGGCAGATCACCTGAGGTCAGGAGTTTAAGACCAGCCTGACCAACATGAAGAAACACCCTTTCTACTAAAAATACAAAATTAGCCAGGCGTGGTGGTGCATGCCTAAGGAGGCTGAGGCAGGAGAATCGCTTGAACCCGGGAGGCACCATTGCACTCCAGCCTGGACAACAAGAGCAAAACTCCGTCTTAAATAATAATAATAATAATAATAAATTATTTTTAAAAAAACAAAACTCGGGCCGGGCGCAGTGGCTCATGCCTGTAATCCCAGCACCTTGGGAGGCCAAGGCGGACGGATCACGAAGTCAAGAGATCGAGACCATTCTGGCCAAAGTGGTGAAACCCCATCTCTACTAAAAATACAAAAATTAGCTGGACGTGGTGGCGCATGCCTGTGGTCCCAGCTACTCAGGAGGCTGAGGCAGGAGAATTGCTTGAACCCGGGAGGCAGAGGTTGCAGTGAGCCGAGATCGCGCCACTGCACTCCAGCCTGGCGCCTGGTGACGGAGCGAGACTCGGTCTCAAAAAAAAAAAAAAAAACCCGGGTTCTGGGCTGGGTCGCTTCCCCAGCGGAGGGTGCTCCCTCTCAGGCGGACCGCCAGCCGCCGCTGGGTCCAGGGGCTGCTGGATTCGGAGGCGTGGGGATCCCTGAGCCCCTGGCGGCTCCTGGGACGCCCTCCTGACGCCAGCGGAAGGGCAGCACAGAGACGTCCCTCGCGCTAGAGCCCGCTCTGGCCACTCCCCTCTCCAACCCGACCAGCCTCGGCAAGTCCTGTCACAGAAGCGCTCGGGTTGCGCGTGGCACCTAAGAGGTGCCCTTGCCCCGAGGTCCATTTGAGGGTGAGGGTGGTGTTGGTGCCGAGCTGTTTTTTTTGTTTTGTTTTGTTCTGTTTTGTTTTTGAGACGGAGTCTCGCTCTGTCGCCCTGGCTGGAGTTCAGTGGCCAGATCTCGGCTCACTAAAACCTCCCTCTCTTGTGCTCAAGTGATTCTCATGCCTCAGCCTCCTGAGTAGCTGGGATTGCAAGCACCAGCCACCATGCCCAGCTAATTTTGGTATTTTTAGTAGTGACAGGGTTTTGCCATGTTAGCCAGGCTGGTCTCAAACTCCTGATCCCAGGCGATCTGCCCGCCTCAGCCTCCCAAAGTGCTGGGATTACAGGTGTGAGCCACCGTGCCCGGCCAGTGCATAGCTTTTTTGACAACTCGGACCCGGGGTCCTCCGTGGGTAGGAAGATCAGCTCCCTTTTGCTCCCCTGGGGCAGCTGCGCCTCGGCCAGCTTCCTGCCTCTCCCCCTGCCAGCACTGCTGGGTCAGTCTCCACATGCGCAGCTGGTGCCTCTGGTAAGTCCTGGCCCCTCCTCCTCTCCACCCACCCCCCGCCTACCTCTCCCTCCAGTTGTCCTGGTCTTAGCAGTCTGACCATCTTGTCTTCTGACTCTGGTTCTGTCCCACCAGCCTATTACCTGCCAGCCTGTCTGTTTCCTTCCAGCTGGAAGAGGTGTTCCGTTTCCAGAAGAGCCAAAGCATCTTTGGACCTAGGTGGGGAAAGACCTGCCTGTGACCTTTGCCCTGTCCTGGAGGGTCCAGCTTTGGGCTGAATGGCAGCACCCACATTGGGCCGTCTGGTGCTGACCCACCTGCTGGTGGCCCTTTTTGGCATGGGCTCCTGGGCTGCTGTCAATGGGATCTGGGTGGAGCTGCCCGTGGTGGTAAAAGACCTTCCGGAGGGTAAGTAGGGAGTTGCAGGGAAGCATGGGGCAGGTGTGCCCAGGAAGGTGGCCTGTGGCAGCTCTTTGTCCCTTAACCACCGTGCTCCTGACATGGCATCGTTCCTTCCCTGCAGGTTGGAGCCTCCCCTCATACCTCTCTCTGTGTGTGGCACTGGGGAACCTGGGTCTGCTGGTGGTGACCCTATGGAGGCGGCTGGCCCCGGGCAAGGGTGAACGGGTGCCCATCCAGGTGGTACAGGCACTGAGTGTAGTGGGCACAGCCCTGCTGGCCCCTCTGTGGCACCACGTGGTCCCAGTGGCAGGGCAGCTCCACTCTGTGGCCTTCCTGACGCTGGCCTTGGTGTTGGCACTGGCCTGCTGTACCTCTAATGTCACTTTCCTGCCCTTCCTGAACCACCTGCCACCTCTTTTCTTACGGTCTTTCTTCCTGGGTCAGGGTCTCAGTGCCCTGCTACCCTGTGTGCTGGCCCTTGTGCAGGGTGTGGGCCACCTTGAGTGCCCGACAGACCCCACCAACGGCACCTCTGGGCCTCCCCTCAACTTCCCTGAGCGTTTTCCTGCCAGCACCTTCTTCTGGGCACTGACTACCCTTCTGATCATTTCTGCTGCCGCCTTCCAGGGTCTCCTGTTGCTGTTGCCATCACTACCATCTGTATCCACAGGGGGCTCAGGGCCTGGACATCAACTGGGATCCCTAGGAGCAGAGGAGGAAGAGAAGGAGGAAGAAGAGGATTTGCCATTGCAGGAGCCACCAAGCCAGGCAGCAGGCACCATCCCTGACCCAGACCCTGAGGCCCATCAGCTGCTCTCAGCCCATGGTGCCTTCCTGCTTGGCCTGCTGGCCATCACCAGTGCCCTGACCAATGGTGTGCTGCCTGCTGTGCAGAGCTTTTCCTGCTTGCCCTATGGGCGCCTGGCCTACCACCTGGCTGTGGTGCTGGGCAGTGCTGCCAACCCCCTTGCCTGCTTCCTGGCCATGGGCCTGCTGTGCAGGTGCAAAGGGGCCCCAAGCTCCTTGGTGGGTGGAACACAAGGTTGGGGTCCAGGTCCTGGAACAGCCAGCCCTGAGTCTTTGCTCATCTCTGACAGGTCCCTGTCAGGGCTGGGTGGTCTTTCTCTGCTGGGCATGCTCTTTGGGGCCTACCTGATGGCACTGGCAATCCTGAGCCCCTGCCCACCCCTGGTGGGCACCACTGCAGGGGTGATCCTTGTGGTGAGCAAGTGGGGACATAAAGGGGGAGGAGGGTGTTCCCTGGAACAAGTGCATCTCATGCTTAGCCTGCTGCCGTGTCCCCCTTGCAGGTGCTGTCGTGGATGCTGTGTCTGTGTGTGTTCTCATATGTGAAGGTGGCTGCAAGCTCCCTGCTGCATGGTGGGGGCCGGCCAGCATTGCTGGCAGCTGGTGTGGCCATCCAGATGGGCTCCCTGCTTGGTGCCGGCGTCATGTTCCCTCCCACTAGCATCTACCATGTGTTTCAAAGCAGAAAGGACTGTGTTGACCCCTGCGGCCCCTGAGCCTGGGCAGGTGGGGACCCCATTCCACCCAACCTGTCTGCATCTTGAGGCTGCCACAGTTCCCAATTACCTATGGCCCAGGCAGGCTTCCCCCAACACAGGAACGCTCATGGACACCTGCACACTCTGCAGAAGACCTTGGCACTTCAGGCCAGGGTGGGGACCAAAGAGCAGGCCTGGAGCCAGGTTGGGGCTATGGGCTTGGCCCCAGGGCCCGAGACCTTTGTGGAACTTGTGCAATAAAGTGTTTTTATTAAAAAAAAAAAAACTAATGAAAACCTTATAAAAATATATTAATGAAATCAGGGACTAGGTTAAATAATTTTTTATGTATATTATCTAATGTACAATTAGATTTAAATGCGGATTGTAGTGCCTTTCTCATCATGTCTATGGTTTATCTCTTCTGTGGGTTTTCTGGTCACACACCCTTCTTAGTTGGCTGGGTGCCATGGCTCACACCTATAATCCCAGCATTTTGGGAGTTTGAGGCAGGCGGATCATGAGGTTGGTCAGGAGATCAAGACCATCCTGGCTAATGCGGTGAAACCCCATCTCTACTAAAAATACAAAAATTAGCTGGGCATGGTGGTGTGCACCTGTAGTCCCAGCTACTTGGGAGGCTGAGGTGGGAGAATCACTTGAATCTGGGAGGTAGAGGTTGCAGTGAGCCGAGATCGTGTCACTGTACTCCAGCCTGATGACAGAGCGAGACTCCATCTCAAAAAAAAAAAAATCTTTCTTAGTCACATGAGTCTCTGTCATTTGCTATTTGCTATTATGGGATTGTCCCTTCAAGACAACAGCCTTGCTCTGTTGCTCAGGTTGGAGTGCAGTGGTGTGATATGGCTCACTGCAACCTCTGCCTCCCAGGTTCAAGAGATTCTCTTGCCTCAGCCTCCTGAGGAGATGGGATTACAGGTGCGCCACACAACTCCCAGCTAATTTGTGAATTTTTAGTAGAGAGGAGGTTTCACCATGGTGGCCAGGCTGGTCTTGAACCCATGACTTCAGCTGATCCACCTGCCTCGGCCTCCCAAAGTGCTGGGATTACAAGCGTGAACCACTGCGCCCTGCCTTTTTCTTTTTTCTTTTTTTTTTAGTAGACATGGGGTCACACTATGTTGACCAACTCCTGGCCTCAAGTGATCCTCCCATCTCAGCATCCCAAAGTGCTGGGATTACAGGCGTGAGCCACCATGTCCAGCCTCACATGCACAGATTTCTAAAAATCTTGTTTACTAATCATCATTCCTTTCCCTCTGTAGTCCCCTTATAACAGTGCTAAGCGCTTAGTATAGGTAGGTGTATAATAAATATTTGTTGAACAAACCTATTAGGACTCATTTTCAGGAGACAGCAATGGATACTTTGGCGTAATGGAAACATGGATTACTTCCATTTTCTACCTTCTGCTTTTCTGTATTTGTTTAAATTTCAAATAAAGCAAACCCTGATTCAAAACTTTCTCTAGTAAGGGGGCATCATTTCCCCTAAGGTCGATCTACCCCCTTGCCAAGTCCCTAAAGAAGAAGTTGCTCAATGAAGACTTTCTTTTCTTTGGAACTCAAGAGCATCCAGGAAGGGAAAGAAATGCTGACTCTGAAAGGAGTCAGTTCCTCCCTTGTGGAAAACGAAGATGACAGCTAGTACTGCGGTAAGAAGAAATCCCCGGAGGGCTCCCGCCCACCTCTGGACCTTCCTCCAGCCCCAGCTCCAGCCACGCGGAATACAGAAAAAGCCCAAGCCTGGCGCCGCGTCACGCCCAGCCAGCCTTCTGCGCGTGCGCCCTCCCGCCCCGCCTCCGGGAGTCTAATGGGCGCACACGGCCGCGGGCGCCCGCACGGCCACTGTTTCTCGAGGCTCCGTGAATGCTCAAGCAAAAGCAAAGACATCCTTTGAGGGAACCTTTTCTCCCCCTGGCGGACAAAAGTGGAACAACAGGGCTTGAGGAGAAGTTTTGACAGGTTGGGGGTGACATCTTTTCAGACCTGACCTCGTATTTTGTTTTTGTTTTTGAAATGGAGTCTCTCTCTGTTGCCCAGGATGGAGTGCAGTGGCGCGATTAGGCTCACTGCAACCTCCGCCTCCTGGGTTCAAGCGATTCTTCTGCCTCAGCCTCCCGAGTAGCTGCGATTACAGGCACCCGGCAACACGCCCAGTTCATTTTTGTACTTTTAGTAGAGACAGGGTTTCACCATGTTGGCCAGGCTAACCTCGAACTCCTGACCTAGTGATCTGCCCACCTCGGCCTCCCAAAGTGCTGGGATTACAGCGTGAGCCACTGCGCCCAGCCTGAGACCTGACCTCCTTTTACAAGTGCCTCTCTCTTCTTTCTCAAGGCCTCATCCCAAGTTCAGAGTAAAGAAAAAGGGAAGGCGCCAACCTTGAGCTCCTAAAATATGCTAGACCCTTTAAACGTATTATCAGTAAATCTTCCCAACAGCTTCATTATTAGTCCTATTTTGCAGAGAAGAAAACTGAGGCTCAGAGAAGGTGACTTACCCAGAGTAACACAGCTAATTAGTGAGAAGACTGGAGCCCAGGTCTGTGTGCTTCAAAGATTCTCACTGCAGCCCTCACCTGTTGGGGATGAGGCTCTGGACTTGGAGAAAGGAGAGCAGCTTCTCTGCAGCTGAAGAGGCTCTGCAAGAAGCCCAGAACAGGCAGTGTGCTGTAGCTCATGCCTATAATCCTAGCACTTTGGGAGGCTGAGATAGAAGGATCACTTGAGCCCAGAAGATTGAGACCAGCCTGGACAACATAGCAAGATTCCTGCCTCTACAAAAACAAAACATAGCCGGAACCAAGCATGGTGGTACGCACCTGTAGTCTCAACTACTGGGGAGGCTGAGGCAGGAGGATCCCTTGAGCCTAGGAGTTCGAGGCCTCAGTGAGCTATAGACACAACACTGCACTCAGTGACAGAGCAAGACCCTGTCTTTCTGCCTTTAAGAAGCAAACAACAGGCTGGACATGGTGGCTCACGCCTGTAATCCCTACACTTTGGGAGGACAAGGCGGGCAGATCACAAGGTCAGGAGTTCAAGACCAGCTTGACCAACATAGTGAAACTCTGTCTCTACTAAAAACACAAAAATTAGCCCGGGGTGGTGGCGCGCTCCTCTAATCCCAGTTACTCAGGAGGCTGAGGCAGGAAAATCGCTTAACTAGGGAGGTGGAGGTTGCAGTGAGCCAAGATTCCACCATTGGACTCCAAACTGGGTGACAGAGCAAGACTCCGTCTCAGGAAAAAAAAAAAAAAAAAAAAAACGGCCAGGAACTGTGGCTCACACCTGTAATCCCAGCACTTTGGAAGGCTGAGGCGGGTGGGTGGATCATGAGGTCAGCAGTTTGAGACCAGCCAGACTAACATGGTGAAACCCTGTATCTACTAAAAATACAAATATTAGCTGGATGTGATGACATGCACCTGTAATCACAGCTACTTGGGAGGATGAGGCAGAAGAATTGCTTGAACCCAGAAGGCAGAGGTTGCAGTGAGCCGAGATCGCGCCATTGCACTCCAGCCTGGGTGACAGAGCAAGACACTATCTCAAAAAAACAAAAACAAAAACAAGAACAAGAACAAAAACAAAACAAAAACAAAAAAACCAGAACAGCTTCCCTAGTCATTTGTAAAGAACCTTTAGTGGGTTGTACCACAGGGCAAGACTTTCCCAGGTATCTCAAAATATTCCTTCTCCAGCGATTAAGGTGGGGAGGGCAAGTAGGGGAAGAAATCTGAGGAGTTAAGGTGGAAATCCTCATTGGTGAGGCTGTCTGGGACAAGGAAGGTTTTTATTTTGTTGCTTTTGTTTTGTTTTGTTGTTTTGACACTGAGTCTCACTCTGTCACCCAGGCTGGAGTGCAGTGGCATGATCACCGCTCACTGCAACCTCTGCCTCATGGGTTCAAGCGATTCTCCTGCCTCAGCCTCCCGAGTAGCTGGGATTACAGGCACACACCACCGCGCTCAGCTAATTTTTTGTATTTTTAGTAGAGATGGAGTTTCACCATATTGGCCAGGCTGGTCTCGAACTCCTGACCTCAGGTGATCCACCTGCCTCAGTCTTCCAAAGTGCTGGGATTACAGGCATGAGCCACCATTCCAGGCCGTTTGGGACACAGCAGGTTAATGTTGGCTCCTACAATTGTGAAATTGTTGAGGGATGAAAGAAGCAGTTTCTAAAACTCACATCTGTTGACCAGGCCTTTAGATGAAACATACTATCCAGATGATGCCACAGTCTCTTTCTGCCTTTCAGTAGAAACAACTGGGTAGCAGGAGTAAGAACACTCCTGTATAATAAGACAAAGGCTGCTGGCCTTTGACCTCAAGAGATGGACACTAAGCCAATCTTAACTGAGTAGCTAGAGATGTTAACGAGGCAACACAGAATACCAGAGGTGCAGGGAGAGCCTGTGACCCAGATTAGATTAAGTAGGATATTTAAAGCCAGCCTGCCTTGAGTGGTGTTGAGTAGCAGAGGAAGCAAGTCCCAGGGACATCCAGGGGCCCAAAGACTCTGTTTGAAGGAATAGGATGATGGTGCAAGCATTGTTTGTGACTCATCAGGAGTGGCAACCTTTGGGCATGATGAGTGGAACCACCTGAACCAAAATGGCATCCAGTAGCTGTGGACACTAACTCTTTAAAAGGGAAAAGCAGGCTGGGCGCGGTGGCTCACGTCTGTAATCCCAACACTTTGGAAGCCAAGGCAGGTGGATCAAGAGGTCAAGAGATCAAGACCATCCTGGCCAACATGGTGAAACCTCATCTCTACTAAAAATACAAAAAATTAGCCAGGCATGATGGCCTGTAATCCCAGCTATTCAGAGGCTGAAGCAGGAGAATGGCTTGAACCCAGGAGGCGGAGGTTGCAGTGAGCTGAGATTGCGCCACTGCACTGGAGTAAGACTGACGACAGAGTAAGTCTTACTTACTTACTTACTTACTCAGAGTAAGACTCCATCTCAAAAATAGAATAAAATAAATATTATAATAAAATGGAAAAGAAGCTGGGCGTGGTGGCTCATGCCTGTAATCCTAGCACTTCGGGAGGCAGGCGTGCGTGGATCGCTTGAGCTCCGAAGTTCCAGATCAGCCTGGGCAACATGGCAAAACCCTGTCTCTACGAAAATTACAAAAAATTAGCTGGGCACAGTGACATGCGCCTGCAGTCCCAGCTACTTGGGAAGGTGAGGTGGGAGGATCACTTGAGCCTGGGAGGTTGAGGCTGCAATGAGCAGTGATCGAACCACTGCACTCCAGCCTGGGCAACAGAGTGAGATTCTTTCTCAAAAATAAAGAAATAAATAAAAGTTTAAAAAAAAAAAAAGTTCAGGAGCGATGGTTCATGCCTGTAATCTCAGCACTTTGGGAGGCTGAGGTGGGCAGATCACTTGAGGTTAGGAGTTCGAGACCAGCTGGCTAACACGGCAAAACCCCATTTCTACTAAAAATGCAAATATTAACTGGGCATGGTGGCAGGCGCCTGTAATCCCAGCTACACAGGAAGCTGAGGCAGGAGAATCTCTTGAACCCAGGAGGCAGAAGTTGCAGTGAGCCAAGACTGCGTTACTACACTCCAGCCTGGGTGACAAGAGCAAAACTCGCCTTGAAAAAAAGAGGTGGAGGAGAGAACAATTTTAAACCAAACCAGATTTCAAGCTCTGAATATAGAAAGGTATAAATAGGACTGGTGGAGAAAAAATGTATTTAATCCCCAAATTTATTCAAGATACAAAAGTTCCAGGTGACAACAACAAAAAAAGTCTAAAACAATAACCAACATATGTCATTGTGGTGTGGGAAATTAAAAATAAAATAGAAGGCCGGGCACAGTGGCTCATGCCTGTAATCCCAACACTTTGGGAAGCTGAGGCAGGTGAATCATGAGGTCAGGAGTTCGAGACCAGCCTGGCCATCTCTACTAAAAATACAAAAATTAGCCGGGTGTGCTGGCACACACCTGTAGTCCCAGCTACTCGGGAAGCTGAGGCAGGAGAATCCCTTGAACCCGGGAGGTGGAGGTTGCAGTGAGCTGAGATGGCGCCACTGCACTCCAGCCTGGGTGACAGAGTAGACTCTGTCTCAAAAAAAATAAAATAGCTTTGCGCAGTGGCAGTATTGTAGCCAATGAGGTTTATCCAAGGCACAATTATTGCTAATTGAAAACTTTTCCCAATATCCTGCCATGACGACTTGAAATATAGTCAACATTGGCAATTTTTGACAGTCTCTATGGAGACTGAATTATAATAAAAAAATAAAATAAAATAGTAACCAACAAAAGGAAATAAGCCTCCAAAGAAAGACAATGAAGAAAAGAAAATTTCCAAGAAAACCAAGGATGACATTGTACATATGTCAAGATTGAGTGAGCCAGAAAACAGATTGTTTGGGTGACTTCTCATTATTCTGGAGGAGGCCCATAAGATAGCGGTTCTCACTCACAGGGCATCTTGGGCAATTTGGGAGAGATCAGAAACTAGATGCAAGTTCATAAAATGCCTGGGAAGATCTAATTTGAGGAGAAGGCCCCGTGGTTTCTAGGAGAGGCGAGGCAATGGTGATGTCTGACCTTTATTCATTTATTTTTTTTGAGACAGAGTCTCGCTCTATCGCCCAGGCTGGAGTGCAATGGCACGATCTTGGTTCATTGCAACCTCTACCTCCCAGATTCAAGCAATTCTCCTGTCTCAGCCTCCCAAGTAGCTGGGATTACAGGCATGCACCACCATGCCCAGCTAATTTCGTATTTTTAGTAGAGACGAGGTTTCTCCATGTTGGTCAGCCTGGTCTCAAACTCCTGACCTTAGGTGATCCACCCACCTCAACCTCCCAAAGTGCTGGAATTACAGGCGTGAGCCACCGTGCCCGGCCTGATGTTCTTTTTATTTTTTATGTATTTTTTGAGACGGGGTCTCTGTCATCCAGGTTGGAGTGCAGTGGTGCAATCACAGTTCACTGTAGCCTTGACCTTCCAGGCTCAAGCAATCCTCCCACCTCAGCCTCCCAGGTAGCTACAGGTGTAAGCCACTACACCCAGCTAATTTTTATATTTTTTGTAGAGATAGGGTCTTGTTATGTTGCCCAGGCTGGTCTCAAACTCCTCAGCTCAAGCAATCCTCCTGCTCTGCCTCCTAAGGGCTGGGATTACAGGGATAAGCCACCTCGCCCAGCCAATATCTGATGGCCTAGGGGGTGAGATGGGGTTTTGGCCTTAGTTAGGTTGACTTGGGTTGGAATCCTAACTTTGCCACTTAAGAACTGTATAAATTTGGGCAACTCATTAATCAAACCTCAGTCTTCAGGAGCCAGGCACGGTGGCACATGCTTGCAGTACCAGCTTCTTGGGAGACTGAAGCAGGATTGCTTGAGCCCAGGAGTTTGAGTTCAGCCTGGTCAATATAGCAAGATCTTACTTTAAAAAATAAATAAATAGGCTGGGCGCAATGGCTCATGCCTGTAATCCCAACACTTTGGGAGGCTGAGGTGGACGGATCACGAAGTCAAGAGTTCAAGCCCATCTCTGCCAAAAATACAAAAATTAGTTGGGTGTGGTGGCATGCACCTATAATCCCAGCTACTCGGGAGGCTGAGGCAGGAGAATCGCTTGACCCCAGCAGGCAGAGGTTGCAGTGAACTGAGACCACGCCATTGCGCTCCAGCATAGGTGACAGAGCGAGACTTCATCTCAAGAAATAAATAAATAAAACCCCTCAGTCTTCCCATCTGAAAAACACAGACAAAAGACCTATTTACAGGGGTACTTTAAGGGCTAAATGAAATGCCTATGGAATGCTGACACATATAGCACAGATAAAAGATAAATAGGCTCACTCTGAATAAAATCTAAACAAGTTTGCCTGCATTATTATTATTATTTGAGATGGAGTCTTGCTCTGTCACCAGGCTGGAGTGCAATGGCGCAATCTCGGCTCACTGCAACCTTCACCTCCTGGGTTCAAGCAATTCTTCTGCCTCAGCCTCCCAAGTAGCTGGGACCAGAGGTGCGTGCCACCATGCCTGGCTAATTTTTGTATTTTTAGTAGAGATGGGGTTTCACCATGTTGGCCAGGATGGTCTTGAACTCTTGACCTCAGGTGATCCACCCGCCTCAGTCTCAAAAAGTGCTGGGATTACAGGCGTGAGCCACCGAGACTGTCAATTTTTATTTTTTGTAGAGATGGGGGTCTCACTATGTTGCCCAGGCTGGTTTCAAATTCCTGGCCTCAAGTGATGCTCTAAACCTAGTCTCCCAAAGTGCTGGGATTACAGGCATGAGTTACTGTGCCTGGCCCATTCACATTATTAAAGATTGATGTGGAAGGCTGGATTTGTGGATTTTTTTTTTTCTTTTTGAGAGGGTCCCACTCTTTCCCAGGCTGGAGTGCTGGTACCTTCCCAGCTCACTGCAGCCTCAATCTCCACAGGCTCAGGTGATCCTCCCACCCCGCTAGTAGCTAGAACTGCAGGTACACACCACCACACCAGAATAGTTTTGTATTTTTTGTAGATACGCAGTTTCACTATGTTACCCAGGCTGATCTGAACCTCCTGGGCTCAACTGATCCTCCAACCTCAGCCTCCCAAAGTGCTGGGATTACAGGTATGAGCCACTGTGCCCAGCCATAAGTGGATTTTTAAAATCATGGATAACATACATTTATATAAGGCAGGGTCTTTAGGGAAAAATAAATCTGTCTTAAACTAGCAAGCTATTTTTGCCATCTGGAATCCCACAGCTTTCTCTGTAACTCTCAGCTCCCTCTGACCTGCAAAGACCTTTGTATTCTACCATTTTCTTGCTCATTTAGTCTCCTCAGCCAGATTATAAACTGCTTGAGCACACACTGTTGCCAAACCATCCATTTACATTCCAGATCTTGGGTCACTGTCAACAGGTCTGTAAAAACCTGGCAGTCAGAGGTGTCAAAATACAGGTAGCAGCATCAGAGTGTGGAAACAAGAATAAACCTAATCGTTCCTTCACCCAGAGCCATGGTTTGGCTGTAGTTGGAATATCTATGGTTTTGGCTGCTTGCAACTGGAGACTGACCTCAGGAAGCTCTGAAGCAGTAGTTCAGAGCTTCAAGTGGATGAAATTGTTTTCCTGAGAACAGGATGAAAATGTGGGGTCTCCAGACTTTGGCAAGCCAAAGGCAGAGTAGGAATACAATCTAACCTGCAAAATCCTGGCGATATGGCATAGTCAAGGGCTCCTTGCCTCAAGACAGAACATTAAAACAAGCAGGCAGGGCTGGGCACGGTGGCTCACGCCTGTAATCCCAGCACTTTGGGAGGCCGAGACGGGTGGATCACGAGGTCAAGAGATCGAGACCATCCTGGTCAACATGGTGAAACCCCGTCTCTACTAAAAATACAAAAAACTAGCTGGGCATGGTGGTGCGTGCCTGTAATCCCAGCTACTCAGGAGGCTGAGGCAGGAGAATTGCCTGAACCCAGGAGGCAAAGGTTGTGGTGAGCCGAGATCGCGCCATTGCACTCCAGCCTGGGTAACAAGAGCGAAACTCTGTCTCAAAAAAACAAACAAAAAAAAAAAAAAACAAGCAGGCAACAAACAGTCTTAATACAAATTGTAACCTGCCAAAAGGCAGGTAACACAACCAGGATGAAAACAATCAGGTAGATGCAGTAAGCTTACCCAACTCCCAAGTAGCCAGTTTGCTATCAGGAGCAACTGGCTACTTGGGAGACCTTTCAAACAAGTTAGGTGACTTAACAAGGTGGAATTCCTCTGTATCCCACAAATCCTTCTGTATCTTGTCAGCAACAGCCAGTTAAGCACTGACAGGCTGGCAGTCCCTCTACCTCCCCTCCCATCCCCCTTCTGTACTTTGTTCATAACAGACAGTGCTGTCAGTGGCACAAACTGAGACACTGGGTAAGCAAAAATGAAAGCAGTGGAGGCCAGGCACGGTGGCTCACACCTGTAATCCCAGCACTTTGGGAGGCCAAGGTGGGCAGATCACTTGTTAGGAGTTCAAGACCAGCCTGGCCAACATGGAGAAACCCCATCTCTACTAAAAATACAAAAATGAGCCAGGTGTGGTGGTGCATGCCTGTAATCCCAGCTGCTCGGGAGGCTGAGGCAGAATTGCTTGAACCCAGGAGGCAGAGGTTGTAGTGAGTCAAGACTGCACCACTGTACTCCAACTAGGGAGCAAGATTCTGTCCAAAAAAAAAAAAAAAAAAAAGCAGGGGAAACAGAAAGACTGGGCTGTGCACCCTGGAGGAGGAGACAGGAGGTTGAATTTCAGGAAGATAGGATGGAAACATTCTCATATCCCGATTTGGGTGGTATTGCATGGCACACACATGTAAACTTTCACTGATAAGTATGTGTAAGACCTGTGCCACCTACATCTCCATGAAAACCCAAAACAAACAGGCCACAAGCTCCCTGTTTGCTATCCTTTATTAAAGGGCCCACGTTCTCATGGGACTCCAGCCAAACCAGTCAGGTCCCCCAAATATAGCAGGAGGCCTGGAAGGGGAGGGGAGTGACTTATGATCCTACCATGCCTCCCTAGAAACAGAAACCACCACAGACAGGGGCTGGGGAGAACTCGCCTCACTCTCAGTCTTCTCCCCCTTTCCCCTACTTGAAAAGAAAGTCAAACATTGGCTATGCAACCCCCCAGCCCCCCACCCCACCCATAGCAGCATTTGTGGGACCCACCCCCTGGCAAGGGGTGGCCCCAAGGCAGCTTCCTATCTCTCCCTTCACTTTGGTTTGCTCCTGGCAACTCCATGCCCCTTCCTTTCCTCAGCCTCCGGCTCAGTCTCCACTTGTCTCCCATCACCTACTCGGACCTTCTCTCTCATCTCCTGGGCCTCCCTGCCCCAGTGCTTCTGGGGAAGCAGCGTCTTGGGCATCTTCCCTTCTCCTAGCAAGGGGCCCCACCAGGACCTCTGCCCAGGATGTGGGACTCACACAGCCGCCCCACTCTCCTTGAGGTCAGGGGCAGAGCGCTGCCGTCTCATTCGTGGGGGAGTAGTGTATGGTGGGTAGCGGGGCCCTGGGGGCCGCTGGGCTGGGTAGGGTTGGGGCGGCTGGGGATAAGAGTTGTGCTTTTTGGGCTGGAAGTGCTGGGGTTCAGACTGTGCAGAACCCGCTCCTCGGGATCGGCCCCCTCCATCCAGGGAGTTCCTGCGGTGATGGTGGGACCTTCTGGGACTCGGAGGCCTGCGGGCAGGGGTGGCTGGAGGGGGAGTGACCTCCTCAGGGGGTTGGGGTGGAGCTGGAGCCTCCCCGCTCCCCATCCCTGGCCAGAACTCCCGGTGCTGGGGGTTGCTCTTGAAGGGGAAGCGCAGCTTGCAGTCGTGAGGGGGCACAAAGCGGGCTGGAGGCCTGCGCAGCCCCCCGCCCCGGCCCCCAGAGCCCTGCAGTCCCTGCAGCCGTAGCTGCTCCTGCTTGAGCCAGCGAAGACGACCACGACGGAAGGCAGGGTCCTCCTCCATGAGCCGTGATACCCGCTCCCAGCTTGAAAGTGGTGGTGAGGGGGGCTGGGCTGACGGCATGCGGTCACTGGGGGCTGCCTCCTCTGCTGCCTCTGATCCTTCAGGCGGGGCCCAGGGGACCTCACCACCTTCTTCCTTCTCATCCTCATGATCCTGGGAGGGAGTGAGAGAAAAGAAGGGACGTAAGGAGAACTGAATCCTGAGGACATGTGGATTCAAGAGGGACCTGGAATGGCTGGATGTCAAGGGTCTGGAGAAAAGCCTGGAGATAAGGAAGCTAGAAAAGTAGTGGAATAGGAGCATGGGCTTGAGAAGGTCTGAGCTCAGTCCTGGGCCGGCCACTTCCCAGCTATGTGACTGGGTCTTTGGCTTGTAACCTCTCAGTGCCTCAGTTTCTGCATCTGTAAGATGGCATCAATAATAGTACCTGGTGTTTAGGGTTGTTCTAAGAAATTAGTATTTCAGATGGAGAAGAACAGAGCAGGAAAGGAAGAAACAAAGCCAGCTCAGAGGTGGCTACAAAAGATTCACGAGAGGTCTTCCTGCCGCCCAAGATGCCGAAAGGAAAGAAGGCCCAGGGGAAGAAGGTGGCTCCGGCCCCTGCTGTCGTGAAGAAGCAGGAGGCCAAGAAAGTGGCGAATCCCGTGCTGGAAAAAAGGCCGAAGAATTTTGGCATTGGACAGGACATCCAACCGAAAAGAGACCTCACCCGGTTTGTGAAATGGCCCCGCTGTATCAGGTTGCAGCGGCAGAGAGCCATCCTTTATAAGAGGCTGAAAGTGCCTCCTGCCATTAACCAGTTCACCCAGGCCCTGGACCGCCAAACAGCCATTGAGCTGCTAAAGCTGGCCCAGAAATATCGGCCTGAAACACAACAAGAGAAGAAGCAGAGGCTGTTGGCCCGGGCCGAGAAGAAAGCTGCTGACAAAGGGGACGTCCCCACTAAGAGACCACCTGTCCTTCGAGCAGGAGTTAACACCATCACTGCCTTGGTGGAGAACAAGAAGGCTCAGCTGGTGGTGATTGCCCATGACACGGATCCCATTGAGCTGGCTGTCTTCTTGCCTGCCCTGTGTCGGAAAACGGGAGTCCCTTACTGTATTATCAAGGGGAAGGCAAGACTGGGACGTCTAGTCCACAGGAAGACCTGCACCACTGTCGCATTCACCCAGGTTAATGCGGAAGACAAAGGTGCTTTGGCTAAGCTGGTGGAAGCTATCAGGACAAATTACAGTGAGAGATATGATGAGATCCGCCGCTAATGAGGTGGCAATGTCCTGGGTCCCAAGTCTGTGGCTCGCATCGCCAAGCCTCGAAAAAGCAAAGGCTAAAGAACTTGAAACTGAATGGGGTGAAATGTACACTGTAGAGTTTTCTGGAAATAAAAATAATTTAAACGATTAAAAAAAAAAAAAGATTCATGAGAAGACACCATTTCAGTAAAGACCTGAAGTGAGGGGCAATCTCTATGGTTATTTGAGGGAAAAGCATTCTAGGCAGAGGGAAGAGCAGGTGCAAAGGTCCTGAGGCCACCAAGTTCAAGGAACAGCAAGGAAGCCAGTGAGGCTGGAGTGGTATGGAGGAGCTGAATTCAGAGAGGTAAGCCTTCAGTTGCCATGACTGACGGTTGGTCCCCATTAGAAAGCTGGAACAGCAAAAATTTTGTCAGCTGATTAAGTAACCCCAATGGCCTGCACAAATGTCTGGCACACAGTAGGAAATCAACTATTTATTTGTTAAGCAAATACATGCAAAACAGGAATAGGTGATAAGACGACCACCCACAGGGCTGCTGTGAAGATTAAACAGGACCACAGACAGAAAGCACTTGGCACAGCAGCTCCACAGAGTAAATGACCAACAAGAAGGGAGAGGGGGAGGCAGGTGGAGATAAGAAGACATATGGGTGACACTCTTAAAGCACTAACTTAAAACTGTACACTTCATATCAATGGGTCTTAGACTTCGCTGTACTTCAGAAACACCCAGAGCTTATTATAAATGCAGAATGGTCCTCAAAGACGTGGATTCAGTAGGTTTGGGGTAGAACCCAAGGAATCTGCATTTTTAATTAGCAGCCTGCTGGTGGTGACACATGTGGTTCATAAACGATACTGATAAAAACTGTGCTATACTTCAATGCAATTTTTTCCAGACTCAAGGGAAAGGAGGTTAGGCTCTGAGATGGGAGGGTCAGACTCCTAAAAGAAAGAGCTGAGGGAGGAGAGAAAGAGCTGAGGGAGGAGAGAATGGGAGAGAGAAGACAGAGCCAGGCATACCTGGGCCAGGGGGATGACCCTCTCCATGCGGAGCATGCGGTCCCGCAGGGCCTGCAGCTCTCGATCCTTGGTGCTGTTCTGCAGCTTCACCTCCTGCAGAATCCCCGTTAGCTTGTCGATGTGGGCCCGGAGGTCCTCCACCTCTGCCCCTCGAGCTCCCTCCTCGCTACCACCACCACTGCCAGCTCCACCTCCTTCCTCCTCGCCTACAGTGTCCCAGACATCCCGGGCCACAGCCCTCCAGGCATCTCCGGGGCCCTCAGGCTTGCCATAGGTGCGACACAGCTCCCGCATCTTGAGGGCGGCCAGGGCCTCAATCTCAGCCCGCCCATGGCGGAAGTCAGCCAAGGCCACCTCGTAGCAAATCTCCTTCACTGCCTGCATCTTCAGGTCAGCCATGGTGGCCCAGCGAGGGTCTTTGCCCTGAAGCCTCCGTCGCTGGGGGATCTGATAAACCCTGCGAGGGGCCCTGCGCTTGCCACTGCTGGGCAGACCACAGCGTTTGACAATGGTCTGGACCGTAGTGGGTGGCAGCTGCTCTCGCAAGGAGGAGATGAGCCGCCAGCTCTCTTCACAGGAGCGCTTGTCAGAGTCATCTCCGCTGTCCGAGTCCGCATACTGGAGCCACAGAGAGAAAACACTCATCAGGGAGCCTGGGTTCAAGTCCTGCTCCACCCCAACAGTGCAGCCTCAGGCAGACTACTTAACTCTGCTCCTCTACAACAGAGATAATGATGGTATCTACCTCCTAGACGCATTTGGAGTATTTAGAACCATGGCTGGGCCAGGCGCGGTGGCTCACGCCTATAATCCCAGCACTTTGGGAGGCCGAGAGGGGTGGATCACGAGGTCAAGAGATCGAGACCATCCTGGTCAACACGGTGAAACCCCGTCTCCACTAAAAATACAAAAATTAGCTGGGCATAGTGGCGCACACCTGTAGTCCCAGCTACTCGGGAGGCTGAGGCAGGAGAATTGCTTGAACCCAGGAGATGGAGGTTGCGGTGAGCCGAGATCGTGCCATTGCACTCCAGCTTGGGTAACAAGAGCGAAACTCCGTCTCAACAAAAAAAAAAGAAAAAAAAGAACCATGGCTGGCACCGAGAAAGTTACCATAAGTATTGGCTGTAGCTAATCAAGTGTGGAACTTTGTGCAAGACTTAAAAGACCATTTAGGGTTTGGTGGCTTGTGCCTGTAATCCCAGGACTTTGGAAGGACAAGGATCGCTTGAGCCCAGGAGCTGATGACCAGCCTGGGCAATGTAGTGAGGCCCCTATCTCTATAAAAAATAAAAAATTTAGCCAGGCATGGAAGCGCACACTTGTGATCCCAGCTACTCAGGAGGTTGAGGTGGGAGGATTGCTTGAACCCAAGGAGTTTGAGGCTGCACTGAGCTATGATCAGGCCACTGCACTCCGGCCAGGGTGACAGAGCAAGATACTGTTTTAAAAACAAAACAGAAAGTCCATTTGACCCATTTATGCCTAGTGTTCCATTATTGGAACGCTAAGGAGCCTGCCACTACGTTCCATTATTGGAACGGTAAGCATGTGGGAGTTATTTATGTCCTACTGCTCAAGGTCATCACCAAAGTCTGATTTTTAGCTCATATAAAAATTTAAAAAATTGCAACCTCTGGCATAAATGGATTGAAGAACAATCTTGGCCAAGCACAGTGGCTCATGCCTGAAATCCCAGCACTTTGGGAAGCTGAGGGGGGGCGGATCACCTGAGGTCAGGAGTTCCAGACCAACCTGGTCAACATGGTGAAACCCCGTCTTGCTTCCAGAAGACCCAGCTTGCTTCTAGTATAGCCTTCCCTCATCTCCACCATGTGCCCACTGGTATGGTGGCCCATCTGAGTGACAGATACTCCTGCAAGCCAGTTTTCCAGCCACCAGTAGGATGACTGTATGTGCCATCATATGGTAATTCTGGTATAAATCTAACTTGGGCACAACAAATGCTATTTGTCATTTTTAAACTGAATCAGAAAGAAACTTATAAATTTAAGATGATTTATTTGAAAGTGCTTTGTATAAAAAAGCATACGATAAAAGGAATCAAAATTAATAAAATGTTTGTTGATCTTTAAAAAAAAAAAAAAAAGAAACCTCCTTTGTAAAAATACAAAAACTAGCTGGACGTGGTGGCAGGCTCCTGTAATCCCAGCTACTGGGGAGGCATGAGAATTGCTTGAACCAAGGAGGCAGAGGCTACAGTGAGCTGAGATCGTGCCATCACTTTCCAGCTTGGACAACAGAGGGAGATTCCGTCTCAAAAAAAAAAAAAAAGAGGCTGGGCATGATGGCTCAAGCCTGTAATCCCAGCACTTTGGGAGGCTGAAGCAGGCAGATCACGAGGTCAAGAGATCGAGACCATGGTGAAACCCCGTCTCTACTAAAAAAATACAAAAATTAGCTGGGCGTGGTGGCGCGCACCTGTGGTCCCAGCTACTCAGGAGGCTGAGGCAGGAGAATTGCTTGAACCCAGGAAATGGAGGTTGCAATGAGCCAAGATCACGCCACTGTACTCCAGCCTGGCACCTGGCAACAGAGTGAGACTCTGTCCCAAAAAAAAAAAAGAAGAACAATCTTAATAGCAACACAGGTGATAATTGGATATGGTGAAAATCAAAAACTTGGCATGTTCAACTAGAGTATGGGAAGTTCTGGTCAACTGGAGGAATCTTCCTTCCTTCCTCACAATGGATTCCTCCAGCAGTCACATCTCTCTCCTGGCTTTTTCCTCTCTGACCCTTCCCCTTATCCCCATGCCCACTTCCCACTCTGGCTCAGGCAGTGAGCACTGCACTCGGACTCAGGCTTGCTGCTCATCTGCCCATCAGCCCATCCCCAGTCCCTGCTTCCCCTCACCAGTCGCTGCTGCTCCAGCAGAAGATCGGCTTCTTCCTTTTCTTTCCGGTACTGATTCTCCAGATCCTGCAGCCTGGGATTGAGCCGGGAGGGAAGGAAGAGCAACTTCAGTGGGGTATCTAACAAGAGGAGGACATTGGGGTGCAGAGGCCCAGGAAGGACAGCCTAGAGGGCCATGGGGGATGTGGGTAACCCCCTCGTACCTCTTCTCCATCTCTAGCTTGATGTCGATGCCTTGCTGCTCCAGCAGTTCCTTCTGGGCAAAGTTCCAGTCGACTGGCTCAGAGGGCGGTCCTGGGGGCGGAGGGACCCCTCGTTCCCGTTCCAGCCTCGCCTGCTCCGGGTGATTGAAGCGGAAAACGTGGTTCTTGCCCATCACAATTCTATTCCCTGGAGATGGGAGGAGGGAAAAGTAAACGTGCTCCCCAACAACAAACCCATCCCTACACCCAAGGCATAGAGAATCTGGCCCCGGGGGTTGTGACACCCTCTCTTCCATCACCCCAAGTCTGAGGGCAGCCAGAGCCTATGCTCCCCTGGCTGACACCCAGGGACCAACCCCATTCCTGCCAGCGAAAGGGAATTGCAAGAGCTGGGCATCCATTTCCTATTCCCTGGGGCAGCAAGAGAAACCAAGACCTGACTCCTTTACCTTCACTTCCCAGTTCCTTCTTTATATCCTCATGCTATTTCTGATTTCAGGGTCCTCCTCTAGGATGCACCCAGAAGGCCCTCCCTTGAGACTTCCTACACACAGCTACGCCCCAGAACCCTCACTCTGCAACACATTATCTACCTGACTTCAGCACCAGCGGCTCCATCACAAGCTTCCCATTCACATATGTCTCAGCTCCTTCACAAGGCTCCAGAGTGACCACCACTGAACAGAAGGGCAGAACAAAGGGAAAGATTAGATCTTGGAGGAAGGTGGGTCATAGTCAGATTCCCACCTTGCCTTAACCCGAAAAACCACACATGCACCACCAGTCCCACCCCCAGTACCTGTGGGGGGTGCCATGGCCCCTCTGGTGGCAGGCAGCACGGGAAAGGAAGAGCAGAAGGAGGGTTAGAGCCCCAACTACAATTCCCAGAAGCCTCTGCAGTGGCTCCTGACTCACCCACCTCTACCCTCCCCAGCAGCAGCTTAGAAAACCAGTAATTCTCAAAAGGATTAATTCTTCATGTTTAACTGATGAGAGGTCCTATCATTTCTGCCTTCCAGATATCCATTCCTACCTTTCCCACTGACATTATCCCTGGTGGGGCCTGGATTCCTCCAGCAGGCTTCAAGCCCAGCTCTCTGCCTCATGCATCTTGCAAACTGTCATCTGACTCATCTTCTCAGACCACAGCTGACATATGACAAGAGAAAGTCAACCCAACCCAAACATCCATCAAGCTGCTCCTCAGTACAAATCACTGAGTCTGCCCGTTTCTGGGGACATGAAGATGCACAAGGCAGCTCCCTGCCCTAGAGGAGCAGTGGCTATTGCCACAGAGGAACCCTGGTATCCCAAAGGCCCAGGCTCTGCATCTCCTTAGCTAGGGATGCTGAACAAGTCAATATAACTTCTGTGTCAGTCTATAAAATGGGATAGGCCGGGTGCAGTGGCTCACGCCTGTAATCCCAGCACTTTGGGAGGCCAAAGCAGGTGGATCACAAGGTCGGGGGTTCAAGACCAGCCTGGCCAAGATGGTGAAACCTGTCTCTACCAAAAACTACAAATATTAGCTGAGTGTGGTGCTGTGTGCCTGTAATTCCAGCTACTCAGGAGGCTGAGGCAGGAGAATCACTTGAACCCCAGCAGCAGAGGTTGCAGTAAGCCAAGATCGCGCCACTGCACTCCAACGGGGGCGACAGAGTGAGACTCTGTCTCAAAAAAAAATAAAAAATAAAAAAGATGGGATAATGAAATCTTCCTTTAAAGAGTGGTTAGAAGACCCAAATAAGTAAACCATAAAATAACATGCAAACATGAGTTTTATTATTATAATACTAAAAGTAATAGAGAAACAGAGAGACTGGGATGAACTATATAACATCAGGCAAGGACAGGGACAAATGATGTTGCTGGGAGAACAAGGAGAGCAGAGGACTCAGCTTAGGGGCAGAGGAAGGGAAACGAGCCAGTGCAAAGGGAGACTTAGAAGAGAATGGGCAGAGACAGCCAAGGGCATCACGGGAGTCAGGGAACAGCAGCAGCAGAAGTGGACAGCAAGAAGGGATGCAGGGTGTGTAGAGCGGGATGCCATCTATCCCCACCTTTACTTCATTTCCCACCATGACCCAAAATTCATCTATTGATTCAAACCCAAATATATCACACTCCTACTACCTTCTAGACACTATTTTATTAGGCCTTAGAAATACAGTGGTGATATAAAACAAAACATCCCTGCTTTTATAGAGCTTACTTCTGGCTGGTAAGACAGACAATAAACAAGATAATCAAAAGTATTTCATTGTGATGGATGCAATTTATTTATCTATTTACTTTGAGATGGAGTCTCGCTCTTGTTGCCCAGGTTGGAGACAGGAGAATTGCTTGAACCCGGGAGGCAGAGGTTGCAGTGAGCCGAGATTGCACCACTGCACTCCAGCCTGGTGAAAAGTGAGACTCTGTCTCCAAAAAAAAAAAAAAAGAAAGAAAGAAAGAAAGAGATTCTCCTGCCTCAGCCTCCCGAGTAGCTGGGATTACAGTTGTGTGCCACCATGCCCAGCTAATTTTTGTATTTTTAAGTAGGGGTTTTTTTAACATGGGATTTCACCATCTTGGCCAGGCTGTTCGAACTCCTGACCTCGTGATCTGCCCGCCTCAGCCTCCCAAAGTGCTGGGAATACAGGTGTACAGCCCAACCTCTGGCTGGGTCTTAAATCTGCTGTTAAGAACCAAGACCCACAGGGACTAAACCATCACAATCTGCACCCTTTGCAACACAGAAACATTGGCTGCCTTTACTGTGACTTATGTCACAGTCTTGCACACATGTGTCATCTCCCCACAATCTGAGCTCCTTGCTGTTGGGCTCGCTCTGCTGAAGTATATTTTTGGTGACTTGTATGGCTTTCACATCTCCCCCAGAAAATGGCTTGAGGCAGCCACACAACAGGAACTTGGCAATAACTCACGGGGCTGAATTGATTCAACAGTTTTCAACCCAAAATGCTGGAAACATTTGCTGTCACTGAGGACTTGAATCAGACCAGAACAACTACCTTAATCTGCTGACCCTGAACCAAATGGAAACCCAAAAGGTTTGTCTTTTTTTTTTCCTTTTTTTGGAGACAGAGTCTCACTCTGTTGAGACTAGCCTGGCCAATGTGGTGAAATCCCATCTCTGCTAAAAATACAAAAATTAGCCAGATGTGGTGGTATGTGTCTATAATCCCAGCTACTAGGGAGGCTGAGGCAGGAGAATTGCTTGAACCTGGGAGGCGGAGGTTGCAGTGAGCTGAGATCACGCCATTGCACTCCAGCCTGGGCGACAAAAGCAAAACTCCATCTCAAAAAACAAAATGTGTTGACCATACCCACCCCAGGTCCCTTGTCCCCTGGAAGGTGTTAGGCTAAGCATTCCTAGGTCTCTGAGGCACAATGCATACACCAGGTCCAAGCTGACAGATAGCATATGTGTACCATGTTCTGCCTCCCTGCCCAACTCATTTTCACAGAGCGTGACTTCATTGAGCTTATGTGAACCCAAATCATTCTATTTTTTTTTAAGTGTCAGAACTAAAACAAACTGGTAACCTCAAAAATACACCTCGGCAGGTACAGTCACCCACACCTGTAATCCCAACACATTAGAAATCTGAGGCAAGTGGATCACTTGAGCCCAGGAGTTGCGAGACTAGCCTGGGACACATAATGAGATAGTGTTCCTCTTTTTTTATATATAAAAATTTAAAATTAAAAAAAATGGCTGGGCGCAGTGGCTCACATCTGTAATCCCAGCACTTTGGGAGGCCAAGGTGGGCAGATCACGAGGTCAGGAGTTCAAGACCAGCCTGACCAACATGGTGAAACCCTGTCCCTACTAAAAATACAAAAATTAGCTGGCCGTGGTGGCACACGCCTGTAATCCCAGCTACTTGGGAGGCTGAGACAGGAGAATTGCTTGAACCCGGGAGGTGGAGGTTGCAGTGAGCCGAAATTGTGCCACTGCACTCTAGCCTGGGGGACAGAGTGAGACTCTGTCTCAAAAAAAAAAAAAAAAAAAAAAAAAAAAAAAAAAAAACCCACACTACTACTACTAATAATTAAAAAATGGGCTGGGTACGGTGGCTCACGCCTGATCTCAGCACTTTATGAGGCCGAGGCGGGAGGATCACTTGAGCTCAGGAGTGTGAGACCAGTCCAGACACCATGGTGAAGCCCTATCACTACAAAAAAATACAAAAATTAGGCGTGGTGGCGCTCGCCAGTGGTCCCAGGTACTTGAAAGGCTGAGGTGGGAAGACCACTTGAGGTGGGAGGATCACTTGAGCCTGGGAGATTAAGACTGCAGTGAGCAGTGATTATGCCACTTTACTCCACCCTGAGTGACACAGTGAGACCCTATCTCAAAAAAGTAATAAATAACAATAATAATACACCTTAAACCTCATGAGTATTGTTTTATTAATATGTCAGGCTATTGACTTTACCCTTAGAGTTTGTGATTCTTAAAAGCTTTTGCTGCTATGGCCATATAAGGGCTAAAGCCTGGAAGTTTCAAACCAAAGGGGCGCATGGCCCCTTAACTCTCAGAAACCTTGGCAGTCAGCCCCACGAGGTGGCTCACACCTGCAATCCTAGCACTTTGGGAGGCAGAGGGGGGCGGATCACCTGAAGCCAGGAGTTTGAGACCAGCCTGGCCAACATGGTGAAACATAGTCTCTACTAAAAATACAAAATTAGCCAGGTGTGGTGGCACACTCCTATAATTCCAGCTACTCAGGAGGCTGAGGCAGGAGAATCACTTCAATCCAGGAGGCGGAGGCTGCAGTGACGGGAGATCATGCCACTGCACTCCAGCCTGGGCAACAAGAGTGAGATTCTGTTTCAAAAAAAAAAAGGCTGGACACAGTGACTCACACCTGTAATCCCAGCATTTTGGGAGGCCAAGGCAGGTGGATCACAAGGTCAGGAGATAGAGACCATCCTGGCCAACATGGTAAAACCCAGTCTCTACTAAAAATACAAAAATTAGCTGGGCAGGGTGGCATGCACCTGTAGTCCCAGCTATTTGGGAGGCTGAGGCAGCAGAATCATTTGAACCAGGGAGGCAGAGGTTGTGGTGAGCCAAGAGCACACCACTGCACTCCAGCCTGGGCAACAGAGCAGACTATGTCTCAAAAAACAAACAAACAAACAAATAAACAAAATAAATAAATAAATAAAAGAAAAAGAAAAAACAAAAAAAGAAACCTCTGTAGTCATAACTGGATAGAAGCAGGTTTTCTACAGGGAAAGTTCAGATATTCAAATACAGGTTTTCATTTAAAAAGGACCAGAGTGCTAGTTTTGTCTAACAAGATCAAGAAGGGCAGGATCTCGTCAGCAAAATCCCACCCTCTGGCTCACCAGTGTTCCATTTCTGCTTTGGGACCCTCACCAGTCCCTGACCACACAGTAGTCTGCCCTCTCAGGGTGGGTGCAGAGGGCCAGGCCTGTGATAGTCCTCAATTTATACTCATGAGTCCGAAGCCCCTCTGAGGACAAGGCTACCACTCCTCTTTATATGGCCGCACTCCCTAGTGCCCATCTCAGGCCTCTGTGTTTCGTGTCTGGAGTGGAACATGGGGCCTCTCTTACCCCCTCAGCCATTACCTTCTCCATCTGGTTGGGGGATGCTCCGGAACAGACAGTGTTGCTCCCGAATGAACTGTCCAGTCAGCTTGATGTCCATATCTACCTGGCCGACCCTGGGGAAGCAATGGCCAACATTCCTGAGCATGTGTCAGACTTTAACCAAGCCCCTCCTGAACACCAGTTTATCCAACTCAATAAGCCAAGCAAATTATTCCCCATTTCACAGATGAGGAAGCAGAGGCTCCGGGAGGTGAAATGGCTTGCCCAGGGTCATTCAGGTGGGCAGTGGTGAAGCTCAGATCTGAGTCCAGGTGTGCCTGACTCTGAAGCCATGCTCTTAGGCACCATGTTATACAGCAAAGGGGAAAAGCAAATCTGGGAGAAATGGGCACCCTCAGCCACAGGTCTCCACCCTCCTTAAGGCTGATGATCCTGAGAGCTCACTCCCTATCCACGATGATTACCAAAGATAGCCACAAATGCCCATGGTGGGAGGGAAAGGGCACCCTCACCCCTTTAGGGGAGGCATCGACCCCCAGGACTTGTTAATACCAGCCCAAGGAGCCACTTGCCCTTAGCTACCCAGCCCTCAACAGCACAGACCAGGTCATGTTTCCCTGCTCCCGCCCCTAGGGAAGGCCCCACCAAGGGATGCCAAGGCATTGGCATCAGGGGCTAAGAATGTGGGGGTCTACATTTCCTAACTCTCCTGCCCCAGTAAACAAAGATCTCTCACCCTAACCAAACTGGCAGATGAAGGCGAGACAGCCACTGAGGAGGCAGGCTCAGCAACTTCTCTTGAAGCTGGGAGGGCATGCAGGGCTGTGGAGGTGGCTGTTTAGAGAGATCTGAGGTGTCTCCAGGAACCACCAGGGAAGGGAGTCACCAATGTGGCCAATCTCTGCAGCCACACCCCAAAAGCAGAGGCCACCCCTGCTGGGTACACGCTACCTGGTGACGCCATCTTTGATGTGGTAGAGCAGACACTCAGACATCAGAGGGTCTTCGTTCAGGTTCACCAGGTGGGGAGTCTAAGGTGGGAGAGAAGGATGGTTGGGGGAGCCATCCAGGGGTGCCATGGAAAGGAAGGAAGGAAGGGGTGGGAGGAGACACCCCTCCAGGCCTGGCACTGCCAGCTGTGCCCCCTCACTCTGGAGAGCTCTTACGCCCTCTGTACTCCTCCCATCGTCATCCCTCCACCCTGAGGATCATTAGGTTCTTTGGTTCCCACTTCTCACACCAACTGCCTTTGGGACAGCCTGATCCACCCTCTCTTCACGCAAGGGTCCTAAAAAATTGCCCCACTCATCCAGCTACGTCCAGGTCTGCAACCCTTCCCAAGGCCTGTCTCTTCAGAAGCACTTTAACCTGCCAGGCTCCCTGACCAAAAGCCCCGGACACCCCTGCATTCTCTTCTTCCCTATATTCCTCTGTCCCAGGTCCCATCTTTTCTTTCCTCAAAATGTAATGTGCAAATTCTGGAGAGTAAGTGGGGAGACTGAGTGAGCACACTGGTACTCCCCACCTTTCATCAACCTTGAATTTCTTACACACATGAATTACTTTCACAATTAAAAAATAAAAAGTGTCACTTCAACTTAAAAGCAAATGGAACCAACATGTTTCTTGTCAGTCTCCCTGACTCTTCCCCAATGACTACCCCTTCCCCTCAAGCCTGGGTCCCTGCAGCAGCTGCCTGGGGCTGTCCCTGCCTGAAGTCCCCAACCAAGTCCATCCTGAATACCTGAGTGATTGCTATGCTCCTTTGTGCTAAAAACCCAGCCCACTCCCTTCTCCTGACTTGTTTCTGTTACAACAGCCCTACCCTCCATGGGCAGTACTCTGGGCAGCACACAGGCCTTGCTGCCTCTATACCCCCATTCATGCCAGCTGCTGCCTGTGCCTCGACACCTGTATACCCCTGGGCACCACCCTGCCCCAGGCCCACCTGCCTTCCTGCCACCCCTCGGGTCTCCCAGCTTCCTGCCCACACCTAGCGATGGCCATGTCCTTGCTGAGACCTCTCCAGCTGGAACCCCAGGCCCACTGGACTTGAGTCTGCTTTTTACCCTGGCATCCCTGGGGCCTCCTCCATGTCCAGGCTCCAGTCCACCTGTCCAAGCCCCCCTCCCAGGCCTCTCTCCCAGGCTCTGTACTTCCACTCAGAGGACCCCCAAGCACTCACTCCAAAGCAGGCCTCCTGCATCCGACGGCCCCCACAACAGCCCCCGCTCCCGCTCCACCCCCACCAGCCAAAATCATTCACTTCCTTCCCATTCCTCCCAGTCTGTCTTAAATGTGACTTCCTCCAGGAATTTTTCCTAAGCCTTCTATCAGAACACAAGACCTCCTGCCTCTGCTCCAGAAGGATTTACTATGGCCTTTCTACCTTGCCCTGGTGAAGCGCTAGGCGAGGTTCAGAGATGAGTCAAGCCCAGGCACTGCTGTCCAGTCAGTCAGGAAATCAAAGTCAGCTAGGGGATGTGAGGCTTGGTGTGGAATCACTGTTACAAGCGGGAAATGGATGCTTCACGGAGGAGTTTCTGATTTTCTCATGCCCTTCCTTAAGTTCATTTGTTCATTCATTCCCAGGGGGTTGAGTGCCCCTGTGTTCTAGGAGGGACTCAAAGGCAAAGATGAATAAAGTGAAGAACTCTGGGATTCCAAAGGGATCAGAAGGACTTAATGGGAAGGGCAACATGGAAGCTGGCCTTTAAGAAAGAGGAGGGTGTGTACACACACCAGGAAGAGCGCTCCAGGTGAAAGGAGCCTGCACAGAAGCACAGAGGCAGAAAAGCACAGGGTACGGAAGGGAAACAGCACGTAGCTGAACCCCTATTTCTCTGGGAGCCACCTGAACAGTCAGAGCCCAAGGCTGTGTCCCCCACGGGTATCTGTATATCTGTTCATCCACCCCTCACCCAAGTGCTCCAAGGACCACTCCTGCAACACTTCTCTTGAGGGACACCCATGCTTCTCCCTACACCGCAGTGTCAGGCCGGCTCTGGGACTGGCAAACATTATGGGCTCCAGAAGCAGAAGGCAATCTATCCCTGGGGAGAGGGAAGACTATTTGGGGCAGTGCTTTTCAACTTTTTGTTCAACCCTATAACTCTTTGTTCCAAGCGAAACCTTCTTTAGAAGCCCAGGACATCAAGCAGATTAGCAAGGAGCTGCTCAGGCCCAGGCTGGGGGTGGGAGCCCCAGGGTCTAGTCTTGTCCCTCCCCCCTCAACCCTGAGAAGGAAGTTCAGAGCTACGTTTGAATACTACTGATTTAAGCAGTGCTTAGCCCCAGTGGTGGGGATCCCAGCGAGAGGGGGCTCCCTCCAAGACAAACTGTAGTTTTCTCCTCTGGGGCCCAACCATTCCCTGTTGGAGCTACCCCCACCAAACCCATTTCCCCATGTATCTAACAGTTCTCTGGCTTCAGACCACATGGCTTTTAAACATGAGAATATGTTCACCCTCACCACCCTGAGAAAAACGTAAAAGTGAACTACCCTAAGACACCTCTTCACCAATCACACCGGCAAAGATAAAAGTCTCATTAAGCCAGTATGTGGAAAAGGGTGAGGGGAAATAACCTTTCTTGCATGCTATTGTTGGGAGTATACACTGGTATCGTTATAATCTTCAGAGGGCACTTTCGCAATATAGATTAAAATTTTAAATGGCTACCATTTGACCCAAAATCTCCACTTCTAGGAATCTCTCTACAGATAACACTCATTTGTAAGACTATGCATGGTAGCCTTGTTTGTATCATCAAGGAATAGGAAAGAATCTGAATGTCTGTCAGTGGGAAGCTGGTTAAATTACCCTACATCAACACAACAGAATACCCTGACACCGTGAAAAAAATAAAGGAATCTTTAAAATAAGGTACAGAGGCCAAGTGCTGTAGCTCACAGCTGTAATCTTAGCACTTTGGGAGGCCAAGGCAGGCACATCATTTGAGGCCAGGAGTTTGAGACCAGCTTGGCCAACATGGCGAAACACTGTCTCTACTAAAATACAAAAATTAGCCCAGCATGGTGGCAGGCACCTGTAATCCCAGCTACTCAGGAGGCTGAGGCATGAGAATCACTTGAACCCGGGAGGCAGAGTTTGTACTGAGCTGAGAATGTGCCACTGCACTCCAGCCTGGGCAACATAATGTGACTCTCTCTCAAAAAAATAAAATAAGGCCGGGCGCGGTGGCTCAAGCCTGTAATCCCAGCACTTTGGGAGGCCGAGGCGGGTGGATCACGAGGTCAAGAGATCGAGACCATCCTGGTCAACATGGTGAAACCCCGTCTCTACTAATACAAAAAATTAGCTGGGCATGGTGGCACGTGCCTGTAATCCCAGCTACTCAGGAGGCTGAGGCAGGAGAATTGCCTGAACCTGGGAGGCGGAGGTTGCGGTGAGCCGAGATCGCGCCATTGCACTCCAGACTGGGTAACGAGCGAAACTCCATCTCAAAAAAATAAATAAATAAATAAAATAAAATAAAATAAAATAAGGTATGCAACTACAACTATCAGAGAGAGAGGCTGTAAATGTGTGCAAATGTGTATAGCTCTATATAACACATGCCTGTAACATGTATTGTAACACCTTCTAGACACTATCTCTAGGAGAACACATTAAGACCTCATAATGGAGGCTGCCTCTGAGAGAGGAACTTAAGGGTGGGAAGGATGGAGACTTACTTTTTTTTTTTCTTTAACAAAATGTTGTAAACTGAGAGACTCATTTTTCACTGTATACACCTTTTAGAACTACTAGAATGTTCTCTCTGGTGTGTATTACCTTTATAAGAACAATTAATAATAAAACAAGATCCCCCTCCTTTGGTCTCCAGGCTTTGGCAGGTGGCGTATCTGCAAGCTGTCCAAGGAAGAAACATCCACCCCATCAGTCTCCACACTCCTTTCTGCTTTTTCTCCATCCTTGCAACCATGGTGGAAGCATCCCAGGTACAGGTAAAGGTGGCTGGAAGCCATGCTGAGAGGATCTGTAGCCCCTCTCTCCACCTAGATGTGGCTGGGTCCCAGAAGAGTCTGGCTCCCTCAGAAGGACTCCAAAGCCCAGGGTCCCCAGACCTAGGCAAGACCCCAGACAAGCAGCCTGGCCTGCTGCCCACAGCTCTCTCACTCCCTTGCTGTGGCTTGGGCCAGACAAGGCAAAACCCTTCTCTTTTCAGAAGAGGGGTTCAGTGATCCCTGCTTGCTTAGTCCCCTAGATGGACTTGACTTTACAAAAGAGAGAGGAGCCTCATTCTGGTAACCTATCACCTCTTCCAGGTAGCCCCTAGTGACTCTGTCTGGCCCAGAGCACAGTGTATCTGACTTAGGGCCTGATCCTCTGCTGCTTCACACTATGGTCCAGACAGGCTGGGCTGGTTCCCTGGTGGAACTGGAAGTTCCTGCTCTGCTCAAACTGGCCTCTGCCCATTCCTTCACTGGTATGCACTGGTACAGCAGTGCTGGCTGTCTACAGCCAGTGTCCCTTCTGATTGGTCAGTCCCTGTGCTGGCTGGTTATTCATATTTTGAGTATTATTCCTGCCTCCATCTGAGCCTGACCTCTCCTTGCCCTGCTCCTTCCTTCCTTTCAGCAAAGATTTATGAGGCACCTAAAATCTGGCAGCAGGTACGTGTCAGGCACTGGAGTGTCCCACTTAGACCAACATGTACCCCAGGCTGTTCAACCTCATGTTGTCCCTACTCCTCCATACCCTGCAAGTCCTGTCCATCTTTCAGGTTCCACTTTCCAAACTACCTTCTCCAGGAAACCAGTTGCGGCATAGCTCCAGGCCATACTGGTGCCTCCATCTATTAACCAACCCCTCGCTGTACTGGTACCCACTACCTTACAGCATAGTGCTTATGCCTCCTCTATTCCCTTTAGTCTTGTCTTCCCAAGTTATCCTTTTGAAAAACAGATTTCTTTAGTTGTTTTTTTGAGCACATGTAAAGAATATAAAACTCAAATGAGACAAAGGTATGTACAGTGTCTCAGTCTCTATCACAACCAACTTCCAATTTCCCAGGTCCTCTCCCTCTCTCCTGAGGCTATCAAATGGCTGGAGGGAGAAGGCAGGGATGACTAGACAATACAAAGAGAAGGTGGCAGGGGAGGGGACAGAAATGATGGAGGGACAAGCCAGGGACCTCAAAGGGAGAGATCGGAGATTCACTACCCTGCACCTGCTGCCTCTTCTCTAAGCATTCAGAGAGCGCTTTAGGCCTCCTCACCCGATTCCTCACTCACCTTCTTTGGAGAGAAGACGCCCACAGTTCCCCCATCCTCCCGGACGGCCACCCCCATCTCAGCCAGCAACGCTTCTCTGTGTGCAAAGGACAGGCAAATGTCGGTCTTACTTTCACTGCCCGTGACCTCCTTCCCTCTGGGGCCCAACCTCCACTGCTGCCCCCAACTCCTCCCAGGGCCCCAGCTGTCGGCCCTCACACCTCTCCATCCTCAGGGCTTCTGTCTTGCGTAGCTTCTCCTCCCACGTCTCATTCAGCTCAGCTATAATTTTCTCTGTCTCCTGGGGAAAAAGGGTGGGTAGGTTTCAGGATGGTCTGGGACAAGCATCTACCCTGGGGCCACTCTACTCCTAGAATTCCTTCTTTCTCAAGCTTGACTTTGGAGAAGTAAACTCCCAGCAACACCCAGACCCCTAGCCCTTGCCAGCTCCAGCTTCCCACCTGCAGCCTCTCCATGGCTTCTTCAGGCCCAATCTGGGGCTCCGTGTTGGGGGAGAATGACGGCTCCAGCTCCCCGTTATGTGTGGTGGGTGATGACAGTGACACCGGAGCGGGGGGAGACGATACAGCTGGCAGGGCACCTCCAACACTCCCTTCTGTCTTCAAGCCTGGGTGCGAGACAGAGGAAAAAGAATGAGGCTAAGGAAAGAAGAAGCAGATGAGAGACATCAAGGAGACCAAGAGTTTCACAGAGGACGAGTCTGTAAGGACTACAGAAGACAGCTGGTTAGCCTCCTACCAGACAGGGAGCCCTCCTACCACAGCCATGACAAATGGGTACCCAGTCTCTCTACTTGAACCCCAGGGGTGCAGAGCTCATTACTGAATGAGGCAGCCAGTCCTTTCCACTGTTAGATGACTTGCACCATCAGAAAATTCTTAGCTGGAGCTGGGCGCAGTGGTTCACATCTGTAATCCCAGCACTTTGGGAGGCCGAGATGGATGGAGAACCTGAGGTAGGAGTTTAAGACCAGCCTGGCCTACATGGCAAAACCCGGTCTCTATTCAAAATACAAAAATTAGCCGGGCATGGTTGTGCATGCCTGTAATCCCAGCTACTAAGGGGGCTGAAGCAAGAGGATCACTTGAACCTGGGAGGCGGAGGTTGCGGCGACCTATGAGATCATGCCACTGCACTCCAGCCTAGGCAACATAGTGAGACTCCGTCTCAAAAAAAAAAAAAAAAGAAAGAAAGAAAATACTTAGCTGGGCTGGACGCAGTAGCTCACACCTGTAATCCCAGCACTCTGGAAGGCCAAGAGGGCAGATCACCTGAGGTTAGGAGGAGTTCAAGACCAGCCTAGCCAACATGGTCTCTAGAAACCCCAGTCTCTATAAAAATACAAAAATTAGCCAGGTGAGGTGGCAGGTGCCTGTAATCCCAGCTACTCAGGAGGTTGAGGCAGGAGAATAATTTGAATCCAGGAGACGGAGGTTGCAGTGAACAGAGACTGCATCATTGCACTCCAACCAAGGAGACAAGAGTGAGACTCTGTCTCAATTAAAAAAAAAAAAAAAAAAAGGTAAGAATTCTTAGCTGTGTTGAGCTGAAACAGGCCCCACATCATGTGTACTAGTGTTTCTAGTTCTGCCCTTTGGGACAAAAGACCTTACTGCTTTCTCTTCTGCGAGACAATCCCTCAAATGTTGGAAGGCAAATATCCTATCTACATTATCCTTCTCTTCCCACTTACATTCCCCACACTGTGCCCCTTAGCACCCTATCCTCAATGGGATGATCTCAAGACTGAATGCAGGGTCCATTCCTGACCCAGTCAGCATGGATTATACATGCTCTCATTTGGACACTGTTTCCTATAAGTGAGGCTGAGTACGACATGTTAGAAACCACTCCACTGCGAACTGTTACACCATCATCCACTTTGACTCTGATATTTTACAAGAACGTCTGCCAACAGAGTTAGCCAGTAGCCTAGCCTCTTAACAATTTACTGTTTGACCCATAAGTACCTATTTCCTGTACCTGTCATTTTATTAGTTCCAGGAGGCTGACAAGTCCCTCTGGATCCTGACTCTCCCCGAGAGAATTAGTCCCTCCCAGCTCTGTCACATCTGAAGACATACGTCCCCTCTCCACATCTGTTTCCAAGTCACTGAGTCATAGTTCATGGTCCCTCTCTGGTTCCAGAAGTGGGCAAAGGCATGTGAGAAGAAGGATGGGGTGGGCCAAGGGGCATCCTGAGCTGCCTGTCCCTGGAACCCCTACCTTCCAGAGCAGAGGCTGACAGTCCCTGAGCCATCAGCAGCTCCCGCAGCCGGGCCACCTCCTCCTGTAGCTCCCTAATCAGTCGGGCATTGGGGTCCTCGTTGATGATGGCATTGCAGCGGATTTGCTTGGTGCGGTCAGCATACCTGGGTGAGGGAAGAGAAGGATCGGTGAGGCCTGGGTGCAGGGGACCCTTGGTCTGCTGCCTGTTTCTCCTTCTCCCTCTCCCAGGTCTCAAGATATTGTGGCAGGGTTCAGACATCTACCCCATCTCACTAGCAGGGTCCTAAGCAACTCGCCTCTGAACTCCTGGCACTCTTCCTGTTCTGCCCCATCCCTGCTACAGCCAGAAGCCCCACCTGAGGGTGCTGAGAGTCTCCTCATAATTGATGTCAGCAGGGCTCAGGGCTGCAATCATTGCTGTGCGTGAGTTCCCACCTATGAATGGAATGCAAGGAAAAGCTTTAGCTGAGGTAGGGGCTAAAAAAAGTCAGACTGGGTCATGGGGCCACGGCCTCACTGCTTAGGCAGGGGTCTGATAGGGTCACGGTCTGAGGTAAGGGAAGCTAAGAGTGTGGAACTGACCATGATATCTGGTTACAGGAGACAGTGAGGTCAGGGAGATACCAGGTATCTGCAGGATAGTCACAGAACCACGGGAGGGGGATGCAGTCAGCAGTGCAGCAGTGGGTATGGGATCTGGGATCTGGGATTAGGGATCAGGGAGGGTTCATGAGTAGCCAGGTAAGTGAGGCTTGGCAGGGAGGGTGCGGCCTTTATCTCAGCATCAGGAAATCTTCAAAGGATGTTTCCCTGGGTCAGAGGGAGAAGTGAGACAACAGGATTTGGGATTCTTGGCATGGCAAGGGGATCTGTCAGATGTATCAAAGGGGTTTGTGGGATATGTCAGGGTCAGCAGAGAGAGAGGAGAGGCCCTCACCCAAATTTTCCTTGAGCAGCCAGGTGAGCACAGAGTCCCTGTAGGGAATAAAATCCGACTTCCGCTTCTTTGATTGCTGGAGGATAAAAGAGGGAAGGAAGTTAGGGTGGGTCACCCCCACTTTCCCAAGCCCCTTCTCTTCCCAACACCCAGGTCTCACCATATCCGCAAGGGCTGAGATCACCTTCCCTAAAGTAGTCAGGGACTTATTGATGTTGGCGCCCTCCTAGAAAAGGATGAGGAATGTAGGGATGAGGCCCTCCTCTCTCAATCTGATCCACTTCCCCTTTGTATCTCCCCAACGAGAGTCCCAGGTTCCTCCGAATGGAGACCTCCACACACAGCCCACAACACTGCCCTCCAACCAACCAGCCCTCTGCAGCCCCCTCACCTTCAGGCGCATGCCCCGGGCCCCTGAGGAGTCAGCCCGCTCACTCCCAGCAAGGTCCACCAAACTGATCTTACTGACCTGGGGTCAAAGGAAACAGGCAGGAGACGAGGTAGGGTTGAGGGACGGGACAGGCAAATCAGGGGATCACCCAGCGGGAATGTGGGCAGCTGGCAAGGGCTGGAAAGAGCCAGGAGGGAGCAAGGGAGGAGGCCAGGGGAAATAGAATACACGACAACAGTGAGACGGTGGTTACTCACTCAATTACAAATAGCTACAAGTTCACTGCAGGCAGGGACAAGGGACACACAGGGGGATCCAAGCCCTGTCCTGGGTCTAGTAAAAAGAACAGCTGGGCAAAGTAGCTCACATCTGTAATCCCAGCACTTGGGAGGCTGAGGCAGGTGGATCACCTGAGGTCAGGAGTTCGAGACCAGTCTGGCTAACATGGCGAAACCCCATCTCTACTAAAAATACCAAAAAATTAGCCGAGCCTGGTGGCACATGCCTGTAATCCCAGCTACTCAGGAGGCTGAGGCTGGAGAATCACTTGAACCCAGAAGGTGGAGGATGCAGTGAGCCAAGATTGCACCACTTCATTCCAGGCTGGACAAGAGCGAGACTCTGTCTAAAAAAAACAAAAACAAAAATGGCTGGGTGCGGTGGCTCACGCCTGTAATCCCAGCACTTTGGGAGGCCGAAGCAGGCAGATCATGAGGTCAGGAAATCGAGGCCATCTGGCTAACAGAGTGAAACCCCATCTCTACTAAAAATACAAAAAATTAGCTGGGCATGGTGGCGTGTGCCTGTAATCCCAGCTACTTGGGAGGCTGAGGCAGGAGAATTGCTTGAACTTGGGAGGTGGAGGTTGCAGTAAGCCAAGATCACACTGCTGCACTCCAGCCTGGGTGACAGAGCGAGACACCATCTCAAAAAAAAAAAAAGGACAAACCAAACAAGTAAACAGTAGAAGAGGGGGACAGATTAATCTGGGTAGGGGGCGGTCATGGAAGTCTTAAGGAGGCACTCAACCCAGCATTGGCAGAGAGGGCCCAAGACCCTTCTACCATGTCACTGTTCCTGTTGCCAGGGGAGGCTGGCGGGGGCGTCCCACCTTCTCCGAGTCCAGCCCACTAAGCTGGTCATGGCAGCGCTGTGTGAAGACAATGGTGAAGACAGCATGGGAACGGCTGCTGGTCTCATTCATGTTGGTGGCAGCCACAGTCCTTGGGGGCAAAGGGAGCCGTCACTGGATTCTGCCTCTCACCTTCCCAGCCTTGGCTCCCTTGCCCTCCGCTCCGTCAGTCTGTCTCACCGTGCTTTATTTCCACAGTCCATGAGGTCAGCAATGTCCGCATAGGAGGTCACAGCCAATTTGGACAGGTCTTGCACGTAGGGGCCCAGGATGGGGTGCTCCCGGACCCGCAGAGAACCCCGACTCTTGGGGTTCAAGAGGTCTCGTACCCGCTCACAATAGATCTCCATATAGCTCACCTGAGTGGGAGAAGCAAATTAGAAGTAACAAAACTAGCAACAACACTGACAATGAAACTTGATCTGAATCCACTGGACAGGATCCAGTGACTGCAGCTAATACATGGTGTGAAACATTCTGCAGATGCTGGCTCAGTGGCCTGCGCAACAAACCAGGAGGTAGGTCCGATCATTAGCATCTCACAGATGAACACACGAAACTGAAGGACAGAATCACTGCCCAAAGTTACAGTTAGTAACCATCAGACAGGATTAGACCCCAAGCTATCTGGTTCTAGCAACTGTCCTCAGCAGTCTGGATCCCCTCTCAGCCCTGTCACCGAGACCTGGGCTTACCTCCACAGAGTAGGATAGCTGAGCACTCTGGTTCTCACTAACGCGAGAGAAGAGGTCCTCACAGAGCTGGAGAGGGACATAGAGAAACACAGACACTCCTGTTCAGGGCATACCTGAAGTGTCCAGCCACAGGCCAGGCCCAGTCCCAAGTGACCCCACTGAACCCTTGCCACAGCCCTGAGGGAGGGGTTATTCCCATTTTACAGATGGGAAAATAACCTCAGAAAGGTTCCCACTTGCCCAAGATCACAGGCTAGCACTCAGCCAGCCAGAGTGCAAACCCCAGGCATCCTGACTCCCAAGCCTGTGTGCCAGGTCACTATGCTGCACAGCTGGGAACAATTGCAGTTAACTCTGTTATCCCCACCGGCATTTCTACAGTTAACACCCTGCCGGTGGTACACAAGCCTGTAGGATAACCATACTCACAAATTATCATGAAACTAAGTAAAACAGTGGTAAGTGGTAAAACTGGCTCACTGACGCCAAAGCCTTACTCTTCTCACCAAGGCTTGCTGTCTCTCATGGGGCAAAGACCCCCCCACCCCAAAGGGTTGTCCAGCTTGCAATCAGCCTCTATCTCCCATTACATTGCCTTTCACCAATGGCCTCAGAGCCAGGTCTCTGTTTCATAATCCTCAGACCCTGGTCCTTCCTCCCTCAGGGGGCAGGTAAAGATATTCCTGCCCTGGCTGCCTCACCAGGTCCTGGGAGTACCTGGGGCACGATGCCCTGCTGCCCTGGCTCCTGTCGGCCCATCATGGTATAGGATTTCCCAGCCCCAGTCTGCCCGTAGGCAAAGATGCACACGTTGTAGCCTTCAAAAGCATGGAGCAGCATCTCTTCTCCAATGTCCCGATACACTTGTTGCTGAGATGCAAACTGGGGGTCCTCCGCCTAGGAGAAAGCAGCAGCAGAGAAAAACAGAAGGAACCCTGGATGACTTTATCCTTCGTGTCTCTGTCCCAAGGGTCTTGCTTCCATCACTGATGATTCCCCAAAGGTCCTGTGTGCTCTCCCATCCCCATTATTGTCCTAATTGCCCAGAGGATCCTATCCAGCCCCTGCTAGTCCTAATTGCCCCAAGGGATTCTCCCTTCCCCTTCGGGGCCTCAATCATAGCCCAAAGGTCCTACCACCCCTGCCCAGGATCATCCTGCAATCCAGCCTGACTAATCCCCTGGAGGTCCTATTTCTTAACATGTCCCCTCCCCAGGACCTAAATCCACTGTCTCTCACTGCCTTGCTCTTCAGCCAGCCCAACAACCTCACCGAAGTGTGTGACCAGTAGGAGTAGTCAAAGGTGAAGCTTTTGGGGGCATCCTTGCTCTGTTTAGGATTGATGATGGCTAAGGGGTAGGAAAGGGTAAACAAAGGAAAGTCAAGGTCAGGTACTCCCAGCCCCTGCCCATATCCCCACCAGCCCCGGGAATCCAAGCATCCCATTCCCCACCACTGTCCTGACTCATCTCTCCCCTTTGATATTCCCCACCCCCTCCAGCCATCAAAGCTAATTTTGGCTTCCTAGGACCCGCCCCCACTGAGCTGCCTCCCTGGATTGGGCAATGGAGGGCTCCAGGCCAACATTCCCCCTCCCAGGGACTGGGAACACGGGAAAGGGCAGCCTGCCCCAGCCCCCGCCCTTACGACTAGCACCTGCTCTGTGCCCAGCACAGCCCTCCCCCTAGTTTGGCCCAGCGGGACTGGCCTGTGTGATGGGCTCGGCCTTCCCTGCCTGTGCCCAACCAGGCCCCAGGGACTCACTCACAGGTGGTGTTGCCCTGCATGCTGACCACACACTTGGCATCCTGGCTGGTCTCACGGGCATTAAAGGGCCGAACCCTCACTGCCACTTTCACTGAAGCACCAGCCATGGCTCCAGACACTCCTGCCCTCCTCAGCTGGAGGACAAAAAAAGGTATGGTAGGGTCAGAGCCACTGGGGGGACCCAGATATTGTCTCCCGGCTTCTTCCTGGAACCAGCCTCTTCACATCTCCCCAGAGCCACCCAGCCTCTCAAGGACCCAGTTCTCACTCTCCTGGCTTTCCTCCCAAATATCACTGTCTTGAGAGACCCCCACAGGTATTTCTGCCTTTCTCCCCAGCCATATTCCAGCTTGCCGGGACCTGGGTCATCTTCCCAGAGTTACCTGGTGTCCTGGCCCCAGACCAAAGGGGCTGTATCAGTTCTGGCTGCCACCGGCCCTCGTAGGGGGAGCCCCATCCTATTCCTGGGGCCTGGCCACACAGCTGGGGCTCTGGGAGATACCCTGGTTGTGGGGGAAGAGTTGTTAGGAAGCACCTGTGGCTCCAGAGACCTATGTGGGGTTCCCAGGTTGGAGGGCCAAGGGTAGGGGAACAATGGTAGGAAAGGTACGGACAGCTGCCCCTCTGGAGTGGCTGAATGCAATGTGAATCCAAGGACAGGGAGAGTGATATTTTTATTCCTCGTCACTTGCAAGTGTACTCAACGTTCAGATAGAGGAGAGAAAGAAAGAGGCTGGACAGAGGTAATTCAGAGAGAGGGGCACATGGGCAGAGACGTGAGGGTGGCAGTAAGAAAGAGAAGGGAGCAGAGTCATAGACACCAAGCAAATAAGAGAAATAAGACAAAAGGCAAGTCTGCAGTCATGCTATGAAGGGAAAAAGGGGAGAGGAAAGAAAGAAGAGACAGAGAACAGCAAACACAAGGTGTTAAAGAGGCAAAGTAGGGAACTCTCAGGCCAAAGCACAAACTGGGAGCCCAGAAGAGAGATGAGAGGAGAGGAAAATGCAAATGCAAAACCTGTCCTTTGGGTGGGGCACAGTGGCTCAGGCCTGTAATCCAAGCACTTTGGGAGGCCAAGGCGGAAAGATCACAAGGTCAAGAGATCGAGACCATCCTGGCCAACGTGGTGAAACCTCATCTCTACTAAAAATACAAAACCCAGCTGGGCATGGTGGCACACGCCTGTAGTCCCAGCTACTTGGGAGGCTGAGACAGGAGAATCGCTTGAACCCAGGAGACAGAGATTGCAATGAGCCGAGATCATGCCACTGCACTCCAGTCTGGCAACAGAGGGAGACTCCGTCTCAAAAAAAAAAAAAAAAAAAAAAACTGTCTTAAAATTCCCCCACAGGGTCAGCAAAAGAGAATTCAGTTCCCACCTAGGGCCCACAATCTCCACACACCAGGCCGGTACTGCTGATGGGCAAAGTCCAAGGACTGGAGATATAACCCAGGACTGGGCTCCACAGGGCCTACTTTGTGGGCTCTAAGCCCCTTGACCAGCCCCCAGCACTTCCTCCTCAGGATCCAGGACAATGGGCAGGGGAGGGTGGGGTCATCCTGTATCCATCAGACCAACCCTCAGGGCACCACCCTTGAGGCACCCAGAAATACCTGTCTGAGGGTAGAGGGTCCCTAGGGCCTCCCTGAAAGGGAGAAAAAGAAAAGGAAGCCGGCTGGTCCCAGCCTGGGGCTAGTGCTATGGCGTCCACTGTCTTGGGGAAGGTGCCAGGCTGAAGCCCAGGAATGTGGGTGATCGGGTGCCCACACCCTGGGAGGAGAGGCTGAGTAGCCCACGCCCACGGAGAGCAGGGAGGAGGACTATGAAGAAGGATAAGGGATGCTGAGCCCCCTCCTGTGGCCCCAATGGGCCCCAAACTCCTGCCTCCCCTCACCAGCCTTCCTGGGCAGAGTATGGAACGATGAGAGGACTGGTCTGTCCCCAGACAGGAAGGGAGTAGCTGGAATCACAGAAGCTGGCTCAGGAAGAACAGCCCTGACCCCCAAGACCCTGACCAGGGGAGGGAAGGACACTGGTGGCGACAAGCAATGATGACGCCGCTGCTGTGGCTAATGGGACAGAGAATGGGGTGGCACGGCTGGGGGCCGGCGGGGTAAGGGAATAGAGGTAGGGACAGGGTTGGCCGGTGCAGCTGTGAAGGAGCAGAGGGCTACAAGAAGGATACTGGGCGGCTGGGGTGGGGCCGACAGGGGGTCTCGGGCCATCTGCACCTTGCCCACCCAGCGCTTCTCACACAGGTCCCCGCCTGGTCTCTCCGGGCGGCCATGCGGACCCGTCCTCCTGTCCAGCCAGCCGGCGGCCGCCCGGGCCTGGCACCTCTCTGCGCCTCCGCGGAACAAACAGCACATGATTCTGGCTCTCGAGCCTAGATCGCGCCGCCGGGGTACGCAACCCGGACCCCGGCTCCCCGCCCCGCAACCCGGCACATTCCTCCGCGGGCGTCCCTACCCTCCCCCTTCCCCAGCCCTCACCTCGGCGCGACGGGGCTCCCGGAGCAGCTCGGCCGAGTGAGAGGGGCAAGCTTTCCGGGAAGCGTGAGGCGGCAGCGGGGAGGATCCGGGGCCGGTTCGGAGCTGCCCCCGCCCCTCGCCGGGTCCCCGGGCGGCGGGCGGCGGACTCGCGCCCCGGGGGCGGCAGCAGTAGCGGCGCCAGCGGCCGGCGCCCGCCCGGGCAGCGCGAGCTGGGGCGGGAGCGAGGGGCGGGGGACGCGCGAGCGCGCGCGGAGGGGCGGCCGCGCGCCGTCCCAGGAAGGGGCCGGGAGCGACCCGGGCTTCTCTTGTTAAAGGGGCAACGCTCCCGGCCTGTGGGGCCCAGCGAGCGGGGACGCGGGAACTGAGCTCCGGACGCGGAAGGGCGGGCAGACGATGCGATACAGGAGGGTTGTGGACGCCTAAAGAGCAGGGAAAGGTCGGGGTCTGACCCACTGCGGGACGCAGGCCCAGGCCCCACGCACGCCGCCACCGTCGGAGGCGCGTTCAGGGGGCGGAGCCTCCTGCCGAGCCCCGCCCAGAAGGTGGCTCCGCTCAGGTCCCACCCTCAGGCGCGCGCCGCCTGCCAGCTCCTCCCGCTGCTCGAATCGCGGTCTCTCCTCCCCTCCCCGCCGAGTTCTAGAATTCGCCGCGCAGCTGCTTCAGGTGCTGAGGCCAAGTGTGGCCGGTCGTGGCGCGGCTCCTCGGGCGCTCTGTCCCAGCCTGGCCCTCAAGTTCGGTCGCCCCGGCCGCCGCCTCAAGCCCAAACAATCCCTTGAGGCCCCGGTGCCGCCTCAGGCTGGAGCCGCTCTCAGGCCCGGGACTCCCCTCAGGCCCCAGCCTGCTTCTCAGCCTGGACCCACCACCTCAGGGCCGCTCTTCGGCGGGGACGCAGGTCCCCAGTCGTGCCCTCGGGCTGGGCTACCCGGAAGGTCCGGCCACGTCCGGTCCACCTGCAGAGGGTCCCAGTCGCCCCTTCAGGCCCAGGCCGCGCCCTCCGGCCCGGCGCTTCCCTCCAGCGGGGCTCCAGGCTCCAGGCAGCCCCTCAGCCCCAGCCTGACCCTCGGGTCCTCATCCACCCTCCCAGGCCGGGGCCACCCCGAGGTCAACTGTGGAGGATCCTTCCTGGCTTCCTTAGCTCTGTCCTGCCCTTGGATCTAGGTCACCCGCTCCGGCCCAACTATCCGAGGCCCAAATGTCCCGCAGCTCCCGTGCCCCCCAGGTTCTGCCGACCGCCCTCCGAGTCAGGACATCCCTTTCAGACCCCACTTTAGCCCCTTTCAGCCTAACTCCAGCTAGCCCCATCTGCCGCTTCAGTTCCGCGTATTTCTCTCTCTGCTTTTCACCCCACCTGCTTTCTCAGCCCATCCCTAGTTCCCTAGGATAAATCCGAGTTACCTCTGCAGTTCCAACCAGCTGCTTCTGTCCTAGCCTACATGCACTCTCCTAACTGATTACCCAGGCTGGAGTGCAATGGCGCGATCTCGGCTCACCGCAACCTCTGCCTCCTGGGTTCAGGCAATTCTCCTGCCTCAGCCTCCTGAGTAGCTGGGATTACAGGCACGCGCCACCATGCCCAGCTAATTTTTTGTTTCTTTAGTAGAGATGGGGTTTCACCATGTTTACCAGGATGGTCTCGATATCTTGACCTCGTGATCCACCCGCCTCGGCCTCCCAAAGTGCTTGGATTACAGGCGTAAGCCACCACGCCCGGCCCTAGCATTTTTTTTTTCTCAGACGGAGCCTTGCTCTGTCGCCCAGGCTGGAGTGGAGTGGTGCAAGCTCAGCTCACTGCAACGTCCGCCACCTGGGTTCAAGCGATTCTCCTGCCTCAGCCTCCCGAGTAATGGGATTACAGGCGCTCACCACCACGCCTGGCTAATTTTTGTATTTTTAGTAGAGACGTGGTTTCACTATGTTGGCCAGGCTGGTTTCGAATTCCTGACCTCAGGTGGTCCGCCTTGGCCTCCCAAAGTGCTGGGATTACAGTCTACTTTTTTTTTTTTCCTTAGAGACAGGGTGTCACTCAGGCTGTAGTGCAGAGTGGTTCCATCTCAGCTCACTGCAGCCTTGACCTCCCAGGCTCTGATGATCCTCCCACCTCAGCCTTCCAGGTACAAGTGCACACGACCACACCTGGCTAATTTTTAAAATATTTTTGTAGAGAGAGGGTTTCACCATGTTGCCCAGGCTGGTCGCAAACTCCTGGGCTCAAGCAATCCACCCACTTCCACCTCCCAAATTGCTGGAATTGCAGGCGTGAGCCACTGTGCCCAGCCTTAACTGCCTTTTCTCCCCACCCCAACTGGCCTTCAGGTCATCTTTGGCTGTCCCTAATTTTAGCTATGCAACTGACCTCCCTGCTCACCTTCCTATCCATAGGCATTCCCAACTGCCCCCTCCCACCCTGTCACCAGTTGCCCATTACTTCCACACTTAACTTTTTTTTTTTTTTTTTTAATAGAAACGACGTCTCTCTGTGTTGCCCAGGCTAGACTCCAACTCCTGAGCTCAGGCAATCCTCACAATTCGGCCCCTCAAATTGCTGGTATTACAAGAGTGAGCCACTGCGCCCAGGCACACACTTAAACTTCAACTAACCACTCCTAATTGATTCGTTGATAACCCTCAATTCTGCCACTTCTCTTGCCACCCCCAAATGTCTCCACCCCATCCAGTCTCCACTGTCATCATTTTTCATTTTCATTGTCCCATATTGCCAGTTGTTGCTTAACTGCCATCTGTAAATTTCACTTATTCTGCACATTTAACTTCAGAAGATTTTCTTTCTTTATCTTTTGCCACATCCACTTTTCCTATGCTGTCTTCAACGTGAATGTTCAATTAATAGTCCAGCACTACAAATACTTTTTTTTTCTTTTTTTTTTGAGATGGAGTCCTGCTCTGCTGCCAGGCTGCAGTGTAGTGGTGCCATCTGGAGTGTAGTGGTGCCATCTCAGCTCACTGCAACTTCTGACTCCCTGCTTCAAGCGACTCTCCTGCCTAAGCCTCGAGAGTAGCTGAGATTACAGGCATGTGCCACTATGCCCAGCTAATTTTTGTATTTTTAATGGAGATGGGGTTTCACCATGTTGGCCAGGATGGTCTTGATCTCCTGACTTTGTGATCCACCTGCTTAGCCTCCCAAAGTGCTAGGATTACAGGCATGAGCTGCCACCACGCCTGGCTGCTACAAATGCCTTTTAAGCTCTCTCTTTTTTCAGCATCCACACATTCTTTTTTCAATCTTTAGACCTGCTACTGGTTTCATCCCTATAGCCATTATATGAATGAACGACTTATTTTCCATTATCCTCCCAGGACCAAAGAGGAAACTAGCTACCCAGCCCAGTCCAGTGATGCAGGTCCAGGAAGATGGAGACAATCTCATCCCCTTTGCCAAGTGAGTCCTCCCACTGGGTGGGCAGCATGTGGATGGGATGGAGGGAAGATTGCAAGCCTGGGTCTTTCCCTAAAAGGATTAGGAACTAAAGAACAGGAAGTGCAATCCCTGGTCTCAGGAGATTGATGATTCATTAATTTATTAAACAAATAGTTTGAAGGCCAGGCGAGGTGGCTCACACCTGTAATCCCAGCACTTTGGGAGGTGGAGGTGGGCATATCATGATGTCAAGAGATCGAGACCATCCTGGCTAACACGGTGAAACCCTGTCTCTACTAAAAATACAAAAAAGTTAGCCAGGCATGGTGGCACACGCCTGTAATCCCAGTTACTTGTGAGGCTGAGGCAGGAGAATCGCTTGAACCCAGGAGGCGGAGATTGCCGTGAGCCGAGATTGCGCCACTGCACTCCAGCCTGGTTAACAGAGGGAGACTCCATGTCAAACAAAACAAAACAAATAATTTGAATACTACAATGTTCTAGGGATTGTATTAGGCACTGGGGATTCAGCAATTAGCAGGATAGGGGTCCTGCTCTTGTAGAGCTTACATTCTAGAGAGGGGAACAAAGAATGTGTAAACAAATATAATTTCAGCTAGTGATGAGTACTATTTAAAACATAAAACAGGGGTCCGGGTATGGTGGCTCACTCCTGTAACCCCAGCACTTTGGGAGGCCAAGGCGGGCAGATCACCTGAGGTCAGATGCTCAAGACCAGCCTGGCCAACATGGCAAAACCCCATCTCTGCTAGAAATAAAAAAATTAGCCAGGCATGATGGCACTCTCCTATAATTGCAGCTACTTGGGAGGCTGAAGCAGGAGAATTGCTTGAACCCAGGAGGCAGAGGTTGCAGAGAGACAAGATTGTGTCACTGTACTCCAGCCTGGGTGACAGAATGAGACTCAATCTCAAAAACAAAAAAACCAGTCTGGGCCAGGTGTGGTCCCAGCACTTCGGGAGGCTGAGGTGGGCAGATCACCTGAGGTGGCAGTTCGAGACCAGCCTGACCAACGTGGCGAAATGCCGTCTCTACTGAAACTACAAAATTAGCCGGACCTGGTGGCACATGCCTGTAATCTCAGCTACTCAGGAGGCTGAGAGAGGAGAATCACTTGAACCTGGGAGGCAGAGGTTGCTGTGAGCCGAGATCATGCCATTGCACTTCAGCCTGGGCCGCAAGAGTGAAACTTCACCTCAAAAAACAAAGAAACAACAGCAACAAAAAAAACAAGTCCGGGTGTGGTGGCTCACCCCTGTAATCCCAGCACTTTGGGAGGCTGAAGCAGGCAGATCACCTTAGATCAGGGATTCGAGACCAGCCTGAACAACATGGTGAAACCTCATTTCTACTAAAAATACAAAAATTAGCCAGGTGTGGTGGTGGGCGCCTGTCATCCCAACTACTTGGGAGGCTGAGGCAGGAGAATCACTTGAACCTGGGAGGCAGAGGGTACAGTGAGCCAAGACTGCACCATTGCACTCCAGCCTGGGTGACAAGAGCAAAACTCCATCTCAAACAAAAACAAAAACACTAGGCTAAGTGTGGTGGCTCATGCTTGTAATCCCAGGACTTCAGGAGGCAAAGGTGGGAGGATTGTTTGAGCCCAAGAGTTTGAGTCTGCAGTGAGCTATGATCACAGCACTGCATTCCAGCTTGGGCGACAAAGCAAGACCCTGTCTCTAAAAAGAAAGAAAGGAGGAAAAAAAGGTGTGAAAGAGAAAGGAAGAAAGAAAAGAAAAAGTACTAGAGCTGATGGAGTCAAAAAAAAAAAAAAGAAAAGAAAAAGAAAAGGAAGTGGGGGAAGGGAGGGGAGAAGAAATAAATAAAACAAGTATAGGCCGGGTTTGCTGGCTCACATCTGTAATTCCAGCACTTTGGGAGGCCAAGGTGGGAGGATTGCTTGAGCTCAGGAATTGGAGACCAATCTGGGCAACATAGCAAGACCCCGTCTCTGATAAACATTTAAAAGAATTAGCCAGGCATGGTGGCACATGCCTGTAGTCCCAGCACTCAGGAAGCTGAGGCAGGAGGATTGCTTAAACACAGGAATTTGAGGCTGCAGTGAGCTCTAATCCAGCCATTGCACTTCAGACTGGGTTGCAGAGTGAGACTGTCTCAAAAAAGAAGAAGAAAAAAAAACAGTTTGGATTTTATTCTAAAGGCAGTAAAAATCAGTAGAAAAGTTTTAAGGCAGACAGTGGCATGACCAACCTTTTTTCCTTAAACATTTTTATTATGGAAAATTTCAAACAGAGTAGAGAAAATAGTATCATGAACCCCATGTACCCTTTTTAGTCAGCTTCAATAATTACCATTATATGGATAATCTTTTCATCTCTATACCCATGTAGTCCCCTACTTCTCAAATTATTTAGAAGCACATCTCAAACCTTATATGATTTCACATGATCATGTTTTAAAAGATTACTCTCAGAGTTCTGTGCAGAATAGATTGTTGGGGGATGGGAATGGAAGCTGAGAGAGGGAGAAGAGACCATTGCGACCATCCAGGAAGGGGAAGATGACCTGAAATACAGTGGTAGGAGTGGGAATGGTAAGGAGTCAAATTCAGGTACACAGTATTTTAGACATAGAACTGACAGAAACTGCTGATGGATTAGATGTGGGAGGTGAGGGAAAGAGACATTTTTTGGCCTCAGCAACTGGGCATTTGGATGCCTTTCATTGAGAGGAGGAAGGTTGGGGAGATGTTGAGTGGAGCCCAGAGAGGAACCAGGGCTAGATATATAGATTTGGGAGTCATTAGCTTATTGGCAGCATGGGACTGGGTGAGATCACCTAAGAGGAGATGAAAACAGAGAAGATAAAGGGTCCCAGCCCTAAGCCCTAAGATATTCCATTTCTTAGAGAGCAGGAGGGCAGTCATCATTCAGTCTGGGCTTTGGAGTTGATGAGCACTGTTCTCAAACAGCTTTGCACACTTCTTATCTACAAGGATATTAGTCCTTCTGAGATAGAGGAGACAAACTAGAGGTAAACAGAAATTCTCTCTCCTGGATCCTTGCATTGAACTAAATGAACCCTATCTGTCATATCACCTGAGTAGCCAAGGCCTTCCTCTTTAACAACTCTGCTTGCTAAATATTGCCTTCTCTAACTATGAGGTATAAAGCAAGCTTGTCCAACCTGCAGCCTAGGACATCTTTGAATGCAGTCCAATACAAATTCGTAAACTTTCTTAAAACATCATGAGATTAGGCCAGGCACGGTGGCTCACACCTGTAATCCCAGCACTTTGGGAGGCCGAGGCGGATGGATCACCTGAGGTTGGGAGTTTGAGACCAGCCTGACCAACATGGTGAAACTCCATCTCTACTAAAAATATAAAATTAGCCGAGTATGCTGGTGCACACCTGTAATCCCAGCTATTTGGGAGGCTGAGGCAGAAGAATCACTTGAACCTGGGAGGTGGAGGTTGCAGTGAGCAGAGATTGCGCCATTGCACTCCAGCCTGGGCAAAAAGAGCGAAACTCCACTAAAAAAAAAAAAGAGAGATTTTTTTGTGATTTTATTTTTTTAGTTTATCAGTCATTATTAGTGTTGTTCGGTTTTTTTGGTTTGTTTGTTTGTTTTTAGACAGAGTTTTGCTCTTTTTGCCCAAGCTGGAGTGCAATGGCGCGATCTCGGCTCACTGCAACCTCTGCCTCCTGGGTTCAAGGGATTCTCCTGCCTCAGCCTAGAGAGTAGCTGGGATTACAGGCACCCGGCACCATGCCCAGCTAATTTTTTGTATTTTTAGTAGAGACAGGGTTTCACCATGTTGGCCAGGCTGATCTCGAACTCCAGACCTCAGTTGATCTGCGCTCCTTGGCCTCCCAAAATGCTGAGATTACAGACGTGAGCCACTGCACCCAGCCAGTGTTAGTGTATTTTATGTGTAACCCAAGACAATTCTTCTTCTTCCAGTGTGGCCCAGGAAGCCAAATGATTGGATATCCCTGGTATAGAGCTTAGACTCAGTGAGATTTGAGGCTCAAACCATAGCCAATCTCTACCCTCAACTCAGCTTCAATTTCCTTTCAAAGCAGAGGCCTAACCCACCTTCCTCAGCTAAAGGGGTTAGGAGAAGACATGGCCTGAGGGAACCCAGGCAGCATTATAGTCCCATGGAAAGATGGCCCCTGAATCCCTGGGGTAAGTAGATTGCTGTAAGGGAAAAGCCAGACCCGAGCCTGTCTTGTCCTCACCTCAGGTGTTCCAGGGTGGTCAGCCGATCTCCACTCCCCAGGTTGCCTTCCCAGAGCCTCAGACCAATGCCCCAGCGTTATGGAGATGTCTTCTGGAAGAACCTCAGTCAAAGGCCCAGGTGAGTAGAGAAGAAAATGGAGTCTAATTGGATGTGGGAAGTTGAGGATGTACAATTTTAAACTACCACAAATCCATATAGCAATAAGTCCTAGTCTGGGGTTAATTCCCACTGGCTGATGGACATTATAGCTCCTAATGACAGAAAGGAGGTTGGGAGAGATCATTAAAGAAGCAATTTGGATGGACGTATCCCCTCTGCACTTATAGCCCCCTTTTTGTTCTTCACAGCCCCAGCTGGATGGAGGAACAGCACATACCACCCAAGCTGGTAAGACAGACCCTCTGCCCCTCAACACTTCTCTGTTAAAATTGCACCCACTGCTATCCTGTCCCAAACTCTCCTTATTACTGCGTCCTTCTGTTATTCCCCAACCAGTGCACTGACGAGGCCTTCCTTTCTATGAATCAGTCATCATGTTTTCCAGATCACAGGAATCTTCCCAAGATTCCCAGACTCCCTACCTAGTTCAACCCAAGCTCCCCTGAGAGAGTCAGTTCTTTCCTCTAGCTCTTTTCCCCCATTCTCTGGCACAGGGAACCACTGGTTGCTCCCAGCTTGGTCTGTATCCTCCTGAGCAGCTCCCACCCCCTGAGATGCTTTGCAGAAGAAAGAAGAGGAGGCTGTGTTTGGAAGGAATGCAGCAGGGATTTGGGGGGGTCCCCGCCCGGGTGAGGGCTGTCACTTACCACCTGGAGGACCTAAGAAGGCGTCAGAGCATCATCAATGAGTAAGGAAGGGAGACATCTGGGTTCTGGGAGTCACGCAGGGTTTGGGGGCAGAACAGTTTGAGCTAAGGAAGGGGTTGAGAGCTTTGAGGGAACTGCACGTTGCTTGGGAGGGAGCTGTGGGCTTTGGTGTGATTGAAACAGATTTCTGTAATATGGAAAGAAAGAGGGAACTGCGATATGGGATGAGCCACATGAGCTGGAAGGATTAGAAACTGGATCACTGAACACAGGAAAGCAAACTATAGAACTGGATGACAGTGGGGAGGTTGGGGTTACCTCTGGGTTCCTAGACAAAATGCTTCAGTTCCGAAGGGAGCAGAAAATTTGGGAGTGGAGAGTTAGAGGTCAAATGACAACACCCTTGAGTTCCAGCAGGAAGTATTTCAGAACAGAAAAGTGAAGAATGGAGAGACAGGAAGCCTGGCCTCCAGGCTCCTCTCTCCTCAGCCTAAAGTCTCCACAGACTGAAGAAGGCCCAGTGGGGTAGCTCTGGGGCTGCATCTGAGCCAGTGGTGCTTGGCAAAGAGGGCTGTGGATTCTCCAGCACCAATGAATACCCTGATCTGGAAGAGGAGAGGGCAACCTATCCACAGGAAGAGAACCGTTTTCTCACTCCTGGCAGAGCCCAGGTATGGTTGGAGTGGAACTGGGTGGAGTGAGAGGGAATTATGAGGGCCTCTGATCTTGCATGGAGAGGCAGCAGAAGCCGAGGGCCAGGTTAGATAGCTGGATTTGAGAGGAACAAAAACAACATAGGTGAGAGCCAGAGACTTGGAGGTACCTAAGCTTGGGGACTAGGAAATCTGGAGAAAGACCTACTTTTCCATTCTCTTTTTCAATTTCTCTCATCTTTACAGCTGCTTTGGTCTCCCTGGAGTCCCCTGGGTCAGGAGGAGGCTTGTGCCTTCAGGCAGCCGCGCTCTCTGACCTCCTTCAGCACTGTCACAGCCAGGAGGAACCCCCTGCACAATCCCTGGGGGATGGAGTTGGAGTCTGAAGAGTAAGGAGATCTGATGCCAAGATGATAGTGGTGCCTCGGGGACCCAAGACTAGTTCGACACTAGAATCAACCCCATTGCTGACATGAAGGTGTTTCCCCTTCCTTAGCCTCACCAACTGCCTTTCCCATTCTCTGAACTAGGCATTAACAGCCTCCCCGCGACCCCGGGCTCCCATCTCAACCCACCGCTCTCACAAGAGCACCCCCAAGTCCTGTTTTCCTCTAGGCCCCGCTCCTGGCCTTGTGTTCTCTCTACTGTATTATTAAAAAGCAAGCAAGTGGAGCCCGAGTCATCTTTCTTCCTGGAAAGCAGTGATGGAGAGGCCAATTGAGGAGGGTTCCTTTCACTTTCTCGAGGACCCAACTACAGTGAGGTCGGGCTGGGTCCCCAAATTCAAGGAGTCTTGTCCGAGGCGAGAAGGGTCCTGCTCCCCGTCCAGCGTTCCTCGCCCAGCCCCTAGGTTTCCAGCACTGGACCGCCGCCCCCGTTTCATTCTCTCGGATGGGGCATCAGTCTGCCGAGCTTCCGCCTCCAGGACCCTGGAATCCTGGCCCTCAGCGCTGCTGCCCTTTTGGGGACTTCCCGGCAGTCTGTCCCTCGGCCTGGCTCAGAGCCCTAGAAGCCAAGTCCCTCTGCCCAGCGCCCCACCCAGAACCCCACGTGTGCTGACCCCAGGTTCCCTTCCTGACCCCATCCCCTTAATTGGGAGGCCCCGCCCCGTGCGCAGTGACGTCGGACGCCGCTGTGAGCCGGCGCTGGGGGGGGTCGGTGTGGGGTAGAATGGCCGCTGCCGCCGTCACCCGCGGGACCCCTGGAGGTAAGAGCCAGGGCCTCTCGCCCGTCTCTCCGCCCCCGCGGCAGGGGGCGCAGCTCCCTCTGGTCCCAACGCGGATCGCCGCGCCGGAGACCACCGTCCCTACTCTCGGTTCGCCCTCACCTCCCGCTTCCGTCCTCCTCCCCCGCGCCAGGGGGCGCCGCTCCCCGCAGGGCCCCACAGCGAACCAGCGCGTGCCGGGGACTGTCCCGGGGACCACCGCACCCGGCACCCACACTGTCCCTCCACTCCGTGCCCACGGACTCTGCTTCCGGCTTCTCCAGAACATCCCTCTGTGCGGGCGGGACCCTCCCACCTCGGAGGTTCTCCTGGGACCACCACCTCGCCGGGGGGCCGCCCAGAGGGCCAAGCGTCCAATCCGGCGCTGCCCCAAGGCCTGCAGCCCAAGGACCCGCTCCCGCTCCGCACCCTGGCTGGCTGCCTAGCCCGGAGTGCGCACCTGCGCCCTGGGGCGGAGTCCTTACCCCAACCCCAGCTTCACTGCACACAGCTGTGCCCGACGGGCCTCCTCCCTTCTCCATCCTGGACACCTGGCGGAGCCCGTGCTGAGAGCCTCCTTCAGCTCCCATCTGTTCCCCCAGGAGGGCGGGGGGGCTCAGGCTGGAACCAGAGCGGTAGATGGGGTAGACTAGGCCTGAAGGCCAGGGGAGGCAGAGGCGTTTGGGGAGAGGGAGGTAGAGAGGGCTGTCAGCCGGAGGGCTGATTGTCCTGAAGGTGGGAAGCTGGGTATCTGGCCCAGATTCTACGAGGCCCTAACCAACCTGGAGGAGAGAATAGGTTAGGCTCAGTTATCAGATCAGCCCTTCCTCTTGGAAAAATCAAATAGAGAAGGAACTCAGGGTGTGTCTTCTAAAGGCCTAGCTCTCTACCGGAGGTAGAATCTCCTGCCCTGCCTCCAGGATCCAGGCTGTCTTGCCGAACCATCCTCTAAGGACTGGATGGCCTGAGTCCCAATCCCCAAGACCTGACCCAACCGTAGCCCCAGTCTGTGCAAAGGCTCAAGCTTTAGGGCCTCTGAGGCCTCAGCCCTGCCAGTCTTCTCCCCTCCCCCACCCCAACCCATTTCTTCCTGGTCACTCTTTCTGTCCTGTATCCTCACTCATGTTGGCTCCGGGCACTGTGTCTGGTTCTCCCTTATACTGTCACATCATAGTTAGTCCCTTCCTCTCTTTCCTCATCCTTCCCCGACACCATGACCCAGTTCTATATTCATTCCCCACCTCATACATCTCATTCAGGATTAATATGAGGGCTTCTGCCATGACTTTGTTCTCTCCTTTCCCAGCACAGACTCCCCCTCCCCCCGGCCCCTCAGGCCGGGGGTGACCTTGCCCCTTGGAGCCCTCACCATGAATACCAAGGACACCACTGAGGTTGCTGGTAAGTTCACAAACCAGGTTTCCAATTGGGTCACAGCCTTTTGTTCTCCCCATGCTTTAGTGGCCCTCTAATTCTTGGATTCCCTGTTCTCTTTAGCAAGGTTTCATTTTCCCCAGTGCTCTGTATCACCTTCAGCCCTTTCCCCCAGGGCTGTCACAGGGATGTCCTGGGGTGGCACACTAAGCCCTCCCTTCTAATTCCCTTTAGAAAACAGCCACCACCTGAAGATCTTTCTCCCCAAGAAGCTGCTGGAGTGTCTTCCTCGCTGCCCGCTGCTGCCTCCAGAGAGGCTACGGTGGAATACAAATGAGGTTTTCTAGGGAGGCTGGGGTTGGGGCCCAGCAAGACCTAGTGGGCTGGAGGAGGGTGAATGGGGGGGTCTCTCTCTATCTGTCGACACTCCTAAGTGCAGAGCTCCACTCTTTGGGGATCATAGGAGAGGTATAAAGACATGGATCTTGGCTGGGCGCAGTGGCTCATGCCTGTAACCCCAACACTTTGGAAGTCCGAGGCGGGTGGATCACCTGAGGTCAGGAGTTCAGCCTGGCCAACATGGTGAAACCCCATCTCTACTAAAAATACAAAAAATCAGCCAGGCATGGTGATGCATGCCTGTAATCCCAGCTACTCAGGAGGCTGAGGCAGGAGAATCATTTGAGCCTGGGAGGCGGAGGCTACAGTGAGCTCAGATTGCACCACTGCACTCCAGCCTGGGTGACAGAGTAAGACTCCATCTCAAAAAAAAAGTCATGGATCTCGTAGAATCCCTGTTCTCTGTGGCATAGCCACCTGGGTAAAAACAAAAGCTACTGCCAAGAAAGTATTCCTTACATACTGGGCACTGTGCTAAACACTTGGCCTGCCTTGTTTCATTTAATCCTCTAAGGATGCTATAGAGCAGGCCCTGTTACTGCTCCCATGTTATTGAGAGGAAACTGATTTACCTCATGGTTTATGTAACTTACTCCAGAGCCTCTTTTTTTTTTGAGATGGAGTCTCACTCTTTTTGCCCAGGCTGGAGTGCAATGGCACAATCTTGGGTCACTGCAACCTCCATCTCCCAGATTCAAGTGATTCTCCTGTCTCAGCCTCCCAAGTATCTGGGATTACAGGCATGTGCCACCACGCCTGGCTAATTTTTATATTTTTTAGTAGAGATGAGGTTTCACCATGTTGGTCAGGCTGGATTCAAAATCCTGACTGCAAGTGATCCATGTCGGCCTCCCAAAGTGCTGGTATTACAAGCAGGAGTCACCACGCCCGATCTATTTTTTTAGAGATGAGGTTTCACCTTTTTGGCCAGGCTGGTCTTGAACTCCTGACCTCAGGTGATCCACACACCTTGGCCTCCCAAAGTGTTGGGATTACAGGCGTAAGCTACCATGCCCAGCCTTTTTTTTTTTTTTTGAGACATGGTCTCACTCTGTCACCCAGGCTAGAGTGCAGTGGCACGGTCTCCACTCACTGCAATCTCCGCCTCCCAGGTTCAAGCGATTCTCCTTCCTCAGCCTCCTGAGTAGCTGGAACTACAGATGCACACCACCACGCTGGACTAATTTTTGTATTTTTAGTAGAAAAGGAGTTTCACTGTGTTGGCCAGACTAGTCTGGAACTCCCAACCTCATGATCCACCTGCCTTGGCCTCTCAAAGTGCTGGGATTGCAGGCGTGAGCCACCACACCCTGCTGGAGCCTTTGTTTTTAACCACTACTGATACTGGCTCCTTCTGGAGGGCACAGTCCTTGTATTACACACCTTCTGTATTCTGCGTACTTAGTGCCTCGTATGCAGTTGGTTGTCAATAATTATCAATTTGATGTCAGAAGAGGAGTGTCAGTAAAAGGGTGTATATGTGTATGTGTAATTGTTGTAAGTGCTATAGAGCCTTTAGAAGGGCCAGTGTGGCCGGGCGCGGTGGCTCATGCCTGTAATCCCAGCACTTTGGGAGGCTGTGGTGGGCAAATCACAAGGTCAGGAGATCAAGACCATCCTGGCTAACACAGTGAAACCCCATCTCTACTGAAAAAAAAAAGATTAGCTGGGCGTGGTGGCACGTGCCTGTAGTCCCAGCTACTTGGGAGGCTGAGGCAGGAGAATTGCTTGAACTCAGGAGGCGGAGGTTGCAGTGAGCCAAGATCGAGCCATTGCACTCCAGCCTGGGTGACAAAATGAGACTCTGTCTCAAATAAAATAAAATAAGAAGGGCCAGTGTGGTCAGCAGGGTTTCATGGAGCATCCGAAAAGGGGTTTGGTTTATGGAAATGGCTAGAATTTCCAGACACAGAGAGGTATGCACATAGTACCTGCCTTGTAGGGCGCTAACATGCAGGAGGTGACTGTTCAATGCATGTTCAGGAAGGAATCAGTGGTCCCATCTGGCAGGAATTGTAGGAGCAATATGGGTAAATAGTGGGAACAGTGGTTTGATTCCTTGTGGGGGAGAACCTTGGAGTCAAGCTAAAGAATCGGAAATTCCTGGCAGTGTCAAACCACTGAAGTTTTTTGAGTCAGGAAGGGGTACAGAGGCCAGGCGCAGTGGCTCACTCATGTAATCTCAGCATTTTGGGAGGCTGAGGTGGGTGGATTACCTGAGGTCAGGAATTTGAGACCAGCCTGGCTAGGCTAACATGCCGAAACCCATTTCTACTAAAAATACAAAAATTGGTGGCGGGTGCCTGTAATCCCAGCTTGAACCTAGGGGATACAGGTTGCTGTAAGCCGAGATCACGCCATTGTACTCCACCCTGAGCAACAGAGTGAGACTCTGCCTCAAAAAAAAAAAAAAAAAAAAAAAAGGGCACAGAAATGAAATTGTTGGAGAATAAAATAATTCACAGTATGATGAATGGATGATGAAGAATGTGGACCTGTCCCCAAGATAAAGGCCCGAGGTGGGAGCAACAGAAGGAGAAAATGTTAGACTTTTGTCTTAGGACAAAAGAGGGGTTCTTATGAGGGCAGTGGGTCTTGCTGGGTCCACTGCTAGCTGCCACATCCTCCACTAGCTGCCACAACTTAGCAGAGTGAGACACTGATGGGATGACCAAGAGGCCAGGCTGATACTCTCTATGAAGGAGACACCCACCTGAGTGCCTCCTCTCCTACAGGAGATTGCATCCTACTTGATCACATTTGAGAAGCATGATGAGTGGCTATCTTGTGCCCCAAAAACAAGGTGAGAAAGTTTGAGAACTTTGGGGAGTGGCAGGGGCCCTGGGTTCTGTTCACAGAACTCCAGGACAACTCTTCCCTTCCCAGGCCTCAGAATGGCTCCATCATCCTCTACAATCGGAAGAAGGTGAAATATCGGAAGGATGGTTACCTCTGGAAGAAGCGGAAGGATGGGAAGACCACGCGAGAGGACCACATGAAGCTGAAGGTCCAGGGCATGGAGGTAAGAGACTCAGACATTCAGCTCATCTGCTTAAGCCTGCCCTCCTCCACCCTTAGCTGGGCTCCAGCCCTACCAGGGCTTGGTGACATTGTCCACCCCAGCTCCCTCCCAGTCAGTCTTCCCTTCTCTCTCACTCTGGATCGGCTGACTGATTGCGTTGGCCACTCTCCACTTCCCAGTTCCCTCCATGACTCAACTCTCTTAGGCCATGCCTCCCTTCCAGAACTGATGCCCAGGCCCCTCACTGCTCTTGTGTTTCCCTCAGGGATCTAAGCAGTGACTATCTCAGCACAGATTTCTTTTCCCCAAATCATTGCCCCTCATCTCAGATGCATTCTTGCTCTGCCCTCTGGTTTCTAGATGGTCCCATATCTCAAATCTGGTCCTTATTGTAAGGTCCCAGCCTCACTGTTCCTTTCTCTCCATCCCTCATCTATGACAGGGCTGCTGAGATTCAAAAGGGGTGGGAAAATAGGTGGGGTTGAGGGTGGGGGAAGGGGTGAAGAGGAACTGGTGGAAAGACTGGGATTCCTGCAAAGGGACTGAACAGAGGAAGAGTTGGGGAGCAGACTAGCCCTCCCCCCACCCCAGCCTGTCTCCTGGCAGTGTCTCTATGGCTGCTACGTTCACTCTTCCATCGTCCCCACATTCCATCGGCGCTGCTACTGGCTGCTCCAGGTAAGGACAGGAGCCCAGGGAGCCAGACTCTTCCTGGCTCTTTGAGGGACATGGGTCTGAAAGAATGAAGTGAAAGGATGACTAGGTTCTGAGTGAGGAAAGGGGCCTGGGAAGAAGAGAAAGGGGCTTGGGGATGGAGAGAGCCAGAAATTGGGGGTGAGGTGAGGAGGGTGCCCAGGAAGAAAGTGAGGATTAGGAAGCTGAGCCCCTGGACCTCAGGACCCCATGGCTCTGTGTCCCGTTATGCTCTCAGAACCCCGACATCGTCCTTGTGCACTACCTGAACGTCCCAGCCCTGGAGGACTGTGGAAAGGGCTGCAGCCCCATCTTTTGTTCCATCAGCAGCGACCGTCGAGAGTGGCTGAAGTGGTCCCGGGAGGAGTTGTTGGGACAGCTGAAGCCCATGTGTAAGGCAGCAGGGTGGGATAGAGCTCCAAGGGGAGAGTGGAAACAGGGGCTCCCAGAGGGGCCATGGTTCTATACCCAAAGCCTGTGGGGTGATCATTTCCCTTCAAGCTGGGAGGATGCTAGGATTCCCACCGTGTTCTTAGGTATTAGAAAATGGAGAAAGGGGGCCGGGCGCGGTGGCTCAAGCCTGTAATCCCAGCACTTTGGGAGGCCGAGGCGGGTGGATCACGAGGTCAAGAGATCGAGACCATCCTGGTCAACATGGTGAAACCCCATCTCTACTAAAGAAACAAAAAATTAGCTGGGCATGTTGGCGCGTGCCTGTAATCCCAGCTACTCAGGAGGCTGAGGCAGGAGAATTGCCTGAACCCAGGAGGCGGAGGTTGCGGTGAGCCAAGATCGTGCCATTGCACTCCAGCCTGGGTAACGAGCGAAACTCCGTCTCAAAAAAAAAAGAAAAAGAAAATGGCGAAAGGACGAAAGCTACATGTCTGGGCAGTTTTGAGGCTGCTGGCTTCTGTTCACCTGGCCAGAAGTCTTGAAGCATGTCAGGTGCTTGGAGGAGCCATCAAGGTACTCTGGAGCCTATTTTGTGGGAGTCCCACAGCACTTCCCCCTAACTTCTCTAGTTCATGGCATCAAGTGGAGCTGTGGGAATGGAGCAGAAGAGTTCTCTGTAGAACAGCTGGTGCAGCAGATTTTGGACACCCACCCAACCAAGCCTGCACCCCGAACCCACGCCTGTCTCTGCAGTGGGGGGCTTGGTAAGTTACTCCCTGACCCTGTGGCTGTCTTCCCACCTAGCCACTCTGCTCTTACTCAAGCCAGGGGGATATCTGTCTTGATGGGATTTGCATGCTGATTTGCAAGTCTTTTGCATGTCCCAGAAAGAGGGGCCAGATGAACAGAGACCTTCCCATCTGGGTGCACACTGGCTCCAGCCTTCTACTCAGCTGTCGGGGCAGCCTCTGCCCTTCCTGTCTTCTACCTTTAGCAATTCCTGTCCCTTCAGCACCAATTACACCCAGCCTTACTCCTAGTTGGCACCCCTTGGTTCTGTTCTTTTGTCCTTTTCCTATTCCTTTACCTTTTGCTTTTAGCTACTCTCCCAATCCCTCTGTTCTCCTCTACAGTGTTCCTCTGGTCCTGCTAGTTTTGAGGGGAAATGGGGAGGGGGAGGGGCAATAAAGGATTGAGGGAAAAACCAGACATTTCTGATGCCTCCCTGTGGCTACAATCAGTATTACACCTCTGGTCTATAGGGCAGTCCCAGGAAATATTTTTGAGGACTTCCAGATAGGATGTGGAAGGCTGCAGAAGAATGTGTCTTATCTCCTCTCCTTGCTACTCCTCTCCACTCCAGGTTCTGGGAGCCTTACCCACAAATGCAGCAGCACGAAACACCGCATCATTTCTCCCAAAATGGAGCCCCGAGCTTTAACCCTTACCTCTATGCCCCACCCTCACACCCCAGAGCCTCCTCCACTAATAGCCCCACTTCCCCCAGAGCTTCCCAAGGCACACACCTCCCCATCTTCTTCCTCTTCCTCCTCATCAGGTTTTTCAGAGCCCCTAGAAATCAGACCTAGCCCTCCCACTTCTCGAGGGGGTTCTTCAAGAGGAGGCACTGCTATCCTCCTCCTGACAGGACTGGAGCAGCGGGCTGGGGGCTTGACACCCACCAGGCACTTGGCTCCCCAGGCTGATCCTAGGCCTTCCATGAGTTTGGCAGTGGTTGTAGGCACTGAGCCTTCTGCCCCACCGGCTCCTCCCAGTCCTGCCTTTGACCCTGATCGTTTTCTCAACAGCCCCCAGAGGGGCCAGACATATGGAGGAGGGCAGGGAGTAAGCCCAGACTTCCCTGAGGCAGAGGCCGCTCATACCCCCTGTTCTGCCCTAGAGCCTGCTGCTGCCCTGGAGCCCCAGGCAGCCACTCGGGGTCCCCCTCCACAGTTGGGAGCAGGTGGGAGAAGAGGAAACTGCTTCTTCATCCAAGATGATGACAGTGGGGAGGAGCTCAAGGGTCAGGGGGCTGCCCCACCCATACCTTCACCCCCTCCCTCACCCCCACCCTCACCTGCCCCCTTGGAGCCATCAAGCCGGGTAGGAAGAGGAGACACCTTGTTTGGAGGACCTGTTGGGGCCAGCGAACTGGAGCCCTTCAGTCTTTCATCATTCCCAGATCTTATGGGAGAACTCATCAGTGACGAAGCTCCGAGCATCCCTGCCCCAACCCCCCAGTTCTCTCCTGCTCTTAGCACCATCACAGACTTCTCCCCAGAGTGGTCCTACCCAGAGGTGAGCCTAATGCTTATCCTCCTTTCTCCTTCCCATTTGTTTTCTTTTTCTTTCTTTCTTTTTTTTTTTTTTTTTTTTTTTTTGAGACAGAGTCTTGCTTTGTCACCAGGAGCCAGGCTGGAGTGCAGTGGTGCAATCTTGGCTCACTGCAATCTCCACCTCCTGGGTTCAAGCAATTCTTCTGCCTCAGCCTCCTGAGTAGCTGGGACTACAGGTGCGCACCACCATGCCCATCTAATTTTTGTATTTTCTAGTAGAGATGGGGTTTCAGCATGTTGGCCAGGATGGTCGAGATCTCTTGACCTCGTGATCCGCTTGCCTCGGCCTCCCAAAGTGCTGGGATTACAGGCGTAAGCCACCGCACCCAGCCTTTCCCATTTGTTTTCTGTAGTCTGTGACCTAGTTTCCCTGTTTTCATGGCTTCTTAGTTCTCTACCCAATCTCTTTTTTTTTTTTTTGAGATGGAGTCTCGCCCTGTCACCCAGGCTAGACGGAGTCTCCCCTTGTCACTCATTGCACTGGCGTGATCTCATCTCATTGCAACCTCCACCTCCTGGGTTCAAATGATTCTCCTGCTTTAACCTCCCGAGTAGCTGGGATTACAGGCATCTGCCATCATGCCCAGCTAATTTTTGTATTTTTAGTAGAGACAGGGTTTCACCATGTCTCAAACTCCTGACCTCATGATCTGCCCACCTCGGCTTTTCACAGTGCTAGGATTACAGGCATGAGCCATTGCACCTGGCTGCCAATCTTTTTATTATGTAGAGTGAAACTACTTTCCTGTTTCCAGAGTCCTCAGCAACTTAACCCTTTTTCTTTTCCTCTCCCTTCCACATGTTAGCATGGTTTCTGGAGTTTCCTAGGACCTCATTCCCTTCCTAACTGTTTTCAGGGGTAGGGAACTGGGGGCTGTGCAGCCTGGAGAAGAAAAAAAAACACCGGGGATGTGACTGCAGACTTTGAGTAGCTGAAAGACTGTTTTCAGCAGTAGAGAAGTTCTGTTTTATGCTGCCTCTGAGATGAAAAGGAGGAACTACAGTGGGGGTGAATTAGCCCAAGAACAGAACTTCCTTCTGGTGACAGCTCTGTGGTAGCTTTGGGGGAGGCCCTGAATCCCCAGTGGGTGGCAGATTCAGGTAGAGGCCAGGTAACCACTTGGCAGGAATGCTGGGGAGGGATAGACTAACTGACCTCACCCCACTGGATCCTGTCTATCCCTGTACCCCCAGACTCTAGCACAGGACCTGCCATATGGTAGATACCCTCTAAGGGTCTGAATAAATGAATGAATGAGTGGGTGGATGAATGCCCAACTCCAGTCACATGCTTTCTGACTTCTGTCTGCAGGGTGGGGTCAAGGTGCTCATCACAGGTCCTTGGACCGAGGCCTCCGAGCATTACTCCTGTGTCTTTGATCACATCGCAGTGCCAGCCTCACTTGTCCAGCCTGGTGTCTTACGCTGCTACTGTCCCGGTATGGGGATTGGGAACCATAGAGGGAGGGATTGACATGGGCAGTTAGGACAGATCAGGACCTCCAGGCTTCCAAAAAGCATTGGGAACAAATGGGTTGTTTTGAGAGCATAAGGACTTCATCCAGTCCTGAGTTTGAGCCCCAAGCTCTCCCAGCAGGCAGAAGAGCCTGGACTTAGGTGTCAGAAGATCTAGGTTCTGGTCCAAGAAATATACTCCTTAGCTGACCAGTGACCTCAGATGAGTCTGATCCTTCCTGAAGTCCTTGGCCTCCCCTCCTGTAGGGTTAGGCACTGACCAAAGGTATTTCTAATGTCCACCCAGGCTTTCTGGCTTGGTTAGAGCTAGAGTCTCCAACTCCAATCCAGGGAGAATGAGAAAGAAGAACTGTGGCTTTCCTCTAACCAGTCTTGGGACAGAAGGACATTGGCTTTTAGACCTGTATTGTCCAGTATGGTAGCCATTAGCCACATGTGCCTATTTAATTAAAGTTAAAAAATACTTAAAATTCACCTCCCCAGTCTCACTGACCACATTTCAAGTCCTCAGTATCGACACCTGACTGGTGTAGTTACCCTATTGGATAGTGCCGATATAGAACATTTTTGTCATTGCAGAAATGTCCTATTGGACAGCACTAGTCTAGACTTCATTGCCAAGGTTCGTCTCTGCCCTTTTGCCACCAGCCTTGCCCTTACCCTGCACTCAAAAATCAGCCTTACTATGGGACCTCAAGGACCACCAGAGTGACAGATTGGCAGCTTTGCTGTCTATGAGTGTGTTCTCCCCAGTCTCTACAGCCCCATTCAACATGTGTGTAAGGAAAGGGGATGAGACCAGATAAGCTGGGGATTGGGAGAAAACATCTCAGCACCTGGTCTTAGGATCAGGGCCTGCTGGTTCCATCCTTATGGCTACTGGACACTGTTTATGAGCAGCTAGCTCCCCTTTCCTCCATCTTAGTAACAGGGTCATAACTTCTGGACTCTAATCTGGGGATCAAGAGGTTTATCCACCATCAGATTGTTCATAACTATAGGAATCTCTTGACCCTCAGTTTGCAGACTTTCTTGCTGAATAACAAGTATCTTCAACTACAGGGTCTAGAATCCAAGGGATCTCTGGCCTATAATATGTAGTAAGTTCTCAAATGAATAGACTCCCTTCCCAGTTAGTGCCAAGGCCACTGAAGCCAGGGGCCTCTTGGCCCACAGCAGGGCAGTAGGGGAAATAGATATGGAATGATTGTCTATGGCTGTGACACAGATAGCCAGAGAAGGAGCCAGGGAAAGAGAGCCCTTCTTGCTGATCCTGCCCTCTCCAGCCCATGAGGTAGGGCTGGTGTCTTTGCAGGTGGCAGGGCAGGAGGGGCCTCTTTCTGCTTCTGTGCTCTTTGAGTATCGAGCCCGCCGATTCCTGTCTCTGCCTAGTACTCAACTTGACTGGCTGTCACTGGACGGTGAGTACCTAGCCCTCTGACCCCAAGTATCAGGCCCACAGCCTTTGAGCATGACATCCTCCTAGACCCCTCAGGTTTCAGGTGGCCACCACTGAGCCCCCACTTCACCATTCTTTTTTTTTTTTCAATCATTTCATTACTGATTTCTAACTGCAGCAACAAACTTCCCGAATCTCATCTTCCCCATAAATCTTGGGGTCATTTTTATACCAGTTCTTTTTTGAGACAGAGTCTTGCTCTGTCACCCAGGGTAGGGTGCAATGGTGCGATCTCAGCTCCGCCTCCCGGGTTCAAGCAATTCTCCTGCCTCAGGCCCCTGAGTAGCTGAGATTACAGGCTTACGCCATCATGCCCAGCTAATTTATGTATTTTTAGTAGAGGCAGGGTTTCACCATGTTGGTCAGGCTGGTCTCGAACTCCTGACTTCATGATCTGCCCACCTCGGCCTCCCAAAGTGCTGGGATTACAGGCATGAGCCACGGTGCCCGGCCTTTATACCAGTTCTTTTTCTTTTTTAATTTTTTTTTTAAGAGACGGGGTTTCTCCATGTTGACCAGGCTGGTCTCAAACTCCTGACCTCAGGTGATCCGCCTGCCTCAGCCTCCCAAAGTGCTGGGATTATAGGCATGAGCCACCACACCCGGCTATACCAATTCTTGACCTGCCCTCTCAATCTCAAAGTGTGGTATCTAGACAAGGAAGGCCAAGAGGCAGGACAGGAACAGGGTCTAGAGCAATATATAGGTACTATGCACAAGTATATATATGCTTATATATTTATTTTATTTCTTTTGGAGATGGAGTCTCGCTCTGTCCCCCAGGCTGGCATGCAGTGGCTCAATCTTGGCTCACTGCAACTTCCGCCTTCCAGATGTAAGCAATCCTTCTGCATCAGCCTCCCAAGTAGCTACAATTATAGGCGCCCACCACCACGCCTGGCTAATTTTTGTGATTTTAGTAGAGATGGGGTTTCACCATGTTGGCCAGGCTGGTCTCAAACTCCTGACCTCAAGCGATCTGCCCCCATCAGCCTCCCAAAGTGCTGGGGTTACAGGCATGAGCCACCACACCTGGCTATACTTATCTATTTAAATTTCTATTGGTTTTCCTCTTCTGATTATAAAGACGTGTTCATTAAAGGAAATACGGAAAGTATACAAAAGCACAAAATAGAAAATAAAAATTTCCTATACTGCTACTTTTCAGCGATATCCATTGCTAATATCATAGTATACTAATACAAACACAGATGCATACACATACATGTATATGTGTGTGTGTTTATTTAAATCTGGGATTGTGGCCAGGCGCGGTGGCTCACGCCTGTAATCCAAGCACTTTGGAGGCCAAGGTGGGTAGATTACCTGAGGTCAGGACTTCAAGACCAGCCTGAGCAACATGGTGAAACTCCGTCTTTAAAAAAAAAAAAAAAAAACAGGCCGGGCGCGGTGGCTCATGCCTGTAATCCCAGCACTTTGGGAGGCCGAGACGGGTGGATCACGAGATCAAGAGATCGAGACCATCCTGGTCAACATGGTGAAACCCTGTCTCTACTAAAAATACAAAAAATTAGCTGGGCATGGTGGCGCGTGCCTGTAATCCCAGCTACTCAGGAGGCTGAGGCAGGAGAATTGCCTGAACCCAGGAGGTGGAGGTTGCGGTGAGCCGAGATCGCGCCATTGCACTCCAGCCTGGGTAACAAGAGCGAAACTCCGTCTCAAAAAAAAAAAAAAAAAAATGGGATTGTTTTTGTTCCTGTTACTGATTATCTCTGTTGTGGCCTTGAGAATTGTTTGTCTGCACCTGCTGCTTTCTCAAGGTTTGCTTTTCTCTGTCTCTTCCTCTTGTGTCTTTGTTGTTGCCTCTTGGTTTCTCTCAGTTCTACTGCTGTCCGTGTTGTTTACCTTAGTCTCCTTCTCTCCTTACTTCTCTCTCTCCGAAGCTCTGGTCCCTAGTTTTGCCTCACTCTTGGAGCTGGCCCCCATCACAAAGACTGTGTGTGTGTGTTGGGTTGCTTGTCTCTGACTTGAGCGAGCCTACCTAGAGATCTGGCCAGGTCTCTCAGTCCTGTTCTGTCTCTGTCCTGCTCTGACTGTTTATCACCTTAGTTTTCTGTGCCGGTCTAATCTGCATTTTACCATCTCTCCTGTGAGTCTCTTCCATCCCTCTTCATTTCATTTCTTCTTGAACCAGTGTCTTAACTTGCCTCTCTTTTATCGTCCTTTCTGTCTTTTCTTTTTTTTTTTTTTTTGTGAGATGGAGTTTCGCTCGTTACCCAGGCTTGAGTGCAATGGTGCGATCTCGGCTCACCGCAACCTCCGCCTCCTGGGTTCAGGCAATTCTCCTGCCTCAGCCTCCTGAGTAGCTGGGATTACAGGCACGCGCCACCATGCCCAGCTAATTTTTTGTATTTTTAGTAAAGACGGGGTTTCACCATGTTGACCAGGATAGTCTCGATCTCTTGATCTCGTGATCCACCCGCCTTGGCCTCCCAAAGTGCTGGGATGACAGGCATGAGTCACCGCGCCCGGCCCTTTTATCGTCCTTTCTTACTGCTTGTTTGGCACTTTCCCCTATCTCTCCTTTGTCCTTTCTCTCTCCTTCATCTTTTTTGCTCTCTCCTCCCTTTGTCTTACTTGGGTTTCTGTTAATCATTCTCTGTCCTGTCCTCCCTTACTGTCACCTCTGGGCCTTCATCCCCTTCTATCCTGGCATCTCAGAACATCTCCAACCTTCACCCTGTTTCTCTGTGTCAGTTTTCCTATGGCTCTGATCCCCTCCTGCCTCCCCTTCTTGTTTGATCTCAGGAGGGGACAGATATAGCTTGGGGGTGTGTGTGTGTATATTTGTGGATGGGGGGAGGAGGAGGAGGAGGAGGAGGAAAAATGGACATGGCTATCCATCTCTGTCACCTTCCCTCCCCCACCACAGTCTTTGTGGACAGCTGCGGGGGGCTGGGAGGAGGGGGAGGTGCTTTTCAAATCACAGTCCCTGAGCTCTTTGGGGCAGCCGTTATTAGAGAGGAGGACTCTGGAATCCTTCAGCTTCAGCATGGGGGACAAAGGTAGTGTCTGCTGCAAAAACTGATGGAACATTGCACCCAGAAAAAGGCTTAGGGGAAGAGTGTGTACATGTGAAATTTGGGGCAGCTGGGGGCTGGATGGCTATTTGGGAATTCCTACTATCTCTGTACCTTGAAGGAAACAGTTTTGGTTCCAGATCTGGGTTCTAGGTCAGTGGGTAATATTAGGAGCCCTAGTTTAAGGACTGAGTTCTGGTGTGCTTTATTTAGGTGAGTGGGTAAAGGAGCTGTTGTTTTGGGGAAGATAAAAGAATATGATTCTGTGTCCTCATCCCCAGATCTTGGGACAGGTCCAGCCTTGGTGTTCAGGGCATCACCTAGACTCTGCCCACTCAGCCTCCCATATCCATTCCTCCTCAGACAACCAGTTCCGGATGTCCATACTAGAGCGACTGGAGCAGATGGAGAAGCGGATGGCAGAGATTGCAGCAGCTGGGCAGGTGCCTTGCCAGGGTCCTGATGCTCCTCCAATTCAGGTACTTCTGTGAGGAGGGAAGTGGTCTATGGTGGGGAGCAGGGGGAGGACGCAGCTAAAGAAAATGTCTAGCGTGTGTGACTCTCCTCCCTCTCCTGTCCCTAGCCTCCTCAGCCAGTCTTCCCTCTCCCTGACGTTACCCTGTCCCATCCCCACCTTGTGGCAAGAGTGGCTATTCTGGGCACCCTCTTGGCATGACAGGCTTCAGCTATTTCTGGTCTGAAGAAGGGTGGAGGTGAAGGAGAGGGCGGGGGAGGGGTCAGGAGCATTGGGGCTCAGATCTCTGTGGGTCCCAAGTTTCTGAAAGAAGAGGGCCGAGGAAAGGCTCAGAGAAGGCTTCTGAGGGGGGAGAAGCCACGTGTGAATATGGCAATACTCTGAGTTGATGGGAAGGCAAATGGGCAAGATGGTGTGAGGTGTGGCTGCTAGATGGGCTGGAGGAAGTGGCTGTGGGAGTAGGAGACACTGAGGCCACACAGGAACTTGATGGGCCATCAAAGGTCCTGATGGCGGGATCCTAGAATGGGACGTGTGGGGACGGGGCAAAATTAGAAGCTGGGAGGACAGATGTGAGGTGGCCATTCTAAACCAGGGGAGCAGATGTTCAGGTCTCTGCCTAAGAGTGTGTATATCACAGGATGAAGGCCAGGGGCCTGGGTTCGAGGCACGGGTAGTGGTCTTGGTAGAAAGCATGATCCCACGCACCACCTGGAAGGGTCCTGAACGTCTGGCCCATGGAAGCCCCTTCCGGGGCATGAGCCTTCTGCACCTGGCTGCTGCCCAGGGCTATGCCCGCCTCATCGAGACCCTGAGCCAGTGGCGGTGAGCAATGGCAGCTGGGTGGGGGCTGGGCAGCCTCTGGGACAGAAGTGTCAGGGGACTGAGGAGGAACTGGAGGACCTGGGGCCCTGCCAAGAGGGAGCTGGGGTCATTGTGGGAAGGGAGGGGGCTGAGAGAGGACTGATATCTTGGGGAACTTTCATATCCTGATTTATGACACTTTCACTTCTTGACCTCCTTAGTGTCCTTGACTGCCTCTTCCCACTGGCCCTGTACAGCTTGCCTGCTAGTCCCTTTACTTCTGATATTCCTACTTTGCCCACTTTTTCTCTGATTGGGCTCTGTCATCTCTCTCCCAAACCCTCCAGGAGTGTGGAGACTGGAAGCTTGGACTTAGAGCAAGAGGTTGACCCGCTCAACGTGGATCATTTCTCTTGCACCCCTCTGGTGAGGATGATGATTCCTGAGTGCACATGGGCAGTGGGCAATGGGAACAGCCCTTGAAAGGGAAGATCCTGAGGAACGCAGAGAGTCGGGGGCTAGGGTCTGAAGACCTGACTACCTGGAGGAGGAGCCCCAGGCCTCACCTCCACCTCCGTCTCCTGCCTCCTTTCTCAGATGTGGGCTTGTGCCCTGGGACACCTGGAAGCTGCTGTGCTCCTTTTCCGTTGGAACCGACAGGCACTGAGCATTCCCGATTCTCTGGGCCGTCTGCCATTGTCTGTCGCTCATTCCCGGGGTCATGTTCGCCTTGCCCGCTGCCTTGAGGAACTACAGAGACAGGAAGCTTCAATGGAGCCCCCGCTTGCCCTATCGCCACCCTCCTCCAGCCCAGACACTGGTGAGGGTGGCCCTAATCTTCTGGAGAGGGGGATGTGGATAGAAGGAGAGGTCAGGGCAAACCCAAAGGGTGGGAAACAACAAGTAAGAGAGGAGACAAATCACAGGGACAGAGATGGGAGATAACAGAAGCAAAAACAGGGAGACTGAGAACAGGATGGGGGAGGCAGGAGACTCAAGCGAGGGATGGCCATGGCTCCTGCTGCCCTCATTCTCTTCCCTCCTCACACAGGTCTGAGCAGCGTCTCCTCACCCTCGGAGCTGTCGGATGGCACTTTCTCCGTCACATCTGCCTATTCTAGTGCCCCAGATGGCAGTCCCCCCCCTGCACCTCTGCCAGCCTCTGAGATTACTATGGAGGACATGGCCCCAGGCCAGCTTTCCACTGGTGCCCCAGAGGCCCCCCTACTTCTCATGGACTATGAGGCTACCAATTCCAAGGGGCCTCTCTCCTCCCCTCCTGCTTTCCCACCAGCCTCAGATGATGGGGCTACTCCAGAGGATGCTGACAGCCCACAGGCTGTGGATGTGATCCCGGTACTGCTTATATTGATGGAGTTATGGGGGCTAGAAGTGGAGTAGGGTGTAGAGATGGGGTGAGGCCAGCTTCCATGACGCAGAATCAAAGTCTGGCTTCAATTTAGGAAGGGGCCATTTACTTCATTTTGGGACAGGCAAAGTAGGCTTTTGCTTAGCTCCTTTCAGACCATGTGACTTGGAGTCATGAGGCAGCAGAGGTTAAAAATTCCAGCTGGTCCCATAATTCAGATGTTGGGAATTTTTTTTTTTTTTTTCCCGGGCTTGGTAGCTCATGCCTGTAATCCCAGCACTTTTGAGAGGCCAAGGCGGGTGGATCACTTCAGGCCAGGAGTTTGAGACCAGCCTGGGTAACATGGCGAAACCTCATCTCTACAAGAAACATAAAAATGAACTGGGCATGGTGGCACATGCCTGTAATCCCAGCCGTTTGAGAGGCTGAGACACAAGAATCACTTGAACTTGGGAGGCACAGGCTGCAGCGAGCCGAGATTGCATCACTGCAACTCCAGCCTGGGTGACAGAGCAAGACTCTGTCTCAAAAAATTTTTTAAAAGACAAAAAATATAAAAAGTATTAAAAATTCTGTCTGGGTACGATGGCTCACACCTGTAATCCCAACACTTTCAGGGAACAAGGTGAGAGGATCACTTGAGGCCAGGGGTTTGAGACCAAGTCTGGGAAACATAACAAGAACCCCATCTCCACAAAATGTAATTTTTTTTAAATTATGTAATTGTAGCTACTTGAGAGGCTGAGGTAAGAGGAACCCTTGACCCCAAGGAGTATGAGGTTGCAGTGGGCTGACTATGCCACTGCACCCCAGCCTGGGCAACACAGACCCTGTCTCTGTAACAAAAATTCTGGGGAATATCTTCAGTTAGAGGCTAGGTTGTACGAGTTACCTGTTGATCCATGTAGGGACAAGGTTCTAGGAGAACCAGGATGATGGAGGGCAGCTGGGAGTTGTGTGGAGAGGTAAGGTTGGCAAGATGAGGGTATCTGGCAGTGATCTGATGCAGGAAGGAAGCTTGCACATTATAAAGCTGAGAAAGTCTTGTGGAATGAAAGTGAATCTTCAAGTACAGCCTTGTTCTTCTCTGCTAGAGACTTTTGGGACATATCTGCTTTAGAGAGACTAATGGAGTAAGTGGGTGGCATTTTAAGTACAAAAAAATTTGAGAACTCCACAAGTAGGCTGTATTGAGTGTGTCCAGCAGTAAGTGCTGGAGCAAAGGCCAGATGGGAACCATTCATCAGGGTAATAGTTGGCAAGTGTTGGGCTGGTTCCTGGTGAGCTGAAGGGGAGTAGGGGGTGGGCACAGCCAAGCATATGAGGATGATGTGCTGGCCAGCTGGCATAAGGCAGGCCCAGGTAGGACAGTGGATGGTTGGCCTAAAAGGGTGTCAAGTCCTCCATTTGTTCAGCTTCTGAATCCCCATTTGAAGTATCTCCTTTTTATCCTATATTCTCCATAGCATTGCAGCACAGAGGGACCCCCAAATGGCAGCCCAATCAGTATAAATGAATGAGTCTGGAACAGTGACCCAGAAAGACAAGGTTACCAGTGCCTGCCAGTGAGAGAAGGAACGAGAAAGGAATGGACTGAGGTTACAGCTTTGGCAGGGCAGGAACATCGGGCAGGTGGGGCCCCTAAGGGTTCATTCAGTTTGTCCCTCCATCCAGGTGGACATGATCTCACTGGCCAAGCAGATCATCGAAGCCACACCAGAGCGGATTAAACAAGAGGACTTCGTGGGGCTACCTGAGGCTGGAGCCTCAATGCGGGAGCGGACAGGGGCTGTGGGGCTCAGTGAGACAATGTCCTGGCTGGCCAGCTACCTGGAGAATGTGGACCATTTCCCCAGCTCAACCCCTCCCAGGTGACCAGCTCAGGACAAAGCCTCCAGATTCTTCAAAGGAAGTGGGAGGAAGGAAGAAAGCTGGTTTTCCCACAGCCAAAGCTCCTTTCTGGCAGAGGCCCCAGGGCCTTGGAGGAGGGAACTGAACTGGCTGAAAAACTCTTAAGCCGCTCTCCAGATTCCTTCATAGCCATCCATAGGTGGCAGAAAAGGGACTTTAGATGCTTCATGACACCCTCTTTCCTTGTCCCCCACAGCGAACTGCCCTTTGAGCGAGGTCGCCTGGCTGTCCCTCCAGCACCCTCCTGGGCAGAGTTTCTCTCTGCATCTACCAGTGGCAAGATGGAAAGCGATTTTGCCTTGCTGACACTATCAGATCATGAGCAGCGGGAACTGTATGAGGCAGCCCGAGTCATCCAGACGGCCTTCCGGAAGTATAAGGTCAGAGGGGCATGGGTCTCAGGATGAGCTACCGTCTTGAATCAGGGAAGACCGTGGGCTCCCCGGGCTTTTGGAGGATGAGCAGTCATGCAGACAGGCCTTGGATGGGGTAAAGGGCCAGAGAAACTCCAGAAAAGTTGGAGGGACAAATCAGATATCCCGTTATATGGGTCATGAGGTGCTGAGACTTCTCTCCCCTCAGGGCCGGCGGCTGAAGGAGCAGCAGGAGGTAGCAGCAGCTGTAATCCAGCGCTGTTACCGGAAGTACAAGCAGGTGAGACCCTTCTCCCTCAAAAGCGTACCCACCAACCCATACCCACATCCACACCCACGCCTAACCATTACACAATGTTGCCAGAGCCCTAACTCCCCTTCTCTCTCCACAAGCTGACCTGGATTGCACTTAAGGTATTAGGCATGAGGTCTGAGTGTGAGTTGTCTGTGATGATTCAGTCTTTCCTTGAGTGTGTGGGTTAGAGAAAGAGCCTTGCATCAGCCTAACTTGGGTGACCCTCAGGGCTTTGGGTCTCTGTCCCTCTATTTCAGCCCCTGTCCCTCCTTCTCACCCCTGCAGTTTGCACTCTATAAGAAGATGACCCAGGCGGCCATCCTGATCCAGAGCAAGTTCCGAAGCTACTATGAACAGAAGCGATTTCAGCAGAGCCGCCGAGCGGCTGTGCTCATCCAGCAGCACTACCGCTCCTACCGCCGTAGGCCTGGGCCTCCCCACCGGCCCTCGGCCACCCTGCCTGCCCGCAACAAGTAGGGTCCGCCCCCAGCTCTCTGTGCCCACCCACTGTGTCCAAGCCATTCCCTGCCTAGGGTTCCTGGGGGGCTGAAGGCATGCGGTGCCTGGGGGTTCTGTGAGGTCCATCTTTTGTTTCTTTCACTAGAGGCTCCTTTCTCACCAAGAAGCAGGACCAGGCAGCCCGGAAGATCATGAGATTCCTGCGGCGCTGCCGACACAGGTACTCATCCTTTCTTCCCCTAGGCTTTTGCGCTGCCACCCATCGGGATCCACCAGTCTCTCCTGACTCTTATCATTCTCTCTGCAGGATGAGGGAACTGAAGCAGAACCAGGAGCTGGAAGGGCTTCCCCAGCCGGGACTGGCCACCTGACCTGGCCACCGCCTTTCTCCCCACCCTTGGGGGCACCTCGTGCAGTCTTAACAGGGAGCGCTTTCTGGGGCAGGGGGATCCCCTGTCGGCAGCTTTCCCGTTCACCTTTGCTGGAGCCCTTCATAGGCTTCCTCCCTCCTCCCCACGCCTTGCTCCCAAACCGATCTCCTCTTCCCTCTTGGTTGTGCCCCATCTCTTTTGGTCCTGGCTCCAAAAGACCCGCGCCCCACATACCTGCATCTTCCGCTGTGACCTCCGGAGCCCTGCCTGCCCCTGGTCCCCAGCTCCTCCTGCCTGCACCCGACTCGGCCCCCTCCTGACTTGCCTTATTTATTTGTTCGACGCGTCTCTGAATGTATCCACCTCGGTCCCGACCTCAGCCTTCGCTGCACACGCCCCTCGTATTTCAGGGCTGACCGTGCCCACCACTCGACTCCGCATGTTTGCGTCTGTTTCCTCCCTCTCTGGCCTTGTCTTACCCCATCACCCGACTCTGGCCACCGACCTCAGGGCCGAAGGGGAGGTGGTGTACATAGCAACGCATTGCGGAGTCTGCCCCGTCCCCCGAGGGGAGGGGGCTTGTACATACTGTAAGATACAGAGTATAGTGAAGAATCTATTTAAGGCGCCGCAGAGAGGGCTGCACGGCCGGGCTTGTGGTTCTCTGGCGCGGTGGGGGCTACCTGCCGGCTCCACGGGCACTTTCTACTTGTGCATGGGCTTGGTTTATACGAATTGCCATTAAACATCGCTGCACCAGCAAGCCTCCGGCCTCTGTCTGCGGGGGCGGGGCGGGGCCTCGGCCGGCTGGAAGCCGCCACGCGCCGCGGGCCTTGGATCTGCACCCAAGCAGGGCGGGCGCGGAGTTTTCCGCCTCCGACGTGTTTCCGGCCTTAAAGGCATTCCGCTCTTCCCTTTAAGACGCGCCGCCCCCCTCTCAGTCACTCCCAAGATGGCGGACCTACTGGGCTCCATCCTGAGCTCCATGGAGAAGCCACCCAGCCTCGGTGACCAGGAGACTCGGCGCAAGGCCCGAGGTGAGGATCCCAAATTCACAACCGCCTTCCTTCGCCCGGTTCTCGCGACCGCACTTTTCTCTCTTTGGACAATGCCGCCGCCTCAACCTTGAAAGACCCCCTCACAGGCCTCTTCCGAGACCCTCAAAGTCCCTAAAAGGGCTGCTGACACGCCCGCTGTTCTTAGCGGACAGTGATTGGCTACCTGAAAGATAGCGCTAGCCTCCTGCCTCTTCTCCCGACCCTGGCCTTCCGTAGTCCTTGTTTCCCATTAGCCGGTCTGTCCGCCTGTCCGCTGCCTGGGTGCTCTGATTGGTAAGATGCCTCCAACCTGCCTCACTCCTTCCCCGCCCACCTCTATTTCGATTGAATTTGGGGTACGCCCATCCACTATGCCTTCATCTCTATTGGCTATCTCAAAGCTCTGCCCCCTGAGGCATGTTAGACCTTCCTTCAGACCCACCCCAGCCTCAGCACTCCCATTGGTTGCTGGGTCTTCCGTGTCTTCTTGCCCCTCCTGCTTCATTTAACCCCGTCCCTTCTGCCTTCTTCCGACAATCTTTTTCTCATCTGTAGCCTTAAATTCCCGAGCTGTCCGGGCGGATCGTGGTGTTGATTGGAGGAGGGATGAGAAAGCTCGCTGGGTCCGATTGGCCACTGTCTCCGCCTGCGTTTTCTGAGTAGCTTCCTTGCGGGCGGGTTGGAGTTCGGCGGCCGGCATAGGGCGCGACCCGGTGGGGTGGTGGGAGTCTCCCCGGGGTTGCTTGTGCCGCGGCGTGAGATGACCCTGGTGGAACGCTGGACTCCAACTTCCAAACCTGCAAGCCTTGAGCGCGAACGAGCCCTATCCCGGCTCCTCACCGTGCCCTAGGGGGGCCAGGGCAGGCAGGACGCCTTCAAATGTTTAAAGGCTGCTGAATGCCTACACTTCGTCCCCTTATTTCCTGAACCACTGTTAGGGGCCAGGGATACCCCTCAGGCCAAAATCCGGGGCTGGGACGCTTAATGATACAGTGATCTCACGGAAGTTTAATAACCAACTTGATGGTGCTCTGAGAGAAAAATAATTGTGAGAGCGGCCACCTGAGGTTCTCCCCCAGTCAGGAGTGAGCCGAGATCAGAACAGATGATTTCGTAGAGAGAGAGAAGCAAAGCGTTACAGGCAGAAGAGAAGTCTATTTGAAATCTCTGAGGAAGGAGGAAGCATGATGGGAATGGGGAACTGGAATTCTTTAATGCTCCGATGACTGTCTAAGTGGGGGATCACCAGCGGAGTTGACAGACTAGGAAGCTTAAGGTAGTCACTCGCCTGAGGTCACATGGTTAGTTTGGTAGGTGGCAGAGTTTCAAACCCAGGTGTGACTGGGTTTGAAGGCTGTTTTTGTTTGTTTGTTTTTTGAGACACAGTTTAGCTCTTGTTGCCCTGGCTGTAGTGCAATGATGCGATCTCAGCTTACTGCAACGTCCACCTCCTGAGTTCAAGCGATTCTCGTGCCTCAGCCTCCCAAGTAGCTGAGGATTACAGGCGTGTGCCACCAGGCCCGGCTAATTTATGTATTTTTAGTAGAGATGGGGTTTTGCCAGGTTGGCCCGGCTGGTCTTGAATTCCTGACCTCAGGTGATCCGCCCACCTTGGCCTCCCAAAGTGTTGGGATTACAGGGGTGAGCCACCACCCCTGGCCTGACGCCTGTGTTCTTAACCATAATCGTATACCACTTCTCTAGATGCAGAGAAGAATCAAAACCAAGTAAAAACCGAGTATAAACTAGTAGCTCACACCTGTAATCCCAGCACTTTCAGAGGCCAAGGTGGACGGATTGCTTGAGCCCAGGAGTTCAAGACCAGACTGGGCAACATGGAGAAACCCTGTCTGTACAAAAAAAATACAAAAATTGGCCAGGCGCGGTGACTCACGCCTGTAATCCCAGCACTTTGGGAGGCCGAGGCAGGCGTATCACAAGGTCAAGAGATCGAGACCATCCTGGCCAACATGGTGAAACCCCGTCTCTACTAAAAATACAAAAATTAGCTGGGCGTGGTTGTGTGTGCCTGTAATCCCAGCTACTCGGGAAGCTGAGGCAGGAGAATCGCTTGAACTCGGGAGGTGGAGGTTGCAGTAAGCCGAGATCGCACCACTGCACTCCAGCCTGGCCATAGAGTGAGACCCCCATCTCAAAAAAAAAAAAAATTAGCCAGGTGTGATGGTGTGCTCCTGTGGTCCCAATTCTTGGCAGGCTGAGGTGGAGAGAATCGCTTCAGCCTGGGAGGTTGAGACTGCAGTGAGAGGTGATTAATCGTACCATTGTACTCCAGTCTGGGTGATGGAGTTGAGACTCTGTTTCCAACAACAAAAAACGAGATGCACTGATGGTCAGTGAGGACAGAGGGATGAGAGCTCCTAGGCTATCAGGCCCTGGGGCTCCAGAGGATAACTAAACAGTAGATGAACAGTGTTCCTGCCTTCCAGGAACTCATACTATGCTGGAGGAGACAAAAAGTTATGATATGTTAGTTCTCTGTCTATGCTATGCTGGGTGTCCGAGCCAAAGGAGCTTGGAGCCCAGGGGAAGAAGTAACTCTGACTCACGGTGGATCTCAACGTTTGCAAGATCTCGACGTTTGCAAGAGAAGGAAAAACATTCCAGGCAGAGGAACAACATGTGTAAAGGCATGGAGTTATTTTAAAATGGGGAGAGGGCTGGGTGTGGTGACTCATGCCTATAATCCCAGCACTTTGGGAGGCTGAGGTGGGTAGATCGCTTGAGATCAGGAGTTCAAGACCAGCCTAACCAACATGGTGAAACCTCGTCTCTACAAAACACACACACACAAAAATTAGTCGGGTGTGGTGGTTCACACTTGTAATCCCAGGTACTTGGGAGGCCGAGGCAGGAGAATCGCTGGAACCTGGGAGGCAGAGGTTGCAGTGAGCCGAGATTGTGTCACTGCACCCCCGCCTGGGCACAGAGCGAGACTCTGTCAATTAGTCAATCAATCAATAAATGATGGGAAGAGGTTCAGTGCAGCTGGAGGGGATTCAGATCTGTGGAAGAAGTAGGCCTTAAGGATGTAAAGGGTTTGAAATGGCAAAAGAGAAAAACATCTCAGGCCAAAGAGCAGGAATAGGAAGAAGCATGCACCCAAATCTCGAGAGGTAGTAAAATCACATTGTGGGGAAGACAGGCAAGAGTAGGGAGCCCGGGTTAGAAATTCATCCTCCTCCTCTAGAGGCAGAGGAGATGTGGTGCAGAGGCAAGATCTAAGGAAGAGGAAGAAAGTTAAATAAGACCCCTAGCCAGACGAGGGGACTCATAGCTGTAATCCCAGCACTTTGAGAGGCTAGTCTTGAACACCTAGCCTCAAGTTATCCTCCCACCTCAGCCTCTCAAATTGCTTGAGGGGCTTGAGCCTCTGCACCCAGCCCTGGCTAATTTTTTTTTTTTATTATTGAGATGGAGTCTTGCTCTGTTGCCCAGGCTGGAGTGCAGTGGCGTGATCTCAACACACTGCAACCTCCACCTCCCAAGTTCAAGCGATTCTCCTGCCTCAGCCTCTCGAGTAGCTGGGACTACAGGCGCATGTCACCATGCCCAGCTAATTTTTGCATTTTTAGTAGAGATGGAGTTTTACCATATTGCACAGGCTGGTCTTGAACTCCTGACTTTCTGATCTGCCCGCCTCGGCCTCCCAAAGTGCTGGGATTACAGGCATAAGTCACCGTACCCGGCCTAATTTTTTAAAAAAAGTTTAAAGTTGGGGTCTCAGGAATCTTCAGGCAAGAGGCAGGCAGATCTCTAGAGCCCAGGAGGTCAGAAAAAAAAAAAGACACTTCACAGCTAACCTTGGACACCTACACTCCTAAAGGAGAAGGGTGTAAGATTATCCATTTCTGCTTCATCCTGTCCGTAGAAGTGGAAAGTGGGGGATTTCACAAAATATAGGAAGTTAAATAATTTCCCCTTTCTGGCCAGGCGTGGTGGCTCACGCCTGTAATCCCAGCACTTTGGGAGGCCAAGGGAAGAGGATCACAAGGTCCGGAGTTTGAGACCAGCCTGGCCAATATACTGAAACCCTGTCTTTACTGAAAATACAAAAATTAGCTGGGCATGGTGGTGGGCGCCTGTAATCCCAGCTACTCAGGAGGCTGAGGCGGGAAAATCACTTGAACCCAGGAGGCAGAGGTTGCAGTGAGCTGATCATGCCACTGCACTCCAGCCTAGGCGACAGAGTGGTTCCATCTAAAAAAAAAAAAAAAAAAAAAATTTTTTTTGGCCGGGTGTGGTGGTTCACGCCTGTAATCCCAGCACTTTGGGAGGCCGAGGCGGGTGGATCACGAGGTCAACAGATCTATACCATCCTGGCCAACATGGTGAAACCCCATCTCTACTAAAAAATACAAAAATTAGCTAGGCATGGTGGTGCATGCCTGTAGTCCCAGCTACTCGGGAGGCTGAGGCAGGAGAATTGCTTAAACCCGGGAGGCGGAGGTTGCAGTGGGCTGAGATTGCACCGCTGCACTCCAGCCTGGTGCCTGGTGACAGAGCGAGACTTTGTCTCAAAAACAATTTTTTTTTTTTTGCCCTTTTCTTATGTAGGCAATGAGATAATAGACTCTTTGAGGCCAGGGTCTTAGTCTGTTCTCCTCACTTTCCTGGATGCATCATAGTTCTTTTTTCTTTCTTTCTTTCTTTCTTTTTTTTTAAGACAGGGTCTTGCTCTGTCACCTAGACCTCTCAGGCTCAAGTAATCTTCCTACCTCAACCTCCCAAGTAGCTGGAACTACAGGCATGCATCACCATGCCTAATTCTTTATTTTTTGTAGAGGCAGGGTCTCACTATATTGCCCATGCTGGTCTCAAACTCCTGACCTCAAGCAGTTCTCCCACCTCAGCCTTCCAAAGTGCTGGGATTGCACACGCTCAACCCAAACATTTATTTAATGCCAACAATGTACAAAGAACTAACTCTAGGCTGGGCATGGTGGCTCACACCTATAACCCCAGCACTTTGGAAGGCCAAGGTGGGAGGATTGCTTGAGGCCAATTGGAGACCAGGCTGGGCAGCAAACTGAGACCCCATCTTTTTTTTCTTGAGATGGAGTCTCACTCTGTCGCCAGGCTGGAGTACAGTGCGCAATCTTGGTTCACTGCAACCTCCACCTCCTGGGTTCAAGCTATTCTCCTGCCTCAGCCTCCCAAGTAGCTGGGACTACAGGCATGCTCTACTAGGCCTGGCTAACTTTTTTTGCATTTTTAGTAGAGATGGGGTTTTACCATGTTGGCTAGGCTGGTCTTGATCTCCTGACCTCATGTTCTGCCCTACTTGGCCTCCCAAAGTGCTGGGATTATAGGCGTGAGCCACCACACCTGGCCTTGAGACCCTATCTTAACAGAAAAATTAAAAAAAAAATTATCCAAGGCTGAGTGCAGAGGCTCCTCAAGCCTGTCAATTTGAGAGGCCAAGGTAGGAGGTTTACTTGAGGTTGAGTTCAAGACCAGCCTGGGCAACGTAGTGGGACCTCATCTCACGAATATATTTTTTAAATTATTTTTTAAAAAGTAGCTGAGCATGGTGGCACACGCCTGTGGTCCCAGCTACTTGAGAAGCTGAGGTAGAAGGATCCCTTGAGCCAGGGAGATCACAACTGCAGTGAGCTGTGATCATGCCACTGCACTCCAACCTAGACAATGAAGTGAGATCCTATCCCCAAAATAAATAAATAGGCTGGGTGCAGTGGCTCACACCTGTAATCCCAGCACTTTGAGAGGCTGAGGCAGGTGGATCACTTGAACTCAGGCATTTAAGACCAGCCTGGCCAACATGGTGAAACCCTATCCCTATTAAAAATACAAAAATTATCCGGGTTTGGTGGTGCTTGCTTGTAATCCCAGCTACTAGGAAGACTGAGGCAGGATAATCTCTTGAACCCAGGAGACAGAGGTTGCAGTAAGCTGAGATCATGCCAGTGCACTCCAGTCTGGGTGACAGAGCCAGATTCATCTATAAATAAATAAATAAAGTATGTATGTATGTATATTTGTGAATCAGTTTCCTCAGTAGAGTTGGAAAAGAGGGTTAAGCATTATTCTGATCTTTGTCACTCCCACCAAACTGGGAGCTCTTGAAGGGCCACCTTATGTCTTAATCATCTCAGTACTTCAGGGTCTCACTTGGTGTCAGATACAATAGTCCCCGCTTCTCCCTGATCCAAGGTTTCGCTTTCCAAGGTTTTAGTTACCTGCAGTCTGGAACTATTATATACAATAAGGTATTTGAGAGAGAGAGAGAGAACATAGTTACAAACTTTTATTCAGTACATTGTTATAATTGTTCTACTTTATTATTGTTATTCTTAATCTCTCTTTTTTTTTTTTTTTTTTTGATGGAGTCTCGCTCTCTTCCCCAAGCTGGAGTGCAGTGGCGTGATCTCGGCTTACTGAAAAATACAAAAAATTAGCTGGGCATGGTGGCGCGTGCCTGTAATCCCAGCTACTCAGGAGGCTGAGGCAGGAGAATTGCCTGAACCCAGGAGGTTGCGGTGAGCCGAGATTGCGCCATTGCACTCCAGCCTGGGTAACAAGAGTGAAACTCCGTCTCAATAAAAAAAAAATAAAAATAAAAATGCATGATGAATAAACGCTAACCCTATCTTCCCAGCTTGATACCTCCCAACGGACACCACACTTCACTTGAAACCTTAAAAACCTTCCCCCCAGGCCGGGCGCGGTGGCTCAAGCCTGTAATCCCAGCACTTTGGGAGGCCGAGGCGGGTGGATCACGAGGTCAAGAGATCGAGACCATCCTGGTCAACATGGTGAAACCCCGTCTCTACTAATACAAAAAATTAGCTGGGCATGGTGGCGCGTGCCTGTAATCCCAGCTACTCAGGAGGCTGAGGCAGGAGAATTGCCTGAACCCGGGAGGCGGAGGTTGCGGTGAGCCGAGATCGCGCCATTGCACTCCAGCCTGGGTAACGAGCGAAACTCCATCTCAAAAAAAAAAAAAAAAAAAAAACCTTCCCCCCCATGCTTCCAGCCCTGGCCTCATGCTGCCATTTCTCACCCCCAGAACAGGCTGCCCGCCTGAAGAAACTACAAGAGCAAGAGAAACAACAGAAAGTGGAGTTTCGTAAAAGGGTAAGATCAGGGCCGGGCGCGGTGGCTCAAGCCTGTAATCCCAGCACTTTGGGAGGCCGAGGCGGGTGGATCACGAGGTCGAGAGATCGAGACCATCCTGGTCAACATTGTGAAACCCCGTCTCTATTAATACAAAAAAATTAGCTGGGCACGGTGGCGCGTGCCTGTAATCCCAGCTACTCAGGAGGCTGAGGCAGGAGAATTGCCTGAACCCAGGAGGCGGAGGTTGCGGTGAGCCGAGATCGCGCCATTGCACTCCAGCCTGGGTAACAAGAGCGAGACTCCGTCTCAAAAAAAAAAAAAAAAAAAAAAAAGGGTAAGATCAACTGGAGTGATCAATGGCAGAGTCAGGAAGGACTTCCAATAAGTTAAAATGGGAAGGTTGAGGACTCAGTTTCGCTGAAAATGTCTTGAGAGAGGTGACGCCTGGAAGCCAGTAGCATGGAGGCTGGGGAGGATAATGGGGAGGTGTAGAAGCGTTTTTGGCTCAGCTGGGGATAGGGCTACTTGGGTGGAACCATTGTCTCATATCTTCTTCCTTTCGCCTCTCCCAAGATGGAGAAGGAGGTGTCAGATTTCATTCAAGACAGTGGGCAGGTCAAGAAAAAGTTTCAGCCAATGAACAAGATAGAGAGGAGCATACTGTGAGTGTCTCTGGGCTGGGGTGGGGATGGAAACGGGTGGCTCGGGGGCCTGAAAGGGCCGGCAGCAGGCTCCTCTAGAGGAGGAGGGCACTAGGCCCCCTCCTGGCTCAAGATACTCTTTCCCCTCTGTTGTCCCATCCCAGACATGATGTGGTGGAAGTGGCTGGCCTGACGTCCTTCTCCTTTGGGGAAGATGATGACTGTCGCTATGTCATGATCTTCAAAAAGGTAAAAAGCCTGAGTTCCTCACTCTCTCCTCTCCCCTTTATAGCCTTATCCCCGCTCCCTGACCAAGGAATGAGATGAAACCTTTGTGTGGACTTTGACCCCATCATTCTGCTCTTCTCCAGGAGTTTGCACCCTCAGATGAAGAGCTAGACTCCTACCGTCGTGGGGAGGAATGGGACCCCCAGAAGGCCGAGGAGAAGCGGAAGCTGAAGGTGAGTTACTTCATTCCTGAGAGGGGTGGGGGTTTGGGTTGGGCCTCTGAGCACCAGTGCCCTCCCCTTCCACTCCTAGGAGCTGGCCCAGAGGCAGGAGGAGGAGGCAGCCCAGCAGGGACCTGTGGTGGTGAGCCCTGCCAGCGACTACAAGGACAAGTACAGCCACCTCATCGGCAAGGGAGCAGCCAAAGATGCAGCCCACATGCTACAGGCCAATAAGACCTACGGCTGTGGTGAGGCCACAGTGCAGCTGGGGTGGCTGGGAGGGGAGCCTAGGATGTGAGGGGAGGGAGTGGAGGCTGAGGCACGGCTTTCTAGGCCCTCCTTACCCTCCTCTCTGCCCCTAGTGCCCGTGGCCAACAAGAGGGACACCCGCTCCATTGAAGAGGCCATGAATGAGATCAGAGCAAAGAAGCGTCTGCGGCAGAGTGGGGAAGAGTTGCCACCAACGTCCTAGGCACCCCGCCCAGCTCCCTTTGACCCCTGGGGCAGGGCAGGGAACACAGAGGGACAAGGCTGCTGCTATTAGAACCCATCCTGTAGCCCCACCTCTGAACCGCCTCCTACCAGCTGTCCCTCAGGCTGGGGGAAAACAGATGTTTTATTTGTCACTGTTGGAGCTTGGATGTGTGTGGGGTGTGTTTGTGTGTGAGTGTGTGTGCGTGAGTGTGAATGCACAAGTGGGTATTTAATCTGTATTGTTCCCCGTTCTTGGAATTTTTTTTCCCATGGGGCTGGGGTTACTTTACATTCAATAAATACTGTTTAACCCAATGTCCTGGTTTGTTTTAACACAGAAAGGTGGGTCCTGGAGCCACTGGTAGGAAAGAAGGGGAATAATTTTCAGTTGAGCAGCATAAAATTGCTGTTTGTATGTGTTGAAGATGGCCAATTGGCACTATCACAGGTTTTTCTGTTTGTTTGTTTTGACGGAGTCTTGTTCCATTGCCCAGGCTAGAGTAGTAGTGTGATCTTGACTCACTGCAACCTCTGCCTCCAGGGTTCAAGTGATTCTCCTGGCTCAGCCTCCTGAGTATCTGTGATTACAGGAGTGTGTCACCATGCCCAGCTAATTTTTTGGATTTTTAGGAGAGACAGGGTTTCACCATGTTAGCCAGGCTGATCTCTTAACTCCTGACCTCAGGTGATCTGCCTGCCTCAGCCTCCTGAAGTGCTGGGATTATAGGCATGAGCCACTGCTCCTGGCCTAGAGGGTTTTATAAGCAGTATTTTAAGAGCGCAGTGGCCGGGCGTAGTGGCTCACGCCTGTAATCCAAACACTTTGGAGACCAAGGCAGGCGGATCACCTGAGGTCAAGAGTTCAAGACCAGCCTGACCAACATGGTGAAACCCCGTCTTTAAAAAAAAAAAAAAAAAAAGTGCAGTCAGGCTGGGTACAGTGGCTCACACCTGTAATCCCAGCATTTTAGGAGGCCAAGGCTAAAGGATCACTTGAGGCCATGAGGTCAAGATCAGCCTGGGCAACATAGTGAGACTCTGTCTCTACAAAATTAAAAAATTGACTGGGTGCAGTGGCTCACACCTGCAGTCCCAGCACTTTAAGAGGCCAAGGCAGGAGGATCGCTTGAGCCCAGGAGTTTTGAGACCAGCCTAGGCCACAAACCTTCTCTACAAAAAAAGAAAATAAAATATACAAAATTTAAAGATTAGCCATGTGTGGTGGTATGCACCTGTACTCCCAGCTAGTTTGCAGGCTGAGGCAAGAGGATTGCTCGAGCCCAGGAGTTTGAGGCTACAGTGAGCTATGATCACATTGCTGTACTCCTACCTGGGTGACAGATGAAGAAGCTGGCTCAAAATAAATATACAAGATTATAATCGCTAAAGTCAAATACCTTGGCTTTGGATCCTAGTCCTGCCAGCTGCTGGGTAAGGCATTTAATCTTTTATGCCTCAGTTTCCTCCCCCATAAAATAAGGATAATTATGGCAGCTATCTGACAGAACTGTCTGAATGATTGCACAGGGCAATATAAGTCAAATATTTAGAACAGTTTCAGATCCTGTAAGCTCCATACGAGAGGCAGCTGCTGTCATCAATCTCATCCTCACAAAGCCCTCATTAGGACTGCAGCCTCACTCCAGTGTCCTCTGCAGACCATTTCAATTCCACAGCCAGCATCCCCCTCGTGGTGATGGCGGGACCCTCCCCACACTGCTTCCCTCTCCTGGAGCTGGCTTCGTGTGTGTGTGTGTGTGTGTGTGTGTGTGTGTGTGATGGAGTGTGTGTGTATTTTTTTGGAAAAAAACCAGAGTCTTGCCCTGTCACCCAGGCTGGAGTGCAATGGCACAATCTCAGCTCACTGCAACCTCTGCCTCCTGGGTTCAAATGATTCTCCTGCCTCAGCCTCCCGAGTAGCTAGGATTACAGGCATCCGCCACCACACCCAGCTAATTTTTGTATTTTTAGTAGAGACAGGGTTTCACCATGTTGGTGAGGCTGGTCTTCAACTCCTGACCTCTTGATTCACCTGCCTCAGCCTCCCAAAGTGCTAGGATTACAAGCATGAGCCACCACACCTGGCCTGGAGCTGGTTTCTTATTCCATCTGCAACTCTTTATTTAGTTTTTTGTTTGTTTTCATTTTTTTGTTCCTCTGAGACAAGGTCTTGCTCTGCAGCCCAAGCTGGAGTGCAGTGGTGTGAACATGGCACACTGCAGCCTTGACCTTCTGGGCTCAAGCGATCCTCTCACCTCAACCTCCCAAGTAGCTGGGACTCCAGGCGTGCACCACCATGCCCGGCTCCACTGGCAACTCTGCAGTTTCATTTAACATATAGCATCTGCTTCCCCCTACCTCCTTCAGAAATGTGAATGCCTCTGTTGTTCTAGATCCACCAGGCTCCTCTCTGAGTCCCTCATCTCCTTTTTGTCTTAGTAGGTTACACATCTATTTGCCTCCCCTCCCTGCCCCTATCTCTCCACCGCCTGTCTTTCCCAGCTCAGTCCAGAAACCAGCATCCCTCTCCTCCCTCCCACAAAGAAGCACACAGCAGTCTTGGTTGGCACCAGTGTTTATTTCAGGAAGCAGGTCTGGAAGACCTGGGTCTGTCCAGTGGAGTCTTGGAGCCTCCAGCTTCTCACTTGGCCTTCGGGTTGCGGAACTTTCGTCCAGCAAATATAGCCTTGTCCCCAAGAGCCTCCTCGATCCTAGAATGCAGGCAAAGTCAGGGCTGCTGCCTTCCAACCCAACAGCCTTCAGTACCCCAATGCCCAGGCCCAATGCTCCCACTGTACCTCATGAGTTGGTTGTATTTGGCCAGACGCTCCGAGCGACAGGGGGCGCCAGTCTTAATCTGATGAGGGAAGAAGGATTTGGAGGGTTGGGTGAGGCTAGAGAGGAGGGGGTTGGACCCGGCCCCAAGGGAGCATTCACCTTAGCGGGAGGAGGCCAGGGACCCCAAGAAAACTTGGTCAGACACTCAGTAGAGAGAAGCTACAAGTACCTGTCCTGTGCAGAGCCCCACCACAAGATCAGCAATGAATGTGTCCTCAGTCTCCCCAGAGCGGTGGCTCACCATCACTCCCCAGCCGTTAGACTGAGCAAGTTTGCACCTGGGTGGGGAGGACATTTGATGAGGACTTCTGGAACCTCCTCAGTGGGAGAGCAGGGTTGGGTGGGGCCTCTCCCTTCTGTTTTGAGTAGTAGGCACTCTGCAGGGAGGGCAGTGACTAACTTTGTTGAGAAGTAGGAGAGGAAAAGACTTATCTTGATTTTGGGCTCTTGAGATGCTGCTGAGAAGAACAGCAGAATCAGAGAGGAATAGTGTGGGGTGGGGGTGAGCGTCATGCCAGGGCCACAGTGGCAAAGCTCTTGGAGTCAGGCCAAGGATTAGTCAAAGCCTTGAGGTCAAGGTGTGGGTAGGTCAGGTGCCAGGAGAAGGGTAAACTTGGAATTAGTGAGTGAGACTGTAGCTGAAATGAACAGAGCTGGGGCAGAGGGAGGCTACGGTGAGCCTCAGGGTCAGGAGGCACTCACGCCTGGATCGATTCAGTCACCGAGCCAATCTGGTTGACCTTCAGCAGCAGACAGTTGCAGGCCTTCTTCTCAACGGCCTGGGCAATCCTCTTGGGGTTGGTGACTGTCAGGTCATCCCCTACAATCTGGATGTCCACTCCCGAGAGGAACGAGGTCCAAGTGGCCCAGTCATCCTGGTCAAAGGGGTCCTCAATGGAGACCACTGGTGGGGGTTGGGAGCAGAGACAGGGCTAGAGGTCAGAAGGGGCCTCATGGAGGGGTGACGCGGCAGAAGAGCTTAAATGGGGATTTCCGTGGGGCTAAGGATAGGAAGGATCCAAGTCGATGGTAAAGCAGGTCACTGACATCAGTATGGTAGGGAGCTGCATGGGACTTGGGCAGGGACACTAGGGCACGTGAGAGCCTCACCAGGGTAGTTCTTGATGAAGCTCTTATACAGCTCTCCGAGCTTCTCCCCAGTGATGTGCCGTGCGGGATCATCAGGTGATTTGAAGTCAAGATCGTACTTCCCATTGCGATAGAACTCAGATGCTGCCACATCCATGCCGATCACCACCTTGTCTGGATAACCAGCTGCCTGGATGGCCGTCTTCAGCAGCTCTAGGGCTGGGAGAGGAGCAAGACAGGACCTGAGACTCCAGTGCCCCCTTGTCTGCAGCCTCCCCTGCCCGTGTGGAGATCCAGGGGGTCTGCCCCCCGGGGTGCTCAACACTGACCCTCATTGTTCTCCAGGATGTTGGGTGCGAAGCCACCTTCATCACCCACATTGGTGGCATCCTTCCCATACTTGGCCTTGATGACCCCCTTGAGGTGGTGGTAGACCTCAGCACCAATGCGCATGGCTTCCTTGAAGGAGCTGGCTCCCACAGGCAGAATCATGAACTCCTGCATGGCCAGCTTGTTTCCAGCATGGGAGCCCCCGTTGATCACGTTGAAAGCCTGAGATGGGGAGAGGGTGCCTGGACCTGGGCAGGGGCATAAGGGCTCAAGAAGGGATGGGGGCAGGGGGTGTTGGGGTGGAAACCTGGCTTCACTACTTATTGGCTCAGTGGTCTAGGATGAGTAATTTTGCTCATGAGCCTCTTTCCTCATTTCTTTTTTTTCTTTTTTATTCTTGAGACAGAGTCTTGCTCTGTTGCCCAGACTGGAGTTGAGTGGCACTATCCGCTCACCACAACCTCTGCCTTCTGAGTTCAAGTGATTCTCCTGCCTCAGCCCCCTGAGTGGCTGTGACTACAGGTACGCACCACCGTGCCCGGCTAATTTTTACATTTTTAGTAGAGACGGGATTTCACTGTGTTGGCCAGGCTGGTCTCAAACTCCTGACCGTGATCCGCCTGCCTCAGCCTTCCACAGTGCTGGGATTACAAGTGTGAGCCACTGCACCCGGCCTCTCTTTCCTCATTTCTATAAAATGGGGATAACACCAACTTCCCTGTAGGATCTTTTGCTGAAAATTAGAGAAATTGAGTGTAAAGTGCTTAGCATGTGCCTGGTATATAATAGCTAACACTTTTATAGCATTTACTACATGCCAGGCACTAAGTACTTGACATTTTAGCTCATTTCGATCTCAAAACACCTATATTAATTGGTATCATTATTAACCCCCATTTTACAGATGGAGAAAGGGACACATAGAGCAGTTAAAGAACTTGCCTAAAACCATACAATAACAGGCAGAGCCAGGATTCAAACCCAGCAATCTCTCTCTAGAGTCCATGCTCTCAGGCAATCTTCCTAGTAACTAACAAGAAATGGTAACATTATTAGTGAGATTAAATTCAAAAGGTTTCCCTTCAGTAAGAAGGCACTGGTTTTAGAAGGGACTCAAGGACTGGGTGTGGTGGCACACACTTGTCATCCCAGCACTTTGGGAGGCTGAGGTGGAGGATCACAAGGTCAAGAGATCGAGACCATCCTGGCCAACATGGTAAAACCCCATCTATACTGAAAATACAAAAATTAGCTGGGCATGGTGGCGTATGCCTGTAGTCTCAGCTACTTGGGAGGCTGAGGCAGGAGAACTGCTTGAACCCGGAAGGCAGAGGTTGCAGTGAGCTGAGATTGCACCACTGCACTCCAGCCTGGGGGATAGAGCAAGACTGTCTCAAAAAAACAAAACAGGGACGTGGCTCACACCTATACTCCTAGCACTTTGGGAGGCCGAGGCGGGTGGATCACGAGGTCAAGAGATCGAGACCATCCTGGTCAACAAGGTGAAACCCCGTCTCTACTAAAAATACAAAACTTAGCTGGGCATGGTGGCGCGCGCCTGTAGTCCCAGCTACTCGGGAGGCTGAGGTAGGAGAATTGCTTGAACTCAGGAGGCGGAGGTTGCGGTGAGCTGAGATCGCACAATTGCACTCCAGCCTGGGTAACAAGCAAAACTCCGTCTCAAAAAAAAAAAAAAAAAAAAAAGGGGACTCAAGAAGATACAAAGAAATGCCAAGATCCTTGGCACAAAGAAACTCTCAATATGATTTGAGGGGTGGGGTGTGGGGTTGGAAAGAGGCAGGAGTTATCGAGCCTAGGATTGGAATGCAAAGGAATGGGGTTATATGGCAGGGAAGGAAGCACAGAGAGGTTTCAGGGAAGGTCTGGATTGTGGAAAAGAGGGAGGGGCTGGACCACAGCAAGAGAGATTCAGTTTCAGGAAATGCTTCTTAGGAGCTCATCTGAAAGGTGAATTTTCCGGCGGGGCATCCCTGGCTGGACAGGGGTGGCTCTAGCAAGGAGAGATCTGGCAGGGGGTGGGGGTGGGCAGTTGCACTCACTGGCACTGGGAGTATGAGGTCAGGGTTCCCAGCGAGATCTGCAATGTGGCGGTACAGGGGGACCCCCTTCTCAGCTGCTCCCGCCTTACATACGGCCAAGGACACGCCCAGGATGGCATTGGCCCCAAACTTGGCTGGAAGGAGGCAAGTGGGAATAAAGGGTGAGAACTTCTGGAGAGTTTGGGGTGGCCAGTCCAGGAAGAAGCCAGAGCTCCAAACCACTGAGCATGAAGAATTGGTTAACAGATCTCTCCCCAATTGCCTGAGCAGCTCTGGGAGCCCCCACCCCCAGGGAACGTCAGCTGCATGTCTGTGTCCACAGCCCGGCCCAGGCCTGGCAAAGGGCAGGCATAGGAAATGCCTGTGGAATGAAGACAAATCCACCCAGTTGTGGTGTGACCCAAAACGGGGGACCCAGAAATAACCCATCAGGCCTCACCCCTGTGGCCTCTTGCCACCTCTCCCACACCTCATCCCTTCCTTACTGCCCCTACCACTAGCCCTTCACTCACACTTATTCTCGGTCCCATCCAGCTCAATCATAAATTTGTCAACTTTTTCTTGATCCACAACACTTAGTTTCTGGAAGGGTGGGTGTGAGAGGGGAGAGCAGAGGTCAGATTTCGCAGAGGTCAGATTTCACAGAAGTCAGGGCACATGCAGCAGGAGGATAAGTGAAAATATCTGGGGGAAGAGGCCCTTGAGGGATGAGGAAGCAGGGGTCCGGGAGGAGGCTGCAGGGAGCAGGATTCTCCACTTGCCTTTTCCAGCAAAGCAGGGCCTAGAGTCTTGTTGATGTGTTCCACAGCCTTCAGGACTCCTAGAGAGGCCAGAGGACGAGGTTTGGATCTCAATCAATCGGGCTTCTTTCTGTGGACCCCAGCTCCTCAAGAGCTTTGGGGTTTCCAGTCCTCTACCCATTGTACACCCATGTCCTAAAGGCTCCTTCTGCACTGGTTTCTCCTTACCTTTTCCCAGATAGCGGGCTTTGTCTCCATCTCTTAGTTCCAGAGCTTCATAGATACCCGTGGAAGCCCCACTGGGCACAGCTGCTCGGAATCGGCCTGGAGCAGGAGGAATTGCAAGATCACAGGGATGGCTGGGTGCAGTGGCTTACACCTGTAATCCCAGCACTTTGGGAGGCCTAGGCAGGTGGATCACTTGAGGTCAGGAGTTCAAGACCAGCCTGGCCAACATGGTGAAACCCCATTTCACTAAAAATACAAAAATTAGCTGGGCATGATAGCACAGGCCTGTAATCCCAGCTACTCAGGAGGCTGAGGCATGAGAATCGCTTGAACCTGGGAGGCAGAGGTTGCAATGAGCCAAGAATGTACCACTGACTCCAGCCTGGGTGACAGAGCGAGACTCCATCTCAAAAAAAAAAAAAAAGGGAGATCACAGGGAGTCCCGTCTACCCCTCAAAGGGCTGAGGTATCCTCTCTGAGCTCAGGGACAGGACGCAGTGCAGAGAGAGACTCCTGTGTCTCCCAGCTTCTAGCTCTGGTGCCAGGTTGGAAGAAGAGAGCTTGGGAAGAAGTCTGAGAAAGGGAACCCCAGAGAAAGGGGAGGATACAGCACAGAAATGAGGGTCAAAGGCCAAAGGGCTGGGGTGTTCTGAGGCAAGCTTATTCAATGGGCCTGGTGTTACCCTTGGCTGTGTGCAGGTCCACCTCCACTGTGGGGTTGCCCCTGGAGTCCAGAATTTCCCGAGCAAAGATTTTCTGCATGGCCATGGCTGCGGGGCAGGAGGTGTGAGTGAGTGTAGACAGTTGATCTCTTAAGGAATCAGAAATCCCTTGCCCTTTAAGAGTCTTCCTCACTCCAAGAAGGCAGGTGCTGGAACTAAAAATACCCTACAAAAAGGTCACAGACCAAAGAGGCAGGCGCAGCCCCCTCCCCCACTCAGAACAGCTCTCATTCCACCCTCTCATCCTAAGATTCCAGGGGCCTCTCATCTGTAACTCCTCGGATTCCACTACTCCCCAAGCCCCCACCTTTCCCACGGCTGCACTCCTGCCTTCTCCTTCCACCCTTCTGGTTGAACAGTCTGTTCTCCATGGCTGGCAGCCTTCAAATCCTTTCTGGTTCTCGTTTTCCTGCTCCCAAATCCTTGTGGGCCCACAATTCCCAGTTAGGCTCCAACTGTAACTGCCCTTCTTTATTCATCCCTGCTGCCCCTCCTCACAGCCTCCTTTCCCTAGATTCTTGGTGCTCCCAGAGTTTGTCCCATCTGCTTGCTCCAGCCGCCCCTTCCCGCAGCTTTTTCTAGCACCCCGAATCCCAGGAGGAAAAAAGCAGAAATGTCCCCTGCTTCCTCCAAGCCAACACCATGTGCACCCTTTACTGCCTCCACCCCCTGGGGCTGGAAGATTCACCCAACCTGGGATGTCTTCGCTGGAGAGCTGGATGGAGCTCCGAGTCTAGGTGGCAGCTGGGACAGTGTCAGCTCACCCTCTCTCAGGCTGCGAATTTATCCTTGAGCCACCCTGTCCCCAGCCAGCCCCGCCTCTCTCTCTCTCCATCCTCCCCGATTCACACTGGGCCGGCAGCCAAGTGCCCACTACAGCCTAAAGCAGAAGCCTCTGGCCCTGGGCACCTGCCCCTTTACCAAAGGTCAACTACTATCTCCCACTTTCTTTCTGTCCCCCAATAACAGTCCCTTCTTTTAATTCCACCCATTGGGAGGAGAAGGGGAGGTGCTTCAGATTAGAGGGTCCCCCCATTCCAGGATTACATTCCCCTTTTGCAAACGTCAAGAAGCATGAGTGACCTTTAGGAAAGGCCAGGAGTAACCTGAGCCCTGCAGGGCTGGGGAGGGGGCCTGGAAGAGGGGCTGCAGGATTGACGTTCACACATGCTCAGATAGCTGGGCGGGCCTCTGCCCTCAGTGGGGGAAGGAACGGGACTTCTGAGCAACTCTGAGGTCTAAAATTGAACCCCTACCCTACTCAGAAGGCGAGAGGGTCTCACCTCTCAGGGTCCTCATAACGGCCATTCTCGGTGCCGCCCCACCCCTACCCTCTCCAGGCCAGCCAGCGCGGGGATGAGTTCGGGGCCAGGAGACGAATTTAGACAGGCCCTTTCGGCTGGCCTGGCGCCCGACTGATAAAGCTGGGAAAGCACTTGTCGCCCGGCGTGGACTCTGTCGTTAAGGAGCCCCTCTCTCCACCGACTGTGGGCGCTCAGCGCACGGTCCCAGCCCATCAAAGAATGGGGTTAAATCGAGAGTGAACAAAAATGAATGGACCGAGGACGGGTAGCCCTTTGTGAACTTCTGAACGCCTAGGGTTCCTCCGGGACCCTGCTCGTAGCACTGCAGAGGTGGATCTCTGCTGTCGGTAGAGCTCTTCATCTTGCCGGCTCTGGGGCCAGTGCAGGGTCCGCCCCGAGATCCTCTGCAGCTATGCCTGCCCCACCTCGGAGGTTCTTCCCGTCGGCGCCCGGGTAGCCCGCGCGGGGTGACTCACCCCCGCCGCCCTCTCCCCACCCCGGCTCCCCGCCCCGCCGGCACGCGCAGCCTCCCAGCCCCAACCCCAGGCCACCTGCCCGGCCACCCGTCCAGTCTCTTCTCTCGCCCCGCCCCTTATCTCGGGCCGCTCCTCCCGGGATTTTTCCACCCCGGGGTAGGGGTGCGGCGGGCCAGGGGTCAGGAGATGGCGGGCGGGGAGCGCCGCCACGTGCCCGGGTGCGGCCCCGCCCAAGCCCGCCAGTGACTCAGCTGCGCGGCTGTCTAGGAACACGGGCTCGAGGGGCGTCGGGGACGGTGGGGTCCAGAGTGGACGCCAGAGCTGCGCGCCACGCTCGGGAGGATGAGAGAGAAAACCAAGTCCCTTTCCGCGCCAGCCGCGTTCCATGACCCGGTGCCCCTAGCCCAGGCACCGGAAGCTGCCCGGCCATCGGCTGCGGGTTCGAGAGGGCTGCTTCACCGCTGCCGCCGCACGGACGTCCCGCCCTTCCCAGGTGGCGGCAGGCGCACAACTGACTGCGAGGAAGCCCAACGGGCCCGAAGTGGAAGGGACTTTCCCCTTCTTGAAAAAGTTGCCATTCTTGCAACTTGAGTATTCTTCCGCCTCGAAAAATAGCCCCGCCTGTTAAGTCCCGCGGGTGTCCGCGCTCAATGACCTCTGCAGACCCAGGCCAAGGGGCACGGCCGGTGATCCAGACATTGCCTGCCCGGGGCGGGCGGGGCTGGGACGTGGGGTGAGGCCCTGGACTACAGCCGATTCAGAGAAGGGACAATTCTGTGGACCGAGAATGGGCACTGATGAACCCAACCTGCACGAGCCAGGCAGACTCTGGGGACAGAAGTGGCCCCGGTGGGTGCCTTCAGCTCTGAAAGCGACTAGGGGACTCCCCTTTGCTTTATTTCTTGAAGAAGTGAAATCAAGGGTCGTGAGGCGGCAGCGCGCACGCCTTTGCCCCCCCCCCGCCGCCTTCCGCCAGGCCGGAGACACGTCCCCAGCCCGCCCTCCTTGCTCGGAGGGTCCACATCGGTTGGGCCAGGCGCGCTCCCGGCTCCAGCCCCGACCGCCCCACGCGCTCTCCCTCCCGTCCCCGGCGCAGGCGCAGGCGCAGGCACAGGCACCCGCGTCGCCGCCGCCGCCGCCGCCGCCGCCGCCCGCCGGTCCTTCCCTTCGGCGGCGGTGGGGGAAGGAGGAGTCATCCAGTTTAACCCTGGGCTCCCCGAACTCTCTTTAATTTGCTAAATTTGCAGCTTGCTAATTCTTCCTCCTTTCTCTTTCCTTCCTTCTTCTGGCTCACTCTCTGCCCCGATAGCAAGGTCTGGTTTATATTCAATGCAAATTGGAGCGAACCCTACCCTTCACCTCTCTCCCGCCACCCCCCTATCCTTCTACACTGCTTTCCATCGAACTCTGCAAATTTTGCAATAGGGGGAGGGATTTTTAAAATTGCCTTTGCAAAGTTCGGCTGTCTGGGTTGGCGAGTGGGGGAGGGAGGGAATGGGGAGTAGGCCACGCCCCCATCGTCCTTTGCAAATAAAAATCTTGGGGGGGGAGGAGCAGGAAGTGGCGGTGCGAGGGCTGCTGCACAGTGAGCAGAGCCGCGGTCCGGACGGCAGCGTGTTCCCCGAGCTCTCCGCCTCCCCCCGCCCGCCAGCCGAGGCAGCTTGAACCCAGCTCGCGGCCCCAGCAGCAGCGCCGAGAGCAGACCCAGTAGCAGCGCCATGGCCGGGTGGAATGCCTACATCGACAACCTCATGGCGGACGGGACCTGTCAGGACGCGGCCATCGTGGGCTACAAGGACTCGCCCTCCGTCTGGGCCGCCGTCCCTGGGAAAACCTTCGTCAACATCACGGTACTGAGGCCTGCGCGGTCCAAGGCACTGGTCGGGCTTGGACCCTAAGGGAGGGACTTGGATGGGGGCGGCCGCGGTGTACGGCGCGCAGCGAGAGGCCCTGACTAGGTGCTTGCCCTGGAAGCGACGCGAATGGCGGCTGCACGTGAGCGGGTCTCTCGGTTGCCCCTAAGTCCTACGCCCCAGGCGGCGGCGCCCATCCCGCCGGGTACCCTGCTTTCCGCGACGGGGCGTTACATCCGGGGCACAGGGCGGGGAGGGGCGCGGCGCCCGGTGCGGCGGCCCACTTCCGCCTCTCCCAGGGTGGGGCGGGCACGCGCCTCAATTTTAACTGGGGATTGGGATCTAGAGAGGCTCCGGGGACCCTCGGCCCCCCAGTTCCTCTTCCGGCCGCCCGCTCGCGCCTCTACCATTGTTCCCCCTGTTGCGGGAGGGAGCCCCAGGCGCGTGGTGTTGGTCCCCTGCCCATCCTCTGTGGGCTCGCAGCCCCTCCCAGCTCCGTTAGAGAGGGCGAGGCCACCACACGCCCCCCCAGCTCAGCACGTTGGACTCAACATTCCTGCGAGGCCAATCCCGGAAGTCCCCTCGCCCTCTCTTCCCGCCATCCGGCGGGGCCTGGAGCAGGGGAACTTTGTGAGAAGTTGTGAGACTGCATAAGCGAAAGAATATGGCTTGACTACCGCTGCTCCCACCACCATCTCCCCTGTCCACACTGCCCGGAAGTGGGGAGGGGGAGCGGAAGTTCAAAAGGGGGGAAGGGGGTTTCCGGGCGGGAGGGGACCGGATGTGGGGGCTTGGGGTGAAAGGGGGAGGGGGAGAAAGGTTCCTGGGGTACCTAGACCCGAGAGGTGGCCTGCTGGGTCTGGCCTCTATCCACCTTTAAAAGTTTTCCAACTTTCCCGGAAAGTCCCCAGGGGTCTGCTTCCTCATCTCAGAGCAGAGATACCTGGAGCTAAACTCTAGGTTACTTGGAGACCCAGGCGTCCGGGCCCTAACAGCGCCTGCAGAACCTTTGACCAAATAAGGGCAAAGTTGCTTCTCTTGCCTTGCCCGCCCCCCTCCCCTCCCCTCTCAGCTTCTGCTTTTCCTGAAGGAGAGTTCTGAGCATCCAAAGGCTCCTCACTTTTCTCACTGACTTTTGGCCCCTTTTATTTCCTGGATTTACTTTCCCTATTAACACCGAGATCTAAATCTCGGTATGTCATCCTTTCCTCCCTGGTCCCATGTTCCAGGTTTGAGAATCATGATGTTTTTCTGGACTAATGTCCCACAGTCCTAAGAGTTTCTCCCATTTCATTGATGTGTACTGAGCACATAACCTACACTTCTCCTGGGGTAGGGGGGATTCTCACTCTCAGAAGTGGAAGACAGATGGGTCTTTGGAGAACAAGGTGGGAATCTTAGTGCACTGACTAACCTGATGAGTGCTTGGTTCCTCTTCCAGCCAGCTGAGGTTGGTGTCCTGGTTGGCAAAGACCGGTCAAGTTTTTACGTGAATGGGCTGACGCTTGGGGGCCAGAAATGTTCGGTTATCCGGGACTCACTGCTGCAGGATGGGGAATTTAGCATGGATCTTCGTACCAAGAGCACCGGTGGAGCCCCCACCTTCAATGTCACTGTCACCAAGACTGACAAGAGTGAGTTCCTGAGTCTTACCCTTCCTGTACTTCAAAGATCTCTAATGTACTGCCTTCCGGTAATCGTTAGGGTGCTTTTTTGTGTGATTCCCCAATATGACGGGAGTCAGACGAGTGTTCTGCTCCCTGTCTGCTGGATGCTGGAACATGGGATAGTCCCTCCAGTACTGTCTCAGTTCCTCATGTAATTCGACGTTGTTGAACTGCCATTACCTCTTAAATTCCTTCCTGCTTTGAGCTCAGATTAGAAACTGTTTTCTAGGAGTATATGTAGATTGTTGGGGTCCTAAGTCATCATTTGGCTCATATCTTGATCTCTTTTGTTAGAACCTGGAGGTGGCATGCCCATCCACAGCCATTTCTAGGCTGAACCATCTATCAGCCTTTGACCCCTAAATTTTAGTTTGTTCCTTTCCAGCATTTAAGCTTGATTTTCCCCTTTTGAAAAGCCTTATTGTTTCAGGGTGACTGACAGCCTGCCTGTGTGTGTGTGGTGTGTGTGTGTGTGTGGTGGGGGGGTGGTTTGGGAGAGATGAGGTTGGGTTACAGCCCCCAGGGCTGGACAGCTGCTGAACAGCTGGCAGGGGGTGGAATTGTGACACCTGGGTCCCAGCCTCCTTTCTCTTTCCTCCTCCTCCAGCGCTAGTCCTGCTGATGGGCAAAGAAGGTGTCCACGGTGGTTTGATCAACAAGAAATGTTATGAAATGGCCTCCCACCTTCGACGTGCCCAGTACTGACCTCGTCTGTCCCTTCCCCTTCACTGCTCCCCACAGCTTTGCACCCTTTTCCTCCCCATACACACATACACCATTTTATTTTTTGGGCCATTACCCCACACCCCTTATTGCTGCCAAAACCACATGGGCTGGGGGCCAGGGCTGGATGGACAGACACCTCCCCCTACCCATACCCCTCCTGTGTGTGGTTGGAAAACTTTTTTGTTTTTTGGGTTTTTTTTTTTTCTGAATAAAAAAGATTCTACTAACAAGGTGCTGTGTGATTTGAGCTTGGGTGTCAGAATGGGAAAGGCACTGTGACTTGCCTCCTTTAAAAGTGGCTTGGGAGCAGGAAGGTTGAAGCACTACAAGCTACAGCGATTTAAGCTTCTGGCCAGGTGGCCCTGCCCCTCCACAGTGGCATTTCCAGGCCTAAGTCCTCAGTGTGCTCTTCGAATTGGTGGATAATGGAATAGGGCCATCTGGATCAGAGAATGGGTCCAGGCCTGCAGGCAAGGCAGGGCCAGTTGAGTCATCCTTGTGGGTGGGGCTCCCCTTCTGAGTCATAGCAAATTCGTGCTGGGGCTGTCCCCATGACGATAGGTTAGTGTCTCCCAGCATTCCCTTGCTCCTTAAGGCTAAAGGATGATTACCCCAAAGAGTTAAGTTCACTGGTGTGAGAATGATCTCACCCTTCCTTAGTCCACAAAAACAATTTTATTAACCCAAGAAGTGAAGACCCAGTCCCTTTGCTTGTCCCAGACCACCCGAAGGCCCCTCAAAAGGATAGGTCTGGGTAAGGGAGAAGCTTGGGATGGAAATGTCACCTATCCCTCAACTTTGAAGACTGGAGGGAAGAAAATGTCTGTGCAAATAGGTCACCACTGTGTGTGGTGGGGAGGACGGTTACTAGACCAGGATAACAGGTGAAGAGGAGGGAGGAGAGGATGGGGGATCTGTTGAAGGCCCAGGAAAAACAAGGGGAGCTGGGGCTAAGGAACCAAAGGAACTGGGAAGAGAGGGGCTGGAACCCAGAAGTGGGGTCCTTTCTGAGGCAGGGTGGTCCCTTGGCTCCGCTTCTTCATCACCCTCCTCTTGCCCCTGAGTTTCTTCCTCTTGCTCTTCATCCCCAGGACCCCGATGAACAGGCTGCTTGCAGATGGGGCAGGTCTTCCGGGTCTGAGTGAGCCAGGGGTCGACGCAGCGGCTGTGGTAGGCTGCAGAGAGGAACAAAGTGAAACGCCTAGAGGCTGCCAGTGGCATAGGGGCATGTGCAGACAGTGAGGGCCTCACCATGAGCACAAGGGAGTATCCGCAGCTTGTCCCCATCCTCATATTCGTCCAGGCATATGGCACAGACATCATACTGGTCTCCTGGGACAGGAAGAAAGAAATCAAGTCCTTCACTGAGCCATCATGAACCAGGGCCCTTAATTCATTAAGGCTTTTAAAGCCTTGCAAAAATTTTCCCTTGCCTACAAAGCCAGTGAAAAAGCTGACAGGTGGACAGGATAAGGTCAGGGCAGAACATGGAAGGATTTGGGGCTAGAAGGGACAAACTAAGACAAGCAGAGGTAAGAAGGGAAGTGGGTTTTTGGGGAGGTGTGAGGGTGGAGAGAGGGAGTGAAAGGAACGGAAATGGGCAGGGCTTCTGCCATAGCCTTATATGGGCACTGGAGGCCCCAGGGCCTAAAGCCCCAGCCCCTTGGTACCTGTTTCTTCCTTTCTAACAGAATCCTCCCCATTTCTCCCATTTTTCTGCTCTCTCTACATCCCTTATAAGCAAAGTCTGTCCCTCTATTGTTTCCTCCAATTATTTCACTTAATCATCTTTGCTTGCCATCTCTTCTATTCCATCTCCTCTCCCATCTTCATTGTGAGTAAAAAGAGAAGAAAAGATGGCATCTCAAGCTGAAACCTTCTCACTGCGATCTGTCTTTTTATTATTTTGAGACAGGGACTCCCTCTGTCACCCGGGCTGGAGCACAGTAGGGCAATCTCAGCTCCCTGCAACGTCCACCTTCCTGGTTCAAATGATTCTCCTGTCTCAGCCTCTCAAGTAGCTGGGACTACAAGCATATACCACACCCAGCCAATTTTTGTGTTTTTTATAGAGACATGGGTATTGCCATGTTGCACAGGCTGGCCTGGAACTCCTGGGGTCAAGGGATTCACCCACCTCAACCTCCTAAAGTGCTGGGATTTTTTTGTTTCATCATGTTGCCCAGGCTGGTCTCAAACTCCTGGGCCGAAGCGATCTGCCCACCTCAGCCTCCCAAAGTGCTGGGATTACAGGCACTTAGGATTATGTGAGCCACTGTGCCCGGCCACTGCTATCTTTGTACACCCTATCTTCTGGGCTCAAAGTCCTTCAGAACCAGGTAAACGGTGGGAAAAGCCCTTTTCTCCCCTAAGCCCCTCACCCTTCTGATAGTCATGTGTAGGAATCTGTTTCAGTTGCTCTTTGGTAAGTCGATTCCGCTGGAGCCGTTTCCGGTGCTGGATACAACGAACTATCTGGGGGAAGGGGGAGTGGATAGACAAGGCTTAGGAACAAAACTAGACAATCTAGGACAAACCATTCCCACCTCCCAACTCCAAATCCAGTCTGGCCTCATAGGCCTCAGTGCTTCCCATTGTGTTCCCTTAGCTACTCACCATTACTGCTCCCATGGCCAAAACCAGCAGTCCCACAATCCCTGTGAAAGGGATGAGATAATAGCCCAAGGGGAAGGTATTGTCTGGAACCAGAAGCACACGAGCCCTGGGGAAAGGATGACCAGTCTTAGCAGGGCGAGAAAGGCAAAGGGAGGAAAAAAAAGGGACAAAGTAGCTGGCTCTGTACAAAGCCCATGGGTGGGGAAGGGAATGGGAAGAAAGAAGCAGGGAAGGAAGGACAGGAGGCTGAATGGTTGAGGCAGTGAGGAGGTTCCATGCAGGTTGGCATGGAACTGCTTGCTGAAGGAAGAATGGGAAGGAGGCACATGTCCTACCCCTTCTCGTAGACAAAGAGGGCACGCAGGTACTCGGAGCTTCTCTCCCCAATAAATACAGATGGGATCCAGATCTGCTGCTGGATTTCCTCTGCAGGGATCAAAGTATTACTTCTGGGGACTCAAGCTTCTACTCAATCCTTTGGGAACCCCAGCATCTGGCACTTTGACCCTGCCCCACCTAAAGTATTGGCTTCTTTTCCTGAACCCTTCAGCCTTCCCACAATCTCTGTGTCCTACTGAAAGCCCAGCTGTCTAGATTCCCTCAGCCTTACCACTATTCCACACCATGTTCAGGAGTTCATTGGAATTCACATTGTGTACTACAGCGGCACCATATCCAGCCTTCTGGGCATTTAGGACCTAGGGAGACAAGGCAGAGGACAAGGAGCCATCATGGGCCTTAGCTGTCTCCATTCCTGGTGCCTTTTGTACCCTCAGCTGCCCAGCTCCCACTCCACATTCAGCAACCTTGAGATCAAAGTTGCAGTCGTATCTTCGAAGCAGCGCAATAAAGACTGACCCATTGACCGGGGCTGGGGGTGGTGGGGCAATGGGGCTGCAGGCATTGTCTGGGTGAGCCTCCACAAGGAATCCCTAAGGGATTGAAGCAAACAACAGTTAGATTTCTCCTCCCTAGGTTCTATAGCGCCTACACACCAAACACACCAGCCCCACGTGCTGCACATCCTCTATCCTCCCTTCCGTCTCCTTCCTGGGGGCTAAGCATCCCACCCGTACAATCTTCTCTTAGCCTCCTGAAAAGGCGATGACATAACAACATCCCCTCACCACTCCCATCGTCCTTCTCGCTGTCCAGATGGGCTCATCTGTATACTGCAAACTAATGCAATTATTTTGTCTTCTAATATTTCGATTGTAATTCAATTCTCTAACCACCCATGTCACTTTCTCTCAAGTTGTTTCACAGTCCCCTCTCCAGCACATATTCATACAGAACACACTCCTCCCTTCAATTTTCTTTTTTCTTTTTTTAGATGGCGTTTTGCTCTTGTTGTCCAGGCTAGAGTGCAATGGTGTGATCTTGGCTCACCGCAACTTCCACCTCCTGGGTTCAAGCAATTCTCCTGCCTCAGCCTCTGGAGTAGCTGGGATTACAGGCATGTGCCACCACGCCCGGCTGATTTTGTATTTTTAGTAGAGACAGGGTTTCTCCATGTTGGTCAGGCTGGTCTCGAACTCCTAACCTTAAGTGATCTGCCTGCCTCGGCCTCCCAAAGTGCTGGGATTACAGGTGTGAGCCACCGCACTCGGTTTTGTGTGTGTGTGTATGTGTGTGAGAGAGAGAGACGGAGTCTCGTTCCATCGCCCAGGCTGGGGTGCAGGTGCACTCACTGCAACCACAACCTCCCAGATTCAAGTGATTTTCCTGCCCCAGCCTCTCGAGTAGCTGAGACTACAGGCACATGCCACCACGCCTAGCTAACTTTTGTATTTTGAGTAGAGACAGGGTTTCACCATGTTGGCCAGGCTGGTCTTGAACTGGGATTACAGACATGAGCCACCAAGCCCAGCCTCTTCAATTTTCTAATTAACCATCTCACAAACAACTCGACTGCTATCTATGGCCCAACTGAGTTCTTGCTATGTGGCAGTCTTTGGGATGAAGTATTACAAAAATTGCTTATCGAATTTAATCTTCACAGTAACCCTAGGAAAACTTCCATTATCCCATTTTACAGCAAACCAAATTAAGGCTCAAAGAGAAATTAACTTGCCCAAGATCATACAACCAATAACAAGCTCCTGAGACTCTCCATATAAGAACCTACTGGTCCTGCCTTTGTCTACTTTCAGTCTCTCTGACAAGCTCGGAGTTCCGGGGGTAGAAACTTTGTCTTCTCCCTCTAGAGTCTGGATTTCACACTAGACGTGCTCAGTTCCTAACTTGACTTTCCTACCTCCAGTTTCACCCAGGACAAACCTCCCCAACCCCAGCCCAGGATGGAAGATTTGCTAAATATGAAGGAAAAAAAAAAAAAGAAAATCACCTGGAGTCCCTCCTGGCTCAAGGTAGCCCCAAATAGAGCTGGGAGGTCTGCAAAGTCCATGCTGGCATTATGGTCCGAGGTCTGCGGATAAAAAAGGCCATGTTCCCCCTCACCCTGCAAACCGTCCCTTCAGCGCCCTTTCCCCATCCGTCCCTCGGACTCACCGCTCGAATGAGCCCCCGGATGGGAGCCGCTCCCCACAGCACAGCGGCCACAAGCACAGGAAGCGGGAAGGTTGCAGGGTGCATGGCAGCGGGAGGAGAGAGGCCAAGGAGGCCGCGCGTCCTGAGCAGAAGCGGAGTTCTGCGCCCTCCCTGCCCCTCCTTTAAGATCCCAGGGGTCCAATCACCCCCAGGTCGCACTTCCCAGCTACATGGGGGCGCCGGGGAAAGAACCCCGACTCAAAGAATGAGATATCCAACCAGTTTAGTGGAGCTGGGTAGGAGGCACTAAATGTATCCTTTTCTGGTAAGGGAATAAGACTGGGAAACGGGACGGAGGCTAACACAGCTGACAGAAAAACTTCGGGAAGGGTTGGGGAGCTCAAGAAGGTGGGACTTCCGGCTAGGTGGGCCGGGTTCCCAGCCTCTGGAAAAGGGCTTCCGGTAGAGAAAGTCCAGCCGCTTCCAGCATTGGACGCTTGAGATGAAGGACTTCCGGTCCTAAAAAGCCGGTTAAAAAAGGTTAGCGATGGAGGGAGTGCCTGTGGAGATGGAAGAAGCACCGGTGGCCCAGAAGACGACCTAATCGTTTCCTTGTAAAGATTCCCGGAAACCTGGAGCCGCCTAGTTTACAAACCTCTCCTCCCTCTGGTCGCCGCTGCTCCAAATCTCGCGAGAGTGCTCACCACCTCCCCCGTCCCCTCGTAGCTGACTGCTTGTTGAGTCTACCGCGAGAGCTCTTCTATTCTGTCGCGCCGTACTCACTCGATCTCGCGAGACCTTCAAACAAACTCTTCTGTTTTCCCGCGATTCCAATTCGGTGAAAACTATGCCTTTCCTCTGGCTTCCTAAATCAGCCACACCCCTCCCCGCACGCATCCCTCAAACTCCTCCTTCAGCACCGCCTTACTCCCGGTCGCCTTTGCGCTGCGCGCCTGCGCACGCGCCCGCTTCCAGCGGGTGACTGACCTGAGAGCTGGAGGGGCGTGCGCGCGCCCTCCCCCTGTTGCGCGCGCGGTGTCACCTTGGGCGCGAGCGAGGTCGCGCGCACACGGGACCCGGAGCCGAGGGCCACTGAGTGGCGATGGCGGCGACGGCGAGTCCCGCTGCCGGCGGGATGGACGGGAAGCCCCGTACCTCCCCTAAGTCCGTCAAGTTCCTGTTTGGGGGCCTGGCCGGGTAAGCTCAGGCCCCAGGGATGGGAAAAGAGGACGAAGGGATGGGCGCAAGGAACCGGGCCCGGTTCATCTCTGGGTCTCTTGCAGTGAACTGTGCCGGCACGGGATCAGAGCAATCTCCAGCGTATTGCGAGTTCCCTGTTGGGCTGCCAGGGGCCCGTTGCAGGGCCCCTTCTGGACTGCATGCAGGGTCGTTGCACAACCCCCGCAGGGCTCCCTGAGTTTTCCAGCGCATTGCTAAGCTCTGCCGTGCTACCTGGGGTTCCAGGCCATTAAATGGCTCCTGCAGGACTACCTTGAGTCCTAAGTCTTGGATGGCCCCCTCCTCCGCTCCCTGTGTCGGACTGTGTGCAATCCCAGGCCACTGTTTGACTGTCATGAAGCTGCTTGGAGCAGTTTCATTGCATGGCCCTTAAGGACAACTAGACTTTTCAGACCCGTTGCACTTGGTGTACATTAGACTCTCATACACTGCTCATCAGCATCCTGATTCTTGAATCGTGTGGCAGGCCCTGATCTTTGTAACCTTTTGCTGTCAGGCTCCAGTGGGCATTGGTAGATCTGAAACACCTGGCCCTTCACCTCTGTCTTTCCCCAGGATGGGAGCCACAGTTTTTGTCCAGCCCCTGGACCTGGTGAAGAATCGGATGCAGCTGAGCGGTGAAGGGGCCAAGACTCGAGAGTACAAAACCAGCTTCCATGCCCTCACCAGCATCCTGAAGGCAGAAGGCCTGAGGGGCATTTACACCGGGTAATGGGGCCTCAGGATGGGAAGTAGGCTATGGGTTGGCAGCTCCAGATCTTGGCCTGATGTGCTGACCCCTCTGCTCCTCAGGCTGTCAGCTGGCCTGCTGCGCCAGGCCACCTACACCACCACCCGCCTTGGCATCTATACTGTGCTGTTTGAGCGCTTGACTGGGGCTGATGGTACACCTCCTGGCTTTCTGCTGAAGGCTCTGATTGGTATGACTGCAGGTGCCACTGGTGCCTTTGTGGGAACACCAGCCGAAGTGGCTCTTATCCGCATGACTGCCGATGGCCGGTGAGTTCCAAGTCTGAGCCTAACCCCAGCCCCATTCCCTGGAGTCTAGAGTGAAAGGATCAGTATTTTATGCTAGATCTAGAGGAGAGCATTTACCTGTTCTGGCCTTCCTTTCTTTGCTCCTGTGGGCTATCCTGATCTTGACCTCTTCCTGCCTTCTCACCAGTCTTCCAGCTGACCAGCGCCGTGGCTATAAAAATGTGTTTAATGCCCTGATTCGAATCACCCGGGAAGAGGGAGTCCCCACACTGTGGCGGGTGAGTGAAAGGGCTAGAGACTTGGGGGATGTGAGGTCAGGTTTTAGTGATTTCTGACTCTTCCCCTGCTCCCCTACCTCCAGGGTTGCATCCCTACCATGGCTCGGGCCGTTGTCGTCAATGCTGCCCAGCTCGCCTCCTATTCTCAGTCCAAGCAGTTCTTACTGGACTCAGGTGAGACCCAGAGCTGGGCCCTTAGCTCCCAACCTGGCCTGAGCCACCTCTGAGCTGACTGCCACCCCTGCTTCACCTCCCCCAGGCTACTTCTCTGACAACATCTTGTGCCACTTCTGCGCCAGCATGATCAGTGGTCTTGTCACCACTGCTGCCTCCATGCCTGTGGACATTGCCAAGACCCGGTGAGTGTGCAGGCCTGAGTCTGGAGATGGGTGGGAGGGTTTCCTTTCGGTCTCTCATGCCCTTGTCTCCTCCCCTTCAGGATCCAGAACATGCGGATGATTGATGGGAAGCCAGAATACAAGAATGGGCTGGTGAGGAAGCTATTCTGGGGGACAGGGAGGGGGTGTCAGATGCCCTGGGAAAGCTGCGAAGGCAGCTGGGTAAGGGGAATGGGGCCCTAGAGTCCAGGTCCTAGCCCCAGCACCCTGCCTGTCTGTGTGTCTAGGATGTACTATTCAAGGTTGTCCGCTACGAGGGCTTCTTCAGCCTGTGGAAGGGCTTCACACCATACTATGCCCGCCTGGGCCCCCACACCGTCCTCACCTTCATCTTCTTGGAGCAGATGAACAAGGCCTACAAGCGTCTCTTCCTCAGTGGCTGAAGCGGCAAGGGGCACCCACTCATCTGTTGCGCCTACAGCCACTGCGCCCTGGGGACCTGGGCTCTGCTGCCCTGGACCCCTGTATTTATTTCCCCTCCACAGTGTGGTTTTTTTCTTCTGTGGTAAAGGACTTGGTCTATTCTACCCCCTGCTCTAGCTTGCCCTGCTCGTCCTGATCCTGTGACTTCTCTGTCCCTGGCTATTCTTGCGGGGAGCTGGAAAACTTCTTCAGGATTTCTGTCCTCCCCTTGGATGTTAGTTTCAGGGCATACAGGACAGCAGAAAGATCCTCCTTCTCAGTGGAGAAATCAAGGCAGAGCTGAGGGGACAGGGAAGAGCAGAAGCTATCAGGATGGCGAAAGGGGCTACAGGGGGAGATGTGGCCCTTCCTCCCCTTCATTGAGGACTTAATAAATTGGATTGATGACACCAGCCCCAAATCTGGAGAGTCTGAGGGGTGACTAGGAGAGGGGAGGAGACTGGACAAAGAAGCTGGTGCCCCTGGAGAATAGGAACTGGAGGTTTTTTTTTTTTAAATGACTCGGTTCCAATGAAGGAACTGGAGTTTTTAAGAAAAATTAAAGAAAAAGCACCTGCAGGTTTTGTGCAGGTGCTGTGTAAATCTGTCGTGCTACAGCAGCTGACAGGGCCAGGAAAACTCAAATCCCAGGCCCGGTGTGTTGCCTCTAGCCACTTGCCCAAGAATGCCACAGATGCACAGATCATCTCACATAATCCTCAGGAAAAGCCCCTGGGTCTAATGACTGCTTCTGCAGCCTAAAGAGGGAGGAAATAAAGAGACTCTGAGAGAAGTCTCAGAGAGGAGACCATTGCGGGCTGGAGCCAGTAGGGGTGGAGGGCCAGGGCTTATGAGGGTGGGAACTGGAAGCTTGAGGAAAGGGGGATACTGGCCAGAGACCAGATCCGGGTCCTTGGGTGGGGAGAGTGAGAACCTTATCCGTTTCTTTAGAAGCTAGAGATGTGTGGTTCCCAGGCCCAGCCCTCAAAGAGCCTTAAAACCTCTTGGGGGCATAAAAGAGCTTGGGAAGGTCAAATTGAGGAGTGCTGGCCAGGCCAGGGGACAGGCAGGCAGCAGGTGGGAGCTGTCCCTTTGGCAGAGCCTCATCAGCAGAAGAGGTGGAGCTCAGCATCCTGGCTCTCCTGTTGCTGCTTCTGTGTACACTATGTCCTGGGCCTTGGTGGCTATTGTGAGACACCTGAAGCCTAGACCTTGTACTTAAGGAGTTCCTGATCCAGAAGACAAGATTATGCAGGAGCAGATTGGGAAACGGAGTGTAGCAATAGTGGTGCAGGGTAACCAGGAGCACCTGCCCTCACCTGGGAGAAGTGACTCACACATTGAGTGGTTAGACTGGCTGGGGATGGGGCAAGGACAGCACACCTGGCTGGACTGAGGGTAAAGGCTTAGAGTAAAACACTCGGGGAGCAGGTGATCTATAGGTTTGTGATATTTGGAGCACAGGCTGTGTGGTATCTGCCTTCAGAGATGGCGCTGGGCTGTCAGGTTGTGTCAGCGCGTGGCGCTCTCTGACTGCCAAGCTCAGGAGTTGGTCCTCTACCTGGGAAGAGATGCAGTCAGACTTCACATCCTTCCAGGACCATTGGAGAGGGATGGGGGTCTCCATGGTCCCATTCTCTGGGCCCCCAAGCCCTGGATTGGGCTGGAGACAAGGCAAGAGAGGAAGCCACACCAATGTGTTTAGGGAATGCAGGATCTCTGAGAAGAGAAATAGGGTTCCATTTGCCTGTGTCCCAGCCTGAGAGTAGGAAACCCAAGACCGTTCAGTCACACCAAGATGGTGCATGCTGCAGGGTCCACCCCTTGCTGTCCTGCTGACCTGGGCAGTGAGGAGAGCCGCACTTCTGAGGCTGCAGGTGCAAGCAGGAACTCACTTTTGCTCCAGTATTGCAGGCTACTGGCAGATAGGTCTCAGCAGTTGCTACTAAACTTCAGGGAGACAAATTTTGAGCTGGATCTGATGCCTGGGGTGGCCTGGTGGGTGACCACCCCTGGAGGAGAGAAGAAGGCAGCCCAGGTAGGGGAAGTGTAGGCTATAACTGGAAGTCTATTTAATGAGTAGTTGTGACCAGGGTAGGGGCAGTTGGGACCTTGTGAATTCTCATGACAGGTGTCCCAGACATTTCACCAAAAGAAACCAAGTTGTTTTGAGACAGGGTCTCACTCTGTCACCCAGGCTGGAGTACAGTGACAAAATCACAGCTCACTGCAGCCTCCATCTCCCAGGCTCAGGTGATCCTCCCACTTCAGTCTCCCAGGTACCTGGGACCTCAGGTGCAAGCCGCCAGACCTGGCTAATGTTTCGTATTTTTTATAGAGGTGGGATTTTGCCATGTTGCCAAGCCTGGTCTTGAACTCCTGGGCTCAAGCAATCCACCCGTCTCTGCCTGCCAGAGTGCTGGAATTACAGGTGTGAGCCCCTGCACCCAGCCAGAAACTAAGTTTTTGTTTTGTTTTGTTTTGTTTTGAGACAGAATCTCACTCTGTTGCTCAGGCTGGAGTCCAGTGGTGCGATCTCTGCTCACTGCAACCTTCACCTTCCAGGTTCAAGCGATTCTCCTGCCCCAGCCTCCCGAGTAGCTGGGATCACAGGCATGCACCACCACACCCAGCTAATTTTTGTGTTTTTAGTAGAGAGAGGGTTTTACCATATTTGCCAGACTGGTCTCCAACTACTGACCTCAGGTGATTCACCTGCTTTGGATTCCCAAAGTACTGGGATTACAGGCATGTGAGCCACCACACCTGTTTTGTTTTATATATAACATTTTGTTATATATATATATATGTTTTGTTATACATATATTTATTATTTTGTTTTATTTTTTGTTTTTTTGAGATGGAGTCTTGCTCTGTCACCAGGCTGGAGTGGAGTGGCACCATCTTGGTTCACCACAACCTCCGACACCCTGGTTCAAGTGATTCTTCTGCCTCAACCTCCCAAATAGCTGGGATTACAGGCACACGCCACTACACCCAGCTAATTTTTGTATTTTTAGTAGAGACGGGGTTTCACCATATTGACCAGGATGTTCTCCATCTCCTGACCTCGTGATCGGCCCACCTTGGCCTCCCAAAGTGCTGGGATTACAGATGTAAGCCATCATTTCTGACTCTAAAATTATTTTTTATTATACAGATAATATACAATAATGGTAGAAAACTAGAAAATGCTAAACAGGGAAAAAGAAAATATTTGTAACATCCAGACACAATCAGTGCTCACATCCTGATAAACCACTTTCCAGATCTGTGCATAGATGCCCCATGCAGCATAGGGAGCTTTGTTCTGTGACCCACCCAACTCCATGTCACTATCCCTCCTGCTTTACTAGGACTGAATTTGTGTACCTGTGGTGTGAAGAGAGGGCTTCTGATACAGGAAAAGGAATTAAGACCTCCCCATGACCCCATGTTTCTTACTCACCCAACCCCAGCCAGATCCCAATAGGAGAGCCCATAGGAGCCTCTCCCAAGGTCCCCAAACTTCCCACCCTCAGAGGCTGTGACCAGAGTACCTAATGCTCACTGTGCCCAGCAGGTCCTGACCACGACCCTGACTCAGAGCTGAGGGCCTTCTTCCTGCCACTAGAGGCCCCATTCGCCCATTAGGCCGTACCCACAGGAAGAGGCTGGAGCGGAAAGTGGGGAGCGCTCCTTGAAGGAAGAGCAGCCAGGCCCGGGGCACTGTCACTTGCCTTCCTCTCTGCAGCTCCAGATGTGTGGTTTGCGTGGCTGTGGTCAGAGCAACACCCTCGCTGGAGTCCAGGGCCTGTGGTTTCACATGCCCAACCCAGGTCAGCAGCAGGATGAGGACCACACAGGCCAAGAACAGCCAGAGGAGACCCAAGACATAGAAGCCCAGTGGGAGGAGGCAGCAAAAGTCGGGGTGGAGAAAAGGGTCATTTCTAGAGCTGTCAAAATGCCCTTGGGCCACCCCACGGACCTTTGGTTGCTTCTCAAATTCAGGGATGTTTTTTTTGGTGGATTCTAAGAGTGAGATGGGTTTTGTGGTAGTTAAGAATATGATGGTTTTTGGGGTGGTCAGTGTTGTGGATTTTGGAGTGGTCAGGCTTGAGATGCGCTCTGGGGTGATCAGGATTGTGGCAGGCTCTAGGGTGTTCAGGCTTGTGGCAGGCCCTAGGGTGGTCGGGCTTGTGGCGGGCCCTGGGGTGGTCGGGCTTGAGGCGGGCCCTGGGGTGGTCGGGCTTGAGGCGGGCCCTGGGGTGGCCGGGCTTGAGGCGGGCCCTGGGGTGGCCGGGCTTGAGGCGGGCCCTGGGGTGGTCGGGCTTGTGGTGGGCTCTGGGGTGGTCGGGCTTGTGGTGGGCTCTGGGGTGGTCGGGCTTGAGGTGGGCTCTGGGGTGGTTGTACTTGTGGTGGGTTCAGTAATGGATTTTGGAGTTTTGGAGAATGTGGTGAAATCTAGGGTCCATCTAGGTGGGAATGTAGTCTGCTTCTTAGTGGATTCTTGGGTTGGATGCAAGGAGGTCATCTGACTGTCTAGAGAAGCAGTAGACCATGAGTAGAATAGACCCCTGTGGGTTGTATGGGCTTTGGTGGGGAACTTGACCACAGTCCTTGTGGCACGCACCTTATCATTCTCAGTGTCCTCTTCCGTGTAGTCATCATATAGGTCTTCGTCATCTCCATCACCAAGGGTGGGGCATTCCTTCCCTGGGTATCTGTAGATGGAAATCTTATCTGAATTGTCACACTGCACACTGGTCACGTTGGAGGTCATGGCCTTGACGTCCATACCTTGCTTCCATACGTAGACATTTTCAGCATTGTCCTGAAGCCAGCGACGAAAATAGAGGATCTCACAGTTACATAACCAGGGGTTCCCATGGAGAAAGGCAAAAGGCAGGAGGTGGTCCCCAAAAAAGCCCTTTGGTATTGTGCGCAGCAAGTTCTCTTGAAGGAGAAGGGTGTCGAGATTCTCCAGCCCATTCAGGAGCCCAGGGGGCAGCTCAGTCAAGTTGTTGTTAGCCAGACTGAGTTTCTCCAGCTTGGGTGTGGGCATCAGGAGCCCTGCGGGCAGAGTCTTCAGCTCATTGCCTTTCAGGTAGAGCTCTTGGAGGTGGCCAAGACCACGGAAGGCACTAGGAGATAGCGAGGTCAGCTGGTTGAAGGAGACATCCAGGATAGTGAGAGCAGGCAATGCCTGTCCTAGGAAGGGCAGGCTTTGCAATTTATTGTGGGATAGATCTAGGGTCCCCAGCAATGGCAGCGTCCCATCAACCTGGAGCTTGGTCAGCTCACACTGATCTAGGTACAGCTGAGTGAGGTGAGTGAAAGGCACCAGGGATGCCATGGAGAAGCTATACAAGAGGTTCTCACTCAAGTGGAGGATGGTTGCGTCTCTCGGCAGGTCTGAAGGCAGCACTCTCAGATTCCTCTTGTCACAGTTCACTTCTAGGTGGCTGGCCACTTTGGACACCTCACAGGTGGGGTGGGGGTGTAAGGGGCTTGGCAGCAAGAGCAGCAAGAGGAGGAGAGGCATGGGGACCTGTGGGCAAGGGGGCCTTGAGTGGACCCCTCCAGCCCCTGGAAGCATTCCCCCAGGTCCCAGGTCCCTTCCCCCTGCAGCTTTGCTTCCTGAAACAGCTTCCACACCTCCCATCCTCCCCACTCCCCTCTCCCACCCTTGCCAGCAGAGCCTAAACTACTAGCTCCACCCCAGACCCTTCTCCTGCCCCAGCTCCAACCCCGGCTTACAGGCAGGCAGAAAGACCTCCGAAGGCACACAGAGCGTCTTCTAGGGTGTCACTCGACTCAGTCCTTCTCTCTTCTAGCCCCTCAGAAGACTAAGCCAGTGTCAAGGAAGGGGATAGGGGTGAGGAAGAAATGCAGACCTGATAGGGCTTCCAGTGACCTGGAATTCCTCAGACACAAGCCCTTATCACCTCACTCCACAGCTTTCCCCCAAGCCCTCTTTGTGGTTCTCTCTTCCGCTTTCCTTTTACACAGGGGAGATGGGGGTGGACTCCTCCAAACACAGCCTTCCACCATCTTTTAAAAACCTCTCCAGGGCCAGGCACAGTGGCTCACACCTGTAATCCCAGCACTTTGGGAGGCCAAAGTGGGCAGATCACAAGGTCAGGAGTTCGAGACCACCCTGACCAACATGGAGAAACCCCGTATCTACTAAAAATACAAAATTAGCTGGGCGTGGTGGCGCATGCCTGTAATCCCAGCTACTCGGGAGTCTGAGGCAGAAAAATCGCTTGAACCTGGGAGATGGAGGTTGCAGTGAGCTGAGATGGCACCGTTGCACTCCAGCCTGGGCTGGAGCAAAACTTCATCTCAAAAGAAAACAAAAACAAAAACCTCTCCAGATGCCACCTTCTCTTCCTCTTCACAGTTGCATTCTGAGAGTTGCCTACTTTTAATTCTCTCCCACCTCACTCCTCTCTGCCTTCTCACCCCAGTTTACGCTGCTTTCTTCCCATTGTTACTCCATTGACTTGGTTCTTACCAAAGTCTTTAATGTCCTCTCTTCTCTACAACCACTGTGATCTTTTTTTAAATTTTTTTTTAAGATGGAGTTTCACTCTTGTTACCCAGGCTGGAGCACAATGGTGCGATCTCGGCTCACCGCAACCTCCGCCTCCTGGGTTCAAGCAATTCTCCTGCTCAGCCTCCCGAGTAGCTGGCACTACAGGTGTGTGCCAGTATGCCCAGCTAAGTTTTGTATTTTTAGTAGAGATGGGGTTTCATCATGTTGACCAGGATGGTCTCAATCTCTTGACCTCGTGATCCACCCGCCTCAGCCTCCCAAAGTGCTGGGATTATAGGTATGATCCACCGTGCCCGGCCTTTTTTTTTTTTTTTTTTTTTTTTTTTAATTGAGATGGAGTCTTGCTCTGTTGCCCAGGCTGGAGTGCAGTGATGTGATCTTGGCTCACTGCAACTTCCACCTCCTGAGTTCAAGTGATTCTCCTGCCTCAGCCTCCTGAGTAGCTGGAACCTGCCACCATGCCTGGCTAATTTTTTTTGTATTTTTAGTAGAGACAGAGTTTCAACATGTTGGCCAGGCTGGTCTCAAACTCCTGAGCTCAGGTGATCCTCCCACCTCGACCTCCCAAAGTGCTGGGATTACAGGGGTGAGCCACTGCGCCTGGGCTTCTCCACTGTAATCTTACTTGATTTCGCAGCCTGCATACTCATGGCCCCTTGCCCCTTGGGATTCTCCCTTTGGCCTTTGTGACACATAATTTTTGTGACCCTATAATTTTCTTGGTTTTCTTCTTACCAGTTTGGTCGGGCCTTCATAGATTCCCCTGCCCCTGGAGTTTGTGCTTATGCTCTCTTCTTTCCTTTTTTTTTTTTTTTGAGACTGAGTCTGTCGCCCAGGCTGGAGTGCAGTGGCACAATCTCAGCTTACTGCAACCTCTGCCTCCTGGGTTTAAGTGATTCTCCTGCCTCAGCCTCCCGAGTAGATGGGATTACAAGTGTGCACCACTGCATCCGGTTAATTTTTGCATTTTTAGTAGAGATGGGCTTACACCATCTCTACTAAAGGCTCTCTTCTTCTTCTTTTTTTTTTTTTCCCCTTGGAGTCTTTCTCTGTCGCCCAGGCTGGAGTGCAATGGTGCAGTCTTGGCTCACTGAAACCTCCACTTCCCGGGTTCAAGCGATTCTCCTGCCTCATTCTCCCAAGTAGCTGGAATTATAGGCTTATGCCACCATGCCCAGCTAATTTTGTATTTTTAGTCAAGACGGGGTTTCACCACATTGGCCAGGCTGGTCTTGAACTCCTGACATCGTGATCCGCTTGCCTCGGCCTCCCAAAGTGCTGGGATTACAGGCGTGAGTCAGTGAGTCATCTTGCCTAGCCTTCTTCTTTTTTTTTTTTTGAGACGGAGTTTTCCTCTTTTTTTTTTTTTTGAGACGGAGTTTCGCTCTTGTTACCCAGGCTGGAGTGCAATGGCGCGATCTCGGCTCACCGCAACCTCCGCTTCCTGGGTTCAGGCAATTCTCCTGCCTCAGCCTCCTGAGTAGCTGGGATTACAGGCACGCACCACCGTGCCCAGCTAATTTTTTGTATGTTTAGTAGAGACGGGGTTTCACCATGTTGACCAGGATAGTCTCGATCTCTTGACCTCGTGATCCACCCACCTCGGCCTCCCAAAGTGCTGGGATTACAGGCGTGAGCCACCACGCCTGGCCGGAGTTTTCCTCTTGTTGCTCAGGCTGGAGTGCAGTGGAGCAATACCAGCTCACTGCAACGTCCACCTTCCAGGTTCAACTGATTCTATATTTTAGTAGAGATGGGTTTTGCCATGTTGACCAGGCTGGTCTACAACTCCTGACCTCAGGTGATCCACCTGCCTTGGCCTCCCAAAGTGCTGGGATTACAGGCATGAGTCACTGTGCCTGGCCTTCTCTTCTTTTCTTATGCTATGCAACCACCTGAGATTATCCTCATCTATTCCCTTGCCTTCAACCACAACCTACAACCTAATGACTCTCAACTCTGTGTCTCTAGTCCAGAGCCTTCACCTGAGACCCAAACACATATGTCCAGCTGCCTTCTGGATGTCCCTACTTGGATGTCCCGCAGACACCAAAACAGTATGTTCAAAACTGAACTCATGATCTCTCCCCAAATGGCTTTTCCTCCTGTGTCGCTCAACCTAGCGAATGGCACCATCACCCACTCATTTACCTAACCAATCAGTACAAACAAAATCCCTAATAGTCATCTCTAACATCTCCCCTCTTTCATCCCCATCACCAAGTCCTGCTGATTTTATCTTCAGTCTCTCTCAAAGCTACTCAAATTTGCACCATCCTACCATCATTCCTAGTCCAGGGCACCACCACCTCCTCCTCCTCCTCCTCCTCCCTTCTCCACCTCCTCTTTCTTCTCTTCTTCTCCTTCCTTCTCGTTCTCCTTTTCCTTCTCTTCTTCTTTCTTCTTTTTTCTTCTTCTTCCTTTTTGAGACAAGGCCTTGTTTTGTCTCCCAGGCTGGAGTGCAGTGATGCAATCCTGGGTCACTGCAATGACAAACTCTTGGATCCAAGGATCCTCCCACTTCAGCCTCCCACGGAGTTGTGACTACAGGCATACATCACCATACCCAGCTGATTCTTAAATTTTTTTCTAGAGACAGAGTCTCATTTTGTTGCCTAGGCTGGTCTCAAACTCCTGGGCTCAAGTGATCCTCCCACCTGGGCCTCCCAAAGTGTTGGGAGTACAGGTGTGAGCCACCATGCCTCGCCCAGGGCATCATCTTCTCGCTACTGCATCCCTGCAACAGCATCCTCACTAGTCTCCCAACTTTCTGATTCCCCTTCTTTTTATTCTCCACTGGAGTGGTCTTTCAGAACTGCACATCTGCTCATATCCTTCCACTCCTTGAAATTCACCAATGGGCTGGGCACAGTGGCTCATGCCTGTAATCCTAGCCATTTGGGAGGCCCAGGTGGGTGGATCACCTTAGGTCAGGAGTTCGAGACCAGCTTGGCCAACATGGCAAAACCCCATCTTTACTAAATATACAAAAAGTGAGCGGGGCATGGTGACAGGTAGCTATAATCCCAGTCACTGGGAGGCTGAAGCAGGAGAATCACTTGAACCCCAGGGGCGTTGGTTGCAGTGAGGTGAGAGAGTTCCACCTCACTCCAGCCTTGGTGAAAGAGTGAAATTCTGTCTTGAAAGAAAGGAAGGAAGGCAAGGGGAGGGGAGGGGAGGGGGGTAGGGGGAGGGGAGGGAAGAGAAGGGATCACTAGTGGCTCCTTATAGATCTCAGGAGGAAAGAAAGCAAGAGAGAAAAGGAAGGAAGGAAGAAAATAAATTAATTCACCAATGGCTCCTTCTAGATCTGAGGAGGAAGTCTAAAGTCCCCAGCATGGCCTGGAGGGTCCTGGGAGATCTCACCTTTGCCTGCCTGTCCAGCCCCATCTTTTACCACTCTACCCTTACTCTTGATCATTCTCTCCTGTGCCTGAACTTTTTCTTCAACCCTTATCCCCTTCTGCCTAACTCTTACTTATTTGGTAAGTTCCAGCTCAGATTTTTTCCTCTGGAAAGCCTTTTCTGATTTCTCGAGACCAGGTTAAATGTCTATTACAGAAAGTCAGAAACCATGCCATGTCTGTTGGTCCACTGCCCCTTTTAATTTATTTATTTATTTATTTATTTATTATTTATTTTTTGAGATGGAGTCTTGCTCTTGTTGCCCAGGCTGGAGTGCAATGGCATTATCTTGGCTCACTGCAACCTCTACCTCCTAGGTTCAAGTGATTCTCCTGCCTCAGTCTCCTGAGTAGCTGGGATTACAGGCGCATGCCACCATACCCAGCTAATTATTGCATTTTTAGTAGAGACGGCATTTCACTATGTTGGCCAGGCTGGTCTGGAACTCCTGACCTCAGGTGATCTACCTGCCTCAGCCTCCCAAAGTGTTGGGATTACAGGCATAAGCCACCGTGCCCAGCTGGTCCACTACCCCTTCTATGATGAGAATGTGCCCCTGCACTGTTCTGCAGAAGGGGTACCATGCAGCCATCTGAGCCTGCCCTGATCTGCTTCTAGCTGATGACTGGACAAGGGATAGACACTTAAGCCAGATGCAGTTAATCTATAGATTTGCCATTTAAATAATTTGCCAGCTGCGAGGTTATTGGAAAATGTCGAGAAAACAATGCAGTATATAGAAAGTGAGGTGGAAGGTTGCCTAGAGAGAAGCTATGAAATTGAGTAAGGACCCCGAGCCCTGAGGCTGTTATTTTTTTGTTTTTTATTTTTTTGACACTCACTTAGGCTGGAGTGCAGTGGCACGGTCTCAGCTCACTGCAACCTGTTCAAGCGATTCTTCTGCCTCAGCCTCCCAAGTAGCTGGGATTATAAGTGCGTGCCACTAAGCCCAGATAATTTTTGTGTTTTTAGTAGAGACAGGGTTTTGTCATGTTGGCCAGGCTCATCTTGAACTCCTGGCCTCAAGTGATCCGCCCACCTTGGCCTCCCAAAGTGCTGGGATGACAGATGTGAGCCACTGTGCCCAGCCTGCTGTTGATTTTTGACAGCATTTTACTCTATCAGAATGTTTAGTTGTAAGCAACACAAAATGGTATGCCTAATTTAGGCTGCAAAGGAATTTATTAAAAATGCATTCGTGGAGCACATTTTCTCAGGACCTCCTGGGACTGTGTCAAAAACTTCCCAGTGAGGCCTGAACAATCAGACATGGAGCTATGCAGCCAGGAACAGCACCCAGAACCAGGCTGCAGAACCAGTCTGGTGAGCAAAATTCTGCTCCTGCTGCAAGACCAGGTTACAGAAGCATGTAGAGCTCAAGCTGCTGAGTCAGAAACAGTGTTATCACAACGGCACCTGCTGCAGACAAAATCCTACCCCATCCCTATTCCTTTGTGATACTGGCTCCTAATTCAAAGTCTGGGCCAGGTGTGGTGGCTCACACCTGTAATCCCAGCACTTTGGGAAGCTGAGGCAGGTGGATCACCCGAAGTCAGGAGTTTGAGACCCACCTGGCCAACATGGTGAAACCCTGTCTCTACTAACAATAACAATTAGCTGGGTGTGGTGGTGCACACCTGTAATCCCAGCTATTTGGGAGGCTAAGTCAGGAGAATCGCTTGAACCTGGGAGACGGAGGTTGTAATGAGCAGAGATCACGCCATTGCACTCCAGCCTGAGTGACAGAGTGAGACTCTGCCTCAAAAAAACAAAACAAAACAAAGTCTGGGTGAGTCTGATTGGGTATTCGCCTGTGGCCCAGCCGCAAGGGAATCTGGGAAAGCAAGCATCTGGCATTTTCAGCTAGGAAAGCTGAAGCATATTCTGTTTCTTCAAAGATTCTGATTTTCCAAACATAGATTCACATGCTTTGGCACCTACTAATGTGAACCTATGTTTTACTTTTAATGTCCTGAATTTTTTTTTTTTTTTTTTTTTTTTTTTTTGAGTCTTCTGGCTCTGTTGCCCAGGCTCTGCCTCCTGGGCTCAAGCAATCCTCCCACCTCAGCCTCCCAAGAAGCTAGGACTATAGGCTCATGCCATCATGCCTGGCTAATTTTTGTACTTTTTTATAGAGACGGGGTTTAGCTATGGCTGGTTGTGAACTTTGAGTTCAAGCCATCTGCCTGCCTCAGCCTCCCAAAGTGTTAAGATTACAGGTGTGAGCTGTCATGTCAGGCCCTGAATTATATTAATACATTTTCAAATTTTGTATATTTGAGTCCTTGGAATTAACCCTACTTGGTCAATATAATTCTGAGTTGATTTGCTCACTTTTTTTTTTTTTTTTGAGATAGAGTTTTGCTCTTGTTGCCCAGGCTGGAGTGCAGTGGCATGATCTCGGCTCACTGCAATCTTCACCTTCCAGGTTCAAGTAGTTTTTTTTTTGAGACAGAGTCTTGCTTTGTCGCCAGGCGCCAGGCTGGAGTACAGTGGCGCAATCTCGGATCACTGCAATCTCCACCTCCTTGGTTCAAGCAATTCTCCTGCCTCAGCCTCCCTAGTTCAAGTGGTTCTTCTACATCACCCTCCTGAGTAGCTGGGACTACAGGCATGTGCCACCATGCCCAGCTAATTTTTGTATTTTTAGTAGAGATAGGTTTCACCATGTTGGCCAGGATGGTTTTGATCTCTTGACGTTGTGATCCACCCGCCTTGGCCTCCCAAAGTGCTGGTATTACAGGCATGAGCCACTGTGCCTGCCTGCTTACATTTTATTTAGAACTTTTGCATCTGGCTGGGTACAGTGGCTCACGCCTATAATCCCAGCACTTTGGGAGGCCAAGGCAGGTGGATCACTTGAGGTTGGGAGTTCGAGACCAGCCTCACCAACGAGGAAAAGCCCCATCTCTACTAAAAGTACAAAAATTAGCCAGGTGTGGTGGCTCATGCCTGTAATCCCAGCTGCTCGGGAGGCTCTTCAGGAGAATTGCTTGAATTTGGAAGGCCAAGATTGCAGTGAGCCGAGATCACACTATTGTACTCCAGTCTGCGCAACAAGAGTGAAACTCAATCTCAAAAAAAAAATGAACTTTTGCATTTAAGTTAGAAAATAGGAGTGGCTTGTAGATTTCTTTTGGGGATCTTTGTTTGTTTGTCTGTTTTTTTCGTTTTATGATCAGGGTTATGCTAGCCTTGTAAAATAAATTGGAAAACTATATTCTCTGGAACAATTATAGATCATGGGATTTTCTGTTCTATGTAGATTGGTGAAATTCATCTATAAACCTATCTGGATGTGGTGCCATTTTGGAGATAGCTTTTTGTGTTTTTTGTTGGTTTGGTTTGGTTTGATTTGAGACAGGGTCTCACTTTGTCACCCAGGCTGGAGTACAGTGGTGCCATCATGGCTCACTGCAGCCTCAACCTCCCAGGCTCAAGTGGCCTTCCCACCTCAGCCTCCTGAATAGCTGGGACCACAGGTGTGTGCCACCATGTCCAGCTATTTTTTAAATATTTTGTAGAGATAGGGTCTCACTATGTTACCTAGGCTGGTTTCAAACTCCTGAGCTCGAGCAGTCCTCCTGTCTCCACCTCCCAGGCGCTCCAAGGCTGAGGTAGGAGTATTGCTTGAGCCTGGGAGGTCGAGGATGAAATGAGCCATGATTGCACCACTGCAGTCGAACCTGGGTGACAGAATGAGACCCTGTCTCTAAATTAAATAAATAAATAAATAAATTCCTTAATATTCTTCCTGTTATTGAAACCACCTTTGCAAAATTACAACTGAGACAGTGAAAGAGATCTACTCTAACCAACTCCATCTTTCTTTGAACCTTTAAGCTGTGCTTGTTCCTTCCTGGGCGTAGCCTGAACTAACTTTGAGAGGAACTTAGTTTATAGTTTACAGTTTGCTTGTTTATTTACTGCTTCTTGCGGAGCAGGGCTAACTCATAGGCAGTGTGCCTAGAGTCAGCCTATTTATTTATTTTTTTGAGACACAGTCTTACTCTTGTCCCTCAGGCGGAGTGCAGTGGTGTGATCTCGGCTCACTGCAACCTCCGCCTCCCAGTTTCAAGGGATTCTCCTGCCTCAGCCTTCAGAGTAGCTGAGGTTACAAGCATCCACCACCACGTCTGGCTAATTTTTTTGTATTTTTAGTAGAGATGGGGTTTCACCATGTTGGTCAGGCTGGTCTGGAACTTCTGACCTCAGGTGATCCCCTCACCTCAAAAAAAAAAGAAAAGAAAGAAAGAAATGATGGTTCAGGAGTCATGTAGCTGGAGGCTACAAGATTCCGACCCTCCCTACACTCCTCCTAAGATCAGTGCTTGAGATATTGTGCAGACCCTGCACTTGATGGATCAGCTGGCACCACCCAGATCAATAAACTGGCTCATCTGATCCTGTGGTCCCCACCCAGGAACTGACTGAGGGCAAGAAGACAGCTTGAACTTCTCATATTTTAATCTCTGACCTGATCAATTAGTACTCTCGGCTCACTGGCTGCCCCCCATCACCCACCAAGTTGTTATTTATTTTATTTTTTGAGGTAGAGTCTCACTCTGTCATCCAGGCTGGAGTGCAGTGGCACCATCTCATCACACTGCGACCTCTGCCTCCCGGGTTCAATCGATTCTCCTGTCTCAGCCTCCTGAGTAGCTGGGACCACAGGCACCCGCCACCAAGCCCAGCTAATTTTTGAATTTTTGTAGAGACGGGGTTTCACCATGTTGGCTAGGCTGGTGTTGAACTGGCCTCAGGTGATCCGCCTTCCTTGGCCTCCCAAAGTGCTGGAATTACAGGTATGAGCCACTGTGCCTGGCCCCTAATCCAGTTCTCTAGTATAGTTATTTTCTTTTCTTCTCTCTCTCTCTCTTTCTCTTTCTCTCTTTCTTTCTTCTTTTTCTTTTTTTTTTTTTAACTTTTAAAATTTTTTTACAGAGTCTCACTCTGTTACCAGTGGCATGATCGTGGCTCACTGCAACCTCCACCTCCCAGGCTCAAATGATCCTCCCACCTTGGCCTTCCTAGTATCTGGGACTATAGGCTTGTGCCAATATGCCAAGCTAATTTTTTCTTTCTTTTTTTTTTTTTTCCTGAGACAGAGTTTTGCTCTTGTTACCCAGGCTGGAGTGCAATGGCGTGATCTCGGCTCACCGCAACCTCCGCCTCCTGGGTTCAGGCAATTCTCCTGCCTCAGCCTCCTGAGTAGCTGGGATTACAGGCACACGCCACCATGCCCAGCTAATTTTTTTTTTGTATTTTTAGTAGAGACAGGGTTTCACCATGTTGACCAGGATGGTCTTGATCTCTTGACCTCGTGATCCACCCGCCTCGGCCTCCCAAAGTGCTGGGATTACAGGCGTGAGCCACCGCGCCCGGCTTGTTTTTGTTTTTTATAGAGATGAAGTTTGCCATGTTGCACAAGCTGATCTTGAACTCCTGACCTCAAGTGATCCACGTGCCTCCGTCTCCCAAAGTGCTGGGATTACAGGTGAGTGAGCCTATGTGCCTGTAGCTTGTCTCTAAAGAATTTGTGTAGAAGACATTAGTTGGAGGTCTATAAAAAATCCATTTAACTTTTACTTCTTTTTTTCTTTTGAGAAACTACTCTTACCTCATCCTTAGAATTTTTGGTGTCATTGACTCTCTCTCAGCTGTGAGAGTGGACCTAAGCCACTCAACAGACTCCCACTTCTTTGACACAGTTTAAGGACCCATCAAGTACCCTGACATAAGTTGATTAGGGTGTTCATGGTCATAGTGATTGGCCCAGGGATAGAAATGGGAAGTTAGTTGGTCCTTTCTTTATTATTATTATTATTATTTTGAGATGGAGTTTCGCTCCTGTTGCTCAGGCTAGAGTGCAGTGGCACAATCTTGGCTCACTACAACCTCTGCCTCCCAGGTTCAAGCGATTCTCCTGCCTCAGCCTTCCAAGTGGCTGGGACTACAGGTGTGTACCACCATGCCCAAATAATTTTTGCCTTTTTTTAGTAGAGATGGAATTTCACCATGTTGGCCAGGATGGTCTCGATCTGTTGACCTCGTGATCCGCCCACCTAGACCTCCCAAAGTGCTGGGATTATAAGCATGAGCCACTGCACCTGGCCAAACATTACATTTTTAAGACATATTCATATTGATGTACCCATAGCTATGGTTCATTCATTCTCAATGCTGTATTGTATTCAATGAGTAAAAGGCATTTTTCCTTTCTGCTGTTTATGATCATTGCTTTGTTTCCACTTTTTTCCCCCATTATAAATAATAGCTGGGCATGGTGGCTCACACTTGCAATCCCAGCACTTTGGGAGGCTGAGGCAGAAGGATTGCCTGAGTTCAGAGGTTCAAGACTAGCCTGGGCAACATAGTGAGACCTCATCTCAGCTAAAAATGAAAACAAAAATAAATCAGCCAGGTATGATGACAGGTGCCTTTGGTCCCACCTACTTGGTGGGAGGCTGAGGTGGGAGGATCATTTGATCCCCGGAGGTTGAGGGTGCAGTGAGCCATGATCACACCACAGCATTCCCATCTGGGTGACAGAACAAGACCCTGTGTCAAAAAAAAGAAAAGAAAGTTTATTAAAAAATCCTGTTATGAAAAGTCTTCCACATGTATCCTAGGGCACACCTGCAAGAATTTCTTTAGGACAATGGATGCCCATGTCCACCCCTGGCCCCCAGACAGGTAAATCAGAAATTGAGTGTGGGAAGCCAGGTGCAGTGGCTCATGCCTATAATCCCAGCACTTAAGCAGGCCAAGGCAGGCAGATCAGTTGAGGCCAGGAGTTCAAGACCAGACTGGCCAACATGGTGAAACTCTGTCTCTACTAAAAATACAAAGATTAGCTGGGTGTGGTCATGGGCGCCTGTAATCCCAGCTACTGGGAGGCTGAAGTGGGAGGATCACTTGAGCCGGGGAGGTGGAGGTTGCAGTGAGCTGAGATTGCACCACTGCACTCCAGCTTAGGCGACAGAGCAAGACCCTGCCTCAAAATAAATAAATAAACAAATATAAATAAATATGAATTGATAAAGTAAAATAAGAAATTGGGGGGGAGGGTAAGTCCCAAACATTAGCATTTTTGTTAAGATTTTATTTTTATATAATTTAAGACAGAAAAAAAATACAAGAATAGTACAAAGAACTGCATGCCCTTTTCCCAGATTCACCATGTGTTAACATTTAGTCTCATTTGCTTGATCATTCTGTCTCTTAAGTTTTTTTTTTTGGAACCATTTGAGAATAAGTTGGAGACATTATGTTTCTTCACCACTAAATATTTCAGTATGTGTTTCCTAAAACAGACATTTCCTTATATACTACAGTACCGTTGTTGATTTTAGGAAATTTAATATTGATACAATACTAATAATATCCAGTCCACAGTCCATATTCCCATTTGGCCAATTGTCCTAAAATGTTCTTTATAGTTATTATTATTATTATTTCCTGTCCAGGATCCAATCCAGGACCATATCACTTTAATTTGCTTTAGTTCCTTAACCTGTCTTTCTTTTTCATAAGTTTGACATTTTTGAAAATTATAGTCCAGTAATTATGTGGCATTTCCCTCAATTTATCAGACATTTTCACAAGACTGTGTTGGATTATGTTTTTCTGGCAGGAATATTACACAAGTGATGTTGTATCTCTCTTGGTGCATCATATCAGGAAACACATTATATCAATTTCACCCTTACTGGGCATGTTAACTTTGATCCCTTGGTTAAGGCGGAATCCATCATATTTCCCCACTGTGGAGATTCAGTTTTTTACTTTGTAACTAAAAAGCACTTTTGTGGAGAGATACTTTGATACTATGTAAATACCCTGTTCCTTCTCAAACTCTGGCCTATAACCTGCAGCATCCACTGATGATTCTTGTGGGAATTAATTACTCTCATGATGGTTGGAAAATGGACTAATTTTCCTTTTTTTAAAAAAAGTGATTTAGCCGACTAAACCATGGCACACTGTCTTTGGCACACCCTGTTCTTTGAAAAGCAGCAAAAAATAAAAATTAAAAACATAGGCTAGGCTCAGTGGCTCACGCTTGTAATCCCAGCACTTTGGGAGGCTGAGGCTTGAGGCCAGGAGTTCATGACAAGTCTGGGCAACATGGCAAAATCTCGTCTCTACAAAAAAAGTATTAAAAAGAAATTAGCCTGATGTGGTGATGTATGCCTGTAATCCCAGCTATTCAGGAGGCTGAGACACAAGAATCCCTTGAACCTGGGAGGCAGAGGTTGCAGTGAGCAGAGATTGCATATTTGCACTCCAGCCTGGATGATAGAGCAAGATTCTGTCTAAATAAGTAAATAAAAATACAAAAATTAAGCCTGGCGTGGTGGCTCACGCCTGTAATCCTAGCACTTTGGGAGGCAGAGGAGGGTGGATCACCTGAGGTCAGGAGTTTGAGACCAGCCTGGCCAACAAAGGGGGTGAAAACCTGTCTCTACTAAAAATCCAAAGATTAGCCGGGCATGGTGGCACATACCTGTAGTCCCACGTACTCCCGAGGCTGAGGCAGGAGAATCACTTGAACCCAAGAGGCAGAGAGTGCAGTGAGCTGAGATTGTGCAACTGCACTCCAGCCTGGATGACAAAGCAAGACTCTGTCTTATCTCAAAAATAAAAATAAAAAATAAATAAAAATAAAAATAGTGATTTAAAGGCCAGCAGCAATGGCTAATGCCTATAATCCCAGCACTTTGGGAGGCTGAGGTGGGAGGATTGCTTGAGTCCAGGAGTTTAAGATCAGCCTGGGCAACACAGTGAGACTCCAGCTCTACAAAAAATTTTAAAATTAGCTGGGTGTAATGGTGTGGACCTGTAGTCCCAGCTATTCGGGAGGCTGAAGTGGGAGAATTGCTTCAGCCTGGGAGGTCAAGGCTGCAGTGAGCTGTAAGGGCGGCACTGCAGCCTTGGCAACACTGTGAAACCCTGTCTCAAAAATTAATAAATAGGCCGGGCGCGGTGGCTCACGCCTGTAATCCCAGCACTTTGGGAGGCCGAGGCGAGTGGATCACGAGGTCAGGAGATCAAGACCATCCTGGCCAACATGGTGAAACCTCGTCTCTACTAAAAAAATACAAAAATTAGCTGGGCATGGTGGCGCGCACCTGTAGTCCCAGCTACTGGGGTGGCTGAGGCAGGAGAATTGCTTGAACCCTGGAGGCGGAGATTGCAGTGAGCCAAGGTCGTGCCACTGCACTCCAGCCTGGCGCCTGAGCAAGACTGTCGAAAAAAAAAATTAATAAATAAATGAATAAATACATGCATAAATAAATAAGTGATTTAAGTTTATTCCTTTTTCTTTGTAACCAAAAGAGTCTATCTAAAACAAAACAAAAGTTAGAATCAGAAGTGGGGTTCTGTGGAATTGATCCTGAGTCCGATAAGGCTCCTGAACAGTTGAAATAGAATGTTTCTATCCAAGGTTGGCATCACTAATTAATCTGTCACCAGGGGTATCTTGGACTTTAAACATAGGTCCTGTCAGCAGGGATTTGGTTGATTGGTGACTCCAGCTTTCTGGATCAATTCCAGGAGAGAAATTGTACTTTGAGCTTTCTAGACTGGATTAGTTACTGTATTATAAATTCCTAGGGCACCTTGCCAAAGCTGTTCTGCTGCTTTGTTTTAATATCTGTCTGTCCTTCTGGATGGCAATCTTGGGAACAGCAGGCACTCAGAAGCATAGCCCATGTTCTAAGAGGCAGAAGCTGCTGCTCCATGGTTTGGGAGAGGATAGAAAACATTAAATAAAGAAACTCCTTGGACTTTTCTCTATGTCTCATGTCTCACTTTTATAAGCTTTCTCTGATGTCTTTTTTTTTCTTTCTTTTTTTTTTTTTTTGAGTTGGAGTCTTGCTCTATCGCCCAGATTGAAGTCCAGTGGCTCAATCTCAGCTCATGGTAACCTCCGTCTTTTGGGTTCAAGCAATTCTCATGCCTTAGCCTCCCAAGTAGCTGGGATTACAGGTGTGCGCCACCACACCCAGCTAATTTTTGTATATTTTTAGTAGAGATGGGTTTTTACTATGTTGGCCAGGCTGGTCTGGAACTCCTGACTTCAAGTGATCTGCCCGCCTCTGCCTCCTAAAGTGCTGGGATTACAGTCATGAACCACTGTGCCCAACCTAAAAAATCTTTTAACATTAAAATCAATATTTTTTTTTTAATTGTAGAGATCAGGGTCTCACTACATTCCAGACTGGTCTAGAACTCATGAGTTCAAGCAATTCTCCAGCCTTGGCCTCCCAAAATGCTGGGATTATAGATGTGAGCCACCTAGCCCAGATTCCACTTTCTTTTTAAAAACAGACTTCCATTTACTTTTAGTATTTTTTTTTTTTTTTTGAGACAGAGTTTCGCTCCTGTTGCCCAGGCTGGAGTGCAATGGTATAATCTCAGCTCACTGAAACCTCTGCCTCCTGGGTTCAAGTGATTCTCCTGCCTCAGCCTCCCAAGTAGCTGGGACTACAGGAATATACCACCATGCCTGGCTAATTTTTTGTATTTAGGAGAGACAGAGTTTCACCATGTTGGCCAGGCTGGTCTCGAACTCCTGACCTCAGGTGATCCACTTTCCTCAGCCTCCCAAAGTACTGGGATTACAGGTGTAAGCCACTGCACCTGGCCTACTTTTAGTATTAATAGTATAAATAAGTTTTGGTAGTAAGAATATTAAAAGTCAAACCAAGCCGGGCGCAGTGGCTCACGCCTGTAATCCCAGCACTTTGGGAGGCCAAGACGGGTGGATCACGAGGTCAGGAGATCGAGACCATCCTGGTCAACATGGTGAAACCCCGTCTCTACTAAAAATACAAAAAATTAGCTGGGCATGGTGGCGCGTGCCTGTAATCCCAGCTACTCAGGAGACTGAGGCAGGAGAATTGCCTGAACCCAGGAGGCGGAGGTTGCGGTGAGCCGAGATCACGCCATTGCACTCCAGCCTGGGTAACGCCTTCTCAAAAAGAAAAAAAAAAAAAAAGTCAAACCAGCCATGGTGGTGTGAGGCTGTAGTTGATGCTACTCAGGAGGCCAAGGCTGGAGGATCATTTGATCTCAGGAGTTTGAGACCAGCCTGGGCAACATAGCATAGCGAGCCCTGTCTTGATGAAAAAGTTAAAAAATTAGCCAAGTGTGTGCCTGTGATCCCAGCTATTCAGGAGGCTGAGGCAGGATGATCGTTGAGCCCAGGAGGTCGAGGCTGCAAGGAGCCAAGATTGCACCACTGTGCTCCAACCTGGGTGACAGGTATAGTTACTTTTTTTTTAGACGAAGTCTCGCTCTGTCCCCAGACTGGTGTGCAGTGGTGTGATCTCAGTTCACTGAAACCTCTGCCTCCCAGGTTTAAGTGATTCTCCTGCCTCAGCCTCCCAAGTAGCTAGGACTACAGTTTGAGATGGAGTTTCACTCTGTCGCCCAGGCTGGAGTGCAGTACCGCGATCTCGGCTCACTGCAACCTCCGCCACCCAGGTTTAAGCAGTTCTCCTGCCTTAGCCTCCTGAGTAGCTGGGACTACAGGCGCCCACCACCATGCCCGGCTAATTTTATATTTTTAGTAGATATCAGGCTTCACCTTGTTGGCCAGGCTGGTCTCGAACTTCTGACTTCAGGTGATCTACCCACCTTGGCCTTGGCTTGGCTTCATTTTATATTTGAATATATATATACATATATATATATTTGGAGACAGAGTCTCACTCTGTCACCCAGGCTAGAGTGCAGTGGTACAATCTCAGCTCACTGCAACCTCCACCTCCTTGGTTCAAGTGATTCTCCTGCCTCAGCCTCCAGAATATCTGGAATTACAGACAGGTACTACCACGTCCAGCTCATCTTTTAGATTTTTAGTAGAGATGGGGTTTTGCTATGTTAGTCAGGCTGGTCTTGAACTCCTGACCTCAAGTGATCCACCCACCTCGGCCTCTCAAAGTGCTGGGATTACAGGCATGAGCCACTGCACTCAGCCTTAGATTCAAACATTCGATCCACCTAGTGGAAGCAAAGAAATGAGGGTTTGGTTGTTATTCTGGTGATGAGTTTTCCAACTGTCCCAACAGCATTGATTTGATTAGCTTTATTTTCTATATTAATGTAATGTTTTATTTCCATTGTATAGTCGAGTCTCATATATTGGAACAAATACTATTTTATCCATTGATATAAATAGGTAGTTTTCAGAAAAAAAAAAAAAGAAAAGAAATACATATGGATGACTAGTACATCTGCTCTAAAAAAAAAAAATGCCTAACCACTCTAATCAAGACATGTAAATCAAAATAAGGAGATAGCAGGCCAGGCGCAGTGACTCACGCCTGTAATCCTTGCACTTTGGGAGGCTGAGGCAGGTGGATCACTTGTGGCCAGGAGTTTGAGACCAGCCTGACCAACATGATGAAACCCCATCTCTACTAAAAATACAAAAAAATTAGCTGGACGTGGTAGCCCGAGCCTGTAATCCCAGCTACTCAAAAGGCTGAGGCAGGAGTATCATTTGAACTGGGGAGGCGGATGTTGCAGTGAGCCAAGTTTGCACCATTGCACTCCAGCCTGGGCAACAAGAGCACAAGAGCGAAACACTGTCACACACACACACACAAATATTAAAAAGATAGGAGTTTTCATCTATCATTTAGCAAAAATTAAAGTTTGTAGGCTGGGCCATGTGGCTCACAGCTGTAATCCCAGCACTTTGGGAGGCTGAGGCGGGTGGATCACCTGAGGTTGGGAGTTTGAGATCAGCCTGACCAACATGGAGAAACCTCATCTCTCCTAAAAATACAAAATTAGCCAGGAGTGGTGGCGCATGCCTGTAATCCCAGATACTTGGGAGACTGAGGCAGTAGAATCGCTTGAACCTGGGAGACGGAGGTTGTGGTGCGCTGAGCTCACGACATTACACTCCAGCCTGGGCAACAAGTGAAACTCTGAAAAAAAAAAAATACATGTGCCATGCTTGAGTCCAGAAGTTCAAGACCAGCCTGGGCAACAAAGTAAGACCCCATCTCTACACAAAGTGAAAAAATTAGCTGGGCGTGGTGGCATGCAAGTGTAATCTCAGCACGTTGTGTTGTGTGTGTGTGTGTGTGTGTGTGTGTTTGAGACGGAGTCTTGCTCTGTTGCCCAGGCTGGAGTGCAGTGGTGTGATCTCAGTTTACTGCAACCTCCGCCTCCCAGGTTTAAGCGATTCTCCTGCCTCAGCCTCCTGAGTAGCTGGGACTACAGGGACGTGCCACCACGCCCAGGTAATTTTTGTATTTTTAGTAGAGACTGGGTTTCACCATGTTGGTCAGGCTAGTCTCGAACTCCTGAGCTCATGATCCACAAGCCTCGGCCTCCCAAAGTGCTGGGGTTACAGGTATAAGCCACCCCACCCTCCCTGAAAATCCTCATATATTAAGCCAAGAAAAGGGGGATTTATTGGAAAGAGGCTGAGATACCTCATTCAATCAAAGGATGTATGGGCAGCCAGCCTATAGCAGCTCAGCTGGGCCTCAGGTATTCCTGGGATGGGGCTGGAATGCTAAGGCTCATTCTTCTCTCTACTTGTCTGTGTCTCAGCTGCATTCTCTCTCACTCCATGTAAAAGACGAGGAATGAACTTGGCAGCCTCATGCATCTAAGTTTCATAGCTTGTGGCAGCAGAGACAGAATGCCTTCCTGAGTTCCTGTTTGAAAACATTCCCAGGAAAGGGACTTTCTTTGGCCTGGCTTGGGTCAGGTGTCCTCCTGAGACCAGTCCATTCTGGCCAGGGGTGGGTTTTCTCCATTCCAGGCAGATCCTCTGGGCTCACAGTATTGGAGGACAGTTCTCAGAAGAAAGGAGGGTGCTGGAAGATAAAACACATATGACTTCATGTATTTCCCTCATACAGGCTCGAGTCTGTCATCCCAGCATTTTGGGAGGCCAAGGCAGGTGGATCACTTGAGGTCAGGAGTTTGAGACCAACCTGGCCAACATGGTGAAACCCTGTCTCTACTAAAAATACCAAAAACCTGAGTGTGGTGGTGCATCCCTGTAGTCCCAGCTACTTGGGAGGCTGAGGCAGGAGAATTGCTTGAACCTGGAGGCAGAGGTTGCAGTGAGCCAAGATTGCACCACTGCACCCCAGCCTGGGCAACAGAGTGAGACTGACTCCGTCTTAAAAGAAAAAAAAAGAAATCCGGGTCTACTACACCTCCCTGCTTTGGTTCAGCCAAGCCTAATTCTGTTCACAAATCAAGAGTGGGTCTTTGTATGGAATGGAGAGGGGGCCCTCCTCAGGCCAGGCTGGGGATATTTGCACTGTGAGGGCACTGGAGGCAGAGAAGCTGAGGCCTGGCAGCCTGGCTGCTGGGGCAGCTGCAGCTGTTCTACGCTGCTAGCCAGAAGCCAGTAGGCGAAGGGAGTGGCTTCCTGTTGAGCTGAGTTCTTTGGGTCTAACTCAGAAGTCAAACATCCTGGGGTGTGTGTGTGTGTGTGTGTGTGTGTGTGTGTGTGTGTGCAGGGGAAATTGTCAGGCAGCCCACTCAGGTTCTGGGGAAAATACAGCCCTGGCTAGCAGGCCTGTGCCTGACTCTACTAACTCGGCAGGAAGTCTCAGCCCCCCAGGCAGTCCTCAGTGTGAGCAAACCAAACCCAGACAAAGACAGTGGCTGAGCGCTGCTCCTAGCACTGGTGGGAGTGCACTGCTGTGACATGGGAAGTGGCAAGAGCCCCTTACAGAAACTCCCGCAGCATGAGGAGCAAGGCAGCAGGTGGATGCCCATGGGATCTGCTGGTCACTCCCAGATTGCAGCTCCAGCCCTGGTGCTCTCCGGTGAGTGCAGACCATGCCTGGGGCCCATGGCCCATGCTTCCATATATGGGTGCAGCCATCCAGGGATGACGATTTCTACTCACTCTAACCCCCCACCCACAAACACCTCAGCTATGCAGATTGTCGGTTCAAATGTAGTTTTGCCCACTATTTCATTTTATTATTGATTTATTTTTTAATTATTATTATTTTGAGATGGAGTCTTGCTCTGTGGCCCAGGCTGGAATGCAGTGTCACAATCTTGGCTCACTGCAACCTCCACCTCCCGGGTTCAAGTGATTCTCCTGCCTCAGCCTCCCAAGTAGCTGGGATTACAGTCATGCACCACCATGCCTGGCTAATTTTTGTGTTTTTATTTATTTATTTATTTTAAGACAGGGTTTCAGCATATTGGCCAGGCTGGTCTCAAACTCCTGACCTCAGGTTATTCACCTGCCTCAGCCTCCCAAAGTGCTGGGATTACAGGTGTGAGCCACCACACCTGGCTAATTTTTGTATTTTCAATAGAGACCATGTCGGCCAGGCTGGTCTCAAACTCCTGATCTCAAGTGATCCACCCACCTCAGCCTCCGAAAGTGCTGGGATTATAGGCTTCAGCCACTGTACCCAGCCCACTGTTGCATTTTCTTTCTTTTCTTTTCTTTTTTTTTTTTTAAAGACGGGGTTTCACCATGTAGGTCAGGCTGGTCTTGAACTCCCGACCTCAGGTGATCCACCCACCTTGGCCTCCAAAGTGCTTGGATTACAGGTGTGAGCCACCACACCCGGCCTCCACTGTTGCATTTTCTATGTTGTGGGTGTGTGTGTGATGTATTGTTTATACATGATGTAGTCATGGTGCTTGAGTTGAGGATTTAGCCTATCATTTGGAGAATGGATGGAAATCACACCTGGGTGGGACTATTTAGAACAGAGGACACTGGACTCTGAGCTGAGACTGTTTTTTTGAAGGGCCCCTGCCATAATCACTGTTTTTTAAATCCCCTCATTTATCCTTTGAGTTACAAACAATCCAATTATATTCTATTTTAACATGTACAATGAAGTTATTATTGACTATAGTTACTCTGCTGTGCTATCAAACGGTAGGTCTTATTCTATTTTTTTTGGTACCCATTAACTATCCCCCCTACCACCCTACCCCCCACTACCCTTCCCAGCTTCTGGTAACCATTCTTCCACACTGTGTGTCCATGAAGTCAACCATTTTGATTTTTAGCTTCCACAAATAAGTGAGAACATGCTTTGATTGTCTTTCTGTGCCTGGCTTATTTCACTTAATATAATGATCTCCAGTTCCATTCATGTTGTTCCAAATGACAGGATCTTATCTTTTTTTTTTTTTTTTGAAACACAGTCTCGCTCTGTCACCAGGCTGGAGTGCAGTGGCATGATCTTGGCTCACTGCAACCTCTGCCTTCTGGGTTCAAGCAATTCTCCTGCCTCGGCCTCCCAGATAGCTGAGATTACAGGCATGCACCACCGTGCCAAGCTAATTTTTGTATTTTTAGTAGAGATGGGGTTTCACCATGTTGGCCAAGATGGTCTCGAACTCCTGACCTTGTGATACACCTGCCTCAGTGTCCCAAAGTGCTGGATTACATGCTGAGCCACCGTGCCCAGCCAGATCTCATTCTTTTTTATGGCTAAATAGTACACCATTGTGTATATGTACCACATTTTCTTTATTCATTCACCTGTTTTTCTGTTGTGTTTTTGATGGAATTTTGACTCCTGTTTACCAGGCTAGGGTGCAGTGGCGTGATCTTGGCTTACCATTTATATGTTTTTTCAAATTTTATTTATTTATTAACAGATGGGATCTCACTATATTGCCCAGGCTGGTCTTGAACTCCCAGCTTCAAGCGATCCTCCTGCCTTGGCCTCCCAAAGTGCTGGCATTATAGGCCTGAGGCACTGCACCCTGCCTGTCCATTCATCTGTTGATGAACACTTAGGTTGCTTCCAAATCTTAGCGATTGTAGTGCTGCTAGTTCTCAGCTAGTTCTAGTGCTGCAACAAACAGAGGAGTGCAGATATCTCTTCAATATACTGATTTCCCTTCTTTTTTTTTTCTTTTTTTGAGATAGAGTTTCACTCTCGTTGCCCAGGCTGGAATGCAATGGAGCTATCTCAGCTCACTGCAACCTCAACCTCTCAGGTTCAAGCAATTCTCTTGCCTCAGCCTCCCAAGTAGCTGGGATTACAGGCATGTGCCACCACACCTGGCTAATTTTGTATAGATAGGTTTTCACCATGTTGGCCAGGCTGGTCTTGAACTCCTGACTTCAGGTGATCTACCTGCCTCAGCCTCCCAAAGTGCTGGGATTACAGGCATGAGCCACTGTGGCCAGCCTGATTTCCCTTCTTTTGGGGCATGTACCCAGCAGTAGGATTGCTGGATCCTTGGTAGCTCAATTTTTAGTTTTTTTGAGGAACCTCCAGCCCGTTCTCCATAGTGGCTGTGTTAATTTACATTTCTACCAACAGTGTGTGAGCTTCACTTTTCTCCACATCCTCACAAGCATTTATTGCCTGTCTTTTGGATATAAGCCATTTTAACTAGGATGAGATGATATCTATCTCGTAGTTTTGATTTGCATTTCTCTGGTGACCAATGGTGCTGAGCACATTTTCTTATGCCTGTTTGCCATTTGTATGTCTTCTTTTGAGAAATGTCTATTCAAATCTTCTGCCCTCTTTTTGATCAGATTATTAGATTTTTTTCCTCATAATCACTTTCAGAAGCAAGATTTCAAGTTTCAATCCTGCTAGAGAGTATAGAGTGAATTTATATCAATTGTATTGATTTATCTATATCTCTTCTTCTTTTTTTTTTGAGACTGAGTCTTGCTCTGTCACCAAGCTGGAGTATAGCAGCAGGATCTCTCCTCACTTCAACCTCTGCCTCTGGGGTTCAAGCATTCTCCTGCCTCAGCCTTCTGAGTAGCTGGGACTACAGGCACACACCACCACGCCCCACTAATTTTTGTATTTTTAGTAGAGACGGGGTTTCACCATGTTGGCCAGGATGGTCCTGATCTCTTGACCTCATGATCCACCCGCCTTGGCCTCCCAAAGTGCTGGGATTACAGGTGTGAGCCACCATGCCCAGCCTGATTTATCTATATTTCACATATTTGTATATATTTCAGTTCTGGCAGTGAAAATGGGATCATGATGGGCCGTTTTGGGAGCTAAACATTTAGGAAGTGGGCTGGGTTGGGAGAGGGTGAAAGGCACTGGACATGTGGTGTCGTAGGGCCTGCCACACCCACCATCCATCCTAAACAGGACAGTCTGAGGCCAGCCTCATAACCTTTTCTCCGTGTATGCACCCCAAGCTTTCCTAGCATCGGGCAGTAGCAACCAGAGCAAAAGTGCATTGGCTGCCTCTGCAGAGAGAAGTCAAGAAGTTGGTCTGGGGCCAAGACCATGGTGAAAAGACACACAAGCGATGAGAAAACAGAAACTACACAGTAGAAAGGGGACAGGCCGGGCCGGGCGTGGTAGCTCATGCCTATAATCCCAGCACTTTGGGAGGCCGAGGTGGGCGGATCACGAGGTTAGGAGTTCTAGACCAGCCTGGCCAACATGGAGAAACCCCATCTCTACTAAATATACAAAAATCAGCCGGGTGTGTTAGTGGGCACCTGTAGTCCCAGCTACTCAGGAGGCTGAGGCAGGAGAATCATTTGAACCCGGGAGGCAGAGGTTGCAGTGAGTTGAGATCATGCCACTGCATTCCAGCCTGGCGACAGAGCGAGACTCTGTCTCAAAATAAATAAATAAATAAATAAAATTTAAAAATTAGCTGGGTGTGGTGGCAGGTGCCTGTAGTCTCAGCAAGACTCCATCTGAAAAAAAAAAAGAAAGAAAGGGGACACGCAAAGTAGAGGGAATGGGCAGTGCTGAGAAGGCGAGAGGAGCACAGAGCAGACAGAGCAGCAGAGACAGAGAGATGGCAGGGCAGGCCCTAGAGCTGCCTTGGCCTCTGACTCTGGTCCAGCGAGTTGTAGTCCATGTGCGAAACTGCAGGAATCCTAGGGGAAACTTCATTTTTGTGTGTGTGTTTTGAGATGGAGTCTCGCTCTGTCACCCAGGCTGGAGTGCAGTGCAGAGCTTATAGCTTGCAGTGAATAGCAAGAACAAAGTACTCAGACAGTTCCAGCTGAGCGAGGCTGGGGTAGCTCTTCCGAGAGAGTCCGCCCCAGCATCCGTCCACCAAGTATTTATTGAAAGGGCTTGTATTAACTACAAACAAACATCCACTAGATGGTCATTTGAGACAGATTACTGAGTAACATCCATTTGCCTGATAGCATTAGGCACCAGACCTTGCGGGTTGGCATCAAGCCTAAGGAAAAAGGACAGAATGCCGTTGGCAATCAGGACAAGTTTTAAAAATTATTCAAGCTTGAGCAAGTGTTAAATGAAACTGTTAAGACTTCGAGCATTCTGATGAAAAAAGGCATGATCAACTTGAGCTCAAGAAAATGCAGGAAAGTCTGCAAGTCACATTTGTGGCTGTACCAGAGCTTCAGCTCAAGCTTTTCCTTCTGACAAGGGACCAGGTAACCTAGAATGAGAGCAAATGTGGACGATATAAAGATGGTGATGACAGGCACAGAGGAGCTCTTGCGCTGTAAGAAACAAAGCTGGTAGAGATGCATTAGTAATGCCCTTCACATGTGCAATATCTAAATGAGTAATGCCATACACTGCATAAGCAGAATCCCTACGTTTATGTCTTGGTGAGGAAAAGTTTGTAAAGCCAATATTAGGGCACCTAACTCCACCTGTTGTGTAGTTTTAAAATGTTCCTGGATTTTGTATTGCCAGTTTTGCATAGCATCTTGCCACACTGTAGCTGCTCTTCCTTGTTTTTTTTGAACATTTTAAAGACAGTAGTGGCATGAAACAAAAGCTTAGAGACAACAATAGACACAAATTTAACAGGCACAGTTTGTAAAAAGTTTAGAAGCTTAGAGGCTGGTAAATAGAAGCTGATATTACCAATAGAGTCAGCCATTGCTACTTGCCAATCAAGATTACAAGCTAAGAGTATGAAACTCTTCCTTGCATAACGGTAGGAAAAGAACAGCATGGTCATATTCTGACAACTGGACGCAACGTCGGCACCCCTTTATGAGAAGAGAAGCTATTAAATTTGTGGTCTTTTGTATATGTTTAGAAGGATTCTGAGACAGTACATAACACATAAAATACAGAAATGGCAAAGATAAAGCCTACCTGTTAAACTAAGGCATGGAAGGGCTGAAAATTTTAAGCAATTTTTACCATATTTCCTGGCCTTAGAAAGTCAATAAAATGTAACTGCAAGTCGCCAGGATAATAAACCTGCGTTGAGCTAGCTTAACTGTGTAAAAGAAAAAAGAAAAAAAAATCCAAAAAACTTTAAAAAATGTCCTTAGGTGCTGGCCATTCTCCTGCATTAGCCTTTAGCTGGAATGTTTTAGAAATGAGCTTGGGAAAGCAAGGCTGTGGCCAATTTCTTCCCATCTACTCCGGGCTCCTTAGGCAGCCTTTTATTTTAACAGCCTGCCACCTGTGGCTGCCCTTACCCTGAGAGGAAGGAAGGAAGACTACATGTGGCAGCAAGAGGCCAGAAAATGACCAGGTGGGAAAGCACGTGTATATAAGCGTGGAGACTGGCGGCAAGAGGGTAACAGGCTGTGAGAAGGCTACTCCCCTCATCCTCCAGACCACCTACGCTCAGGTAAGGTACTAAAAACATACTGGGCTTTTTATTATTTTTACTACCCCCAAGCAGAGAGGCTCAGGGGAGGAGCAGACATGCAGCACAGGGTCTGCTTCGAAATTTCCCAGCCACGGTGTTTCTAAAGGTTTTATAAAAAAGTGAAACAAGCATTCCTTACCACTGCATCTATCTTCTGAAGACGACAGCAGCTGGCAGGGCTCGTCCACTTCAGCCTAGTTAGCATTTAACATATGGCTACAGGAGAGCGCCCTCATTAGCAGGCTTTTCCCCCGGAGCTCTGTACTCTAGGCTGCTCCACACCCCTCTGCCCACCCTAGGCTAATAAGGTCAGGGTGCACATGGACTGTTTCTTAGCCCTTTTCCTAAGGGCCAGGGAAGACAAGGAATTGCTTGGCAGCTGAGACATGCGGGGGTGGCAGGGATGAGCAGAAGTAGTAGCGGCAGCACAGCAAGCGGCAGGCCACTTTCTGGGCACAGTTACTAAGGCAGGTGACCATGGTGAGGAGGATTCTTAGGACCAGGCTGGAGCTGCCTGCAGCCATCCAGGGACTTGATCTGTACCTCTTGGCCTCCCCTCCTTCACAAACCCAGAAAGGGGCAACTTGCCCAGACTGCCAGTGACTAAATGGGCACTCCATGGCATCTTAGCAACTCAGGCCTCTGTGAGCAGCAAGAAATCCAGAGCTTTCTGGTAGAAAACCCAGGAGGCAGCATGCAACTTTCCCTTATGCTCCAGGGAAAGGCCGATGCTGGAAGTAAGAGGTGAGAACTTGCATATTAGGGAGACGGTTGTAATCGGCCACTTTCCTTCCTCCTGGAGACACCCCTCCAGCAGGGAAGTTTGTGGAGACGTGGCCACTCGATCATATAGACGTTCGCTGACGGTGGGGAGGGGGGTCTTATCCAAGAACCGTTCCTTGGGCAGTCTCCAATCTCCTGAAGCGGGATGGGAGGCCCTGTTGCCTGAATAGGGCCAATGAATGTAGGTCCTTTTAAGGGTGGAAGAAAAGGGTCTAGTTCATCCTCTTCCTCACTAGAAAAAAATCTCTTCCTTAGTCCCCGTAGAAGGGAATGAAGGAGGGAGAGGGGTCTCCTTGTTATTCTGGTTCCTGCTTTTCCTTCTCCTTTAAATCTCCTGAATTCCCTCCAGGTGGAGAAGATGGGTGGTCTGATTCACTGCAACGTGGAGGATAAAGAGCATACAAGGCAGAGCGTACCAGTGCCCAGGTGGTCAAAATGGTAACATTAGTAAAATGACCTTGCCCATATTCTCTTTTCAGGCAGGGACCTGCCTGCTCCCATAACTCTAAATCTAAGGTTTCTTGATGAGGAAACCAAGGGCATTCCTGCCGAATTAAGAGCATAAGCTCGTGTAGAGCTCCAGGCTCTACAGTGCACTGGACAGCCTTAAGTCGCTGTTGCACTGTTTTAAAAAATACTTTCTGCTCTTTGGTCATTTCTTGACCCATGATAACCTAGCCCCTGATATCTTATGTGTGTGTCCCATCCTCCTGATGGGAGGAATCCCTTACCGGGATTCTCAAAAAATTGATGAGCTTTTCACCTTAATGCGTAAATTCTAGGCGATCACATTGGGGGCACCAGTTGCAGAGCTTATAGCTTGCAGTGAATGCAGAGAATGAAGTACAGTTCCAACCGAGCGGGGCTAGAGGGTAGCTCTTCTGAGAGTCCGCCCCAGCATCCGTCCACCAAGTATTTATTGAAAGGGCTTGTATGAACTACAGACATTCACTAGAAGGCCATTTGAGGTGGGTTACTGAGGCACCTGTGACTTTGTACACACTCAAACCGCATTCTCAGGAGGCTGTTTTCAGTGTTTATTACACCACACACTCTACTTCCTGTCCTGTTTTCAGGGTCAAGGAGCTTCATTCCCATGTACAAATAACATACCACTGCATCAGTATTTTTCCATACTCCGACCTCAAATGTCACGTACATAAGCTCGAATATTTTGCCATGTGCCTCCCCCTCGCAGCCGCACATGCAGTGGCTGATCTCTGCTCACTGCAACCTCCATCTCCTGGGTTCCAGTGATTCTCCTGCTTCAGCCACCCGAGTAGCTGGGATTACAGGCACCCGCCACCACACCCAGCTAATTTTGTGTTTTTAGTAGAGATGGTGTTTCACCATGTTGGCCAGGCTGGCCTCAAACTCCTGACCTCAGGTGATCCACCTGCCTTGGCCTCCCAAAGTGCTGGGGTTACAGGCATGAGCCATCACACCTGGCCAGAAAGTTCATTTTTTTGAGATAGGGTCTCACTTGTTACCCAGGCTGGAGTGTAGTGGTTTGATCATAGCTCACTGTACCCTTGATCTCTTAGGCTCAAGCAATCCTCCCACCTCTGCCTCCCAAGTAGCTGGGACTACAGGCATGCACCACCACACCTGGATAACTTTTTTTTGTTTATTTTTGTAGAGATGGGGATCTCACTGTGTTGCCCAGGCTGGTCTTGAACTCCTGGGCTCAAGTGATCCTCCAGCCTTGGCCTCCCAAAGAGTTAGGATTACAAGAATGAGCCACTGTGCCTGGCTGAAACCTTGCTTTTCTTTCTTTTTCTTTTTTTTTTTTTTTGAGATGGAGTCTAGCTCTGTCACTCAGGCTGAAGTGTAATGGCGCAATCTCAGCTCACTGCAACCTCCACCTCCTGGGTTCAAGGGGTTCTTCTGCCTCAGCCTCCCGAGTAGCTGGTATTACAGGCATCCGCCACCACACCCAGCTAATTGTTGTATTTTTAGTAGAGACGGGGTTTCACCATGTTGTCCAGGCTGGTCTCAAACTCTTGACCTCAGGTGACCCACTCACCTCGGCCTCCCAAAGTGCTGGGATTACAGGCATGAGACACCGTGCCTGGCCTGAAACCTTGCTTTTCTGACAGATTTGATTCACCCTACCTATAGTTTCCATAGTACCTTTTTTTTTTTAAAAAAAAAATGCTTTTCACAGTCTAGTGCCACTGGCTGTTGATAGGTCTCTGTCATTAGATGGTAACTTCTTGAAGCTTGTTTTATTCATCTCAATAACCATAGCACCTGGCCCTGTAAGGGGAAACTTTGTTAAGTGTCCATTAATGTTTGAATATTTGCATTTATCACAACTCTTGTCCCAAGCCCTGATCCAGCAGCTCTGGAATAAGCAGCAGCACAGATTTGAGAGTTAGTCCATGTGGCCGGGCATGGTGGCTCACGCCTCTAATCCCAGCACTTTAGGAGGCCAAGGTGGGTGGATCACGAAGTCAGGACATTGAGACCATCCTGGTTAACATGGTGAAATCCTGCCTCTACTAAAAATAAAAAAAATTAGATGGGCATGGTGGCAGGCACCTGTAGTCCTAGCTACTTGAGAGGCTGAGGCAGGAGAATCACTTGAACCTGGGAGGTGGAGGTTGCAGTGAGCTGGGATTGTGCCTCTGCACTCCAGCCGGAGCAACAGAATGAGACTTATTCTCAGGGAAGAGAAAAAAAAAAAAAAAGCTAGTCCATGTACCAGCCACATGCAAAGAGGTGAGTTGGGTCAAAGAAACCCAGAAAGGGAGTCTGGAAGGAAAATCTGGGGTGATAAGGCAACAGTGGAAAGAGAGGCTTCACGCATGTGTGGGAAATGGACAAGGAGCCCCATGGACACTCAGGTCTTTGGTGTGTCCTTGCTGGTAACATGGAGGCGATTATGACATACCTCATAGGTGGGGAAAGGAGACCCAAAAGTGATGATGTGAAAGTGTTTTGTGAAGTGTAAAATAAACACAGGTGTATGTGGTCAGTAGAGTTGATTGATACATCTCATGCGTTATTGCCAGTCTCCTTATGTGACCCTGGACCTTGACCTTAGAGTCCTTTTTCATGTATTCAGGACAGTGATCACTGCTTTGCTGGACTGCTGTGAGGAAGTGAGGTGTACGGCAGAAAATGTGCTTAGGCCAGCCCCTCCTACCTCATGAGGAACACCTGGATAGTTTTCTAAAAATTTTCTAAAAATACAGATTTCTATCACCCTATTCCCAAAATCAGAATTCTCTGGGAATGGAGCCAGCCTAGGAATCTGCATTTAAAACAAGCACTCCTCCAGGTGATTAGAATGGTTCAAGAAGGTGACTTTAAGAAACTGAGGCCAGGTGAGGTGGCTTATGCTTGTAATCCCAGTACTTTGGGAGGCCGAGGCGGACTGATCATTTGGTGGGGAGTTGGAGACCAGCCTGACCAACATAGTGAAACCCCATTTCTACTAAAAAATACAAAAAACAGGTTGGGCGTGGTGGCAGACGCCTGTAATTCCAGCTACTTGGGAGGCTGAGGCAGAAGAATCGCTGGAACCTAGGAGGCGGAGTTTGCAGTGAGCAGAGATTGCGCCATTGCATTCCAGGCCAGGCAACAGTGCGAGACTCCCTCTCAAAAACAAAACAAAAAAAAATAGGCCAGGTGCAGTGGCTCATGCCTGCAATCCTAACCCTTTGGAAAGCTGAGGCAGGAGGATTGCTCTAGCCCAGGAGTTCGAGAGGCTGCAGTGAGCTATGATGGTGCCACTGCACTCCAGTCTGGATGATAGAGAGAGATCCTGTTCCCCCCCACCCCCATAAAAGGAACATCGAAAGGATCAGTTAAGATGTTATCAGGTGTGTGTGTGTTTAGGAGAGTAGGATGGGGAAGACGGTACTATCATCTCTGACCACAAGGGGGCAGCAGGGAGAGACAAGGAGAAACAGAAGTCTGGCTGGTGCTCACGTCCAAAGGGGCTGGGAAGGGCAAACCTGGCGATCAGGTTGTGGAAGGAGGTGGGCCCTATATTATCACATGATCTCCTTTGTCAGGTGGAATCTCTGTTACCGCAGGGCTGATCTCCTGTGACCACCTGTCTATCAGGTTTTTATGGAGACTGGTTTTTGCCACTCAGTCGGCAGGAAAGGCATTAGTGTGAGCTTGGCCTGGCTGTGGGTGGCGATAGTGTGTGTTCCACGTGGGTGGGAATGGGAGGCAAGGGGTATGTCACATCCCCAGATGTGTTCATTAGGCAGGGTCACCTACACAGGGCAGCTTACTCAAAGGACACCAGTGCCTGTTGAAAGCAGCGTCCCTTGCCCCTTGCTACTAGGGTTGTGGTTGTAGGTACCTCTCAGGAGAGGCTTACTTCTGCAGCTGGGGAGCTGGCCAAAGACCAGGCAAAGGATGCTGGGCTGGGCCTGGCCCGGCTGTTGGTGTGGGGGGTGGGGACCGGGGCTGGAAATACAGGATGGGGCAGCTGCCTCTGGAAGGAGCCAAAATGTCCCCAGCTGTAGCAGGGGTGAGTAGAGGATTAGGCAACAGTCCCCTAATACAGCCCGGAACTAACACCCTCCTCCCCCTCACACAGGCACCCTGGCCTGCCTCCTCCAAGCCTTCCAGAGCTCAGAATAACCCTGAGAACCAGGCAGCAGGATGGCAGGGCCTCTGCTTGGGGTCCTGCTCCTCTTGGGGCTTCTCGGTATGGACTGTGGCCGGGGGAGGCAATTGGACACATACAGATACTGACATAAAGGGACTGGGAAGGCAAAGACAGAGACCAAGATGGAGACTGAGACACAATATTTGGTCCCCAGGCACAGTATAATTGGTTTAGGAGACAGATACCGATAATACACAGCTGCAGAGACCTGTGAGGACCCAGAGGAGGCAGAGAGGAGAGGTGCTCCAGCCTCTTCATTGCCAATGACCTTTTCTTCTTGACCCCATCACAGGCAGGGGTGTGGGGAAGAACGAGGAGCTGCGTCTTTATCACCATCTCTTCGACAACTATGACCCAGGAAGCCGGCCAGCACGGGGGCCTGAGGATACTGTCACCATCAGCCTCAAGGTCACCCTGACGAATCTCATCTCACTGGTAAGATATCCCCACCCTCGCTTCAAGCCTAAAATTCCACTTCTGGCCCCAGCCGCTGAGCTGTCCTAAAGCTCACATCTGGCCCTGAAATCTCACTTCAATCATCCCCATCTCCCATCTGCAGAATGAAAAAGAGGAGACTCTCACCACCAGCGTCTGGATTGGAATCGTGAGTCAAATCTGGGGGGAAGTGTGAGGTCTTGTCCAGGGGACCCCTTTTCTTCCGATCCCTCCAGGCAGCGCCAGCTGGGAGATGCAGGGCACACGTCCTTCCGTCCCCCAACTCCTTAGGATTGGCAGGATTACCGACTCAACTACAGCAAGGATGACTTTGGGGGCATAGAAACCCTGAGAGTCCCTTCAGAACTCGTATGGCTGCCAGAGATTGTGCTGGAGAACAAGTGAGGAGCGGGCCAGACGCCAGGCTGGAGGGAAGCCGGCCTGGGGTGCGGGCTGGACTTGGCTGGGGAAGGGGATACTCCGAGGGGATGCGGATCTGTGCAAAAAGCTGTTTCGCCGAGCCCACAGTATTGACGGCCAGTTCGGCGTGGCCTACGACTCCAATGTGCTGATCTACGAGGGCGGCTCCGTGACGTGGTTGCCTCCGGCCATCTACCGCAGCGTCTGCGCCGTGGAGGTCACCTACTTCCCCTTCGACTGGCAGAACTGCTCACTCATTTTCCGGTGGGAAGAGTTACTCCGAGGCTCGGAAGATCATGGGAGGGACATGTGGGGGCGGGGCCAGCCGGGAAGCGCCGCCCTTGGGGCGGGGCCTCATGCTGGAGGTGGAGCCAGGCATCAGCAGCGGGAGGGACGCTCCAGCGAGGCCCGAGGTCCAGGTGGGAACAGGGGTGCGCGGGCTGGGCCTGGGTGAAGGGGTGGAGCCTCGCGGCCCTGCAAGATCACAGCTTCCAAGGCTGGGCCTGGGGCCAGGGCCCAGGTCAGAGCTTGTGGGGTGGGCGCTCGGCCTTGGCTCCACAGCTCCCAGACGTACAATGCCAAAGAGGTGGAGTTAACCTTTGCTGTAGATGACGATGGTGAGACCATCAACAAGATCGACATCGACACTGAGGCCTATACTGGTGAATCCCCGGCCTGCTCAGAAAAACCTGCTTCTAGACAGGGTCCAGAGAGGGGACTTCCAGAGTGGGGTTGCCCCTGACCAACAACACTGGAGGATGGCTTCCGCAACCGGGTTTAGCTTGCCCCTGTCCTGAAATCATTTTTATTATTTACTTATTTATTTATTTTTAAAGACGTAGTTTCGCTCTTGTTGCCCAGGCTGGAGTGTAGTGGCATGATCTCAGCTCACTGAAACCTCCGCTTCCCAGGTTCAAGCGACTCTCCAACCTCAGCCTCCCGAGTAGCTGAGATTATAGCTGCATGCCACCATGCCCAGCTAATTTTTGTATTTTTAGTAGAGATGGGGTTCGAACTCCTGACCTCAGGAGACCCACCACCTCGGCTTCCCAAAGTGCTGGGATTACAGGCGTGAAACACCGGGCCTGGCCTCTGAAATCATTTTCCACAGTTACTCTAGTCCTGCCTTCTCGCTTTCTATACCCTCACCGACAATGCCCCTTTCCGCCCGAATTGCCCCCATCCTGACGGCCCATGACCCTGGTGCAGACAGCCGCAGCCGCCGCCTCGGCCCGCTGTCGGCTTTGCGGGCACCCGGCTCCGGCTGATCGCGACCCCGTCCCACAGAAAACGGTGAGTGGGCCATCGACTTCTGCCCGGGGGTGATCCGCCGCCACGACGTTGACGCCACCGACGGCCCAGGGGAGACTGACGTCATCTACTCGCTTATCATCCGACGGAAGCCGCTCTTCTACGTCATTAACATCATCGTGCCCTGCGTGCTCATCTCGGGCCTGGTGCTGCTTGCCTACTTCCTGCCTGCGCAGGGTAAGCAGTAGCCCCGAACTCACACCCAAACCCGGGCTAGCTCCCGGAGGCGGGGCCCGCTCTCACTGGCGATCCCTCCAGCCGGCGGCCAGAAATGCACGGTTTCCATCAATGTCCTGCTTGCCCAGACCGTCTTCTTGTTCCTCATTGCCCAGAAAATCCCAGAGACTTCTCTGAGCGTGCCGCTGCTGGGCAGGTGAGGGCTGAGCGGGTCCGGGTGGTGCCCCACTCAGGGGCGTGGCCAGTCTGAAGGGCGGGGCCGAGGGCCGGCTGGGTGGGGCGTGGCAAAACCCTGAGACCCCAGGAGAAGCTCTGGCTGTCTCGCCCCTCCTGAGCTTTATTTGGACGCGGGATGGGGCTGGGGCTGGGACTGGGATGGATTCTCTGGTTCGCCGTCCTCCGCACTGCTGCTGGCCATCACCTGGAGGTCTCCTGAGTATCTCTGTAGGGAGATGGTCCGGCTTAGTGCCTTCCCAGCCCCGCCGCCTCTGGCCCCCCAACTCACCCTGCATCCCGAGCGCACCGGTTCCCTGGGGATTCCGAGGCCCAGCTGCTGTTGCCACCGTCGCAGGAATGAGGCGGACCCCTCCAGACCTCGTCCACATGGGCATAACCATGCTCCCTGGATGAGGTGCCGTGTGTTGGCGCCCACTGCAGCCCCAGCTTGCCGAGCCCCCTGCCCAGCGGTCTGGGCTACTTGGGCCAGTGCTGCACTCGGATCCCCGACGTCTAGGGCTGAGCCCGCGCTGCTGTCGCCGCCTTCTAGTCGCCGCGCCTCCTGCTGCAGCCACAGGGCTGAGATCTGCATTGGGGGCCCAGAGGTTAGCGGGAAGGCAGAGGTCCTTGCTGCGGCTGCCCGATCGCTGCGATCCTCAGTCCCCCAGACCCCACCTCTAACAAGGTGGCGCCGAAGCTGACGAGGCTGGCCGCGGCTTCTCTTAACACCAGCCCCAGGGTGGGCTTCGGGGCAGGTGATATCTCCTGTAACTTTGGCTCCCGTGGCTCCAGGGACTTCAGCGCTCTGAACCTCTGCTCCAGATACTCATGGGCTGCGGCCACGGAGAGTTCCAGGGAAGACAGAAGCGGGGGCTGGAGGGCCACCTGGAGGAGGAACAGGGCAGTGGAGTCGCAGGGCAGGGATCACGGGGGCTAGCGGGAGAACTACCCATTGGTTTTCGAGGTGCCGCCCTCGGCGGGTGTAGCCTTATCTCGGTGGAGCTGTGGAAGTGGTAGACCCACATGAGGGTGTCCAGGGAGCTGGGGGTCCCCTTCGTGGCCACCGCAGGTGGTAGGAAGGGAGAAGGTCTGGTCGTCGCGTCTGTAGTTGCTGAGGGGGCGCAACTGGAGGGCATAACCACCTCGTGGGGGGAGAAGTGTTTGTGAGGTCAGAGGGCGTGTGGCGCCTTCCGTAGCTGGGAGGGGGAATGGTGACATCACTCATTCCGGTCTCCTCAGGTTCCTTATTTTCGTCATGGTTGTTGCCACACTCATTGTCATGAATTGCGTCATCGTGCTCAACGTGTCCCTGAGGACGCCCACCACCCACGCCATGTCTATGCGTCTGCGCCATGTAAGCGTGGGGGTGGGGTGTGGCCTGGGGTGTGGGCGGGCTTAGCCTCGCCCCCTTAGCCCCGCCCCCCGCCCCAGGTTCTACTGGAGCTGCTGCCGCACCTGCTGGGGTCCCCGCCGCCGCCGCCCTCCGAGGCCCCCCGGGATGCCTCGCCCCCAAGGCGGGCATCGTCGGTTGGCTTATTGCTCCGCGCAGAGGAGCTGATACTGAAAAAGCCGCGGAGCGAGCTTGTGTTTGAGGGACAGAGGCACCGGCACGGGACCTGGACAGGTAAGCACAGTGGCCTGGCGGGCCGCGGGGGGCGCCTGCCGCAGAGGAGTCTCCTAACGGCCCACCCTGGTGTTTTCCCTGCCAGCTGCCTTCTGCCAGAACCTGGGCGCCGCCGCCCCCGAGGTCCGCTGCTGTGTGGATGCTGTGAACTTCGTGGCTGAGAGCACGAGACACCAAGAGGCCACCAGTGAGGTGGGACGGGAGCCAGAGGCCGGTGGTGCACGGCGGATCTCTCGTGCCTCTGGCTCCTGCAGCTCCCTCTTTACTGTGCTGACCCTTCCCCAGGAAGTGTCCGACTGGGTGCGCATGGGGAATGCCCTTGACAACATCTGCTTCTGGGCCGCTCTGGTGCTCTTCAGCGTGGGCTCCAGCCTCATCTTCCTCGGAGCCTACTTCAACCAAGTGCCTGATCTCCCCTACCCGCCGTGTATCCAGCCTTAGCGCACACTGACTTCAACTTCCCACCTAACTCTAGCAGGAAATTAATTTTGAAAAAAATCAATTTCAAAATCACCACAGCATTATGATCCCTTCCCACTGCTGCTGTGTGTCCATTCCTTGGCATGTGTAGATCTGGCTCCAGTCCAGGGGTTGGCAAGAGAGAGTAACGGTTCATGCAGGCTCTCGGGTTCCAGTCTTCACTGCTCTTCATTCAGCCTTGCTGACCTCCCAGCCTTTCTCAGGGGCAGCCCCTACGGACGTTGGAGGCTGCCAGCTTTTGCGCTATCTTTGTTCAGCTCAGCCAAACAGGAGACCCCTTTGCAGGACTTGCACACAGGGAGGCTGGAGCCGGGCAACCCTCTCCTTCCTGGCCCAGCCCAGCTCTGCTGGCGCGTGGGAACCAAACACCCTCAGTGCTGGTGGCCCTTAGGCTCACAGGTTTAGGGCGGAGGCTGCCCTGGCCCTCCCGCAGTCAGTCATTTTTTCTAGGTTTTCTTGGCCCAGCACTGCTCGTGCTACCCCCTTGAGACAGACTCACTAATGGCAGATCTCGGCCCACCCTGTCCCTTTCTTCCCCACCCTGGAGGCTCTCTGCCTAGCATCCAGGACGGTGAGAGAAAGCAAAAATGGGGCCTGAATGGTGGGAGCTGGTTGAATTGTCTTTATTAACAAACAGGATATCCAAGGCCACTACATTGAGGAGGGGTGGGGGGGGAGGGGGGGGAGGGAGGAGGAGGGTTACTTGCTGCTCACACTATATACAGATGCAAGCAAGGGGCATGGAGAGTGAGGGCTCCCTGCTCCCTCCCTCCACCAGGGAAGGGCATGGGCTAGAAGAGATGAGGGTTAGGAGGGGGGAACATTTTGGCTGGCAGGGTCCCCCCTCCATTCCCTGGAGTCTGGGGGGAGGGGAATCATTAAAGTGCTTTCAGAAAATGAAGAAATGGTCCCTGCCCCTGGAGTGGCTGGTGACCCCCAAAAAAATCTAGGGCCCAGTGACCCCCCCCAGGGTCTGGTACATTCAAGGGGGGAGCCGGCTCCCCTGACGTGCAAATAAAGGGGTCCAGGGCCCTGCCCAGTCAGCAGCAGTGGGGTAAGGGGTTCAAGCCCCAAGCACTCTCCTCTTAAATGGAGAAAAGGGGGGAGGGGCCGGGCCCACTCAATTCCTGGTAAGGGGTAGCTGTGTCTCTCCCCAGAAGATGGGGACAGGCACAGTTTTGGGACGAGGACATGTTGGGGAAGAGGATGGTCACGTGATTACAAAGCATCAGGGATCAGAGGTCACGTTCCCAGCAGGCTCCAGTGAATCAAACCAGTAAAAGCAAAAGCCCAGGGAGAGGAAAGAGGAGCGGCCCAGGAAGCCTGGCTGCAGGGGGAGCTGGGTCCAGTGTTGCACAGCCCCAGCCTAGGGCCCCATCACCAGTTCATGATGCAGTTACGGTTCAGAGTCATGAAGTAAACTTGGCTGCTGCCCCCAGAGCGGACTGAGGCAAAAAACACCTGGTGGGGGCAGGAGGAGAAGTCACCAAGTGTTGGGGGTCCCAACTGGGAGAGGGGAAGAAGGGGGGGCAGAAGAGGTGAGAGGGAGAGAGGCTGCAGATAAGAGTGCCCTCTCCTGGAGGAACGGGTCAGATGTTATGGGGCAGGATGCACCACCCACCCCCTGGGCGCCAGCTGTAAAGTCCTCAGGAGCTGCAGAGAGCCCAGGACTGTGGGAGGGAGTGATTGCTCTCCTCCAAGCTCCCAGAGAGGTCTGCTTGCAGGAAGATACCACCACCATCCTCTCCCCCAGAACTCTGCCCAGGGGCCAAAGGGCTTTCAGAGGGAAAGGGCCTCTCACCTTGTCATTCCGCTCACACAGGAACTTAAGCCTCTGGGCTCGTTTGTGCATGAAGACCCCGTCCAGGTGCCCTGTCTCCACAGAGCGGATCTCAATGGCTTTCTCACCCCAGCCCATTATCTGGTTGGAGCAGATGTAGGCTGTGGGGAACACAAGTGAGGGGTTGAGCAGGGACCACTCCAGGGGCATGTGGCTCAGGGGCAGGGCTCACTCACCCACAGAGGTGGGCATCTCTCCCCACTGCAGCACCACATCCTTGATGATCCGCCCGTATGTGTTGACGTAGACACCCTCGTCCTCGTAGCACAGCAGCATCTCCATGCCGTCGGTGTTGGGGAGGAAGATGATGGCATGGGGTGTGATCTGACTCTGGATCTGGGGAGGAGGAGGTGGGCTGGAGTCTCATGGCTGGCGCCTGGACTGGGCCATCCCACTCCCTAGCAGCCCCGCCAAGCTCACATGCACAGGGATGTAGATGTCATAGCTGTTCCCCGAGTCGACATCCACGGCATGGAAGCCAGCACTGGAGCCGTAGATGACCTTGAGCCGCTGCCCCTCCTCCACTGTCAGGTCGACCAGCAGAGGGCGGTGAGGGAGGTCGGCAAAGGACTGCGGGCAATCGGAGGAGAGGAGGGCTCAGGGGCACAGGGAGAGGCACTGGGACTGGGGATGGGGTTGGGGGCTGAGGCTGGGATTACCTTGAAGGCCATGAATTTGTGGTAGGGTTTAGGGGCCCAGGCATACACCTCCACGGAGCTCTTGAGGGCGATGACCAGGAACTTAATCCGCTCATATTTCACTGGGGGCAGGAGAAAAAAAGAGATGCTAAGACTTCTCTTCTTGGGCCTGGGGCACCTCCCTGTGTCTGTCACTAGATTGCCCCACCCAGGCCCCAAGTCCCTGGCTGCCAGGTTTTCTCAGCCATTTGACCCAGGCCCATTTCTCTATCTTTATGACAAGTGTTCGCTGGCCACTCTGTTGTGGCATCCTCACCAACACGGTAGTGGCCGCAGCCCTCCATGTCCCCCACAGTGGTCCAGCCCTGCTTCTTCTCCACTTCTGGGTCGTTGTGCAGAATCTTGTTCCGGAGCCAGGACAGGTAATACACCCGCAGTTTGTTCCTTTTCCCTGAGGGACGGACGGACATACACACATCCCCATTCTCAGCTGAGGCCCGGCTGCCACCGCCCCACCCTCCTCTGTCTGCATACCACAAGGGGTGAGGAAGTGTGGCCCCACCTTCCAGCACCTGGACCAAGGCTGCCCTCCTCCCAGGCAGAAGAAGGTGACAGTGCCAAGGAGCTCAGCCCCTCCTCCCTCCCCCACTGGCCAGCCCTGTACCTGAGATGGTGATGAGCAGGTTGAGCCCCTCCAGCACATCCATTTGCTGGAAGCGTCGCCGCCCAATGAGTCCGTACACCTTGCCCTGTCCGCTTCGGTCCAGCAACATCAGCCCATTCTCCGTGCCCACCAGCAGGTTGACCCCTGCAATAGGAGCCCTTGGCAGGTCAGAGGCTTGGCCAGGCCCTCATCTAACCAGGAGCATGGAAGCCACGCCAGACCCCTCTTAGCTACCCTTGGCCTGGCTTACCCCAAAGGGCTGCACAGAGAATCTCGGAGTTGAATCGCTTCTTGTACTTCCGGATCTCAGGGGTCTCACTGTGGGCCCGGGTGTTGGTGGGATTCACGTTGACCACAGAACCCTTCCTCACGTCGTACTGCAGCTGGTCAAGCCGAGTGCCCTCTCCACCCACTAGGGCTGCCAGAAGGAGGAGGCGGAAGGAGGAGCTGCAGCTTCTCACCCTAGCTCTTTTTCCCTCCATCCCCTCTATCAGGTCTTGGCACCTCGTAATACGCATAAAAGAGAGAGAATGGGAAGATGGGGAGGTGCATAGGAGGGGGGGATAGAGCATGGGCCTTGGAGTCAAAAGCCCTGTCTCAGGTCCCAGTTCTATCCCTCATTAACTTTGAGCCTTTGCCCAGGTCCCTTGGCTATTCTAGGCATTTCCTCTCCTGTGGAGGGGTCACAAAAGCCTTTCCTTGCCTCTGTGTCTGGGCAGGAGCTAGGGCTCAAGGGAGAGGTCCTGTGCCTATGCTTTATGAGGCTGTGTCTCAAGACCACCTCTGCTCCCCCCACGTGGCCCCTGGACCCCATTCTCACCTGTGACGGGGATGGTGTCCCCACTGCCTCCAGGCTGGTAGATCCCAAGATCCACAAACATTGTGAATGAGCTCTTGCCAGGTGCCTTTACCAGCCCACGAGACTGGTACTGTGGTGGGGGGGGCAGCAGTCAGGCAAACAAGTGAAGTCCAGCTTTGGCCCTGCCCCTGCTGCTGTTCCCAGGCCCCAGCTCCCCAACTGGCACCCCGGCTGGCCAGTTCCCAGTGCTCCACCCCATCCTCCCCGAGACCCGGATCTCCTGCCCACCACCAGGGGTCTTCTCTCCGACGGACCTGCTTCAAGCCCACTTACATCAGTGCTCCCATCCTTCGAGGGTGGGCTTTGGCCTTTGCTGTTCTCGGTGGGGGAGTGGCTGGGCTGGACCACATCAGGCAGGTTTGTGTACCCGTTGCTGTCAGCATGCAGGAGGCTCCGCTCCTCTTCAGGGGTCTACAGGACAGAGAGCAGGGTTGGCACGGGGCTGAGGATGACACACAGGTACAGGGCAGGGGAGCGGAGGCTCACTCACACGCTGGACCACCATGGTGCCACCCCCGTACGGGGGCTGGGTCCCGGTGATCTCCTCGACGTCGTGGACCACCATGGTGCTGATGCTGTCTGTATCCCCATCGCTGCTGTGAGAAAAGAAGGTGGGGCTTCTCTAGGTCCTGCCCACCATGGAAGTGCCAAAGGCAGCAGATGGCAGCCAGAGCCCAGGCTTTTTCTCTATTCAAAACAGCCTGCTCCACTGTGAGGTGCTTCCCTGCAGGGCACGCAGGGCAGGCTAGCACAGGGGCAGATAGGCACCTGAAGAGGCCACCCCACAACACACATGACAGTGGGAGAGAGAAGGAACCTGCACCCTCAGCCCACTCTCTAGAAAAGGGAGTCACTCTCCCTCAGACGTGCCCCAAAGTCCCACCTCTCCCTGCACCACTTCCCGCCCTCCCTGTGGCTTGGAGCAGGAGGGCCCCATGTCTGATGCCGTACCGGCCCCCAGGGGTGTCTCTGCTCCCCTCTGATGGCTCGCCTTCGCCCTCCTCCTCATCCTCCTCGCTGCTCTCCACCTCCTCGCTGGATGATGAGTAGTCCATGGCTTTCTTGGGAGGCCGAGGGGCCTCGTCCAGGGTCCGTTCTTTCAGCAACACAAAGTCCTGCAGGGAGGAGCCACATGAGGGGCAGGGAGAAGGTGGGCCTGGGTGGAGGTAGACAAAGGGTGCTAGGAGACCCTTGCAGGGCCATAGGAGGGGCTCCCACAAGCAGGCCCATCTCACTAACCTCACCAATCGCTCGCTTATAGCTCTGGGAGGGGCCACAAGGGAAGAAGGGCAGCCAGGAGAAAGGTTAGGAGAGAGGTTAGAAAAGGTTAGTACCGTGAGAAGCACCAGGCCCTCCATCCCCACAGCCCTTCTCAGTAGGTCAGTGGAGACGCCACCCCTGACGCCATCCTGCTGCTAAGCCCCAAAGCGGGATGAGGCAGGCCATGCCTGCACCAGGTGACTCACTGCGGGTCGGCCTGGCCGAGAGCGGTGGTCATCAGGCTTGGCTTTATTCCCAGGGGAGAGCACTGGGGAGCTGTCCAGTTTGGAGGAGGCTGGACACAGCAGGGTGGAAGAAGAAAGGTCATGAATACCTGGACAAGGGATGGCCTCAAGCCCACACCTGGGCTAACCCCTCGGCCCTGAGCCCCAGAACTCAGCCCCAAGTTCCATACCCACCCAGGTCCTCCCTGTCCCTGTGGGTGTCCCAGTCCAAAGCCACCACAGGCAGAGTCCATCCTGATAAGACTCCAGGCCCAGGGCAGGCTGCCTGGCCCTGGCTAACGTACCTCCCACACGGTTCCGCTCCAGTGAGCCAGCCTGGGGGAGGTGCCCGTGAGAGGCTGGGAGGACGCTGTCTGAGCGTTCCCAGCCAGGGTCGCTCCTCCTGAGGTCAGGGTTACTGTTGGGGGAGCAGAGTCAGGGTCAGGGAGGCAGGGTGCTCCCCTCTCTGGGGTGCTGAGCTGCACTGCAGAGGGAGCCATCACCAGGGTAGCAGGTGGCAGAAGTGAGAGGTGGGAGTGAGTCGGGGGACAACTCCATTACCTAGAGGCGTTGGGCGGGCCAGGGGGCTGAGCAGGGGGCCCTGGAGGCTTGGGGGTGCCCCGCTCTGCCCGCCTTTGCAGATAGATTTGCCAGGCGGAGTTGCTGCGAGGTCTGTGAAGGGAGCACAGGGGCGACGAGGGGGCGGAGGGGGCTGAGGTGATGGGGCTGGGGCTTGCCCACCCCTAGGCGGTTAGGCTGGTAAAGTCCCTGTGCCCCCTACTCCCTAGGCTGCCCTCAGATCTCACCCAGGCGCTGCCTTACCCAGGCATTACCTGGCACGGACTGCCTGGGCTGGCCGGGAGCCTCCAGCCCCACTGGTGTTAAGGGCAGTGGCGATAGATGAGGTCCTCTGAGGCACCTGTGGAGAGAAGGCCGAGTGCTGCGAGCTGGCGCTGCAACGGGCACTTCAGACATTCAAGCCTCACCTCTGGAAGGTGTGCTTCCCCGCTCTTATGGGTGAGAAAACTGACGCTCAGGGACGCTAACGAGTACATCCAAGGTGATGAAGCTGGGAGATGGTGGAGCTGCGGTTCTGACTTGGAATCATCTGCTCCTTAGTGCTTCCTACACACCCCAGGTGTTTCTCTATTCCCACACTCCCCACAGGGATCGATGCCACACAGCCACGTGCCTCCTCTGTTGCGTGGCTGACTCCCGCAGGGTGGCGCCTAAGCGTCCTCTCCCTCCCCACCCTGTACTCCTCCTCTGTGTGGCCTACCCCACTCCCCTCCTCCTTTCCTGACCAGTCCTCTGCTTTGCCCTGGTCCCACAGGGCTGTCCTTACCTTGGGTGGGGTCTCATTATCTGGGCGGACCCAGGCTGGGGGGTTCGGGCTGGGGCCAGGTCCTTCAGAGGTGGGGTCTGAATTCTGGCGGATGACAGCTCCTCGGGCACTGGGTGTGGCAGTGGGTGCGGGGATGGCAGGGTCGGGGTCATGGGAGGCTGGGAAGGCAGCCAGGTTTCGGGTGGGCTGGTCCTGCAGGGACTGGGATCGGGGTACAGGTGCTGCATATGGCTTCAGTGGGACCCGGTGTGCCACCAGGCTCTGCAGGGAGAGACCAGGGAGGGTGGGCTGCCTGCTCCAGGGCACGTCCCCACCTGCAAATTGGAGTCTAGGTGGGAAGGGACTTTAGTTATCCCTTCCTCCATTGAAGGACAGGGGGTTCCTAGAGCCTGAGGACAGCTACGTCAGGACAAACACAGGCAGCAAGAAGCAAGTAAGTGTCTCTGCCCACACATCCTGTGCTCTGTAGTCCTGGCTCAGAGTTGAGCGGGTGTGGGTACCTGTGCTCTGAGCACAGCTCCCTGTGTCTGCGTTAAGACAGGCGCGGAGACTCACCTTGTGTGGTCCCTCCTGGGGCTCCACTGGCCTCTGCATAGGAGGAGTCTGGGAAAGGGGTCCTGGGGGTCCCGGGGAGGCCTGGGGGATCGGGGGCTCAGGCCCTGTGCTGCTTGGCTTGCTCTTGGCCAAGGGAGAGTTCTGCTGCTTGTTCATCCTCGTTCTTTCTTCTACCTGTGATGTGAAGGGATGTCAAGCAGGCCAGCTCTTGCCTCCCTGTTCTGAAAATGTAGGGTCCCACCTGCCCTAACCACTCCCACCCCATGCTCTGTGCTGTGTGCTCTTTTCCCTTGCTCGGTGCCTGCTACTGTAAACAACCACTTCTTGTGGCTCTCCAGGCCTCAGGCGGTGGGCCTGCAGTCTCAGGAGGCAAAGAGGCAGTGAGTACCTCTCGGGCCCAGGCTGGTTTGTCAGTGGGATTCATGGCCCGACCATATTGGTACAGGGGCTTCCTGTCCCCGGGCAGGATCTGCTGCTGCTGTTTCTGAAGCTGCTGCTGCTGCTGCTGCTGCTGCAGGGATTTGAGGTAGGCATGCTCCTGCTGCAGCTGCCTCTGCAGACGCTCTGACTGCCGCTGCTCCTCAAGCTGCTTCCTCTTGTATTCCTGGGCCCAAGGGTAGGGAGAGAGGGCTCAGGAGGGTGTGGCCCTGGGAGTTAGAGCAGGCATGCCCTCTCTTTTCTCCAACTGCCTAGAGAGGAGATGTTTTCCCTTGATGTCTTGGGTGAATCCCTTCCCTTGAAGTGTTCCCATCCCGTTCCAGCAAAGAAGCTCTGAAAAGCATCTTCCCAGAGGACGCTGAGGGACCCGTTACCAGCAGCAGGGCCTGTTCCTGGAGCAGCTGTTGCTGAAGGATCTCGAGCTGTCGCTGCTCCTCCTCTAGCCTGTGACGAATATATTCCTGGGGGGCGGGGCGTGGGGTGGGGGGCAGAGGGCAGGGAAGGAGGAAGAGGCAGAGGAGGGCAGCAGCAGCCAGTTGGAGGAAGAGGAAGGAACGGGGGGAGGATGAGGAGGTGCAGGGGAAGAGTAAGAGAGAGGTAGGGGAGGGGATGGGATGAGCCCCAAGGGGGCCATGCGGCACAGATGGGGAAGAAGAGGGCACAGGGAATGAGGGGGGATGAGGGAAGGGCCGGGAAGAGTCAGGGTTGGGGTAAAGAGATGGGAATGAGGCACGGAGACAGGAGGAGGGAGGGGGCCAGGGTTGGGGTTGAAGGGTGGGAGAAAACAGAGAGAAAGAGTGAAGCTAGAAAAGATAGGAGGAATCTGGGGGTGGGGGAGAGAAGGGGAAGGGCACGGGGAGCAGGGGCGGCAGGCAGCAGGAGCGGGAGGGCAAGGGTGCGAGTGCGGCGCTGTACCTGCTCGCGCTCCGCCTGCCGCCGCTCCTCCTCCCGCCGCAGAACCTGCATGTCCTCTAGCCGCCGCTGCTCCTTCTCCTGCAGCTTCCGCTGCTCCCGCTCCCGCCGCTGTTGCTGTGGGGAGAGCGAGGTGGGCTTAAGGACCATACCGCACACCGAGGCAGCACTGCCTCTCCATGGACAAGGACGGGAGCTCTTCTTGCTCACCAGGGTGGGTGGTGAGAGAGACCGGTTGTTTCTGCAAATATACCCAAAGGCCCACAGGGCTGGGCTCGGGAAACAGCCGGTAGCTGTGATGGGAGAGGCTGTGAAACTCATGCTACCTGTGGAGTGGGCTTAGCTGGACAACACCTTCCTCTACCCACATCCCCACCAAACAACAAACAAAACCGGGAGTCAAAACAAGCCTCCCCAATACTCCTAGCCTAAAATCCACCTTTGCCTGGAAGTTCAGAGAGTGGGTCGTAATGATAGCCTTTGGCCACAAGAGGGCACCAGATGCCCGTGCACAAAAAGCACAGAAATGAGGGACCTGGCCCACTCCTTGACAAGTGCGGATGCCCAGGGGGTACTGTACTTTCATTTCTGATCACAAAGTCTACCAACAACAACAACAACAACAAAAGCATAAGCCCTAAGGGGCCCTCACACTTGAGCGAACGTTTGCCTATTTATGCAATGAAGTTGCTGGCCTTCTTGTCCCCCAGGCTGGAGTGTAATGGCACGATCTTAGCTCACTGCAACCTCTGCCTCCCAAGATCAAGCGATTCTCCTGCCTTAGCCTCCCAAGTAGCTGGCATTACAGGCACCTGCCACCACACCCAGCTAATTTTTGTATATATATATATATTTTTTGAGACAGAGTTTCACTCTTGTTACCCAGGCTGGAGTGCAATGGCGCGATCTCAGCTCACCGCAACCTCCACCTCCTGGGTTCAGGCAATTCTCCTGCCTCAGCCTCCTGAGTAGCTGGGATTACAGGCACGCGCACCATGCCCAGCTAATTTTTTTTGTATTTTTAATAGAGATGGGGTTTCACCATGTTGGCCAGGCTGGTATCAAACTCCTGACCTCAGGTGATCTGCCCACCTCAGCCTCCCAAAGTGCTGGGATTATAGGCGTGAGCCACTGCGCCTGGCCTATATTTTAAAAACTGCAGAAGGCTCTTTTGTAGCAGGTTTTTTTTTGCAAATTATCTTTTGCTCAACAATGAGAGGGCCTTCTTTGGGGGTAGCAGGTAGACAGTGTGGAAACTGTGGGTTATTGCCTACTATTTAGACACATTTTTTTGTTAATTCTAGCTCATCATGAACTTTGAAATCATGTAATTTTTTCAACAGAAATGCCATTCATTTAAGGCATTAAGGCATTTTGAAACCTGTTCTCCCTGAGGCCCTAATGGACCCCGGGGCAGGTCAGCAGGAGGCCATGCCAGGCCTGGGCCGGGTTTTTCTTAAAAAGCCCACCTCGGCCAGGCGCGGTGGCTCACACCTGTAATCCCAGCACTTTGGGAGGCCGAGGCGGGTGGATCACGAGGTCATGAGATCAAGACCATCCTGGTCAACATGGTGAAACCCCGTCTCTACTAAAAATACAAAAAAATTAGCTGGGCATGGTGGCGTGTGCCTGTAGCCCCAGCTACTCAGGAGGCTGAGGCAGGAGAATTGCCTGAACCCAGGAGGCGGAGGTTGCGGTGAGCCGAGAAAAAAAAAAGAAAGAAAAACAAAGCCCACCTCCTCGACACGGCGCCGCTCCTCCTTCTGCTCCTCTATGCGCCGCTGCCGTTGGTGCAGCAGGTGTTTGATGTGTGCCTCGGGGTCTCGCTGTTGCTGCTGCTGCAGCTGCTGCTGCTGTTTTAAAGCCTCCGAGTTGCTCTTATTTTCCTGCTGGAGCCGGAGAAATTCCCGACGTAGAGTCGACTCCCCAGGCACGTTCATGATGGAGCTGGGCAGGGGTGGTACAAAGCAGCACTGGGGTCAGAACCCTGCTCGTTCCCACTCTCAACCCCATGGACCTGCCTGAGTGGGTGCTTTAACTGGATCAAAGCCTCTGCCTCTGTCCACTTCCAGGTGGCCAGGAGATTTACCGTCCCCTTCTGCACGTCTTCAGCCCTGTCCTCTTTTACTATGACTGCTGCACCCCACCTTCACCCCTGAATTGCTCTCTTCCCAGCTCTTGCTCAGTCATTTGTTCCATTTCTTAGCACTTGGAAATTTGGTTTCTATGAGTCTCTACCTCTCTGGTGCCCACCAGCCCCAGGCTGAGAGTCCCCAAAGCCAAGCATCACTGTAGTGCCCCCACTCAGCAATGACCCCCCTTCCCTCTCCGCCTGCCAGGCCCACCTTGGCTCTCCTTCCTCTCCATGGCTGTCGTCTTCCTCCTCACTGCCGCTGTACTCATATTCTGTCTCCTCTGCAGGGGGAGATCACCGCTGTTAACTCACCCAGTTCCGCAGACCCTGCTGTGGGCTAGGGAAACTTCAGGTGGGGATAACCATAAGGTCTGTCTCAGTGGGCAAGCATGAGGGGCCCCACCCACTTCCTTGGAGCAATGGGGGACTCAGATGTGGGCCTGGATGGGGACTGGGCCTGGGTCCCAGGGCAGCTGAGGTGTAGCAGAGCCTGTGCTTGTGCTCACACACGCATGTGCTCAGGGTGTTTTTGTAAGGATGTGAAAGGCCAGTCCTCCTTTGAAAGGCTGACTCAGATTGTGTGAGAAAGGAGGGAAAACCCCTCTGGGGTTGAAAGTTTGAGAAAGATCTCCTTGGATAGGGAGAGTTGCAGCCAAGGAGGGGAGCAGGAAGGGGAGACAGGAGGGGGAAGGGCTGGTAGAGAGGAGCCATGCTGTAGTGTCCCCGAGGACCTGCGACCTCCAGCCTGCCCACTGACCTTTCTCACCCCGCTTCTTCCGGGATCGGTCAATGTGGTCCTTAAGCTGGATGCGGACCTGCCGCTCCGTGGGCTGGTCCCGGATGAAGGGAAACTTCAGTAGCTGCTCCGTTGGGGGACGGCTCAGGTAAGTCTTGATGAGACATGTGTCAATGAAGTCAATGAACTTCTTAGACCTGGAAACAGTGGTGGCTCACACTGGGAAGGTCCCCTCAAAAGGGATGGGTGCAGGAGGAAGAGGCGGATCACTCATCCACAAGCCACCATGATGTGCCTCCTGTCTTCCAACACCAGTCACCGCCCTCTGCCCCCCAAAATCTCTTCTCTGGTGAAATCCAAGGCTGAGCACAGAGGGCATGAAGGTGGGGATGGCCTTGTCCAGGGACCTTCCTTCCCAGAGACCACACTCACACCTACCACTTCTTGGACTTGAGCCTGGGTGGTGGGTTCCGAGGAATGAGGAAGAGGGCTCGCATGGGGTGCATGTCACACAGAGCTGGACACAGAAGAGACGCCCTCAGTCCCTTTCACTGCACTGGGAGCTACAGGACCCTTCCTCGGCAGGGTCCCATGACCCACCTCCTCCCTACAGCCATTCTCTGGGCTCTTCCTTTCCCTCCCCTCCTACTCCCGGCAGACTCAGCACTTACGGGGGGCTCCCTCTGCCATCTCAATGGCTGTGATTCCTAGAGACCAAATGTCACTCTGTAGATGGGAGAGAAGGAACAAGTGAATATTCCCGACAACTCTCCCCGCAACCTCTCTTCATCTACCATGCCAGCCTCTGTAGGACCCTTCCTGGGCCACACCCCTTCCTGCCCTCCCACCCATCCCATCTCCCCACCCACACTTGCCTTGCCATAAGATGCTCCCCAGCCCCTCACTGCTAACATCGTCAGACCTTCCTTTTTCCCCAGCCTGCGCAGAACCCATGGTCTCCATATTGCTTCCTGCCCTTGGCAGCCCCCATGCTCCCAACTTTCCACTGCATACCCTGTAATCGTAGGTGGCATCGGGATTCTCATCACAGGCGATGACCTCTGGGGCCATCCAATAGGGAGTCCCAATGAAAGTGTTCCGTCTGCCCACAGTACGGTCCAGCTGAGCACTCACCCCAAAATCCACTGTGAAGACGCAGAAGGAAGGGTCAGCAAGGGGAGTCACCTCTGCTCCCTTGCCTCACGTCCCTGAATACACGCACATGACTTGCCTTACATCCCAGCACCCTCCTCTATCCCACCAACATCCTTAAGAGCCTGATTCTATCTTCCTACATCTTAGAGAAAAACCCAGGTAAAAGGATCATGGGACAGCATACCAGGCAGGAGGGGTCATTTCCCCAGAGCAACCTGCTGAACACCTGGCCCATAATAGGTGACAGGTGAAGAGCTTCCTGAGGGATTTTCAGCAGGAGGCAGGGCATTCCAGGAGGAGATGGGGAAGGGAAGGGAGTTGGGCCTGAGCCACCAGAGGAGAAAAGGGGCCCCTCATTCTCTGTTCTGGAGGTGAAAGGGCCCCCGTCAGCCTCAGCAGGAGCCGGCGCACCTAGCTTGACCTCAGCATTCTCTGTCAGCAGCACATTCTGCCCCTTGATGTCTCGATGTATCACCTTGTGGGCATGGAGATGGGCCAGACCCTGGGATAGGAGAGCAGGGAAAATTAGCCATGGTGTTGGATGCGGTGTGAAATAGTAAGTGGGGAGTGAGTTGACAGGGAGCAATCAGTCTAGACAGGGCTGGGCTGAAGGAGCAGACCCTCTCCACCAGGAGCCCAAGCAGGCTGAGCTGTCCTGGAGAGCTTCCTCAGAGTGGTGGCTCCAGGTGAATTCCCTGAAGTTGCAGGTTTACAAGTGGAGAAGTGGCAGAGCTTGGAACAGAGGAGACTGTCTCCTCCAACAGCCTGACACTTCCCAAGGTTGGGGCCCTACCTCCACATCCAACCCCCATCAGGCTTGATGCTCCCTAAAGAGGGCAGTTATGTCCCCTCTCAAGCAGGGAGGATCTTTGCTCATGGAGAAGCTCCAGCCAGGACAGTAGAGAAGAAGGAAAGGGGGACCTTGAGCTCACCCTGAGAATCTCCCTGCAGATGTAGGCGATGCAGTCCTCCTTCAGGGCATTTCCTTTCGTGTTCTTTACCAGGTCAGTCACTGAACCAGCACCACAGAACTCCATCACCAGCTAGGATCCCAGGAAGGTACCGAAAGGAAAAGTATCAATCAGACAAGCCCCCCTCAACCCCCTACTAGATTCCTGGAGGAGGACCAAAGGCCTTGGAGCTAGAACTAGTATGAGCCGGAGAGCAAGGGCCACAGAAGCCTCACAAAGGCCACAGGACTTCCTGATGTCAAGAGAGAGTGGAAAATAGCTGGTTGTAGTGGCTCACGCCTGTAATCGCAGCACTTTGGGAGGCTGAGGCAGGCAGATCACCTGAGGTCAGGAGTTCAAGACCAGCCTGGCCAACATGGAGAAACCCCATCTCTACTAAAAATATAAAAATTAGCCAGGTGTGGTGGTGGGTGACTGTAATCCCAGCTACTTGGGAGGCTGAGGCAGGAGAATCACTTAAACCTGGGAGGTGGAGGTTGCAGTGAACCAAGATCGTGCCATTGCACTCCAGCCTGGGCAACAAGAGTGAAACTCCATCTCAAAAAAAAAAAAAAAAAAAAAAAAGAACTACTGCTTTGGATCAGAGGTCAGCAAACTATGGCCAGCCCAAGGCCTGCTTCTATATGATCAGGAAGTCAAGATTGGTTTTTAATTTTTTTTTTTTTATTTTTTTTTTAGACAGGGTCTTACTCTATTGCCCAGGCTGTAGTGTAATGGCACAATCTCAGCTCACTGCAACCTCTGTCTCCTGGGTTCAAGCAATTCTCCTGCCTCAGCCTCCCTAGTAGCTAGGATTACAGGTGCCTGCCATTGCACCTGGCTAATTTTTGTATTTTTGGTAGAGATGGGGTTTTGTCACGTTGGCCAGGCTGGACTCTAACTCCTGACTTCAGGGGATCCACCCACCTTGGCCTCCCAAAGTGCTAGGATTACAGGCTTGAGCCACTGCATCCGGCGTGGGTTTTACATTTTTAAATTGCTGCGGAAAAAGCAAAAAAGGGAATCATATTCTATTTGAGTACCTCAGTAAAGGTGTTTGGGGGTAGAGCCAAGCTCATTCGTTTACATACTGCTATTGCTGCTTTCATGGCACAACACAATTGAGCAGCTGTGACAGCAAATAGGACCCACAAAGCCTAAAATATTTACTATCTGGCCCTTCACAGAAAAAGTTTGCCAGTTCCTGACTTAGAAGCAAAAAAGAGGCTATGAATCAGTGATTGTCCAGGTCTGCAAGAGACGAAAAGAGTGTGTTGGGTCTACCTAGACAGCTGCAAGAGGGAACTTGGGAAGACCCTGAGAGAAACTCCTCCAGCACAGAGAGTAACAAGGCCAGGAGATGAGGAGAGCTCTGGGTCTGTACCGCCCAGGGACAGCAGCTGAAACCCAGAGGCAGAGCCATATGGGAAGATGGCACCAACCAGTCTTCCTGGGAATCAGCATGCTTATCCAAGTTTTCACTAAAAGTTACATCCAATGCATGGAAAAGGTTAGATGGTCATGTATATTTGCATATGCAATACAAGTAATTTGCATGTACCTACCCCTTGGAGAGCAGAGCACAGTGAGAGGAGGGGAGGACCGGTGCAGAAGGGGGCACCCGGCTACTAATGCCTCTAGTCTGCCACAATCTCCACCATCCACACCTGGCAGGTAGACCTACCCATTACCTTTCTCCCTTTCTTTGGGTTCATGAGTGTGTGTGTGTTCCCAAAAAGCCAAAGGGCCTTGGAGGCCAAGATCATGGTTCATGCTCATCTATACAGAGTATACAGAATTGCTTAATAAGTGCTTATTGTCTGAATGACTGCTGAGAGGGGAGACCTGGCGTTAGTGCCAAACTCCCAACAGCCATTGCCACACTCCCTGCTGAGCTCCATCTTCAGGGGCTGGGCTCAGTACCACAAAAGGTGAGGCTGGGGGAATCTGTCAGCACCAGTGCCCAGGCTAGGGAGGGGAGTGACTCTCAGCAACGTTCTGGGCCAGGCAGGAGGAATTTGGGGAAGGCCCCAAGCAACACAGCAGGCTATGGTTTAAATGGTCACCCAGAAGGGCTGGGCACACTGTAGCGTCTGGGGTGCTGGGAAAGGTCTGGGCCCTGTCATCTCTCACAAATATTTTGGTTCTGTTGCTTTCCCAGGAGCTGTGCTCAAAGGCAAGAAAACTGGTAGCCTCCCCACGGTCTCTCTAGCCTTTGCCAGGATTATATTTATTTATTAAGAGCCTATAACACAGTGTGAGATACTGGTTAGGGCAAGGGTTGGGGCAAATGCCAGGATCCATGCCACCAAAATATTCAAAGGATGAGATGCTGCAATTCATGGGGGCTGGAGTGCAGGGCTATCCGTGAGGCATGAGGCCTCTCTGGTTCCAGGGACGGGGAGCTGGCAAGGAGAGATGCAGGGCACTGATACTGAGTCTACTGAGTCCAAGTGAACAGCCTGGAGACAGGGAGTGCGGAGAGGGCAGGCAGGGGGGCACTTCTCACCCAGAGCTGGTCGTCGTTTCCTGGGGGGCTCTTCTTGATGAAGGCTCCATAGTAGGTGGCAATGTTGCGGTGGTGAGAGTATTTTTTCAGCATGTTGATCTCCTGTTTGATCTCTTCCTCTTCGTCCTAGGCAAATGGGAGGAACTGAGCCTTGAGATCTCCCCCCACACTCCCTTCCTGATGGTCTGACCCTCCCACTGCCCAGCCCCACTCCCTACCTCCGTGACATCCATGACCTTGATGGCAGCCAGCTGCCCAGTCTTGACATGCCGACCCTGAAGAACAGAAGGATCTGAGTCTATGCTCAGAAAGCAACCAAGAGGGCTTGACTCTGGGAGACACAGCCACATCTTTTGACTGTTTTCCATATTAAAAAGTGCCCCTCAGCCAGGTGTGGTGGCTCATGCCTGTAATCCCAGCCCTTTGGGAGGCTGAGGCAGGCAGATCACTTGAGACCAGGAGTTTGAGACCAGCCTGGCCAACATGGAGAATAGAGGAAGACTGTCTCAAAAAAAAAAAAAAAAAAAAAAAAAAGAAAAGAAAAGAAAAAGAAACAAAGTACCCCTCATTGTGGCTACACACAATGTGTATTGGCTGGTCATGGGAGTGGACAGAGGAGAGAGCTCCTGAGCCATCATGGCTAACAGAAAAACTACCTAGAATGGACTTCCAAGTTATAGGCTCAATAAAGGCAAAGGGTCTCCTCCCATAAAAAACTCAAGACAGATGAGTGAGAAACACTTATGTTCTGTTCTAGTCTCTCTGGCTTGGATTTTCTACAGTTTGAAAGTTAGAGCAAGGAGTAAAAGATACTTCTACATCCTAATGGAGGATGGACGGAGTAGGAGAAGGAGGCTAGGGAGGGAAGGGTTGGCCTCACCCTCTTCTAAGCAAGACAAAATGCTGAGGTGTTTCCTGATTCACCAACTCTGGACAGGAGGCCTCTCCCAGAATCAATTTCACCCACAAAGCCTTTTATTCTTGTTGATAGGGATAGAACAGAGCTGAGGAGCTGAGATTTTAGGGAACTCGGAGAAACAGAGGGGCCAGCTGACATGTGCTAATGCTCCCGTCACCAGTCCTTTTTTTGAGCCTAGTCCAGACTTTGGCTCCAAAAAAAAAAAAGAAAGAAACTTCCTTTTTTTTTTTTTTTTGAGCCAAAGTCTCACTCTGTCACACAGGCTGGTGTGGTCTTGGCTCTGCAACCTCTGCCTCCCATGTTCAAGTGGGAGTGGTTCACTGCCTCAGCCTCCCAAGTAGCTGGGAGTACAAGTGCGTGCCACCACACCCACCTAATTTTTTCTATTTTTACTAGAGACAGGGTTTCACTATGTTGGCTAGGCTGGTCTCAAACGCCTGACCTCGTGATCCACCTGCCTCGGCCTCCCAAAATGCTGAGCCACTGCATCCAGCCAAAACTTCCTCTTCTTGAGTGTGTCCCAGCCATTGCCCTCTTCCCCAGCCATCCTTCTGAAATTCCTAGCAGGAACATCTAAGCCTTGGAGAGGAAAGCCCAAAGGCTTCCTGGGGAAGAGCAGGGTGAGGAAACGTGGCCCCTTAGGGGGATGAACTGGCTTTGCCAGCCTATGGGTTATTTTTATCCTCAGCCATTCAAGACCCCAAGCCCAGAGAAGCAGGAACACACAGCACCACTATTCCCATGGCAACAACGAGGCAAGAGATTGGGGGTGGGGTGCCTGTTTCCCCAAAGCTTGCAAAAGAAAGAGCATAAGAGAAAGGCAGGTGGTCTCATGACACAAGAAACACAGGGCTAGAGATGCAGAAGAGACCTGTGACAATATCAAGCACTCTGTCTGGAGATGAAAAAGCAAGCCATGAGTCCCGGGGGGCCTCCAATCAGAGGCAGCAATCACCGTGAACATTCTCACTCCCTGCTGCAGCTGCTTCCCCCATCCAAGTGTGAGCAATGGTCAGGCCACACAAGAGGACTGGGCTGGCCAACCCAAAAGTTACCATCGGTGGCTAAGAACAGGCCACTTCTGTGGGGGACAGAGGCAGCTCGAAAGCAGAAAGCCTGAGCTCTGGCTCCAGCTCTGCAGTAGGCCAGCTGCGGGAGCACAGAGGGCACTCCCCTCTGCAGAAGGCCACCCATTAGGTCCCACTACCTCTAAGGCCTGGCCTCTTTGTGGTCCGGGGAGGGGCCAAACCCACACCTCTGGCCTTGGCTGTCTCTCTGAATCCCAAGGCCGCATGCCCCTCTGCCTGCTCTCCCTGCTGCAGGCTGCCCTGCCTGGCTGCTGGCCTGTTCTTGCCATGTCTGGGACTGGTTCTGCACTCAGGCAGAGAGAGGCAGCAACAGCGTGGCCTCCAAGGTGCTCTTTCCTTTACTTTTCCAGGGCCCCAGCCTCTGGCATCTCCTATAGCCCGCCTCAGACCTCCAGACCTGGAACCTACTTCCTCCACTCCTCCCAAGAGTGCCCTGCAGATGTGCAGATGTGGAGGTCACACTTCTACACCATGCATCTCACCTTGTACACCTGTCCGTAGGTTCCATTGCCGACCACCTCCACAAGCTCAAAGATCCCAGCAGGGTCCTAGGAGCAGGGGACAGGAGGGAGATAGAAGAATATTGTGTCAGGACTTCAGAAAAGGATTACAGAGCTAGAGGGGAGAAAAGTGGTATCCAGTCAAGATATGAGAGTGAACACTAGCGTATCAGGAAGGTCGTGCAGCGGGAACCCTGGTAGCTGGCTGCCCTTTTCCTGGATTGGTTCAGAGTGAATGTTCTATGGGAAAAGTTGGAAGAAGTGAGAGAACGTGGAAGTCAGAGTCCAGATGGCTTTTCAAAGACATGTTCCCAATTTCAAACTCACCGAGAAACTATCTGTATCCTCACCTGCAAAATGAGGGTGCCTGAGTACCTACCTACCTCTGGGGTTGGTACTCACATTTCAAGTGACAGAATGCCCATAAAATGCTTAAAATGCTTCTGGCACGAGTGTGTGCTCAATAAAAGTTAATGATCATTATTATCTTATTTCTTAAAAGCGGGGACGAGCAAAGCTAGCAGGGAGCAGGAATTTGAGGGCCACCATCCTTCTGTCCTTTCCTCTTCCCAGTCCTCAGGAGACTGAGGGCTTCCAGGCCAGGGTTTGAGACAATTAGGGGCAGAAGGGACCTGGAGGGAGGGAGAGAGCAGGTGATGTTGAGAAAGGGCCTCTGAGAAGGCAGAACTTTCAGTTCCTACTTTTCTGAGCCAAGAAGTGCCAGGAGGAGAGGGCCCGAAAGGCTCGAACAAAGCCTCTAAAGAGGCTCATCCTCCCACTGGGCCAAGGGCAGGCAGGCCTGGCCTCAGCAACACAGCTGTGTCAGGAAGCCACCCGCACCCTCCTAGCAGAACTTTTTTTTTGAGAGAGAGAAGTTGGGAGGTGCTGCTGCAAACTGAAGAGAGACATAGTCCAGTACTGTCCACACTCATGCAGCTCCTGCAGAATCATGGTTCTTTTTTTTGAGACCTGGTCTCACTCTGTCACCCAGGCTGGATAAAGTGGTACAATCATAGCTGACTGCAACCTCAGTCTCCTGGGCTCAAGCAATCCTCCTACCTCAGCCTCCTAAATAGCTGGGACCATAGGCATATACCACCACTCCTGGCTATTTTTTTTTTTAAGTAGAGACAGGGTCTCACTATATTGCCCAGGCTGTTCTCAAACTTCTGAGTTTCAGCAATCCTCATGCCTTGGCCTCCCAGTGTTGGGATTACAGGTGTGAGCCACTGCACCCGCCTCTGAACTGACAGTTCTGGTGTTTCACAGGGCAGGCCCCTCCCCACCACAGCTGGGACCGAGCAGAGGCAGAAAGTGAGGATGGAACTTAGGAATAAACTCTCCAGGCAACACATGGGCCTCTGTGCTGATAATCCTAAAAGCATATGATCTAAAACTTTCTCTTTGATTTTGAAAACTAATATAGGGCTTCCAGGAGAAAAAATAATAATCCCACAACCAAGCCAATAAAAGCTCTTCATCCACTGAAGTAATAAGCATATGAAAGACGACTTGGGCATGTTGAAGACCAGACAGATACGAGCCCAAGGCTTTTCAAGAATGTCCTCATTGTACAGTCTTCCTCCACTTTCCCAAAGAGGAGCTGGAGAGGAGAGGTCCCCCTGGCTCCCTGTATGTGCCCTATTAGAGCATGTAACACAAGGCATTGTGATTGTACATTTACTTGTCTAATTCACTGGAGAAAGGGATGGAGCCCTCCTTGCTCACCATATAATGTCTAGTACCTCGCTGAGGCCTGGCACACAACAGCCTGAGAAAACACCCCCAACCTGCTTGGGAGGAAGTCTTGACAGAGTTGAAGGGAGATTCCTTCTCTGTGCTCTGAAGGGGACTGGGCTGACCAGACCAAGAACTCTGTTGGTCTACATTCAATTTTTTGGCTTCAGCTAAAGTTACTTAAAAAAAAAAAAAAAAAAAAATTGGCTGGGAGAGGTGGCTCATGCCTGTAATCCCAGCACTTTGGAAGGCTAAGACAGGTGGATCACGAGGTCAGCAGATTCAGACCATCCTGGCTAACAAGGCAAAACCCCATCTCTACTAAAAATACAAAAAATTAGCTATGCGTGGTGGCAGGCAGTTGTAGTTCCAGGTACTCAGGAGGCTGAGCAGGAGAATCGCTTGAACCCAGGAGGCAGAGGTTGCAGTGAGCTGAGATCGCACCACTGCACTCCAGCCTGGGCGAAGACCAAGACTCCATCTAAAAAAAAAAAAAAAAGTCTTAATAAGTTTATTTATTTTTGAAACAGAGTTTTGCTCTTATTGCTCAAACTGGAGTGCAATAGCACGATCTTGGCTCACTGCAACCTCCGCCTCCTGGGTTGAAGCGATTCTCCTACCTCAGCCTCCCAAGTAGCTGGGATTACAGACATGTGCCACCATACCCAGCTAATTTTTAGTAGAGATAGGGTTTCACCATGTTGGTCAAGCTGATCTTGAACTCCTGACCTCAGGTGATCCACCCACTTTGGCCTCCCAAGGTGCTGGGATTACAGGTGTGAGCCACTGCACTCAGCCTAATATTTTTTTTTTTTATAATTAGATCTTGCACTGTTGCCCAGGCGGGAGTGCAGTGGCATAATCATAGCTCACTGCAGCCTTGAACTCCTGGGCGCAAGCAGTCCTCCCACCGCAGCCTCCTAACACATTAATATTATAGGCATGACCCACCATGCACAGCTAAAAAACATATTTAATAGGTGTAAAACAGTAGGATCCACAGGAAAGAGAGGCATTGTCACTGCAGTGCAGGGGGCTAACCAGAGGTCTGACCCAGAGAGCTGCAAGGAACCTGTAAAAAGTCATCTCATCCATCTTCAGTTCTAGATTAGAGGCTCAAAGACAGTAGAATTCCCTACAGAGCTGCCCAAGAGAAGCACTCATCCATTCTGGGGCCTCTGAACTCACTGCTGGGAAGTCCTTTCTTGAATCAAACTGTAGTTCTTTCTGAAATGGAGACAGGAATAAGGACTTATGGTCATGATTTTCTGAACACTCCTAATCGAAGAGGGAAAATAGTGTGGGTCTGTTAAAGCCATAATGATCTGCCACCATCAACTTAAATCACTACAAGTACATTTTAATTTTGTAACCTTGACTCCCAATCTGTCTCCTTCCCCTATGTTTGGGAGGCACTGAGGGATGAAGAATATTTGAGGTCAGACATACTGGGTTTAGATATTGACATTTAATGGGTTTCAAGTCAGTTTCCTGAAAACTCCTACTTGAAAGTGTGATTCAGAGAATCAAGCTGGGGTCCCGCATGTGGCACCCTGGTTGTGGTCTCACACCCTCTCCCCACCCAGATGCTTCAATAGCAGAACAGCTTTCCCACCACAATCCAGCCTCTGCCTAATCATCCTCCTCCTCCCTTTCCTATATCACAGCCACCCTGTCCTTTCTCCCTTCAAAATGTGCCTGGCTTGTCTCTTCCTCTCAGTTCCTGAAGCCACCACCTCACACCAATCCCTTATGTCCTCCCTCCCGGAACTCTTGCCTCCCCACGTCTTCCTTATGCTACCACTGATTTAACTCTGCTACAATGGCGCTTTCTTGATTTTATTCTTCTGCCCAGACCTGGGAGCAGGGCTCCCCACTGCTTAGAGAAGAGTCCCAACACCTCAGCCTGATATTTATCGATGCCGTTATTATCCAACCACTACATGTCTTCTGAATGAGTGCCTCCATTTGCCCCGCACTGGGCTAATCCCTAAGCAGGGAAAACCTGTAAAGCAATAGTATCTCATTTCATTCATCAATTACATATTTATTGAACACAAACAATGTAACAACTCCCGAATTAGACACAAAGGGGAGCTCACCAATAGATGAGAAATACAAAACCTTATAATTTTATAGATTGGCCATGTACTCGAATACAAAAATGTGGCAATCTGTGATTATATATCGTAACACCAGCTGAAAGCACAAAAGCCGCTGAGCTGCCGCCTGGTGTGGCGGAAAGAGCACAGGAGAGGGGCTTTCTAGTGAGAACTCTGGCATTTCTTGTATGTCTCTGTGCAAGTATTTCACTGTTTGAGACCTCATTTCTCTCCCACAAGTTAAGACGAGGTTGGATTGTGTAAAAAGTCCACTTTATGGTTGGGCGTGATGGCTTATGCCTGTAATCTCAGCACTTTGGGAGGCTGAGGAGGGTGGATCACCTGAGGTCAGGAGTTTGAGACCAGCCTGGCCAACACTGTGAAACCCCATCTCTACATAAATACAAAAACCAGCTGGGCATGGTGGTTCGCATCTGTAATCCCAGCTACTCAGGAGGCTGAGGCAGAAGAATTGCTTGAATTCAGAAGGCAAGGTTGCAGTGAGCTGAGATCACTGCACTCCAGCCTGGGTGAAACAGTGAGACTCCTTCTCTAAAAAAAAAAAAGAGAAAAAAGTAAAAAACGGTGGAGAAGACCATGCTGTGCTGTGGGACAGCAGTTTGGGTTTGAATGTTGGATTTTAGATGTTAAAGGATACATACATAGGAGTACGTTCCATTGAGCAGTTAGAAACAAGGATATGTGCCAGGCGCGGTGGCTCACACCTATAATCCCAGCACTTTGGTAGGCCGGGGTGGGTGGATCACGAGGTCAGGAGTTCAAGACCAGCCTGACCAATATGGTGAAACCCCGTTTCTAATAAAAATACAAAAAACTAGCCAGGTGTGGTGGCACGTGCCTGTAATCCCAGCTACTTGGGAGGCTGAGGCAGCAGAATCGCTTGAACCTGGGAAGCTCGGAGGTTGCAGTGAGCCAAGATCATGCCATTGCACTCCAGCCTGGGTTACAGAGCAAGACTCTGTCTCAAAAAAAAAAAAAAAAAGAGAAAAAGAAACAAGGATTTGTAAATAAAATTTATAGACATTTCAGAGTGTGACAGTTAGAGATAACAGACAATGTATCCAGGGAGAGTGTGGATGGCCGTGGGTAACACATGAGAGCAGCAGAACAGACACCAGAAGAGGAGATGGTCATGGGGGCTGTAGGAAGGACAGGGGAGTGATGGCTTTGAATGGTGTGGAGCAGCCTGAGGGCACTGAAAAAAATCCCACTGACCTCAGCACCTAGGAAACCATTGAGAACTGGGGTTGTGTGAGCAGAGGGCAGACAGCGAGGGCTGGAGGAGACAGGGGTGTGCTGAGGAAGTCAGGGCTATGGGGCAGCACCCTTTCTGGAGAAGTCTAACCTTGAAAGGAAGGGGGAAAATCAGATGACAGCTAGAGCCAGCAGCAGTCAGACAACAGGGTTTTCAAAATAGGGAAGATCGTTCATGATTATAGAGGGGAAGAACCCAAGAAGGGTGGATGTTTGAGGAATTGATTTTTTTTTCTTTTCTCTGTCACCCAGGCTGGAGTGCAGTGGTGTGATCTCGGCTCACTGCAACCTCATCACCCTCTGATTTTCCTGCCTCAGCCTCCCAAGTAGCTGGGACTACAGGCACATGCCACCATACCTGGCTAACTTTTTGTAGAGATGGGGTTTCACTGTGCTAGTCAGGATGGTCTTGATCTCCTGACCTTGTGATCCACTTGCCTCAGCCCCTCAAAGTGCTGGGATTACAGGTGTGAGCCACTGTGCCTGGACAAGTTATTTATTTTTTATTTTTAATAAAGATGGGGTTCCATGATGGCCAGGCTGGTCTTGAACTCCTGACCTCAGGTGATCCACCCACCTCGGCCTCCCAAAGTGCTAGGATTACAGGTGTGAGATACTGTGCCTGGCGAGTTGATTTTTCAGTAATGTGTATGTGTATATATGATTTTTTTTTTTTTTTTTGAGATGGAGTTTTGCTCTTATTGGCCAGGCTGGAGTGCAATGGCATGATCTTGGCTCACCACAACCTCTGCTTCCCGGGTTCAAGCGATTCTCCTGCCTCAGTACCCCAAGTAGCTGAGATTACAGGCCACCACGCCTGGCTAATTTTGTATTTTTAGTAGAGACAGGGTTTCTATGTTGGGCAGACTGGTCTCAAACTTCTGACCTCAGGTGATCCGCCCGCCTTGGCCTCCCAAAGTGTTAGTATTATAGGTGTGAGCCTATGATGTATATTTTTATTCCATAGTATGAAAACTGTTTCTTCCCTAACTACTGTAGCTCGCCACAAGCTATCCCACCCATGAATTTCAACTTTGATTTTATTTATTGATTTCATCCCTACCATGAGTGTATGTTTCTGAAGAATAGATATATTCTTTAAAATAATCTAAGAAGACAAGGGTATCTACTCTTGCCACTTCTACTCAACATTATTTTTACATGTGACATCCAAAGCACGAAGGAAAAAAAAAAAAAAAAAAAAAGGAAAACCTGATGTAACCAGGTTTAACCAGGGCAATTAGACAAGAAAATGATATAAAAGATATCTGGATTGGAAAGGAAGACCTTCTATCTCTATGTACAGATAACATTATCTTGTATATAGAAAATCCACTACAAATCTTTTCTTATTTTTATTTTTTGAAACAGAGTCTTGCTCTGTCACCCAGAATGGAGTGCAATGGTGTGATCTTGGCTCCCTGCAACCTCCGCCTCCCTGGTTCAAGTGATTCTCCCGCCTCAGCCTCCCGAGTAGCTGGGATTACAGGCACCCACCACCATGCCCAGCTAATTCTTGTATTTTTAGTAGAGATGGGGTTTCACCATGTTGGCCAGGCTGGTCTCGAACTCCTGACCTCAGGTTATCCACCTGCCTGGGCCTCCCAGAGTGCTGTGATTACAGCCATGAGCCACTGCACCTGGCCTATAAACCTATTAAAACCAGTGAGTTCAGTGAGTTTGAGAATACGACATCAATATTTTAAAAAATCAACTATATTTCTATACACTACAATGAATAATCCAAAATGGAATAAAACAATTCCATTTACAATAGCATCAAAAATAATAAGTTGGTTGGGCACAGTGGCTCACATCTGTAATCCCAGCACTTTGGGAGCTAAGGCAGGCGGATCACAAGGTCAGGAGTTCAACACCAGCCTGGCCAACATGGTGAAACCCTGTCTCTACTAAAAATACAAAAGATTAGCTGGGCATGGTAGTGGATGCCTGTAATCCCAGCTACTTGGGAGGCTGAGGCAGGAGAATTATGTGAACCCAGAAGGCAGAGGTTGCAATGAGCAGAGATCGCACCACTGCACTCTAGCCTGGGTGAGAGAGCAAGAGTCTATCTCGGAAAAAACAATAAGAAGTTTGCATTATTTCAACTTTTGTACACCAAAATCTACAAAGTGAAGTTGAAAGAAATTAAAGATCTATGTAAATGGAAAGCTATCCCATGTTCACAGATCAGAAGACTTAATACTGTTAAAGTCTACAGATTCAGACAGATGCAGTGGCTCACGCCTGTAATCCCAGCACTTTGGGAGATCAAGGCCAACAGATCAATTGAGGTCAGGAGTTTGAGACTAGCCTGACCATCATGGTGAAACCCTGTCTCTACCAAAAAATACAAAACTTAGCCAGGCATGGTGGTGTGTGCCTGTAGTCCCACCCACTCAGGAGGCTGAGGTGGGAGAATCACTTGAGCCTGGGAGGTGGACTGCAGAGAGCTGACACAGTGCTACTGCACTCCAGCCTGGGCAATAGAGCAAGACTGTCCTTAAAAAAAAAAAAAAAAAGTCTATAGATTCAGAACACTTCTATCATAATCTCAGCTGACTTTTTTGCAGAAATTGACAAGCCTATCCTAAAAATCATACGGAAATGCAAGGGACCCAGAAGAGACAAGCAATCTTGGAAATGAAGAACAAAGTTGGAGAACTCATATTTCCCAATTTGAAAACTTTTACAATGCTACAGTAACCAAGACAGTGTAATAATGGAATAATAATAGACATATGGATTAAAGAAACAGAATTAAGAATCCAAAAATAGGGCTGGGTACGGTAGCTCACACTTGTAACCTCAGCACTTTGGGAGGCCAAGGCCGGTGGATCACATGAACTCAGGAGTTCGAGACCAGCCTGGCCAACATGGTGAAACTTCATCTCTACTAAAAATAAAAAAAATTAGCCAGGCGTGGTGGTGGGCACCTGTAACCCCAACTACTCGGGAGGCTAAGGTGAGAGAATCGCTTGAACTAGGGAGGCAGAGGTTGAAGTGAGCCGAGATTGTGATATTGCGCTCCAGCCTGGGCAACAGAGAAAGACTCTGTCTGGAAAAAAAAAAAAAAAGAATTCAAAAATTATCTCTTAGATTTATGGTCAATTGATGTCAAGACCATTCAGTAGTCTTTTCAACAAATGGTGCTGGAACAACTGGATATTCACATGAAAAATAATGAAATTGTTTCCCTACTTTATATCATATACAAAAACTAACTCAAAATGAATTGTAGGCTTTAAAATGTAAGAGTTAACCCATAAATATGTTAAAAGAAAATACAGGAGTAAATCTTCATGACCTTGGATCAGATAACGGTTTCTTATATACGACATCCAAAGCACAAGAAGAAAAAAAAAAAGGAAAAAAAGGTAAATTGCACTTCATCAAAATTTAAAACTTTTTTGAGACAGAGTCTTGCTCTGTAGCTCAAGCTGGAATGCAGTGGCATGATCTTGGCTTACTGCAACCTCCGCCTCCTGGGTTCAAGCGATTCTCCTGCCTCAGCCTCCTCAGTAGCTGGGATTACAGGTATGCACCACCACACCTGACTGATTTTTCTATTTTTAGTAGAGATGGGGTTTCACCATGTTGGTCAGGCTGGTCTTGAACTCCTGATCTTGTGATCCACCCACCTCGGCCTCCCAAAGTGCTGGGATTATAGGTGTGAACCACTGTGCCCAGCCAAGTTTTATATTTTTATGGAGACGGGGTTTCATCATGTGGCCCAGGCTGGTCTTAAACTACTGAGCTAAAGCAATCCACCTGCCTTGGCTTCCCAAACTGCTGGGATTACACATGTGAGGTACCACGCCTGACTCTGCCCATCTTTTTTTTTTTCTTTCTTTTTTTTTTTTTTTTTTGAGGCGGAGTTTCGCTCGTTACCCAGGCTGGAGTGCAATGGCGCGATCTCGGCTCACCGCAACCTCCGCCTCCTGGGTTCAGGCAATTCTCCTGCCTCAGCCTCCTGAGTAGCTGGGATTACAGGCACGCGCCACCATGCCCAGCTAATTTTTTGTATTAGTAGAGACGGGGTTTCACCATGTTGACCAGGACGGTCTCGATCTCTTGACCTCGTGATCCACCCGTCTCGGCCTCCCAAAGTGCTGGGATTACAGGCTTGAGCCACCGCGCCCGGCCTCTTTCTTTTTTTTTTTAATGTAGTCTCACTCTGTTGCCCAGGCTGGAGTGCAGTGGTGCGATCTCAGCTTACTGTAACCTCCACCTCCTGGGATCAAGCAATTCTCTTGCCTCTGCTTCCCAAATAGCTGGGATTACAGGTGCCTGCCACCACACTTGGCTAATTTTTTGTATTTTTAGTAGAGACAGGGTTTCACCATGTTGGTCAGACTGGTCTCAAACTCCTGACCTCAACTGGTCTGCCTGCCTCGGCCTCCCAAAGTGCTGGGATTATAGGAGTGAGCCACCACACCTGGCCTAACCATCCTTTTGATTGTAGTCATCCTAGTAGGTGTGAAGTGGTATCTCATTGTGGTTTTGATTTGTATTTCCCTTGGAAGGCTGAGGCAGAAGGATCCTATAAGCCCAGGAGTTTGAGGCTGCAGTGAGCTATGATCATACCACTGCACTCCAGCCTGGGCAACAGAGTGAGATCACCTTTCACCTCCCTACCCCATCTAGAAAAGGATGGACAGTCAAAAGTGTTGATGAGGGCATGGAGAAACTGAAACTGTCATACACTGCTGGTGGCAATGTAAAATGGTACAGCCACTTTGGAAAATAGTTTGGCAGTTCCTCAAATGTTAAACAGTGAGTTATCATATGACCCAGCAATTCCACATCTGGGTAGATACTCAAAATTGAAAACATATATCCACATAAAAATATGTAGATGGATGACCACAGCAGGATTATTAGTAACCAAAAAGTAGAAACAACCCAAATATCCATCAACCAAAGAATAAATGAGTTATAATATATCTACACAATAGAAGAGTATTGGCAATAAAAAGAAATGAAGATGAGGTATAGTGGCTCATGCCTATAACCCCAGTACTTTGGGAGGCTGAGGCAAGAGGATCACTTGAGACCAAATGGTTTGAGATTGCTTGGCAGGTCTGAGACCAGCCCTTGGCAAGATAATAAGACCCCATCTCTACAAAAAATTTTTAAAAATTAGCCAGGCATGATGGCATGCACCTGTAGTCCCAGCTACTTGGGAGGCTGAGGTGGAAGGATCCCTTGAGCCCAGGAGCTGAAGGCAGTAGTGACCTATGATAGCACCACTGCACCCCAGCCTGGGTGACAGAGTGAGACCCTGTCTCTAAAAAAAAATGAAAACATTGGGAGGCCGAGGTGGGTGGATCACGAGGTCAAGAGATCGAGACCATCCTGGTCAACATGGTAAAACCCCGTCTCTACTAATACAAAAAATTAGCTGGGCATGGTGGCGCGTGCCTGTAATCCCAGCTACTCAGGAGGCTGAGGCAGGAGAATTGCCTGAACCCAGGAGGCGGAGGTTGCAGTGAGCCGAGATTGCGCCATTGCGCTCCAGCCTGGGTAACAAGAGCAAAACTCCGTCTAAAAAAAAAAAAAAAAAAAAAGAAAACAACAACAAAAGGAATAAATTACTGCTAGATGTTGCAACATGGATGAACCTTGAAAACATGCTTAATGAAAGAAGCTAGTCACAAAAGGCTACATATTATGTGGCTACATTTACATTTGTGTGTAATGTCCACAATAGGCAAATCCAAAGAGATGAAAAGTAGATTAGTGGTTGCCAGAGGCTGGAGGGAAGGAGAAAATGGGTAATGACTGCTAACAGGTACTGGATTTGATTTGGGGATAATGAAAAGATTCTGAAATTAGATAGTGATGATGGTTGCACAAGTAGGTGAATATACCAAAAACCACTTTAAGATATTTCAAATTTTTGTTTGCTAGTTTGTTTTTTGAGACAGGGTCTCACTTTGTTGCTGAGGCTGGAGTACAGTGGTGTGATCTCAGCTCACTGCAACCTTTGCCTCCTGAGCTAAGTGATCCTCCTGCCTCAACCTCCCAAGTAGCTGCGACTATAGGCGCACACCATCACACCTGGCTTTTATATTTTTTGTAGAAATGGGGTTTCACCATGTTGCCCAAGCTGGTCTCGAACTCCTAAGTTCAAGTGATCTGCCCGCCTTGGCCTCCCAAAGTGCTGGCATTACAGGCATGAGCCACTGCATCTCGCCTAAAATATTTTAAAAGAATAAATTGTATGGTATGTAAATTATATCTCAATAAACCTATTTAAAAATAATAACCCTTCAATATCACTAATAATAAGAGAAATGCAAATCAAAACCCAATGAGATAGCATCTCACCCCAGTTAAAGTGCTATTATCAAAAGACATAAAGGTTGGGCATGGTGGCTCACACCTGTAATCCCAACACTTTGGGAAGCTGAGGTGGAAGGATCACTTGAGCCCAGGAGTTCAAAACATGCCTGGGCAACACAGCAAAACACTCCTCTACAAAAAAATTAAAAAGTCTCCAAAAAAACCAAAAAATCACACCACTGCACTCCAGCCTGGGCAATAGACTGAGACTCCATCTCAAAAAAATAAATAAAAATAAAAATTAAAAAAAATATAAATACTTTTAAAAAGACAAAAAAAAAAAAAAAAAGGGAGGGGATGCTGGCAAAGATTCGGAAAAAGGGGAAATTTTCTGTCACCCAGGCTGGAGTGCAATGGCACGATCTCGGCTCACTGCAACCTCTGCCTCCCAGGTTCAAGTAATTCCTGCCTCAGCCTTCCAAGTAGCTGGGATTACAGGTGCCCACCACCACGCCCAGCTAATTTTTGTACTTTTAGTAGAGACGGGGTTTCACCATCTTGGCCAGGCTGGTCTTGAACTGCTGACCTCGTAATCCACCCACCTCAGCCTCCCTAAGTGCTGGGATTACAGGCGTGAGCCACTGTGCCCAGCCAGAAAAAGGGGAACTCTTACACACTGTTGGTAGAAATGTAAATTAGTATAGCCTCTATGGACAACAGTGTGGAGGTTCCTCAAAAAACTGAAAATAGAACTATCATATGATCAGGCAATACCACTGCTGGCTATATATCCAAAAGAGAAAAAATCGTCAGGTACAGTGCTCACGCCTGTAAACTGAGCACTCTGGGAGGCCGAGGCAGGAGGATCGCTTGAGCCCAGGAGTGAGAGACCATCCTGAGCAACATGGCGAGACACCGCCTCTACAAAAAATACAAAAAATTAGCCGCGCCGGGCGCGGTGGCTCACGTCTGTAATCCCAGCACTTTGGGAGGCCGAGGCAGGTGGATCCTGAGGTCAAGAGATGGAGACCATCCTGGTCAACATGGTGAAACCCCGTCTCTACTAAAAATACAAAAAAATTAGCTGGGCACGGTGGCGCGTGCCTGTAATCCCGGCTACTCAGGAGGCTGAGGCAGGAGAATTGCCTGAACCCAGGAGGCGGAGGTTGCGGTGAGCCGAGATCGCGCCATTGCACTCCAGCCTGGGTAACAAGAGCGAAACTGTTTCAAAAAAAAAAAAAAAAAATTAGCCGGATGTGGTGGTATGCACCTGTAGTCTCAACTGCTTGGGAGGCTGGGACAGGAGAATTGCTTGAGCCCGGGAAGTAGAAGTTACAGTGAGCTGAGATTGTTGTCATTGCACTCCAGTCTGGGTGACGGGAGTGAAACCCTGTCTGAAAAATAAATAAATATTTAAAATTTAAAAATTAGCCAAGTGTGGCAGCGTGCACCTGTGGTACCAGCTACTTGGGAGGCTGAGGTGGGAGGAATGCTTGAGCCCAGGAGCTCAAGGCTGCAGTAAGCCATGAGCATACTTCTGCACTCCAACCTGGGCAACAGAGTGAGACCCTGCCTCAAAAAAAAAACAAGAAACCAGTACATGGAAGAGACATCTACACTCCTATATTTATTATAGTACTAGTCATAATACTCAAATACAGAGTTAATCTGTTTATCAAATAAATGCATACATAAAATATTGTACATCTACACCATGGAATATTATTCAGCCATAAAAATTAATTATATCTGTTCATCTGCAGCAACACGGATGAGCCCAGAGGATATTATGTTAAGTGAAATAAGCCAGGCACAGAAGGACAAAATTACATGTACTCTTTCATATGTGGGGGCTAGAAAGCTGGTCTCGAGGAAGTGGAGAGTAGAGTGGGGGTTGCCAGAAGCTGTGAAGGGCAGTGGGGATGAACAGAGGCTGGTTAATGGGTTCAGAAATACAGCTGGGTAGAAGGAACACTAGAAGGTTCTAGCATTTGACAGCACAGTAGGGTAACTACAGTTATCAATACTTCATAGTAATTTTAAGAAGAGCTAGAAGAGGCCAGGCGTGGTGGCTCACGCCTGTAATCCCAGCACTTTGGGAGGCCAAGGCAGGCGAATCATGAGGTCAGGAGTTCAAGACCAGCCTGATCAACATGGTGAAACTCCATCTCTACTAAAAATACAAAAATTAGCTGGGCATGGTGGCAGACACCTGTAATCCCTGGTACTTGGGAGGCTGAGGCAGGAGAATCACTTGAACCTGGGAGGCAGAGGTTGCAGTAAGCCAAGACCATGCCCTGCACTCTAGCCTGGGCGACAGAGTGAGACTCTGTCTCACAAAAAAAAAAAAGGAGGGCCAGGCATGGTGGTTCATGCCTGCAATCTAGCACTTTGGGAGGCTGAGGCAGGCAGATCACCTGAGGTCAGGCGTTTGAGACCAGCCTGGCCAACTGGGTGAAACCCTGTCTCTACTACAAATACAAAAATTAGCCGGGAGTGGTGGTGCGTACCTGTAGTCCCAGGTAATCGAGAGGCTGAGGCAGAAGAATCGCTTGAACCTGGAAAGTGGAGGTTACAGTGAGCCAAGATCACGCCATGGCACTCCAGCCTGAGTAACAGAGCAAGACTTTGTCTTTTAAAAAAAAAAAAAAAGAGCTAGAAGATTTGGAACGTTTGAAACAAAATGAAATTAGTAAAATTCTAAGTAAAATGAAGTTAAGTGTTTGAGGTAATGGATATCCAAATCATGCTGATTTAATCATTATACACAGTATGCATGTATCAAAAGATCACATGTATCTCATCAATATGTATAATTATGTATCAATTACTTTTTTTTTTTTTAGACAGAGTCTCACTCTGTCACCCAGGCTGGAGTGTAACGGCACTATCTTGGCTCACTGCCACCTCTGCCTCCCAGGTTCAAGCAATTCTCCTGCCTCAGCCTTGTGAGTAGCTACGATTACCAGCCTCACAAGTAGCTGTGACCACCATACCCGGCTAATTTTTGTATTTTTAGTAGAGACGGGATTTCACCATGTTGGCCAGATTGGTCTCAAACTCCTAACCTCAGGTGATCTGCCCACCTTGGGCTCCCAAAGTGCTGGGATTATAGGCATTGAGCCACTGTGCCTGGCCAATTAAAAACAATTTTAAATTATTATTCTTTTTTACAGATTGGGGTCTCACTATGTTGCCCAGGCTGGTCTTAAACTCCTGGGCTCAAGTGATCCTCATGCCTCAGCCTCTCAAAGTGTTAGGATTACAAGCGTGAGCCACTGCACCTGACCATGTATCTATTTTTTTCAATGCATTTAAAAAAATCCTAAGAGGCAGGGCATGGTGGCTCAAACCCGTAACCCTGAGATTACAGGCTTAAGCCACTCAGAAGGCTGAGACAGGAGGATCACTTGAGCCCAGGAGGTTGAGCCTATGGCGAGATGTGGTCATGTCACTCCACTCCAGCTTGGGTGACAGAGAAAGGCCCTGGCTCAAAAAAAAAAAAAAATCCTAAGAGCACCCACTATAGCGTTCAGTTTATTATTGTTACTATTATCTTGAGACAGAGTCTCACTCTATTGCCCAGGCTGGAATGCAGTGGCATGATCATGACTCACTGAAACCTTGACCTCCCGGGCTCAAATGATCCTCCCACCACAGCCTCCTGAGTAGTTCGGACCACAGGTATGCACCACAATGCCCTGATAATTTTTAATTTTTTTTTTTTTGTAGATATGGAGTCCCATTATGTGGACAAGGTTGGTCTCAAACTCCTGGGCTCAAGTGATCCACCTGCCTTGGCCTCCCAAAGGCTGGGATTACAGGCGTGTGCCACCATGCCTGGACAATAAGTTATTACTGATTAACGACAGTTTCTATTCTAAGAAAGCTACCCTACTAAATTGCCTGGGCATGGTAGCTCACACCTGTAACACTAGCACTTTGGGAGGCCGAGGCAGGCAGATCATCTGAGGTCGAGAGTTCAAGACCAGCCTCACCAACATTGTGAAACTCCGTCTCTCTTTTTTTTTCTTTTTGAGACAGTCTTGCTCTGTTGCCCAGGCTGGAGTGTAATGGCGCGATCTTGGCTAACTGTAACCTCTGCCTCAGGTTCAAGAGATTCTCCTTGCCTCAGCCTCCTGAGTAGCTGGGATTACAGGTGCCCACCACCATGCCTGCCTAATTTTTGTATTTTCGGTAAAGACGAAGTTTCACCATGTTGGCCATGCTGGTCTCGAATTCCTGACCTCAGGTGATCTGCCTGCCTTGGCCTCCCATTGTGCTGGGATTACAGGTGTGAGCCACTGTGCCCAACCTGTCTCTATTAAAAATACACAAATTAGTCAGGTGTGGTGGCTCACGCCTGTAATACCAGACTCAGGAGTCTGAGGTGGGTGGATCACAAGGTCAGGAGTTCAAGACCAGCCTAGCCAAAACAGTGAAACTCCATCTCTACTAAAACAAAAAATTAGTTGGGCATGGTGGCGGGCGCCTGTAATTCCAGCTACTCGGGAGGCTGAGGCAGGAGAATTGCTTGAATCTGGGAGGTGGAGGTTGCAGTGAGCTGAGATCGCGCCATTACACTCCAGCCTGGGCAACCAGAGTGAAACTCCGTCTCGAAAAAATAAAAAATAAATAAATATCCCAAGACAAACACAGTAGACAAAATATAATAACTCATATGACTAAAAGTTAGGAAATTTGTTAATTTTTTTTTGTTTTTTGAGACATAGTCTTGCTCTTGTCACATAGGCTGGAGTGCAGTGGTGTGATCTCAGCTCACTGCAACCTCTGCCTCCCTGGTTCAAATGAGTCTCCTGCCTCAGCCTCCCAAGTAGATGGGATTACGGGCATGTACCACCACACCCAGCTAACTTTTGCATTTTTAGTTGAGACGGGGTTTTGCCATGTTGGCCAGGCTGATCCTGAACTCCTGACCTCGGGCGATCTGCCCACCTTGGCCTCCCAAAGTGCAGAGATTACAGGCATGAGTCACTGCTCCTGATCTAGTTTTTTTTTTTTTTTTAATTGAGATAGTGTTGCTCTGTCACCTAGGCTGGAGTGCAGTGGCAGAATCATGGCTCATAGCAGTCTCAAACTCCTGTGCTCAAGCAATCCTACTTCAGCTCCCAAGTAGCTGGGACTGCGGTCATGTGCCAATGTACCATCATGCCTAGCTACTTTTTTTTCTTTTGTGGAATCAGGGTCTCGCTATGTTGCCCACAATTTGGTTTCTTATTCTTGGCTTTGCTGCTAATAGGCTGTGTATTTAAGGGCCAGTCGCTTAACTACTCTAAGTTCCCTTTCAGTAAGATAAGAAAACTTTCTATGATTCCAAATGCTCAGGTCCACACTCCATGAGGCTGCCAACCTAATGACTATTCCTTCCTACTGTGTACCAGAAACTGTGCTAGGCTGGGGAACAGAATAGTGTACTCACTATTTCTTCCTACTGGTATTTACATTCTGAAGAGAGAGGCAGACATTAACAACCTCAACAATTAACTACATAACTATAGCTGTGGTATGTCTGTTTTCTTTCTTTCTTTTGTTGCATCTCAGATGACACAACCCAATGTATTGTTTTTTGAGACAGGGTCTCACTCTGTCACCTAGGCTGGAGTGCAATGGCACAATCATGGCTCACTGTAGCCTCGAACTCCTGGGCTCAAGTGATCCTCCAGCCCCAGCCTACAGAGTAGCTATGACTACAAGCGCACACACCACTCTGTCTGGTTACTGGCTGTTTTTTTGGTAGAAATGGGTCTCCCTATGTTGATCAGGCTGGTCTCGAACTTCTGGGCTCAAGCGATCCTCCCGCCTCAGTCTCCCAAAGTGCTGAGATTACAGGTGTGAACCACCATGCCTGGCCTATTTAAATGTTTTTTTTTTTCATAGATCACAATTTCATTATTTTTTTCTATGTAGCTGTTCCACATAAGCAAATTTGTCCTTTTGAGAAAAAGGGGAGGAAAAAAAAAATCCTTGAAACTTTCCCCCTCTAGTCCAACATCTGATTATTTAAATATATATCTCATTTAAAATGGAAAAGATAAAAACGTAAAGATAAAAATAAAAAAGTATGGAGTGACACTCCTCCTGCCACTGCCAAATGTGTCTCTTGGACCAAAAAGGAGGAAGGAAGAGTTTCAGTCGCAGAAAGAGCTCTCGTCTGTCTTATGTGCTGTAAAGCACAGGGCGCCAAGAGAGTACACCTGACCGATCCTGGGGAGACGGGAAAAGATTCTTTTGAAGAAGACATATTCCAGCTGCAGTGATCTAACCACCTTCCCAATACCCTCCTCTGAACAATGAGCGCTGTAATCTGCTGCATCCTTCTGGCCCTGATCTTTACCACTTTAGGAGATTATCCATATTGGCCATCTCAGAGATCACTCTCATTGTCCACTCTCTTCATAGGCCTTTTTTTTTTTTTATTACTTTTTTGAGATGAGTTTCACTCTTGTTGCTCAGGCTGGAGTGCAGTGGTGCGATCTCAGCTCACTGCAACCTCCACCTTCAGGGTTCAAGCGATTCTCCTGACTCAGCCTCCTGAGTAGCTAGAATTACAAGCACCCGCCACCACATCCAGCTAAAGGTTCTTGCATTTTTAGTAGAGAAGGGATTTCACCATGTTGGCTAGGCTTGACTCGAACTCCTGACCTCAGGTGATCCACTCACTTGCCTTGGCCTCCCGAAGTGCTGGAATTATAGGCGTGAGTCACTGCACCTGGCCTACATACTGACTAATTTAATCCTCACATAACTCCCTGAGGTAGATATTGTTATTATTCTCACTTTACAGAGGAGAAAACAGGCTCATCAAAGGTAAAGAACCTGCCAAAGTCAAACAGCTATTTCAGTGGCAGAGCCAGGATTTGAATGCATGTAGCCGGTTCCTGAGTCTATGCTGGATCTATCCCTTTATTTGACTTAGCTAGAGCAGATTCCTTACAACTAAACAAGCCAGATCACAACATCTCTATGAAACCTTTCACAGGACTAAGTCTCATCTCCCCGAGTAGAACAGTTCATTAAGGGCAGGAGCCGTTTCTTGGTGGTACTTGGGTATTACATAGAATGAGTTACACAGCCTCACACTAAGATGGGTGTCTGAATGAAAACAGCAGTATTTTATCTGTGCAGCTGTGAATCTATAACATATAGAAAACGACTTCTGTTGCATAGTGAGCATGTGGGGTAACAGTCTGCAGTTGCTTTCTTTCATTCACTAGAGCTTCTATTACTAAGCATGTCATATATCCTCACATTTTACATATATTAAAATTGTATAAAATCTTTGGTTGGGCCTGGCATGGTAGTTCATGCCTGTAATCCCAGCACTTTGGGAGGCCAAGGCGAGTGGATTACCTGACATCAGGAGTTTGAGACCAGCCCTGTCTCTACTAAAAATACAAAAATTAGCTGGGTGTGGTGGCATGTGCCTGTAGTCCTAGCTACTCAGGAAGCTGAGGCAGGAGAATTGCTTGAAACCGGGAGGAGGAGGTTGCAGTCAGCTGGATCGTGCCACTGCACACCAGCTTGGGGGAGGGAGTGAGACTCTGTCTCAAAAAAAAAAAAATCTTTGGTTGATGGAGAGGCTCTGGAAGGTACCATAAAAGTGTTGGACTCAATTATTGAAGGGTGTGGCTCTGAGATAACAGACAGAGTCCCTCAGGTGGGTTGAAACAGTCAGAGAAATGTCACCTGGCATTGTGCCCTGCGTTGTTTACAATGTATAATTACACTTATTTCTTTGCTCAGATATGAAGAGCCAACAGTGATGTTAGCGCAAACACTCTTGGTAGATGTCTCATCACATTGCATACAATGCAAGGGACTGGTCCCCCACCGAGGCTGGCCCTAAGCAGCGTGTCCTCCGTGACACTGTACTCATCCTCTCTGACACTGCACTCGCCTCACCAGGGAGCTGCCTGTTGTTTGTTACTGTTCCCCTCACAGCTCCAGGTATGTTTCTGAGTATATACGAGGTCACCAAATGCTCATTGATTTAATGATTAAATGCCAGACAGAGCAAGACAGAGCTGGGTATGCTCAAGGAAAGCATTTCAGAAGAAGCTGAGGATCAAGAGCTGGAAGGAGAGAAGAGACACAAAGCTGGTGGCCTGAGGCAGGCAAGGGGAAGGGCACGAGCTGTCCCCTCAGACTCTGCTCCTCTGCCTTAAATCCCCCTTTAATTATTTCAAGTGTATTAGGTTCCCCAGTTTCAAAAGCTTCCTGATGGTGCTGTCTAAGGCCTCAGCATCTCCCCAGCACATGGCGTGCACTGTTGCTGAACAGTTACCGGGCACAGCACCCTGGTCCTTCCACCTACACCATGGACTATGCTCCCTAGAACTGACCAGGGGAGAACCAGGCACACACCAGCCTTGAGCTCTTGCTTCTTTGTTCTGCTGACCCTTGAGGGGCTCCCTGGACTCCTCCCACAGATACTACCTGGAGAAAAAACTAGGGGCAAATGTGAGCCTGCTCACTGTGCTGTCTGGCTGGGGCCCAGCGTCAATGGACATTTTCTTTTCCTTTCCCTGAAACCAAAAAGTCATTTTAGTGTAGTAGTAGGACAGACTGAGATTAGATTAGAAACAAAGGGTTTGATTATTTCCCAAGAGAAATGCAAAAGAGTTTATGCATAAACCATTTCCAGCAGTCTGTCCAGAAGGCTGTGATACTAACGGAAGTTCAGGGCCTAGGGAACACAAGCCAAAGCTGTGGGGCAAGGAAAAGGAGAGGAGAAAACCTCCATGAGTCCCTCACAAACAGCACGTAGAAATCCAGAAATGCAGGAGAGGCCTGCAGTCATGGTGGAATCCAGGATGAAAGAGGTAGATGACAGAATGAGCGAAAGGAGACAAGCACAGGAGGCTTTGGGTCACATTTCTTGGAAGTGGCCTGGAGCTGGCAGATTAGAACTCTGGCTGCCAGCCCTCATTCCACTAACAATAGCTCCTCTAACAATATGCCCCTTCTCTTTGTACTCAGCTCCAAAGTGGGAAAATAATTCCTGCAGTGTTGGCTTTGCATGTGGATGAAACCCCTTGAGGGGTAAAGTTTTATTTATTTATTTATTTTTTTTTTTTCCTTGAGACGAAGTCTCTGTTGCCAGGCTGGAGTGTAGTGGCGTGATCTCAGCTCATTGCAACCTCGCTATCCTGGGTTCAAGTGATTCTCCTGCCTCAGCCTCCAGAGTAGCTGGGACTATAGATGAACCCTACCACGCCCAGCTAACTTTTGTATTTTTTAGTTAGAGATGGAGTTTCACCATGTTGGCCAGGATGGTCTCAATCTTTTGACCTTGTGATCCACCCACCATGGCCTCCCAAATTGCTGGGATTACAGGCATGAGCCACGATGCCTGGCCTTTTTTTTTTTTTTTTTTTTTTTTTTTTTTTGAGACAGAGTTTCGCTCTTGTCGCCCAGGCTAAAGTGCAATGGCTCAATCTTGGCTCACTGCAACCTCTGTCTCCCAGGTTCAAGCAATGCTCCTGCCTCAGCTTCCCGAGGAGCTGGGATTACAGGTATGCACCATCACACCCAGCTAATTTTTCTAATTTTAGTAGAGAAGAGGTTTCGCCATGTTGGCCAGGCTCGTCTTGAACTCCTTACCTCAGGTGATCTGCCTGCCTCAGCCTCCCAAAGTGCTGGGATTACATAGCCAGCATCTTTATTAAGTGCCTGTCAAAGAATGTTCCTCATTTATAAGTACCGCTGGCTCTACCTTCTCGGTGCTCAGACACCAACACAGAGAGAAGAGAATTAACATCCTGAGGAGTCCCATATGCGAAAATATAAAGGGTAAGCTTGTGAGGAAACTGCAGGGGAAGCAGGTAGGTTAGGAAACTGTATACCCACTTTTCTGCTGACCGATGAGTCTTAAAATTCTTGAATTTCAGTGCTGAAAAGGTCCATTAAACATTCCAGGAAATTCTAGGGGGCTTCCAGAATGGTAGAAGAACTGGAACATAAAGTCTGGGGAAGGGATGGAAGTCCTTGGGAAAGAAGCACTAAGCGGCCCAGTGGAAACAAGGAAGGACTGGTCTCTCCTGTGCTTTGAGCCAGCAATGATTATTCATTTAGATATGCCCTGGCAGGTCCTGCTGCTGCAGCCAGTGCCATTCCCAGACCCAGGCAAAGTGCCATCCCACCCCTGACAGGAAACAGCACCAGGAGGTGGGGTTTCCCTGGGTGCCCGGTGTCAGGGGGAATCCAGGGTGTTCGGAGGACGAGGCGGAGTCAGCTAGCTGTGAGGCTGGGGGAGGAGAAGACCTCTCTGGTCCAGGAGAGACCCCTCCTTTCCTAGCTCCCCATACTTCCAAAAAGGCAGGCTTCCTCCTATTACTAACCATATCAGGACTACACAGAGAAAATTATGATAGAGAAAAACAGATGGGGAAAGGGGGAGAAGAGAACTTCAGAGGACATTAGGGAAAGAGAATGGGAACTTGTGGTCTAAAGAGGGAACCAACTCTGACCAACATGGTGAAAACCATCTCTATTACAAATACAAAAAGTAGCCAGACATGGTAGCAAATGCCTGTAATCCCAGCTACTCAGGAGGCTGAGGTATGAGAATCACTTGAGCCTGGGAGGCAGAGGTTGCAGTGACCGAGACCATGCCATTGCACTCTGGCCTGGGTGACAGAGCAAGACCTTGTCTTAAAAATTTTTTTTTAAATTAAAAAATAAAGAGGAAACCAACAAGAGCTGGCAGAATTAAGTCCCAAACCAAATAACTCACTTGCCTTGGAAAAGCAGGGCTGCCAGGGCCTTGGAGCCTCTGTTTATGGGGTATCAGTTCAGAGGAGAGTGAGCCTGAGCTGGCCTGGGAGGCCCTCCCTCCCTTCCTCCCAGATGAAAACAATAGGCCTGTTTTCCTGAGCTCTTCCTGTAATCCAGAAGGCCCACACAGAGAGAGGAAGACGGGGGAAAAGGCAGTGGCTATACCCAGTGGGGGAGGCGGTATTTAGCCTCCCAAAAATTTATTAGCTCCCTTAAAGACACCCCAAAACACCAACAATCTAAGTGTTAAAATAGTGACTGCTATGCAAGTGGAGCTTTAACACCTATCCCTTAGCCCTAGTACCACCAGATTACTAATCCTAAACCCCATCTATAGGAGATATTCTGAAGCCACTGCTAGGAAGGGGAGGGGATAAGGGTCTGAGAGACAAGGGGCAGTTGGGGTTTCCCCAACAATTCAAGTCCCACAAAGATACAGTACTGGCAGAGATTTGGAAGGAGGGGCAAGTATTCTGACAGAAGGGTGGTGTCTTAGACATTCTTCAATTAGATATGAGTAACTAAAGGATGTGTGTGTGCATGCACAAAAAAAAAAAATACAGGAGAGTATGCGTGTGTATGAAAGAACATCTTGGCTGGGCACAGTGGTTCATGCCTGTAATCTCAGTACTTTGGGAGGCCAGGGCAGGCAGATTGCCTGAACTCAGGAGTTCAAGATCACCCTGGGCAACATGGTGAAACTCCACCTCTACTAAAATTAAAAAAAATTAGCTGGGCATGGTCGTGCATGCCTGTAGTTCCAGCTACTCAGGAGGCTGAGGCACGAGAATTGCTTGAGCCTCGGAGGCGGAGGTTGAAGTGAGCTGAGATCACACCACTGCACTCCAGCTTGGGCTACAGAGTGAGACTCCTCTCAAAAAAAAAAAAAAAGACAGCATCTTTGCTGCCGCTGGTCCACTGTCTTTGTGCTCGCCCTCTGCCGTGCCCATCCTTGTCCCTCTCCCCACTAGCAGACATGTCCAACAATAGCCCCGAGTATGCTTTGGTTTTTACCATCTTGGGTGCTATGGCCACCACCGTCTTCAGTGGACTGGGCGCTGCCTATGGCATGGCCAAGAACAGCACCAGTATCGTGACCATGTCCGTCATGTGGCCAGAGCGGATCATGAAGTCCATCATCCCAGTGGTCCTGACTGGTATCATTACCATTATGGCCTAGTGGTGGCTGCCCACTCCCTGAATGACATCAGACTCTATAGCAGTTTCCTCCAGCTGGGCACAGGCCTGAGTGGCCTGGCTGCTGGCTTTGCCATCGTCATCACGGGGGACACTGGTATGTGGGGCACTGGCCAGCAGCCCTATTTGTGGGCATGGTACTGATCCTCATCTTGGCCAAGGTGCTCATCCTCTACACAAATCAGCCCCTCTCAAAACCCACCAGTCACAGAACACGATGTAAAGGCCACCCCTCCTCATTCCGGAATAAACAGCCTGACACACATGTGCCGGGCAGCTGCCCCCTCAGTAGTTGGTCTTGTAAGTGTACGGTGTTCCTGCACTCGTCATTTGTTGGCCAGGCCTTGCCCCCTCCCACCCCATGCTGTGGACATCTGAGCCTCCTCATCACCCATCCAGGTCCCCGACCAGTGAGGACTCAGGCCCTTGGACACCCCACCTGTCTCCACTGAATGTTCTATGTATAAGGATGAATTGGAGTTGTCATTTCCTCTTCACTGGATATTTATAAAGATTTGACCTGTCCATACCCCTGTGGAGCAGCCCTCATTGCCCAACTGTCTACTAACCTTCAGGGAGAGTGTCACGGCACGCAGGTTCCCACTGCTGAGCCTCCTTGGATGGAACCACCCTCTCCAGCCCAGGCTGCCAGGTCTTGTGCCAGAGCTGTGGCTCATAAAGTTCTCAGATGTCGGGGGGTAGCAGGGGAAGAGAGTATGAGTATGTAAGAGAGAGAAAATGGGAGTGGTTATGTGAGCTGAGGACAGGGAAGTGGCAGGAAAAGTCTGATAAGATCACCTCCTCCTTCCTATTCAAGCAGAGATACCAGACACAGCCCCTCAAGGACCCAAAGAGTAAGCAGAGAGCCAGATCCTGCCTTTCTTAATGGGAGGTGGCCCTCCCAGGCCTGAAGAAGTCTCCATTTACCCCAGAGCCAAATAGGAAGCAGGTAGGTAGCATCATCCTCACTTATACCCAAGGTGCTTGGGGTAAATGGCAGACCCAAAGTCAAAGCATGAGACAGATGAAACGTTCCTTTGGCAAGAGAAGAAAAGGGGATCACCAGAACCTCTTCACTGAGCCAATGAAAGGAAGAGAGAAGGCAGGCAGTGGCGCAATCTAGGCTCACTGCAATCTCTGTCTTCTGGGTTCAAGCAATTCTCCTGCTTCAGTCTCTCAAGTAGCTAGGACTACAGGCATGCGTCACCATGCCCAGCTAATTTTTTTCTATCTTTAGTCGAGATGGGGTTTCACCATGTTGGCCAGGATGGTCTCGATCTCCTGACATGATCCGACCGCCTCGGCCTCCCAAAGTGCTGGGATTACAGGTGTAAGCCATCGCGCCCAGACCCTCATCAATTTCTTACTGTCCGTGACATACCATCATTGACTTTTTTTTTTTTTTTTTGAGACAGAGTCTTGCTTTTGTCGCCCAGACTGGTGTGCAATGATGCAATCTCGGCTCACTGCAACGTCTATCTCCCAGGTTCAAGTGATTCCCCTGCCTTAGTCTACTGAATAGCTGGGATTATAGGCACCCACCATCACGTCTGGGTAATTTTTTTTATTTTTAGTAGAGACGGCGTTTCACCATCTTGGTCAGGCTGATCTGAGTCAAACTCCTGACCTCAGTTGATCCACCCACCTTGGCCTTTCAAAGTGCTGGGATTACAGGCATAAGCCACCACGCCTGGCATATTTTTTTTTTTTGAGACAGAAGTGTGGTGGCACAATCTCAGCTCACTGCAACCTCCCCCTATAGGTTCAAGTGATTCTCCTGCCTCAGCCTCCTAATAATAGCTGGAACTATAGACATGTGCCATCATGCCCAGCTAATTTTCTGTATTTTTAGTAGAGACGGGGCTTCACCATGTTGGCCACGCTGGTCTCGAATTCCTGACTTCAAGTGATCCACCTACTTCAGCCTCCCAAAGTGCTGGGATTATAGGCGGGAGCCACTGTGCCCAGCCTGGATTCTTTTTAATGAAGACTTCAAAAAAATTCCCTTTCTCAGTTTGTGTTACTCTCTGAAACAGATTCCACTCTGCTAACCCTGCCTCTCACACTGTGGAACTCAAGCAGATCTTTTTATTCTGATTCCACAATGTGAAGTACTCGTCCTCTGTTTATCGATGACTATCCGTGTTTTGAAGTGTTTTTATGGGAATGAAGCACAGAAGGGGAGGAAATCAGGTCAGTTCTAGAAGCAGCAGGAAGGCCAAGAAACCAGGAAAAATATTTATGTGATGGGAGGAGGGGTAGTTTATAAATCACTCATGGATCTCTAGGCCAGAGGGGCATGTGAGACACACACATGCACACACACTGACTTGCAGGTACACGCAGAGGCAAAAACAAGTTAGGACATGACACATACATGAACACAGATACCATTCCCAGCAGAAACCAGTCAGAGCAGAGGGGCCCTGCCTGGAGCAAGGAGACTGGAACGAATTCCCTTCCTCCCACAGGCTGCTTTCCATGCCTCCATGTCTAGGTTACCCACAGATCTGGCTGCCTCAGACAGGCCCTTGGGCTGGTAGCTGGACCTAGCCTGGAGGTCTTCACAGATGGAGGCCTATAGGAGGTGGCAGCTGCCACCTGGAGGGGGCTGCATAAGAGTGGGCAGTGCAGAGGAGAGAAAGCCAGGTGGTGGGGGAGGGAGGGAGGGAAAAGAGGGGACCAGATTCAAGCAGCCTTGCGCTGGTTCTAAAATGGCCACAGAAAGGCAAGGGACAGATGGTTCCTTTCTGATGCTGAACCGGGGAAGTGGGAAAAGGGAAAAGGAAAAAATAAACACCATCACAGTCAGAAATTTAAAAATAAACTGAAAAACCTAAAAAATAAACAGCTTGCTTCTGAGGTTCCGTCTGCTTCCAGAACCTTCTAAGGGAAAATAGAGAACTGCAGGTCTGGGAGGGCCATCCGAGCCTCGGGTGTGAAGACAGCTGGATGTCATTTTAGCCATCCCCTGTCCCCAGCTGGAGGATCTTGCAAGGTCTTCTGGACAGCTGCAGTGGTATCTCATCTTTCCCTCCCCAGCACTTCTTCCCAAGTGTCACAGTAGGTAAGCAAGGCCATGGCTTTTCAAACGTGACACGATGTCAGAGCAGTTTGAATCTGCCTCCTTCCCAAGAGTCAGTTCCTGTCCGAGATGGGCAGAATCAAGTTGATCCTCTCACAATTGCTGCCCCTCCTGCCACCACCCGACTGCCCAGACTTGATAGTCCACAGGGCGCTTTCACAGTCATGATTGCATCTGCACTGAAACCTGGAGGGAAGCTGGGCAGGAATGATTACCCTATTGCACAGATGAGAAAGCCAGGGCTCTAACAAGTGAAATGTTTGTCAAGGTGAAGCAAGAGCTCAAGGCTGTGCAGCCTTCTGATGGCACCACCAACACACTGCCCCCAACCTGCATCCCAGGCTTTGTCCGATAGATTCCACCTCCTTCTGTGGGCCAAACAGATTCTTCCTCAGGCTCACATATGACTGCTGTACAGCTGAATATTCCAGGTATGGTTTACCTGGAGCCTTGCCAATTCTCATGTTGGTGCCTTTTGGTTCTTGCTGGTGTAGGGATGAGGCAGAGGGCCAGGCGTACTGCACTAACTAGTGGCCTTCTCTCTGTTCTTTCTCACTCCTGGGTCTCTGCACATGCTGGTCACTCTCGCAAGCTCATCACTTTCCTCCTCTTTACCTGGATGCCTCATGCCCACGCCTCCCAACCTCAACTTAGACAATGTCATCTCCAGGAAGAGCCCCTGACGAGCCTCTCTTCCCACAATACCCTGTCCTGACCCCTTCACGACACCAATTCCTTTTTTGTGATTGATTCTCTTGTTGTCTGTCTTCTCTGCTAGACTAAGTTCTTGGAGGTCAGGGCTGCCCTCAATACCTATCTGCAGAATAAATGAATAAATAAAAGAAAGTTGGTATTATCTAGAAAAACATCTCTCTTTCCTTAATGCAGCAGTTTCTAACACTAGTTTTGGATTATCTCCATCCTTCCAAAATAATGCTTGAATAGTCACTTAAGTGGAATGCATAAGAGCAGCTACTAAAAGTGAATATTCTTATTGTCATATGAATCAGCACCTCATAATTTATATGCTTGGTAAATTGTTTTACCAGAGAGTGAACTTTCTTTTTTTCTCTCTTTTCTTTTTTTTTTTTTTGAGAAGGAGTTTTGCTTTTATTGCCCAGGCTGGAATGCAGTGGTGCAACCTTGGCTCACCACAACCTCCGCCTCCCAGGTTCATGCAATTCTCCTGTCTCAGCCTCCCAAGTAGCTGGGATTACAGGCATGCACCACCATACCCAGCTAATTTTGCATTTTTAGTAGAGACAGAGTTTCTCCATGTTGGTCAGGCTGGTCTCAAACTCCTGACCTCAAGTGATCTGCCCGCCTCGGCCTCCCGAAGTGCTGAGATTACAGGCATGAGCCACCACGCCCGGCTAGAGTGGACTGTCTTAAGGCAGGGAATTCCTATATGGTTGGCAAAAACCAAAAGGGAACACTAATAATGGCCCAAAGAGGTCGGGAGACAACAGGGTGAGAAAAGAAGGTAAGGCTTCCCAGAAGAGAAAAGAGCTCAGCACAGTGGACAGGAGAAGGAAACGGGCAGAGGCTGGGCTGCGTGAGAAAGACCAAAGCAGTCCCCAACGCAGGGGGCGGACAGCGAGCAGGAAGGCTCTAAGATGGGTAACTCGAGACAGGCTTTCTTAGCTGAGACAGACAAGAAGACAGGAGCGGGGTGAGATGAAATGATAGGGAATGCTTAGTGTTTACTACACTAAGAATCAGAAGGCCTGGGCACTGGTTCTGACTCTTCTGTATAATTTAGGCAAATCTGCAAATCACTTAGCCTCTCCGAGGCTCTTTTCCTTATCTACCCAGGCCCATTTCACAAGAATTCACCAACGTAAAAACATTTTAGAATCCATAAAGTGCTACAAATTTGCATAGAGTCATTATGAAGAAATTGGCTCCCACAGAGCAAGGCAAAACTGTGGCAAAAAGTGATTTACTAAGACTGGGATTTGGCGTTACTGGGATTTAGGGTGAAGAGTGGCAGCTCAGGAGAAGAAACAAGATAAAAAGTAGAATTGAGAGGAAGGTAGGTGAGAGAGAAGGGAGGAAAAACAGACCTGTGGCCTTAGAGGCAGACTGATAGAGGCAGAGAGCAAGGACAGTCCCTGGGAAGCGGACACCAGAGAGAGCAAGGAAGGGCACAGCATGGCAGTGGGAGGGGGCAGAAAGGAGATGCCAGGCCCGTTCAGGCTGGCAGATACCAAGCTAACGGAGGAAGACAACACTAGTAATCAAGGGTTGGATAATAATAAGGCTTCTTGCTGCTGGTTTTCAATTGCAGCACAAACAAATCATTATACCTCATTGCCAGCCTCCTTCTGTGGGAGTCAGGTGTCCACAAATCCAAGGGAAGAGACTAGGGAAAGAAGCTTCATGACCAAGAAAACTTGTGACTTGTGCCCATATGGTTTTGAATTCCAGAAGACCAATGAGAGAAAACTTAGGAAGGAAAGCTCTGAAAGACAAGGGGACAGGAAAAGAGACCCTGGGAGGAGGGGAAGAGGGTGTGAAGCTGAGTCAGCTGGAGGAAGAACAGGTAGAGGGTGGGGCCAGCGGGAAGGGGATGAAGGACTGTCTGAATCACACTCTTAGAAAGGAAGAACAGGGTTACTCTCCAAAGGGTGGAGACCAGATATTCTCTGGCCCCACCAAGGACCAACCCAGAATAAATCACAGCTGAAGAGATGTAGGTGAGACAGAAGGGGAACTTCCTGACCAGCAGGATGGAGCAAACATGTTCACTCGACTTTTCACCAGGCCTGTCTCTCCTCTTTATCCTAAGAAACCTTCCCGGACACCTTTCATGCCAACTCTAAAGGCTGGTGAGCCAGCTCATGCATTCATTCAACAAATACTGACTGTCTGCTATGTACAGGCATTGCTAGATACTAGAATGTGGCACTGAGCAAAACAGAAATTGTCCCTTCCTTCATGGAGCTTGTGGTCTAGTCAAGGAAGCAGACATTAAAGACATAATGACATGACACCTGTGACAACTCTGATGAAAAAGCACAGAGTGCTATCAGAAAGATTCAAGGAGGCTGCAGTGAGCCACGCTTGCACCACTGTACTCCAGCCTGGATGACAGAGTGAGAGACACTGTCTCAAAAAAAAAAAAAAAAAGAAGAAAATAAAGATTAAAGGTAGGTCATGATGGGGAAGGGATCCAGGAAAGGCCTGCTAAGGAAGTGATATTTAAGCTGAGACCACAGGGACAAGCAAGAGTTAACCAAGTGGCCAGGCATGGTGGCTCATGCCTGTAATCCCTGCACTTTGGGAGGCCAAGGTCGGTGAATTACCTGAGGTAGGGAGTTCAAGACCAGCCTGACCAACATGGAGAAACCCCATCTCTACTAAAAACACAAAAATTAGCTGGGTGTGTTGGCACATGCCTATAGTCCCAGCTACTCGGGAGGCTGAGGTAGGAGAATTGCTTGAACTTGGGAGGCGGAGGTTGCAGTGGGCTGAGATTGCACCACTGCACTGTAGGCTGGGCAACAAGAGCAAAATTCTGTCTCAAAAAAAAAAAAAGAGTTAACCAAGGGAGGAGCAGGGGTGGGGAGCACACAAAGGCCCAAGGCAGGAATCTGGAATCTCCAGGCAGGCAGAATAAGGAGCCAAGCATCCCGAGTCACCCAGCCCTGAATCTGTATCTTTCAATAAAGCTCTTTATACATTTTTGTGTGAATGTCTCGTCTCTCACATCCCAACAAAGCTGTGTATCCCCAAGGGTGAGGCATATGTTTGCCCTTCAGGCCAAATGCTTTCTCTGGGTGGGTCCAGAGCTTTTTTACACAAAACAGCATGCAGGGGCAGAGTGACTACCCAGTGACTGACGGAATTCCTGACTCAGGGGTCAGGACAAACAGGAGTTTCATGTTCAGTTTTAAGATTCTGAAGTTACTCATTCTTGCAGTGATGCTGGAAGACTTTCCTGAGATAGTAGGAGGCTCTAGGACTGGGAAAGGGAAGCCAGGCCCACAGAATTCCAGGTCTATATCTGGGGCTCAGTGACTCACTCGCACCCATTAAGATTAAAATTTCTGGGCAAGGTGGCTCACGCCTGTAATCCCAGCACTCTGGGAGCCTGGGGCGGGCGAATCATGAGGTCAGGAGATGGAGACCATCCTGGCTAACATGGTGAAACCCCATCTCTACTAAAAATACAAAAAATTAGCAAGCTGTGGTGGCACGTGCTTGTAGTCCTAGCTACTTGGGAGGCAAGGCAGGAGAATCGCTTGAACCTGGGAGACAGAGGTTGCGATGAGCCGAGATCATATCACTGAACTCCAGCCTGAGAGACAAAGCAAGACTCCATCTAAATAAAGAAATAAAAGAAATGGAACCAAAACTAGAACCAGGTTGCCCAGTTCCTAATGTCATGTTCATTCCATGGATCATGTTGCCTCAAAGGCAAAGTTGAACGCCCATTGTGTCAGCAGGCTTCCCACTGACAGCTCTTTAGAGATGGGCAATTTGGGCTACCTGAGGAGGTTATGAGGCCAGAACAGGAGATCCGGGCAGTAGCAGGTACATTCATTGTTAACTTGTGAAACACACCTAATCTGCAAAAACTACACTTTGGACCCCACACTGATCAATCTCACATGAGATCTTTGTTTCTGGTGGGGACTGGGTCATGCAGCAGAGTGATGAAGCATGAGTATGAAAGTCAGCTCTAACTAGCTTTGAGATCTTGGCCTACTGCTGGCACCTTCTGAAATATAAGATGGGGCTGAGCATGGTGGCTCACGCTTGTCATCCTAGCCCTTTGTGGGGCAGAGGTGGGAGGATCATTTGAGGCCAGGAGTTCAAGGCTGCAGTGAGTTATGATCATGCCACTGCATTCCAGCCTGGGCAACAGAGCAAGACCCTGTCTCAAAAAAAGTACTAATAAGATGGCCCAGAGATGCTCTACTTTAAAGACAAACACTTAAATCACTTGTTACTTTTATTAGCAATGGTGATGAGAACAACATCCAGGCAGACTGTAGGATAACACCTAAGGATGTCACTGTTTCTAGGAGTTATCAATTGGAACATTCCTTCATTCAAACTTTGAGCATTAGGGTGGGGCAGACTGAGACTCAGTCCAAGGAAAACAATTGACTGCCATTCAGACCTGGCTCTGTCTAACACAAAAGTAGGCTTTAGACTGCAGTAAGAGGAACTGTGGTGAGAAGGGCCACTTGGTATTGGGCAGTTCTTGGAAGGTATTATCAAATGCATGTAACCTCCTCTAAGGTTGTACACAGAGACAGAGAAAAAAGACCTCATGAGTCCTCAAGTCTTCCCTCAATCCTTGCAATCTGACACTATTGTGAGGAAATGCAGAGGTCTCTTGCGCTGCAGGCTTTTTCCTGGTAATGAGGACACAATCCGCAATAGTATACCCTAAGATACCACCCCAGCCTATGAGCCTGAGGCCCCTGTGGCCTGTATTTTGACCTCTAAGACAGGGGGCTCTCCTGCCCTCCTCTCTTCCTGGGTCACTGTAAGAACAAGCATGTCTCTCCTCCCTTTTTCCACTGTCCCCATGAAGGGTAACGAAAAACTGTAAACAGCAAGGATGAGGGAAAGTGAGGAGGCCAGGGAGACCACCACATTGGTCATCTCTGTTCTAAAATATCCAACTCAGCCAGGTGTGGTGGCTCACACCTGCAATCCCAGCACTTTGGGAGGCCGAGGCAGGTGGATAACTTGAGGTCAGGAGTTTGAGACCAGCCTGGTCACCATGGTAAAACTCTTGTCTCTACTAAAAATACAAAAATTAGCTGGGCATGGTAGCACTCGCCTGTAGTCCCAGCTATTATACTTGGGAGGCTGAGGCAGGAGAATCACTTGAACCTGGGGGTGGAGGCTGCAGTGAGCTGAGATCATGCCACCACACTCCAGCCAGGGTGACAGAGTGAGACTTTGTCTCAAAAAAGAAAAAAATCTGGCTGGGTGCAGTGGCTCACACTTGTAATCCTTGTAATCCCAGCACTTTGGGAGGCTGAAGTTGGTGGATCACCTGAGATCGGGAGTTCGAGACCAGCATGACCAACACAGAGAAACTCCATTCTCTACTAAAAATACACAATTAGCCAGGCATGGTGGCACATGCCTGTAATCCCAGCTACTCGGGAGGCAGAGGCAGAGGTTTATGGTGAGCTGAGATCGTGCCACTGCACTCCAGCCTGGGCAACAAAAGTGAAACTCCGTCTAAAAAAAAAAAAAGATCCAACTCAATTCCAGGTCATGATATGAACACCAGAGGAATACAGAGCCTGACCTGGCTCTCAACTGTCCAGGCCTGGAGGTCCAGGAGGGTTGACCTCCCCTTTAACACATGTACTCCTCACATACTAATGCAGAAATACTGTTAAATTCTATTATCTTCATCCCCTAAATGACCTTATTTCCAGCTTCCTCTAGCACCTACCCACCAGACCCCCAGGATGAGATGAAGTCAGAGGCTGAAAACAAGCAAGATGACAAACATGAGCACAGCAGAACAGAACGCAAGTCATGGCTGGGGGATGGCAAAGGAACTGAATACGGAACAGAAACCCTTAACTTCTCTTGCTACTGCCCAATCCTCTTGTGATTCCAGGCAGTCATTTCATTTAAAATCCCTTTCAGAAGCCTGTCATCATGCATTAGAGCTGGGAGGGGGTTGTGTTCTGGATTGGCTGATGATACACAGACCTCTGAAACATGCACCTAGCCTGACTCAACAAATACTAAGTATCTGCTACATCAGACCCTCTGCTCAACTCTGCACACACAAAAGACGATGAGCAGCAGAATGGTGGTTGCCAGGGGCTGGAAGGTAGAGGGTTCAAAGAGTTAGTATTTAATGGGTATAGACTTTCATTTGGGGGAGATGATGAAGTTCTGGAGCTGGATGGTGGTTACAGTTGCACAAAAATGAGAATGTACTTAATGCCACAGAACCGCACACCTAAAAATAGTTATTATGGTAAGTCTTATATACTTAATCACATTAAAAACACACACAGCCGGGCACGGTGGCTCACGCCTATAATCCCAGCACTTTGGGAGGCTGAGGCGGGTGGATCATGAGGTCAAGAGATCGAGACCATCCTGGCCAACATGGTGAAACCCTGTCTCTACTAAAAACACAAAAATTAGCCGGGCATGTTGGTGAACGCCTGTAGTCCCAGCTACTCGGGAGGCTGAGGCAGGAGAATCGCTTGAACCCGGGAAGTGGAGGTTGCAGTGAGCCAAAATTTCACCACTGCACTGCAGCCTGGAGACAGAGTGAGACTCTGTCTCAAAAGAAAACAAATCACACACACACACACACACACACATATTTTTAAAGGGTAGGGGGAAATGAGACAGCCCTCCTCTCCTTTCTCTGAAGAACAGGCTCTCTTCTGAATTATTCAATTCTCTTTCCTCCACACCAAATATTCTGAATTCTTCTGCATGTCCTTCTCTTCCTGTCATCACAGTGATCTGCCCAGCAGTCCTACATTTAGAAATCTCTATGAGTTCTGGGTGCGAGCCCCATGGAGCTCTGTATTCCCAATATGTGCTCTCCAGTGCCAACCCACCAGCAGTTCAGCTCGGGCTGAAGTCACTTACTCTCCCCACCCCAAAAAGACCAAGGAATACGAATAAAAGCTGTTCTTTATTAAGACACAGATCTAGAGGCCATGTGCTCCTAGAAGGCAGTAACTATCTCTCATTCTCCAACCCATGCAACAGGCCATATTCCAAAAGTCTCCAAAAACTGTACCAAGAATCATTATGGATAATGCTATAGTCCTCAGTAAGCCCACAAAAATAGCACATATTTACAATTAAAATAGGCAGGCTGGGCACGGGCTCACACCTGTAATCCCAGCGCTTTGAGAGGCCAAGGCAGGTGGATCATCTGAGGTCAGGAGTTCGAGACCAGTCTGACCAGTATGGTGAAACCCCACGTCTACTAAAAATACAAAAATTAGCCGGGTGTTGTGGTGCATGCTTATAGTCCCACCTACTTGGGAGGCTGAGACAGGAAGATCCCTTAAATCTGGAGGTGGAGGTTGCAGTGAGCCGAGATCGCGCCACTGCACTCCAGCCTGGGCAACAGAGTGAGACTTCGTCTAAACACAAAAACAAACCAAAAAACAGGCAGAAGACAATACTAGTTGCACATAGTCTAGAGTGCCAGGGACACACTGCCCTCCTGTCCTCCCTCAGTGCCCACTCACACATATGCCCTGTCACCTGGGAGTGGCCTCACTCCAATAGCATGGCAGGCCAGGTTTTGAAGTCAGACTTGAGACCGAATGTGAGCTCTGCTACTTACTGGCTGTCCAGTCTCAGACAAGTTACTTAACTTCCAAGTTAATTTCTGTAAGCTTTGGTTTCTTCCTCTTGCAAATGAGGATAATATCCTCCACCTCAAAGGGTTATTGAGAGGGACAATGAGATTACAGAAGGAAAGAAGCCCCTGTATAGTAAGTGTTCATGACTGTTCTTATTCCAACCCCAAACACCCCCTTCTGAAATGAATCTGCATCATAATATAAATGACTTGTATCAGAGTAATCTTTGTTCCAAACAGAAGACAGACAGAAAAAGAAAGCCTTACTAGAATCAACCAACTTCTTTTTGTTTTTGAGACAGAGTCTCATTCTGTCGTCCAGGCTGGAGTGCAGTGATGCTATCTTGGCCTGGCCCACTGCAACCTCCACCCTTGGATTCAAGTGATTCTCCTGCCTCAGCCTCCCAAGTAGCTGGAATTACAGGTGCCTGCCACCACGCCCGGCTAACTTTTGTATTTTTAGTAGAGATGGGGTTTCGCTATCTTGGCCAGGCTAGTCTCAAACTCCTGACCTCAAGTCATCTGCCTGCCTCGGCCTTCCAAAGTGCTGGGATTACAGGCGTGAGCCACCATGCCCGGCCCCAACCAGCTTCTGATCCACATCCTGTCTGTTCCCGTTACCCTGCTCCGACACGTGGGGCTCAGGTAGTTCCCACTGTGAGGAATGACCTTGTTAAGGTTAGGCGGCCTCTCTCTAGCTCCTTCAAACCTTAGCTACACAAGGCCAGGAGCCGATCAAGTTCAGCTCTTCTGACTCGGATTGGGAAACAGCGAGACGTGGAACAGCTCATCCCACGCAGCTGTGCTGCTTCCCAGCTACTCACCCACCATCAAAGGATACACTAGGGCAAGGCATCTTCTACTCTCTCTGGTCACCCCCCGACCCCTGAGATGTGAGTAATGACATTCACTCACCACACCTCTGCCTTCAAAAAGACAAGTGTGGGATGAAAAGACCCCAGAGAAGAGACGATGTGCTGACCCCTCTCTCAGAGGCTGCACCTGACCATCTTTGCCTCACACTGCTTAGGCTTTGGGGCAGGCACTCTGTACACCAGTTTTCTTGAAGACTCTTACCTGAGTCACTTAGAATTAAAGACTAAGTATTGCAAGCTTCAGCCACTTTCTTATAAATATGCCTTGAAAGAAGGAGTGGGTGGGTGGTGAAAAGAGAACATGAAAATCTTCCTTACAGTCTGGCTGCGAGCCTACCCATTTTACCTCCAGAGGTATGCTGGCAGACAAATAAAAGCTGCTAGATATGTGCCATGCATAAGGGTAATTTGGAGCCCACATTCCTCTCTCTACCCAGAAAGAAGTACACAGGGACTTAGGAACTACTTCCTACTTCATAGAAGAAACATGTCCAGTCCTTCTCTGGGTCGCTCCTGTGTCCATAACAAGTTCATGAGAGGTACTACTAGTGGCAATCTGGGAGGAAAAACAGTTCTTCGATGCATTGTCCCAGATTTTGCAGGATGGTTAACATCCCTGATCCCCATGTGCTAAATGCCGTTAGTGCTCCCGAAACATCATGACAATTAATCCTCCCTCCTCAACATTTCTTAACACCCCCTGGAGGCCAGCAGTGCCCTGGCTGAGAGTCACTGAGTCAGCACCTGTATCGATTTGCATCCCACGGTGCCCGGCATATACCAGGCACCCTGTACTGCTTGTAGATTGAATCTAGTAGGAAAGGACCAGTCACACACATACCTAGATCCATGTCTCTTACCAAGTAATTTCTGAACCTCTACTGTGTGCTCAGCATTTTTGGGTATGTGTGAGATGGAGTCTTGCTCTGTCACCCAGGCTGGAGTGCAGAGGCGCAATCTTGGCTCACTGCAACCTCCGCCTCCCGGGTTCAAGTTTCTCCTGCCTCAGCCTCCTGAGTAGCTGGGATTATAGGCATGTACCACCAAGCCCAGCTAATTTTTGTATTTCTAGTAGAGACAGGGCTTTACCATGTTGGTCAGGCTGGTCTTGAACTCCTGAGCTCGTGATCTACCCACCTCAGCCTCCCAAAGTGCTGGGATTACAGGCGTGAGCCACTGCCTGGTTCCTGCTCAGCATTTTTACAGAGATCAAGAGGAAATATGAATCGCAGTCTCTATACATAACAAGACCATAAGACATTATTCAATATAAGGCGATATATAAGCAAAAGTTAAATCGTAAGGTCTGTGAGAAAGTAGATGACGTGAGCAATAAAGACTGGCATAATCAGAGGAGGCTTTGTGGGGAAAAAACAGAAGTTGAGGTGGCTCTTGAAGGAGGTAGAATTTTCTTCATTCAGCCCTACTCATCCTCAGTCTGTCCCTGCCAGGACCGCTGTTCATGGAAAACTCCTCTAAACCTGTGGTTCCAGGAGCAATTCGGCAACCAGAGCCCTTCAAATCCCATCCCCAGGTGGCTCCAGGAACAAGAGGGTGTGAGAAATTTCCCATTCTTTGTCAGAAGACCAGCGAATATCAGGGCTGCTTTCAGAAGGCCTGCTCATCCCTAAGGCAAGGCGGAGGTGCCCAAGACAGAACCAAAAGGCATTTGGTGCTATGTGTACATATTGAGTCACAGGCTCTAAGTGGTGAGGTTCCCAGTTGTAACTAGACACTCCCCACTTCGGAGGCCTGTCCCCTGTGGCCCTGGAATTCTCCTGCTGTGGATGAACCTGAGGTCTCAGCTATCTTCTCTGTCAAAGGTCTTCTTGCCTCCTCTCTCGCCAACCATCAGCATTTTTCCTAGGCAGCTTGCCCCCATTTCCTCCATTCATCTCTCTCCAGCCGCCCAGGCTCCTCCCACAGGCTGTGCCACCAAACTCTCCTCACAGCCCACCCCACTGCCTTCTATGCTGCCATCCTCCTGACATTCAAGCGGCTCCCAGAGTCTGGCTCCTCCAGGAAGCCCAAGACTTGTGGCTTCCCCAACCGTGTTTCCTTTCAAACACACAAAATCAGTAACACTCCCCCTCCACACCCCACTCATCCTTTACTTGTATACAACGTAAATCGAGAGTCTTGTCTATTTCTATACACTATCTATCTAATGTTAGAAAGAATCCCACTTCCCACAGACCACAGGAGCTAAGCTGAGGGCTGGGCCTACTTGTTCTCATTTCTGTGGGACTTACCTACCTTCCAAACCCTAGGCACCACTTAGGCTAATAACATCTAGGGATACACCTTCCTCTCATATACCCCACTTTGGGGAGCCACATCTAAGTCCAGAGACCCAGGACCCAGAGTCCCTCCCCGAGTAAGTAAAAATGAGGATTACATTAGTCATAAGATCTTTCCATATACATGCTCTTAACTTTTGAGACAGACAAATAAACCTTTTATTCCCCTCCCACAGGAAGATTCAGAAGAAATCCTTTTGGAAGTAAGCCTGGAGCTTCCACCCCATCCTCAGGCTTCTGGCCCTTGATTGACCAAATGCTTTACCCTAAGAATGGCCCCATTCCAGGGTCTCCCAGTTCTCTACATCACCAAACTCTACCTGCTACTTCAACTCTATCTAATCTTTCTGCAGCAAAGCCAGTTTGGCTTTCTGACGTGATTTACATCTCTCTCAATCAACCACATATTTTTGTCTTATAAAAATTTTGTCTTGTAAAAACAATTTTTTTTCTATGACACAGTCCTCAGGAGATCCTGAGAACATATGAGAACATATGCTCAAAACAACTACTGTTATATATGCTCATGGCGTGTTAAAGTTTTCTGCTACAGTCTTTACCATGGCTTGCAATTACACACACACACACACACATAATATATGATACTTGATTAATGTCTCTCCCTACTACTAGACTGTAGGAGAACCATATCAGTCTTGTTCACCACTGTGTCCTCTGTGCCTACTTCTAGATCTTTCCTCAAACAGAACATAAAATCCTACCCACATTTAGCACGTACAACCTCAGGCTATCTAGCCACTGGACAAAATCTCCAGGGTCTACCTTGGGTCACTACAATTCCATCCCTCTTTTCTTTCCTCCCTCCACTATCCCACCCTTAGTAAGAACAAAAAGCCTCAAAAACCTTTTTCAATTACCCCTAAAAGAGCTTCCTATATAGATAAGGGAAGGCCAGACTCAAGTCAAAGACTGGCTGCTTGGGAAGAGAATGGTGAAAGAACTGGAGAGAGAGCAGAGAACGGCCGTGAGCTGTGGAGAGGATCAAAGTTTTCTACCAAGTCATGTTTTTGTATCTTACTATATTCTATGTGAATTCAAGAAATGCTTTGAGAGTTGACTTATGAACCTGATCACTTTCTGTTCTATGTCTTCAATCCAGGAAAGAGAAGATTGAGACAGATAGTAGCAAAAAGTAGGTGTTGAAGGGAATGGGGCTGAATAGCAGGTTTCAAGATGACTGCCCACTGACCACAGAAAATGAGTGTAATTCATGGAAATCAGATTTAACAAAAATGTCCCAACCTTGAAGGTTGTAAGATATTAAGGAAAACAGTAACAGTTAAGAAAAAGAGAGCCTAGGCTTAGAAAGGCATTGCTTGGGTGGAAGTTCCCAGAGATCTGGTCAAATAGCTTAGTAGAGGACTGAGTACTTTATTACATCCTTCACATAGTATCTGGAACCTGATTCTCAATACAGTAGACTACCAATGCATGGTGACTGACTGGTTCAGGAAAGGAGATTATTGATAACTTTCTCTGATTCAACTTCGTCTGGAGACAGAAAGATTAGACAGGCAGACTCTCACATGCATCTGGAGATGCCCTCCAGTCCAGAATTGTTTTATGTTTCTGGGTTGAGAGGTTACTGCATTCCTTATTTACAGACCTATGCCAGAACACAAGCTTGTCAAGAGCAGTTGCACACTTCCTGCCAACTTGTCCCCTAAATGACAAACAAAGATGCTTTACATATGCAACTGTGTGTTACCCTGTCTTAGGCACACAGTTCAATGCTGAAAGGAATGAAGGCCAGATTTTAAGTCAGGATTCTACACACTACAGTTTTAACTGAGCTCCTGGGGCAATCATGAGAGGGTGGACCAGCTGGCTCCCTTGTTGATCTTACTGTTATCTTACCTGTCAAATCTCCCCTCTGTGTATATCACTAAGGACTAGGACAATCTGTCCTATCCCATAGCATTAAGGGTGGTGGTGTCTCTCCCTCTGTTTAGGGAATAACTGATCACCTAGTTTCGGCAAAGTTCTCGGTAATCTTCCTTCTGTCATTTGCCAAAGCAGCATTTCACTTCACTCTAAATGCCTCGAGCTCTCCATACAAACCCATCCCCCTTTTGCAATTTTCTAGGGAAAAAAGTCACTATTGAATGTCCTTACTTCTGCAGCAGGAGGTCACTCTTCCCATTCTCCTGCCTAAGGCATCTGTCATCAACATTTGGACAGCTAGCACATCAGAACACAGTGGCAGTCCCACATTGCTCAGCAGCCCAGAAATACATGCCCAGAACTGCCAGCTTTCCAAGTGGTGCTGGCTCCACAGCCGCATGAAGAGAGGAGGAAGTAGAAGACACTTCTCCAAAGAACAGACACAACAACACAAAATCATTTGAAAAAGAACATCTCTGTCAGCAGCTACCACCTAGCAACAAGTCCTTCTTGAATGTGCTTCATGATATTATTTCAGTACAGCAACAGTAAGCACAGCTCCAGAGTTTCAAGGACACTGCAGTCTAAAACTTTGAGCTGGACAGTAAAAAGAAGCTATTTGATTTATGAAGTGGGTCACTGCAACCTCCGCCTCCCAGGTTCAAGTGATTCTCCAGACTCAGCCTCCTGAGTAACTGGAATTACAGGCATGTGCCACCAAGCCTGGCTAATTTTTTTGTATTTTGTTTTTAGTAGAGATGGGGTTTCACCATGTTGGCCAAGTTGGTCTCAAACTCTGGACCTCAGATGATCCACCTGCCTCAGCCTGGGATTACAGGCGTGAGCCACTGTACCCGGCCACTGAACTGACATTTTAGTGGGACTGACAGAAATATATATGTCAGCTGGTGATAAATACTATGAGGAAAGATAAAGCAGACTAAGGGAATGCTATAAAAAATTCTATATAAAAATAAAGCAGAGGAGGGAGTGCTATTTTAGATAAAGTTGTCCTGGAAGGCTTCTCTGATTGCCATTTGATAAAAATAACTACAAAAAGGACTATCACATATATGATCACTATGTGCTGGGAACTGTACTAAGTAGTTAATGTGCATTTAATCCTCAGCAACTCTGCATTCAGTACTATTACCATGCCCACGGTACAGGACAGAATGAAGCTTAGAGAGGGTAAGGCTCTTAGCAGAATCTGCAGTAAGGGGAGCAGGGCCAGGGTTACATAGTAAGCGAGGAAGCCAGGACTTGAACTCAGGACTGCAACTCCAAACCCGATGCTTTTCCTCCCCGTGCAGGGCAACCAGGCTGATGGAGAAAAGGAGTCTCAAAGAGGTCAAGTGTGGCTGTGGTTACAAAGTAGCAGGTCCATCTGGCCTCCCCACACATGGCTAAGAGATTAACACAATTCAATCTTCCCTAATATCAGGCGATTACTCTCATCACCAGCTGAAAACCAAGCCTTATCTTGAAACGAGGAGAAACACACCTTGGGCCCTTTAAGATCAGCAAATAAATACTGAGTATGTTCCTCTCCCATCCCTCTCCCTGAACCCCCAACACAACATGGTGTAGTAAAGAGAGACACCATTTCTCACTGGAAAACAGACAGGAATAGAACAAGAGATGACTTAGCTGGCTGGCTGCTCGACAGTGCCACAGCTCTCTGAGGTGGATTGAGGGGGGGCGGGGACAGGCACTGAGAAAAGGTCACCAGCAAGAAGGCAGGCCCTCCCTCTCTAGCCCCATTTCAAAGGAAGTACAGCTCTCCCTCAAGCCCTTGCATTTTGGGGTGGAAAGTGGGGAAGCAGATGCTTTCTCAAGCAGCATAAGGCAGGCCAGACATAAGCACTGGGAGCAGGTCACCAGGTCTCTTGAGGGGAGGGAGAGGAGAATAAGGCTGCAGGCAACTGAGGAAAGCTAACATTGCTTTAAGCTGAGAAGTCCAGAAGGGAAATACCACATCTAAGGTCAGAGGGTATTTGTGGAATTGCTGGAAATCCCGGGTTGAGGGTCAAAGCCAAACCACCATAAGAGGCTAGAGAAACCCAAGCAGAGTCCCACAAAGTTCAAAGCAAAGGTTGTGGTTTGGACCCACCCTTTTTTTTTTTTTTTTTTTGAGACAAGGACTCGCTGTGTCACCCAGGCTGGAGTGCAGCGGTGCAATCTCAGCTCATTGCAACTCCATCTCCCAGGTTCAAGCAATTCTCCTGCTTCAGCATCCCGAGTAGCTCGGATCAAAGGCATGTACCACCACGCCCAGCTAATCTTTGTATTTTTAGTAGGGACGGATGGGGTTTCACCGTGTTGGCCAGGCTGGTCTCGAACTCTTGACCTCAGGTGATGCCCACCCCTTGGCCTCCCAAAGTGCTGGGATTACAGGTGCGAGCTACCTTGCTTGGGCTGACCCACCCATTTTTTTTTTTATTGTATTTCAGTCACCCCAGCCACAGGAACCTGTAGCCACAGTTAATCAATAACCAAGGTAGGAAGGAAAGGTGGAAGTTCATCCCAGAATGGAGCATATTAACGGACTTTTACTCAGAATCTAGATTTCCATCTTATATCCCAACTAACTAGGACATCCCAGTTTAAACCCTGGCTAAGCTGACCTTAAGAATCTCCCTCCTAAAGCCTTCAGACCCTCTCCCCATCAAAACACACACACGTGCCTGTGCACACAAAGAAATTCAACATTCATCCTCTCTCCCCAGCAATTTATCACCTTATCTCCATCAGGTCTCATAGCCCAACATTGCACCAAACAAATTATGACCTGAATGGCAAGGAAAAATTGTGTCACCTAGAGAAACCCAATTAACAACATGACTCTGCTCTCTTCAGTTCTCCTCTCCCCTCCAGCCATATCCGGGGCACCTGTGTGGCTGACCGCTTTTTCCCACTCTGGCGGTGTTCTCTGGCTGGCTCAAAAGCCAGAAGACAATCCGAGCAGGGGCTTCTAGAGAAGTAAACCTAGAGATGGGAAATCCTGCTCTCCCCACATCTTGGCCTGGTGAGAGCGCTGGAAGGGCATAGGATCAAAACACCACATGGCTGCTAGTCTGGAGTGTTCACCTTGAAATCACTAAGTTGCCCCTTAAGCCAAAGCTCCCTGCTGAAGAAAAACATAAATGCTACAGAAAGCTCCTACAGCAGAGTGTGTAAGTGCCCCACAAGGGACAATACACGGGTATTTCCAAGAAATTCCTGCTGCAGTTGCTTCCTCTCAACCCCTTTCCTAATTAGCCCCTACCCTGAGAGGTCTCCATTGCTTCCAGCCCTCAGCTAACATAAATACCCACTGCTTTTCCAAACCTTCCGCCTGACCACATGCAGCATGTGTCGTGTGTGTGTGTGTGTGTGTGTGTGTGTGTGTGTGTGTAAACATCCTCTTCCCAGCCCGTGCTACAGTTTCCAAAGAGAAGAAATGCCTCCCCTCCTCCCCGAGTGCTCCTGGCCCCGCTACGCTGCAGAGTTGGTCATGTAATATTCAGGGACCCTGAGACCGGAAATGCCTGGTTCTGAACTGCTGCACTTGAAATAGGAGAAGGGATAGGGAAAAATGAACGTGGGATTGAGGGTGACGGTAGGAGGGGTGGGGTGGGGTGGCTGAAATTCCGACCAGGGAAAGGATGCAAGGGTGGGCGAGAAAGAGAAAGAGGGATGAGAGGAAGGCTGTCGAGACAGTTGCAAAGTCAAAATTCCAAGAGCCGAGGAAGAGGAGGGGAAGAAGATAGAAGTAAGGGCAAGGGTGGAAAGAGGGCCGAGAGGAGGTGAGGAGCCAAAATAAAGATTCTGCAGGTGATGGGAGAGGCTAAGTTTAGGGGAAACCAGAGGGTCCCGAACCCCAAAGTAAAGGTAGGGTGGCAGGGAAGTGTGGGGGCGGGGCACCACAGGGTGGGGACCGAACTGGCTCCCAGCATCTACAGCGAGTGGAGAGAGAAGGGAGCAGAGGGCGGGGGCCCAGCCGCGGCGGGAGCCGGGGAAAGGGGCACGGGTCGCCAAGGGGACCCAGGCTGGTGGAGGGGGCGCCCGGGAGCACGTGAGGCGTGCAGCCACCCCGCTCCCTCCACAGCGGCGGGGAGAGGAACCAGGGCGAGGCTAGGGGGCGGCGCGCTCACCCGCAGGGCGGACAGGTCGATGTCGTCCAGGCTGCGGGCGGGGGCTGGGTCACCCATGGCCTCTGCGGGGAACGGGGCACCGGGGCCGCTCACGCTCCGGCTCGGTTATTCCACTGCCTCCGTCGCCGCTTCTCCCCCATCGGAAGACCCCGGGGGCGGACTCCACCGTGCCTCCCCCGGAGACCGGGGAGGGGGAGGGCCGGCGCGAGGACCGACCCACCGACTGACAAGCGCTTTCGCTCCGGAGCCAGCCACCCGAGCCTCCCGTCTCTCCTGCGCAGGCGCGGAGCGGCCGCGCACGGGGAGGCTGGAAGCGGGAGCGTGACGCGAGCGCGCCGGGGCCCCCTCCCCCTAGGCGCCGACACCTGCGCGCAGGCGCAGGAGAGGCGGCGAAAGGCGCGCGCGGGGACGGAGCGACCGCGCAAGCCTGGCGTGAAAGAAGTGGGCGGCGGCCGAGGCGGCCGCGGAGCGCGCCCACCAGCTGGCGCGCGTGCGCACTCGCGTTTCCCCTTCTTTCCCTATTTTTTTTGTCCTTTCTCTCCCTTATTTCCTTCTTAGATCTCCTTTGACGCCTTTCCTTCCCTTTTCCTCCTTCTTTCATGTGCCCAGCTGCCAATCAAGCCACCCACCTCTTCATCTGCGGGGGAAGGGGGCGGTACCCAACCCCCTCTATTACTAGGGTGTTGTTATGGTAACTCCCCACGCGAGGGCTGGGTGGCCTCTAGATAGGACGGGCTGTCCACCCACCCAATTGCTATGGCAACAGTGGAGCCGCTGAGGGAGGGGCCACTCCGTGAGAACTTGGCTGGAGAAACCACGTGGGAGTTGGGGGGCAGAGGAGGGGAACCGGCTGCCTCAGGAATGCCCTTTCCACCCTCACCTAGCAGGTGGGGGAAGCATCGAGGAGCTCTGAGATCTCAGGATAAGGAATCCTACTGCAGACGTGTATCTCTGCACCTCTTTTAACAAAGTGTTCTGCACAAAAGAACTGTTTCGACAATTACTCATTGACTGATCACTGGAGTCGCGCATGGGGGAAGGGGTGGTGAAGAGGAACAGAGGGAATCTGCGTTCAATCCCTTCAAATATTGCTTGGGTCACCTCAGATCTAGTCATGTTGGCACAGCACCTACAGCCATTAGCTTTAGTGGAGGCTGAATAATGCTATCTAAGAACCAAGAGTCATGTTCTGCTACTGACATGCTGTGTGACCTTGAGCAAATTGCTTTGTTTCTCTGACCTTTTCTTTCCCTGTGAAATTGAATGGGGCAGCTGTACGATCCTCAAGATCTCTTCCAGCACCAACACTGTCTCTGAAAGACCCCACCACCAGCCTTAATATAAACATCACTTAAGAGAGTTTAAATTAAAAGTCCTTGGAAAATAGCTGAACACACTTTCTGGACCCTTCTCTTTAGCATTTGGATGCACATCCAGTCAGCCCCCTTCCCCTAACCCCCAGCCCATTTTCCTAGCCATCGCCCTTGTTCAAGCCACTATCCCCATTAATCTCCTATTTGGTTTTCCTGCCTGACTTCTTCAAGTCAATCCTTTCTTCTTCTTTTTTTTGAGGGGATGGAGTCTCGCTCTTTTGCCCAGGCTGGAGTACAATGGCATGATCTCTGTTCACTGCAACCTCAATCTCCTGGGCTCAAACAATCCTCCAGCCTCAGCCTCCCGAGTAGCCGGGACAAGAGGCAGTGCATGCCACTACCCCTGGCTAATTTAGGTATGTTTTGTAGAGACAGGGCTTTGCTATGTCACCCAATCTGGTCTCAAACTCCTGGCTTCAACTTATCTGCCCACCTTGGCCTCTCAAAGTGCTGAGATTACAGGATCCCTTGAGGCCAAGAGTTTGAGACCAGCCTGGCCAACATGGTGGGGATTTTTTTTTTTTTTGAGACAGAGTTTTTGCTCTTGTTGCCCAGGTTGTAGTGCAGTGGCACATCTTGGTGCACGCCACGATGCCCAGCTACTTTTTTGTATTTTTAGTAGAAACCGGGTTTCCTCATGTTGGCCAGGCTGGTCTCGAACTCCTGACTTTAGATGATCCACCACCTTGGCCTACCAAAGTGCAAGGATTACAGGCATGAGCCACTGTGCCTGGCCAAGCCTGTCCAACATGGTAAAACCCTGGCTCTATTAAAAGTACAAAAAATTAGCCAGATGTGCTGGCAGTTGCCTGTAATCCCAGCTACTCAGGAGGCTGAGGCAAGAGAATCACTTGAACCTGGGAGGTGGAGGTTGCAGTGAGCCAAGACTGAACCACTGCACTCCAGCCTGGGCAACAGAGCAAGACTCCATCTCAAATTAAAAAAAAAGAAAAAACAGATTGGCTGTGTACAGTGGCTCACACCTGTAATCCTAGCACTTTGGGAGGTCGAGGCAGGTGGATCACCTGAGGTCGGGAGTTCAAGACTAGCCTGGCCAACATGGTGAAATCCTGTCTCTACTAAAAATACAAAAAATTAGCTGGGTGTGGTGGCGTGTGCCTGTCTGTAATTCCAGCTACTCGGGAGGCTGAATGCGGAAGAATCGCTTGAACCAGGTGAGGTTGCGGTGAGCTGAGATTGTGCCACTGCACTCGAGTGGCAACAGAGCGAGACTCCATCTCACCAAAAAAAAAAAAAAAAAAGTAACTAACAAAGGCATCTGTTGTCTGGGTAGACACTTAGTCGTTCAAGGTCAGGACTATGCAGTAGTAGAAAAAAGGACAGACTTTGGAGTTAGTGCTTTAGGCAAATCACTAACCTCTCTGAGGCTCAACTCTGTCATCTGTAAAATGGACATGATAGTAATAGGGAGGTTAGGATAAAATAATATATGTAAAACACTTAGCATATACTAGGTCCTCAATACATTTACTAATGCCTGAGTTATAGAGGCTACTCTTTCCATTCTGGGTTTAGAGCCAACTCTTCTGATTGTAAGCCCTCTGCTTCCACAACCCACCCCCACCTCACTGTGGTTGGTCTCCATTTAAAAACTCCAGGACTAAAAAGAAGGCAGAGTGTGTGCAGCAGAAGCCCTCTGAACCCCTGGCCCAGCCTAGGGCAACTGCTGCCTCTATCTCACTCCACAGAGAATGAGGTAACGGTCCCTCTCGGGAAAGAGGCAGGCGGTTAGTGCTGACAATGAAGCTAATTAACAGGATACCAATTAGTACCAGGAGACCGCTATCGGAGGGGGAATTCTGGCACAGAAGTAGCTTCTCGTATGGACGGAGGGCTGATCTAACTCAACGGAGAGGATACGGCAGGGCAACATCATCCCCTTTGCATGCTTCAGCCACCCAGCACACACTTCTTCCAAGAAGGCTTCCTAATCTCCTTACTTCACTCCCCTTGGTTTCCTCCTGCGTCTGTGGTCAGTTCTGAGACTGGGGCGTGACGCTGTGGGAATGAAGGGCAAGAGCTAGGACTTGTGCTACATTTTTTTATAATTGAAATATTTTGAAGGCCAGGCGTGGTGACTCATGCCTGTAATCTCAGTACGTTGGGAAGCCAAGGCAGGCAGATCACCTGAGGTCAGGAGTTCAAGACCAGCCTGGCCAACATGGTGAAACCCTGTCTTTTAAAAACATAAAAATAAATAAATAATAATAAATAAATATTTTGAGCCAGGCACAGTGGCTCATGCCTGTAATCCCAGTACTTTTGAAGGCTGAGGTGGGAGGATCACTTGAGCTCAGGAGTTTGAGATCAGCCTGGACAACATGATGAAATCTTGTCTCTATAAAATATACAAAAAAAAATTTAGCCAGGCATGGCAGTGCCTGCCTGTAGTCCCAGCTACTTAGGAGGCTGAGGTGGAAGGATCGATTGAGCCAGGGAGGTCCAGGCTGCAGTGAGCCATAATTATACCACTGTACTGCACTCCAGCCTCAGCAACAGAGTGAGAGCCTGTCTCGAAAATAAATAAATAGATAAGCTGGGCACCATGGCACGCCCCTGTAGTCCCAGCTACTCTGGAGGATGAGGTGGATTGCTTGAACCCAGGAAGTCAAAGCTGCAGTGAGCTGTGATCGTACCACTGCACTCTAGCCTGGGCCACAAAGCAAGACCCTGCATCTAAAAATTAAAAAGGAATAAAAATAAAATATTTCAGACATACAAAAAGTCATGAATATATATATGTGTGTTTACATTTTTTTAATTAAGAATTTTTTTTTGGCTGACTCTAGGCACAATGCCCATGAGTTAGCCCTGCTCTACAAGAAAGCAGTACAAAAGAAGAAAAAGAAGAATTTTTTTTTTTTTTGAGATAGAGTTTTGCTCTTTTTGCCCAGGCTGGAGTGCAATGGCACGATCTCAGCTCACTGCAACCTCCACCTCCCAGGTTCAAGTGATTCTCCTGCCTCAGTCTCCCAGATAGCTGGGATTACAGGCATACGCCACCATGCCTGGCTAATTTTATATTTTTGTAGAGATGAGACATCTCTGTCTTGATCAGGCTGGTCTCGAACTCCTGACCTCAGGTGATCTGCCCACCTCTGCCTCCCAAAGTGCTGGGATTACAGGTGTGAGCCACTGTGCCCAGCCTAATTAAGAAATTTTTAGAGATGGGGGTCTTGTTATGTTGTCCAGGCTGGGCTTGAACTCCTAGTTCTCCGCCTCAGCCTCCTGAGTAGCTGGGATAACAGGCTCTAGCCACCATGTCCAGCTTTTATATACACTCAGTATAAGAAAAGGGCCAGGTGCTGTGGCTCATGCCTGTAATCCCAGCACTTTGGGAGGCTCAGGAGGGTGGATCACCTGAGGTCAGGAGTTTGAGACCAGCCTGACCAATATGGTAAAACCCTGTCTCTACTAAAAATACAAAAATTAGCTAGGTGTGATGGCGTGTGCCTGTAGTCCCAGCTACTCAGGAGGCTGAGACAGGTGAATTGCCTGAACCCAAGAGATGGAGGTTGCAGTGAGCTGAGATTGAGCCACTGCACTCCAGCCTGGGCAACAGAGCAAGATTCTCAAAAAATAAATAAATAAAATAAAATAAAAGGGGCCAGGTGCTGTGACTCATGCCTGTAATCTCAGCACTTTAGGGGGCTGAGGGGGGAAGATCACTTGAGGCCAGGAGTTCAAGACCAACCTGGGCAATATAGCAAGACCCACCTCTTCAAAAAAAAAAAACCCCACCTCTTCAAAAAATAAAACCATGTAGTCCTATCAATTCAGAAGGCTGAGGCAGGAGGATCTCTTGAATCCAGGAGTTCAATGCTGCAGTAAGCTATGATTGTGCCATTGCACTCCAGCCTGGGAGACAGAACAAGACTCTGTCTGCTCTCCCCAACACCTCAAAAAAAGTTACCATTGTTACCAGTGACATTCTCTCTGTATACCTCTCCTGGAAGGTAACAATTCTGAATTTGTTATGTGCAATAAACTTCCATAGACGGTGCCATGTATTCCACCTCCTCCCTCTGGAGCAGGGCGGGCCAGTAGAACTCGGTGCAGTGGAAGTGGTCTATACTTGCACTGTCCAGTATGTTAGTTACTAGTAACAAGTGGCTACTGAGAACTTGAAATGCAGCTAATGCAAGGGACTGATTTTTTTTTTTTTTTTGAGACGAAGTTTTGCCCTGTTACCCAGGCTGGAGTGCAGTGGCACCATCTCGGCTCACTGCAAACTTCACCTCCTGGGTTCAAGCAATTCTTGTGCCTCAATCTCCCAAGTAGCTGGGATTACAGGCACCTGCTACCATGCCCGGGTAATTTTTGTATTTTTAGTAGAAACAGGGTTCACCACGTTGGCCAGGCTGGTCTCTAATTCCTGACCTCAGGTGATCTAACCACCTTGGCCTCCCAAAGTGTTGGGATTACAGGCATGAGCCACTGTGCCTGACCTAAATTTTTAATTCTAATTCACTTAAATTGACATAGGTTGGGTGCTATTTCAATTTAATTGAATTAAATTGAAATTAATTTAATTTAATTTATCCACCTCAGGGTGGATCACCTCAGGTTAAGAGTTAGAGACCAGCCTGGCCAACTAGGCAAAACCCCATCTCTACTGAAAATACAAAAATTAGCTGGGCGTGGTGGTGCGTGCCTGTAGTCCCAACTACTCGGGAGGCTGAGGCAGGAGAATCACTTGAACCCAGGAGGCAGAGGTTACACTGAGCCAAGATTGCACCACTGCACTCCAGCCAGGGTGACAGACTGAGACTCTGTCTTGAAAAAAAAAAAAATAGTAATAATAAAAAATAGTTACATGTGGCTAGTGGCTACTGTACTGGACAGTGAGCCTCCAGAACAGAAGTGCCATAAGGGTGAGGACTTTGTTGTACTCACTTCTGTGAGTCTAGAACAGAGCTGGCAAATAGCAGGAACTCAAAAGATATTTAAGTCAATGACTGAGTCTTGACAGCAAGTTAGCCAGGTAAGTATTATTCCCATTTCCAAGCTGGGACCGCTGAGGCCCAGAGAAGTGATATGACTTGACAAGGTCACCTAGCTTCACATTAAGGAGTCTAGGATTTGGGTCCAGTTCTTCCTGACCTCAATCCTACATCCTAAACCAGGATTAAGCCTCTACCAGGGCTGTTGCTGGAACAAGAGGCAGCCTCTCCAGGTCCTTCTTGGTGCATCTCCTTCACCTGCAGTTGTGACAGCAGCTCCATAGGTCCCCAGGTGCCCTGTTTGGGCCCTGCCCATCCTTCTACCCAGGCAGCACTGTGTCAACAGCTTCTCCTCTAAGGAGCCAGGTGACTGAGCTCCTGAAGGCACAGATAAGTAGAACAGAGGTGGAGACAGGAGAAGGAAGAAAGGAGTAGGGTGGGGGCCAGGCGTGGTGGCTCACGCCTGTAATCCCAGCAGTTTGGGAGGCCTAGGAGGGCAGATCACCTGAGGTCAGGAGTTCAAGACCAGCCTGACCAACTGTAGAAACCCCATCTCTATTAAAAATACAAAAAATTAGCCAGGTGTAGTGGCAGGTGCCTGTAATCCCAGCTACTCGGGAGGCTGAGGCAGGAGAATCGCTTGAACCTAGGAGGTGGAGGTTGCAGTGAGCTGAAATTGCACCACTGCATTCCAGCCTGGGTGACAGAGCAAGACTCTGTCTCAAGAAAGAGAGAGAGAGAAAGAAAGGAAGGAAAGAAGGAGAGGAAGGAGTAGGATGTAGATAAGGTGAAGGGATGAAGGGGACTGGTGCCCCATGTAGGCAGGAATAGGAGGCTGGAACAAGCACTTCGTTCGTTCCTCCAAGGAGGACGCATGAACCTTTTCTACACCTTTATTTTTGAAATGCTTATTGAACAGATACAAAGTTAATGTCTGTGAGCAGGCTAGTGGAGGGAGTTAATGTGCCTCCTTCCTTCCCCGGGTGGGGGCGGCAGCCAGAAGTGGTTTTCCCCTTCCCTCCACCTTGGCAGCACTGGGCTGGGAGAGGCCTTGGGACAGGGAGGGGGTTGAAGGGAAGAATGGGTACTAAGGCCTGGGCAGAGTCCTCTTCTCCTGGAATAAGAGGCTTGACCCTGCTCACCCTGGCAGGAGTTGTGCTTCTCCTCTGCAGCATGTAGAAGTGGTTTGCACTGGGCAGCAGGGAGGGTGAGCTTCTCTGGAACTCTCTCCTGCCTCCCTAGCCCAAGGTTGGGAGTGCTCTCTTCGGCTATTTTCAAGTAAGGGTCCTCAGTGACATCTCTAGTGCCCTACAGGGATGCCTGCCTCCCCAGGTCTCAAAGGGCACTGCCCTCAGTCCTTGGGGCTAAAGGGCAGGGAGCCTGACCTAGTGGGGCACAGAAGCTGGTGACCTCTTCCCGACGGGACCTCAACTATGTCCACACTTCCAGGGGGATCATGCCCTCCTTGCTACCCAGCGGGGGCAGTAAAGATTCATCCTCTAGGAACTTGAGTGGGAAGTGGACCAGGTGACCCTGGACCTGGGTGAGCTCAGACAGAGCCAAGGGTGGACTGACCGTGGCCAGGGGCTCCACAGCCACGTACTCCCGGAGTGTTCGCAGGGAACGCGTGGCATTGGATGGCAGGCAGCGGAAGATCTGTGGGCAGAGGCGTGGATGCCAGTAAGGCTTGGGGAGACTCTCCCAACAATCTGAGTCCAACTAGGCTAGACCTCTTCCCCCATACCATCTCTCCCTACCCTCATTGACCCTGGGATACTCTCTTTTTTTTTTTTTTGAGACAGTTTCACTCTTGTTGCCCAGGCTGGTGTGCAATGACGTCAACTTGGCTCACTGCAATCTCTGCCTCCCAGGTTCAAGTGATTCTCCTGCCTCAGCCTCCCAGGCACCTGCCACCACATCTGGCTTTTTTGTATTTTTAGTAGAGATGGGATTTCACCATGTTAGCCAGGATGGTCTCGATCTCCTGATGTTGTGATCCACCCACCTTGGCCTCCCAAAGTGCTGGGATTACAGGCATGCGCCACTGTACCCAGCCTGTACTTTTTTTTTTTTTTAGGTGGAATTTCACTCTTGTTGCCCAGGCTGGAGTGTAATGGCAAGATATCGGATCACTAAAATCTCCGCCTCCCGAGTTCAAGCAATTCTCCTGCTTCAGCCTCCCAGCCACACCCAGCTAATTTTTTTGTATTTTTAGTAGAGACAGGGTTTCACCATGTTGGCCAGGCTGGTCTCGATCTTCTGACCTCAGGTGATCCACCTGCCTTGGCCTCCCAAAGTGCTAGGATTACAGGCGTGAGCCACCATGCCCAGCCAGGACCACTAAATCTCTTGATAGCAAATGCCCCAGGCCCTCATCCTCCTTCTAAGAATGATTGTATGATGGGGCTTCTCTCCATCCTACCCTGAGCAGGATAATCTGTAAATTTCCCCAGGCCACTCTCCCCCTACCTTCCCAAGTTCCCACCTGCTCATAGATATTGGCATTGCTCTCAGCTGTCTCTTGCCACAACTGGAAGAAGTCATCACAGATGGGGTCTTGGAGATCCAAATCTGGCCGGGCATTTGCTCCAAGAATCACACTATAGGAGAAAGGGGTCCCAGCAGGGCCAGATTAAGACCATTAGAGAACCTGAGTATCAGAAAAGTTACATTGTCCCTACTCAGGTTCTTTCTTTCTTTCTTTATTATTTTTTTTGAGATGGAGTCTTGCTCTGTTGCCCAGGCTGGAGTGCAGTGGCACAGTCTCAGCTCACCACAACCTCCACTTCCCAGGTTCAAGCGATTCTCCTGCCTCAGCCTCCTGAGTAGCTGAGACTACAGGGGCGTGCACCACCATGCCCGGGTAATTTTTGTGTGTGTGTGTTTTTTTGAGATGGAGTTTTGCTCTTGTTGCCCTGGCTGAAGTGCAATGACGCAATCTCGGCTCACTGAAACTTCTGCCTCCTGGGTTCAAGTGATTCTCCTGCCTCAGCCTCCTGAGTAGCTGGGATTACAGCCACATGCCAACTCGCCTGGCTAATTTTGTAATTTTAGTAGAGATGAGGTTTCTCCATGTCGGTCAGCTGGTCTCGAACTCCTGACTTCAGGTGATCCGTCTGCCTCAGTGTCCCAAAGTGCTGTGATTACAGGTGTGAGCCACCTCGCCCGGCCCTTACTCAGGTAATTCAAAATTGGCTGGGCACGTGGCTCACACCTGTATTCCCAGCACTTTGGGAGGATGAGGGCAGTGGATTGCCTGAGCTCAGGAATTCAAGACCAGCCTGGGCAATATGGCAAAACCCCATCACTACAAAAAATACAAAAATTAGCCAGGTGTGGTGCCATGTGCTTGTAGTCCCAGCTACTTGGGAGACTGAGGTGGGAGGATCACTTGAGCCCAGGAAGTCAAGGCTGCAGTGAGCTGTGGTCACCCCGCTGCACAGAGCAAGACCCCATCTCAAAACAAACGAACAAACAAAAACAAAATATATGCAAACAAAATAAATGCAATATAAAATAGTAAAATAAGTATAAAAGAAGCCAATGGAGTTCTGATTTGTCTCTACTTTGATGACTACCTCGATGCTTTAAAAAATTATTTTTACTTTAAGTTTTCTTTTATTTTCCTGTTTTTTCCCCCAATCCTCAGAACCTATGAGAAAAATTACTTTTAAACTATTTTTTCTCTCACTTTTTTGGTGTTCATGCTTTGTGGATACTCTAAACTGATTCATCTTGCCTATTGGGAATTCAGCACTGCCTCTACCTCTGGCTCCGGGAATACCTAGGTAGTGCTAAGGCAGACGCCCCCATCTCCCTCCCACCTTGTGGCACCCCACCCCAGCTCTACCTGAAGCAGTGCTTCCGCAAACTCAAGGCAAACCTGCCCGCCTGATACTCCGCCCCATTCATGAGGGATGGTTCCGTCTCTGTGTCCTCGATCAGCACGGCCAGCTCACTGTCCCGCTTCCCCAGCAAGCTCCGGTCATTGATGTTTGCAGAACCTGGGGTGGATGCAGGGCACACTGTCTGCTTGGGCCCAGGCACTCCCCCAAGTACCCTATCCTGTCAACCAAAGCACTGGCCTGCACACACCTTCTTTTATTTTTATTTTTATTTTTGAGATAGTTTCCCTGTCGCCAGGCTGGAGTGCAGTGGCATGATCTTGGCTCACTGCAACCTCTGCCTCCCAGGTCCAAGCGATTCTCTCACCTCAGCATCCCAAGTAGCTGGGATTACAGGTGTGTGCCACCACGCCCAGCTAATTTTTGTATTTTTTGTAGAGGTGGGGTTTCACCATGTTGGTCAGGCTGGTCTCAATCTTTTGACCTCGTGAGCTGCCTGACTCAGCCTCCCAAAGTGCTGGGATTACAGGTGTGCCCGGCCAGAACACACACACATAAATTCTTCTTGGATCCTCCACCCACCCCTATATGAGCCTTAGCTGCAGTCTCTGTCACCCCATCCTCTCATCTCTTTGCCTGTCCCCACACCCTCTCCCTGCCAGGGGCCCAGATCCAGCACTGACCTATGATGACTGTCCGGTCATCTGCAATGAGCATCTTGCTGTGGATGTAGATGAGCTCTGAGACTGGGTGCCCGCCCAGCTCTCCATGTGTACGAAGCCCGCAGATGGAAATATAGTCCCGCCATGCTGTTCCCACTGCATGTGAGAGGAGGGGAAGTGAGGGGAGAGCTTGCTCTGTGTGCAGACATGGCCCTGTCCCACCTCCTCTCACTCTAGGGAGAGTAGGTAGAGTCTGGTCTAGCTATTTCTCCCTGCGGTGAAAGGCCACCTATGGTCTGTATAACCTCAGAGGCACACAGGAATGACAGCCTCCCCTCCCACTCCCAGGCCTCCAGCGCCCCAATCTCTCTCTCCCAGGGGTCCAGGGCTTGTGCGTCCAGCCCCCAGCACTCACTGGCTGCTTTGAGGCGATGCAGGATTGAATACTCCCCACGACACAGGGTCCTGAGATAAAAGAAAAGGGAGAGAAGTGGCGGCTGGCAGAGGGAGGTCAGGAGAGGCGGGGGGCATCCTTTAAGCTCCAGCAGAAAGGGATCAGGACAGAATCAGGAGACACAGGTGGGATGGGGCCATTGAGAGGTGGAGTCTGCCTGGGGGGTCACCTGTAAGTAAAGTGCAGAATGGCCTGGATGGAGTTGCCACCTCCTGTGGAGATGTCACCCTGGAAGCCAGGGAGTAAGGGCAAAAGCACGTAGACTCGGAAACACTGCCCCTGTCTGAGGAGGGGTGGAGTTAGAGGTGTGACTAGTCCCTAAAACCCCACCCCCTTCAACTGGGCTCAAACCACACCCACAGTCCCCACCTTCCTGACAGTCCACCTTACTTGTGGGCCTTCAGGATTCTGTCCACAATCTCATCGCCCACCTTGTTCAGAACCGTTCGCCCATCTGAGCAGCTAATGAAGAACTGATTCTGGAGCAAGAACCAGAGACAGACATCATCATCCTGGCCCCTGGCCCTGTCCTCGGCCTCCAGCCCTGGTCTCCACTCCCAGGCTCCAGGCGTCTGCTTCTGTTCTAGGCGCAGCTCCACCAGCCCTCGATGACTGAATCCACTGATTCCCCCGGTCTCTCTCCTCGGCCATCCCTTCCATACTCTCCCCACCCTCCTCCCAGTCAGACCTCGATGTAGAGGAAGTGCCGGCTCTCCCTGATGGTGTGCAGGTAGGCGTTGAGGATGGAGTTCTCCAGCGTCCCTGCTGACCAGCGGTCCACTGACCGCAAGACCTAGGGAATGGTGAATGCGACTGCTTCCTAACCCCAGGAGAGGAGAGTGTGGGGGGCTCTCACACCAGGGAGAGTGGGTTGGGGTGTTGGGCTGAAGGAGGTGGAGTGGGGGCTGGCTGAAGTAGGGGGCCTCACCTGCACAGTGGTGCACTGCCCCCCTGGGAGTGTGAAGGGGAGCTGGCTGGCAGTGCAGGTAGACTTGGGAAGCAGGTAAGGGTACGTGGGAATCTTGTACTTGGCCTTGGTGGTCTGAAGTGGACGGATGGCAGAGTCAGCAGGAGGTGGCAAGCTGCCCCTGGCTCCCTCCCTCCCTCCAGCCCCTACTGGAGAGAACGAGCACCTTGGTGAAATTCCAGCGCTGGATGAAGTGCCGGGCGAGGTCCCGGGCAGGTAGGCCATGGACGACCACCCCAACATCCCGCCATGGCATCCGAGGTGTCGTCTCCCTGTTGATGAAATCTGGGGGATCCAGGGAAAGTCAGGGGAGATGTCAGGGCTAGACTCTTGGGGACACTTGGGGCAGGGAGGAGGAGGCTGCCAGAGGGATGGCTGTACCACTTTTGACCCCCTCATCCCATTCTCAGTACTAGCCCCAGCTTCTGACCCTGCTCTCAGCTCTCTGGGGCTTTGGCGGTGGGGGCTTCACCTTCAAAAGGCCGGTCCAGCTGCACCCAGTCCTTGGTGATAAGATTGCTGTAGTCCTTGCCCAGCCAGAAGAATTGGTTATGAGAGAGGTCTGGGGTGACTGATGAGTCTGGGCATGGGGTGGGAGGCTGTAGGGGGAACACACCCAAGCGATGGGCAAGGGGAAGTCATGGGGGCTGTACAGAGCCAGGGCCAAAGAGAGGAACACTGAAAGAGTGAGAGAGACCCAGAGGAAGAATGAAACAGAGGGTCTTATTCCCCAGCCCTCCTCTCCAGCCGCCTTTGACACTCTTAGAGGAATGGGGTCGGGGTTAGTGAAAATGGGGAAAGGACCCGGTTACAGCACTTTCATTTGTTTGTTTGAGACGGAGTCTTGCTCTGTCGCCAGGCTAGAGTGCAGTGGCGCAATCTCGGCTCACTGCAACCTCCATCTCCCGGGTTCAAGTGATTCTCCTGCCTCAGCCACCTGAGTAGCTGGGACTACAGGTGCGCGCCACCACACCTGGCTAATTTTTGTATTTTTAGTAGAGACGGGGTTTGACCACGTTGACCAGGATGGTCTTGATCTCTTGACCTCGTGATCCACCCGCCTTGGCCTCCCAAAGTGCTAGGGTTATAGGCATTCACCACCACACCCAGCCTTTTTTTGTTTTTTAGAGATGGAGTCTTGCTCTTTCACCCAAGCTGGAGTGCAGTGGCACGATCTCAGTTCACTGCAACCTCCACCTCCCAGGTTCAAGGTATTCTCCTGCCTCAGCCTCCCAAGTAGCTCATGACAGGCATCCACCACCATGCTTGGCTAATTTTTTGTAATTTTAGTAGAGAAGGGGTTTCACCATGTTGGTCAGGCTGGTCTTGAACTCCAGGCCTCATGTAATCCGACTGCCTTGGCCTCCCAAAGTGCTGGGATTACAGATGTGAGCCATGGCACCAGCCTGGTTACAGTACTTTCAAAGTGGGTTCTTGGGGGTCCCACAAAGTCTGAGGAACCCTGAGGTGGACAGGGCCTAGAATGACTGAGGGGGTAAGGTTGGAGCTGGGAAAGGATGTGGATTGAGCTTATCTGAGTTTGGGGGTGCTCGGGAAGGCCTTGCGGGGGGGGAATTACCTGGGAGGCAGCTGATTCAGAGGAGTCTCCAAGGTCAGTCAGTCGGTAGTGCAGGTCATCCCAGCGGCCATAGGCAAGGTCCAGCCCCCCCAGGAATGCTACCACTTGGTCCACCACCAGGAGCTTCTCATGATGGGCCCATAACGTTACTTGGTCTGGGTGACGCATCACCTGGAGCAGGTATAGAGAGTTCATGACGGTGGGTTTAGGTGGAAGAAAACAGGAAGTACTGGCAGGGAGAGAGAAAAGATGCAAAGATGAGATCTGCAGGGAACAGAGCACTGGGGGCTGGGACAGTATGGGGAGGAGGGCTGCCGCGTGGGAGGGTCTCTGAGGCCGAGTCACCTTTATGTTGGGGTGCAGCAGCATCAGCGCCCTCTTGCTATAGCCACTGTTGATGCCCAAGGCCAATTCCACTTCCTTAAACAGCAGAACGGACACACGGACACCCTCCTCCTGGTGGTGAGTTGGGGAATTAGATCCTAGTGCTTCTCCCAGAGCAGCCCCTTTCCACACTGCCAGACCTTTTCCATGTGTGTCCCTCCAGCCTCTCTGGAGATCCTGGAGGCTCTGCCATATACACTCTGCTTTGCTGCTTGCAGCAGACTTAGACTAAATGTCATCTGTGTGCTCACCCCCTCAACCATCCACACATCTATCCACCTACCCTTCATTATCCATCCATCCATCTTTCCAAGCATTTACTCATCCTCTTATCTACTGTCTATCATTCACCCATCTACCTGCCTACCCTCCTATCCCTCCACCTTTCCAACTCATATCCTTCCGCCCATCACCCTTCCTGTCCTCTATCCATCCACCTGCCCACCCACCCTCCATCATCCATGCATCCTTCTTCCTGTCCATCAACACCACACATGCCTCCTCCATGGCAGGTACTGTGCCTTGTACTAGAACAAGTGATATTAACTAGTCCAGTGAGAGAGATAGACATGTACACCCCTAGATAACACAAAGTATTATGTGTACTGGGAGAGAAGTCTCTGCCAGGTGGAGGGAGGTATGAAGAGGAAGGTGCCAGTTCTCCTTAGTGCAGAGGGCAGAGGTGATGTCTGACAGGCGCTGAACCAGGATGGGCACATTTCCCTCCCCTGAAGGCTCAGACTCCCTACCTTCTCCCATGCTGCAGCCCTGCTAATCAACCTCTGCCCACAGACAACCCCCTCCCCCTGCAGCCTGACCGCACTCCTCACCGCCTTCCTCTTGAGCATAATGTCCAGTCTCCAGTCATCTGAATGGGCTGGACGCTTCAGGTAAACCTCAGGACTCAACCTGGGATTCAGGGCAGTGGATTAGGGGCAGACAAAGCCCCAGACCACCAGCTGTACCCCGCTTCTGCTCCTTCCTCCGACCCATATGCTGATCTGCCCCAGGCTTTATCTTGCCCCCTCTTGTTGGGGCCTTTTCCCACTCACCACCAGTCTGTGATGAAAATCTCCTCTTGGGCTCGAAGGATGGCATCTGCCACAGCAGCAAAGTAACCTGCCCCATTCACAAACCTGGGGGGAGGCCAAGCCAAGGAGGTCAGAGGAGTCAGAAGCCAGAAAGCTCTGGAGAGTGAAGACCGGAGGACAGTCGTGGGTCAGAGATGACAGCAGGGTCAAAGATCAGGAACGATCAGAGAGCACAGGTGGTCTCAGACACATCAAAATAGTGTTTGCCATATGCGCTAAATACAAATAAAAATTATAGGCCAGGTGTGGTGCCTCACGCCTGTAATCCCAGCACTTTGGGAAGCTGAGGCAGGCAGACCACTAGGTCAGGAGTTCAAGACCAGCCTGGCCAACGTGGTGAAACTCTATCTCTACTAAAAACTACAAAAATTAGCTGGGCATGGTGGCGCGCACCTGTAATCCCAGCTACTCAGGGGTCTGAGACAGGAGAATTGCTTCAACCCAGGAGGCGGTGGTTGCGGTGAGCCAAGATCATGCCACTGTACTCTAGCCTGGGCGACAAAGTGAGACTCCATTGAAAAATAAAAATAAAAATAAAAAGATACAATAACCTAATCAATTAAAGAATAGGAGGATTAATATATCATACATAAAGAACACCAATGAATCAACAAGAAAAAGTCACGTAAGCCAACTGAAAAATGAGCAGAGTAAGAACTGACAGTTCACAGATAAATTAAAATGGTCAATCATGGCAAATGATGTTCAGTTTCACTAGTAAACAAAGAAATTAAAATAAAATTACATTTAAAAAATCCACTAGATTGGTAATAATTAAAATAATTAGTAACATTCAATATAAGCATATTTTATTCAATATGCTGGGGAAATGAGTCTTCTCATAGACTATGGGAATATAACTTTTAGGAAACAATTTGGCAGTATCAAAAATATATATTCTATATAGCTTTATATATATGTACATATATATATATATAAAACTGTATATATGTAAAATATATATAGCTTTCTTGAGACAATGTCCCACTCTGTCACCCAGGCTGGAGTGCAATGACGCAATCTCGGCTCACTGCAACCTCTGCCTCTTGGGTTCAAGCAATTCTCCTGTCTCAGCCTCCCAAGTAACTGAGATTACAGGTGCCCGCCACCATGCCTGGCTAATTTTTGTGTTTTTAGTAGAGATGGGTTTTTGCCATGTTGGCCAGACTGGTCTTGAACTCCTGACTCCAATGATCTACCCGCCTTGGCCTCCCAAAGTGCTGGGATTACAGGTGTGAGGCACTGCCAGTAGCCGGCAGTATCAAAATATTAAATGTACATACTCTTTAATATAATTAAATATACATAGTAATTACATTTCTAGGAATATATCCTATACAATGCTTAGGCAAAGATTGTGTTCATTGCATTGTTTGTAAGAGTGAAAAATAAGAAATAACCTAAGTGTTTAATCTCTCACACATGTATTAAGTGAAAAAATGAATCACAGAAGAGGGTGCATGATCTCATTTACGTTGAAACAAAAGTAACATGTGCATGCACATGTGAAAATATGCAGGAAGGCCGGGTGTGGTGGCTCATGCCTGTAATCCCTTGGGAGGCCAAGGTGGGTGGATCACTTGAGGCCAGGAGTTCATGACCAGCTTGGCCAACATGGTGAAACCCCATCTCTACTAAAAATACAAAAATTAACTGAGCGTGGTGGTGCATGCTTATAATCCCCACCACTCAGGAGGCTGAGGCAGGAGAATCGCTTGAACCCGGGAAGCAAAGACTGCAGTGAGTGGAGATGGAGCCACTGCACTCCAGCCTGGGCGACAGAGTGAAACTCCATCTCAAAAAAAACAAAAATTTCCAGCCGGGTGCCATGGCTCATGCCTGTAATCCCAGCACTTTGGAAGGCCAAGGTTGGCGGATCACCTGAGGTTGGGAATTTGAAACCAGCCTGACCAACATGGAGAAACCCCATCTCTACTGAAAATACGAAATTAACCAGGCATGGTGGGGCATGCCTGTAATCCCAGCTACTCAGGAGGCTGAGGCAGGAGAATCGTTTGAACCTGAGAGTCAGAGGTTGTGGTGAGCCGAGATTGCTCCATTGCACTCCAGCCTGCTTGACAAAAGCCAAACTCCATCTCAAAAAACAAAACAAAACACAAAAACAGAAACAAACTCCTTCCATGACTGCCCTCTGCCTGTGATATTAGCAGACCAGACCCTGGGAGATCAGGCACTGCTGACTCCTAGTCTCTTTTCTGACTGCCCCTCCTCACTCAGTAACAATAAGTCCTGGTGGTTCCCAGACACTCGGAGCTATTTCTGTCTTCTCTGCCTGGACTGTTCTGCATTTTCTTTATCTTGTACAGTTCCATGAGGATCAGCAAGTGTATGTTCCCATGCAATCAACAGTCCTATCAAAATATAGGACATTTTCATCTTCCTGGAATGTTCCCTTGTGTGCCCTGTTAACAGGCAATCTTTTTCCCACACCCTGCGACAGGCAACTACTGATCTGATTTCAAACACTATGGATTGGTTTTGCCACACACTGTGGCTCATCCCTGTAATCCCAGCAGTCTGGGGAGGCCAAGGCAGGAGAATCCCTTGAGCCCAGTAGTGGTGGCGTGTGCCTGTAGTCTCAGCTACTCAGGAGGCTGAGGCATGAGGATCATTTGAGTCTAGGAGGTTGAGGCTGCAGTAAGCCATGATCACACTACTGCACTCCAGCCTGGGTGACAAAGAAAGACACTGTCTCAAACAAAAACCAAAACCAAATCAAAATTAATATTATGTCAGTCTCTGATTTGAAGCAAAACTATCTCAGAGTCACCACCTCCTGGAAACCTGTCCTGATATCCCTGCTGGGTTAGGTACCCACTGTCTGTGCTTGTTACCTTCTATCTATCACCAGTACGGCAAGTATACATTGTTTCATTATTTGATCACCTACTTCCCTAACCCAGAGAGGCCTGTGCCTTACTGCCAGCCCTAGTAGGTGCTTAGAAAATGTTTATTGGGCCGGGCGCGGTGGCTCACACCTGTAATCCCAGCACTTTGGGAGGCCGAGATGGGTGGATCATGAGGTCAAGAGATCGAGACCATCCTGGTCAACATGGTGAAACCCTGTCTCTACTAAAAATAGAAAAAATTAGCTGGGCACAGTGGTGCGTGCCTGTAAGCCCAGCTACTCAGGAGGCTGAGGCAGGAGCTTGAACCCAGGAGGCGGAGGTTGCGGTGAGCCAAGATCGCGCCATTGCACTCCAGCCTAGGTAACAAGAGCGAAACTCCATCTCAAAAAAAAAAAAAAAGAAAATGTTTATTAAACGAAGGACTAAATCAGAGAGATTTGAGAAGATCATAGAGAACAGAGAGGGTCACCATGGTAGAGAGGGGTTTAAAAGGTTATAAGAGGTTAGAGAGGTCAAGGGTCAGAAGAGACGATCAAGTTTGGGGATCAGAAAGGTCAGAGTGAAATCAGAGAGATCAATGTGGTTAAAGATGTCAAAGGTCGGCCAGGTGCAGTGGCTCATGCCTGTAATCCCAACACTTTGGGAGGCTGAGGCAGGGGGATCACAAGGTCTAGAGATCGAGACCATCCTGGCCAACATGGTGAAACCCCGTCTCTACGAAAAATACAAAAATTAGCTGGGCGTGGTGGCATGCGCCTGTAGTCCCAGCTACTCAGGAGGCTGAGGCAGGAAGGAGAATTGCTTGAACCCAGGAGGTGAAGGTTGCAGTGAGCTGAGATTGTGCCACGGCACTCCAGCCTGGTGACAGAGCGAGACTCTTTCTCAAAAAAAAAAAAAAAAAAGACGTCAAAGGTCAGGAAAATTAAAGAAGTCACCAGGTGGGTCATTGAGGTAGGGTTCAGAGGAGATAAAAGAGAGGATGAAGGACTCAGAGACTACCCAGGGGGTCAAGAAGGCCACAGACAAGCTCAGAAAGGATGTCAGTGTCTCACCACCGGGCCAAGGTCCCAGGCCGGGGTGGGGCGTAGCTATCATGCCGGTGCAGATATAGGAAGTCTCTTCCAGGGCCCTGTGCCAGCTCAGTGATCTCTTGGGCCCACCACCGTGCCTGCCGGTAGCTGCTGCACTTGAGAATCAAGGACCTGGAACAATGAGATGGACCCTAAATCCTCGCCCTCCACACCTATAGTCTTGCCCAGAGACCTCCCCTTTCTTTCCCACTTCCTCCCTTAGTCCCTAATCACAGCTCCACAGGGACAGGGCCTGTATGGATCTGCCTTATTTATTTATTTTGTTTTTGAGACGGAGTTTTACTCTTTCGCCCAGACTGGAGTGAAGTGGCACAATCTCAGCTCACTGTAACCTACCACCCTGGCTTCAAGTGATTCTCCTGCCTTAGCCTCCCAAATAGCTGGGATTACAGGTATGCACCACCATGCCCAGCTAATTTTTGTTAAGTAGAGATGGGGTTTTACCATGTTGGCCAGGCTGATCTTGAACTCCTGACCTCAGGTGATCCACCCGCCTCCACCTCCCAAAGTACTGGGATTACAGGCATGAGCCACCTCGCCCGGCCATATCTGCCCTACTCGTAATTGGATCCTAGTATTGTATCAGCAGCTAGTATTGTACCAGGCACTCAGGTTTGTAGAATGAACAAATGAACAAATGGAATTTTCTTTATGTCAGCAGTTCCTTTCCCAGGCTTCCACTAACCCCGTTTCTCTGGGCTCAGATGCTAGGAGCAGTCCCAAGCATCTGGCTGGACCAGTTTCCTGATTCAAAACTATTTCCGGATCCAGGGAGGTGGAAAACCCTTCCTCTCTCCTGTGGTCTCTTTTTTTTTTTGAGACAGAGTCTCGCTGTGTCGCCAGGCTGGAGTGTAGTGGCTGCTTGATCTCGGCTCACTGCAACCTCCACCTCCTGGGTTCAAGTGATTCCCCTGCCTCAGCCTCCTGAGTAGCTGGGATTACAGGCGTGCACCACCATGCCCAGCTAATTTTTTGTATTTTAGTAGAGACAGGGTTTCACCATATTGGCCAGGTTGGTCTCGAACTCCTGACCTTGTGATCCGCCCACCTCGGCCCCCCAAAGTGCTGAGATTATAGGCGTGAGCCACCACGCCCTGCCTCCTGTGGTAGCTCTTACTCAAGTCCAGGCAGGGCTGTGGGCTGGCTCACCACTCACCAGCTGTCTCTCACACCAGGGAGGCCTTACCTGTGGGAGGTGTCAATCCGCACACCGTACCGTGCCTCCGTGCTCCGTTTCCCCACCTGCACCTCAAAGCCAGGGTCGAAGAGCTGAACAAATGAGATAGCGCCCGTCTCGAGGCACATGTACAGCAGGAAGGAATCCTTCACCACCAGCCACCTAGAGCAGAAGGGCTCCCTGTGTTCCTCTCTGCCCTTGCAATTTCAATTTCCTTCCTCACCCCTACCCATTGCCCAGCTGCTCGGTCACAGCCCATACCTCTTGGACCAGCGATAACAAAATTGGTCTCGGCCACAGCAAGTAAGGCCAGGAACTCGGTGGCCACCTGAGCGCTTTCGGATCATCCCCTCCCTGTGGGACAATCAGGAAGAGATGGTGGATGAGGACTCCAGACTGCCAGCCCATGTTGCATGGCTTGCCCCTTCTCAGACAGGGAGAAATTAACAGTGATGTCTACAGATGGCTGGGTGAAGGGTGCCAGACACTCACAGTCCTTTGCAGCCCAGGTCTGGGATAAAGGACAGCTGACTGACTTCCAGGAACTCTGTCTGTAGAGGAAAACAAAAGCCCAGAGGAGACACCTGGCTGTCAGCCCCTCAGACCTTGGGGCCCCTGGCTCCCTCCCGCTGCAGGTCTGATTATCCTGCTCCACATCTAAAATTGGTCCCTGGACCTTACCAGAGCATGGTAGTTGCGATAGAAAGACATGGTCAAGAGGCGGTTGAGGTAATTCTCCAGGTATTTCTGAAGTGGGGATGAGAGAGAGAGAGAGAGACATATGGGACCAGAGCCATTTGCACCTCCAATGCCTTCCTGGAGAACCTGGTGTCTGGTCCCACCTGTTTGCTGGCTGCATGTCTGGTGGAGCCCTCAGGACCTGCTCGGGGTAGAGAGGGCATCTCTCTGTTGGCTGCCTCTCGGGCTGGAGAATAGGCAACGGCAAAACTGTGGAAAGGATAGATGAGGGTCAGGTATGAACTGGGAGGCTGGGTGCTCTGGTTCTTGAAAACACTGGAGATGGGGGCTTGGAGGAAAAGAAGAGGCCTGGAGGTGGCCAAGGGCAGTGGCTCATGCCTGTAATCCCAGCACTTGGGGAGGCCAAGATAGGTGGATCACTTGAGCTCAGGAATTTGAGACTAGTCTGAGCAACACAGTGGAACTCCATCTCTACAAAATATGCAAAAATTAGCTGGGTGTGGTGGCTGTGGTCCCAGCTACTCAGGAGGCTGAGGTAGGAGGATCGCTTGAGCCCAGGAAGTTGCAGTGAGCCAAGATCATACCACTGAATTCTAGCCTGGGTGACAGAAGGACACCTTGTCAAAAACAAAAAGGCCTAGAGGCTGGCAAAAGGAAGGCCCCCTACCCTGGGAATGGAGACTAGAAAAGAGTGAGGCTGCCAAGGACATTTTGGGCATCCAGCCCGGCTGAGATGCTGGCACAGAACCATGGATAGGGAAAGCTGAGCAGGGAAAGTTTCCTGGTAACTGGGGTCAGGGGAGGTGGCCCAGTGGCCAGAGCCACTGCAGGGAGGAAAGGCTGTGGCCTGGGAGCAGGGGAGGAGGGCAGACACAGAAAGGAGGGTGGGGGGCACCTGCCCTCTACAGGAAGCAGTTCGGTCCCCCTCACCGAGCCAGAGGGAGCAGACTCATCAAGACTTTGTGTCTCAGGAGGTCCCGATGCAGCTCCTGAAAATGACGGAACTTCTTTTTGGTTGTCCAGGTAAAGTCACCGTGAGTCAAGCGTACAGAATACAGAGTGCAGGTTCCCACCTAGGGGTGTGACAAACTGAATGGATGTTCCCTGCATGTGTCCCTGCCTCCCCACTCTGGCCAGCCTTCCCTTTCCCCCTCCCTGGGGCTAGCCCAGCCACCTTGGATCCACCCTGGCCCGCCCTCCCTTTCCCCCTCCCTGGAGCCAGTCTGGCCACCTTGGATCCGCTGGTATATCTTTCAGTGCCCACCACCTGGGCTGTGACAGGGACCCCAGTTGCGAACACCAAGGGGTGCACTTTCAGAGGCTGAAGATCATAGATGGCCAGAAACGGGTGCATCCGGTCAGCTGGGAGGAAAGAAAGTCAAGGAGTGTAGACCCCAGTAGGCCCCAGCCCGCGGGCCCCGCCCCCCCGCCCCCCTCCCCGCCCCGCCTCTCCTCCCTGCGGGCCATCCATATTCCCTGTGTACCTGGGTCCTCTCCCTCTCTCAGAGTGTTCACCTCATCAGACTCCATCTGGAGCTGGCTGGAGTCCAGGTCGTCCCCAGTGGGGAAGAGGCTCTCAGGGGTCGCCGTCATCCTAGGAATATAGGGAAGCCTCAGGGAGGCAAGCTGCCCTGCAGAACCCGCCCCCTCATCCTAACTCTCGCAGCCTTCCCTCTCTTGCGGGTCCTCCCCTTCCCCCATGGACTCCTGACCGCCCCTCTGACGACGCCCGGCTGGTTTGCAACGCCCCACCAACCCCCTTCTGGGCCCCATCCCCACCTTAATCCCTCATCCACAATCCCAGTCCCAGTCCCAAGCCCCCGCCCCATCCCGTAACCAGAGCCCCAGGGAACACCCAGCCAGGCCCGGAAGGCTCCGAACTGGGGCTGCGCAGCAGCTGTGCCGGGAAGCGGCCCCGGGTGGTCGAGAGAGCGCGGGGCTGCGGGGCTCACGCCAGGCCACGGGGGCCGGGGCTGGGGGTCCAGGCAGGAATGAGGAAGTTACGCGATCCCCGCCGAGGGCGGGGAGCAACCCCGAAATCTGAGTGTGCAACTGAGTGTGGAGGCTCCCCAGCCCGAGCCCTTTACCTCCCCCCACGATTTCCTGGGCCCGGCACCCCCGCGCGCCCCTTCACGGCCCCCTCACCCTGGCAGTCGGAGCCTGCGCCCGCGCGGGTTCCCGAAGCCAAGAGAGCAGAGCGGAGTAGCAGCCGGAGCCCACGCCCCAGCGGGCCGGGGCGGGGCCGGGGCTCAGGGCCTGCCCTCGGGGGCGGGACGGCCCCTGGCCTCACCTCCGCGGGATTCTCGTCTGTCCTGTCCCGCCCCCACCGCCCTCGACCCGCCCCGCCGCCCCGCCCGCCGCCGGGAGCCCAGGGGTTGCCCTGTACCCTGCGGGCCCGCACGGTCCCCTCGGTGAGGCCGGCAAGCGCTGCCCGGCGTCGGGGCGTCCCTCGCTGTGGGTCCCAGCGTGCCCGGCCGCCGCCTCCCAGGACCCGCTCTGCGCGCATCCCTCAGCTCGGTGTCAGCCCCAGGACCCTCCAGCCGCGGACGCTGCTTGGGTCCCGGGGAACGAGCTGCCGGTGGGTGCCCCACTCCCGGGCCCGCTGCGAGCCACATTCGGCCTAGCCCGGATAGCGTTTGTACCTGGAAGGAATGAGGGCGTAAAAGGCCCGAGGACTGGTGGCTATAAACCCATTAGTGTATGAGAGCGGGCATTCCTTCATTCATTCACCAAACATTTATTGCGTGCTTACTCCGTGCCAGACACTGAGAGTAAGGTAGTAAATAAGATGGTTACGGAGCTTGCTTCGCTGGAATTGGCAGCCTAGGGGGAAACAAAATCTCTTCGGGTATTTCAATCTTTTTTAAAAAGCAGATTTATTTGTCTCTTCTTTTGATAGACATATGGGTTTCTAGTTTTGTCTGTTGTTAATAAAGCTCCTGCAGGCCGGGGTGGCTCACAGCTGTAATCCCAGCACTTCAGGAGTCAAAGCAGGCGGATCACGAGGTCAGGAGTTCGAGACCAGCCTGGCCAACATAGTGAAACCCCGTCTGTACTTAAAAAATACAAGGCCAGGCGCGGTGGCTCACGCCTGTAATCCCAGCACTTTGGGAGGCCGACGCGGGTGGATCACGAGGTCAAGAGATCGAGACCATCCTGGTCAACATGGTGAAACCCCGTCTCTACTAAAAATACAAAAAATTAGCTGGGCACAGTGGCGCGTGCCTGTAATCCCAGCTACTCAGGAGGCTGAGGCAGGAGAATTGCCTGAACCCAGGAGGCGGAGGTTGCGGTGAGCCGAGATCGCGCCATTGCACTCCAGCCCGGGTAACAAGAGCGAAACTCCGTCTCAAAAAAAAAAAAAAAAAAAAAAAAATACAAAAATCAGCTGGGCGTGGTGGCATGTGCCTGTAGTCCCAGCTACTTGGGAGGCTGAGGCAGGAGAATTGCTTGAACCTGGGAGGTGGAGGTTGCAGTGAGCCGAGATTGTGCCCCTGCACTCCAGCCTGGTGCCTGGCGACAAAGTGAGACTCTCTCAAAAAAAAAAAAAAAAAAAGAAAAAGAAAAAGAAAAGAGTAGATTCTGGGGTCAGATGGACTCAAGGTGATGGTTTCAAGGTGGGCATGGTTTCTATTCTGCTAATAACTGCCTGTGTGACCTTGGGCAAATTACCTTACCTCTCAATGCCTCCCTTTCCTCATCTGTAAAACCAGGATAGACTTACCTAACCAGTGAGGGACTTACCTCCAAAGATCTTTGACATGATTAAGTGAAAAGAGATAACACGTAAAAGTCCCTAGAATTTACCTGACAGCATAATTAATCAATTACAACCATCTTCATAATGAGACAGGAACTATCAGACCCTTTAATGAGAACATAACATTTCCCTGGATAATAAAGTTTCTCATTCTAAAAAAATAGAGTATTCTTTAAAAGTTTACATCTTGGGCACTTCAATTCTCATTCTAAAATACAAACGAATCCCCAGCAGTGTCCATCCTGGCACCAAGTTGTCGGGCACTGCTGCAGTGAAATATTACTGCATCTGTCATAGCACCTCTGCATCTGTCCCTGCCATGCCACCTCTCCCAACCACCTCCTGCTTCTCCATGGGAATCAGAGAGGACCCCCAAATTAATGGGGCATAAAAATAGGAGTTTGATGGGAGTATGCCCCCATTCCTTTCTTCCTCCCTCCTCTCCCCTCTTCTATCCTTGGCGCCTTATAATCACCAGGCGGTCTGAGGCTAAGTGGTAGTTTTGCCCATGGTGGGGGGGCTTGGAAACCACACCCCTTTCCCGGGGGCCTCCTGGCCATTCCCAGCTCTGATCGCCTCCACTGTTGAGATGGGTCTGAAGGGGGCATGGTGTTTCCCATGGTGCGGGTGCCGGAGACAGCGAGGGACTGAAAGAGAAGCAGGTATGGGGTGGACTGAAGGAAAATGAGGGCCGTCAGGCAGACAGACAGACAGACAACTGCATTGCTGGGAAAGAGATATGCTCAAACAAGCAAAGGAAAAGGATCATCTGTCTCCCTGGGTGGGAAGTGGATCACCGAAGTCTCACAGGACTGGCTAAATACTTTGTAGGGCCCAGTGCTTGTTAAAAATTTAAGAATTTCGGCCAGGCACTGTGGATCAGGCCTGTAATCCCAGCGCTTTGGGAAGGCAAGTTGGGTGGATCAATGAGGTCAGGAGTTTGGGACCAGTCTGGCTAACATGGTGAAAACCCATTTCTACTAAAAGTACAAAAAAATTAGGGGTGCTTGGTGGTGTGCACCTGTAATCTCAGCTACTTGGAGGCTGAGGCAGGAGAATCACTTGAACCTGGGAGGCAGAGGTTGCAGTGAGCCAAGATTGCGCCATTGCACTCCAGCTTGGGCAACAAGAGCAAAATTCCATCTCAAAAAAAAAAAAAAAGAATTTCAAAATTTTGAGATGGTGACATGGTGGCTCTTCTGAGTCAGGGGAGCCTATGCAATGCACAGGTGACATTCATGTGAGCCAGCCCTGCTTGCTCTGCACCAGCCCCTCTCCCTCTCCCTGCTGCTGCCACCAATGCTCCTCACTGCCCCCAGGCCTCAGGTGTCTTCCCTCGCTTCTTCTCTCCTCAACCCTGGGTGAGGGGTGAGGGAGGAGGAACCCTGACCTACAACTTCCTTCTTCCTCCTCCAATCTTATAGGCATGGGTCCTGCTACCCCTCCAGATCCCAGTCCAGCTATCGCCCCCATCATGGCTGAGGGAGGGGTAACCTCGCCAGGGCCTGGTGCCTACTTCAGCAGGAAAGCCCGACTCTCCTTCCGCCACCAGCTGCATGACATGGCATCAGCCAATGACTCCACCATGTGAAGCTGAGCCTCCAGGAAGGCTGAGCAATCTTCCTTCCCCAGACTGCTCAGCGACCCCAATCTCCACTTCCTCAAGTCCTTTCTAACCTTCTTATTAAATATGTTCATAGTTGCTAAGTGCTGTGTGTGTGTGTGTGTGTGTGTGTGTGTGTGTGTGTGTGTGCAGGGGGAGTAGACGGGGGCCAAGGCGGCAGGGCTGGGTTATGGGGTTAAGGTGGGAAGTGTTGCTTATGGTGGGAGACGCAGGAATGATGAATATGACACAGCTGATCTAACGCAGTGCCCAGGTGTGATAAACAGGAATAAGAATTGGCTGATGTCAAGCTTCAGAGTTGAGTGTGGCGAAAGCAGTCTGTAGGATGGCAGATGGTAGGAGGAAGCATACTCATTCAGTAAATACTGACTGTCTACCCCTGCCAGGCGTGGAGGATATATCAATGAACTGGGAAGAAAGAATTCTCTCCTCTCTATAGGCCAGGCATGGTGGCTCACATCTGTAATCCCAGCATTTTGGGCAGCCGAGGTGGGCGGATCACGAGGTCAGGAGTTTGAGAAACCCCGTCTCTACTAAAAATACAAAAAACTAGCTGGGTGTGGTGGCACGCACCTGTTGTCCCAGCTACTCAGGAGGCTGAGGCAGGGGAACCGCTTGAACCCAGAAAGTGGAGGTTGCAGTGAGCCAAGATCATGCCACTGCGCTCCAGCCTGGGTGACATAACGAGACTCTGTCTCAAAAAAAAAAAAAAAAAGGAATAAAGAATTCTCTCTTTGTGAGGAAGAAAAATAAAACAAAACAAAACATAAAGAATTCCCTCCTCTCACTGAGCTGACTTTCTAGTAAAGGGAGGTAGACAATCATACATAGGTAAACAAATAAGCAGAACACAAGACAATGATACGTGCTGCTGTGAAAAAAATGAAACAGGGTCATAAGAGAGAGGGATGGGGGTGGTTTCTTTAGTTTCAGGTGGTCAGAAAAGGCCTTTCTGATGAGGTAACATTTGAGCTGAGAGCTGAATGATGAGTAGCCATGTGGAAATCAGGGAGTGATGTGTCAGTATAGGTTTACCAGTTCCAACAAATGCTCATCTCTGGTGCAGAAAGTTGACAGTGAGAGAGGCTGCCCATGTGGGGAGAGGGGCATATGGGAAATCTCTGTATTTTCTACTCAATTTTGCCGTGAACCTAAAACTGCTCTAAAAAATGATTTTCGGCTGGGTGTGGTGGCTCATGCCTGTAATCCCAGCACTTTGTGAGGCCCAGGCAGGCAGATCACACTTGAGGTCAGGAGTTTGAGACTGGCTTGGACAACATGGTGAAACCCTGTCGCTACTAAAAATACAAAAATTAGCCGGGCGTGGTGGCATGTGCCTATAATCCCAGCTACTCAGGAGGCTGAGGCAGGAGAATCGCTTGAACCCAGGAGGCGGAGGTTGCAGTGAGCAGAGATTACACCACTGCAATCCGCCTGGGCTTAACTTTTTTTTTAACTTGAAAAGAGTTGGGTGCAGTGGCTCACACCTATAATCCCAGCTACTCAAGAGACTGCGGCAAGAGGATCGCTTGAGACCACCTGAAGACCAGCTTGGGCAACATAGGGAGACATTGTCTCCAGAAAAAATTTAAGGCCGGGTGTGGTGTCTCATGCCTGTAATCCCAGCACTTTTAGAGGCTGAGGTGGGTGGATGACCTGACGTCAGTTCAAGACCAGCCTGGCCAACATGGCGAAACCCTGTCTCTACTAAAAATGCAAAAACTAGTTGGGCATGGTGGCACACTCCTGTAATCCCAGCTACTTGGGAGGTTGAGGCAGGAGAATCACTTGAACCTGGGAGGCAGAGGTTGTAGTGAGCCGAGACCGCGCCAATGCACTCCAGCCTGGGCAACAGAGCAAGACTTGGTCTCAAAGAATAAAATAAAAAATAAAGGCCGGTGCGGTAGCTGACACCCGTAATCCCAGCACTTTGGGAGGCTGAGGCGGGTGGATCACAAAGTCAAGAGACTGAAACCATCTCCTGGCCGACATGATGAAACCCTGTCTCTACTAAAAATATAAAAATTAGCCAGGCGTGGTGGCATGTGCCTGTAGTCCCAGCTACTCGGGAGGCTGAGGCAGGAGATTCGATTGAATCCAGGAGGCAGAGGTTGTAGTGAGCTGAGATTGTGCTACTGCACTCTAGCCTGGTAACAGAGCAGGACTCCATCTCAAAAATAAATAAATAAATAAACAAAATAAAATAAAATAAAAAAGTCTCATCACAGTGGCTCATGCCTGTAATTCCAGCACATTGGTAGGCTAAGGCAGGAAAATCCCTTAAACCCAGGAGTTTGAGGTTATAGTGAGCTATGACAGCAACACTATAGCCTGGGTGACAGCAAGACTCTGCCTCTATTTTAAAAATAAATAAATAGCCGGGCGTGGTGGCTCAAGCCTGTAATCCCAGCACTTTGGAAGGCCGACGCGGGTGGATCATGAGGTCAAGAGATCGAGACCATCCTGGTCAACATGGTGAAACCCCGTCTCTACTAAAGATACAAAAAAATTAGCTGGGCATGGTGGCGCGTGCCTGTAATCCCAGCTACTCAGGAGGCTGAGGCAGAATTGCCTGAACCCAGGAGGCGGAGGTTGCGGTGAGCTGAGATCGCGCCATTGCACTCCAGCCTGGGTAACAAGAGTGAAACTCTGTCTCAAAATAAATAAATAAATAAATAACAAAATTAGCCTGAGGTGAGGTGATGCACACCTGTAGTCCCAGCTATCAAGCTCCTTTAGGTCCCTGGGTTGAGTGGGGACAGGTTCAGAGGGGCCAGAGTCCATTTTTAGCCTCCTATCTATCCAAAGGGCTGATCATATGCCCCACCATGGGAATGGTGGCTTCCAGAGCTGGCCAAAAGAACTCCAGTGGCTGCGTTCTCCCAGTCAACATTCATCTTAAATTCCATTTGCAGACAAGCCCCACTTTTCTCCCAAAAGCCAAGGAAGTCACAGTGCTACTGCTGACCACAGGTGAGGTGACAGAGGTTAAGTGTGGAGAGAGGGGACCATGGGGCTGGGCTGAAGGAGAGTCTTTTTGGCCTTAGGGGCAGTAGTCACCCATGATGACTGGCAGAAAACAGGCTGAGGGAAGGGGACTCCAGTTTTAGTCAGAATTCTGAGTTCTACCTTGGGCTTGAACAGGGAGCGGGTGTTGCTGGTAGCCCCCATACCACCACAATCCAGTGGTTCAAAGACCTAGATATGGTGGGGGAAAGGAAACTGGGGGGAAGGTGGTTTGGAGAAGAGGTTTGAAAACCTCCCATGTGGCCGGGTGCAGTGGCTCACGCCTGTAATCCCAGTACTTTGGGAGGCCGAGGCAGGCAGATCAGGAGGTCAAGAGATTGAGACCATCCTGACCAACATGGTAAAACTCCATCTCTACTAAAAAAAAAAAAAATACAAAAATTAGCTGGGCATGGTGGCACGTACCTGTAGTCCCAGCTACTCAGGAGGCTGAGGCAGGAGAATTGCTTGAACTCGGGAGGTGGAGGTTGCAATGAGCCGAGAACGCACCACTGCACTCCAGCCTGGCGACAGAGCAAGCCTCCATCTCAAAAAAAAAAAGGGGAAAAAAAAAAAAAGAAAACCACTCATGTAAAAGCTTACTGAGGAATAAAGCATTCATAAACTCCTTTCATCTCCTCTGCAACTCGCTCTGAGTTCAGTGATTTATATAAATAGGAATGGGCTAGACAAATTCAGGCTTGAAGTCAAAAAAAGAACCCCAAACTACAGATTCTTTTTGACAAACTTTATTAAATTTTGCATCAGTACGGGGTTATCTCTTATTGCATACTAGAATCCCAGGACTCAGGGGAGTGGTAAAGTGGCACTGGTGAATTTGGGTATCTGGTCTCCCAAAAGTACTTGCCGCTCTACCCCTGACTCTGCAATGGCTGCCAGGCGGATCACTCCTCCACTGGAGCCATCCCGCTCCATGGCCAAAGCAAGAGCTGTGGATAAAAGGAGTAAGCTGGGTTCAGAGTCAGATGCTGGTATTACTGCAAGGAATGAGGAATGTTGGCCTGCCTTGGGTTGTTGGGGTTGAAGCTCATAGGCCCAGAAGCTCAAGCTCTTACCATTGGCAGTGAATTGCAGACACTCTTCCTTAGTCATGCCTTCCCGGTATGTAGCATCAACATAGCCATAGATGTAGGAGCTCCCGGAGCCTCCAATGGCAAAGGACTGCCTTACCATCATACCCCCCATAGGCACTGAGTACACCTGCCAGACAGAAGGAGAAGAGTCACCAGCCGTATCCTCCCTCCAACACACGTACATTCACCTGTCCATTGTGCTACTGGTCTGAGAAGCATTAATAGTAAGTATAAGTGAGGCAGAGACTGGAAAGAAAAAGAAAATGTCTGGGAGAGGATAAAAGGCCTGGCTCAAGTGTGCTCTGGTTGGGAGTGGGGATCTGACCTGCCCTCCTTCTTGAGGGTCCCAGCCTGCGATGATGATTCCCGCCATCAGGTCTTCCCGGTATCGGTAACACATCTCCTTAAACAGGCTGGCTGCTGTGTGTACCAGTGGAGGCTCATTCAGTTCAATGCTAGAGAGTCAGGGAAGTCACAGAGAAAGTTTCAGGACCTGGGAGTCAGGCCATTTAGCTCCTCAGCTTCCAACTCCCTTCAGATACTTGCTCCTCCCCTACCCACAAGCACCTGTGGAAACCGAGCTGGTAAGTGACAGCATCAGCTACTGCCTGGGTATCAGCTGCTGAGCCCGAGCGACAGCAGAAAATGTGGTCGTGAATAGGAGTCAGCTTGTCAGTCACTCGATTGGCAATGTAGGACCTGCAAGAAGGCAGAATGGTGAGGAAAGGAGCCCACCTGTCTTCCACCCCCATTCCATCACCACCCACTCTCCTAGGGCTCAGGGATAGGATGTCCAGTATTGCCTTTTTTTTTCTTTTCTTGTTTTTTGGAGACAGAGTCTTGCTCTGTCGCCAGGCTGGAGTGCAATGGCGTGACCTTGGCTCACTGCAACCTCTGCCTCCTGGGTTCAAGCAATTCTCTTTTTCTCTTTCCTCAGCCTCCTGAGTAGTTAGGACTACAGGTGCATGCCACCACACCCAGTTAATTTTTGTATTTTTAGTACAGACCAGGTTTCACCATGATGGCCAGGATGGTCTCGATCTCTTGACCTCGTGATCCACTGCACCCGGCCTCTTTTTTCTTTATTTGAGATAGAGTCTTGCTCTGTTGCCCAGGCTGGAGTGCAGTGATGCAATCTCTGCTCACTGCAACCTCTGCCTCCTGGGTTCAAGCAATTATCTTGCCTTAGCAGTCCCAAGTAGCTGGGACTGCAGGCGTGTGCGCTACGCCCAGCTAATTTTTGTATTTTTTAGTAGAGACAGGGTTTCACCACGTTGGCTAGGCTGGTCTCGAACTCCTGACCTCAGGTGATCCACCCGCCTCGGCCTCCCAAACTGCTGGGATTACAGGCATGAGCCACTGTGCTTGGCCTCTAGTATTGCCTATTCTCATCCAAACTGAAGCAGGCTGAAGAACAGACTTTTCTAAGGATTCCACTAAAGAGTGAGGGGAACTGAAAGTAATAAAAGCTGGGACAAATCTTTATCTCCAGGGAGAGAAGAAACCTCTCTTCCCACAGTGGTCTGTGGATGATTAGGGTGGGTTGGCAGGCAGGAAAGGAAAAGGAAAATGGGAAGACCTTTTACAAATCTGTCGTGAGCTCACCCAGTGGTTGTTCTGGAGTCCGCCCCCAGAACCACGCCCCCGTCAAACTGCACTGCCATGATAGTGGTCTGGGAAAAGGGAAAAAGGAACGAGTCTTTCCACATTCTCCAACATACACAAACCCAATGATCTCTCTACCTAGTTCCCAAAATACAAAATCTGTGCGCCGCTGAACCATTTTCAAGTCTTATAGGGCTCTCAGCGCCCCGCAGAATACCAGAATGCCAACCCTCAAACCCCAAAACACTCATACCGGACTTAAGCCCAGGGTTTTCACTAGCCTCGCAGGATTCCAGAATTCCACATTTCAGTCCACCCGCCGTCTCCCACTACGAAGGTACCACACTACTCCACCATCCTCGGGGTGCCTCTCCCCGTTCCTGGAGCACAACACATTCCACCTTCCCTCTGCCCCTGCTAGATCTCTCAACCTCACTCAGGCTTTATCTTTCCATCGCGTCAAGCCTTGTGCACATCTTATGAGCCCCGACTCTTTCCTTACCCCTGTGGAGACTTCTCGGCTTTCCCAATCTGGAGTGAAGGCCTCCGGCCCCCAGGCCGGTGCCGGCCCGACTCCCCGAGCAGCTAGCAAGGTGGCCGCCATCTTTCTCCTCCGGTATTGCCTCAAAGCAACTGTCGTAAAGCGCTCTGTCACGCTCTTTAGTCGCGCTTTGAAGCCTTCTGGGAGCGAAGCTACTCCGAGGTTGACGGCAGAAAGGAAAAGAAAAGTTCAGTATTGCGTGGAGACGGTCCTTTTGCGACAGTGAGCATTTGGTGGTAGCGTGGCCAGCAACACACAAAACAAAAAAGTCTGCAAAAAAAGCCGTCCCAGTGTCCTGCGCCGTAGTGATTTTATGGAGTTGCAGTCCGAAGGGCCCACAAAATAAACCTGAGAGTCTCTGGGTAAAAGTGACCACACCATGTTTTCATTTCTTTTAGTTACATACTTAGGAGTATATGCTGGCAGTGGAATTTATGGGTTCTATGGTAACTGTATGTTTAACATTTTGAGCAACCGACAAACTTTTCCACAGAAGCTGCACTATTTTACATTCCTACAAGCCATGTATGAGGGTTCCAATTTTCCACCACCTCACCAACACTTGCTATTGTGCATTATCGTAGGTATAGCCATTCTAGTGGGTGTGAAGTGGTACCTTGTGGTTTTCATTGGTATTTCTCTAATGATTAGTGATGATGAGCATATTTCCATGAGATAATTAGCCATTTGCATGGTTTTTTTTTTTTTTGAGACGGAGTTTCGCTCTCGTTACCCAGGCTGGAGTGCAATGGCGCGATCTCGGCTCACCGCAACCTCCGCCTCCTGGGTTCAGGCAATTCTCCTGCCTCAGCCTCCTAAGTAGCTGGGATTACAGGCATGCGCCACCATGCCCAGCTAATTTTTTGTATCTTTAGTAGAGATGAGGTTTTACCATGTTGACCAGGATGGTCTCAATCTCTTGATCTCGTGATCCACCCGCGTCGGCCTCCCAAAGTGCTGGGATTACAGGCGTGAGCCACCGCGCCCGGCCTTTTTTTTTTTTTTGAGACGGAGTCTCACTCTGTCGCCCAGGCTGGAGTGCAACAGCGCAATCTCTGCTCACTGCAATCTCTGCGTCCCGGGTTCAAGCGATTCTCCTGCTTCAGCCTCCTGAGTAACTGGAATTACAGGCACACACTACCACGCCCGGCTAATTTTTGTATGTTTAGAAGAGATGGGGTTTCACTATGTTGGTCAGGCTGGTCTCGAACTCCTAACCTCATGATCCACCCGCCTCGGCCTCACAAAGTGCTGGGATTACAGGCATGAGCCACTGCGCCTGGCCCTGAATGTGGTAATTTCTAGAATCAGGAAGTGTGAATCCTCCAACGTTTTCCTCCTTTTCAAGATTGTTTTGGTTATTCTGGATCCTTTGCATCTCTGTATAAATTGTAGGATTAAGATTAGCTCGTCCATTTCTGCAGAAAAGGATGTTGGATTTTTGTTAGGGATTGTACTGAATCTGTACATCAATTTGTGGAGTAGTTCCATCTTAACAAGTCTTTTCATAACATGGGATTTTTTTCATTTATTTAAATCTTTAATTTCTTTTAACTGTGTTTTATAGTTTTCAATGTATAGGTCTTGCACTTCTTTGGTTAAATTTGTTCCCAAGTATTTTATTCTTTTTGTTGCTATTATAAGTGATGTTGTCTTCTTAATTTCATTTTTGGATTGTTCATTGCTAGTACATAGAAATATAACTGATTTTTGGCTGAATGTGGTGGCTCACGCCTATAATCCCAACACTTTGGGATACCGAGGTGGGTGAATCACCTGAGGTTGGGAGTTCGAGACCAGTCTGACCAACATGGAGAAACCCCGTCTCTACTAAAAATACAAAATTAGCTGGGCATTGTGGCACATGCCTGTAATCCCAGCTACTCAGGAAGCTGAGGCAGAAGAATCACTTGAATACAGGAGGTGGAGGTTGTGGTGAGCTGAGGTCATGCCGTTGCACTCCAGCCTGGGCAACTTGAGCAAAACTCTGTCTCCAAAAAAAAAGAAAAAAGAATGAAATATAACTGAATTTGGTTTTGATACTGTTTCCTGCAACTTCATTGAACCATTTATTAGTTCTAATAGTTTGTCTGTATATCCTTTAGGGTTTTTCTATATAAACCATCATATCATCTGCAAAAAGATAGTTTTACCTCTTTTTTTCCAACCTGGCTGCCTTTTATTTCATTATCTTGCTTAGTTGCTTTGGCTAGTTACTCCACTACAATGTTGCATAGATTGGCAAAAGCAGACATCTTTGTCTTCTTTCTCGTTTTAGAAGAAAGGCTTAGGGAAAAGTCTTGAACCTGGAAGTAGCAGTTGCAGTGAGCTGAGATTGCGCCACTGCACTCCAGCCTGGGCAACAAGAGTGAAACTCTGTTTCAAAAAAAAAAAAAAAAAAAGAATTTGTAGGGCAATTGTGGTCAGCTTTTCCATTTAGTGTTTTCTCATACATTATCATTTAATCCTCACATGAGGCCTGCGAAGTACCTAATATTATCCTCAATTTACAGTGGAGAGAACTCAAGCTCAGAGTGAATTTGGGGTCCACACCATTGCTCAGTAGGGGAGCTGTTCTGACCCCTACCTCTATTCTCAATACAGACTGCCTGTTACTACAGCTGGCCCTACAGGGAAGGGAAATGCACAGATCTGTCCCTGCTGTCCAATCCGCCAAATTCCCTTCATCCAGTTCCTTGCACTCAGGGCAGCTGCCCTTTGGGGCGAAGGGTACTGGGGAAGGGGGCCTTAGTAGGTTAACTATTAATCCTTTGTGCCTCAGGGCACTGAAGGCTTCTCTCCTGGGACTGGCTAGGGGCTGGTGAGGGGCTGGGAAATAGCTACTTGGGATGCTGAGGCAGGAGAATCACTTTATCCTGGTAGGTGCAGGTTGCAGTGAGCCAAGATCACACCATTGCACTCCAGCTTGAGTGACAAGAGTGAAACTCCATCTAAAGATAAGTAAATAAATAAATAAAATAAAATACATTGCTGGGCGCAGTGGCTCACACCTGTAATCCTAGCACTTTGGGAGGCCAAGGTGGGCAGATCACTAGGTCAGGAGTTTGAGACTAGCCTGGCCATCATGGCGAAATCCCATCTCTACCAAAAATACAAAAAATTAGCCAGGCATGGTGGCGGGTGTCTGTAGTCCCAGCTACTCGGGAGGCTGAGGCGGGGAATCATTTGAATGCAGGAGGCGGAGGTTGCAGTGAACTGAGATCACACCACTGCACTCCAGCCTGGGCGACAGAGCAATATTCCTTCTTAAAATATATGTATATGTGGGGATGGAAGAGGGGACACAAAAAATAAAATACAATAGCACAGGGAGGGGAAGGATGGACAGAGAAACAATGAGGAGGCTATTGCAGTAATCTAGGATATATTCTTTCTTCATAGTCAAAGGTACTAGCAGTGGAGAAAGTGGGCATTGGTCAGATTTTCACAGATTGGATGTTGGTGTGATGACGGAGAAACAGAAGGGTTAGGATGACAAGGTTTTTGGTCTAAGGACCTGGAAGAATAGAAGTACCATTCGCTGGGTTAGCAAAGACTCTGAAAGGAGAATTTTCGTGGGGAGGGCATATTGGAGCTTAGTGTTGGACCTGGTGGATTTGCTATGCCTAGGTGATGTCCAAGTGGAAACACCGAATAAACAATTGTATATGTAGGATTCTAGAGTCCAGGAGAAAGTGGATTGAAGTTATGATTTGGGAGTTATCAGTGTATGAAACAGCAAGGTCTTTCATGTTCACTATTGTTGTGGGAGTGGCCATGGAGTCGTTTAATAAATATGCATTATGGGGCTGAGCACCTGCTTGGTGTGAGGCATAACGCACATGTGCTTGGGTGGCTGAAGGGCGAAGGTGCCATTTATTCACAAAGACAGGGAGCACAGGAGGAGGCGCAGTTCTTAGGGGGATGGTGGTGGGACCCGTGTTGCATTTGCAGCGTCTGTGAGGTGTGCAGGATGCTTGCTGTATACTGCAGAGGGCTGACGCTCAGGGACAAGTCTGGGCTGGAGACTCAACCTGTGGTTGGCAACCAGAGCCCCAGGAGTGGTTGCGATAGGCCGGGGGAGGGTGAGTCTCTCGGCTGCCGGGAACAGGGATGACACATCTTCTGACATTCGTTTTCTATTTCCCTCGAGCGCCAATCGTCATCACACAAAACGCCCTACGTCGACGCTACCAAATCATGCTTTTTATTCCTCACAGCTCCTCCCATCTTCCCGAGACTGCGGACAGAGGGAGCTCAACCCCCTTCCCTGCCGGGGCGGCCCTCACCGCGGCGACGTCAGGGAAGAGGTGGGATTCAGAGGTGGCCGCGGCGCGGGCTGCGGGGCCGACCCCGGGCTGCGCGGTCCCACCCCGGGCGGTCCGGTCCGTGCCCGCCGGTGCCCGTAGCCACCGCCCTAGGCCAGCTGGAGCAGGCTGCGCTTGGCCAGCAGGCCCTGGGTGCGGTTGTAGACATCCTCCAGGGTGCCCGCGGCCTGGGCCAGCGCGGCGCGCGCCTCTGCCTCGGTGGTTCCCGGACAAGCCAGCTCCAGCAGGCGGCGGCGACCCGGGAAGGCGAGGAAGGCGAGGCGGGCGGCTTGACGGACCAGCCAGGGGTGGTGCGGGCCCAGGGCCGCGCCGTAGGCGTCGCTGCACTGCGCACCGGCGTCCGGGCCTCCTAGCGCGCCGGTCGCCACCCGGTGGAGGCAGAGCTGGGACCAGCGCAGCGCGCGGTGCAGCAGGAGCAGCGTGCGAGAGCCCGAGCTCCGGGCCGGGTCCCAGGGGACTGCCCCCGGCCGCTCCAGCAGTCCCGCCCGCCGCTCCCACGCCGCCATGGCCACCAGCGACAAGTAGTGCTCCGCGTCCGGGCCATGCACCCGAGCCTCCAGGGCCGTCACCTTGGTGAAGGCCTCCCTAGAGGCGAAGGCGAAGACAGAGCCAAGGGGAGTCAGGAACCTGCGGGCGAGACCAGTTGAGAGAGGGCGATGGAGCCGCCAAGGAGGCCGGGACCGGCTGGGGGGCGGGAGGCCACTCACTCGACGAGTGCCCTCCATCCCGCCAGGTACGGCGACAGCCCCAGATCCCCTTCGGGGTTCAGACTGTCGTGGAACGGCCTCATCATGCGGCCCAGCATCCCCCGAGGGCCCAGACACGGAGGCTCTTTCCTCTCCGAGGCCTCCAGGGGTCCCGACTCCTGCCGGACCTGGTGGGGAGACACGATGGGAAGGGCGGGAGCCGATTCCGCCCCGAAGACGTTGTTCCGAAGGTTTAGCCGGTGTCCCTCCTGCTGTGCGCTCAGCTTCCGATGGGAGAGAGACCAGGGGACGGACCAGCCCTTCACCGTACCCTCAGCCTGGCTACACGCCCCCCTGTTCGGGTCCCTTCTGGAGCGCCCGCGCCCGGCTCTGCGCGGAGCGTACCTGGAAGGGCGCGGTTCCCCCTGGAACGCAGGCCTGTGCCCCAAGTCCGCAGCCCGAGCGGGCGCCTGGCAGAGGTGAGGCGGAGTGGTGAGGGCTCGAGACAGGGGCTTAAGTCGTGAGGGCCTGGACCCCGGGGTTCCTCCCGGAGCGGGTGAGGGAAAGGGCAGCTCACCGAGGCTCCGAGCACTGAGATAAAGCAGCAGCAGCGCGAAGATAACGAGAGGAATTGAGAGGCGGAACCAGTGCCGCGGGGTCGTGGGCCGCACCGCCACCCCCATGGCTGCCGCTGGGACCGCCGCCCCTTCACCAACCCCTAGCCTGTCCGTGTCCCTCCGCCTCCAGGAGGGAAGAGAAGCTCGCGGTGCCCTGAGGAGCAAAGGGTTAATAATTAACCCGCTAAGGCCCCCTTCCCCAGTGCCCTTCGCCCCAAAGGGCAGCTACTGTGGGTGCCAGCAACCGGATGAAGGGAATTTGGGGGATTTGACGGCAGTCACAGATCTGTGCATTTCCTTTCCCTGTAAGGCCAATTATAGTAACAGGCACTCTGAGTATTGGGAAGAGAAGCAGGGTCAGAACAGCTCCCCTACTGAGCAGTGGCGTGGGCCCCAAATTCACTCTGGGCTTGAGTTCCTTCCACTGTAAATTGAGGATGATAATAGGTAGTTTGCGGGCCTCATGTGAGAATTAAATGATAATGTGTGAGAAAACGCTAAATGGAAAAGTCGACCACAATTGCCCTATAAATCTTTTTTTTTTTTTTTTGAAACGGAGTTTCACTCTTGTTGCCCAGGCTGGAGTACAGTGGCGGTGATCTCAGCTCACTGCAACCGCCACTTCCAGGTTCAAGCAATTCTGCCTTAGCCTCCCGAGTAGCTGGGATTACAGTCATGCACCACCACACCTGCTAGTTTTTGTATTTTTAGTAGAGACGGGGTTTCACCATGTTGGCCAGGCTGGTTTCGAACTCCTGACCTCAGGTGATCCACCCGCCTCGGCCTGCCAAAGTGCTGGGATTACAGGCGCCTGGCCACCTGTAAATCTTAAATTCAAGCACCGGGTGCCTCTAGGATCCAGAGAACACTCACTTCAAAATTGTTTATCTTATCCCCAGGGGACTTTGTCTTGATCTGGATACATGACCTCTCTCACTCATACACATACGTCAGGCTTTATCCTTTTACATTTTCGTGGTTTAATTTTCAAAACTCCAGACTGGCTCTTCAATCATTTTATTAAGTACTTCTGCATGTACTGGGCTTCAAAAATACAAAAGTGCCTTCACAGAGCTCAAGGTCCACTGGGGAAGAATTTATCCTCTGTCTCCTTCACTGGAATGTGAACTCTGATGACAGGGGCCTTGTTTTTCTTGGTTGCTTACAGCACTTGGAATATTGCTTAAGCCAAAACACATTATTGCTAAATAAATAGGTATTGAATAAACAAAGGAGTGTATATGAGGGGCAGGTAAATCAGGGGTTGTGGCCCCCTAACACATTCAGCCAGGCTTTTTTAGGCCAGGCACAGTGGCTCACGCCTGTAATTCCAGCACTTTGGGAGGCTGAGGTGGGCGGATCACCTGAGGTCAGGAGTTCAAGATCAGCCTGACCAACATGCAGAAACCCCATCTCTACAAAAAAATACAAAATTAGCCGGTCATGGTGGCGCATGCCTGTAATCCCAGCTACTCAGGAGGCTGAGGACGAGAATCACTTGAACCCGGGAGGCAGAGGTTTCGGTGAGCCAAGATGGCGCCATTGCACTCCAGCCTGGGCAACAAGAGCAAAAACTCCCTCTAAACAAACAAACAAAAAACAAAAACAAACAAAAAGCAAAACCACACTTAGCCAGCTTTTTTGCTTTTTGTTTTGCAAATTAGGAGTCCACCTGGTGGTCACAAGGGGAAAGGCATTCAGGGAAAGGATACCAGGATACAAAAAGTAATGGAAGAAACAGCATTATCTCTTCTTAGGGGTTCTTAGTTCCTGTCCCCAAACTTTTTAGAATTATTCCTGTTAGGCCGGGCCCAGTGCCTCATGCCTATAACTCCAGCACTTTGGGAGGCTGAAGCAGGCTGATCACGAAGTCAAGGCACTGAGACCATCCTGGCCAACATGGTGAAACCCTGTCTCTACTAAAAATACAAAAAGTTAGCCGAGTGTGGTGGCATGTGGCTGTAGTCCCAGCTACTTGGGAGGTGGAGGCAGAAGAATCACTTGAACCTGGGAGGCAGAGGTTGCAGTGAACTGAGATCACACCACTGCACTCCAGCCTGGTGACAGAGCAAGACTCCATCTCAAAGAGAAAAGAAAGAAAGAAAAGAAGGAAGAAAGAAAGAAAAGAAAAGGAAAGAAAGAAAGAGAAAGGAAAGGGGAAAGAAAGAGAAAGGAAGGAAGGAGAGAGATAGAGAGAAAGAAAGTAAGAATTCCAGCCAGGCGCAGTGGCTCATGCCTGTAATCCTAGCACTTTGGGAGGCCAAGGTGGGTGGATCACCTGAGGTCAGGAGTTCAAGACCAGCCTGGCCATAATGGTGAAACCCCATCTTAAAAAAAAATAATTCCTATTTGTATATATCTTCTTTTAAGGTTCTAAGGTGGGGAGGGGTGTTCTGGATTCTTAAGGTGTTAGGTAGGGCCCTGATATCTAAGAAGATCTCTCAGAGGAGACTTCTGAGCTGACAGGAGATTTCTCAGCTTCTCCAGTTGGTGGATCCTTGCCCTGTCCTCACTCTGATGTCCCCTCACATCTTGGAGGTCTCTGGGTTGCTCTTGACCCATCCTGCCCTGGTGGGACTCCTGTGAGATCACTTCCATCCCTAGCCTTGGTCTCCGCTCCCACTCCTGGAATATTTCCTCGCTTTCTTGGCTGTAAACCTAAGGCAAGTCGCTTGCCATTTCCCTCATCTACAAAATAAGAAGAGTAATTCTCACCTCCTAAAATTATTATGAGGGTTAAATAAAATACGTCTGCAAAGTGCTAAGCATAATTCATAGCCTATAGTAAAGGTTCAGTAGATGATGGTTATTTCAATTCGCCCTCTCACTGCCCCTTCTTCACTAGCTCTGGGAACCTCTGCCTCTGAGAGCAGAAAATCGAGTCTGCTGGGTTCCGGGAGTGGATTAGTTTTGGGTTTCACTTAATATGAGAGGCAGTTCCGCAATCGGAGCCCTCGCAAGGGCCAAACTGATATAAATCTGCTTAGGAAGCCTGATTCACAGAGGCTGCAGGATGGAGCTGGGCACCAGAGCCAAGCTGCTGTTGCTGCTGCTGCTGCTGCTGCTTCTGCAGGCGACGTGTTTCACACGTGCACAGGCAGATGAGCAGAACGGCTACACGGCGGTCATCGAAGTGACCAACGGAGGTCCCTGGGGCGACTGGGCCTGGCCTGAGATGTGTCCTCAAGGATTCTTCGCCAGAGGGTTCTCGCTCAAGGTTGGAGCTCAGGCCTAGGTCCTGGAGAGGGCGGAGATGCTTGGGACTACCCAGCCAAGGATGGCAATTCCGTGACTCGTCCATGCTCCTCTCCTCGATACCCAGGTGGAGCCTCCCCAAGGTGGTCCTGGCGACGACACTGCATTAAATGGGATGAGGCTGCACTGTGCGCGCGGGAACGTCCTAGGAAACGCGCACGCGATAGAGTCCAAGTCTGGAAGGTGGGGCACAGGGGTGAAGGATCCCCTGGGGTGATGGTATGTCCCTTACCCTCTATGACATACTCCATCACTACAGGCAGGCTGGCTCCTCCAGAGCTACGGGGCAGTATAGTCCAATATAGACCGGGGCTGGGGGTGGATGGAAGACATCTCCTCCGCTCCTCAGCGGAGGTCGGGGAGCTAGAGCCAGCCCACAAGGTCATGTAGAAAGCACTTGACTTGGAAAGTCTCAAGGGTTTGGTGAATGGGGGCGGCTGCAGAGCCAGCACATCTCCCTTTCCCTTGCAGGTGGGGCGAGTGGAGTGAGCCATTGTGGTGTCCGGGCGGCGGCTACCTGGTGGCTTTCTCGTTTCGCGTGGAGGCACCTCTCCCCTACGGTGATGACACAGCAGCGAACAACGTGCGCTTCCGCTGTTCAGACGGCGAGGAACTGCAGGGGCCTGGGCTGAGCTGGGGAGACTTTGGAGACTGGAGTCCCCCTTGCCCTAAGGGTGTGTGCGGCCTGCAGACCAAGATCGAGGGGCCTAGAGGCCCCAGCGATGACACTGCGCTGAACGACGTGCGATTTTTCTGCTGCCGCAGTTGAGTGCGGCCACCGCCGCTCTCTCCTGGGCCAGGAGGCTAGTCCCACCTCCTGCTATTAAAGCTTCTCCAAGTTGACTTTGGTCTCATCTGTTTTAGGGATGGGGAACTGCGTCTTCTTTCCCCCTCCTAACCTAGCATTGGGCGAGGCATACATTTGGGTTTGGTCTCAGGGGTCCACGGTAGACTGCTGAAAGTTAAGGACTGGTAGTCCAGAAAAACGCACTTAAACACATAATTATCACATAAGTGATGGAAGTCTGGCTTTTTCTCTTTTCTTCTTTTCTTTTTTTTAGAGGAGTTTTGCTCTGTCGCTCAGGCTGGAGTGCAGTGGCATGATCTTGGCTCACTGCAACCTCCCCCTCCTGGGTTCAAGTGATTCTCCTGCTTCAGCCTCCTGAGTAGCTGGGACTATAGGTGCCCACCACTATGCCCGGTTAATTTTTGTATTTTTAGTAGAGATGAGGTTTCCCCATGTTGGCCAGTCTGGTCTCAAACTCCTGACCTGAGGTGTTCTGCCCTCCTCAGCCTCCCAAAGAGCTGGGATTACAGATGTGAGCCACCACATCTGGCCACCTAAAAATCTTACTAAGTTCAAGCTCTGGGTGCCTCTGGGATTCAGGGAGGACCCACCTGCTTCTAAATTCTCTATCTTATCCCAGGGAACTTTGTCTTGATCTGGATACATGACCTCTCTCGATCATATGTGTTTGTCAGGTTTATCCTTTCACATTTTCTTTTCCTTTTTCTTCTTTTTTTTTTGAGACAAAGTTTGGCTCTTGATTCCCCTGCTGGAGTGCAATGGCGTGATCTGGGGCTCATCGCAACCTCTGTCTCCCAGGTTGAAGCAATTCTCCTGCCTCAGCCTCTGGAGTAGCTGGGATTACAGGCATGGGTTACCATGCCCAGATAATTTTGTATTTTTAGTAGAGACCAGGTTTCTCCATGTTGGTCAGGCTGCTCGCCAACTCTCGACCTCAGGTTATCTGCCTGCTTCAGCCTCCCAAAGTGCTGGGATTACAGGTGTGAGCCACTGCACCTGGCCACCTATAAATCTTACTAAGTTTAAGCACCAGGTGCCTCTGGGATCCAGGGGGCACCTGCTTCTAAATTCTCTGTCTCATCCCCAGGGAACTTTGTCTTGATCTGGATACATGACCTCTCTCAATCATATACGTTCCTCAGGATTTATCCTTTCCCATTATTTTCTTTTCTTATCTTTCTTTCTTTTTTTAAATTGAGACCGAGTTTCACTTTTGTTGCCCAGGCTGGACTGCAATGGCATGATACCGGGTCATGGCAACCTCCGCCTCCGAAGTTCAAGCAATTCTCCTGCCTCAGCCTCCTGAGTAGCTGGGATTACAGGCATGCGCCACCACACCCAGATAATTTTGTATTTTTAGTAGAGACAGGGTTTCTCTATGTTGGTCAGGCTACTCGCGTACTCTCAACCTCAGATGATCCACCCGCCTTGGCCTCCCAAAATGTTAGGATTACAGGTGTGAGCCACTGCACCTGGCTGTGGTTTAATTTTCAGAACTCCAGACTGGCTCTTCAATCCTTCAATCATTCATTGCACCAACCTTTATTAAGTACTTCTGAATGCACTAGGCTTGGAGACTACAACGGTGTCTTCACAGAACTCAGGGTCCACTGGGGGAGAATTTATCCTCTGTCTCCCCACTGGAATGTGAGCTCTGATGACAGGGGTCTTGTTTTCCTTGGTTGCCTACAGCACTTGGAATATTGCTTCAGCCAAAACACATTATTGCTAAATAAATGGGTATTGAATAAACAAAGGAGTGTATATGAGGGGCAGGTAAATCAGGGGTTGTGGCCCCCTAACACATTTAGCTAGGCTTTTTTAGGCCAGGCACGGTGGCTCATGACTGTAATCCCAGCATTTTGGGAGGCAGAGGTTGGCAGATGACCTGAGGTCAGGAGCTCCAGAGCAGCCAGGCCAGCATGGCGAAACTCCGTCCATACTAAAAACATAAAAATTAGCCGGGTGTGGTGGCACACGTCTGTAATCCCAGCTACTCAGGAGGCAGGAAAATTGCTTGAACCTGGGAATCAGAGGTTGCAGTGAGCCCAGATGGTGCCACTGCACTCCAGCCTGGGCAACAGACTGAGACTTCCTCTCAACACAAGCAAACAAACCAAAAAGACACTTAGCCAGCTTTTTTTGCTTTTTGTTTTGCAAATTAGGAGTCCATCTGGTGGTCACAGGGGGAAAGGCATTCTGGGAAAGGATACCAGGATACAGAAAGCAATGGAAGAAACAGCATGATCTCTTCTTAGAGGTTCTTAGTTTCCTGTCCCCAAACTTCTTAGAATTATTCCTGTTGGGTCGGGTGTGGTGGCTCACGCCTGTAATCCCAGTGCTTTGGGAGTCCGTGGTGGGCAGATCACTAGGTCAAGAGATTGAGACCAGCCTGGCCAGCATGGTGAAACCCTGTCTCTACTAAAAATACAAAAAATTAGCTGGGTGTGGTGGCAGGGCACCTGTAATCTCAGCTACCGGGGAGTCTGAGGCAGGAGAATCATTTGAACCTGGGAGGCAGAGGTTGCAGCGCGCCGAGATTGAAACACTGCACTCCAGCCTGGGCGACAGAGCAAGACTCCATCTCAAAAAAAAAACTAATTAGCTGGGCATGGTGGCACTCAACTGTACTCCCAGCTACTTGGGAGGCTGAGGCAGGAGAATCGCTTGAACCCAGGAGGTGGAGGTTGCAGTGAGCTGAGATAGCGCCACTGTACTCCAGCCTGGCAACAGAGCAAGACTCTGTCTCAAAAAAAAAAAAAAAAAAAAAAATTATTCCTGTTTGTGTATATCTTCTTCTAAGGTGGGGAGGGGTGTCCTGGATTCTTAAGGTGTTAGGTAGGGCCCTGATCTCTAAGAAAACCTCTCAGAGGAGGAGACTTCTGAGCTGACAGGAGATTTCTCAGCTTCTCTAGTTGGTGGATTCTTGCCTTGTTCTCACTCTGATATCCCCTCACATCCTGGAGGAGTCTGGGTTGCTCTTGACCCATCCTGCCCCTGGTGGGACTCCCGTGACATCACTTCCATCCCTAGCCCTGGTCTCTGCTCCCACTGCTGGAATGTTTCCCAGCTTCCTTGGCTGTAAACCGAAGGCAAGTTGCCATTTTTGAGCCAGTTCTCTCATCTACAAAATAGGAAGGGTAATTCTCACCTCCTAAAAATTGTTGTGAGTGTTAAATTAAATACGTCTGCAAAGCATTAAGCATAATTCGTAGCCTATAGTAAATATTCAGTAGGTGATGGTTATTTCAATTCACCCTCTCTCACTGTCCCTCTGTAGAAAGTAGAAAAAGTTCCTCTTCAAAGCTTTCTACTCTGTTTTTTGATTTCTTTTTTTTTTTGAGATGGAGTCTCACTCTGTCTCCCAGGCTGGAATGCAGGGGAGAGATCTTGGCTCACTTGCAACCTCTGCCTCCTGGGTTCAAGCGATTCTCCTGCCTCAGCCTCCTGAGTAGCTGGGATTATAGGTGTGTGCCACCATGCCCGGCTGATTTTTGTAATTTTAGTAGAGATGGGGTTTCACCCTGTTGGTCAGGCTGGTCTTGAACTCCTGAACTCATGATTGTCCTGCCTTGGCCTCCCAAAGTGCCGGGCTTACAGTCATGAGCCACTGTGCCCTGTTTTTTTTTTTTTTTTTTGGATGGAGTTTCGCCCTTGTTGCCCAGCCTGGAGTACAGTGGCACAATCTCAGCTCTTTGTAACCTCCATTTCCCAGGTTCAAGTGATTCTCCTGTCTCAGCCTATTGAGTAGCTGGGATTACACCCAGGCCTGGCTCAGTTTTTTGTATTTTTAGTAGAGACAGGGTTTCACCATGTTGGTCAGGCTGTTCTCAAACTCCTGACTTCAGGTGATCCACCTGCCTTGGCCTCCCAAACTGCTGGGATTACAGGTGTGAGTCACTGTGCCTGGACTTCCTCTTAGTTTAAGAATAAATAATAAGTATTGGGAATAATAGCTTCTTTAAAGATTAATTTACTCTGAAGCCTCCTTACCTTTTTGATAATAATTCTATTGTTAAGTCTGAAATATCTATCACCTGTCATAAAAGGATAGATACATTCTGTATTCATAGCTCTTACACTTTGGCCCAGTTATGTGCTCTGGATTGCTCAGGCATGTCTGGACAAGACCAGGCAGGTCTCAGTTCATAGCTCATGTCCCTTCCTTGTTCGGAAATGTTATCGTTTCTTTAAGTCTTTCTCAGGTAGCTTCCTCTTTTCCTTTGTTCTCCACTGCCTACTTAGGAAAGTTTTAAATTGTTATCTAGTTGGGTTTTAGCTTAAATTGTGAGTTTCAGCTCCAGCCAATGGATGTGGGACACAGCAGTAAGGACCCAATGAGAAAGGGATAAATATCGCTGTCTTTCCTTTGTTCTTTGCACTCTTGTGGCAAGACTGCTGGTGAATAGTGCCCTTTCTGCAGAAAGTAAAGTTGCCTTGCTGAGAAAACTCTTTGAATGCTAGTTCTTCCTTGTGACACCAGAGAATAAGCACTTACTTCTAACAATTTTTGGTGGCCCATACGGGGCACCATTCCACTCCAGGGAGGTCTATGATCTGCTCTCACGAGGATGCATGCCCTGCTTCCTTGTTGTGGCAGCCTCAGAGGTCGAAAGCTGGGACCCACCTGGTGTGAGGAATAAAGCCAGACTCTCAGCAACGTGGCGGAAAAAGGCTTGCAACACCGGGCAACCAGGCAACTCTGTGCACAGACCAAGGTAGGAAATGTTACAAGGGAGTGACAAAATATTTCCTTGGTGTTCAGGATTCTGGAGGTTGAATGTGTGTGTAAATGATCAGAGGCACTACTGCTTGTGGTGCTTCCTGTGTGATTGGTGATAAGCCCTACTGCTGGGTGGAGTGAGTAGGTGCTCTCTGTGGTTCCATGGTTACCTCATACGGCTAATGGTGACCTTCTTGTAGGGATTCTGACGTTGGGGGTTTATACAGTTCCGCCAATGCTAAAAGAACCTAATTTCCCTCAAGAGAAGCGGCCAGAGAGGATAAAGTGAAAGGAATAGAGTGGAAGAGACCTTGCGGGGACAGGGGTGGGGAAGTGCTTAGGAAACCCTTCCGGGGCAGAGAAAGGCAGGAAACACCTCAAGCGTGCAAAGCTAAGCCTTGAGCAAGCCAGAAAAGGGTTAGGCAAGAACTCTCTAGGTCAACAGGTTGAGCCTAACTGGTACTCAGTATGGGGAATGTTCCTAGTAAAACAGGGACCGGAAGTAAAATGGAGACAAGGAAAGATGAGGGTGATCAAATCCCCTCTGACTGTCCTTTAGGGCATATGTTAAAGCCTTGGAAGGACAATGAAAGGACTAAACATAAGAAAAAGCAATACATGATAAAGTATTGCTGTTTTATTTGGACCAAGTGAGGGAATAAAAGCTTTTGGGTCAAGGGGGAACTTTCTGGAAATGCTAGCATAGGAAAAGGTCAACACGGGTACTTCAACTGTAGTATTGGGATGAGAGATTAAAATAATTCACCAAGACAAAAGTATGCCAAATTGCAGGGTCTTTATTGCCGGCGACCACGGAGGACTCACGTCTCTCAAACCTGCGGCCCCGAGGGGAGAGTGTCAAGACTTTTTATACCCGAAAGACCACCTTGGGAGTGGGGCTGAGGAGCGGGGAGGGGGATCAACGGGCTTCAGACATTCCGAGGGCTGGTGGATTCTGTAAATCACCTCCTGGGCAGGGACAGGGGTGGGGGCCTCCGGACATTCCGAGGGCTGGGGGCTTATTGTCACTTTAATTGCTACATAAATGATTCACAAAAGTCAAGACAAATGTTAGTTTACACATGGTTTGGGTACCAGTGGAAATTACAGATCTTAGTTCACAGGGGCCAAGATGAGATTAGCTTGGGCTGTGCATTCTGATAAGCAAAGGCCAGCAATTCTGTCAGTTACTGATGAGAAAGGTAAACAACTTCACCTGGTGGACATTATCCAGAGCAGACTAGCAGTCTTATTTACAGAAACCAAGTCAGCAGTTATTGCAAAGAGAATGGGGCAGTTATTACAACTCATTTTGGAGACACAGCTTTGTCTTATAAAATGGCATTGCTCAGGTTCTGACTCCAGGCCAGCTATAGCACACAACCATTTCGGGTAGCTGTGTTCAGAGTTTCGGTAAGCAACTGAAAATTACTGTTTAACTACATCCTGATACTGCCTGCCAGTTCAATAGAAGATGAGGAAACCACCACCAGAAAGGAGAAACGAGGTGACTCAAGGTCACAAGCCTTTTGGCCACTGAGGACTAGGTGGCAAACACCTGGCAACTCAAGAGTCTTGAGCTGCCAAGCCAATCAGGTAAAAAGGATCAAAAAACCCACCATTTGGAAGGAGGATTGAAAATATACACCTTCCATTGGACAAAAAATCTGGCAAAAGAGGAAATTACTTGGGGATATAAGCCCAGGCAGCCCTGACCGACAACGGCAGGTCCCCTTCCGTGCTGTGGAAGCTTTATCTTTGCTTGCTCAGTCAACTGCATTGCTGCTCACTCTCTTGGTTTGCAAACACTTGTTTGGAGCTGTAACAGTCACCGTGGGGTTAAGGCTCTCTGCGCGATTCCTCAAGCAAGGGAAGCCTAGAAGCTGAGCCCCAAGCCCAAGCTGGGCAGGAAAAAAGGCCCTTCTCAGGGCCATCCTTGGACCCAGCAACTGTATTGTTGGCAACAGACTTGGTGAGCCAGCAAGGAGCACCATTCGATCTCCTGCACGGTGAGTAACTTCGGACCTCTTTCGCTTGCCATTCTTTTTATATTCTATAGAACATCCTGGAGGTAAAATACCAGACACCTGTTGGCCAGTTAAAAGCAATTAGTGTGGCTGCCACACTAAAGACATGGGTGTGAGGCTCTCTGGGAAGGCGTCTCTAACAAGCCCCAGCCTTTTGAGGTTGGGAGCGTTGGTTTGCCTGGAAGCAGTTCCTGCTCTTATCTCCTTCTGGGTATTGAAGCCAAGGGTAGGCTGGGGACAACAAGCAGCAGTTCTGGACTCCTGGTCTAATCCAGTTGAGACCAAGGCCCTGTTTGAAATCCCCAAAGCAAAGCTACCCATGCGAAGCCACCCTAACCTCCTGGGTCCCTCTATCTTCTTAGAAGCCTTCTTCTCCATTCTCTCTCACAAGGTTCTTCCTACATACCAAGCCAGAGTCCTCCTCTATAGGTCCCTAAGATTTTTGAGGTGGCAACCTCAGATCCCCTGTTCTTGGTGTCCTCCAGCCTTTAAGAAAAGAAATACTGCCGGGCGCGGTGGCTCAAGCCTGTAATCCCAGCACTTTGGGAGGCTGAGGAGGGTGGATCATGAGGTCGAGAGATCGAGACCATCCTTGTCAACAAGGTGAAACCCCGTCTCTACTAAATACAAAAAAAATTAGCTGGGCACGGTGGCGCGTGCCTGTAATCCCAGCTACTCAGGAGGCTGAGGCAGGAGAATTGCCTGAACCCAGGAGGCGGAGGTTGCGGTGAGCCGAGATCGCGCCATTGCACTCCAGTCTGGGTAACGAGAGCAAAACTCCGTCTCAAAAGTAAAAAGAAATACTGAGCTGGGCACAGTGGCTCACACACGTTGGGAGGCTGGGGGAGGTGGATCTGAAGGTCAGGGGTTCGAGACCATCCTGGCAAACATGGCGAAACCCCGTCTCTACTTAAAAATACAAAAATCAGCTGGGCATGGTGGCGCATGCCTGTAATCTCAGCTACTTTGGAGGCTGAGGCAGGAGAATCACTTCAACCCAGGAGGTGGAGGTTGCGGTGAGCTGAGGGTACACCATTGCACTCCAGCTCCAGCGTGAGTGACAGAGCGAGACGCCGTCTCAGAAAAAAAAGGAAAGAAATACTGACCAGGGGTATTTTACGGGACCTGTCTCTCACCTTGGCCCTTGGTCTTCAAACCAGAATGTGTCTCCTAGGAAGATAGAGGGAGTGATGTGGATCCCAGAGGCAGTGGGCCATTTTGCCTTCTCCTCCCCAGAAAGCCCAAGCTGGGCATGGAGAAAGGCCTTCTCAGGGTCATCCTTGGACCCCGCAACCCTATTTCCGGCAACACAAGGAACTGATCCTCAAGCCTGCTGTTGTCTGGCCAAACTTTGGGTTGGATGAGGAGTGGGTCTGTTAGCTTCTAATAATGTATGTTAACAGCAAAAGCCCTGTCTCACAAGAAGAAATAGTCTATGCTCTATGCTGGAGATGAGGGCCTGTTCTTTACCCTTTAAAGGATGTCGGAAAAGAAGCAGAGAAAGGCAAAAAGTCAGAGGTTAACTCATTTGAAAAGGGTGAGGTTTTTACTCATGAGCAACCTGCAAGTAAATGGGACCCCCTAGACCATCTTCCCTGATTTCTTAATCCTAACCCACCTACTCCTCCCCAGGTGGCCACTGTTGTCCCAGATCCAGAACCAGAACTCCCTACCCCTGTCATTCCTCCCCCGTATAACCCGGACTCTTGGGAACTGTCACCTCAGGAGCCTGATCATTGCGGGCCTGAGTGTCCTTCTTTGAAGAAGGGACTCCTGCAGGAAATAGAACAATGTAAAAGAGATATTCAAAGTCTCTTACCTCTAGGGAATCAGCTTAAAGCTTTTTCCATAAAGAAGGTGCCTCAGGGAAGAGGTGCAGTTGGCTTTGTGAATGCTCCCTTAACTGCTTCCGAGGTCCGAGGTCTAAAGAAAGAACTTAAGCTGCTATTAGATGATCCTGATGGAGTGATAGAACAAATTGACCAATGTTTAGGCCCCAGTTATATACCTGGACAGAATTAATGTCCATCGTAGGTATTCTCTGTTCAAAGGAAGAGCGGAATATGACCCACAGAGCTGCTATGGCAGCCTGAGAGCATGAACACTCTTTCAGCCAAAATGGCCCGGCAGTGGACTCTAAATGTCCAGCTCAGGACCTGCAGCGGGATAATAATATTGCAGCCCACTGGGACAACATGAAAGATTTAAGAGAAATGATAATTAAAGGAATTGAGGAGTCAGTGCCCTGACCTCAAAATCTTTCTAAAGCTTTTGATATACAACAAGAAAAAGATGAAGGATCTATGAAATTTTTAGACAGAGTGAGAGAACAAATGAGAAAATACACTGATGAGGCCCAGAATGCCCCCCTGGACAAGGAATGTTAAAATTGCGTTTTGTTACTAATAGTTGGCCAGATATTGCAAGGAAATTGCAAAAGCCAGAGAACTGGAAAAATTGGCCCATAGAAGAACTCTTAGGAGAAGCCCAGAAAGTCTATGTCGGAAGAGATGAAGAAAGGCAAAAGCTGAAGGCAAAAATCTTTGGTCGAAGTGGACAAATGATACTAGGGGCTACATTTAGACCCATGCCTGCAAAGTTTTCTAAAGGTGGCGAAAGAGGAAGCTCCTGGAATTGAGGAATGCAAAAGGAGGGAGGGCAAAGCCAGTATTTTAGAGGAGAAAGTCAAAGTAAGTGCTGCAAAGGCTGTGGCTGTGAAAGAAGGGAAGAAAGACAGACAGAGAGGCTCTGTGCTTGGGAGTGAAGGAGGACAGGACAGATGTTACAGATGTGAAAAGCCAGGCCATTTCAAGAGGGAATGTCCTGACTTAGAGAATGAGAGGAAGCTCTTCCACTCATGCCTACTTGTGAGGAAGAAGAGTAGGGGGGTTGGGACTCTATCTTTTCTAATTTGAGTCCCACCAGCAGCCAGTGATAAATTGAGAGGTGGGACCCAAACGTGAATTAGTCACCTTTTTCATTGACACAGGAGCGGCTCACTCTTCTGTTTGTTTCCCCCCAGCTGATTTAACTAGTTCTCCAGCGCAATTGCTAGTCTCTGGGGTAAAAGGGAAAGTATTTAAAGGAAATGTTTTAGAAAACACAGAGATGAAATACAAAGACCAGTCAACTTGCATTCAACTTTTATTTAATTCCTGAAGCAGGAACTAATCTGTTCGGAAGAGATTTAATGTCAAAGCTTGGCATACGTCTACAAGCTAGCACAAAAGGTTTGCTCCCTCCCTCCCTCCCTCCCTCCTTCCCTCTTTCCCTCCTTCCCTCCCTCACTCCCTCCCTTCTTCCTTCCTTCCTTCTTTCTTTCTTGACAGAGTTGCACCCTGGTTGCCCAGACTGGAGTGCAGTGGCCTGCTCTCGGCTCACGTCAACCTCTGCCTCCCAGGTTCAAACGATTCTCCTGCCTTAGCTTTCTGAGTAGCCTGGACTATAGGCATGGGCCACCAAGCCTGGCTACTTTTGATTTTTTTTAGTAGAGACAGGGTATCTCCATGTTAGTCAGGCTGGTCTCGAACTCCCGACCTCCAGTGATCCACCTGCCTTTGCCTCCCAAAGTGCTGGGATTACAGGCGTGAGCTACTGTACCTGGCCATGGTTTTCTAACCTCTCTAAATTTACTGACTGCAGTAGATGAAAGTTCATTCATCCTGATGTCTAGTCAAAAGACGGAAATTGGAACCATAATTCATAGCCTATAGTAAACTTTCAGTAGTTGATGGTTATTTCAGTTTGTGCCATCTGTCACTGCCCTTCTCCCGTAGCTCTGCGAGCCTCTGCCTCTGGGAGCAAGAAATCAAGTCTGCTGGGTTCCAAGAGTGGGTTAGTTTTGGGTTTCACTTAATCTGAGAGGCCGTTCTGCAATTGGAGTACTTGCAGGGGCCAAACTGATATAAATCTGCTTAGGAGGCCGGATTCAGAGGCTGCAGGATGGAGCTGGGCGCCAGAGGAAAGCTGCTGCCATCGCTACTGCTGCTGCTGCTGCGGTCGACGTGTTGCACCTGTGCAGAGACAGATGGCCGGAACAGCTACAGGCCGGTCATCCAAGTGACCAACGGGGGTCCCTGGGGCGACTGGGCCTGGCCTGAGATGTGTCCTGACGGATTCCTCGCCCGCGGGTTCTCGCTCAAGGTTGGGGCTCAGGCCTAGGTCCTGGAGAGGGCGGAGATGCTTGGGACCACAGAGTCAAGGATGGCAATTCCATGACTCGTCCTTGCTCCTCTTCTCGATACTCAGGTGGAGCCTTTCCAAGGTCGTGGCGACGACACTGCACTGAATGGGATCAGGCTGCACTGCGCACTCAGGAACGCCCTAGGAAATGCGCACGCGATAGAGTCCAAGTCTGGAAGGTGGGGCACAGGGGCCACGGATCCCCCGGGGTGATGGTATGTCCCTTACCTTCTATGACATACTCCATCACGACAGGCAGGCTGGCTCCTCCAGAGCTACGGGGCAGTATAGGCCAGTATAGACCGGGGCTGGGGGTGGAGGTCAGGGAGCTAGACCCAGCTTACCAGGGCGTGTAGACAGCACTTGGCTTGGAAAGTCCCAAGAGGTGATCGGCCTGTTGGTGAACGGGGGAGCACGCAGAGCCAGCGCATCTCCGTTTCCCTTGTAGGTGGGGCGAGTGGAGTGAGCCATTGTGGTGTCCTGGCAGCAGCTTCCTGGTGGCTTTCTCGCTTCGCGTTGAACCACCTATCGGGAGAGGTGATGACACAGCAGCGAACAACGTGCGCTTCCGCTGTTCAGACGGCAAGGAACTGGAGGGGCCTGGGCTGAGCTGGGGAGACTTTGGAGACTGGAGTCCCCCTTGCGCCAAGGGTGTGTGCGGCCTGCAGACCAAGATCGAGGGGCCTTTAGGCTCCGGCGATGACACTGCGCTGAACGATGTGCTCTTTTTCTGCTGCCGCAGTTGAAAGGCGCAGCGCAGCTCTCTTCTGGGCCGGGAGGCTAGTCCCACCTCCTGCTATTAAAGCTTCTCCAAGTTGACTTTGGTCTCATCTGTTTTAGGGATGGGGAACTGCGTCTTCTTTCCCCCTCCTAACCTAGCATTGGGCGAGGCATACATTTGGGTTTGGTCTCAGGGGTCCACGGTAGACTGCTGAAAGTTAAGGACTGGTAGTCCAGAAAAACGCACTTAAACACATAATTATCACATAAGTGATGGAAGTCTGGCTTTTTCTCTTTTCTTCTTTTCTTTTTGTTAGAGGAGTTTTGCTCTGTCGCTCAGGCTGGAGTGCAGTGGCATGATCTTGGCTCACTGCAACCTCCCCCTCCTGGGTTCAAGTGATTCTCCTGCTTCAGCCTCCTGAGTAGCTGGGACTATAGGTGCCCACCACTATGCCCGGTTAATTTTTGTATTTTTAGTAGAGATGAGGTTTCCCCATGTTGGCCAGTCTGGTCTCAAACTCCTGACCTGAGGTGTTCTGCCCTCCTCAGCCTCCCAAAGAGCTGGGATTACAGATGTGAGCCACCACATCTGGCCACCTAAAAATCTTACTAAGTTCAAGCTCTGGGTGCCTCTGGGATTCAGGGAGGACCCACCTGCTTCTAAATTCTCTATCTTATCCCAGGGAACTTTGTCTTGATCTGGATACATGACCTCTCTCGATCATATGTGTTTGTCAGGTTTATCCTTTCACATTTTCTTTTCCTTTTTCTTCTTTTTTTTTTGAGACAAAGTTTGGCTCTTGTTTCCCCTGCTGGAGTGCAATGGCGTGATCTGGGGCTCATCGCAACCTCTATCTCCCAGGTTCAAGCAATTCTCCTGCCTCAGCCTCTGGAGTAGCTGGGATTACAGGCATGGGTTACCATGCCCAGATAATTTTGTATTTTTAGTAGAGGCCAGGTTTCTCCATGTTGGTCAGGCTGCTCGCCAACTCTCGACCTCAGGTGATCTGCCTGCTTCAGCCTCCCAAAGTGCTGGGATTACAGGTGTGAGCCACTGCACCTGGCCACCTATAAATCTTATTAAGTTTAAGCACCAGGTGCCTCTGGGATCCAGGGGGCACCTGCTTCTAAATTCTCTATCTCATCCCCAGGGAACTTTGTCTTGATCTGGATACATGACCTCTCTCAATCATATACGTTCCTCAGGATTTATCCTTTCCCATTTTTTTCTTTTCTTATCTTTCTTTCTTTTTTTAAATTGAGACCGAGTTTCACTTTTGTTGCCCAGGCTGGACTGCAATGGCATGATACCGGGTCATGGCAACCTCCGCCTCCGAAGTTCAAGCAATTCTCCTGCCTCAGCCTCCTGAGTAGCTGGGATTACAGGCATGCGCCACCACACCATAATTTTGTATTTTTAGTAGAGACAGGGTTTCTCTATGTTGGTCAGGCTACTCGCGTACTCTCAACCTCAGATGATCCACCCGCCTTGGCCTCCCAAAATGTTAGGATTACAGGTGTGAGCCACTGCACCTGGCTGTGGTTTAATTTTCAGAACTCCAGACTGGCTCTTCAATCCTTCAATCATTCATTGCACCAACCTTTATTAAGTACTTCTGAATGCACTAGGCTTGGAGACTACAACGGTGTCTTCACAGAACTCAGGGTCCACTGGGGGAGAATTTATCCTCTGTCTCCCCACTGGAATGTGAGCTCTGATGACAGGGGTCTTGTTTTCCTTGGTTGCCTACAGCACTTGGAATATTGCTTCAGCCAAAACACATTATTGCTAAATAAATGGGTATTGAATAAACAAAGGAGTGTATATGAGGGGCAGGTAAATCAGGGGTTGTGGCCCCCTAACACATTTAGCTAGGCTTTTTTAGGCCAGGCACGGTGGCTCATGACTGTAATCCCAGCATTTTGGGAGGCAGAGGTTGGCAGATGACCTGAGGTCAGGAGCTCCAGAGCAGCCAGGCCAGCATGGCGAAACTCCGTCCATACTAAAAACATAAAAATTAGCCGGGTGTGGTGGCACACGTCTGTAATCCCAGCTACTCAGGAGTCAGGAAAATTGCTTGAACCTGGGAATCAGAGGTTGCAGTGAGCCCAGATGGTGCCACTGCACTCCAGCCTGGGCAACAGACTGAGACTTCCTCTCAACACAAGCAAACAAACCAAAAAGACACTTAGCCAGCTTTTTTTGCTTTTTGTTTTGCAAATTAGGAGTCCATCTGGTGGTCACAGGGGGAAAGGCATTCTGGGAAAGGATACCAGGATACAGAAAGCAATGGAAGAAACAGCATGATCTCTTCTTAGAGGTTCTTAGTTTCCTGTCCCCAAACTTCTTAGAATTATTCCTGTTGGGTCGGGTGTGGTGGCTCACGCCTGTAATCCCAGTGCTTTGGGAGTCCGTGGTGGGCAGATCACTAGGTCAAGAGATTGAGACCAGCCTGGCCAGCATGGTGAAACCCTGTCTCTACTAAAAATACAAAAAATTAGCTGGGTGTGGTGGCAGGGCACCTGTAATCTCAGCTACCGGGGAGTCTGAGGCAGGAGAATCATTTGAACCTGGGAGGCAGAGGTTGCAGCGCGCCGAGATTGAAACACTGCACTCCAGCCTGGGCGACAGAGCAAGACTCCATCTCAAAAAAAAAACTAATTAGCTGGGCATGGTGGCACTCAACTGTACTCCCAGCTACTTGGGAGGCTGAGGCAGGAGAATCGCTTGAACCCAGGAGGTGGAGGTTGCAGTGAGCTGAGATAGCGCCACTGTACTCCAGCCTGGCAACAGAGCAAGACTCTGTCTCAAAAAAAAAAAAAAAAAAAAAAAAAATTCCTGTTTGTGTATATCTTCTTCTAAGGTGGGGAGGGGTGTCCTGGATTCTTAAGGTGTTAGGTAGGGCCCTGATCTCTAAGAAAACCTCTCAGAGGAGGAGACTTCTGAGCTGACAGGAGATTTCTCAGCTTCTCTAGTTGGTGGATTCTTGCCTTGTTCTCACTCTGATATCCCCTCACATCCTGGAGGAGTCTGGGTTGCTCTTGACCCATCCTGCCCCTGGTGGGACTCCCGTGACATCACTTCCATCCCTAGCCCTGGTCTCTGCTCCCACTGCTGGAATGTTTCCCAGCTTCCTTGGCTGTAAACCGAAGGCAAGTTGCCATTTTTGAGCCAGTTCTCTCATCTACAAAATAGGAAGGGTAATTCTCACCTCCTAAAAATTGTTGTGAGTGTTAAATTAAATACGTCTGCAAAGCATTAAGCATAATTCGTAGCCTATAGTAAATATTCAGTAGGTGATGGTTATTTCAATTCACCCTCTCTCACTGTCCCTCTGTAGAAAGTAGAAAAAGTTCCTCTTCAAAGTTTTCTACTCTGTTTTTTGATTTCTTTTTTTTTTTGAGATGGAGTCTCACTCTGTCTCCCAGGCTGGAATGCAGGGGAGAGATCTTGGCTCACTTGCAACCTCTGCCTCCTGGGTTCAAGCGATTCTCCTGCCTCAGCCTCCTGAGTAGCTGGGATTATAGGTGTGTGCCACCATGCCCGGCTGATTTTTGTAATTTTAGTAGAGATGGGGTTTCACCCTGTTGGTCAGGCTGGTCTTGAACTCCTGAACTCATGATTGTCCTGCCTTGGCCTCCCAAAGTGCCGGGCTTACAGTCATGAGCCACTGTGCCCTGTTTTTTTTTTTTTTTTTTTGGATGGAGTTTCGCCCTTGTTGCCCAGCCTGGAGTACAGTGGCACAATCTCAGCTCTTTGTAACCTCCATTTCCCAGGTTCAAGTGATTCTCCTGTCTCAGCCTATTGAGTAGCTGGGATTACACCCAGGCCTGGCTCAGTTTTTTGTATTTTTAGTAGAGACAGGGTTTCACCATGTTGGTCAGGCTGTTCTCAAACTCCTGACTTCAGGTGATCCACCTGCCTTGGCCTCCCAAACTGCTGGGATTACAGGTGTGAGTCACTGTGCCTGGACTTCCTCTTAGTTTAAGAATAAATAATAAGTATTGGGAATAATAGCTTCTTTAAAGATTAATTTACTCTGAAGCCTCCTTACCTTTTTGATAATAATTCTATTGTTAAGTCTGAAATATCTATCACCTGTCATAAAAGGATAGATACATTCTGTATTCATAGCTCTTACACTTTGGCCCAGTTATGTGCTCTGGATTGCTCAGGCATGTCTGGACAAGACCAGGCAGGTCTCAGTTCATAGCTCATGTCCCTTCCTTGTTCGGAAATGTTATCGTTTCTTTAAGTCTTTCTCAGGTAGCTTCCTCTTTTCCTTTGTTCTCCACTGCCTACTTAGGAAAGTTTTAAATTGTTATCTAGTTGGGTTTTAGCTTAAATTGTGAGTTTCAGCTCCAGCCAATGGATGTGGGACACAGCAGTAAGGACCCAATGAGAAAGGGATAAATATCGCTGTCTTTCCTTTGTTCTTTGCACTCTTGTGGCAAGACTGCTGGTGAATAGTGCCCTTTCTGCAGAAAGTAAAGTTGCCTTGCTGAGAAAACTCTTTGAATGCTAGTTCTTCCTTGTGACACCAGAGAATAAGCACTTACTTCTAACAATTTTTGGTGGCCCATACGGGGCACCATTCCACTCCAGGGAGGTCTATGATCTGCTCTCACGAGGATGCATGCCCTGCTTCCTTGTTGTGGCAGCCTCAGAGGTCGAAAGCTGGGACCCACCTGGTGTGAGGAATAAAGCCAGACTCTCAGCAACGTGGCGGAAAAAGGCTTGCAACACCGGGCAACCAGGCAACTCTGTGCACAGACCAAGGTAGGAAATGTTACAAGGGAGTGACAAAATATTTCCTTGGTGTTCAGGATTCTGGAGGTTGAATGTGTGTGTAAATGATCAGAGGCACTACTGCTTGTGGTGCTTCCTGTGTGATTGGTGATAAGCCCTACTGCTGGGTGGAGTGAGTAGGTGCTCTCTGTGGTTCCATGGTTACCTCATACGGCTAATGGTGACCTTCTTGTAGGGATTCTGACGTTGGGGGTTTATACAGTTCCGCCAATGCTAAAAGAACCTAATTTCCCTCAAGAGAAGGGGCCAGAGAGGATAAAGTGAAAGGAATAGAGTGGAAGAGACCTTGCGGGGACAGGGGTGGGGAAGTGCTTAGGAAACCCTTCCGGGGCAGAGAAAGGCAGGAAACACCTCAAGCGTGCAAAGCTAAGCCTTGAGCAAGCCAGAAAAGGGTTAGGCAAGAACTCTCTAGGTCAACAGGTTGAGCCTAACTGGTACTCAGTATGGGGAATGTTCCTAGTAAAACAGGGACCGGAAGTAAAATGGAGACAAGGAAAGATGAGGGTGATCAAATCCCCTCTGACTGTCCTTTAGGGCATATGTTAAAGCCTTGGAAGGACAATGAAAGGACTAAACATAAGAAAAAGCAATACATGATAAAGTATTGCTGTTTTATTTGGACCAAGTGAGGGAATAAAAGCTTTTGGGTCAAGGGGGAACTTTCTGGAAATGCTAGCATAGGAAAAGGTCAACACGGGTACTTCAACTGTAGTATTGGGATGAGAGATTAAAATAATTCACCAAGACAAAAGTATGCCAAATTGCAGGATCTTTATTGCCGGCGACCACGGAGGACTCACGTCTCTCAAACCTGCGGCCCCGAGGGGAGAGTGTCAAGACTTTTTATACCCGAAAGACCACCTTGGGAGTGGGGCTGAGGAGCGGGGAGGGGGATCAACGGGCTTCAGACATTCCGAGGGCTGGTGGATTCTGTAAATCACCTCCTGGGCAGGGACAGGGGTGGGGGCCTCCGGACATTCCGAGGGCTGGGGGCTTATTGTCACTTTAATTGCTACATAAATGATTCACAAAAGTCAAGACAAATGTTAGTTTACACATGGTTTGGGTACCAGTGGAAATTACAGATCTTAGTTCACAGGGGCCAAGATGAGATTAGCTTGGGCTGTGCATTCTGATAAGCAAAGGCCAGCAATTCTGTCAGTTACTGATGAGAAAGGTAAACAACTTCACCTGGTGGACATTATCCAGAGCAGACTAGCAGTCTTATTTACAGAAACCAAGTCAGCAGTTATTGCAAAGAGAATGGGGCAGTTATTACAACTCATTTTGGAGACACAGCTTTGTCTTATAAAATGGCATTGCTCAGGTTCTGACTCCAGGCCAGCTATAGCACACAACCATTTCGGGTAGCTGTGTTCAGAGTTTCGGTAAGCAACTGAAAATTACTGTTTAACTACATCCTGATACTGCCTGCCAGTTCAATAGAAGATGAGGAAACCACCACCAGAAAGGAGAAACGAGGTGACTCAAGGTCACAAGCCTTTTGGCCACTGAGGACTAGGTGGCAAACACCTGGCAACTCAAGAGTCTTGAGCTGCCAAGCCAATCAGGTAAAAAGGATCAAAAAACCCACCATTTGGAAGGAGGATTGAAAATATACACCTTCCATTGGACAAAAAATCTGGCAAAAGAGGAAATTACTTGGGGATATAAGCCCAGGCAGCCCTGACCGACAACGGCAGGTCCCCTTCCGTGCTGTGGAAGCTTTATCTTTGCTTGCTCAGTCAACTGCATTGCTGCTCACTCTCTTGGTTTGCAAACACTTGTTTGGAGCTGTAACAGTCACCGTGGGGTTAAGGCTCTCTGCGCGATTCCTCAAGCAAGGGAAGCCTAGAAGCTGAGCCCCAAGCCCAAGCTGGGCAGGAAAAAAGGCCCTTCTCAGGGCCATCCTTGGACCCAGCAACTGTATTGTTGGCAACAGACTTGGTGAGCCAGCAAGGAGCACCATTCGATCTCCTGCACGGTGAGTAACTTCGGACCTCTTTCGCTTGCCATTCTTTTTATATTCTATAGAACATCCTGGAGGTAAAATACCAGACACCTGTTGGCCAGTTAAAAGCAATTAGTGTGGCTGCCACACTAAAGACATGGGTGTGAGGCTCTCTGGGAAGGCGTCTCTAACAAGCCCCAGCCTTTTGAGGTTGGGAGCGTTGGTTTGCCTGGAAGCAGTTCCTGCTCTTATCTCCTTCTGGGTATTGAAGCCAAGGGTAGGCTGGGGACAACAAGCAGCAGTTCTGGACTCCTGGTCTAATCCAGTTGAGACCAAGGCCCTGTTTGAAATCCCCAAAGCAAAGCTACCCATGCGAAGCCACCCTAACCTCCTGGGTCCCTCTATCTTCTTAGAAGCCTTCTTCTCCATTCTCTCTCACAAGGTTCTTCCTACATACCAAGCCAGAGTCCTCCTCTATAGGTCCCTAAGATTTTTGAGGTGGCAACCTCAGATCCCCTGTTCTTGGTGTCCTCCAGCCTTTAAGAAAAGAAATACTGCCGGGCGCGGTGGCTCAAGCCTGTAATCCCAGCACTTTGGGAGGCTGAGGAGGGTGGATCATGAGGTCGAGAGATCGAGACCATCCTTGTCAACAAGGTGAAACCCCGTCTCTACTAAATACAAAAAAAATTAGCTGGGCACGGTGGCGCGTGCCTGTAATCCCAGCTACTCAGGAGGCTGAGGCAGGAGAATTGCCTGAACCCAGGAGGCGGAGGTTGCGGTGAGCCGAGATCGCGCCATTGCACTCCAGTCTGGGTAACGAGAGCAAAACTCCGTCTCAAAAGTAAAAAGAAATACTGAGCTGGGCACAGTGGCTCACACACGTTGGGAGGCTGGGGGAGGTGGATCTGAAGGTCAGGGGTTCGAGACCATCCTGGCAAACATGGCGAAACCCCGTCTCTACTTAAAAATACAAAAATCAGCTGGGCATGGTGGCGCATGCCTGTAATCTCAGCTACTTTGGAGGCTGAGGCAGGAGAATCACTTCAACCCAGGAGGTGGAGGTTGCGGTGAGCTGAGGGTACACCATTGCACTCCAGCTCCAGCGTGAGTGACAGAGCGAGACGCCGTCTCAGAAAAAAAAGGAAAGAAATACTGACCAGGGGTATTTTACGGGACCTGTCTCTCACCTTGGCCCTTGGTCTTCAAACCAGAATGTGTCTCCTAGGAAGATAGAGGGAGTGATGTGGATCCCAGAGGCAGTGGGCCATTTTGCCTTCTCCTCCCCAGAAAGCCCAAGCTGGGCATGGAGAAAGGCCTTCTCAGGGTCATCCTTGGACCCCGCAACCCTATTTCCGGCAACACAAGGAACTGATCCTCAAGCCTGCTGTTGTCTGGCCAAACTTTGGGTTGGATGAGGAGTGGGTCTGTTAGCTTCTAATAATGTATGTTAACAGCAAAAGCCCTGTCTCACAAGAAGAAATAGTCTATGCTCTATGCTGGAGATGAGGGCCTGTTCTTTACCCTTTAAAGGATGTCGGAAAAGAAGCAGAGAAAGGCAAAAAGTCAGAGGTTAACTCATTTGAAAAGGGTGAGGTTTTTACTCATGAGCAACCTGCAAGTAAATGGGACCCCCTAGACCATCTTCCCTGATTTCTTAATCCTAACCCACCTACTCCTCCCCAGGTGGCCACTGTTGTCCCAGATCCAGAACCAGAACTCCCTACCCCTGTCATTCCTCCCCCGTATAACCCGGACTCTTGGGAACTGTCACCTCAGGAGCCTGATCATTGCGGGCCTGAGTGTCCTTCTTTGAAGAAGGGACTCCTGCAGGAAATAGAACAATGTAAAAGAGATATTCAAAGTCTCTTACCTCTAGGGAATCAGCTTAAAGCTTTTTCCATAAAGAAGGTGCCTCAGGGAAGAGGTGCAGTTGGCTTTGTGAATGCTCCCTTAACTGCTTCCGAGGTCCGAGGTCTAAAGAAAGAACTTAAGCTGCTATTAGATGATCCTGATGGAGTGATAGAACAAATTGACCAATGTTTAGGCCCCAGTTATATACTTGGACAGAATTAATGTCCATCGTAGGTATTCTCTGTTCAAAGGAAGAGCGGAATATGACCCACAGAGCTGCTATGGCAGCCTGAGAGCATGAACACTCTTTCAGCCAAAATGGCCCGGCAGTGGACTCTAAATGTCCAGCTCAGGACCTGCAGCGGGATAATAATATTGCAGCCCACTGGGACAACATGAAAGATTTAAGAGAAATGATAATTAAAGGAATTGAGGAGTCAGTGCCCTGACCTCAAAATCTTTCTAAAGCTTTTGATATACAACAAGAAAAAGATGAAGGATCTATGAAATTTTTAGACAGAGTGAGAGAACAAATGAGAAAATACACTGATGAGGCCCAGAATGCCCCCCTGGACAAGGAATGTTAAAATTGTTACTAATAGTTGGCCAGATATTGCAAGGAAATTGCAAAAGCCAGAGAACTGGAAAAATTGGCCCATAGAAGAACTCTTAGGAGAAGCCCAGAAAGTCTATGTCGGAAGAGATGAAGAAAGGCAAAAGCTGAAGGCAAAAATCTTTGGTCGAAGTGGACAAATGATACTAGGGGCTACATTTAGACCCATGCCTGCAAAGTTTTCTAAAGGTGGCGAAAGAGGAAGCTCCTGGAATTGAGGAATGCAAAAGGAGGGAGGGCAAAGCCAGTATTTTAGAGGAGAAAGTCAAAGTAAGTGCTGCAAAGGCTGTGGCTGTGAAAGAAGGGAAGAAAGACAGACAGAGAGGCTCTGTGCTTGGGAGTGAAGGAGGACAGGACAGATGTTACAGATGTGAAAAGCCAGGCCATTTCAAGAGGGAATGTCCTGACTTAGAGAATGAGAGGAAGCTCTTCCACTCATGCCTACTTGTGAGGAAGAAGAGTAGGGGGGTTGGGACTCTATCTTTTCTAATTTGAGTCCCACCAGCAGCCAGTGATAAATTGAGAGGTGGGACCCAAACGTGAATTAGTCACCTTTTTCATTGACACAGGAGCGGCTCACTCTTCTGTTTGTTTCCCCCCAGCTGATTTAACTAGTTCTCCAGCGCAATTGCTAGTCTCTGGGGTAAAAGGGAAAGCATTTAAAGGAAATGTTTTAGAAAACACAGAGATGAAATACAAAGACCAGTCAACTTGCATTCAACTTTTATTTAATTCCTGAAGCAGGAACTAATCTGTTCGGAAGAGATTTAATGTCAAAGCTTGGCATACGTCTACAAGCTAGCACAAAAGGTTTGCTCCCTCCCTCCCTCCCTCCCTCCTTCCTTCCCTCTTTCCCTCCTTCACTCCCTCACTCCCTCCCTTCTTCCTTCCTTCCTTCTTTCTTTCTTGACAGAGTTGCACCCTGGTTGCCCAGACTGGAGTGCAGTGGCCTGCTCTCGGCTCACGTCAACCTCTGCCTCCCAGGTTCAAACGATTCTCCTGCCTTAGCTTTCTGAGTAGCCTGGACTATAGGCATGGGCCACCAAGCCTGGCTACTTTTGATTTTTTTAGTAGAGACAGGGTATCTCCATGTTAGTCAGGCTGGTCTCGAACTCCCGACCTCCAGTGATCCACCTGCCTTTGCCTCCCAAAGTGCTGGGATTACAGGCGTGAGCCACTGTACCTGGCCATGGTTTTCTAACCTCTCTAAATTTACTGACTGCAGTAGATGAAAGTTCATTCATCCTGATGTCTAGTCAAAAGACGGAAATTGGAACCATAATTCATAGCCTATAGTAAACTTTCAGTAGTTGATGGTTATTTCAGTTCGTGCCATCTGTCACTGCCCTTCTCCCGTAGCTCTGCGAGCCTCTGCCTCTGGGAGCAAGAAATCAAGTCTGCTGGGTTCCAAGAGTGGGTTAGTTTTGGGTTTCACTTAATCTGAGAGGCCGTTCTGCAATTGGAGTACTTGCAGGGGCCAAACTGATATAAATCTGCTTAGGAGGCCGGATTCAGAGGCTGCAGGATGGAGCTGGGCGCCAGAGGAAAGCTGCTGCCATCGCTGCTGCTGCTGCTGCTGCGGTCGACGTGTTGCACCTGTGCAGAGACAGATGGCCGGAACAGCTACAGGCCGGTCATCCAAGTGACCAACGGGGGTCCCTGGGGCGACTGGGCCTGGCCTGAGATGTGTCCTGACGGATTCCTCGCCCGCGGGTTCTCGCTCAAGGTTGGGGCTCAGGCCTAGGTCCTGGAGAGGGCGGAGATGCTTGGGACCACAGAGTCAAGGATGGCAATTCCATGACTCGTCCTTGCTCCTCTTCTCGATACTCAGGTGGAGCCTTCCCAAGGTCGTGGCGACGACACTGCACTGAATGGGATCAGGCTGCACTGCGCACTCAGGAACGCCCTAGGAAATGCGCACGTGATAGAGTCCAAGTCTGGAAGGTGGGGCACAGGGGCCACGGATCCCCCGGGGTGATGCTATGTCCCTTACCTTCTATGACATACTCCATCACGACAGGCAGGCTGGCTCCTCCAGAGCTACGGGGCAGTATAGGCCAGTATAGACCGGGGCTGGGGGTGGAGGTCAGGGAGCTAGACCCAGCTTACCAGGTCGTGTAGACAGCACTTGGCTTGGAAAGTCCCAAGAGGTGATCGGCCTGTTGGTGAACGGGGGAGCACGCAGAGCCAGCGCATCTCCGTTTCCCTTGTAGGTGGGGCGAGTGGAGTAAGCCATTGTGGTGTCCTGGCAGCGGCTTCCTGGTGGCTTTCTCGCTTCGCGTTGAACCACCTATCGGGAGAGGTGATGACACAGCAGCGAACAACGTGCGCTTCCGCTGTTCAGACGGCAAGGAACTGGAGGGGCCTGGACTGAGCTGGGGAGACTTTGGAGACTGGAGTCCCCCTTGCGCCAAGGGTGTGTGCGGCCTGCAGACCAAGATCGAGGGGCCTTTAGGCTCCGGCGATGACACTGCGCTGAACGATGTGCTCTTTTTCTGCTGCCGCAGTTGAAAGGCGCAGCGCAGCTCTCTTCTGGGCCGGGAGGCTAGTCCCACCTCCTGCTATTAAAGCTTCTCCAAGTTGACTTTGGTCTCATCTGTTTTAGGGATGGGGAACTGCGTCTTCTTTCCCCCTCCTAACCTAGCATTGGGCGAGGCATACATTTGGGTTTGGTCTCAGGGGTCCACGGTAGACTGCTGAAAGTTAAGGACTGGTAGTCCAGAAAAACGCACTTAAACACATAATTATCACATAAGTGATGGAAGTCTGGCTTTTTCTCTTTTCTTCTTTTCTTTTTTTTAGAGGAGTTTTGCTCTGTCGCTCAGGCTGGAGTGCAGTGGCATGATCTTGGCTCACTGCAACCTCCCCCTCCTGGGTTCAAGTGATTCTCCTGCTTCAGCCTCCTGAGTAGCTGGGACTATAGGTGCCCACCACTATGCCCGGTTAATTTTTGTATTTTTAGTAGAGATGAGGTTTCCCCATGTTGGCCAGTCTGGTCTCAAACTCCTGACCTGAGGTGTTCTGCCCTCCTCAGCCTCCCAAAGAGCTGGGATTACAGATGTGAGCCACCACATCTGGCCACCTAAAAATCTTACTAAGTTCAAGCTCTGGGTGCCTCTGGGATTCAGGGAGGACCCACCTGCTTCTAAATTCTCTATCTTATCCCAGGGAACTTTGTCTTGATCTGGATACATGACCTCTCTCGATCATATGTGTTTGTCAGGTTTATCCTTTCACATTTTCTTTTCCTTTTTCTTCTTTTTTTTTTGAGACAAAGTTTGGCTCTTGTTTCCCCTGCTGGAGTGCAATGGCGTGATCTGGGGCTCATCGCAACCTCTATCTCCCAGGTTCAAGCAATTCTCCTGCCTCAGCCTCTGGAGTAGCTGGGATTACAGGCATGGGTTACCATGCCCAGATAATTTTGTATTTTTAGTAGAGGCCAGGTTTCTCCATGTTGGTCAGGCTGCTCGCCAACTCTCGACCTCAGGTGATCTGCCTGCTTCAGCCTCCCAAAGTGCTGGGATTACAGGTGTGAGCCACTGCACCTGGCCACCTATAAATCTTATTAAGTTTAAGCACCAGGTGCCTCTGGGATCCAGGGGACACCCGCTTCTAAATTCTCTATCTCATCCGCAGGGAACTTTGTCTTGATCTGGATACATGACCTCTCTCAATCATATATGTTCCTCAGGATTTATCCTTTCCCATTATTTTCTTTTCTTATCTTTCTTTCTTTTTTTAAATTGAGACCGAGTTTCACTTTTGTTGCCCAGGCTGGACTGCAACGGCATGATTTCGGGTCATGGCAACCTCCGCCTCCGAAGTTCAAGCAATTCTCCTGCCTCAGCCTCCTGAGTAGCTGGGATTACAGGCATGTGCCACCACACCCAGATAATTTTGTATTTTTAGTAGAGACAGGGTTTCTCTATGTTGGTCAGGCTACTCGCGTACTCTCAACCTCAGATGATCCACCCGCCTTGGCCTCCCAAAATGTTAGGATTACAGGTGTGAGCCACTGCACCTGGCTGTGGTTTAATTTTCAGAACTCCAGACTGGCTCTTCAATCCTTCAATCATTCATTGCGCCAAACTTTATTAAGTACTTCTGAATTCACTAGGCTTGGAGACTACAACGGTGTCTTCACAGAACTCAGGGTCCACTGGGGGAGAATTTATCCTCTGTCTCCCCACTGGAATGTGAGCTCTGATGACAGGGGTCTTGTTTTCCTTGGTTGCCTACAGCACTTGGAATATTGCTTCAGCCAAAACACATTATTGCTAAATAAATGGGTATTGAATAAACAAAGGAGTGTATATGAGGGGCAGGTAAATCAGGGGTTGTGGCCCCCTAACACATTTAGCTAGGCTTTTTTAGGCCAGGCACGGTGGCTCATGACTGTAATCCCAGCATTTTGGGAGGCAGAGGTTGGCAGATGACCTGAGGTCAGGAGCTCCAGAGCAGCCAGGCCAGCATGGCGAAACTCCGTCCATACTAAAAACATAAAAATTAGCCGGGTGTGGTGGCACACGTCTGTAATCCCAGCTACTCAGGAGTCAGGAAAATTGCTTGAACCTGGGAATCAGAGGTTGCAGTGAGCCCAGATGGTGCCACTGCACTCCAGCCTGGGCAACAGACTGAGACTTCCTCTCAACACAAGCAAACAAACCAAAAAGACACTTAGCCAGCTTTTTTTGCTTTTTGTTTTGCAAATTAGGAGTCCATCTGGTGGTCACAGGGGGAAAGGCATTCTGGGAAAGGATACCAGGATACAGAAAGCAATGGAAGAAACAGCATGATCTCTTCTTAGAGGTTCTTAGTTTCCTGTCCCCAAACTTCTTAGAATTATTCCTGTTGGGTCGGGTGTGGTGGCTCACGCCTGTAATCCCAGTGCTTTGGGAGTCCGTGGTGGGCAGATCACTAGGTCAAGAGATTGAGACCAGCCTGGCCAGCATGGTGAAACCCTGTCTCTACTAAAAATACAAAAAATTAGCTGGGTGTGGTGGCAGGGCACCTGTAGTCTCAGCTACCGGGGGGTCTGAGGCAGGAGAATCATTTGAACCTGGGAGGCAGAGGTTGCAGTGCGCCGAGATTGAAGCACTGCACTCCAGCCTGGGCGACAGAGCAAGACTCCATCTCAAAAAAAAAACTAATTAGCTGGGCATGGTGGCACTCAACTGTACTCCCAGCTACTTGGGAGGCTGAGGCAGGAGAATCGCTTGAACCCAGGAGGTGGAGGTTGCAGTGAGCTGAGATAGCGCCACTGTACTCCAGCCTGGCAACAGAGCAAGACTCTGTCTCCAAAAAAAAAAAAAAAAAAAAAAATTCCTGTTTGTGTATATCTTCTTCTAAGGTGGGGAGGGGTGTCCTGGATTCTTAAGGTGTTAGGTAGGGCCCTGATCTCTAAGAAAACCTCTCAGAGGAGGAGACTTCTGAGCTGACAGGAGATTTCTCAGCTTCTCTAGTTGGTGGATTCTTGCCTTGTTCTCACTCTGATATCCCCTCACATCCTGGAGGAGTCTGGGTTGCTCTTGACCCATCCTGCCCCTGGTGGGACTCCCGTGACATCACTTCCATCCCTAGCCCTGGTCTCTGCTCCCACTGCTGGAATGTTTCCCAGCTTCCTTGGCTGTAAACCGAAGGCAAGTTGCCATTTTTGAGCCAGTTCTCTCATCTACAAAATAGGAAGGGTAATTCTCACCTCCTAAAAATTGTTGTGAGTGTTAAATTAAATACGTCTGCAAAGCATTAAGCATAATTCGTAGCCTATAGTAAATATTCAGTAGGTGATGGTTATTTCAATTCACCCTCTCTCACTGCCCCTCCGTAGAAAGTAGAAAAAGTTCCTCTTCAAAGCTTTCTACTCTGTTTTTTGATTTCTTTTTTTTTTTGAGATGGAGTCTCACTCTGTCTCCCAGGCTGGAATGCAGGGGAGAGATCTTGGCTCACTTGCAACCTCTGCCTCCTGGGTTCAAGCGATTCTCCTGCCTCAGCCTCCTGAGTAGCTGGGATTATAGGTGTGTGCCACCATGCCCGGCTGATTTTTGTAATTTTAGTAGAGATGGGGTTTCACCCTGTTGGTCAGGCTGGTCTTGAACTCCTGAACTCATGATTGTCCTGCCTTGGCCTCCCAAAGTGCCGGGCTTACAGTCATGAGCCACTGTGCCCTGTTTTTTTTTTTTTTGTTGATGGAGTTTCGCCCTTGTTGCCCAGCCTGGAGTACAGTGGCACAATCTCAGCTCTTTGTAACCTCCATTTCCCAGGTTCAAGTGATTCTCCTGTCTCAGCCTATTGAGTAGCTGGGATTACATCCAGGCCTGGCTCAGTTTTTTGTATTTTTAGTAGAGACAGGGTTTCACCATGTTGGTCAGGCTGTTCTCAAACTCCTGACTTCAGGTGATCCACCTGCCTTGGCCTCCCAAACTGCTGGGATTACAGGTGTGAGTCACTGTGCCTGGACTTCCTCTTAGTTTAAGAATAAATAATAAGTATTGGGAATAATAGCTTCTTTAAAGATTAATTTACTCTGAAGCCTCCTTACCTTTTTGATAATAATTCTATTGTTAAGTCTGAAATATCTATCACCTGTCATAAAAGGATAGATACATTCTGTATTCATAGCTCTTACACTTTGGCCCAGTTATGTGCTCTGGATTGCTCAGGCATGTCTGGACAAGACCAGGCAGGTCTCAGTTCATAGCTCATGTCCCTTCCTTGTTCGGAAATGTTATCGTTTCTTTAAGTCTTTCTCAGGTAGCTTCCTCTTTTCCTTTGTTCTCCACTGCCTACTTAGGAAAGTTTTAAATTGTTATCTAGTTGGGTTTTAGCTTAAATTGTGAGTTTCAGCTCCAGCCAATGGATGTGGGACACAGCAGTAAGGACCCAATGAGAAAGGGATAAATATCGCTGTCTTTCCTTTGTTCTTTGCACTCTTGTGGCAAGACTGCTGGTGAATAGTGCCCTTTCTGCAGAAAGTAAAGTTGCCTTGCTGAGAAAACTCTTTGAATGCTAGTTCTTCCTTGTGACACCAGAGAATAAGCACTTACTTCTAACAATTTTTGGTGGCCCATACGGGGCACCATTCCACTCCAGGGAGGTCTATGATCTGCTCTCACGAGGATGCATGCCCTGCTTCCTTGTTGTGGCAGCCTCAGAGGTCGAAAGCTGGGACCCACCTGGTGTGAGGAATAAAGCCAGACTCTCAGCAACGTGGTGGAAAAAGGCTTGCAACACCGGGCAACCAGGCAACTCTGTGCACAGACCAAGGTAGGAAATGTTACAAGGGAGTGACAAAATATTTCCTTGGTGTTCAGGATTCTGGAGGTTGAATGTGTGTGTAAATGATCAGAGGCACTACTGCTTGTGGTGCTTCCTGTGTGATTGGTGATAAGCCCTACTGCTGGGTGGAGTGAGTAGGTGCTCTCTGTGGTTCCATGGTTACCTCATACGGCTAATGGTGACCCTCTTGTAGGGATTCTGACGTTGGGGGTTTATACAGTTCCGCCAATGCTAAAAGAACCTAATTTCCCTCAAGAGAAGGGGCCAGAGAGGATAAAGTGAAAGGAATAGAGTGGAAGAGACCTTGCGGGGACAGGGGTGGGGAAGTGCTTAGGAAACCCTTCCGGGGCAGAGAAAGGCAGGAAACACCTCAAGCGTGCAAAGCTAAGCCTTGAGCAAGCCAGAAAAGGGTTAGGCAAGAACTCTCTAGGTCAACAGGTTGAGCCTAACTGGTACTCAGTATGGGGAATGTTCCTAGTAAAACAGGGACCGGAAGTAAAATGGAGACAAGGAAAGATGAGGGTGATCAAATCCCCTCTGACTGTCCTTTAGGGCATATGTTAAAGCATTGGAAGGACAATGAAAGGACTAAACATAAGAAAAAGCGATACATGATAAAGTATTGCTGTTTTATTTGGACCAAGTGAAGGAATAAAAGCTTTTGGGTCAAGGGGGAACTTTCTGGAAATGCTAGCATAGGAAAAGGTCAACACGGGTACTTCAACTGTAGTATTGGGATGCGAGATTAAAATAATTCACCAAGACAAAAGTATGCCAAATTGCAGGGTCTTTATTGCCGGCGACCACGGAGGACTCACGTCTCTCAAACCTGCGGCCCCGAGGGGAGAGTGTCAAGGCTTTTTATACCCGAAAGACCACCTTGGGAGTGGGGCTGAGGAGCGGGGAGGCGGATCAACGGGCTTCAGACATTCCGAGGGCTGGTGGATTCTGTAAATCACCTCCTGGGCAGGGACAGGGGTGGGGGCCTCCGGACATTCCGAGGGCTGGGGGCTTATTGTCACTTTAATTGCTACATAAATGATTCACAAAAGTCAAGACAAATGTTAGTTTACACATGGTTTGGGTACCGGTGGAAATTACAGATCTTAGTTCACAGGGGCCAAGATGAGATTAGCTTGGGCTGTGCATTCTGATAAGCAAAGGCCAGCAATTCTGTCAGTTACTGATGAGAAAGGTAAACAACTTCACCTGGTGGACATTATCCAGAGCAGACTAGCAGTCTTATTTACAGAAACCAAGTCAGCAGTTATTGCAAAGAGAATGGGGCAGTTATTACAACTCATTTTGGAGACACAGCTTTGTCTTATAAAATGGCATTGCTCAGGTTCTGGCTCCAGGCCAGCTATAGCACACAACCATTTCGGGTAGCTGTGTTCAGAGTTTCGGTAAGCAACTGAAAATTACTGTTTAACTACATCCTGATACTGCCTGCCAGTTCAATAGAAGATGAGGAAACCACCACCAGAAAGGAGAAACGAGGTGACTCAAGGTCACAAGCCTTTTGGCCACTGAGGACTAGGTGGCAAACACCTGGCAACTCAAGAGTCTTGAGCTGCCAAGCCAATCAGGTAAAAAGGATCAAAAAACCCACCATTTGGAAGGAGGATTGAAAATATACACCTTCCATTGGACAAAAAATCTGGCAAAAGGGGAAATTACTTGGGGATATAAGCCCAGGCAGCCCTGACCAACAACGGCAGGTCCCCTTCCGTGCTGTGGAAGCTTTATCTTTGCTTGCTCAGTCAACTGCATTGCTGCTCACTCTCTTGGTTTGCAAACACTTGTTTGGAGCTGTAACAGTCACCGTGGGGTTAAGGCTGTCTGCGCGATTCCTCAAGCAAGGGAAGCCTAGAAGCTGAGCCCCAAGCCCAAGCTGGGCAGGAAAAAAGGCCCTTCTCAGGGCCATCCTTGGACCCAGCAACTGTATTGTTGGCAACAGACTTGGTGAGCCAGCAAGGAGCACCATTCGATCTCCTGCACGGTGAGTAACTTCGGACCTCTTTCGCTTGCCATTCTTTTTATATTCTATAGAACATCCTGGAGGTAAAATACCAGACACCTGTTGGCCAGTTAAAAGCAATTAGTGTGGCTGCCACACTAAAGACATGGGTGTGAGGCTCTCTGGGAAGGCGTCTCTAACAAGCCCCAGCCTTTTGAGGTTGGGAGCGTTGGTTTGCCTGGAAGCAGTTCCTGCTCTTATCTCCTTCTGGGTATTGAAGCCAAGGGTAGGCTGGGGACAACAAGCAGCAGTTCTGGACTCCTGGTCTAATCCAGTTGAGACCAAGGCCCTGTTTGAAATCCCCAAAGCAAAGCTACCCATGCGAAGCCACCCTAACCTCCTGGGTCCCTCTATCTTCTTAGAAGCCTTCTTCTCCATTCTCTCTCACAAGGTTCTTCCTACATACCAAGCCAGAGTCCTCCTCTATAGGTCCCTAAGATTTTTGAGGTGGCAACCTCAGATCCCCTGTTCTTGGTGTCCTCCAGCCTTTAAGAAAAGAAATACTGGCCGGGCACGGTGGCTCAAGCAAGTGATCCCAGCACTTTGGGAGGCCAAGGAGGGTGGATCACGAGGTCGAGAGATCGAGACCATCCTTGTCAACAAGGTGAAACCCCGTCTCTACTAAATACAAAAAAAATTAGCTGGGCATGGTGGCGCGTGCCTGTAATCCCAGCTACTCAGGAGGCTGAGGCAGGAGAATTGCCTGAACCCAGGAGGCGGAGGTTGCGGTGAGCCGAGATCACGCCATTGCACTCCAGTCTGGGTAACGAGAGCGAAACTCCGTCTCAAAAAAAAAAAAAAAAAAAAAAAAAAAGAAATACTGAGCTGGGCACAGTGGCTCACGCACGTTGGGAGGCTGGGGGAGGTGGATCTGAAGGTCAGGGGTTCGAGACCATCCTGGCAAACATGGCGAAACCCCGTCTCTACTTAAAAATACAAAAATCAGCTGGGCATGGTGGCGCATGCCTGTAATCTCAGCTACTTTGGAGGCTGAGGCAGGAGAATCACTTCAACCCAGGAGGTGGAGGTTGCGGTGAGCTGAGGGTACACCATTGCACTCCAGCTCCAGCGTGAGTGACAGAGCGAGACGCCGTCTCAAAAAAAAAAAGGAAAGAAATACTGACCAGGGGTATTTTACGGGACCTGTCTCTCACCTTGGCCCTTGGTCTTCAAACCAGAATGTGTTTCCTAGGAAGACAGAGGGAGTGATGTGGATCCCAGAGGCAGTGGGCCATTTTGCCTTCTCCTCCCCAGAAAGCCCAAGCTGGGCATGGAGAAAGGCCTTCTCAGGGTCATCCTTGGACCCCGCAACCCTATTTCTGGCAACACAAGGAACTGATCCTCAAGCCTGCTGTTGTCTGGCCAAACTTTGGGTTGGATGAGGAGTGGGTCTGTTAGCTTCTAATAATGTATGTTAACAGCAAAAGCCCTGTCTCACAAGAAGAAATAGTCTATGCTCTATGCTGGAGATGAGGGCCTGTTCTTTACCCTTTAAAGGATGTCGGAAAAGAAGCAGAGAAAGGCAAAAAGTCAGAGGTTAACTCATTTGAAAAGGGTGAGGTTTTTACTCATGAGCAACCTGCAAGTAAATGGGACCCCCTAGACCATCTTCCCTGATTTCTTAATCCTAACCCACCTACTCCTCCCCAGGTGGCCACTGTTGTCCCAGATCCAGAACCAGAACTCCCTACCCCTGTCATTCCTCCCCCGTATAACCCGGACTCTTGGGAACTGTCACCTCAGGAGCCTGATCATTGCGGGCCTGAGTGTCCTTCTTTGAAGAAGGGACTCCTGCAGGAAATAGAACAATGTAAAAGAGATATTCAAAGTCTCTTACCTCTAGGGAATCAGCTTAAAGCTTTTTCCATAAAGAAGGTGCCTCAGGGAAGAGGTGCAGTTGGCTTTGTGAATGCTCCCTTAACTGCTTCCGAGGTCCGAGGTCTAAAGAAAGAACTTAAGCTGCTATTAGATGATCCTGATGGAGTGATAGAACAAATTGACCAATGTTTAGGCCCCAGTTATATACTTGGACAGAATTAATGTCCATCGTAGGTATTCTCTGTTCAAAGGAAGAGCGGAATATGACCCACAGAGCTGCTATGGCAGCCTGAGAGCATGAACACTCTTTCAGCCAAAATGGCCCGGCAGTGGACTCTAAATGTCCAGCTCAGGACCTGCAGCGGGATAATAATATTGCAGCCCACTGGGACAACATGAAAGATTTAAGAGAAATGATAATTAAAGGAATTGAGGAGTCAGTGCCCTGACCTCAAAATCTTTCTAAAGCTTTTGATATACAACAAGAAAAAGATGAAGGATCTATGAAATTTTTAGACAGAGTGAGAGAACAAATGAGAAAATACACTGATGAGGCCCAGAATGCCCCCCTGGACAAGGAATGTTAAAATTGTTACTAATAGTTGGCCAGATATTGCAAGGAAATTGCAAAAGCCAGAGAACTGGAAAAATTGGCCCATAGAAGAACTCTTAGGAGAAGCCCAGAAAGTCTATGTCGGAAGAGATGAAGAAAGGCAAAAGCTGAAGGCAAAAATCTTTGGTCGAAGTGGACAAATGATACTAGGGGCTACATTTAGACCCATGCCTGCAAAGTTTTCTAAAGGTGGCGAAAGAGGAAGGTCCTGGAATTGAGGAATGCAAAAGGAGGGAGGGCAAAGCCAGTATTTTAGAGGAGAAAGTCAAAGTAAGTGCTGCAAAGGCTGTGGCTGTGAAAGAAGGGAAGAAAGACAGACAGAGAGGCTCTGTGCTTGGGAGTGAAGGAGGACAGGACAGATGTTACAGATGTGAAAAGCCAGGCCATTTCAAGAGGGAATGTCCTGACTTAGAGAATGAGAGGAAGCTCTTCCACTCATGCCTACTTGTGAGGAAGAAGAGTAGGGGGGTTGGGACTCTATCTTTTCTAATTTGAGTCCCACCAGCAGCCAGTGATAAATTGAGAGGTGGGACCCAAACGTGAATTAGTCACCTTTTTCATTGACACAGGAGCGGCTCACTCTTCTGTTTGTTTCCCCCCAGCTGATTTAACTAGTTCTCCAGCGCAATTGCTAGTCTCTGGGGTAAAAGGGAAAGCATTTAAAGGAAATGTTTTAGAAAACACAGAGATGAAATACAAAGACCAGTCAACTTGCATTCAACTTTTATTTAATTCCTGAAGCAGGAACTAATCTGTTCGGAAGAGATTTAATGTCAAAGCTTGGCATACGTCTACAAGCTAGCACAAAAGGTTTGCTCCCTCCCTCCCTCCCTCCCTCCTTCCCTCTTTCCCTCCTTCACTCCCTCACTCCCTCCCTTCTTCCTTCCTTCCTTCTTTCTTTCTTGACAGAGTTGCACCCTGGTTGCCCAGACTGGAGTGCAGTGGCCTGCTCTCGGCTCACGTCAACCTCTGCCTCCCAGGTTCAAACGATTCTCCTGCCTTAGCTTTCTGAGTAGCCTGGACTATAGGCATGGGCCACCAAGCCTGGCTACTTTTGATTTTTTTAGTAGAGACAGGGTATCTCCATGTTAGTCAGGCTGGTCTTGAACTCCCGACCTCCAGTGATCCACCTGCCTTTGCCTCCCAAAGTGCTGGGATTACAGACGTGAGCCACTGTACCTGGCCATGGTTTTCTAACCTCTCTAAATTTACTGACTGCAGTAGATGAAAGTTCATTCATCCTGATGTCTAGTCAAAAGACGGAAATTGGAACCATAATTCATAGCCTATAGTAAACTTTCAGTAGTTGATGGTTATTTCAGTTCGTGCCATCTGTCACTGCCCTTCTCCTGTAGCTCTGCGAGCCTCTGCCTCTGGGAACAAGAAATCAAGTCTGCTGGGTTCCAAGAGTGGGTTAGTTTTGGGTTTCACTTAATCTGAGAGGCCGTTCTGCAATTGGAGTACTTGCAGGGGCCAAACTGATATAAATCTGCTTAGGAGGCCGGATTCAGAGGCTGCAGGATGGAGCTGGGTGCCAGAGGAAAGCTGCTGCCATCGCTACTGCTGCTGCTGCTGCGGTCGACGTGTTGCACCTGTGCAGAGACAGATGGCCGGAACAGCTACAGGCCGGTCATCCAAGTGACCAACGGGGGTCCCTGGGGCGACTGGGCCTGGCCTGAGATGTGTCCTGACGGATTCCTCGCCCGCGGGTTCTCGCTCAAGGTTGGGGCTCAGGCCTAGGTCCTGGAGAGGGCGGAGATGCTTGGGACCACAGAGTCAAGGATGGCAATTCCATGACTCGTCCTTGCTCCTCTTCTCGATACTCAGGTGGAGCCTTTCCAAGGTCGTGGCGACGACACTGCACTGAATGGGATCAGGCTGCACTGCGCACTCAGGAACGCCCTAGGAAATGCGCACGCGATAGAGTCCAAGTCTGGAAGGTGGGGCACAGGGGCCACGGATCCCCCGGGGTGATGGTATGTCCCTTACCTTCTATGACATACTCCATCACGACAGGCAGGCTGGCTCCTCCAGAGCTACGGGGCAGTATAGGCCAGTATAGACCGGGGCTGGGGGTGGAGGTCAGGGAGCTAGACCCAGCTTACCAGGTCGTGTAGACAGCACTTGGCTTGGAAAGTCCCAAGAGGTGATCGGCCTGTTGGTGAACGGGGGAGCACGCAGAGCCAGCGCATCTCCGTTTCCCTTGTAGGTGGGGCGAGTGGAGTGAGCCATTGTGGTGTCCTGGCAGCAGCTTCCTGGTGGCTTTCTCGCTTCGCGTTGAACCACCTATCGGGAGAGGTGATGACACAGCAGCGAACAACGTGCGCTTCCGCTGTTCAGACGGCAAGGAACTGGAGGGGCCTGGGCTGAGCTGGGGAGACTTTGGAGACTGGAGTCCCCCTTGCGCCAAGGGTGTGTGCGGCCTGCAGACCAAGATCGAGGGGCCTTTAGGCTCCGGCGATGACACTGCGCTGAACGATGTGCTCTTTTTCTGCTGCCGCAGTTGAAAGGCGCAGCGCAGCTCTCTTCTGGGCCGGGAGGCTAGTCCCACCTCCTGCTATTAAAGCTTCTCCATGTTGACTTTGGTCTCATCTGTTTTAGGGATGGGGAACTGCGTCTTCTTTCCCCCTCCTAACCTAGCATTGGGCGAGGCATACATTTGGGTTTGGTCTCAGGGGTCCACGGTAGACTGCTGAAAGTTAAGGACTGGTAGTCCAGAAAAACGCACTTAAACACATAATTATCACATAAGTGATGGAAGTCTGGCTTTTTCTCTTTTCTTCTTTTCTTTTTTTTAGAGGAGTTTTGCTCTGTCGCTCAGGCTGGAGTGCAGTGGCATGATCTTGGCTCACTGCAACCTCCCCCTCCTGGGTTCAAGTGATTCTCCTGCTTCAGCCTCCTGAGTAGCTGGGACTATAGGTGCCCACCACTATGCCCGGTTAATTTTTGTATTTTTAGTAGAGATGAGGTTTCCCCATGTTGGCCAGTCTGGTCTCAAACTCCTGACCTGAGGTGTTCTGCCCTCCTCAGCCTCCCAAAGAGCTGGGATTACAGATGTGAGCCACCACATCTGGCCACCTAAAAATCTTACTAAGTTCAAGCTCTGGGTGCCTCTGGGATTCAGGGAGGACCCACCTGCTTCTAAATTCTCTATCTTATCCCAGGGAACTTTGTCTTGATCTGGATACATGACCTCTCTCGATCATATGTGTTTGTCAGGTTTATCCTTTCACATTTTCTTTTCCTTTTTCTTCTTTTTTTTTTTGAGACAAAGTTTGGCTCTTGTTTCCCCTGCTGGAGTGCAATGGCATGATCTGGGGCTCATCGCAACCTCTGTCTCCCAGGTTCAAGCAATTCTCCTGCCTCAGCCTCTGGAGTAGCTGGGATTACAGGCATGGGTTACCATGCCCAGATAATTTTGTATTTTTAGTAGAGGTTTCTCCATGTTGGTCAGGCTGCTCGCCAACTCTCGACCTCAGGTGATCTGCCCGCTTCAGCCTCCCAAAGTGCTGGGATGACAGGTGTGAGCCACTGCACCTGGCCACCTATAAATCTTATTAAGTTTAAGCACCAGGTGCCTCTGGGATCCAGGGGGCACCCGCTTCTAAATTCTCTATCTCATCCGCAGGGAACTTTGTCTTGATCTGGATACATGACCTCTCTCAATCATATACGTTCCTCAGGATTTATCCTTTCCCATTATTTTCTTTTCTTATCTTTCTTTCTTTTTTTAAATTGAGACCGAGTTTCACTTTTGTTGCCCAGGCTGGACTGCAACGGCATGATTTCGGGTCATGGCAACCTCCGCCTCCGAAGTTCAAGCAATTCTCCTGCCTCAGCCTCCTGAGTAGCTGGGATTACAGGCATGCGCCACCACACCCAGATAATTTTGTATTTTTAGTAGAGACAGGGTTTCTCTATGTTGGTCAGGCTACTCGCGTACTCTCAACCTCAGATGATCCACCCGCCTTGGCCTCCCAAAATGTTAGGATTACAGGTGTGAGTCACTGCACCTGGCTGTGGTTTAATTTTCAGAACTCCAGACTGGCTCTTCAATCCTTCAATCATTCATTGCGCCAACCTTTATTAAGTACTTCTGAATGCACTAGGCTTGGAGACTACAACGGTGTCTTCACAGAACTCAGGGTCCACTGGGGGAGAATTTATCCTCTGTCTCCCCACTGGAATTGTGAGCTCTGATGACAGGGGTCTTGTTTTCCTTGGTTGCCTACAGCACTTGGAATATTGCTTCAGCCAAAACACATTATTGCTAAATAAATGGGTATTGAATAAACAAAGGAGTGTATATGAGGGGTAGGTAAATCAGGGGTTGTGGCCCCCTAACACATTTAGCTAGGCTTTTTTAGGCCAGGCACGGTGGCTCATGACTGTAATCCCAGCATTTTGGGAGGCAGAGGTTGGCAGATGACCTGAGGTCAGGAGCTCCAGAGCAGCCAGGCCAGCATGGCGAAACTCCGTCCATACTAAAAACATACAAATTACCCGGGTGTGGTGGCACACATCTGTAATCCCAGCTACTCAGGAGTCAGGAAAATTGCTTGAACCTGGGAATCAGAGGTTGCAGTGAGCCCAGATGGTGCCACTGCACTCCAGCCTGGGCAACAGACTGAGACTTCCTCTCAACACAAGCAAACAAACCAAAAAGACACTTAGCCAGCTTTTTTTGCTTTTTGTTTTGCAAATTAGGAGTCCATCTGGTGGTCACAGGGGGAAAGGCATTCTGGGAAAGGATACCAGGATACAGAAAGCAATGGAAGAAACAGCATGATCTCTTCTTAGAGGTTCTTAGTTTCCTGTCCCCAAACTTCTTAGAATTATTCCTGTTGGGTCGGGTGTGGTGGCTCACGCCTGTAATCCCAGTGCTTTGGGAGTCCGTGGTGGGCAGATCACTAGGTCAAGAGATTGAGACCAGCCTGGCCAGCATGGTGAAACCCTGTCTCTACTAAAAATACAAAAAATTAGCTGGGTGTGGTGGCAGGGCACCTGTAATCTCAGCTACCGGGGAGTCTGAGGCAGGAGAATCATTTGAACCTGGGAGGCAGAGGTTGCAGTGCGCCGAGATTGAAACACTGCACTCCAGCCTGGGCGACAGAGCAAGACTCCATCTCAAAAAAAAAACTAATTAGCTGGGCATGGTGGCACTCAACTGTACTCCCAGCTACTTGGGAGGCTGAGGCAGGAGAATCGCTTGAACCCAGGAGGTGGAGGTTGCAGTGAGCTGAGATAGCGCCACTGTACTCCAGCCTGGCAACAGAGCAAGACTCTGTCTCAAAAAAAAAAAAAAAAAAAAAAAAAATTCCTGTTTGTGTATATCTTCTTCTAAGGTGGGGAGGGGTGTCCTGGATTCTTAAGGTGTTAGGTAGGGCCCTGATCTCTAAGAAAACCTCTCAGAGGAGGAGACTTCTGAGCTGACAGGAGATTTCTCAGCTTCTCTAGTTGGTGGATTCTTGCCTTGTTCTCACTCTGATATCCCCTCACATCCTGGAGGAGTCTGGGTTGCTCTTGACCCATCCTGCCCCTGGTGGGACTCCCGTGACATCACTTCCATCCCTAGCCCTGGTCTCTGCTCCCACTGCTGGAATGTTTCCCAGCTTCCTTGGCTGTAAACCGAAGGCAAGTTGCCATTTTTGAGCCAGTTCTCTCATCTACAAAATAGGAAGGGTAATTCTCACCTCCTAAAAATTGTTGTGAGTGTTAAATTAAATACGTCTGCAAAGCATTAAGCATAATTCGTAGCCTATAGTAAATATTCAGTAGGTGATGGTTATTTCAATTCACCCTCTCTCACTGCCCCTCTGTAGAAAGTAGAAAAAGTTCCTCTTCAAAGCTTTCTACTCTGTTTTTTGATTTCTTTTTTTTTTTTAGATGGAGTCTCACTCTGTCTCCCAGGCTGGAATGCAGGGGAGAGATCTTGGCTCACTTGCAACCTCTGCCTCCTGGGTTCAAGCGATTCTCCTGCCTCAGCCTCCTGAGTAGCTGGGATTATAGGTGTGTGCCACCATGCCCGGCTGATTTTTGTAATTTTAGTAGAGATGGGGTTTCACCCTGTTGGTCAGGCTGGTCTTGAACTCCTGAACTCATGATTGTCCTGCCTTGGCCTCCCAAAGTGCCGGGCTTACAGTCATGAGCCACTGTGCCCTGTTTTTTTTTTTTTTGTTGATGGAGTTTCGCCCTTGTTGCCCAGCCTGGAGTACAGTGGCACAATCTCAGCTCTTTGTAACCTCCATTTCCCAGGTTCAAGTGATTCTCCTGTCTCAGCCTATTGAGTAGCTGGGATTACATCCAGGCCTGGCTCAGTTTTTTGTATTTTTAGTAGAGACAGGGTTTCACCATGTTGGTCAGGCTGTTCTCAAACTCCTGACTTCAGGTGATCCACCTGCCTTGGCCTCCCAAACTGCTGGGATTACAGGTGTGAGTCACTGTGCCTGGACTTCCTCTTAGTTTAAGAATAAATAATAAGTATTGGGAATAATAGCTTCTTTAAAGATTAATTTACTCTGAAGCCTCCTTACCTTTTTGATAATAATTCTATTGTTAAGTCTGAAATATCTATCACCTGTCATAAAAGGATAGATACATTCTGTATTCATAGCTCTTACACTTTGGCCCAGTTATGTGCTCTGGATTGCTCAGGCATGTCTGGACAAGACCAGGCAGGTCTCAGTTCATAGCTCATGTCCCTTCCTTGTTCGGAAATGTTATCGTTTCTTTAAGTCTTTCTCAGGTAGCTTCCTCTTTTCCTTTGTTCTCCACTGCCTACTTAGGAAAGTTTTAAATTGTTATCTAGTTGGGTTTTAGCTTAAATTGTGAGTTTCAGCTCCAGCCAATGGATGTGGGACACAGCAGTAAGGACCCAATGAGAAAGGGATAAATATCGCTGTCTTTCCTTTGTTCTTTGCACTCTTGTGGCAAGACTGCTGGTGAATAGTGCCCTTTCTGCAGAAAGTAAAGTTGCCTTGCTGAGAAAACTCTTTGAATGCTAGTTCTTCCTTGTGACACCAGAGAATAAGCACTTACTTCTAACAATTTTTGGTGGCCCATACGGGGCACCATTCCACTCCAGGGAGGTCTATGATCTGCTCTCACGAGGATGCATGCCCTGCTTCCTTGTTGTGGCAGCCTCAGAGGTCGAAAGCTGGGACCCACCTGGTGTGAGGAATAAAGCCGTACTCTCAGCAACGTGGCGGAAAAAGGCTTGCAACACCGGGCAACCAGGCAATTCTGTGCACAGACCAAGGTAGGAAATGTTACAAGGGAGTGACAAAATATTTCCTTGGTGTTCAGGATTCTGGAGGTTGAATGTGTGTGTAAATGATCAGAGGTACTACTGCTTGTGGTGCTTCCTGTGTGATTGGTGATAAGCCCTACTGCTGGGTGGAGTGAGTAGGTGCTCTCTGTGGTTCCATGGTTACCTCATACGGCTAATGGTGACCTTCTTGTAGGGATTCTGACGTTGGGGGTTTATACAGTTCCGCCAATGCTAAAAGAACCTAATTTCCCTCAAGAGAAGCGGCCAGAGAGGATAAAGTGAAAGGAATAGAGTGGAAGAGACCTTGCGGGGACAGGGGTGGGGAAGTGCTTAGGAAATCCTTCCGGGGCAGAGAAAGGCAGGAAACACCTCAAGCGTGCAAAGCTAAGCCTTGAGCAAGCCAGAAAAGGGTTAGGCAAGAACTCTCTAGGTCAACAGGTTGAGCCTAACTGGTACTCAGTATGGGGAATGTTCCTAGTAAAACAGGGACCGGAAGTAAAATGGAGACAAGGAAAGATGAGGGTGATCAAATCCCCTCTGACTGTCCTTTAGGGCATATGTTAAAGCATTGGAAGGACAATGAAAGGACTAAACATAAGAAAAAGCGATACATGATAAAGTATTGCTGTTTTATTTGGACCAAGTGAGGGAATAAAAGCTTTTGGGTCAAGGGGGAACTTTCTGGAAATGCTAGCATAGGAAAAGGTCAACACGGGTACTTCAACTGTAGTATTGGGATGCGAGATTAAAATAATTCACCAAGACAAAAGTATGCCAAATTGCAGGGTCTTTATTGCCGGCGACCACGGAGGACTCACGTCTCTCAAACCTGCGGCCCCGAGGGGAGAGTGTCAAGACTTTTTATACCCGAAAGACCACCTTGGGAGTGGGGTTGAGGAGCGGGGAGGGGGATCAACGGGCTTCAGACATTCCGAGGGCTGGTGGATTCTGTTAATCACCTCCTGGGCAGGGACAGGGGTGGGGGCCTCCGGACATTCCGAGGGCTGGGGGCTTATTGTCACTTTAATTGCTACATAAATGATTCACAAAAGTCAAGACAAATGTTAGTTTACACATGGTTTGGGTACCGGTGGAAATTACAGATCTTAGTTCACAGGGGCCAAGATGAGATTAGCTTGGGCTGTGCATTCTGATAAGCAAAGGCCAGCAATTCTGTCAGTTACTGATGAGAAAGGTAAACAACTTCACCTGGTGGACATTATCCAGAGCAGACTAGCAGTCTTATTTACAGAAACCAAGTCAGCAGTTATTGCAAAGAGAATGGGGCAGTTATTACAACTCATTTTGGAGACACAGCTTTGTCTTATAAAATGGCATTGCTCAGGTTCTGGCTCCAGGCCAGCTATAGCACACAACCATTTCGGGTAGCTGTGTTCAGAGTTTCGGTAAGCAACTGAAAATTACTGTTTAACTACATCCTGATACTGCCTGCCAGTTCAATAGAAGATGAGGAAACCACCACCAGAAAGGAGAAACGAGGTGACTCAAGGTCACAAGCCTTTTGGCCACTGAGGACTAGGTGGCAAACACCTGGCAACTCAAGAGTCTTGAGCTGCCAAGCCAATCAGGTAAAAAGGATCAAAAAACCCACCATTTGGAAGGAGGATTGAAAATATACACCTTCCATTGGACAAAAAATCTGGCAAAAGGGGAAATTACTTGGGGATATAAGCCCAGGCAGCCCTGACCAACAACGGCAGGTCCCCTTCCGTGCTGTGGAAGCTTTATCTTTGCTTGCTCAGTCAACTGCATTGCTGCTCACTCTCTTGGTTTGCAAACACTTGTTTGGAGCTGTAACAGTCACCGTGGGGTTAAGGCTGTCTGCGCGATTCCTCAAGCAAGGGAAGCCTAGAAGCTGAGCCCCAAGCCCAAGCTGGGCAGGAAAAAAGGCCCTTCTCAGGGCCATCCTTGGACCCAGCAACTGTATTGTTGGCAACAGACTTGGTGAGCCAGCAAGGAGCACCATTCGATCTCCTGCACGGTGAGTAACTTCGGACCTCTTTCGCTTGCCATTCTTTTTATATTCTATAGAACATCCTGGAGGTAAAATACCAGACACCTGTTGGCCAGTTAAAAGCAATTAGTGTGGCTGCCACACTAAAGACATGGGTGTGAGGCTCTCTGGGAAGGCGTCTCTAACAAGCCCCAGCCTTTTGAGGTTGGGAGCGTTGGTTTGCCTGGAAGCAGTTCCTGCTCTTATCTCCTTCTGGGTATTGAAGCCAAGGGTAGGCTGGGGACAACAAGCAGCAGTTCTGGACTCCTGGTCTAATCCAGTTGAGACCAAGGCCCTGTTTGAAATCCCCAAAGCAAAGCTACCCATGCGAAGCCACCCTAACCTCCTGGGTCCCTCTATCTTCTTAGAAGCCTTCTTCTCCATTCTCTCTCACAAGGTTCTTCCTACATACCAAGCCAGAGTCCTCCTCTATAGGTCCCTAAGATTTTTGAGGTGGCAACCTCAGATCCCCTGTTCTTGGTGTCCTCCAGCCTTTAAGAAAAGAAATACTGGCCGGGCACGGTGGCTCAAGCAAGTGATCCCAGCACTTTGGGAGGCCAAGGAGGGTGGATCACGAGGTCGAGAGATCGAGACCATCCTTGTCAACAAGGTGAAACCCCGTCTCTACTAAATACAAAAAAAATTAGCTGGGCATGGTGGCGCGTGCCTGTAATCCCAGCTACTCAGGAGGCTGAGGCAGGAGAATTGCCTGAACCCAGGAGGCGGAGGTTGCGGTGAGCCGAGATCACGCCATTGCACTCCAGTCTGGGTAACGAGAGCGAAACTCCGTCTCAAAAAAAAAAAAAAAAAAAAAAAAAAGAAATACTGAGCTGGGCACAGTGGCTCACGCACGTTGGGAGGCTGGGGGAGGTGGATCTGAAGGTCAGGGGTTCGAGACCATCCTGGCAAACATGGCGAAACCCCGTCTCTACTTAAAAATACAAAAATCAGCTGGGCATGGTGGCGCATGCCTGTAATCTCAGCTACTTTGGAGGCTGAGGCAGGAGAATCACTTCAACCCAGGAGGTGGAGGTTGCGGTGAGCTGAGGGTACACCATTGCACTCCAGCTCCAGCGTGAGTGACAGAGCGAGACGCCGTCTCAAAAAAAAAAAGGAAAGAAATACTGACCAGGGGTATTTTACGGGACCTGTCTCTCACCTTGGCCCTTGGTCTTCAAACCAGAATGTGTTTCCTAGGAAGACAGAGGGAGTGATGTGGATCCCAGAGGCAGTGGGCCATTTTGCCTTCTCCTCCCCAGAAAGCCCAAGCTGGGCATGGAGAAAGGCCTTCTCAGGGTCATCCTTGGACCCCGCAACCCTATTTCTGGCAACACAAGGAACTGATCCTCAAGCCTGCTGTTGTCTGGCCAAACTTTGGGTTGGATGAGGAGTGGGTCTGTTAGCTTCTAATAATGTATGTTAACAGCAAAAGCCCTGTCTCACAAGAAGAAATAGTCTATGCTCTATGCTGGAGATGAGGGCCTGTTCTTTACCCTTTAAAGGATGTCGGAAAAGAAGCAGAGAAAAGCAAAAAGTCAGAGGTTAACTCATTTGAAAAGGGTGAGGTTTTTACTCATGAGCAACCTGCAAGTAAATGGGACCCCCTAGACCATCTTCCCTGATTTCTTTATCCTAACCCACCTACTCCTCCCCAGGTGGCCACTGTTGTCCCAGATCCAGAACCAGAACTCCCTACCCCTGTCATTCCTCCCCCGTATAACCCGGACTCTTGGGAGCTGTCACCTCAGGAGCCTGATCATTGCGGGCCTGAGTGTCCTTCTTTGAAGAAGGGACTCCTGCAGGAAATAGAACAATGTAAAAGAGATATTCAAAGTCTCTTACCTCTAGGGAATCAGCTTAAAGCTTTTTCCATAAAGAAGGTGCCTCAGGGAAGAGGTGCAGTTGGCTTTGTGAATGCTCCCTTAACTGCTTCCGAGGTCCGAGGTCTAAAGAAAGAACTTAAGCTGCTATTAGATGATCCTGATGGAGTGATAGAACAAATTGACCAATGTTTAGGCCCCAGTTATATACTTGGACAGAATTAATGTCCATCGTAGGTATTCTCTGTTCAAAGGAAGAGCGGAATATGACCCACAGAGCTGCTATGGCAGCCTGAGAGCATGAACACTCTTTCAGCCAAAATGGCCCGGCAGTGGACTCTAAATGTCCAGCTCAGGACCTGCAGCGGGATAATAATATTGCAGCCCACTGGGACAACATGAAAGATTTAAGAGAAATGATAATTAAAGGAATTGAGGAGTCAGTGCCCTGACCTCAAAATCTTTCTAAAGCTTTTGATATACAACAAGAAAAAGATGAAGGATCTATGAAATTTTTAGACAGAGTGAGAGAACAAATGAGAAAATACACTGATGAGGCCCAGAATGCCCCCCTGGACAAGGAATGTTAAAATTGTTACTAATAGTTGGCCAGATATTGCAAGGAAATTGCAAAAGCCAGAGAACTGGAAAAATTGGCCCATAGAAGAACTCTTAGGAGAAGCCCAGAAAGTCTATGTCGGAAGAGATGAAGAAAGGCAAAAGCTGAAGGCAAAAATCTTTGGTCGAAGTGGACAAATGATACTAGGGGCTACATTTAGACCCATGCCTGCAAAGTTTTCTAAAGGTGGCGAAAGAGGAAGCTCCTGGAATTGAGGAATGCAAAAGGAGGGAGGGCAAAGCCAGTATTTTAGAGGAGAAAGTCAAAGTAAGTGCTGCAAAGGCTGTGGCTGTGAAAGAAGGGAAGAAAGACAGACAGAGAGGCTCTGTGCTTGGGAGTGAAGGAGGACAGGACAGATGTTACAGATGTGAAAAGCCAGGCCATTTCAAGAGGGAATGTCCTGACTTAGAGAATGAGAGGAAGCTCTTCCACTCATGCCTACTTGTGAGGAAGAAGAGTAGGGGGGTTGGGACTCTATCTTTTCTAATTTGAGTCCCACCAGCAGCCAGTGATAAATTGAGAGGTGGGACCCAAACGTGAATTAGTCACCTTTTTCATTGACACAGGAGCGGCTCACTCTTCTGTTTGTTTCCCCCCAGCTGATTTAACTAGTTCTCCAGCGCAATTGCTAGTCTCTGGGGTAAAAGGGAAAGCATTTAAAGGAAATGTTTTAGAAAACACAGAGATGAAATACAAAGACCAGTCAACTTGCATTCAACTTTTATTTAATTCCTGAAGCAGGAACTAATCTGTTCGGAAGAGATTTAATGTCAAAGCTTGGCATACGTCTACAAGCTAGCACAAAAGGTTTGCTCCCTCCCTCCCTCCCTCCCTCCTTCCCTCTTTCCCTCCTTCCCTCCCTCACTCCCTCCCTTCTTCCTTCCTTCCTTCTTTCTTTCTTGACAGAGTTGCACCCTGGTTGCCCAGACTGGAGTGCAGTGGCCTGCTCTCGGCTCACGTCAACCTCTGCCTCCCAGGTTCAAACGATTCTCCTGCCTTAGCTTTCTGAGTAGCCTGGACTATAGGCATGGGCCACCAAGCCTGGCTACTTTTGATTTTTTTAGTAGAGACAGGGTATCTCCATGTTAGTCAGGCTGGTCTCGAACTCCCGACCTCCAGTGATCCACCTGCCTTTGCCTCCCAAAGTGCTGGGATTACAGGCGTGAGCCACTGTACCTGGCCATGGTTTTCTAACCTCTCTAAATTTACTGACTGCAGTAGATGAAAGTTCATTCATCCTGATGTCTAGTCAAAAGACGGAAATTGGAACCATAATTCATAGCCTATAGTAAACTTTCAGTAGTTGATGGTTATTTCAGTTCGTGCCATCTGTCACTGCCCTTCTCCCGTAGCTCTGCGAGCCTCTGCCTCTGGGAGCAAGAAATCAAGTCTGCTGGGTTCCAAGAGTGGGTTAGTTTTGGGTTTCACTTAATCTGAGAGGCCGTTCTGCAATTGGAGTACTTGCAGGGGCCAAACTGATATAAATCTGCTTAGGAGGCCGGATTCAGAGGCTGCAGGATGGAGCTGGGCGCCAGAGGAAAGCTGCTGCCATCGCTACTGCTGCTGCTGCTGCGGTCGACGTGTTGCACCTGTGCAGAGACAGATGGCCGGAACAGCTACAGGCCGGTCATCCAAGTGACCAACGGGGGTCCCTGGGGCGACTGGGCCTGGCCTGAGATGTGTCCTGACGGATTCCTCGCCCGCGGGTTCTCGCTCAAGGTTGGGGCTCAGGCCTAGGTCCTGGAGAGGGCGGAGATGCTTGGGACCACAGAGTCAAGGATGGCAATTCCATGACTCGTCCTTGCTCCTCTTCTCGATACTCAGGTGGAGCCTTTCCAAGGTCGTGGCGACGACACTGCACTGAATGGGATCAGGCTGCACTGCGCACTCAGGAACGCCCTAGGAAATGCGCACGCGATAGAGTCCAAGTCTGGAAGGTGGGGCACAGGGGCCACGGATCCCCCGGGGTGATGGTATGTCCCTTACCTTCTATGACATACTCCATCACGACAGGCAGGCTGGCTCCTCCAGAGCTACGGGGCAGTATAGGCCAGTATAGACCGGGGCTGGGGGTGGAGGTCAGGGAGCTAGACCCAGCTTACCAGGGCGTGTAGACAGCACTTGGCTTGGAAAGTCCCAAGAGGTGATCGGCCTGTTGGTGAACGGGGGAGCACGCAGAGCCAGCGCATCTCCGTTTCCCTTGTAGGTGGGGCGAGTGGAGTGAGCCATTGTGGTGTCCTGGCAGCAGCTTCCTGGTGGCTTTCTCGCTTCGCGTTGAACCACCTATCGGGAGAGGTGATGACACAGCAGCGAACAACGTGCGCTTCCGCTGTTCAGACGGCAAGGAACTGGAGGGGCCTGGGCTGAGCTGGGGAGACTTTGGAGACTGGAGTCCCCCTTGCGCCAAGGGTGTGTGCGGCCTGCAGACCAAGATCGAGGGGCCTTTAGGCTCCGACGATGACACTGCGCTGAACGATGTGCTCTTTTTCTGCTGCCGCAGTTGAAAGGCGCAGCGCAGCTCTCTTCTGGGCCGGGAGGCTAGTCCCACCTCCTGCTATTAAAGCTTCTCCATGTTGACTTTGGTCTCATCTGTTTTAGGGATGGGGAACTGCGTCTTCTTTCCCCCTCCTAACCTAGCATTGGGCGAGGCATACATTTGGGTTTGGTCTCAGGGGTCCACGGTAGACTGCTGAAAGTTAAGGACTGGTAGTCCAGAAAAACGCACTTAAACACATAATTATCACATAAGTGATGGAAGTCTGGCTTTTTCTCTTTTCTTCTTTTCTTTTTTTTAGAGGAGTTTTGCTCTGTCGCTCAGGCTGGAGTGCAGTGGCATGATCTTGGCTCACTGCAACCTCCCCCTCCTGGGTTCAAGTGATTCTCCTGCTTCAGCCTCCTGAGTAGCTGGGACTATAGGTGCCCACCACTATGCCCGGTTAATTTTTGTATTTTTAGTAGAGATGAGGTTTCCCCATGTTGGCCAGTCTGGTCTCAAACTCCTGACCTGAGGTGTTCTGCCCTCCTCAGCCTCCCAAAGAGCTGGGATTACAGATGTGAGCCACCACATCTGGCCACCTAAAAATCTTACTAAGTTCAAGCTCTGGGTGCCTCTGGGATTCAGGGAGGACCCACCTGCTTCTAAATTCTCTATCTTATCCCAGGGAACTTTGTCTTGATCTGGATACATGACCTCTCTCGATCATATGTGTTTGTCAGGTTTATCCTTTCACATTTTCTTTTCCTTTTTCTTCTTTTTTTTTTTGAGACAAAGTTTGGCTCTTGTTTCCCCTGCTGGAGTGCAATGGCATGATCTGGGGCTCATCGCAACCTCTGTCTCCCAGGTTCAAGCAATTCTCCTGCCTCAGCCTCTGGAGTAGCTGGGATTACAGGCATGGGTTACCATGCCCAGATAATTTTGTATTTTTAGTAGAGGTTTCTCCATGTTGGTCAGGCTGCTCGCCAACTCTCGACCTCAGGTGATCTGCCCGCTTCAGCCTCCCAAAGTGCTGGGATGACAGGTGTGAGCCACTGCACCTGGCCACCTATAAATCTTATTAAGTTTAAGCACCAGGTGCCTCTGGGATCCAGGGGGCACCCGCTTCTAAATTCTCTATCTCATCCGCAGGGAACTTTGTCTTGATCTGGATACATGACCTCTCTCAATCATATACGTTCCTCAGGATTTATCCTTTCCCATTATTTTCTTTTCTTATCTTTCTTTCTTTTTTTAAATTGAGACCGAGTTTCACTTTTGTTGCCCAGGCTGGACTGCAACGGCATGATTTCGGGTCATGGCAACCTCCGCCTCCGAAGTTCAAGCAATTCTCCTGCCTCAGCCTCCTGAGTAGCTGGGATTACAGGCATGCGCCACCACACCCAGATAATTTTGTATTTTTAGTAGAGACAGGGTTTCTCTATGTTGGTCAGGCTACTCGCGTACTCTCAACCTCAGATGATCCACCCGCCTTGGCCTCCCAAAATGTTAGGATTACAGGTGTGAGTCACTGCACCTGGCTGTGGTTTAATTTTCAGAACTCCAGACTGGCTCTTCAATCCTTCAATCATTCATTGCGCCAACCTTTATTAAGTACTTCTGAATGCACTAGGCTTGGAGACTACAACGGTGTCTTCACAGAACTCAGGGTCCACTGGGGGAGAATTTATCCTCTGTCTCCCCACTGGAATTGTGAGCTCTGATGACAGGGGTCTTGTTTTCCTTGGTTGCCTACAGCACTTGGAATATTGCTTCAGCCAAAACACATTATTGCTAAATAAATGGGTATTGAATAAACAAAGGAGTGTATATGAGGGGCAGGTAAATCAGGGGTTGTGGCCCCCTAACACATTTAGCTAGGCTTTTTTAGGCCAGGCACGGTGGCTCATGACTGTAATCCCAGCATTTTGGGAGGCAGAGGTTGGCAGATGACCTGAGGTCAGGAGCTCCAGAGCAGCCAGGCCAGCATGGCGAAACTCCGTCCATACTAAAAACATACAAATTAGCCGGGTGTGGTGGCACACGTCTGTAATCCCAGCTACTCAGGAGTCAGGAAAATTGCTTGAACCTGGGAATCAGAGGTTGCAGTGAGCCCAGATGGTGCCACTGCACTCCAGCCTGGGCAACAGACTGAGACTTCTTCTCAACACAAGCAAACAAACCAAAAAGACACTTAGCCAGCTTTTTTTGCTTTTTGTTTTGCAAATTAGGAGTCCATCTGGTGGTCACAGGGGGAAAGGCATTCTGGGAAAGGATACCAGGATACAGAAAGCAATGGAAGAAACAGCATGATCTCTTCTTAGAGGTTCTTAGTTTCCTGTCCCCAAACTTCTTAGAATTATTCCTGTTGGGTCGGGTGTGGTGGCTCACGCCTGTAATCCCAGTGCTTTGGGAGTCCGTGGTGGGCAGATCACTAGGTCAAGAGATTGAGACCAGCCTGGCCAGCATGGTGAAACCCTGTCTCTACTAAAAATACAAAAAATTAGCTGGGTGTGGTGGCAGGGCACCTGTAATCTCAGCTACCGGGGAGTCTGAGGCAGGAGAATCATTTGAACCTGGGAGGCAGAGGTTGCAGTGCGCCGAGATTGAAACACTGCACTCCAGCCTGGGCGACAGAGCAAGACTCCATCTCAAAAAAAAAACTAATTAGCTGGGCATGGTGGCACTCAACTGTACTCCCAGCTACTTGGGAGGCTGAGGCAGGAGAATCGCTTGAACCCAGGAGGTGGAGGTTGCAGTGAGCTGAGATAGCGCCACTGTACTCCAGCCTGGCAACAGAGCAAGACTCTGTCTCAAAAAAAAAAAAAAAAAAAAAAAAAATTCCTGTTTGTGTATATCTTCTTCTAAGGTGGGGAGGGGTGTCCTGGATTCTTAAGGTGTTAGGTAGGGCCCTGATCTCTAAGAAAACCTCTCAGAGGAGGAGACTTCTGAGCTGACAGGAGATTTCTCAGCTTCTCTAGTTGGTGGATTCTTGCCTTGTTCTCACTCTGATATCCCCTCACATCCTGGAGGAGTCTGGGTTGCTCTTGACCCATCCTGCCCCTGGTGGGACTCCCGTGACATCACTTCCATCCCTAGCCCTGGTCTCTGCTCCCACTGCTGGAATGTTTCCCAGCTTCCTTGGCTGTAAACCGAAGGCAAGTTGCCATTTTTGAGCCAGTTCTCTCATCTACAAAATAGGAAGGGTAATTCTCACCTCCTAAAAATTGTTGTGAGTGTTAAATTAAATACGTCTGCAAAGCATTAAGCATAATTCGTAGCCTATAGTAAATATTCAGTAGGTGATGGTTATTTCAATTCACCCTCTCTCACTGCCCCTCCGTAGAAAGTAGAAAAAGTTCCTCTTCAAAGCTTTCTACTCTGTTTTTTGATTTCTTTTTTTTTTTGAGATGGAGTCTCACTCTGTCTCCCAGGCTGGAATGCAGGGGAGAGATCTTGGCTCACTTGCAACCTCTGCCTCCTGGGTTCAAGCGATTCTCCTGCCTCAGCCTCCTGAGTAGCTGGGATTATAGGTGTGTGCCACCATGCCCGGCTGATTTTTGTAATTTTAGTAGAGATGGGGTTTCACCCTGTTGGTCAGGCTGGTCTTGAACTCCTGAACTCATGATTGTCCTGCCTTGGCCTCCCAAAGTGCCGGGCTTACAGTCATGAGCCACTGTGCCCTGTTTTTTTTTTTTTTTTTTGATGGAGTTTCGCCCTTGTTGCCCAGCCTGGAGTACAGTGGCACAATCTCAGCTCTTTGTAACCTCCATTTCCCAGGTTCAAGTGATTCTCCTGTCTCAGCCTATTGAGTAGCTGGGATTACATCCAGGCCTGGCTCAGTTTTTTGTATTTTTAGTAGAGACAGGGTTTCACCATGTTGGTCAGGCTGTTCTCAAACTCCTGACTTCAGGTGATCCACCTGCCTTGGCCTCCCAAACTGCTGGGATTACAGGTGTGAGTCACTGTGCCTGGACTTCCTCTTAGTTTAAGAATAAATAATAAGTATTGGGAATAATAGCTTCTTTAAAGATTAATTTACTCTGAAGCCTCCTTACCTTTTTGATAATAATTCTATTGTTAAGTCTGAAATATCTATCACCTGTCATAAAAGGATAGATACATTCTGTATTCATAGCTCTTACACTTTGGCCCAGTTATGTGCTCTGGATTCCTCAGGCATGTCTGGACAAGACCAGGCAGGTCTCAGTTCATAGCTCATGTCCCTTCCTTGTTCGGAAATGTTATCGTTTCTTTAAGTCTTTCTCAGGTAGCTTCCTCTTTTCCTTTGTTCTCCACTGCCTACTTAGGAAAGTTTTAAATTGTTATCTAGTTGGGTTTTAGCTTAAATTGTGAGTTTCAGCTCCAGCCAATGGATGTGGGACACAGCAGTAAGGACCCAATGAGAAAGGGATAAATATCGCTGTCTTTCCTTTGTTCTTTGCACTCTTGTGGCAAGACTGCTGGTGAATAGTGCCCTTTCTGCAGAAAGTAAAGTTGCCTTGCTGAGAAAACTCTTTGAATGCTAGTTCTTCCTTGTGACACCAGAGAATAAGCACTTACTTCTAACAATTTTTGGTGGCCCATATGGGGCACCATTCCACTCCAGGGAGGTCTATGATCTGCTCTCACGAGGATGCATGCCCTGCTTCCTTGTTGTGGCAGCCTCAGAGGTCGAAAGCTGGGACCCACCTGGTGTGAGGAATAAAGCCAGACTCTCAGCAACGTGGCGGAAAAAGGCTTGCAACACCGGGCAACCAGGCAACTCTGTGCACAGACCAAGGTAGGAAATGTTACAAGGGAGTGACAAAATATTTCCTTGGTGTTCAGGATTCTGGAGGTTGAATGTGTGTGTAAATGATCAGAGGCACTACTGCTTGTGGTGCTTCCTGTGTGATTGGTGATAAGCCCTACTGCTGGGTGGAGTGAGTAGGTGCTCTCTGTGGTTCCATGGTTACCTCATACGGCTAATGGTGACCTTCTTGTAGGGATTCTGACGTTGGGGGTTTATACAGTTCCGCCAATGCTAAAAGAACCTAATTTCCCTCAAGAGAAGGGGCCAGAGAGGATAAAGTGAAAGGAATAGAGTGGAAGAGACCTTGCGGGGACAGGGGTGGGGAAGTGCTTAGGAAACCCTTCCGGGGCAGAGAAAGGCAGGAAACACCTCAAGCGTGCAAAGCTAAGCCTTGAGCAAGCCAGAAAAGGGTTAGGCAAGAACTCTCTAGGTCAACAGGTTGAGCCTAACTGGTACTCAGTATGGGGAATGTTCCTAGTAAAACAGGGACCGGAAGTAAAATGGAGACAAGGAAAGATGAGGGTGATCAAATCCCCTCTGACTGTCCTTTAGGGCATATGTTAAAGCATTGGAGGGACAATGAAAGGACTAAACATAAGAAAAAGCGATACATGATAAAGTATTGCTGTTTTATTTGGACCAAGTGAGGGAATAAAAGCTTTTGGGTCAAGGGGGAACTTTCTGGAAATGCTAGCATAGGAAAAGGTCAACACGGGTACTTCAACTGTAGTATTGGGATGCGAGATTAAAATAATTCACCAAGACAAAAGTATGCCAAATTGCAGGGTCTTTATTGCCGGCGACCACGGAGGACTCACGTCTCTCAAACCTGTGGCCCCGAGGGGAGAGTGTCAAGGCTTTTTATACCCGAAAGACCACCTTGGGAGTGGGGCTGAGGAGCGGGGAGGGGGATCAACGGGCTTCAGACATTCCGAGGGCTGGTGGATTCTGTAAATCACCTCCTGGGCAGGGACAGGGGTGGGGGCCTCCGGACATTCCGAGGGCTGGGGGCTTATTGTCACTTTAATTGCTACATAAATGATTCACAAAAGTCAAGACAAATGTTAGTTTACACATGGTTTGGGTACCGGTGGAAATTACAGATCTTAGTTCACAGGGGCCAAGATGAGATTAGCTTGGGCTGTGCATTCTGATAAGCAAAGGCCAGCAATTCTGTCAGTTACTGATGAGAAAGGTAAACAACTTCACCTGGTGGACATTATCCAGAGCAGACTAGCAGTCTTATTTACAGAAACCAAGTCAGCAGTTATTGCAAAGAGAATGGGGCAGTTATTACAACTCATTTTGGAGACACAGCTTTGTCTTATAAAATGGCATTGCTCAGGTTCTGGCTCCAGGCCAGCTATAGCACACAACCATTTCGGGTAGCTGTGTTCAGAGTTTCGGTAAGCAACTGAAAATTACTGTTTAACTACATCCTGATACTGCCTGCCAGTTCAATAGAAGATGAGGAAACCACCACCAGAAAGGAGAAACGAGGTGACTCAAGGTCACAAGCCTTTTGGCCACTGAGGACTAGGTGGCAAACACCTGGCAACTCAAGAGTCTTGAGCTGCCAAGCCAATCAGGTAAAAAGGATCAAAAAACCCACCATTTGGAAGGAGGATTGAAAATATACACCTTCCATTGGACAAAAAATCTGGCAAAAGAGGAAATTACTTGGGGATATAAGCCCAGGCAGCCCTGACCGACAACGGCAGGTCCCCTTCCGTGCTGTGGAAGCTTTATCTTTGCTTGCTCAGTCAACTGCATTGCTGCTCACTCTCTTGGTTTGCAAACACTTGTTTGGAGCTGTAACAGTCACCGTGGGGTTAAGGCTCTCTGCGCGATTCCTCAAGCAAGGGAAGCCTAGAAGCTGAGCCCCAAGCCCAAGCTGGGCAGGAAAAAAGGCCCTTCTCAGGGCCATCCTTGGACCCAGCAACTGTATTGTTGGCAACAGACTTGGTGAGCCAGCAAGGAGCACCATTCGATCTCCTGCACGGTGAGTAACTTCGGACCTCTTTCGCTTGCCATTCTTTTTGTATTCTATAGAACATCCTGGAGGTAAAATACCAGACACCTGTTGGCCAGTTAAAAGCAATTAGTGTGGCTGCCACACTAAAGACATGGGTGTGAGGCTCTCTGGGAAGGCGTCTCTAACAAGCCCCAGCCTTTTGAGGTTGGGAGCGTTGGTTTGCCTGGAAGCAGTTCCTGCTCTTATCTCCTTCTGGGTATTGAAGCCAAGGGTAGGCTGGGGACAACAAGCAGCAGTTCTGGACTCCTGGTCTAATCCAGTTGAGACCAAGGCCCTGTTTGAAATCCCCAAAGCAAAGCTACCCATGCGAAGCCACCCTAACCTCCTGGGTCCCTCTATCTTCTTAGAAGCCTTCTTCTCCATTCTCTCTCACAAGGTTCTTCCTACATACCAAGCCAGAGTCCTCCTCTATAGGTCCCTAAGATTTTTGAGGTGGCAACCTCAGATCCCCTGTTCTTGGTGTCCTCCAGCCTTTAAGAAAAGAAATACTGGCCGGGCGCGGTGGCTCAAGCCTGTGATCCCAGCACTTTGGGAGGCCAAGGAGGGTGGATCACGAGGTCGAGAGATCGAGACCATCCTTGTCAACAAGGTGAAACCCCGTCTCTACTAAATACAAAAAAAATTAGCTGGGCACGGTGGCGCGTGCCTGTAATCCCAGCTACTCAGGAGGCTGAGGCAGGAGAATTGCCTGAACCCAGGAGGCGGAGGTTGCGGTGAGCCGAGATCGCGCCATTGCACTCCAGTCTGGGTAACGAGAGCGAAACTCCGTCTCAAAAATAAAAAGAAATACTGAGCTGGGCACAGTGGCTCACACACATTGGGAGGCTGGGGGAGGTGGATCTGAAGGTCAGGGGTTCGAGACCATCCTGGCAAACATGGCGAAACCCCATCTCTACTTAAAAATACAAAAATCAGCTGGGCATGGTGGCGCATGCCTGTAATCTCAGCTACTTTGGAGGCTGAGGCAGGAGAATCACTTCAACCCAGGAGGTGGAGGTTGCGGTGAGCTGAGGGTACACCATTGCACTCCAGCTCCAGCGTGAGTGACAGAGCGAGACGCCGTCTGAAAAAAAAAAAGGAAAGAAATACTGACCAGGGGTATTTTACGGGACCTGTCTCTCACCTTGGCCCTTGGTCTTCAAACCAGAATGTGTTTCCTAGGAAGACAGAGGGAGTGATGTGGGTCCCAGAGGCAGTGGGCCATTTTGCCTTCTCCTCCCCAGAAAGCCCAAGCTGGGCATGGAGAAAGGCCTTCTCAGGGTCATCCTTGGACCCCGCAACCCTATTTCCGGCAACACAAGGAACTGATCCTCAAGCCTGCTGTTGTCTGGCCAAACTTTGGGTTGGATGAGGAGTGGGTCTGTTAGCTTCTAATAATGTATGTTAACAGCAAAAGCCCTGTCTCACAAGAAGAAATAGTCTATGCTCTATGCTGGAGATGAGGGCCTGTTCTTTACCCTTTAAAGGATGTCGGAAAAGAAGCAGAGAAAGGCAAAAAGTCAGAGGTTAACTCATTTGAAAAGGGTGAGGTTTTTACTCATGAGCAACCTGCAAGTAAATGGGACCCCCTAGACCATCTTCCCTGATTTCTTAATCCTAACCCACCTACTCCTCCCCAGGTGGCCACTGTTGTCCCAGATCCAGAACCAGAACTCCCTACCCCTGTCATTCCTCCCCCGTATAACCCGGACTCTTGGGAACTGTCACCTCAGGAGCCTGATCATTGCGGGCCTGAGTGTCCTTCTTTGAAGAAGGGACTCCTGCAGGAAATAGAACAATGTAAAAGAGATATTCAAAGTCTCTTACCTCTAGGGAATCAGCTTAAAGCTTTTTCCATAAAGAAGGTGCCTCAGGGAAGAGGTGCAGTTGGCTTTGTGAATGCTCCCTTAACTGCTTCCGAGGTCCGAGGTCTAAAGAAAGAACTTAAGCTGCTATTAGATGATCCTGATGGAGTGATAGAACAAATTGACCAATGTTTAGGCCCCAGTTATATACTTGGACAGAATTAATGTCCATCGTAGGTATTCTCTGTTCAAAGGAAGAGCGGAATATGACCCACAGAGCTGCTATGGCAGCCTGAGAGCATGAACACTCTTTCAGCCAAAATGGCCCGGCAGTGGACTCTAAATGTCCAGCTCAGGACCTGCAGCGGGATAATAATATTGCAGCCCACTGGGACAACATGAAAGATTTAAGAGAAATGATAATTAAAGGAATTGAGGAGTCAGTGCCCTGACCTCAAAATCTTTCTAAAGCTTTTGATATACAACAAGAAAAAGATGAAGGATCTATGAAATTTTTAGACAGAGTGAGAGAACAAATGAGAAAATACACTGATGAGGCCCAGAATGCCCCCCTGGACAAGGAATGTTAAAATTGCGTTTTGTCACTAATAGTTGGCCAGATATTGCAAGGAAATTGCAAAAGCTAGAGAACTGGAAAAATTGGCCCATAGAAGAACTCTTAGGAGAAGCCCAGAAAGTCTATGTCGGAAGAGATGAAGAAAGGCAAAAGCTGAAGGCAAAAATCTTTGGTCGAAGTGGACAAATGATACTAGGGGCTACATTTAGACCCATGCCTGCAAAGTTTTCTAAAGGTGGCGAAAGAGGAAGGTCCTGGAATTGAGGAATGCAAAAGGAGGGAGGGCAAAGCCAGTATTTTAGAGGAGAAAGTCAAAGTAAGTGCTGCAAAGGCTGTGGCTGTGAAAGAAGGGAAGAAAGACAGACAGAGAGGCTCTGTGCTTGGGAGTGAAGGAGGACAGGACAGATGTTACAGATGTGAAAAGCCAGGCCATTTCAAGAGGGAATGTCCTGACTTAGAGAATGAGAGGAAGCTCTTCCACTCATGCCTACTTGTGAGGAAGAAGAGTAGGGGGGTTGGGACTCTATCTTTTCTAATTTGAGTCCCACCAGCAGCCAGTGATAAATTGAGAGGTGGGACCCAAACGTGAATTAGTCACCTTTTTCATTGACACAGGAGCGGCTCACTCTTCTGTTTGTTTCCCCCCAGCTGATTTAACTAGTTCTCCAGCGCAATTGCTAGTCTCTGGGGTAAAAGGGAAAGCATTTAAAGGAAATGTTTTAGAAAACACAGAGATGAAATACAAAGACCAGTCAACTTGCATTCAACTTTTATTTAATTCCTGAAGCAGGAACTAATCTGTTCGGAAGAGATTTAATGTCAAAGCTTGGCACAAAAGGTTTGCTCCCTCCCTCCCTCCCTCCCTCCTTCCCTCTTTCCCTCCTTCCCTCCCTCACTCCCTCCCTTCTTCCTTCCTTCCTTCTTTCTTTCTTGACAGAGTTGCACCCTGGTTGCCCAGACTGGAGTGCAGTGGCCTGCTCTCGGCTCACGTCAACCTCTGCCTCCCAGGTTCAAACGATTCTCCTGCCTTAGCTTTCTGAGTAGCCTGGACTATAGGCATGGGCCACCAAGCCTGGCTACTTTTGATTTTTTTAGTAGAGACAGGGTATCTCCATGTTAGTCAGGCTGGTCTCGAACTCCCGACCTCCAGTGATCCACCTGCCTTTGCCTCCCAAAGTGCTGGGATTACAGGCGTGAGCCACTGTACCTGGCCATGGTTTTCTAACCTCTCTAAATTTACTGACTGCAGTAGATGAAAGTTCATTCATCCTGATGTCTAGTCAAAAGACGGAAATTGGAACCATAATTCATAGCCTATAGTAAACTTTCAGTAGTTGATGGTTATTTCAGTTCGTGCCATCTGTCACTGCCCTTCTCCCGTAGCTCTGCGAGCCTCTGCCTCTGGGAGCAAGAAATCAAGTCTGCTGGGTTCCAAGAGTGGGTTAGTTTTGGGTTTCACTTAATCTGAGAGGCCGTTCTGCAATTGGAGTACTTGCAGGGGCCAAACTGATATAAATCTGCTTAGGAGGCCGGATTCAGAGGCTGCAGGATGGAGCTGGGCGCCAGAGGAAAGCTGCTGCCATCGCTACTGCTGCTGCTGCTGCGGTCGACGTGTTGCACCTGTGCAGAGACAGATGGCCGGAACAGCTACAGGCCGGTCATCCAAGTGACCAACGGGGGTCCCTGGGGCGACTGGGCCTGGCCTGAGATGTGTCCTGACGGATTCCTCGCCCGCGGGTTCTCGCTCAAGGTTGGGGCTCAGGCCTAGGTCCTGGAGAGGGCGGAGATGCTTGGGACCACAGAGTCAAGGATGGCAATTCCATGACTCGTCCTTGCTCCTCTTCTCGATACTCAGGTGGAGCCTTTCCAAGGTCGTGGCGACGACACTGCACTGAATGGGATCAGGCTGCACTGCGCACTCAGGAACGCCCTAGGAAATGCGCACGCGATAGAGTCCAAGTCTGGAAGGTGGGGCACAGGGGCCACGGATCCCCCGGGGTGATGGTATGTCCCTTACCTTCTATGACATACTCCATCACGACAGGCAGGCTGGCTCCTCCAGAGCTACGGGGCAGTATAGGCCAGTATAGACCGGGGCTGGGGGTGGAGGTCAGGGAGCTAGACCCAGCTTACCAGGGCGTGTAGACAGCACTTGGCTTGGAAAGTCCCAAGAGGTGATCGGCCTGTTGGTGAACGGGGGAGCACGCAGAGCCAGCGCATCTCCGTTTCCCTTGTAGGTGGGGCGAGTGGAGTAAGCCATTGTGGTGTCCTGGCAGCGGCTTCCTGGTGGCTTTCTCGCTTCGCGTTGAACCACCTATCGGGAGAGGTGATGACACAGCAGCGAACAACGTGCGCTTCCGCTGTTCAGACGGCAAGGAACTGGAGGGGCCTGGGCTGAGCTGGGGAGACTTTGGAGACTGGAGTCCCCCTTGCGCCAAGGGTGTGTGCGGCCTGCAGACCAAGATCGAGGGGGCTTTAGGCTCCGGCGATGACACTGCGCTGAACGATGTGCTCTTTTTCTGCTGCCGCAGTTGAAAGGCGCAGCGCAGCTCTCTTCTGGGCCGGGAGGCTAGTCCCACCTCCTGCTATTAAAGCTTCTCCAAGTTGACTTTGGTCTCATCTGTTTTAGGGATGGGGAACTGTGTCTTCTTTCCCCCTCCTAACCTAGCATTGGGCGAGGCATACATTTGGGTTTGGTCTCAGGGGTCCACGGTAGACTGCTGAAAGTTAAGGACTTGTAGTCCAGAAAAACACACTTAAACACACAACTTTCACACAAGTGATGGACGTCTGGCTTTTTCTTTCTTTCTTTCTTTCTTTAGAGGAGTTTTGCTCTGTCGCTCAGGCTGGAGTGCAGTGTCGTGATCTTGGCTCACTGCAACCTCCCCCTCCTGGGTTCAAGGATTCTCCTGCCTCAGCCTCCCAAGTAGCTGCGACTATAGGTGCCCGCCACCACGCCCAGCTAATTTTTGTATTTTTAGTAGAGATGGGGGTTTCCCCATGTTGACCAGGATGGTCTCAAACTCCTGACCTCAGGTGATCTGCCCACCTCAGCCTACCAAAGTGCTTGGATTACAGGCATGAGCCACTGCACCTGGCCTGAATTTTCTTAATCTTAGGTCACTGGTTCAGTAAGGAGACAACCTAGGCACCAAATGGGGGCAGGGTGTCTGCAGACACCTTCAGAAAGCCAGACTTACTGATCAACATGGAGAAACTACGTCACTACTGAAAAAACAAAATTAGCTGAGCGTGGTGGTGCACACCTGTAATCCCAGCTACTCGGGAAGCTGAGGCAGGAGAATCACTTGAATCCAAGAGGCAGAGGTTGCTGTGAGCTGAGATCGCTCCATTGCACTCCAGCTTTGGCAACTAGAGCAAAACTGTCTCAAAAAAAAAAAAAAAAAAAAAAGGCAAATTATACTAAATTATGGCCAAGCATGGTGGCTCACACCTGTAATCTCAGCACTCTGGGAGGCCAAGGCTAGTGGATTGCTTAAGCTTAGGTGTTGGAGACCAGCCTGGACAACATGGTGAAAACCCCTCTCCACACAGAGTACAAAAATTAGCAGGGCGTGGTGTTGTGTGCCTATAGTCCCAGCTACTCAGGAGGCAGAGGCAGGAGGATCGCTTGCGCCCTGGAGGTTGAGGCTGCAATAGCTGAGATCAGGCCACTGCACTCCAGCCTGAGTGACAGTGACGGCGAAAGCCTGTCTCTACAAAAAATACAAAAAGTTAGCAAGGCATGGTGGCATATGCCTGTGGTCCCAGCTACTTGGGAGGCTGAGATGGGATGATTGCTTGAGCCCAGAAGGTGGAGGATACAGTGAGCCGATATCATGCCACTGCCTTACAGCCTGAGTGACAGAGCGAGACACTGTCTAAAAAAAAAAAAAGTATTTTTTACCTCTTGAAATAATTTTTTGCTTCTTTTAACAATTGCCTATCTTCCACCCTTGGAATGCCAAGTTGAGAGCACAGAACTTGTCCCTCTTGTTTACCATCGTTATTTCCAGCACAACCAAATAGCTCAGTATTTATTTATTTATTTATTTATTTTGAGACGGAGTGTCACTCTGTCGCCCAGGCTGGAGTTCAGTGGCACGATCCCGGCACCCTACAATCTCCGCCTCCCGGGTTCATGCAATTCTCCTGCCTCAGCCTCCCGAGTAGCTGGGACTACAGGTGTGCGCCACCAGGCCCGGCTAATTTTTGTATTTTTAGTGGAGACAGGGTTTCACTATGTTGGTCAGGCTGGTCTCGAACTCCTGACCTTAAGTGATCCACCCACTTCAGCCTCCCAAGTGTTGGGATTACGGGCGTGAGCCACGGCGCCTGACCCAGTATCTATTTGTTAAGAAAGTAAGGCCAGGCGCGGTGGCTCAGGCCTGTAATCCCAGCACTTTGGGAAGCCGAGGCTGGTGGATCACGAGGTCTGAAGTTCGAGACCAGCCTGGCCAATATGGTGAAGCCCTGTCTCTACTAAAGATACAAAAATCAGCCAGGCGTGGTGGCAGGCTGCCTGTAATCCCAGCTACTCGGGAGGCTGAGGCAGAAGAATCGCTTAAATCTGGGAGGCAGAGTTTGCAGTGAGCCGAGATCACGCCACTGAACTCCAGCCTGGGCGACAAAGCAAGACTCCGTCTCAACAACAACAAAAAAAGTAACAAGTGGAGTGCAGGGGCCCCAAAGCCCACAATCTGAGACAGGGAAGAGAGCTCAAAACAGTTTATTCTAGCGAGCCAGGGAGTGAGTGGGCCACGCAGGCATCCAGGAGGGAGCAGGTGTAACCCGGTGGTCAGTGGAGCCTCAGTGAGGGGTGTCCTGCGGAAAAGAGAAGGTGAGAACTCAGCCAGGACCAGGTAGGTTCCCTCTATACCTCCGCCCCACGCCATCCCACCTTTTTTTTCCTGCAATCGCCACAGAAGACACCGATGATCGCGTTCACCAGCTGGATCCCACACAGTACCATCTCCAGACACGAGGCGGCCACCAGCAGCGAGAAGAGCGTCACGTTCCAGGGGACCACGCGAGGGGGCGCCTCGCACCAATCCCATAGAGTGCGGTTGAGCAAGTAGGCTCCCCTGTGGGCGGGCAAGGTCACGTGGGAGAAGGCGGCATGCGCGTGCGCCACTCCCCACCCCTCCCCAGCCCCGGGAACGCGTCCCAGGGGATTTGCAAAGGCCCGGGTAGCCCAAGTGGCGCGGGCGCTCTCGAAGCCAAGTCCCACCCAGATGTCCCAGTCCCCGGGGTAAGGGCTGGAGGGAAGAGGCAGAGAATGGAGGGCACGAATACAGGCTAAGCCTTACGCCGTGTCTTCGAAGTGGTAGCCCCACTGGCCGTTCATTAAGCATCTGGGTCCATTTCGGAGCCCAGCTCCAGACACCGAGAGGCAGTAGATGGCACCAAGCACCCCGAACGCGGAGGAGAAGACAGAGCGCAGCATCTGGATGTGGCGTGGAAGGGGAGGTGAGTAAGGCCCAATGTCCCCACCTGTGGGTGACAGCGTTCAGCACCAGCCCTCACACATCGAGCTCTGCTCCAGTCCGGTGGAAATTTATTTTAATTTTATTTATGCATTTATTTATTTTAGACAGAGTCTTTTCTGTCGCCCAGGCTGGAGTGTAGTGACACGGTCTCGACTCTCACTACAACTTCTGTCTCCCTGGTTCAAGCCATTCTCATTTCTTTTTTTTTTTTCTCTACACAGCCTAACGGAATCAAGCCATTCTCGTTCTTTCAGCCTCCCAGGTAGCTGGGATTACAGGCGCCGGCCACCACGCCTGGCTAATTTTTATATTTTTAGTAGAGATGGGGTTTCACCGTGTTGACCAAGCTGGTCTCGAGCTCCTGGTCTCAGGCGATCTGCCCTCCTTGGCCTCCCAAAGTGCTAGGATTACAGGCGTGAGCCACTGTGCCCAGCCTCGAGTCAGATTTAATTTATTCTTCTTTTTTTTTTTTTTCCTTTTAAAAACAAGAATCAGGTTAAATCAGTGAGTGTATTTTTTTTTTTTTAATTTCTTCTTCTTTTTTTTTTCTTTTAAAAACAGAGTCAGATTTAAAATACATTTCCAGGGCCGGGCACAGTGGCTCACACCTGTATGTATGTATGTGTGTATGTATGTGTGTGTGTGTGTGTGTGTGTGTGTGTGTATATATATATATATATATATACACATTTCTTGTCAAACCCCTGGCTTGGAGTTAGGCTAGCCCCAAGAGCCAGTGGCCGCCAAGGTTCACCAGGACTGTAGTCCCCCCCAACCCCCATGCCCCTCTGGATCATTGAGATTTGAGATCTGCCTGTGCCAGGCAGGGGTGGGGTGGAGCCTGGGACTCACAGACGAGTTTGTGTAGGTAGGAATTCCGTAGAGAGTGCCGTGGCTCTGCGAGAACACGTGTGGAAATTGAGTCTGAATTTGTTTTTTTTTCTTTTCTTTTCTTTTTTTCCCTGTGAGACAGGGTCTCACTCTGTCGCCCAGACTGGAGTGCAGTGGTGTGATCACTATTTACTGCAGCCTCGACCTCCTGGGCTCAAGCAGTCCTCCCGCCTCAGCCTCTCAAGTAGCTGGGATTGTAGGTGTGTGCCTCCACACCCGGCTAATTTTTGTATTTTTAGTAGAGACAGGGGTCTCGCCATGTTGCCAAGGCTGGTCTAGAACTCCTGGGCTCAAGCCATCTTCCCACCTCAGCCTCCTAAAGTGTTGGGATTACAGGCATGAGCCACCACACCCAGCCCGGAATTCCTTCTTGATTTGGATCTTACCCTGCAGCGATTTCCACAGCACCCAGCACCACAGCAGCCCTTGCCTCCTGCACGCACGGCTGCAATTCCCGGACACAGTATCTGTGGGACAAGAGTCATTGTTATAGCATGTCCAGGCCTTACTTGCATCAGTGCTTATGTCCTTCGGGAAGCTGCCTGTGATCCCTTAGCCCTTTGGACTGTAGAAGACCTTATCTCTGCTTCTCCTGGAGCTCTGCTGGGCTTCACTTTGCTTTATCCTTATTTATGTGCCTACCTTATCTCTGTCCAGATTGTGGCCTCTAGAGGGTATCGCCCAATATCATTATTTTCCCCAATCTTGGCACATAGTAGTTACCCTGTTGAATGGATGTCAGGGGGACTACTTCACATACTATGAATTGATTCCTCTCTCAGGATCTCAGTTTTGTCCTGTGTAAAATGGGTCTGGAAGATCTACCTCACAGGTCTGTTCTCAGGATTTCATGAGAGAACAAGCTGACATGGTGTCAAGACTGGCTCAGAGGCAGGGGGCGGTGGCTCATGCCTATAATCTCACCGCTTTGGGAGGTGGAGGTGGGCAGATCACCTGAGGTCGGGAGTTTGAGACCAGTCTGACCAACATGGAGAAAGCTCATCTCTACTAAAAATACAAAACTAGCCGGGCATGATGGCAGGTGCCTGTAATCCCAGCTACTCAGGAGACTGAGGCAGGAGAATGGCTTGAACCCTGGAGGTAGAGATTGCACTTCAACCTGGGCAACAAGCGGAAAACTCTGTCTGAAAAAAAAAAAAAAGAAGAAGAAGGGCCGGGCGCGGTGGCTCAAGCCTGTAATCCCAGCACTTTGGGAGGCCAAGGCGGGTGGATCATGAGGTCAAGAGATCGAGACCATCCTGGTCAACATGGTGAAACCCTGTCTCTACCAAAAATACAAAAAATTAGCTGGGCATGGTGGCGCATGCCTGTAATCCCTGCTGCTCAGGAGGCTGAGGCAGGAGAATTGCCTGAACCCAGGAGACGGAGGTTGCGGTGAGCCGAGATCGCGCCATTGCACTCCAGCCTGGGTAACAAGAGTGAAACTCCGTCTCAAAAAAAATAAATAAATAAAATAAAATAAAAAATAAAGAAGCCAGACACAAAGGAACATATACTCTATGATTCCATTTGTGTAAAGTGCGAAATAGGCCAAACTAGTCTATGGGGTTAGAAGACAGAATAGTCGGGCGCGGTGGCTCACGCCTGTAATCTCAGCACTTTGGGAGGCCAAGGTGGGCGGATCACAAGGCCAGGAGTTCGAGACCAGCCTGGCCAACATGGTGAAACCCTGTCTTTACTAAAACTACAAAAATTAGCCGGGCATAGTGGTGCATGCCTGTAGTACCAGCTACTTGGGAGGCTGAGGCAGGAGAGCTGCTTGAACCCGGGAGGCGGATATTGCAATGAGCCAAGATCATGCCATTGCACTCCAGCCTGGGTAACAAGAGCAAAACTCTGTCTCAAAAAAAAAAAAAAAGAAGACAGAATAGTTGTTACCCTTGTTGGTGAGGTGATTCTGGGTTTTGTGTGTGGCGAGAGGCATGTCTGGGCTTCTGGTAATGATCTGGTTTTGACCTGGGCTCAGATATGCTCACTTTTAAAAAATTTGTTGAGCTGTGTACTACGGATCTGGGTACTTGTCTGTATGACTTCAATAAAAAGTTTTAAAACATCAAAAAAAAAAAAAAGTGTAAAAAGTCCTTCAATAGTTTTCTGTTGTACTTATAATAAAAATTCAAATGACTCCACTGTGGTTTTCAGGGGTGTTCCAGGCCTAGCCTCTGCCCTCCTCAGACCTCATTTCATTGCACCTCACCTATGCCGGCCACCCGTCTGATCCTTAGAAGTGTGGAGCCTATTCCCATCTTAGGCTTTTGACTTGCCAGTTTCCTGCCTGCAATACTCGCACCTTCTTCTTGTCATTTGGGGCTCAGTTCAGACATCACTGCATAGAGCCCTTCCAGGAAAATCCTGTAAAAAGTGGCATCCACTTTGCCTAGGAGCTCTTCATGCCAGCACTGTTTTGTTTTATTTTATTTTATTTGAGACGGAGTTTCAATCTTGTTGCCCAGCCTGGAGTGCAATGGTGCAATCTTGGTTCACTGCAACTTCCATCTCCTGGGTTCAAGTGATTCTCCTGCCTCAGCCTCCCGAGTAGCTGGGATTACAGGCACCCATCACCAACCCCAGCTAATTTTTGTATTTTTAGTAGAGACAGGGTTTCACCATGTTGGCCAGGCTGGTCTCGAACTCCTGACCTCGGGTGATTCACCGACCTCGGGTGATTCACCGACCTCAGGTGATTCACCGGCCTCAGGCTCCCAAAGTGCTGGGATTACAGGCATGAGCCACTGTGCCGATGCTTCCTAAGAGTGATCATGGCACAGAGTGGGGAGGAAGGCAGCTGTGAATGAGTATGTGGGGAGGGCAGCCTCGGGATCTCCACTGAAGCAAGCTGGTTAGAGGGGGCAGAGGAGTGTGAGGAGACAGGGATGGTTGAGGTTGGAGAGGAAGCACCCCGTGACACTGGCTAAGTGTGTAAGCCTGAGAGGAATGTGACTCTCAGAGAAGGCTGAGTTTAGAGTGATGGAGTAGAGTCCAGCAGCCAAGAATCCACGCAGGAGGGAGTGCAAGAAAAGACGCCAGAGAATAAGAGGGGATTGTTGGTTAAAGGAGAGGTATCCTCTTTTAGCAAATAGAGATGTGACCAGCAAAAGGGACCAAGGTGAGCTCTCCCCTGGAGAATGTCATTGGCCAACCGTCCTAAGAAGTGGGGAACTGTGCTGGGTAGATCTTTTGTCTTTATCACATGAAGATATTAAACCAGTTTGACCATCCCAAAGTTTCCCTAGATGGGTAGAAACTTGGAAGATGGGGGTTAGTAAGTTGGGGAAATCTGTATCTCCTTTTCCCCCACTTCTGACAGATCTTAGTCTTGGCCAGGCATGGTGGCTCACACCTATAATTCTAGCACTTTGGGAGGCTGAAGCAGGAGGATCACTTGAAGCCAGGAGTTTGAGACCAGCCTGGGTAGCATAGGGATACTCCGTCTCTACAAAAAATTTAAGTTAGCTGGGTGTGGTGATGCCCACCTCTGGTTCCAGCTACTCGGGAGGCTGAGGTAGGAGGACTGCTTGGGCCCAGGAGGTTGAGGCTGCAGTGAGCCATGTTTGCACCACCACACTTCAGCCTGGGCAACAGAAAGAGACCCTGTCTCAAACAAACAAACAAACAAAAAAACCCAACACCCCTGCCCCCTCGAAAAAAAAAGTTTCTCATCTCCCAGAAGATGACTTGGGGGCATCCTCTCTGCCATTCTGACCTCAGTTCTGAGTTTATCCTTAGCACTCGGCACAGGTTGGGCCTCCAGAAATATGGGGTGAGAGTGAATGGACGTGGAGGCAGGGGAGGATGACTGATCTGTGATGTCAGTCCCTGGCTCTGGGTAATTTCTTTTTTTTTTTTTTTTCCCCAAGACAGAGTCTTGCTCTGTTGCCCAGGCTGGAGTGTAGTGGCACAATCTTGGCTCACTGCAACCCCTGCCTCCTGAGTTGAAGCAATTCTCCCTCCTCAGCCTCCTGTGTAGTTGGGATTACAGGCAACCACCACCAGGCCCGGCTAATTTTTGTATTTTAAGGAGAGACGGGGTTTCACCATATTGGCCAGGCTGGTCTTGAACTCCTGACATCGTGATCCGCCTGCTTTGGTCTCCCAAAGTGCTGGGATTCTAGGCGTGAGCCACCGTGCCTGGCCAGCTCTGCGTAATTTTGCTGCACCCCACCCTCATGTCTGTTATTATCCTGTCTGATGATGTCTCTGACAACCAGCTGCTCCTTCTGCCTCCACCCTTGTAGTGAGGTGTTCTCAGCATCTGCTCAACAGTGGAAACAGGAAGGACAGGCAGGACATGCTCCCTACGAGGTGGGGGAGCTCTTTACAGCAGTGAGGCTCACGTCCTTTCTGTTCCCTTCAGACTTTCAGCTTGGGACCCTGGGGCTCTTCCAGGACTGACTCCAGAGGGCTCTTAGTACCCACCAAGCCATTGCCATCCTCTCCCAAGGAACCATCCTTACTCCTCTCTCCCTGTCCCTCCTGTTCAGAACCCCTTAGGTGGCACCCAGCCACCTGGCCCAGGCTTCCCTGCCAACCTTCTCACCATTAGGCCCCCGCCGATGAAGCCACCCATGAGCCAGACTTGCAAGCTGAGATGGTTGGTGTTGGTCCAGGAGGTCTCCCCATTAGGCACCAGCAGGAGGGCATTGGCCACGATGCAGACCAGGGAGAGGGTGATGAGGGAGAGCCCCACGCAGCGGGCACACTTTCCCGTGCACATGGCGAGATGTTAGGAAGGGCAGGCGGTGAGTGAAAGTAAGCAGGACGTTCCCAGGTCCAGAGGAAAACAACCCTGGAGCAAGGAGCAAAGGTCGGAAAGAGGTGTGGCAGAAACTGGCAGAATCAGAATGATAAGGAGAGAGGCGCAGGTTGCGGGCATGGAGGAGGCAGAGGCGGAGGGCTGCAGCCCTGAGATAAAGGGAGGATGTGGTGGTGGATGAGGTGGGGGCCGTGGACACACTACCCTGGATTCATGCCTTCCCGTTTTTCTGCATGCTCCTCCACAGCCCCTCTGCTGATTCCATACCTGCTTTGCAACTTAGCCAAGCCCCTTAATATGTCTCAGTTACCTCATCTGTATAAAGTGATGCCACTTGCGGCCGGGTGCGCTGGCTCGTGCCTGTAATCCCAGTACTTTGGGAGGCCGAGGTGGGTGGATCACCTGAGGTCAGGAGTTCGAGATTAGCCTGGACAACATGGAGAAACCCCGTCTCTACTAAAAATACAAAAATTAGCTGGGCGAGGTGGTGAGCACCTGTAATCACAGCTACTTGGGAGGCTAAGGCAGGAGAATCACTTGAACCTGGGAGGTGGAGGTTGCAGTGAGCCGAGATTGTGCCACTGCATTCCAGCCTGGGTGACGAGCGAAACTGTCTCAAAAAAATAAAAAATAGGCCTGGTGCAGTGGCTCACACCTGTAATTCAAGCACTTTGGGAGGCCGTGGCAGGTGGAATACAAGGTCAGGAATTCAAGACCAGCATGATGAAACCGTGTCTCTACTAACAATACAGAAATTAGCTGGGCGCGATGGTGAGCACCTGTAATCCCAGCTACCCGGAGGCTGAGGCAGGAGAATGGCTTGAACCTGGGAGGCAGAGGTTGCAGTGAGCCAAGATAGTGAAATTGCACTCCAGCCTGGGCGACAGAGTGAGACTCCATCTCAAAAATAAAATATAAAAAAATAAAGAATAAAGTAATGCCACTTGCCTTGTGGACTACTTGTGAGAATTAAGTGGGACCACCCGAGAACTATTTTGTCAACTAGGAAGCACAGAACGTGTGGTGGCCTCTTCATTTCTGCTAGTCCCACAGGGAGCGTTCCTCCTAGGGAGAAATTAAAGAGGTGATTGTGGACTCTCATAATCCTACCATTTCGCCTTCTCAGTATTTGATTATTGATGTCTCCTCCTCTTGAGGCCACTACCTGTCTCTCTCAGGGTGGGCTTGGGACTTAGGCCTGATTGATGAGAACGTTCTATCCCGCTAGCCTTGGTGTTTGATTTAGCAACAGCCATGTGATCTGAGCCAGCTCTGTGAGAATCAGCTTCTGCCTTTTTTCGTCTTGCTTTGTTGCTGCCGGAGTCTTGCTTTGTTGCCCAGGCTGGTGTGTAGTGGATCATGGCTCCCTGCAGCCTTGACCACCTGGGCTCAATTGATCCTCCCACCTCAGCCTCCTGAGTAGCTAGGACTACAGGTGTGTGTTACCATGCCTGGCTAATTGTTTTATTTTTAGTAGAGACAAGGTCTCACTGTTACCCAGTGCTCCTGAGCTCAAGCGATCCTCCCACCTCAGCCTCCCAAAGTGCTGGGATTACAGGTGTGAGCCACTATGCCCAGCCCCTGATGACTTCACAACCAGCTGTTGTGATGAGAGAGGGCCTGCCTGTTACAGGGAGAAGTCAATCCAGAAGAAAGAACAATTGAGAGATGGAGATAGTAGGTCTTGATGTCATTTGAACCTGCAGATCTACCTATGCCTGAAGACTGATCATTCCTTAGAAAGTTTTAATATGTGGTTCCCACACCGCAGTGCCGCCACCTGGCCCTGCCAACTTCCCAAACCGTGGCCAACCTCAAGTGCACCTTCATCGCCATCAAGCTCGACGGCGTGCAGCTTGGCCTAGTGGGCGAGATCATCGAGCTCTTCAAGCAGAAGGGGTCCCGACTGGTGGCCATGAAGTTCCTCTGGGCCTCCGAGGAACACCTGAAGCAGTATTACATTGACCTGAAAGACCGCCCATTCTTCCCTGGGCTGGTGAAGTACATGAACTCAGGGCTGGTCGTGGCCATGGTCAGGGAGGGGCTGAATGTGGTGAAGACAGGCTGAGTGATGCTTGAGGAGACCAATCCAGCAGATTCTAAGCGAGGCACCATTCATGGGGACTTCTGCATTCAGGTTGGCAGGAACAGCATTCATGGCAGTGACTCAGTAAAAAGTGCTGAAAAAGAAATCAGCCTATGGTTTAAGCCTGAAGAACTGGTTGACTACAAGTCTTGTGCTCATGACTGGGTTTATGAATAAGAGGGGACACAGCAGCAGTCTCCTTCAGCATGGCTTGGTGTGTCCCTGGACACAGCTCTTCATTCCACTGACTTAGAAGCAACAGGATTGATCATTCTTTTGTAGAGCATATTTGCCAGTAAAGCCTTTGGAAGCTGGAAAAAAAAAAAGTTTTGATATGTGAATTGGTTGGAATTGTGTCAACTGCAATGTAGAGTCTTTGTTGATTTGGAAATTTAATTCATTAAGCCCTTGCTAGGGACAGAGCCTTGTGCGGAAGGCTACAGGGATTTCTAGTTGTATGAGAACCACATCCAGCTATGCCTGAAGCCTGATTATTCCTTAGAAAGTTTTGATATGTAAGCCGGGCGCAGTGGCTCATGCCTGTAATCCCAGCACTTTGGGAGGCTGAGGCAGGCGGATCACTTGGAGTCGGGAGTTCGAGATCAGCCTGGCCAACATGGTGAAATCCCATCTCTACTAAAAATAGAAAAATTAGGTGGGTCTGGTGGCGCACACCTGTAGTCCCAGCTACTCAGGAGGCTGAGGTGGGAGAATTGCTTGAGGTTGCAGTGAGCTGAGATCGCGCTACTGCACTCCAGCCTGGACAACAGAGTAAGACTCTGTCTCAAAATAAAAAAAAGAAAGTTTTGATATGTGAATTGGTTTGAATTGTGTCAATTGCAGTGTAGAGTCTTTGTTGATCTGGAAATTAATTCATTAAGCCCTTGCTAGGGACAGGGCCTTGTGCTGGAGACTATAACGATTTCCAGTTGTATGAATGAGAACCAGATTTGGGTCTCACAAGCAAACAGGAGAGTGAAGGCCCTCACAGAATTAACCTTAGTTCAAGTAGGATGTGGGAGTGCCATGAAGAGATGAGGGTAGCAGGAAGTGCCACAGGGCTTCAGAGGGCACGCAATGAGGCTGTCACCTGGAAAGTAGTATCCAGCCAGTGGCCCCCTGATGCAGCTTCTCCCAGCAGCCCATTCAGACCACTACAGAGAGGTGGAAAATGGAGAAACCTTACCACTCAGAATGGATGGCCAGAATCTCTGTTACTTCTAAGACAGAGGAATTGGATTGAGAAAAATATATGGAGAATTTACCTCTTGAATCAGAGGACGCCTGACAAATACTTTGAACCTCCCTCAACTACTTGTCTCTGACTCATAGATGATTATGATACCTGATATATTTGGTTTTGCTTCTGTTGGCATGTTTAATGCTTTAAAAAATATTTCCATGTTGCTTCTGATGTTTTCTGTCCCTTTTCTTTAAAGATTTTATATTCTACTTTTTTTTTTTTTGAGACAGAGTCTCTATCACTCAGACTAGAGTGCTGTGCTAAGATCATCATGGCTCACTGCAGCTGTAACCTCCTGGGCTCAAGCAATCTTCTCACTTCAGCCTCCTGAGTAGCCAGGACTATAGGCCCACATCACCACACACAACTAATTAAAAATAAGTTTTTTTTTTTTTTTTTTTTTAGAGATGGAGTTTTCCTACGTTGCTCAGGCTGGTTTCAAACTCCTAGGCTCAAGCTATCCTCCTAGCTTGGCCTCCGAAAGTGTTGGGATTACAGGCTACTGCACCCAGCCCTCCTTAGTTTTGTTTGTTTTTTATTAGAGACGGGGTATCGCTATGTTGCCCAGGCTGGAGTGCAGTGGCTCTTCACAGGTGCAGTCCCACTACTGATCAGCACGGGAGTTTTGACCTGCTCCGTTTCTGACCTGGGCTGGTTCACCCCTCCTTAGGCAACCTGGTGGTCCCCCGCTCCCTGGAGGTCACCATATTGATGACAAATTTAGTGCAGACACCTGATTGGCATAGCACACTACAGCCCAGAACTCCTGGGCTCAAGTAATCCTCCCACCTCAGCCTCCCAAGTAGCTGGGACTACAGGCACGTGCCACCATGCCAGGCTGTTTGTTTTTTTTGAGACAGAGTCTCGCTCTGTTGCCCAGGCTGGAGTGCAATGGTGTGATCTCTGCTTACTGCAACCTCTGCCTCCTGGGTTCAAGCAATTCTCCTGCCTCAGCCTCTCATGTAGCTGGGATTAGAGGCACTGACCACCACATGGATAATTTTTGTGTTTTTAGTGGAGACAGAGTTTCACCCTGTTGGTGGGGGTGGTCTGGAACTCCTGTCCTCAAGTAATCTGTCTGCCTCAGTCTCCCAAAGGGCTGGGATTACAGGCGTGAGCTACTGCACCCAGCCCTCCTTAGTGTTAAAAGGCTTTTTTTTTTTTTTTTGAGATGGAGTTTTGCTCTTGTTTGCCCAGGCTGGAGTGCAATGGCGCGATCGCAGCTCACAATGACCTCCACCTCCTAGGTTCAAGTGATTCTCCTGCCTCAGCCTCCCAAGTAGCTAGGATTACAGGCATGCTCCACCACGCTCGGTTAATTTTTTTTTTGGTATTTTTTTAAGAGACAGGATTTCTCCATGTTGGTCAGGCTGGTCTCGAACTCCCGACCTCAGGTGATCTGCCCGCCTCGGCCTCCCAAAGTGCTGGGATTACAGGTGTGAGCCACTGCGCCTGGCCAAAAGGCTTATTTTAAACCCTAGAGGTGGTTACATTTAAGTCTTGTGAACGTGTCCTTTCACTTGTCAGTCAGCCTCTTTCTGAAACTGCCTGTCATCCCTGCAGCCGCCTTTGAGGGACTCTGTACAGATGGTTTACCATGCTTAGAGCCATATGACCATGTGATCCTGCGATAAAAAATGGAACTGTCTGCTCCAGTTCTTCAATTCTCCCTGAGTCCATGCCCTTTGCTATGCCATTTGTGGTGCCTCCCACTAGAGGTAGCATGTACCTCCTACCATAAGGGTGGAATGGAATGTGGGCAGCAGTGACAATATCCCAGTTCTGAGCCTAGGCCTTCAGAGGCATTGTGTGGTGCCATTTGCCATGCTGTGTCATTATCATTGCCATGAGAAGAACATGCCTGAGTTATCCCACTGGTAAAATGAAGGTGTAAGATGCAAGCTAAAGTCTCAGATTGGATCCCACCCTGGATCAACTGACCCCCAGCCAACTCATACCTGTGTATCAGTGAAATAAATGCTTATATTTTTATGACACTAAAACTGTCTGGCCAGGCACGGTGGCTGATGCCTATAATCCCAGCCCTTTGGGAGGCTGAGGCAGGCAGATCACAAGGTCAGGAGTTTGAGACCAGCCTAATATGGTGAAACCCCTTCTCTACTAAAAATACAAAAATTAGCCAGGCATGGTGGTGCATGCCTGTAGTCCCAGCTACTCAGGAGGCTGAGGCAGGAGAATCGATTGAACCTGGGAGGCGTGGAGGTTGCAGTGAGCCAAGCTCAAGCCACTGCACTCCAGCCTGGGTGACACAGCTAGACTCCATCTCAAAAAATAAAAGACTTTATCGGGGGGATGGTTTGTTGCCCAGTAATAGGTTCCTGAAACAGACCCCCTTATCCAGGCCACGTCTGGTTGACTGAGGAACAAGTAGCTGACCCAAAGGCAGACATGTAGCCAGAGGCCTACGAGGTCTCTTGAGGTGAGAACTCCATCCAACAGAGGTCCACTGACTGGATAATGACCAATCAACCAATTGGATCTTCATGATTGGGAAATTTGTCTGTGAGACAACCTGAGAGAGTCATCAGAGACTAGGATGTCTTCAAACTGAGAGTTGTATGCAAGAAGGGAGTGAGCAAAAGCCAGAAGCAGCTGAAACCATAAATGAGCAGAAGCCACAGCAAGAGAAGTGTGTAGAGAACAGTTATTCAGAAACAGTGCCAGAGGGAGAAGCACAAGGACTGGGAAGCAGAGTTGGAGAATCCGGGTCCTCAGGAGGTGGCCAGTGAGAGGTCACGCTGAGTCACCAGAACTGGTGTTGAACTACTAGAGCAGCTATCATATCCCAAATAGCGGCCCTTCCAACCGTGGACCTGAAGAGGGGATTCAGCCATTGTCCGGATACACAGAGAGCCGGGCCAAGAGCTAGCCACCTATTTGTCTACAAGTTGCTCAAGCTGATTCTGAGAGACGGTGCCTCTTTTGAGGATGAACAAAGAGAAAAAAATAGCTGTGTGGGTGGGGTGGTCCACAGGCATTCATTACATTATTATTATTATTATTAATTATTATTCTGAGATGGAGTCTCGCTCTGTCACCCAGGCTGGAGTGCAGTGGTGCGATCTCAGCTCACTGCAATCTCTGCCTCCCAGGTTCAAGCGATTCTCCTGCGTCAACCTCCCGAGTAGCTGGAACTACAGGCATGTGCCTCCATGCCCAGCTAATTTTTTATATTTTTAGTAGAGACAGGGTTTCACCATGTGAGCCAGGATGGTCTTGATCTCCTGACCTCATGATCCACCCACCTCGACCTCTGAAAGGAAGTACTGGGATTACAGGCATGAGCCACCATGCCCGGCCTCATTACATTATTTTTATACAACTCTGGATGAATGAAATAATGTTAATAATGTTAACAAAACATTGTAGGGATTCTGAAAAATTTTCTCAAAACAAGGGAAGGGTACATCATTCTGAAGACTGAAAGAAACAGAGTACCCTGGAGAAATATTTACCATAGGATTTTCAAGAGATTTTCAGGAAGATTTTTGGTGCCATCACTAGAATTCTCTTGGAAGTAGGAACAAAATACCTTAAGAAAGAAAAGGCTGACCGGGCACGGTGGCTCACGCCTGTAATCCCAGCACTTTGGGAGGCCAAGGCAGGTGGATCACCTGAGATCAGGAGTTTGAGGCCAGCCTGGCCAACATGGCAAAACCTTGTCTCTATTAAAAATACAAAAAGTAGCCAGGCATGGTGGTGGGCACCTGTAGTCTTAGCTACTTGGGAGGCTGGGCCAGGAGAACCCATGGGGCAGAGGTTACAGTGGACCAAGATTATGCCACTGTACTTCTGCCTGGGCAATAAGAATGAAACTCTGTCTCAAAAAGAAAAGAAAAGGCTGAGATGAAAAAGCACTAGCATGTATTTGAGGGAGAGAAGGGAGAATTCTCTCAACGTGCACAAAGAAAATTAAGTCCACATCAGAAGCAGTGAAGAACAGGATTGAAATTCAGAAAAAGTAAATGGGCTAGGTATGGTGGCTCATGCCTGTAATCCAAGCACTTTGGAGGCCAAGGCGGGCGGATCACCTGAGGTCGGGAGTTCAAGACCAGCCTGACTAACATGGTGAAACCCCGTCTTAAAAAAAAAAAAAAGAAAGAAAGAAAAACTAAATGAAGGATGCAGAGGACAAACTTGAAAAAGTCTCGAATTCAGAGGAAAAGTGTCAAATTCAAGATTGCGCCACTGCATTCCAGTCTGGGTGATAAAGCAAGACTCCATCTCAAAAAAAAAAAAAATTAGAAAAAGGACCAGCAATAAAAACAATCAAAGGGATGAGGAAACATGTTGGGAGGGAACAGCAATTTAGAGTAAAGAAACTGGCTGTTCCTGGCCGGGCACAGTGGCTCACGCCTGTAATCGCAGCACTTTGGGAGGCTGAAGCGAGCAGATCACCTGAGGTGAGGAGTTCGAGACCAGCCCGGCCAACATAATGAAACCCCATCTTCACAAAAAATACAAAAATTAGCCAAGCATGGTGGTGGGCACCTGTAATCCCAGCTACTCAGGAGGCTGAGGGATGAGAATCTCTTGAACCCAGGAGGTAGAGGTTGCAGTGAGCTGAGATTGTGCCACTGCACTCCAGTCTTGGTGACAGAGCAAGACTCCATCTCAAAACAAACAAATAAATAAATAAATAAAAGCATCGAGAAACTGGCTGCTCCAAAGGACAAGAATAGAGCTGGTGGAAGTGACACCACAGTTAAAACATCTGCACTAGGAGAAGACATCACTGAGCATAGATAGATCCACTAGGGTCAGTGGGTTGAAAGTTACACTGCATCGCAGGTAAAATGTGAAAAGTCAGCAGTTCATAGTTTCATCCTGACAAAATATTTGAATTAAAGGATACATCTAGGCAGAATTTAAAAGGCTACTTAGAGGCCGGGCACAGTGGCTCATGCCTGTAATCCCAGCACTTTGGGAGGCCATGGTGGGCAGATCACCCGAGGCTGGGAGTTCAAGACCAGCTGGCCAACATGGTGAAACCCCATCTCTACTAAAAATACAAAAATTAGCTGGGTGTGGTGGGTGCCTGAAATCCCAGCTACTCAGGAGGCTGAGGCAGGAGAAATGCTTGAACCTGGGAGGCAGAAGCTGCAGTGAGCCGAGCTCATGCCATTGCACTCCAGCCTGGGGGACAAGACCAAGACTTCGTCTCAAAAAAATAAAAAGGCTACTTAGAAAGGAACAAAAATTGGTGTGGCCAGAGTCTTCTCTGAAATACTGAATGTCAGAACACAAAGGAGTAAGGTAGCTTTGTCAAGCAAAAAAATTATAACATGTCTAAGTTGCATTTTGTAGTTAAGGGCAACAGAATTGTATTTCTGAGAATGTTTGGATTTCAAAATAACACTGTGGCTCCTTTTTCTTTTTTAAGGAAATTGTCTTGACTCACCAAGAGACAAAGTAAAATAAAAACCCCAAAATGGGGAAGTCTTGACATAAGTCTAAATAATTTTCATTAAATCAGGTTACAAAACTGGATGTAAGTTTTGGAAATTTTTTTTTTTTTGAGTCAGAGTCTCACTCTGTCACCCAGGCTGGAGTGCAGTGGCGTCATCTTGGCTCACTGCAACCTCAGCCTCCTGAGTTCAAGCGATTCTCCTGCCTCAACCTCCCAAGTAGCTGGGATTACAAGCATGGGCCACCATGCCTGGCTAATTTTTATATTTTTAGTAGAGACAAAGTTTCAACATATTGGCCAGGCTGGTCTTGAACTCCTGACCTCAAGTAATCCACTTGTCTTGGCCTCCCAAAGTTCTGGGACTACAGGTGTGAGCCACCACAACCTGGCCAGAGCCACTGTCCCCAGCCTCATTTTTTTTTAAAGACAGTGTCTCACTCTGTTGCCCAGGCTGGTGTGCAGTGACACAATCTTGGCTCACTGCAACCTCTATCTCCTGGGCTCAAGTGATCCTTCTGCCTCAGCCTGCTGCATAGCTGGGACTACAGAAGTACATCACCATGATCATCTAATTTTTTTGTATTTTTTGTGGAAATGGAGTTTCACTTTGTTGCCCAGGCTGGTCTTGAACTCCTGGGCTCAAGTAATCCGCACACCTAGGCTTCCCAAAGTGTTGGGATTACAGACATGAGCCACTGCTCCCAGCCCCATAAAAAATTTCTTTTTTTTTTTTTTGAGACAGAGTCTGACTCTGTCACCCAGCCTGGAGTGCAGTGGCATGATCTCAGCTCACTGCAACCTCCACCTTTCCACTTAAAGCGATTCTTCTTCCTCAGCCTCCTGAGTAGCTGGGACTACAAGTACCTGCCACCATGCCTGGCTAACTTTTTGTATTTTTAGTAGAGATAGGGTTTCACCATGTTGGCCAGAATGGTCTCGATCTCCTGACCTCGTGATCCGCCCACCTCGGCTTCCCAAAGTGCTGAGATTTCAGGTGTGAGCCCGCATCAGGCCAAAAAATTTCTTTTAAAGGGAAAATGTATAATGTAAATTCTAAAAATGATATTAATAGTATTAAATATGTCATCATTGCTTGCCATACTCTGAGTCCATGGTACTAGGTAACAGAAAACCCAACTCTACTTATACTAGGTAACAGAAAACCCAACTCTACTGAAACAAAAAGAGAATTTATCAGTTCAAGCAGATCAAAACATCTAGTAGGACTGATGTAGGACTAACTTCAGGTGTGGTTTGATCCAGAAGTTCAAGATGTCATCAGTGTTCTTGTTTTGTTTCTCTGCCATTCTCTCTGCTGTTCCTTTTTTGGCTTTGACTTCCTCCTTAAGTGGGATCCTCCTCCTGATAGTAGTATTAGCTGCAGCAGCTCCAGACCTTATGTCTACACCCTATCATCAGGAGGAAGAGAATCTCTCTATGTCTGTCCCTTACACAAATCACTGTGGCCAGAGGGTAGAACATGCTGTATTAGTCCATTCTCAGGCTGCTAATAAAGACATACCTGAGGAACTGGGTGCGGTGTCTCACGCCTGTAATCTCAGCACTTTGGGAGGCCAAGGTGAGTGGATCATGAGGTCAGGAGTTTGAGACCACCCTGACCAACATGGTGAAACCCCGTCTCTACTAAAAAATACAAAAATTAGCCAGGTGTGGTGGCACGCACCTGTAAACCTGTAATCCCAGCTACTCAGGAGGCTGAGGCAGGAGAATTCCTTGAACCTGGGAGGCAGAGGTTGCAGTAAGCCGAGATTGTGCCATTGTACTCCAGCCTGGGTGACAGAGCAAGACTCTGTCTCAAAAAAGAATAAAGAAAAAGAATAAGAAATCAAAGAAGATATAAATAAATGGAGATAGTCCATGTTCATACATAGGAACACTCAATATTGTCAGGATGTCAGTTCTTTCCAACTTGATCTATGTCTTCAACACAATTCCAATCAAAATCCCAGAAAAACATTTCATGGATATTTACAAACTGATTCTAAAGTTTGTTTGGAGGGGCAAAAGACCCAGAATAGCCAACACAATATTGAAGGAGAAGAACAAAGTTGGAAGAGTGACAGCACCCAACATCAAGACTTGCTATAAAGCTGTAGTAGGGCTGGGCATGGCCAGCCTGTAATCATACCTGTAATCCCAGTGCACTGGGATCCTGAAGGGGGAGGATTGCTTGAGGGCAGGAGCTGAATGTTACAGTGAGCTGTGATGGTGCCACTGCACTCCGGCCTGGGTGACAGAGCCAGACCCTCTCTCTAACAAAAACAAACAAAAGGCCAGGTATGGTGGCTCACGCTTGTAGTCCCAGCACTTTGAGAGGCTGAGGTGGGCAGATCCCTCGAGCCCAAGAGTTCAAAACTAGGCTGGACAACATAGTGAAACCCCGTCTCTCTAAAAAATAATAGTAATAAGGCTGGGCATGGTGGCTCACACCTGTCATCAGCAGCACTTTGGGAGACTGAGATGAGCAGATCATGAGGTCAGGAATTCTAGATCAGCCTGACCAATATGGTGAAATATCTCTACTAAAAATACAAAAATTAGCCAGGCGTGGTGGCATACACCTGTAGTCCCAGCTACTCGGGAGGCTGAGGCAAGAGAATTGCTTCAACCTGGAAGCAGAGGTTGCAGTGAGCCAAGATTGTGCCACTGTACTCCACCCTGGGCAACAGAGTGAGACTCTGTCTCACAAATATTAATAATGATAACAAAAACCAACCAAAAAACACTACAGTAATCAAAGCAGTGTGGTATTGGTTAAAGGATAGACAAATATATCAATGGAACAGAATAGAGAGGCCAGAAATAGGCCCACACAAAAATAAGTCTACTTACTTTTGACAAAGGAGAAAAGTCACTACAATGGAGAAAAGATACTCGTTTTCAACAAATAGTGCTGGAACAGCTGGATATCCACATGCAAAAGAAGTGAACCCAAGCATAGACCTTTCATCTTTCATTCTTTACAAAAATTAACTCGGGCCGGGCGTGGTGGCTCACACCTGTAATCCAAGCACTTTGGAGGCCAAGGCGGATGGATCACCTGAGGTCGGGAGTTCAAGACCAGCCTGACCAACATGGTGAAACCCCATCTTAAAAAAATAAATAAATAAAGTTAAAAAAAATTCACTCAAAATGGATCATAGATGTAAATGTAAAGTGCAAAACTATAAAACTCCAAGAAGACAACATGGGAAAAAAATCTAGATAAGCTTAGGTTTGGCAATGACTTTCATGATCTATGAAATAAATAATTGATAAGCTTAGGTTTGGCAATGACTTTCATGATCTATGAAATAAATAATTGATAAGCTGGCAGCTGAGTGTGGTGGCTCACGCCGTAATCCAAGCACTTTGGAGGCCAAGGCGGGTGGATCACCTGAGGTCGAGAGTTCAAGACCAGCCTGACCAACATGGTGAAACCCTGTCTTAAAAAAAAAAAATTGATAAGCTGGACTTGATTAAAATTAAAAACTTCTACTGGTCATGGTGTCTCATGCCTGTAATCCCCACACTTTGGGAGGCCAAGGCAGGAAGATCGCTTAAACCTATAAGTTTGAGACCAGCCTTGGCAACATAGCAAGACTCTGTGTCTACAAAAAATGTTTAAAAATTAGCCAGATGTGGGGGTGTGTGCTTCTGGTCTCAGCTACTTGGAAAACTGAGGTGGGAGGATCACTTGAGCTCAGGAAGTTGAGGCTGCAGTGAGCTGTGATTGTACCACTGCACTCCAGCATGGGCAACAAAGCAGACCTTGTCTCAAAAATAAGTAAATTAAAAACTTCTTCTCAGCCGGGCACTGTGGCTTGTGCCTGTAATCCCATCACTTTGGGAGGCCAAGGCAGTTGGATCATGAGGTCAGGAGATCAAGACCATCCTGGCCAACATGGTGAAACCCCGTCTCTACTAAAAATACAAAAATTTGCTGGGCATGGTGGCGTGCCTGTTGTCCCCACTACTTCGGAAGCTGAGGCAGGAGAATCACTTGAACCCTGGAGGCAGAGTTTGCAGTGAGCTGAGATCGCGCCACTGCACTCCAGCCTGGCAAAAGAGAGAGACACAGTCTTAAAAAAAAAAAAAAAAAACTTCTCTGCAAAGACACTGACAAGTGAATGAGAAGAGAAGCCACAGAGTGCAAGAAAATATTTGCAAAAGAGAAATCTGCTAAAGGACTGTTATCCGAAACATAAAATAACAATTTTTGAATTTTGCTCTTGTCGCCCAGGCTGGAGTTCAATGGCGTGATCTCGGCTCACTGCAATCTCTGCCTCCTGGGTTCAAGCGATTCAATCCTCAGCCTCCCAAGTAGCTGGGATTATAGGTGCCCACCACCATGCCTGGCTAATTTTCTGTATTTTTAGTAGAGACGGGGTTTCACCATGTTGGTCAGGCTGGTCTCCAACTCCTAACCTCAGATGATTCACCCGCCCCTGCCTCCCGAAGTGCTGGGATTATAGACATGACCCACCACACCTGGAAGACGGTTTCTTACAAAACTAAATGCCACTAGAACCATATGATCCAGCAATCGAATTCTTTGGTATTTATAACCAAATGACTTGAAAACTTATGTTTCACAAAAAACTGCACATAAGTGTTGAGAAAAACTTTATTCATATTGCTAAAACTTGAGAACAACCAAGATGTCCTTCAGTAGGTGAATGGATAAACTGGGATTATAGATGTGAGCCACCGCACCTGGCCACAAATAACTATTTGCAGATAATGAAATATTACCCAGTGCTAAGAAGAAATGAGCTCTCAAGCCCTGAAGGGACATGGAAGAACCTTATATACATAAGTGAAAGAAGCTGATCTGAGGCCAAATGTGGCAGCCCACGCCTGTAATCCCAGCATTTTGGGAGGCTGAGGCGGGTGGATCATCTCAGGTCAGGAGTTCAAGACCAGCCTGACCAACATGGAGAGACCCCCGTCTCCACTAAAAATACAAAATTAGCTGGGTGTGGTGATGCATGCCTGTAATTCCACCTACTTGGGAGGCTGAGGCAGGAGAATCGCTTGAACCCGGGAGGCAGAGTTTTCGGAGCTGAGATCACTCCATTGCACTCAACAAGAGTGAAACTCCATCTCAAAACAACATACAACAAAAAAGAAGCTGATCTGGAAAGGCTGCCTACAAGTGTATAATCTTCTGGAAAAAAACAACTCTCAAGACAGTAAAAAGGTCAGAGGCAGCCAGTGGTTGGCAGGGATGGGAGAGAGGAATAAACAGAGCACAGAGGGTTTTAGGGCAGTGAAACTTCTCTGTATGATACTAAAAAGATACGTCATTACATATTTGTCTAAACCCATGGAACCTGCAACATCAAAGGCGAACCCTTACGCAAACTATGGACTTTGGCTACTAATGACGTGTCAGTGTAAGTTCATTGATTGTAACAAATCTATCACTCTGGTGCCGGATGTTGATAGTGGGAAAGGTTGTGCATGTGTGGGGTAGGAGTATAAGAGAAAACCCTGTACTTTTAGCTGGGATTGGTGGCTCATGCCTGTGATGCCAGCACTTTGGGAGGCTGAGGAGGGTGGATCACCTGAGGTCAGGGGTTCAAGGCCAGCCTGGGCAACACGGTGAAGCCCACCTCTACTAAAAATATTAAAAAAAAAAAAAGAAAAGAAAAGAAAAGAAAGAAAGAAAACCCTGTAATTTCTGCTCAATTTTGCTGTGAACCTAAAACTGCTTTAAAAAAATAAAGGCAAATAATAGTAATAATAAAGCCTATTCAGCCAGGGGCGGTGGCTCATGCCTATAATCCCAGCACTTTGGGAGGCCGAGGCAGGCAAGTCACTTGAAGTCATGCCTGACCAACATGGTGAAACCCTGTCTCTACTAAAAATACAAAAATTAGCCAGGCATGGTGACGCATGCCTGTAATCCCAGCTACTTGGGAGGCTGAGGCAGGAGAATCACTTGAACCCAGGAGGTGGAGGTTGCAGTGAGCGGAGATCATGGCACTGCAGTCCAGTCTGGTGCCAGAGCAAGACTGTCTCAAATAAATAAATAAATAAAGGCTATTAAGAAAAAAAATCTTCAAAAAGATAAACTTTAAAATGGAAATCAAAAGGAAATGATATATTAAGCATAGAAACGAAGTAGTGGAGCAAAAATTTGTTAGTGAAGACATCAATTTTTTCGACACTATTTAGTAAACTAAGAATGTATCAGCAGCTTAGAAGAAAATGTTGAAGACAGTAGTGGAGTACTTTTTAAAGAAATTCTGCTTCTCCAATGCCCTTGACAGTACAGGGGATAGTAACACAGACATCGATAGAAAGTGATTCAGAAGAGTCAGACTTTAAAGATTTTTTTTTTTTTTTTTTTTTTTTTTGAGACGGAGTTTCGCTCGTTACCCAGGCTGGAGTGCAATGGCGCGATCTCGGCTCACCGCAACCTCCGCCTCCTGGGTTCAGGCAATTCTCCTGCCTCAGCCTCCTGAGTAGCTGGGATTACAGGCACGCACCACCATGCCCAGCTAATTTTTTGTATTAGTAGAGACGGGGTTTCACCATGTTGACCAGGATGGTCTCGATCTCTTGACCTCGTGATCCACCCGCCTCGGCCTCCCAAAGTGCTGGGATTACAGGCTTGAGCCACCGCGCCCGGCTAAAGATGTTTTTAGAGTATTTTAACTGTTTGATTTTTGTTTTTGCGTATGCACCAGAATTAGATTTTTTAATGGTCTGAAAGAGCTTTCAATTAGCATAAAATAAAAATTTAAGTGTTAAGAAAGCATCGTATCATAGTTTAGCCAGGCGCTGTGGCTCACGCCTGTAATTCTAGCACTTTGGGAGGCCGAGGCGGGTGGATCACTTGAGGTCAGGAGTTTGAGACCAGCGTGGCCAACATGAAGAAATGTCGTCTCTCCTAAAAATACAAAAATTAGCCAGGCATGGTGGCACACACCTGTAGTCCCAGTTACTCAGGAGGCTGAGGCAGGAGGCTTGCTTGAACCTGGGAGGCAGAGGTGGCAATGAACTGAGATGATGCCACTGCACTCCAGCCTGGGTGACAGAGCAAGACTGTCTCAAAAAAACCCCCACAAACTTGTATCATAGTTTAACTGGCAGCATTTTTTCTTAGTGGCACCTAAAATAATGATGTGTAACAATTGAAGGTATTTAATTCAGTTAGATGCAGTCTGAAGCACCCTCTCTGCATGTGCCTAGTGTGGACTCAGTGGATACAGCACTAAACTTGACAGATGCGGTACCTCTTTGTAGCTTATATTATAGTTTGAGGAGACAGACAGTACACTAGAAATTAGAGGTTATGCTAAATTGTGTGAAGGAAATAGGGTGGTGTGGTAGAGAGTGACTGGGGAGGCAGCTACTCAAGATTTGCTGGTCAGGGAATCAGAACGACCCTCAGACCTGGGCAGGAGGGGCTCTTATTTGGCTGTGTGCTTAGTTCAGTGCTTCTCAAACTGTAATTTCATACAGATTTCCCGAAGCTCGTGTTAAAAGCAGATTCTGTGGCTCATGACTGTAATCCCAGCACTTTGGGAGGCCGAGGTGGGCGGATCACCTGAAGTCAGGAGTTTGAGCCTAGCCTGGCCAACATGTGTAACCCCGTCTCTACTAAAAATACAAAAATTAGCGGGTGTGGTGGCCCGCACCTGTAATCCCAGGTACTCGGGAGGCAGAGGCAGCAGAATCGCTTGAACCCGGGAGGCGGAAGTTGCAGTGAGTCAAGATCCTACTACTGCACTCCAACATGGGCAACAAGAGCCAAACTCCGTATATATAAAAAAAAGCAGATTCTGATTTAGTAGGTCTTGGGTGGCAACAGATACTGTGCATTGCTAACAAGCCCTCAGGCAATGCTGACGCTGCTGTTCCAAGGGCCACACCCCGGGTAGCGGGACACAGAGGGCCCTGCAGATCACAAGTACTGCAACATCCCACGGCCATTTTTGGTTTGGTGAAAAGTTTCTGAAAATTCAATAATCGACTGCGCAGATGGGAATTGTGGAAGAGAAATGTGTGAGTTGCAGTGGATGTGAAGCGGAACGTCTGCAGGTGCGAGCGCGATGGGTTTTGTCAACTACGCGGAGCCTGAGCTCAGAGCACCTTCTGCCCACCCTGCCCTAGCCAGGCTGCGCTAACCCTTGCGCTTGCAAGTAGCGGCCCTGGTCCAGGGAAGAGTTTGGTTGCTTTAAAGTCTGGATTGTGAAGACAGTCCCAGGGGAGCAGACTAAGGGTGTGAATCGGGGCTGGGGGTTGGGCATGGCTTGTTTTGTACATTTAAGTAAGACTTACGTACACCTCTACTTGAACTGCTGTCCTGGGCCCTACAAATATTAGCAGTGGGCCAGCAGGATGTAATAATAATAATGAACATAATAATGGTTAGCCCATATGCCAGACTCTGTGCTAACTCCCATTTTATAGATATATTATATATAATAATAATATATAATTATGTAATATATATAATATATGTAATTATATATTATATATATTTTATATATACACAAACGCATACATACACGTGTATAATATATATTTAACTCCCATTATGTATGTATGTATATGTGTGTATATATATGTGTATGTGTGTCTGTGTGTATATATATAAATATAATTTTGTTTTTTTTGAGACAGAGTCTCACTCTGTCGCCCAGGCTGGAGTGCAGTGGTGCCACCTCAGCTCACTGTAACTTCCGCCTCTTGGGCTCAAGTGATTCTCCTGCCTTAGCCTCCTGAGTAGCTGACATTACAGGTGTGCACCACCACACCCGGGTAATTTTTATATTTTTAGTAGAGACAGGGTTTCACCATGTTGGTCAGGCTGGTCTCGAACTCCTGACCTCGTGATCTGCCTGCCTCAGCCTCCCAAAGTGCTGGGATTACAGGTGTGAACCACTGCACCAGCTTTTTTTCCCTTGAGACAGGGTCTTGCTTTGTTGCCCAGGCTGGAGTGCAGTAGTACCATCAGAGAGCCATGATGATGCTACTGCAGCTTCAACCTCCCAGACTCCCGAGTAGGTCCAAGTAGGACCTGATGACAGGTCCACACCACCATGAGAGGCTAAATTTTTTTCAAACTTTTTGTAGAGACATAGTCTTCCTATGTTGCCTAGGCTGGCCTTAAACTCATGGGCTTAAGTAATTGCTCACCTCAGCCTCCCAAAGTGCTAGGATTACAGGGGTAAGCCACCATACCCAGTCAATTTTATTTATTTATTTCAACAAAGGCTGGGCGCGGTGGCATACATCTGTAATCCCAGCACTTTGGGAGGCCGAAACGGGCAGATCACTGGAGGTCGGGAGTTCAAGACCAGCTCACCAACATGGTGAAACACTGTCTGTACTAAAAATACAAAAATTAGCTGGACATGGTAGCACATGCCTGTAATCCCAGCTACTCAGGAGGCTGAGGCAGGAGAATCACTTCAACCTGGGAGGCAGAGGTTGCAGTGAACTGAGATGGCGCCATTGCACTCCAGCCTGGGTGACAGAGCAAGACTCCATCTCAAAAAATAAAAATAAAAATAAATAAAAAAGTATGGAGTGATGCTCCTCCTGCCCACTGCCAAGTGTGTCTCTTGGACCAGAAAGGAAGGAAGGGTTAAAACCATGGAAGTGAGGCCAGGTGTGGTGGCTCACACTTGTAATCCCAGCACTCTGGGAGGCTGAGGTAGGCGGATCACCTAAGGTTCTGAGGTCAGGAGTTTGAGACCAGCCTGGCCAACATGATGAAACCCCATCTCTACTAAAAATACAAAATTAGCTGGGTGTGGTGGCGCATGCCTGTAATCCCAGCTACTTGGGAGGCTAAGGCAGGAGAATAGCTTGAACCTGGGAGTTGGAGGAGCAGTGAGCCGAGATTGCTCCATTGCATTCCAGCCTGGGCAACAAGAGCAAAACTCCACCTCAAAAAAAGCAAGCAAGCAAGCAAACAAACAAACAAAAAAAACCATGGAAGTGAAGGTTGTGATTGGAGACCCAGGAATGAGAGTGATGCTATTCCAAGGACCCATGAATTGCCACTGAAGATGTTTTGCAATGTGACCGGGGTAGGAGTGGGGGTTGACTGTTCTCTGAACAAGGCAAGGCCAGAGTTATTAGTCCCTGAGAACTAAGATCAATGTGAGGACCAGATGGAGTCATTAGAAGGAAAACCATCTCAGATGGTGAAGATTGTTTGAAATCAGATGTTTCCATAAAAACCCTGCAAATATAGCCTTCTGGTATTTCTCTCTTCTTCCTTCTCGTAGCCCAGACTCCTGGAGATCAGGAGACCAGAGCTCACTCACCTTCCACTATATGTCTGTGGTGAGCAGACACTGACATGCCAGAAAAAAAAGGCATTTGGCTGTAATATTTGCAAGACCCGAGAATGTACTGGGAATAGATTTTTTTCCATAGAGGGAAGGGGTGGTGTTTGATAAGAAAGAGCACTCTGTCTCAAAAACTAGAAAAAATAAATAAACCAAAATCATTAGAAATACCCAGGGAAATTATCAGAAATATAATAGTAGCAGGAAACTGTAATATAACTTTATTTGACAGACAAAGTAAGAAAAATATACAAAGGTGCCGGGCGTGGTGGCTCACGCCTGTAATCCCAGCACTTTGAGAGGCTGAGGCAGGCGGATCATGAAGTCAGGAGTTCGAGACCAAACTGACCAGCATGGTGAAACCCAGTCTCTACTAAAAATACAAAAAGTTAGCCAGGCATGGTGGCACGCACCTGTAATCCCAGCTACTCGGGAGGCTGAGGCAGTAGAATTGCTTGAACCTGGCAGGCGGAGGTTGCAGTGAGCGGAGATCATGCCACTCTGTACTCTAGCCTGGGTGACAGAGTGAGACTCTGTCTCAAAAAAAAAAAAAAAATATATATATATATATATATACACACACACACACAAAGGTATAAAGGAACAGAGAATCTCAATGATAAAGTTGATTAATTAATTAGCCTTTCATTCAACAAATATGTACTGAATGGTGTGTGCCAGGCCCTTTGCTGGATAACAGAAAGATATCAGCCATAAATATATCATCAGTGAACATCCCGAGCCTCCATCCTCTTGGAGCACATATTCAAGTGATATTTATTTAACTTTGTGTCTCATAAATGGAGGACCTAACTTTTTCAATGCCAATAAAACATTTACAAATCTTGTTCAAATATTAGGCTGTGAAGGAGATAAGAAATTCCCCAAACTTGAAGTTGTACTGAACTCATACTCAGACCATAATGCAATAAACCAGAAATTTCTAAATGTTTAAGTAACAGAAACCAACCTCTTAAAGAATCCCAAAACAGTCCTAAATAATTCTTTGATCAATGAGAAAATTCAAATTGCAAATACAGATTATTATAATGATAATATAATGAGGCTAGGCTTGGTGACTGATGTCTGTAATCCCAGAATTTTTGGGAAGCCAAGAGAGGAGGATTTCTTGAGGCCAGGAGTTCAAGACAAGCCTGAGCAACATAGTGAGATCCCCATCTCTACAAAAAAAAATTATTATTATTATTTTGAGACAGTCTTGCTCCGTCGCCTGGCTGCAGTGCAGCGGCACCATCTCAGCTCACTGCAATCTCTGCCTCCCGGGTTCAAGTGATTCCCCTGCCTCAACCTCCCAAATAGCTGTGATTACAGGTGCGTGCCACCATGTCCTGCTAATTTTTTGTATTTTAGTAGAGAGGGGTTTCACCATATTGGCCAGGATGGTCTCAACCCCCAACCTCGTGATCTGCCCCTCAGCCTCCCAAAGTGCTGGGATTACAGGCGTGAGCCATCGCGCCTGACCAAAAAAATTTTTTAAAAATTAGCCTGGCATGGTGACATGCACCAGTAGTCCCAGCTACTCAAGAGGCTAAGGTAGGTGTATTGCTAGAACCCAGGAGGTTGAGGCTGCAGTGAGCTAAGGTCACACTATGGGGCATAAATAACAATAATTTATTAAGAGTGTTTTGTTGTTGTTGTTGTTTAAGAGACAGCATCTTGCTATGTTGCCCGGACTGATCTTGAACTCCTGGCCTCAAGCAATCCTCCTGCCATGGCCTCCCAACATGCTGGATTTATGGGCATGAGTCACTGTGCCCAGCCATATTATCATTTTATAATGAAATAAGCTTGGTGTTAGGGGCTTCTCATACTTTGTTTTATATAATCCTCACAATCAACCTAGGGTAGCACCCTGTTGCTGAGTAGGCACTCAGTAAACATTTATTGAATGAGCGGATGTGGCTCAGAGTTAAAGTGACTTGCCTGGCTGGGTGTGGTGACTTGCCCCTGTAAACCCAATATTTTGGGAGGTGGAGATGGGGAGGAAGGATCCCTTGAGCTCAAGACCAGCCTGGGCAACATAGGGAGACCCCCGTCTGTGGGGTTTTTTTTGTTTTGTTTTGTTTTGTTTTTGAGACAGAGTTTTGCTTTTGTTGCCCAGGCTGGAGTGCAATGGCACAATCTTGGCTCACATAAACCTCCGCCTCCTAGGTTCAAGTGATTCTTCTGCCTTTGTCTCCTGAGTAGCTGGGATTACAGGCATATGCCATGCCTGGCTAATTTTGTATTTTTAGTAGAGATGGGGTTTCTCCATGTTGGTCAGGCTGGTCTCAAACTCTTGACTCCAGATGATCTACCTGCCTCAGTCTCCCAAAGTGCTGGGATTACAGGCATGAGCCACTGCACCCGGTCTGTGATACATATTTTTATCCATTCTATTTCATTAAAAAAAAGAATGCTGCTTGAGGCTCGCTAAATTGACTTCATGACCAGCACAAAATTTCATAAAGCTGCATTTTGGAAATCTTGTCCTGGACTAGGTGTTGGCAGACTTCCTGCAAAGGGCCTGTTCATAAATATTTCAGACTTTGCAGCTCACAGTGTTTCTGCTGCAAGTGCAGCACTCAAACCGTGCCATTTGCATCCTGAAAGTAACCACACACAATACATAAAGAAATGGTTGTGGCTCTGCTTCAATATAAATTTATAGACACTGTAATTTGAATTTTGAATTATTTTCTCGTGAACTCTTCTTCTTTTAGTAGCTTACAAGCCATGCAAAAACAAAAGGTGGGCTTGATTTGGCTGGAAGCCATAGTTTACTGATCTTTGAGCCTTAAACTGTAAGCTTTATGGAGGCAGAGACCACTTTCTGTCTTTTTTCCCCATTGCATGGCTAAAGTTTGACACAAAGCATTGTATGCATTCAATCAATTGTTGGTAAATGAATTATTAAAGAGCAATTTGTATATTAGGCACTTTTATTACAAAATTACTGTGTGTTCATGGAAGAAAAATAAGCAGTGCAGCTGAACAAAATGAATAAACAAATCTTTAGTAATCCCACCACTGGGAGATAACCACATCCTTTCTTAGTGTTATGCAATAGATGTCAGGAATTAGGAAAATCTTATTTTTTGGCCATGGAAGCCGTGAGAAATTCTTTCTCCTCAATCCACCAGAGACCCATGCTTCCCCTTTCTGGCTGTAGGGGGTGAAGGTGAGAGAAAAAATGAGGAGGGAAGGTGGAAAGTATGGGGGGAAAGCAATCTGATAAGCAGCTAATGAGCTCCTATAGTATGCTGCCATATGCCCGGCCAGGCTAGACCCTGGGGGATAGCGGTAGCACCCATCCCTTCTGGGTTGACAGTTGAAAGGGTAGACAAGAAATTACAAGTGTGATAATCGTGACCAAAGGGGATATGCAAGGTGCTATGAGGGCTTAATGGGGGGAGGGGTGTCAAATCTCATCTGGGTGTCAGGAAATGCTTCCTTTCCTAAGGAAGTGACATTTAGGCTGACACCTAGGCTGAGAAAGAATTAGTTGAGTAAGAACGTGGGAAGTTCCGGCCAGGCACAGTGACTGATGCCTGTAATCCCAGCACTTTGGGAAGCTGAGATGGGTGGATCAACTGAGGTCAGGAGTTCAAGACCAGCCTGGCCAACATGGTGAAACCCTGTCTCTACTAAAAATACAAAAATATCTGGGTGTCGTGGCCGGTGTCTGTAATCCCAGCTATTCAGGAGGCTGAGACAGGAGAATCAGTTGAACCGGGGAGGCGGAGGTTGCAGTGAGCCGAGATTGTGCACTGCACTCCAGCCTGGATGACAGAGTAAGACTATGCCTCGGGGAATAAAAAAAGAAAGAAAGAAAGAAAAACATGGGAAGTTCCACAGCGAGAGAACGGAACTTTCTTTAGAAACGTCTGGCTGGAGAGTCGACAGGGAAGGAAATGGCATGAGATCAGCCTGCAGAGGTTGGCAGGGACCCATCAGCAGAGCCTTGCCATCTAGACCTAACTGCCCGTTGAACAGAAACCAAAGAAGACAAATGAATACATTTAAAGCATCCTGAGGAAGTAATCAGCCAGCTCCAGAGTGAGGAACATTCTATGGGACAAATGATTCCATGTCTTGTCAAATCAATGTCATGAAATAAGTAAAAGGAAGGGAGATGTGTTATAAAATGAAAGAGACTTAAGTGTAATATCAGCAGGACTTAATTGCTCACCCTAATCTCTTGGTTAAGGTGGTAACTGCCAGGTTTCTCCTCAGTCTTTCCCTTTCTATAAGGCCAGCCCACACTCAAGGGACTGTAAGAGCTAAGGGAAGTCACTGCAGGGACTGAAGCAAAGGAGAAATGAGGTCAGATGTCTTTTTTTGGAGACAGTCTCACTGTCGCCCAGGCTGGAGTGCAATGGCATGATCTCAGCTCACTGCAATCTCCGCCTCCTGCGTTCAAATGATTCTCCTGCTTCAGCCACCTGACTAGCTGGGATTACAGGCACACACCACCATACTCGGCCAATTTTTGTATTTTAGTAGAGATAGGGTTTCACCGTGTTGATCAGGCTGGTTTCAATCTCCTGACCTTGTGATCCACCTGCCTTGGCCTCTCAAAGTGCTGGGATTACAGGCATGAGCCACCTCGCCCAGCCCTCAGTCGTCTTTTTTTTTTTCGACGGAGTTTCGCTCTTGTTGCCCAGACTGGAGTGCAATGGTTCGATCTCGGCTCACTGTAACCTCCACCTCCCAGTTCAAATGATTCTCCTGCCTCAGCTTCCCGAGTAGCTGGGATTACAGGCATGCGCCACCTCACCCGGCCCTCAGATGCCTTTTTTAGGAGGAATACTCTGGCTGCAATGTGGCGATGAGATATGGTGGCGTTTGCAGCAGGAATGGACGTACCTTGAGTGATTTCAGGAGAACAGCTCAGCAGGAGTTATTATTGAATATGAGATGGTGAGAAAAGGTGGAGTTGGGTAGCTGAGGTCTTTCACTGAATCCAAATCAAGGGTCTGTGTGCTCCCAGGAGGTTGCTTCACCCGCCCCCAGGAAGAAGCCACTTTCTGCTGCCTGGTCTTTCCTTGCCTTGGGGCGGGTCCCTGAGGGTTACTGGGTCTGGAAAGCCACCAGCCAACACAAATTAGGAGAGCCTTGGGATTACAAAGGAGGGTCAAAATCCTCAACTCTGAGTTAAAGAAGGGACAGCTGTCGGGGGGACTGAATGGGGCTGGAGGAATGTAAGTCATCCCTAACTTTTTCTTTTCCGAGGCGAGCAGATCACCTGAGGTCAGGAGTTCGAGACCAGCCTGGCCAACATGGTGAAACCCCGTCTCTACTAAAAGTACAAAAATTAGCTGGGTGTGGTGGCGGGCACCTGTAATCCCAGCTCGGGAGGCGGAGGCAGGAGAACTGGCGTGGTGGCGGTTGCGGTAAACCGAGATTGCGTCACTGCACTCCAGCCTGAGCAACAAAAGCAAAACTCTGTCTCAAAAAAAAGAAAGAAATCTTTCTTTTTCTTTCGGGTTTAATAACCCAATTATGAGCATGTAATCAAAAGGTCAATGACTCAGTGGTTTCAAACAAGTAATTTTTATTTACCTTTTCGTGTTTTACCAACCTGTCCTCCCACCTCGGCCCTGTTTTCACGTTTTCCTTTCGGCGCGTGTTTGGGAGGGGGGACTACTACAGTCTCCGCACTTATCTCCGCCGGCGGGCCCCCCGCCCGGGTTTCTTTTCTCCTCGGCGCCTTCGGGTGCGGGCGGGAGAAACCGAGGGAGTTGGGGACGGGGGTGCGGGGACGGGGGCCGGGCGGGCCACGCTCCCTTGCAAAGGCTTGTAAACCAGGTGGAAGACGAAGGCGTTGCAGTACCTGCGGGGCCGCGGGGCGCGGTCAGGGACCAGGAGGCGGAGCTCCAAGGGGCGGGGCTTGCCCCTCCGAGTTCCGGGGCGTGGGGCTAGACTCAGGGTTGGCTTTGTTAGAGGGTCGCAGGGTCTTTTGTGGGTTGGGGAGGTTCTGCGGCCTAGATCTAAAGAGGGGTGTGCTGGGGATTGTCGAGACCTCCCATGGTGGTGACCAGTAGTGGGAGCAGAGAAGGCAGGTTGCTGAGCTGGGGGCAAGAGGGTCCCAGGACGGTGGGAACTAGGGCAGAGGTGGGTCTTTGAGGATGCGGAGCCAGAGAGTAAGAGAAGCGAAGGGTCAGGAAGGAGATAGGGTCGCAGACCCTTACCAGGGCATGCAGTTGTCGGCCGCTCTGAGACGAAACGGGGAGCGGAAGGGGTTGAGCTGGGGACGGCTAGTGCCTCCTCCAGTGGCCACCGCCATGGTCTGGCCGTCGATCACGCAGCCATACTCGCTGCTCTCGGTGAAGAAGGCTGGCACTCGGCGAGACTGGGTGGGGCAAGACTAGCTCTGAGAGGCCCCTCTCCAGATCCATCCCAGCAGCCAGGATGACAGACAGGGCTGAAAGCCGAGGCCCCGGGACAGATCTGGAGGGAGTGGGGCAGGAGGAGGCCCGAGGCAGACACAGAGAGGGGCAGAGGGACCCGTGGGCATTCCCCAGGCCTGTGAAGCAGGTGATGGTGCAGAGGAGAGCCCGGAGACTTTCAGAAAAGGAGATGGAGAGGGGCCAGGCAGGAGGGGAGAGAAGTTCCTGTTTGCCCCCATTGCCCACCTGCAGGCGGGGCAGAGAGCTCAGCCATGTATCCTTGAGACCAAACCCAGAGTTAAATCCTGCAGAGAGATAGGAGATGCTGGCTCCCATGGTCGGCTTCCCTCCTGCCTTCCGCATGTGCCTACCCCTGAGCCCCAGGCTCTTACCAATAACCAGGTCGGGCTTGGGCCCCTGGAGCAGGTGGTAGGGCCTTGCTGACACCTTAATCTGCAGGTCCCTGCGGCTCCCCTTCTCCTTAGTGCCAGAGCTGGGCCGTGCTGATACGCCAGAACTATTCCGGACAGACACCTTGGGGCCGTCCTGAGGGGCCAGGAGAGGGATGGAAAAGCCACAGGAAGTCAGGGGACTGGAGGATGCACCAGCAAGATGGGGAGTCGGGGGCAGAAGGGCAGGGCCCAACCAGGAGGTCACTGGAGGGGTCAGGGCTGAAGAGCAGAGCCCCCTCAGCCCTCACCCTCTGCAAGGTAAAATGCTGCTGGTCGCTTTCGGGGGGCAGGCCATCACCTACAAATTGCAGCTCCAGGGCCACATGGGGGAGCAGGACCAGGAGCTCCTGGAGGACAGAAAGGACAGATCTGGGTTCTACCCAGTATCCACCCCCACACCAAAATGCCCAACCTTCAGTGCTGGGGGGGACTTACCCAAAAAACCATGACAAAGTCAAACTCCTTCCCGGCCTCCACCACGTGGATCTTCAGTGACTGTTTGTTCTGGATGTTGAGCTCAGGGACTGGGTGAGAAACCAGCTCTTTAAGGATGTGGTCCACTCTCACTCCCCCATCTCGCCCACACCCCCCACTCAGCTCTCCTTACAGGACTGGGGCACCAGGTGGGTGATGACGTAGTACACAGTCAGCGGGTAGGTGAGAAGCACAGCCATGGGTGAGTCCAAGCTGAGGCCCCGCCATGTGTAGTAATCCTGCCATGAGCCTGGGAGGAGGGGGTTACTAGAGGACCTGGCCATGGACCCCACTCCCTCTAGTCTAATAGCCTGCTTTTCCACAGTCATCCAGGCTCTGGTTCTCCAGTCCCTGTCCCTACCCATAGCTCCCACAGGGCCCCTCCAACTCACCAAAAAGACCCCGCGGTGGGTCTGGGGGCACAGGAGGCATTAGGGCAGGCCTGTCCCCCTGGAGAAGCTGGTAGGGATCTCCTGAGAGGACGAAAGAAAGAAGATCCTGGGGTCAGGGAGACTCCTCCCACCTGACCCATCCTTCCAAAGGAGCTGTATTCCCTGAGAAAGCTGCAGTAAAAGGAATGGGGGTTTGTGTAGGGATGGGGCTTCTGGGTGGAGTTGGTAGGGGTGACTCCATTGAGGGCTGGGGAAAGGCCTGAAATGGCCCTGATGCTGTTGGTAGGGGGTCAGTGTGTATGTGGAGGGATTTTCTGGGAGGGACCCAGACAAATTCTTCCTAGTCCTTCCCTCTAGGCCGAGGGGCCCATGCTTGAAGAGAGACCCCACGCACCACCGAGAAGAAGGCTAAGGGATGGCGTGTTGCCTCGGGGATGCCAGGGAGAGCCAGGCCCTGGAATCAGCATGCTGAGCTGGGTCCAGTAGCCATAAGTGAGTCCCCGAGAGGCCAGGAAGGCCTCCTTGTTGAAGGTTTCACTGGTCACCTCTGGAGAAGGAGAAGGGGATGAATTGAGGTGCCGGGCTAGCGCCCACTTTTCTTTTTCTTTTTTTTTGAGAGTCTTGCTCTGTTGCCCAGGCTAGAGTACAGTGGCACGATCATGGATCACTGCAGCCTCGACCTCTTAGATTCAAAGGATTCTCCCACCTCAGCCTCCCGAGAATTGTGACTACAAGCCTGTGCACCATGCCTGGCTAATTTTTTCTTTTTTTTTTTTTGTAGAGACAGAGTCTATATTGCTCAGTCTGGTCTCAAACTCCTGGGCTCAAGTTAGCTTCCCAATGTGCTGGGATTACAGGTGTGAAGCATTGCCTGGCCTAGAACCCCAGACTAACTCTCCTCAGCCTCCTCTAAGGACTCTGGATCTAAGTCTGGTTCCAGTCAGGCAGGGAACTACCATTTCTGAGGGTCTCCAGTGTACCAGGCACGAAGCCCACATAATCCTTGTGACAATTCCACGGGCCTTTACATTTGTTAGCATCCCTCTTTTGCAGATGAGGAGATGGAGGCTCCAAGAAGTAAAGTGATTTTTGTTTTTTTATTTGAGATGGAGTCTCACTCTGTCACCCAGATTGGAGTGCAGTGGCGTGATCTCAGCTCACAGCAAGCTCAGCCTCACAGGTACAAGTGATTCTTCTGCCTCAGCCTCCCGAGTAGCTGGGACTACAGGTGCGTGCCACCACGCCTGGCTAATTTTTGTATTTTCAGCAGAGACAGGGTTTCACCATATTGGCCAGGCTGGTCTTGAACTCCTGACCTTGTGATCCGTTTGTCTCAGCCTCCCAAAGTGCTGGGATTACAGGCGTGAGCCACCGTAACAAAACAAATCACTGTAAAGTGATTTGTTTAAGGTCACACTGCCAGTTAGTGGTGGAGTTAGGAAGCAAGTAAGTATTTGAATCCCTATCCCCCAATCCCTGCACTCTCTTAGTGACTGAGACATTCAGTCCTTGGCTTCAGAGACCCTGTCTCCAGCCCCAAACATCCAGCCCCTGCCTTTATTCCAGGGATCTAGGCTCTAGCCCCAGACACTCAGCCTTCGACTCCAGGACCCTGTTTCCAGACATCTAATTCCTTTTTTTTTCCAAGATGGAGTCTTGCTCTGTCTCTCAGACCAGGGTGCAGTGGCACAATCTCAGCTCACTGCAACCTCTGCCTCCTGGGTTTAAGCAATTCTCCTGTCTCAGCCTCCTGAGTAGCTGAGATTACAGGCATGCCCCACGCCCGGCTAATTTTGTATTTTTAATAGAGATAGGGTTTCACCATGTTGGCCAGGCTGGTCTCAAACTTCTGACCTCCTGATCCACCCTCCTCGGCCTCCCAAAGTGCTGGGATTACAGGTGTGAGCCACTGCACCTGGCCAGACATCTAATTTCCAGTCTCAAAGACCCGATCCCAGTTTTCCCCAACCATTCTGACCTCCTGATGGTACCTGTGGTGTAGGTAAAAGGCAGGGTTGCCAGTTCTCCTGCCCGCTCCACGAAGGCTGCAAGCTTTGGGCACCAAAATTGGTGGCTCACATCATCTGGGCACCGCCACCAGTCAGCCTGGAGACAAGCCTCTCCACAATACAAGACAGCATTACACTGGGGGCTGGGGACACAGTGGGTGGTGGGCACCCAGTGTTAGCCTCTGTAGGTCCTGTCTGCTGCCAATCTGCCTAGCAGCTGCCCCTGTGTCACTCCGTCTGTTTGTCTTACACCCTCTAACCGCCTGTAACAGCCCGTATTGTTTCCTCTTCATCTTCTCACGTCCCTGCCCCTCCTTCAGTCTGTCTGCTAGGCACCCCCCACTGGCCTGCTTTCTATTTGCCTGACTGTCGGGGTCTTCCTCTGCCCCCAGCTTTGGGGCTGCTCACCAGGGTGTCAGGTTCACTTCAAAGCTGTGCCTGTGACAAACGTGGCAGGTTCGAGCATGAAGGGAAGCAAAGGTGAAGTCTGGTCGGGGACCCCATGTCCGCATTGGAGTCTTGGCTAACTTCACACCTAGCCTTGGGACCAAGCTCTTCAGCTCTCTAAATAGGGGTGGAGATGGCAGCGGGCTGGAGGGGTGCTTGGGAATCCAGGGCCCCAGCCCTCCCCAGCCTCAGATATCAGATTTCTGTACCGATGCAGCTGGGCATCTCCCACAGTAAACTGTCGGGGCTTTCGGGGGTCCCTGGAGCCCATGGGACAGGCCATGCTGTGACAGAGGAGCACATAGGCCCGAGAAGCCAGGTTCTCAGTCCCTGAGCCCCAGCTTCCAGTCCCCTGGGCTCCATCCACCAGCAGATCAATGCCGAAGATGGTGCCATGCTCATCCGTCACCAGTAAGAGACAGGAAAGGTGCAGGGGGGCAGCCTCTGGGGAAAGAGGGAAAAGTTGGAGTGGTAGGGGGCAGCAAGAGACCGATATGGTCAGAGTCATGAGTACCGAACTCAAATACCTACAGGGGCCAGGCAAATAACCTCACTGAGCAAAGGCCACTGGGGAGAGAGGGCATGCTCCTTCTTTCCTTTTTTTTTGAGAGGAAGTTTCACTTTTGTTGCCCAGGCTGAAGTGCAATGGCAGGATCTTGGCTCACTGCAACCTCTGCCTCCTGGGTTCAAGCGATTCTCCTGCCTCAGTCTCCTGAGTAGCTGAGATTACAGGCATGTGCCACCACACCCAGCTAATTTTGTATTTTTAGTAGAGATGGGGTTTCTCCCTTTTGGTCAGGCTGGGCTTGAACTCCTGACCTCAGGTGATTCACCTGCCTCGGCTTCCCAAAGTGCTAAGATTACAGGTGTGAGCCATCATGCCCAGCCAAGGGCATGCTCCTTCTAAAGGGGACAGCTGCTATACAGGACCAGAATGCACTACTGTGCAGAAATGTGGGCCCACTGCCAGAGCTTGAGATTTTTCTTGGGAATGTGTAAATCCAGACTTCTGGATACTTTTTTTCTTGCAATGTTTAAACATTAAATTAAAAAAAACCCAAAAAACAAAAAACCACTGTGGGTCAGTAAAAACACCTTTTCAGGCCAGATTGGCCTGAAGGCCAGCACTCAGAACTAGTGGCAGGGGAGGGCTTCCGAAGGAAGGATGGCTGGGCAAAGGGTAGGGCTGGGCCAGCCCTCAGTTCTTACCACTCCTCTGTCCCTTCCTCTTCTGGGGTCTTGTTTTGTCCTCCACCCTGTTCTCTCGGCAGCCATCCTCACCACCTCCTGCCTCCTGCTCAGCCTCCTCTGACTCTCCTGGAGGGTTTACTTCCTGGGGGGACTCCCTGCTGGTAGGGGCCAGCTCCCGATCCTCCTCTGGTTCCACCTTCTCTGTGCCTGAACCCCCCTCCTCTCTCTTCTTTTCTTCTTCATCTTCTTCCTCTTCCTCCTCCCCTTCCTCCTCATCCTCTAGGTTGACAAAGCTGATGTAGGGGCTCAGGTCTCGAAGGTGGAGTGGAGGGTGGTCTCCCAGGAGTAGGGCAGCCCCCAGGCCTGGTCCAGGGCCTGGCTCTGCCCCTTGCCCCAGGCTGATGCCCACACTATGGTTGGGCAAGACATGGAGCACCCAAAGGGCAGGGTCCTGGGGCAGCCTTCTGATCTGGGCTTCCAGCTGTTGCCAGCGGCCTTCCAGGCTGGTCCCTACAGACCCACGCTCTGCCACAAACTTTCGGTACCAGCCAAACAGAAGGGCAGCGAAATCAAGGAACTCATCCTGGTATCCAGACACAAACTCCATGTCTTCAGGGACACAGGGCCCCTGCCCAGACTGAGCAAAGGAAGGGATATATGGTGAGGGACAGGGTAGCAATGAGAGAGTTTGGGGCTGGGTCACAAATTGGAGGAGAGGGTAGGTAAGAGTCACTTAGGGTTGGATCTGTGGATAGGCTAGGAGCTGAGAAGAGGGTTTTCAGGGCTGAGGATGGGAGTTCAGGGAGGAAAATGGGGGCAGGACTTGAAACTGGGTGACCACGGTTGGAGAAGACTACTCAGGGATGAGTTGGTATTTGGGGCTTAAAATTGGAGAGTTCAGACCCTCAAAAGTAGAGTTTAAATGAAGGCTAGAGATGAGAGAGGGCTAATTCTATCGGGATGGGTTTGGCGAGGAGGGAAGCATTTTGGATGCGTCTGTGGGGCATGGGAGTGGGAGAGGGTTTGCCCTGGGCTCGGATCGGTGTGGCGGGGAAGCCCCGGTAGGCGTAGCCCCTCCCGGCCGCCCCACTCCTCCGGTACCTGCAGCCGCTGCCACTTTTCAAAGGTAAATACCGCGGAGTGGAGGGTGCGCGGGTTCGGTTGTGACGTCAGGGCTGCCCGAGGCCCGACCGGCTCAGCGGGCGGTCACGCCCCCACGCCCCAGCACCGGGCTCGGTGCATCCGCGTGTGGCGGCCCCACAGGGGCGCGCGGCCGGGCCCGGCGGCGGCTCCCTCCACCGCGCCACCCCGAGGCTCATCCAGTGCTGCTGGGTCCCGCGGTGCGGGAGCGGGGAAGTGAAAGTGCCTTGGAGGAAGAGGGCCGGGGCAGCTGTAACCCGCTTCTCAGGCCCGCGGGCAAGTGGGGCGGGCGGAGGGGCTGGGCTCCTGAACCCAACCGAATCGGCTCCTCGGGCCGCCGTCCTCCCGCCCCGCCTCGCCTCGCCAGCCGCAGGAGTGTTCTTTCGGTTTCTTCTGAGATTCCTGGCCGTCCCTCGATGGAGCTCGAGCCCAGTGCGGGGGCGCAGGGCGCGGGTGCTCCACCTCCCGGACTTTCCCAGCGGCCTGAGGCTGGCGCGGCGCGGGCCCGGTGAGGAGCGCACGGTCAGGGTGCAGCGGGGCAGGGGGGCGACGTGGCGTCGACTGCCGCGGTCTTCTCCGACCCCTGGTGAAAGCCATTGAGAAACTAGCTGGACGTCACGCGCCGGAGCCTGTCTGGGAGTCAGAGCGAGGCGGCTCCATCCCCGCCGCTTCCGCGGAGCCCCGAGATGCGGCGGGCCTGGGGACCCGGGTCCCTCGCACTCCTGCTCCTCCAGCTGGCGTACCTGACTCTGCCAGGTTAGCCGGGGGCGGGGCAGGGGACTCAAATCCCCAAGTCAAGGGAAGGGGGTGAGTCGGGGAGGGGGCACGAGGCCCATGGAGTTGGGTTGATGAAGGCAGCGGGAACAGAGGAAAGCCAGCCAGCCACCTGAGGTTGGGGACGGCGGCCAGGGGACATCTGGCTCCCGGCGGGATTATGGACGTTGTGGAGGGCGTGATGATGTGTGGGCTGAACCTGGCGCTCTGCCCCCGGACTTACGGGAGAGGCTGTAATGAGACAGTGGATTGGAGGCCAGGGAACAGCGGAGTGGAGACCCTGGGTCTGGGAATGGGTGCCGACGACCCGTCTCGCTCAGGCAATGGCAACGAGGGCAGCGTCACTGGAAGTTGTCACTGTGATAAAATAATTTCTTTGGACTCCCCGCCATCGGCTCAGTACATATATCATCTCCGAAAACATCTGAAATCTTACCATCACTGTCCGCGCTACATCAGGTAATTTTCTCACCTGCCTCTGCGACGGCAGCGTCTGCGCGGTCGCTCCTTGCCAGGTGCCTCCAGGACCTTCTCCGGTCAAACCTGGACTCCTTCCTGGCTCACCTCGCCCCATCTCCGGGTTCTGTTTGCTCCCATTTCCCGAAACTTCATTACTCCGACGCACCTACCGGGGAATTTCCCAGCCCCAGGAGAAAGGACTCTTTCTTGGTGGCGACTTCACGCCCCTGGAATGAGGAAGGAGCTGGGGAAGGAAAGGTGGAGCTGCAGCTGAGCCCAGGTCTCTCCCCCGCAGGTTCCAGCTGCCTCTCCGAAGCGTGTGTGGGAGCAGCAAGGACCCATGGGTTCAGGAATTGAAGAGCTGCCTTGATCGCAGAGGTGAGACTTCCCTGCTGCTCTTCAGGCTCTGTCCCCATGGCTTAGCGGCTTCCACCTGACAGTTTTCTTTACCTGAGCCTTTTCCCCTGGGACTGCACATTCATAGAACCTTCTTCTGATCCTGTTCAAAGCACTTAAGACTCTAGTCCCTGTTTGCCAAACAGGGTGATCATTCACCATCACCTTCATGATTTCTGCCAATTAATTCTACCACGTGTTGCTATTGTCTATTTATTAATATTTTTCTTGAAATCAAAGTACTACTTTTCTTTTCCAGTATTTTATGAAAATTCAGACATATGTATAAGTTGAAAGAATGGCACAGTGAATATCCAATGCCTACACCTAGATACTACAATTTTATTTATATATGTATATCTTAAATATTTACATAAGCAAATATATATTTTATAATATCAATGTTACAGCATTGACATGACATTTGCTTTATTGCATATTCATCTATTCATCCTTCTGTCCATCAATCACCTTGTTTCTTGATGCATTTCAAGGCAGGTTGCAGGCATCATTGTGCTTCATCCCAAAACATTTCAGCATGTATATTAAGTAGCATTCAATATTTTAACAATCTTTTTTCTTTTGAGTTCAAATTTACATACAGTGAAAGAATTACTTTTAAGTGTGCACAAACCAGTTTTGAAAACTTAAATAGAGGTTGGGCACAGTGGCTCATGCCTGTAATCCCAGCATTTTGGGAGGCTAAGGCAGCGGACCACCTGAAGTCAGGAGTTGGAGCCCAGCCTGACCAACGTGGTGAAACCTCGTCTCTACGAAAAATACAAAATTAGCTGGGCATGGTGGCACGTGCCTGTAATCCCAGCTATTCAGGAGGCTGAGGCAGGAGAATCACTTGAACCCTGGAGACAGAGGTTGCAGTGAGCTGAGATCACGCCATTGCACTCCAGCCAGGGCAACGAAGAAAGAAACAAGAAAATTTAAATAGCAAATTATCCTAAGCAATAACCTCTGTGAAGTCACAAGTTTAATGCACTGGTTGTATTTTTCTCCTAAAATAAATATACAACCATTAAAATACCAAAGGTTCTTCCATGAGCTAGCTAAACTTTTGTAGGATCAGCATCACCCATACTGCCTTTAAGTCTGCCCAGACCTGTATGATTTCCTTTAATCCTCCCAGCTACCCTGGCCCTTGGTACTACAATTATCCTCATTTTACAGCTAGAAGAAATCAGTTCCAGAGAAGTTGGAGACAAGGGGTGAGGTTACACAGCTACTTTACAGCAGAGCCAGGACTCCAGCCTTGGTCTCCTGACTTCCTGGTTCATGACACACTTGTCTCGTGGTTTGCTCACTTCCTATTTCCCTATCTTTTCTCTCTGTCACTGCCTTCCTCTTCTGGCTTTCAGCTTGATATTCTCCCTGACTCACTCCTCTTCCCTCTGTTGGAAGAGGAGCTCAGAACACGACACCCCAAAACATGGTACCCTGGTAATTAAGAAAACAGCAGATGTAGGCCAGGTGCAGTGGCTCATGCCTGTAATCCCAGCACTTTGGGAGGCCGAGATGGGCAGATCACCTAAGTCAGTAGTTCGAGACCAGCTTGGCCAACATGGCGAAATTCCATCTCTACTAAAAATACAAAAAAAAAAATTACCTGGGTGTGGTGGCACACACCTGTAATCCCAGCCACTCCAGAGGCTGAGGCAGGAGAATCACTTGAACCCTGGAGACAGAGGGTGCAGTGAGCTGAGACCACGCCATTGCACTCCAGCCTGGGCAACAAGAATGAAACTCAAAAACAAAAACAAACAAACAAACAAAACCCCAGCAGAAGTAAGTAGCTCACTCTGCTCTTTCCATTTTTCTGTGAGATCTGGCCATAAAGGAATTCTATGACTTCACCTGGAAGTAGGTCATAAGGCCGTCATTTCAGAGGGGTCCTGCCCTATACTTGGAGGCCAAGAAGAATCTGGACAGGCCTTGCTGTCCCCCCAAAGCCGCCATTTATTACCATTAAATCCTACTCTTTTTGTCCAATCATATTTTTTTTTGTTTTTGTTTTTTCCGAGATGGAGTTTTGCTTTTGTTGGCCCAGGCTGGAGTACAGTGGTGCAATCTCGGCTCACCTCAACCTCTGCCACCCACGTTCAAGCGATTCTCCTGCCTCAGCCTCTCGACAGCTGGGATTACAGGCATGCACCACCACGCCCGGCTAATTTTTGTATATTTAGTAGAGATGGGGTTTCTCAATGTTGGTCAGGCTGGTCTCCAACTCCCAATCTCAGGTGACCCACCAGACTCAGCCTCCCAAAGTGCTGGATTACAGGCATGAGCCACCACACCCAGCCTACTTCTTTTTTTTTTTTTTTTGAGACCAAGTCTCACTGTCACCCAGGCTGGAGTGCAGTGGTGTGATCTCAGCTCACTGCAACCTCCTGGGTTCAAGCGATTTTCCTTGAGTAGCTGGGACTACAAGCACCCGCCACCATGCCTAATTTTTTGTATTTTAGTAGAGACAGGGTTTCACCATGTTGCCCAGGCTGGTTTTGAACTCCTGACCTCAGGTGATCCACCCGCCTTAGCCTCCCTAAGTGCTGGGATTACAGGCATAAGCCACTGCACCCAGCCTGTCTAATCATACTTCTATACAATGGTCCATTCTTCAGCAAACCTAAGCATAAAAATACACTTTTTCCTGGGTCTTTGAGTCTTCATTTCTGAAGGTTCCTATGTGATGTAAAACTTAGATGAAATAAATGTTAGGCTTTTCTCTTGTTAATGTTTTTTGTTTATAGGGGTATCAGCCTTGACTGTTGTCATGCGTGAGGAAAAGATACTACTTTTTCTCCCCTACACCTCTATCTGCTTTTTCATGTTGTCCCCTAATGGTCCTGATTCCTCATGTATTTCCTCTCCAGAATGTGGACATGCTTACTTGGGGAGTGCAGCCCACCAGGAGCATGTGCCTCCTACCAGCCCCCCTACTTCTCGGGCCTCAGAGGGGACAGCTTCAGACATCCGTACCCCTGCCCAAATGCTCCTGTCCACCTTGCAGCCCACCCAGCAGCCCACCCACCCACCAGGATCACTATCCTTGGACAAAGAGCTCACCCATCCCAGTGAAACCACCATTCCCACTGCGGGCCACAATCTAGGAGTTGGACCTGAGGCTGGGGAGAACCAGCGGCAGCTGGAAAAAGCAGCCGATCCTGCAGCCGGTACATCAGCCATAGCACCGGTGCTGTCCCTCCTGGCCATCGTCTTCATCCTCATAGCAGTTCTTTTCTATGTGCTATGCAAGAGGAGGATGGGGCAGTCACCGCAGTCCCCTCCAGGTAAACTGGACCTCTGAACCCTTCCCCCTGGGACCCTGAGCCTTCCTGACAGGGATCCTGACCCAGTAGCTCTCAGGTGGCTGGAACCCTGGCCTCGGCACTCAAGTATCAAGGTTGTCTGCACAGGTTGACTGCAGGCCCTCTGAGGCCAGTCAGCCAGGGACTGTAGAGAGTGGAGAGGGAAGGAAGCAACCATGGCACAAGGACTAGTGCTTGGAGCAACATCATGAAGAAGATGGCTAGAGCAAGCTAGTGGGAGACAAAGCTGTGGAGGGAGGTGAGGGCCAGTCATTCAATTCACAAATTTGCACTGAGCACCTACTGTGGGCCAGGTCATAGGGTTAATGTCTTGAAGTCTGATTCCCTAGTTCAAGCTATCATCCCCTCATCACTCTCCTTGATCTCAGAGCTCATTTCTCAATTTCTTCATCCTTTCCAGATTTGCAGCTTTATTACACACCGGTGGCACCTGACTCTAATATCTGAGGTGAGAATGTGAGCTTGTTTGGGTAAATTGTGGTTTACTTTCATAAAAAGTATAAATGAGACCAATCACTGACAACATGGTAGGTACTGTATACATACTTGTGTTTTTCTGTTTTTAGAGACGGGCTCTCACTATGTCGCCCAGGGCATTCTGGAACTCGTGTCAAGTGATGCACCCACCTTGGCCTCCTGAAGTGTGAGGATTATGGGCGTGGCCTACCACATCCACCCTACGTGTATTCCCTCCATTGGAGCTCAGAACACAACACCCCAAAACATGGCACCTTGGTAATTAAAAAAACAGCAGATGTAGGCCAGGCACAGTGGCTCACACCTGTAATCCCGGCACTATAGAAATTTTTTAAAATTAAAAAAGGTTATACAATAAAATCTGCTTTTTATACTGGGTGATAATAACTTGAACAAATTCTATATGTGTTTTTCTTCAGTTTTTTTGAGACAAAGTTTTACTCTTGTCGTCCAGGCTGTAGTGCAATGGTGTGATTTTGGCCCACTGCAACATCTGCCTCCCAGGTTCAAGCAATTCTCCTGCCTCAGCCTCCCAAACAGCTGGGATTATAGGCTCGTGCCACCGTGCCCAGCTAATTTTTTGTATTTCTAATAGAGAGGAGGTTTCATCGTGTTAGCCAGGATACTCTTGATCTCCTGACTTCGTGATCAGCCTGCCTTGGCCTCCCAAAGTGCCAAGATTACAGGTGTGAGCCACTGCGCCGCCTGTGTTTTTTTTTCTTTGAGATGGAGTCTCACTCTGTCTCCCAGTCTGGAGTGCAGTGGTACAATCTTGGCTCACTACAACCTCCACCTCCTGGGTTCAAGCAATTTCTGTGCTTCAGCCTCCCAAGTAGCTGGGATTACATGCGCCTGCCACTCCACCCGGCTAATTTTTGTATTTTTAGTAGAGGCAGGGTTTCACCATGTTGGCCAGGCTGGTCTCGCACTCCTGACCTCAAGTGATCTGCCTGCCTCAACCTCCCAAAGTGCTGGGATTACAGGTGTGAGCCACCGTGCTTGGCCCTATGTGTTTTTTTAACTACTAAAAATTATTTTTATAATGATTGATTAAGTCTTCTTTACGGAGACAACTGGCCTCAGGCCCTTGTACCCCTACCATGATTCCTGGGTTCAGCTTTTTTTGCTGATGGCTCCTCTTCATCCCAATTCTCCCACTATACCAGTTGTTCCTTCTCCACCACAGCCTTCTCCTGCTTCCTTCCCTAGCCCTGCAATGAAGGCCTGGGCTTTCCCACCCTCCCTCCTTAGCAGGTGCTGTGCTGGGATGCCATCTGGGCTGGTTTTACTTCCTCAGTCCCTTGCATACCCCAGTAAGAGTCTGATCTTCTTTTTATTGTCGTTGCTTTTATTATTAAAACTCTAGTTCTTATTTTGTCTCTCCCAGTGAAGAAGAATGTATCTTCATTAGGTCAAGTCTGCACGAAGCCTGGGGCAGGAGCATGAAGTGTTTGAGGAAGTGGGTTGGATGTGTGAGTTTCCATCTCTGTCTGAGCCTGTCAGGGTGTTGGTGGAGTGCAGGGCAGGAGCACCCTGCTGGAGAGGCCAAGGCATAGCTGTGGGCAGGCTCAGGCTTCAGTTCTTCCATGCCCACCATTTGCTCCTTTGTCTTGATGGAGTTTCACAAAGTTGGCCAGGCTGGTCTCGAAATCCCGACCTCACATGATCCTCTGGCCTTGGCCTCCCCGTGTACTTTGAGCAGCAGGGCATGTAGGTGCCCATGCTCCCCATCCTACATGTTCCCAGGTTCTGTCCCATGATGCAGGTGATGGTCTCCCTCTGAGCTCTGGGTCCACCTCCCTGGCCTAGTTCTCCAGCATCTGCTCACAGGTTCGAGCCACATCACTGAGCTTGAGGCGGGCATAGTCCACTCGCTTCAGAGCCATCTGACAGTCCTTCCTTGAAGAGTAGCTGGAGCCCTCATGGGGCTGCCCTGTGGCCACCTACAAGACAGACTATCAATGAAGCACCATCTCCTTTGCCCTTACTCCAACCAGGCATCAGGTCTCTTGTCTCATTTCTTCCCTGAGTTTGAATTTGTTATGCCGCCTGGTAGCTGGGTAAATAAATCATTTAACTTATGCTAATCTTGTCTCTAAAATGGGGGTGACAATAACTGCTTACTAGAGTTGTTGAGGATTAGATAAAATAATGCAGAGTATCTGGCACACTGTAAATATTAGTAAATGGCAGTGGTCCTTGTGACGACTTCAGAATGTTCTCAATCCTGTCCCTCTTCTCAGGATAGATCTGGGGGCCAAGCGCAGTGGCTCATGCCTGTAATCCCAGCACTTTGGGAGGCCGAGGCGGGCAGATCACGAGGTCAGGAGATCGAGACCATCTGGCTAACACGGTGAAACCCTGTCTCTACTAAAAATACAAAAAATCAGCTGGGCATGGTGGCGCGCACTTGTAGTTCCAGCTACTCGGAAGGCTGAGGCAGGAAAACTGCTTGAACCAATGAAGCAGAGGTTGCAGTGAGCCAAGACTGCGCCACTGCACTGCTCCAGCCTGGGCAACAGAGCGAGACTCAGTCTTAAAAAAAAAAAAGTATCTGGGACCTCGTGCCCTTGAGGTCAGGCTAAGTTTCCAATGACAAAGTTCTGTAGTTCTAGTATTATTTACAAGCCTTCACCCAGGTACATGTGATGTTACCCAGTGAGGTATGCAGGGCTGCCTTTCTTTACTTTTATTATTATTTTTAATTTTTGAGACAAGAGTTTTTGCTCTGTTGCCCAGACTGGAGTACAACGGCTTGATCTTGGCTAACTGCAACCTCTACCTCCTGGGTTCAAGTGATTCTCCTTCCTCAGCCTCCCGAGTAGCTGGGACTATAGGTGCCTGCCACCATACCCGGCTTTTCTTTCTTTTTTTTTTGAGACAGAGTCTCACTCTGTTGCCCAGGCTGGAGTGCAGTGGTGCAATCTTGGCTCACTGAAACCTCTGCCTCCCGGGTTCAAGTGATTCTCCTGCCTCAGCTTCCCGAGTAGCTGGGACTACAGGCGCCCGCCACCAGGCCCAGCTAATTTTTTTATTTTTAGTAGAGACAGAGTTTCACCATGTTGGCCAGGCTGGTCTCGAACTCTTGATCTCAGGTGATCCATCCATTCCCAAAGTGCTAGGATTACAGGCATGAGCCACCGTGACCGGCCACTTCTTTCCTTTTAAAGGAAGAAATCGGCTCTGGACGGCCGGCTGGGGAGGTCTGGTCCTGCCCAGTTAATGCTCCACCCGGGATCACCTAAGGCCGAGGCTTTGACCCCGAGCTGGGGTCCGCTCGCGGTATCTCCCAGACACACCCACCTGGGTGAGGTAGCGGATCTGAGCTGACAGCTCCGCCTCCACGTGTTGCACTGAAGCGGTGAAGGCCGCCGCCTGCCGGTCTAGAAGCCGCTCGTTGGTTTTTTCCTTGGACAATTCTAGGATCACTGTACCTGCCAGGGCGGAGAGGGGGCGGGGACACCCGGAGACAGCCAGTGTAGCCCCGCCCTACGGCCAGCCCTTCTCAGTCCCGCCCTTTCGCTGCGCATGCTCGTAGAATTCCCTCCCCAACCCTGCTTCGAGTCCCCGGTCGGCCTGTGGGTGCAGCTTGGCCTCGTTTTCGCTCCCCGCCGGCCGGGTTGTCGCATCCCGAACCTGCATTCTGAAGGATGGCGCCGATTTCCCGTTCGATGTCTTCCAGGGCGCGTAGTCGCTCGTTCGCCAGGCTGTAGGTAGCCATTGTGATTCCGGGAATCCCCCTCAGGAGTTTCTCCTGAGAAACGCAACGCTTGTTCCGGAAGTGGCTATCGGGGTGCGCCTGCGCAGAGGGCACCGTGCAGCAAGCACTACAATTCCCAGGGTGCTCAGCTCAGCCTCGCCATCTCAGTCCACCTGGTGAACTACAACTCCCAGGATCCACTGCGCCTCAGCCACGGGACCACCTGCGGTCAGAGGTGACAATGAAATATCCTCTCGCCCGAGGTCATTTAGACCTGTCCACCTTCTTAACACCGTCTGTGGCCTCTATTTAGTTTATTCTACACGAGTTTATTTTTTTATTTATGAGACAGAGTCTCACTGTCTCCCAGGCTGGAGTGCAGTGGCACTATCTCGCTTACTGCAACCTCCACCTGGATTCAAGCAGCTCTCCTGCCAGCCCCCCGAGTAGCTGGGATCACAGGCGCGTGCCACCACTCCCGGCTAATTTTTGTATTTTTAGTAGAGACAGGGTTTCACCGTATTGGCCAGGCTGGTCTCGAACTCCTGATCTCAAGTTACCCGCCCGCCTTGGCCTCCCAAAGTGCTGGGATTACAGATGTGAGCTGAATCTTAAAGGTTAACTACGTGGATGACAGCTTGTAGCGGAAAAGGGAGACGGCATAGGCAAGAGGTATGGTGCTGTGACGGGCCCCAACACTTGGAGTTCAGCAAGGAATTCCGTCTGTCGGGAGTGAATAGTGTGTGGTGGTGGTTAGGTGTGACAATGGTGAGTCTGGGGGTAGGAGCTGAATGAGGAAAAGGCTTGCAAGCTAAGTATTTTGGGCTTGAATCTAAAGGCCTTTGGTAGCCTTTAAAGGATTTTTACGAAGTGTTATGACCAGAATTACCTTTTTTGGAAAGATCACTTGTAACAGTTTATACAAGATTATCAAGAATGAAACCAGTTTGCCCAAGGTTAGCAAATGAAGGTTAGACACGGTTAAACTGAATGGTCTAGCCTGGGCTATGTAGTGAGATACTGTCTTTACAAAAGCATTTTGGGGCTGGGCATGGTGGCTTATCCTGTAATTTCAGTTCTATGGGAGGCTGAGTCGGGAAGATTGCTTTAGGTGAGGACTTTGAGACCAGCCTGGGTAATATAGTGAGACCCCGTCTCTCTCTCTCTCTCTCATTTTTTCTTTTGAGACGGAGTCTTTCTTACTTTGTCGCCCAGGCTGGAGTGCAGTGGCACGATCTCAGCTCACTGCAACCTCCGCCTCCTGGGTTCAAGCAATTCTCCTGCCTCAGCCTCCCAAGCAGCTGGGATTACAGGTGCCTGAAACCATGCCTGGCTAATTTTTGTATTTTAATAGAGACAGGGTTTCACTATGTAGGTCAAGCTTGTTTCGAACTCCTGACCGCAAGTGACCTGCCCACCTTGGCCTCCCAGAGTGCTAGGATAACAGGCGTAGGCACTGCGCCCAGCCTTTGACCCCATCTTTTATATTTAAAAAATAAAAATATAAGCCAGGCGCGGTGGCTCACGCCTGTAATCCCAGCACTTTGGGAGGCTGAGGTGGGCGGATCAACTGAGGTCAGGAGTTCAAGACCAGCCTGACCAATATGGTGAAACCCCATCTTTAAAAATAAATAAATAAGGCCGGGCGCGGTGGCTCATGCCTATAATCCCAGCACTTTGGGAGGCCGAGGCGGGTGGATCACGAGGTCAAGAGATCAAGACCATCCTGGTCAACAAGGTGAAACCCCGTCTCTACTAAAAAATACAAAAAATTATCTGGGCATGGTGGTGCACGCCTGTAGTCCCAGCTACTCGGGAGGAGGCGGAGGTTGCGGTGAGCCGAGATTACGCCATTGCACTCCAGCCTGGGTAACAAGAGCAAAACTGCGTCTCAAAAATAATAATAATAATAAATAAATAAATAAATATATTTTTAAAAATTTTAAAATTAGCCAGGCTTGTTGGCTGACGCCTGTATTCCTAGCTTCTTGGGAGGCTGAGATGGTAGGATTTCTTGAGTCTGAGAGGTCAAGGCTGCAGTGAGCCATTGATTGTGCCACTGCACTCTAGCTTGGGTGACAGAGCGAGACCCTGTCTCAAAAAGCAAAAAAGTACCATCCTGGTCAACATGGCGAAATCACGTCTCTACTAAAAATAAAAATAAAAAATTAACTGGGTGTGGTGGTGCACGTCTGTAATCCCAGCTACTCGGGAGGCTGAGGCAGGAGAATCGCTTGAACCAGGGAGTTGGAGGTTGCAGTGAGCCGAGATCACACCACTGCACTCCAGCCTCGGCAACAAGAGTGAGACTCCATCTCAAAAAAAAATTAAAAGACAAAAAACAAAAAACTTGATGGGTCTGGCATTTTAATTAATCCTTCCCTAAATCCTAATAAAATAACAGTAAAGTTGCTTTTTTTTTTTTTTTCTCCATTTTATTTTTTGAGACAAAGCCTCACTCTGCTGCCCAGACTGGAATGCTGTGACTCAATCATGGGTCACTGCAGCCTCAAACTCCCAGAAAGGGAGAGGAGTTAATAGCAAAACTTTAGACAGATGCTGGAAAACAAACTGATTTTGCCGTGAAGTAGTAACTAAGCCAGCAGCAAAGAAAGCTTACAAGCAACCTGATTTACCCTGAAATTAGTAGCATCATGTACAACTGGGGCGAAAGTGGTACTAAAATTAGGAGGATTATTTGAAGTGAGACTCCAGATCTCTTTATTGACTCTATATATCTTGGCAACTGATCTCCCCCAACCCATCAGAATACTGGAGGTTTCTTTGTTGGAAATGGAAAACAGGTTTTTAGCTTGGAGAACATCTGGGTACAGTTGAAGGCAAGAGTACTGCATTGAAAACAGAGATGAAGTGAAAGTTTAGGGCCAGGCGAGTTGACTCATGCCTGTAATTCTAGCACTTTTGGAGGCTGAGGCTTGAGCCTAGGAGTTTGAGACAAGCCTGGGAAACATAGTGGGACCCCACCTCTACAAAAAATACAAAAATAATCCCAGCTCCTTGGAGAGAGTTGAGTTGGGAAGATTGCTTGAGCCTGGGAGTTTGAGATTGCAAGAGTCCTGATCATGTCACTGCACTCCAGCCTGAGTGACAGAGTGAGACACTGTATCAAAAAAGAAAAGAAAAGAAAAAGAAAAAAAAGGCCGGGCTTGGTGGCCAATGTCTGTAATCCCAGCACTTTGGGAGGCTCAGGCAGGAGGACCATGAGGTCAGGAGTTTGAGACCAGCCTGGCCAACATGGTGAAACCCTGTCTCTACTAAAAATACAAATATTAGCTGGGTGTGGTGGCATGCACCTGTAGTCCCAGCTACTCAGGAAGCTGAGGCAGGAGAATCGCTTGAACCTGGGAGGCGGAGGTTGTAGTAAGCCTAGACTGCGCCATTGCACTCCAGTCTCAGCGACAGAGCGAGACTCCATCACCAAAAAAAAAAAAAAAAAAAAAGGTGAAAGTTTATATACTGAGTGGTAGTTTCCAGAACTCCAGCAACAAGGTTTATACTTTCCAGGTGAGAGACTGGAAGACTCTTCTCTGGGGAATTTGATTAGTGAGAAAAGACCTCAGTATATAAACATCAGGGGTTCTCCAACCAGTGAGTTGGCCAGATCACTTCATAGTGAAACTCACAGTTGGTAAGTCCCAACTGTGTACGTGGAAACTCTAGTCAACTTCTTAGCACTTCACTCTTCTTCTTCTTTTTTTTTTTTTAATTTCTTGAGATAGGGTCTCTCTCTTGTCACCCAGGCTGGAGTGCAGAGGCTCAATCATAGCTCATTGTAGCCCTGAACTCCTGGGCTCGAGTGATCTTCCTGTCTCAGCCTCCTGAGTAGCTGGGACTACAGATGTGAGCTACTATGCCATGTTAAGCACCCACTCCTAAATGTCAGCTGAAAGCAAATAAATCTAGGTATTTAAAGAAACTTTTTGGCCAGGCATGGTGTCTCACACCTGTAATTCCAGCACTTTGGGAGGCTGAGACCTCCCAGCACTCAGGTGTATCCCGAGGTCAGGAGTTCGAGACCAGCCTGACCAACATGGAGAAACCCTGTCTCTACTAAAAATAAAAATTAGCCAGGAGTGGTGGCGCATGCCTGTAATCCCAGCTACTCGGGAGTCTGAGGCAGGAGAATGGCTAGAACCCAGGAGATGGAGGTTGTGGTGAGCCGAGATCATACCACTGCACTCCATCCTGGGCAACAAGAGTGAAACTGTCTCAAAAAAAAAAAAAAAAAAAATAGAAAGAAAGAAACTGCCTAACATGAAAGAATCCAAAATAAAAAGGGGGAGGTGGGGACAACTACTGAAGCTCTTAGGTAGTATAAAAAAAGGATTGAATCCAAAAAAGCACCCTTGGCCAGGTGTGATAACTTACATCTGTAATCCCAGCACTTTTAGGGGCTGAGGCAGGTGGATCACCTGAGGTCAGCAGTTCAAGACCAGCCTGGCTGTCTCAACCAAAAATGCCAAAATTAGCCAGGTGTGGTGGCATGAGCATGTAGTCCCAGCTACTTGGGAGGCTGAGGCAGGAGAATTGCTTACCCAGGAGGTAGAGGTTGCAGTGAGCTGAGATCCCACCACAGCACTCCAGCCTGGGTGACAGAGCAAGACCTTGTTGGTCTCACTGGTCTCAAACCCTTGACCTCAAGTGATCCGCCCACCTTGGCCTCCCAAAGTGCTGGGATTACAGGTGTAAGCCACCGCACCTGGCCCCAACATAGATTTTCTTTTCCTTTCTTTTCCTCCCCTTCACTCCCCTCCCCTCCCCTTCTTTTCGAGACAGAGCTTTGCTCTATCACCCAGGCTGAAGTGCAGTGGTGCCATCTCAGCTTACTGCAACCTCCGCCTCCCAGGTTCAAGCAATTCTCATGCCTCAAACTCTCGAGTAGCTGGGATTACAGGTTAGTGCTACCACACCCGGCTAATTTTTTTGTATTTTTAGTAGAGACAGGATTTTGCCATGTTGGACATGGTGGTCTCGAACTCCTGGCCTCAAGAGATCCACCCACTTCACCATCTCAAAATGCTGGTATTACAGGCATGAGCCACCATGCCTGGCCTCCAGCGTAGAATTCTGCACTCCAGCCATGTCACGTTGAAGGCTAAGAATGCAGTGACTCAACAAAATAGGGCTTGCTTCTCATGAAACAGTTCAATGTGGGTAATTCAGTGTGCTCCATGGATCACACAGGGACTAGGGCTAGCAGTACAGCTCCGCCATCCTTTAGGGTCTTATACTCAAAAGTGTAGTCTCCAACCAGCAGCATTAGCTTAACCTTACCTAGAAAACTGTCAGAAATGCACTATCTCAGTTCCCATCCCAGGCCTCCTGAATCTGTGTTTGAAGATCACCGGGTGATTTGTAGTCAAGTTTGAGAAACATTGCTCTAGGGAATTGTTATTTGCCTTGTCAAAACTGGGTTGCTGCCCTTCTTGGGGCAGCTAGCAGGAAGGGGAAAGCTAAAATGTGGAGGAGGCTCAGGGGTCTGGCTAGTAAGTGGCCCATATCATTTCTACTCACTTACCATTGAAAATTTAGTCATATGATCTCACCTAACTCCTGGGTCCTGGGAAATCCATTTCATACCAAGGTGGCCAGCTATTGTTTCACTACCAAGGAAGAATAGATCTTAGAGGATATCTAGAGTCTCACAAAGTCAATACCTGAATTACAAAGGTAGAATAAAGACTTATTTTGTTTTTGAGACGGAGTTTTGCTCGTCTCCCAGGCTGGAGTGCAATGGTATGATCTCGGCTCACCACAAGCATGAGCCACTACGCCCAGCTGAATAAAGACATTTTGATATGTACAAAGTCTTCACATTTTTCTCCTATGTGCGCCCTGTTTCATGAAGTTCTTAGAGTTAAACCCAGAAGAGGAAGATATGGGATCCAGGATCTAAGGGCAACTCATGAGAGGTGAATGGGAACCCCAGGAGTATGGTGAAGGGAAATCCAAGAGCCAGGCATGAAGAACAACCAGCTGAGAATGGAACCGATTAGAAGGATCCTGAAGAGATTTCATCAAGAAGATGAAAGAGATGAATGTCTGTTTTGAATGAATTGAGAGGATAAATAGATTTTTGAGGGAGAGTATGGGACTGATTACAGACAAATGTAGAGAATAAGCAAATTAAATGAAATTATTCAGGGAAAACAAAGTTGTATAAGGGGAGAAGAGTAATTATAATATGTCACATAACTCAGCTATGAATAACATTTGCGTAGGCAATTAGATACTGAATATTGAGTGAACCCCAATTGATACAATTATCTTGGGAATATAGGTGGAATATAGGGGAGGATGGAAAGTATTTCATGGTGAAGGGGTTGCAAAAGGGAGCTCTATTTTCACCTTATGTAGTAGGAAACCAGTAGATGATGCTTAAAACAAAAATCAAGCTGTGTGTGGTGGCTCATGCCTATAATCCCAGCACTTTGGGAAGCCAAGGCGGGCAGATCACCTGAGGTCAGGAGCGTGAGACCATCCTGGCCAACTGAAACTTCGTCTCTACTAAAAGTATAAAATTAGCTGGGTGTGGTGGTGGGCATCTGTAGTCCCAGCTACTTGGGAGGCTGAGGCAGGAGAATCACTTGAACCTGGGAGGCGAAAGTTACAGCGAGCCGAGATCACACCACTGCATAACAGAGCGCGATTTTGTCTCAAACAAAAACAAAAATCAAGAAGTCACAAATAAGCATGTTTAGAGATAGGGAGATAAATGCCAAAATAAATATCTAAAGGTGGTGAAAGGCTGGGCGTAGGCAGAGCAACATAAGGAGACCCCATCTCTACAAAAAAATAAAAAAACTAGCTGGGCATGGTGTCTCGCACCTGTGAGTCCCAATTACTTGGGAGGCTGAGGTAGGAGGATCTCTTGAGCCTGGGGCATCGAGGAGGCTCCAGTGAGCCGTGATCATGCCAATGCACTCCAGCCTGGGTGACAGAGCAAGACCCTGTCTCAGGAAAAAAAAAAAAAAAGGAGATGAAAGTAGTTTCCTCTCAGGAGGAGGGGGAAGAGTCTGCTTTTTATTGTAATAGGTCTTATAGTACTATCTGATTCCTTAAACTATGTATGTATGTAACTTTGGAAACGAAAAGAAAAGAAAGAATGAAAAGTAAGAGAGGGCTGGGCATGGTGGCTCACGACTGTAATCTGAGCACTTTGGGAGGCTGAGGTGGGCAGATCACTTGAGGCTGGGAGTTCAAGACCAGCCTGACCAACATGGAGAAACCTCGTCTCTACTAAAAATACAAAAATTAGCTGGTCATGGTGGGCAGGTGCCTGTAATTCAAGCTACTCGGGAGGCTGAGGCTGGAGAATCACTTGAACCCACGAGGCGAAGGTTGCATTGAGCTGAGATCATATCATTGTACTCCAGCCTGGGTGACAAGAGCGAAACTCTGTCTCAGAAATAACAAAAACAATAACAAAAAACAAATAAGAGAGGAAATAAGTGTAGAGGAGAGTGTTTTGTTTGATTGTCTCCTTTCCTTCTTCCTTTTTTTCTTCCTCCCTCCCTCCTTCCTTAAATGGAAGAGACTTATGTGTGCTTCTTTACCATGGAGGAGGAGCCATAGACACAGGTTGAAGAGGGGTGTGGTTTGGTGAATCGAGGTCTTGGTGAAGGTGGGAGGAGAGTGATCTGAGCACAGGTGGAGGGATCAGCTTTGAACTGAAGAAGGCATCTTAACCTTGGTTGTGTAGGAGAATTGGTGTAGATGTCACTGTCAGTAGGAGGTGGGAAATTGAAATCATTCATCCTTCATTGCCTAATCTCTGAAAAACAGAAGTCACTTTGAGCATGAGGAAGGTAGAAAATGAACGCGTAGGTAGCCTGTTTAGGGGTCTCTTCATTCAGAGTTTGCGTTTTAACATTGGGTGCCCAGCTTGGGTTAGAGACCATACATGTTAGCAGCTCCAGATTCATACCTAGCGTCTGGTACCTAGAATATATTCAAAAAAGTTTGTTGGCTGGGCTTGGTGGCTCATGCCTGTAATCCCAGCACTTTGGGAGGCCAAGGCAAGGATTACATGAGGCCAGGAGTTCAAGACCAGCCTGGCTGACATAGTGAAACCCCTTCTCTACTAAAAATACAAACAGCCAGGCTGGGTGGCACGTGCCTGTAGTCCCACTACTTGGGAGACAGGCAGGAGAATTATTTGAACCCAGGAGGCAGAGGTTGAGGTAAGTCGAGATTGTGCCACTGCACTCTAGCCTGGGCGACACAGGGAGAGCTCTGCCTCAAAAAAAAAAAAAAAGGTAATTAAAAAAATTTTGTTGAATGCTTTTTCTTTGGTAGTGAGCATCAACCCCTGTGTTCAGAGTAGAGAAGGAGCGGGAGATAGTTGGACGGATCCAGGGTGTGGTTTGAGAAAAGGATTGTGAAAGGAGAGGTCGAATGTGCTGATGAGATAGGGGTTGATATGGTGACCCTGAAGTACAGAGTGGAAAGAAAAGCAAGTGTCAAGTAGTGAGAAAACAGAAGGGCCAAGAGCTTTGTGACAAAAAACCCAAGAAGCTGTTTTTTTTTTTTTTTTTTTTTTTGAAGTAGGCTGGGTGCAGTGGCTCACACCTGTAATCCCAGCACTTTAGGAGGCCGAGGCAGGTGGATCACGAGGTCAGGAGTTTGAGACTAGCCTGGCCAATATTGTGAAAACCTGTCTTTACTAAAAATAAAAAAAATTAGCTGGGCGTGGTGGAGCGCACCTGTAATCCCAGCTACTCCAGAGGCTGAGGCAGAAGAATCACTTGAACCCAGGAGGCAGAGGTTGCGGTGAGCCAAGATCGCGCCACTGCACTCCAGCCTGGGTGACACCTGGGTGACAGAGTGAGACTCTGTCTCAAACAACAACAACAATAAAAATTGGCTATTGTAACTGACTACATGAAAATAAAAAGTTTTCCTACGGTATGAACCTAAAACACAAAAAGAATTTTTTTTTTTGTTTGAGCCAGAGTTTCGCTCTTGTTGTCTGACCTCAGGTGATCCGCTCACCTCGGCATCCCAAAGTGCTGGGATTACAGGTGTGAGCCACCATGCCTGGCCCCAACATGGAATTCTTTTTTTTTTTTTTGCTTTTTTTCTTTTTCTGGAGACAGAGGCTTGCTCTAGCACCCAGGCTGGAGTGCAGTGGCACCATCTCAGCTCACTGCAACCTCTGCCTCCTGGGTTCAAGCGATTCTCCAGCCTCAGCCTCTGGAATAGCTGGGATTAGAGGCGCCCTCTACCATGCCCAGCTAGTTTTTTGGATTTTTAGTAGAGATGGGGTTTCACTATGTTGGCCAGGCTGGTCTCGAACTCCTGACCTCAGGCGATCCACCCAGCTCAGTCTCCCAAAGTGCTGGGATTACAGGAGTGAGCCACTGTGGCTTAAGAAAAAAAAAATTTTTTTTAATTTATGTATTATCAAAAATACAGGAAGCCAAATGTTTAGAACTAGACAGAGGTGATGGTTTTACAATATTGTGAATATACTGAATGCCATTGAGTTAGACACATTTTATTTATTTATTTATTTATTTATTGAGATAGAGTTTCGCTCTTGTCGCCCAGGCTGGAGTGCAATGGCGCCATCTAGGCTGTACTAGAAATATAAAAATTAGTCAGGCATCATGGTACGCACCTGTAATCCCAGCTACTCAGGAGGGTGAGGCAGGAGAATGGCTTGAACCCGGGAGGCGGTGCAGTGAGCTGAGATCACGCTATTTTACTCCAGCCTGGGTGACAAAACAAGATTTCATCTCAAATAATAATAATAAAAAATAATAACAAAAAAAAGAGCAGTTTCTCAAAGTGTGTACTAATTAAAAATCCAGATTTTTGGATTCTTCTTGGGACCTTCCGACTCAGTCTGGAAAGGTAGAGGAGCCAGACTCTGGATATTTACCATGGCCACCTGAGGGTTCTGATCCTCTTGAAAAAACATTAGCTCCATGGGCTTAGAGGTCAAGGAGCAGGTGCACGGGAGTCAGAGGGATGCTGGAGATGTTTTAGAGGGGATGGTTATTCCACATGAGAAAGTGCAGGGTCTGCAGGGGAGGCTGCTGCTGTGGCGGGGTAAGCAAGGTCAGTGGCCTCATGGTAGCACTTGAAGCCTGCGAGTAAACAGCGATTTAACTAGATGGCATGAGCCATACCATAGACTAAAGGCCTGTGTGAGCCACCCCCATCTGCTTCAGCAGCCAGAAGGAACTACTCTGTTTCTGGCTGTCTCTGTCCCAGTCTCTCTGGCCTCTTTAGGTCCCCACATGTGCTGTTTCCTCCTGCCTTCACACGACACTGCCATACCCCAGAATGCTCATCCCTGCACAGTTCCCAAACTCCCCTTATCTTTCACTTCTCTGCTTAAAGGTCACTTTCTCAGGGAAATCTTCCCCAAACCCAGCCTAGGTCAGAACTCCCTGTCACACATCCTCTTAGCTCCTACACTTCTCCTCTGAAGCATAGATATTGTAGTTAAATAACTAGGGAGGCTGGGCGTGGCGTCTCATGCCTGTAATCCCAGCACTTTGGGAGGCTGAGGTGGGTGGATCACTTGAGGTGAGGAATTTGAGACCAGCCTGACCAACATGGTGAAATTCCATCTCTACTAAAAATACATAAATTAGCTGGGTGTGCTGACAGGTGCCCATAATCCCAGCTACTCAGGAGGCTGAGGCAGGAGAATCACTTGAACCTGGGAGGTGGAGGCTGCAGTGAGCCAAGATTGCGCCATTGCACTCCAGCCTGGGCAACAGAGCGAGACTCCATCTCAAAAAAAAAAAAAAAAAAAAAAAAGGTGGGGGATGAATTAGTTTTTTTCATTATACTGGTATACTATGCCTGGTACCTTCTAGGGACTCAAATCAAGATTGTTTATGGAATGAAGGAGCTTTTGGAGAGGAGTTGGGCTTCAGGAGTAGGAGCAGATGATGGAGGTGAGAAATGCTAACTCCCTCCAGCCCAGCCTGGGACTTCAGTCAAGCTTCAGGGAGTCCCTGATGAACGTCCCAGGAGCAGCACTAGGATGTGGTCCCTAGGACATGGGCCCAGGACAGCATGACGTTCTTGCTGCCTAAGCCTCAGCTTCTGTGTTGGAATGTAGGTCCCAGACTCCACAGAGACGTCATGTGGCTGGTCTGGTGAGGCCTGCGGTTGTGGTCCCACCAAGCCTGACAGTTGCTGCCTGAGCAACCATAATGAGCAGTGGAAATGAACACGACTCGGTCACAACAGGTCACAAGGTGGTCATGCAAGTCAGCTGCAACAGGGCAGAGCCTGCCCTGCCAGCTCCTGTGAGCACCTCTCTGCAGGGGAGTTAGTTGTTATGACCCCTGTAAATGACTAAGTTTACTTTGTGGCCTTATCAAGCCTAACCCTTGAGTTTGGACTAGGGCAAGTTTTGATGTTCACACAGGCACAGCACAGTCATCCATTAAACATTTATTGATAGCCTCTGTGTCAGGCGCCTTTCGGCTGCAGAAGAGACTGGGTCCTCCCCCACAAGCTAACAATCATGGATAAACACACTGTACGCTCTCTAAACACTACAGAGAAAAAACACACACTCATGCCTAGTAAAAGATTTATTTTCTTCTTTATGCACAGAAACAAAGAAACAGCCTTGTCCTGAAGGGTCTCCTCTTGAAGGAATGGAGGCAGAGAGAGTGAGCATGGGAGGTGTTGGTGTGAGCTTGAATGTGGGAGTTTTGTCTCCCCCTTTCCCTCCTATCACTCCTCTTTTCACTGTACCCTTCCAGAAGATTTAGGTATGAACACAGCTTGCCACCCACTGCGGGGCTGGAGAAGCAGAGCTGCAGTCAAAAAATTAATGCCCACATTCAGCAAGAGATGGGTCCAGTGCATATCTTGGGGGGATGGGAGAGAGAGAGTGAAGGGGTTGGTTGAAGCTGCCAGGTGGAGGGGAAGGGAAAAGAGGCTGGGACAACCCCCCAATGACAGTGGGGGTCTTGGTCCTGCCCCTACCTCTTCCAGCACCATCCACTCCCTTCCTCCAGCCCCCCTTCCTAGCAGAGCTGGTCATCATAGTCGTCATCCTTCATCCCCTTCAGCCGAAGCCGGGCAAAGTCCTCAAACACAATGTCATCATCTGTGGCATAGCTTGGTGGTGGGAAAGAGGGGTGTGAGGTGAGGGTGTCCGACTCTTCTCAGCCTCCCACTCCCTGCCCTCCCGCAAGCTGGGCCCCTGGGACAGAGGTGTTAGAACAGCGGTGGGACCAGAGGCTTTTTTTTTTTTTTTTTTGAGACAGAGTCTCGCTGTCACCCAGGCTGGAGTGCAATGGTGCACTCTCGGCTCACCGCAACCTCTGCCTCCCAGGATCAAGTGATTCTCCTGCCTCAGCCTCCCAAGTAGCTGGGATCACAGGTGTGTGTTACCACGCCTGGCTGATTTTTTGGTATTTTTACGTAGAGATGGGGTTTCACCATGTTGGTCAGGCAGGTCTTGAACCCAACCTCTTGATCTGCTGGCCTTAGTCTCCCAAAGTGCTGGGATTACAGGTGTGAGCCACTGCGCCCCCGGCTGGGACCAGAGGTATTTACAGGAAGGGACAAAGAAGAGGCAGGAAGAGGCAGCCTCACAAGGCTAAGGCACCTTGATTTGATGCTGCAATCCCCTTCTCCCCACAAAAAGCAAGGAAGAGGTACAAGGGCAGATTTGAATGTTCCAGGAATCTTTGTCCAAAGAGGGTCAAAGTAGGGGAATGAGTTTCTTACTTGGTATCAAATTCGATGAGGTTGGTGTCCACAGGGACGTCTGTTTCTGGAGCGGCTGAGGGAACAGGAAGAGGGGGTGTGGGGGTGGGTGCTGGAAGGGCCAGCTTTCCTCCACTGGCCCTGCTTCAGGCCTTCCCTCTGAGGGCTTGGGGTGGGTGGTGTGCTTACCTGTCTGGGGTCTGGGGAGGGGGATGTGGTCGTGGGGCTTGGGGTGCATGAGAACAAAAGGCAGCTCCACAGAGACATCCCTGGGAAGGGAAGAGGCATTGTGAAGAGGACGATGATCCGGACTAGAGAGAGCCACTGTGACCCCCACCTGGGCTCCCCCATGACACTCACCCGCCTCGAGACACTACCAGCTTCACCTTGACCCTGTAGGACACCAGGATTCCCAGCACCTCCTTGTTGGCACCCTCCTTCACGCTGCGATGGAGGGTGGCAGAGTCAGACCAGGGCCCATCACCCTGTCACCTGGCACCTCACCTTGGGGTTCCCATGGGGACTCTGAGCAAGACCACAAACGTGCACAGGCCCCCTGGGTCCCCAGCAGCACAGGCTGGGGCACAGGTCACAAGGGAGTAGGTTTTGGCTCAATGTGCTCAAGAAAATAACAGCCCAGGGCTGCCTGGCTGTGGACAGAATACCCTTTTAAGTGGAGATGGTGGCCAGGCACAGGGGCTGACGCCTGTAATCCCAGCACTTTGAGAGGCTTTGGCAGGCAGATCACTTGAGGTCAGGGGTCCAAGACCAACCTGGCCAACAGGGTGAATGGTACAGCACGGTTATGGTACAGTGAGCACAGCACTCCCTGCTCAGGGCTTCCTGTGGCTTCTCTCGCAGTAAAAGCTGACGTCCTTCTCCTCTAATGGTCCTGCGCTGTCTGGCTCTCCATTAGCCCCCTGATCCTGTCTCCTCCTCCTCCTCTCCTGGTACTTAGTTCTCGCTAAGTTACCCTCCAGACCTGCTGTGTGTGGCTGTGCAGTGAGAACCCTGAACAAAGGCGCTGGGAGAGGTGAAATTCAGCCCATTGTGAAGCTGGGGACCTCCAGGGCTGCTCCCTCGTGAGGGCACCTCACCATTCCTCCAGGACCCCAGGCTGTCCCACTCCTGAGTCTCTCTGCCCAGAACCTTCCTTTCCTGCTCATCCACACCACTTACTTCTGTTCATCCTTACTCCGACTTCACCTTTGCATCTCCCTGCCCCCATCCCTTCCTTCTCTGCCTGGCTTTCTCTCTTTCATACTTGTCACTAAACCTGCTGTACAGTTACCACTGATCGGATTTGTCTATCCTCCCTCCCCTGGAATTAAGAGTTGTGTTGTCTCTTCTGTTCACTGATACATCCCTGGCACTTAGGACAGAGCCTGGCACACAGCCGGCACCGACCTCTGGCCCCTGGCCTGCAGGGGGCCCACCCCAGCCCCACCCTCACATGGTGCTGGAAGCCAGGTTGGTGTCCTCGTGCTTGAGCTTCCCATCCAGGGCAAGACCCCGCTTCTCCCGGTTGTCGCTGAGCAGTGGGGTTATGGTGTACACCTTACAGAACGTGGAGCTGGGAGATACCTGGTCACTGCAGGTGGGCACAAGAGAACAAGACTTTTGGAGGGGCCAGGTTGGGTGTGGGGGCAGCCTGTCACCCCCGAGCAGCATCTCCCCCTCACTAGTCCCTTCTCTCTTTGGGCACAGGTCACAAGGGAGTAGGTTTTGGCTCAATGTGCTCAAGAAAATTAACAGCCCAGGGCTGCCTAGCTGTGGAGAGAATACCCTTTTAAGTGGAGATGGTGGCCGGGCACGGGGGCTCACGCCTGTAATCCCAGCACTTTGAGAGCCTTCGGCGGGCAGATCACTTGAGGTCGGGGTTCAAGACCAGCCTGGCCAACAGAGTGAAACCCTGTCTGTACTAAAAATACAAAAATTAGCTGGGCATGGTGGTGTGTGCCTGTAATCCCAGCTACTTGGGAGGCTGAGGACAATTGCTTGAATCGGGACCCAGGAGGTGGAAGTTACAGTGAGCTGAGATCATGCCACTGCACTCTAGCCTGGGCTACAGAATGAGACTCTGCCTCAAAATAAATAAATAAATAAATAAAATAATATTCCTGAGGTCAGCATCATTTTTTTTTTCTTTTACTTTGCTGGGAGAGGTCAGCATCATTAAAAAAAAAAAAGAAATTAAAAAAAAAATAAGCCAGGCATGGTGGTGAGCGCCTGTAATCCCAGATACTTGGGAGGCTCAGGCAGGAGAATTGCTTGAACCTGAGAGGTGGAGGTTGCAGTGAGCAGAGATTGAGCCATTGCACTCCAGCCTGGGCAATAAGAGCAAAAACTCTGTCTCAAAAAAAAAAAAAAAAGTGGAGACGGCTCAGGAAGGATTCTCCCCCACCTCACTTTCTCCTGATCCTGTTCTTCTCCCCTAGATCAGGGCCCGGGTCTCTCCAGATACTCACTCTTGTTCGAGCTGAGCCACAGGACACTTGTACTGGGCGGTGCTGAAGAGGCAGATGTCGGCGTACTGTCTCACTGTGGGGTGGGGCAGGGTCAGGCAGCTCTGGATGGAGTACAGGCCACCACACCACAACTCCAGACCCCGTGGTGTGGGCCCCCCCATGCTCCTCCCGAAGCAGTAAACACTGAGGCTCCCGGTATCATTCTGGAACAACCTAAATTCTTTGAGCCCCGGTGGGTCTCCCGCACTAGGAAATGGCCTGGGTTGAGATCAAACCAGGAGCTACCTTACACGACTCCCTCCCCGAAGACCCCCTTCCAAACCCCACCTCCTACCAGAGACTTTGATCTTCTTGACGGTCTTGGTGGAGTTGTTGGTGACGTGGACATTTACATTGAGGGGCTCCCCATGGTAGTACAGCTTTTGGGGGGAGGGGGTCATGTGAATTGGTCCTATCATCACTGTGTCCCCAAACACAGACACATTGTTCTGGCCCCCTCCCCTCAAACCCAAGCCCACAGCAGCTCTCCACACCCAGCCAAGGCAACCTCCTTTACAAATGTCATCCTGACATGTGGCTTCACCCCTCCCCCAGGGTCTAGACTGCACCGTGGCATCTGTGTCACCCTCTCACACCCCACCTCTTTGTCCAGGGAAGCCTCGAGGTGCAGGGACCGGTCAGACATGAGGAAGTGGCGTGTGGTTTCAGCTGAAGGCTGGGGGCCAGGTTTCTCCGGGGCGAACTGCACCTTTCGGATCACCAGTCGCACAGAGTTCCTGAGACAGGGTGGGGGCAGGAGGGGGTCAGTCCTCACACACCCAAACCCCTACTCCTCCCTCCCACGGGGCCTGGGCTCCTGGAAGCGGGGAGGAAACCCCCCTCTATGCCACAGAGGAGGTTGCTTCCCTCACCTTTTGTGGCTTTTCTCTTCTAGTGATTTAGCACAGAAGGCTCGAATCTCAAAGTCTACGCCGCAGGCCTCGGGAGGGGGAGAAGAAAAGGCCATATCTCACCCAGGGCTCCCACCAGCATTGTTCCCCTTCCTTCCTCTCCCTTCCTTCCACTTGGGCAGGGACTCTTCTGCCATTGTGGTCTGATGACCCTGGGGACTGGGTCATGGTTGTGCAAGGGGAGCCCCCATCGCCAGATCCACGCAAGGCCAGAGAGGAGGAGGCAGTGTCACGCATGCACAGTCACCACATCATACACACCCCGCTTCCATGGGGCACACTGGCCAACCTTGGCCCCACCCTGGCATCCTGACAGTTTACCCTCTGGCTCAGCGGTGCCTCCAGGCTCCTGCTGGCCCCGTCCTGCCCTAAGGGCCCTCAGGGCCGTTCCTCCCATACCTTCCCCGTATCCTCTGGTCCTGGCTGCAGTGTGACAGAGCATGGCAGATTCTGGGGTATCTGTAGCAGAGGAAAGGGAAGACTTCAGTTCTTCCAGAAAGTCCCCAGATCTTCCTCCACATCTCAACTTAAGAGGCTGGAGAAAGCACTCCTGGGGAAGAGAAAGGAAGAAGGGGCCCTAGAGAGGAGGTAGAGAATCTAGGGCTTCCTGAATGCACAGGGACCCCAAAGTGGGGTGGATCCAGGGTTCCTGCCTCACTGTTTCTTCCAGATCTGCCCATAACGGGTGCCTTACTCCAACCCCAGACACAGTCCCAGACCCCTTGCCCTCAGAGGACAGGGGGCATCCTCACTGTGAAGAAGAAGGGGTGGGCATGCTGGCCCAGCTTCCTCAGCAGCCGGTCCTGCAGGCGGGTGGGGGGCCGGGGCGGGTTGGGCACTGGGGGGAAGGCCTGGTAGGTGGCGATGAACAGGTCTTTGCGGAAGGACAAGCCCAGGACATCCAAGTCTTCGCGGCCATAGCGGAAGGCGCAGGTGAGGGTCACAAACACTGGCAAGGGAGGGCAAGATGAGTGGTCAGGACCTCCCTTCCCCAGTCCCCCGGTACCTAGCAGCCAAGGCCCCTCCCTCTGCAGCATGAGACTTGTCCAAATCCTATTCCTGGCTTCTACCTCCAGCCTCCATCTCTCTGGGCACCCTTCCAGTATCAGCCCATTTCACTTCCCTACCCCCTACTTTCCCTGGGTCCCCTGGACTTGGAGCCAGTACCTTTGCGGTCCTTCAGGTAGTCAGGGTCCACAAGCACCACGCCATCTAGGAGGGGGACACACCAGCTCACTTCCTGAAAGGGCAGCTCTCCCATTTCCTGGGCCTGGGAACTTCTTCCCTTCTTGGGGAATGAGCTGTCCCTTTCTGGGGAAACTTACCTACAGGGTCCACTTTGTCCAGGTGATCTACAAAGTCCCGCTTGCCCAAGTACACGGTCAGCTGAGGATGTCAAGGGGTCACAGGAAGATTGGGGAGGATGGTGCCAGGGCATCAGAGCCCTCAATACTGAATGGCCTGCCCCAGGATCCCCAGGCTGGGCTATAGGGAAAGAGTTTCTCCAGGTTTCTTCCCAGTAGTGTTAAAAAGGAGGGTGGCGGCATTTCTCAGGCTAGCAGACCTTTAGGCTTTTTAGCTGCTCCCTAATCTCTGCACACCACTGCCCACCAGCCAGGGGTGTGTGTGTGTCCTTAGCCCAACCAGCCAGATGTGTGTGTGTATTTGCATCCTCAGGGAGGACTCTGCCAGCTAGGGGTGTGTGTGTGTGTGTGTGTGTGTGTGTGTGTGTGTGTTGTATGCATGTGTGGTCTGAGTGTGTGTGTGTCATGTGTGTGTGTTTGGATCCTCAGGGAGGACTCAGCCCAACCAGCCAGGTACGTGTGTGTGTGTGTGTGTGCACGCGCGTGTGCATGTGTTTGGATCCTCAGGGAGAACTCAGCCCAACCAGGCAGCTAGAGAGCAGCTGCCACCCTCACTAGGTCCCCTCGAGGGGCTCTAGGATAAGCAGGCCACAGCCTGGGTGGGGGCTGTTAAGTCTTCCCAGCCCGGCGCACCTTGGATTGGCCGTAGGCACATGGCTTGCTTCTGGCCTCCTCCTCTGTGGTCTTGCTTGGGGACCAAGGTCTGCCCCACCCAGCCCTGTGGCTGGCTCAGGCTGAGCAGCCTCTGTGGCAAGGGGCTTCAGGAGGGAAGGAAGTCGGCTCTTAGCTGTCACAGGAAGTGGGGAGCTAGGGGTTGGGGATCATCTTGGGGCAGGCTGGCGATCGTTTAGGGGAAGGCTGGACTTTGTTGGGGCCCAGGGAGGGTGAAAGGGGTAAGTGCTGTGGAGACTCACCTTGCAGTTAGGGCTCGACTTCTTGAAGACCCTAACAAAACAGAAAGGGAAACCCCACTGCTTCCCTCAGACTCAGCAGGGACCCCACACCAGGACCCTGTCCCTCCCAGGCTTGGGAAGCAGAGATCACCCGGGACTCCTGCCTGAGGCTGCAGGGCTTTGCCCAGCTCTGCCCCTTTCCACTTCTTCCTGGAAAGTCCTTCCTATTTCTAACATGACGGCAAGGGAAAATGCCCCTTCTCTTGTCCACCCTCCTTAGTCCCCTTCCCTCCCTAGTAATGGCCACTGGTTGCCCTAGGAACCCCCCAGGCTCTTCCCAGAGCACCCGAATGGGCAGGTTGCCGCAGCATCTGGGTAAGACCTAACCATCTTTCCATCGGGTCTACAGCTCCAACAACTGGAGCATATAAGAGAGCAATGACTCTGGCCTTTGACCCTCAAATGGTTTCTACCATAGGCCCTAGCCAAGTTTGACTCTAACCACTCACCTCCAACTGTCCCCATCTCCGACCTTAGCAGCTTAAAAGCCTCTTTGTCTTTTAAGGTCCAGCCTTTAGGAAGCTGACCAGCCCAGACCCTGGTCACTCCTTGTTTTGGGTTCCCGGCACAGTTTATGTTTTACTTGTGGTATAGCAGGACACAAGGGCAGTTAGCTGCCTCCCTCCTCAGACTGTGAGCCTTAGAGGCCTTATTCATTTAGGCATCTCCAGCACACTGCCAGCCATATGATGATGATGATAATGCTGGCTAACATTACAGGGTGGATACTCCATGCCCAGCACTTTCCAAGTGTTTCAAATGTGTTATCTCTTTTAATAATCTTTTCTTTTGAGACAGAGTCTCACTCTGTCGCCCAGGCTGGAGTGCAGCGATGCAATCTCCGCTCACTGCAACCTCTACCTCCCTGGGGTTCAAGAAATTCTCCTGCTTCAGCCTCCCATGTAGTTGGGATTACAGGCGTGAGCCATCATGCCCAGCTATATTTTGTATTTTTTTTAGTAGAGATGGGGTTTCCCCATGTTAGCCAAGCTGATCTCCAATTCCTGACCTCAGGGACCAAGACTCTGTCTCAAAAATAAATTAATTAAATAAAAATAAATAAAACAACCCAGTGATGGAGGTCCTAATATCTCTATTTTATAATTGAGGAAATTGAGGCAGAGAGAGGTCAAGTGTTTTGTTTAAGGTCACAGACAGAGTAAATGGTGGGAATTCATATAAACCAAGGCAGTCTGGCTCCAAGTCCATCCTCTCAATCAATATTACACTATCTGTCTCTGCAGTTGGCATTAATAGTTTGTTGAATTGAAGAGTATTCGCTTTCCAGTTGCTGAAACAACTTCAGCCTGGATTCCACCCATGGCTGGATAAGGAAGGGTTTGGCAACCCCAGTCAATTGTGGCCTGTTCTTTGAAGCACCACCTTGCTCCTTCCAATCTATTCTGCCTCAGCGGCGATAGGAAAAGGTCCCCAGATAGTAGAAAGTGAAATCCTGCCAACTAGCCCATCCCTCCTCCAACTCCACCACCCCATTCCCAGAGGACCCGAATGGGCAGGTTGCTAAGTGTCTGAGTAAGACCTAACCATCTTCCCATCTGGTCTACAGCTCTGACAGCCGGAGCATATAGGAGAGCAATGACCCTGGCCTTTGGCCCTAAAGTGGTTTCTACCATAGGCCCAGTTTCTGCTACAACTTCACTTGCCCCTTCTTCCCAGAATGCCAAGTTGTCCAAAGCTTGTAAGGCAAAGGGTATGGAGGCCCCCAGGTATTCCCAACCAATAAAGGAGAATAAACATCAATATGGCGGCATCTAGAATAAACACCCTATCTTTTGTTCCAACTTGGGGGCTTAGTGCCATGGCATCATCCAGGTTCTCCTGCTTCTTTGCTTCTGGTTTTCCTTTGTCCCAGGGTGTCCTCCCATTAGGAGCCCTGGCACAGGGCTGTGACAGCCACAATCAGTTGGCCTACTGGAGTGTGGCTCTGGGGCAACTGCCCTGGAGCAGCTGCAAGGCACCTGCCCTTTGGATCCTAACCCAGCCACCTTCTGCCAGGCTGGGGAGGAGCAGCGTGCATATACTAGGCTGGACAAGGAGGGAGAACGTGGGGATGACCAGGGAGGTGCCCAGTGGGGGGCAGGGGGTAGCTGAAGCAGATGTCCTTTCACACTTCCTGCTCTTCTGTTTCCTGTGGCCCAGAATTTGATTGGGGTGCAGGAAATTGTGCCAAATCAGCAGTCCCCTTTGGTCCATCTGTCCCACTCCCTGAACCACATAACGGAAATCTGGGGCCTCCCACAAGTCAGCAACTTCCCCTTTCTCTGGGGTGTTTAAACCCTAATCCAGGACACCGATTATTTCTCTGATCATCTCTTTCTGATACTCGTTTACTTGATGCACGGAAATCCAGGTTCTCATACTCCATAGGTTGGAAGTGGGGTCGATATGATGTTTTGCAGAGCAAGCGAGAGCTCAGGACCAATTCCCCATTCCTGAGCCCCTCTGGGTTGAGGCCTACAGCCCCAACCTTTTCGCCTTTTGCTCCTGCTCCCCTGGGACTCAGGCATTCACCCTTTGCCCCTTGGGGGTGTTGAGTCACAACAGGAAGTGGATTTTGCTAGAGACCAAAAAGAGAACTCGGGGTGTCAGTGGAAGGAAAGAGCCTCGATTGCACAGAAAACATCCGGGGAGTGGACGCGTGCCCAGGGTGAATACTGCCTCCCCCACCCACAGGGAGAGGGATGCGATCTAGTTTCAGCGAGGGTCGCCACACACGCGGCTCCCCCAAGATGAAGCTGTTGCTCCTGGCAACCCAGGGGAAGGTAGAAGTTTGGATGAGGAGCCACTCGGCCCTCGGGACAGGTGTGGTCAGCGCAACTGCCTGGGGGATATTGGACTGGAGGCTTTCCATTGGTTTGGCACGAGTCTAGAGGGGATCCCCCCTCCCGGCATCCAGCCTCCGGTACACGACCCCTCGGGGCCAGCCACCTGCTCCTCCTTCCTCTGTCCCTGCAACGCAGCCTGCACGGGAGAGCCCAGTAGTCCGGCCCCACATCCCTGCGAGAACCCCGACACCGGTATTCTCATCTCACTCAAGCCTTGCTTTCTGCAGGGGCCCGGGCATTTCCCCACCACCATTATCCTCGAAGACCTGCTCGTGCGGCCCCGGATGGCTGCCCCTAGGGACCCAGGCGTCCGGCCCCCAGATCCTCTCCGCTGTGTCCTCGTCTGGGACCGTACCAGCCCCCGCCCCGAGCCACCGCCCATGCCCCGCCGCGTGGCCCCACCTCCCTTACCTGGTGCCGGGTTTCTCACCCATGGTGCGCGCGCCCGCCGCCCGCTCGGTTCGCGGCTGGCTCGCAGCCTCCTCGCCCGCTGCCAAGATCCCTGCTTCTCCCCGTACCACTGCGCACGCGCGCCCTCCGCGCTCTCGCCTCTTCCCCTCCCTCCGGGCCCGGCTCTGGTCCGGGGGAACCGGGGCCAGATGCGTCAGCCGGATCGCGCGCGCCGTGGCGCAGCCCGCCCTCTCCTAGCAGACACCCGCGCCCATTGGCTCCGCCCCCAGCCTTTCGCGCTGCGTCCCAGCCGGGGAGCCCTCCCCCGCGCGCGGGGCCCACTCCCGCTCTTCCCGCCCATCTCCCCGCCCCACCGCAACCTCTTGGAAACCGATTGGACCCCCTTAAACCAATGCACCCGCCTTCCAGGGGATCGAAGTCTTTCGATTGGCCCTGGGCATCCCAAACCTGAAGGCGGTCTCCTCCCCTTGGTTTGCTTTCTCTGTGGCGGTGGGGGCGACGGGAATGTTGGGGGCGGTGGAATGAGCTGGAGCGCCGTCTGGGAAGTAGGATGAGGGGATGCACACGTGGGTGAGCGGTTCAGTTGCGTGATGCTTGCTTCTGGGCGCGCCGCTCGTCCGCTCGCCTCGGAGCGTGCCGCTTTCTGTGGCCCGCCCTCCCGCTTCTTTACTGCAGTGTGTCAGCTCCCTCTGATGTCTACATTTGATCTTTGCAGGGTTCCCTTTTCCAATTTCTCTGACTATCCATCACCTTCAGCCACCCATCCCAGGTAACATCCACTCACTCGCTCCCATGCATCCATCTATCAACTCATCCATCCATGCCCATTTTTATTTTTCTTTTATTCGAGACCAAGTTTTGTTCTTGTCGCCCAGGCTAGAGTGCAGTGGCGCGATCTTGGCTCACTGTAATCTCCGCCTCCGGGGTTGAAGCGATTCTTCTGTCTCAGCCTCCCGAGTAGCTGTGATTACAGGCGCTCGCCACCACGCCAGGCTAATTTTTGTATTTTTGGTAAAGTCGGGGTTTCACCATCTTGGCCAGGCTGGTCTTGAATTCCTGACCTCGTGGTCCACCCACTTCGGCCTCCCAAAGTGCTGGGATTACAGGCATGAGCCACCGCGCCCAGCCATCCATGCCTATTTTTTGCTATTCACTATGCCAATTGATGGGGACACATATGAATTACCATGGCCCCTGCCTTTCCTAGAATAGTCGAGGAGACACATACACAGGTATTATGATCCCAGAAATGCTATTACAGAGGTCTGAGTCAGAAAACAGCAGCTAAGTGCTTGGCCAGGGCAGGGGTGGAGGGAGTGCAGGCTGTCTAGAGCGGAGAACATTTGAGCACAGTGTTTCTGAAGGATGGGCAGAAGTTGAGAAAGGCCATTCCAAAGAGAAAGACAAGGCATATCCTGTTGTGAAGTGTTGGTGAAGAAGCCTGAAACAGGCTGTGGAGGATTTTGTATAGCAGATGAAGGAGTGAGATTGAGGGCCCTGCAGAAGGACACATGGGACCGGTAGTGGTTTCAATTTTTTAATTATTTTTCCAGTAGTGGTTTTTAAAGCAGAGGGGGCTGGGCACGGTGGCTCACACCTATAGTCTCAGTACTTTGGGAGGCCGAGGCAGGCAGATCACTTGAGGTCAGGAGTTTGAGACCAGTCTGGCCAACATGATAACATTTAGCCTATAATCCCAGCTACTCGGGAGGCTGAGGCAGGAGAATCACTTGAACCTGGGAGGTGGAGGTTGCAGTGAGCCGAGATGGTGCCATTGCACTCCAGCCTGGGGGACAATAGCAAAACTCCATCTCAAAAAAACAAAAACAGGTTGGGCACGGTAGCTCACACCTGTAATCCCAGCACTTTGGGAGGCCAAGGCGGGTGGATCACGAGGTCAAGAGATTGAGACCATCCTAGCCAACATGGTGAAACCCTGTCTCTACTAAAAAATACAAAAATTAGCTAGGCGTGGTGGTATGCACCTGTAGTCCCAGCTACTCGGGAGGCTGAGGCAGGAGAATTGCTTGAACCCAGGAGGCAGAGATTGCAGTGAGCCGAGATCATGCCACTGCACTCCAGCCTGGCGCCTGGCGACAGAGCAAGACTCTGTCTCAAAAAACAAAAACAAAAACAAAACACACACACCCTAAAAATGAGCCAAGTATGGTTGGCTAGTGCCTAGAGTCCCAGGTACTAGGGAGGCTGAGGTAGGAGGATCGCTTGAGCTGGGAGGTCAAGGCTGCAGTGAGCTGTGATTGTGCCACTGCACTCCAGCCAGGGGAACTATTTTTTCAGCACCAGGTACTGTTCTAGGTGATGGGAATAGCATAGTGTAGGAGACAAGAGCCCTTTCACGGAGTTTGTATTTTAGACAAAAGAGATAGTTAATAAATAAAAGCAAATAAATTTCTGGTAATGACATGAATTCTAAGCAGGGAAATGTGACAGAGGCTGATGGGGGTTGGAGTGGGAGCTACCTAAAAAGAAGCCCTCTGAAGATGGCAAGATAGTGTCAGTTACACAGAATCAAAGGACAGTCTCCAGTAGAATCAGCAGCATGTGCAAAGCTTCTGATGTGGGAATAGGCTTCGCTGGAGGATAGAAAGAAGGCTAGTTTGGCTCAGGAATAGGAAGAAAGAGGGAAAGTGGGACTTGTGGTATATGTTGAGGTCAGGGAGGTGAGTATGGGTCAGATTGGGTGGATTCTTTATTTTTTTTTGAGATGGAGTTTCACTCTTCTTGCCCAGGCTGGAGTGCAATGGGATCTCAGCTCACCAAAACCTCTACCTCCTGGATTCAAGCAATTCTCCCGCCTCAGCCTCCTGAGTAGCTGGGATTACAGGCATGCGCCATTACGCCCAGCTAATTGTGTATTTTTGGTAGAGATGAGTTTTCTCCATGTTGGCCAGGCTAGTCTTGAACTCCCGACCTCAGGTGATCTGCCTGCCTCAGCCTCCCAAAGTGCTGGGATTACAGGTGTGAGTTGGTGGATTCTTGTGGGCCTCAGTGAGGAGATGGGATTTCATTTTTACTACATTTGGAAGCCACAGAAGGGCTTTAAGCAAGGAGTGACAAGAACTGGTTTACATTTGAAAAGACCACTTTGGTTGCTGGGTGAAGGAACTACAAGGTGCCAAGAGGGGAACAGAAGAAGGCTTTGTAAGAGGCTATTATTGTAAGAGACAAGGTGAGAGTGGCAGTGGAGATGGAGAAAAATTAATGCTATTGGGTTAATGTATTTTGGAGCAGAATGCCAGAACTTGAAGGGTTGCATAGAAGGCAATAAGACGAAAAATGGGCCAGGTGCAGTGGTTCACACCTGTAATCCCAGCACTATGTGAGGCCCAGGCAGGCGCATCATCTGAGGTCAGTAGTTCGAGACCAGCCTGGGCAACATGGTGAAACCCCCATCTGTACTAAAAATACAAAAATTAGCCCAGTGTTGTGGTGGGTGCCTGTAATCCCAGCTACCTGGGAGGCTGAGGCAGGAGAATCACTTGAACCCAGGAGGTGGAGGTTGCAGTGAGCCAAGATCTCGCCATTGCACTCCAGCCTGGGTGACAGAGCGAGACTCCTTTTCGGAAAAAAAAAAGGGAAAAAAAGGAAAAATGATGACTCTTGGATTTGAATCTAATAATCACAAAAGTACACAAAAATAGAGGTATTAGTATGTTCATTACAGTGTTTATATTAGCAAAAAGCTGGAGCAGGGGTTAAATATTAATTCAGCAACAGAATTATTAAATCATGGTGCACCCACTTCATTTGTACCACACAGTTTAAAAAACAGTGTAAATTAGGCCATGAGTGAAAAAAAGCCACACGCAGACCCTAATCTTGTAAATAGACTATGCATTTAAATGTTTGTGCATAGACTAATATTACAAAAGTATACACACTACTGGGGCAGGGCCTTTCGGAGAGAGGCAGTTTTCTTTTTCACATTATGCCCTTGTATATTGTTTGAATTGGCTTCTGCAAGGTGTACATCTTATGTCATTTCTGAAATTGCAAATGTAGTTAAAAATGTCTGTGATTTCAGACCCCGAGAGTTACCTAGAAAGCTACTGATTTCTCGGCCGTGCACGGTGGCTCACGCCTGTAATCCCAGCACTTTGGGAGGAAAAGACGGGCGGATCACCTGGGGTCGAGAGTTCGAGACTAGCATGGCCAACATCATAAAACCCCTTCTCTACTAAAAATACAAAAATTAGCCGAGTAAGGTGACGCGTGCCTGTAGTCCCAGCTACTTGGAAGGCTGAGGCAGGGGAATGGCTTGAACCCAGGAGGTGGAGGTTGCAGTGAGCCGAGATCGTGCCGCCGCACTCCAGTCTGGGCGACAGAGCGAGACTCTGTTAAAAAAAAAAAAAAAAAAAAGAGAGAGAGAGTTATTGATTCCTATAGCAAAGGTGTCTTGGGACTCCGCCTGCTAAATGGAAATCGTTCGGACTCTCGCGCCTTTTTTGTCCCGACCACGTGTACCTTAAACATCAAGGGACCGCCTCCGACCAGCTCACAGCCAGCCGGCCCCACGGGACATCACTCTGGGAACTGAGCGCCCTGCCTCGACGCCCGCACTGCTCTCCCTGCGCATGCTCCTTCCCAGCCTGAGCCAGCGAGTCCAGCCGCCCTTCACCCAGCGCGCAGGGCCGCAGCCCCCTCCCCACGCCCCCTCTCCACTAGGCGGCCGTCGCAGTGTGTTTGCGTCATCGCGCCACGCCACCACTGGAGCCCGGGGGAAGATGGCGGCAGCCGTTCTTAGTGGGCCCACAGCGGGCTCCGCGGCTGGGGTTCCCAGCGGGACCGGGGGTCTCTCGGCAGTGAGCTCGGGCCCGCGGCTCCGCCTGCTGCTACTGGAGAGTGTTTCCGGTTTGCTGCAACCTCGAACGGGGTCTGCCGTTGCTCCGGTGCATCCCCCAAACCGCTCGGCTCCACATTTGCCCGGGCTCATGTGCCTATTGCGGCTGCATGGGTCGGTGGGCGGGGCCCAGGTGAGTCTGTGGCCCTTGTGCCCGCGGTCCTGGGAGGAGGTTGGCGCGGCACCTGTGCTCCGGGATTACGGTGCAGTGCGAGTGCGATAGGAAGGTTGAGGGAAGGAGAGCTGCGGGCAGAAAGGGGATCCAGTCCGGACGAGATGCACATATTTCTCCTTTATCGGCCATGAGTTTCTCCAGGGAAAAAATGGGCCTTATTTTTCTGTTGTTAGACTGTTGGTCAGCACACAGGAATCGATTAGATTCCAGGCCGGTTCACTCCCTGGTTCTATAATCTAACGCCTCTTTTTCCTCTTGCGTTATCTGTTTTGGGGATTCTTTCGACTGACTTAATGACGTATTCAACGATACACATTTACCGAGCTCTTATTGAGAGTTAGATACCATTCTAGGCGCTCTGGTTACAGACGTGATGGCGATACACAAAATGCTGCTAAACAACATGAGAACTGAATGTCAGGGAGCCTCTAACCTTATCTGAAGAATGGCAGTTATTTTTCAAAGGAACGGGCGTTTAAGCTGGGACCCTAAGGATGAATAGGGGTTGGGTAGGGAAAGAAGATGGGAGGAGCTGCTCAGTTAGAGGAGAGCTCATGTGGGAAGGCCCTGTGGTAGGAAGGAACTGAAAAGAAGGACATCGTTCCTGGGGCCCAGATGTGGAGGGGAAGAGAGTGGGTACAGTTGAAACTGGTGGGGTTGGTAGGCAGTGGTCGGGTCATGCAGAGCGTTTTAGGCCGGGTTAAGGAGCCTTTGGACTGCCATAGAATGGAATCTAATATTAATTCAGTTCTGGAATCTAGACACTCAAGTATCATTCTAAACTCTTTCTTCCTCATACACCTCCATAAGCAATCTATCAAGTCTTGTTAATTTTATCCTTTGAGTAGTTTTCAGATCTGCGCACTCCTTTCCATCTCTTTCCCATTGCCTCCATTCTAGCTTGAACTCCCATCATTTTGTCCAAGTGAAGGCACTGATTCTAAGAAGGCATAATATTTCTAGCCCATAATAGTTGCTTCTTTAACAATCTCCTACCCTCTCTCCTTGCCTACTAAACCTCCCCAAATTCTTCCCATGCTTCAAGACCCACATACACGAGCTCTTCTGTGTCCACCCTTCATTCCTGGGAGCTTCCCAGCTTTATGCTACCTTCCAGGAAGACGGTTGTCACAACCTGCTGGGTGGTTCAATAATCTTAGCCCCAGATTTATCAGAGGTAACCCTATCTGTTTGTCTTTAACATTACTCTGTGTAATTGAGGGTGACAAAACTATGTCTCTGCTATCTCAGCTCAGTTGCAGAGGCTGGAGCTGATGATACATTTTCTCTTCTAAATTCCCGTCTTCTAATTTATGTGTTTTTCATCACTCAGTTATATTACAGTGAGAATTTTTTCTTTTTGTTTTCTTTATCTCACTATAGTCTCAGATTTTTTTTTTTTGAAACAAGGTATCACTCTGTCACCCAGGTTGGAGTGCAATGGCATGATCTTGGCTCACTAAAACCTTCACTTCCCAGGCTCGAGGAATCCTCCCACCTCAGCCTCCTGTGTAGCTGGGACCACAGGCATGTGCCACCACACCTATTTTTGGTAGAGACTGGGTTTTCCTGTGTTGCCCAGACTGGTCTCAAACTCCTGAGCTCAGGTGATTTTCTGCTTTGGCTTCCCAAAGTGCTAGGATTACAGGCATGGGCCACCATGCCTGGCCCCCCAGAAAATTTTTTTATAAGTTTTTGTGAAATGTTATCTGTCCTGCCTATAAATGTGTGTTTTCTTTCATCATCTCTTTTAGGACTTCCCCTCCTCCCTCCAATTCAAGTACATGAACTTAATGTCTTATTTTTCTTAAATATCTGAAGTCTAGTAGAACTTTGATTAAAAAAGCTAAGAGTAATGTGGGAAACTAGGGTTTCCCTTTAATATTTCCTGTGCCACATTTTTAGATACATCCTGCCTTGAATTTTTTTCTACTCATGTCGTTTGTATTGGATCCTCGATACATGGGATTATGTGGAGGGTTTCCTCTGCTTCCCCATAGGTTTTTGTTCAACAAACATTTATTATCTGTTATGTTTTAGGTACTGTTCCGCGTCTCTAGGTAGATAAATCAGACATGGTCCTTTCCCTCAGAGAATTTCTAGTCAAGATGAGAAATGAAAGTAAGCAAATAGACCTGGAGATTGAGAGCAAGGCAGATCCACTGTTTGATCCATCCACCTACCCACTTGGCTTTTCCACAGATACTGCAAACTCAGTAGTTCCAAAATGGAACTATCCTAGCACAGTGCTCAATATCTAGCTTGGAGTATATCATAGCAACAGTCTTTTATTTTTATTTTTTTGTTTTAGAGATGGGGACTTGCTTTGTTGCTCAGGCTGGAGTGCAGTGGCTATTCACAGGCGTGATCCCACTACTAATCAGCACAGCAGTTTTGACCTGCTCCATTTCTGACCTTGGGTGGTTAACCCCCGCTTAGGCAACCTGGTGGTCCCCCGCTCCCGGGAGGTCACCATATTGATGCTGAACTTAGTGCGGACACCCGATCAGCATAGTGTACTACAGCCCAAAACTCCTGGACTCAAGCCATCCTCCCACCTCAACCTCCCAAGTAGCTGGGACTACAGGCATGCGCCACTGTTCCTGGCCATAGCAACAGTCTTCTAACTGATCTCCTTGCCTTCAGTTGTGCCCTCTTTAATCTCTTCTCCACACAGTAGCTGGAGTGAGCTTTCTAAAGTAAAATTCTGATCCTGTTTGCAGCTTTTAAAAATCCTTCAGCTGGCTGGGTCTGGTGGCTCACGCCTGTAATCCCAGCACTTTGGGCGACCAAGGCAGGTGGATCAACTGAGATCAGGAATTTGAGATCAGCCTGGCCAACATGGTAAACGGGCTTTCTTTCCTCAGAGCCTTTTTACTTACTGTTCTCTTGGAATCCCTCCCTGTGCAGCACTCCCAACCCCCATTCTCCTTCCCAGTCTTCTCAATTCTTTGCTTGTCCCTGCCTTTGGGATATATTTCTTGACCACCTATGATTGACTGCTCTTTATCCTACTGTCTATTTATTTCACATATACATACAGCCTCCTTCCCCACACTCAACAAGTCTTTGATTTGTTTTTGTATGTAATTTTAGAAACTTATGTAAAATTTCAGATATAAACAAATAATATTTTCACCACCCCACCCTATGCTGCCCCCATCATCCAAATTTAATTTAACAGTGAACATTTGCCAGTGTTATTTCATTCCTCCCATACTTTGACTTTTTTTTTTTTTTTTGATGGAACTTTTTTTTTCTTCTTCTTTTATTTGGAGACAGGGTCATACTCTGTAACTCAGGCTCTAGTACAGTGGCCAGATTATGGCTCACGGCAGCCTCTGCCTCAGCCTCCCAGGCTCAAGTGATCCTTCCACCTCAGCCTCCTGAGTAGCTCAGACTACAGGTGTGCCACCACCCCTGGCTAATTAAAAAAAATTTTTTTTGTAGAGATGGGGGCTCTCTGTGTTGTCCAGACTAGTCTTAAATTCTCAGGCTCAAGTCATCCTCCTGCCTTGGTCCCCAAAGTCCTGGGATTACAAAGGTGAACCACTGTGTTCAGCTTGGTGGACCTCTTTTTTTTTTTTCGAGACGGAGTCTTGCTCTGTTGCCCAGGCTTGGTGGACCATTTTTGAAAGCAAAGCCCATATATCATTTATCCTGTATGTTCTTTTGAAGGACAGAGACAATGTCTTGTTCTTTCTTCTATGCCTCAGCCTCCCAAGTAGCTGGGATTACAGGCGTGTGCCACCATGGCCAGTTAATTTTGTATTATTAGAGACAGAGTTTCACCATGTTGGTCAGGCTGGTCTCAAACTCCTGACCTCAAAAAAAAAATTTTGTTTTTGGTACAGCTCTACAAAATATGTTTGTGTTTTAAGCTAAGTGTTATTACAAGAGTTAGTTAAAAGTTAAAAACATTTAGTTGGTTCTTTTGCCCTGGAAGACCCTACAATAGGACAAGATGTGGAGGATAGTAATTCTGTACTATCCTCCACATCTGTACATGATACTTGATAATAAATCACTGTACTTTTTTTTTCTTTTTTTTGGGATGGAGTCTCACTCTGTCTCCCAGGCTAGAGTGCAATGGCACAATCTCGGCTCACTGCAACCTCTGCTTCCTGGGTTTAAGTGCTTCTCCTGCCTCAGCCTCCCGAGTAGCTAGGATTACAGGCACGTGCCACCCCATCTGGCTAATATTTGTATTTTTTTTCGTAGAGATGGGGTTTCACCATGTTGGCCAGGCTAGTCTCAAACTCCTGATCTCATGATCCACCCGCCTCGGCCTCCCAAAGTGCTGGGATTACAGGCGTGAGCTACCATGCCCAGCCAATAAATGACTGTGTTACTGGTTTATGTATTTACCGTAGTTTTCCTTTTGTCTTTTTTTTTTTTTTTTTAAGATGGAGTCTTGCTGTGTTGCCCAGGCTGGAGTGCAGTGGCACGATCTTGGCTCACTGCAACCTCCTCCTGGGTTCAAGTGATTCTCCTGCCTCAGCCTGCCACGTAGCTGGGACTACAGGCACCCGCCACCATGCCTGGTTAATTTTTTTTTTTCCTTTTTAAAGCCAGCCATCAGCTAATTTTTGTATTTTTAGTAGGGATGGGGTTTTGCCATATGGCCAGGCTGGTCTTGAACTCCTGACCTCAAGTGATCACCCCCTGCCTTGACCTCCCAGAGTGCTGGGATTACAGGCGTGAGCCACCATACCCGGCTACTTTTTGTCATATTTTAGAGTGTACTCCTACTTAAATAAAAAAATCTTCCTGCCTCAGCCTCCCAAAGTGTTGGGGTTATAGGGATGAGCCACTGCACCTGGCCTCTCTTTCTGTTGGATCATTTTCATCAGCATACAGCTCAAAACTGCTTTTAAAAAAATTACACTCCAAGGGCCAGGTGCTGTGACTCATATCTCTAATCCCAGTGCTTTGGGAGACTGAGACAGGTAGATTATTTGAGGCTGGGAGTTCAAGATCAGCCTGACCAACATGGCAAAACCTCATCTCTACTAAAAATACAAAAATTAGCTGGGTGTGGTGGCACAAGCCTGTAATCCCAGCTACTCGGGAGGCTGAAGCAGGGGAATTGCTTGAGCCTGGGAGGTGGACTTTGCAGTGAGCCGTGATTGCACCTGTGAACTCTGGCCTGGGCCACAGAGGGAGACTCTGTCTCAAAAAACAAACAAATCACCCCTCCAGCTACTGCCCCATTTGTCAGTTGTATACTTCCTTTATGGCAGAAACTCCTTAGAAGTGTTATCTGTACTTTTTATCTCTCATTCTTCTTTTAACATTACTTTGAAATAACTTTTAACATTACTTTTACAGAAAAGTTGGAACAGTATTTGAAAGAATTTCTATATACTCTTCATCCAGATTTTCTCTCACTTTTTTTTTTTTTTAGGAGTCTTGGCTCACTGCAACCTCCACCTCCCGGGTTCAAGCAATTCCCCTGCCTCAGTCTCTCAAGTAGCTGGGACTACAGGCCTGTGCCACACACTCAGCTAATTTTTGTATTTTTAGTAGAGACTGGATTTTGCTGTGTTGGCCAGGCTGGTCTTGAACTCTTGACCTCAAGTGATTGATCCACCTTGGCCTCTCAAAGTGCTGGGATTACAGGCATGAGCCGCCTCGTCCAGCTGGATTGTCCATTTTTTAAATGGGTATTTATGTTATTCTGATAATGACAGATCTCCTAAACTATTATTCTGAGAATGATAACATGAATACGCATTTAAAAATTGGAGAGTCTGGGTGAAGAGGATATAGGAATTCTTTCAAATATATTTTCTGGGTCCATTTAGGAGTAAGTTGCAGATATCATGTCCTTTTACCTTGACGTGTTTCAGTGTGTATTTCCTAAAAAACAAGGACGGATTTTCTCTTACATAACAATACTCCTTCGTCATGATCAGAGAATTAATATTGATACAATAAATTGTTTAACATGTAGATCTTTTTGAAGTTTTACCATCAGTTCTCCTAAAGACATACATCATAACAACAACAACAACAAAATTTCTAGTTCAGGATTTAATGCAGGATCACACATTACATTTAGTTTTTTTTGTTTTGCTTTTTTTTGAGACATAGTCTCACTCTGTTGCCCAGGCTGGAATGCAGTGGCGCGATCTTGGCTCACTGCGACCTCTGCCCCCTGGGTTCAAGTGACTCTTCTGCCTCAGCCTCCCAAGTAGCTGGGATTACAAGCGCCCGCTAGAACGCCTGGCTAATTTTTGTATTTTTTTTTTTTTTATTTTTTTTTTTTTAGTAGAGATGAGGTTTTGCCGTGTTGGCTAGGCTGGCAAACCTGACCTCAGATGATACACCCGCTTCGTCCTCCCAAAGTACCAGGATTACAGGCTTGAGCCACTGTGCCCGGCTTGCATTTAATTGAATGTCTTTTTAGTTTCCATTAATCTGAAATAGTTCTTCAGTCATTATCTTATGATCTTGATATTTTTAAAGAGTACCGGATAGTTATTTTGTAGGATGCCCCTCAGATTAGAATCTAATCATGAAGAAACAGCAGACAAACCAGAGATTTATGCGTTTTCAGCAAGAATACTGCAGAAATTGTCCAGGCGTGGTGGCTCATGCCTGTTATCCCAGCATGAGATTTGGAGGCCGATGGGGAAGGCCGAAGTGGGAGGATCACTTGAGTGCAGGAGTTCAAGACTAGCCTGGGCAACATGGCAAGACCCCATCGCTACAAAAAGTTTTAAAAAAACCTGCAGAAACGATGTGTCATTTTTGGTGACTCATATCAGGAGTGTGTATTCTAGGTTAAGTGGGTATCAGCCAGATTTGGTTATTGTTATAAAGGTATGATTTTTTTTCATTTGTAATTAAGTGTCTTGCGGGGAGATAATGTGAATGTCTTATGATTTGTCAACGTTTAACCCACTCGTTTTAACAACTGTTGAAAGTTCTTCCTTGAATTGTTATGATTGTTCTTCCATTGAACTCATTACATTCAGGCTTTTAGCCTAAACGCTGCCAAAACAACCCTTTGCCAGGTGAAATGGTAGCTCTTTTTTTTTTTGAGACAGAATCGTGCTCTGTTTCCCAGACTGGAGTGCAATGGCACGATCTCAGCTCACTGCAACCTCTGCCTCCTGGGTTCAAGCAATTCCCGTGCCTCAGCCTCCTGAGTAGCTGGGATTACTGGCCTGCACCACCACGCCCAGCTAATTTGTATTTTTAGTAGAGACAGGGTTTCATCATGTTGATCAAACTGGTTTTGAACTCCTGACCTTGGTATCTGCCCTCCTTGGCCTCCCAAATTGCTGGGATTACAGGCCTGAGCCACCTCGCCCAGCCCGAAATGGTAACTCTTGAAGATCACTGGTGTCCATCAAGGCATTAAGTTCAAAGGTCAATTTGAGTTGTCATATTTGACTTATCTGTACCATTTGATACAGTTGATTGTACTTTCCTTTGACTTATCTGTACCATTTCATACCTTCCTATTTAAAAAAACTGTCTTCATTTGGCTTCTGGGATCTCTCTCCTCTTTTAGTTTATTTTTTTTTTTGAGACAGGGTCTTGCTGTTGCCCAGGCTGGAGTGCAGTGGCACAATCATAGCTCACTGCAGCCTTGATCTCCCAGGCTCAAGCAGTCCTCCCTCCTCAGCCTTCTGGGTAGCTGGGATCACAGGTGTGCACCACCACATCCAACTAATTTATTTGACTTTTAGTAGAGGCGAGGTCTTGCTATGTTGCTCAGGGTGGTCTTGAATGCTTGAGCTCAAGTGTCTTCCCACCTTGGCCTCCTAAAGTACTGGGAGTACAGGCATGAGTCACCATGCCCAGCCCCTGTCCTCTCTTGATTCTCCTGTTACCACACTGGTTACTCCTTTCCAGTAAATACTGGTTCCTCCTCACCTCTGTGACCTCTGAAGGTTTGAGTGCCTACGAAGCCAGCCTTTGCACTGTTTCTCTTCTCTGTTTATACTCATTCCCTTGGTGAACTGATCCAGTCTCAAGGCCAACAACTCCAGAATTTACATCTAGCCAGGACTCCTCAGACTTGTCTACCCAGTGCCTATTTGGCATCTCCATTTTCTTGTGAAATACACATCACAGATTGAACAGATCTGAAACTGAACCCCAAAACCTGCCACTCCTGCATGATTTCCCTTCTTAGTAAATGGCAACTTCATTTTCTAGTTGCTTAGCAAAAAACCTTGGCATGGCCGGCCGCAGTGGCTCAGGCCTGAAATCCCAGCACTTTGGGAGGCTGAGGTGGGCGGGTCACAAGGTCAGGAGTTTGAGACCAGCCTGGCCAACCCTGTCTCTATTAAAAATACAAAAATTAGCTGGGTGTGGTGATGGGCGCCTTTAGTCCTGGCTCCTCTTTTCAGGAGACTGAGGCAGGAGAATCGCTTAAACCCGGGAGGCGGAGGTTACAGTGAGCTGAGATTGTGCCACTGTACTCTAACCTGGGTGACAGAGTGAGACTCTGCCTCAAAAAAAAAAAAAAAAGAAAAGAAAAGAAAACAAAAAAAACCTTGGCGTTATCTTGGACCCTTCTTTTTGTTTTCCATTCATAACCAATTTGATGTCAAATCCTGTTGGCTCTACTTTCACAATACATCCTGATTTTGACTACTTTGTATCTCCAAAACCACATTCTTCAAGCTGCATCATCATTTGCCTGGGATATTACAGTAACCTCCTACCTAATTTGTTTGCCTCTGCCTTCTCAACAAGACTACACAGTGCTGTTGATTTAAAAAACAGAAAGCAAACCAGAAGTCATGTATTGTCACCCCTCTGCTCAATTTCTCTCTCCCCCTTATGGCTTTTATCTTACTCAGAGTAACAGTTGGTAATCGCCTATATGGCTCTGCACAGTCTGGCCCCACTATCTTGACTATCATTGGTTACTCCTCTCTACCTTGCTCACTTTTCTTCAGCAACAATTTACCTCCTTGCTGTTCTTTGGAAAAACCAAGGGTGCTCTCATCTTACAGTCTTTGCTCTTTTTTTTTTTCTTTTTGAGACAGGATCTTGCTTTGTTGTTCAGGCTGGAGTGCAGTGGTGGCGATCATGGGTCACTGCAGCCTTGACTTCCCGGGCTCAAGCGACCCTCCCACCTCACCCTCCCAAGTAGCTGTGACCACAGGTGCCCACCACGCCCAGCTAATTTTCAAAAATTCTCTGTGGAGATGGGATCTCCCTAGGTTGCACAGGCTGATCTTGACTTCCTGGGCTCAAGCGATCCTCCTGCCTTATCCTCCCAGTGTTGGGATTACAGTCATGGGCCCCTTACCGAGCCTCTGTTTTTTTTTTTCTTTTCCTGGAACATTCTTTTTTATGGTTATCAGTATGCCTTTTTTAAAAATAAAAAAAAAAGCAGCTTTATTGGGCGGGTCGTGGTGGCTCACGCCTGTAATCCCAGCATTTTGGGAGGCAAAGGCAGGTTGATCACCTGAGGTCAGGAGTTCGAGACCAGCCTGACCAATATGGCGAAACCATGCTACTACACTTGGCTGATTTTTGTGTTTTTAGTAGAGACAAGGTTTTGCCATGTTGGCCAGCTGGTTTTGAACTCCTGACCTCAAGTGATCCACCCGCCTTGGCCTCCCAAAGTGCTGGGATTACAGGAGTGAAATGCTGCGCCCAGCCAGATTTTTCTTTCTTTCTTTTTTTTTTTAAGAGAGAAGATCTCACTCTTTTGTCAGACTGAAGTGTAGTAGTGTGATCATAACTCACTGTAGCCTTGAACGCCTAGATTCAAGTGATCCTTCTGTCTCAGCCCCCCAAGTAGCTGGGACTGCAGGTACATGCCACTGCACCTGACTAATTTTTAAAAATTTTTGTAGAGATGGGTCTCACTGTGTCGCCCAGGCTGGTCTGGAGCTCCTGGCCTCAAGTGATCCTCCTGTCTTGGCTTTTCAGAATTTTGAGATTATAGGCCATCACACCTGGCCAAAACAGCTTTATTGAGATATAATTCACAAATAATACAATTCACCTATTTTATTTATTGTTTTATTTTCTTATTTTTTTTTTTCTATTTTTCTTTATCTTTTTTTTTTGAGACGGAGTTTCGCTCTTGTTACCCAGGCTGGAGTGCAATGGCACAATCTCAGCTCACCGCAACCTCCGCCTCCTGGGTTCAAGCAATTCTCCTGCCTCAACCTCCTGAGTAGCTGGGACTACAGGCGCGCGCCACCATGCCCAGCTAATTTTTTGTATTTTTAGTAGAGACAGCGTTTCACCATGTTGACCAGGATGGTCTCGATCTCTTGACCTCGTGATCCACCCGCCTCGGCCTCCCAAAGTGCTGGGATTATAGGCGTGAGCCACCGCGCCCGGCCCTGTTTTATTTTCTTTTTTGAGACAGAGTCTCGCTCCGTCACCCAGGCTGAAGTGCAGTGTGATCTCGGCTCACTGCAACTTCCGCTTCCCGGGTTCAAGCAATTCTGTTTCAGCCTCCTGTGTAGCTGGGACTACAGGTGTGCACTACCACGCCTGGCTTATATTTGTATTTTTAGTAGAGACGGGGTTTCATCATGTTGGCCAGGCTGGCCTCAAACTCCTGATCTTGTGATCTGCCTACCTCAGCCTCCCAAGGTTCTGGGATTACAAGCGTAAGCCACCTCGCCCAGTCTTTTATTTTTTTTTTTCCCTAGTCGGAGTCTTGCTGTGTCACCCAGGCTAGAGTGTAGTGGCGCGATCTTGGCTCACTGCAACCTCCACCTTCCGGGTTCAGGTGATTCTGTCGGGTTCAAGGTTTGGGTTCTTTGACTTAGCAACCAGTTTTCAAGATTCATTCATGTATCAAAACTTCCATTACTTTTTTTTTGTTTAATTATGTTGGGTCTTGCTGTGTTGCCTAGGCTGGATTCAGATTCTTAGGATCAGTCAAGTGATTCTTCTGCCTCAGCCTCCCAAATAGTTGGGACTACAGGTGGGTGCCCCTGGGCCCGGCTAAAACTTCATTCCTATTTATGGCCTTTTATCCAGTATTACCCTCTTATCTGTGCTTTAACTTCCCATGGTTTTATTTACTTTTGATCAACCATGGTCTGAAAATATTACGTGGAAAATTCCAGAAATAAGTAATTTCTAAGTTTTAAATTGCATGCCATTCTGAGCAGCATGGTGGAATCTTGAGCCGTTCTGCTTCATCCTACTCGGGATATGAATCATCCTTTTGTCCAGTGTATCCATGTTGTACATGTTCCCTGGCTGAGGATCACTTCGTATCCATCTTGGTGATCAGATTGACTGTGGCGATATTGCATTGTGTATGTTCAAGTAACATTTATTTGACTAATGACCCAAAGCGTAAGAGTAGAGATGCTGGCCTATTATTATAGTTGCTTACTTTATTATTAGTGATTATTGACCTCTTACTGTGCCTAATTAATAAAATTTTTCATAGGCTTGTATATGTAGGCAAAAAAAATTAGTTTATATAGGGTTTGTTGCTATCTGAAGTTTCTGAGGTTTCGGGCACCTGCCTCGGGTTTTGGAAGCATCCCCAGCAGATGAGTGGGGGCTGCTGCACTACATTTTATCTGCTCACCAGTGGGTGGACATTTGGGTTATTTTCACATTTTGGTTATTAATAATGCTGTTATGAAAGTCCATGTACAAATTATTGTGAGGATGTACGCTTTCATTTCTCTTGGGTATATACCTAGAGTGGAATTCTGGGTCATCTTTTCACTCTATGTATAACTTTTTGAGGAACTGCCAGATTGCTTTCCAAAGTGGCTGCACCATTTTATATTTGTGGTAAATGTATGAGAGTATCAATACATCTTGTTCTCACTTTCCTTTAGGTCTCTGCTAAATGGTCTTTTTTTTTTTTTTTTTTTGAGATGGAGTCTCGCTCTGTAGCCCAGGCTGGAGTACAGTGGCGCCACATCTCGGCTCACTGCAACCTCCGCCTCCCGGTCCCGGTTCAAGCAGTTCTCCTACCTTAGCCTCCCAAGTAGCTGGGATTACAGGAACGAGCCACCATGCCCAGCTAATTTTTGTATTTTTTAGTAGAGATGGGGTTTTACCATGTTGGCCAGTCTGGTCTTGAACTCCGGACCTCATAATCTGCCCACCTCGGCCTCCCAAAGTGCTGGGATTACAGACTTGAGCCACCGTGCCCGGCCTAAATGGTCTTTTTTTTAGAGAGAAGGTCTCACTCTTTTACCCTGGCTGGAGTGTAGTAGTGTGGTCATAGCTCACTGCCTTGAACGCCTAGATTCAAGTGATCCTCTGCCTCAGTCTCCCGAGTAGCTGGGACTGCAGGCATGCATGCCAGTGCACCTAGCTAATTTAAAAAAATTTTTGGCTGGCCGCGGCAGCTCACACCTGTAATCCCAGCACTTTGGGAGGCCAAGGCAGGTGGATCACGAGGTCAAGAGATCTAGACCATCCTGGCCAACATGGTGAAACCCCATCTCTACTAAAAAATACAAAAGTTAGCTGGGTGTGGTGGCAGGCACCTGTAATCCCAGCTACTCGGGAGGCTGAGGCAGGAGAATTGCTTGAACCCGGGAGGCGGAGGTTGCAGTGAGCTGAGATGTGGCGCCACTGCACTCCTGTCTGGCGCCTGGAGACAGAGCAAGACTCTGTCTCAAAAAAAAAAAAAAAAAAAATTTTTTTTTTGTAGAGATGAGATCTCATTGTGTAGCCTAGGCTGATGTCTCACTGTGTTGCCCAGCCTGGTCTGAAACTCCTGGCCTCAAGTGATCCTCCTGCCTTGGCTTCCCAGAATTTTGGAATTGCAGGCCACCACGCCTGGCCAAAACAGCTTTATTGAGATACAATACACAAACCATATAATTCACCCGTTTTATTTATTTATTTTCAAGACAGAATCTCACTCTGTCACCCAGGCTGGAGTGCAGTGGCACGATCTCAGCTCACTGCAACCTCCGCCTCAAGGGGTTCAAGTGATTCTGCTGCCTCTGCCTCCCAAGTAGCTGGGATTACAAGCACCCGCTACCATGCCTGCTAATTTTTGTGTTATTAGTAGAGACGGGGTTTCACCATAGTGGCCAGGCTGGTGTCGAACTCCTGACCGTAGGTCATCCACCCACCTCGGCCTCCCAAAGTGCTGGGATTACAGGTGTGAGCCACTGCGTCCAGCCTAAATGGCCTTTTTAGAGATGCTTTTTGTACCCACTCTCCTACATAAAATACTGTTCCTCTTGCCTACTCTGGGCACTCCTTTCCTTCCTTACTTTACTTTCTTCTTCCTTGTAGTTCTTAACACCTCTGATATACTGTGTATTTACTTTGTCAGTTGTTTATTTTCTGTCTTCTGTAACTAGAAAATAAGCTACCTGGTGCCTAAAACAAGGTCTCACATGAAGTTTATGTCAAAGAAATATTTATTGAACAAATGAATAAACATTTCTCTCCACAAAAGGGAGAGACCTTATTAATTTTATTTAGCTCTGTTTTCCTTCACCTAACCTAGTGCATTGTGTGGTGTGTTGGAATAATGAGTGATGCATGCCGTTAGGGAGATGCGGGCGCTGTGAGAGGAGGCTGGCCGTTCGGGGCATGGAGAGGTTACTTGAGGGACTGACGAGGAAACATCTTTCATGGGCTTCCAGAATATGAGAAAAGGGGAGAACTGGAAGGAGGATTATGGTTGGTTCATCTGTGTTGGCATTTTTACAAGTTGTAAGGAAGCCAGGAATAGGAGGAGGAGGATCTGTTTGGGGTTAAAGGAAGGCTAGTGGATGACTTCAGTGTCCATTCAATAAGCATGTATGGATATCTCTTATGTTAGGTGCTTCCAGGCATTAGGAGGTGAAGCACACCCATCTTTGAAGTCTGGTCATGGGATTAGTTGGGCTGCCCTCTGTTTGGCACTATGTGGGTGGGGCGTGGGGAAAGGGATCAGGTGAAATATAACTCGAGGCAAGGCCGAGAAACAGCCTTTCCCACGGGAAAAAGGGGGAAAAGCCCAAAGCTTCTAGTGGGATGGCCTTTTGGCCTCAGAGGAGATGTGATTTCAGAAAAGCTTCATAGGCGCTAGGACAGAGAAAGGCTTGGAGAATTTTCCACATCTTTAATATCCTATTCCTGACTTGCTTCCCTGTTTTCTTTTCTCCAGAACCTTTCAGCTGTTGGGGCATTGGTGAGTCTCAGTAATGCACGTCTCAGTTCCATCAAAACTCGGTAAGTCTTTGGCCCTGTTTTTCCTCCAGGGGCATGTTCCCTTAGGAAGTGGGCATATGTACATCTTTCTTTTCACTGTCATGACTCCCTGGATTCAATTCCTAAGAGTGTGGAGAGTTTCATTCCTTTTGTGAGCTCACTTGATTTGAACCCTACCTTTTCCAGTTCCCAGATGTCCTGTCCCCCTGGGGTTACCTCTGCACCCTTTCTTTGCTTCTCCCACCTCACTCCAAGTATTTCAGAAGTTAGAAACCATGGTGATCTGGGGAGTGAAGTCTTGCTATAGCCCAGTGAGAATGAAAGAGTCATCAGTAACTTTCTCTGAAGTCTAGCCTCCACCCACTTACCATGACTCTTCTTTCTTTGAAGGTTTGAGGGCCTGTGTCTGCTGTCCCTGCTGGTAGGGGAGAGCCCCACAGAGCTATTCCAGCAGCACTGTGTGTCTTGGCTTCGGAGCATTCAGCAGGTGTTACAGGTGAGGATTCAGCTGCTGCCCCACTTCCTCCTCCCCCTTATTCTCCATCTTGGGTGTGGTATATTCTTTCCAACTTGAACATTTAGTTCTGAGGACAGAATAATTGGAAACAGTTCCCTGATAGTGGGGAGGATAAGCTTCAAGTAGAAACTTTTTTTTTTTTTTGAGATGGAGCCTCACTCTGTCACCAGGCTGGAGTGCAATGGCATGATCTTGGCTCACTACAACCTCTGCCTCCTGGGTTCAAGTGATTCTCCTGCCTCAGCCTCCTGAGTAGCTGGGATTACAGGCCCCTGCCACCACTTGCAGCTAATTTTTGTATTTTTGGTAGAGACTGGGTTTTGCCATGTTGGCCAGGCTGGTCTCAAATGCCCGACTTCAAGTGATCCACCTGCCTCAGCCTCCCAAAGTGCTGGGATTACAGGTGTGAGCCACTGTGCCCCGCCTATATATATATATATTTATTTATTTCAGTAGTTTTGGGGGAACAAGTGGTGTTTGGTTACATAGATAAGTTCTCTAGTGGTGATTTCTGAGATTTTGGTCTATGTGCCTATTTTTATATCGAAATCTTGCTGTTTTTGTAACTATAGCCTTGAATATTTTGAAGTCAGGTAATGTGATGCCTCCAGATTTGTTCTTTTTGCTTAGCCTTGCTTTGGCTTTGTGGGATCTTTTTTGGTTCCATAGTATGAATTTTTGGATTGTTTTTTCTAGTTCTGTGAAGATTGATGGTGGTATTTTGGTGAGAATTGAATTTGTAGATTGCTTTTGGCAGCATGGTCATTTGCACAATATTGATTCTACCCATTTTTGAGCGTGGGATGTGTTTCCATTTGTTTCTGTTGTCTACGATTTCTTTTAGCAGTGTTTTGTAGTTTTTCCTTGTAGAGGTCTTTCACCTCCTTGGTTAGGGATATTCCTAAGCATTTTATTTTATTTTTTGCAGCTGTTGTAAAAACGTTGCGTTCTTGATTCCATGCTCAGCTTGGTTGCTCTTGGTGTATAGCAGTGCTGCTGATGTGTATACATTGATTTTGTATCCTGAAACTTTACTGGATTCATTTATTAGATCTAGGAGCTTTTTGGATGAGTCTTTAGGGTTTTCTAGGTATATGGTCATTATCATTGATAAATAGCGACAGTTTGACTTCCTCTTTACCGATTTAGATACCCTTTATTTCTTTTTTCTTTTTTTTCTTTTTAAGATGGAGTCTCTCACTCTGTTGTCCAGGCACAATCTTGGCTCACTGCAACCTCTGCCTCTTGGGTTAAAGCAATTCTCCTGCCTCAGCCTCCCAGGTAGCTGGGATTACAGGCACCTGCTATCCCCACCTGTATAACTTTTGTATTTTTAGTAGAGACCGGGTTTCGCCATGTTGGCCAGGCTGGTCTCGAACTCCTGACCTCAGGTGATCTGCCTGCCTTGGCCTCACTAAGTGCTAGGATAAAAGGCATGAGCCACTGCACCTGGCCTAGATGCTCTTTATTTCTTTCTCTTGTCTGATTGCTCTGGCTAGGACTTCCAGTACTATGTTGAATAGAAGTGATGAAACTGGGCATCCTTGTCTTGTTCCAGTTCTCAATGGGAATGCTTTCAGCTTTTTCCTCTTCACTATAAGGTTGTGGGTTTGTCATACTTTGTTACTCTTTTAACCATTTTAATTTTTTCCCCTACTTTTATATCCTTCGATAAGGTCTCCACATAGTTATTTAACAAGCATTTTCTGAACACAAATGGCAGGCTATGTACCAAGCTCTAGGGAGACAGTGAGATGTACATGGACCCTTTTTCATGGTGCTCAGAGTCTAGCACTTTTTCTATGAAGTAAATGTTTACAGATAAGAAATGCTTTAGGCTTTTTGAGCCACATATGGTTTTTGTTGTATATTGTTTGTTTTCCAACCCTTTAAGATGTAAAAGCCATTCTTAATTTGTGGGCCATGCAAAAACAGGCACCCATAGACCATCATTTGCTGATCCCTGTTCTAGTTGAAGATACTTTAATTGAATAATTACATAAATGAAGGTGAACTGTTAAGCTGAGGTAGGTACTATGGAGGTAAGGACTATAGTTCTCTGAGAACATGTAATGGGAGAATCTGACCTCATTTGGCGTAGTGTGGACAGTAGTGATCAGGACCAGCAGTCTAGGGAGGGCTTTTCTGAACTGCTGAATAGGAGTTAATTGGGCTAAGAGAGTGTTCTAAGTGTGCAAAAGCCCTGAGAGGAGAGGAGTGTGGCCTGCTTGAGGAATCCCAGCATGTGGCTAGAATTGATAAGATGTGTCTGGGAAGATAGGGAGACTGGGGACCACCAAGTCATGTATGGCCTTGTGTACCATGCTAAGGATTTTGACTTTTGTTCTTGGAGCAGTGGCAACTCATGGGAGGTTTTTTTTTTTTTAAACGGAGTGTTACTCTTGTTGCCCAGGCTGGAGGGCAGTGGGGATATTTCAGCTCATTGCCTCCTCTGCCTCATGCGTTCAAGGGATTCTCCTGCCTCAGCCTCCTAAGTAGCTGGAATTAAGTGCCCACCACCACGCCCTGCTCATTTTGGTATTTTTAATAGAGATGGGGTTTCACCATGTTGGCTAGGCTGGTCTTCAACTCCTGACCTCAGGTGATCCACCTACCTCAGCCTCCCAAAGTGCTGGGATTACAGGCGTGAGCCACCGAGCCCAGCTCATGGAAGGTTTTAAGCAGGGATGAGGAGGTGGTGGTGGTAATTGAAAATATCTCTTTGCTGCAGGCGTGGTGGCTTACGCCTGTAATCCCAGCACTTTGGGAGGCTGAGGTGGGCCGATCACCTGAGGTCAGGAACTTGAGACCAGCCTGGCCAACATGGTGAAACCCTGTCTCTACTAAAAATACAAAAATTAGCCTGGCATGGTGGCGGGTGCGTGTAATACCAGCTACTTGGGAGGCCGAGGTGGGAGAATCACTTGAACCCGGGAGGTGGAGGTTACAGTGAGCCAAGATTGCACTGCTGCTTTCCAGCCTGAGTGACAGAGCGAGATTCTGGCTCCCTTGTGGATAGTAGATTAGAAAGGAACACAATGGAAGCAGAAAGACCATGTAGATGGCTACTAAAGTAATCTAGGAGAACGTTCACAGTAGCATGGACTAGGGCAGTAGAACTGATACGGGTATAGGTTTGAGAGAGATTTAGTGTCAGAGTGGCAGATGCTGAGGATAGATTAGCATCAAGTAGAACACATGGCCAGAATACCATGGCTATGGCCTTGAGCATTTGGTAGAAGCACCCTTAGTAAGTATCCACCTGATCTGGCATCAGTGGAAATGGCCAGGCATTTCAGTGTAGGCTTGAGGGTTCAGTGAGTGGAGGCTTTAGTTGTCTTTTTTTTTTTTTTTGAGATGGTGTCTAGCTCTTGTCAGGCTGGAGTGCAGTGGTGTGGTCTCGGCTCACTGCAACCTCAGCCTCCCAGGTTCAAGCGATTCTTCTGCCTCAGCCTCCGAAGTAGCTGGGATTACAGGCACCATCACCAAGCCTGGCTAATTTTTGTATTTTTAGTAGAAATGGGGTTTCACCATGTTGGCCAGGCTGATCTTGAACTCCTGGCCTTATGTGATCTGCCCACCTCGGCCTCACAAAGTGCTGGGATTACAGGTATGAGCCACTGAGCCCAGCCGTTTTTTTGTTCTTTTTTAGACAGGGTCTCATTGTGTCCCCCAGGCTGGAATGTAGTGATGTGACCCTGGCTCACTGCAGCCTTGAACTCTTGTGCTCACATCAGTCCCCCCACCATGCCTCCCAGTGGCTGCGACTATAGGCACGCACCCCTATGCCCTGCTAATTTAAAACAATTTTTTGTACAGATGAGGTCTTACTATGTTGCCCAGGCTGGTCTCAAACTCCTAGAATCAAGCAATCCTCCCACCTTGGCCTCCCAAAGTGTTGGGATTGCAGCTGTCAGCCACCGTGCCTGGCCTGGCATATTTTACTAGGGGAAGAGTCTTCAGTGTTTAAATGACAGTTGAAGCTGAGGATGAGTTTATAAAAATTAGCCCTTTTATGGACTGGATTTTAATGCACACCACACTTAATGGTCAGGTAGAGGAAGATGAACTTACAAAGGAGACTGAGACAGACCAACAGAAAGAAGAAGATAACCAGGACTGTGGGCTGGAGGGGCCAAGTGAAGACTACTTGAGGGAAGAGGGGGGAGTTGTTTCTGTGTGTGCCTCCCTGAGGTGGAACAAGATGTAGACTGAGAATTGTTGATAAGATTAGCAACATGGGTTGTAAGACCGTAGTGAAAGTGGTTTTGCTAGAGCAGAGGACACGGAAGCCAGACTGGTGTGGGATGAGAAGCAAGTGGGAGAAGGGAAATGGAAGTAGGGAAGATAGGAAATCCTTTCAAGATGCTGGGCTCTAATGATGAGGGAGAGAAATTGGGTGATTACTGGGATTTAACAAGTGAAGTATGGGCTCAAGAAAAGACTTGTTAAGATGGGAAAGACTTGAGCTGTATAAATGTCAGTGGGAAGAGTCCGTGTGATAGGGACTGGTTGGAAATTCAGGAGAGAGAAAGCTAGTGAGTGTGTAAGGTTCTAAGAGGAAGGAGGGGACAGTGCTTAAGGCTTAGTGGAGGGACAGTCTTTGGGTAGGAGGAGGGCAGCAGAGGGTGGATAGGATGAAGATGAAGTTTCAAGATTTGGGAGTGGAAAGCGAAGGCTGTTTTATTAGGTTGGTGTAAAAGTAGTTGCAGTTTTTACAGTTATTTTAAATTATCTCTGGGCTTCACTTTTCTCTGTGTAGTTATAGGCAAGGTTAAACAGAGGTAACAGTGGTGGGAGAAGCTGCAATTTGGAAGTTCGAGGAGAAAATTTAAGTAGCAGAATTAACCAGAGAAAAATGCAGTAGGATACTGGACAATGATGAGGGCCTATGTATACTTGGTAGGCCTGCCTCATAAGTAGTTCTGCTCTATAAGTATTCTCTTTTTTTTTTTTGACACATGACCTCCTCTGCTTTTTCCTTAGTTACATGTTAGTTTTCCAAGGAAGTCCTTTTAAATCCAAATCGTTTTTTTCTCCATGAGTTCCAGCATGGGTTTGAGCCAGCTAGTAACAACCTCGAAGAGATGGGGCAGTTTCATTATGGCTGAGACTTTTTTTTCAGCCTGAAAAGTGCTCTTCTCCCATTCTAGCAGGGAATGATAGTATGAGATCATCAGAAAATTCGTCCAGGGTTGCAGTGAGCTGAGATTGTGCCACTGCACTCCAGACTGGCTGACAGAGTGAGACCCTGTCTCAAACAAAGAAAAAAAAGGCCGGGTACTCGGCACTGTGGGTTACGCCTGTAATCCTAGCACTTTGGGAGGCTGAGGCAGGCGGATTACCTGAGGCCCAGAGTTCAAGACCAGCCTGGCCAACATGGCAAAACCCTGTCTCTACTAAAAATAAGAAAATTAGCCAGGCATGATGGCCCACACCTGTAATCCCAGCTACTCCGAAGGCTGAGGCAGGAAAATTGCTTGAACCCAGGAGTCGGAGGTTGCAATGAGCTGAGATTGTACCACTGCACTCCAGCCTGGGAGACAGAGCAAGACTCTGTCTCAAAAAAAAGAAAACTCTCCAGTTAATCAGATCTTTAAGGTATAGCTTTGTTATTTTTTTCCCCACACAAATTCTTAGGACCCCAGATCCCCTTAATAGTAAAATGTAAATACACGTCCTTTCTGTAGACAGAGATGCTACTCTGGGATACTCCGTGTCTCCATGCCCTCTTTTCCTCCAGGTAGTAGCTTGGATGGCATACTGACATTAACTGTGGCATTTCTAGAAACGTTGTTTTGCTGTGCCTCCTGCTGCTCTTTGGTGACAATCAAGGTGAGGCTGGAAGCATGACATGTGTTTTCTTTAGTCCCAGGACCCGCCTCCCACAATGGAGCTGGCCGTGGCTGTCCTGAGGGACCTCCTCCGCTATGCAGCCCAGCTGCCTGCACTGTTCCGGGACATCTCCATGAACCACCTCCCTGGCCTTCTCACTTCCCTGCTGGGCCTCAGGCCAGAGGTAAGACCATCGTCCCCCGCAGTCCTCACCTTCAATCACTGTTTAATTGTCTGATGGAAGAGGCTGGGGAATAGAATTGAAGAAGTGAGAAGAGGGAGGGGCCAAGAAAAAGTGATGTCTGGAGAAGGGCCCTTCCGGGGTATGAGGGGAGGAGATGGAATATGGCGACATTGTGCTCTTGGCCTCTCGTTTCTCCCTTTATTTTTCCTATAGTGTGAGCAGTCAGCGCTGGAAGGAATGAAGGCTTGTATGACATATTTCCCTCGGGCTTGTGGTTCTCTCAAAGTAAGTATTTATGCACTCTCCCCACAATTGTAAGCCTTGAGAGCCCTTACCTCAGATTCCCGTCTTGAGATTCCTAAGCACCTATCTTCTGATTATCCTTCTAAAGTTACCTATCTCCACTACACTTCTACCACTTTATAGCACTTAACTCATTTAATCCTCATTTTTTCAAAGAAATTGGACTCGAGAACCTTGCCTAAGATCATCAGGCATTGGAAGCTGTATCTGTTTGATGCCAAAGCCAGGCTGTGAACCATGAGCCCCTTCCTTTTTCTGTCTCGCCTTTTCTGTATCTCTTAGAATGCCCTGCCCACTTTTCTACCATCCTATCTTTTTTTTGAGACATGGTCTCGCTCTGTTGCCCAGGCTGGGGTACAGTGGCATACACTTGGCTCACTGTAGCCTTGACCTCCTGGGGTCAAGCAGTTCTCCCACCTTAGCCTCCCAAGTAGCTGGGACTACGGCGTTCACTACCATTCCCAGCTAATTATTAAATTATTTGGAGAGATGGGGGTCTCACTATGTTATCCGGGCTGATCTTGAACTCCTAACCTCAAGTGATCCTCCTGCCTCAGCTTCCCAAAGTGCTGGGATTATAGGTGTGAGCCACTGTGCCTGGCCCCCTTTCTATCTTACTTTATTCTTTTTTATTTTTTTAATTTTTGACCTTCAGCCAACTTACATCGTATTTTATTTTATTTATTTATTTATTTTTGAGACAGAGTCTCACTGTTGCCAGGCTGGAGTGCAGTGGCGTGATCTCGGCTCACTGCAACCTTCGCCTCCCAGGTTCAGGTGATTCTTCTGCCTCAGCCTCTCCAGTAGCTGGGACTAGAGTCATGCTCCATCACACCCAGCTAATTTTTGTATTTTTAGTAGAGACGGGGTTTCACCATATTGGCCAGGATGGTCTCAATCTCTTGACCTCATGATCCGCCCACCTCAACCTCCCAAAATGCTGGGATTACAGGTGTGAGCCACTGTGCCTGGCCATTTTATTCTTTTTTTATTTTGAGACAGAGTCTCTGTTGCCCAGACTGGAGTGCAATGGCGTGATCTTGGCTCACTACAAGCTCCACCTCCCAGGTTCAAGTGATTCTTGTGCCTCTGTCTCTGAGTAGCTGGGATTACAGATGTGTGCCACCATGCCCAGCTAATTTTTGTAATTTTATTAGAGACAGGGTATTGCCATGTTGGCCAGGCTGGTCTTGAACTTCTGGCCTCATGTGATCCACCTGCCTCAGCCTCCTAAAGTGCTGGGATTATAGGCATGAGCCAGCCGTGTTTCTGGCCTTCAGTTTATTCTTGAAGCTCTTGTAATTTTCTCCGGGAATGCTTCCTGACCAATCACTTCCCTAGGACAACTCCTCCAACACCTCTTTCTGCATATATTCCTGTTTGAGCTCCCTCTGTCACTTCCTGATCCCTTTCTCCAAGTTGTCATGACACATATAAGGAGACTGTACAACAGAGCTTCAGTAGGTCAGATAGGCAGGTCAGGATGTATGTGTGTCAGGTGATGGAGTAGGTCAGGAAAAGAATTACAGTTGTGATTTTATGGAGATACAATAATAAGCATGAGTGGTTTACAAATTCTACCAAAGCAGTAACAGTTAAACAGCCATTTGCAATTGGTACATTTGTTGTTTGCAGTATACTCGGATGCCAGCTATACCTAAGAACAAGTAGGTGTCCCCCTGTAGATTAAATGTTTTCCCTTATTTTGTTATATTCATCATTGGTTTGACAATCTCTAGAGAGCTGGAATTTGTGGCAAATTAGTACTTTTTTTTTGTTTAACTGGTGGAGTTAACTGTTTTGGCCATTGGTATTGCCAGTCAACGGGGAGTTTGCCATTCGGGTTGCCTTGAAAGTGAGATTATGTGGTTCTGTGACCAACGCAAGAAAGTAAGCTCTGAAGAGAACTGGTCTTTAGTGGATGCCACTGTGCCAGTCACTCTCCTGAGTGTCTAAGGTATGTTGTCTCATTTTATCGTTGTAATTATTCTGTGTAGTTGGTATCGTTGCATTCTACAGAGGAGAAAACCAGCTGAGAGGGACTTAGTGACGTACCCCTAGGTTATATTATCTGGTAATTGTAAAACCAGGGCAGATAGTAACTCTGATCAGTCGTTAATGGCTGTGTAGCTCACTGGCCTGGGAAGGACCATGAATCAGAGTTCTGCCGGCATGAGCGCTGTGATCAGGCAGTGGTGCCTGCAGTGGCTTTAGTAACTGGTTACTTGAGGTGTTTGAAAAGTGCCTGAGTAGATGCTAGTTCTAATTGAGCATGGGGTTGTGTCCTTGCTGATTCCTGTTTTCATGTGAATGCCACTAATCACAGCTAATAGAATCTTTGGGTAGGCAGGGCTGGACTTTTTGTCAAGGAGGTATTTAGAGTGACTCAGGGATTTTATTAAAGATGAGCAGAGGTTTTTTACTGAGGTTTTGCTAGGTTTCGTAAAAACTGGTTATCTTGTCAAATGTCCTGTAAGTTAACCTCTCAAATGACACAGGCCAGCAGTTTGTCCTTGAACAAAAGATTGGTTTTACTGCAAGAGTCTATTTTGATTCAGTTCTGTTTGGTATTATCTTTATCTACCTGCATCCCCTCATGAAAGTGGAGGGGAAACTGAGGGTCACCTACAGGGTGGAAGTATGAATAGTAATAGTTAAGGAGACTCAAATGTTAAGTGTTCTGCTGTTGCCTCCTTATTTTCAGTGTGAGAAGTCAGGAGAATTTATCTACAATTCACAACCTTTTGTCAATTGAACTTAAGGCCTGTTATTTTGAGTACTCTTTCCAAACTAACAGATGTTCCTGTGTCCTTCCAGTAAGTATCTACCTTTATTTCCCTAAGAATAAAGTATCATCTGCCAGGAGTTTGAGACCAGCCTGCCCGAAGTGGTGAAACCCCGCCTCAACCAAAAATACAAAAATATTAGCCTAGTAGGGTGGTGCATGCCTGTGGTTCCAGCTACTTGGAACACTGAGGCGGGAGATCTCTTGAAGCTGGGAGATGGAGTTTGCAGTGAGCCAAGATCGTGCCACTGCACTCTAGCCTGGGTGACACAGTGAGACTCTGTCTCAAAAAAAAAAAAAAGTCATTTGGAGAACTTTCCTCTGTTGAGGGTTTTGGCTTTGTCTGTTGCCGACACCTCAGATAAGTATCTTTTATGCATATGCTCCAGGGGCAGTTTGTACTTAGGAAATCCTGTAGACTAGTTCTTAAGAAAACGGAGAATTGCTGTTTTAAAGTGTCTGTTTTCTGTCTCATTCCCTAGATGCTCCTGGGTAATTGCTGACTCCAGGCTCAGGATGACTCCTCCCAAGTGATGATCAGGGAGTTGTCCTTGAGGTCAATTCCTGCAGAGACTTCTTTAAGTCACTTCCCCCTCCTTGCCAAATTGATTAGTAGTTCCTCAGAATGAATGGGAAGATATACCCCACTCTCGAGAGATATAGCCAGGACGTGTGTGTGTGTGTGTGCGCACGCGCTCATTTTGAATGAACTGTCTCAAGTGAGTCATTGCTTTGGTTTGCTTTGTGGGTCAGCCAGGGTAGGCCATGTCACTTCACTCTACACTGCTTTATTGCGGTCACGTAAGCAGGCTGCCCACGTTTTTGAGCCAGTGTCTCAGGGAAAGCATGAGCAGAAGTTGGCCAGAAAAGCTGAGTGCCACTATAGTTAGGGATTCAGCAGCTTTCTAAGAACTGTCGTCCTTGGAGAAGCTAGTGAATCAGGAGACCTTGAGTGGTTACTCTTCTTTGGTTACTCTTCTTTCTGAAATTCTAGCATATCAGACATATAAGTCCTTTCCATGTTCTAAGGGAAAGTGTTCTAGATCTTCTACCTGGGATTAGTTAGAACCATACTTGTTTCATGGTCAGTAAGAATCCTGAAGTGTAACATGGGAAACTGAATACCGTTCCTGCCATGGGGTAGAAAGGAGGAAGTCTTGGAGGGTTGGTTTGTGAACTACACACTGACAAGCTTCTTTCTGCTCCTTGTTTCCCCCTAAGTCCCCTGCCGTGTGTGTGCTGGGTGCCGCTGCTCATTTGTTTTCCAGAAGTTCACATTTGTGCATGTGATTCCCCTGCTGCCTGGATAGATTCATACTCACTAGCCTCGGATTTAAAGCCTTAGTCTGTTTCTCCATTGGCGTCTTCTGATTCTGGCACTCTACTTGGTGCTTCTCCCTCCCTGTTCTTATTATCTGGACTCCCCTTTCTTCTTCTTCTTTTTTTTTTTTTCTTTTGAGACAGAGTCTTACCAGGCTGGAGCCCAGTGGCGCAGTCTCTGCTAACTGCAACCTCCGCCTCCTGGGTTCAAGTGATTCTTTCACCTCAACCTCCCAAGTAGCTGGGACTACAGGCACATGCCAAACACCCGGCTAATTTTTGTATTTTTAGTAGAGAAAGGGTTTCACCATGTTGGCCAGGATGGTCTCCATCTCTTGACCTTGTGATCCACACGCCTCGGCCTCCCAAAGTGCTGGGATTACAGGCGTGAGCCACCGCGTCCGGCCTCTCCCCTTCTAAGCCCAGGTTGGTCCCACCCTTCCTGGCCTCAGCGCTGTTCCCTCTTTATCTGCTCTTTCCCCTTCTCTGTATGTTGCCAGTGTTGCTCCAGATTCTTGTTTTTCCATATGCTTATCTTGTTGTTCTTACTAATTCTTTTTTTTTTTTTTCCTGAGATGGAGTTTCACTCTGTCATCCAGGCTGGAATGCAGTGGTGTGATCTTGGCTCACTGCAACCTCTGCCTCCCGGGTTCAAGCAGTTCTCCTGCCTCAGTCTCCCAAGTAGCTAGGATTACAGGCGCATACCACTGTGCCCAGCTAATTTTTATATTTTTAGTAGAGACGGCCTTTTACCATGTTGGCCAGGCTGTTATCAAACTCCTGACCTCGTGATCCACCCGCCTTGGCCTCCCAAAGTGCTGGGATTACATGCGTGAGCTACTGCTCCCGGCCTTTCCTTACTAATTCTTATGTCCCTCAGAAGGCGGAAGTCCTGTTTTCTTCCTTTCTGACCCGTAGTGCAGTGTTCTTAATCTTTTTTGTGCTGTGGACCTCTTCTCAAAATAATGTTCTTAAATTGATAAAATAAAATGCACGAATTGCAAGGGAAACTGATCGTGTTAAAATGTAGTTATCAAAATGGTTGTTAAAAATTATGATAAGAGTAGTATGTACCATTTTTTTTTTTTTTTTTTTTTGAGAGAGGGTCTCATTTTCATCCCCAGGCTGGAGTACACTGACTGGTGTGATCTCAGTTCCAGGCTCGGGCGGTCCTCCCACCTCAGCCTCCCAAGTAGCTGGGACTACAGGCATGCACCACCATACCCAGCTAAGTTTTTGTATTTTTAGTAGAGATGGGGTTTTGCTGTGTTGCCCAGACTGGTCTCAAACTCCTGGGCTCAAGTGGTCTGTCCGCAGTGGCCTACTAAAGTGCTGGGATTACAGGCATGAGCCACTGTGCCCAGCCTGTGCTTTTTTTTATTGACATATTAAGTAATAAGATCTAGAAGCAGGTCTTACAATGACTATAATTGCAAATAAGTGATGCATGTGAATGATATTTCAGGATGTGTTACAATTATCGTGTGAAATGAAAATGATTCTATTAGTGACGGTCACAGGTGCTGCTGATACTACTGTGGCTATTTGTCTGCATCTATAAGTGAAGGAAACACTACATTTTACAAATAGGTTAGTGAAAATAATGGTGTCATCCTGATTCCCATCCATGTTCACAGGCCCCTTTGATTGTATACCCAAATACATTGTGGTTCTTACGTTAAACGCTCCTGCCCCAGCACGTTCACACAGCAGGCAGGGAAGGTGCTGAATGATAGCTTGCTGCTCTGAGACTTGCCGCCTTACTTCTGCTCTCCCACCCTTCTCTTTTGACATTGTCCTGTCCTCATGCCTGCGGGTAGTGTCTTAACTCCCAGCTTGGACCCTTGTTTATGTGTGTTAGCTGGTAGAGAGTTGGAGTGTGGAGATTGGTTTTTAGTACTATGTCCTTTTGGCTTGAGGGAGATGACCCATCATTTTGCAAAAACTCAAGGGGAAGCCCAGCTGTCTGTGGGACAGGGGCCAGACCCTTTCCCCCCAAGCAGGAAGCTGAAGACCAGAGCTGGTGTTGAGGAGTCTTTCTACCATGAAAGCATGTCTGTGCCAGGCGTTGATGCCCCATAGAGGGCTTTGCTTCTTGTGTCTACAGGAAAGAAAAAGGCCTGGGCTTAGAGTCTGCTGCTGGGAATGGACGGGGTATACATCTCTGGCTCTTAGAGCTGGCTTACCAGCCTCTTCTTTTTTTCCTCCACATCCAGGGCAAGCTGGCCTCATTTTTTCTGTCTAGGGTGGATGCCTTGAGCCCACAGCTCCAACAGGTAAAGGGCAAGGCGGGACATGGAGAGCCTGGGGATCTGAGCCTGGAGTATCTGTTGCTGTTCCTCCTCAGCTTTTCTGTGTTAACTGCTTTGGGACCATGTTTCCACTTCCCTCCCTCTTAATACATGCAAGTCCCCACTCTTGCCTTCAGGTGCCCATCTGGGTCCTTCAGCCTCATTGTCCCATCTCAGGCTTCCTTCTCTTTGATCTCCATCTCTTTTTGGGTGTTAATGGGGCTGGGGATTCTGTGGCTGGGCTGGATTCCCATCTGACCAGGTTTCTGCCCTTTCTCCTGCAGTTGGCCTGTGAGTGTTATTCCAGGCTGCCCTCTTTAGGGGCTGGCTTTTCCCAAGGCCTGAAGCACACCGAGAGCTGGGAGCAGGAGCTGCACAGTCTGCTGGCCTCACTGCACACCCTGCTGGGGGCCCTGTACGAGGGAGCAGAGACCGGTAGGGACTGTGGCTGGTAGTTAGTGGAACAGTGGTGAGGAAGCTTGGCAGGAAGGAAAAGGAGGCAAGCCCAGAGACATGGGGCAGTTGGTTTTTGGGGAAAATGGGTTAGAATATAGGCAGACTGCCTGCTAGAAATGACAGAGGAGGGGATGGAAGAAAGAGAGTGTACAGGGTAGTCATGCTTCTGCTCAGCTCCCGTGCAGAATGAAGGCCCTGGAGTGGAGATGTTGCTGTCCTCGGAAGATGGTGATGCCCATGTTCTTCTCCGGCTTCGGCAGAGGTTTTCGGGACTGGCCCGCTGCCTAGGACTCATGCTCAGGTGTGTATGGGTGTTGGAGGGAGCGGAGGTGTGTACCTAGAGGGGTCGATGAGGGAGTGTTGTTGCCTTCATCATGAGAAAGGAAATGGAGATGGGTATGGGAGTCATGCCAGGGAACCTACTCTGAGGATCTCCCTGCTCTGATTCTCTTTAGCTCTGAGTTTGGGGCTCCCGTGTCCGTCCCCGTGCAGGAAATCCTGGATTTCATCTGCCGGACCCTCAGCGTCAATAGCAAGAATATTGTAAGTGAGATTTGTCATCTCTTCACTGCCCTTGCTCAGGACACCAGGCAACCAGGAAAGCATTGGGGACCTGAAGTTCCCCGAACAGTGTCATCCTGGAGTCGTCCCAGACGGCTTCCTACTTCTGTCCAAATACCATTACTCCCTGTGTCCCGACACAGGTGCACGATGTCAGAGTGTAGCAGATGCTTCCTTGGGGAGGGTTAATTTGGGGATCAGCTGAGTCATTGCTGAGAGGCCCAGCCATCCGTTTTGCCTTCCATCCAGGGTCTATTTTAGAGGATGGGGGTTTGATTTTGTTTGGAGAACTGAGATCAGGGGATAGGTTTCTTACCTATGTGTACATAGGTAAATAGTCTGTCCCCGTTTCTGGCTCTCTCTGGCTCTCACTCTCTTCCCCCACTCCTTATCTTTGCCACTTTTTTTCTCCAGAGCTTGCATGGAGATGGTCCCCTGCGGCTGCTGCTGCTGCCCTCTATCCACTTGGAGGCCTTGGACCTGCTCTCTGCACTCATCCTCGCGTGAGTGGGATTGGGCAGGGTGTGGTGAAGGGCTGGGGCATGCCAGAAACAAGGGTTACCATTCCTTCTCTACGCCAGGTGTGGAAGCCGGCTCTTGCGCTTTGGGATCCTGATCAGCCGCCTGCTTCCCCAGGTCCTCAATTCCTGGAGCATCGGTAGGGATTCCCTCTCTCCAGGCCAGGAGAGGCCTTACAGGTGACCATCCAGGAAGGGAATAAAGAGGAGAGCGGGTGAGGGGGTGCAGGTGGGCTGGGGCTTCTGGCATGTTGACTCTCCATTCATAACTGCCCTCTTTGCTCATGACACAGCACGGTTCGGACCAAGGTGTATGCCGTGTTAGAGCTGTGGGTTCAGGTTTGTGGGGCCTCGGCGGGGGTGCTTCAAGGAGGAGCCTCTGGAGAGGCCCTGCTCACCCACCTGCTCAGTGACATCTCTCCGCCAGCTGATGCCCTTAAGGTGAGTGAGGCCTCGGTTCTGTCCTAGGACTCATTCTGTGCCCTTTGACCGAATGTACCTGCTCAGCAAACACTGTCTGCTGTGGCTGTCCTGCCTTCTTGTTTGCCCGTGGATGTGATTTATGTTTTCCTCTGCCACCAGCTGCGTAGCCCGAGGGGAAGCCCTGATGGAGGTTTGCAAACTGGGAAGCCTAGCGCCCCCAAGAAGCTAAAGCTGGATGTGGGGGAAGCTATGGCCCCGCCAAGCCACCGGAAAGGGGATAGCAATGCCAACAGCGATGTGTGTGCAGCTGCACTCAGAGGTGGGTGAGGTCTGTGCCCTGGACCACGGGGGCTCTGGGATGGCCTGAGTGATAGCCCAAACAGTTGGTGAAGTGGAAGGCGCTTATAAAATGCAGAGCCAGGCAAAAGCCTGCAGAGAAGCTGGGAGAATGAGCAAAAGCAGCCACACCATTGCCACCGCTGCAGGTTGACTTGAGTCCTGCCGTTAGACTGGGAGCTCTGGTAGCCCTGACCCTCCGGGGCCTCAGCTTTCTCATTCATTCATTTGCATATCCACTTTATATTCTGGTAGAGTTCTAGCACTGGGGAAAGTTCCTCCCTGTGACACTTACATTCTCCCCAGGGTGGGCTGCCTGGTGGAGTTCCCTGCTCTCATTGTAACCACTGATCTGTCAACTGAGGTTACTAGACGGACACTGTGCAGTTAATGGATGACTTTCCTTTGGGTCCTATATATGTCACTGCCTGCCACCCCATCCCATGGGAAGAGGAGAGCCAGTTGTCCCTAAATATATAAATGCCAAATTAGATAATTTATAATTTTTTGACTTACATTGTCTCAGTTACTGTCAGTGGCCCTATCCAGTAGAGGTACTTTTGTGATACGCATTTTAGAGCTGGGAAAGCAAACTTAGAGAAGTTAAATGACTTGCCCAAGTTAGGCAGTGGCGAGTTGGTGCCCACCTTGGGCTGTGTGCCTCAGAAGCCGTTGCATGGGAGCCTGCCCCTTACACACTGTTCTTCCCCAGGCCTCAGCCGGACCATCCTCATGTGCGGGCCTCTCATCAAGGAGGAGACTCACAGGGTTAGTGGAGCCTGGTCCCTGTGGAGACCGGGGAAGGGCTGCTGCTCTGTACACGCTGGGGGGTGTGCCCCAGAGGTGGGTCCGTTCAGACCTGGGAGTAGGCTCTGGAGAAGCGTTGGGTAGTCTTGGGGATGTTTCCAGGTATGTTCTATCCTTTTCAGAGACTGCATGACCTGGTCCTACCCCTGGTCATGGGTGTACAGCAGGGTGAGGTCCTGGGCAGCTCCCCGTACACGAGCTCCCGCTGCCGCCGTGAGCTCTACTGCCTGCTGCTGGCGCTGCTGCTGGCCCCTTCTCCTCGCTGCCCGCCTCCTCTTGCTTGTGCCCTGCAAGCCTTCTCCCTTGGCCAGCGAGAAGATAGCCTTGAGGTAACTGTGACGGGCCAAGCCCCTCTGTGGTTCCTGGAGTCTTGTTTCCATGAGCCAGTGTTTCTGGTGCTCACACCTGCCCTTTCTTCTTCCCTTAGGTCTCCTCTTTCTGCTCAGAAGCACTGGTGACCTGTGCTGCTCTGACCCACCCCCGGGTTCCTCCCCTGCAGTCCATGGGCCCCACCTGCCCCACACCTGCTCCAGTTCCCCCTCCTGAGGCCCCATCACCCTTCAGGGCCCCACCCTTCCATCCTCCGGGCCCCATGCCCTCAGTGGGCCCCATGCCTTCTGCAGGCCCCATGCCCTCAGCAGGCCCCATGCCTTCTGCAGGCCCCATGCCCTCAGCAGGCCCTGTGCCCTCAGCACGCCCTGGACCCCCCACCACAGCCAACCACCTAGGCCTTTCTGTTCCAGGCCTAGTGTCTGTCCCTCCCCGGCTTCTTCCTGGCCCTGAGAACCACCGGGCAAGCTCAAATGAGGACCCCGTCCTTGCCCCCAGTGGGACTCCCCCACCTACCATACCCCCAGATGAAACTTTTGGGGGGAGAGTGCCCAGACCAGCCTTTGTCCACTATGATAAGGAAGAGGCATCTGATGTGGAGATCTCCCTGGAAAGTGACTCTGATGACAGTGTGGTGATTGTGCCCGAGGGGCTTCCTACCCTGCCACCCCCACCACCCTCAGGTGCCACACCACCCCCTGTAGCCCCCTCTGGGCCACCAACAGCCTCCCCTCCTGTGCCAGCCAAGGAGGATCCAGAAGAACTTCCTGCAGCCCCAGGGCCTCTCCCACCACCCCCACCTCCGCCCCCACCTGTTCCTGGTCCTGTGACGCTCCCTCCACCTCAGTTGGTTCCTGAAGGGACTCCTGGTGGGGGAGGACCCCCAGCCCTGGAAGAGGATTTGACAGTTATTAATATCAACAGCAGTGATGAAGAGGAGGAGGAAGAGGAAGAAGAGGAAGAAGAAGAGGAGGAAGAAGAGGAAGAGGAAGAAGACTTTGAAGAAGAGGAAGAGGATGAAGAGGAATATTTTGAAGAGGAAGAAGAGGAGGAAGAAGAGTTTGAGGAAGAATTTGAGGAAGAAGAAGGTGAGTTAGAGGAAGAAGAAGAAGAGGAGGATGAGGACGAGGAAGAAGAAGAATTGGAAGAGGTGGAAGAGCTGGAGTTTGGCACAGCAGGAGGGGACGTAGAAGAAGGTGGACCTCCACCCCCGACCCTGCCTCCAGCTCTGCCTCCCTCTGAGTCTCCCCCAAAGGTGCAGCCTGAGCCAGAACCAGAACCAGGGCTGCTGTTAGAAGTGGAGGAGCCAGGGGTAGAGGAGGAGCATGAGGCTGACACAGCTCCTACCCTGGCCCCTGAAGTGCTCCCCTCCCAGGGGGAGGTGGAGAGGGACGGAGGCAGCCCCGCAGCAGGCCTACCTCCCCAGGAGCTTGTTGAAGAAGAGCCTTCTGCTCCCCCAACCCTGCTGGAAGAGGGGACTGAGGATGGGGGTGACAAGGTACAGCTCCCACCAGAGACATCTGCAGAAGAAGAGATGGAGACAGAGACAGAGGCCGAAGCTCTCCAGGAAAAGGTGAGAGGGCCAGGCAGGGAAGACTCCTCAGGTGAGAAGGAGGGGCTAGCATGAGAAGTGGGAGAAGGGGTTGCAGCCACTTATATTATGAGAGAGATTTCTCCCAGCCTGCACCATTCGTGTGTGTGTGTCTGTGTCTGTGTCTTTTCTGAATCTGTGTGTGTGTGTGTGTGTGTGTGTCTATGTCTATTCTGAATCTTGTATCTTTGTACCTAAAAGGAGCAGGATGACACAGCTGCCATGCTGGCCGACTTCATCGATTGTCCCCCTGATGATGAGAAGCCACCACCTGCCACAGAGCCTGACTCCTAGCCAACTTCTGCACCCCTCCTTGTTTCCAATAAAGTTACGTCCTTAGCAACTGCTGCTTCTGCCTTTTGCCACACCTGGGTCCCCAACCAGAAGCTCAAGTGTCTGCTGGGCTTTTCAGGCTATCCATAGTATTCCCCAAATGTCTCCATAGCTGTCCTTGTCAACGATCCAGAGAGGAGCCATTGACATGTGGGGGTAATGTACTGTCCTGTCACTCAGCACAGTGGTGTCAGAATTGTAGGATGGATACTAAATATATGCAGGATTGTGTGTATGATTAAAAATGAGGAGTTAGAGACATGGCCCTACTTTTGTGTTTGTATTCGGGGTGGGAAATGTGTGGAGAATGTATAGGACTAAGTCTCCTAATGAGTGAACCTGTGTTAGCATACACGTGCCTACATGCATGTGTGCCTGCTCAAACACATAACGGTCCCTTGGTCTGAAACAGCAGGTGGAGTGATTGCTCAGCCTATGGAAGTTTGGAAAGTTAGGAAAAGGTGTAGAGGGGTTTAGTCATTGAATTCTGGGAAATTTGGACCTTGCCCCCAGTTAAAAGGGCATCCATAGTGGGTATGTTCGGGATGAGCTCTATTTTGGGGCTGGTCCTCCTTATAACGGTTATCCCCACAGCTCCCTGGCAGGAGTTTGATAAGCTCACCCCATGCCTTCCTGCTCATTCTTGAGGTCTGGACATTTCCCACCCAGTGTCTGTTTTCTTTAAGCACTAATCCGGTTCTAGGCGTTGTTGGGGTGGACGTGTGAGCATGAACCGAGAGATGTGTCTGCGAGAGGATACCAAGATTTATGAGCTTGAACTAGGGGCCCATGATTTTTTTACTTAGTCAGTTGAATCTTGAACATAAGTAATGTGCCTTGGAAATGCAGAAAGGGGAGTCATTTCTCCCAACATGTATCTATCTTGAAGAGCCTCTTTGAGGAGGTGGCATTTAAGCTAACTTTTGGAAACTTCAGTAGGATTTTAAAAAGTTACCCCTCAACTTGTTACTGCAAAAAGTTTCAAACCAACAGAAAAGTTGTGAGAACAGTACAATAGATAACCTTTGCCTAGATTTGCCAATGAACATTTAGTTATGTTAACTTTTAACCCTATAAACTGTGTATCTACTTGTAGACATGTATATTATACCCATATGTCTGTGTAATCTATACATCTTCATTTCTTTTTTCATGGGACCATGTGAAGATAAGTTGGAGACATCATGGCCCTTCCCATCCCAAATTCTTCAACATAAATTATCTTCTAGGTTTTTCTGCACAATCATGATACCATTATCAAACCTAAGAAAAATAACAGTAATCCAATGATACTGTGATATTAAAATTTTCCTATTAATCCCCAAAATGTCTTATAGCTTTTTTTCCTCCTCTGAGTTCAAGAGGAGTTTCTTCTAGGTGGAGAAGGCCCTGGAAGGTTTAAGGATCACTGCAAGGACAAGGGTGCAGAAATGTGGAAACTGCAATAGTGGTTTCTCAAAAAGGGAAAGAACCTGATTTCTGGAAACTGGAGATAGGTAAAGTTGACATTGATTCTAGGGAAGAGGATAGAACAGAATTTTTTCTAATTCAAATTGTATTCTGAATAGATAATACATTCACTTGGTTCAAAATTCAAGAGGTACAAAAGGTTTGTTGAAAAGTCTCACCCCTCTAGCCACCGAGATTTTCTGCCTAGAGCGGCCAGTAATGATCAGTTTTTACATATTCTGGAGATGTTGTATGCATATACAAATATATATTATTCTTTTTTATGCAAATGGTAGTATATTATCACTGAATATAAATCACCGAGATTTTCTGCCTAGAGCGGCCAGTAATGATCAGTTTTTACATATTCTGGAGATGTCGTATGCATATACAAATATATATTATTATTTTTTATGCAAATGGTAGTGTATTATCACTGAATATAAATCAGTTTCACTGTCATGGGGATTTATTCATTCAGCAGATGTTTATTAAATGCCAATTATGTAGTAGGCACCAGCCAGGTGTGGTGGCTCATGCCTGTAATCCCAGCACTTTGGGAGGCCAAGGTGGATGGATTAACTGAAGTCAGGAGTTCAAGACTAGCCCGACCAAAATGGTAAAACCCCATCTCTACTAAAGAAAAAAAACAAAAAACATATGTATATATAAACATATAACACACACACATATATACAAACATACAACATTATTAGCTTGACATGGTGGCATGTGCCTGTAGTCCCAGCTACTCAGGGGGGGCTGAGACAGGAGAATTGCTGGAATCTGGGAGGCAGAAGTTGCAGTGAGCCAAGATCGTGCCACTGCAAATCCAGCCTGGGTGACAGAGTGGCACTTTGTCTCAAAAAGAAAAAATGTGTGTGTGTGTGTGTGTGTGTAGTAGACACCATCTTCCCAATATAGATATTTTGAAATAACTATAGGTCCATAGGCGATTGCAGAGATGGTACTGAGAGGGTAGGGGTGACAAGGTGTTCTTTAGCAGTTTCCCCCATGGTTACATCTTACATGATTATAGTAAAACCAGGAATTTGATGTTGGTAGTGATAGGCACTGTTCTACAAACTGGAGATAAGAGCAGTGAACAAAATGCAGAAATTTCTGCCCTGCCCTTGTGGGATCTATATTCTAGATATTTGGGGGGTGGGGGATAGACAAGTAAAATGTATATTTGATGGTGAGCACAGTGGTTAAATAAAGCAAGGAAAGGGATAGGTGTATGTGGGTGTATTTTCAATATATTAAATTTTTAATTTTAATTTTATTATGTTTTTTCAAGACAGAGTATTGCCCCAGACTGGAGTGCAGTGGCATGATCTCAGCTCACTGCAACCTCTGCCTCCGGGGTTCAAGCAATTCTTCTGCCTCAGCCTCCTGAGTAGCTGAGTAGCCAGGCGCGTACCACCACACCTGGCTAATTTTTGCACTTTTAGTAGAAATGAGGTTTTATGCTGGCCAGGCTAGTCTTGAACTCCTGACCTCGTGATCCACCCGCCTCGGCCTCCCAAAGTGCTGGGATTATAGATGTGAGCCACCGTGCCCTGCCTGTTTTCAATATTTTATAATGAAAATTTTTGAACATTCAGAGAAGTTGAAAGAATGACACCTAGAACACCCATGTCTACCATGTTACTACATTTGTGTGAGTGTGTTTCTGCAGTTTTAAGTACAGTGGTTAAGGAAGCTCTTGCTGAGAAGGCAAAGGTGAATAAATAAAGACCCTAATGAGTTGAGAGAGAGCTATGTGGAGTTCTGGGGACCAGGCACAGCAAGTACAAAGATCCTGAAGCAGGAGCATTCTTGCTGTGTTCAAGGAAGCAAGGAGACCAGTGAGGCTGGAAAAGGGAATGAGGTCTGAGTGATAATAGGGTGAGAGAATGGCTGGGGGATGGGAGCGTGGGGAGGTAGGGCCTATGGTTTCTACCTGGCGAGGTGGGAAGCCGCTGGAGGGGTTTAAGCCAATAATTGATGTAACATAATTTATGTTTTCATAATACCCATGTGACTGCTCCTGGGGAATAGACAGAAGGGAGTGAATAGCTAGGAAGCAGATTCAGCTAGAAGAGGTGATGCCTTCGACTAAGGTGCTGGAGAAGTGGGTGGATTCTAGATAATTTTTGAAGGTGGAGTTGGCAGAATGTGAAGATCATTCTATTTCTATTCATACAGAGCTTCCTCATTCTCGTTGACAGCTGCCTAGAATCTTATTGTATCATAATGTTTTAAACTAGTCCCTGATGATGAATATTTAGGTTGATGCTCTATCTTTTGCTGCCACAAAACCGGCATGTTTATATAAATGACATGTGTACATGTTGTTTTTCACATAAGTAAATATTTGTAGAATAAATTCCAAGAAGCAGAAATGCTGGGTTCTTTCTTGGATATTGTATCAATTTTTGCTCCCACCAGGAGTAGGGATGTTTCCCCAAACCTTTGCCAAAGTGTGTTCACAGTTAACTTTGTGATCTTTGCCAGTATGTTAAATGGAAATTGGCACATCAATATGTTTTAATTTACATTATTCTTGTGAGAGAATTTGAGCTTCTTTTTATATGTTTAAGATCTTTTTGCCAGCCTGGCCAACATAGTGAAACACCATCTGTATAAAAATACAAAAATTAGCCAGGCATGATGGTGGGTGCCTGTAATCCCAGCTACTGAGGAGGCTGAGGCTGAAGCGGGAGAATTGCTTGAATCTGGGAGGCGGAGGTTGCAGTGAGCTGAGATCGCACCATTTTACTCCAGCCTGGACGACGGAGTGAGACCCTGTCTCAAACAAACAAACAAACAAACAAAAACTTCTTTGAATTTCATTTTTTGTCAAATGTTCATATCCTTTGCCTATTAAGTTGATTTTGTTTTCTCAGTTCACAGCTCTGTATATTAGGAACATTAGCCCTTTTTAACCAGAGTTGCATTCTTTTAGCAGTTCATTTGTCTTTTGATTTTTAGTGGGTTTTTTTTTTTTTGCCATGCTGAAAATTTAATTTTCATTAGTTGAATTTATTATTTAAAAGCTCCTGGATTTGGGATAGTATTTTTTTAAAGGGCTTGGAAGATTATTGGAATATTCTCACATTTTTTCCTGGCATTTTAATGATGCTAATAAGCGTTTATAATGCATGATTGCTTTCACAATCCTAATACTTTTATGGTTTTAGTATTTCTGTGCAAAGCTTTCACCTATTTGGAATTTATTTATCTTAGTGTAAGGCATGAAGTACAAATCTAACTTTACGGTTTTGTCCAAATATCAGTAAACAATCCACCCTTTCATGATTTGAAACATCACTTTTATTATATTCTAAGTTCCTATGTGTATTTGGATCTGTTTCTTGGCCTTGTGTTCTATTCCATTGATCTGCCTGTGCATACATACTTATTGTGGTTTTATGATATGTTCCAATATTTGGGAGGAAGAGTAGGTTATTAAGGTATGTTTTGGCTTGATCTAGGGAAGAATACGATTGGTAGGGGCCAGAATGGGTCTGCAGTTTCAAACAGGGCCTGTCAGGCTAGTCCTGGGTTTTGGGATTGCTAGCTGGGGAAATATGGACAGCATATTGATTTCCACAGGCTCTCAATAGTCTTTCATAGTGTGTTTGAGGACAGGGCTGGCTGAATGTTAGGAGTTAACTAAATTATCCAAACAGTTAATAATCATACCCAAAGGATAATAGATCAGGGTTATCCTGGAGGTTTCTTGGGGTGTGCTCTAAACTTTGCTTAAAATCACTGTTAAGTACAACGGGTGCAGTAGTGCACACCTGTAGTCCCAGATCCTTGGGAGGCTGAGGCAGGAGGATCACTTGAGCTGAGGAATTGGAGACCAACCTGGGCAACACAGGGAGACCTATTCTCGAAACAAAAACCGAAACCAAAAACCACTACAACCACTATAAGTAGCTTGGATGTAGATCTGTTAGTTAAATTTGCATGAGTGCATGGGACACAGTTGGATGGCTAGCATCTATTTGGAACTGTCTGACAAGGATTTTCAAAAAGTTGCATGGTGAAATTTCACAGGGTTTAGATGATGGCTCTGTCTTTGAGCCCCTCAGTTGTTTAAGTGCAGAAGAAAGCTCATGGCTTAGCAGAAATAGGATGGGGGCTCAGAGATGGGTGGAGACCTTCTGGGTGCCTTGCTGCGTCGGTTCACTGGAGCAGGTGATGCAGGAAAGGAGGCGTGAGGATGTGGCTAGACAGGTTTACGGAGGTCAGGGTGAAGGCCTCGAAGGCTGTGAGTTGGGCTGTGTTCTTAGTAGCAGGCATTCCTTTACAGTTCATTCTTGAGAGAAGTGACTCCTATTTTTGATCAGCTTTGGCAGCCTGTGGGAGGAGAGCTAGGCCTGAGAGAGCAAAGGGATGTGCACAGGTCCACGTGGAAGCTGGTGAAGTCTTGCTTTGCTTAGGAGCCATGGGCAGGGATGGGGAGGTGGCACTGCCCTGACATACCAGAGCGCCCTTTGGCCTGTTGTCCTGGGTTTGGCTGCCACATAGGAGTGCATTGGTTTCTGTTCCTCTTGCCAAAGGCTGGCAGGACCGAATAGTCTCTCAGTCTTCATGCTCTTCCCCTGAAAGAACCAGCTGCCTAGCTCAGGCCATTAGCCTTGTCATGTTCAGTATCCTTATTGCTTATACTTCCCTGGAGATGGGGCTTTGGGAGAGTAGATAGCTGGAAACTAAATATCATCCCCCAAATGAAGGACCTGTAGCCAAGACAGGAATAGTTTGGGGTGGGGAAAGGGAAAGGAAGAACAATTTCAACAAGCATTTATTGAATGCTTATGGTGCACAAGCCAGGGCACCAGGCATTGGGGAAATAGTATATTAATACAAGATGCCACTCCAAAGGAATTCACAGTCTGACAGGAATGTAGAACATTTTCAGAATGCATTGAGCAGTACCTCTGGGGTAAAAAGCAGCTGGTCATGTGAGTTTTGTAGTTGAGGAGAGGGTTCAGGGCTGGAGAAGATTTGGGAGGGTGCAGGTCACCTAGGGAGGATGACTGAAGTGGAAAGAGACACTGGCTTAAGTGGAAGCACATCACACCATGTGTTAGGGGCAAGAGGAGCCCCTTTAAGAAGAGTGAAGAGGACTTGGAGAGGGCCGTGTCCCAGAAAAGAACTTCAAAAGGATGGAGAAAACAGTGCTGTTGTGAAGTGTCCATTGGGTCTGGGGAAGAGTGAGACGGTGTGAAGGAAGGAGAGGGGATGGTGCGGTCAGGGTGCCAGCAATGCTCCACCACCACATGTACCTCAGCACAGGGACGGCGGTGACCCTGCTGCCTCCCCTACTTGGTTCCTGGTATGTTCTTGGAATGGTTTCTGTTGGCCAGGGAGCCGCTCTGCAGCCTCTCTAATATTTAGTTTGTCGCCTTGCAACAGAATGTAAGCATCGTTAGAGCAGAGACATTCTTGGTTTGTCTGTTGCTGTATCACCAGTTATATAGTAGGGGCTCAGTAACTATTGAATGAATGAACCAGTGAACAAATGAATGTCTAATTGTGGTTCCTCCTTAGTTCCTTGAGCTGAACGTGGGAGATGAGTTCTGCAAGAACCCAGGGAGGCTCCCTCTCCAGCTGGTGGATGTGCATTATTGCTGAGAGGAGATTGAGAAACAGTTCTGATGGGGGAAATTTAGCAGCTCAGGTTCATCTCACACAGTCGGTGGCAGCCTGCTCCCTCTTGACTGAATGCAACAACACAAAAGAATGGGCTGGGGTTGTAGGGCACCTCCTCACAACGCCTCCCCACTTCACCCCTTGCAAGCCAAGGAGACTTTGAGGGGCAGCTCCCAGGGCACAGATCCTAGGGAGCCCATGGGGTGCCATTCTTTGGCCTTTGTCACTGTGGCATCACATTGATCCTCAGCCCTGGGGTCTGGATCACTCTTCAACTTCTAGTCTTCACTTGTCTGGGCCCAGTGCAAATCTGTTTTCAAATACTGGACGAGTCACCTTCCTACAAACTGCCCAGTGGATTTTCCTAAATAGCAACTCATCTGTAGACCCTCTGGACAGGGGTTGTGTGTTAGGCATTCTTTTCTCCTCGTGGTTCCTGGCAAAAGACTTGGAATAAAGAGATATTCGTGCACAGGGAGTAAATGCAATGCTCCTGCGTGAGATCCAGAGCTCAAGAGGTTGCTTCTTGTTTTCAGTCCTTTGTGATGATCCTTGCTCTGCCTTATCTCACGCCGTTCTAATGTTTCCCCACTTGAACTCAGTTTTGCCCCAGATTTCTTCACCTTTCTGACTCCTGACTCCCTGAAGTCTCCCATGTCTTCTGTTTCTCAGCTTCTCATGTGGAAACATTGTGCTTAAGCCACACTTTGGGGTCTGGAACACTGAGAACCTAAGCCCATTTACACTATGATCATTTCAGTTCCTGCCAACCAGCCCTGCTTTCATTCTGCAGCTACACTGTCCATTTTTCCATCCAGTAAGCCATTCATTCACTTGTTCCTTCTGCAACATGCAAATAGTACTTCCTGTAGGCCACATGTTATGCCAGATGTTGGAGATGAAAATGAAAACAACACAGTCACTGTCTCCAAGGATCTCTCAGTCTCCTGAGAAAGAGAAAGGTAAATGGATAAATACAAAGAAGGGAAACTGTTATGTAATAGAGTACAATGGGAGCCCCAAAAGACAGCTGCCAGGTCCATAAAGGGGGTGGGGGTGGTGGGAAGATGTAAAGGTATCAGAAGGGCTTTGGAAAGCAGTGCCTGTTTTCTGGACAGTCTGGAGGACAGGCATTCTGGCTAGAAGGTGGGGGAGCGCTACGTGGCTAGAGCCAAGAAACAGGACATTTTGACCTTTACACTATAGCAAACTAATATTTCAGCTTACAAAAATTTAGAACATCATTTTTTCCCACACATTTTCAGATCTGTAGAAAAAATGAAAATAGCAGTTGAGCAGATCTCCATTTACCCTGAACTTGAACTTAGACTAACCAAATGTTAAAGTTTATTAAAGTTTACCACATTCACTTTCTTGATATCTGAATTTTCTTTATTGGGCCATGAGAGTAAGTTGCACCATCATGATACCTTATTCATAAACACTTCTACACTTCTGAAGATTTATACAGTATTTCCCAAGATTAAGGATATTATCTTACCCTATATGATACAATTATCAGTCGAGAATTTTAACAAATGAAAGAATACTGTTATCTAATATGTTGTCCACATTTGAATTTTCCCATTAATGTCTTTTATAATTGTGAGTTTCAGCTTTTTATGTCACCATTTACAGGTCCCATCCCTGACATAGACCCTGTCCCATATCCTATCCCTAAGCTCATCCCTTTCCTGACCACTACATGGATCCATTCATGGCCCTTAGTTGAATCTTTCTAGCAGGGACCACCTGGGGAAACTTCTACTTAGCTGCTAAAGCCTTTTTTTTTTTCTTTGAGATGGAGTTTCGCTCTGTCGCCCAGGCTGGATCTTGGTGTGGTGTGATCTTGGCTCACTGCAACCTCCGCCTTCCAGTTCAAGAGATTCTCCTGCCTCAGCCTCCTGAAGAGCTGGAATTACAGGCGTGCATCACCACACCTGGCCGCTGCTAAAGCCTTTGATTCTAGAATTAACATTCACTTTTTCTCTCTCTCCATCAAAAGCAAAAATAATCCCAACTAACAGGAAACTTACAACTTTTAACTAAAAGGATACCTGTTGAACAAGAATGCTATATATGTCAGGCAAAGATAAATAAGGTCCAGGTTGTTGCAGGATTGACAGGTTAGCAGATGGTTGGATCCCATTAGCCCTCTCTCTGTTCTCATCTGACCACAACAATCATCAAGAGTGAGGTCTTCGACCACTGGAATGCAACAACAAAAACAAAAACTCAGGAACAAAATTCCAGCTTAATTGCTTGGATTATTTCTTCAGTTTCTGCAGAACACCAAGTGTGGGCACTGAAAAAGACTTCTAAACTTATGGGACAGGCTGAACAGGAGATAGAATTGCGCTTGTAACAACACAGAGACACTTTTTTCTTTTTTGAGATGGAGGCTCAGTCTGTTGCCCAGGCTGGAGTGCAGTGGTGTGATTTCGGCTCACTGCAACCTTCACTTCCTGGGTTCAAGTGATTCCTGTCTCAGCCTCCCGAGTAGCTGGGATTACAGGTGCATGCTACTACACCAGGCTAATTTTTGTATTTTTAGTAGAGACGAGGTTTCACCATGTTGGCCAGGCTGGTCTCAAACTCCTGATCTTAGGTGATCCACCTGCCTCAGCCTCCCAAAGTGCTGAGATTACAGGCATGAGCCCCGTGCCCAGTCAAAAGTTTCTTATATTTTTGTGGAATGAATGAGGAAGCCAGGAATGGACTACTAGCAAGTAGCAGGAAAAGACAGTTTGGGATTGGTTTTAGCCATGTCATTATTACTTGGTATTACAGGTGAGCATAGGAGAAAACAGTAGGTTAAAGCAGAGAGCATTTAAGGGTGAAATGCATATATCCTGTTCCTTATCTTTTGTTGTGACATCTCTACAGCAGCTTTAAAAGTATATCTGCATTGGCCGGGTATGGTGGCTCATGCCTGTAATAGCAGCACTTTAAGGCTGAGGTGGGTGTATCACCTGAGGTCAGGAGTTTGAGACCAGCCTGGCCAACATGATGAAACCCCATCTCTACTAAAAATATAAAAATGAGCTGGGTGTGGTGTCGGGTGCCTGTAATCCCAGCTACTCAGGAAGCTGAGGCAGGAGAATTGCTTGAACATGGGAGGCAGAGGTTGCAGTGAGCCGAGATTGTGCCATTGCACTCCAGCCTGGGCAACAGAGCAAGACTCCATCTCAAAAAATAATTATATATATATATATATGTGTGTGTGTGTGTGTGTGTGTGCGCGCGCGTGTGTGTGTGTGCATCTTATAATTTATATTTAATCAAAATAAGATTCGTTCATTCAGTTATTCATTCTTGGAGATACACTTTCTGCTCCACTCTGGACTGATTGTTCCTGCTATTTTATTCTGAACTTCTCTTTATCATCTTTGGGAATTCCCTTTGCCTTTCTGTTTCCTGGATCCCATACCTTCCTCTTTCTTGGCTTATTTCTTTATTCCAGTGGCCCCTAAGTGAATCCTGCTTAGGATTTGTTTATTTTTTATTCTTTCACTCTGCCTGCAATCTGTAGTTGCTACACTCTAGCAAGCTCATCTTCTAATCCACGTTTTTCTGCCCTCTAACTTAAACTAACACCCCCTTCACAGCTTCTAACAACTAGTACTTAACTAAAACAAATCAACATACCCCCAGTGAAGTTCCTCATTAATGGCATAGAGTAAACTGAAATGCCAAGTAACACTACAGGTCAGACACAAAAGATTCATAGTTACACTTATAGCTTTTATAGTCTCAGCCATGGTCATCCTGGCAACTGCCAGCGTGGCAGTGGCATCTATTACTAAGCCAATACAAACAGCTGCTTTTATAAATAATCTGGCCACAAATATGGAAAGGCGTGCAAGATTATCTCTCCTGGTGAGACCCGCATTCCTGGGAGTTGCTTTTTGACTGGAAAAGACTGTTGCTAGTTGTACTCATAGTTGTCCTGTTATTTGTTAATCCTGGGATGCAAAGCCAGAATAAAAGAAAGGACTGCCTTCCCTGGCAGACCCATAGCTGAAGGAATCAGTGGCCAGCAGACAGCAAAGCATGATATTGTTGAAAAAGGGGGAGATGTTGATACTCACTTGGGGTGGCTGGCAAAACATTAAATATTAGGAAACATTATAGATTGTAATTTCAAACCTTTTGGAAGGCCAAAACATTTTACTGAGGCATGCTGAAAGCAGCCACCTCACTAACATTAGCATAGGAAAGAGATAGGGGCAATCAAAGGCCTGCCCAGTTTAAGTCGTTTACCCCACATCCCTTTGTCTCCACTCTTAACTGTTTACTCATGTAAGTTTTGTGGTGGGTGGCCCTCTCAGGGGAATATGAAAGGGAAATCACTGTTAATAGTGTTTACTCTGGGACCCGGGAATGTAAAGCTTTCATCAGTGGTAAAACCATTCTCTTAACCATGTTAATTATCCACAGGTGTGTTAACTTAGAAACTCTGTTGCAAAATCTACGGAAATAAAAGTGTGGATGAACAGAGGGTCCTGGTTGATTGGATGCATTTTGCCCTCTGAAAGCAGCCAGCGGCCATCCCTAGCCCACTTAAATCACTGTAATGGTGTGAGAGTGCATTCATTCATCTGTCGTTAAGTCAGATGTGCTGTGCCTTTCAGTCCCGTGCCGACCTATGCACATCCGGTGTGGGACTGTGCTGTGCCTTTCAGCCCGGTGCAGGCCTGTGCTATGGCGCCCAGTAGCTACTGAAATGGACCCAACGGGGAGGTCCTGGGCCACAGCAGGGGTGCATGGGGATGAAAAAGAAGGGGTCAGAGAGTCAGGGGTTAGTTGGGAAGCATTGTGACAAGTACAAGAAAGTAAGAAGGGAGCAGGAAGCAGAAGCGTCCAGGCCCTTATCTCCCCAGGTATTGCACCATCCAAGCCCCAGCCAGTCCCCATCTTGCTAAACTCTGAGCTGGGGCGACCTCAGGCTGCTATTACACTTGGCAGCTGCCATGATAGACCCCCATGGGGAGGTCCCTGGCCTCAGGGTCGGGGAGCAGGCATGCCGGAAAGGGAGGGCCAGAGAGTTAGCAGTTGGTTGAGAAGCATCCTGACAAGCAAAAAAACGGTGAGGGAGTGGCAAGCCAAAAGCTTCTAGGCCCTAGTCTCTTCAAGCACTCCCCCATCGAAGCCCAACTGACGCAGGACGCTGCTTAACTTCTAGGCTGGGGAGCCTTCAGGCTGCTATGATGCCCAAGTGTGAGGGGAAGCCATTCATTTCCTGCCTGTTGTTTGCTGGTAGACAAAGTAAAATAGCAAGAAGCTGAAGTCAGCAGTCAGGTGACTAGCTGATGCCAGTGGCCTTGCTGCAGTGAGGCCTAAGGGCTGGGAAAATAACTCCCCTTCTGTAACTGGTGTCTACGTTATCTATAAACCTTGAAAATGTAGCAGAGGAATGCTCTTCCTCTGACCTGGGAACCTGTCCCAGTCACGTACTCCATGTTTGCACAATCCAGAACCCCCTTAGAGTTGCATCTGCCACCAAGTGATGTACTGCCTTTGTTTAGCTCCTGTAATCCTTCCCCTTCTTCCCTTCCCACATGCACCAAATATAAATTAGCAAATCAATGAAAGCCAAAGACTGTGAGGCCAGCTGTCTGGTCAATGGGCAATAACATAGTTTCACCTCTGCTCCGCCTTCAAAGTTGTAAGCCCTTGAAAAAGGGAAAGGACCTGCTCTTTGGAGAGCTTGATTCTTAAGGCATGAGCCTGCTGCAGCTCCCAGCTGAATAAAAAGCCACTTCCTTTCTCAGTTCGGTGTTCGAGAGGTTTTGTCTGCTGCATGTCCTGCTACATTTTGGGTCCCCGATCGGGAAGTGAGTTTTTGGTTGGTTGACAGCTAGGACAGCCTTCCAGGTAGCTTTGCCCTGCCCTGCAGAGCATCCCCATGAGGGACTCCAGACCACTTGGGCAACACAGTCCTGAGAGTGCTCCTGGGTAGGCATTAGCCCCAGTGGAATGCTTCGCCAGAGCACAGCAAGGCAGGCCCTGTGGTGGAGCTGTGCAAAGGCTGAACACTGAGAAGGAACTGGCGCTTGGAGTCCAGATGGTCTGGGCATCAGAAACACGGTAGGATTAGTCCTGGGAAACTTGCCCGCCACTTTTGGGTGGAAGCATGGCCTGATCCATGACGTGCCAATCTATCTTGGCACTTTGAACTTGATTTTTGTCTCTTTGTAACTAACTGGTTTCAGTAATCTTGTTTTCACAGAGCTTGGGTGGTGGGAGGTGTGTGTGTGTGAACGAGTGTGAAGGGGCCCAATTGAGCTCATCAGCAGCAAAGTGTGGGGGCCACAGGTCCGTTAGAGTGAGCTGTACGCTCTGAGCGAACTGTGGGGCCTGCTGGGACCAGGAGTGAACTGCATAAGGCTGAAGGAGGTGCTCTCACAATCTAGGTATTGTGGGGGGAGTGACGAACTCTCCAGTGTCAAGCAGCGTCTGAAACACTCCTGCGAGGGGAATGGTCCTACTGGTCTGAAGTGAGTGAACAGAAAGAGTGGTGCGCTGTAATAGGCGGGAGATGGAGGGTGGAGTGCAGAGTCCCAAGTTGTAACATCGGACAAAGTCAGTGAGCAGCCCCTCTACCTCATGGGAGTGCTGTTCTCATCCTAACAGAGGGAGATGGGTAAGATGCAGAGTAAACCCACTGCATTGGGAACTATGCTAAAGAATTCCAAGAAGGGATTTAGTGGAAATTATGGCATCACCGTAACACCAGGGAAGCTCAGAACACTGTGTGAAGTAGACTGGCCCACAGAAGAAAGCCTGGATAGGTCTCTTGTCTCCAAAGTGTGGCATGAGGTTACAGGCAAGCCGGGACATCCAGACTAGTTCCCCTACATCAATAGCTGGCCGTAGCTAGTGTTACCCACTCCCCACTGCAGTGGTTGAGAGGTCAAGCTGCAGCAGTGCTTGTGGCAAACGAAAAGGTAAAAAGGAAAATCAGTGATTACAAGAGTTAAACTGCTAACCCTGAGGACGAGGGAGAGCCGGCTGCGCAGCTGTGTGTGGGAGCTGCCAGGCTCGACAGCTAAGATAGGGCACACAGTGTAACACTGCTAAGCTAGTGTAACAGCAAGTGAGACAGCAAACTTAATCAAAAACAAAAAGAGAGAAAGAGAAAGGGGGAGCACTTGGTGGTGACCCAACCCGTAGCCGCTTTGTCCAGCAAGACAATAGACATAATTGGGGCCACTGGAGTTTCAGAGAAGCAGGTTTTTTGCCTACCACGGATCTGTTCAGTGGGAGGCCATAAGATTATACATCATTCTTGTACATGCCAGACTGCCCCCTATCCCTCTTGGGAAGAAACTTGTTAAGCAAACTAAAAGCTACTATCAGGTTCACTAATAAGGGTTCCCTGCAGCTCAAACTGCCTAAGGCATGGATTATCATGGCTCTCACAGTCCCTTGGGAGGAGGAGTAGAGACTCTTCCTGACTGAGCTGGGTTGAGAATTAACCGCAGTGCTGGCCAAGCGAAGGCCATGAGTCTGGGCAGAAGACAACCCTCCAGGATTGGCAGTAAACCAAACCCCCGGTGGTTATCAAAGTAAAACCAGGGGTACTCCTAGTCAGACAAAAGCAGTACCGGGTCCCAAGGGAAGCTCTTTAGGGCATCCAGGTCCATCTCAGACACCTGAAAGCCTATGGTATTATAGTTCCTTGCTAGTCTCTTTGGAACATGCCTCTCCTGCCCATCCCCAAGCCGGGGACCAAGGACTACTGACCAGTGCAGGACCTGTGCTTGGTCAACCAAGCACCTTGCACCTCACTGTGCCCATTCCCTATACGTTGCTAGGGAAGGTCGAGGGTGTTCCTGCGTGTGTCCATCACAGCCGTGTGAAACCTGCAGCACCAGACACCTGGGAAATAAAGCCAGATATCCATAACCCATGCAAGATCACCTTAAGGAGAGCTGGGACAGCAAGCCCTGCTCCAGTCACACCCCGGAAGCTGACTGGTCTACGCACGGCCGAAGCATGAAGACTTCCAGTGTGGGACAAACACTCCTTTCTTCAAACTATGGACTTGTGCCCGTATACATCAGATCACCAAGGTAGGGGAAAAAAATTACTATGGTCCTGCTTTTCTATAGCTATTATAAATGCAAGGAAACCCTAAAAGGAACATGCTTATATAATGCTACTCAGTATAAGCTGTGTAGTCCCGGTGATGGGCAGCCTATGTTTGTTACAAATCCTCTAAACCTTCCTTATTTTGGCTACCTATAAAAACTGGGGAGTTACTGTGTTTCCCTGTTTATACCTCTTGGGATAAATAAAGCCTAGCCATAGGCAATTTCAAAAAAGATAGTGACCTCCCAAGATACTAATACAGTACTATGGAACTGCCGCCTGGGTGGAGGAAGGCTCATGGGGTAACCGTACCCCAATTTACATGCTCAATGGAATCATTCAATTACAAGCCATCTTGAAGGTAACAACCAATAAAACTGACAAAGCTTTAACTTTTCTAGCTCAACAGATAAAAATGCAGATTAAAGAAACGCTATATATCAAAATCAGCTGGCCTTAAACTACCTACTGGCAGCCAAGGGAAGGGAGGGGTATGTGGAAAATTCAACTTAACTAATTATCTGCAAATAAATAATCAAGGTCAGGTAGTTAAAAACATTGCAAAGGACATGTCAAAATTGGCACATGTGCCAGTGCAGGTTTACCATAAATTTAATCCTGGGTCTATGTCTGGACAATGGTTTCCAGCTATAGGAGGATTCAAAACCCTCATCATAGGGGTGCTGCCAATAATTGGGACATGCTTGCTCCTTCCTTAATTGTTAGCCTTGTTTCTGCAAATAATGAAAACTTTTATTACTACTGTGGTCCAGCAAAAGACCTTGGCACAGGTCTACTATATGAATCACCATCAGTCAGTTCCACAGGAGAACCCAGACAGTGATAATAAAGGTGAGAACTCCCACTAAAAGTGTAGTGAGAGTCTCAAAGCGGGGAATGTGAGGGAAAGCCATTTATTTCCTGCCTGTTGCTTACTAGTAGAAAAAGTAAAACAGCAAGAAGCTGACCTCTCCTTTGCAGTACACGTTCAGAAGATCTCATTTCCATTTCCAGTTACACAAGTATCAGAGTCCCAGTGTGGATACAAAGCCTTCCAGAAATGGGAACCCAGATTCACTAGTCAAGCTGCCCCTCGCAGATGAACTAAAAATAATAATTTGTAAAGCATTAGCAGTATACTAGCTGAAAGCGCAGGCTTTCATTCAGACAGATTGGAGTTTGGATCCTGGCTTTTCTACCATGAGACGTCGGGTGAGTGAATTAACCTCTCTGGTCCTTCAGTGTCTTTACTTACAATCCCAAGATATGAATAAGTACCTACCTCATAGGGCTGCTTTGAGGATTAGGTGAGATCATGCTTAGAAGATATTAAGCACTAGAAAGCACTGGAAATTGCTAGCTATTATTCTCATATAACTCTCATGATTACCGTCACTTTGACACACAAATTGCCTGAAATCCATATGGCCATTGTGGCAGATTCCACGGATGGGTCCACACAACATCTGCTTTAACCATTTCTAAAACCTACAGTGCCTGGACTCTTTTGTAGCTAGGGTTCTGCCTATGACCCAGTTCTGCCCAGCACATGCCTATGTGCTCCAGGAAGATGACAGTCATTTAAGTGAAGTGGCAGCACATGTCGGTGGGTCCGTCTTTTCACAGACATGGCTGTGAAAGGGCTCTGAGAGAAGCTCCGGCGTTCAGCCCCTAGCATCACAGGTACTGACTGGTGAGCAGCAGCAGTGCGGCTTCTGTGAGAACAGTCCTGTTCATGGCTGGGCATTCGTGCTGGGGTTGTTTCTGGCTGTGTGGTATCCTAGCCTGTTTCTCTGACACTGCTGGAAATCCTGTAAGCTACCTAATACCCTGCTTCAGTCCCTTTCTATTGAAACTAGCTAGAGTGAATTCTGTGGTCTGCAACTAAGAACACAGTAATTATCAAAACAATCAATACAGTAATTATCAGAATAATCCTTATTACTATAGCATAAACATTTCTTTACTAGCCATATTCAGGTTACTAAGGGATATATAAAAGTATATACAAAAACCTTGCCCTTGCCTTCAAAATGCATTTATTCTAAAATATACTACGTGATTGGCAACCTGTTGTGTTTTTTTAAAAAAGGTTTTATTTTCTTTGGCAGCAGAAAGCCTTTTCTGAGGAACTAGCAGAATGAGCTGATTGAACTTGAATCCTTACAGAAAAGAATCCTCACTTGGGTCTTTATTGAGGATGACAGGCGCACCTACCTGGCACGGTGTTCTCTAGAAATTATCATGGGAGAGTTGAAAGGTGCGCCAGAAAGCCAGTTTATGTGTCTAAGTACTTGGCTCAGGATGTTGCATATAGTCATTAATGTACTTACTTATAGGATGGTACCCAGGGGTGTGCTCACCTACAATGAGGAGAATGCCTTGAAAGAAGTAATTAACAAGAGCATTGAGATATCTCTCCAGACAGATTTTGAATTAATGAAAAATGACTGTGTAATGGGTACAGCCCTAGGTGAAGTGTGGTTTCAGTTTTACCAGTTTCTTATCTGTTTTCATTGTCATTAGTAGTTTTAAAAATATAACGTCAAATTCTTTCTCTTTACAAAGACTACTCCTTTTTTTCAGACAGGCTCTCACTCTGTTGCCCAGGTTGGAGTGCAATGGTGTGATCTCGGCTCACTGCAACCTCCACCTCCCAGGTTCAAGCAACTCTCCCACTTCAGCCTCCTGAGTAGCTGGGACCACAAGCGTGCACCACCACACCCAGATAATTTTTTTGTACTTTTAGTAGAGATGGGGTTTTACCAAGTTGCCCAGGCTGGTCTTGAACTCCTGGCCTCAAGCGATCTGCCTGCCTTGGCCTCCCAAAGTGCTGGGATTACAGGCATCAGCCACTGCACCTAGCCACAAAGATCACTCTTAGGTGTGTTTTTTGAGTAACTGTGGCCCCATTGGCAACTGTCTTGTCATTTTTATTCAATGCCTAGTTTCCCATTTTCTCCCTTATATGCTTCTTGCATAATATAATGACCTGTTCAAAGCATATCGGAGAACTTCTCACAATGCTAATAGGCAGAACGGTTAAGTGCTTAAGGTATTGTCTATCTTCTTCAATGAAAGAACACAGAAAATGCTGACCTCTGGCTTAGTCTGTCAGTTGGCATATTAGTTTCCTGTGGCTGCTGTAACAAAATGCCACAAATTTAGTGGCTTAAAACAACACAAATGTGGGTGGCTGCAGTGGCTCACACCTGTAATCCCAACACCTTGGGAGGCCAAGGCGGGTGAATCACCTGAGGTTGGGAGTTCGAGACCAGCCTGACCAACACGGAGAAACCCTGTCTCTACTAAAAATACAAAATTAGCCGGGCTTTATGGTGCATGCCTGTAATCCCAGCTATTCAGGAGGCTGAGGCAGGAGAATCACTTGAACCCGGGAGGCAGAGGTTGTGGTGAGCCAAGATCGCGCTATTACATTCCAACCTGGGCAACAAGAGCAAAACTCTGTCTCAAAAAAAAAGGGAAAAAATAAATATATTATCTTATAGTTCCAAAAGCCAGAAGTCCAACATCAGTTTCACTGAGATTTAGCCAAGTGTTTGCAGAAATGGCTCATTCTGGAGGCTTCAGAAGAGAATACATTTTCTTGCCTTTTTCAGCTTTGCAGGCTGCCTGAAGTCCTTGCATCACTCCAACCTCCTGTTTCCGTGGTCACATCTCCTACTACTCACTCTGACCCTCCTGCCCCCTCTTATAAGGACCCTTGTGATTACCCTGGGTCCACCCGGATAATTCAGGATCGTCTCTCCATCTTAAGATCCTTAATTTAAATCATCATATCTTCAAAGTCCCTTTTGTCACATAAGCTGATATTCACAGGCTCTGGGGACTAGGGATTACTCAGCCTACTACAGGTGTCAGGAAAGCGAGTTCTAGCTTCCTGAATTAATGAGGACTTACTAGAAGGTTACATAGAGAAAACAGAAGGAAATCAAGAAAACCAACAGGCACTTGAGATACAAGGCAAATACCTGGTTATTTACTGTCCTCTCAGCAGAAGGTGCCTTTTGCTGCAGACTCTAGACTTCTCCCTTTATTGTGACTGTCTTGACTTCCTCTTCTGTCTGACTTGATGATTCTACTATCTCTAGCAGTCAAACTGGGTCAGCGAGAGCCCATCCTGTAGAGGGCGCCCTTTTCCTGCCAGTCTCTTGCATGAGGACATCTCATTGGCTGCTGTCTAACCTACAGATGGCAGCTTTTGAATCAGTCACTAATCCTTGGTCCACTCAGCTTTGGCCAGGAAAGCTGGGCCACAAGACGCAAAATGTGTACAGGAACCACGGGACTTTGTCTCTGAAAGGCGCTGGGAAGTTGCAAGCATTCAATGATTGTTAGACTCTTGTCCAAAACACTGTAAGTGACTGCAGAGTTTGAGCAAAATTTTTTACTTCCCGATTTTTGAAACAGGGATGTTTATAGGTGCTTGTTACAAATGGATTTTGATTAATGTTTATAAAGTATAGTATTCTGGCTGGGCTCGGTGGCTCACGCCTGTAATCCCGGCACTTTGGGGGTCGAGGCTGGTGGATCACGAGGTCAAGAGATCGAGACCATACTGGCCAACATGGTGAAACCCTTCTTTACTAAAAATACAAAAATTAGCCGGGCGTGGTGGCGCACACCTATAGTCTCAGCTACTTGGGAGACTGAGGCAGGAGAACTGCTTGAATCCAGGAGGTGGAGGTTGCTGTGAGCTGAGATGGTGCCACTGCACTCTAGCCTGGTGACAGAGTGAGACTCTGTCTCAAAACAAACAAACAAACAAAAAACTATATACATATATATATATATATATAGTATTCCTTTTTTTTTTTTTTTTCATAAAGATGGGGTTTCACCATTTTGGTCAGGTTAGTCTTGGACTCCCGACCTCAGGTGATCGCCCGCCTTGGCCTCCAAAGTGCTTGGATTACAGGCATGAGCCACTATGCCCGGCCTATAGTATTCCTAAGAAGACAAATTAGAATGGTCCAAAAATAAAGAGTGCTTTGGAAAGCTAAAGGCTTGCCATGATAGCCTGTAGTCTAATCATAGACTGTAATTAATTACAGGAAAAGACATACATATCACCAAAGGAAGTCTTCTAGGTCACAGGTCTTTATGGTACTTCAAATTATATAAAGCAACACACTGGAATTCCCAAGCTCTGGGTCATCCACAAAAAAAAAAAAAAATATCTCATATGGCTTTCAGAAACCATTTTATAAACGTCTACTCTCTTTGATAGAGAAGATCTAGGAAAGGAGAGAAGTAATCTGCAGTGTAGCACAGAATTAAACTGACTTCTCTTTAATGGAGGCATAGAGCCTGCTACACTGTAGATTCTTGGATGGTGCCAGATAATCATAGGTTCAGCCACTGGATTAGTCATATCATGAATTTCATAATCGCCATCTAATTGACACAGACCTTTAAACAGTCCTTTCTCCTGGAAGCCAGTTTATTGCTGGGATTAAATGAACTTAAACTCTCTGCAGAAAAAGGAACCAACTTTTCACTTGGCTCACCTTGGCAGTAATTAGGAGATTTCTAGGAATTGGCAGTCTTCCTCGCCAAGCTGTCCAAGTGGAAACAAGCAGCTTGTCCTTAAGAATGCAAAGGTTCTCTCTCCAAGTGGGAGCCCAGAGCAAAGGTAAGGGAGAAAGAATTTAATGTTCAGGCTGTTAAAAAGAAGTAATTAACTGATTGTACGGTATGTATTTCCACTGCATAAACACCAACATTTAATTAAGCCATTACACAGGTCAGGCACATCTAACTCTAGCTTGAACTCTGGGCCCAGAAGGACTGTTCAAATCCCAGCTTGGCCACTTGATCTTTGGCAGATGGGACCAACAGTGGTGTGTGTTCCATGGGAATGTCGTGCTGATTAAAAGCAGATGAAATTCACAGGGCCAATTGTGTGAGTGGGAGCCTTCATTAAGCCTTACCTACTTTTTGTTAGTCATTGTTCCCTCTCACCACTCCAAATCTCCAAGCCCTATCCAGAGGCATGTCACACTCAGAACCCACCTCAAACCACCAGGCTACCTATCCCTTTTTTGAAATGCACTTTTGGAATCTTTTTGGTACTTCTTTGGGCTTTCCAACCTTCCAGTAACACTATCTAACACCTAAACTTAAGTCTGGAGTTTCGCTTTTGATGATATCTTCTCCTCCCCTATGTTCAAAGCAACTTTCTTTTATTTAAGAGTCTCCTATTTCCCTCCAATTTTTCATTGCTGGTCTTCTCTTTCCCTAATTTTCTCTCTCCAAGGCCAGAGATTCAGGAGGAAATTCCCATCAAGTTTAGAAAATGTGAAATGTGTTCAGGCTGGGGGAGGGAGAAAGGGAAGAAATTATACCTTTACGATTCCTTTATTCCGCTCCCCCGCCCACACACATAAATTCAGCCCCTGGTAAATAATTCCCTTCCCTGGTCTGCAGTTTCTCAACCTTCTTTGAATCCCCTTTGAACAATGTAAGTATTTCTTCCATGCCCCAACCCAATTTTATCAAAACTTCAAAATAAATGGGACATCATGACAAAAAACATATTAAAACAATAGTCACCTTAGAATATACCTATCCAGCCGGGCGTGGTGGCTCACGTCTGTAATCCAAGCACTTTGGAGGCCAAGGTGGGTGGATCACCTGAGGTCGGGAGTTCAAGACCAGCCTGACCAACATGGTGAAACCTCATCTTAAAAAAAAAAAAAGAATATGCCTATCCAGACTACATAAGCACCTGAGAAATGTGAAATCTCTCCCTTGGCCCCCTTACCAGTCCCAGGAAGTTGGCAATCACTGCCCGGGTTTAATAGTCTTCTTTAACACAATGTGCTCTAAATTTGTGAGTTTCCTGGCCAGAGATGGCTCTTTGGGTGTAAGCTCCTAAATCTGATGACCATTTCTATCTAATTCTGTTTGGTTTGTGTTTCATACAGACAAATACCTTGTCAAATAAGCACTTAAGTCTGATTCTTGACACAGATTTCCTGGAAAATATTGGGTGTGGTTAAGAGAACACGTTCTGGAGTCATGCCACGCACAGGACAGCTACCTTTCCTGGCTCTGTAGCAATCAGGTTGGGACCAGGTTGACACGGTTCTGGCTACTTGACAGAGGTGGACGTGATGTATGCCACTTACAAGGCTGTTCCCAAAACGTCCCACACTATCTTTCATGCTCTTTCTTCACTAGTTGGGCAATCAGAAAAGATCTAGGAGAGAACCTGAAGAAGGCTCTGGGGGGTTATGGAGCTGCAAGATAGAAAGATCCTGGATCCGTCAGTCACAGCCAGGAGGAGATTGCCTGAGAGAGCTGCACAACTCACATTCACTGTGAGGTGACGGAGAAATGAATCCTTGTTGCATTAAGCCACAGAGATTTGGGGGTTCTTTGCTATAGTAGCTAGTGTTAATTAACCTCATACATTTTTAAAGCTCTTAGAATGTAATAAGGGCTAAATAAATGTTAGTTTTTATTAGCTTATTATTTGTTCTGTCCACAATATTTATTGTGTATTACAGGTAGTATTGTATATGTTTTCCTTAACACCTTAGAAGGTGGATACGCAGGCCTTGCTCTCTTTCACCAGAGTCCTTTATCTGTGTTTTCTCTGCCTTACCTGTTCCTTCCTCCCCTCCCCACGTAGTCCAGCCCAGCCTGGAGTGCAGTGGAGCAATCTCAGGTTACTGCAACCTCCACCCCTCGGGTTCAAGTGATTCTTCTGCCTCAGCCTCCCGAGTAGCTGGGACTATAGGCACTTGCCTCTATGCCAGGCTAATTTTTGTATTTTTAGTAGAGATGAGGTTTCACCATGTTGGCCAGGATGGTCTCGACCATGTGATTCACACATCTCGGCCTCTCAAAGTCCTGGGATTACAGGCGTGAGCCACTGTGCTTGGCCAAAATGTGTTTTATGGATATTGTTACTTTGAGTCACACATAGAACCTAGGCAAGGTCAGGGCCAGGATGATATGGGTTAAAAGGGCCCCAGAAAACTCAGTAATCAAGAGTAATAACACTGAACTGCAATATTTCAAAAAGTCAAATGAGCCAGCTACAGCCCGTAGGCCAACTGCCTGTTTCTGTAGGAAAAGTTTTACTGGGCTGGGATTAGCATGAGATGAGTAAGGCAGGGTTGTGCAAATGTAGGTTCTCTCTCTCTCTTTTTTTTTTGAAGCAGAGTCTTACTCTGTTGCCCAGGCTGGAGTGCAGTGGCACAATCTCAGCTCACTGCAACCTCCACCTCTTGAATTCAAGTGATTCTCCTGCCTCAGCCTCTCAAGTAGCTGGGACTACAGGCATGTGTCACCATGCCCGGCTAAATTTTGTAGTTTTAGTAGAGACGGGGTTTCACCATGTTGGCCAGGCATGTCTCGAACCCCTGACCTCAGGAGTGAACATGCACTACACAGTATAGGTCCAGGCAATAAAAACTAATAACTGGCAGAAGTATGGGGTGAAAAAATAAATTAATATTTCTAGATATTAAAACACCTCTTTCAAAAACTATATTTCAAATAGGCAAAAAGTTAAGCAAAGATAAAGAAGATTTGAATAAGCCTGATCTAGTAAGCATAAATAGAATTGATCTCTCATCATACATTTTTTAAGTACATGTGAAACATTCACAAAAATTGACCTGAACTGGACAACAGAGGAAACTTCAAGGAGGTCCAAAAAATTCATATCATGTAGACTTTCTCTGACTATAATGTAATAAAATTAACAATGAATTTTAAAACTTAGCTTTAAAAGTTCCATATGATTGTAAACTAAAACACGTGTCTAAAAAGTTTACATAAAAAGGAAATCATAAGGAAAATTATTAAATATTCAGAACTAAACAAAAATGAAAGCACTTTGTGTCTTTCTAATGCTATAATTAGAAGGGAATTTATAGATATAGATATATTAATTTAAAAATGAAAAACCTTGTAGATCAGTTATACTCTGTTGCCAGGCTGGAGTGCAGTGCATGATCTTGGCTCACTGCAACCTCTGCCTCCTGGGTTCAAGCCATTCTCCTGCCTCAGCCTCCCAAGTAGCTGGGACTACAGGCTCACACCACCACGCCCAGCTAATTTTTGTATTTTTAGTAGAGACGGGGTTTCACCATATTGGCCAGGATGATCTCAATCTCTTGACATCGTGATCTGCCGGCCTCAGCCTCCCAAAGTGCTGGGATTACAGGCGTGAGCCGCTGCACCCAGCCAAAAGCTTTTCTTTTTTCTTTTTTCTTTTTTTTAAAGACGGGGTTTCACCATATTGGTCAGGTGGGTCTTGAACTTCTGACCTCAGGTGATCCGCCCACCTCAGCCTCCCAAAGTGCTGGGATTTTCTTTAATGAGCTAAGTGTTTAACTGAAAATTTAGAAACAAACAAACAAACAAACAAAAAAACAATAGAGTAAGACTAAAGAAACGAGATGGAAGGGAATGATCAGCAATAAAATCGAGAACGAAATATTATAGAGAAGTTTAATAAAACAAAAACTAATTCTCCAAAAGACTGGTCATGGGGAGGAAAGAGAGACCAAGGAAATTCAAAGTACTACAACATGGAATGAAAAAGAGATAGTATACAGACAAAAAGAGGATTTAAAAATTAAGAAAAAAATGCTATAAACTGTATGCCAGTACAGTTTAAGATCTAGATAATGATAAATTGCGAGAGGGGCATAAAATGCCAAAATTGGCATAGAAGAAATAGAAAACTTGAATGTTGCAATAAAATGGAAGAAATAGGTCGGCTGGGTGCAGCGTTTCACATTTGTAATCCCAGTACTTTGTGAGGCCAAGGTGGGCAGATTACTTGAGCCCAGGAGTTCAAGACCAGCCTGGACAATATAGTGAGACCCTGTCTCTACCAAAAAAAACAAAAATTAATTGGGTGTGGTGGCACATGCCTGTAGTTCCGGCTACTAGGGAGGCGAGGTGGGAGGATCCCTTGAACCTGGGAGGCAGAGATTGCAGTGAGCCAAGATTGTGCCACTACACTCCAGCCTGCGCGACAGAATGAGACGACCCTGCCTCAAAAACAAACAAACAAACAAACAAACAAACAAACAAACAAACAAACAAAAATAAAACAAAATAAAACAAGGGGCCAGATGTGGTGGCTCATGCCTGTGATCTCAGCACTTTGGGAGGCCAAGGCGGGTAGACCATTTGAACTCAGGAGTTCGAGACTAGCCTGGGCAGCATAGTGAGATCCCCATCTTGACAAAAATACAATAATTAGTTGGGCGTGATGGCATGAACCTGTAGTCCCAGCTATTTGGGGCACTGAGGAGGGAGGATCACTTGGACCCAGGAGATGGAGGTTGCTGTGAGCTGAGATCATGCTGCTGCACTCCAGCACAGGCGACAGAGCAAGACGCTGTCTCAAAGAAACAAAAAAAAAAAAAAAGAAAAAAGAAAAAAGAAAAGAAAGAAGGAAGGAAAATTGGCAATCAAGATGTCCTCCACTGTCCCTCAAATTCTCTGGTCCGACAATTCCATAGGTAAGTTTCACCAAATTTGCAAGGAATAAAACCCCATATCTTGTGCAAGTTTTTCCAGAAAATAAAAATAGAAAGTTACCCAAATCATTCTGTGGAACTGATATAAACTTGATTCTAAAGTCATATGAAACAGTAAAAGAAAATAAAATCATAGCCTCATTTTACTTAACAGCAAAGATAGAAAAATTCTAAATACAATATTAGTAAAGCAAATACAAAAGAGGACAAAAAGTAGGGCCTATCAAAGTAATTTCACATTAGAAAAATAATCAATATAAAAGAAAAACAGTTATCTCAGTGAATGCAGAAAAAGCATTTGGCAAAGGTAAACAGCTATTTATGTTTTTTTAAAAAAACTATCAGAAAGTTAGGAATAGGGCCAGATGCAGTGGCTCACGTCTGTAATTCCAGCACTCTGGAAGGCCGAGGTGGGCAAATCACTTGAGGCCAGGAGTTCAAGACCAGCCTGGCCAACATGATGAAACCCCATCTCTACTAAAAATATAAAAATTAGCCAGGCGTGGTGGCGGGTGCCTGTAATCCCAGCTACTAGGAGGCTGAGGTGAGAGGATCACTTGAACCTAGGAGGTGGGGGAGGCTGCAATGAGCCAAGAGAGCGAGACTCGTCTCAAAAAAAAAAAAAAAAAAAGGAAGAATGAAAGTTAGAAATAGAATACCCTCCTTAACTTGACATCTACTAAAAACCTGCAGAAAGACATTGTGGTTAGCTGAGAAATTTCAGACTCATTTGCTTTAAAATGGGGAAAAAAGACAAGGATACCCATTATCAAAGCTACCTTTAATTGTAGTATTGGAGGTCTTTGCCATCATTATAAGGAAAGAAAAATAAATTAGAGGTGTAAGGATTATTAGGGAAGCAAAAAATTTATGAATAATAAAATTCCCCAAGGTTGTCATGTAAATGATCACTTAAAAAATTAATAGTGCTGTATTAGTGAGGGGTCTGTCAAGAAATAGAATTAGTAGGATGCATTCATTCATTCATTCATTATAAGAAATAATAAAGGATTTATTAGAAGGAATTGGCTTAAGCTTATGGAGGCTGGCAAATCTAAATCTGCCCAAGTCTGAGTTGATGTCCCAGTTTAGGTCTGAAGCCAAGAAGCTACTGTAGAATCAGGAAAAGCCAATGACTCATTCAGGCAGGAGAATTCTCCTACTTGGGGGATGGTCAGCCTTTTGTTCTGTTCAGGGCTTCAACTGATTGGATGAGGCCCACCCACATTATGGAGGGCATTCTGCTTGACTCAGTCTGTAATTCAAATGTTGAGCTCATCCAAAAACAGCTTCACAGAAACACCCAGAATAATGTGTGACCAAATACCTGGGCATGGCTCAGTCAAGTTGACACTCAAGTCTAACCAATACTGTGTGTGTTCCTCCTCACTAAGGTAAAATATTAAAAACCTCCAGTGAATCACGTCTCTCTCGATCCATCCCTTTGTCATGTGCCTTTGCTCTCCTGCCCACCACTAGGCCCTCAGACATGTGAATGAAGCCTCTAAGACAGTCCAGTCACCACACTGATGTCATGTGGAGCACTTCCTGCGGAGCACTGCCTGAAACTCTGTCCCCCAGAATCATGAGTAACAACGTGGTTGTGTTTATTTGCTGAGTTTAGGGAGTGGTTTATTAGACAGCCATACATAAGTGATATAACTGATACTACTGATATAATAAGTAATGAGAAAATATGAATCGAGATATGTCACAGTAGCACCAGAAATTATCATGTATCCTGGAATTAACCTAACACAAATGCACAAAATATTTATAAACATTTAAACTCTTTTAAAGGATGTTTAAAATATAAAAATAAGAGCCGGGCGCGGTGGCTCACACCTGTAATTCTAGCACTTTGGGAGGCTGAGGTGGGTGGATCACCTGAGGTCAGGAGTTCAAGACCAGCCTGGCCATCATGGCGAAACCCCATCTTAAAAAAAAAAAAAATATATATATATATGTATATATATGTGTGTGTGTATATATATGTATATATATGTGTGTGTGTGTATATATATATACATATATATACATATATACACATATATACATATATACACATATATACATATATACACATATATACATATATATACACATATATATATACACATATATACACATATATATACACATATATATACACATATATATATACACATATATACACATATATATATACACATATATACACATATATATATATACACATATATATATATACACATATATATATAAAAAACTCTTTTAAAGGATGTTTTAAAAGAGTCAGATAATCAAAGACGTGCCTTTTGTCTTTTTTTTTTTTTTGAGACAGGGTCTCATTCTGTCACCCAAGCTGGAGTGCAGTGTGGTGTAATCTCAGCTCACTGCAACCTCCACCTCTCAGGCTCAAGTGATCCTCCCACCTCAGCCTTCCAAAACAAAGACCACAGGTTCAAACTATTGCATTTGGCTAATTTTTGTATTTTTAGCAGAGATGGGATTTCACCATATGGCCCAGGCTGGTTTGAGCTCTCAGGCTCAAGATCTCCCCACCTCGGCCTCCCAAAGTGCTGGGATTACAAGCATGAGCTACTGTGCCTGGCCCCTACACCAGATCTTAATGGTGGAATTTACGCTAGTTTTATTTTTCTCACAAAAAAGTGCTGACTTATACATTTATCATGGAGAAATACTCAATTCTATATCTCAAAGACCTAATAAAACAATCTAAGATGGACAAGACTATTTTCACAAATGCCTTAAAGAGACACTTTAGACCGGGCATAATGGTTCCTGCCTGTAATCCCATCACTTTGGGAGGCTGAGGTGGGTGGATCGCTTGAGCCCAGGAGTTTGAGACCAGCCTGGGCAACATAGTGAAACCCATCTCTACAAAAAACACAAAAAATTAGCCAGGTGTGGTGGTGCCTGTGGTCCCAGCTACTTGGGAAGCTCAAGTGGGAGGACTGCTTGAGTCTGGGAGGTTGAGGCTGCAGTGAGCCAATATCACTCCACTGCGCTGCAGCCTGGGCAACAGAGTAAAACTCAGTCTCAAATTAAAAAAAAAAAAAATCTGCTGTAGGCCTGGTGTGGTGGCTTCACACCTATAATTCCTGTGCTTTGGGAGGCTGAGGCAGGAGGATCACTTGAGGTCAGGAGTTCAAGATCAGCTTGAGCAACATAGCAAGATTCTGTCTCTACAAATAATTAAAAGAAAAAAAAAATTAGCTAGGTATGGTGGCATGTGCCTGTAATTCCAACTACTCAGGAGGCTGAGGTGGGAGGATCACTTTGAGGCTGTAGTAAGCTATTATTGCATCACTGCACTCCAGCTTGGGCAACAGAATGAGACCCAGTCTCTTTATTTATTTATTTTTTTTGAGATGGAGTTTTGCTCTTGTTGCCCAGGCTGGAGTGCAATGGCGTGATCTTGGCTCACCGAAACCTCTGTCTCCTCGTCAAGCAATTCTCCTGCCTCAGTCTCCCGAGTAGCTGGAATTACAGGCATGCGCCACCACGCCTGGCTAATTTTGTATTTTTAGTAGAAACAGGGTTTCTCCATGTTGGTCAGCCTGGTCTCAAACTCCTGACCTCAAGTGATCTACCCACCTTGGCCTCTCAAAGTGTTGGGATTACAGGCGTGAGCCACAGTCCCCAGGCGAGAGACCCAGTCTCTTAAAAAAAAAAAAAAAAAAAATCTGGTGTATATTTAATTCCATGCAAGAAATCAAACATTATCCCTACCCTTGGCCCATAACACCAGGTACTATGCTAAGGATTTTCACACACACAATCTCATGTATTCTCAAACAACCTTCTAGAAAGGTATCATTTATGATTCCTGTTTTATTGATGAGGACACTGAAGCTTAGAGAGGTTAAGTCATTTGCCTAAGCTCACACAGCTAGTAAGCAGCCACTAACTGCATGGCTACAGAGCTTATGTTCTTTCAAATACAATACTCTACTCCTTTAGTTAACACTATGCACTTGGAGATTCTAAAATGCGGAATAATTTGACTACATAGTTCAGTGGTCATTCACTTCTAGATACAGCCTGGATATAATAGGAAGACCTGAAACTCCCGGCTGAAGAAGCATCAGAGACCTCTGGGAACCTCCCCTGGGTTCCATGTGTCTCTGCAGGGACACTGGCAGAGTTGGTTCTTGAAAGGAACAATCCTTTTAACCCTGGCAGTCTTATTTCCTATGGTCAGTTGAAGTTTTCTCTAGGAAGACAAACTCATTTTAACAAACTACAATCAGGGAGAGAAATTTGCAGCTAAAAAAGAGCTTTTGTGAAAATGAATTCTCTGACTCTCTTCTTTGTTACTCCACGTACATCATCAAACGGTCACTGAAGATAATTACAGAATTATGGGATTAGGGGATGTGGGATACGGGATATAAAGGTAACTATGACCTTGCTCAAATAATTCTAATTCTTGGCTACCACTTTGTCTATGTCAGCTATTCCTATTTCTAAAAATGATGGTTCTCTACAGATAATCCAAAGAGTATTTATTCATTCCAATGAAGTTAATCAATACTTGCCTATGTGGTTTATTGGGCAATAAATCATTTCTAGGTGCTGGTCCTGAATATGCCTAAGTAAATGTGTGCTCTTGTGTAGGTTACATAAGCCCATTGAATCTTACTTTCTTCATCTCTGAAATGAGAGATTTAGATGAGGCATTCTGTAAACTTCAAGATTCTTACTTTGCTGATTACTTTCAAGGACTTAGGAGCTATGCAATCCCAGATGTATCCAGCAGAGGTCAGGAGATGTCAGTAAAAGCTCTGAGGTCTACTTTAATCCCAGTTAGCTGTGTACAGTTTCATGGTAGTCCCTATTCTCAGGGTTACTGATTTTTTAAGGTTGGGCAGGTGTTTTTCTTGAAAAATTAATGTAGAGATGCGTTGTGTGCTTTCGGCCTCTTTGTCAAATGTAAACCATTTCTCCATTAGCCAGTGCCTAGTGAGCAAAGGTAAATTGCCCAGCGGAAGGTGATGCGTGGGAACACTGTGACCTTTGGTAAATGTAAGCAAGTATGGACATTACAGCAATTCCATCCCATCAAACTCTCTCTTCATGACAAAGGGTCTCTAAACTCTAGCTAGTGATCTAATATTTTGAAAAATATTCATGATCACACCACTGAAATCCAGCCTGCGTGACAGAGTAAGACTCTTGTCTCAAAAAAAAAAAACAGAAAAAAAAAAAAACATTTATTCAGCAAAATTCTTGTCACAATATAGGCTTCAATCAATATTTCTCTTTCTCTCTCTCTTCTGGGTTTCATCAGAAAAATTATCTGGGAAACATACCATTGCAGAGATAGAGACTCCTAATAAATATGTAAATATTATAAGCATTGTTTTTTTTTTAGGTAGAAACAGGAGGACTGATTTAAATGTGATTGAATCCAAAGAACTGGGAATCAGAGGAAGACCCTGCAGCCAGGTCAATCCCTTTCCAAAGAGCTGTTTAAATAAAATGTAGTAGAGCCAGTCTGGTGGTTAAAGTTGTCTCTGGGTAAGACCTCCATTTAAACCTTGCTCAAGTTATTTGGCAAACTTTCTTAACCTCCCTGGAGATAAACTCCCCCATTTCCTTAACTGTATAGTGAAGACAGTGATAAGACCTCATAAGATTTGTGTGGGGATTAAATGAGCTAATGGCAGGAAAACACCTGCCACACATTAAATGAACAATAAGCGAGAGCGATTGCTGTCATACATCAATTAGAGAGGAGTGTTTTTAGAAAAAGCAAATGGGGAACAAAATCACTGTCTTTTTCTAAATCTCTTTCATAACTATCTCAGACTGGGTTTGATGCTGCTGCTGTGTGTTTCAGTCACTGCAGCTGACAGACCCTGACCCAGCCACTTTGCCTGTTGACAGCCATGCAGCCCTGACTGGCACCATCATCCCCAGCCCACAGAAGCAGTAGAGGCAGCTAGATGCCCATTCCTGCCAGCCTGTCCTTATCTGACTGCCAGCCCATCAGCCACAGTCGGAGGCTGCCTTCCCCACGGAGCAGGAGCCTTTCCTCTCTCTCAGCCCCACTTGGAACCTAGGCTTGTGCTAGATTGCCTGCTTCCCGCTTGGAGGTCAACTTCCACCCAGGGCTTCACCTTTGGCCTCCAGGACTTTTCTTTTTTTCCTTTAACTCAGCACTCAGGCCAGGTGAGGGTGGCTCTCACATGTAATCCCAGCACTTTGGGAGGCTGAGGCTGGTGGATTGCTTGAGCCCAGGAGTTCAAGACCAGCCTGGGCAACACGGCAAAACCCCATCTCTACAAAAAATTTAAAAATTATTAAATGAAAGTTGCCAGGATGAAAAAAGAAAAAAAAAAATTAGCTGGGCACACCTCTAGTCCCAGCTACTTGGGAGGCTGGGGTGGGAGGATTGCTGGAGCCCGGGAGGTCAAGGTTGTGGTGAGCTGAAAACACACCACTGCACTCCAGCCTGGGTAATAGAGCAAGACTCTGTCTAAGAAAAAAAAAATTAGGGCCAGGTGCGGTGGCTCACGCATGTAATCCCAGCACTTTGGGAGGCTGAGGTGGGTGGATAACGAGGTCAAGAGATCGAGACCATCCTGGCCAACATGGTGAAAACCCGTCTCTACTAAAAATACAAAAACTTAGCTGGGCACGGTGGCACGTGCCTGTAATCGCAGCTACTCAGGAGGCTGAGGCAGGAGAATTGCCTGAACCCAGGAGGCGGAGGTTGAGTGAGCTGAGATCGCGCCATTGCACTCCAGCCTGGGTAACAAGAGCGAAACTCCGTCTTAAAAAAAAAAAGAAAAAGAAAAAGAAAATTAGCACTCGATTTCCTCATTGTTGTGACTTCTTCCCCTGCTCTGGCAGGCTCCTCTGGGACAGGTCTGCACTGATCTCTCCCACCATCGCTGACCTGAGGTAGGATGGGCTGGGCTCTGAGAGAGCTCAACACTGGGCCAGGCAGGGCAGGGAGGCCTGTGTGCCCTGTAGGAGAGAGAGCTGGGCCGTGCTGCGCTCTGATGATGAGGGGCGTGAGCTGGGTGTCGGGAGGCATGGGCCGGGTGGGACGGCTCCCAAGAAGGTTGGAGAAGGGCTGGCCTCGGGGCAATGGAGCAGAACATTCCAGATCAGCTGTGGCATCCATCGCCCGGCCTGGGCCATCCGGCAGGGTGGGGGCCACAGCAGGATTGCTACAACCTGCTCACATCCCCGAGACCCTTCGGAAGACCTAGGCCAGTCGCCGAGGGACCTCCCAGAGACTCACGTTCAAAACCAAAGATGAAAAGGGAGATGCTGTCTCCTTACACTAGCCATAACGCCAAACTTTCTGAAAAAGGCTTAAACCTTTAAGACTTCTACTTATTCAAATGGAAAGAAAGTGGAAGGAAGTGTCCATTCAAAGAGAAACTTTCTGCTTCGTCTGAAGATGACTGCAGCCTAATTCTGGCTCTGACATTCTCTTACCCAGACGCAGCCAAGCTCCTGGCTCCTCCCAGCCTTGCTTTTGGTGCCTGTAAGGCAGCTCTGGAGTGATGGGGGCAAGCCCTGCCCGCGAGGAGTGGGGGAAGGCGTGAGTGTGATTTGTGGTTGCTGGTACTTGATGCCCACACACCCCACACACAACATGTGTTGCTCTTGGTGTAATTTAAGATATTTTTATAAAATCAAAAAAAAAAAGAAAGAAAGAAAGAAAGAAAAAGACTAGTGTCTCATCTTGTTCCAAATCCCCTTTGGGAAAGTTTGCTAATAGCTGCCATTTATTTAGAAAAAGTACATAAAACACCATGGCGCGGGAACACCATTCTTCCTATTTTACAGACAGGGATGCTGAGCCTTAGGGAGATGAAGCAATCTGCCTAACTGCCGGCCTAGGGAGCAGTGGGCCGCAGGCACGCACGAGAGGAGAGCTGGGCTCCCGGCACAGTGAGTTCCTACTCTGCCCACCCTCGGGGGCTCCCGGGACAGGCCTGCCTCGGGACCTTTGCAGGTGCTGTTCTCCGGCTGGGATTCCTCTCCCCTCCCTCCCGCCTCCTGCCCTTCCTTCAGGCCTCTGCCCCACGCCTGCTATTACTGAACCCTCCCTCCCACATGACCGGTCCACCTCTTCCCCCTTTCTCTTTCTTGTCTTCCTCCTTTCCTCGTTGATCATTCTCTGTCTTCCCCACTAGAACGAAGGCCTGTGGGATCTTTGTTTGTCCGTGGCTGTATCTTTAGCATCTAGGAGAAGGTGCCCCTCACTATTAATTCAACAAACCATCGAATGAATGAGTGGCCACCAGGATTAGCGGGTCTGGTGGGCACAGCAGCAGCAGTGGGATGCCGGGATTTGAGGGAAAGCCCCCTCCAAGCCCTCGGGACTATCTGTGGAGTTAACTGCGCCACGGGGCCCCACTCTGGCAGAGCACAGTTCAACAGCCAGGAATGACCCCAGCACTCTTCCCCACTCCATCCGTCAGCAGAAGACTGAGCAGCTTCTCCCCACCGCCCGGCTTCCAGCAATACCTCCCCTTGGGGCCTTTTCTGCTCTTTTTCCCTCGGGAGGTACTGTGGGAGTTGGGCGGTTGGGGGTGGGGGGCAAGCACGAGGGTCTCTAGGGAAGGGAGATCTGTAAACACTCCTGTTTTAGCCCTGAAATTGCACTGCGGTCTCTTCCCCCTGGCTGGTTTGTTCAGCCAGAAAAAACTTTATTTTGGGGTGAGCAGCTCGGCTGGCTTTTCAAGACTCAGTTCAGGCATCTCTGCGGCCCCTCTTCCGGGTTGATGCCCTCCTTGCTGTCCTCGGGGTATCTCAGCCCTCACCTTGCTCATCTCAGCAGCTTTGCCTCTGTGTGCTTCTCAGCCAACACTCACGGGCTGGGGTCATGCTTTTCTTCCTCTGGGCCCCAGGCCCAGAACGGCAGGGCCTCAAATCAATGTTTGCTGAGTAACTGAAGTGGGATGGGAAGGGTTCTCTGAGACGAAGGCCATCTGAGATGCAGCACTGCACATTATCAGGGAGCCTTACCCTTGTCAACATGCCCTCTCCAGCTCCAAGTGCCAGGGCCAGCCAGGAATCCGCAGGGACCACATCTTATGTAGGCCATATGACTGACTCCAGACACGATGTTTGCCCTGCAAAACCAGTGCTGCTGGACCAGGATTGGTGACCTGTAATCCCAACACTGTTGTAGGCTGAGGCAGGTGGATCACCTAAGGTCAGGAGTTCAAGACCAGCCTGGCCAACTAGTGAAACTCCGTCTCTGCTAAAAATGCAAAAAAAAAAAAAAAAAAAAAAAAAAAAAAAAAAAATTAGCAAGACCTGGTGGCACATGCCTATAATCCCAGCTACTAGGGAGGCTGAGGCAGGAGAATTGCTTGAAACCGGGAGGCAGAGGTTGCAGTGAGCCAAGATCCCACCACTGCAGTCCAGTCTGGGCAACAGAATGAGACTCCGTCTCAAAAAAACAACAACAACAAAAAAACAAACCCAGTGCTGCTGGTAGCAGGCTGCCCTGCAGTCAGTTCCTATCCAGCGCAGAGAACAAAGGCACCAGCATCACGGGCATCTCACTCCCGCTTCCCTTCCCTCAAGCTCCAACAGCTTCCTGCTTGCATCCTCAGGCTGACTGCAGAGTAGGGGCTGGGGAGTGGGGGGGTTCTCACTTATAGGGAGAAAGAAATCCTGGGTGGGGATGAGAAAAGGGAAGAGCAGGAGGGGAAGCCCTGAGGGACGGGTGAGCACCCCTGGACGCCCAGAAACCTCGTGCCCTTCCGTTCTGACTCATCTGTCCTCTAGTTCTTTCTAGCTTCTTGGCAAGGACAGAGGCCCCTGCTGAGAGGGCTTCAGGAATGGCCAAAGTCTGACATGGTGCAACCTCAGCCACGCCAAGAAAGAACTTGGATACGTCTGTCTCGCTGTTTTTCCAGTTTTTGTTTGCACCTCACAGGAAGAACTGGTCCGCCTTCATTCCCAGGCCTACCAAACTGACAGGTTCTGCAGTGTGAGTGGGGCCTCTGCTTACGGCTTTAGCCAGCAACTACACTAGAGAACTCTCTGTCTAGACTACAGCCATGTTTCCCAAAGTCATTAGATTAAAGGCATCACCTGGAAGTTCTGATTGGGTCAGTCTGGGGATTTCTGAAGTACCCCAGATGATTTATAAAATAGCTCAGTAAAAACCAACCTCAGCTAGGCACCATGGCTCACGCCTGTAAGCCCAGCACTTTGGGAGGCCAAGGTGGCTGGGTCACTTAAGGCCAGGAGTTCGAGACCAGCCTGACCAACGTGGTGAAACCCTGTGTCTACTTAAAATACAAAAATTAGCCGGGTGTGGTGGCGTGTGCCTGTAATCCCAGCTACTCAGGAGTCTGAGGCAGGAGAATCACTTGAACCTGGGAGGCAGAGGTTGCAGTCAGCCAAGACTGTGCCATTGTACTCCAGCTTGGGCAACGAAAGCAAAATTCCATCTCAATAAATAAATAAATAAAAACCAACCTCATAGGGAGTGATATAAAATGTGAAAAAACCAACCAACCAACCAACCAACCAACCTCATTAGAGCTTGGTCCCTTCTCACCTGTCAAGCCTAATTCCCTGCGCATGCGCTCTGAGCTTTCTCCCGCAGTCCGCTCTGCCTGGAAGGCCCTTTCCCGCCTTTACCTGTCTGGGGCGCTCTGAGTCTGAGTTTTCAGCCTGGGAAGGCCTTCTCCATCACACTCTTGAGGCCTTTTACAGAGTTAGGGGTGTCCTCTGCTCCCATAGCTCTGTGCCTGTTTCCCATCTGGAGTCTGCAGCAGGCTGGAATGAGAGGTGGCAGTAAGAAACCAGCCCTCCTTATGAGTAAACGCGTATTTGGTAACTGATGCAGCTAAAGAGCTGGTTAAGTCTTGCTTTTCCTGAAACAGTGCTGCTGACTTGTACAGTGATCAGTCTTGCTCGCCAGCCCAGATTATTTCAGTGGCTCCCCATTGTGCCTGGGATCCAGTCCAAGATTCAAGCTCCTAGGGTGCCGCAAGAGCCGTAAATGCCCTGTCGGCCCCTCCAGCCTCATGGCCACCCATCCCCCCTCCCTCCTTGCATTTCCTCACAAGGGCCACACTCTCCCACCTCCCACCTTCATTACTGAGTTCCCCCTGCTTAGAATACCTTCTCCTCATGTCCTACCCTGCCTCTTCTGACTCCTACTCATCTGCCAGAAGTCATCTCCTCTGGGAAGCCTTTCCAGGTTGATGAGAGGTGACTCAACTTCCCCTGGCAAGATACAGAAATCAGGATGCCCCTAAATAGCGGGTTGGATAAATATAGGATGCTACCTCCACAAAATGAAATAAAAATGGAGATGTGAATTGTCATATTTCTTTATTAGGCAGTTTAAAAAATATTATTATGTTCATGGCAACATATTCAAGAATGTAACGTAAGAGTAAATCTCCTCCTCCTGGTTTTGGTCTTCCCCGAGGCACTCACTGTTGTCAGTTTCTTGGGTGGGTCTTACAGAGACGTTCTACCACCATACAGGTACACATATATGTCAAGGTGGGAAAGGGGTAAAGATGGGGGGATATGAAATGTATTTAAGTCACAGCCCCTGCACCTGAGAAACTCACAACCTTCCTGGGAAGGTTAAGTCAGCCCCACCTCATGAGTTAGAGTATTAAGTGGCATGTGGGAACCTGAATGAGGTCACTCACTCAAGGCCACTCACAGCCACTCAGAGCCAGGATTCAAGCCCCAGCGAGCTTGAATGGGCTTGTTCTATAAACCACCCACCCACCATAAGTAAAGGGGACACCTTCCATAAGTAGAAGCAGGCAGAGTTTCTAACCCTCAGTTCCCGGTTATAGTTTGAATGTGCATTATTGTAATCCCTCTGTTGCAAAGTCCTTGTTCTTGGACTTTTAAAGCTGGGATGCAGCTGAGTCTGGGGCTGGAAACCAGGACTGGCAGGTACAATAAAAGTAATAGTCCATCAAGCTTTGTTGCTTGAACTATGGTTACTGCAAGTTATGACAGGAAAAAACAAAGAAAAACACTCCATGAAGCTGAAGTAGTGAAATGAGACTCCAGCTTCGAGAACTGAAACATATTAAAATTGGGGCATCTTTTGGTCTGGCACCACCCAGACCATTTGACACTTGAGAAAATCTCGAGAGGTGAAATGACTTGCCGGAGGTCACTGGGTTGGTTTTGGCGAAATGAAGACCAGTAGGCCTGGTTCCTCTGCTGAGTTAGTCACTGTCCACAGCAGCGCCTTCCCCACCACTAAGGGAGAAAGGCTGCAGGTGGTGCGAGTGCGCTATGTCCTTCCCGAGACGTGGCCTCTGCACGCTTGGCGTATTCTTTTACTTCACGGGAGAACCGATGGGAATGTCAGGCTTGGAAGACCAAGTCAGGGACTCAATGACTGCATCACGGTCGTTGTTCCTAGCTACAAACCACCAACACTGACTGCCTGAGTGGAGAAGAAAATGTATCAGAAGGTAAACAGGCAGCACACAGAACCACCACAAGACCCTAAAACTAGGTTTAAAGCTGCACGGTCAGGGACAACACCCCGATGGAACCTGAACCCTGTGTGCAGAGAGAAACCTCCACGTGTCCACAGCCGGCTCAGCGCCCTGCTGTGGCAGGAATTCAGATGTGCTGCACTGCCCACCATCCGCAGTGGCCATTCTCGGGAGTCCTGGCCTCCCTCGGACCCCCACAGGCCCCCCAGGTCTGGATCAGGCCCCTCTGGTGGGCCAGCCCTGGCCACATGCCCTGGTGGTAGTTGCAAAAGGGAGGCGGAGAAAAGGGAAACAGAGTGTTTCTCTGGTAGAAGGTGGGGACCTCCTCCCAATAAAACTGTAAAGTGGTGGGAGTCTCCCAAACATGAGAAAGGGGTTCAATTCCCCAGTGACCCAAAAAAGAAGATGAATGTCCTCCACTTTTTGGAAGTGGAGCACAAGGAAGGTGGATGGTTCCTAGAGCTGGGAGGGAGAGCAGACCCTCTGCGGAGCCAGGGCAGCTGGGTTTATTAAGTGTAATTTGACTTCTTGGTGCAGAAATGTAACACATGAGGCATAACTCCACTATCCCAACACCACAGGGCCAGGCTTGCCAGATGAAAGTCACATGCTTGGGGAATTGCAACACAGGAAGAGAAATTGAGCAATCCCAGTGAGAAATGAAGTCTAAGTATGTTAGAGAGGAAGGGAAAGCTAATCTCTTCCTACGCTGGTTAAGAAAGATTTTGAATGGAGAAGGGAGGAAAGGAGGCTGACTTGTATTAAGCATCTATTTTTGAGCACCAGGCCCTGAAATGTGGTTGGCATGAGCTACTTTAATATGGAGAAAGAAACAGTACAATCTTGATAATTTGGGGATTGGGGAAAAGACTCCTTTCCGTGTGTTTCTTCCATTAGTGTCACAGCCTCCCGGCTTCTCCCCCTTCCCCTCAAGCCCCTCCTGGAAGGAGGAGGTGGTTGTGAGCTGCAGAGGACAGCATAAGCCTAGCTCTGCCTGCCTCCTGCTTTCCCTCGGGTAGGGCCTCCCATCGGCAGCTGGCCAGCACAGCCAGGCAGCCAGCCCTGCAGTGAGGCCCGCATGTCTCAGTCCTGCCTATGGCCAGACAGGTGGGTCTAATTCTGGGTATGACATTAGGAAGTTGGTTGTTGCCTGGTTCATCTAAGCCACATCCTCAATCCTGGCCTTCATCAGCAATGAGGGTGACACTGCAATCCGTACCTATTTTACTCCTTTATGTCTCAATAGATTAGAACTCACACTGAGGAAAAGAGATGCTCCTTACTGATTCCCCTCCTCAAATCTCATCTGTAATTTCTGATGGCATTAGCACAGCATTTGCCAAATATAAAATGATTCAATTTTTAATGATCCTAGGAATCGGGACTCTTAATTGGGGTTTGGGGTTGGAGTTCAGAGCATGGGACATTCTTTTCTTTTCTTTTCTTTTTGAGACAGGGTTTTACTCTGTTACCCAAGCTGGAGTGCGGCAATGCCATCACAGCTCACTGCAGAATTGACCTCCTGGGCTAAAGTGATCCTCCCACCTCAGCCTCCTGAGTAGCTGGGACCACAGGTGTGCCACCATGCTCGCTCCCTCCACCATAAAGTTGAGGGAAAATTACTTTCTCTCCAAGACATTTTTGTAGCTGAGAGTGTTACATGACATAGTTGGCCAATGAAGTATAAGCTGAAGAATCCTGGCAGTATATGGAAAAATTTTGCTTCCTTAATTGCAGGTATGATTCTTTTTTTTTTTTTTTTTTTTGAGACAGAGTTTTGCTCTGTTGCCCAGGCTGGAGTGCAATGGCCCAATCTTGGCTCACTGCAACCTTCACCTCCTGGGGTTCAAGTGATTCTCCCACCTCAGCCCCCCCAGTAGCTGGGATTACAGTCATCTGCCATCATGCCCAGCTAATGTTTGTATTTTTGTAGAGATGGGGTTTCACCATACTGGCCATGCTGGTCTCGAACTCCTGATCTCAGGTGGTCTGCCCACTTCAGCATCCCCAAGTGCTGCAACCAAACCGTGTGTCACCATGCCCAGCCACAGCTGTGATTCTTAAAACTATGGTGGCCACTTTAGAAGTTAGAGGCAATACAGAGGCCCCAAAGCCAGCTTGATAAAGATGATGAAAGAGGAAGATAGACATTGTCTGGATTCTTGGTGGCATTGTTTGGATGACTCCAGTCTGCAGGAAAGGCACACAGAAAATTTTCAGTGAAATGAATGAGGTGGGGACCAATTTGTGGAACCTTGAGAAAACACATAGTACAGAAAATAGAAAAACAATTGTAAAAATTAATTACTATTTCAGCTAGGTAAGAGAAGATCCTAAATTCACAAATTGAGATTAAGATGTTCTAAAACAGGAACAATCAGAGAACAAGTCTCCTGAAAAATTAAACATATGATAGAAGAAATAAAACATTCCAAAGAATCACTGGGAGATCAAGAAAATCTTCCTGAAAGTAGAAAAATAAGAAAAAAAAAAAAAAACTCCAGGCGCCATGGCTTATGCCTGTGATCTGAGCACTTTGGGAGGCTGAGGCAGGAGGACCGTTTGAGCCCAGGATTTTAAGACCAGCTTAGGCAACAAAGTGAGACCTTGTCCCTACAAAAAAACAAAAAAATAAAAATTATCTGGGTGTGGTAGCATGTGCCTGTAGTCCCTGCTACTTGGGATACTGAGGCAAGAAGATCGCTTGAGCCCAGGAATGGTGTTTGTACCACTGCAACTCCAGCATTGGTAAAAGAGCAAGACCCTGTCAAAAAGAAGACGAAAAAGGAGGAGGAGGAGGAGGAGGAGAACAAGAAGAAGAAGAAATAATTAAAAAAAAAAAGAAAAAAAGGATGAAAAAGAAGAAAGAAAAGAGATTTAAGGGACCAATCCAGATAGAAACAATCCCCAACTTCCCAACTTAAGATGGTTCAAGTTTATGATGGAACAAAGCTATTGAGTATCCATAGAACCATTCTGTTTTCCACTTTCAGTACAGTATTCAATAAATTATGTGAGAATTCAACACTTTATTATAAAAAGAGCTTTGGCTGGGCATGGTGGCTCAAGCCTGTAATCCCAGCACTTTGGGAGGCTGAGGCGGGTGGATCACCTGAGGTCAGGAGGTCAAGACCAGCCTGGCCAACATGGAGAAATCCTGTGTCTACTAAAAATACAAAAATTAACTGGGTGTGATGCACACCTGTAGTCCCAGTTACTTGGGAGGCTGAGGCACGAGAATGGCTTGAACCTGGGAGGTGGAGTTTGCAGTGAGCTGAGATTGCGCCACTGCACTCCATCCTAGGCAACAGAGCAAGACTCTGTCTCAAAAAATAATAAATAAATAAAATAAAATGGGCTTTGTGATAGATGATTTTGTCCAACTACAGGTTAATGGAAGTGTTCTGAACACATTTTTTTTTTTGAGGCGAAGTCTTGCTCTGTCACCAGGCTAGAGTGCAGTGACACGATCTCAGCTCACTGCAACCTCCGCCTCCTGGGTTCAAGCCATTCTCCTGCCTCAGCCTCCTGAGTAGCTAGGACTACAGGCGCATGCCACCACGCACGGCTAAGTTTTTGTATTTTTAGTAGAGATGGGTTCCCACCATGTTGGTCAGGATGATCTCAATCTTTTGACCTCGTGATCCGCCTGCCTCAACCTCCCAAAGTGCTGGGATTACAGGTGTGAGCTACTGCGCCCAGCCCTTAATTTATTTATTTTAAAAATAGAGGCCAGGTGTGGTGGCTCACGCCTGTAATCCCAGCACATCGGGAGGCTGAGGCAGGCAGATCACCTGAGGTCAGGAGTTTGAGACCAGCCTGGTCAACATGGTGAAACCCTGTCTCTACTAAAAATAGAAAAATTAGCCTGGCATGGTGGCGGGCACCTGTAATCCCAGCTACTCTGGAGGCTGAGGTGGGAGAATCGCTTGAACCCAGGAGGCAGAGGTTATAGTAAGCCGATATCGCACTACTGCACTCCAGCCTGGGCGACAAGTGTGAAACTCCATCTCAAAACAAAAACAAAAACAAAACAAATAAAACTAGAGATAGGGCTCTCACTATGTTGCCCTGGCTGGAGCACAGTGGCTATTCACAGGTGTAATCATAGTGCACTATAAGCCTTGACCTCTTGGGCTCAAACAATCCTCTTGCCTCTGCTGCCCAAGTAGCTGAGACTACAGGCATGTGACATCACATCTACTTTTCTAAAGCCTTATTTCAAAAAATTATCACTTACATATTATCAGCTTATTTTTCATATAGATAATATTCTAAATATTCAAAAAGTTGCAAGTGAAAAGCCTCCTTCCCACCTAGCGCTCATGTTCCCTTAATGGATCCCCTTGCCCTCAGTTTCCAGTAACATTTTTCTTTAAGTCTCCAGTCTCTCCAGATGCCATCAGGCTTGTGCAAATAGCCTGGAACCTTAGACTTTCACAAACACTCTCCTCAAAGTCCTTCCAGCTTCCACTCACTGTCCAATTCCAAAGCCACTTCCACATTTTTAGGTATTTGTTACAGCAGAACCCCATCAAAATCTGTATGAAAAACAGGTGCAGCGGCTCATGTCTGTAATCCCAGCACTTTGGGAGGCCAAGGCAGGTGGCTCACTTGAGGTCAGGAGTTCAAGACTAGACTGGCCAACATGGTGAAACCCCGTCTCTACTAGAAATACAAAATTTAGCTGGGTATGGTGGCGTGTGGCTATAATCCCTGCTACTCAGCATGCTGAGATGAAAGAAGCACTTGAGCCCAGGAGGTGGAGGTTGCAGTGAGCGAAGATCATGCCACTGCACTCCAGCCTGGGCAACAGAGAGAGACTTCATTTCAAAAACTAATAAACAGGCCAGGCACAGTGGCTCAAGCCTGTAATCCCAGTATTATGGGAGCCCAGGCGGGTGGATCATGAGGTCAAGAGATCGAGACCATCCTGGCCAACATGGTGAAAACTTGTCTCTACTAAAAGTACAAAAAAATTAGCTGGGCGTGGTGGTGTGCGCCTGTAGTCCCAGCTACTTGGGAGGCTAAGGCAGGAGAATTTCTTGAATCTGGGAGGCGGAGGTTGCAGTGAGCCGAGATCCCACCATTGCACTCTAGCCTGGCGCCTGGCGACAAAGTGAGACTCTGTCTTGAAAAACAAACAAACAAACAAACAAAAAACTAATAAACATAAAAATAAAAGGCTGAGCATAGTGGCTCATGCCTGTAATCCTAGCACTTTGGGAGGTCAAGGTGGGCAGATCACCTGAGGTCAGGTGTTCAAGACCAGCCTGGCCAACATGGCGAAACCTTATCTCTACTAAAAATACAAAAAGTAGCTGGGCGTGGTGGCAGGTGCCTGTAATCGCAGCTACTTAGGAGGCTGAGGCTGAAGAATCCCTTGAACCCAGGAGGCAGAGGTTGCAGTGAGCCGAGATCGTGCCGTTGCATTCCAGCCTGGGCGACAAGAGCAAAACTCTGTCTCTAAAAATAAAAAAATTAAAAAAAAAATGAAGATTTGCCAAGACAGGTTTTTATAGTATATTTTAAATATTTGTATTTAATAACACATTTTAACATACAATATAATGCTACTTAACTGCATTAGTCACAGCATAATTACAGAATTAATATATACATATATATGTATATATATGTATATTTTTTTTGCCCCATGAGTCCCCATGAATAAGTATATTCATAGAGGCTGGGCACAGTGGCTCACACCTATAATCCCAGCATTTTGGGAGGCCAAGGCAGGCGGATGACCTGAGGTCTAGAGTTTAAGACCAGGATGACCAACATGGAGAAACTCTGTCTCTGCTAAAAATACAAAATTGGCTGGGTGTGGTGGCATGCACCTGCAATCCCAGCTACTCGGGAGACTGAGGAAGGGGAATCATTTGAACCCAGAGACAGAGTCTCTCTCTGACACCCAGGCTAGAGGGCAGTGGTGTGATCTCGGCTGACTGCAACCTCTGCCTCCCAGGTTCAAGGGATTCTCCTGCCTCAGCCTCCTGAGTAGCTGGGATTACAGGTGCACACCACTATGCCGGGCTGATTTTTTTGTATTTTTAGTAAGGATGGGGTTTCACCATGTTGGGCAGGCTGGTCTCAAACTCCTGACCTTGGGTGATCCACTCACCTTGTCCTCCCAAAGTTCTGGGATTACAAGCATGAGCCACCGCGCCTGGCCAATGTTATTACTTTCTTGTGCGTCCTATCAGAGATATTTTATTTGGACACAAGCAATTACAAATACAAACACAGTTGGCCCTCTGTATCCACAGGCTCTGTATCTGCAGGTACTATGTTCATGGCTTCACCTAATTGCAGATCAAAATATATGGAAAAAAAGTAAAAATAACAGTACAACAGTAAAAATACAAATAAAAATACAGTCTAGCAGCTATTTAGATAGCATTATACTGTATTAGGTATCATAAGTAATCTAGAGATGATTTGAAGTATACAGCAGGATGTGCAAATACTATGCCATTTTATGTAAGGGACTTGAGCGTCTTCAGATAGTGCTGTCTGCAGGGGTCCTGGAACTAATGCCCTGTGAATATGGAGAGATGACTGTATATGTATCTTTTGCCTCCCTGTAGACAAATAGTAGCGTACTATACACACTGTTCTGCATCTTGCTTTTTTTCACTTAAAAACACATTTTGGTGACAATTCCATATCAATACTTAAAGCATGCCAAATTGTTTTTAGCATTAGCATACTATTCCACTGTGGGATTGGAGCATATTTAATTTAACCGGTTCCCTACTGTGGGATGTATATGCTGTTTTGAATCTTTTTTAAAAGGGTAGAATCCAGCTAAAGAACTTCTAACCATGACTCGAGGCTTTAATGCAGAGTAACTTTAGGCAATTTACTTAACCTCTCTGAACTGGAGTTCCATCACCTGTGAAACAGAAGTAGTGAGTCCCTCCCTTGCACCCCCAAGGTCACTGGGAGGATGAAATGAGATGGGTATGTAAAGCAACTGGAATAGAGTTTTGATTGATCGGTGTTTCTTCTCTTCCTTTCCACCACAGCAGCTCCTGGAGCCGGTCACTGCCCTAGGGAAGTGCTTTTCTATTTCCAGCCCCATACAGTGGTATCCAGCTTCACCTGGGGGGGGGGCAGGAATAGGAGGTTTCAGCCAGAGGCTAGGTCTCCAGCGTCTTGGCCAAGGGAGCCTCGTGGGGGGCTCTCCCTGGCTGCTTCTCACGCCCTTATGTTGTCACCCTCTGAAATAGCCACGCCAGGCTGGCTGTTTGCCTTCCCTGATGCTGACCGAGTTGGCAAGGACTGCAGAGCAATGTCAGGCCCAGGGTCCTGGGGATGTCACCAAAGAGCAAACACGAGTTTGCTGGCCGGGTGATTCTTGTCAACAGGAAGATCCGTGGATTAAAGACAAACAGGAGCGAGATCCCTGGCATGGAAACAGGAAGAGGCTGGCTGCTGGCTCTGTTTGGGAGTTTGTTTATTTATTCTATTTAACAGCTTTATTGATATGTAATTCTCATACCACACAATTCGCCTATTTGAACTGGACAATCTAGTGGGTTTTGCTATATTCACAGAGCTGTGTGACCATCATCACAAGGAATTCTAGAACATTTTCATCACCCGGAAAAGAAATGACATGCCCCTTAGGCAGTCACTCTCCCACGCCCGCCCTCTTCTTTTCAGTCCTAGGCAACCACTAATCTACGTTATGACTCTGTAGACTTCGGTTCTGGACATTTCATACAAATCGAATCATATAATACACGGTCTTTTTGGCCTGGCTTCTCTTACTTAAGCATTATGTTTCCAAGTTTTATCCTCGTTGTAACATCAGTACTTACTTCCTTTCATCACAATAACATTCCATTGTATATACCACATTTTTGGCTATTTCGAATAATGCTGCTATGAACATTTCTGTGGACATATGTTCCATTTCTCTTGGGTACATACCTAGGAGTGGAATTGCTGGTCATATTGTAACTCTGTGTTTAACCTTTGAAGGAACTGCCAGACTATTTTCCAAAGCGGCTGCACCATTTTGTATTCCCACCAGCAAGGCAGGAAGGTCCCAAGTTCTCTCATCCTCACCAACACTTGGTTTTTTTTTTCCCCCTACCAGTTAATCCTTTTATTTCATTTTAGAAAATTTTAATTTTAGATTGAGGGTACGTGCACAGGTTTGTCACAAGGGTATACTGTGTGATGCTGGGGCTAGCATTTCTGTTGGTCCCATCACCCAGATAGTGAACATAGTACCCAATAGGAAGTTTCTCAACCCTTGCCCCGCCTCCCTCTTGCTCCCTTCTTTATTTATTTATGTCTGATCAGCATTTGTTATCTGTTGATTTGACTGTAGCCATCCTAGTGGGTGCAAAGTGGTTTTGATTTGCGTTTCCCTGAAGACTAATGATATGTAGCATCTTCTAATGTGCTTATTGGAAATTTGTGTATCTTCTTTGGAGAAATGTCTATTCCTGTCCTTTGCCCATTTATAATTGGATATTTCTTTTTATTGTTGATGATAAGAGTTCTTTATATATTCTGGTGGGTGTCTTATTTTAATGTTTTTGAAATGACTGTTTTCTCAGTCATACTTATGTACACTAGAGCAGCAGTGTGTTTGAATCCAAAGAACACACAAAGGGCAAGGCAGGGTGGCTCCCGCCTGTAATCCCAGCACTTTGTGAAGCTGAGATGGGCGGATCACTTGAGGTCAGGAGTTTGAGACCACCCTGGCCAACATGGTGAGACCTCCATCTCTACTATAAATATAAACATTAGCCGGGTATGGTGCCACACGCCTGTAGTCCCAGCTACTCAGGAGGCTGAGGCAGGAGAATCGCTTGAACCCAGGAGGTGGAGGATGCAGTGAGCTGAAATCACACCACTGCAGTCCAGCCTGGGTGAGACAGTGAGATTCCGTCCCCTCCCCCCGAAAAAACAAAAATTACAAACTCATATAACATCATTACATTGAATCTGTAGATTGTTTTTGGTAATAAGGACAGTTTAATAACAGTAATTCTTCAGATTCATGAGCATGGGATACCTTTCCATTTATTTGTATCCTCTTTCTTTTATTAGTGATTTGTATTTTTCATTAGTTCTGTATCTTGATTGTAGCGGTGGTTGAACACATCTACATATGTGATACACATACAAAATGCTGATTTTGACATGATACTCTAATAATGTGAGATGTGACTATTGGGGGAAACTGGATGAAGATATTCAGTTCTCAAGATCCACATTGGGCCTGACCCAGCCCCTATACAGGCTCTCAGATGGTGCATAATTCTACTTTCTGTGAAAGAGACAGAAAGAGGGACCAGGTCCTGGGAAGAAGGGTGGGGATGGCCCTGAAAAGGGGATTGGTGAGAATAGGAGGGAGGGGACCCAGAAGGCACGCTCTGTTTATTCTACACCTTTGTTTGTCTCTGTATCTTGCCCACTGTCAACAGACTTATAATAAGTAACTAAATGAATGACGTCAAAAGCTGAGCCTTTGTATGAAACAGACACTCTTCTGCAGTCCGTAAGTGCCAAAACCCATCCCATTGCCCCTTGACCCTGGTCCTCTGGAAGCTGGAAGGAGGCCAATCATGCTTTTCGTAGAAGCTCCAGGCAAGCTGCCAGTGGTTTGGGTATTTCATCCCTGCGGCCCTTGCCTGGGCTGGACCTGCTGCCCCAGGTACATGTTACAGAGCAGGAGCGTGGTGTGTCAGCCCTGAAGCTTCCTGATGCAAGCCACTGAACGCTCAATTCAGAATGGCTTAAGCAATAATGAAAAGCGTCCTCTCACATAAGAAGAATTCTGGAAGGCCGGGCGTGGTGGCTCACGCCTGTAATTCCAGCACTTTGGGAGGCCGAGGCAGGTGGATCACCTGAGGTTCGGAGTTCGAGACCAGCCTGACCAATATGGTGAAACCCCGTCTCTAAAAAAATTAAAATAAAAAAAAAAAAAAAGAGAAGAAGAATTCTGGAGGTCATGCAGTTCCAGCATTGGTTCATTTCTCAGCAAACTTTGGTCACCAAGTATTCAAGTTCTTCCCAGCTCATCATCAGTGGATTGGCTCTTCAGCTTCTGGATATTTGCCAATCTGATTCATAAAAAAAAAAAAATGGTATGTAATAAACAAGACACACGCTTTTGACATTCTGGAGTAGTCACTAGTAGGCAGGGGTCTGAGAAAATACTCAGACTCTTCTTGCCCAGAAAGTGTATCCACCAAATCAACTCCTGGGATCTCCAAACAGACTGGACTAAAAATGAAAAATAGCAAACGACCTTGGTAGAGAATCCTCTCTGACTTAGTCAGATATAAGATTAAAAAGAAAAAAAAAAGTCCTTGTCTTTCTTCCTAAAACAAATTCTGATAAAGACCCCTAAGAATCCACAGTCAATTGAACACAGAAAGTTGAAGGCGAAGGAATTCCCCTACGTCCTGCCAGGAAGAGGAATGTTTACAATCTCTGCACATGGCCTAACACGGCTCCCCTAAGAACAGGCTTCCCTTGTTTCAATTTCCATTCAAAGAGGAGCATAAAGGCTTTTTTCTTTTTTTTGAGACAGAGTCTTGCTCTGTTGCCCTGGCTGGAGTGCAGTGGCATGAACTCAGCTTACTGCAAGCTCTGCTTCCCGGTTCAAGCAATTCTCATGCCTCAGCCTCCCAAGTAGCTGAGATCACAGGCATGCACCACCATGCCTGCCTAGTTTTTGCATTTTTTGTAGAGACAAGGTTTCTCCGTGTTGCCCAGACTGGTCTGGATCTCCCAACCCCAAGTGATCTGCCCACCTCCGCCTCCCAAAGTGCTGGCGTTAAAAAGTGAGCCACCATGCTTGGCCTGCATAAAGACTTTCCTAACCAGTGCCGCCCCAGTATAATTTTCTGTAATGCTGAATATGGTATGTTTTTGTTTTCTTGTTTTTTTTTTTGAGATGGAGTCTCACTCTGTCGCCCAGGCTGGAGTGCAATAGCGTACTCTCGGCTCACCACAACCTCCACCTCCGGGTTCAAGCAATTCTGCCTCAGCCTCCCAAGTAGCTGGGATTACAGGTGTACACCACCACGCCCGGCTAATTTTTGTATTTTTAAGTAGCGATGGGGTTTCACCATGTTGGTCAGGCTGGTCTCAAACCCCTGACCTTGTGATCCACCCACCTCAGCCTCCCAAATTGCTGGGATTACAGGCGTGAGCCACCATGTCTGGCTGCTGAATGTATTTTATATCTGAGCTGTCCAATAGAGTAGCCATGGCCATGCATGTGTGACTATGTAGCACTTGAAATGTGGCTAATGTGAATAAGGAACTGAATTTTTAATTTCATGAAATTTTACTTAATTTAAATTTAAATAGCTGCATGTGGCTAGTGGCTACCATATTGGACAGAGCAGTGCTACAGAGACTTGTTTGGGGTTTTCTTTGGCTAAGAGCGTTGCCCCAGGTCTTACTGGTTCAGGATGCCCATGACTGCAACCTCTGGACTCAACTGGAGTTGTTGCTGATAAACCACAGAATAGTATAGCTTCAGGTTTTTATAATTAAAAAATAAATAAAATGAAAAGAGAAGAGGATGCTTACCCCCAAAATCACAAGCACCACCCCATGTCCACTCCAGCCACAGGCTGAGTCTGCACAGTGAAATCAATTGTTGAACTAAGTACCTTGCTGAGAAAGGGCAGTTTGGTAGGAGAGGTGAGGAAAACGGAAGGTGTGAGCATTGTTGAATTCCTGGCTGTAAGTGCTTTACTTCACCACTTTGGCCCTAATATCACAACACAATTATTGAAGAGAATACTTGCCAGATACAATTGCAATTTTACTTTATTTAATGTCCACAATGTACAGAACATAGAAACAATTGTCCTTATCCTCCAGGACTATATACTCTGGTGAGATTAGTAAACAAACAGTAAAGAAGACCAGGCACGGTGGCTCGAGCCTGTAATCCCAGCACTTTGGGAGGCTGAGGCGGGTGGATCACCTGAGGTTAGGAGTTCGAGACCAGCCTGACCAACATGGTGAAACCCCGTCTCTACTAAAAATACAAAATTAGCTGGGCGTGGTGGCGAGCACCTGTTATCCCAGCTACTCAGGTGACTGAGGCACGAGAATCGCTTGAACCCGGGAGGCAGAGGTTGCAGTGAGTCGAGGTCGCACCAGTGCACTCCAGCCTGGGCAACAGAGCAGGACTCTGTGTCAAAAATAATAATAATAATAATAATAAAGGAGATTGAGTGCAGGTCAAAGATACCATGATGGAAAAAAAAAGACAGATAAACCAATGATGTGTGATTTTCTTCTATTATGGATGAAAAAAATACATACCTTTCCCCCTTGAATTGTTGAAGTGATATTTGCCCATTATGGAAAAACTGAGATAAACATACAAGCACAAAGAAGATACATATCAGCTATAATAGCATGAAAATATTTCCTTAACTAATTTTCTTTTTTTTGAAAAAATTACTTTTAGGTTGGACGTGGTGGAGGAAGTTCTCCAGCAAGGAGAAAAATTAAGCCAGAGAATGTTTTGAGGGAAAGGCATTGAAATAAATTAGTCATGTTCATTGCTATCTAAATATATGATGACAAAAAAAGAGAAAATATTATAAACCATAATCTAAATTCTAGCTAATACAAACAGCAGACACGAAAAGCCAGAGCTAGTGAAATATACCTAGGTACATGCCTCTTGGGGAGGGAACACATCGATATCGATAAGGTTAAGAAGCTGACTACAGGGAAGTACAGGTGTTAATGTAAGGGGTAAACCCCAGAAGAATAAAAATAGAATTTATATCTTATGCAAACAGTAGAAGAAAATTTGTTCTGTCCAATGAAAGGAATAAAAAAGAAATAAAAGTATGAATACGAAACACAAAATTAAAATTAAAGAAATAGTTCTAATAGACTGGTGATAAGAATTTATGTAAATGGGTTAAATTCACCAATTAAAAATTTATCAAATTGGATTTTAAACATAGGCTGGCCACAGTGGCTTGTGGCTGTAACCCCAACACTTTGGGAAGCCAAACTGGGAGAATCGTTTGAGCTCAGGGGTTCGAGACCAGCCTGGGCAACACAGCAAGACCCCCGTCTTTATTTGAAAAAAATAAAAGAGTATCAGGTCAGGTAGAACTTTAATTTCTCCCCCAAATTGTAAGCCGATTTCTCCTTGACTATTTGTTGAGAAATTTGTATTTCTATTCTCTAATTACTGAATTGAGTGGCCAACTCTGTCTAGTACTCATGATTTATATGTATTTGGGTTTGTCCTTAGATGGTGGACACCAGCTCCTGCTTCAGTGAAAGACTCGTCCCACTGCTGGGGTGTTGTGGGCAGAGTCCTCAGGGGGCAGCTCCTACAGGGATTGTCTCAGCTGCAGAGAGCCACTGCATCCGAGGAGTTACCCCTTCCCAGTGGCCTACATCCAGTGACTCATTCCTGTGGGCACAGGTCTCACTTGTGACAACTCCGGAGGCCACTGAGCACCCAGCTCCTGTGGGTTTGGCCAGGGCTCCTGTCGGGTTTACTGAATCATGGTTTGACTTCTCCCTGCCTCTGCCTGCCCTGCTTCCTTCCCCTCCCAGCCACTGGTGGTGGTCCCAAGGATGCTCCTGCATGTGAACACTCTGCATGCTAACCCTCGTCTTAGAGGCTGCCTCCTGTCTGGGAGCCCAGCCTGTGACACTTGACTTTGTATTCTGTGCCATGCAGCTGCCTGCCCTTTCCCCAGTGCACTATGACGTCAGCCTCGATTTGGAAGCTCAAGGTCTACAGTGCAAGTCCTGCTCTGGATGATGCAGGACTGAGGTTTTTTGTTTGTTTAATTTGGTTACTTTTCCAGATGTTTCATTAAGCGCCAAGAAAAAATTTATTTGTCACTTTGATTGGAATTACATTAAATTTCTAAGTTGATTTAAGGAGAACAAGTTTGAGACACAATCATGTCAAATAATGCAGCCATCTAATTCTCACCATAAGAGTTTCTGTTTGTTTTCAAAATCAGTAATGGAGGCCGGGTGCGGTGGCTCATGCCTATAATCCCAGCACTTTGGGAGGCCGAGGCGGTTGGGTCACGAGGTCAAGAGATTGAGACCATCCTGGTCAACAAGGTGAAACCCCGTCTCTACTAAAAAAAATACAAAAATTAGCTGGGCATGGTGGTGCACACCTGTAGTCCCAACTACTCAGGAGGCTGAGGCAGGAGAATTGTTTGAACCCAGGAGGCGGAGGTTGCGGTGAGCCGAGATCGTGCCATTGCACTCCAGTCTGGGTAACAACAGCGAAACTCCGTCTCAAAAAAAAAAAAAAAAAAAAAAAAATCAGCAATGGGCCAGGTGCAGTGGCTCATGCTGGTAATCCCAACACTTTGGGAGACTGAGGCAGGTGGGTGGATCACTTGAGGTCAGGAGTTCAAGACCAGCCTGGCCAACATGGTGAAACCCCATTTCTCCTAAAAACAGAAAAATTAGCCAGGTATGGTGGCTCACACCTGTGATCCCAGCCACTCGAGAGGCTGAAGCATGAGAATCACTTTAGCCCAAGAGGCAGAGGTTGCAGTGAGCCAAGATCATGCCGCTCTAGTCCAGCTTGGGCAACAGAGCAAGACTCTGCCTTAAAAACAAACAAACAAAAAAAACTAGCAATGCTGTCAGGGTAAGTTTAAATATTGGCATCTTTCTATTGCTTTTGCCTGGAATGCCCTTTAAATCGACACATACAGGCTTTGTTTTTCAATTCGGAAGTTTCTTTGATTACATCCTCCATTATTAGGTCTGCTTCAATGTTCCTGTTTTAGCCTCAGCAACATCTTGAGTTCTTAATTTTTATCTTCCTTCTCTGTCTTCTCTATTTATTGTCTTTTCTCTTGTTATGTAGAACTTCATTATTTTCCTCTGCATTTTAGGAGGACTTTCAGGCCTCCAAATTGTGGATTCAGTTTTCAATCTGTTGAATCTAGAGGCGTTACTGCCTCTCATGGATTTTCAAATTCCATTGTATTGTTTTAGTCTATTGACATTATTTTCTTATCCAGTTCCCCTTTTCAAACACTTTTATTGGCCTCTGCTTTTCATCTCAGTCTACTGTTTGAGAATATTGATTTTGAGCTACTGTTTCACAGAGTCCATGTTTTCATTTTGTTACGATGACAATGAAGTTTATCATCTAAAATTTATAGGTTGGTGCAAAAGCAATTGCAGTTTTTGCCATTAAAAGTAATGGCAGGGTATTAAAGTAACAGTTCGGCTGCGTGCGGTGTCTCACGCCTATAATCCCAGCACTTTGGGAGGCTGAGACGGGCGGATCACCTGAGGTCAGGAGTTCAAGACCAGCCTGACAAACATGGAGAAACCCCATCTCTATTATTTAAATAAATAAATAAATAAATAAAATAACACTCAGCTTCTACCGTAACTCTGATGTCAGCTGGCTTTGGACCACCCTGGGTCAACCTTCCATCCCATGGGAAGTCCAGTACCATACCCAAGATTTCTAGGGTTCCTTGTGCTCACCGTTTGCTCCATTTTCCTGTTCCTGCTCACTGGAGCTCATGTGTTTCTTTCCCCTCACACTTGTTCTCCTCTCTGCTCAGGGCCTACTTTCTTCCCCAAGGTTCTTGAACTTCTAGCCCTTTCTCTCCCCAGATCATACCTCCTCTGGTCTGGGCCAACTCCTCCCAATTCTGGTTCCTTTCACATCTCTGGATCTTTTTGTTCACCAGATCATATGCCTAGAAGGCTTCATCTTCAAAGCTAGTCTTGCTCCACAAGATACGTTTTTTTTTTTTTTTTTTTTTTTTTTTTGACAGAGTCTCACTCTGTTGCCCAGGCTGGAATGGATTGTGCAGTGGCACAATCTCGGCTCACTCCAACTTCCGCCTCCTGGGTTCAAGTGATTCTTCTGTCTCAGCCTCCAAAGTAGCTGGGACTACAGGTGTGCACCACCATGCCAGGCTAATTTTTCTACTTTTAGTGGAGACGGGGTTTCACCATGTTGACCATGATAGTCTTGATCTCCTGACCTCATGATCTGCCTGCCTCAGCCTCCCAAAGTGCTGGGATTACAGGTGTGAGCCACCAGGCCCAGCAAGATATGTTCTTTAACAAAGACATTTCACCCCCCATGAGAAATGGAGTATTCAGGTCATAAACAACATTTTTTCTCCTTGGTATACTACCATTCACCTTATTCAACAGCTTTGTTTTCCTCTTGAGTACTATGTTCTTTTCTCTTCATGATGCAGAATACTTTCATGGTTCCATATTGATTTTTTACTGCCATTTCACCTTTGAAAATGGAGAGATTTATCTAAACTTTCTAGATGACCCTGAAACAGGGTAAAATGATTTTCTTGGAATTCCATCACCAGTTGCCACTGCAATGCTCAACTCTGATCTTAGTTTGAAGGCCTCTTTGATTCTTAGAATAAGTGAAGAAGGGCTCCAGGGAAATAAGCTGAAGGGCAGATTCTGTGATTCTAGGTGTTCGGGGATGCACTAGGCTCAGCTTTCTGACTGGCCCTGCGGTGACTGGTCTGGGAGCCTCAGGTTCCAGGTGGATGCCTGCCTACTGTAGTGTCCACGCTCTCTGGAAGGAGTCCCATCCCTACTCCCACAACCCGACTTTCTCCATGGAGTGGCCACTTTAACCCTGGGCCACGTACACAACTGTTTTTTTTTTGTTGTTTTTTTTTTTGGCTTCCACAGCTTTTATTTATTTATTTATTTATTGTTTTGAGAGACGGAGTCTCACTCTGCCCCTCACACTAGAGTGCAGTGGCACAATCCCAGCTCACTGCAGTCTCAACCTCCTGAGCTCGAGAGATCCTCCTACATCAGTCTCCCAAGGTAAAAAGGATTGCAAATGATGTGATTGACCCAAGGTCTATTTTTACTGTTAACTCCTGCTCTTTCTAATTAGGGGATATCACTAAGATCTGGGATCCCTATTAATTCTTCCAGGATGCTGCTTCCTGGGGAGAAAGGAGGTCAGGGTGTCGAGCTTTTTCTTCCACACAGACTTCTTGCTGTAGTCCAGTAGAAAGTCCTCAATATTTCTAAAATGTAGATGATATCCTTTTCTGGTTGTAGTACTGATATTTATTTTACTTATATTGTATTCCTTTCAATCAGAAGCTGGGGGTGTGGGGTGGGAATGGGATTAGATGTTAACATTCAAAGTCAGGCTGGGAGCAGTGACTCACACCTGTAATCCCAGCACTTTGGGAGGCCGAGGCGGGCGGATCACTTGATGTCAGTAGTTCGAGAGCAACCTGGCCAACATGGCAAAATCCCATCTCTATAAAAAGTACAAAATACTAGGTGAGCATAGTGGCATGCACCTGTAAGTCCCAGCTACTTGGAAAGTTGAGCTGGGAGAATTACTTGAGCCAAGAGGTCAAGGCTACAGTGAGCCATTGCACTCCAGCCTGGGCAACAGTGTGAGACCCTGTCTCAGAACAAAAACAAAATCACCTATCTTATTCGAAAGTACCAATAATTTCTTGCTTTTTTTTTTTTTTTTTAGTTTATAGAAAAGTTCTTTCGGTTTAAATCAGGCATATCATAATATTTCAAGTCTGGAACACGTCTAGAGAAAGGGTCTATTCAAATACACCATCACAACCTAATTGCTTGTGTAGACACAGAGTTGGGTAGCACTGCCTTTATTTTTGTTAGAATGATCTTTGGATATATTTACTCCTGTTCTGTTAGGGAAAAAATCAGCTTAGAGAAATCTGAACACTTCCCAAAAATAATATGCCGCTGAAAATTCCTTTTGCTATATAATTTTCTCAGGAAGCAGAGCAAGCCTTTCCATTTCCTTGCAGATCCCTCAACAGTCAAAAGAACAGGGAATGTTTATAAGGCTATCTGTGTACTTTTGTTCCCAGCAGCCCTCAGTTCCCCTAGAAACACCAGACTCTAATAAGCAAAATAATCTAAGGAGTGGAAGAAACAGCAGGTAGCTTTTAGATAGAATGCACTGCGGCCAGAACACTGACCTGGAGTCAGCTGGGCACCAAGTTGCTGTTTTGAATTTGTGAAAGTTCCATCTGTTTGGTGACCAAAATCCAGGGGAGGAAAAAACTCTGCTCCCAGTAAACTCAAATTAAATGGCATTGGTACAAATAAGATGAGCTTCCATTTGGTAAGAAAATCCATCTATCAGACAAGCCCATGGAAGAATGGCACATGTGGCTTTGGGCTAAGTCACAAAGGGGTTCCAGAAATTCTGCACTGCCACAGAAAGACAGTCAGGAATTCAAGACCAGCCTGGCCAACATGGTGAAACCCCATCTCTACTAAAAATACAACAATTAGCTGGGTGTGATGGTGGGTACCTGTAATCCCAGCTACTTGGGAGGTCGAGGCAGAAGAATTGCTTGAACCGTGGAGGTGGAGGTTGTGGTAAGCTGAGATCGTGTCACTGCAGTCCAGCCTGGGTGACAAGAGTGAAACTCTGTCTCAAAACAAAACAAAAATTATCTGGGCTTGGCAGCAGGTGCCTGTAATCCCAGCTACTTGGGAGGCTGAGGCAGGAGAATTGCTCGCACCCGGGAGATGGAAATTGCAGTGAGCTGAGATCACGTACTGCACTCTAGCCTGCGTGATGAAGGGAGACCCTGTCTCAAAAAATAATAATGGTAATAATAAAGAAGCTCTCTGACTAGTTCCCTTTATGGTCCTTTCGAACGCTCTTGCTTAACCTTTGTGTGCCTCTGCCTCTGTTCTTTGACTGGTCCCTCCCTGTTCTGACATTGTTATCTATAGCATGCATTTTCTTACTTCCTTTTGTGAGTTTCCTAAGCTAAAGTTGGAATTTGTGAACTTTGGAGATTTCTTCTCCATTTCTCTTGTTATTATTCTGTTTGGAGAAGTGAGGATATAGCATACGGGTTTGTATGTGTGTGTGTGTGTGTGTGTCTGTGTATCAGATAACAAAAGATCTAAGATACCTTTAGCAAAAAGGCTATCAAAAGAGAAGTGTGTTGCCCTTAAATTAGTGCCACAACTGGTCTAAATGGACCCAGTATCAAATCTGTGAGGTCTTTATGCTTTCTGCAACCTCTTGCATACACAAGAATACTTTGTTTTGCCATACTTTATGACATGACTTTATTAATAATTAAACACCATTTTTTTTTTCTGAGACAGAGTCTTGCTCTGTTGCCCAGGCTAGAGGGCAGTGGCACTATCTCGGCTCACTGCAACCTCCACCTTCTGGGTTCAAGCGAGTCTCCTGCCTCAGCCTCCCAAGTAGCTGGGATTATAGTTGCCCACCACTGCGCCTGGTGATTTTTTTTTTGTATTTTTAGTAGAGATGGGGTTTCACCTTGTTGGCCAGGCTGGTCTTGAACTGCTGACCTTGTGATCCACCTCGGCCTCCCAAAGTGCTAGGATTACAGGCGTGAGCCACTGTGCCTGACCAACACCATTGTTTTTAATAATACCAACATATTACTAAATAAATGTATTTAAAAACTTCAAATCTAGGCTGGGAGTGGTGGCTCATGCCTGTAATCCCAGCACTTTGGGAGACCAAGGTGGGTGGATCACTTGAGGTCAGGAGTTTGAGACCAGCCTGGCTACCATGACAAAACTCAGTCTCTACTAAAAATAATAATAATAATAATAATAATAAATTAGCCAGGTGTGGTATCACACACCTGTAATCCCAGCTACTCTGGAGGCTGAGGCATGAGAATCCCTTGAACCCGGGAGGCAGAGGTTGCAGTGAACTGAGGTAGCGTCACTGCACTCCAGCCTGGATGACAGAGGGAGACTCTGTCTCAAATAAATAAATAATAATTGTAAATCTGACACTAAAACACAGAAACACAAAGATGAAATAAATTCTGTTCATACAAAAAATTGTATGTGGTCTTATAATCATCATCATGATTTCTTTGGCAAAGTCACCAAATAAATTTTGCAATTTCCAGTTGCTTGAGCTACTCTACTATTCAGAGTACTCTGTTAAATATTGTTCCATATTGTTTCCCTTCCTTATCAGTATTTTCCAAACTTCCCTGATGATATGAGTCACCTGAAAAACATGACGTGCCTCTGTCACTCAGGATCTGAGTGGAAGAACAATCCGCAATTCTTAACGTCAACCAACATGTTCAAGCCCCAGTGTTCTCAGCTTTTGCTCTTTGTTTGCAATATGAAAGGTAACAGACAATGCCTTGAAGTTGGGCAACAGCAAGCTTTATTTAGTTAGTTAGTTTATTTTTTACCAGTTTTCTGCAAGGTATTTATTGGTTTGTTTTTGAATTTCTAAATTGACGCATTATAATTATACTTTTTTCTTCTTTTTTGAGACAGAGTCTTGCTCTATGGCCCAGGCTGGAGTGCAGTGGTATCTCCACTCACTGCAACCTCCCCTTGAGAGGTTTAAGTGATTCTCCTGCCTCAGCCTCCTGAGTAGCTGGGACTACAGGTGCCGGCCACCACATCTGGCTAATTTTTGTATTTTTTATAGAGATGGGGTTTCACCATGTTGGCCAGGCTGGTCTCGAACTCTTGCTCTCAAGTGATCCACCTGCCTCAACCTCCCAAAGTGCTGGAATTACGGCGTGAGCCACTATGCCCGGCCTTAACCATAGCATTACATGTATTTTTTAAAATATTGTCATTTTGAAGATATATTCATCAAAGAAGGAGAGTGGAACACATTTCATTTAAGAATTTGTTCACCTGACTTATGATTTTTAAATGTTTAGCCGTATGGTCTGTGGGCCTTAGTCCCAGAGACTGGAAATGATAGGGCTGGCCCTAACGGGAAATTCCTGCGGTAGCTGGTCCAGTCTTTTGCACTCACAGCCTTTCCCTTGGGGATGAGCTTTTCTGAAGTTCTAAGAAATATAATTTCCTCCACCTCCTTACAGATAGAGGACAATTCATTTTAAATCTGTTGGACATCAGTTTCTAGCTTTCACATAATTTGTATGTACACCTTGATGTTCTCCTATTGTGCCAGGACTAGGACTTTAAAAACAACGAACTACTTAAGGTCAAAAGCCTGGGCTGGACGTAGTGGCTCAGGCCTGTAATACCAGCACTTTGGGAGGCCAAGGTAGGCAGATTACTTGAGGTCAGGAGTTCGAGACCAGCCTAGCCAAAATGGTGAAACCGTGTCTACTAAAAATATAACAATTAGCCGGACACGGTGCCAGACACCTGTAATCCCAGCTACTTGGGAGGCTGGGGCATGAGAATCACTTGAACCCAGGAAGTGGAGGTTGCAGTGAGCCGAGATAGTGCCACTGTATTCCAGCCTGGGTGACAGAGCAAGATTCAGTCTCCAAAAAAGAACAAAAGAAGAACAAAAGCCTGTTAGAACTAAAGAATAGAGGCCAGACACGGTGGCTCATGCCTGTAATCGCAGTACTTTGGGAGGTCAAGGTGGGTGGATCATGAGGTCAGGAGTTTGAGACCACCCTGGCCAATATGGTGAAACACATGGTGAAACCCCGTCTCTACTAAAAATACAAAAATTAGTGCCTGGTGGCAGGCACTTGTAATCCCAGCTACTGTAGGGAGGCTGAGGCAGGAGAATCACTTAAAACCAGAAGGTGGAGGTTGCCGTGAGCTAAGATCACACCATTGCACTCCAGCCTGGGCGAAAGAGTGAAACTGCATCTCAAAAAAAAAAAAAAAAAAAGAATAAGGAAAAAGAAACAGAACTAAAGAATAGAAAAAAATAGAACCCTACAACCCCTAATCAACATCAGATACTCAGAGCAGAAGCATCAGTACTACTTGGAAGCTTGGCAGAAATGCAAAATCTCAGGTCCCACTCCAAGCCCACTGAATAAGAATATATATTTTAATGTCCCAACACTGTGGCTCATGCCTGTAATTCCAGCATTTTGGGAAGCCAAGGCAGGCAGATCACCTGAGGTCAGGAGTTCAAGACCAGCCTGACAAACATGGTGAAACCCTGTCTCTACTACAGATACAAAAATTAGCCAGGCATGGCAGCACGTGCTTGTAGTCCCAGCTACTTGGAAGGCTGAGGCAGGAGAATCACTTGAACCCGGGAGGCAGTGGTTGCAGGGAGCCAAGATCACGCCACTGCACTTTAGCTTGGCGACAAGAGCAAAACTTTGTCTCAAAAATATGCATATATATATATACATTTTCACAATATCCACCTTGCCCTATATATCCCTATACCCACTAAAGTGTGAGAAGCACTTTTGTAACCTTTGGACTGAGGCAATTAAAGAAATAAAGTTGAGGAAGAGTGGAGAATGGTGGCTTCAAATCAGCTCGACGTCAAGGGGGACACAACCATAGGAGCACTGGGCCCTGGGTTTTATTGCCAGCAGGGAGATTTGGGTGGCAACAGAGGAACGCAACAGTTATAATGGGGCCACTGGGTCCCAGACTGGGGAGGGAGGGTGTACTAAAGGCTATTTCAGGATATCTACCCATCCATTCCATCTTCTGGGAGACTCTGCCTCTTGATCCAGGTGCTCCTGAGTGATCATGTGTACTGTGTGACCTGAGCTCCCTGGCCATAAATACAATCAGGGACAGACATCAGGCAAAAGGCAACTAAGTCCTGGCCTGGTCAGTGACTGGTGGCCTTGCTTGAAAATATGAGCTGGGCCATCAGATTCCAATTTGGGGAATTTAGAATGGTTAAGGCGCGGTGGGTGGAGGTAGGAGTTCTAGCAAATTACAGAGTTAAGGTTGTGTGGCTCTAATGGGCTGTGCGGACACCTGCGGTATGAGAGAATAGAGACATCGAGAGAGCTGAGAAAGCCAGCCAGAAAGGAAAGTGAGAGAGGAATGGAGTACACACACACACACACACACACACACACACACACACACAGATACAATGTGGTTAGACTTTTGTGTCCCCACCCAGATCTCATCTTGAATTGCAATCCCCATAATCCCCATGAGTCAAGGAACAGACCAGGTGGAGGTAACTGAATCATGGGAGCGGTCTCTTCCATGCTGTTCTCGTGATAGTGAGTGAGTTCTCATAAGATCTGATGGTTTTTATAAGGGGCTCTTCCTGTTTCACTTGGCACTTCTCCTTCTTGCTGCCTTTTGAAGAAGTTGCCTTGCTTCCCCTTGCCTTCCTCCATGATTGTAAGCTTCCAGAGGCCTCCCCGGCCATGCTAAACTGTGAGTCAATTAAACCTCCTTCCTTTATAAATTACCCAGTCTCAGGCAGTTCTTTATGGCAGTATGAAAATGGGCTAATACACACATATACACACATACACACACATATGCACACAAAGATATATGTCACACATACATACAGATACACAGACATATATACATACACATACACACACATACATATATTCACACATATACAGAGACACACAGACACATACATAAATGTACACACATATACATATGCATATATACACATATGTGATGCACAGATATACACACATGCACACACATATATACCATATGCATATATACACATATACACATGCATACACATATGCACATATACACACATGTATATACGTGTATATACGTACACATACCTATACCCACACTTGCCCATATATATATAATACATACACATATATACACATGCATATACATACACACAAATATATGCACACATACACACACACATATATATACAAACACACATATATACACACACATATACACCCTGGAATGAAGTCAAGAAAGAAAGAGACAAGAGAGGGCAGCTAGATTCCCAAACAGCCTCAGTTTCTGCTCTTCCTCAAACCTGTGGTAAATTCTGGGGCATATAAGCCTTTGCTTCCAGCAACCAACAGACTCTTGACTAGAGGGGCAGGTAAATTAATGCTAGTACCTAATTCCAAATACTCTAAAACTATCCATTTATAGTCTTTCTATTAGTATTGGCCCAGAAAGTGGGGAGAGTGGGAAGAGTGAAGTTGGGTGGGAAGAGAGAATGCGTCTCGGAGGACTGACACCTGGTTGAGTGGGCGCTGGGTTCTGGTACTCACGTCTAGCCTAGCGGTTACTATAGTACATTTTATTTCTCATTACTTGGTTATCTCTGTGTTTTTTAAGATTGGAGAAAACACTCAAAAATTCAACAGAAAGCCCAGATTAGGGGTATTGCTGGATAAGTACTTATTTAGAGCTTAGATTATCCAAGTCAATTTTGCTAATAGGCTCTTAATATTTGAACGTGCTAGAGAAGATTAATTAGGGAGATTTAAAATAATACTGCTCTAGCAGTCTTGGCTTTAACTGGGTCTGGATTGTTCATGACATGTATGGGGGAGTGAAGGACAGCTGAGGGGTGCAAGAGGGGCTCTGGAAGAGTCAGTTCTGGACAATCCATTTACATAAGAGATGTTGCCAAGGGAACAGGAACATCTGCCTACACCAGAGGACGGGGGTCTTCAGAGGGCAGTGCTGGTCTGAGTGCTAGGGGAGAGCTGCTTCTAAAATGTGCTGAAGGAGGTGTTGCCCGTAAGAAGTCTGAAATGTCAGGCGCGAGACCCATTGCTTTCATGCTCAGGTGGATCAACATGCAACAAAAAATGGAGAAGGGGTTCCCCACGCCAGCAGCAGATCCTCAAGTGGACCTCAGGGCACGGAGGGCGGCAGCGTTGCTCAGGGACCTCGAACCTCCTGGGCTGTCCAGGTTTTGTTTTAAGCTGGCTTACTCTCCTCTGTGTCATGTGATCTTGCTTTGTTCTTAGTCTACACATTTAAATTCTTGTCCAAAATCTGTTTTTTATTATTTTTTTCAATCCTGACGTCATGCATATCCCAAATTTTTACTTGTTCACTAGTCTCCAACAGGATTTACAGCGATGGTCTCTTAGCAACCTGGTCTCCCTGCTGCCATTCTTGTCGTCCTTCTATTCTCAGCATGGTAGTGGAAAGAAACTTTGAACAATGGAAACTTCCTCTTAATATTCCAACGTCAGCCAGGCGCGGTGGCTCACGCCTGTAATCCCGGCACTTTGGGAGGCTGAGGCAGGTGGATCACCTGAGGCCAGGAGTTCGAGACCAGCCTGACTAACATGGAGAAACTCCATCTCTACTAAAAATACAAAAATTAGTTGGGCATGGTGGTTCACACCTGTAATCCCAGCAAATCCCTGCTGAGGCAGGGAATTGCTTGAACCTGGGAGGCGGAGGTTGCAGTGAGCCGAGATCATGCCATCGCACTCCAGCCTGGGCAAAAAGAGTGAAACTCTGTCTCAAAAAAAAAAGAAAAAAAAAATCCCAATGTCGGCTGCTCTGCCTGTGGAGTAGCCATTCTTTATTCCTTAATAAACTTGCATTCACTATTATATATATATAGTGAATATATATATATATTCACTATATATATATATATAGGGATATATATATATCCCAATGTCTTCCCGTCATCCTTAGCACAAGCCAAATCTCTTATCCCGGTCTATATTGCCTTGTGTGATCTAGCCCCTGCCTTCCTCTCTGACATTATCTGCTACCTGCTACTGCTCTCCTTGCTTATTTCGCTCCAGCCATAAGACTTTCTTTTTCTCAAACACCCTGAGCTCCTTCTGCCTCAGAGCCTCTGTGGAAGCTGGGCTGGCTGCCTGGGTTCCACCCTGTCTCACCTGAAATGCTACCTTCCATTGCTAAGCCTTTCCTGATATCTCCATCTAGAGGGCATGCTCTCTGCTCAAGCCACTTCCTATCACATCACTGTTTTATTTTTTTCATAGAATATGTCTCCATTTAGAATTTCCAGGAGTCTGTTTCTTGTTTGTTTGTTTATTCCCTGTCTCTCTCCAGTACAATGAAAGCTTCATGACTGCAAGGACCTCATCTGCCTCGATAGCTGCTGCATTGCCAACACCTAGAACAGTTTCAGGGACATAATAGGTGCTCAATAAAGATTCATTGACAACACAAACAAGTGAACTCCCTCGCATCCCTGATCTTCCACTTGCCACTCGGATTGATTCCATGCGTGCTTGAATTTGCTCCTCTGTTATGGAGACTCTACCCTGCATTTACATCTGCTTCTGACATTTCTGATAAACCTCTCAGATAAAGCCCTGTCCCTGGAATTTTCTCTAGCACTGGGAAAGGAAAGCTAATGCACAGTTTGACTGTGTGTTTAGACTTTTGGTGATTGGAATCACTGCTTCCTATTTCACAGCTACTCGACTCTGTGGAGAAATATTTCTATAAGGATTTTGCCCTCAGTCTTGCTCCTTCTGCATGCTAACTTTGTGCTCTGAGACAGCAGCCCTGCTTCCTGGCAGCACCTGAGCCTCACAACCAAGGAGGCCACCAACAAAGAGGTGCTGATTCTCCCTCCTGTCTGGAAACTCCTGGAGTACGCTGAGTGCGGTGGCACATGCCTGTAATCTCAGCACTTTGGGAGGCCGAGGTGGGCGGAGGAGTTCAAAACCAGCCTGGCCAACATGGCGAAACTCTGTCTCCACTAAAAACACAAAAATTAGCCAGTTGTGGTGGCATGCACCTTTAGTCCCAGCTACTCAGGAGGCTGAGGCAGGAGAATCACTTGAACTCGGGAGGCAGAGGTTGCAGTGAGCTGAGATCACACCACTGCACTCCAGCCTGGGCAACAGAGTGAGACTCTGTGTCCAATCAATCAATCAATTAATCAATGATATGATTTAGCTGTGTCCCGAAATCTCAACTAGAATTTATCTCCCAGAATTCCCACATGTTGTGGGAGGGACCCAGGGGGAGGAAATTGAATCATGGGGGCCGGTCTATTTCAAGCTATTCTTGGAATAGTGAATAAGTCTCACTAGATCTGATGGGTTCATCGGGGCCTTCCCCTTTTGCTTCTTTCTGATTTTCTCTTGCCACCACCCTGTAAGAAGCACCTTTCGCCTCTGCCATGATTCTGCGGCCTCCCCAGCCATGTGGAATTGTAAGTCCAATTAAACCTCTTTTTCTTCCGGGTCTTGAGTATGTCTTTATCAGCAGTGTGAAAATGGACTAATACAATAAATAAATAAATATTTTAAACTTCAAATATGCAGCTTTTAAAGCCAGATTGGAAAAGCTTCTTGAATTTTTTATCATTTTTTTTTAATGATGAGAAATGTTCCTAATTACATTTCAAAGCTATGATGTGGCAGTTACAGTTCCACTGCAGTTATTTTAAGAGCAAAGCTTGTGAAACAGTATCACTTCTGACAAATTCTTCACTTTCCTCAGTTATGATTCAGGCCCTCTTGAGTCCTCTCAAATTCTATCCGTTCTATTTGGGGCTGAAAGCTTATCCCAGTTGTCCACATCATCTTCGAGCCAGCAACCAAGTAGAAAGGACTGTGTTTACTGTAGTTCTCAAAATGTGGGAGAGCAGAATCACTTGTGGTGGTTGTAAAAACACAGACTGCTGAGCTGCACCCTAGACGTAGTAACTGGGGGGTCTCTGGGGGTGAGTCCAGAACATCAATTTGCTTGTTTTTGAGATGGAGTCTCACTCTGTCACTCAGGCTGGAGTGTGGTGGCAAGATCTCAGCTCACTGCAACCTCCGCCTCCCAGTTTCAAGCAATTTTCCTACCTCAGCCTCCCGAGTAGCTGGGATTACAGGCACGTGCCACCATGCCTAGCTAATTTTTGTATTTTTAGTAGAGACTGGGTTTTGCCATGTTGGCCAGGCTGGTCTCTTAACTCCTGACTTCAGTCGATCCACCTGCCTTGGCCTCGCAAAGTGCTGGGATTACAGGCGTGGGCCACTGCATCCGATCCAGAGCACTTTTCTTAATACTCAAAATTTTATAGGTATCCAGCTTCACCTACCCTCTACAGAGCAGCATGCATTGTTCTTACTTGTTAAACACAAATAGCAATTCTCAGATCCCACTGTGGTGATCAGAGACAAACTTAAGCCTACCTACGTAAAAATAAAGCAAAAGAAAAACAGAATTTGTTTCAATGCCAAGAAGTAAGAAAATACATGCAGACTAGAGTATTCATTTGAAAGTCTTTTGTTGGTATGTTTGTTTTGTTTTAAATGACATGCTTATTTAAAATGAAAGGGCTGTGCATTAAAAGCCTTGCTCTGCTATATTTTATTTTGAGATAGAGTCTCACTGTGTCACCCAGGCTGGACTGCAGTGGCACGATCTCGGTTCACTGCAGTTGCCACCTCCTGGGTACAAGCGATTCTTGTACCTCAGCCTCCCAAGTAGCTGGGATTACAGGCATGTGCCACCATACCTGGCTAATTTTTGTATTTTTAGTGAAGATGGGTTTTCGATATGTTGGCAAGGCTGGTCTTGAACTCCTGACCTCAGGTGATCCACCAGCCTCGGTCTCCCAAAGTGCTGGATTACAGGTGTGAGCCACCGTGCTCAGCCTATTTTATTATTTTATGGCACAGGGAATACAATTTCAGAAACCTTGGTTTATCCAGCAGTTTTCTTAATTTGGGCAAATGTCCCTGATGATGGACTTAGGTAGTTTCTTGAGAATAAGTACCACTATTTGATTTTCTCATACAAATAATTTTTTCCAAAGAGGTATACATCGTCCCAGCAATGTTAGATGACTCTTCCATTGCCCTCTTGCTAAGATGGGGAGGATGGGGACTTGAATCCTTAAAACAATAAAAAGACTTTTTTTTTTTTTTTTGAGACAGAGTCTCACTCTGTCACCCAGGCTGGAGTCCAGTGGTGCAATCTTGGCTCACTACAACCTCCACCTCCCAGGTTCAAGCGATTCTCCTGCCTTAGCCTCCCGAGTAGCTGGGATTACAGGCGCATGCCACCATGCCTGGCTAAATTTTTTTTGTATTTTTGGTAGAGGCAGGGTCTTATCATGTTGCTCAGTCTGTTCTTGAAGTCCTGGGCTCAAGTGACTCCCCACACCTTGGCCGTCCAAAGTGGTGGGATTATAGGCATGAGCCACCGTGCCTGGCCTAAAAACACTCTTTAATATTTAAAGATTCATAAATAATTAACACAATTTTGAGAAAGAAGAGCAAAGGGATAGACTGTCCCTACCAGACATTACAATGCTACAGCAAGAAAAATTGTGACATGTCATAGAAACAGGCAAAATAGAGACAGAATAAAATAGCATACAGAAAGAGACACAGTTATATGTGAGGGAAAGAGGTAGAGTTGGGAAACCTGACTCACTAAATGGATTTTTTTAAATGGCTCTCTAGGCATGGTTGCATGTGCTTGTAGTCCCACTCAGGAGGCTGAGGTAGGAGGATTGCTTGAGCCTGGGAGTTTGAGGCTGCAGTGAGCCGTGATGGCACCACTGCACTCCAGCATGGGTGACAGGGAGAAACCCTGTCTCAAAAAAAGTCTCTGGGCTTATAGAATGCTTCATCCATTCTGGAACTACAGAAGAGAAGATGAAGAAAGGAGGAGAAGGAGAGGGAAAGAATGCTTCATCCGTCATCATAGTATTCCACGTGCATTATTTCTGACCAAAGAGCTCATTTCACAGCAAACAGTGTGACCAAAGGCCCACGCTCATGGAATTCACTGTTCTTACCATGTTCCTCATTGTCCTGAAGCACCTGGCTCAATGGTCTTTGAAAGATTCAATTATAATTCCAGTTAGATGGCCACACCTGTGGGGCTGGGGCAGCGTTCTTCAGAAGGCAGCGTGTCCTCTCAATCAGCAGCCAACATATGGTATTGTTTCTCTCACAGCCAGGATTCCCGGGTCTGGAAGTCAGGGATGGGAATGAGAATAGTTTCTTCTCACTATTACTCCTAGTGATCCATTAGCAACACTTTTGCTTTCCAGCCCCATGAATGGTCTAGAGATTTTGGCTCCAAAGGGATAAATGCTTCCAACGGGCACAACGATGATTCCAATGAATGGGAAGTCGAGACTGCCACCCAGCCACTTTGGGCTCATGGCTCTGAATCAACAGGCAAAGAAGGAGTACTGTCTGTGGTAACTGATCCTGGCCATCGAGAGAAAATGGGGCTCTTCCAGGGACGTTGTCTACAGGCACTCAGAATGGTCCAGTGTTTGACATACCGTCATAGGCTTTCCTACTATACGGCCTCTAACAAAACTAGGCTGTCCCGAACCCCTGGTAATAGAATTATTTCTCTTTATACCAAAAAGTTTGGGAAAGCACCAGACTTCAAGGGGTTCCTGCTGTAAGACCTAAAGTTCTTATGAGGTTGTTCAAAACAGAGAAACGTGTCAGCGGGGCCTATGGTGGTTCCATGTATGCCAAATGTGTTCGTGACAGGATCAAGCGTTCTTTCCCTATCGAGGAGCAGTATTTGCTGAATTAAAGGAAATTTGTCTTCCTACTTTTAGATTCGCAACATTTCAGAACTGACTGAGAGACCTTCCTCCATAAAATTGACTTTATAAATCTTTTTCTTTTCTTCTTCTTCTGTTTTTTTTTTGTTAGAGCCAAGGTCTCGCTCTGTCACCCAGGCTGAAGTGCCGTGCATGCAGCCTTGAACTCCTGGGCTCAAGAGATCCTCCTGCCTCAGTAAGTCACCAAGCCTGGCTTATTCATTCATTCTTTATTTTTTTATATTTTATTATTATTTTTTTTTGTAGAGAAGGGGATCTTGCTCGATTGCCCAGGCTGATCGCAACCTCCTGGCCTAAAGTGATTGTCCCTCCTCAGCTTAACAAAGTGTTGGGATTGTAGGCATGAGCCATAATGCCTGGCCTATAAATCTTTATTCAGCTTCGCAAATTTCTAATTATTAGAGAATATAGTCAGGTCTAATTCATCATTTTACAAACAAAGTGGCTTCCTGACATTCCCCAACTAAATAAATAATAAATAGATAAATAAATAAACTCAGGTGCCAAATTGAGAAGGGGTATACCATGTTGGCTTTGGGAAGTACTGTGGCCACTTGGCGAAGCAGAACTACATTTCCCAGCATCCCCTCTCGGTATGTTTCTGGTTAGGCTGGGCCACAGGAGACATTCTTATGCAGATTTGGGGGCAGGAGCGAGGCAGCAGCCATTTTGTGACTAGTGTTGTTGCTATCTGCTGGTTTACTTCCTTGGCTTGGCCCAGCAGCTGGACCTAAAATGGCTCCATCTTCCCCCAAGTCCTTCTCCATCGTTTCCTACTTCTAGGCTAGGTATGTGCTGAAGGAGGCAGCTTCTTCTGCAGGATGGCCATACCATCAAGGTCAAAGGTAGAGAGAATTGACAGGGTTTTAGTTTGCCTTTGTGGGTTCCAGCTGGTGTTTGCTTTTCTCTACGACTTCCTGACTGCCTTCCCTGACGTCTTTAGGCTCCAGAATCAGGTGTGAAGATAACAGCTTTACAGGGATTGCTTAAGCAGTTCCCACAATTGTGTAAGATTATATGTGGTATATATGATATATAATATACATACCCTAGTGGGTTCTGCTGTGCTTCAGTCTCTTCTGTGCTAGAATCCTGACTGATTGTATTATAATGACTTTATCTTTGGGTAAATGCATTATCTTCTTAGAATTTGCACTTCCGAAAACTTTATGTTGACAATGGTGTGTGGTGGATTGGTTATGTAGATTTTTATACTTTGAGAACTAAGTAAATTAGGGGTGTCCAGTCTTCCCCGGGCCACATTGGAAGATGAATGGTCTTGGGCCACATATAAAATAGGCTAACTTTAACGATACCTGATGAGCCAAAGGAAAAAAATCTCAAAAAAAATCTGATAATGTTTTAAGAAAGTTTATGAATCCGTGTTGGGCCACATTCAAAGCCTAGGCCGCATGCATCCAATGGTTTGGACAAACTTGAACTAAACTGAAGTCCCTGTTGCTGTGTTGCCCAGGCTGGAGTGCAGGGGCCATTCACAAGCACAATTATTTTGAGCTACAACCTTAACCTCCCGGGCTCAAGCAGTCCTCCTGCCTCAGCCTCCCTAGTAGCTGGGCCTATGTGAATTTTGAAGAACAATAAACTTGATCAGATAGTCAGTTTACATGTGTAAGCTTTTCACAATTGCCTAACATAAAAATTGCTGTGCTGGACAAGTACTGTGGCTCATGCCTTGTAATCCTAGCACTCTGGAAGGCTGAGGCCAGTGGATCACTTGAGGCCAGGAGTTTGAGACCAGCCTGGCCAACATGGTGAAAATCTGGGTCTACTAAAAATACAAAAATTACCTGATGGTGGTGGTGCACACCTGTAATCCCAGCTACTTGGGAGGCTGAGGCAGGAGAATTCCTGGTGCCTAGGACGTACAGGTTGCAGTGAACCACTGCACTCCAGTCTGGGTGACAAAATAGAGATAATATGTACATATTTCTTAGAAATACAGAGATAGGGCCGGGCGTGGTGGCTCACGCCTCTAATCCAAGCACTTTGGAGGCCAAGGCGGGCAGATCACCTGAGGTCGGGCATTCAAGACCAGCCTGATCAACATGGTGAAACCCCGTCTATTAAAAACTATATATATACAGAGATAAATGTCCAAAACGATGAATTTTGTTTTCCTACTCTTACTATATACCCACAAAGTGATAAATTGAACAAGTTGAGTAGTTGCCTCTGAGTGGCAAGAAGTGATGAAGGGGCAGGAGTGGAACTGTTGCTTTTGGTCTAAGCCTTTTTAGCATTGTTTGACCCCTAGACTAGCTGCATGGAATATTTTGATAAAAATAAACATTAGTTACAAAAAAAGTTTTAATGAAAGCAAAAACCATGCCATCTATTTATAATAGGGTGGGCAAGAGGAAAGAAAATAGGAAAGGTTATCATTTGAGCTGGATAATAGACTTCAGTACTGGAGAGTTTCCAATACAAGTTGAAAGGAAGGTCAGGTTTGGGGAGGATTATGAAGCTGTGAGATTTCAAAGGATAAGAGAATGAGCTCTTCCTTCTTTAACAGTCATTTTCTACAGAAAGAAAATCTTGGCAACATATTCTCAGGCTTCCCCCTCCTCTCACCTCTCTACCTTCTCTTATCTATACTGTATTTATTGTGCTAAATGAATCTAAATCCCAGAAGTAATTGAAGCAAGATAATACTTTGAAGCAGCTCCTTTCAGAGCTGTGCTTCATAGACTTGAAGAGCCTTGAGTTCTGGGACTGGTATAGTAATGGTCACAAAAAATTATTTTCACTTAAAAAAAAAAAAACAAAATAGCCAGGCGCAGTGGCTCACGCCTGTAATCCCAGCACTTTGGGAGGCCGAGGCGGGTGGATCACGAGGTCAAGAGATCGAGACCATCCTGGTCAACATGGTGAAACCCCGTCTCTACTAAAAATACAAAAAATTAGCTGGGCATGATGGCGCGTGCCTGTAATCCCAGCTACTCAGGAGGCTGAGGCAGGAGAATTGCCTGAACCCAGGAGGCGGAGGTTGTGGTGAGCCGAGATAGCGCCATTGCACTCCAGCCTGGGTAACAAGAGTGAAACTCCGTCTCAAAAACAAAAAGAAAAAAAACAGAAAAACCCCAAAACTTCACTAGCTACTTGGGAGGCTGAGGTGGGAGGATCACCTGAGCTTGGGAGGTCAAGGCTGCAGTGTGCTGTGATTGAACCACTGCACTCCAGTCTGGGTGACACAGTGAGACCCTGTCTTGGAAAAAACAAACAAACAAAAAAGCAAACAAACAAAAAAAACAGGCCAGGCGTGACTCCTGCCTGTAATCCCAGCACTTTAGGAGGCTGAGGCAGGTGGATCACTTGAGGTTAGGAGTTGGAGAGCAGACTGGCCAACATGGTAAAACTCCATCTCTACTAAAAATACAAAAATTTCCCAGGTATGGTGGCACATACCTGTAGTCCCAGCTACTCAGGAGGCTGAGGCAGGGGGAGGTTGAGGCAGGGGAATTGCTCGAACCCCAGAGGCAGAGGTTGCTGTGAGCTGAGATTGTGCCACTGCACTCCCAGCCTGGGCAAAGCAAAAGAGTGAAACTCCGTATCAAATAAAATTGGAGTATCTTCAATGGCAGAATAATTACTGGTTTTAAAATTACATGATATGAGAGAAAGTCCCAGCTTAAATGCCATTTACTACCCACAGTCTTTAGGTTTCTTTCCATTCTCCTTCCTTTCTGCTTTTCTTCTTTCCAGGTAACATGCTGAAAGATTTAGAGTCTTGCTCTGTCACCTGGGCTGGAGTGCAGTGGTGTAATCTCACCTCACTGCAACTTCCACATCCTGGATTCAAGCCATCTTCCTGCCTCAGGCTCCCGAGTAACTGGGACTACAGGGGTGTACCACCATGCCTGGCTAATTTTTGTATTTTTAGCAGAGATGGAGTTTCACCATGTTGGCCAGGTTGGTCTCGAACCCCTGACCTCAGGTGATCTGCCCACCTCGGCCTCCTGAAGTGCTGGGATTACAGACATGAGCCACCATGCCTGACCTGTTTCTTGACAAAGAAACTTACTAGAATTTTTTTTTTTTTTTTTTTTTTGGTGTGTTATGTTGAGGGTGAAATGAACGGATGAATGGTAGATGAATTATCCAAAATCAGTAATTGCATTAGACAAGCCACTGAGAAATAAGAGGAATCTATCCCTTGCTGGTTCCTTGTGTGTTATGGGTCCACTAACTTTTGCCTTTATTTCAATAAAGAAAACAGAAAGAACTCTAAGGTATTCCCTAGATGCTCTATAAAATGTTTGCATTAAAATATATGACACCGGCTTTTCCAGTGGCAGTGCTGCATGGTGAGGATCTCTTATCTATGCCCACAGCCATGTGGGCCAAGAGCCTGCTGAAGTCCATACAGGTCTTTGGACGGAAGAGGAAGATGGCCACAGCCGTGGCAGGTGGCAAACGTGGCAGTGGCCTCATGAAAGTGAACAGGCGGCCCCTGGAGATGATGGAGCTGTGCACGCTGCAGTACAAGCTGCTGAAACCAGTCTGCTTCTGGGCAAGGAGTGATTTGCTGTCGTGGACATACATGTCCTAGTGAAGGGTGATGGTCAGGTGGCCCAGATTTATGCTATCTGTCAGTCTATCTCCAAAGCCCTGGTGGCCTATTACCAGAAATATGTGGAAGTGGCTTCCAAGAAGGTCAAAGATGTCCCCATCCAGTATGACTGGACTCTGCTGGTGGCTGACCCCCGTCGCTGCAAATCCAGAAAGTTTGGAGGCCCTGGTGCCCGTGCTTGTTACCAGGAATCCTACTATCATAAGTATCAGTAACAGCCCATCATTGTGTAATAAATACCTATGTAATAAACAATATTTGATTTATAAAAAAACTAAAGCTAAACTAAAAAAATGAGTCAGGAAGACAGAGTGCTGGGAATGTGGCCTTAGGAGAACTTGGGGGCAGCAGCATCCATGGAGGCTGAATGAGGTGGGGATTGTGAATGACCTGCTAAAATATGAAAAGAAGTTTTCATCTGAGAAGGCAGCAGCCTCAGTGTCCAGGAGCCTGCAGTTTGAAAACATGCCATGTCTGGTGTGAAGTACGTACAATGATGTTCTCCAAGGCATCAGCCTGCCAAAGGGAGTTGCTATTCAAAAGGGGGAGGATCACCTGAAGTCGGGAGTTGGAGACCAGCCTGACCAACATAGAGAAACCCCATTTCTCTATATATTTTAAAAAAGTAAAAAAACAAAACAAAAGCGGGTAAAAGACAAACCAACCCACCCAACAGGGCTCTATACCTGGCTGAGGGCACTGCCAGCTCCTGGAATGTGAAAAGGTCCTAAGATACATGCAAGAGCTGTTGTGGGCAGAGCAGCCAGGCCAAGGAGCTGCAGAAAAGAGAAAGCCTCTGTCCTTCCTCCTTTTCCTCCCCTGGTCTAACTCCCCACCATCCCCATCTTTGCCCTCCCCCCACATACACTTACACTTACCTCCTCGTCCTCAGGTCCCTCTGAATTCCTGGTTCTTTTTTTTTTTTTTTTTTTTTGAGACGGAGTCTTGCTCTGTTTCCCAGGCTGGAGTGCAGCGGCACGATCTCAGCTCACTGCAAACTCTGCCACCCCCACCACCCCGTTTCAAGCGATTCTCCTGCCTCAGTCTCCTGAGTAGCTGGGATTACAGGCACGTGCCACCATGCCCGGCTAATTTTTGTATTTTTAGTAGAGACGGGGTTTCATCATATTGGCCAGGCTGATCTCAAACTCCTGACCTCATGATCCACCCACCTCGGCCTCCCAAAGTGCTGGGATTACAGGCCTGAGCCACCATGCCCGGTAGGCCTTTTAAGTCTACTTTTAAGTCATCTCCCTCCAGGCAATTCCCCCTCAACATCCTCTCACCAGTTTGCAGAAGCCCTCTTGATGAGATTTAGGAGATAGACAAGTGACTGGTAAGTTATCTCTCTGGATTATCTCTATTTTACTTGTATTTTTATTTATTTATTTTTCTCTGGCCTCTTCCATGTAAGTAGATTATTTCTACATATGAAAAACATCCAGTTTTGACCAATTCTTTTTTTTTTCCAAAAGGTAATCAGTTATTTAATTAGGACATTTAGAACACCAATTTGTGAGGATAAATTCCATTTGTCAGGGCAAACACAGATCGCAGGTGGCCCTGGAGCTGAGGAAAGCTTTGATTTTTGGTAAAATTTGTGAGTCCACAGCTTTCTGATTAATCTTGTGCTGCTTTGTAATCTTGTATTTATCTTTTTCTGTGTTGAAGATCTCACCTTTCTGGCGTCTGGACTTCCGCAGCTGCTGCTTCTTGAAGTAAGTATTAGTAAGATGTTTCGGGATTTTTACATTGCTGATATCAACTTTGGTTGAGGTGGCAATGACAGATTTCTGGTGTGTTCTTCGTGGAGGAACTTGATTGAGGACCGGAGGTCCAGTCACAAGTAACAAGCCGCCAGCCAGCTCCTTCAGGAAAACCACCCTCTTGCCCCTGCGGTGCCCAGTGAGGATGATCAGAATGGTCCCGGGGGTAATGTTGGTTCACAGTTTGCTCACGTGCTGACTGAAGGGTTTTTTGCCATGGCTCAACAGCTTTCGAGGCACATCTTCAGTAGGATAATACTTAGGCATTTTGCGAAGTTTAACGACCCGGTACTGTGATTCTTGTCACCACCAACTGGTTTTGTAACAGTTGCAAGAAACTTCTCCTTCTTTTTCTTTTCAACCTTGGATTTAGCGGCTGAGTACTTCCTCTTGTACATGGCCTTTCTGGAATACGTGGCAGATCGGGAGTACCTGCCAATTCCTCTGACAAGGACAGGATTGTGGCTGCAACGGGGCTTCCCTTCTTGGGCTTTTTAGCCTCGAGGTTACCCTTTTTCACTTTGCCACCAGCATCAGCCTTCTTGGCTTCAGGTTTCTTCTCTTTAGTATCCGGCTTCTCAACTTTTTCACCGCCATCTTGCAAGATGGGAAAGAGAACTAAGGTTGGACTGATTCTTAACAGCATTAATCTTGGAGTTTCAATTTTTCAAAACAACTTATCAAATGTTGTTATTGCTCTAGCATATGGTGCCATATAAAATGGTCAAATGAATGATATTTATGCAGGGAAGAAAGATGAAGTCAGGAGGCCTACTACATGGATCCACTTGTGTCCCCCTGTGAGGTAATGAATAAACTAAGGAAGCCCATGACTGAGCAGAGGGGCTGGACCTCTGCTCAGTCATGGGCTTCCTTAGTTTTTCATCAGTGTTATGTTTCAGTTTGATGGCAAAATCAGCCTAGAGCCCAGGTCTCCAAATTTATAATTTCACAGTTTCAATCAAGCACATGAACTCAAGAAGTCAGGAAGAAAGGTTTGAATTCTGACTCTGCCTCTTACTATAAGTATGTGAATTTGCAGAAGTTACTTAACCTCTTTGAAACGATTTCCTTATCTGAGAAATGGGGAAATATTTGCTGGGAGGATTAAATAAGCTAACTCGGCAAAAGGCCAGACAGAGTTTAATGAAAGGTAGGCTTCTCCCTACCTTCTTAGTGCTTGCTTGAGCACTGGAACAAATCGAAAGGATTGCACAACTCCCAGATTCCCAGATCACATCAAGGTGGCCAAATCCTTATTAGGAATTTAAGCTCCTAGGCTTAAATTTTGCTTGGCTTAGTCATACTTATGAACTATGCTGAAATAATTCTCTAAAACTCTCTGAAACTGAGTTCATGCCTCTGTGAGATGAAGAAATGACAGTCTATGCCTTTAAGACACAAGGTTAGATAACAGCCAATTCATGTTTACAAAGTACATTGCTATCCAAGGATGAAAGTGCAGAGTCAAAGTATATTTTTGGCTGGGCATAGTGGCTCATGCCTGTAATCCCAGCATGTCGGGAGGCCAAGGTAGGCAGATAGCTTGAGCCCCGGAGTTCGAGACCAGCCTGGGCAACATAGCGAGACCCTGCCTCTGTTGTTGCTTTTTTTGTTTTGTTTTGTTTTGTTTTGAGATGGAGTCTTGCTCTGTCACCCAGGCTGGAGCGCAGTGGTGCGATCTCGGCTCACTGTAACCTCCACCTCCCAGGTTCAATCGATTCTCCGCCTCATCCTCTCAAGTAGCTGGGACTACAGGTGTGTGCCACTACTCCGGGTTAATTTTTTGTATTTTTAGTAGAGGCGGGGTTTCACCGTGTTAGCCAGGATGGTCTCAATCTCTTGGCCTCATGATCCTCTCACCTTGGCCTCCCAAAGTGGTGGAATTACAGGCATGAGCCCCCACACCCAGCCGTCTCTGTTATATTTTAAATTAAAAAATGTTTAGGCTGGGCATGGTGGCTCATGCCTGGAATCTCAGCACTTTGGGAGGCTGAGGTGTGCAGTTCACCAGAGGTCAGGAGTTCAAGACCAGCCTGACCAACATGGTGAAACCCCATCTCTACTAAAAATACAAAATTAGCCGGGCATGGTGGCACATGCCTGTAATCCCAGCTACTTGGGAGACTGAGACAGGAAAATCGCTTGAACCCCGAAGGCAGAGGTTGCAGTGAGCCGAGATCGCGCCATTGCACTCCATCCTGGGCAACAATTTCGAAAGTCTGTCTAAAAAAAAAAAAAAAAAAAAAAAATTTAAATTTAGGCTGGGTACAGTGGCTCACACCTGTAATCCCAATACTTTGGGAGGCTGAGGCAGGCAGATCACTTGAGGGCAGGAGTTGGAAAGCAGCCTGGCCAACATGGTAAAACCTCATCTCTATTAAAATATAAAAATTAGCCAGATGTGGTGGTGCATGCCTGTAATATTCCGTAATTCAACACAGATGATTAGGGCATCTTCTGTTCTTTTGACTATGAATCAATGGCTCTGTTCTCCCAACCCACTTTCTTTCCACGTCCCTCTTCAGGTATTTTGATATCTGATCCAGAAGAGACATGGATTTCCATTTTATTAACACTCATAAATTTAACTATTGTATATGTTATTCCAAAAATGCAAAAGAAAGGGATTCTTTGTAATAGAAGGTATATTGGATTTTGAGGGAGCTGATGTTCATTCTCATCCTTGATTTGCCATTACTGACAATGTGATCTTAGGTAACCTAAGTTCCTGTTAGCACCAGAATTTTAGGAAATGCAAATGAGTCTGTAAAAGGGAAGTAGCGCAGTTGAAAATTCACTTCCTTCCCTTTCTAATTGAGAAATTTAACAACCCCACAGTAATATTTTCATATAGACCCAAAACTGAAAGGAGATCTTCATTTTAATTCTCATTTTTTTATCTTAGTCTGGTATTTGGCACAAAGTAAGGCATCATTAAATACTCAGTGAATAGAGTGGCTTCTCATGAACATGAGACCAAGAAGAATGTTCATTATGTAAGAATTCAATTCAAAGAGAATTAACTGAGCATCTGCTATTTGGCAGCTGTATTTCCCAGGCATTATAATTTTTTATCTTTCATAAAAATTGAGATAAGGCCAGGTGCAGTGGCTCACACCTGTAATCCCAGCACTTTGGGAGGCCGAGGTGGGTGGATCACGAGGTCTGGAGTTCCAGACCAGCCTGGCCAATATGGTGAAACCTTGTCTCTACTAAAAATATAAAAAATTAGCTGGGCTTGGTGGCGTATGCTTGTAATCCCAGCTACTCGGGAGGCTGAGGTAGGAGAATTGCTTGAACCCAGGAGGCAGAGGTTGCAGCAAACCGAGATCGCGCCATTGCGCTCCAGCCTGGGTGACAGAGCAAGACTCCATCTCAAAAAAAAAAGGTTAAAAAAATTTAGATAAATGGATATGACTTCTGTCTTTCATTAACTTATGACTTTGGGGAGAGATAACATGTATACAAAATTCAGTGTAATAGAAAAGTGCTGAGAGTCTTACGAGGAAGACCTCGCCTCATGCTCATTCTGTCATTTACCAGTTGTATGAATGTGAGAAAGTCATTTATACACTAGGACACCAGCTTCATCATCTGCAAAATAAGGTTATACCCCATGATCTGGCCTCTAAGGTCCCTTCCAGCTATGAGTCTAAAAATGAAATGCCTGTTCTTAAATATTCCTAAATATTTATTAAAGATAATTTCTTTAATACACTTACTTTTGCATCTAAAACTAATAAGCAAAGTCACACAATACAGTAGTGCTTACTATCTGGGAGGATACTTCCAAGACCCCAGGAGATGCCTGAAACTGCAGATAGTACTGAACCTTACGTATACTATGTTTTTTCTTATGGATACCTATGATAAAGTTTAATTTATAACTTAGGCACGAAGCTAGGCATGGTGGCTCACGCCTGTAATCCCAGCATTTTGGGAAGCTGAGGCAGGCAGATCACTTGAGGGGAGTTCAAGACCATCCTGGACAACAGGGTGAAACGTCATCTCTACTGAACATAAAAAAATTACCTGGGCATGGTGGCAGGCAGCCATAATTGCCTTTACTCAGGAGGCTGAGGCAGGAGAATTGCTTGAAACCAGGTGGCAGAGGTTGCAGTGAGCCGAGATCGAGCCACTGCACTCCAGCCTGGGTGACACAGGGAGACTCTGTCTCAAAAAAAAAAAAAAAAATTTAGGCACAGTAAGATAACTAATGATAAAACTAATAATAACTAGTAATAAAATAAGTATAACAATATGCTGGCATCACTCTCTTGCATCTTGGGGCCATTATAAAGTAAAATGAGGATTACTATGATACCACAACAATTGACCTGATAACTGAGATGGCTATTAAGTGACTCAGGAGTGTGGAGGGTATATAGCAGGGCAACACTAGAACAAGTGATGACTCCTATCACAGGCAGGTTGGAGCAGGATGACATGAGATTTTATTATGCTACTCAGAACTTCATGCAATTTAAAACTTACCAAGTGTTTATTGGGCCTGGTGTGGTGGCTTATGCCTGTAATCCCAGCACTTTGGGAGGCTGAGATGGGTGGATCACAAGATCAGGAGTTTGAGACCATTCTGGCTAACATTGTAAAACCCTATCTCTACTAAAAATACAAAAAAATTAGCTGGGCAGGGTGGCACATGTCTGTAATCCCAGCTACTTGGGAGGCTGAAGCAGGAGAATCGCCTGAACCTGAACACTGCACTCCAGCCTAAGGAACATAGCAAGACTCTGTTTCAAAACAAATTAAAAAAAAAAAAACTTACCAAGTGTTTACTTCTAGAATTCTCCATTTAATATTTTAGGACCAAGAATGAATGCAGGTAACTGCACAGTGCCTCACGCCTGTAATCCCAGCACTTTGGGAGGCTGAGGCAGGTAGATCACCTAAGGTCAGAAGTTCAAGACTAGCCTGACCAACATGGCGAAACCCCGTCTCTACTAAGAATACAAAAATTAGCTGGGTGTGGTGGCATATATCTGTAATCCCAGCTGCTTGGGAGGCTGAGGCAGGAGAATCTCTTGAACCCAGGGGGCAGAGGTTGCAGTGAACCAAGATCATTCAGCCTGAGCAACAGAGTGAGACTTCGTCTAAAAAAAAAAAAAGAGTATCTGGAAAAAAAAAAGGGAGAAAGAAAAAAAAATTCAGTATTTAAAACAATATGGAAGCTTAAAAAGAACTTAAAAATAAATAATATAGAGGAGTGTTAGAAATTAGTCAGAAATTCCTCAGCCTAAAAAAACTATGACCTATATTCTAGCCAAGTAAAGATAGGAATAGCAGATCTTGCATTCAAATCCACTGCACTAGGACAAGACTGCCTGGTAGGGGCGAAATCTTGAGGAGCGATAGCCTGTGACCTGTCAGTAGGACTCTCTGAGACCCCTGGAAGAGGATTCAAATTCCAGCACATGTCATTGCACCAGGAAGTGGGAAACAGCTAATTAAAAAACCTGCCAAAAAAGTCAGCCTACTGGAGATAAGACTCAGGAAGCATTTTCCAAACGAGAAACAAGAGTGAAGGAGTCCACAGAAGAGAAATCCTGGAGTTTTACGCAGTTGGTGAGGATCATTGTTTCCTGCCTTGCAATCACTATGGAATAGTTACAGTCAGGAAGCATCAGAAAAATGAAAGTGTAGAATTCTATTAGAGGAAGAAAAAAATGATTGATAGGAGGAAAATCTCCATCATCGAATGGAATATTCCATTTTACACAGATTTCCTCTGAAGGTCAAGGACTGAACTAAAGGACACAGCCTGTGTGTAACTGCCCTGAGTTTGGGGGTAAGGAGAGGAGGGGGAGCTAGATTATCTCATCAGTGTGCATAGGAAATCTGACAGAACACTGGAGATGGGGGCCCATGCTTACTCTTTTTTTTTTGAGATAGAATCTCACTCTGTTGCCTAGGCTGGAGTGCAGTGGCACAGTCATGGCTCACTGCAGCCTTGTCTTCCTGAGTTTGAGCAATCCTCCCACCTCAGCCACCCAAGTAGCTGGGACTATAGGCGTACCACCACACCAGGCTAATTTTTAAAACATTTTCTAGAGATGAGGTCTCATTATGTTCCCCAGGCTGGCCTCTAACTCCTGGACTCAAGTGATCCTCCCACCTTAGCCTCCCAGGGTGTCAGGATTACAGGCCTGAGCCACCACACGCAGCCCCATGTTTACTCTTTCTGATACAATTTTCTGTAAGCCTCCAGCATTCTGGCTCAGGCACAGATGCAGAAAGATCTAGACTGGCTGCACTGTTTTCCACACTTTGAGCCTTTTGGGGTACAGTTTTAAACTAAGATCAAAGTATCATCTTTGAAAACCCAATGCTAATATTTCTCAAACCACACTATCAAAACATCCCACATAAAAAAATGTGAAATCCAGGAAAATGTGAAAAATAAGACAGCAGAGTGAAAATGGGGGCACCATTAGATACTTCATCCCCAGCAGTACTACCACAGCCAAAAGTGGTAGCCTTCAGAATTTTCCTCTGGGTCTTATTATTTTTCCAGCATATTCTACAATTATAAAAATATCTATTACTATTTATTAATGTACATGCTTATGTGTATAAATTGTACTTGCCCAGCTGAATCCTGGGCAAATTCCATACCCTTTCATTCTAGAATCCCAGACTTAGTGCCACAAATCCCATGATTTGAAACTCCTGGCCTAGAATCCAAACCCTGCATAATTTTGGATGCATCCTCAGACTTAGCATGGAGAAGTTGTCAAAACAATGCAATAGCAGAGAAGTCCAAAAGGCAAAAACAAGCAACTCTTCTATTGCTTAAACAGTGCATGCTTTGCAGGCTGTTTTATTAATATTTTTTATTCATGTGTGTGTGTGTGTGTGTTTTTTTTTTTTTTTGAGACAGAGTTTTGTTCTTGTTGCCCAGGTTGGAGTGCAATGGTGCAATCTTGGCTAACTGCAACCTCTGCCTCATGCGTTCAAGCAATTCTCCTGCCTCAGCCTCCTGAGTAACTGGGATTACAGGCATGCACCACTACGCCTGGCTAATTTTTTGTATTTTTAGTAGAGATGGGATTTCACCATGTTCGCCAGTCTGTCTCGAACTCCAGACTTTAGGCGATCTACCTGCCTCAGTCTCCCAAAGTTCTCGGATTACAGGCATGAGCCTCCATGCCCGGCATGTGGTTTTTGTTTTAAGTAAATGTTGCTTCCTTTTAGTTATAGGAAGGGGACATTTCCTTTCTTCTCTCACCAAGATGTAGGTTCAAAAATAAGAACCTGCAGGAATCCTTGATGAATTTAAAATTTATTTAGAGGTTTATCTGCAACTTCAGAGCTCTATATGGATGCATATCCTGATAGCACATCATTTGAATTGCTCAACAAAAATACCACAATCGTGAACTGGATACATTCATGACAATAATGGAAATACGCCTATGAAGCCTATAGGAATAATGAAAAGTTAATTATAGAAGAAGCCCAATCTTCTGCGATAGTAAGTATTGTGAAGAAAAGAAAAATATTCAATGCCAAATAAAGTCAATATTACCTACAATGTAGTAAAAGGTGTTTTTTTGCTTTTTTTATTTTTATTTTTATTTATTTTATTTTATTATTTATTTATTTATTTTTTGAGATGGAGTTTCGCTCTTGTTGCCCAGGCTGGCGTGCAATGGCATAATCTCGGCTCACCACAACCTCTGCCTCCTGGGTTCAAGCAATTCTCCTGCCTCAGCCTCCCGAGTAGCTGGGACTACAGGCACCTGCCATCATGCCCAGCTAATTTTTTGTATTTTTAGTGGAGATGGGATTTCACCATGTTGGCCAGGCTGGTCTCGAACTCCTGACCTGGTGATTCACCTGCCTCGGGCTCCCAAAGTGCTGGGATTACAGGCATGAACCACCGCGCCCGGCCTTGTTTCATATACATCTTATACACATAGACCGAAGGTGATTTTATACAAGGTTTTTAGTAATTTTGTGCAAGAAACAAAGTTTTGACTGCACAACCCTTTTTTTTTTTTTTTTGAGACAGCGTCTCACTCTGTCACACAAGGTTGGAGTGCAATAGTGCGAACTCTGCTCACTGCAACCTCTGCCTCACAGGCTCAAGGTTAAGCCCAGCTAATTTTTTGTATTGATAGAGATGGGGTTTCCCCATGTTGCACAGGCTAGCCTCAAACTCCTGAGCTCAGGTGATCTGTCTGCCTCAGCCTCCCTCCCAAAGTGCTGGGATTACAGCTGTGAACCACCTCGCCCAGCCTGCGCAAACTTTTGACTGTGACCTGTCACATGAGGCCAGGTGTGGAATTTTCCACTTGCAGCATCATGTTGGAATTCAAAAAGTTTTGGATTTTGTAGTATTTCAGATTCTCAGATTAGGGATGCTCAACCTGTATATGTATATGTGTGTGTGTATATATATCTCAGGGTAAAAAATGTTGGTAAAAATTATGGGTAAATTGACCTTAACAAATAACTATGTAACAGTGATGTCTTCTGAATAATTCAAGAATGAGATTCTAGAGAATGGGTTTTTAGTGGTTGGGACAGGTTTGTTTTTGAAACGAATGCTTTCCAGAACTTTTATTTATTTATTATTTTTGAGATAGGTTCTCACTCTATCTCCTAGGCTGGAGTGCAGTGGCTCAATCTCAGCTCACTACAACCTCGACCTTCCTGGACTCAGGTGATCCTCCCACCTCAGCCTCCTCAGTAGCTGGGACTGCAAGTGCACGCCACCACGCCCAGCTAATTTTTGTTATTTTTTTTGTAGAAACGAGGTCTCACCTTGTTGCCCAGGCTAGAACTCCTGGGCTCAAGCAATCCACCTGCCTCAACCTACCAAAGTGGTGGGCTTATAGGCGTGAGCCATCACACCTGGCCTTTTATTTATTGTTTTGATTATGCATATACTTAATGTTATTTCACAGCTTTTTGCCAATACTTTATTTTCTCTGAGATTTTGATCTTTCAGTTTTGCAGTTAGCTAGGATTACTATATATATAAATAGTACTGAACACTTACATAATACTCTGTCAGGCCTGTTGTAAATACTAATACTCAAAACTGTGAAATAGGTATTATTACTATCCCCATTTTCTAGATGAGAAGACTGAGGCACAGGGAGGCTAAATAATTTGTCTAAAGGCATGACATGACTAATACAATTTTTTAAGTGGAGGGAAATAACACCAAGGTGTCAATGATGGTTTTTCAGGGTGTGGGGTTACAAAGGATTGTTAAGAGGATTGAAATGACAAGATCTTGAACTAAGCCCCTGGCAGCTGAGCTGGAACAGAGAGGACAGACTCTAGAACAGTTTAAGAGAAAATATTGGCAGGCCTTGTGGATGATTTAATGTGGGGATGAGGCAGAGCAATGAGGCTAGGAAGACTCTGGCCTCTGGCACCTGTGACTGAGTGGACATTTCACTAGGGTAGGAAATAAAAAAGGGGAGCAGACTGGGGAGAAATGATGTGCTCAGTTTTGACGTTTTGAGTTTTATTGTAAGCATTTGAACATGAAAATTTTAAACTTAAGACAGGCCGCACGTGGTGGCTCACACCTGTAATCCCAGCACTTTGGGAGGCCAAGGCAGTTGGATCACCTGAGGTCAGGAGTTCGAGACCAGCCTCCCCAACCTGGTGAAACCCCGTCTCTACTAAAAATACAAAAATTAGCCAGATGTGGTGCTGCACACCTGTAATCCCAACTACTCGGGAGGCTGAGGCAGAAGAATCATTGGAACCTGGGAGGTGGAAGTTGCAGTGAGCCCAGATCGTCACTTCACTCCAGCCTAGGTGACAGAATGAGACTCCGTCAGGCCAGGTGTGGTGGCTCATGCCTGTAATCCCAGTACTTTGGGAGGCCGAGGCAGGTGGATCACCTGAGCTCAGGAGTTTCAGACTAGCCTGACCAACATGGCAAAACCTTGTCTCAAAAAAAAAAAAGAGAGACTCCATCTGGCAGGGGGTGGGGAGGGGAGAAGAAAAAAAGAAAAAGTCACCACAATAATTCACTGTTGGACACTCAAGAACTGGTATTTCCCATGAATTTGTATAGTACAAGTAACAGGGATAATAGTAGTTGGTTAAAAGAATTTACTGGGACTGATATGTTGGTATATGAGCTACAAGACTGCATTAGTTTTTCTTTTGTTCCAACTCTAAAAATTGAGCAACTAGCCCCAGTGCCTGATAGAGTGAGTCCTCAAGAGATGTGTTGACTGAAGCTAACAAAGTGATTTATTTATTCACTGAGACGGAGTTTCACTCTGGTTGCCCAGGCTGGAGTGCAGTGATGCAACTTCGGCTCACTGCAACCTCCGCGTCTGGGGTTCAAGCGATTCTCCTGCCTTAGACTCCCGAGTAGTTGGGACTAGAGGCGTGCACTACCATGCCTGGCTAATTTTTTGCATTTTTAGTAGAGACAGGGTTTCACCATGTTGACCAGGCTGGTTTCGAACTCCTGACACCCACCTCTGCCTCCCAAAGTGCCAGGATTACAGGCATGAGCCACCGCGCCCAGCCTAACAAAGTGATTTTTTTAAAAGAGGAGGGGCGATGTTATCTTCTATTTATTAAACTTTTTGCTATTTGAAGAATTAATACATTCATGCAAAGGAAAAGATTAAGTAAACATGTCCTACAGTGTTATCATTTGAAATCTCTTAAAAGCGGCTCTGCAACTCTGTCCCATGAGTATCTGCCACATATTTGAAATTCCCAGGTTTTTTTTTTTTTTTTTTTGAGACAGAGTCTCGCTCTGTCTTACCCAGGCTGGAGTGCAATGGCGCGATCTCAGCTCACTGCAACCTCCGCCACCCGGGTGTAAACGATTCGCCTCAGCTTCCAAAGAGGCTGGGATTACAGGCCTGTGCCACCACGCTCGGCTAACTTTTATATTTTTAGTAGAGATGGGGTTTCACCATGTTGGCCAGGGTGGTCTTAAGCTCCTGACTTTGCGATCCACCCACCTCGGCCTCCCAAAGCGCTGAGATTACAGGCGTGAGCCACTGTGCCCGGCCTGACATTCCCAGTCTTATACGCTCCAGTCCTTTGGAATAATGTTTAGAATCCATACAAGAAGCCATTAAAATGCAAATATGTCATCTGTGACCAGGAACCAAGCTGGTATCTGGCAGACACTGACACATTTATCAGGCTGATGTGCTGGACAGCTAGATGCCTCTCAGAGGCCTTCAGGTCAGGTGGAGGAAGAGCCGATTCTGAGCTGACACAGTAGGATCCACCTTGGCCAGCGGCCCGGATTCTGCTGACAACCAGCTTCTCCACAGCAGACCTGGCTGCAGGGACCAGCCAGGACAAAGGCAGTCAAGGGGGCCCCCGCGGCGCTGCGAGATCAAGCCGGGAGTCTCCTCGTTCCCCTCGGCCCTTCCTAAAACCTGGTGGCTCAGGTCCGAACAATCGCAGCCGGACAAGTGGTGTACAACGTTGTGAATTTTCATCTTTTTCATCAGTGCCATCCTTCAGTTCCTGGCTATTTGTGGGCTGGGGAGTTGGCCAAATCGAGTAAAAACCTAAAATGTCTTTTTGTTCTTTTCGGTTCCGCCGGTTTAAATTCCAGGCAATCTTTAAGCTAGGAGGCTGATAAATATTATTCTCTGCTTGCCCTTTTCAAAGGCACTTCAGCTTATAAACTCCGTGTTAGAGGAGCCAGGCCTGTTAGACGCCACCGGCCTACAGAAACAGTCAGCAGATACCGCCTCGGCTGGATCTCCCCCTGGCAGGCCCACAGGCAACGCCCGAGCGCGCGCCCGGCGCAGGAGATCACGTCCCGTGCGTCGAGAGGCGGGGCCGCGGGCTCTGACGTCACGTGGACGCGCCCCTGCCTCCCGGATATCTCCCGCGCCGCCCGCCATTTTGTTTCCAGTGTTTGGATTGCGGCCGGCGGTGTTGAGGGGACTGCCTAGCTCTGTAGGCGGGAGGTTGGGTACAGGGTCTATTGTCTGTGTTTGACTCTGTAGTTTGGCCCGAGGCCTTCGGGAGCTTTCCCGGGGCAGTTAGCAGAAGCCGCAGCGGCCGCCCCCGCCCGTCTCCGCTGTACCCCGGCCCAGGAGGGACCGACTCCGCGTCACGCCCCTCAGCGCTTGCGGCTCTCTTCTCTGTCGTTGGGTCCGCATCGTGTTCCCGGAATCAGACGGTGCCCCATAGATGGCCAGCTTTCCCCCGAGGGTCAACGAGAAAGAGATCGGTGAGGATTGGGACCGTGGGTGGGCGCGTGGAGGTCGAGGAGAGGCAGGGACTCCCCGGAGCAGGTTTGGGAGGAAGCGACTCCGAGTCTGAGGGATTAGCTTAAGTGAGCCAGGGCCAGCCCACGAGCAAGGAGGAAACCGCCTTGGTGGGAGTTGGCTGAGGGATAAATGGCACCGACGTGGATGTAGCACCTACTGTGCTCCTTCGCGGTTGCTGTGTGGCCGGGGCGGGCACGGACCCCAGTTTAATCATCGGAGGTCCGCGCAGGGCTCTTGTCCTGGGAGTCTCTTGGCTCAGGGCCTGACTGTCGAGTGGACAGGGAAGGGCCACTCAGGGACTTTAGGTTTATAATGGGGAAAAGTAAACTTGTGAGTTCTGAGCTGTAATGAAAGGAGAGTATCCTAGTGTATGCTAACCGCTCGTAGATGAGAAACGTGACTGGAAGAGGTTCCAACAGCCTGGAAAAGGCAATACTGTATTTTAAAAAATGCTGTAGCATTAAGAATGGCAGCAGTTCGGGGGAGGAGACTCTTTCAGAATTATCTTTCAAACACTTATGGGAGGAGCAGGGTGGTTGGGTGGAGTGACAGAAGGAAAACTGTTGTGCGGAAGAGCAAACTCTGGAAAGGCTTTTCTGGCTTAGTGTCTAGCCCAGGGCAATCGGTGTTGAAGGTTGTGCGTCCACACCTACTTAGTGGCTCAGTGGAAAGCACCTCGCATTATTTAAATCCTCTTTTAAAGTAAAATAACTGCAACAACTTTTGAAGGTGTTAGGGAGTTAGCAAACACTGATCTTACTGTGTTAAGTAATAATTAGCTGTGGTCACTGAGCAGAGAGCATTTACATTTTCCTGCTGGAAGTGAATGTGTGTCTTTACTAAATATTAAAGAGGAGATATTTCTAGAGAAGGGAAGAGGCTGAGGAAGCCAAAACGTCCACTGTTTTATATGTGGGTGAATGTTTATATCTAGAAACAGCTATTTTAGAATGCAGGACTTTTGTTGTCCTAGGGGTGATTGATTAGGAAGGGACTTTAACCCTGGTTTTAATAACCATTTTAAAGATACAAACACAGAAAAAAAGGAAAAAAAATTGTAGCAGAGTTCAGACAAAATTTTTTAAAAAAAGATGCAAAGAGCACAAAATTTGTGTCCAGTTATTATTTTAACTGTATTTTAAGACTAGAAAGTATGTCGCAAAGTGGAACAAAGAACTCAAGTTCTTATCAGTTCAGTGGGTTTTTCTTTTACTTTACTACGCCATAATACTGTAGATGAGTGATCTGCCTTTCTTTTATCTGTATTTTATTTCATCCTGATAAACGATTTTGAAAACTTTCTGGTCCTGTTTTCTAAAAGATGAGTAGGGTTTCTTAGCATACCTACATAAAGTAGAACCATCCACTAAGTGTCACCCCCACCCGCGCCAGCCCCCCTCACTTCTCTTTTCTCTCTCTCTCTTTCTCTCTTTCTCTCTCTCCTTCTCTCCTTTCTTTCTCTCTCTTTCTTTCTTTTTCATCTTTAGGAGTGTTATTTCCTGGATATGGTTGGTATAAAAAGTTATTAGCTAAGCACCAAATATCTAGAAAAACTTTTGCTTTTTCTAAGCTTTTTTTTTTAACCCCAGTTTTTTTCTTCCCTTTTTTTTTGAATAATTTGGATACAAGGTTAAACATTTATTTCTCTGTGTAACTTTTAATTTATGAATAAGGATTTACTTTTTTTCTTTCCTTGGGTGTTAATTATAGCCAAGTCAAATTTAGTTTCTCAAGGACATACTGAGAGTAGAGGCAAGATTCCATGAATGATTCAATAATTCTGTGTGCTACTACTGCCTTGAGCTACTGCCCTCTTTCACAAGGCACTGATCATTCCTTTCTGGTTATGAAATTTTGGGGAGGAATGTAAAGAAGGAGTTAAATCTGGTTTGCTTGGTTAAGCAGTGACACAGATGATGTGTTACTATTTTACAGATATTAATAATGTAGTGTTGTATCTTATGGCTGATTTCCCATGGCAGACAGCCTTTCCCTTAACAAGGTTATTACATCATACATTTCTGTTGCTAACATTAAACAGTTAAAAGGTTTAACTTAAAAAACTTTTTTCAAAGCACTTTATTACACACTTTGTGCTGGATTTCTAAAATTGTACAGTATTTAAATTGAGTGCTTAAATCATTTGATTAAAGTGCAAAAATAAGTTTGATATACCTATTATCCTGCAAGGAAACACAGTCAAGGCAATTATTAGTAAACTTTAACAGAGTAATGCATTTATTTGGCAGGATTTATAATGGCCCTACTTTTTGAGTTTATATATAATTGAGAATAAATTACATTGTTATTTCATAGTCTTTGCTATCTATTTGAACCAATTTTTTGGTAATTGTTACTGCTCTTTTACTTTTTTTTTTTGAGATGGAATCTCGCTCTGTCGTCCAAGCTGGAGTGTAGTGGTGCAATCTCAGCTCACTGCAACCTCCACTTCTAGGGCTCAAGCGATTCTTCTGCCTCAGTCTTCCGAGTAGCTGGGATTACAGATGTGTGCCACCATGCCTGGCTAATTTTTTGTATTTTTAGTAGAGGTGGGAGCATTTCACCATGTTGGCCAAGCTGGTCTTGAACTCCAGATCTCAGGTGATCTGCCGGCCTTGGCCTCCCAAAGTGCTGGGATTACAGGCACAAGCCACTGTACCCAGCCTGTGCGCATGCGCTCTCTCTCTCTCTCTCTCTCTCTCTCTCTCTCTCTCTCTCTCTCTCTCTCTCTGTCTTTTTTTTTTTGAGATAGAGTCTTGCTCTGTCACCCAAGCTGGAGTGTAGTGGGAAAATCTTGGTTCTCTGCAGGCCTCTGTCTCCTGGCAATCTTCCCACCTCAGCCTGGAATTACAGGTGCAGGCCACCACACTTGCTAATTTTTAAAATTTTTTGTAGAGATGAGGTCTTCATATAAATCCCAGGCTGGTCTCAAACTTGTGGGATCAAGTGATCCATCCACCTTGGCCTGCCAAAGTATTGGGATTACCAGTGTGCCTGTCCTGTTACCACTGTACACAAGGAGTACCATGATTGTGGTCAAGGTAGAAGAAAAATATAGACTAACTTTAAAATACAGACTGGGTCTGGCACGGTGGCTCACACCTGTAATTCCAGCACTTTGGGAGGCTGAGGCGGGTGGATCACCTGAGGTCAGAAGTTCAAGGCCAGCCTGGCCAACATAGCAAAACTCTGTCTCCACTAAAAAATACAAAAATTAGCTGGGTGTGGTGGTGGGTGCCTGTAATTCCAGCTACTCAGGAGGCTGAGGTAGGGAGAATTGTTTGAACCTGGGAGGCGGAGGTACAGTGAGTCGAGATCACTCCAGCCTGGGTGACAGAGTGAGACTCTGTCTCAAAAAAAAAAGAGTCTTGTGTGAGAAATTTAGTCTTGCCTTATGCTTGCTAAGGGAGAGCTTAGTTTTAGTCTAATTTGTGAGATGTCCTTGAAATTGAATGCAAGGGCTGTTCCTCTTGTACAAGTTACATAAATATTCTTAGAGACTTTTAAGTTGAATTTTAAAACTTCCTTCCCTTATTTGTGAACTTGACATTTTTTTCTCTTGAAATTTATGAATTTTAAAAGATAGATGTGGTTTAACAGGAATCCAAATTAAAAAAAAAAATTATGACTGATGCAGTGGCTCATGCCTGTAATCTCACTGCTTTGGGAAACCAAGGTGGAAGGATTGCTTGAGACCAAGAGTTGGAGACCATCCTGGGCAACATAGCAAGACCCTGTCTATAAAACTGGCTTTTTTGCCGGTCGTGGTGCCTCACATCTGTAGTCCCAGCACTTTGGGAGCCCGAGGCAGGTGGATCATGAGGTCAGTAGTTCGAGACCAGCCTGGCCAACATGATGAAGCCCTGTCTCTACTAAAAATACAAAAAGTATCAGTATTAATGGTTAATATTGTAGCAAATTAAAAAAAGAAAAAGAAGAAAAAAATACAAAAAGTAATAATTAGCCAGGTGTGGTGGCACATGACTGTAATCCCAGCCACTTGGGAGGCTGAAGCAGGAGAATTGCTTGAACCCAGAGGCAGAAGTTACAGTGAGCCGAGATCACGCCACTGCACTCCAGCTTGGGCTACAGAGCGAGACTCCATCTCAAGAAAAAAAAATTTTTTTTTAATTAATTTTTTTAAGTTAGCTAGGTGTGGGGGCATGTGCCTGTAGTCCCTGCCATAGCTACTCAGGAAGTTGAGGAAGAATCATTTAAGCCTACCAGTTTGCCTCTGCACTCCAGCCTGGGCAACAGAGCAAGACCCTGTCTAAAAAATTAGGCAGGCAGGGGTTGCAAATTTAGAGGCCAGTCATATAAAGAACCCTGTTGAGAGGAATGTATAAGGCTCTGGGTTTGGAAAAATGTAAGGAAAATTGGAGCAGCATGCTCTTTCTGAAATCATTTGTCTGTTAAAAAAACGTATCAGCAGGGATTTGAGGGTTACCAAGTTTGTGAATTTTGTATTAAGAAAGTTATGTGACTCATACCTGTAATCCCAGTACTTTGGGTGGAGGGTGGGAGGATCACTTGAGCCCAGGAGTTTGGGACCAGCCTGGGCAACAAAGGGAGAGCCTACTACCTCTACAAAAATAAAAACATTACTGGGTGTGGTGGTGCATGTCTGTGGTCCCAACTACTTGGGAGGCTGAGGCAGGAGAATTGCCTGAGCCTGGGAGGTCGAGGATGCAGTGCGCCGTGATCATGCTACTGCACTCCAGCCTGGGTGACAGAGCGAGACACTGACTCAAAAGAAAAACGTTATGTGACTGCCAGTAAAGTTAATGTCATCTTATGCTGTGCTAATATAGGGTGGGTGGGTCGGTGAGGGACCCTGTGGCTGTGATTAAACCACACCTGAAGTATTGTTCTTAGTTCTGGGTGCCACTTTTATGAGGGCCACTACTAACTATAGTTTATCCAGAAAAGTGTAATGAAGCTAGGATGGGAAATGAACTTGAAGCCATGTCATTTAAGGAATGATTGAAAGGATAGAGATATTTTAGCTTGGCAAAAAGATTCCTTCAAGGCTATCTTCAATATGTAAATGTCATACGAGGATAGCATTAGGCTTTTTCTCTTAGGTCTGAATCAGTACTGAGTGGGTACAGTGGTAGGATGGAGATTTTGAGTTATTAAAAGTGGTCTCAGGTGCACCAAAACAGTGTAAGCTTTATTATGAATATCAAGAAAAGTAGGTCTCAGGCTTTTTGTTTTGGTTTTTTAAACCACACCAATTTGTTAAAGTATCAATAATTGGGCAGAGAACATATTTAAATCACTTTAGAATGGGAGCATATATGTGTGCTTTTGTATTTATTCAATAAATATTTACTGTGCACCTGTCGTATGCCAGGTGCTGTACTAGCTGTTGATGGAGCACACATTCAGACTGAACAAGTACATTTTGGGTGTGTGGGTGTGTGTGTGCGCTCGCGTGTGTGTGTATCCTCTAGCTATAGCAGTGTAAGTGGTTCTTACATTAACAGCAATACGTAGTATATATCAAAGCTTAGGTGTTGGAAAGTTTAAGCCAGAAATACATAAAAATATATTATTATACACTGTAGAATTGACCACACAACTGACCACAAAATAGATAATAGAAAAGCTAAACTGACAATAACTAATAACAGAAAAGGAAAAATAGTAACATTTGAAATCAAGACCAATCCAGAATAGGTGATACACTGATAAAGAGGAGCCTTTCCCCAAATTGAGGAAATTCTAGCTAAGTTTGCATGCATACATTGCAGTATGAGCTTGTTGATCATGCTTTTTGTTAAATATGGAAGTAACGTTCTTTATATACTCCGGTGATATGCCAGTTTTTCTTAGGATTACAAAATTTGGGTAATCTTAATTTAAAATGTAAGACATTGTCCATTTTTTTTTTTGTTCTTAGAAACCAAAATAATTCCATTTTTGAATCAGTTGGGGGTCCATTAGAAAGACTCAAGGACCACTATTTGAGATTTGTGAATATAATGTTTTTTTTTTTTTTTTTAAAGATAGTGTCTTGCTCTGTCACCCAGGCTGGAGTGCAGTGGTGCAGTCTTGGCTCACTGCAGTCTCCACCTCCGGGGTTCAAGCAGTTCTTACGGAGTTTTTTGAGACAAGAGTTTCACTCTTGTTGCCCAGACTGGAATGCGGTGTGCGATATCAGCTCACTACAACCTCCACCTCCTGTGTTCAAGTGATTCTTCCAAGAAACTGGGATTGCCGGCATGCTCCAGCACACCACCATGCCTGGCTATAATGCATTTTACTTTATTTTATTTATTTTAAGTTTTTTTTTTTTTTGAGACAGTCTCGCTCTGTTGTTGCCCAGGCTGGAGTGCAGTGGCACTTTCTCGGCTCACTGCAACCTCTGCTCCTAGGTTCAAGGGATTCTCTTCTCAGCCTCCCAAGTAGCTAGCTGGGATTACAGGCATCCATCACCACATCCTGCTAATTTTTGTATTTTTAGTAGGGACAGGGTTTCATAATCTTGACCAGGCTGGTCTCAAACTCCAGACGTCAAGTGATCTGCCCATCTCAGCCCCACGAAATGTTGGGATTACAGGTGTGAGCAACCACACCCAGCCTATAATGCATTTTAAGGCACTGGTTGGGAGGTTGGATTAGACAGCCTTAAAGTCTTCTAGCTCTGAGGATTTTGTGATTTTTGTGACCTGGGCCTGAAAAGGATAAAAGTATTTGTTTGAATAGCATATTTTATAGTGCTTTTGTTTGAGTAATGGTGTAATACTGTGTCTTATAGTGATATATGGTTTTTGAAACCTAAGAAACTTAATTTGGAAGATACTTTTTTTGCAAACTAAGTTTAATCTCTTGCAGTTTAAATGTTAATAATTTGATGAGAACATAATATAATGTAAAAGTTAGGACTTTTGTAATTGTTAGGTTTAATTAGTCATTACGTTATTATTACTTGAACAGTTTTTATTGAAACTTTCTTAAAAACTCTTGCATTGGGAAATTTTAGTAAGATCACTTTATCAAAACTTGGAGCTAGTCACTATCATTAAGGGGTCTTCATATACTGCATACCCCCTGTTAGAGGATGGAAATCAGAACTCACTATACCCTGTCTGCATAGAAGAGGGAAGAAACAGTCCCAAAGTAATATGGAAGCAGTCTCACATGGATTATGTGTTGGTTATATGTGATATCCAGTATTTTTGTTTTTCCTTTTAGTGAGATCACGTACTATAGGTGAACTTTTAGCTCCTGCAGCTCCTTTTGACAAGAAATGTGGTCGTGAAAATTGGACTGTTGCTTTTGCTCCAGATGGTTCATACTTTGCTTGGTCACAAGGACATCGTACAGTAAAGCTTGTTCCGTGGTCCCAGTGCCTTCAGAACTTGTAAGATTTTTTCTTTTTTTGTATTTTGTATCTGTTGGTGGAATTTACTATTTTCTCTCGGTATAGGGTAATAAAAACATTTTGATATTTTAATTTTACTTTATAGATGGTGTTGTGAGTTTTAATCATGGGCTGAATATATTTATTGGCAAATTTGTGTAAAGAATTTTCTGGGCCAGATGCGGTGGCTGATGCCTGTAATCCCCACGCTTTTGAAGGCTAAGGTGGGTGGATCACCTGAGGTCAGGAGTTTGAGACCAGCCTGGCCAACATGATAAAATCCTGTCTCCACTAAAAATAAAAAGAAATTAGCCAGGCATGGTGGCACATGCCTATAATCCCAGCTACTTGGGAGGCTAAGGCAGGAGACTCTCTTGAACCCAGGAGGCGGAGGTTGCAGTGAGCTGAGATCTCACACTGCATTCCAGCCTAGACAACAAGAGTGAAACTCTTCTCTCAAAAAACAAAAACAAACAAGAATTGTCTAGTCTCAGCTGAGCACAGTGGCTCATGCCTGTCAATCCTAACACTTTGGGAGGCCAAGGCAGGCAGGTCACTTCAGGTCAGGAATTCGAGGCCAACCTGGCCAACCTGGTGAAACCCTATCTCTACTAAAAATACAAAAATTAGCTGGATGTGGCGTTACACACCTGTAGTCCTAGCTACTCCGGAGGCTGAGGCAGAAGGATTTCTTGAACCCAGGAGGTGGAGGTTGCAGTGAGTAGAGATAGCACCACTCCACTGCAGCCTGGGCGACAGTACCAAACTCTCTCTCTCTCAAAAAAAGGGGTTTTCTGGTCTTATTTGTACATTATCTGTATGTTAAAAAGTCAGATTGTGTCTAACAGGTATATATAGTGTTTTGCCAGAGCAAGTGACTTCTGTGATATGAAGTTTTTTGGATTTCACAACATTTTGTTGGATAACACTGGTGCATAGATTGTGTTCTTTCTTTCTTTCTTCCTTTCTTCCTTCCTTCCTTCCTTCCTTTCTTCCTTTCTTCCTTTCTTTCCTTTCTTTCCTTTCTTTCTTTTTTGCGTCAGAGTTTTGCTCTTGTCACCAGGGCTGGAGTGCAATGGCGCCATCTCAGCTTACACTGCAACCTCCCCCTCCTGGGTGAAATGATTCTCCTGCCTCAGCCTCCCGAGTAGCTGGGATTACAGGTGCCTGCCACCATACCCAGCTAATTTTTTTTTTTTTTTTGGAAAGCAAGTTGATTAAGAAGGTAAAGGAATGAAGAATGGCTACTCCATAGGCAGAGCAGCCAATTTTTTGTATCTCTAGTAGAGACAGGGTTTTACCATGTTGGTCAAGCTGGTCTCAAACTCTTGACCTCAGGTGATCCACCTGCCTCGGCCTCCCAAAGTGCTGAGATTACAGGCATGAGACACAGAGCCCAGCCAATTTTTTTTTTTAATGGACTTATGGTCCCTCTGCTTGGGGTAAATTGAGTTTGAATGTTTGTTGAAAGTTTTTTAAAAATGTATCATGTGCTATATTGAATTTTTCTGTTTTTTTATTTTTTTATTTTTTTTTGTATCTAGTAGACCTTCATGGTTATAGTCACTAATGTGCTCATTACATATTACTTGAGATCTAGAACCTATGGGAAACTGATTATTAAGGTTTGAGTTTTTTTTTCCCCTTAAGGCAATTTTCTGATATCAGCTTGACCTATCTTAAGTTACGGGGTTGGTTTTTCTTTTTTCTTGCTTACTTATACTTTTGCTTTTAGGTTGAAGGAGCCCCAGTTGATACAGTGGTTTTGAGGAAAATTGGGAGGCAAATAAGTTATACTATAAATTGCTTTATTGTTGAACTTACTACTCAGTTGCTGAGAATTTCTATTAATGAACTGAATTTATTTGGTCCTTCTCATAGTTCAAATAGCAGCTTTTTTCTTCCTATCTATAGGATTCTGTTCTTACTCAGTCAGTGTCATTATAATCATATTGAGGTTATTTTAATAAACATTTGTAATTATTCAATGTCCAGAGGAGTGCAGAGTGAAAAATAATTCAATTTCAATCTGACTTCCCCCCTCCCCAGCCTCTTGCATGGCACCAAGAACGTTACCAATTCAAGCAGTTTAAGATTGCCAAGACAGAACAGTGATGGTGGTCAGAAAAATAAGCCTCGTGAGCATATTATAGACTGTGGAGATATAGTCTGGAGTCTTGCTTTTGGGTCTTCAGTTCCAGAAAAACAGAGTCGCTGTGTAAATATAGAATGGCATCGCTTCAGATTTGGACAAGATCAGCTACTTCTTGCTACAGGGTTGAACAATGGGCGTATCAAAATATGGGATGTATATACAGGTATGGATTCATAGTTTTTAAAGCAAATTTATTATTTTATGATGCAGGGCACTGCTCATAGGCACTGGAATTAGGATTTGAGAGTTTCAGCTTATTGAAAAGCAAGATTTTATGATGTGGGTGTGTCTTTGTGATTGACCTGAATAGCACCTTCTTCAGCTCATGCTTTTAATTTAGGAAAACAGTAGAGTTCACATTGCTTCATCACTCTTTACAGAATATTATAGTAGAAAAGGCTTTCTAGGGAATGTTTAGTTAGTTGTCATTTATTTTGTTTTTGTTTTTGTTTTTTTGAGACGGAGTTTCGCTCTTGTTACCCAGGCTGGAGTGCAATGGCGCGATCTCGGCTCACCACAACCTCCGCCTCCTAGGTTCAGGCAATTCTCTTGCCTCAGCCTCCTGAGTAGCTGAGATTAAGGCACGCGCCACCATGCCCAGCTAATTTTTTGTATTTTTAATAGAGACGGGGTTTCACCATGTTGACCAGGATGGTCTCGATCTCTTGACCTCGTGATCCACCCGCCTCGGCCTCCCAAAGTGCTGGGATTACAGGCGTGAGCCACCGCGCCCGGCCTGTCATTTATAAAGTAGTTATTTAGTTTATGGCTCACATGGTAAGGTGTTTTTTAATATGCTTTTTCAATGATGGCTTAGAGGTTTTGAAGGTAAATCAGATTTCAGTACTCATTATCTCACCTTTGGAAAGGTTTAGTGAACGTTTAGATAGGTTGAGAAGTTAAATTCTTTGAGCAATTAAAAGTAAATGTGTTGCTTATTACCTCAAACACTTTTTGGGCATATATGTACTCAAAGATGTAAAGGATTTTTTAAATGAGCATTAAAATAACATGTACATTAGAACATAGCAAATGATACTAACAGGTGATAACGAGTCAAAATTTGGGTTCTTGAAAAAAAAATAAGATGAACACACAGATTTTCCTAGAAAACAAAGCTCTTACAGTATTAGGTAAATACATTTTTTCGCTGGGATAATGTTTGGAAACTAAGTTGTTGTGGGATAACATGTATCTTTTGGGAGTTTGACAGTTAATGAGTAATCCAAGGCCAGGCAAATAACAAGCAAATAAATAATTTGATTTTATATTTTAAAGTCATACTAAAAGATTTGGAAAATTATAATTTGGGTGCTTTTCTTAATGTTAACATGATCTAGGAGGTTGTTTACATTTCAGGAGTTTCCTCTTAATTTTTCTTTCTTTTTTTTTTTGAGACAAAGTCTCACTCTGTCACCCTGGCTGGAGTGCAGTGGCACAATCTGTACTCATTGCAACGTCCGTCTCCCAGGTTCAAGTGATTCTCATGCCTCAGCCTCCTGAGTAGCTGGAATTACAGGCATGTGCCACCACACCTGGCTAATTTTTTGTATTTTTAGTGGAGACGGGGTTTTGCCGTGTTGGTCTGGCCTGTCTTGATGATCCACCTGCCTCACCCTCCCAAACTGCTGGGATCACAGGTGTGAGCCACTGCTCCCGGCTTCCCTTTTGATTTTTCTTTGTTTTGTTTTGTTTTGTTTTGAGACAGAGTCTCGCTCTGTCACCCAGCTGGAGTGCAATGGCACAATCTGGGCTCACTGTAGCCTCCACCTCCTGGGTTCAAGCCATTCTCCTGGCTCAGCCTCCTGAGTACCTGGGATTATCGCATGCAGCTAATTTTTGTATTTTAGTAGAGATGGGGTTTCGCTCTGTTGGCCAGGCTGGTCTCGAATTCCTGACCTCAGGTGATCCACCTGCCTTGGCCTCCCAAAGTGCTGGGATTACAGGCATGAGCCACCGTGTCTGGCCCCCTTTTAATTTTTCTAATAAATTTAGGCTTTACTATCCTGGAAAGAGACCATCTTAAAAACAATATAAATAGCAAATCTCTAAAGGGAGCAATCATAAAGAAATCATTTTATACTTGGTAAAATAAAGAGATGCCAAGAATTTCTATTCATCTTTTTTTAATGGTAAGCAACTCTACTTCTACTTTTTGAAAGTAGAAGCCTATAAAAAATATTGTCGGCCCGGTGTGGTGGTTCATAGCTGTAGTTCTAGCACTTTGGGAGGCCAAAGCTGGGGGATCACTTGAGCCCAGGAGTTTTAGACCAGCCTGGGCAACATGGTGAGACTCCCATCTCAAAATTTCGGAGACTGGGGTAGGGGGATTGTTTGAACCCAGGAGGTCAAGACTGTAGTGAGCCAAGATTGCGCCATTGCACTCCAGCCTGAGTGACTGGGTGAGACCCTGTCTCAACAAAGCTAAGAACAAAATAAAAATACATTAATACTTTCTTTTTTTCCCCCGTTTCTACTACATTTAGGAAAACTCCTCCTTAACTTGGTAGATCATACTGAAGTGGTCAGAGATTTAACTTTTGCTCCAGATGGAAGCTTGATCCTGGTGTCAGCTTCAAGAGACAAAACTCTCAGAGTATGGGACCTGAAAGATGATGGTATGTCTTTTTTCCAGGCTATGAACAAGGCTTCATGTTCCTTGATACTACCATTGAGAGGTATTGGGAACATCTGGGGCATTTGACTTTAAAAATGGCATGTGATCAAAGTTCCTTTTCTGTGCCTAATCCTTTGATTCTTTTCCTGAATAGATCAAAGAAAACATAAATGTGACCCAGAATAGGAGCCAACAATTATTTGAAGTAAATGATCTGATAATTATTCAGAAACTAACCACACAGATCTATATTAACTATCTGAGGACCAAATCTGGATCAGATTTAGGGTTTTACATGAACTTGTCTGTGTTTGTGTCCCCTTAGGGAGGGTTATTAACTTCCTGCATTGGCTTAGTGAAAATTTAGGTAGATCTTGAAGTAACTTATTATCTAATAAAATTTAAATTAAAACATGACCTATATACCAGAATTTATAACATGTAAATATTAATAAGCATAATAATAAGTTGGCTAGGTTAAGAAATGCTTTTACAAAAAGTAAGATTTATTGTCCAATACAAAGGAAGATATGTTGGTGTCAAGTACTCACCTTTTTCAAAAACCTTACAAAGTTTTGAAGATGCTGCTTCATTTAAGATGAGCATCTCTTCCCCTTTCTTAGTCCTGAGTAAAAGAGTTTACGTGTTTAACTAAAACCTTACATTTAAGGTCTATTGGTGCTGCAGCAGGTTCAAGCTAGAGGTTAACAGGCTTGCCTAGGAGTAAGAAAGCTTAAATTGAATGTAGGAGGAAACAAAACCCTCAGATCTGGAGATGTTCCAGCTGATAGATAGTAACCATTGCTTAATAAAGTAATATGCTAACATTAACAAATCATGAGGACCGTCTCTGTGTTTTATCATTTCTCTGCTCAGCTGTTGAGGTGCAAAGGGATCCCAACAGTTGAAATACTGTTTTTATTTTGATACTGAAATAAAATACTGAAATACTGTTTTATTTTCGGTTTTCATTTTCTTTTGCATATTGAATGATGCTTCCTTATCTCAAACTAATTTCAGCAATGTACATGTTTTTTTTTTAATTAATTAATTAATTTATTTTTTTATTTTTTTTATTTTTGAGACAGAGTTTCGCTCTTGTTACCCAGGCTGGAGTGCAATGGCGCTATCTCGGCTCACCGCAACCTCCGCCTCCTGGGTTCAGGCAATTCTCCTGCCTCAGCCTCCTGAGTAGCTGGGATTACAGGCACGTGCCACCGTGCCCAGCTAATTTTTTGTATTTTGAGTAGAGACGGGGTTTCACCATGTTGACCAGGATGATCTCGATCTCTTGACCTCGTGATCCACCCGCCTCGGCCTCCCAAAGTGCTGGGATTACAGGCTTGAGCCACCGCGCCCGGCCTGTACATGTTTTAAGAATGTAGGCTTAGTAAGAAATAAGCTCCAAGAGAGTGGGGTCCTTGTCTTTTTTTTCAGCTATGTCCTCAGTGCTGACATAGGGCCTGGCATGCGGTAGGCACTCAGTAAATATTTGTAAAACTAATAGTTTAATATAGTTAAGCATAGTTGTCTATTGTGGGTATAATATACAAGGACTTTGGAATGGGTTGTAGTTCATCAGAAAGGAAGAATGAAAAGGCGTTTTGAAGATGTTCAAGTTTCTTAACCTTGCTTATTTTTAAAATAAGGGGATTAGGCTAAAATAATTCTGCCTTCTATAGATGGGGTGGGGTTGGGGGTTCCAGACTTTTTCTGTCACCTAGACTAGAGTGCAGAGGTGCTGTCTCATGTCACTGCAGCCTCTTCCTCCCGGGTACAGGCAATTCTGAGCCTCAGCCTCCCAAGTAGCTAGGATTACTGGCATGCACCATGATGCCTGGCTACTTTTTAAATATTTTCTAGTAGAGATGAGTTTCACCCTGTTGGCCAGGCTGGTCTCAAATTCCTGGCCTCAAGCGATCCGCCCACCTCAGCCCCTCAAAATGCTGGGATTACAGGTGTGAGCCACCATGCCTGACCCCAGACTTTTTCTTGAAGGGCTAGATGTTAAATATTTTAGGCTTGCGCACCATATCGTCTGCTATAGAGCACAACATAAACACATGGACAGGATTGTGTTTGGTACAATTTAATTTACAGAAATAAGCAGCTGATGTATATTGGTAACCCTTGTTAGAGATAAATTGCTTTCAGTTATAAATGTTTGTGATCCTGTGATTTATTGCTGTTTTGAAATGCTGCTCATTTGAAGTGGATTCTAGGGTTAATACAGGTACTTCTTTTTGTTCAGGAAACATGATGAAAGTATTGAGGGGGCATCAGAACTGGGTGTACAGCTGTGCATTCTCTCCTGACTCTTCCATGCTGTGTTCAGTTGGAGCCAGTAAAGCAGTATGTATCAAAGTTCTTGTACATTCATTGTGAATTGGATTATCATAATGTGTGCATAATCATTTTAAATCTAAGTAACCTATCAAGTCTGTGCTCGGTGTCATGAATATTTTAAATGTTTTATTTCATGATGGGCGAGAATTTGCATGAAGGAAATATAGTTATTGATTGTCAAGTGAGAATTTGAATTGTTTTGAGAGATAATAGAAAATGAGGTCATATTAGGGCGTTTTTTTGTAAGTCTAGAAAAGTTTATGTGCTGTAGAAGAGATCTAGTCTATATGTTAAGACATTTCCTTGCTAATTATTTTCTTCTCTGTTGTTCTTATTTTTTTGGTCCAGTTTGCTGTACTAAAGTTTTGAGTCCCAGCTGGTCCTGTACATTTAACTGAAAAAAAGTAACTTAAAAAACATAAGAATAAAAATAGCACTCATGTATGTCCTAGAGTTGTTATAGGTGAAATTTGATATTGTTTATCTTACATAGCATACCTATAGACAAGTAATGTGACTGTTAAGAGGGTTATGCTTATTGATGAACTCTCTTTTAGTTGTTTACCAGCTCTAAGTTAGTATAGTTAAATTGATCTCAGTAACTGCAAGTATTTATGAAATGGTTGAAGTCTAAATACATGTGATAATTACAATACACTTTGAACTAATGGAGGGTGGGAGGCTAGTTGAAATGCATTTTATTTAGCCAAGGAATACGTTAAAATGATAGTTACAAATTTTGGAAGTTAGAACAAGATACTCAGTTTAGTTATTTACAAATCATAAGAAGAACAAAATTAGATGTTGACTTTGCTATTTTAGGCTGTGTGTTTTCCATATGCTTCTTGCTTTCCCTGTCACAGGTGGTGGCAGCAATATTGGTGTGATTGAGGTTATGCTGGCACCACTCACACACAGGCGCACAATGGTGTTAGCTGGGCAGAAAGAGTGGCATCTCTGGCTACCGGGCTGGGGGCGACCTTTACCATAGGATGAAGTAACCTTGCATTCGGCTGCAAGGTGTACTGTACGTACACAGGTGCTGGTCGATGTCCACTTTCTGCTTTTCTTTCTTTCTTTTTTTCTTTTTTAAAGTAATTTCCCCCACAGTAAAGTCCACTGACTCCTGAGTAAATTGATTTTCCAGTTTGATGGAATTGGGAGTCTGACAAGTGAAACCAATTTAATATGAAGTATTTGGCTCTCAAATGGTTTCTCCGTGCTATTTTTTGGAATTCTTTAAGATTCTAGAGAGATCTTACGTCTTTGATTCAATTTAAAATTTGTACTTATTTTCCTTTAGAAATAATATATTGTGTCTGTGCAGAAAAGAAAAAAAAAGCAAAAAGAATTGCTTTGCTCCAAGAGGAGAGATTGTCTTATTAGGATAAACCTCCAAGCTCACATTTAATATAACAGACTGAAATAAACATTAGAATCCTATTTAGAGCTATTCTGCACAGTTAACTACAATCTTCAGAATCTAAAATTATATGTGAATTTGTTCTTAAATAATTGAACTGTTTTATACTTAAAATGACTAATGATTGTGGTCAGTTTGGGAAAAATAAGATGGTTAAATTTCAATTTACGGAAATGTAATTATATTATTTTCATAAAATAGCATTTTCATTTTGTAATGTGGTTTAACATGTCCTTGTTGTTTGCCAAAGAAATTTCATTTGGCTGTGAATATTCTATTTGCTTGCAGTATCTGTTTCTCTTCCTAGGCTCAAGTTGGTGACCCAAGCCTATTGTAAACAAGTGATTATCTCAAAGGGAGATGCCAATGGAGTAACAATTTGTTAACCTTACGTTTTCTGTCTGTATATTTCTTAAAAAATCTGGTAGTTTCTGGAAAAAAAGAGAAGGGGGTTTGTAGTACTTAACCCTATTTATTTCCATATATTTTAGTTAATTAGTTTTTGGAATAAATGTATTTCAGTATAACTTTGTGGTTAAGTTGCATTGCCTTTATTTTATGTTTAGGCTTATTTTTAAATTAACATTTAACAGAAACATTTGAAATAGAATTTGCATGTCTACCTTAATTAACTTAAAGACTGATTTTAATCTGACTATGACACTGAGCATATTCTTTAAATTACTGATAATTTATGTTTAATATAATCTTAATTAAATTTAGCAGTTTTAGTTTAAGATGTGCCATTTTTCCTCTGTGTGTCTGAATGAAGCTATAACATTTGCCTTTTTATTGCAGGTTTTCCTTTGGAATATGGATAAATATACCATGATACGGAAACTAGAAGGACATCACCATGATGTGGTAGCTTGTGACTTTTCTCCTGATGGAGCATTACTGGCTACTGCATCTTATGATACTCGAGTATATATTTGGGATCCACATAATGGAGACATTCTGATGGAATTTGGGTGGGTACAGCATGAATTATTTTAGTCTATAATTCATCTCTGGCTATCAAGTCATCTGAATAATTAGAATCACCAACATATGAAACCTAAAATTGCAGTTTATTGTAATTTAAAATTTTGGTATTATTTAAGCCCTTGACTAATGCAGAGCTTTAGATACAAATTCTAAAAGTAAATTTGACTCTCTTGATATATCAAAGTCTTACTACTTAACAGGACTCAACTCTGTATAGAACTACTAATTATTATGTTTAGTTTTTGTTGGAGAAAAACAATTAAAACCAAAGTTGGACTTAATCTTACTATCTTAAATCATGAAAGATTAATTCTTTTCAGGTCACTTTTTTATTAGTATGATACAACTCAGTTATCTCAGTTGTATTCATTAAGGCTACTTTAAACATATTCAAAGACAAATGTACTTTGTACCTGGGTAATTTTATTTTCTTGAAGTGACTGTGATATCCACTGAACACATGTATTTGACCTTAGGCACCTGTTTCCCCCACCTACTCCAATATTTGCTGGAGGTGCAAATGACCGGTGGGTACGATCTGTATCTTTTAGCCATGATGGACTGCATATTGCAAGCCTTGCTGATGATAAGTAAGTATGTGCATTATAGCTTGTCTTACCATTACCCTTTCCATTCTTAAGCCTTAAAGCCATTCTGCAGTTAGAGTTTTAATGTCTCTTTCTCAACACAAGTCCTTGGGAGATTTTGTTGTCTCTTAAAGAATATCAGCTGAATAATTATCTATGTAAATTAAAGATAATGCATGCCTTCCTGTGTTCCTTGTTTAACTTGCTTAGGCATAGTGGGTTGATTTTTTAGTCAGCTTTTAGCACAGCTTACAGAGATTTATTTTAACTTTTTTTTTTTTTTTTCCAAGATGGGGTTTCACCATGATGGCCAGGCTGGTCTTGGACTCCTGACCTCAAGTGATCCACCCACCTTGGCCTCCCAAAGTGCTAGGATTACAGGCGTGAGCCACCGCGCCTGGCCTAGAGATTTTTTAAAGTAATGTCTTACAAAGGTTGTAAGAAAGAAAATTTCTAAAGTGAAACAAATAGTAAAACCAAAAAAAAAAATTATGAATAAATAGTAATTTGTATCCACCACGATTGAGACTAGAATATGAAATATCACATGAATGAGATGTGCTGCTTATTGATAAGAAACAGAAACTAGTTGCAGCCATCCCATTTTCACATCCTTTTATTATACAGTGTTCATACGTATTGCATTGAGTAGTTTGGTGACATCAATTCGCAAGGCAGCTCTTTTATCTTTCCAGAAGGTTACCAAACAGAGAGAGAGAGGTTTTTCTGTTTGCTCAGGTAGATTCTGCATATTAGTTCTCTGCTGTATTTGTAGATACACTCAGCCTAGGTGAAAACTTTTTTTTCTTTTCCTTTCCTGTTTGTTTTTAGGGGACAGGGTCTTGCTTTGTTGCCCAGGCTCTAGTGCAATGGTGCAATCACATCTCACCACAGCCTTGATTTCCTGGGCTCAAGTGATCCTCCCATCTCAGCATTCTGAGTAGCTGGCACCACAGGTGTATACCCCACCACACCTGGCTAATTTTTAAAAAAATTTTGTAGAGACAGGGTCTTCCTATGTTACCCAGGTTGATCTTAAAGTCCTGGACTCCCCAGCCTTGGCCTCCCTAAATGGTGGGATTGTGGTTGTGAGCCACTAGGCCCACCTAGCTTTTTAAAGTGTCTTGGGAAAAGGGTGAAACAGACTAGAAACTGGTTGTATTGTAAGTGTAGGAAAGTAGGGAAAAAGCCTCTGGGTCTGAACATTCTAGATCTGAACACTGGGAAGGTGAGAAGGCAGCCGTGCATGGTAGTCTCTTAAGTGAAAGGTCATCCAATTTACCAACTGGTATTTATAGACCTTAAAATATTTTATAATTTTATAAAGCAAGTTACAGTCATTGCCTGTTGGTGTGATTTGTGTATTTTGCGACTCATAACTCAATAGCGTTTCTTTCTAAATTTTGAAAGATGCTTTTACCTTACATTTTCTACAAGATACTAAATAATTTATTTCCTTTTCAGAATGGTGAGGTTCTGGAGAATTGATGAGGATTATCCAGTGCAAGTTGCACCTTTGAGCAATGGTCTTTGCTGTGCCTTCTCTACTGATGGCAGTGTTTTAGCTGCTGGGTAAATAAATTTTTCTCTTTTCTTTAAGGGGCAATTTAAGGTGGCTTTTAGCTGCTAGTAGTTTATTGACAGTAAATCTCTAATGAAAGTGTTCTTTAGAGTAATATGACCTTGTCATAGAATACATCACTGGTTAGTTGGGTTTTAATGTGAAGTTTGTGACTCCAGGACTCACATGTATTAGATGATAGTGGTTTGAGCTGTAGCAACTTTGAAATACATATTCTTGGGTGACTGAGCACGTGCTTTATTTCTGTTTAGGACACATGACGGAAGTGTGTATTTTTGGGCCACTCCACGGCAAGTCCCTAGCCTGCAACATTTATGTCGCATGTCAATCCGAAGAGTGATGCCCACCCGAGAAGTCCAGGAGCTGCCAATTCCTTCCAAGCTTTTGGAGTTTCTCTCCTATCGTATTTAGAAAATTCTGCCTTCCCTAGTCATAGGGACTGACAGAATACACTTAACACAAACCTCAAGCTTTACTGACTTCAAGTATCTGTTTTTAAAGATTTAGAAGATTTATTTAATTTGATATGTTCTTGTACTGCATTTTGATCAGTTGAGCTTTTAAAATATTATTTATAGACTACAGAGATATTTCTGAACATATCAAATATAAATTTTTTTAAAGATCTAACTGTGAAAACATATACATACATGTATATATTTAGATATAAGCTGCTATATGTTGAATGGACCCTTTTGCTTTTCTGATTTTTAGTTCTGACATGTATATATTGCTTCAGTAGAGCCACAATATGTATCTTTGCTGTAAAGTGTAAGGAATTTTTAAATTCTGGGACACTGAGTTAGATCTGTAAATACTGACTTAAGAAAGTTGAACTGGGCCAGGTATGGCAGCTCACGCCTATAATCCCAGCAGTTTAGGAGGCCAAGGTGGGTGGATCACCTGAGGTTACTTAGCAGTTTGAGACCAGCCTGGCCAACATGATGAAAGCCTGTCTCTACTAAAAATACGAAAACAATTAGCCAGCCATGGTGGTGCACACCTGTAGTTCCAGCTACATGGGAGGCTGAGGCAGGAGAATCGCTTAAACCCAGGAGGTGGAGGTTGCAGCAAGCCAAGATCACACCACTGCACTCCAGCAAGACTCCGTCTCAAAAAAAAAAAAACAAAAAACGTTGTCTTGCCTCATATGAAATGTGTTTGGTTGGAGGGTGTCAGACTGACCTGGAAGTGAAACTCTGTTTTTTATGTACAGGGAAAGGATTTTATTATCCTTAGGGATAGCATCTAAGACGTAGAGTTTGAATGTGACATTATTTGAAAACAGTAACAATAAAGAAAAGGCAGAGCCAGGATATAACTAGAAAAAGGATGTATTTTTTTCCTTCCTCCTTTAAACACTGCTGCTGCCTTAATTTTAGAAAGGAGCTTACTAGTTTACCCTTGTGGTATAAAGTATTATAAATCTGTGTTAATTTGAAAAATCCATCTTCTGTATTATTGCTAAATATTTTGTTTGTACTAAGGGACAATTATTTTAAGACCATGGATTTAAAAAAAAAAACACTGTTTCTGCAGGGGATGATTGGTGAGTTGCCAAAGAGAAGCAATACAGTATATCTGCTTTTGCCTTCTGTTATTTATCCTACCTGCAGATATTAAGAATGTATGCATTATGTAAAATGCTCAATTATATATTTTTGTTGAGTTTTTTAATTAAAGACTTGTAAAAAACCAGTATATTGCAAATGTTTCTTTAACAGGTTAGGTCGAGTGCTTTCTCTCTGTCTCCATTGTAACATTGATGGCATACCACGGGCAAATTAATCAAAAAGAACAATGAAGAAAGAGTGCCCTAGAGATCATTCAGGGCTTCCCGAGTGCAACAGCTCTTATGGTGGTTTTGTTTTTGGGAGAACCGTTGTAAATGCATACTTTAAAAAAGCATAGGAAAGCTCTAGAACACAGAAAAATGACTACTAAGCCAAAGAAATAATATCTTTTAGTGGGGAACTAACAGGCCTATAATAAGCGTATCTGGTTAGTTATTTAAAAATCTAGCAATCTAGGTCCTTTGAGAAGGCATAAAAAAGCGAAACTCTTATGAGCCATGTGTGATTTTGAAGGTGCGTTTCCACTGAGAAATTATTTGGAAGCTCCTATGGTTACCTCTGTTAAGGAATGTAAAAAATTTATAGGGGGTGTAGGTTATCAATTTGAAAGCCAGTAGAAAATCTGCCCAAGTTACTTCTTGCTTGAGGATCATCTATATTTTACAAAAAGAAGCACAAGAAGCATCTAACCTTTCTATTTCTTGTGACTTGTTTTCTCCTGTATTTTACTTTGTAATATATCAGCTTTATAATTTTTTTTTTTTTTTTTTTGAGATGGAGTCTCATTCTCACCCAGGCTGGAGTGCAATGGCATGATGTCGGTTCATTACAACCTCTGCCTCCCGAGTAGCAGGGATTACAGGTGCCTGCCACCACACCCTGCTAATTTTTGTATTTTTAATAGAGACAGGTTTCACCATCTTGACCAGGCTGGTCTTGAACTCCTGACCTTGTGATCCACCCACCTCAGCCTTCCAAAGTGTTGGGATTGCAGGTTTGAACCACTGTGCCTGGCCGGCTTTATAAATTTAAAGTAAGATAACTGGCCGGGTACAGTGGCTCACACCTATAATCCCAGCATTTAGGGACACCAAGGCAGGCAGGTCGCTTGAGGCCAGGAGTTCAAGACCAGCCTGACCAACATGGTGAAACCCCCATCTCTACTAAAAATACAGAAATTAGCTGGACATGGTGGTGCATGCCTGTACTTCCAGCTACTTGGGAGGCTGGCAAGAGAATTGCGTGAACTGGAGAAATGGAGGTTGCAGCGAGCTGAGATCACGCCCCTGCACTCCAGTCTGGGTGACAGAGTGAGACTGTGAATAAATAAGATACCCTTACTTTTCACACCATTACATTATTTTTACTTTCCACACCAACATACCCAGTCAAGTAAAAATAGCTTTTTTTTTTTTTTTTTTTTGTGAGATGAGTTTCAAACTGTCACCCGGGCTAGAGTGCAGTGGTGGCTCACTGCAGCCTCTGCCTCCCTGGTTCAAGCAATTCTGTTTCAGCCTCTCAAGTAGGTGAGATTACAGGTGCCCGCTACTGTGCCTAGCTAATTTTTGAGATGGGGTTTTGCCATGTTGACAAGGCTGGTCTTGAATTCTTGACCTCAAGTGACCCACCTGCCTAGGCCTCCCAAAGTGCTGGGATTAACAGGCGTGAGCCACTGTGCCCGGTCCAAAACAGCATTTTTAGAAGCTACATTCTCTGAGATGTTCATCTATTTGCTACCTCTTCTCGTGAAAACCATAATGCCAATGTGAAAGGAAGATTAGAAACATGTTTGAATTTTCCATATGTGTGTGGGGAACAAGATAATAACAGTGATAATAGACTGAAGGACCAAAGGAAAATAGGGAGACAATGTTGATTACGGACTTGGATCAGATTCTACCTACATGATTTTAAAATGACACTGCCTCTTTCTCTTTTGTCACAAGCCTGTCATTTGGAGAACTGGCAAGCTGACAAGAGGTCATTTATGTTCAGGTTTGATTTCCTGTTTTAGAATCCCATAGGGTACATAAAAACATGGGAAAGTCATACTCAGCAGCCAAGATATCCTTTTGCAATAAATCACTTTAAGACCTGTAACTTAGGCCGGGCGCGGTGGCTCAAGCCTGTAATCCCAGCACTTTGGGAGGCCGAGGCGGGTGGATCACGAGGTCAAGAGATCGAGACCATCCTGGTCAACATGGTGAAACCTCGTCCCTACTAATACGAAAAATTAGCTGGGCGTGGTGGCGCGTGCCTGTAATCCCAGCTACTCAGGAGGCTGAGGCAGGAGAATTGCCTGAATCCAGGAGGTGGAGGTTGCGGTGAGCCGAGATCGCGCCATTGCACTCCAGCCTGGGTAACAAGAGCGAAATTCCGTCTCAAAAAAAAAAAAAAAGACCTGTAACTTGATCTTAGGTTGGCAAATCTTAAACTTAACGATCGTTGAAATTCCCTGCCTACTGCAACTGTGGTAAAGTTGGATTCAACTGGTTTGCACTGCTCCTGGATTGGCAAGACCAAAAAAGGCTGGACTCCACTGTAGCATGCTTATGGGTTGAGGCAGTAGCAGAGGCGGGGGACTTGGCTGTCAGCCAGCCAGTACAGGGGTAAGAAAATAGAAAGCATGAGAAGTTTCACAAGCCAGAAACCATTGAAGCAGTGACTACAACCTCCAGATTAATCAGGTGAGGGTTGGTTTGTAGGTGACATAGCATTTTACCCAAGTAATTCTGAACAGACTGTGGCTTATGATAATACATTTTAACTAGCAAGTATATAGACTGTAAAAGAAATACCTAGTTATATATGGATGTACTATCATTTGGTGATAAAAGCGTAGAAAAAGCAGCAGTTGGGTTTTTTTTTTTAATTCCTTTCCATCAGAAGTAAGAGCTGTTGGCAGCAACTAATAAAATGCAACTTAGCGACATGCTTCTCATAACCTTGGCAAATGTTTATGGTAAGATGCTTGGGAGGAATGAACAGAAGTAGGCAATCTCAACCTGCCCTTTGGTCCCTAAAGCAAAATATGCAAAAATCTGGTCTGAGCCAGGTGTAAAGTGGCCTGTTTCTATTACAGGTGGGTGGGTAGCTTTATGTGGTGGTTTTTTGACATTTTTTAGGCTTTTTATTTTTTACTTTGAGATAGGGTCTCGCTCTATCACCCAAGCCGGAGTGCAGTGGTGCAGTGTCAGCTCACTGCATCCTCTGCCTCCCCTGGTTCAAGCAATTCTCAGGCATAAGCCACCCAAGTAGCTGGGATTACAGGCGTGAGCTGGGCCAATATTTGTATCTTTAGTGGAGACAGGGTTTCGCCATGTTGGCCAGGCTCATCTTGCATTCCTGGCCTTAAGTGATCTGCCCATCTTGGCCTCCAAAGTGCTGGGATTACAGGCGTGAACCATGGCGCCTGGCCTGTCTAGGCTTATTTTAACAGTTGAGGAATCAGAAAATGATTGAATAGGGCTGGAATTGGAGAAGGAAAAATTATTTAATTCAATTGTTATCAACTCCAGCACTATTTTCTCTATTAGAGACTACAACTATCATTTTCCTGGTTTCTTTTTTAGAGATAATGTTAAAAATAAGGAATTTTCTCTACCTATAATTCCACAGAAAAGTTGGTCTTCTGGTCCAAAAGTAATCCTTTTATAGGTTTTATTAGGAAAACCTATAATACAGTGTTGCCTGTCCCTGTCATTATAGTGAGTTTGTGTTTGCTTGGCTTTAGATAAGGCTGAAACATCAATGGTTCTTTCTGAAAAAATTGTTCTCCAAAAATAAAGTGTGAGCTATAAAAATCATCTGGAACAGGGGTGTCCAATCTTTTGGCTTCCTTGGGCCACATTGGAAGAATTGTCTTGGGCCACACATAAAATACACTAACACCAACGATAGCTGATGAGCTAAAAGGAAAAAAAAAATCAAAAAAAATCTCAGACTGTTTTAAGAAGGTTTACGAATTTGTGTTAGGCCACATTCAGAGCTGTCCTGGGCTGTGGGCTGCACATTGGACAGGCTTGCTTAAGTACAGATCAGTAAGTAAGGGAGGCAAAATGGTCACTCCACTAGGTTGCTTTATGCTTCCAAATTGTTGGTTAATAATGAAATGTTCTTACAAAAAATAAAAAAGATTAAGGATAATGAACATTAGAGAGATACCTGAGAAAAATAATGATTAAAATAGAGCCAAGAGGCAGGGCAAGGTGGCTCACACCTATAATCCTAGCACTTCCGGAGGCCGAGGTGGACAGATCAACTGAGGTCAGGAGTTCGAGACCAACCTGGCTAACATAGTTAAAGCCCGTTTCTACTAAAAATACAAAAAATTAGCCAGGTGTGGTGGCTCGCGCCTGTAATCCCAGCTGCTCAGAAAACTGAGGCAGGAGAATCACTTGAACCCGGGAGGTGGAGGTTGCAGTGAGCCGAGATTATACCATTGCACTCCAGCTTGGGCAACAAGAGTGAAACTCTGACTCAAAAAAGTAGAGCCAAGAATGAGGTTGATATCAAATGGATTTTTTGTACTTTTTCTTTTGACACAGACTTGCTGTTTCCCAGGTTGGAATGCAGTGGTGTCATCTCTGCTCACTGCAGCCGCCGCCTCCTGGGTTCAAGCAATCCTCCTCAGCCTCCCTAGTAGCAGGGATTACAGGTGAACGTCACCACACCTGTCTAATATTTGTTTGTTTTTTTGGGTTGGAGTCTGGCTCTTTCGCCAGGCTGGAGTGCAGTGGTGAAATCTCCGCTCACTGCAACCTCCGCCTCCTGGTTCAAGCGATTCTCCTGCCTCAGTCTCCTGAGTAGCTGGGACTACAGGCACGTGCCACCACACCCAGCTAATTTTTGTATTTTTAGTAGAGACAGGGTTTCACCGTGTTGGCCAGGATGGTCTCGATCTTTTGACCTCATGATCCACCTGCATCAGCCTCCCAAAGTGTTGGGATTACAGGCGTGAGCCACTGTGCCTGGCCATATTTTTTTTTTTTAGCAGAGACGGGGGTTCTACCATGTTGTCCAGGCTGGTCTTGAACTCCTGATCTCAGGTGATCCACCTCAACCTCCCAAAGTGCTGGGATTACAGGCGTGAATCATCACACCCTCCTTTAAATGGAAATTTTAAAGACAGACATTTGCACTGAATGAGCTAAATATTTGACTCTAAACTCACACAAAATGGCCAGGCGCAGTGGCTTGCGCCTGTACTCTCAGCACTTTGGGAGTCCGAGGTGGGCAGATCACTTCAGGTGAGGACTTCAAGACCAGCCTGGCCAACGTGGTGAAATCTGTCTACTAAAAATACCCAAAATCACCTGTGTCCCAGCTACTTGGGAGGCTGAGGCAGGAGAATTACTTGAATCCAGAAGGTGGAGTTTGCAGTGATCCAAGATGGCGCCACTGCACTCCAGCCTGGGCGACAGAGCAAGACTCTGTGTCAAAAACAAACTCACAAAAAAATGGGAATCCCAATAAGTTGTATGATTCGCAATGTTAATATCATAGTAATTGCTGAGGAAAAACACAGTTAATGTTATGGACCGAATGTTGTACACCCCCACCGACCAGTAATATGTTGAAATCCTAATCCTCAATATGGTGGTATTAGGGAGTGGGGCCTTTGGGAGGTCATTAGGTCATGAGGGTGGAGTCCTCATAATGGGATTCGTACCCATATAAAAGGAACCCTAGAAAACTCTCTTTCCCTCTCCACCATGTGAAGATACAATGAGAAGACAGCAGTCTAACCCAGAAGAGGGCTTGCATCCTGATTTCAGACTTCCAACCTCCAGAACTGTGAGAACTTAATTTCTGTTGTTTATAACCCATCTAGTCTATGGTAGACTTTGTTCTAGCAGCCCAAATGGACTAAGGCATAGGACCAGCAGGAATGCCTCTTTAAAACTTCTTTATTTTTTCAAGATGGCCTTGCCCTGTGGCCCAGGTTGGAGTACAGTGGCACAATCAAGGCTCATGCAGCCTCCATCTCCTGAACTCAGTTGATCCTCCTGTCTCAGCCTCCTGAGTAGTTGGGGCTACAGGTGTGTACCATCACACCCAGCTAATTTTTCTATTTTTTCTAGAGACAAGGTCTTGTTACCTAGGCTGGTCTCCATCTCCCAGGTTGCAGCAATCCTTCCGCCTTGGCCTCCCAAAGTGCTGGGATTATAGGTATTAGCCCCCACGCCAGGCCAAAACTTCTTAATTAGATATAAACTCTGTTAGAGCGCACAGACAGTGATTTCTGTGTACTACCCAACCATCTCTCTGCCTCTAAGACCCTAACATGATTTGGCAGGAATTACACAGGCTTCAAGTTCTCCCTTGGATGATACCAATTGAGCTCAGAAGAGAAACAGCAAACATTACTGTGGGCTTGCTGTGTTGCAAGGGTCTGCCGGCAGCTTCTGGGAAACAAGACCGGGAAGCCCCCAAGTAAAAGGTTGTCCTGGCCATCCCCCTGTTGGGTGACATGAGCCTGTCTCAGTTGTTTTTAGAATTGAATTTATGATGCATTATCTAAATGGCTTCTTTTTGGCTTTTTGGTGGTCAGATAAGCTGACCCAGCTCAAAGTCATCTTGTCTGTTCCTCCAGTTCCGTCAGAGTCCTCATTTCCACATCACTTCCTTTCAAGTAGGCCCTATTGCTAGGTACTCATTCTTGGGTGTTGCTGCCTCATTTAGAATGCAAATTCCTGCTGGGCGCGGTGGCTCACACCTGTAATCCCAGCATTTTGGGAGGCCAAGACGGGTGGATCACGAGGTCAGGAGTTGAAGACCAGCCTGGCCAACATGGGGAAACCCAGTCTCTATTAAAAAAAAAAAAAAAAAGAATGCAAATTCCTTACACCTGAGGGAATCCTTCAAACTTTTCCCACCGGACTCTGCCCTGGCTGATAGTTTGGTCACAGTGATTATTGGTGCCTTGGGCAGATGAGAGACCAGCCCCAGATCAGCAGGTTTGGCTGTAGCCCTGGACTGGGGAGTTAGAATGGGCGTCCCAGTGCATGCTCATCCAGCCTGGGCTGGGTGGAGAAAGCAGCTCCCTCAGACTGTTTGGGTCACGCTGCTCAACACCTGGCAAAGACCCAGCTTTCTAGGCTTGGCCCCATCTGGCCTCGGAGCAGGAGGCTGTTCATATAGCAGCTTGGCCCACTTTCTCTCCACAGGGCCTGCTGCCCAGAGGACTTTGCAGAAGTGTTGGCTGAGGCTACAGTCCTAAGAAAGACGGGTGATTGCTGGCTTGGCTGCTTAACGCTTGTAACTTTCAGAGCTTTGATATAAAAATGCTGTAATAATACCTCTGCTCCATGAAGAGCATTTAGCTTCTATTTTGTATCTGCACAGTGTCGGGTACATAGCAGGCACTCGACTGCTGTACTACCATTTGTCAAGCACTGACCATGTGCTTGTCACTATCCCTGGTACTTCTCAACCACCCTGTAGAATTATCCTGTATCATAGCTGTGGAGGTTCAGAGAGGCGGCTCCTCAGGTCACACAGCTAAGACCATCGAGCATGTAAATCCAGATTAATCTGTCTCCAGGCTGGGCTCAGTGGCTCACACCTGTAATTGCAGCACTTTTGGAGGCCAAGACCAGCCTTGACTTGCACCCAGGGCCAAGACTTGCACCCAGGAGTTCAAGACCATCCTGAGCAACACAGTGAGACCTTGTCTCTACAAATGATAATTTTTTAAAAATTAGCTGTGCATGGTGACCTGCACTTGTGATCCCAGCTACTCTGGAGGCTGAGGTGGGAGGATCACTCAAGCCTGGGAGGTGGAGGCTGCAGTGAGCTGTGATTGCAAAACTGCACTCCAGCATGGCAACTGAGAGACCCTGTCTCAAACAAGAAAATAAATAAATCTGGGCTGGGCGTGGTGGCTCACACCTGTAATCCCAGCACCTTGGGAGGCTAAGGAGGGTGGATCACGAGGTCAGGAATTTGAGACCATCCTCGCCAACATCGCAAAACCCCATCTCTACTAAAAAGTACAAAAATTAGCTGGGCATGGTGGTGCACGCCTGTAGTCCCAGCTACTTGGGAGGCTGAGGCAGGAGAATTGCTTGAACCCAGGAGGTGGAGGTTGCAGTGAGCCAAGATTGAGCCATTGCACTCCAGCCTGTGCAACAGAGCAAGAGTCCATCTCAATAAATAAATAAATAAATAAATATATCTGTCTCGGGAGCCCTGTTTGTTTTCATGATGGCCATGGATGCGCACTGTCATTTAGGAATGGCGCTCAGTCAACATCAAATACCAAAATTATTTATCTTTTTTTGGAGTTTTTTGATTTCAACGTTTTATTTTTGTGGGTACATAGTAGGTGTATATGTTTATTGGGTACATGAGACTAAATTGGTTCTTGCCTGTGCCTCTGCCAACTCTCTGGAGCCAGCCATGATGTCAGGCGAAACCTTTCCCAACACTGCCTGCCTTTCACTGAATCATAGAAGAAACAAACGCAAAAGGAATCACTCCAAATATAATTAGGCCATTGAAACCCACCCAAGGTGTCCCCTGCCCACCTCCTGGATAAATGATACTAAAGGATGGTTCATTTTTTCCTATACACCACTCTCCTTGGGAACTGATCTCACATTTTCATTGCAGTGTGAACAAATCCAACTCAAACAGGCTGGAGCAGGATGCCTTAAAGCAGTCACAGAGGTAAGGAAGTCAGCTGACCTTGCAGCCCCTGACTTCATTTATTCATTCTTCTGGTCATGGTCACAGGTTCAGCCGCTGGCCTTAAAAATCAACAGGAGATCAGGTTACAAGCTGACGTGAGCCCTTTATTTTTTTTTTTAATTTAATTTTTATTTTTTGAGACAGAGCCTTGCTCTTTTGCCCAGGCTGGAGAGCAGTGACGCAATCATGGCTCATTGCAGCCTCAGCCTCCTGGGTTTGAGCAATCCTCCCACCTCAGCCTCCTGAGTAGCTGAGACTTCAGGTGTGTGACATCATGCCTGGCTAGTTTTTGTATTTTTTGTAGAGGTGGGTCTTCTCATGTTGCCCAGGCTTGTCTCAAACTCCTGGGCTCAAGCAATCCACCCCGCTCAGCCTCCCAAAGTTCTGGGATTGCAGGGATGAACCAGTGCACCTGGCCTGACATGAGCTCCCCCTAGCAGCTATATCAGATAAAGTTAGTCTCACTTGCCTGGACTTGACCTGCCAGTAATACCAGCCATTGGGGCTGGCCCTGGGTCAAGAGTCCAGAGGCCAGACAGCATTGGGTGAAACTGTTATCCAGGTCAACTAATACAGATGCCATCTAGGGAGCAGGGAGAATCCATACCCAGGAAGGACTCAACTCAGTAATAAAGGAAGGATTAGACCATTCTGACCATATTTCACTGATGAAAAGTTACACTTTTGTCTCTGCACTCTGAAATTGGGATGTATTTTATAATCAAAGATGTCTTAAAAATTGTTTTCGTAAGTGGTACCCACTGTAATGGCATATTATAGATAATGATGCAGATTATAATCAGTGTTATCGAGGATTTGATGAAACATGAAGTCAGTAGAATGTATATATAAAAGGTCAGTGGAATGCTATACATAATGTCAGCAGTAAAAGACCAGAAACAGGTAGTAAGTGAAGTGTTCATTTCTATTTGTATTAAATGAAGTGTTGATTTCCATTTGTATTAAAATAGAAATGTAGCTAACATTTACGAACTTTCACCATGATTCAGGCACTGTTCTAAATACTTAATGTGCATAATTGAATCCTCACAACAACCCTATGAAACAGACAGTTATCTTCATTTTATAAATGAGGAAACTGAGGTACAGAGGGGTTAACTAACTCACCAGAAGTCACCTGATAGTAAATGGAAGAGTCAGTATTCAAACCCAGTCTATCTGACTGCAGAGTTAAGAAATACTTGGGGCTGGGTGCAGTGGCTCACGTCTGTAATCTCAGCACTTTGGGAGGCAGAGTGGGGAGGATCACTTGAGTCCAGGAATTACAGGCCAGGCTGGGCAACAAAGTGAGACCCTGTTTCTACAGAAAATCAAAAAATTAGCCCGACATGGTGGCCTGTGCCTGTGGTCTCAGCTACATGGGAGGGTAAGGTTAGAGGATCACTTGATCCAGGAGGTCCAGGCTGCAGTGAGTCATGTTTGCACCACTGCACTCAAGCCTGGGCAACAGAGTAAGACCCTGTGGCAAAAGAAAAAAAAAGAAAGGAAAAAAAGAAATACATGGCTTAAGATTGCTCTCACCACTTTGCAGCTGTGTGACCTTGGGTAAACCCCTTAACCTCTCTGAACCTCCTCCTCCTCCTCCTCCTAATCACAGTTATGGCCCAGGGATATATGAATTAAATAAGATCAAGACCCAGAAGCACTTAACACAGGGCCTAGTCTAGGTGAGGGAGGGAGTTGTTATTAATATGCCCCAAAGATCCCATCTCCACACCACCACTAGCCTGGCTATTTATGAATATCCCCAAGGCTGGCGTTGACCTTCACAGTTACTGGTGGAATTTCTGAAAACATTCCGATCAGGCTCATTGCCTGGAGATTCTGAGTCCAAACCACAGCCCAGGCCACACAGAGGTATGTCCCCCACTGAAAACCACCGATGTGATTCAAACCCCTTCATGTTTCTAACATCAATCAACTTGACCAAGACAAGGTGGGCTTTAGTAGCAGAGCTCAGACTGAGAAACTAAGGGGCTGTTTTCTTTCAATCCTATTATTGGAATCACTGCTCCAGCAGTCCTTATAGCCAACAAGACCAGAAACCAAGGAGGAAGCTGGGAAACTCCATGTAGGGTGCTTGCTGCCCTGCCCATCTGCCTCTACTTGGCTGTCCCGGTTCAAAACACGGTTTAGGGTCCACTTGTGCGGTTCCTGCCACTCAAGGCTCATTCCTCAGGTGGCCCTGGGCATGTCCTTGGGCAGAGCAAGGCCTGAAGAGAAGAGGCAGCTGCAGAGCCTGGCCGCCCTCAGGGGCTCAGCTATCAGGACTGCGTCTGAGCACAGGGCCAGCCAGGTGGGGAAGAAGCCCAGAAGTTGACCCTGTCTTCTCCAGGCAGCTTCAGTCTCTTGCCTTGTCAACATCTGCTCCTGGTTGGGGGAAAGCTTATTCTTTACTCTCTCAGAGTGAAGAGCCCAGGGATACCCTCTTTCCCAGAGAAAAATGTCTGCACTCCACACGTGGAATTCATTTCCCCAGTATTGGATATAAACTCCTGGAATCCACTCTTGCTGATGTTGTCTTCACAGACCTTTGTCCAGCCTGCCCCTGGCAGCCACAGGGGATCTTTCTAAAATGCAGATCTGACCCAGGCTGGGCCTTTAAACTGCTGACTGCGCTGGGCCCTCCCCTGTCTGGACCCTGTGCAATCCCTCTGGGCTTCCCTGAGCCCAGGTCTGCTGCTCTGGTTCCTTTCCCCTTTCTTCCACAATCCAGCTGGCCCTCCAGCCTCCTCCTAGGCCTTCTAAAATAAATATATTTATGTTTTTAAAGAGAGAGTCAAGGCCAGGTACAGTGGCTCACATCTATAATCCTAGCACTTTGGGAGATTGAGTTGGGCTAATCACCTGAGATCAGGAGTTCGAAACCAGCCTGGCCAACATGGTGAAATCTCATCTCTATTGAAAATACAAAAATTAGCTGGGCGTAGTGGACTGTAGTCCCAGCAGCTCGAGAGGCTGAGGCAGGAGAATTGCTTGAACCTGGGAGGTGGAGGTTGCAGTGAGCCAAGATGTGCCACTGCACTCCAGCCTGGGCAACAGAGCAAGACATCATCTCAAAAAAAAAAAAAAAAGAAAGAAATCCAGTTTAGTGCCTTTGGTGAAAAAATAAAAAATAATAAAAAAAGAGACTCAATTTTAAAAAATATTAAGTAGTGAATAACACAGATTGGCAGATATGACTCTAATTGTGAGGGTGGTTTGCAAAGACTAAGTTGGGAAAGCAACGTGGAGAGATGGAAGGGATGGAGGGAAGAGATCCAGGGGCCAGAAAGGGGCCTTGGCCGGCTCTTTGACATTGCCAGTGCTTGTGTGCCTGAGTCGAGCTCCAGACCTGGAGGACAGGCAGGGCCAGTTGCATGTTTGTCTCTTAATCAATTGTTATGATTCAGAAACAGTGAGTGGCAATGCTCAGGTGTGTCAAAGAAGGAAGGCTCTAGGTGTCATGTAAGTCTGGACTGATGACTACGAGTTTGCCAAGTTGGGTGAGGGGGGCAGTAAAGGCATCGGGGTGTGAAGCAGTTTCCAGTATTTTAGAGAAACTGATGCAATCAAAGCTCAGCAGTGCAAGGACGGGGTTAGTTTTGCTTGTCAGCTATATGACAGCTGGGAAAGAATGTACCAGAGAGTGCAAGGCGAGAGGCAGGGGGAGCAGGGCGGAAGCTATGACATCATTCATATTTATTCTACTTTGCTGCACAGTATTTATTATCATTTATAATTGTCACGTCATCTCTCAGAACATTTTAGTTTATTTGGTGGTAATAATCATAGCTAATATTTACCATGTATACCTCACCTATTTTACCTTCTTTATTATTATAATCCTGTAAGTTTGGTTCTACTCTAAATCATCATTATCATTTGACAGAAGAGGAAACTGAGGCACAGAGAGGTACATAATTTTCCCTAGGTTGCACAGCAAGTTAGTGCAGAGCTGGGATTTGAACCAAGCAGGTTGGCTCTAGGAATTGTGTTTCTAACCACTGCACTGCCTTTTCCCTCCCCTACAGGTTCTCAAACATCTAGTGAGGACCTACCATGACCCACTGCCTGTGCTATGCTTTATGCATAGGAAAACGTCGTGTATTGAAGGAGCTTTCAGCCTAATGAAAAATTTCCCTGTGGTGCACACTTAAAGTCTTTTCTGTTTTCAAGGATAGCTTCTCAAGGAATGAAGCTTTTGTAATCTCAAAGCTGGACAAAAACTGCATCTAGTGGGTCAAAAGTTCTGCTTCATAGACTTGGTGCAGTGGCTCATGCCTGTAATCCCAGCACTTTGGAAGACCGAGGCCGGCAGATCATTTGAGGTCAGGAGTTCAAGACCAGCCTGGCCAACATGTTGAAACCCTGTGTCTACTGAAAATATAAAAATTAGATGGGTGGCCCATGCCTGTAATTCTAGCTACTCAGGAATTGAACCTGGGAGATGGAAGTTGCAATGAGCCGTGATCACAGCATTATACTCCAGGCTGCGTGACAGAACAAGACCCTGTCTAAAAAAAAAAAAAAAAAAAAAAGTTATGCTTCATAGCTCTTGAGCATGCTTTCAGATTGCTTTCCAAAGCTGCAGAGTCCATTTAAACCACAAGCACCAGTGAAGCACCAGTATGTATCTGTGAGTGACAATCTCACTAGAACCTCACTGGTCCTGGGCATTATCTTGCCAAAAAAGGTTTGGTACCCAGTGAGGTCCACAGGCAGCTTCTTCCTCCGTGGGGTTCACATCCGTGGTCCAGTCACAAATGAAGGGAAAAGCTTGTGAAAGGTGGATGGAATAAGAAGTTACAGAGAGGATGGAGGATACATGTAAGACTGTGAAGTTGGCCAGAGTCATGGCGCTTTTGCACTTAGACTGGGAAGAGTTCTATCTTTCCCGGTCTAATCTGAAAATGTTCCCTTGGGGCAATGGGATTTCAAGAGCAAGAGGCTCAGACAGAGAACATAGAACTTTGAGTTGAAATATGCAAGTAAAAAAGGAAAGAAGATGGATTGGGAACATTTCCCCCCAAACATTCCACAGATAATAAATATTCCACATTATCATTTAATGTTACTGCCCTCTCCTCTAGCTCCTGTCACATTGTATTATAATTGTTCACACATCTGTCTTGTGACCAGACCAGGAGTCTAGACATGTTTCCATCGTGTTTCCTGACATAGATAGTGACACGCCTTGTGTGGTGTGACGTGCCAGACACACAACGTTCTCCGGGAACACTCGTTGAACTGGTCTCAACATCCCGCACTGATGTCTTATGCTGGTTCCTAACACTTATACTGCAAGATGATTCTGTGAAGAAGAATCACATGCACTCTTTTCTTAGTGGGACAGTGGGGCAGGGGGTGGGTGGGGAGAGGTGGGCAAGAGGGAGGCAAAGCTTGAAAACTGTGCAGGGGCCGGGTGTGGCGGCTCACACCGCTAGCCTGTAAACCCAGCACTTTGGAAGGCTGAGGCAGGTGGATCCCTTGAGCCCAGAAGTTTGAGACCAGCCTGAGCAACATGGTGAAACCCCGTCTCTACCAAAAGAATAAAACAATCAGCTGGCCGTAGTGGTGTGCCCCTGCAGTCCCAGATGCTTGCGGGGGGCGCTCAGCTAGGAGGATCACATGAGCTGCAGTGAGCTGATTGCACCACTGCACTCCAGCCTGGGTGACAGAGGGAGACCCAGTCTCAAAACAAAACAAAACAAAAAACTGCAGGTTATGGAAGAATTCCACTGACAGCTATGCAGAAGCCCTCAGTACGGGGGAGAAAATGGAGAAGCGTTTCTGGTCTTTATTTCTCTTCTCTCAACACTAAGTGCCTGGCTTAAAGCCCAGTGTGCAGAGGGGCTCCACGAAACCGCACCACTCGCCTGGCACTGCCAGGGTGGACCTCCAGACCAGGGTAGGCCCCGGCTTGTATTGACAATAAGCAGACACAGCCCTGCAGAGCTAGACCAGGCAACCCAGCCTATGGAAGTGGAGAGGCATTGATTTGCATCTGAAAATAAGCTGTGTGTGTCTTTGCCATTGCCTTAAAAGGAGAGAAAAGGGGTTGTTAGCAAAGCTGGTGGGCAGGGCTGCAAAAGGAGGCTGAGTCTGTGGCTAACTGGGGGGGTGCCCCGAGTCAGACATTTGTCCATCTGCCCTAAGAGCCTGAGGGTGGTGGAGGTGTTTGATGACAAATTAGGTGGTGGTGGTGGGGGGGGGTTGGTCAGGAGTACCAGAAGGACCACAGAGGCCACAGGGGAAGACAGAAGCTTTAGATGGGACTGCTTCTGGCCCTGGGTATGAGGAACAGGCGAGGGGGTGGGTGAGCAGATGGTGGGGGAGGGGTGACTTGAGGCTGACAGAGCACTGCTCAGAGTGGCAGTTCCATGCAGCCTGCTGTGCACCTGTCTGCCTCTTGTCATCACAAACTTTTAAAGAACCCAGAAGAGGCATGCGTGCCTCTGTGCTCACAGCTCCACGTGCAGAAAGTTATTCCCCAGGGAGGGTCCCACAGCACACACCCAGATATGTACTGTAAGGCAAAACTCAGAATCTCCCTAGCTGTCCAGCCATGGGGAGAGCCAGGATTACCATGTGGTGGGATGTTAGGAGCCTTTACCAAGAAAGTTGTGAGGCTCTAGGAGGAGAACACGGAACTTCCAGATGATAGTCCAATGATTATAATGGCAGATCACTAAAAATATATATATAGTATATAAATATATTTACATATGTATAAAACGTGTTGCAAAGTTTAGAAGGATGGATTTATACCAAACTCTTAACAATGTGAACCCAAAATATCTGAGACAGGTCTCAGTCATTTTAGAAAGTTTATTTTGCCAAGGTTAGGGACTGCCCATGACACAGCCTCAGGAGGTCCTGATGGCATGTGCCCAACGTGGTCGGGGACAGCTTGCTTTCATACATTTGAGGAAGACAATACATCCTTCAATACAGGCGAGGTTTACAATGGTTTGATCTGGAAGGGCAGGACAACTCAAAGTGGGGCGGGGCTTCCAGGTCACGGGTAGATTTTCAAACCTCCTGATTGGCAATTGACTGAGAGTTATTATCAGTAGAAAGGAATGTTTGGGTTTGAGAAGAGGTCGTGAAGACCTACGTTTTATCATGCAGAGGAAGCCTCCGAGTAGCGGGCTTTACAGAAAATAGACTGTATTGTTTCTTATCAGACCTAAGGTCCCTGTGGATGTGAATGCCGAGGGTAGAGTGAGGCATGTCCCACACCCTCTTCCATCATGGCCTCAACTAGATTTTCAGGTAACTCTGGAATGCCTTTGACAGAGAGGAGGGGTCCATTGTTTTTGGGTCACAACAGTAAGTGACTTGGGGGAGAATTGGACTTTTGCTTGGATTCTATTTTACGTACACCTCTATTGTTTGGATATTCTGCAGAAAACATTAAATTTTTTTTTTTTTTTTTGAGACGGAGTTTTGCTCTTGTTATCCAGGCTGGAGCGCAATGGCGTGATCTCGGCTCACCGCAACCTCCGTCTCCTGGCTAAATACAAAAATTAGCCAGGCATGGTAGTGCGCATCTGTAGTCCCAGCTACTTGCGGGGTTGAGGCAGGAGAATCACTTGAACCTGGGAGGAGGAGGCTGCAGTGAGCCAAGATTCTACCATTGCACTCCAGCCTAAGCAACAGAGTGAGACACTGTCTCAAAAAAAAAAAAAAGAAAGAAAGAAAGAAAGGAAAGGAGGAGCTACTGGACTCTGGACTCATTGCCCTCCTTTGCCTCATGCCCTCACTGACCTCCCTCCTGACACATGAGATCTTTGTCGGCTCAGGCCCAAGGCTGACTGCCTCTCCTCTGGTGAGGTCCATCCCTCCCAGGTCTCCTCCTGTCCAGCTGAGCAGACCAGGCCTATACAGGCTTCTTTCAGCTCCACTGAGGCCCAGCAGCTTACACCTTTGGACCAGGTGACAAAAGTGTCCTCCTTATTAGCAAAAAGAATTTTGGAGGGAAAAAGAAATGGTGTCCTCAGACATCCTAGGGCAGAGTCAGAAGCAGAGAGGAGACTGAATGGGCTCTGGCGGGGTTGGATGGAAGGTCACTGTAGGCTTCCATAGGAGGACAGGCCTGGGCCAGCAGGAGTAGGATGTGGGGAGGGGCATTGTCGGGCAGGGGTGAGGACCAGAGTGAAAGCCATGTGGTGAGAGCCAGTCGGGGTGGGGCTGGGTTAGATCACAAGGGAATCCAATGCTAGGGGCCAGGGGGATGTATTGCAATGTGGGCAGCTGAACCTGAGATGTGACAAGGAGACCAGTGATTTGGTAGCCTGCCCAGGCAGGACACATTCTGAACTCAGGTGACCCGGGCTTTGGGAGTTCACTAGCAACTGGCTGTCAGGCACGGGGCCTGGCACTTACTTAGTAGGGGCTCCTCAGATATTTGTCACATGAATGAGCCTGGCAGTAAGTCGAGATGCCCTTCCTAGTCACCTCCCGCCGGCGGCCACGCAGTGAACTAGCGAACTAGGCCACCGGCCTGACCCAGTTTTCCCTGTGGCCTGCCAAACCCAAGCAGAAGCAGACGCGGCCGGCGGGGCATCCAGGGTGACTTAGAGGCGCGGCTCTGCAGTCGCCTTGGAGCGGCTGCCCTTCCGAAACGCATGGGCTATGACTCATCTCAGATGGAGGAGAAAGGGGCCTCTGTGAGCCCCCAGCTCCGGCGTCTCTTGAGCAACACCGCCCTCAGGTGGCCGCGAGCCGGGAGGGCTGGGGAAGCCGCACGAGAGGCCGCGCCCCAGCTCACCACGAGCCGCGGTGTCTTCGGAAGCGCCAGCGCCCTCCTCTCGGAGCACAGCCAAGGCCGGGGAAGACAGGGAGAGGAATCGCCACCCCCTGGAGGGCAACTGGGCTCAGCCCTAGGAAAAGCTTGTTTTTCCAGCCCCTCCCAGACACCCCGGGAAAGGGCATCCCAGAGCCCCACTCCCTGGAGGTCCCCCCGGAGAGGGACCCACCGCCCCGCCCCCCAGCTGGAAAAGGGGTGCATGCCTTTCCTGCCGAAAGCCTGGTCCACGGCCCTGCTTGCTGCGTCTCCGAGACCACGTGTGTGCTGCATTTTAAAAATAGATGTGAACATCTGACTTTCTCCTTTTGTGAGTTGCCTATTCATATCTTTGGTCTGCTTTCCTATTTTTTCTCTTGCTGATGTACAGAAGCACTTTAAAACTGTCAGGTCTGTCAAACGTTGCAAATATTTTTCTAAGCTTAGACTTTTATCTTCTGATTTTGTTTTTGGTAATATTTGTACACCACACGACATTTTGATGTGGGATGACCTTTTGATGTTTTTCTTTTTCGTTCTCCCTTTTGTTCTTTTTGAGACAGGATCTCACCCTGTCGCCCAGGCTGGAGTGCAGTGGCATGATCTTGGTTCCCTGCAACCTCCGCCTCCCAGCTCAAGCCATTCTCCCACCTTAGCCTACCTAGGAGCTGGGACCACAGGTGCACACCACTGTGCTCGGCTAATTCTGTAGAGAGGAGGTCTCGCGATGTTGCCCAGGCTGGTCTGGAACTCCTGGGCTCAAGCAATCTGCCCGCTTTGGCCTCCCAAAGTGCTGGGATTACAGGCTTGAGCCACCGTGCCCGGCCTTGATGTTTCCTTTATTCTTTTGCCCTTTGTATTTTTTGGTTGTAAAACTGCTCCCATCTGAGTATCAGACAGACGTTTCTCTAATTTTCCTCTTGATCTATATTTTATCTTTTCCCCTCCTCTTCCCCCTTTTCTCCCTCCTTTTCCTCTTACTCCTTCATTTAGCTTTTTAAACCCACCTGGGACTATTTTGTTATAAAGTGTAAGATAACGATCTAAACTTACTTTTTTCTGAATAGTCAACCTTCCAAATGTCATTATTCGTCCTTTCTTTCTCTTCTTCTTCTTTTTTTTTTTTTGAGACAGTCTTGCTTTGTCTCCCAGGTTGGAGTGCAGTGGCGCAACCTCGGCCCACCGCAACCTCCGCCCACCGCAACCTCCGCCCACCGCAACCTCCGCCTCCCAGGTTCAAGCAATTCTTCTGCCCCAGCCTTCCCAGTAGCTGGGATTACAGGTGCGTCCACCATGCCCATCTAATTTTTGTATTTTTAGTAGAGATGGGGTTTCGCCATGCTGACTAGGCTGGTCTTGAATTCCTGACGTCAAGTGATCCCCCCATCTCTGCCTCCCAAAGTGCTAGGATTACAGGCGTGAACCACCACGCCCAGCCCAATCTTTCTCTTTTAGTAGAATATTTCCTGACTGGTTTGAAATATCACCTTGATTATAAACTAAATGCTCCGGCCTATTTCTGGCCAGGACCCTGACCTTATACACTAAGCCAAAGGATATGGACTTTATATTAGGCCACTAATTATGGATTTAGGACATTTATTCACATTGTTTTTAGGTCTAACCAAAAGCAGGCTTGAATGAAGCATCTGCACAGGAAAACTGGATAAGAAAGATTTCATTTAAAAGGACATAAACATTTTAAATTTATTTATTTATTTTTGAGACGGGGTCTTGCTCTGTCACCCAGACTGGAGTGCAGTGGCACCATCTTGGCTCACTGCAACCTCCGCCTCCCGGGTTCAAGCCATTCTCCTGCCTCAGCCTCCCAAGTAGCTGAGATTACAGGCACGTGCCACCATGCCTGGCTAATTTTTGTATTTTTAGTAGATATGGGGTTTCACCATGTTGTCCAGGCTGGTCTTGAACTCCTGACCTCAGGTTATCCACCCACAGTGCTGGGATTACAGGCATGAGCCACCACGCTGACCTTCATCAGCTTTAAAAGGCAGTTGACTTCTGGGGAAGGCTTAGTATAATTTAAACTATAACCTTGGCAGGGTGCTGTAGTTCATGCCTGTAATCTCAGCACACTGGAAGGCCAAGGTGGGTGGATCACTTGAGGCCAGGAGTTGGAGACCAGCCTGGGCAATATGGCAAACCCCATCTCTACTAAAAATACAAAAAAATTAGCTGGGTATAGTGGTACAGACCTGTAGTCCCAGCCACTTGGGAGGCTGAGGCATGAGAATCACTTGACCCTGGGAGGTAGAGGTTGCAGTGAGCTGAGATCGCACCACTGCACACAGCCAGGGCGACAGAGAGAGACCCTGACTCTAAATAAATAAATAAATAAATAAATAAACAAACAAACAAACTATAACCTAAATGTCTCCCAAAGTTAGCTTAGCCTAAGCCCAGGAATGACTAAGAGAAATGCAAGATGGGGGTAGGTGGGTTGATGAGATCGCTTTTGCTGCCATCATTTTCTCAATATTATAGTCTTCGCAAAGGCGGTTTCACTCACACACACACTGCAGAGAGGACACCTCTGTGTATCTGCCCAGGGCCAGTGAGTCATGTCTGGAAGCCTCAGTCCCCAGCTCTGTTGGCCCTGAACATCACCCTAGGAGAAGAATAATGTGTCTAGAAAACATTTCCAGGCATTTCCATGTGGTGTGCAAATGCTGTTTTCTTCTTAGGCCCCTCTTCTCCTTTTGTCACTTTGCAAATATTTGCAGCTGCCTTGACAAGTGTGGGATCAGGTCACATCGCTCTGCCAAGGGCTGGGCTGGGGCCCAGGAAGCCAGCCTCTCTAGATCAGCCTACCCTGTCCTTCTCGCACCCACCTCTTCTCAGCCCCTGCAAGAATCCAGTTAGCCTGGAAGAGGAAGGCAACAATCCTTGGGGGTGTTTTATGGGGCTCCTCAAATATGGCTGCAGCCCTTCCCAGGAAGCCAGGTTGGGAGGAAACTGCAGAACAGATGGGGCCTGGGAAGGAGGAAGCATTGGACTGAAGGGGCACAGAGGCGAGCTGGGAGGGGACTGAGTGATGCCGGTGCAGCCCCCGTGCTGGCTCCAGGCCTGAGACACACATGCCAGGCCTTTGCTCGGTGCCTGGACAGCTCCAGTAGGCAAGCAGAACAACTTCCTTGTTTTTCTGTACCTGTGCTCCCTTTCTGATTCAGAGTTCCTTTGCTATCAGGCTGGTGGGGAAAAATACGTAACTTCTTTCTTTATTTTTTGGAGACAGGGTCTCACTCTGTCACCCAGGCTGGAGTTCAGTGGTGCCATCTCGGCTCACTGCAACCTCCACCTCCTGGGTTCAAGCAATTCTCTGGCCTCAGCCTCCTGAGTAGCTGGGACTACAGGTTCATGCCATTGTGCCCAGCTAATTTTTGTATTTTTATTAGAGATGAAGTTTCACCATCTTGCTCAGGCTGGTCTCAAACTCCTAGGCTCAAGCAATCTGCCCTCCTCAGCCTCTGCTGGGATTATGGGCATGAGCCACCCAGCCCTGCCTAAATATGTAATTTCTTCCAGGTTTATGTCCGAGTTCTGAGGTGTTTGTGCAACGTCACATGGTAGGAGGATGGCATTTTGGTTCTCAGAAAACCATCCTCACGTCACTTCTGGTGCTGCCCTTGCCCCACCCTAGGGCCCCTACAGGGCCGATGTTTTCTTGTTACTTCAATGTGGTCAGCCTAGAGGATCTCACAGCCTCCCTGAGGGCGGCTCCCGGGCCGCAGAGCTCTTGTCCTCTGCCATTCCTTTCTGGGACAGGAGACCCTGCTGGTTGTGGAGGAGTGTGGGGTCTAGTCTCCCCTGTGCTTCTGGCCAACGTGTCTTGAGCGTTTGTAGGAATCTTCTCTTCCCCTTTTCTCGCTTCTGGAGAGCCGCTCAGTCTCTAAGGGCTCAGGCCTGTAAGAAAGAGTTTTGGGCCACTCTGTTTCCCTTACTCCTCACTCTGTCCCCGCCCTCAAAGCTACTTGAGTGTGGAAAGGAAATGGGAAAATACAGGGAGAAAAACCAACATTGATGAGTGTCTCAAAATAATATCCTGCCACATACATTATCCCATTTAATCTCACCACAGTCTTCTGATTTTTATTTTTTGAGATTGAGTTTGGCTGTTATTGTTGAGGCTGGAGAGCAATGGCAAGTTCTTGGCTCACTGCAAGCTCTGCCTCCTGAGTTCAAGTGATTCTCCTGCCTCAGCCTCCTGAGTAGCTGGGATTATAGGTATTCACCACCATGCCCCACTAATTTTGTATTTTTAGTAGAGATGGGGTTTCTCCATGTTGGTCAGGCTGGTCTTGAACTCCTGACCTCAGGTGATCCACCTGCCTCGGCCTCCCGAAGTGCTGGCCTACAATCCTCTGATGTTATTCACATTTTATAGATGGGAAAACCGAGGCTTAATAAGGTCACATAACTAGTAATTCTGTGTCCTTCCCATCTATATTTCTGAAAACACTGAAGTAGATTCAAAACTTTTTTTTTGTGCACAGAACTCTTTTCTTTCTCTCTCTCTCTCTCTCTCTCACTTTCAGACAGGGTCTTGCTGTGTTGCCCAGGCTGGTCTCAAGTGATCCTCCCACATTGGCCTCCCCAAAGTGCTGGGATTACAGGTGTGAGCCACTGCACCCTGCCCACAGAACTCTTTATTTAAAAGAATCGCCCTTGAAAAACCTGAAAGCGTGTTGCTGCTCTGGTCAAAGGCAACTGGGATGAGGAGCTTGGGGGTGCCTCCTTATCTTCATCTCCAGATGCACCTGTGACACTTCTGTGACCTCCCAGGTCCCAGGAGTACATGTGGAAACCTCTGGGCTGTATGACCTCCTCCAGAAAGGTTCTAAGGCCAACCCCTCAACTCGCTATGAATGGATTGTGACACTTCTTGGTGCCCGGCCCAACGGATTTCCTTAGAAGATGCTGGCTTCTTGAAACGTGCAGTCAAAACTTCCCACTTGGTTCTTCCCCAGAGACCGCCGGGCCCCACTCATGGCACATCAGGGCCAGATCCATGGCTTCCAGAGAGAATCTGGAGGCTGGCCCACCTCCTGCTGCCCAATCCCTCCAATGTGTCCAACACAATCAGCCCAAACTGCATGGGGCCAATTTCTTTAAATAAATGTTAATCCTGCTCAGAGCTAGATGAATCGGGCCTTTGGAAACAGTGCTACGATTTGTCCCCTGAGAGAAGTCTTTTTTCTTTTTTGCAGTCACCTCTTCACTGAGGCTGCTGCATCTCATCCCCTTTTGATTTTAATTTTTTTTTGAGACAGAGTCTTGCACTGTTGCCCAGGCTAGAGTGTTGTGGTGCCACCTCAGCTCACTGCAACTTCCACCTCCCGGCTGCAAGAGATTCTCCTGCCTCAGCCTCCTGAGTAACTGGGATTATGGGCGCCTGCCACTGCACCCGGCTAATTTTTGTATTTTTAGTATAGATGGGGTTTCATCATCTTAGCCAGGCTGGTCTCAGATTCCTAACCTCGTGATCCAGCCGCCTCTGCCTCCCAAAGTGTTGGGATTACAAGTAATCTCAAGGTGTGAGCCACTTTGCCCAGCCCTCATGTGTCCAGAAGTGCTCAGCCTGGGCAATACAGTGAGACCCTGCCTCTACAATTTTTTTCTTTTTAATTAGCTGAGCATGGTGGTATGTGCCTGTAGTCCCAGCTACTCAGGACGCTGAGGTGGGAGGATTGCTTGAACTTAGGAGGCAGAGCTTGCAGTGAGCCTGGGTGACATAGAAAGACTCTGTCTCAAAAGAAAGGAAGAAGAGAAAGAAGGAAGGAGGGAGGGAGGGAGGAAGGCAGGCAGGCAGGCAGGCTGGTTCACAGCCCTTAGGCTTTCATTGCTCATCCCTCCATCCATCCACTCATGGGATAAACATCAGATGAACATCTACTGAGTACTCGGTGCTGTGCTGAGCCCTGGGGGTGGAAAGACGAGGAAGACGCACTCCTGCCCAGTGCCCAAGTGCCCAGTGCCCAGCTCGTGCCTTTGTGCTTTTCCAGCCCTGGGAAATTGTCGTGGACACTCAGCATTGGTTTCCTCTCAGCTCTCTGCTCTCCCTTCCCATTGCCTGCCCCCTGCCAGCACAGCCTTGGTGAGACACTGCGTCAGGGAGGCTTGCCCTCCCATCATGGAAACCAAAGGGGTCTCTGAAGGTTTTCCCCGCCCCAGTTCTTCTTCTCTCTGCCGCGGTGAGGCCCAAGCATCGACACCTCACTTCAGTTTTTCTAGTCAGAGCTCTGCCCAGGACTTTGATACGTGGTGGGAGAGGCAGCTGGCTTCTTCACAGCGGCCGCACGGCCTGACTGCCGAGAACCTCTCTGCTGCTTTCTGTTCTTTGTCCAGACCTAGTTCTCCAGCCTTCCTGTGAGGTTCTGGGCATCTCCCAAGTTTTCTTTTTTATTTAAAGACAACCAGAGTTGGTTTCTGTTTCCTGCAGTTAAGGATCCCTGGCCAGGCACGGTGGCTCATACCTATAATCCCAGAACTTTGGGAAGCCAAGGCAGGAAAAGTGCTTGTTGCCAGGGGGTGGATACCAGCCTGGGCAACATAGCAAAACCTTGTCTCTGCAGAAGATTTTTAAATTAGCTCTGCATAGTGGCATGGCCTGTAGTCCTAGCTACTTGGGAGGCTGAGGCAGGAGGATCTCTTGAGCTTCAAGAGGGTTCAAGGTTAAAGTGAGCTATGACGGCACAACTGCACTCCAGCCCGGGCAACAAAACAGGACCCTGTCTGTAAAAAAATACATTTTTTGAAAAGATCCTTGACCAACATACTGGTACTTGGCAAAGTATGTTTCCAGCATGTTAGGCACAATTGAAATAACAGCCAAGTACCTGTTCTGGGCCAGGTGCTGTGGATACTTTGACCTGGAGGAAGACAGATGAGTAAATGGTCAATGTTTAAATTATGGGAAATGTGGAAGCCTAGAGAACAACAGAGGAGGAGGTCAGCTGCACCTGAGGGGAGGAGGGGCCGGGAAAGCTTCAGAGAGCAGGTCATCCCAATAGTTGTACCTGTTTTTGCCCCTGCCCCCACCTGCATCCCCTCAGCCTTCTCAACACAGCAACTAGAGGGATCAATTACAAATCAGATCAGGTCAGTGCTGGGCTGAGAGCCCTCCAATGGCTCCCGTCTCAGAGTCAAAGCTGAGGTCCTGTTGAAGCGGCGTGGTTATCTGGGGTAAATGCCCCAGGTTCATGGTCTCACGCCAGGGAAACTGAAGACATGGACGCACAAGAAGTGAGTTTAAGAGTGGAAGTTTAACAGGCAAAAGAAAAGACAAGACAATAGCGTTCTCTTCTGCAGAGAGAGAGAGAGAGGAGAGAGAGAGAGAGAGAGAGAGAGGAGAGAGAGAGAGAGAGAGAGAGAGAGAGAGGGAGAGAGGAGAGAGGCTCCCAAGTGGGTCTTCTGGGTTTGTGGTGAAATACACAGGGTTTTGCAGACGAACATGAGGAGGTGGTGTCTGATTTACACAGGGCCTGAGATTGGTTGGGCCAGGTGTGACGTTTGCATAGTGCGTGAAAAAGCTGGCCATCCCACCCCTATCTTTTATTATATAGACGGGGTCTCTACCTGGCCCAGGCCGTGTTGTCTGTTCCTTACTGTACATGTGGTTGACAAAGAAGAGAAGATGGAGCCTCCATGTTGAACCTGCCTGGCCCCCATGTAGCCTTTTCCTGTTGGCACAGCTGCCAGCATTCACGCGTGGAAGCTCCCAGCTTGCTTATCTATGTCTGCAGCTTGATGTTACAGGTTGCTCTTTGTTAGAAAAAGAAATGATTTGGGGGGCTGCTTTTGATAAAAAGAGAACCTTACGGAGGACTTCCTTACGCTCACTCTCTGCCTAAGAAATTTCTTTTAACTCCTGTATCACTATGATGCTCTAGAAGACCTTATATGCCCAGCAAAGACATCTTCCTGTCCCCATGCAGCTGGGTAGGACCTAGTGCCAACCTCTCAGCAATGGGATGAAACTGCAGTAGTTGGGCGCATCTTCCCCGTCCCTTGCCTAAGAGGAAATGCTGGACTTGAACTTCTTCACTGTACCTTCCCACTCTGCCTAGAATGGCCACAGCCAGAGCAGCCCAGGAAGCCGCAAGGTGGAGGTAACTCCTGGTTCCTGAATGACCTCGTGGAACAGTACTGCCTTCTGTCCATCGTATGTGCAGTGGAGCCTCCAAAGTTTCCAGAAGTCAGCAGCTCTGCTCTGCTGCCCTCTCATTTCCTGTAGCTGGTTTTGATAATTATTTGGACTTTTCTATCTCTGTCAGATGTTAATTATCAGCATGTTTTCCTCTCTACAAAACCTCTTCTAAGTTGCAGCTGCTTTTAATTTGCTGAGGCTAGGAAACCAGACCACCAAGCTCCCTAGAACTGTGACTAAAGTCCGTAAGTTCCCAGGGAGGCCTGAGAACTTGTGACAGAAGTGGGTGTGATTTAGCACATAGGCGCTGCAGTGTCTGCAGCTTCTGAGAGACTGTTCTGACCTTATTCTTATTTTCTCTTGTTTTCCAGACTTTGGAGCTTGCTGAAGAAGTAACCTCAGAATAAATGAGGCATGACTGTCCTCTCTCCTTTGAGGAAAAAGAAGGTATTTTCAGGCTGGGCACGGTGGCTCATGCTTATAATCTCAGCACTTTGGGAGGCTGAGGTAGGTGGATTGCTTGGGCTCAAGAGTTTAAGATCAGCCTGGGTGAAACACTGTCACTACAAAAAATACAAAAATTAGCCAGGCGTGGTAGCACATGCCTGTGGTCCCAGCTACTTAGGAGGCTGAGGTGGGAGGATTGCTTGAGCCCGAGAGGTTGAGGCTGCAGTGAGCCATGATTGCGCCACTGCGTTCCAGTCTGGGTGACAGGGCCAGACTATGTCTCAAAAAATGAAGTATTTTCATCCCTCTTTCTTAACAGGGAAATTGTGACCTAAAGACAATACTCATCCAAATCTAACCAGTTTTTAGTGATCTGAGAGTTTGTTTAAATACACACACACACACACACACACACACACACATATATATATATATATATATATATATATATATATATATACCCCAGCCAGGTGCGGTGGCTCATGCCTGCAATCCCAACACTTTGGGAGGCTAAGGCAGATGGATCACCTGGGGTCAAGAGTTTGAGACCAGTCTGTCCAACACGGCAAAACCCCATCTCTACTAAAAACACAAAAATTAGCAGGGTGTGCTGGCACATGCCAGTAATCCCAGCTATTTGGGAGGCTGAGGCAGGAGAATCGCTTGAACCCAGGAGTTGGAGATTGCAGTGAGCTGAGATCAGGCCACTGCACTCCAGCCTGGGTGACAGAGGGAGATTCCATCTAAAAAAAAAAAAAAAAAAAAAAAAAGTCCAACCAGATTTTCTATGGAAATGGACAAGCTTTTTAAAAATTTATGTAATAAAGGACTAAAGGGCTAAGACTAGTTAGGACACTATTGAAGAGGAAAGTGAGAAATAAAGTGGGAGGGGCTTATCGTACCATAATAAAGAATTATTATTAACAGAGACAGACAAAGACACCATGGGGCTGAGCAGAGGACCCAGAGGTGGGCCACGTATTGATGGGAACTTGGACTGGGACAGAGGTGGTTTTACTACACATGAGCGGGAAAAGAAGACACCCATTGGTGCATGATACCAGAACAACTGGCTAACAGATACAAAATATAAAACTAGATTCCTTCCTCACATGGTACACAAAGATAGACCCCAGATATATATTTTTAAAAACTAAATATAAAAAGCCAAACTTTAAAACTTAAAAAAAATCTGCAAGCAAATACAACCATGAACTTGAAGGAGGGAAGGTTTCTTAAATAAGATAAGAAGAACATATTTTAGAAAGGAAAATGTTGATGAATTTGACCACCTTGAAATTTTATTTTTTTATTTGATAATTGTAAGGTCTGTTCTCGCCGAGGATAAAACGAAGAAACTGAGGCCAGCACGAAAATAATCCAATGCAAAGGGTTTTATTCAGGCTCCCGGGTGAGGTTCTGTGGTCCGACAGGAAGGGCCGGAGAAGTCGCGCGGACTCCTCTCAGATGTGGGGTTTTATAGGGAGTGGAGGTTCTTAATCGGTTGTGCCCAAGGTGAGTGGGACAAAATGACGGGTAGTGGGGCCCGGATGGAACAAAATGGCAGGGAGTGGGGCCCAGATAGGACAAAATGGTGGGGAGTGGGGCCTGGATTGGGCAAAATGATGTCAGGTAGGTCCTGGCAGGGCTTTTTTCCCCAGGCTCCCGGGGGGGGGGGTGTCCGAGCTCCCGGTAAGGGAAGGGGGTGTGGCCAAGCTCCCTGTGAGGGAGGGGGTTTTGTGTCTGAGCTCTCCACGAGGGAGGGAGGTGTGTGCGCGAGCTCCCACAAGGGAAGGGGGTGTGTCCGATCTCCCCACGAGGGAGGGGGAGCGTCTGAGCTCCCTGTGAGGGAAGGGGGAGCGTCTGAGCTCCCCACGAGGGAGGGGAGTGCGTCCGAGGTCTTGGCAACGCAACCAGCCTTACATTCCGACCTTTTGATGATAGAGGGCGCCGCTCTTTCTGACTACTTCCTGCTGAATAGGGGCGAAGTAAGGGGACAGGTCAGTCGGCTGGTGCCTCGACTGAGAGTCAGACACATCCAACTTCTCTCATACGAGCTTGTAGCACTGTATTGGGTTCTAGTGGTGGGGCCTTGTTTCCAGGATTCCTGCAAGTAGAATTGCCAGGCATAGTAGGGGCTGGCTTTAGAGGGAGATATTAGAAGAAATGTTAGGAGGAGAATTAGAAAGATCAGGAGTTGATGGGCAGGGGCCACGGGTGAGGCAAAGGCGAGTGGGGCCTAGGGATTCGGATTTCCACTGGTCATTTTGCAGTGCCGCTTTAAGGCGGGACACATGATACCACGGGGTGTGACCCAGGAGCTTGGCAGCCATGGGGGTGGTCAGGTTAACAATGTGGGGTCCTGACCACCTGGGCTGCAGAGATCCTGGCTGGAGCTCCCGGAGGAGAACACTGTCACCTGGCTGTAGGTGTGCTGCTGGGTGTGAGTCTCCAAGCCCTGGAATGATGGGGAGAGCACGATCTGCATGCTCCCTGAGTAAGTGGCGAAGGAGAGAGAGATAGGGAAGCTACGAGGCTAGGGGAGGTGGTTGTACCGGGAAATTATGAGAGACCAGGAAGGGTCGGCCGTACAGCAATTCAAAGGGACTAAGGCCCCTTGGTTCCCGTGGGGTGGCTCGGATCCAGGCTAGAGCAAGAGGAGGAGAGTAGGCCAAGAAAGTTTTACCTCAATGGTCAGTTTGGCCAAATGGTCTTTGAGAATGCCGTGGGCCTGTTCGACCTTACCTGATGACTGAGGGTGGTAGGGGATGTGTAGTCTCCAGGAGATGTTGAGAGACTTGATGACCAGTTGGACTACCTGGGCTATGAATGCTGGACCGTTGTCCGACTGGATGGTGGCAGGTAGGCCGAAGCGGGGGATGATCTCTTGAATAAGAATGGAGGCTACCGTGTCTGCTGTTTCCCGAGAAGTGGGGAAGGCTTCAATCCAACCTGAAAAGGTAATCCCTGGGGCAAAACTGTCAAAGTTTTTTGTGAGTGGGCATATGGGTGAAATCAATTTGCCAATCCTGAGCAGGGAGGTTGCCACCCATTTGGTGGGTGGGAAACTGTAGCCTCAAGCTTCCCTGAGACAAGACCTTAGAGCACGTAACACATGTTTTGTGTACCTGTTCAAGTGTCTGTTGCAAACCTGGTGAATAAAAGAGGGGTTGCACAAAGCGGTGTAACGCTTTGGGCCCTATATGTAAGGACTGGTGGATTTTGGCAATAATTTTAGGAGCTTGTTCCCGTGGGAGGGCGATCTTATTGTTTAGGAAGATCCAGCCCTGGTCAGACTCGGTTCCTCCCCTTAACATAAGGTCCTGTCTTTCTGATGGTGAGTACACTGGTGATGTGGCTGTGGTAAGAAACAGGACCGGAGCGGGAGCTGGCCTGGTCCTTTGCTACCACATCTGCCCTTGCATTGACCTGAGAAACGGCATCCTGCTGGGCCTGGTGCCCTCGGCAGTGGATGACAGCAACCTCTTTGGGCAGTAACAGAGCTTGCAAGAGGTTAGAGACTTGGGTGGCATTGACTATGGGGGTCTCCTTTATGGTAAGGAATCCTTGCTCTTTCCAGAGGGCAGAGTGACAATGAGTCTGTATAGATATTCACCCGTTTCTCTTTTGCTAGTGTGAGAGCTCGGGTTAAGGCGATGAGCTCTGCTTTTTGGGATGTTGTCCCATCAGGGAGTTGGCGTGCCTCGAGGGTGGCTGAATCTGTGACTACAGCATAGGCCACTTTTCGCCTTCCCTCGGCCGTTATTACTGAACTCCCATCTACATACAAGGTAAGGTCTGGGCTGGAGAGTGGAAGGCTAGACAGACCCTCTCGTGGTTTAGCAAATGCCTCTATTAGTTCAGGATAGGAATGAACTGGGGAAGGGGAGTGGGATGAAAGGGGAAGTAAAGTAGCCGGGTTGAGTGGAGAAGAGGGATGAAGACTGACTGAAGGATTTTCAATGAAGAGTAGATGAAACTCTTGTAACCGGGAAGGTCCTAGGTGTGCGAGAGACTTATGAGAGAGAAGGTCAGTGAGCTGATGGGGAGAAAATACCAAGATGGGATGGCCTAAGGTAAGTTTTAGGGTTTCCTTAGTGAGTTCTGTTGCCGCCCCCAAGGCCCGCAGGCAAGGCTGCCATCCCCTGACCGTGGGGTCAAGTTGCTTTGATAAGTAGGCTACCGGACGATACACAGGGCCTAGGGGCTAGGTTAAGACTCCAACCACAATTCCCTGTTTTTCATCAGTGAACAAATGGAAGGGGCGGGCGGTTGAGATTGGGTAATTGGAGTGGAGGTGCCGTGGACAAAGCAGTTTGTAGGGTTTTAAAAGCCTGTTTTACTACTCCAGGGTGGGAGAGGGGTCCCGTGGGTGTGTCTTTAGCCGCCACATACAGAGGTTTAGCCAGGGAGGCAAAATTAGGTATCCGATGGCGGAAAAATCCTACAAACCCTAAAAAGGAGAGAATTTGGTCTGCTGTCTCTGGAGGCTGTAGTGAAAGGAGTGCCTTTTTACAGTCTGTCGTCAGGCTCTTAGTTGTAGGGGTGAGGCGAATGCCTAAGTAAACTGTTGAGGTGACTGACAACTGTGCCTTGGATGGGGATACTCGGTATCCTTTGGATCCCAAAAAGTTAAGAAGACAGTATGCTGTTGAGACAGGGAGAGGGAGGGACTACAGAGTAAAAGGCCGTCCACATATTGGAGAAGGAGCCAGGTGACTCAGGGTGCAGAGGGATGGTAAAGAAGGCATCCTTGAGGTCCAGAACTGTGAAGTGGGAGGTATTGGAGGGAATGTTAGATAACAAGGTATATGGGTTGGGGACTACCGGGTGCAGGGGTACTACTGCCTCGTTGATAAGGTGTAGGTCCTGAACCAAGCGATAGTTGCCGGACGGCTTTTGGACTGGCAATATAGGAGTGTTACAAGGGGAACTGGTGGGTATAAGGAGTCCCTGGGCTAGGAGTCGAGTGATGATAGGCTTCAGGCCCTGATGGTGGGTCTTTGAAATAGGAAACTGAGGACGTGAGGGAAAACGAGTAGAATTTTTGAGAAGTATTTTAACTGGTGTGTGATGTCTCACCACTATAGGCTTAGATGTATCCCACACCACGGGATTAACTATATCCGGAGGGATAGGGAGTTGGGATGAACGGTTAGGACAGGGTGTAGCCTCCGTTAGGAGAGACAGTAGGCGGTGTGTATGTGAGGGGTTTGAATTTGAGTATGTGAGATTAGTGAGTTGGAGAGTGGCCCCCACAGTCTGGAGAATATCTCTTCCTAGCAAGGGAACTGGGCATGAGGGTATGATTAAAAAGGAGTGAGAGAAGGGGTGTCCCTCGAGGAGACAGGTTAGGGGAGGGGTTTGGTTGGGATAGGAAAGCCTTCCGTTAACTCCCATGACCGAGACCTGGGAAGGTATGCTAGGCCCTGAGTAGGAAGGTAATACAGAGTAGGTAGCCCCCATGTCCACTAAGAAGGAAATGGACTTACCCGCTACCTGCAGCATTACCGTGGGCTCGGCAAGGGTGATGGGGGTCCTCAAGTCCGGGCTGCATCAGTCATCCAGAAGGCCGAGAAATTTAGGTGAAGGGACTGCCTCCTGCAGACCGGCCTGCTCCCACATAGAGTTGCAGGGAGTGGGCCTTTGGTCCGGGATGGGCAATCAACCTTCCAGTGTCCAGTTCGTTTGCAATTTGGGCAAGGTCCAGGGGGTGGCTGAGGACAGGGGCACTCCCGGGCCCAATGTCCTTCTTGACCACATCTATAACAGGACCCGGGCAGGGCCCTTAAAACATTTCTGAAGGGTTTCGATGGACCTCCCTCACCAGATGTTCGGTGGGCTGCCAGCCTCAGGGCTGCTACAAGAGCTCGGGTTTGGAGGCCTACCTTCTGCCTTAAGTGGGCCTGTCGGGTGGCCTCAGCCTTATCCTCTCGGCCATTAAAAACTTTAAATGCCATGTTTACCTGGTCTCGCATGGGAGTCTGGGGGCCCTCCTCAGCTTTTTTAAGTTTCCTCCTTATATCAGCCGCCGACTGGGAGATAAAGTGGGTGGTTAGGACCGTAGCTCCTACTGAGGAGGCCGGATCCAGCCGTGTATGGAGGATCATAGCATTAGTTAAGCGGTCAAGGAAGACGGCTGGGTTTTCATCGGGTCCCTGAGTTATTTCCCTTAATTTATCGTAATTGACTACCTTTTGGGCTGCGTTTTGCATGCCCGCCAGAAGGCACTGTAGCATTTGGTCTCGGCAGTGGCGGCTATCTCGACCGTCCTGATAGTCCCAATTAGGGTTGGCCTCTGGGACCGCTGCCGCACCTACTGGCATCTGGTTATTAGTCATATTTACCTGATTAGCGTGTTCCCGGGCTGCTGTAAAAATCCGGTCATGCTCGTCTGGGGTGAGGGTGGAGGATAGGATTACAAACGTGTCATGCCAGGTTAAATCATATACCTGAGTAAGGTAACGGAATTCCTTGGTGTAAGCAGTAGGGTTGGTGGAAAAAGAACCTAGGCGTTTCTCAATGGCTGATAGGTCGGAGAGGGAGAAGGGAACGTGCACTCGGACAATGCCCTCTGCTCCGGCCACCTCGCGGAGGGAGCAAAGCAGGGAGGCCTCATCGTTGGGAGCACCGTGTGAGCGGGTGTGAGCACTAACAGGAGAGGCCAGGTTGTAATTAGGAGGTGGAGGAGCTGAGGGGGGTTGAGGTCTGTAATAGGGTGGAGGATTATTGGGTCGGGCCAGCAGAAAAGAGAGTTCCTCAGACGCATCGGGGTCAGAAAAGGAAGAGAAGGAGGGTGGAGGGGCTAAGGGCGAAGAGGTGGTTTCTTTGGCTGGGAGCACCTGGGCGGTGGTGCAAGAGGAACAGAGGGTGGGTCGGGAACGAAGATACCAGAAAGCCTGCACGTTTATAATGATTATAATTAGGAAGAAAACAAAAAAAGACATGGCTAGGGCTATCTGCCACATGGCTACAATAAAGACAGTACCACATACAAGACTGACAGACAAAGGGTGGGTGCCCCCCAGATGGGAGACCAGTCTGATGCCTTCCTGGCCACGTCCCCGTGGAAACGCGGGTTGAGGCCCACACAAGCCCCGTAGCTGTTAGGCCGTGGGACTACACATAAACTCTCTCACTCACTCTCATCAGAATTAGAGAGAGAGAGAGAGAAGGATAGAGTTAAAGGTAGAAAGCGGCCCATCTAGCCGCCATCTTAAGGCTGTGGTACAGCCGCCATTTTAGAAGAGAAGGAGAGAGAGAAAGAGAGAAAAACAGAAAGAGAAAGAAAGAGAAACCGAAAAAGAAAAACAGATGAGAAGGAAACTGTATTTTTGGTTTCTTTCTAACGGGAGCCTTTATGCCAAATAGGCTGGTTTGAATTAAAGAATTTGGTGTAAGCTGGAGGGTTTGACTCTGCCGTGAGGCAGGGCTGCTTAAAAGGGGCTTATGAATACTCACACCTCGGTTGCTGGTGAGGGTTCAGGAAAGTGGGGGCATCTCCCTCAAATTCCTGACCCTAAAAAATCCCTCTCGGGGAGAGAACAAGAGTGTACGGACGTCTCCTCTTACACTCAGGTCCTAAACTGGAGTCACGGACACGTGGGGAAGGAAGCCGGAGTCACGGACTCGTGGCAGGAGGCCTCCCAGGGTCATGGACCGGTGGGGAAGGAACGGAGGGAAGCCGGAGTCACGGACTCATGATGGGAGGCCTGCCAGGGTCACGGACCCGTGGGGAAAGAAGCCAGAGGTCACGGACCCTGTGGCAGTGGGAATCCCTGATGCTGCGCAGCGGTTTTCGGACAGGGACTCCCTGAAAGCAGCAGGTGGGGTAGTGGGTAACGGCAGTCTTACCTTGTGGTAAGACGGCAGCTTCCCGGTCCGGTACTGTGTGGAGAAGTCAGTTTCCCCCAGGAGGGGGCTTACAACTCCTCCCAGGTTTTGGCACCATCTGTAAGGTCTGTTCTCGCTGAGGATAAAACAAAGAAACTGAGGCCAGCACGAAAATAATCCAATGTGAAGGGTTTTATTCAGACTCCCGGGTGAAGTTCTGCAGTCCGACAGGAAGCACTGGAGAAGTCGCGCTGACTCCGCTCAGACGTGGGGTTTTATAGGGAGTGGAGGCTCTTGATTGGCTGTGCCCAAGGTGAGTGGGACAAAATGGCGGGGAGTGGGGCCCAGATAGGACAAAATGGTAGGCAGGGAGTGGGGCCCAGATAGGACAAAATGGTGGGGAGTGGGGCCTGGATTGGACAAAATGCTGTCAGGTAGGTCCTGGCGGGGCTTTTTTCCCCAGGCTCCCCAGCGAGGGGGTGTCCAAGCTCCCGGCAAGGGAAGGAGGTGTGTCTGAGCTCCCGGCAAGGGGAGGGGGTGTGTCTGAGCTCCCCGCGAGGGAGGGGGTGTCTCTGAGCTCCCCGCGAGGGAACGGGGTGTGTCTGAGCTCCCCGTGAGGGAGGGGGTGTGTGTCCGAGCTCCCCCTGAGGGAGGGGGAGCGTCTGAGCTCCCGGAGAGGGAAGGAGGTGTGTCCGAGCTCCCCTCGAGGGAGAGGGGTGTGTCCGAGCTCCCTGCAGGGGAGGGGGGTGTGTCCGAGCTCCCCGCAGGGGAGGGGGGTGTGTCCGAGGTCTCTGCGAGGCAATCAGCCTTACAAGAATCCCACCTGTCATACTAGAAATTTTAAACTTCTTTATGATGAAAGGTACCATAAACATGAAAAGGCAAGGTATTGGCAATTCATTACAACTTGTTTGTATCCCAAATGTATCAATAAAAGAACAATTCAAGAGAAACAGGAAATTCACAGAAGAGGAAACACAAATGGTCATAAACAAATGAAAAATGCTCAACCTCACTAGTAATTACGAGAATTCCAATCAAAATAAAGACTTCATTTTACACTCATCAGATGGGCAAATATTAAAAAGCCTAATAACACCGTGTTGGTGAAGATATGGGGAAATGAGAAGTCATAAGTGGCTGGTGGGAACGTAAATCGGTAGAAGCCTAAAATCCTTTATTTGCAATTCCAAAATAGAAAAAAACTCTGAAAACTAAGTTTGCTTCCCTAAAATTGGTTTAAACTCCCTTTATGTATATTTATTTATTTACTTGGTTTTGAGACAGAGTCTTACTCTCTCACCCAGGCTGGAGTGCAGTGGCAAGATCTCGGGTTCAAGAGATTCTCCTGCCTCAGCTTCTTGGTGTCCTCCAGCACACCCAGTTAATTTTTGTATTTTTAGTAAAGAAGGGGTTTTTTCCATGCTGTCCAGGCTGGTCTGGAACTCCTGAGCTCGTGATCCGCCCGCCTTGGCCTCCCAAAGTGCTGGGATGACAGGCGGGAGCCACTGCGCCCAGCCTGGTTTAAACTCACTTTGTGACAAAACCTGATATGAAGCAATTTGAAGCTACCTCTAATCTTAATTATAACATTAATTTAATATATTGATGGCAGCGGCTGGTCTTCGGCAGCGCGGGTGCGCGGGCGGCGGTGGCAGGAGCGGTAAGTGGCAGCGGTGGGTCCCCTGTGCCCATGTCCCCGAGGCAGCCGACTGCGCCGCCCTCACCCTCGCGCGGCCTGGCGGAACCTGCCCCCAGGCCCGAGCCTCCGGGATACAGGACCCTTGGCCCCGCGTTGCCGCTCTCGCCAGCTGCTGCTGCGGGGAGGCCGCGGGGAGGAGGCGGAGCTGGGGCCGCGCTTCCGGGGCCCAGCGGGAAGGGAGAGCAGCGCCCGCCGGCTCGAGGGTGCGAGGTTCCTGAGCCTCGGGAGGAGGCTCTAGGCAGGGCCCCCAGGCGCCGCGTCCCGGGAGTCCGCCGCGCACCCGGGTGACCGCGGGCCTGACACTCCAGACAGCGGGGCCTGGGCCCAGGATCCGCTCCAGGAGGCTGCCCGCCCAGGGCCGTGCCGCGAGCCGAGCGCTGGGGAGCTCCGGGCCGTCCCTGAGCGCCGGGGCCGCGGGTGTAGCTCGCAGAGACGTCGCCCTTGCTCCGGACATGGCCCGGGCCCGGCAAGGACCTGGAGCCCCCGCCCCAGACTGCGAGAGGTGTGGCCCCGGCTTCACGCTCCACGGAGCCGACGAGAGCCGAGAGCGGGCAGCAACCTCACTCTCCCGGGAGCAGCTGCAGCCGCCCAGATCGGGGCTGTGGACCAAGGCCTCTGCACTTTTCGGAGCCCAGGAAGGTGCCCCCCTTGTCCTTGCAGGTGCCTGCTCCCACTGCCTGGCCTCTGCCCGCTCCCTGCCCTCTCTCGGATCTCGGATTGGGTTTGGGGCCGAGCCTGGGCCCTGTCACAGCCTAGCCGGGTGTGCGCACGCTGGGGGCGGTGCTGTCACGCCACCGGTTTCAGATCAACTTTGGAGAATTTGGCAATAGCTGGTAAAAGCCAAAGACGTGCATGCACTGTGACCTAGCAACCATATGCGTAGCAAAACAGGCGGGTGCGGTGGCTCATGCGTGTAACCCCAGCACTTTGGGAGGCTGAGGCGGGTGGATCGTTTGAGACCAGCCTGGGCAACATGACAAGACCCCTGTCTCTCCAAAAAAAAAAAAAAAAAAAAAAAATTTAAATTCAGCCGGGTGTGGTGGCACCAGCGTGTAGTCTCAGCTACTTGGGAGGCTTAGGTGGGAGGATTGCTTGAACCTGGGAAGTTGAGGCTTCAGTGAGCTGTGATTATGCCACTGCACTCCAGCCTGGGTGACAGAGCAATACCCTGTCTCAAAAGAATAACACGCCCACACATCGGTATAAGAATTTTCACTGCAGTGCTGTGTGTAATAACAAAAATGGAAACGACCAGCAGTCCATTAGTAAGGGAACAAATAAGCAGGTTTATTCCATGGGAAACTATAGAGCATTTAAAATTAATGAACCAGATCTACAATGTACCAACATGGGTAAATCTAAAAAATGATGAGTGAAAAAGCAAATCTGAAAGAGATTTACACAGTATGATAGTACCTATGGACATACATTGTTAATATATGTGTTATACGTATGTATGTATGTAATCCCAGCATTTTTGGAAGCTGAGGCACATGGATCTCTTGAGCCCAGGAGTTTGAGACCAGCCTGTCCAACATGGTGAAACCATGTCTCTTCTAAAGAAACAAAAATTAGCCAGTAGTGCTGGCTCATGCCTGTAATCTCAGCTACTTGGGAGGCTGAGGCAGGAGGATCGCTTCCTGGGCCCCCATATTTTATATATGTATGAAATATACATATTATTGATATGGTATTTTATATATTGCTATATGGCTATGTAGTAAATGTGTATGTATGTATGTATGTATGTGTATATATATGGTCAAGAAGTCTCTACACTAACTTGAGACAGTGGTTACCTATACAAGGGAAAATGGGAGGACTTTAGATTTATCAGAGTTTGGGGTTTTTTGTTTTGTTTTTCAGAAAAAGAGAACTAGCAAGCAAATGTGGCAAAATGTTGATATTTGTTAAACCTATGTGGGCAAGTACAGAGGTCTATTTAGTATTCTTTGTACCATTTTACTTTATTTTATATTTTATTTTTTCAGACAGAGTCTCACTCTTGTCACCAGGCTGGAATGCGGTGGCACAATCTTGGCTTACTGCAGTCTCTGCCTCCTGTGTTCAAGCAATCCTCCTTCCTCAGCCTCCCAAGTAGCTGAGATTACAGGCGCCTGCCAACATCTCTGGCTAATTTTTGTATTTTTAGTAGAGACAGGGTTTTCTCACATTGGCCAGGTTGGTCTTGAACTTCTGGCCTGAAGTGATCGTCAAGCCTTGGCCCCCTCACAAAGTGCTGGGATTACAGGCATGAGCCACCGTGCCCGACCTGGTTTGTTATTAAAGGTAGTTTGGCTCTCAGTGCACCCCTTTCCCCCATGATGCTTCTGCCATGTTGTTATATAATATGAGGCCCTCCCCAGAGGCAGAGCAGATGCAGCCCCTTGACCTAGGACTTCCCAGCCTCCAGAACTGTAAGAAATAAATTCTTTTCTTCATAATGTATCCAGTCTCCGGTATTCAGTTACAGCAATAGGAAACAGATGAAGACACTGTTTTCCACAGTGGCTGGACCATTTTACATTCCCTCCAACTGCACAAGGGTTTCAATTTCTTCACATTCTTGTCCATGCTTGTTATTCTGTTTTTGTTTTACAGTAGCCATTCTTTTATATATATATATATATAAATATATATATATGTATGTATGTGTGTGTGTGTGTGTGTGTATATATATATATATATATTTTTTTTTTAAGACGGGGTTTCACCATGTTGGTCAGGCTGGTCTTGAACTCCCGACCTCAGGTGATCCACCTGCCTTGGCCTCCAAAGTGCTTGGATTACAGGCGTGAGCCCCCACGCCCGGCCTTACAGTAGCCATTCTAATGGGTGTGAGGTAATATCTCATTGTGTGGCTTAAAAAACAAAGCCATTACTTTTACTAGAAACAAAGAATGTTCCTCAAGATGGTGGCAACATGATATAGAAATATATTTCATTCAGTGTGTTTCTCCCTTTAATTACATTCCTGCAGGAGGTGGAATACCTCCTTGGCTATGAGGAGCAGAAGTATTTGATGGATTGTGTAAGCTGGGCTCCTGGTACTTGTACACACACCAAGCATTTCCTCTCCAAAGTATCATATGCAGAAAGACAAAGATCACAGACACATTTAGGAATCCCAAGCTAGTCACATGGGATTCCTAATAACACATCATCATGATTTCTTACAAGCAGAAGTTCCTGAACAATAATGCGACCAGTAGCTACTTTAATATCTGCAGGAGCTTTTGCCCAGGTTGAAGTGCTCGCCAGTTGCAAACAATGGCAACAAGAGTAATGACAAAGCCACTCATGCGAAGTTTATGACTATCCTGATATAGGTTCCTGTAACCAACGGAAAGCAGGACAGCAATGCAGTACAGGAAGACAGAGACTGCAAACGTCACAGAATTGTGCAGAAGAGTCATCTCCTAGGAGGACTTAACTTTCCAGTTTACATCATACACATTAAAACCTGGGAGAGAATGAAATGATGCCTGATTTAACCTGAACAAAAGGTAGCTATAATAGTTTCATCAGTTACTGTAGGAGGACAATTCACATGGATTTCTGTTTGCCCTTAAAACCTCCACTGGTGGCAAAAGCAAAGATGGAAGCTGTCTACTCCATGCCCTTGAGGAAACTGGGTGGCTCACTGAGTGGTTGAGGTGGATCTGGAAAGTGACATCCTCTAAAGGAAGGAAGGAGAGTCAGCCAGGTGCGGTGGCTCACGCCTGTAATCCAAGCACTTTGGAGGCCAAGGCAGGCTGATCACCTGAGGTCGGGAGTTCAAGACCAGCCTGACCAACATGGTAAAACCCTGTCTTTAAAAATAAATAAATAAAAATAAATTTTTTTTAAAAAAAAAAGGAAGGAAGGAGAGAAAGTCAGGATGGTGGGGGCCTCTCTGCGGTTTTGATGTGTTTCCCTAGTGATTGGCAATGTGGAACATCTTCCAGTGTGTTTTTTGGCCACTTATTTATTTTCTTTGGAGAAATGTCTATTCAAGTCCTTTACCCACTTTTGAATCAGGTTGATTTTTGTGGTCTAGTTGTAGTTGTTTATACACTATGGATATTGATTCCTTATCAGATCTATGATTTGAAAATATTTTCTCCCAGTCTATGGGTTGCTGTTTTTTTCACTCTGTTGATTATATTCTTTGACACACCCATGGAGATTTTCAAGGGCAGGTAGAAGTCAGCCAGTTTGGGCAGCCGTGTGGTGAAGAGAAGGCGTTTCAAGAGAAAAAAATAGTCTGTGCGAACGCACAGAGGAGAGAACCAGAAAATGCAAGTAGTTGGGTCTTGCTAGTACATGCATGAGGAGGGGTAGGAGGTGGGGACAGCTGAGGCTGGAGGAACCACCTGACAGAGAGTGGTTCTAAGCCCTGGAAGTAGCTGGACTTCGTTCTAAGGTGGCGCTAGTGAAAGAGTGGTCTGAGGACTGTGGTCCAGCACCCCAACTAGGAGTTTGTTAAAAATGCAAATTCTGGGCCGGGCGCGGTGGCTCACACCTGTAATCCCAGCACTCTGGGAGGCCGAGGTGGGCGGATCACCTGAGGTCGGGAGTTCAAGACGAGCCTGACTAACATAAGGTTAAACCCCGTCTTAAAAAAAAAAAAAAAAAAAAAAAGCAAATTCTGGCTGGGCTCCTGGCTCATGCCTGTAATCCCAGCACATGCCTGTAATCTCAGCACGTTGCAGGGCTGAGGTGGGAGGATTGCTTGAGGCTAGGAGTTTGAGACCACCCTGGGCAACATAGTGAAACACGGTCTCAATAAAAAAGAACAATTTAAAAAATGCAGATTCATGGGGGCCCAGTTTGGGCCTGCTGAATCAGAATCTTCAGGGTGGGGCCGGAGGATCCAGGTTTTCTTTTTCTGTCTTTTCTTTCTTTCTTTCTTTCTTTTTTTTTTTTAAGAGACCATGTCTTGCTCTGTCGCCCAGGCTGGAGTGCAGTAGTGGGATCTCGGCTCACTGCAACCTCCGCCTCCCGGGTTCAAGCAATTCTTCTGCCTCAGCCTCCTGAGTAGCTGGGATTACAGGTGCTTGCTACCACGCCTGGCTAATTTTTGTATTTTTTTCAGTAAAGTGGGGCGTTTCACCATGTTGGTCAAGCTGGTCTCGAACTCCTGACCTCGTGATCCGCACACCTCGGCCTCCCAAATCGCTGGGATTATAGGCGTGAGCCACCGTGCCCGGCCGGGATCCGGGTTTTAACTAGCCCCCGGGATTAATAACGTAGCCCCCGGGATTATTCTGAGGTTCAGTGAAGTTTACGGGCAGTGAGGAAACCGCGGAGGGGTCGGCTAATGTTTTGGAAATATCCAGAGTGAGAAAGACGGCCCGGGCTGTTCTTCAGGCCCGGCACCCTAGGCTTGGCTGCGCCCCCATCTTCTTCCAGCCGCCCCGTCCCCACCCGACCCTGCCTGATTCTGGCCTCAACCCGACCCCTCGGGGCCCGCCCTGCGCCCAGGTCTCCTCCCCGCGGCGGGGTCCGGGATCGGGGACGCGCGGCTGCAGCCAGGCCCACGTTCCTCTTACTTCCCGCCATTGTCCTGGGTTCCTGTGGTCGAGTCTCCGCACCCGCCCCTGGCCGCCCCACGGCCCCGGGGAGTGATGACTCATTTCCTTTCCCCAGCTGACATCATCGTGCCCCCAGCGTGGCCCGGCTCGGGCGGCTGCCTGCGCCCTCCCAGGCCCCATCCCTGCCCCTCTCGGCGCGCGGGCGCAGGCGCGGCCTGGCGCGGCGCTTCTTGGCCGTCAGGGGGCGCCGGAGCCCGCCGCGCTCTCCCTGGTCTCCTGGGTCATCCGCGCCACCGCCGGGGCCGGCGGGGAGGGAGGGACAGAGATTGGCCGCGGCCCCACTTCTCCCGGCCGCGGCCCCGCTCTCCCGCTGGGGGCCTGGGAGTCAGAGCTCTCACGGTCACAGATGGGGAAACTGAGTCCCGAGCCTTGACCAAGGCAGTACAACCCACCCTGGGAAGTGGGGGACTGGAATTCAGGGCACTGGGCTCCAGGCTGGTGGTTTCCCACAGACCTGAGGTGTTAATCTACCCGCAACCCATGGTATGTATTTCCAGCACAAAATCTACAGACAGTATTCCCCCGATTTCCATCATTTGTGGGCCCTGAAACGTGGTCGCTCCTGGAACCAGCAGGAGCCAGGGCCTCTTGGGATCCACCTGGGAAGCACGTGCTGCAGCCTGCAGTTATTGGGCGGCGCTGCACCCCCAACCCCAGCTGACCTGGCTGTGTCAGGAGGTGCCCCTCACCCTCGTTCGCATCCACCCCGGCTCCCCGGCACCCACTGCTGGTCCTCAGGACAGGACCCTGTTCCTTCTGCCTTTTCTGTCGGGTTTCAGGGAGGCAGGGCAACTCGCTCAGCCTGGAAATTTCGGATATTTCATAAGACCTAGAGCCACCTAAGAGTGCGTTCCTTTAAGACGCATGGAAGAAGTCAAACAAGGCCACACTGTGAGCCGGAGCTGAAATCATACCTGTCCTGCCTCAGGCCTGTCACCTCCCACATGCTGCCCAGATAATGAATACAAAATGCTCCACCCGATGTCTGACAACAGTATAAGCACTCAATGAATGGTAGTCATTGTCGTTAGGAAGCTAGTTGCCTAACTTCTCAGGGCCTCAGGCTTCCTCATCTGTGAAATGGGCACAGTAGTAGAATACGTTATTGTGAGGATTCAATGAGCTTATGAATGGAAGGTACTGACTGCAGTGGTGTCCAGGGAGCATGCAACAGTCCACCATCACTTGGGCTCCACGAAAGCAGGGGAGTTCTGTTGTTGTCTGTTTTTTGTTTTGTTTTGTTTAGACGGGGTCTTACTCTGTCGCCCAGTCTGGAGTGAAGTGGTGCAATCATGGCTCACTGCAGCCTTGATCTCCCTGGGCTCAAGAGATCCTCCCATCTCAGCCTCCCAAGTCGCTGGTACTACAGGCGTGTGCTATCATGCCTGGCTAATTTTTATATTTTTTGTAGAGATGGAGTTTCACCATGTTGAAACCTGACCAGACTATGTCAGGCTGGTCTCGAACTCCTGGTCTCAAGTCATCCACCCACTTTGGCCTCCCAAAGTGTCGGGGTTACAGGAGTGAGCCACCAAGCCTGGGCTCTGTTGTCTGTTTCTTCAATTGACAAATAAAATCTTACATATTTATAATATGCAACATGACACTTTGATATACGTATGTACATACTATGTGTGTCATTGGAATGGCTAAGTCAAATTGATTAACATATGCATTACTCTGCATATGCGTGCGTGTGTTGTTGTCTTTGTATACTGTTAGATCTTTAGCACCTATAACAGTATCTGGCACAAAGTAAGAACCCAGTAAGTGGAAGGAAGAAATGAAGAAATGAAGGAAGGGAGGGAGGTGAACCTATTATTACTGCCTCAGCTGATTTTCCTCTACAACTAACTTAGGCCTGGCAGAGCAGCCCTGGCAGACTACAGGGGAAGACAGGGTCTGTTTGCACCAGGGCTAGAGGGCTTCTTGGGAAGCAGCCATTCTGAGGAAAGAGAGTTGAAGAGCATAACAGCGTTTCAAGGGCAGGGCGAGGACAAAAGAGGGATTCAGGGTAGAGCCTTCTCAGTGTTCCCAGGAGCACTGGGAGAGCAGTGGACGACTTCAGGAACATTCCAGAACAACATCATCACAGTCCATCAGTGGTAGCTTCAGGACAATCTGGTGGCCTCAAACCTGCTTGGGACACTGATAATTTGGTTGCTTTGGTTATTGGTTATGTTTTTATTTTTAAAATTTTATTTACTTATTTCTTTTTTTGAGACGGAGTCTTGCTCTGTCGCCCAGGCTGGAGTGCAGTGGTGTGGTCTTGTGTCACTGCAACCTCTGCCTCCTGGGTTCAACTGATTCTCCTGCCACAGGCTCCCGACTAATTAGGATTACAGGGGCCTGCCGCCACGGCCAGCTGATTTTGTATTTTTAGTAGAGACAGGGTTTCACTATATTAGCCAGGTTGATCTCAAACTCCTGACCTCAAGCAATCCACCTGCCTTGGCCTCCCAAAGTGCTGGGATTATAGGCATGAGCCATTGCACCTGGTCGGATTTTGGTTTTGTTTTTAAATTGGCATTTGCTGTGAGTGGTTCTGTCCTGGGAAGCATCCCTCTGAAGGCCGTGAGACACGTGCTGAGCATTCCCGGGGAAGGTCTGCAGGAACTGCTGGGACAGAGCCATAGAAGCCAGTTACTGTGAGGTGGGGTCTCCCTATGTTGCCCAGGCTGGTCTTAAACTCCAGGCCTCAAGCCATCCTCCCACCTCAGCCTCCCACAGTGCTGGGATGGCCTCCTGTGGTTCCTCACCATGCCCTGCCCACTCCACCTTAGCACCATTGCTGTTCCCTCCACCTAGAATCTCTTAGAAACATCCAAGACTTATTTCCTCACTTTTTCAGGCTTTATCTCAAATGTCACCTACCCAGTGGGGACCTCCCCACCCCACCCTATTGAACTCAGAAACCTCACACCTCCTGACTGCCTGTCTGCCCTTCTTTGACTTGTTTCCTGGTCCACAGACCCCACCACTCCCTATTGCCTCACAACCAGCCAGATTCACATATTTGCTGTTTATCTGGATCTCTGAGCAGGCTGCCTTTGCATTTCATAAGCAAGACTCGGAGAAGGTGACTCCTGGAGAAATCTCTTTAGCCTCCTGCTACCAGGATGGTTTTGGATTCCTCTCCAGCCAGCAGCTGGAACATAGTGGCCTGTGTCATCTAAAACCATGAGGTCATCCCAGGTGCCTTCTCTTTGCTTCTTGACTTGCCCCCTATTCTTCATACTCACCCCCTGAATAATGTCCACATAGTTATAAGATGAGGGGAGGGAGCCGGCTGGCTGCTCCCTCTGCCAGGAGCATCCTCCCTCTGCTGATCAGTACCTGCTTAAGGCCCCGACCCTGCATCACCTCCTCTGAGAAGCCTTCCCTGACTACTCCCCTGCCCTGCCCTGGCCACCAGCCAGCCTGATCTGACCACGTCGCTCCCATGATGGATGCCTGTCAGGGCCCCCTTTCCTCTAGGTTGGACTGATTTGCTCTGGGTTGGCTTCCCCCGCCAGATCATGGGCTTCATGAGGGCAGGGGCTGTGAGTTACTTCTCTTTAAGTACCCAGGGCTTGGCTGATGTGGTACTCAATAAATGAATTCTGGAAGTGTAAATAAAAGAATGAATGAATTGGCTGGGCATGGTGGCTAACGCCTATAATCCCAGCACTTTGGGAGGTTGAGTCCAAGAGTTCAAGACCAGCCTGGACAACATGATGAAACCCCATCTCTACAAAAAATACATAAATTAGTGGGGCATGGTCCTGTGTGCCTATAGTCCTGGCTACTCGGGAGGCTGAGGTGGGAGGATCAGTTGAGCCCGGGAGGCTGAGACTTCTGCGAGCAGACACTACACCACTGCACTCCGGCCTGGGCGATGGAGTGAGACCCCATCTCAAAACACAAAACAAAAACAAAAAGAATAAATGAATAAAAGGAGGAAGGATGGAAAGAGGGGAGGAAGGATGGAGAGAGGGAAGGAAGGAAGGGACTCACTAATTAATTTGCTCCTCACCTTCCACGTGTTTGTCTGGCAGGGTCCTGTCACTTTAAGCACCATCCCCAAGGCTGGGAGAGTGTCAACCCCCATAGAAGAGGAACCCTGGGCCCTGGCAGGCCTGCAGAGACTCATCTCCATTCCGCCCTTGACCATAGTGTTACACCCAGTTTCTGCTAGTTCTGGGCTTTTTGTGGTAAATTTTATGATTCAACATATGTGCCCCCAAAATAATCAAAATCAGAAGTTGACAGTTTGATGAATTTTCATTGTGAGCACATCCACGTAAGCAGCACCCAAGTTAAGAAAGAGAATGCAAACAGCTCCTGCCCTGTGCTGCCTTCAGGCACTGCGCTCCCCAAGGCTGACCCTTCTTACCCTAGCAGGATTAATTTTCCTGCTTTGTATTTTATTTTATTTTATATTACATTTTATTATTTTATTTTATTTTATTTTGAGGCAGAGTCTTGCACTGTTGCCCAGGCTGGAGTGCAGTATCTTGGCTCACTGCAACCTCCGCCTCCTAGGTTTAAGCGATTCTCCTTCCTTGGCCTCCAGAGTGGCTGGGACTAACAGGCACATGCCACCATGCCTGGCTAATTTTTGTATTTTCAGTAGAGATGGGGTTTCATCATGGTAGGTAGTCTGGTCTCGAACTCCTAGCCTCAAGTGATCCACTTACCTTGGCCTCCCAAAATGCCCAGACTATTTTATTTTATATTTTGAGACATCGTCTTGCTCCGTCACCCAGGCTAGAGTGCAGTGATGTAATCACAGCTCACTGCAGCTTCGATCTCCTGGGCTCAAGCAATCCTCCCAGCTCAGACTACAGCCATGTGCCACCACGCCTGGCTGATTTTTTTGTCTTTTTGCAGAGACGGAGTCTGATTGTTTCCCAGGATGATCTTGAACTCTTAGGCTCAAGCAGTCCACCTGACTTGGCCTCCCAAAGTGCTGGGATTACAGGTATGAGCCACCGTGCCTGGCTGTATTTTATATAAATATAACAATACAATATATATTCTTTTGGGTCTAACTACTTTTGGTTAATGCTGTGTGTGTGAGATTTATTCATGCTGTGGTTTATTCATTCTCATTGCTCTGTAATATATTCCATGGCATAAGGAAGCCACATTTTATTTATTCATTCTCCTGTTGATGGACATTTAAGTCATTTCCAGTTGTTGGCTATGAAGCATATTGCTTTTGTGACCCTTCTCGTACCTGTCTTGGGGGACATATGTGTGTCTTCGTGCTGGGTATGTACCTAGGTGTGGACTGCTGGGTCAGAGGCAAGGTATATGCTCAACTTAGCAGAAAGTTGCCATTTTCCAAAGTGGTTGGAAGGATTTCCACTTCCACCAGCCGTGTATGAGAGTTCCGGTTGCTTGTTGTGCTCACCAGTACTCGGCCGTTCCTGTTTTTTGTTGTATTTTTTGTGTTTGGTTTTATTGGCCAGCTATTCTGGTGGGTGGATTATTCCATTTTTGACCCATGCCCCTTCCCCCTGGCAGTCTGCTCCAGCTCTCTCTGTTTCTGATACATTCTGGAAAACCAGCTTCTCTGCTTCTTGATTCTTGTCCTATAGTTCTTTTTGTTTTTAGAGATGGGGCCTCACTCTGTTGCCCAGGCTGGAGTGCGGTGGCTTGATCATAGCTCACTTCAGCCCCAACCTCCCAGGCTCAAGTGATCCTCTTGCCTCAGCATTCTGTGTAGCTGGGACCACAGGCATGCACCACTGGAGAATTTATTTTTATGTTGTTAGAGATGAGATCTTGCTATGTTGCCCAGGCTGGTCTCGAACTCCCTGGCTTGGGTGATCCTCTAGCCTCAGCCTCCTGAGTACCTGGGATTACGGGCATGAACCACCATGCCCAGTGCTCTGCAGTCTTGCTCTAGGGTTTGTCTCCCTTGCTGCAGACCTGAGACAGGCCTCTCAGCTGTGCTCAAGACCTCCCTTCCATAAGGGGCATTCCGGCCTCAGATGGCAGCTCCTATAGGACATGGATGGGGATGAGGATGGGGAGGAGGAGGAGGGCATCGGGAGCTGTCTCCAAAGCCTGCGCAGGCCCTTCCCACGACCGTGTCTCACTCATTTAGCCACTTTGTGGGTACTCATCTTACTATCCTCAAAACACTGGGTAGGCATAAAGAATAACTAAATATAAGTGCTGAAACTATTAAACTCTTAGACGAAAATAGAGGGGAAAATCTTCACTACCTTAGGTCTGGAAATCCTTTCTTCGCTATGACATCCAGAGCATACGCAACCAAAGAAACATTTGATAAATTGGGCTTCACCAAAATTAAAAACTTTTATGCTTCGAAGGACACTGTGAAAAGAGTGACAAGACAACCCCAGAATGGGAGAAAATATTTGCACATCATAAATCTGATAAGAGACTTGTATTTAGAATACAGAAACACTTGGAACTTAGTGCAAAAGTAATTGCGGTTTTGCCGTTAAAAGTTTGCCATTACTTTTTTATGGCAAAACTGCAATTACTTTAGCACTAACCTAATAATGTGATCGAAGCCACCAGAAGCTGGAAGAGGACTGTGGCCCTGCTGACACTTTGGTTTCAGGCTTGTAGCCTCCAGACCTGTGGGAGAATAAATGTCTTTTGTTTCAAGTCACCAAGTTTGTAGCAATGGCAGCCCTAGGAAATGAATACGGGAAATTATACTGATGTAGCAAAACTTTTGAAAGCCTGTTTCCGTGTGTGTGTGTGTGTGTGTGTGTGTGTGTGTGTCCCTGTCCTTGCATGTGTGGCAGCTGCTGCCTCCTCCTTGCTCCCTGCTTCCACCATTCAAATAACCTCATTTACCGTTCAGCACTTTCCACAGAAACCCAGTCTTCCAGGCGTGGCGGCTTACACCTGTAATCCCAGCACATTGGGAGGCCAAGGCAGGGGAATAGTTTGAGCCCAGGAGTTTGAGACCAGCCTGGGCAACATTGTGAGGCTGTCTCTACAAAATATTTGAAAAATTAGCTGGGCACGGTGATGTATGCCTGTAGTCCCAGCTACTTGGTAGGAGGATCACTTGGGCCGAGGAGTTGAAGGCTGCAGTGAGCTGTGATTGTGCCACTGCACTCCAGCCTGGGTGACAGAGACAGGCCCCATCTCTTAAAAAAAAGAAAAAGAAAAAGAAACCAAGCCAGGGTCCCAGCGGTTCTCCCACCCACCACCCACTATAGTCCAAGGGTTGGGTAGGCTGACGCAGCGTTCCTTAGCCACGGAAAGAGGAGAACAGGAGTGCCCATCCTCACTCTTCCCTGTGGAAATCTTTCTCAGGCCATGGCTGCACAGTCTCCCCAACTGCCCTCGGCTCTTCCCTCTCCCTCTTTCCCAACATCCACACCATCACTGCTCTGCCTTCCAGACAACCCTGGAATCAGCCCACCTCCCTCCATCCTGCTGCCTCTCCTTGGGCTCCGGCCACGCCCCTGGTGTGCTGCCCCGTTTTCCTTCACTCTTCAGTGCAGGAGCTCTCCAGCAGGGTGAGTCTGAGCTGCACCCCTGCCATGCCCCTTCCGCACCTCCCTTCACTCTGAGGCTGAAGTCCCGGCTCACAATGGGTCTCCTCTGCATCCTGCCAGCCTCATCAGTGCACACTGCCTGGGCCTCTCCCTTCAAACCACACTGACCTCCGTTTCTCAAGCTTCTCCTTGCCTTTGCACAGGCTGTTTTCTCTTCCTCCAGCACGCTCCCACTCATCCCCATCACCCAGTGAACTCTTCCTCTGCCCCAGTCCTCAGCAGACACTTTCTCAGAGAAGCCTGGCCTGACCCTCTAAGTCAGGGTTAGCTGATCTTGCTCTGTCCCTGTGGCTGGGATCATCTCTAGGACAACTTCATCACCCACCGCTTCACAATTGTTGGGACCTCACGAGGGCAATTTCCACGTGTTGTTCTTGTTATTCACTGGACTCTTGACTGCCCCACCTTGAAACATACAAGGTAATCCGTAGATATTGTGAACTTCATTATTTCTTTTTTTTTTTTTTTTTTTAGGCAGGGTCTCATTTTGTTGCCCAGGCTGGAGTGCGGTGGCGAGAACATGAATACTCACTGCTGCCTCAATCTCCCGGGCTCAATCGATCCTCCTGCCTCAGCTTGCCAAGTACCTGGGACCACAGGCTTGTGCTATCATGTCCAGCTAATTTTTTTAGAGACGGGGTTTTGCCATGTTGCTCAGGCTGGTCTTGAACTCCTGAGCTGAAGTGATCCGCCTACCTCAGCCTCCCAAAGTGTTGTGATTACAGGCATGAGCCACTGCTCCTGGCTCCATTATTTAATTAATGAGGGAAGCTGTAGTGGGATTATTGACTCATTGTCCAAATTTTAGCAGAAAGGCAATATGCAACAAGAACAGATGAGAAGATTAATTTTGCTGGAATATACTATTAATGACATTTATTAAGAAACGTAAAAGCTTTGGGAGCGTTTAAACATGATATTTATTCCACAAACGTTTGAGCATCTACGATGGGTCAGTGACTAGGATTCACACCCACCATGTGAATCAGACAGTGCCTGTCCTCAAAAAGCTCATAGTCTGATGATCTCATTCTGTTGAATCCTACAGTGACCCACTGAAGTGAGTATTATTGATTTGTATTGATTAGGACATTTTTGTTCCAAATGACACAGGACCCCTCAAACTGGCTTGAACAAAAAAGGGAACGGATTGGTTTATGTGACTGAAACGTTGAGGGCTGGGTCTGGCTTGGTGTGGCGGGCTTCTGGATTTGACAGTGTCTCCCAGACCAGACCGCCCTGTCTCCTGGCTCTTTCCTCCCTGAGTTGGTACCATGTTGTCACCTCGACAGTCCTAGGTTCTCTTCTTATGGTGGCCGAGTGGCTGTAGGTTTATATCCCCGGAGCCCCAAGGCCAGTGGGAAAGTAAAAACTTCTTTTCCAGCAGCTCTTGCAGGACCACAGCCATCCACCCTGATGAGTAGCTCAGGTCCCTCATCTGTCCCTGAGAGAATTGCTGTAGCCAGAAGATATCAATGTCCCCAGTGCTTTGAGGATCACACCACAGGCTTCATGTCCTGACTGAGGTGTGGGCCCTGCCTGAGAACCGGGGAGGGGCAGAGGCCAAAGTGAAAACCAAGGGGCATTACTGTGAGAGGGGGAGTGGAGGCCAGGGAGGTGGAGGACAAATGTTGACCACTCTCCCTTCTTTAGAAGCAGGGACAAGGCTGGGCACGGTGGCTCATGCCTGTAGTCCCAGCACTTTGGGAGGCTGAGGCAGGCAGATCACAAGGTCAAGAGATCGAGACCATTCTGGCCCAAATGGTGAAACCCCATCTGTTCTAAAAATACAAAAATTGGCCAGGTGTGGTGGTTTGTGCCTGTAATCCCAGCTACTTGGGAGGCTGACGCAGGAGAATCGCTTGAACCCAGGAGGTGGAAGTTGCAATGAGCTGAGATCGCGCCACTGCACTCCAGCCTGGTGACAGGGTAAGACTCTGTCTCAAAAAAAAAAGAAGCAGGGACATGAGGCACAGAGAGAGGGAGAGTAACAACCTCTAGCCAAACTGCTGGTGCGTATCAGAGCTAAGACTCGAACCCCGCCCTGCTGACTTCAAGTAGCGCTTTCCACACAGCTGCTCTGCCCAGGGAGAGGCCTCAGACACGAGAAGGATCCTGGAGTCCCTACTCAGAGGCCTTCCTTTTATTTGTTATTTTAAAATTTTAATTATTTTTCTTTTGAGACAGTCTCTCTCTGTCACCCAGGCTGGAGTGCAGTGGTGCAATCTCAGCTCACTGCAACCTCCGCCTCATGGGTCCAAGTGATTCTCCTGCCTCAGCCTCCTGAGTAGCTGAGATTTCAGGTACCCACCACCATGGCCGGCTATTTTTGTATCTTTAGTAGAGATGGGGTTTCCCCATGTTGGCCAGGCTGGTCTCAAACTCCTGGCCTCAAGTGATCCGCACACCTCGGCCTCTCAAAGTGCTGGGATGGCAGGCGTGAGCCACCAGGACTGGCAGAGGCCTTTCATTTAAATAATAAGATGTTGGTGGAGGCTATCCTTCCCACAAACTGGGCTTTAGTCAGTGGCTTTGAGAAAGGAAAGAGCGATATTCTTTGCCCTGGGAGACTTCTATCTTTTCTTTAAAGAAAAATTCCTCTCCTTCCCAGTCATTCCGGCCCTTGCCAAGCATCCTTGGGGCTCCAGACAGCGTTGCTGCTTGACAGATGAGGTCAGTTCAGTGGCAGCTGAGGTCCACAGCGTCTCACAGAGCAACGCTGTGACCTGCCCAGGGTTCACTGCAAATCGTCAGCACAGGCCTCCCATTCTGGGCTCCTTCATCTGCCCTCCCGCCTTCCCTCCTGCGGGCTGGAAGGCAGATGGAGCAGCCAGGAAAAGCACAAGACAGTCTGGTGACTGAGAAAAAACCAGGTTTCCGTCTGGGGCTCTGTCGCTGGCCTGGGGCAGCCAGGCCGTCTCCCTGGGGCCCTGGGCTCTGAGTCTTGTCGGCTCTGCCCTGCCCTCCATCACACCCTGAGCATAAACTGTCTGTTCCCCATACGTGACCATTTCTGTTCAGCTGCTTCCTCTTTGAATAGTTTCTTTTCTGTTTCTGATTTTTCTTTTCTTTTCTTTTTTTGAGGCAGGGTCTCCCTCTGTTGCCCAGGCTAGAGGGCAGCGACGCAATCACAGCTCACTGCATCCTTGACCTCCTAGGCTCAAGCCATCCTCCCACCTCAGCCTCCTGATCCGCTGGGACTACAGGTGCATGCTACCGTGCCTGGCTAATTTTTGTATTTTTTATAGAGACGGGGTTTTGCCATATTGCCCAGACTTGTCTTGAATTCCTGGGCTCAAGCAGTCCTCTCGCCTTGGCCTGCACCACCATGCCCAGCCTCTGAATTAGTTTCAGTCACATTTGGTATGAGGTTGAATTGTGTCCCTAAAAAGAAATGTTCAAGTCCTAATACCCAGAACCTGTGAATATGGCCTTTCTTGTAAATAAGGTCTTTGCTGATATGATCAAGTTGAGATAGTTAGACTGGATTAGGTAAGACTCTAAACCCAGTGATTGATGTCCTTATAAGAGGAAAATTTGGGCTGGGCGTGGTAGCTCACACATGCAATCCCAGCACTTTGGGAGGCTGAGGCGGGCAGATCACCTGTTGTCGGGAGTTGGAGACCAGTCTGACCAACATAGTGAAACCCTGTTTCTACAAAAATACAAAATTAGCTGGCTTGGTGGCACATGCCTGTAATCCCAGCTACTTGGGAGGCTGAGACAGGAGAATCGCTTGAACTTGGGAGGCGGAGGTTGTGGTGAGCTGAGATCACACCATTGCACTCCAGCCTGGGCAATAAGAGCAAAACTCCATCTCAAAAAAAAAAAAAAAAAATCTGGACACAGACACTCACAGTTTGGAGAAAGAGGAGAAAAAAAAACACAAGAGAGAGACATGCACAGAGAAATGATGATGTGAAGCCACAACCCAGGGAGAAGGCTGCATGGTGGAGGCAGAGACTGCAGAGATGCATCTGTGAGTGAAGGGATGCCAGGTGCCGTGACCCTGGAGAGCTGGGAGGAGTAAGGAGGGCTCCTCTCCCAGAGGCTTCAGAGAGGGCTTGGCCCGCCCACACCTAGATTTTGGACTTGTAGCCTCTGAAACTACGAGAGAATACATTTCTCTTGTTTTAAGCTTCTCAGCTTGTGGTAATTTGTGGCAGCAGCCCTGGGAAATGAATACAGAGGTAGAGAGAGGGTTAACAAAGTCACGCATGTCACAAGGAACCATAGAAAGACTGGGACAATGCTGAGCTCAGACAATGGCTTGTTCACTTTCATTATTTTATTTATTTTTTTGAGACAGGGTCTGGTTCTGTCACCCAGGATGGAGAGCAGTGGTGTGATCTTGGCTCATTGCAATCTCAGCCTCTCAGGTTCAAGCCATTCTTGTGCCTCAGCCTCCCGAATAGCTGGGATTACAGGCATGTACTACCATGCCTGGCTAACTTCTGTATTTTTAGTAGAGATGGGGTTTCACTGTGTTGACCAGGCTGATCTCGAACTTCTGGCCTCAAGTGATCCGCCTGCCTCAACCTCCCAAAGTGCTGGGATTACAGGTGTGAGCCACTGTGCCCGACCCACTTCTATTGTTATGATTTTTTAGACAGGGTCTTGTTCTGTCACCCAAGCTGGAGTGTAGTAGCGTAATCACAACTCACTGCAGCCTCGATCTCCCAGGCTCCAGTGATTCTCCCACCTTAGCCTTCCAAGGAGCTGGGACAACAGGTGCATGCCACCATGTGTGGCTAATTTTTGTATCTTTGGTAGAGGTAGGGTTTCGCCATGGGGCAAAACTGGGCCCAGTAGTGGCCAGGAGAGGTCGTGAGCTCCCTGTGACTTAACGAGATGACACAGAGGCTACAGGGCTGACTGCAGGTTGGTGAGAAAGTCACCTACCACCCAGGGACAACTGTTCTATGACAGAGCCAGGATTTAACCCTGAGCTGGTTGCCCAGGCTGGTCTCAAACCCCTGACCTCAAGTGATCCGCCCACCTCAGCCTCCCAAAGTACTGGGATTACGGGTGTTAGCCACCGTGCCCAGCCTTGAACTTGGGAGGGCTACCTCACCTTTCGTAGCCTGAAGGTCTACAGAGTGGCTGTCCATAAATACTAGGAGTTGTCTAGGGCTCTTGCCTGGATGCGGGGGAAGATGAATACCGTCTTCAAACACGCGAAGGCTGTCCTGAGGACAAGGCATCCAACCTATTCTTCTGTTTTAAGCACCTCAGGGGAGAAGTTGAACTGAGGAAGAACAGGCCTCCATCAGGGAAGACCTTCCTGTTAGTGAGACCTGCCCAGTCGTGGCCAGGAGAGGTCATGAGCTCCGGTGACTGGAGGAGATGACAGAGGCTGAAGGGCTGATGGCGGGTCAGTGAGAAAGTCACCCACAACCTGGGGACAATGTTCTATGACAGAGCCAGGACTTAACCCTGAGCTGCCTGACTGCAAAGCCCATTTTCTTAACAATTAGCCTCAGCTTTCTGATCTGTGAAATGGGTGGGAACATGGTGAAGATTCAATGTGGGAGGCCCTTCCTAGTGCTGACATTTTCTTTTTCTTATGAAATTATCTACATTTTAGCATCCTCTAATTTCTTCCACGGGTTATGGAAAGGTTGGTTATTTGGAATCCAAAACAAATTTCCTGAAGAAACAAGTCCATGATGGGTTCTCAGACCTCCCTTGGAGATTCATAACTCACCAGGGCCTGAACCAAAGCCCCATCTCCCCTAGCTCTGAACCCTTAGTAGGGACTCCCTGGGCCAGGTTCCACCTTGGGACTGACTTACCATCTCACCCACCCTCTCCCTTTGCTGTGTCACAGAGTGACCCACTGTCCCAGTTTACCCAGGACTGAGGGATTTCTGGGGACATAGCACTTTCAGTGGCCAAGCCAGGAAAGCCCTGGGCAAGCTGGGAGGGGCCGATCACCCTCCTTGGTGATGAGCCCACAGCAGAGGCCCGACTGGGCTGCAGGCGATGTGGAAATCCCGGAGTGGATCTGCCGGCAGAAGATGAAGGAGCTGTGCCTGTGTGTTTACCACCAGTTCTGAGACTTAGGGGCTCAAGTCGCTCTGCTTTGGGGCCCGGTTTCAAGTGCAGCACAGGCTTGGAGGGAAGAGACTTCTTACTTCAGACTAAACGTGGCTGGGCCACTAGCAAGGCCTGCAGGGCCAGCAGCACTATGAGGCGGGGCAGCTTTCCCACATCACGACCGCAGGCCTTTATTACAAGTACCAGCCTTCCTGGGGCACCAGCGGCCTGGAGGGAGGGAGGCACTGCCCTCACATAGCTCGTCAAACAGCTGAGTCAGAGAGGGGTTCTGTGGGGGCAGTGGGGGAGTTTGCCTGACTGTTCCCATGAGATACATCAGGAGCTCCTGGCTGACAGTGGGGAGGGAGAGCCCTGCAGGCTGGGGCCTGGGCCAGTGAAAAGGGAGGAGGCTGGCAGAGCTTGGCCGAAGCCACAGTCTCAGAGGCTGCGGAGTCTCGGTTAACAACGTCAGCTCCACCAGGCCTCTGATGGCAGACACAGGACCTCCTCCTGGCCTTCTCTTTCCCCCCTTTCCAGGCAGTCTGGAGCCTGATGGAGTCTCCTGCCAGGACACCTCCAGAATACTTCCAGTCCTTTCCCTGACCACTGCCAGCCTGGCACAGGCCCTGTGCAATCTCCTAAACAATTGCTGAGCTCCTGACACCCTCCCTGCCAGCCTCATCCCCTGCCCTCCTCCTGTCCTGCGCCAAGCCCCAGCCGCTGTGTAGCCCTGCATTTTCCCAGAGGTGCAGGCTGCAGGCCTCTCACCTTCCTGACTTGGGTAACTTCTACTCAACTTTGAAGATTTTTGTAGGTATGTATTAGTCTGTCCTCACACTGCTATAAAGAACTACCTGAGACTGGGTAATTCATAAAGAAAAGAAGTTTAATTGACTCACAGTTCCACAGGCTATACAGAAAGCATGGCTGGAGAGGCCCTCAGGAAACTTACAATCATGGCAGAAGGCGAAGGAGAAGCATGCACCTCCTCACATGGTGGCAGGAGAGAGAGTGAAGGGGGAAGTGCTACACAGTTTTAAACAACCAGATCTCGTGAGAACTCCATCACCAGAACAGCAAGGGGGAAGTCCGCCCCCATGATTTAATCAGAGCCCCCACACAGAGTCCCTACTGGGGCACTACATAGTGGAGCTGTGAGAAGAGGGTCACCATCCTCTAGACCCCAGAATGGTAGATCCACCTATAGCTTGCACCATGCACCTGGAAAAGCCATAGACATACAACACCAGCCTGTGAAAGCAGCCAGAAGAGGGGATATGCCCTGCAAAGCTACAGGGACAGAGCTGCCCAAGGCCATAGGAACCCACCTCTTGCATCAGTGTGACCCAGATGTGAGGCATGGAGTCAAAGGAGATCATTTTGGAGCTTTGAGACTTGACTGCCCTGCTGGATTTCAGACTTGCCTGGGGCCTGTAGCCCCTTTGTTTTGGCCAATTTCTTTCATGTGGAATGGCTGTATTTACCCAATGCCTGCACCCCTATTGTATCTAGGAATTAACTAACTTGCTGTTGATTTTACAGGCTCATAGGTGGAAGAGACTTGTCTCCAATGAACTTTGGATTGTGTACTTCTGAGTTAATGCTGAAATGAGTTAAGACTTTGGGAGACTGTTGGGAAGGCATGATTGCTTTTGAAATGTGAGGATGTGAGATTTGAGATGGGCCAGGGGCAGAATGATATGGTTTGGCTGTGTCCCCACCCAAATCTCATCTTGAATTCCCAGTGTTGTGGGAAGGTCCCAGTCTGAGGTAACTGATTCATGGGGGTAAGTCTTTCCCATGCTGTTCTCGTGATAGTGAGTAAGTCTCATGAGAACTGATGATTTAAAAAAGAGGAATTCACCTGCACAAGCTCTCTCTCTTTACCTACCACCATCCATGTAAGATGTGACTTGCTCTTTCTTGCCTTCCACCGTGACTGTGAGGCTTCCTCACCCATGTGGAACTGTAAGTCCAATTAAACCTCTTTCTTTTGTAAATTGCCCAGTCTTGAATATGTCTTTATCAGCAGTGTGAACACAGACTAATACAGTTAACTTCTAGAAGTTTTATAATTTTTGCATTGTACATTTAGATGTATGATCCATTTTCAGTTAGTTTTTGTAGAAGATTTGTGTGTAGATTCATTTTTTTTGTCCATTGAATTGCTTCTGTTCTTCTTGTGTGGGTCTGTTTCTGGGCTCTCCATTCTGTTCCATTGATCCATGTGTCCATTGTTTTATCAATTCCAGGCTGTCTTAATTTCTATGGCTTTGTAGTAAGTCTTGGAGTCAGGGGATGTCAGTCCTCCAACTTTATAGTTGTTTAGTGTTTTCATTTTTGGAAGGTTATTAATTATTGAATCAATTTCTTTAATAGATATAGGCTTATATAGATTATTATTTCTTATGTGAGTTTTGGTAGTTTATATCTTTCAAGGAATTGGCCTATTTCATCTAGGTTATCAAATTTATGGAAGTAATTGTTCATGATATTCCTTTATTATCCTTTTCATATCCATGGGATCAGTATTGATGACCTCTCTTTAACTCCTGATATAATAGTCCCCCATTGTTAGTGGTTTCAATTTCTGTGAACTTTAGTTATCTGTTAGACAAGAGTTTAAAAATATTAAATAGAAAATTCCAGAAATAAACAATTCATAAGTTTTAAAGTATGCACCCTTCTGAGTAGCATAATGAAATTTTGCACTGTCCTGCTCCATCCAGCCCCGGATGTAAATCATCCCTTTTGTCCAACATGTTCATGCTGTATATGCCGCCTGCCTGTTAGTGATCAACATCATTTGCTCCTGACATGCTGTCATCAACGTCATTATGGTTTGATGATCCAGGATCACCTGAAGCAGATGATCCTTCCTTCTGATGTATTGTGGCCTAACAATATATCCCAATGTTGAAATGGCCACTGCAAAATTATAACTGAGACAGTGAAAGAGATCTGACCTGGCCGGGCGCTGTGGCTCATGCCTGTATTCCCAGCACTTTGGGAGGCCGAGGTGGGGGAATCACCTGAGGTCAGGGGTTCAAGACAAGCCTGGCCGACATAGTGAAACCCCACCTCTAATAAAAATACAAAAACTAGCTGGGGGGTGGTGGTATATGCCAATAGTCCCGCCTACTCAGAAGGCTGAGGCAGGAGAATCACTTGAACCAAGAAGGCAGAGGTTGTAGTGAGCTGAGATCCTGCCACTGCACTCCAGCCTGGGCGACAGAGTGAGACTTCATCTCAAAAAAAAAAAAAAAAAGGAAGAGATCTGACCTAACCAACTCTGTCTTAATTTTAACCTCCAAGCTGTCCTCGTTCATTCCTGGCCATAGGACAAACTATTAATAACTTTGGGAGGAACTTAGTTTACAGTTTAAAACAAAGACAATAACAGCGTTTTCCCAAAACAAAGCCCCTTCTTGGCCGGGGACTAGACTGCCTTTGTAGGATTAACAAATTAGCCAAAAGATGAGAAATTATGGTTTAGGAGTCATGCAGCTGGAGGTTACAAGATTCTGACCCTCCCCAAAGCAATACTGGGGAAACCATCACTATTGTAAAACCTAAGATTAGTGCTTGAGATATTTTGCAGATCAGTTGGCGTCACCCAGATGGATAAACTGTCTCACCTGATCTTGTGACTTCCCAACCCAGGAACTGACTCAGCATAAAAGGATGGCTTCGACTCTGTTTTTTTGTTTGTTTTTTGGATTTTTTTTTTTTTTTTTTTTTTTTTTGTGACAGGGTTTCACTCTGTCACCCAGGCTGGAGTGCAGCGACACGATCTTGGCTGACTGCTACCTCTACCTCTCAGGCTCAAGGGATCCTCCTGCCTCAGTCTCTAGAGTAGCTGGGACCACAAGTGTGAACCAACACACCTGGCTAATTTTTGTATTTTTTGTAAAGATGGAGTTTTGCCATGTTGCCTAAGCTGGTCTGAAACTTCTGAGCTCCATCAATCAATCTGCCTCAGCCTTCCAAAGTACTGGGATTACAGGCGTGAGCCACCACTGCCTGGCCCCGTGATTTCATCTTTGATCCAACCAATCAGCACTCCCAACTCACTGGATCTTTACCCACCAAATTATCTTCAAAAACTCTGATCCCTGAATGCCTGGGGAGACTAATTTGAGTAATAATAAAACTCCAGTTTCCAGTGTAGCTGGCTCTGTGTGAATTACTCTTTCTCTATTGCAATTCCTCTGTCTTGATAAATTGGCTCTTTGTGGGCAGAAGGTAAGGTGAGCTCACAGGGCAGTTACAATAACTACATCATTTGCCTCACTTCATCTCAATGTGGAGGCATTTTATCATGTTACATCATCACAAGAAGAAAAAGGATGGGCACAGTACAATATGATATTTTGAGAGAGAAAGAGAACATATCACATAATTTTTATTGCAGTATATTGTTATAACTGTCCTATTTTATTATTAGTTCTATTTTATTATTATTCTATTCTATTATTCTTACTGCACCTAATTTATAAATGAAACTATATTTTAGGTACCCATCAGGGATCTTGGAACCTATCCCTTGCCATTAAGAGGGGACTAGTGTATTCGTAATTTGTGTCTTCTGTTTTTCCCAGTTAGCCTGGATGTTGGTTGATCATTTTTATTAATCTTTTAAAAGAACAAGATTTGGATTTTATTTATTTTCTCTATTTTCTGTTTACAGTTTCATTAGTTTCTGCTCTAATTTTTATTATTCCTTTTCCTCTGCTTGCTCTGGGCTTAAATTGCCCTTTTTTTCCTCTAGTTTTTTAAGGGAAAAACTTAGGTTATTGATTTTAGATCTTTCTTTTTTTAAATATATGCATTCAATGGTATAAATTTCCCTCTAAAGACTGCTTTCACAGCATTCAACAAATTTTGATGATTTATATGTATTTTCATTTTCTTTTTCTTTTTTTTTTTTTGAAACAGGGTCATGCTGTGTCACACAGGCTGGAGTACATCAGTATGATCATGGCTCACTGTAGTAACTTCAAACTCCCAGGCTCAAGTGATTCTCCTAGCTCAGCCTCCCAAGTAGCTGGGACTACAAGCGTGCACCACCACACTTGGCTAATTTTTTCTATTTTTTTTTTTTTTTTTGTAGAGATAGGTCTCACTTTGTGGCCCAGGCTGGTCTCAAACTCTTGGGCTCAAGCACTCCACCTTCCTCGGCCTCCCAAAGTGCTGAGATTATAGGTGTGAGTCACTGTGCCCAGCCTCGTTTTCATATAGTTCAAGCTATGTATAAATTTCTCCTGAGACTTCTTCTTTGATCTATGTGTTACTTAGAAGTGTGCTGTTTAATCTCCAAACATTTTGGGACTTTCCAGCTATCTTGGTGTTACTAATTTCTAGTTTAGTTCTGTTGTGTTCTGAGAACATATTTATACAAGAACAGGATTCTATCCTGGACATTGTGCATATTAGGTTGCAGAGGCTCTGGTTTCTATTACAGCCATCTGAAATGTGTTGATTTCTTTTTTACTAGGCAATTAACTTCAAGCTCTGCTCTTGGGTGGCAACTCAAACCTCAGTTCAGTTCTTTTCCTCTGCTAAAGTAGTTTTCATGCATGTGTGGTTCAGAGAGCACTCAGAGATTTGGGCAGAGGTACAGATGGGATCTGGAGTCACCCCTTTCCAAGCCTTTCCTTTATGGCACCCCCTACCCCTTCACTTTCTAGTGGCCATGGTTGCTCTATGTTTTGTACTCTGGTTCTTCAGGCCAGGAGGAGCACGGGCTCCCTATGCGTGCTCTGCTGACTGTAGCTCACCTGCAAGATCAAAGCCAGAAAAATAGGTAGCTCACCATATGCCATTCCCTTCTTCCAAGTGTTGACTCCCAGCCAGGGTCTACTTGCTCTTATTCACTCTTCACTGCCTTGTGGTGGTTTTTGGGTTTATTTGGCTTTTTGTTTTGTTTTTGTATTTTGTCAGCAATTGCTATCTGTGGGAAGGTCAGTTCAATAGAATCTGAGTTTTTCTGAAAGAGAAATTCCTCAAACCAAGGCATAGAAAGGTAACATCACGACCTGTGGCCATTCAGCTATCAAATTGCAGAACGGGTATTCAAACCCAGGCCTAAGCAATGCCAGGCTCCTCCCTGCCGACCCCACATCCTCTTAATCATGCCGACCTGTCCTTCCATCTCTTATTTGTCAAAAGTCCCAGAACTACTTACTCTTCAGATGATAATCGTGGGCCTTCCAGGCTTCTGACTTCTCCCTTTGCATAAAATCTATCCAGATGAAGGAAGAGGTTTTATTTATTGCCTTTTGTGCATTTTCTGTCCTGTGAAAGGATGATGATGAACGTGCCTTGGCTTTGAAGTTAGAAGTACCTGTGTTCAAATCCTGCCTCTGATATATATGTGATAAACAATAGTATTGACCTCAAATAACTGTGGTGAAGATTAAATGAGATATTTCACACGAAGCTCGAAGAACAGTGTCTGCCATACAGGAAGCAGTCATTAAATGAGACCTTGTGGGTTTTTTCCTACTCTGAGGTAGGGGGGTGCTCACAGTGGGATGCTCCATGAGATCTTTTTCCGAGAAAAGGATACAACAGGGGCCTGAGCCTAGGACATTGTTTGAGAGGCTGGTCCTCCTGATATGTCAGCTCTGTTAAGCCGGGACTGCTGTCATGCTGACTGGAGTGGCACAGGAACCTAGAGTGGTGTGAACAGGTCCACGTTTTTCGGGGAAAGAAACCCAAGCCCAGAGAGATTCTGCTCGCATCTGAGATCTGTGCAGAGCTGGGAGTGCAGGCCAGCTTCCCTGAGCTCTGCTTCCTCAATCAATGGTATTTTTCTTCTGTTGAATGCCCATGCCCCTCACAGGGGGAGCCTCGGGTGCAGGGGCTGGGTGCAGGGATGGGTGTGGGGGGCTCTCAGAGTCCAGGGGGCCCAAGAGGAGGAGCTGTGAGTACTGCCATCACAGAAGGTGAATGAGTAGATTCTCCAGTGGGCTGGAACGGTTTCTAGAAGGAACACAAAGAGAGGCAGAGAAGCCAGTGAAGAAAGAAAGGAAGGAGTGGAGGCTGGGAGCAGGGGGCAGCATGGGGAATGCAAGGGAGGAAGAGGCAAGTGGCTGCCGCTGGCCGGGGCGGGTGTCTCTGGTTTGGCTCTGGCTGTGGGCCAGCAGGCAGCAGCCAGCACAGCACGGCAAGCTTGGAGAGCTGGCAGGGCACTGCAACGGAAAGAGGACGCCAGGCAGTGTGCTGGAGGAGGGGACCCTCAGCCTGTCCAACCCCGCCTGGCCAAGGAAATGTCCGTGTAGTGAGCGCTGACCACGTGATGCCCTTTCACCCGCCTCACGTGTTCAGTCACAAAAACAGAAAAACAAAAAACCTCCTTCTAGACAGCCTTACTGTCCCTTTTGTTAAGATGGTGTCACAAGTCTCAGAGAGGGTAAATGAGGAGCCTGAGGCCACCCAGCTTGTATGTAGCAGAGCGGGGATGCTGGTCACCCTGCACGGAGCGGGTATTTATTTATTTATTGCCTTTTGTGCATTTTCTCTCCTGTAAAAGGATGATGATGAACATGCCTTGGCTTTGAAGTTAGAAGTACCTGTGTTCAAATTCTGCCTCTGATATATATGTGATCTTGGGCAGGTCGTTCAGTTTCCTTATCTGTAAAATGGGGGAAACAATAGTATTGACCTCCAAAAATTGTGGTGAAGATTACATGAGATATTTCACATGAAGCCCAAAGAATGGTGTCTGCCATACAGTAAGCAGTCAAGGGGAGCCAAGGGGATGGCAGACTTCTCGGGCTCGTTTCTCTGCCCACACCTGGCAGGCTGTCCCTGAGAGCTGTCCTCTTACATCATTCATTCATCCATTCATCCATTCATTCCTGAGCATTCGAGGCTGCATGCTGAACCCTGGGGAACCTCGGTGAACAAGCTAAATACCACCCTTCCTGCGAGCTCGAGGCTAGTGGGTTCCCTAAAGAGAGCCAGGAACATCAAACCTGCGGACTGGGAGGAAGTGTTAAATCCAGCCTCCCTCCCCGATTTACCCGCACACACACGCACCTGCACACACAGTCCTTTCATCTTCTGAGTGTCACAGGAACAGGGACCTCTAGCCTTTGGCGGTGCCCGGCAGCACTCGCAGCCGCCCAGCCGCAAGGGGGCGCTGTGAGGACGGCGAGCAGGATTCCCCTGGCTCTCGCCCTCTGGTGGCGGCAGCGGCTCCCGCTCTTCTGCTCACCGCTCCCCTCTGTGATTTCTTCCCCCGCCCCGCCTCCGCGAACCTCATGGGGGCCTCTTGGGTCACTGTTTCTCTCCCCTCCTGCTCCAGCCCTGTGGGGAGGGCCTGTCGGCCTTCACCTAGGCCATGTCCTAGTGTTGCCACAAAGCTCCTTGGAGGCCGTTTCTCACCAGAGCCATTAGGAGGTCCCTCCGTCAGGCCTGAGGCTCAGACACGTTCTCTCCTATGATCCTTTAGCCACCCTCTCCCGTGGCCGGGGGTTCTGCGCCATGCATGCTTAAGCTGGAACTGCCGCCGCTCTGACAGAGACCAGCTCTAAATCAGGCACTTTAGAGCCAGGCTTGGTGGCCCGCACCTGTAGTCCTAGCACTTTGGGAGGCCCCTGCAGGAGGATGGCTAGAGCCCAGGAGTTCGACCATCCTCAGCAACATAGGTAGACCCTGTTCTACACAAATGAAAATAAAAATATTAGCTGGGCATGGTGGCCAGCACCTGTAGTCCCAGCTGCTTGGGAGGCTGAGATGGGAGGATCACTGGAGCCTGGGACTTGGAGGCTGCAGTTAGCCGAGACTGCACCACTGCACTCCAGCCTGGGCAATAAAGCAAGATCCTACCTCAAAAAATAGACACATTTAAAAAATCAGGCAGTTTAGGCGATAGTCAACTGCCAGTCAGCTGAACTTGAAGCCAAGGCTCTCTTCCTCAAGTTGATCTCTTTTCTGAATGGCAAACCCTGGACAAAGCACGGGAACAATGGATTTGGATCTTTTAACCTTCTGCAGTCCCGGCATCAGAGTTTAGGGGGAGGTAAAAGGAAGACAGACGCAGCAATTGCATGCTAGGCGCTGTGCTGCTGGAGCTCCTCAAACGGTCTCTCAGTTCTGACGATGACTCTGCAGTGGGACTTGTTTTCTGTCTTTTACAGAGGAATAAATGCAAACTCAGAGACGCTGAGTAACTTTCCAAGGGCACACAGCTAGGAAGTGGCAGATGTGGGACTCTAGCAGCAGCGCTCCTGCTCCTCACCACCTTGCAGTGGCTTCTGCTTCTCCCACCCCACCCTCTGCACTCTGCAGACAGCACAGTGCCCTCCTCCTCCCCCTCACTCCTCCCACCTCCCCTGTCTCCTTGCCTTGGATATTGCTCCTCATCTTCTCCTCCACTTCCCTGCAGACAGTCAGGGCTGCCTTCCCTCTTAGTACTAGTGAGGGTTTGAAAGAGAAGCACAGCATCGTGGGGCCACTAACAGGCTAGGATTCAATGGTCCAGGCGACTCCAAAACAGAGCTGTCTGGATCAATAAAATGACCTCTCCCTGAACCATGTGGCCTGAGCTCCAGACCAGAGATGAACCACAGATGCTCCAGAGACAGCCAGGCACAGGGAAAAAAGCTAGAGATGCTCTGATGGGTGCCAGGGGCCACTGGCGCTGCCCATGTGATTTCAGGTTTCTCACCACCCATTTGGTCTTGGCCACAGGCTGCTTTCAGCCAGGGTTGTAAGTACTGGGAATATAAATGTGCAGGGAGAGCAGAATCCAGCTTGCTCCTAGGCTGGGAAACATGGAGGGATGTGGGGAGACAGTGGCTGGTCTGGTACCAGGTTCATGGTTTGCCAGAAACATCTGTCTCCTCCAGCAACAGCTGTGAGAGAGCTGGGTTGTGAACTACACTGGAGGGGAGGCCTCCACGGGCCCCTGGGATTCATGCATACCCTGCTGTGGGCACCCAAGGGTACCTATCTCCATTCTAGATGCCAATGGACCCTTTGCAAAGGTTAGGGTGCTCTGAGGCCTCTGTCGAAGGGAAGGAAACTCACGTGCATTGAGCAGCAACTCGATGTGGGGCACTGGGCATGTTATGATGCCGTCACTGAGATAAAGGCATCAATAGCCACCACGTCTTGAGTGTCTGCTGCATCAGGAAGCATGCTAAGCACTTTGTTGTGTTGCGATTGTTACATCAACAGTAACACAATCAACACAGCGACAACTTATTTTTTTTTTCTTTTTTTTAAAGACAGGGTCTCACTCTGTTGCCCAGGCTGTAGTGCAGTGTCACAATCTTGGCTGACTGCAACCTCCACCTTCCAGGTTCAAGTGATTCTCCTGCCTCAGCCTCCTGAGCAGCTGAAATTATAGGTATGCACCACTGCAACCAGCTAACTTTTTTATTTTCAGTAGAGACGGGGTTTCTCCATGTTGGCCAGGAGGGGCATGGGGAGATAGTGGCTGGTCTTAAACTCCTGGCCTCAAGTGATTCACCCACCTCAGCCTCCCAAAGTGCTGTAATTACAGGTGTGAGCCACTGTACCCAGTCAGTAGCTACAACTTGTTGAGCATCTTTTATGCTTTAGGCACTGGCTTGGGTTTTACAGATAATTATTACTATCATCATCATCATCATCATCATCATCGGGCTACTGACAACTGCTGTGTTTGGCACTCATTAGAGACTCTTACATTGTCTAGTTTAACTCAATTCTTAAATCCACCATGTGAAGGAAGGGTTCTTACCCCCATTTTGCAGATGAGGAAACTGAGGCACGCAGCGGTTAAATGACTTGCCCAAAGTCATTTAACTTTGAATTCAGGTCCCTGACTCCAAAGCCTTAACTCTCCCCACTGTGTGTCCCTTCCTAAGGAAGCAGATGCTAAGGAATGTTTGTTGGCTGAATGAATGAACAAGCAAGCAAAGAGGCACAGCTGTCCGAGGTGATGCGTGGAATTTCCAAGTGTCAGGAGGTTAAGCAGGTTGTTGAAGGTCGCAGAGCCAGACAGCAGTGGGGTGAGCAAGGAGTCCCAGCTCTGATCTCTCAGTGCGGGCTTCCTTCACAAACCTCACTACTTTGAGCAGAAGCAATCTTGTTTTGGCAGCTGTCCTGCCCTTAATCATGCTTGGGATAACAGTGGACTCCTGATTTGCATGCCGACTCCTTTCCTACCCTCAGGGAGGCTGGCAGGAGGCCTAGCACTGGGTCCTGCCAATCCCCAGGCAAGCTATCAATGGCACCTGCCAGCTAGTCGTGGGAGAGTCATTTCATTCCCTCCCTTTTCCTCTAAGTTCTTCCAGCAGGAGGGCTCTCGGAGTTCCTGCTGGGTGAGTAGGTGTCCCCTGGGGCCTCAAGACTGGCTGGGCACCTTGGACCTCCCTATCCAAGCCTCCTGGAGCTTCCACTGAGGATCAGTATAAGGGTATGGAGACAGTTTTCTGGCCTTGGGTGAATCAAAGTCCCTTCTCTGGATCTCAGTTTTTAGTTATCTCCCAAATGGGGGATTGGGGGAGCTGGCCCTCCAGGGCTGCACTCTGTTTCCTGGGCTCTTGTCTGATGAGGCTGCCCGTGACCGTGTGCAGTTCTCCCAGCCTCATGCTTCTTGGGGACAGGGCCCAATTTGGGCCTCCTATCAGGGTGGGAAATGAGTCAGCTGGGAAATTAGAGACTGTTGTTAATCCAAGCATGAGTAAGGGTGAAATCGATGCCAAAAGTTTCTGCTCGAGGCAGCGTGGGGATTTGTACGAGAAATCCTGAGCTGAAAGCCAGAGGAGGCAGTGGGGTCTCTGACACAGGTTATCTCCTGCTGATCAGGGGTTTCCTGGTGGCAGGTGACAGAAATCCAATTCAAGCCAGCTTGAAAAGAGATGCATTTGTTGGCCCACAGAACTACGAAGAATAGGCAAGATTTAAATACCATCTAGCAACCACGCTCCCCTTCCTCCTTAACAACAGAATGCCTCTATTGTTAGGGGATGGTGAGGCTTGTTTCACAGCTTCCCCTGCACCTGGGAATGGCCAATGAGCTAGAAATGGAAATATTTGAGTGGGGCTTTTAGGATGCTCTTTAAAGAGCTGACCCCTGCCTTTTCTCTCATCTTTCTGCCTGGAAGGCAGGCTTGAGGACTGGTGCAGGGGCAGCCATTTTGAGATTAAGAGAATCATCTTAGGCTAAGAGAAGCACAAAGAACGTAACCCTGATACTGAAGCAACATGAGCAAGTGCCTGTTTCTGGAATTCTCTTCAAGTGAAAAGCCACTATGGGAGGCGGAGGTTGCAGTGAGCTGAGATCGCACCACTGCACACCAGCCTGGGCGACAGAGCAAGACTCCATCTTAAAAAAAAAAAGGGGGAAGAGATGGGGTCTTGTTATGTTGCCCAGACTAATCTAGAACTCCTGGGCCCAAGTGATCCTCCCAACTTGGCTTCCCAGAGTGCTGGGATTATAGGCATGAACCTCCACACCTGGCCAGGTGTACCATTTTTGTTGTTTATACTGTATTTTTAGGATCCTTTTCTGTGTTTACACAGATAGCCACCATTATGTTCCCATTGTCTGCAGTACTCAGTACGGTAACATGCTGCGGAGGCGTGGAGCCCAGGAGCAATCAGCTCTACCCTTCAGCCCAGGTGTGTGTTTGGCTGGACCATCTGGAGGAAGCTGAAGAGACATGAGCTGAAGGCAGAGGGTGAGTCCGAGGTGGATCTTGGGACAGGTGTGAGAAGTTGGGCAAAAAACGGGTGAAATCTGAATAAATGTCACCATATTCGTATAATTACTACATTAATAACCTTAGATAATGGTTCACATTATCATTTAGTTAATAGGATTGCACCCACATTAACTTCCTTTTTTGTTTTTTTTTTTAAATATAAAGTCTCCCCCTGTCACTTAGGCTGGAGTGCAGTCTGTGATTGATCATAGCTCACTGCTTCCTGGAACTCGGGCTCAGGCAATCTTCCCACCTCAGCCACCTGACTAAGTGGGGCTGTAGGCACATGCCACCATGCCTGGCTAATTTCTTTTACTTTTCTCTAGAGACAGGGTCTACCTATGTTGCCCAGGCTGGTCTCAAACTCCTGGCCTCAGGTGAACCTGAACCTCCCGCCTCCACCTCTCAAATTGCTGGGATTACAGGCATGAGCCACCACACCCAGCCTAAATTTCTTTTGACAAATGTGCCATGGTAATGCAAAATGTCATTACTTGGGGCAGCTGGGTGGAAGTTATATGTGCAAAATCTTTTCAACAGTAAACGTTTATTTTATAACATGAAGGTTGTTATCCTTCCATGAGTATAAAGTTCAATGGTAGGCTCACGGGGTCTTCAGAAGTCAGCACACTGGTTTCAGGGCTGGGGGCATGGGGAGGGGCTGGGCATGGTTGGCTTTGTGATCTGGGGGCTGATGTGTTCCATCTCTGAATGTTTTTTGAGCTGTGCACTTAACAGGGATGTAAGTTATCTCAATAAATGCTCAGAAGTTCACCAAAAAGTAAAACAAGGATGGGAAGCTTGTTTGGGACTTCGGGTGCTTATCCAGCCATGAGCCCTGGCCAAGATACTTCTAGAAGCCTGGAGGGAACCGAGAACATTCCAAGTAGAGGTGGCAGAGCCAAGGCCCTGAGGAGGGAGCGCACTGCTGCTCGTCCCTCGCTGTGAATGGGGTGTCCTGGTGGGAATCAGTGTCGTGTGCACTGCAGCGCCGGCAAGTCCATGTCCACACTGTGGCTCAGTGCAGCGAAAGCCAATCTCAGCCCCTCCGCAGGGTGGTCAGCCTGCCAGCAGGTGGCCAGCTGGTCCTCCTGGGAAATGGTGCCATTCCAAGGACTGGGTGCGAATCTCTCAGCAGCAGTGGCGTCAGCCTGGTGAGCCTCAGTAAGGGCAGGTGCAGGATGCTGAGCCTCTTCCGTCCCCATGCCCGTCTCAAGGCCACTTCTTCTGTGGGCCCATCTAGCAAATGAGGTGGCCGGGAAAGAAGCCGGCTCCATCCACCGTGCTGTTTTGCTCACCTCAGGAATAACATCATCCTCCATAGTAATTCTCCTTGGTGGGAGTACTGGGAAAGCCTGCATGGCAGCTGGAAGGCACCTGGTGGTGGCGAAGCTGCAGCAGTGGCTGCAAGGCTTTGGGACTGGCCCGGCTTCTGTGAGGTGAATTGTGACAGTGGCAGAGCTCTGCAGTGCCAGGGTCCCCTGCACGGACATGCTGACAACAGCTGGGAGCTCAACACACCCCTAGTGCCCCTCTCTTCACAGGGCTGAGGTCTAGGCCAGGCCCCTCTTGGCCTGGGAATTGTGCCGTGAAAGGAAGACACTGTCCCACTTTCAGGGGATAGGGACAGAGGCCCTGGGGCATGCTGCTGGCTGACCGGGGCTGGGGGGATGCCATGCTCATCTCTCTCTCTCATGGCCTTGATGGGACAGGCCTCCCCACTGAATGGAATTTTCCAAGGTGTCTGGGGCTGCGGAGTTAGGGTTAGAAGTTAGGGTTAGGGTTACGGTTGGGAGCTGGCGGGGTGCCCCTCTGGCTCCTTCCAGACATGCCAGTCACTGGCCACTGAAGGGGCCAAATACAGGTACCCATGTTGCAGTGGGGGTATCTCCCGACCTTCCTCTTAGTCCTGATGGGCCTGGGCAGGGCCCGGTGTCGGGGTCCCCATGGGTTTCCTGGGCTAGGCCTGTCCCATGGTCCCGGGGCTGTCCAGGACACATTCAGAAGGGACACGGACAGCAGCTCTGTTAGAAATCATAATGGGGGAACCAAGGGCCCCCACATCCAGGTCCGTCAGGAGCCAGGGCATGGAATTCCATTCCAGGAATTGCCAGGAACGGTAAGGTCCTCCCTGAGCCAGGGCTGGGTTGGGCACACCCTGAGTGCCCCCAGGGTAGGTGTTTTCATGGACAGCCCCACCAGGACAGGGTGTGAAAGGATGAGGCACCCATGGCGGGGGAACTGACCAAATGGGCCACTGGAACCGGGCTGCTGGGCCCAGAAGAGCCTGCCCGTCCCCCTAGCAGAGGGTCTTTCTGCCAGCTGAAGCCAGCATGGGCCTGGGTGACAAGGACCCTTGCTCGGGTTTGGCTGAAAGGAAAACAGACGTGGTCAGCATCTCCAGTGAGCCCATGCAGGCCTTTCTGGGCCAGGCCCCACCTGCCTGAGTCTCTGCAGTCCTCCGGGGCTCTGTGTGGCCCTCATGGTCTGACACTGAGGACACACCTGTAGTCTGCTGATCCTGGAGGGAGGGGAGTGTGCCACCTGGGGTGCAGAGGCCGTCGTGGCATGGCAGGGGCTCCTGGGACTGCTCCCCAGGGTTCAGGCTGGCTGGGGGTCTCCTGCCACACACCCTGTTTCCAGGGCCGTTGGGCCTGGGCTATGGCCCCCAGGCAGAACTCAGTGGGAGGGCCTTGGCTGTCGCCCAGCCCCCTTGCCACCTCCCATGGGGACCTGTCTCCAAAGTGAGTGATTGGGCCTGGACCTGGGTCACCCTCTGCTCTCCTGGACTATCCAGTCCATGACAGCACTGACCGTTCCCACATCTGGCTGAACTCTCGGCTTTGGCTCTGGGCTTGGGGTCCCACCTGCGTCTTGTCCCTGAATGCTCTGGGGGTCAGAGACACCGATTCCCTTGTTTCCCTGGCTCGAGGCTTGTGGTCCTGGCACCCTTGGTGGGGTGTGCAGGAGTGACGGGCCTCTGCTGCTCTCTGAGGCTGTCAGTGCTCACAGGGAGGGGTGGGGGCTCCCACAAATGGGTCTGGCTCCTCCAGTGCCCTTGAGGGCCCCATGAGGGGGACAATAGGCCACCATGGAAAGTGGGAGGGGGCTTGTTGGAGGGTCTTGCCCACATCCCCCTCTGCGTGCACAGCACGTCCAGTCCACACATGCTGAGCGCCTGCCCTGAGGACCGGTGGGCCTGCTGTACTTTCTTACAGTCCAGGAGGAAGAGGAGGAATAAAAACTGAAGAGGGAGGCCTAGGTAGAACGGTTGGGGGTCCCAGGCATTCCCTCACTGTTGACCTCCCCAGAGGGTGACTCGGGAGGGGACCTGGCACTGGCGCCCACCTGGGGATGGCAGGTCCTCATGCTTCTTCGTGAATTTCTTCCTAGAGGTCCGAAGGTGTTTGAGGATAGCATTGTCATCCAGGGCCCCGGTATGGAAGAAAAGGTCCCGAAAACATGCCCACAGGCCAGACTTTGACATTCTTAGGAGGTGCTCTAGGGACAGGGTGGGCATCAGTCCAGGAGAGTTCCCTGGGAGGGGTCAGAGCCCATACCCCGTGGCCACCTCAGTATCCCACGGGGCGGTGCTGCTCCTTTTGTGGCCACCCCAGGGGTCCAGATGTGCATAGGAGGCTGTGGCTGGGGGGCGGCCTGGGCAGGGAAGTGCTCACCACACTCCCCACTTTCATCTGGGCCATGTGGGGGATGGGCTTGGTGTCACTGTGCCCTCCCAGCCCACCCAGCCAGACCTCCCTCTGGGCCAGAACAGAGCATCATAAGGACAGTGTGAGGAAGCTCCCTCGGGTCAATTGGGGTCTGACCCCAGGGCTCCCCAGGTCACAGGTGGACTTACTCCTCTGAACCTTAAAGATGGTACTTGTTATGGGCATCAACACCTGCTCCCCTTCCAGCAAATACACGTCCCACAGGCGCAGGGCGAGCCCAAGAGAGATCTGTGGGGACAGCAGGTGTGGGAAGACCTGGCCCTTCCAGGCTGAGGCTGGGGGCTCAAGCTGGGCCCATTGGGGCTTCAGTCCCCAGAGTCAGTGCCCTCCCCATGCAGATGGCCTGACGCCTCCAGGAGGCTGGGTCAGACAAGGTCTTGCAGCTCCTCCTGGGGGGCACTCATTTCAGTGGGGATGTGGCTTCTGGAGAGAGGGGCTTGAGGCTTCCCTGAGCCCTCCCATGTCAGATCCCAGCCCAGTCTGCCCATGAGGCTGGTCCTTAGCCCCGGCCTCTGCCTTGGGATGTTCCCTCTGGGGCAGAGGGTCTTGCTGTGTGTCCTGTGGGGACCTGCATGTGCCTCCTGTGGGCTCAGGGGTGAGCTGGACCCCCGAGCTGGGGAAGCAGGACACTGCAGGTTAAGGAGGGTCCCTGAGACTCCCTGTGCCTCCTTACCTCATCATTGAGCATCCGGAGAAGCCAGCCTAATGGGGAACCCTGTGTGCCTAGTCCTTCCTTGTCCTGATGGGAGGAACAGAAGTGCTCGGGGCCCCTGGGCTGCTCTAGAAACCTCCCTCTTCCAGGGCCCACTGAAGACCCCCTCTCCAAGTGCAGAACACTGGGTGGTGTCCAGGGCTCCCCACAACATGATCTCTTTTCCGCACTCCTGGGGGACACACTGCCCTTAGCCCTGCTCTGCGGGAGCTGGGCCCCAGTCCCTGTGCCTCTGTTTCCTCCAGGGCTTGAAAAAAACCCCAACTCCCAGCCCACGGAGAACCCCACGTCCCAGGTCAGGCCCTGGCTGAGACTCAGCCTGTCACCAGCCCCAGGAGGGGCTCCAGCCCCCCTGCTCCTCCAGCCCCACGTGATGCAGGGCCTCTGGGGAAGAGCCGAGAGGACCATAAACTCACCAGATGCCACATGGTCTTGGGTTGTGACATGGGTACCACATGCTCCTGATGGTCTCGGAGCCCCTGGAGTGTCCCGCCATTTGGGCTGTGGAATCCTGAAAAGCCCCCAGTCCATCATGAAATCAGACCCCTCTCCCAAGATGCGGAGCCGTCAGCTGGAAGAGCTGGGCAGCTGCAGAGGCCCCCAAGCCCCGAGGCCTCCCACCCTACCATCTGCTGACCCCACCATGTGGCCTTGGCACTGGGGAGGAGGGGTGGGACCATCCCCTGGAGCCTGGCTGGAGGTGCTCCTGGGGGCCTCCTGGACCAGGGTGCTGGGAGGGCAAGGCTGACTTTGAGGCCATGACAGAGGGCAGCCAGAACAGAGTGGGTGCTGGGCTTTGTGGTCATCTCCTGGAAGTGGCATCGGGTCAGGGGACTCTGGATGGGGAGATGCTGCCATCTGGGCTTGGTCTGCCCATTCGTGGGCACCAAGGGCAGCTGGAGCCCGGGCAGCTGAAGGGCAGGAAGACTCTCAGGCAGGGGAGAGTCAGCTACACAGAATCAGAGCCAGAGGGCGTGGCTTCAGGACACAGAGGGCGGCCACAGGGAGGATGAGATGCCCTCTGCTGATGGGGATGAAAGGCTTCTGATTTGGGCTCTGGGGGTCAGCCCGGAGCTCCTGTGGGACCCTCAGCAGAGACGTCCTAAAGGCTCCCAACAAGCTGGTGACACAGGAAGGTGCCTTCACTGAAAGTCGAGATCACCTCGCCAGGGTGGCCATCCCCAGGTTTCGTAGCAAGAGGCCCCAGGGGCAGCTGTCCACCTACCTTGTGGAGAGTGCCTCTCACTGTCCAGCAGCTGTGCCAGTGCCCAGAATATATCCTCCTCAGGCAGATAAAGCAGGAACAAGGTGGCCACATGGCTCAGGTCTCTGCAGTAGCCCACCTCCGGCAAGAGCCAGAGTCACCATGGAAGGACATCACCGTGGAAGGACTCACCTGGGTGCTGAGGTCACCTTGGAGGACTCATGTCATTGGAGAGGGCAGAGATGACTAGGGAGGCTTCCTCTCAACAAGAGGCTTCCTCAGGATGCAAATTCATTTCATGACAAGAGCCGTGTCCATCGGGCACTTCAGCAACTTGTCAGAATGTCTCCTGAGAGTGACATCCTTCATGCGACACCACCAAGCTCCTGGGCTTTGGGGCAGCCCCAGGAGGAGGGTGTCATTTCTTGTTCCAAGAAGTGGTGGTCAGGCCCAGGCGACACCAGGAGTTGGGGCGCTGACTCCTTTGTGTCTCGGTTGGAGACCCCTTGAGACCACCCCACTTGCTTGGAGGTTTATGCCAGCAGTGAGCTAGAGTCATGCCCTCTATATCCTGGCGGGTCACAAATACTGACTTTGAAAGAAGCAGTGATGCCCCCAATAGACACCCACACCAGTGAATATGGGAATATGACCCGGGAATATGGCCTTGAATATGGGAATATGGTCACTGCCTGGGAATACTTACCGGGTAATACTCGTAGTAGTCCAGCAGGACGTGGAATAGTTCCCGCTGCCTAGGAAACAGAGAAAGGGGGCTCTTGTTTGTTTTATGGAGATGCTGTTAGTTTCACTTTGTCTACAAACCCTAACAACAAATCCCATTTCAGGTTCCGATGATTCACCAGATAAGCAGTGAGCTCCTCAGGGCCTTTGACTGTTTAAGAAATGTTTTGGCTGGGCATGGTGGCTCACGCCTGTAATCCCAGCACTTTAGGAGGCTGAGGCGGGTGGATCACGAGGTCAAGAGATCGAGACTATCCTGGTCAACATGGTGAAACCCTGTCTCTACTAAAAATACAAAAAATTAGCTGGGCATGGTGGCATGTGCCTGTAGTCCCAGCTACTCAGGAGGCTGAGGCAGGAGAATTGCCTGAACCCAGGAGGCGGAGGTTGTGGTGAGCCGAGATCGCGCCATCGCACTCCAGCCTGGGTAACAAGAGCGAAACTCCGTCTCAAAAAAAAAAAAAAGAATGTTTCAGTAAAATCCACATCTATGAAATGCAGATATCCCAGTTGGACAGTGAGTTGACTTATCATTTTTGCTCTGATTGATTTTTTTCAGTTTGCACACACGCCAGTTCAGTCTTTGGGTGTACAGTTCCGCCACGGTTCTAACCCAATGTGCAGAGTCTCAGGGCCACCGCTCTAGCCCCTCCTGGAGTGACTCCTTCATCCTCCAAGTCTCCAGAGTGGCCCCTATGCAGCCAGCCTTCCCCATTCCATCAGCCCCTGGTCACCCAGACTGGTTCTCAGTCCCTCTGGTTTGACCTTTTCCAGAATGGCCTATGAATGGGAATCCTACAGTGGTAGCTTTTCGGGTCTGGCTTCTTTGTCTTAGCAAAATGCATCTAGGATCCATCCACGTTCGTGCGTGCATCACTGGCTCATTCCCTTTTCTCACTGAGTCTTCTGTTTGAAGGGAGAACCAGCCTTCCTCGCCCCATTCCCATGCTGAAGGTTGTCCCCAAAGGCTCCGTGCATGAGTGATGATGAATGAAACAGTGAATGTGGCATGCAGGTTTCATGTGGACGTCAGTTTCCAAGTCATTGGGTTCAATATCTGTGACACTTTGGGGACATTTGTTTCAAGTCCATTGAGCTTTGTGAGCCACTGTCCAATTGGCTGCCAAAGTGGCTGTGCATGTCACATTCCCAGCAGACCTGGATGAGAGTTTCCAAGACTGAATGCCCCCAGTGTTTGGTGCTGTCAGTGCTGCCTGGGGAGGGCTCCGTCCTGCCGCCCGCCCGCGGGTGCTACCAGGGGTCCCCGTGGGTCAGGGAGAGCACTTTTCCCCATTGTGCATGCTTTTTTTTGCTGCCCTCTGTCTCCTCAGGATCCTCATGGATTCTGGCCCCACGTGTTCCAGCCTGGCCCAGGGCTTGGAACCTGGGAGCTGCTCAGTCCATGGTGCCAGCTGCTCCCTGGGCCAGGAGAGCCCTTGGCAGCTCTGTCATCCCTCCTGGGTGACCCCGGCTTCTGCTCCAGGGAAGGCCCCATCCCTCTGGTTCACCCCGTCTCCGCTGGGGCCCTGTGGCTCCCGTGGGCTTACTTGACTCCATATTGATCCCTGAATAGAAGATGGTTTGTGAATGTCTTGCTCACGTCCAGGTCAATCTGGCAGATGTGTTGACAGGACCTCTTCCCCTTTTCCTTCATGACCTGTAGGGCAGGGCCAAGAGGAGGAAGCAGCCTCAGAACAGACAGAAGACTCCCTGCCCCAAATGGCAGTCATCCCACAGTCAGCACTTCTGGATGGAAGGAAAGAAGGAAGGTTTCTTTCTGCAGAAAGCTGCTTTTTGGCTTGTTTCTGAAGCTGGGGAGGGTCACTAAAGCCAAGCTCATCTGTGGTGCCTATGTCACGGTCTATGCCCAGGATGTGCATCTGACCAGCACACACACACCCCCGCCGCCAAGCAGGGCTTGATGTTCCTTCCCTCCAACTGGAGACCTGGGCCCCTGACATGGCCTGGCCTGTTTATTGTGCTCTGGCTTAGTGTACCTGGTATTTCCTGGGGTTTTCCCCCTTCATTTCCTGAATGTTCAGGAGGACTGACCACACCTGGCCCCGGATGTTCATTGGAATCCCTTTATATACTCGGTCAACCAGCTGTGGGCAGAAAATGATCTTTGAGGCAGAGTCTTGCTCTGTCACCCAGGCCAGAGTGCAGTAGCACAGTCTAGGCTCACTGCAACCTCTGCCTCCCGGGTTCAAGCGATTCTCCTGCTTCAGCCTCCAGAGTAGCTGGGATTACAGGCACCCGCCACCATGCCTGGCTAATTTTTGTATTTTTAGTAGAGACGGGGTTTTACCATGTTGGCCAGGCTGGTCTCAAACTCCTGACCTTGTGATCTGCCCGCCTTGGCCTCCCAAAGTTGGGATTACAGGTGTGAGCCAACATGCCCAGCCAAAATCCAAAGTTTTCTATCATAAAATGTAGGTTCTATACTAGAAGGGAAAATGTAAGATTAAAAGTTGACCTTTTTAGAATCATGACTTTATTCTATGTAGGTTTTCAATTTTTATTTAAGAATAATTGTTTAATGTTTCAAGGATAATGTTGGAATAAAAAGATGGTCAGGCTGTTATAAAAATGCATTAGCTTTTGCTTTACTTATCTATATTCTTTTGCTTTTGTGGGGCCAATCCCTTTTTCCTCTCCCTAATGGCCATACGTTTCACAGTGCTGTCTCCATGTTTTATATATGAAATTTTATTTCATAATTAATAAACTCCTGTGCCATTCCTTGGAACCACTTTCTTGTTTAATTTTAGTCTGTGACCATTCTGCTGATTTTTAGGGGCTCCCCAGTTAATTTCTGTGGGATTTTTACTTATAGTTTAACTATGAAATGTCTGAGAAAAAAATGAAAGAAAGTGAAACATTCCTGAGAGTGTTGAAAATTACTGAAGTACACCTGCTAATTGTTACAAATATTTTTGTCATATATTTTTTATAATATAAAACAATTTTAGTTTATTTTTCTTTAAAAATCATTGCTTCTAGTATAAAATTTTTTTTAATTTTGGTTTTGTTTTAGGAAAGGGGACCACCACAGGTATCTGGCAGAATTTGCCGCAGGAAAGGACAGGAAGGAGGCTGCAGAGAACAGCCTTGTGGCTTATGAAGCTGCTGGTGACATTGCAATGGCAGAACTTCCACCAGCACATCCTGTTCACTTAGGTCTTGCTCTCCATTTTTCTGTATTCTGCTATGAAATTCTGACTTCTCCGGACCGTGCCTGCAGGTAAGTTGTGGTGAACAACGAAAGCTCTCGGTGTGAAAGTGAAGAAGGATAGGTATTTGGGCTTTCCCTCTTGTTTCTTGGGACTGCTTTTGTAGGCTTGGCCATGGAGTAATTCTCTTGGCTCTTACTGAAACTGCTTTGGACAGTAGTAAAGCGATCTCAGTCCACTAGCACAGCAGTCAGGATAATTATTTTGATATGGGATATTTTTGTTGTTGGTAGAATGAAAAGAAATTTAACGAGTTAAAGTGAGTAGAGGAAGGAAATGCGAGGAATTATAATAGAATTATCTTAATTTTTGTATATTAGTTTTCATTCTTTATGGGCATGTTTTTAATAGTTATTAAAACATGCCAAACATCATTTTGTATTTTCTTTTTCGGCATAAACAAGTCTCAGTCTTACTGATGTGTGTTAAATGGCTCCACCGTTTATACTTCAGCTGTTCATGGTTTTTGATAATGTAGACACACATGTAAGGAGTACTTATGCTTTCGGTCCTGAGAGGGCAGGGCTGAGCCCACGACGCCCTTCCTTCACTGTCTGTCCCGCTCTCCCGCTGTCCTCCCGCCCCGCCACCATGATGGAACAGGCCACCTTCCTCGCCAAGGTCTTCCTGGCTGGGGCATCGCCGACACCTTCTCGAAGACGGCTGTGGCCCCGATGGAGCGGCTCAAGCTGCTGCGGCAGGTCCAGGAAGCAGATCTCCGGCCACAGGCAGTGCCAGGGCGTTGTGGACCGCACGGTCCGCATCCGCAGGGGGCTGCCGACGTGGGAAGTCGGGCACTGAGCGCGCGTTCCGAGGCCTGGGAGACAGCCTGGCGAAGGTCACAAAGCCCCAGGTGTCCGGGGCCTGCACCGGGCTCCAGCGTCTCCGCGCAGGGCATCATCGTCTACCACGTGCACCTTATGGCCAAGGGATGTGCCCCGACCCCAAGAACACGCACATCCTGGTGAGCTGGATGATCGCAGAGACGGTGGCGGCCGTGGCCGGCATGGTCTCCTACCCCTTCCACAGGGGGCGGCGGCAGAGCACGATGAGTCGGGGTGCAAAGGAGCTGACATCATGTACACGGGCACCGTGACTGTTAGAGGAAGGTCTTCAGAGACGAGGGGAGCGAGGCCTTCTCAAGGGTGCTGGTCCAACGCCCTCCGGGGCCTGGGGGGCGCCTTCCTGCTGGTCCTGCTCGAGGAGCCGAAGGTCATCTAAGGGTCAGCCTCCCCCCTACACACCGAGGGAACCAAGAGAACCATGGAGAATCCTCAACCATGTGGAACATCGACCTTCGAGAAATTCCAGTCGTCTTTTTCCCAGCTGGATCCTGCCTGTAGACAGCCAAGGAAGGCTCTAGAAAAGCGGCGCGTTGTGATCCAACCATCGGCACCGATTCCAGGTCTTGATCACTGCGGGGAGGGAACCACGGCGTCCTTGCGGGCCGCGGGTGAGGCGCTCCAATGCTCAGACCTTGAGTCCAGATGCTTGTGGGACCCAAGTCGTGCTTAAGTATTTATTCAAAACAAAAGCATCACGTTTTCCATTTGTACTTAAGTACAGGCCGCTCTTTTGCACAGCCGGGTACTCGCAATTATGTTCTATGTTGGGCATCCTGCTGCGAAACAATAAACAAAGGACGCAGAGGGGAAAAAAGGAATACTTACATGTACATAACGTTTTACTTCTAAAAAGCTGTGATAAAATACACGTAACATAAAAGTTATCATCATAACCATTTTGAAGCATACAATTCAGTGGCACCAAGTACATTGACAACGTTGTGTCATCACCACCAATATTTAGTTGAAAACTTTTTCTTCACCCCACGTGAAACAAACTATAGTCATTAAATAGTACCTCTTCATTTCCCCTCTCCCCAGCTGCTGGTAGCCTCAGTTTTACTTTGTCCCTATGAATTTGCCCATTCTAGATACCTCATGTAAGCGGGATCATATGATACTTGATCCTGTTGTGCCTGCCTTTATTTCTCTTAGCATGATGTTTTCATCCATATTGAAGCATGTATTAGCGCTGCAGTCCTTTCTATGACTGAATAATAAAGAGTGGGTTTCTTTCCCCCTTTTTCTTATTGTGGGTAATCCTGCTCTGAACATTATTATACAAATATTTGCTAAGACTGGAGTGCAGCAGTGCAGTCTCAGCTCACTGCAACTTCCGCCTCTCAGGTTCGAGCAACTCTACTGTCTCAGCCTCCCAAGTAGCTGGGACTATAGGCAAGCACCAGCTGGCCCAGCTAGTTAAAACAAAAAATTTTTTTTTTAGTAGAGATGGGGTTTTACTATGTTGGCCAGGCTGGTCTCGAACTCCTGACCTCAAGTAATCCAGCCTCCTTGGCCTCCCAAAGTGCTGGGATTATAGGTATGAGCCACTGTGGCTGGCCTTGAGTCCGTGTTTTCAACCCCACCTAGGAGTGGAATTAGAATAGATAATTCTGGCCGGGCGCGGTGGTTCAAGTCTGTAATCCCAGCACTTTGGGAGGCCGAGGCGGGTGGATCACGAGGTCGAGAGATCAAGACCATCCTGGTCAACATTGTGAAACCCCGTCTCTATTAATACAAAAAAATTAGCTGGGCACGGTGGCGCGTGCCTGTAATCCCAGCTACTCAGGAGGCTGAGGCAGGAGAATTGCCTGAACCCAGGAGGCGGAGGTTGCGGTGAGCCGAGATCGCGCCATTGCACTCCAGCCTGGGTAACAAGAGCGAGACTCCGTCTCAAAAAAAAAAAAAAAAAAAAAAAAAAGAATAGATAATTCTGTGTGTAACTTGTTTTGTTTTGTTTTTTCCTAGACAGGATTGTGTTCTGTCTCTGCAGTGGTGCAATCATTGCTAACTGCAACCTCAACCTCCTGGGCTCAGGTGATCTGCCTGCCTGAGCCTCCCAAGTTTCTGGCACTAGAGGCACGTCCCACCATGCCTGGCTAATTAAAAAAAATTTTTTTTAGAGGCGGGGTCTCCCTATGTTGTCCAGGCTGGTTTTTAATCCCTGGTCTCAAGTGAACCTCCTGCCTCAGCATCTGAAAATGCTGGGACTACAGGCATGAGCCACCACCCATGGCCCCTTTGCCCATTTTTGAATTCAGTTTTTTGTTTGTTGAGTGTTTGGAGTTATTTATACAGATAGTATCTCTTACCAGGTAAATGGTTTGTGAGTATTTTCTCCTGTTCAGTAGGTTGTGATTTTGCTTTTTGGATACTGACTTTTCTTTCTTTCTTTTTTTTTTTTTTTGATTTGGAGTCTTGCTCTGTTGCCCAGGTTGAGCAGTAGTGTGATCTTGGCTCACTACAACCTCTGCCTCCTGGGTTCAGGCAATTCTCCTGCCTCAGCCTCTCAAGTAGCTGGGATTACAAGCACCTGCCACCACGCCCAGGCTAATTTTTTCTTTTTTTCAAGTAGAGGCAGCGTTTCACCATGTTGGCCAGGCTGGTCTCAAACTCCTGACCTCAAGCACTCCTCTGGCTTTGGTCTCCCAAAGTGCTGGGATTACAGGCATGAGCCACCATGCACAGCCTAGTGCACTTCTTTTCCATCTTTCTTCTCTGCACATTTTATTTCAAAGCTAGGATTTTATTGAAGATGTGATTTGATTTTCTACTTTTTTCTACACATTTTTCTGTACCTTAACTGTTTCTAGTCACAAAAGCAGTATCTGCCAATTACATAAACTCAGAAAGTACAGACAAATTTTTAAAAGGAAATAAAGAATACTTCTGACCAGGCAAGGTGGCTCACGCCTGTAATCTCAGCACTTTGGGAGGCCGAGGCAAGTGGATCACTCTAGGTCAGGAGTTTGAGACCAGCCTGGACAACATGGTGAAACCCTGTCTCTACCAAAAATAAAAAAAAAAATAAAGGTTGGTTGCAGTGGCTCAAGCTGGTAGTCCCAGCACTTTGGGAGGCCACAGCAGGCAGATCAGTTGAAGCCAGAAGTTCAAAAGCAGCCTAGCCAAAATGGTGAAACCCCATCTCTACTAAAAATACACACACACACACACACACACAAAGTTAACCAGGTGTGGTATCGCATCTCTGTAATCCCAGCTACTCTGGAGGCTGAGGCACAAGAATCTGTGAACCCAGGTCAAGGTTCTATTTGTTCTGTGACAGTGTAAAACTGCACATTTGTTTATCAAGATGGAAAAAACAAACAAACAGAACACCATGTGCTCCATCTCCTGGTGAGACCTCCTGCCGCTTCATCAGAGTATGCTCTACTGTGTTCTGCTCTGTGAGGAGGAGCAGGTGGGCCTCCAAGTACAGATAGACCTGGTCCCAGTTCAGGAGCTGGGACCCAGAAGCCAAGCTGAAGGTTGGGGACCAAAGGCAAAGAGCTCAGAGGTAGATGAATTCTCTCCTCCACGCTGAGTCCTGGGCTTGGTGGTTGGCTTATTTCATCTTCACAGTAAGTCTGTAAAGTAGGAGCCATTATCCTCATTCCACAGGTGAGGAAATTGGGCTTCAATAGGATGAAGAATTTGGTTAGTGTCCTACAGCTTAACAAATGGCAGAACCACAACTTGTCCCAGCTCTACTTGACCTCAGTAATCATGTTCTTTCCTTCCTGTAGCTCCTTTGAACAAGAGGCAAAGGCCCTGCCAGCAGCTGGTGTAATATTGAGACTGTGGCAGTCGGCAGTGCTGGGCAACACCTGCTGTTTTTGTCTGAGTCACAGCTGTTCCCATTTCTGGCAGCAGGTCCCTGTCTCCAAGGGGCAACTCATCCTATGTAGTTCTGGTGAGCTGAACTTGCCCTTTTTTTCTCCCCAGATTCAAAAGGTAGATAGATGTACCTGTTCTTAATTTTTTTAATTAAGAAAAAATTTTGGCTGGGCATGGTGGGTTATGCCTGTAATCCCAGTGCTTTGAATTCAGTTTTTTATTTGGGAGGCTGAGGCAGGTGGATCACCTGAGGTCAGGTGTTCAAGACCAGCCTGGCCAACATGGTGAAACCCCGTCTCTATAAAAATACAAAACTTAGCCGGGTGTGGTGGCAGGCACTTGTAATCCCAGCTACTTAGTATGCTGAGGCAAGAGAATTGCTTGAACCCGGGAGTTGGAGGTTGCAGTGAGCCGAGATTGCACCACTGCTCTCCAGCCTGGGTGACAGAGCAAGACTGTCTCAAAAAAAAATTTTTTTTTTTAGGCACACAAAATTTTTGTTTTGTTACCCAGACTGGAGGACAGTGGTGGCTCACTGAAGCCTCAATCTCCTTGGCTCAAGCAATCCTCTTGCTTCAGCCTCCTGAGTAGCTGGGACCCCAGGCATGCACCACCATGCCTTGTTACTTAAAATTTTTTTTTTGTATGTAGAAATGGGGATCTCACTATGTTGCCCAAGCTGGTCTTCAACCCCAGGGCTTCAAGTGATCCTCCCAGCTTGGCCTTTCAAAATGCTGGGAATACAGGTGTGAGCCATGGAGACTGGTCTAATCCGCCTGTTAGAACACTTATCTCCAGCCAGGTGCAGTGGCTCATGCCTGTAATTCCAGCACTTTGGGAGGCTGAGGTGAGCGGATCACCTTAGGTCAGGAGTCTGAGACTATCCAGGCCAACATGGTGAAATCCCATCTCTACTAAAAATACAAAATTAGCTGGGCATGGTGACACACACCTGTAATCCCAGCAACTTGGGAGGCTGAGGTAGGCAAATTGCTTGAACCCGGGAGGTGGAGGTTGCAGTGAGCCAAGATTGCACCATTGCACTCCAGCCTGGGTGACAGAGAGATTCTGTTTCAGAAAAACAAAACAAAACCTGTCCCCATCCATGGCTATTGGTTCAGAAACAGGCATATGACCAGACAGGGCCAATCAGAGGCCTTCTCTGGATTTTTGTGCTGCACCTATTGGTGCTAAGTGATTTGGAATCAGAATTGGGCTGTCATGGGACATCTTTCTTGCCATGTGCAGAAGGCCAGCTATGGGCTCAAACCATCAGACAGAGGGAAGGAGAAAGGAGACATAAGATGGAGACCACCCTGAAGACCTTGTCTGAGTTCTGGATCTAATCAGATCTGAATTGCCCTTGGACGTCCTGGGTCCACGAGTTAATAAGTTCTTTTTTTTTTCTTTTTTCTGAGACAGAATTTCATTCTGTTGCCCAGGCTGGAGTGCAGTGGCATGATCTCGGCTCACTGGAACCTCTACTTCCTAGGTTCAAGTGATTCTCATGCCTCAGCCTCCTGAATAACTGGGATTACAGGTGCCCACCACCATGGCTGGGTAATTTTTGTATTTTTAATAGAGACGGGGTCTCACCATGCTGGCAAAGCTGGTCTCGAACTCCTGGCCTCACGTAATCCATGTGTCTGGGCCTCCCAAAGTGCTGGGATTACAGACGTGAGCCACCACACCTGGCCAATAAGTTCTCTTTTTGCTTTGAGCAGTTACAAGCTGGAGAAAAGTAAGTTCACCTGGATGGAAGAGATGAGGGGGTAGACTTTGAGCTCAGCAAGACCTAGAACTGCTAAAATGACACCGAAGGGGACAGGAAGGGGAGGTGATATGGTTAATCTGTGTCCTCACTCAAATCTCACCTTGAATTATAGTTCCTATAATCCCCACGTGTCGTGGAAGGGACTCAGTGGGAGGTAATTGAATCTTGGGGGCGGTTACCCCCATGCTGCTGTTCTCGTGATAGTGAGTGAGTTCTCACGAGATCTGACGGTTTTATAAGAGGCGTTTCTCCCTTTTGCTCAGCACTTCTCACTGCTGTCATGTGAAGAAGGACGTGTTTGCTTCTCCTTCTGCCATTATTGTAAGTTTCCTGAGGCCTCCCCAGCCATGCTGAACTGTGAGTCAATTAAAGCTCTTTCCTTTATTAGTTACCCGGTCTTCAGTATTTCTTTATTAGCAGCGTAAGAGCAGACTAATACAGGAGGGGAAGCAGAGTCTACTGACTTGACAAGGGCCATCTTGTCAACCACCCACCAGCCTGCCATGTGACTTTGTACCCATGGTGTACTTCTCTGATCTCAGGCCTGCCATCTGCAGAGGGATGTACTAATTTGCAAAACACACCAGAGACTGCTTGTTCCTGGGAAACCGAAGTGAAATGGGAAAATTTCCAGTGAAATAAATATAAAGAGATCTTTCCTGGTCTGGAGAGGGAGGAGGGGCCACACATTTACTAAGCACCTAATGTGTGTCGGGAACACACACTAGGTGCCTTGCTGCTTCATTATAAGCTACTAAACTGAAAACAGGGTACAATTCTTGACACTCAATGAATCGCTCTCTCCAAAAGGAAATATTTGGAGGCTGAAACATCCCTAATAATCCTCATAAGAGCCCAATGAGAAGAGAGCCAGAGACAAGGGAACTGATGCTCAGAGAGGACCAGAGACCCCCACAAAGCCACGGAGTTGGTAAGTAGCTAAGGCAGAATTCAATGCACATCTTTTAAAAAAATATATTTTACTTTAAGTTCTGGGATACATGTGCAGAACATGCAGGTTTGTTACATAGGCATACAAGTGCCATGGTGGTTTGCTGCACCCATCAACCCATCATCTAGGTTTTAAGCCCTGCATGCATTAGGTATTTGTCCTAATGCTCTCCCTCCCCTTGCCCCCACCCCCAACAGGCTCCGGCGTGTGATGTTCCCCTCCCTGTGTCCATGTGTCAATGCACATCTTTCAGGCCCAAGAACTTACATATTTTGCCCTTGGCCTGGACTGACTGAAGCCAACACCTCAGCAGGAAATGCCTATGGTGGGAGCCTCTGGGCACCTGGAGCAGAGGAGATGGGAACAATAGGTTGAATTCTGTGACTTAGGAAGACGAGACTGAAAGTGTTTGATGACGAGGGAGGTGTAACTGCTGCAAGCCCGGTGCTATCAGGAGTGGCTTGGAATGAAGGTCTGATCTAAACCCCTGGCCTTGAGGGTGGGAGATCTTGCTTGTGTGAGGACAGGGAAGCTGATAGATGGCCATGGCTGTGGTCAGGAGGGCCTAACATTGTCAGAGGAGGAGGTGTTTTTGCATGAGGCAAAGGAAACAAGGCAAGAGGGATAGCAAGAGAGACAGGATAGATAAGGGGAGGCTTTTTTGGAGGCACCAGTAAGGAAGCTGTGGGCTGGTGGACTAGTTGACTTGCAGGCTCTGTGACTAGTTGACTAGCAGTTCACAGGGGCTGCTAAGAGTTCTTGGCTCTAGGGTCAGCTAGGCCTGGGTTGGAATCCCAGTTCAGTCTGTCACTGACTGTGTGACCTGGGGTTTCTTCATTCGGAGCCTCCATTGACATTGGAGAATCAGTACAGTCTTTGATCAGCGCCTAGCACAGTCTTCAGCACGTGGAGCAGGGACGGCAACAGAGAGGCTCCAACCTTGTGCCTGGGAAGGTGGGAGGCCTCTTCCACTCCCTCACCTTCCCCTCAAGCAGGGCTGGGTAGGGACAACTTTTTACTTGCAGAGGTCCCTAGAGTGGAAAGCAGGGGAAGGGGTTGGGGGCCCTGAGCCTGAGCCTTGTGGGAAACATTTATCAGCCGGGCATGGTGGCTCATGCCTATAATCCCAACACTTTGAGAAGCCAAGGCAGGCAGTTCACTTGACCTAGGAATTTGAGACCAGCCTGGACAACATGGCAAAACCCTGTCTCTACAAAAAGTACAAAAATTAGCCGGGTGTGATGGCATGGGCCTGTAGTTTCAGCTACTCTGGAGGCTGAGGTGGGAGGACTGCTTGAGCCCAGGAGGTCAAACCTGCAGTGAGTGGTGTGATTGGGCCACTGCACTCCAGCAGCCTGGGTGACAGAGCAAGATCCTGTCTCAAAAAAAAAATAGAAAAAAGAGAAAGAAAAAGGGACAAAGAAAGCATTTATCTGAGACTTTGGAAACTTTTTTTCTTAGGGGAAAAATACACTCACCTGATCGTTTCTTTGTTTTCTGAGTGAGGGAGAGGAAAACTCTTAAAAAACCTCTGCGCACAGGCCCGTCTTGTTTTGGGAGAAACACTTCTGTGGGCTTTGGCCGACAGTGGGTTAGACCAGACCTTATTCTGGAGTGGACTAGGCCCAGCAGGAAAGGCGGCCTCAAATGCGCGCGGTGGGAGCTTGTGTTGCACGGTGTTCCCAAATCTTTGGGAACTTTTACTTTCTTTTTCTTCTTTTTTTGTAACAAGGTCTCTCTCTGTCACCCAGGCTGGAGTGTAGTGGCACAGTCAGCTCACAGTAGCCACAACCTCCTGGGCTTCAGCAATTCACCCACCTCAGCCTTCTGTAGCTGGGACCACAGGTGTGTGCCATCGCCACGCCTGGCTAATTTTTGTATTTTTTGTAGGGATGAGGTTTCACCATGTTGCCCAGGCTGGTCTCAAACTTCTGAGGTCAAACAATTCGGCCTCCCAAAGTGCTGGGATTACAAGTGTGGACCACAGGACCAGGCGCAACATTTTTCTTCCCCTTGATATAGAGATATGGACTGCACTGCTTTGGAAACTGTCTGGGCCAGGCACAGTGGCTCACGCCTGTAATCCCAACACATTGGGAGGCTGAGTTTGGAGAATCTCTGGAGCCCAGGAGTTTGAGACCCGCCTGGACAACATAGTGAGACCCTCTCTCTACAAAAGTGAACAAAATTAGCCATATGTGATAGTACTCACCTGTGGTCCTAGCTAATCAGAAGGCTGAGGCAGGAGAATTGATTGAGTTCAGGAGGTCAAGGTGGCAGTGAGCCAAGATTATGCCACTGCGCTCCAGCCTGGGTGACAGAGGGAGGCCCTGTCTCAAACATAAATAAGTAAAAAAAAATAATAATTTTTAATCTGTCATGGGAGTTTTTTGAAAATGAAAAAAAGAGAGAAAAAATAAAATTGTCCTTGGGAGAAAAGTGTGTGTGTGTGTGAGTGTGTGTGTGAATGTGTGTGTGAGTGTGTGTGAGAGAGTGTGAGTGTGCATGTGTGAGTGTGAGTGTGTGTGAGAGAGAGTGTGTGTGTGTGGATGTGGCGTGGGGTCGTACCAGAGACATGTACAAGTGTATGTGTTTTGAGGGGGTGTTTTCTGCCCAGGAGTTCCCTTAGGAGATCAGGCTGGTGTTGCAGGAAGGCTGCTGAGGTTTGTCTTCATTTTCTGTTGTTGATGGTGCCTTCAGGGATGGTTGGGGACTGCCGAGTCCCCTGGGGTCATTCCAGAAGGAAGCCCATAGGCTTTGGTTCCTGTGTGATTGCACTTCTGGATTCTCCTAGATTGTCATGGGAGAGGTAGAGCTTTGTTTCTTTATTGTTTTAGACAGGGTTGGAGGGTTTAGCTCTGTTGCCCAGGCTGGAGTGCAATGGCATGATCACAGTTCACCGTAGCCTCAAACTCCTGGGCTCAAGTGATCCTCCCATCTCAGCCTCCCAAGTAGCTAGAACTTCAGGCCACCACACCCAGAAAATTTAAAAAAAAATTTTTTTTTAGAGATAGGGTCTTGCTATGTTGCCCACGCTGGTCTCCAAAGCCTGGCCTCAAGAGATTCTCTTGCCTTGACTTCTCAAAGTGCTGGGATTATAGGTATGAGCTGTCACACCCAGCTTGGCTTCCAGTGTTAAATCTGTTTCTCCAACCTCTCAGTTCCCTTCTGCTATGGTTGATCCTTCAGTAATGCTGGGCTGACCACTGCAGCCCTGTCTTTGCTTTGGGGCGTTAAAAGGCAGCCGGTGTCCATACTTGGAGCAGACCCCTGGAGGAGCTGATGGTCTTCCCCTACACCTTCTTCTCTGAGGCCTCTAAGGTGGTGCAGGATCATTTCATGAGAGGCTAGCAGCAAAGTGGGAGAGGTCCCTGTGGAACCAAGTGACTCTAGGGAGCCCAGTACCAACGTGACCACAGCCTCAAGCATCGACAGCCGGAGAACCAGACAGAAGGAAACTCCCTCTGCCTCCAGTACTGGAAGGGAACAAACGTGAAGGCTGGAGCTGACATGCCATGGTAGAAAGGCAGGCTAGTCACTTGTAAGCTATTTAGTATATTGATCAGGGCTCCGTCAGTTGTGAGAGACCTAGTTTATATTAGCTTTAAACAAAACAAAATAAAAATGCATTTGACTCATGTAGCCAAGAAATTCAAGGGACTCAGGCAAGACTAGATCCAGCAGTATTCTGGGAACCTAGGTTTGTCCACCTGTCAATCCACTTGCCTCTGCCTGACTTCATTCCCCAACAGGATCTTGCTCAGTAGTGCTAAGGTGTCTCCCAGTAGCTCCAGGTCTACATGATCTCAGAAGTCATCATTCCAGAGAGAAACTCTCTGTTTCAGAGTCCATGAGAAAACTTCCAAAAGGATGTAAACTCATGGCATTTAAGATGGAGACATAGATAGAGTATGTTTCCCAATCACAATGAGCACACTGGGGGTACAGCTCTTTTTTCATTTTTTTATTTTTATGTTTTTGCCACCTGGCAGTGAGTTTGCATAGGGCATGGATCTTGACTTCTAAATGCAACTCTGTGCTAAAAGGAATTAGAATGCCTTAGAGAAATGTCTAATTCCAAGGCCGAGCCCAGGAACCGAGTACCATATGAACCCGAAATATCTTATTAAACCAGAAAGCAAGGAAGCGCTTAAAGAAGAACAGGGACATGTCGAAAGGACACAGAAGCTGGATTGAAGAAGCTCCCACTAGCCAAGTCTGGGACAATTTGAGCATCAGAATAAATAATGAGAGTAACGGATTATAAACCGTTGGATAAAATAGGAAGCAATGAGTTCATACTAATATAAATAAATAAGTAAACAAATAAATGAAATGCTTAGAGTAGTGGGGCCAGGTGTAGTGGCTCGTGCCTGTAATCCCAGCACTTTTGGAGGCCGAGGTGGGTGGATCACTTGAGCCCAGGAATTCAAGACCAGTCTGGGCAACATGGCGAACCCTGTCTCCACAAAAATTACAAAAATTAGCCGTGCATAGTGGCAAGTGCCTGTAGTCCCAGCTACTTAAGAGGCTGAGGTGGGAGGATCGTTTGAGCCCGGGAGGCAGAAGCTGCAAAGAGCTATGATTGTCCCACCGCACTCCAGCATGGGTGACAAAGTGAGACCCTGTCTCAAAAAAAATAAGAAAAAATGGAATATTTACATTGTCTCAAAGTAACTGGCCCCAGATTTAATTACAAAGGGATAAAGAATAAGTTCACAGTGGAGAAGCCTGGCCAATGTTGCCTTAATCCAGTAACAAAATGAGCATCACCAGCAATGGGGCAAATCAAAATGGTACCACCTGATAGGATGCAATGAAAAGAATACAGCTGCACTTAGGTGGTATTTGTGCCAAAGATGCATCATCTAAATCTGATCAAAAGGAAATATCAGGCAAACTCAGGCTGAGGTGCATCCTACACAGTAACTAGTTGGTCATTTTTTTTTTTTTTTGAGACAGAGTCTGGCTCTGTCGCCTAGGCTGGAGTGCCGTGGTGTGATCTCGGCTCATTGTAACCTCTGCCTCTCAGGTTCAAGCGATTCTCCTGCCTCAGCCTCCCAAGTACTGGGACTACAGGTGTGTGCCACCACGCCTGGCTAATTTTTTGTATTTTTAGTAGAGATAGGGTTTCACTGTGTTAGCCAGGATGGTCTTGAACTTCTGACCTCGTGATCCACCTTCCTTGGCCTCCCAAAGTGCTGGGATTACAGGCGTGAGCCACTGCGCCCAGCCTGGTTGGTCATCTTTATAGGACCAAGGTCATGATAGTCAAGAAAAGATCAAGGAACTTTTTCAGACTGAAGAAGACTAAGACTCTTAACAAGTAAATGCAATGTGATTCTGAATGGGTCCCTTTGCTACAAAGAATGTTCTTGGGCCAGGCTGGTGGTTCACACCTGTAATCCCAGCATTTGTGAGGCCAAGGCAGGAGGATCACTTGAGCCCAGGAAGTTGAGGCTGCAGTGAGCTGTGATGGCACCACTGCACTCCAGCCTCAGTGACAGAGCAAGACTCAGTCTCAAAAAAGAAAATCACAAAAAGAATATTTTGGAACAGTTGGTAAAACCTGAATGAAATCTGAGGATTTAATGACAGTAATGTATCCTCATGAATTTCCTGATTTTTTTTTTTTTTTTTTTTTTTGAGGCAGAGTCTCGCTCTGTTGCCCAGGCTGGAGCACAGTGGGTCAGTCTCAGCTCACTGTAACCTCTGCCTCCCGGGTTCAAGCGATTCTTCCACCTCAGCCTCCCAAGTAGCTGGGACTACAGGCGCATGCCAAACGCCCAGCTAATTTTTGTATTTTTAGTAGAGACGGGGTTTCACCATGTTGGCCAGGATGGTCTTGATCTCTTTACCTCATGATCCACCTGCCTTGGCCTCCCAAAGTGCTGGGATTACAGGCGTGAGCCACTGCGCCCGGCCTGAATTTCCTGATTTTAATAGTTGATGGAGGAGAAAGTCCCTGTCTGTAGGAAACACACACTAAAGTACATTTGGAGGTGATGAGCATCATATCGGCAAATGTATTTTCACATGGTTTAGCAAAAAGGTTTTTTGTACTGTACTTACAATTTTTCTATAAACCTAAAGATGTTTTTAAAAAATTGTTAAATATATCCCCCCAAAAATTCTGATTGGCCCTTCTGAGGTCACATATTTACCCTAGACCAATTGCTTTGCCTAAGGGCTTGAGGTCCTCTGAGTGGCCATTTAGATGTGTGCCCACTCCTGAGACAGGGAACCCAGGTTGGGGGTGGGCAGTGAGAGAGACACTCACCAGGATCAGGTGGACTGAAAACCAGCAGTTTCCTGACAGAGGGAATTCAGGACAGACCAAAAAAGGAACAGACGTGTACTCCACTTAGAGTAGACTATGATTATTAACTTTGAGAGAATGGTCATTTAAAAGCACATAACCTTTGACTTAGTAATTCCACTTCCTGATAATCTATTTTAAGAAAATAATCCCACTACAGGGGATGGGAATCTCTGTATTCAAAGATGTTGGTTCCAGTGTTATCTAGGGTACTGAAAAACTAAAAGGCACTGATCAGTCCCCACATGGGAGAAGGGCTGGAGAACGCTGGCTGGTGGCTGGAGGGCTGACCAGCTCTGAGGACATCTGCACGCAGCCCATGGGCTTCTGGGCATCCTAACCATAGGCCTGCATTTTCCCCCATTCAGGTGAGACCATCTTGGTCCACCCTACTTGTCTGAGCCACCTCCTGGCATTAGATTCCTGCTTCTCATGCCACTGTCATTTTTCCCTCACCCAGGGCAGATGTCTCTCTAGGTTCAAGAGAGGGCAAGGAGCCTCAGATGTGTGTTCTTTGTGATCGGCCGCTTGAGCTGGAGCCTAGCGCCTGTGGTCCCGACATGCAAGCGAGATACTATCACTATAATCATGATGATGACAGTGATGATGATGATTTTAAAATTCATTGAGTGTGAAACACGCCAGGCACAACTCTAAAGGCTTTTCCTGTGCTAATTCATTCAATCCTTATACCATCTCTGTGAAGTAGTTGCTGATTTCATCCCCTCTTTTCAAATGAGGAAACTGAGGCCCACACAGCTAGAAAGGAGCACACATCTAGACCGTTACTTGAGCAATTTTCTTCAATCTTCTGGCACCTTCTTTGACCCATCCTTTCAACACTAAACATTTATGGGGGGCAAGTTAGAGAGATATTGTGATAGGTACTTGGGATATTGAAGTAAAAGATAACAGGTTGTGGCCTTGAGTTCACATAGTCTAACAGGGCACATGGACACAAAGACAGACAATATCGTCCAGGAGATGTTGGAAATTGAGGTTTGGACAAAGGGCTGTGGAGGGACAGACGGGGACACTCAACCTACCTCGGGAGCCAAAGAGGCATCAATGAGGAGGAGCTGACTTTGCCAGGCACTTGATAGTACCTGGCAAAGCCAGTTTTGCAGGAGGAGGCTCCATGTGGACAGATGTAAGGCACTGTGCAAAAAGCTTGACCGTTCTTTATACCATTTTGTACCATTCTTTTGTGGGTTGATTGAATCAATAAAGTCCAAAGGAATGTCAAATGTTTTCACTTTGTTGAAACTCTTTGTACTAGATTACATGCAATATAAGCAAATCCTTGCGTTGGGCCTGAAAAGCTCTTTGTTTCATAGGAATTTTAGGCTATTTTTGGGAAAACGTGGAATAGGAAGTGGCCCACATGCATCTCTTTTTTGCTTGCTTGCAAGTTTCTCAAGAGGAAAGCCTGTGGCCATACAGTGGTCTGACTGGTTCAGCACCACAGGGTTTGGAAGGGCTGAATCTCAGGGGAAATGAGAGGCGGTAGAGAGGAAAGTGGAAAAGAGAATCCTAACTCCCCACACGTAACTTACAGTGCTGGGAAGTGCATTCAATCTCTTGTATCTTCAGTTTCCTCATCTATAAAATTGAAGTGATAAGTATATATTTTCTAAGGTGATAGGGCAAATTGAACAAATAAGATACCATGAGCAAGCTTCTGGATCACTGATTGTGTGCTGCAGAGAGCATTCTGGCCCTGTTGGAGGAGAGGTTGGCCCACAAGCCCTCTTATCTGACTGGAGCCTCTGAGACTTAATATTCTCAATCTCCACGAGTTCCAGGGGAGAGACTCAGAGAAGCTGCACAGTCAGGATTCCTGCTGAGGACCTGTCTTACTCTGTGCCGCTATAACAAAGTACCTGAGACTGAGTAAGTTATAAAAAACAGAAATTTGTTTTTTCACTGTTTTGGAGGCTGGAAATACCAAGATCAAGGCACCAACATTTGGTGTCTGGTGAGGGCCTTCTTGCTGTGTCCTCACCTGATGGAAGCAGAAGGGCAAAAGGAACCTTGCTAGTTCCCTCCAGCTCTTTTAGAGGACACGAATCCCATCCATGATGGTGGAGCCCTCAATGGCCTAATTGCCTCCTGAAGGCCTCACCTCTTAATACTGTTGCAGTGGGATTTTTTTTTTTTTGAGATGGAGTCTTGCTCTGTTGCCAGGCTGGAGTGCATTAGTGCAATCTCAGCTCACTGCAACCTCCGAATTCCTGGTTCAAGCAATTCTCCTGCTCCAGCCTCCTGAGTAGCTGGGATTACAGGCACAGGCCACCACACCAAGCTAATTTTTGTATTACTGGAGACGGGGTTTCACCATGTTGGCCAGGATGATCTCGATCTCCTGACATCAGGTGATCCGCCCACCTCGTCCTCTCAAAGTGCTGGGATTACTATCCCAGATGCGATGTGAGCCACCACATCTGGCCAGGAATTTAAGTTTTAACATGAATTTTGGAGGGGACACAAGCACTCAAATTATAGTAGGGCCCCAAAGAACCAGCCAGCTTCCAGGCCAGCCTGGCTCAGCCCTGTAGGGACTTTCTCAACACTTGCTCCTATTTTTTCCTCATCCTGCTCCCTTTTTTGCTTCTCCTTCTCCTCTGCCCCCATTGGCTCTGGCCATGGGAAGCCAAATGCAGCCTAGGCAATGAAGGAGGCCAAAGGCTAGGCAATATCTCAAATGGGCCATTGGTGTTTCTGCTGGTGTTTCTTTATTCAGTCTAAGTGTTGGGTTTTTTGCCATTATTATTTCATCTTCTGAGCCTATTCAGAGGCTATTAGAGGCAGCTGGAAAATCAGTTCTGGGAGACAGACTGTTAAGATAGGCATCATTTACCCAGAATTTATGCGTGAGATTCAGTCAAAAAGAGTTCCATGTTCTACAAATGGATGTCTGTATGGGGAAAAAAATGAACCTTCACTCCACCTTACATCATATGCAATTTTTTTTTAGAGACAGGGTCTTACTCTGTCCCCCAGCCTATAGTGCAGTGGCATGGTCCTAGCTCACTATAGCCTAGAACTCCTGGGATCAAACAATCCTCAGTCTCCCAAGTACCTGGGACTACAGGAGTGCGCCATGCCCAGCTAATCTTTTTAAAAACTTTTGTAGAGATAGGGTCTTGCTATGTTGCCCAGGCTGGTCTCAAACTTCTGACCTCAAGCCATGCTCCTGCCTTGGCCTCCCAAAGTCCTGGGATTACAGATATGAGCCACCATACCTGGCCCATATATAAAAATTAATTCAAGGTGAATCACAGATCTACATGTAAAAGATAAAACCATAAGGCTTCTGGAAGAAAACACAGGAGAGTACCTTCTTAACTTTGGGGTAGCCAACAATTTTCTTAGGACACTAAAGCATTAACAATGAAAAGGAAAGGATAAATTTGTCATCATCGAAAATAAGACCTTCAAAAGACACAATTAGTAATCAAAAAGACACACCACTTTTTACTGGGAGATTGAGAGAAAATATTCCCAAGGGATATATCTGACAGAGGACTCATGTCCAGCACATATAAAGAATTCCTACAAATCCGTAACAAGAAGACAAACAATCCACATTCAAAATGGGCAAAGGACTTAACCAGCCACGTCTCAAAAAAGATACATCGATGGCCAATAAGCAGATGAAAATGGTGCTTAACATCTTTAGTCATTGGGGAAAGGCAAATTAGAACCACAATGAGTTGCCACTTCATATCCTTGCACATGACTATAAGTAAAAGACTGATAATTTCGAGTGTTGGGTAGATGGAATACTACTCCATAACGAAAAGAAAGGAGTTCCAGCTCAATGTGATGACATGGATGACTCTCCAAGGCATTTCACGCTGAGTGAAAGAATCTTACACAAGAGGTGGTGAAACAAGATGACCAAATAGATATCTCCACCGATCACCCTCCCCACGGGAACACCAAATTTGAACAACTGTCCACACAAGAAAGCATTTTCATGAAAACCAGATAAAACTCTCAAAAAACTGGGTGTAGAAGAAACATATCTCAACACAACAAAAGTCATATATGACAGAACTACCTCTGGGATCACGCTAAATGGGGAAAAACTGAAAACCTTACCTGACAGATCTGGAACCTGACAAGGATGCCCAATTTCACCACTGTTATTTAATACAGCCAGTCCTAGCTAGAGCAATCAGACAAGAGAAAGAAATAAAGGGCATCCAAATTGGAAAGGAAGAAGTCAAATTATCTTTGTTTGCAGACGATACGATCTATTTGGAAAAACCTAAAAGACTCCACAAAAACATGATTCGAGCTGAAAAACAAATACAAATTCAGAAGAGTTGCAGGATACGAAAGTATCATATGCAACATACAAAAGTCAGTAGCAGTTCTAGATACCAACCACAAACAATCTGAAAAGAAATCAAGAAAGTGATTTCAATTATAATAGCTACAAATAAAATACCTAGGAATAAACTTAACCAAAGAAGTGAAAGATTTCTACAATGAAGACTTTAAACCACTGATGCAAGAAATTGAAGACACAAAAAAATGGAAAGATGTTCATGGATTGGAAAAATCAACATTCTTTAAAATATCTATACTGCCCAAAGCAACCTACGGATTCAATGCAATCCCTACCAAAATACCAACGACATTTTTCATAGAAAAAAAAATCCTGAAATGTATATGGAACCAAAAAAGACCCTGAATAGCCAAAGTTACCCTGAGCAAAAAGAACAAAACGGGAGGAATCGTGCTACCTGACCTCAAACTATATTACAGAGCTCTAGTAACCAAAATAGCATAGTACTGGCATAAAAACAGATACATAAACCTGGGGAACAAAATAGAGAACCTGGAAATAAATCCACATACCTACAGTGAACCCATTTTTGACAAAGGTGCCAAGAAGATACGTTGGGGAAAAGACAGTCTCTTCAATAAGTGGTGCTGGGAAAAGTGGTACCCATAGGCGAAGAATGAAACTAGATTTCTATCTCTTGTTGCATTAAAAAAATCAAAATGGATTAAAGACTTAACTCTAAAATCTCAAACTATGAAACTACTAAAAGGGACATCAAGGAAACTCTCCACCGTGTTGGACTGGGCAAAGATTTCTTGCCCACAAGCACAGGCAACCAAAGCTAAAATGGACAAATGGGATCATATCAAGTTGGAAAGTTTTGTTGCAGCAAAGGATAGAATGGACAAAGTTGAGACAATCCACAGAATGGGAGAAAATATCTGCAAACTATCCATTTGTCAAAGAATTAATAACCAGAATATGTGGGGAGCTTGAATGGGAAAGCTCCAGGAAAAAAAAATCCAATAATCCAGTTAAAAAATGGGCAAAAGGTTTGAATAGACGTTTCTCAGAAGAAGATACACAAATGACAAACAGGCATATGAAAAGGTGCTCAACATCACTGATAATCAGTGAAATGCAAATCGAAACCACAATGAGGTATTATCTCACCCCGGTTAAAATGGCTGACATGCAAAAGTCAGGCAATACCAAATGTTGATGAGGCTGTGGAGAAAACAGAGCCTCCTACACTGTTGGTGGGAACGTAAATTAGTACAACTACTATGGAGAATAGTTTGGGGGTCCCTCAAAACCCAAAAATAAAACTGCCATATGATCCAGCAATCCCCCTGCAAGGCATATATCCAAAAGAAAGGAAATCAGTATATTGGAGACATATCTGCACTCCCATGTTTGCTGCAGCACTATTCACAACACCCAAGATTTAGAAGCAACCTAAGTATCCCTCAACAGATGAACAGATTAAAGAAAATGTGTGTATACACAAAGGAGTACTATACAGTCATAAAAAAGAATGAGATCCTATCATTTGCAACCATATGAGTGGAACTGGAGGACATTTTGTTAAGTTAAATAAACCAGGCACAGAAAGACAAACTTTGCCTATTCTTACTCATTTGTGGGAGCTAAAAATTAAAACAATTAAACTCATGGAGCTAGAGATTAGAATGATGGTTAGCAAAGGCTGGAAAGGATAGTGGGGTGGCGGGGTAGTGAGGATGATTAATGAGTATAAAACTATAGCTTAATAGAATGAATCAGGTCTAGTATTCACTACAGTCAACAATAATTTATTACACATTTTAAAATAAAAAAGAATAATCGGATTATTTCTGATATAAATAAAGGATAAATGCTTGAGGTGATGGATGTCACATTTACCCTGATGTGATTAATATGCATGGTATACCTGTGTCAAAATATCTCATGTACCCCACAAATATGTATACCTACTATGTACCCACAAAATTAAAAATTTTTAAAACTGAGAAATAATATATAGTAAACAAATTAAAAAAAAAACCTTACACAAGAATATACACTGTATGATTCCATTTATATGAAGTTCAAGAACAGGGGGAAAAATTAACTCCAGTGATAGAAGTCAGAACAATGGTTGCCTCTGGGGAGTGGGATTGGGATATCCCCTGCAAAAGGGTGCCAGGGAAATTTCTGGGGCAATGGAAACGTTCTGCATTTCGATTTAGCTGGTGGTTGTATTGGATGACACGTTAATAAATCTATCATGTTTTACTGTAGATAGTATATATCTTTATAAAATATAATAGGCTGGGCATGGTGGCTCATACCTGTAATCCCAGCACTTTTGGTGGCCAAGGCAGGAGGATCCCTTGAGCCCAGGGGTTCCAGACCAGCCTGCACAACAAAGCAATACCCTGTTTCTATTTTTAAAAAATTAAAATTAAAATGTATACACCTTCAAGTCTTAATTTTAAACAATTAAGACTCCCAAGTCCTGAAAGACAGATGAATGGAGAGATGTATCTATTATGCATAGTGCTTAATATTTGCAATACGTGTGATTGAGTCTTATTTTGTCCTGAATTCCTACCATTCATTCTCTCACCTAGGTTCCTCTGCCCCAGCGCCACTGACCACTCATCATAAGCCAGACACGTTCCCATCTCAAAACTTGTGCTTGCTCTTTTCTCCCTGGAATTCTCTTTTCCCAGAAGCTGGCTTGCTCCTTAACATCTTCAGTTTGCTGCTGAAATGTCACTCTGTCACAGAATAGCACACACATTCTGCCTTCTCTCATTCCTCTCTACTTTTCTGCATTCCCCTTATCCCGCCCTTTACCCTGACATTGTACATATTTATTTTCTTATTGTCTGTCTGCCCTGTTAGATTGTCAGCGCCACAAAGACAAGGACTTTGTCTGTTTTGTTCACTGCTGTATCCTTAGCACCTAGACAGTTGCTAAATATGTGTTCTCAGTGAGCTCTCATAGCAACTCTTGGAGATTCTTGGAGCTTGTGAAGTTTGAAAAGAAAAATGATTACAAACAGAAGGCCTGATACACATTAGACAGTCAATAAATGTTAGTTATTTTCCCTCCCAAACTCTTCTCTGGGTGTAGAGGCACAGATTTGAAATTAAAAAAAAAATTAATTGGGAAAATTTAGTTCTGAGTGGTTTGATGACCTTCCCAAGGTCACACTACAAATGGTCAATCATTTGAGTTCTGGGCTTTTTGATCCCAAATGGCCCTTAAGTCAGAGCAGCCATCAGATCAACGTCCAGACTATGCAATGGAAGGTAGAGGTGTTAGCACTGGGACTAATGTGCTGACCACTGTGGGACACCAGCCAGGTAGACTCTCCCTCCCACAATTTCACGCCCTACGGATTTACAGCTTAGAACTCCATTAAGCTTGAGGATTAGGAGGGACCCATGTTGGTGCTGTAGATCCAATAAAGGTTACAGGCATTTGACACCTGGACACATCACTTGTTTTCTTTTGACAGCAAACTTACCTTCCCAATTGTATATGACCTTAGCTGCATTCACAGGAATCTTCATATCAAGACCATGTGCTCTCCATTGTCTGCAGGACATGGGAGATTGGGGCGGTGGGATGAGGGAGCAGGAAGGAGCTCCGTTGATTGAAAGCAGCCGACAGAAAATAAACATGTGCCATAGAGTCTAAAGTGCATGTTCTCCAGGATGGAAAATAGCCAAACACTGTGTGGAATAAATAAAGGTGAGTGGAGGGACCAGCACTGCTTAGCCCTTTAAATGCTGCTCTAGGACCCTTTCGGCGTCTGATTTAGCTGTTGGCACATCTCAGCTGGCCTCTCACTTCCTCTTGCTACGTTCTTTATTCTGCACCACTGGCCCTGGCTCATCTGACCTATCCCTCACGTTCCACCGATGACGTCACTGCCCTCCTGGCAGATGGAATGCTCCAGGCCTCTCTCCCACCTCGATCACCTGTGCCTGGGATTCTCTACCCAGCAGTGCAGTGTCAGCATGCCTAGCTTGAACCAGGTTCTGGAGGCTTCATTTCCAGGGCAGAAGCTGAGAAGGCTTTAATATCTAATCATGGAAACCCCAAAGCTTGGAAGGACTCTGCAATGCAGATGCAGGCAGGCGTCTATTTCTAAATCAGAGATTTCTCATTTTTAGGGAGAGTCATGAACCCCCTTGGGAATCTGATAAAAACTATGGACTTTTTCCGCAGGGAAATGCACAGTTACACAAGAACTAAGGGGGTTTCTGCACCCCATGAAACTCATCCACAGTAACAGGGTTAAGTACATCTACTTTAAGTCTTTAAAGCATTCCAGGTTCAGACTTTGTTATATTCCTTAAAACATTCCAATAGCCCAATGCTTTTCAACCTTGGGGGAGTTTCTCCTCTTAATTACAGAGGAGTTTGTGTTGGGTGTAGGCAGATGTAGCAATAAGTGAAGCTTAGGGCTTGTCTGGAAGAACAAAGATGAAAAGAATAGCTTGAGTCTCGTGTTTTGCCAGAAGGAGAAGGAACACAGCGTCCTCACGCTCAGGGCTTGTTCTAAACTTAGCCAGCTCCCGTGGTTCCAGAGTTGGCAAAATGAGCTCCCGCCATCCTAATGAACACGCCATTGTGCAGTGACTCACGAAGACAGCAGCCATGTGCGGGATGTGAGTGCTTCTGGCCAGACGGAGACCATGGTGGGCTGAGACCCTTGACATGTCAGGAAAGGCCAAGGCAGGGCAGGGGTGAGGATGGCCTGGGTTCCAGGCTGGAGATCTAAGGAGCTCACCAGTGGCAGAACCCAACTTCTGAGAAACACAAGAAGGGACCAGAGGAGGCCACACAGGGAGGGAGGGAGCAGTCTTAGAGATTTTGTCTGATAGGACTTCATGCCCATTAGGGCATGGAAATGAGAGACGGCAGTGCCACAGGGGTACACCAGGCCACCTAAGAAGAATGGCAGTCCAAGATGACAAGTGATTTCTCTCTCCATGACCTTAGACAGGTGCGCGTTAATAAAAGGTGGCTTCTAGAAGGAGAGAGAGGCAATGCTCCTCTGTCCTGCCTGGCCCTGCTTTGGTCAGGCTGCTCTGGTCAGGCTGTGCTGGGGCCTATAAGCAGCTTGAGGTCTGCACTCCTGGAGGGTGTGGATGGACGTGGGGTTCGCCATTAGATGGGGACGCAGAGCAGAATGGGCACAGTCAGTTCTCTAAGGAGCTGGGCAGCTGTCCAGTGCACCACTCCCTCTGCAGAGGCTGGGACTACTCCACAGGAACGTCAGCACAGTGGGGTGGGGAGGGGCATCCTAGGGCCAGGTGGGGGCTAAGAGTTCCTTAGAGAAGTCAGGATAAGTGTTCATTTGAGTAACAAGTAGCATCACCACTGGGAATGGAGCAGCCTGGGGCAGCATACAGCAGCAGGCCTGCGAGGTGATGGGAGGCCACGCAGATGTCCCAGGTCAGGGAGGTGAGGGCCAGGCCAGGAGGCTGGAGGCTGGAATGCCACAGGACATGGACTCTGAACAAGGCAGGAGTGTGTAAGCTTGCTGTATGTGCGCAGTGGCCTCCTGGCTCCTGGGAGAGTGAGAGGGCTGAGTGAAGTGGGCCCTCCGGGGCATCAGAGCAGGGGGGTTAGTCCCATTTCATGAGGCCCAAGGGGAGAACCAAGGCTATGGGAAGAGCTCACAGAAATCAGAAATCAGTCCAGCAGAAGGAAGGGCTTCCTGAGCATCACAGTTATCTAGCAATGAAATGGGAGATGGTGGCCAGGTGTGGTGACTCATACCTGTAATCCCAGCACTTTGGGAGGCTAAGGCTGGAGGATCACTTGAGGTCAGGAGTTTGGGACCAACGTGGCCAACATGGTGAAATCCCATCCCTACTAAAAATACAAAAATTAGCCAGGTGTGATAGTGCACGGCTGTAGTCCCAGCTACTCGGCGGCTGAGGCAGGAAAATTGCTTGAACCCAGGAGGCAGAGGTTGCAGTGAGCTGAGATTGTGCCACTGCACTCCAGCCTGGGCAACAGAGTGAGACTCCATCTCAAAATAAATAAGTAAATAAATAAATTAAATAAATAATGAAAAAAATACTAAGATGACTTTCAAAAAAAAAAAGAAAGAGAAAAAAGAAAGAAAGAAGAAAAAGAAAGGGGAGGTAGTACACTCCCAGGCACTGGACGGCGTCCAGCAGATTACCTGGGAAGAGTGAGAACAGATTCAAGCATCAGAGTTTTTCTATCCTGCTGGTCTTCAGTTTGGATTTCTCCAGCAGCCTTGTTGAGGGAGCAGAGCAGGATTCACTTCTTTTCCACAGGGGGAAAGCCGAGGCCCAGAAGGACTGAACACTGCCCCCAAGGTCACTCAGAAAAGCATCGGAACTGGGAACAAAACCTATGTCTGCTCTTCCTCATGCTCCAGAGTTTCCCATCTGGTTTCCCATCTGGCTTCCGTGCTATTTTTGACTGTCTCCCTTGGCCAGGACAGAGGGCACATACAGGACGGGTGCAGCACCGCCTGCTGGTTCCCAGGTGAGGCTGCTACGTGAGCCCCAAGGGGCCTGTCCTCTCTGCCCGGGTGCTCAGCACGGCCATCAGGTCATTGCCAGCCACGTGCACAGATAAATGGGGGTGAAGATTTGCTGTACACTTACCCGTCCCTGGCTCTGTCCCTGTGCCTGTCAGGAGGGAATATCATCATGCAGGGCACTTACCCTGACTATGGCACTCCTGAAAAAGAAATCCCCCTTGGCTTCACTGTGGGAGGTAGTTCTTCAGGGTCTACGGGAGAAACTTGTCCTCCAGGCCACCAGGGGGACCCAGTTGGCCTGATTTACCTCTTGTTTTCCAAAGTTTCTTAAAACACCAATCCTTCCAAAAACTCCTTGAAGAAAGGTTTTTTGGTTTTTTTTGGTAACAGTTCTATTGAGAGAAATTTACATACCATACAATCTACACATTTAAAGTATGCAATGCAATGGTCTTTAGTATAGTCACAGAGTGATGCAACCATCAGCACAATCGATTTTAGAATCTTTTCATTACCCACGAAAGGAACCAATATCCTTTAGCTGTCATCCTCCAAACCCTCTCTTCCCTTCCCCGCGACCAGCCCCAGGCAACTGCAGTTCTACTTCCTGTTTCTATAGATTTTTTTATTCTGTGCATTGCATATCAATAGAATCATACGTGATATTTTGTGTGTGGCTTCTTCCCTTCAGGGTAATGTTTGCAGGGTTCACTCATATTGTAGCATGTGTCAGTACTTTGTTCTTTTTTATAATCAAAGAATATTTCAGGGCTGGGCATGGTGGCTCACGCCTATAATCTCAGCACTTTAGGAAGCCGAGGCAGGCAAATCACTTGAGGCCAGGAGTTTGAAGCCAGCCTGGTCAACATGGCGAAACCCCATCTTTACTAAACACACACACACACACACACACACACACACACACACACAAAATTAGCCACGCATGGTGGTGTATACCTGTAATTCCAGCTACTCAGGAGGCTGAGGTATAAGAATCACTTGAACCTGGAAGGTAGAGGTTGCAATGAGCTGGAATCAGGCCACTGCAATCCAGCCTGGGCAACAGAGTGAGACTCTGCCTCCAAGAAAAAAAAGAGAAATGAAGCAAGACTCCGTCTCAAAAAAATAAAATAAAAAAATAAAAATAAAGTGTCCAGGTTAGGCCAGGCACAGTGGCTCACACCTGTAATCCCAAAACTTGGGGGGGCAGAGCCAAGAGGATCACTTGGCGCCAGGAGTTTGAGAAGAGCCTGGTCAACGTAGTGAGACCCCATCTCTACAAAAGAATAAGAAAAGCCAGGCATGGTAGTGCTTGCTTGTAGTCTCAGCTACTTGACAGGATGAGGCAGGAGGATCGCTTGAGCCCAGGAGTTGGAGACCGCAGCGAATCCTGATTGCACCCCAGCCTGGGTAACAGAGTGAAACCTTGTCGTAAAAATAAAATAAAATAAAAGTGTCCATGTTACACAACTAATAACAGGTTCAACCCAGGCCAGCTGACTGCAGAGTTGTGCTCAACCCTGAGCTGGAGCACAAGGAACCCAAAGTATAGGGGGCCATGCCTCCTTGTCCCTGTTGCCCAAGCTGACTGCCCCAGTTAGCTGTAGTCAGAATCTGCTCCCAATCAGTCACCTGTGCAAGAGCAGGGCCGGCTTACCTGGAGTGGGGACGTGGCTGACATGGAGTGCCCTGGGTGGGCGAGTGACAGTGGCCCACACCCTGCATGTCTTCTGAGTCTCCTCCCTATATCCCCTCTGCTTGGCAGCATTAAGAGGCTTTCAGCCTCTTCTTCATCACTTGCTTCCTGCAAACAGGGACAGGCCAGATCACATGCCATCTGGTATCCAGGCTGCCAGAGCCAGAGAAGGCCTCCTCCACCCTCACCAGGCTGGAGGGTACAAACAAAAACCTCCGTCCCACTCAAGGCCACCCTGGGGCCGCGCTTTCTGCGGTGGCCAAGCCTGAGTCTATCACCAGGACCAATCATGAATAGTAGACATGTAGTGGGGCCTCACGGGGTGGCAGGCATCGTGCGCAGCGGGCTCCACACAGCAGGGCTGTTAGCCTCGCCACAGCGCACTCACCACAGCATGTCCCCATTTGCAGACAAAAAACTGAGACTTGATGTGCTGAGCGAGTCACCCAAGGTCACCTGGTTAGCCCCGAGCAAGAGCAGGCCCATCTCTTGACTATTGGGCAGTTCCCTGGACTCCCCCTCAGGGGAGCTTCCTGGCCCTGAGTCTCTAGGGGCTTAGGTAAGGATGGGAGGGGCTCTTCCCTCTGAGGGGGGCACATCAAGAGAGACAGAGCCCAGCAGATAGTCTCAGGGCTCTTCCTACCCATAGGAATGGGAAGGACACTCTCTGCCTGGCAAGGTGGCAGGCACTTAATATATCTAACCCCATTATTCAACAGTACCAACAACCCTGCTGGAAGGAATATGGACTTTGCTTGGGGTCCTGAGCAGATCAAATTGACCCAGTATCCTTTTGAGGTAGAGTGGTGCTAACACAGCTGAAAGCCAGGCGGTGACCGATGGAGTCAGAGTCAAGTGCAGCTCTGAGCACTGTTCTGTTTACTTACCCAGCATCCCTTTCCCTTCTCCTTCAAGGACAGACCCCATGCTCCTGGTCACAGGGAAGTCACGTGACCGAAGTTGATTCCATCAAAGGGCCTCATTTTCTAGCCTTGGTGACAGCAAGGGAATGGCACATGACCCAAGCTGGGCCAATCAGAGTTCTTCCCCATGAGTTTTCAAAGTAAAGCAGGGAGAGGCCCTCCTTTTCCTCTTGGGTCATAAAGCTCTGAGGAAGCAAGACCAGAGCTGCCGGGGACATGTTTTCTTACAGTGAAAAAGCCAGTCCCAAGGAGTGAAGCTGTATCAGCTGGAAATTGAATTGAAATCCCGTCTCTACTAAAAATACAAAAATTAGCCGGGTGTGGTAGCACACACCTGTAATCCCAGCTACTTCGGAGGCTGAGGCACTAGAATTGCTTGAACTGGGAGACAGAGGTTGCAGTGGGCCGACATTGCACCACTGTACTCCAGCCTGGGCAATAGAGTGAGACTCTGTCTAAAAAACAAAACAAAACAAAAACCTTGCACTCGCCAGTGTTAGCTGTTGGGAATGAGGTGTTTGCCCAGTACATCCAGAATGCCACAACAGATTAACTTTAGCTCAGCCTCAACCTGAAAAAAATGAAAATAATTTTTAAAAAAATCAGATTAAATCTAGAAATTCTATAAATTATTATACATTTTATCTACCTCTGGCTTTGAGGAAGAGAGCTTAGTATTAAATAGAATTCATATCCTCCAAACTTCCTTCTTCCCTCTTGACACAAAAGCAGAGAAAAGCTGCCTCTAGGTTATAAAAAGTATCTTTTCCTTTCTGCATGCTACACACACATACATACACACGCACACATACACACCCATACACAGCCTCACAGTCCAGCTAGTCAATTACCAATGATTAAAATTGTACACTGATGCCTCTTGGTAAATGCTGGTCAATTACATGAATTAACTTCTTTCACAAGATAACAACTATTGTGTCCATTTACATAGGCAAACAGAAGCTAAGACATTTGTTCAAAGATCATCAACTTAAAACAACTTAATAAGCAAAGCTAGGATTTCGACCATGCAGGTCGAAAGGAACAGAATAAAATTCAAACCCAGGCAGTTTGCCTTCAGTACTCTTTTTCTTAACAACGTTCAACAGGTAATTCCTTTAGTGGTAGAGATTCATAACCAGTTAAGACACCAAAAACCTATGGAACAAGGTGACTATTGCCACTCATCTCTATCTATGTATAATGCTGAAAATGTACACCACCTCTAAACGCGCATACCCAGCTTGCTTCCTGTTTTCTATGAACTCATGACACTACCGTTGAACCTTTCTAGGTTCCTCTCATTCCCCTGGAACCTTCTTTCTACTAGAAAACATTCTCTCCATGTTTCTTTTATAATCACATCCTAATCTTAGCCAGCAAAACTATTTCCTCAATAACCTACCTCCCTGATGGCTTTCCAGAGACTGCTCTAGGAGAAGGAAGATATCCAAGTTCTCCTAGCTCCTCACACACTCAATGACTGCTCTCCTGTTACTTCAAACCCTTCCTCTCACAAGCCGACATTCTACATTCTATTTCTCAGTTTCTATCATCCATAGATCTCTAGGCCCTTCTCCCACATTCACCGAGTATCTACAGCCAACCTATCCAACACCTGAGATCACGCCAAGGTATGGTGTGGCCATGTTCCACGCAACAGTGTTCTCTGCTCTCTACTCCAAGACATTCACTTGTCCACACCCGTAACTGTGCTGCTCCATACTAGAAGTCTTCAATTGTAATACTCCACGTTTGGCCCATGGCTTCCTTTTTTAGTTCCTTTTCTCTGTGATTTCTACTTAGGAACTCGTCAAGGTGTCCAGACTCATTTTTGTGGCTGTTGTTTTCTTTTTAGTGCATGTATCTCATCTAAGACGTCCAGACTCTTGAACTTTTCACATCTCCTCCCAATCTGTCAGCTGCTCTCTCTGCTTCCTGCATCCCTTTCCTAGCTAGCCCAAAGCCCACGATGGAGGTGGAGCTCACGGGCTTCTTTTTTCAGCACTTGCAACTTTCTGATTTCCTTATTCCTCTGGGACTCAAAATTTGTCTATTGATCATGCTAATTCTTTGACCCAACATATTTCAGGGTAATGGTAACATCAGTCCCAGCTTACAACTTTATTTTTAGAGACAAGGTGTCACTTTTTTGCCCAGTACCAGGCTCAAGCAATTCTTTCTTGCATTTATGTGCCTGTCTCTTCCATTAGAATGAGTTTCTCAACAGCAGTGCAACTGACAGTTTGGGCAGAATCGTTCTTTGCTGTGGGGACTGTCCTGTGCATAGTAGAAGGGTTAGCAGCATCCCGGTCTCCACCTACTAGATGCCAGCAGCACCTTTCAAGCTGTGACAATCAAAAATATCTCCAGAGATTCTCAAATGTCCTCTGAAGGACAAAATCACCTCAATTGAAAAGTGCTGCACTAGATCTTCCGTCCCCGTGTGTGTGCGCCTAATCTCAGCTGGTCCCCCCGAGACCCCCTGAGCATCAACCCTCGTCCCCTTCGCGGCTGCTTATCCGCTCCAGCAAGATGAAAGAAACAATCATGAACCGGGAAAAACTCGCCAAACTGCAGGCACGAGTGTGCATTGGTGGGAAAGGAACTGCTCGCAGAAAGAAGTTGGTTCATAGAACAGCCACAGCAGATGATAAAACCTTCAGTTCTTCTTAAAGACGTTGGGGTAAACAGTATCTCTGGTATTGAAGAGATGAATATGTTTACAAACCAAGGAACAGTGATCCTGAAGTTCAGGCGTCTCTGGCAGTGAACACTTTCACCATTAACAGGCTGTGCTGAGACAAATCAGCTGACAGAAATGCCACCCAGCATCTGAAACCAGCTCGGGGCAGACGGTCTGACTAGTTTCAGAAGCCCGGCTGAAGCTCTGCCCAAACAATCTGTGGATGGAAAAGCTCCACTTGCTACTGGAGAGGAGGAGGATGGTGAAGTTCCAGATCTTGTGGAGAATTTTGATGAGGCTTCCAAGAATGAGGCAAATTGAATTGAGTCAGCTTCTCAAGATAAAATATGAGGAAGTTACTGGGTGCTGCTATTTTATACTCTGACTGCCTTTTAACACATTTTTGTTTATGGATCTGATACAATCTAGATCTCTAATATTTTTAATCCCAAGGCCCCTGGACACTGCAGCTGTTTTCAGTTTCCGTTTATACACAATGCATTCTTTGCAGCTAATTAAGCCGAAGAAGCCTGGGAATCAAGTTTGAAACAAGGTCAATAAAGTTCTTTGCCAAGAAAGAAAGAAAGAAAGAAGGAAAGAAAGAAAAGCGCTGCACTAGAGTAATGGCTGTCAAACTCTTTGGAAGGAGGCCTGTAATGAGGACGATTTTGTATACGTATATACACACACAGTATGTAAAATAACTTTCTGAAATGGTTCTTACCCTTACAGTGTTCCGCTCTGATATGTTCTATTCTGTTTAGAAAAACAGTGACTAGCCTGGGCCTCCGTAAGAATAGTGATCATATCTGTTTCGTCTTCGCACTCACAGTACCTGGGCAGATTGTGCAGCACACAAGAGGAACACAAATGCTTGTTAAATTGCAATGAATCACTGTACTGCCTGCTTGCCCAGATGTGTTAACCTGGCTTTAGCAAGACAGAACAAATAACAGGGATGAGGCCCTGGCTTCTCCCAGGAAGATTTGGCAAAACACTCTTTATTTAGAAGCAGGAGCAGTGATGGGACCTAGGGATGACTGGAGGCCTGTCACCTGAGCAGCAAGAAGAGCAAGTACCTGGTGTCATGCCTTCACCCGGGGAGGACGTGGCCAGGGCTCCAAAAGGCCCTGGCGGGGGGCTGGGATGGTGTGTGGCAGGAGAGCCGCTCCACCCTCCTGGTCAGGAAGCAGCCACCGCCTCCAGGAAGCAGCAGATGGGGGTACACTGGCAGAGCCCCGAGTGCTGCAGAGCAGGCCCAGCAGATTCGCACTCAGCCTCAGCCCCGGGTGAGCTGCAAGACAGACCGAGACCCTCCTAGGTTCGGCTCTGTGGCCCCATCCCAATCTCATCTGGAATTTGTAATTCTCCTGTGTCAAGGGAGGAGTCTGGTGGGAGGGCACTGGATTTGGGGACAGTGTCCCCTGTGCTGTTCCCCTATAGTGAGTGAGTTCTCAGGAGACCTGACGGTTTTAAAGGGCGGGACTTTTGGTTCTCCACTCACTCCCTCCTGCCGCCCTGTGAAGAAGGTGCCTGCTTCCCCTTCGCCTTCTGCCATGATTGTGTTTCCTGAACTGCAAGTCAATTTTATCTCTTCCTTTTATAAATCACCCAGTCTCAGGTATTTTTTTATTGCAGTGTGAAAACAAGTGAATGCAGACCCCTTCCCTGAGGCGCCTTCTCCTTAGGGCGCCAGCTGCCCCCATGCTCCTCCTCTGCCCTCTGGTCTTGCTTTTCCCCTCTTTAGGCTCAAGTGATCCATGTGGCCAGTCCAGCCCCATCCTGCTGCGGGCCTGTGTGGCTGCTGGAGAGGCCGGCCGGGCTCCTGTCCGCACCCTGAGGCTGCCTGATGTGCTCTCTGAATCCTGGAGGACTCTGACCCCCTATCCTCAGACTGGTGCAGCTTCTTCCAAGACCTCAAAGCTGGACGACATGAGTCCATCTTTTTTCTTGTCTCCACTTGCTAGGCTGTCATTGGGACAGTCCTAAAGAGAAGGGGTAATGGATGAATGGATGGAGGAATGGACAGCAGTCCAAGGAGGATGTCCCTGTCTGTTCTGAACTGGGCCCTTCCTCCAATGAGAAGCCTTCCTGAGCATATAGAGTCATTCCTTGGCATCCATGGAGGATTAGCTCTAGGCTCCCCGGGGATGCCAAAATCCATGGATGCTCGAGTCTCTGATATAAAACAGTCAAGTATTTACATATAACCTATGCATCCTCCCATATACATTAGAGTATCTCTAGATTAGTTATGATACATAATACAATGCAGATGCTATTTAAATGGTTTAGTTACTGTATTGTTTAGGGAATGATGAGGAGGACAAAGTCTGCACATGTTCATTGAGACATAACCATCCAATTTCTTTTCGAATATTTTCCACCCACTGTTGGCTGAATGCATAGATGCAGAGCTCCCAGATATGAGGGCCAGCTGTGCTTTGGGAGTAGGATGGGTGAGGTTGCTAATGAGTACAGGGGAGCAGGTGTCAATCAGGAGGGCCCTGCATTGGGACATCTGAACGCCCTGTCTCAGGACTTGAGGTTCCAGGTTTGAATAGCACAGGGTAGACTCAGCCCAGGTCAAAGCCCTCCCTAGGAATGTTCTTTTTAGCCCAAGCTCTTTCTGACCCCTGGAATTTGACATCCCCTAGGCCCTGGGTGGAAGGACAGATGAGCCAGATTTCAGAGAATATGTCTAGAAGAGTGAGCCCCTACTGTGTGCCAGGCACGTTCCCCACAGGGTCCTCTAGCTAGAATAACCAAGGGTTGTGGAGAGAAACACCCAATTAAAAGATCAGAAATAGGCCGGGTGCGGTGGCTCACACCTGTAATCCCAGCACTTTGGGAGGCCGAGGCGGGTGGATCACGAGGTCAAGAGATTGAGACCATCCTGGTCAACATGGTGAAACCCCGTCTCTACTAAAAATACAAAAAAATTAGCTGGGCATGGTGGTGTGTGCCTGTAATCCCAGCTACTCAGGAGGCTGAGGCAGGAGAATTGCCTGAACCCAGGAGGCGGAGGTTGCGGTGAGCCGAGATCGCGCCATTGCACTCCAGCCTGGGTAACAAGAGCGAAACTCCATCTCAAAAAAAAAAAAAAAAAAAAAAGATCAGAAATAAAAAAGAGATACCATTAGAGATAGTATTTTTAAAAGAGCATTAGTGGTACTAAAAAGACCATTAGGTAATAGTATTAGCATTTTAATTCTGAGATTCAACAGCAGCAGTCACTTCCTCCACCCCATGTGTATTCCAGTTTTTCACATGAGACGCCTATTAGATGACAGTGCCAAGGACACGCAGTTACATCCCTGAGTCTGTGCTTAGAGGGAGACCAAGCAGGAGAGAGGACATAAGAGGGGGACATGAAGATGCTTTATATACCCAGGAACATGGATGATGTCACAGGAGACAGAGAAGAGACGAGGAAGCAGGACTGACCCTCAGCAGGACTGAACCTGTAGGAAGCCAGTTTCTCTCTGTAAATATTTATTTTCTCTCTCTCTTTCCCTCTTTTTTTTCTCTCTCTCTCCTTCTTTCTTTCTTTCCTTTTTTTTTTTGAGACAAAGTCTTGCTGTGTTGCCCGGGCTGGAGTGCAGTGGCAAGATCTCAGCTCACTGCAGCCTTTACCTCCCAGGCTCAAGTGATCCTCTCACCTCAGCCTCCCGAGTAGCTGGACCACAGGTGTGCACCACCACACCTGACTAATTTTTTATTTTTTGTAGAGTTGGGGTCTTGCTATGTTGACCAGGCTGCTCTCCAACTGCTAGACACAAGTGATCTTCCCCCCTCAGCCTCCCAAAGTGCTAGGATTACAGGCATGAGCCACTGAACTAGGCTTGTAAATATTTATTGAGTGAATGAGACACTCTTCAACCCTAAGTAAAGTTGATGGCCTCCTAAGGGATTATATTAGAAACTTTCACAGTTCGATGTGGGCAGAAGATGAGGAGGCAGCGTCAGAGACGGAGAGGAGCTGCCAGCGAGGACAAAGAAAACCTGCTGTGCCGGGATGAACCCCACACTTCTCGGCAGAGCGTGGGCTACCCTGCGCCTTCCTCTCCACTCATCTCTTCCTGCCATCCTTTGTGGGCCAATTTTAGTATTTCCCCAAATGCATCCTATTGCTTCAGACCTTCACACATGCTGTCCCCTCTCTAGGATTACAAAAGTCATGTGAACTCATTATCAGTAAGTCAAACACAATGGCAACACACGACAGAGAGAGTGGAAGCTGGCCAGCACCCTGACTCTCCATCAGTGAGCATTTGTGCTATGCTTTCGCAGATGTGTTTTCTGCGCATATTCGAATGCACTCTCACACATATGCACTCCAGATTTTCCTTCCTGCCTCCAAAATGGGAAATGCCTCCTTTACCGCATGCTTTTTCCTCTTAATGCATTACGAACTCTTTCCACATACATACAGAGTACACACTTGCTTATATTTCAGTACAAATGTACATGCAGTACATTTTAGTACACAGAGAGGTGTCTTGTTCTTCAAGATAGATGTTTAGAGTTTGATTGTATGGATTAATCATAATATATTTAAGCAATCTGCATTAATAAAGCATTCCCCTGTCCCGTTTTTCTTTCTTTCTTTCTTTTCTTTTCTTCTTTTTTTCTTTCAGACTGGAATCTTGATCTGTTGCCCATGTTAGAGTTCCATGTCATGATCTCAGCTCACTGTAATCTCCACTTCCCAAGTTCAAGCGATGCTCTCATCTAAGCCTCCAGAGTAGCCGGGATTACAGGTGCACTCCACCACACCTAGCTATTTTGTCTGTGTGCAATAGAGACCGGGTTTCACCATGTTAGTCAGGCTGGTCTCGAACTCTTAACCCCAACTGATCCACCTGCCTTGGCCTCCCAAAGTGCTAGGATAACAGGCATGAGCTATTGCACTGGACACTCTTTCTGTATTTTTTTTTTTTGAGACAGGATCTCCCTCTGTTGCCCAGGCTGGAGTGCAGTGGTATGGTGACAGTTCATTGCAGCCTCAACCTCCTGGCCCCAAGCGATCCTCCTTCCTCAGCCTTCTGAATAGCTGGGATCATGGGTAATCATGACCATGCCTTTTAAAATTTTTTTTGTAGAGACAGGGTCTCCCTATATCACCTAGTCTTCTTCTTCTTTTTTTTTTTTTTGCAACTGTAAATGTGGCAATGCTCTATGTTGTACAGTTAGTATAAACACATGACCTTCGACAAATAAATTCCTAGAAGTGGGGTTGTGCAGTCAAAAACAGTGAATGCTTTAATTTAATAGATATTGCCAAACTGCTCTCCAAAGTGTTCAGGACAACTTTTCCCAACAAGTGTGAATTAAATTCCTTGTTTATCTACACTTGTGCCAAGACTGGGTATTGTCAATCGTTTAACTCAATTTTATACAAAAAGTGTTATTGTATTACTGTTTTAATTTGCATTTCATAGAATATAAATAAGGTTTCCAATACTTTTTCACAGTCTTTGCCCATTTTTCTGTAGGCTTTTTAACCTTTTGATTTGTAAGTGTTACTGGCATATTAGATGTCTTTTTTTTTTTTTTTTTTAAGATGGAGTCTTGCTCTGTTGCCCAGGCTGTAGTACAATGGCATGATTTTGGCTCACTGCAACCTCTGCCTTCTGGTTCAAGCAATTCTCCTGCCTCAGCCTCCCAAGTAGCTGGGATTACAGATGCCCGCCACCATGCCCAGCTAATTTTTGTATTTTTAGTAGAGATGGGGCTTCTCCATGTTGGTCAGGCTCGTCTTGAACTCCTGACCTCAGGTCATCCATCTTGCCTGGCCTCCCAAAGTGCTGGGATTATAGGCGTAAGCCACTACACCTGGCCTCATTTTCTTAGATATAAGCATCCTTGAACCATCTGGAATTATTTTGGTGTTGAGAGGTAGGAATCCAGCTTCTCTTTGTAAATATTTATTGAATGAATAATGAGACATTCTGCAGCCCTAAGTAGAGTTGATGGTCTCCTAAGGGATTAGATTAAATGGTTAATAAAGTTGTTTGTTCACTCTACAAATATTTCTAAACCACATGCCAGCATGGCAGAATGCAATGGTGAAAAAAATCAGAGTTTCCACCCTGCGGCTATTACAGTTGATGGGACAGGCAGATATTAGCCAGATACCACAAATGGATGTAAAACTTACAAATGAGATACGTGCCCTGGATGAGCATATAATTAAGGAGTCCACTCTGGCCTAGGAGGCCAAGAAGGTGTTGCTGGTTAAAGAAGTTCCTTGGGAAGTGCCCTGAGGACCAGCACCTGTGAGAGGGTGACGCTAGCAGGCCTGGCTAGACTGAGAGACTGCAGTGCAGTTGCAACAAAGGCCTTAGCCATTCCCACAGGGAGCTGTGGACGGTAGATGACCCTTCAAAGTTGCACTGAATGGAGGCCCGAGGTCTGGGCTTTTATTGCCCACCGCATGTCCCTGCTCCAATGGACTAGGCAGTGGGTATAGGCTGTCCCCAGGCAGCTCCGTCAGCCGGGACATTTCCTGGAGTGAGAATCATCTGTGAGCATCCATCTCCAGGTCTCCTAGCAGCTGGGAGTGAGGGCCTCGGTCCTGAAGTGGACATCTGGGTGGCAGGTCACAGCGTCCGCTACAGAAGCCTTCCATAAAGAAGCTGGGGAGACTTGAGGACAGTACTGATGGGTAAGTGGAAGTTAACTAGGCTCAGAGAACGAAGACCTTTTCTAGGAGCAGCCCGCTTTCTCTAGCACAATGCATGGCAGGCTCAGGCAGGAGAGGAGGCAGGGAGAGTAATTAGGAAGCTGCTAAAGGAATTTAATACATTAAAATGTGGACATGAGCATATAAAAAATCAGACAGAAAAGGGAAGTCTCCTGATATCCCCAGCCCTCAGAGACAACAGCTATTACAGTTTTTTTGTTTTTGTTTTTTTGAGATGGAGGCTCGCTCTGTCACCCAGGCTGAAGGGCAGTGGCAAGATCTTGGCTCACTGCAACCTTCAACTCCCAGGTTCAAGCAATTCTCCTGCTTCAGCCCCTGAGTAGCTGGGATTACAGGTGCTTGCCAACACACCCTACTAATTGTTTTTTTTAAGTAGAGACGGGGTGATGCCGTGTTGGCCAGGCTGGTCTCAAACTCCTGACCTCAAGCGATCCTCCTGCCTTGGCCTCCAAAAGTGCTGGGATGACAGGCATGAGCCAACGTGCCTGGCCTACTGCATTTCTTTTCCATCTTTCTTCTCTGCACATTTTATTTAAAAGTGAGGATTTTATTGTAGATGTGATCTGGTTTTCTGCTTTTTTCTACACATTTTTTCTATACCTTTACTGTTTCTAATCACAAAAGCAGTGCCTGCCAATTACATAAACTCAGAAAGTACAAATTTTAATAAAGAAATAAACAATACTTCCTACCAGGCAGGTGGGAAGTATTGTAATCATGCCTGTAATCTGGCATCCCAGGGGTTCCAGAGCTCACGTGTCTATGGTCCAGCTCAGTGCCTGGCATGCTGAGAATATTTGGGAAATGCCAGCTATGCACCGTCACCTGAGGAGGTTCTCTTCTCATTTCCAAAGCTGTCTTCTGCTTAGTGAAATGCACAAAGACACTGGGCAAGTATGTATAGAGCTTCTAATCTGACAGACACCAGAGACACATCCATAGACTGACTGCGTTCCCCGCCCTTGTGCTGCACTCCCCTTGAGATAACGACGGTGACATGTAAGGAGCTAAAATGTCCTGAGCTGTGAGGAAGGAAGCACAGGCTGAAGGACGGAGGCGGCAGGGTCGGGGCAGGTGGGGTGACCAGGATGTCTGGAACCCAGGGCTGGGGCCAGACTCTGCACTGCTCTGCTTGGGGACCTCACTGGGCTCTGAGTCATGAGGGCAGACAGTGGCCAGGACGAGGGGGCACAGTGCAGCCCTTTCCCCTCTGCTGAAGACGCTGCCTCCATGGGGTGGGAGCACAGGCTTTGGGGACTTGAGAGCCATCTGCATCCCAGGGGTGGCTGTTTCTGGAAACAAAAATCCAGGGCTTATGCTCCTGGGACTGGGGAGTGCTGGGGCCACGCGTCCTCCCTGTGGCCTTCGCATTGGGCAGTGAAGGCGCCTTCCTGCTGAGTCTGAGAGAGAAAGAAGTGGGGTCACTCAGGGGTCAGCTTTCATCTCACTTAGTCCTCACAGTGGTCCTGTGAGGTAAGGACCACCAGCAGCCCAACTTACAGATGAGGACACTGAGGCTCAGAGAAGTTACATGGTTTGCCCAAAGGCACACAGCTACTGAGTGGCTAAGTAGGATTAGACCCAGGTCTTTCTGAGACAGCCCAAGCTGTTGATGGAATGCTCCGGCTCACAGATGAGCAGGTAAAGTGGAGCAAACACTTTAGAATGATTTGGCAATATTCACAAAAGCTGGACATTTGCCTCCCATGAGCTAGCAATGTCCTCCCTGCGAATGTACCTTACACAGATGTGTCTGTATCTTCACTAAAACACAAGTAAAACAACCCTCATAGCAGCACATTTTGTGTGTCTATATCTTCACTAAAACACAAGTAAAACAACCCTCATAGCAGCACATTTTGTGTGTCTATATCTTCACTAAAACACAAGTAAAACAATCCTCATAGCAGCACAATTTGTAGTAGCCTCAAACTAGAAACTTCCCAAATATCCATCACAGAAGAATGGATTAAAAACCATGGTACGTTCAAGACTAGAATACGATACAGCAAAGAAAATGAAGACATTATGCCTACACATGCAAATGAATCTCACACACCTCATGTATGAGTGACAGAAGTTAGACTTATAAGAATAGACAACGTGTGATTCCATTTATATGAAGTTATCACCAGGCAAACTCGTCTCAGTAATAGAGTTTACATGGGGCTGGGGTGCAGGGATTTGAGCCTTCTGTGGGGCCTGAAATGTATGTAGGGAATCAGTTTCACCATCTCCCACAAATATCAAAATCCACAGATGCTCAAGTCCTGCTATAAAATGGTGCAGTATTTGCATATAACCTAAGTACATCTTCTCGTATACTTTAAATCATCTCTGGATTACTTATGCAATCACATGTCAGACAACGACACTTCAGTCCATGCCAGAATGTATATAGGATGGTGGTCCCGTAAGGTTACAATGGAGCTGCCCTATACAGGTGTACAATCTCTAAAAGCTGATATTTAACAAGAGATAGGGTGGCCAGGTGCGGTGGCTCACGCCTATAATCCCAGCACTTTGGGAGACCAAGGTGGGTGGATTATGAGGTCAGGAGATGGAGACCAATCTGGCTAACACGGTGAAACCCCATCTCTACTAAAAATAAAAAAATTAGATGGGTGTGGTGGCATGCACCTGTAATCTCAGCTACTCGGGAGGCTAAGGCAGAAGAATTGCTTGAATCTGGGAGATGGAGGTTGTAGTGAGCTGAGATCGCACCACTGCACTCCAGCCTGGGTGATAGAGCAAGACCATCTCAAAAAAAAAAAGGAGAGATGGGATGGGGTCCTATGTTGCCCAGACTAGTCTAGAATTCCTGGGCTCAAGTGATCCTCCCAACTTGGCTTCCCAGAATGCTGGGATTATAGGCATGAACCTCCACACCTGGCCAGGTGTACCATTTTTGTTGTTTATACTGTATTTTTAGGATCCTTTTCTGTGTTTACACAGATAGCCACCATTATGTTCCCATTGTCTGCAGTACTCAGTATGGTAACATGCTGCGGAGGCGTGGAGCCCAGGAGCAATCAGCTCTACCCTTCAGCCCAGGTGTGTGTTTGGCTGGACCATCTGGAGGAAGCCGAGGAAACGTGAGCTGAAGGCAGAGGGTGAGTCCGAGGTGGATCTTGGGACAGGTGTGAGAAGTTGGGCAAAAATGGGTGAAATCTGAATAAATGTCACCATATTCGTATAATTACTACATTAATAACCTTAGATAATGGTTCACATTATCATTTAGTTAATAGGATTGCACCCACATTAATTTCCTTTTTTTTTTTTTAAATATAAAGTCTCCCCCTGTCACTTAGGCTGGAGTGCAGTCTGTGATTGATCATAGCTCACTGCTTCCTGGAACTCGGGCTCAGGCAATCTTCCCACCTCAGCCACCTGACTAGCTGGGACTATAGGCACACACCACCATGCCTGGCTAATTTCTTTTACTTTTCTCTAGAGACAGGGTCTACCTTTGTTGCCCAGGCTGGTCTCAAACTCCTGGCCTCAGGTGAACCTGAACCTCCCGCCTCCACCTCCCAAATTGCTGGGATTACAGACATGAGCCACCACACCCGGCCTAAATTTCTTTTGACAAATGTGCCATGGTAATGCAAAATGTCATTATTTGGGGCAGCTGGGTGGAAGATGTATGTGCAAAGTCTTTTTAACAGTAAGTGTTTATTTTACAACAGGAAGGTGGTCAGCAGTGGTGTCAGCCTGGTGAGCCTTGGTAAGGGCAGGTGCAGGATGCTGAGCCTCTTCCATCCCTATGCCCGTCTCAAGGCCACTTCTTCCGTGGGCCCATTCAGCAAACGAGGTGGCCGGGAAAGAAGCCAGCTCCATCCACAGCGCATGCTGTTTTGCTCACCTCAGGACCAAGAGCATCCTCCATAGTAATTCTCTTTGGTGGGAGTACTGGGAAAGCCTGCATGGCAGCTGGAAGGCACCTGGTGGTGGTGAAGCTGCAGCAGTGGCTGCAAGGCTTTTAGCCTTGGCTGGCTTCTGTGACAGTGACAGAGCTCTCCAGTGCCAGGATCCCCGGCATGGTCATGCTGACTACAGCTGGGAGCCCAACACACCCCTGGTGCCCCTGAGTTCAGGCATTCGAGACCAGCCTGACCAACATGGAGAAACCCCATCTCTACGAAATATACAAAATAAGCTGGTTGTGGTGGTGCATGCCTATAATCCCAGCTACTTGGGAGGCTAGGCAGGAGAATTGCTTGAACCCAGAAGGCAGAGGTTGCAGTGAGTTGAGATCATGCCATTGCACTCCAGCCTGGGCAACAAGAGGGAAACTCCATCTCAAAGAAAAAGAAAAAAATCCTGGCTAACAGGGTGAAACCTCGTCTCTATTAAAAATACAAAAAATTATCCAGGCATGGTGGCACGTGTCTGTAGTTCCAGCTACTCAGAAGGCAGAGGCAGGAGAATCCCTTGAACCTGGGAGGCAGAGGTTGTAGTGAGCCAAGATCGCAACACCGCACTCCAGCCTGGGTGACAGAGTGAGAGTCCATCTCAAAAAAAAAATTATGTTTTTCACTTTCAAGACAATATTCTATAAATTACATGAGATATTCACCACTTTACCATAATATAAGCTTTGTGTTAGATGATGTTGCCCAACCATAGGCTAATGTATGTATTCTGAGCACGTTTGAAGTAGGCCAGGTGAAGCTGTGATGTTTTGTAGGTTGTGGACTAAAGGTGTTTTTAACCTGATATTTTCAGCCCACAATGGGTTTATTGGGATGTAACCCCATCATAAGTCAAGGAGCGGCTGCATATAATTTTGTGTGTGTGCATAGATCTTTAAAATCTAGCTGACAGAATTTGCTAATGAATTAGATGTTGTATGGAGAAGAATTAAGAATGACTCCAGCGGTTTTGGCAAAGCAAGTGTCTACGATGAGAGAAGCTGCAAAAGCAGGAAGTTGGGGATGGGGGTCAGGAGCTCTGTTCTGGATACACTGAGTTTGAGCTTGTCTGTTAGGAATCCATGCGGAGATGCTGAGAGGCAGGTGGAATCTGGAGTTCAGTCATCTGATAGATGAGGTGACTGGGTGGGGTTGCAGAAGACCACTAGGGGCGAGAGGGTGGACTGAAAGGAGGAGAGAATCGAGGCCTGCCCAGGGCCTCTGCCCTTAGAGGTTGGACAATGAGGTAAACCCAGGAGGAAGACTAGAAGGGGTGACCAGTGAGGTACAGTTACTCTTCCTGAACATCAGTTTCCTTGTAATAAGTAGGCATTAATTGTTAATAGTACTTCCCTCATAGCGTGATGGTGAGGTTCCTGGAGTGTGCACTAAAAGTGCTTAGAGCAGTGCCTTGTGCGTAGGAGCTGCTTGGCGCATGTTAGCTAAAAATGAGAATCTTCTCTCTAAACCTTCTAAAGAAGTGTCAAGCCTTGCCTGCTGGCCTTAGCTATCAGGTGAGAGCATCTACAGAGGGACTTGGAACCCACATCAGCCAGGTGGCCTGGGCAGTGTAGGATGGCAGCTGCTCAGGGGGAAGACTGCTGCCCAGAGCCTGGCACCATCGGGCTGGCTGAGGCACATTGCCAGGCCAGCAGGTTTGTGCAATAGACCTGGCTTTCAAAAGGGAGGCCCACAAGGCCCAGATACCCTCAGGGATAGGACCCGGCTGAGGACTCTGATTCCAGAGGTGAGAGTTTCAAGTCTGGTAATTTTGCTATTAAACAGAAATGTGACATTTACACTCCTGAACCTGGACTTAAAGATTAATCCCCAGTGGGTGAAGCTGGGTACCAGGACTGGCTACATAATTTGCAGAGCCCACTGAAAATGGAAATGTGGATCTCTTGGTCATGAGGAATGTCAGGCAGTTACAGCAAAGCATTAAACCAAGTGTGGGGCCCTTAGCGCCGGGGCCCTCTGTGACTGCACAGGTCACAGGCCCACACAGCTGGCCCTGTCAGGCCCTGCCTAGTTTCTGTCCAAAACGATGGGGGAGGAGAGCATCTGGAAGGTTGAAGAGGGAGGCACTAGACACTCGTGGATGGAGAGACCGCTCTGGCTGCAGTGTGGAGAGTGGGCCGCTTGGAGCAGGGGTGGTCAGGGCTGTTGGAGCTTCATGCTGAGATGGGGTGAGGTCGGCCCAGATGGGTGGGGAGGGGACGGGAGAGGAGTGGGGTCCTCTGTCTGGGGAGGTTGCCCTGCAGCTTCCTGTCCCTCCCTGTTTCCTGCTCAGTTTTTCTGCCTTCTCCTTGGGAATTCTCCTGGGACTGCCATTCTGGGATGAGAATGTTCTTTGATCCTACTCCCTCTGGTACGGAGGGAAGCTTCCTGACTGGTGTCGGGGCTCAGAGCAGATTCCCCCAATTGGCAGAAACATAAACACCGCAACCCCTCCCTCAAGGCAGCATCGCTATCCCGTCGGGAACTGCAGCTTAGGATGTCCTGTTGAGTCACTTCACACCCAGCCTCTCACTGACAACCACAGAAAAAGTACAATATGACTTTATTTCCTAATTTAATGTTCAGGAGACAAGGATTGAACAATAGAACTTAAAAAATTTTAGACAACCTATTTATTTATTTATTTTTCAGGTAGGGTCTCACTGTGTCGCTCAGGCTGTAGTGCAGTGGTGCCATCTCTGCTCACATCAACCTCCACCTCCTGCCTCAGCCTCCTGAGTAGATGGGACCACAGGCAGGCACCACCATGCCTGGCTAATTTTTTATATTTTTGGTAGCGATGGGGTTTCACCACGGTACTCAGGCTGGTCTTGAACTCCTGAACACAAGTGATTCCCCACCTTGGCCTCCCAAAGTGCTGGCATCACAGCTTTGAGACACTGTGGCTGTCAATACAACTTTTTTTTTTACTTTTCTTCAGATGGAATTTCACTCTTGTTGCCCAGGTTAGAGTGTAGTGGAGTGACCTCAGCTCACTGCAACCTCTGCCTCCCAGCTCAAGGCATCCTCCCACCTCAGCCTCCTGAGTAGTGGGACCACAGGCATGCACCACCATGCCTGGCTACTTTTTTGTATTTTTAGTAGAGATAGGGTTTCGCCATGTTGCCCAAGGGTCTCAAACTCGTGGGCTCAAGTGATCCTCCCACCTAGGCCTCCCAAAGTACTGAGATTACAGGCATGAGCCACCAGGCCTGGCCAATAATTTTAAAGAAAAAGATAGTGAGAACAGTGTCACCAAAATTTTGGCACAGGGACCCTGGATACCGAGAAACTGAGCATTCTCAGATGCCCAGGGCGCCCGGAACAGATGAGGGTTTGCAGCATTTCAGCCTCCATAAAATGGGGAGAAGAGCTGCCGGAAGGGCAGTCATCATAAGCCCCAGTGTCTCTAGTAGACCCCTCCCCGCCTAGGCACTTAACCACTCCGCCACATCACTCCAGTTCCACCTCTCCAGGGGACAAGACAGAAGACAAGAAACCATTCTTGAACGGAGGAATTTCAGGCACTGTGGTAATCATAATACATGTTGTGTTCATGGGTGGGTGATGGCAGCAGAGGGGTCTTTGTCTCCTACCTGGGACGAGATTAGTGTTGCCTCTACTTACCATAAAATGGGTCCTCCCAGGACATTCAATCCAGCTTGTGAAAGATCTCTGTTAAATTGGCCCACTCAATTCAACAATGAACCACAAGCTTTTTGGACCACTGTGATATGTGCGTGGGGCCCTTCCTGCAGAGAGCTCACAGGCCAGTGCAAGAGGCAGAAAGCAGAGAGTTTTGAGGCAGGATTCTCCCCTGACACTGAGGACAAGCACGTGGGAAGAAGTGAGCTGGGCCAGCCTGGAGGTGAGGGAGGGGTTCCAGGAAGAGGTGACTTCTGAGTCCTGAGTGGTACATTGCTGTGTAAGAGTGAAAAGTGGTGGTGGTTTCCAGGCAAAGACCAATATCAAGGTCAATTGGCTTGGGATTCGAGGATCTGCTGGGACTCTGGATCCCATGACTCGAGCAGGCTCAAGGCCTCCATTTCAGTGAGTATCCTGCTTTTCTCTGCATAACCATTTTATCCCTTTTATTCTCATTTGCACACAAACATGTTCTAGTACTCCCCTTTAAGAAAGAAAGAAGGAAGGAAAGAGGGAGGGAAGGAAGGAAAGAAAGAAGGAAGGAAGGAAAGAGAGGCCGGGGTAAAGAGGGAGGGAGAGAGGGAGGGAAGAAGGGAGGGAGGGAGGGAGGGAGGGACCTCTCTATTAGTTATGGTCCTGGCAGGAATCATAATTGGCTCAGATGGTTCAACTGATGTCAAAGAGTTCTAGGCTATGTTTCTGGTTATTCCATGAATAAAACCCACTGAGCTAACACTGATTTCCTTTTGACTACCACTGTGGAGTTCGAGCAAGCTGATATAAGTGAAAGGACTTTGAAGAGTTTGAAGAACAATGGGACAACAGAAAATTGACTCAATCACTGCATGATCATGATCATGACTTATATCACAGGTGTGAAGGTATCTCATGGCATTCAGATCCTAAGAATTCTCGTCCCTGGGCTCAGACACCTGCTGCATTTCCTGCAGGCAGGCAACAGAGCAAGGGCATTGAAAACATGAATTCAGCTTCAGTGAATTTATCTAGAATGGTGCAATCAGAACATCTAGAAAGAGACTGTTATTTCAGCATGCATTCAGATTTCGTGTTTTGTGCTTTTTAGTGTTATTTTTATTTTGACTCATACTTGTGGGAATGGACGCCATAATCCCTTTAATGCTTTGACCCTGGAAAGGACATTATATCATCCTTCATTTCTAGTCACTCCTCATCCCCTTCCAAACAACCCGCCAGAAACAGCTGCCAGTCCTCAACTCACTGCCCCAGTCCATGTGCACCACTTCTTTCTGTAGCCTGTGATCGCTGGGAAGCTTCTGGAAGATAATATCCTAGCTATGGAAATGGTTGGCACTGTTCCAGTGTGCTTACTCATGCAGGGCTCAGAGGCTGGGGGCTTTACGTGTATTGCTCATTTAATCTCTATGACCACCTTACTCAGGCAATTTACAGATAAGAAATCTGAGACTCAGAGAGATACAGTGACTTGATTAAGGTCACATTGCAAAGAAGGGTTAGAAATGAAATTTAAGGCCGGGCACAGTGGCACATGCCTATAATCCCAGCACTTTGGGAGGCCGAGGCGGGTGGATCACCTGAGGTTGAGAGTTCGAGACCAACCTGACTAACACGGAGAAACCCCGTCTCTAACTAAAAATACAAAAATTGACTGGGTGTGGTGGCGCATGCTACTCGGGAGACTGAGGCAGGAGAATCACTTGAACCCAGGAGGCAGAGGTTGTGGTGAGCTGAGATCATGCCACTGCACTCTAGCCTGGGCAACAAGAGTGAGACTCCATCTCAAAAAAAAAAAAGAAATGAAATTTAAACCATTTCTTGTTCTGCAGCCCTGGCCCTTAAACCATTCGTCATGCTGCCTCATGGAGGCCGGAACCAGAGGGGGCAAAAAGATGATGACCTCATTCCAAGTCATCTACTTGCAAATCCAGAATGCCAGATTCTCTGTTCATATTTCACATACACGTGTAATATATGTGACTATAAATTTAATAGGAAAGGACATTTCCTTTAAAAGACCCAGTAGAGTATTTAGGTGCCTATGAGGAAATTCAGTCTTGCAAAAGTAAAACAGTGGGACTTTTTTTGTGTTGCTTTTTTGTTTGTTTGTTTTGAGACAGGATCTCACTCTGTCACCTAGACTGGAGTGCAATGGCACAAACGCGGCTCACTGCAGCCTCAACTTCCCAGGCTCAAGTGATCTCCCACCTCAGTCCCCCAAGTAGCTGGGACTACAGGCACATGCCACCACGCCCGGCTGATTTTTGTATTTTTTTTTTGTAGAGATGGGGTTTTGCCATGTTGCCCAGGCTGGTCTTGAATTCCTGGGCTAAAGTGATCTTTCCTCCTTGTAATCCCAAAGTGTTGGTATTACAGATGCAAGCTACCATGCCCAGCCAAGCACGGACAACTCTTCCAAGATGTTTTGCTATAAACGTAAGCAGAGAAAGGGCAGAAACCGAAAGGGGATTTGGGGATGAGGGAAGGTGCTCTGGCCATTCTCCCATCCAAGATCCATTCACTGTCCATTAATGTCCTACTCTGGGCCCCGGGAGAGAGATCTTTCTGCACTGCATTACCGGGGCTCTTCTCGTTAGAATACCTCCACGTGGGTTCAGCCAAGGGGAGGCAAAGGCAGGAGAACTGAAGGCTAAAGGAAAGAGACAGCGGGTGTTCTGCCCCCTCCGTCTCTGCTTCAGTGTCTTGTCTCCGGCAGGAGCTGTGTCCTGCTTCTTGCCTGCAGTTCCTTCCAGGCTGCCATTTTCTCAATGGCTCCTGGGATGCTTTTTCTTCCCTTCTTCCCTTGGTCCTTTCTGGGCCAGGAGTTGTCACCCTACAAACCTTCATTTGTCTCTGGGTGCTGCAACATCCTTGTTTGTTTCCTTAACTTTGTTTAGTAGCTTCTTTGACATCAGTTGAACCATCTGAGAGAATCCTGATTTCTGCCAGGACCCTAACGGATAGTCCCTCCCTCCCTCCCTCTCTCCCTCCCTTCCTTCCTTTCCTTAAGGGAGATACTAGACTATGTTTTCGTGCAACTCAGAATAACAGGGTAGATGTAGTGGTTTATGCCTATAATCCCAGCACTTTAGGAAGCTGTCTTGAGCAGATCTCTTGAGGCCGTGGGGTTCGAGACCTGCCTGATCAACATTGTGAAAACCTGTCTCTACTAAAAATATGATTAGTTGGGCTTGGTGGCAACATGCTTGTAATCCCAGCTGCTCGAGAGGCTGAGGCAGGAGAAGTGCTTGAGCCTGGGAGGCGGAGGTTGCGGTGAGCCGAGATAGCACTACTGCACTCCAGCCTGGGTAACACAGCAAGACTCCATCTCAAAATAAATAAATAAATAAAAAATAACAGAGCAGAAAGGGAGAAAATGATGATGCAGAGAAAAGCAGGATACTCACTGGATCAAAGGCCTTGAGGCTGCTTGAGGGCCTGGGATCCAGAGTCCCAGCAGACAGTCATTGCCTTAGATTCCAGCAGGAGGCTTCTGCTGTGGTTGCAGGAGGAGAGGCAGGAAGCCTGGCAGCAGGGACAGGAGGGTTGGTGGATCTGATCTGAGGGCTTCACTTCTTTTCTTTTCTTTTCTTTTTTGAGACTGAGTTTTGCTCTTGTTGCCCAGGCTGGAGTGTAATGGCATGATCTTGACTCACTGCAACCTCCACCTCTTGGGTTCAAGCAATTCTCCCGCCTCAGCCTCCCGAGTAGTTAGGATTACAGCCATGCGCCACCACGCCCAGCTAATTTTTTATTTGTAGTAGAGATGGGGGTTTCTCCATGTTGGTCAGGCTGGTCTTGAACTCCCGACCTTAGGTGATCCACCCGCCTCAGCCTCCCAAAGTGCTGGGATTATAGGTATGAGCCACTGTGCCTGGCGGGGTCATGAATTTAAAGAGCAACTCGTCACCAGTTCTGTGTACTCTTCTCCAGCACTTTCAGCTGCTCTGGCACTGGCCTGAAGAAGGTGAGGGTTGGGTTTTAGAAGAGTTGGGATTTAGCCAGGTTTAAATGATGGACAGAGAGGGGCAGGTTTATTGAGGGTTCAGCCAGAGAGTAACAGTCACGGTGGAGCATGGGGTCTGCTCGGGGTTAGAAGGGAAGCAAGGACATGATTGGCTGACAGTGAAAAAGGTGATATTGAAAGTGGATTGGAGGCTCTGATGAAGCGTGGCGTGGAGGGGAAGCTAGAGCCCACGATGACTGAGTTGAAGTGATGGGGAGATGAGAGCAAGAAACTGCAAGTGAGAGAGCACAGGGTGTACCCGGATCGTGTGAGCTGGGCAAAGGTTTAGAAAATGGAGGAGGAGAAATGGCTCAGAAGGTAACCGAATGAAAAGACGGCACCCACATCCCCTCCTGGGCTTCCCAGGACATTTCTTCCCTACATCTCCCAGAGCAGTTCTGTCTCTTGCCAGGTTGCCTGAAGAAGCCTAGGACAACTCGGGTGGCTTCAGTTTTAGGCCTACTCAGGGTTTTTTTTTCTTTTTTTTTTTTGAGACAGTCTCACACTGTCACCCAAGCTGGAGTGCAGTGGTGCGATCTCGGTTCACTGCAACTTCCGCCTTCTGCCTCCCAGGTTCAAGCGATTCTCCTGCCTCAGCCTCCTGAGTAGCTAGGATTACAGGCATGAACCGCCATGCCTGGCTAATTTTTGTATTTTTAGTAGAGACGGGGTTTCATTATGTTGGCCAGGCTGGTCTCGAACACCTGACCCCGTAATCCGCCCATCTCAGCCTCCCAAAGAGCTGGGATTACAGGCGTGAGCCACTGCGCCCGGCCTGGTCAGGCTGTTTTTCAACTTTGTTTCTCCTTACAGCCTGATCCACAGCCTGGTTCTGACTGTACTGCACAAGTGGTAGTGATGTGCCTTCTAGAACAAGCACCTACGGGCCACACAGGAGTCAGATCCCTAGAGAGAGGGCCTGGTTTCTTCTGTAAACTGTATTCCCTCGTTTGTTTATTCAAACACGTGTTAAGCACCATTGTGTGCCAGGCCTATTTGCTTTATTTTCTTTACCTCTCTCAGCCACCCTGAGGGGAGGGATTATTTTTTATTTATTTTTATTTTGTAGAGATGGGGTCTTACTAAGTTGCCCAGGCTTGTCTCAAACTCCTGGGCTCAAGTGATGGGGGGAGGGATTATTATGCTCATTTTTACAGATGAGAAAATAAAAGCTGAGAGAGCTAAAAAACTTTGCCAAGGTCATATAGGGTCTATCTGAGTCCAAGAAGACTCACTATCCAGATAGGGAAGACTCAGGTAGGGAAAGAATAAAGCATAAGAAAGTGTGCAAAGTTTTAAGGGAATATGGATTTAAAAAGATTGCTCCTGTTATGGGTTTGGACGTGGGGTACATGTGAGTTAGACTTCTAGGATTAGTAGAAATTTACATAGGGGGCCAGGCATGGTGGCTCATGCTTGTAATCCCAGCACTTTGGGAAGCTGAGGTGGGCGGATCTTGAGGTCAGGAGTTCGAGACCAGTCTGGCTAACATAGTGAAACCCCGTCACTACTAAAAATACAAAAAATTAACCAGATGTGGTGGTGTGCGCCTGTAATTCCAGCTACTTGAGAGGCTGAGGCAGGAGAATCATGTGAACCCAGGAGGCAGAGGTTGCAGTGAGCCAAGATTGTGCCATTGCACTCCAGCCCGGGCAAGAGTTCGAGACTCTGTCTCAAAAAAAAAAAAAAGAAATTTACATAGGGAACTGGAGAGGAAGGACCGCAGGCAGAAGTGATAGCCTGAGCAAAGACATCACGACATGAAACTCCTTGGTGTGATCAAGACTGTTGAGTGAAAGGTAGAGACAAGATTGTCTATGGGCCTGGGGTTCATGGACAGCCTCAAGGGCGTCCACAAACCCCCAGACATTTGATCTCAATTGTGGGCATCTTTTTTTTTTTCTAGAGAGAGGGTTTTTATTTTCATCAGATTCTTCAAACTGGGACATTCACTCAAAACAGCCTTGGGTAGCAGATAAGCTTGGAGACATCAGCAGGCCCGGGAGCACAGGACCTTGTAGCCCTGCTTCAGGAATTCAAACCTCACTCTGAGGCCAACAGGGAACCCATGGGGTTTTCTAGCCGGGAGCAACATGGGATGGGCCTTAGGAAGACAACACGAGTTTTCTGTGAGCTGAAATAGATGGAAAGTCCTTTTATAGACTACAACAGGATGTACTGTTTACTGCCATATCCCCAGAGTCGGGCATGGCGCCGAGCACATATTGGGGGTTCAGTAGTTATTTGTTGAATGAATGAATGAATGAATGAGCACAGATGTACATCATAACAATAAGAAGAGTGTATGTCTCCATGGTGGCTCCGTGCATTTCTTGATTGATTTAACTGAAGGTGAAATCCATGAACCCCAAGCTCCCCATGTACAGCTTCAGGCTCTAACGGAAACCTACTGAGTCCTGAGATGATGCTAGGAGTGGAGGGAGGCAGGCAGGGGAGAGTGGATTTGGCACCTGAGGGTGTGGCCACACCTGGCTGCAGGATAGGGCTCTTCCCACAGTGCCCTGCGGTATCTTTAGAGGAGTGGAGGCTATATGGCCAGGATGGCCGGAATTATTCTTTTCCTCCTTCGACATTCGATCCATCGATTTGTCCTGTTGACTCTGTCTCCAAAACATGTCCTCTGTCCCCTCTATTTCCTCCTTCTCACTCCCACCCGGTTCCTGCTCCCCACCTGGCCTGAGCCACCACAGCCGTCTCAAAACCAGAGCCATGGCTCTGCCCTTGCCTCCCTACTGTCTGCTCTCCATGTGGTGGCCTCACACATGGTAAGTGTCCTCTTCATGTTTCTTGGGCCTGTGCACAAAAATGCTCCCACTGCTGCTGTTGGTGTTTGGATGCAGACAAGCTGGGAAAACTGATGGAGGGATCTGAGGCAGAGGAGAGGAAGGAGGGAATAAGCAAACTTTCTCTACTGGGGTGCCTCAGAAAAAGCCTCAAGAACCTAGAGACGATGTTGAAACCCTGAATCAACACGTAATAATTTAATTCATTAAACTAGAAGACATTTATTCTGGAAGGTGGGGAAGAAAGTAACACAGAGTTCATTCAATGAGTTAATAAGCATTTGGAACAGTTTAAGTAAACATAAAGTAAGTATCGAATAAATAAAATATGCTGAACCCTTATTTTATGACCATCACTTTGTGTTACATAATCTGCTTATCCTCATAAAACATAAAACATCACCATCTTGCAAATGAGAAGCTGTGCTACCAGATTAGAAGATTTGCCCAAGGTCATATAAGACTCACCCAAGGTCATACTGTGATCCAGAGACAGAGCTGACCACCCCACTCTCTACAAAAGAGTCAGATGCGATGGCAGGCACCTGTAGTCCCAGCTACTCAGGAGGCGGAGGCAGGAGGATGGCTTGAGCTGAGGAGTTCGAGGCTGCAGTGAGCTTTCATCGCACCACTGCACTCCAACCCGGGCAATACAGCAAGACCCTGTCTCTTAAAAACAAAAAACAAAAACAAAAAAACTTTCTCCACCTCTAAGGGGCAGTTCTGTAAACTTGTTGTGGACAGATGACTCAAATCCAGGCAAAAAGTCTGGAGGTCATCTGTGAGCAAGGAAAGCTGTGGCCTGCTGAATACTTTGGACAATCAGAGGGAAGAGTGTATCCACAGAGGAGAGACTGGCTGTGTAGAACCTGGTGGGAGCGTAACTGGCGTTTGTTTAGTCTCAGACTCTGACATCACCCTGTGGTGGCATGGGTGGGCATGAATGCCACAAGCTGGCAGTGGCTCTTCTCAGGATGTGGCTTCCCACATCTATGTGGGAATGTGATGTGATGACCAGGCCCCAGTGGCAATAACAAGTTCGATGTAAGTGCATAAATAGGCACTTACCAGGAAATCTCCTGTGAACCAGGCATTGTGGTTCATGCCTGCAATCCCAGCACTTTGGGAGGCTGAAGGGGAAGGAGCTCTTGAGCCTAAGAGTTTGAGACCAGCCTGGACAATGTAGAGACACTCCATTTCTACAAAAAATAAAATGGAAAGTTAAAGTTAGCTGGGCATGGTGGCACACTCCTGTAGTCCCAGCTACTTGGGAAGCTGGGGTGGGAGGATCACTTGAGCCTGGGAGGTTGAGGCTGCACCGAGCCATGATCATGCTACTGCACTCCAGCCTGAGTGACAGAGCAAGACCCCATTTCAAAAAAAAAAAAAAAAAAAAAAGAGAAAGAGAAAAACATCTTTTGTGAACTTCGTTAGAGTGAGTGAGTCGTTCAAGCCTGGCAGCTCTGGCTGCCGGACAGAGGCTCTGAAGCAGCCAGGCTGGGTTGTGGGTCGAACCTTGAGATAGTTCCCTGCCCACTGACCTTCCTCTGTACAGAGGCTTCTCAAAGTAAAGACTTGAGACTGGGCTCAGACTAATCATATCAGGACCACCTGAGAACTTGATAGAAATGCAAATTCTCCTGCCCTGTCCTCCCATCTACAAAATTAGAAACTATAGGGGTGGGGTCCGTGGTTCTGGGAATTAACAAGCCCTCCAGGTGATTCTGATGCATGTTCCAGTTTGAGAACCATAATTACAGTTTCCCTTTCATAATAGTTACTACTTTGCAAGGAGTGGGGTGGGGTTAAGGTAACAGGTTGAGAAATTCATAATACAGTGCAGGGAGTCTTTTTATAAGTTGAGTGAGTACTCCATTAATGACTTTCAATGGAAAAGGTCAGGGATTAGGGAGGAACCTCCTTGCATTTCAGAAAATCTCCAGAGGAGGGATTAGTTTGCAAAAGCACATTTTAAAGTTATTATAGTTTTGCTTTCTAGACCTGATTTTTTTTTTTTTTTTTTTTTGAGACAGAGTTTCGCTCTTGTTACCCAGGCTGGAGTGCAATGGCGCTATCTCGGCTCACCGCGACCTCCGCCTCCTGGGTTCAGGCAATTCTCCTGCCTCAGCCTCCTGAGTAGCTGGGATTACAGGCACATGCCATCATGCCCAGCTAATTTTTTGTATTTTTAGTAGAGACGGGGTTTCACCATGTTGACCAGGATGGTCTCGATTTCTTGACCTCGTGATCCACCCGCCTTGGCCTCCCAAAGTGCTGGGATTACAGGCTTGAGCCACCGCGCCCGGCCTGACCTGATTTTTTTTAGGTTTATTTTTTTAAGAGACAAAGTCTTGCCAATATTGTCCAGCCTGGTCTCAAACTCCTGGGTTCAAGTGATCCTTCCCCCTTGGCCTCTCAAAGTGCTGAGATTACAGGCATGAGCCACAGTGCCCACCTTTAATTTCTTTTGAAATGCCAAATGGCATTGAATGAAAGTGTAATATAAACTGCCACCCAGTATTGATGGTTTTAGTGTCTATAATGTTTGTATCCCACCTCCTGTGTGATTCTCATCCTCAAATACAAAACCAAAACCAAAAAAACAACGATCTGTCTATCTGTACACACACACACACACACACACACACACACACACCCCTCAGCTGGCCTGAGAGGCAAAAGAAACACCCTGTAGGACCTGCCGAAAGAGCTCATGAGGCACGTTGGAGCCTTTATTGTGTGCTATGCACTGTATCTCGCTCTATGAAGCGGGTATAATAATACACTAGCTAGTGGCTTCTGCAATCAAGCAGCTTACAAGAGAAAATTCAGTGGGAGACATTTTTCTGGTTGACAGATGTTGAAAGTATGGAGGTGTGGGAGCTTTGATCAGAGTCTTGGTTTTTCAGTTTTGCCAGATAATAGAACACATGGGCTGAACTAATGGGAGACGAGGGTGAACAGATGGGCGAGACTTGATTGCTGGGTTAGGAGGCACAGGAAGGCACAGAGGACAGAGGACTACCAGTCCTTGGCAGTACTGTACTGCTCCATGCCCACTACTTGGATCCAGGGCCATATTCAGATGAGGTTAGATAGAATTGCTAACATTTATCCAGCGACCACATGTGCCAATCTAGGTGCTGTACATACATTAACTCATTCTTCATAGGAACCCTATGAGTTATTTGATGAGGAGACTCAGTATTCAGAGGAAATCGAACGTGCCCAAGGTCACACCCTAGGCAATGGTGGAATCAGAATTTGAGTCCCAGGCACTTGCTCTAAAGCCACCGACAATTCAGTGCGCTGTCCCCCGTGTCTGATCTGGCTGGCTGGGCTGGGAATGGCGGAGGGATGGGACTCTTATTTTGGTGGGTAAATGTGGTCCAAAAGAAAGCCCTTCGCCTTTCTCCAAGCCTCAGCAATCCTCTTGGCGCCGGCAATTCAGAGCAGAGCGCTTTGTGAGCCAGTTACAGGAGAAGCTCTGTAAGCCCCTTCCCACTAGATGGCGGCCCCTAAATCCACACACGAATCCTGGAACCTCCCTGGTCCTCATCTTCCAGGGCTGGGCAGCGGCTGAGGAACCGCGGGACGGCGGGACGCACACCCGCCCGGCGTCCAGGGAGCTCCCCGCCCCAGCCCCGCCCCATCCGGGGGTCGCGGGAAGCTCCACGGCCGGGTGGGGGACGGAGGCGGAGGCGGAGGCGGAGGCGGACGCGGACGGGGAGACTCGGCTTTTCGACTTTCGGCGCCCGGGGGAGGAGCCGGCGTGGAGCAGCCGCACCTGAGGCACCCAGGCGGGGCCCGCCCGCACCAGCGGCGGCCACCGGGAGCGAAGCGGAGGGTCGGGAGCGCGGCGCTGGCGCGGTAGCGGGCCCCGAGGGCGGGGTCCGGCGGCAGGTGCGCGGCGCGGACTACAAGTCCCAGCATGCCCGGGCGCCCTGACCCGGCCCCCGCCGCCGCTTAAAAGGCTCCGGGAGCCGCAGCCGTCGGGTCGCCGCGGCTTTCGCTTTGCAGCCGCAGCTGGGCGGGAGTGAGCGGCGGACTCGGCTGCCGGCTCGGGCAGCGCCGAGGGGCGCTTCTGGTCCAGCCCTCCCGGCTCAGGGGTTCCCTGCCGAGGCGCCCGCGCCCCCGGGCTCCCAGCCTCGGCCGCCGCGGCCCCGATGCCGAGGCATGGATAGAGCGGCGCTGCGCGCGGCGGCGATGGGAGAGAAGAAGGAGGGCGGTGGCGGGGGGGATGCGGCGGCCGCGGAGGGAGGCGCCGGGGCCGCGGCCAGCCGGGCGCTGCAGCAGTGCGGGCAGCTCCAGAAGCTCATCGACATCTCCATCGGCAGCCTGCGCGGGCTGCGCACCAAGTGCGCGGTGTCCAACGACCTCACCCAGCAGGAGATCCGGACCCTGGAGGTAAGGGAGCCGCGGCGCCGGAGGGTCAGGGACCCGGTTACCCCGCGTCGCCCAGTAGGAGGCTTCCCCTCCCTCCTGCACTCGCTGATGCGGCAGCCGGAGGACCCGGGACCAGCCTTCTCCTTGGGCAGGATTTGCGGGGCGGGTGCGTGGTGGGTACTGGGGTGGAGGCTCGAGGGGCCCTTGGGCGGGGTGGGCTGCGCGCGGACATCCCCTTCCCCAACTTCTCCGCCACCACCCCGTTTCCAGTTTGTGGGGCCGCAGGACTTGTCCCACCGAGTCACACGCTGGACTTCTCCCTGTGTGACCGAGCCGAGCACCCGTGGGCCGGGTGACAGAGGAAGTCCCCCTGAAGCGTGAGCGCAGGCCTGCCGTCCGCTGCCTTCCTTCACGCCCCAGACGCCGTCCTGTCTCTTCCTTTCCTCTCCTCCCAGGTCTTGTCTGCCGCTTTTTAAAAAGTGTTGCTGAAACTGCATTTTTGCTGTTGAGGCGTTTGGTGCTTTCCTTTCACGTTGCCACGGAGGCTCGCTGCTTAAAATGTATTAATAATTACCCGCTGACTCCCCCTGCTTCTCCCCAAAGATTGGATTTTGGCTTAGGAAGGATTATGCTGGGGAAGCAAGCCTTTGGTGGGAAGAGGACACTGTTTAAGGGGTTCTAATGGAGACAGCCTGGAGTGTGAAGAAGAAATTAGATATGCGGGCCTTCCTCTCAAATTATAGCCGGGAAGTATTAGAAGGATTTGGAAAAGCGAGCCCGAGGGTGTTGGGGCACCCTGTCCATACACAAATGACTGCAACTAGTGCGTTCCGAATGTGATTTTGGCCAGGGACGGGCCTGTGAACCGTCAGGGTCCAGTTAATAGCTACCCCGTCTTGAAGAAGGGGCCTCTCACCATCTTGCCCTGCCACATCTGGCCTCCTGCAGGTCTGGAGATGTTTTATTTTATTAGATTCTCAATTTCTCACCAGTCCTCCCCCTAACCCTCCCCGCCCCCCGCCATTGCTAATTGCCTCTGCCAGCTGTCATAAGGCTCTCTGTGATTGCGGTAATTATTACAAGACCAATCCTTCCTCCAGGCACGCCACAAGCCTGAATCCTTGTTTGATCCCAAATGCTCGGCGGTGACTCTCCTTCAGTTTTATTTTCTTAGAAGCTATAAAGCCACAGGACATTGGAAGAATACAGTCAGTGCTGGGTATTATGATTTTTTATTACAGTTGCTAAAGCTGTACTGACCAAGGCTTTGCTTAAAAAACAAACAAAACCCCCTCCAACCGGCCTTTCTGCGTGCGTGCTACAGTTTTCCAAGTGTTGAGAGAAACTGATTTGTTGAACACAGCTGAGTGTGTTTGCCCAGCAAAGTTCAGTTTTTAAGCTGACACAATAGGGGGCCTGTGAGGCTCAGTTCCGGGAGGAGGGGTCGCTGTCCGGCAGAGAGTGTGTGGCTGGATTTCGGTGTTGCTGGGCTTGGAGAATGCTCTCTCTGTTGGCCTCTGTGGGATTGTCCCCACGTCGCTCTGAAGTGCTCCTGGCTCCCAGAGTGTATATGTAGGAGAACCACTTGCTGTGCATTCTCTGGAATGGCCTTTTGTCCTACCCTGACTTCCAGAGTCCCTCATTTTGACGGCAGTGTGGTGTGGTGATGCCCCAGAGCATCCAGCTATTGAAGTCTTGGAGCTGGTTTATTCAGTGGCTTCCCTCCTGAGTGTTGGTTTAGACGATCATCCCTGGCAGCTGAGAACCCATCTGAAGGCCCGCAGGGGATTTGCAGTGTAAATCCAGCTCCCTGTTCTTCCCACCACGATGTGGATTCCGGTTCACCCACTCCCTGAAAAGGCAGGAGCTGGGTTGTTTTTGGGGATGGGAATTTAGACCCCTGGAGCAAGTTCCATGGGGCTGCCACCAGCTAGTTTGGATGAGTCACTTCATCCTGGAGGCCTCAGCCTCCTCACCTGAAAAAGGAGGTTGGAGTGGATTTCTGAGGGCTCTGGAAGCTGGAAATTCTCTAGATTAGGGAAGGAGACTCGGTTGGTGAAATTAAATGTTTCGGATTGTTTTTATACTACCCCTGTTTAAGAATAACCTCTTTAAGAATGGTTCTAAAATCCAGATTTACTGAGCCCATAAAGTAGGGGTTATTACCAGAATCGTTGGCATAGGAGCAGCGTGGTGAGCAGGAAGCACATGGCTTTCATATTGGGCCTGGGTTCTGTCTGTGTGACCTTGGGCAAGTCCCATGACTTCTGAATCTCAAGCTTTCCTGTCCACAAAATAGGAACGAGACTGCTCACACCTGCAGCGTTTTGTCTGTCAGTTCGTACTGTTATTTTCAAAAGGGGTCTGCCTGGCAGCTTTCCCTAGTGAGGGTCCAATAGCACTTACAGCACAGGCCACCTTTAGGGAAAGGTACTTCTGCAGCTGCCTCTCATCTCATACAGGTGGGTGACACAGGCTAGGAAACAGTCTCAGCAAGCTGGGTGGGGCTGCCAGCAGGATGTGGCAGGGCCAGGCGGGCGAGTGGCAATGTCCACTTGGCATTTTTTCCTGTACTGTGGGCTCCCCACACACCAGGCCAGGGTCCCCAGAGACTGTGCTTGCAACACTGGATTCCTGGGTTTGGAAGAAGGATCTAACTGGAGGGCTTGGTCTGCGCAACTGCATTGGACTTCTCTAGAATCTTAGGAGCCCCAGCCCACTCTGCCCCTCATTAAATAAGCACTCAGTGGGAGAAGCAGCACATGAGGTGTCCCTGGAGGTCCCTGACCAGGGATGGGCTGCTGCTGCCCGAAATCTGGGTTGAGATGCGGTGCAGGGGTCAGTGTGTCTGGTTTTCTGAGGATAGCTTTTCTCTGTGTCGTGGTCCAGTTTGGATAGAAAAGGGCAGAAGGAGCTGCGGTTTAGCGTTTGCCTCCTATGTGCCCTGCAGCGTGCCTATCTCTTCTCAATCTCACACATGTTCCTGGAGACTGCATCCTTGATCATACACATTTTCCCTCTCTCAATAGAAAGGGAGGGAGACACAGTCTGAAAGCAGGGTCTGAATCTGTTAACAGAAGTTGTGAGGCTACCTCATCCTGGCAGGACCTGGTGTTCTGTCTCCCCTAGACCCTTGTAGGGGTCTGAGAACTCCACTGAGGCAAACAGGAATGTACTCATGCCCCAGATGTGCTCACGGAGGGACACCTGGCCTGCCTCGTAGCTGGGCCTGCAGCCCATTCCAGTCGTCATTACCTTCATTCCTTTGAATCTGCCCAGTGTTGGGGAGAGAACGGTGTGTAGAAGCAGACTCATGTTGCCTCATGGAGATTCACGTTCCAGGGACACTGTGACTTGCCCTTTCCTGCAGCCTACTAGTACTTCCCAGAGATAGGCTCTGCCACCCTGACTCTCCCTGCCTTGTGTTCTTGTGTAGAAAAATCCTTCCTAAGCAAGCTGGCCTGGAGAAAGGAGCTGAAGGACCTTGATCATCAGGCTTTGCTGGGATGTGATGTTGGGAACTATGGTAGGTGCAGTCTCTGCCCTTGGGCTGCCTCCGTGAGCAGTTGCCCTGGAGCTGTGAGGGGTCGGAGGGAAGGCTCTCCTGCCACCTGGAAGGTCAGAGAGGCCTGGCCCTCACACAGCTCTGCTGTGGCAGAGGTCACAGCCTTGCTATGTGGCGGACCTGAGCTCTCCCTGTGCTTCCCAAGGAGCATCTGACAATGGAACTGCTGGGAGGGGGAAGGGTGCTGAGGCCTGAAGATTAGGTCCTTAGGGTGTGCTGAGGCATGTTCCCTGGACAGACCTTCAGTTCCTGTTGCTGTGCTTCCCTGGCTGGCAGCCACCTGGCAAGGCTCTGAAGTAGGTGGGCTACTCTCCCAGTCTCTAGGGTTTATGGACACTTCTAGTCTAGTGAAGGGGCCAGGCAGGGCACAGTCGTGACTCTGGTAGCACAGCTTTCAGGACCCTATGTTGGGAATCCCACTGAACCCTTGGCCTGTCCAACCTCCTGTTTTTTTTGTTTTTGTTTTTTAGGCAGAGTCCCACTCTGTCGCCCAGGCTGGAGTGCAGTGGCATGATCTCTGCTCACTGCAATCTTTGCCTCCCAGGTTCAAGCAATTCTCCTGCCTTAGCTTCCGAGTAGCTGGGATTATAGATGTGCACCATCATGCCTGACTAATTTTTGTATTTTTAGTAGAGACGGGGTTTCACCATGTTGGCCAGTCCTGGCCTCAAGTGATCTGCCCGCCTCAGCCTCCCAAAGTGCAGGGATTACAGGCGTGAACCAACCACCTCCTGGTTTTATGGAAATTATTCCCAGAGTCTTGGTGATTTCTCCCAAGTCACAGGTTCCTGGCAGAACTGAGACTGAAACCTGGTTTCCTTTCCCACCCAGTCCCTGTCTCGAAGTGTGGCATTCCTCCATTTCTGCCCTGTGGCCACAGTTGTAATCCTTTGGCCAAGTGGCTCCAGCCATCTCTGAAGGGATGCAGAGCTGAGGCGCTGGCCCTTCTTGTGTCCACTTTCAGCCGGGTAACTTTTTCCCTGGTGAAACCTACTTCCCAAATGTTTCTCGGAGGCAGCCTGGAGGGGGACCCGCAGCGGCTGTGAGCCTGGGGAGGGCTGGGTGGTGCTGGAGCGAGGTCTTATCAGATCTGCAGCTTTGTTGGTGTGGGTGCCAGCAGGTGTGGTTTGCTGCCTGCAGCTGTGGGAATGCTTTCTTCCACGTCAGGGTTGTGTCCTCTTCTCGGAGTGGTGTGGGTTGCCTCAAAGTCCAGGAAAGTGGCATTCTGCACGGCAGGTCTTCTACTCCTGCCCTCGGGATGTGTCTGGAGATGGACCATGTAGAGACGCCGGCCCACGGTGGTGGTGTCTGCAGTTCTGGGGAGAAGCAGCAAAGCCTGTGGCCAGGTCTCTCTAAGCTGTGCCTTTTCAAAAGGTCATCCTTTCAGAATAGGCTGGTTGAGATCTCTTTTTTACATTCAGTTCAAAGGGAAAGCTGCATAGGTGCCTTTGGGGTCAGGGGAATGGCCTTCGAGTAGAGAGGGCAGATGAAGATGAGGAACATGCTTGGTCACTTGTTCTGTGTTGGATACAGCATGGGGCTCTTGGCATATGTTGTACCTTAACATTCACAAGAAGGCTATGAGGCTTTATCCTAATGTTGCAGCTGAGTGAGTTGCGGGGGAAGTCGGGGGGCGGAGGGGGGGGATGGAGAGACTGTCTCAGCAGGTGGTTGAACCCGGGTTGACTGGTCTTGTCAACTCACGTTTAGAACTCCACAACTGGTGGGGAGATTCTGTGCAGGGTCATGGTTGCTGAGACCAGGGAAATGGCCAGTAATGAAAAGGGCTGGGCCGAGGGCATTCGGTGGCTCGACTCTAGATGTTTGGGCTTCCTGGTGGCCACCCAGTCTGTGCAGTCTCAGGGTTTGGGCTCGGGGCTGCTTCCCTAATGTCCAGGCCAGCACATCCTCAAAGACAGGACTCTCAGCACCATGATGCAGCCAGCTCTGCGCTTGTCTCATTCTGAGAAAGGAGAAGCTGCCTAGAGATCAACTTACTCATCATTTTTTAAATGGCTACCTGCTTTATTCTTTCTGAACAGTTCCTCTGACAAACAGTGTATTCTCTAACTTTCTACTTTTAATTAAAATATTTTAAAAATACACAATGATTTATGTTCACTGTAGGAAAAGAAAGTACTAGATGGCAACAACAAAAATCACCCAGAATGCTGCCTCTCCAAGTTAATTCCATTGTGCATTTTGCTGTATATTCTTCCTACATTTGCATACAAATGTACATGTGTGTATTTGTGACACATATCGTGTGCATGGCCTTATAAATGTCTTCTGTCTACATCAGCACATATACATATGCATCAGCACTATTAGTGGCTGCATTGTGTGGTCATACCATAAATTCAGCTAACTGGTTTCCCTGTGTGGGCCATTCAGGCTGTTTCTGAGTCTTGCTTTTATAAACCATGCTGCAGTGAGTATCTTCCTAGAAGTGAGATTTGCTGGGTCAAACTGTATGAATACATTTAGTATGTATTTCTGTCCTGGTCTTTAAAATCTTTGTGACATCGTAAATCTTCCCCTGCTAAGTAGGAATGGCAGCCTTCATACATTTATCCCTTTGCCACCGCATCTGTAATCATGCTGAAGTCCTTAAAAAGGAGGCTGGGGCTGGGTGTGGTGGCCCATGCCTGTAATCCCAGCACCTTGGGAGGCTGAGGCGGGTGGATAGCTTGAGTCTGGGAGTTCGGGACCACCCTAGGCAACATGGTGAAACCCCGTCTCTACAAAAAATACAAAATTAGCTGGGTGTGGTGGCGCGCTTCCTGCAGGAAGAAGCAAATGGATTTGCTTTCCTAGCTCTTTTCTAGCTACTCAGGAGCCTGAGGTGGAAGATTGCTTGAGCCTGGGAGGCGGTGGTTGCAGTGACCTGAGATTGCACCACTGCACTCCAGCCTGGACGACAGAGCAAGACACTGTTAAAAAAAAAAAAAAAAAGAAAAAAAAAAAGCTGGACATGGTCCTGTGGGTGAGGTTCTGGGATAAGTGTCAGGAATTATGGGTTCTAGTTTTGTGGTTGCTTGTGTCTGAGCTTCTGGGCTATGTGTCAAGGAGTGTGGCTTCTAGTTTTTGTGGTTACCTGCAGCAAAGGGGGGCCCCCCAGGCTGACCAATTAGAAGAAAGTCCTTTTTCTTGCTCCAAGATAGCAGAGGGAGGGGCTGGATTTCAGGTCTCTGTGTCCAGGAACTGATCAGCTTTGGGTAGCAGATAACCATACGGTGAGGTCTTGATCACTTGAGGCTCACGAAAGTCACTTTAACTGCATCCTTGGTTTCATCCCTAACTACAAATACTGATCACAGTGCTATTTGGGGTGCCTGGCTTTGGGGATGATTTAGTAGAGTTGTGGGTTCCTAGGGCTGCAAAGGATCTTGGAATTTCCATCTGGTCCAGCCCTCTCATCTTGCAGGTGAGGAAACTGAAGGCCTGAGGGAGAACTGACTTGCCAGGAACCCCTGTTAAGGAGAGTTAACAAAGGGTGGATAATAAAGGAGCACTGAGTTGGGAGTCAGACCTGGAGGCCCACACCCCCGAGTAAGACATTATGTCACCTTGAGCCTGGTCTGTTGATTGAGGGTGAACCAGCAGCCTGCCCATTCCACTCTCCTCTGATGATGGGGTCTCGACCTCAAGGGGTTTCCTGCAGGAAGAAGCAAATGGGTTTGCTTTCCTAGCTCTGTCCCAGTGCCTTAAAGACCCTGAGGTCTAGAGAGATTCTTGGAGAGGCATCTAGGGTATGTCGTGGGTGGCCTGTTTTGAAGGTCAGTCTTCCCAGTGGGCTGGCTCAGCCCGAATGATCTATCTTGAATCTTTGGAGTCATCTGTGTACTTTTAAGGGCTTCTCATCCTTGCATCAAAAGATTCCCTGGAAATTAGGTGGGAAAACCTTAAGTTTTGTGGGGCCTTGTGTTTGGCTTAAAAATTCATGCATGTGGCTAGGTGCGGCGGCTCACACCTGTAATCCTATCCTGGATCCCTTGAGTCCAGGAGTTTGAGACCAAGCTGGACAACATAGTGAGACCTTGTCTCTACAAAACATAAAATATTAGCCAGGGGTGGTTGTATGTACCAGCTAAATTCTGGTGGCTGAGGTGGGAGAATCACTTGAGCCTGCACTGAGCTGTGATCTCATCAATGTATTCCAGCCTGGGCCACAGAGCAAGACCCTGACTCAAAAGCAAGACCTCCCAAAAACAACAACAATAAAACTTCTTGCAGATTTTGCGTTCTATCCCACTATCCATTGGTTTTCATGTCAAGATGTCAGAAATTCTTTACAGTTGCTTCCAGAAGGAGTAGCCTTTTAATCTAGTGCACATATGTCCAACCGTTTGGCGTCCCAGGGCCACGCTGGAAAAAGAATGATCTTGGGCCACACATAAAATACACCAACACTAATGACAGCTGATGAGCTAAAATTTTCATGACACCCACTGCCACAGATAGGCGGAAAAGTCCTCACAGTCAAAGGGTTGGACATGGCTGATCTAGTGTCTTGGTGTCCATTTTGGCTTTCTCCCTGACTCCAGACGCAGGTAGAGATGGAGAGATGTGCTCTCAGGACAGCTGTTGAGATAAAAAATTCATTGTCGTTTATTCCCAGGCACAGCTATTTGTCATCTGCATTGAAAAAGTCTCCATTCAAACTGCTGTCACATATAAAACCTACATATTTACATAAGTCTGTATTTCTCTGTTGTCTTGGCCTTAGTGGGCAGTAGTGTGTTTTAACTGAGCAAACTGTCTTTACAAATAACGGAGCTGAAGTCAGCCTACCTGCTTGCTATTTTTCTTCCTCCTTCCATTTTTCTACCCATAGGATAATTGTAAGAATTGTAAGAATTAAGATTTGTATTTAAGGCTGGCACAGTGGCTCAGGCCTGTAATCCCAGCACTTTGGGAGGCTGAGGCAGGTGTATTGCTTGAGCTCAGGAGTTCAAGACCAGCCTGGGCAACATACTGAGGCCTGTCTTGTATAATTAAAATTAAAAAAGAAGAGAAGACTTGTGTTAAAATTTTAAAAAGGGGGGTAGAAGTGTAATGCAATGTGTGAACTATGCCAGCTATGGTTGGGAAAAGTAATTTTTCATACAGCATTATCTATAGACTTGTAGTAGCAACATACTAGTCATAAGGGTTTTGCTTTCTGCCAATACGATGAGGTAAGCTACTTTAAAAGGTGGTGGGGCTTTCTTCCACATGGCTTCTGGAGGTTTTAAGTCCCAGGTTAGCCAATTAATTTGGGTTTAGCTTTGATATGGATAAGGGAGACCAGCTTCATTCATTGTACACACACAGTTTTGCCAATAAGAAAAAAAAAGTTACAGGTAATTTTTTAAAAAGCAACCTGGCTGGGTGCGGTGGCTTACGCCTGTAATCCCAGCACTTTGGGAGGCCGAGGCAGGCAGATCACCTGAGGTCAGGAGTTCGAGACCAGCCAGGCCAACATGGTGAAACCCTGTCTTAAAAATAAACATAAAAAAATAAAAAATAAAAAAATAAAAAGCAACCTGAATGTTCTTACTCATTAGGTGCTGTCTGGAGAACTCCCACCCCACCCCCACCAAGGCCCAGGCCCTTAAAAAGCCTCAGTGCAGCCTTTCTGTATCTCATACTGTATTCTGCAAGATGCTGCTGTGAAAGAAGGTTGAGCTGCGTCAGCCATCTCCCTCCTGAAGATCCCTGGGGATGAGGATTTGTGTTTTAAAGGTTCTGAGAAGTCCTGCAACAATGGTTCTCACACTTATTTGTCCAGGGGATCTTTTCTTCCACTGAACATAGTTGGGGAGACATGGCCTTAAGCCTTGAGCAGAGAAAGAGACAAGAAACTGTCGGCTCACTTACAACCAAGTGTTGTGTTTATGTTTTAGGTTTGTATGAAACTGAGGTGCTGATTGAGGTTCCAAGTAAAATTGGGTGGTTGAAGAGAGGATGGTTCCCCTATAGACTAAGCCAGCCAGGAGAGGTTGCCTTTTGTTGAAGGAGGTGCTTTACAAAGGGAAATAGGGTGTCTTCTGGGTATCACATTAGCACTTAAATACATGTTTCACTGAATCCTTCTAACAAGAAGAGGAGACTCCCGCAGAGCGGTGTGCCTGCCTGCCTGCCTGCCTGCCTGCCTGCCTGCCTGGAGTTCACATTTTCTGCCTCCTCCTGGCCCTGGGTACATTTAGTTGGCATTAAGGGCATGGTCTGCTCAGGGTCTATCAGGAAGCTCATGATCCCTTTGGTGGGCAGAAAACAATTCAAGGGAAATGGAGATGGCTGTGAGTGCGTTTGAGCCTGAGTTGCAGGAGGGTTGGGGGAGAGGGCTGGGCTGCAGATGAGGAATGCGTTTTAAAACAAAAAAGGAAATGCTGGCTCTGAATGGAAAGGAAAGGAAGCAGCTTCCTGTTTCTGGTGGTGGCTTTTTGAAAGGAGGAGCTCTTTCTGGCCTCTTGGCCAATGGAGGCCTGGGCCGGCTGGGGCCAATCTAGGTGCGCTGGAGTCGAGGCTCCCACACCACTGCCTGAGTTTCAGAAAGAGAGTGCTGGTTTCACCCCATTTCATGTTCCCCTGGTCGCTGAGTCAAATGGATGCATGTGGTTTCCAAAATGAATATCTATACCTGTTACAAAATGGATGTGTCATAATAGCTGACATTTACTTTTATGGCAAGCTTGCTTTGTGCCTGGCCCCCTTGCTAAGCTTTATGTAGCATTTACTTCTCACAACAGCCTTGTGAGGAAAGTCTTCTCGCTGTCCCCATTTTACAGATGAAGAAACTGAGGCACAGAGAGGTTAAGTGACTTTCCCAAAGTCACATAGCTAAGGAGAGACCAAGCTGTGACTTGAACCCAGGTAGTCTTAATTCCTTGCCTTTACCATCCAACTTGGATTTGCAAACTCCTTTCTCCTCCAGCTGGAAAATCTGTTAGCATAGGATAATTTTGAAGACTCTGGTTGCCTTTGTCTGGGCTCTGGCGGGTAGCCCCAAACCCTGGGCCAGGCTGTAGTGATTTCCTTGGTGTGTAGGGCCCAGGGGAAAAACTTGATCTTTTCTCTCTGGAGGTTTACTGAACAGTTAACTCACAAAACTTTTCTCTTAGATGACTAAGAGAAATGGCATATGAATGGATTCTCCCTGGTGTATCACAGAGAGAATCACAGAGTGATTACCTAATATCCTTTCGGGACCCACATATTTCTTGGAATGATCCTAAGAAATAGACATTATCTTGTGAATGGGTCTGTTAGGGTGTGGTTGCGTTTTTGGTCTTTTTTCCTGCAATAGATAATGAGATAACAGGGAGGAGAAGAAAAAACAATCCTTGTCCCTGGTGGGTCCATATGGTCTTTTTATAGATAGAGGAAACATCTCTTTCAGTGTCTGTTAATCTCTAAGGACCTTTAGTTTAAAATACTAGTTTTACCAGAGAGCTATGTTTTGAGGTAAATTTCCTTGTGCTCCTTCAGGTGAAATGCCTAGGTCTGAGTTTATTTTTTTTTTAACTTTGTTATGGAAAGGTTGAAACTTGTACAAAAGCAGAGAGAATCTTGTGACCACCTCTGTGTAGTGATTCCCCAGCTTCAGCAATAACCAGCTGTGGCATGCGTACACACACACACACACACACACACACACACACACTCACACACACACATTTTTTGTTTGTTTGTTTGAGACGGAGTCTGGCTGTGTTGCCCAGGCTGGAGTGCAGTGGTGAGATCTTGGATCACTGCAACCTCCACCTCCTGGGTTCAAACAATTCTCCTGCCTCAGCCTCCCAAGTAGCTGGGATTATAGGTGTACACCACCATGGAGTTTCATCATGTTGGCCAGGCCATCTTGAACTCAAGCAGTTTGCCCACCTTGGCTCCCAAAGTACTGGGATTATAGGTGTGAGCCACCACGCCTTGGCCTGTGGCCCGTCTTGAGGGATCTAGCGCATCTATGCTCTGTTTTGACAATGGTGGCCCTGGGCAGTTTGTCTCTAGGAAGCAGAGTGACCCAGGGCGGTCTTAGAGCTAGCCCTCTGCTTCCAGGCTGAGCTGTACCTATCTCAGCAGGCTGGGAGGAATCTCTGTGTTTTCCTACGAAAAGGCAGTTTTGATTATTTTCTCCTAAGCTTGCTCTGGCTTCTGGCAGCGGGTACATTGCGGGGTGTCCATCTCACTGTCTAACCTGAGTCTCCTGCTGCACCTGAAACCTGTTCTCAGATGGCTGAGCGCTTTCCCTCTCCCCGCAGAGCTCCTGCCTGAGACTGAGATGAGAGACTTTAAGGAGGCAGGCCCCAGACCCAGCGGAATCCCACTGTGCGTGACCTCATTTCCAATCCACCCCTCCCCATGCCTCTCGTGTCTCTTCCCCTCCTTTTCCTTATTGCTCGTTCCCATTATGAGATAAGCGTATTTCAGCTAACAGGGATTGAACGTCCCTGTGCGTGGGCCCTGGAGAGAAGAGCTGGTGAGTACAGGAAGGTTCGATTCTCTGGAAGCCCTGGGCAAACCCTCATTTCTGCAGTTCCAGCCTGGAACCTGGATCCAGCACCTGTAAAAGGCTTCCTTGCCCTTCCCAGCTCTTCTCTCGAGGCTCTATGCAGTCCTTCCTGAAGCCTGGCTTTGCTGACCACTCTCTCATTTCTTTTCTCCATGGTCTTTTGATCCCAACAGGTAGTTTTCTTTTGTTTGTTTGCGTTTTGTTTTGGCTTTTGCTGTGTTCTCTTGCAAGCATTTCTCAGGTGCCGAGTCACTTTTTGCCAGTTCTTTTAGTCCCCAAGTTTGGCCTCCACAACACAGTCGTGATGTCTCTATGGGAAAGGGCCCTCAAGCACTGGGTAGGACATTGAGGCGTGCATCGAGGATGCCAGGATGTATAGGGAGTCTAGCGGGAGATGACATATTCACATCCTGATGCCATTCCTTGCCAGCTCTGGCACCCTGGGCAAGTTCTTTAGCTCTCTGTACCTCAGTTTTCTTGTTAGTTAAAAGGGGATAAGAGTAGGTTAATTTTGGGTTCTTTTGAAAACCAAGATACAGAAGGAGTGCTGGACAGTGCCTGGTACTTAGAAGGAGTTCCGTGCAGTGCTTTGTGTTTTTTTAAATCCCTTTCACGTAGCATTACTCTAAAACACTTTTCTGTGTTTTCCTATTATGTTCCTTTCGGTCATTTGAATTGCCACATGACAGTGGATCTGGTGGATCTGCTGTAATTGGCAAAGCATTTTCCCTGTTATTGGACATTTCGGTTGTTTCCAGATTTCTGCAATTATAAACAATGTGAATGGAATCATCTTTATACAGGTGCTTTATTTTTGTTCCTATTCTGAATTCGTTTTCTTGGGATAATTCCCAGGAATGGAATTACTGGGTCAAAGAGCATGGAAAAAGACAGAGAGAGAGAGAGAGAGAGAGAGAGAGGGAGGGAGGGAGGGAGAGAGAGAGTGTGTGTGTGTGTGACATAAGACTTGGCAAACTGTTCTCCATTTTTTTTTTTTTTTTTGAGATGGAGTCTTTCTCTCTCTCTGTTGCCCAGTCTGTAATGCAGTGGTGTGATTTCGGCTCACTGCAACCTGCATCTCCCGGATTCAAGTGATCCTTCTGTCTCAGCCTCCTGAGTAGTTGGGATTACAGGTATACACCACCAGCTAATTTTTGTATTTTTAGTAGAGACAGGGTTTCGCCATGTTGGCCAGGCTCGTTGCAAACTCCTGACCTCTGGTGATCTGCTGACCTTGGCCTCCCAAAGTGCTGGGATTACAGGTGTGAGCCACTGCGCCTAGCCCCTCCATTTTAACTCCTTTTGAATGATGGCTATTTTACAAACTATACTCCTGGGTAAATATCTCTTATATTTTTTATAATTCTTTCTGACCTTTGTACCTTTCTTCTTCTCTCCTTTATTCTCTCCATTTTTTGACCTTGTTAAATGTTCCTCATCTTGAATTTGCTATTTATTTCTCTCTTCTGCCCATTCATTTAGGGACTTTCTTTTTTTTCCAGACAGAGACTCACTGTGTCCCAGGCTGGAGTGCAGTGGCACAATATCAGGTCACTGCAACCTCTGCCTCCCGAGTTCAAGCAATTCTCATGCCTCTGCCTCCTGACTAGCTGGGAGCACAGGTACACATTACTACACCCGGCTAATTATTGTATTTTTAGTAAGGACAGGGTTTTGCCATGGTGGCCAGGCTGCTCTCAAACTCGTGGCCTTAAGTGATCCACCTGCCTTGGCCTCCCAAAGTGCTGGGATTACAGGTGAGAGCCACCATGCTGGGCCCACTCAAGTGACTATTATTGAGCATTGCTGTGTGCCAGTCACTGTTTTAGGCACTGGGGAAGGAGCAAGGAAGCAAATAGAGGGCTTCCTTGGAGAAAGATAATAAACATGCCAAATAGGCAGATGTGCTCTCAGAAGAAAACTGGAAGTAGGTTAGAGAGAGGTGGGGGTGTGGAGGAGGTGACTTCTTTAGATGGGGTAGTTGGGAAAGACCTTCCCAGAGAGGGTGACTTTTGAGCGGAGTCTTAAAAGATGACAAGGCCACTGTAGCCTGGAGGAGTGTTCTGGACAGAGGGACTGGCTTGTGCAAGAGCTTTGAGGCAGAATCGAGCTTGGTGTGGTCAAGGGCTGAGGAAGAGGCTGGTGTCCCTGGAACACAGTGTTGGGGTAGGGTGGTTGGCCTTGGGGCCAGGGAGGTGGGCAGGGGCTTGGGGCTGTTTCTTCAATGCTGGGCCCTGGGAGAGAATGAATGCATCAACTCAACAAACAGGTGTCTTCCTCCTTCCCCCTCCACCCTCCTGGCTGGGTTTTGTGCCAGGCACTGTTCTGGAATATAAGAGTGCATGAGAGGTGTATTGTGCTCCAGAAAGCCAGCTTAGTGGGGGAGTTTGTGGATGAGTAAACCCGTAGAAGGTGCTGGTGAGGTGTGAATGAAGGCTCATCAGGCCGCGCCGCTGACTCATCTCTGCACTGAGGTGTGTAGGGACTTGGGAAATGTGTCTTGATTTGCACTGAGCTGTGCTCTGTGCTGCCAGCCTTCACCGTGGTAACTGAAACTCAGTTCTCTGATGTAAAGCCTGGCATTCCCTGCCTGCCTAGGGACATGTGGACCCCTGCCAGGGAAGGGGTCCTCAGCTTGAGGTTGCCAGCTCAGATGTGGGGCTGCCAATACCAGGTATGAGTGTCCAGACACCCACTTATGGGAAACAAGCCTAAGAGAGTCATGGGAAACCCCTGCTTACTGAGCTGCCTGCCCTGTGCCTTTCTCCCCTGACTGCAGACTCTTGATTGGTGGCTCTGGTTGGGAATGTGGACTTGGGGACATTGTGCTCCTCCTGGGTTTCTTCCCATAGGATGGGGCAAAGAAGGAGGTATGAGTTCTGAGCAGATGCTTCTGGGGTCTAGAGTGTATTCACCTAGCGAGGTGTGGCCCTCATGGCAGTGCCTGGAAATGGCCTGGTAGATGATGTTGGAACCATGTTGTTTGAAGGAGGCCGAATGACCCATAAACCCCAGGGGGCTCGTTAGGGGTCTCCTTTGACCAGAGTTAAGCAGCACCTTGGGTTCCTTGCATGTGAGCTTGTTGCTATTGAATTAATGGGAAGTAGGCTGGGCCCGGTGGCTCACGCCTTCTAATCCCAGCACTTTGGGAGGCCGAGGTAGGCAGATTACCTGAGGTCAGGTGATCAGCCTGGCCAACATGGTGAAACCCTGTTTCTCTATTTAAAATACAAAAATTACCTGGGCATGGTGGCAGGTGCCTGTAATCTCAGTTACTCAGGAGGCTGAGGCAGGAGAATTGCTTGAACCTGGGAGATGGAGGTTGCAGTGAGCCGAGATCATGCCATTGTACTCTAGCCTGGGCGACAGAGCGAGACTCCATCTCAAAATAAAAATAAATAAATGGGGATGGAAGGCCAGAATCCTGGGAATATATTAATAATAACTCGGGGCCCTATCCCTTTTTCCCACAGTTACGGCTAATGTGAAGTAGACCTGCCCAGGTGTTTTGGGACAGGGTCTCTCAGTGTTGCCCAGGCTGGAGTTCAGTGGCACCGCCGTGGCTCACTGCAGCCTCTGTCTACCTCTGTGGCTCACCTTCAGCCTCCCAAATAGCTGGGACCACAGGTGTATGCCCCCATGCCCAGCTGGTGCCCAGGTTTCAGGTAGCAAGATTCTGACAGCAGTTCTCTGTTAACTTCTCAGTGATGATTACTTTACGAGCCCATGTAGGGGAAGAAATAAGGCCCAGAGTCACACAGTAACCGGCGGAGCTGAATTGTCTGAATTTTCCATTTGTGTTCATTTCATTGCTCCCTTTAGAAATTTGCTGGATCTTCGGTCTTGTCCAGGGCAGAAAGAGATAATACCAGGCTTGGGTAATGCTCAGCATTTTAGAAGAAGTAATGCTGGGTGGAAATGGATTTGGCAAGTCTTGTTTCTCACACCGTTGGAATAGGGGTCCCGCACAGTTGCAGACAGAATGAAGTATCAGAGTGTGGGGACCTGGATTAACAGGTGGCCATTTGCAGAAAGGAGGCTGCAAAGCAAGAAGTGGGTGCTTCAGGCTGAGCAGGAAGGTGGGAGAGGGGCATCCTTGTGAGGAGCAGCCTGTGGGGCTGGGGTGTGGGCAGCAGGTGGGCAGAGGCCTTTAAATGATCATCTCAAATAATTTTGCTTCTGCTTGGAAGGGTTCTGGCTACAAAGGCAACATAGCAGGTAGTGCTTGGGTCTGATGATGACAACAGGCACAGTGGTGTTTTAAATGTGGGTATAGTACATTTTAGGAGAAAGAAGATGATGAGTCCCTGGGGAGAGTCCCTGTGGTGGCCCTGACTCACCATGGCACAGGGGACAGAACAGAGCAAGGAAGACTCCATCAACGAATGGAAACTTGTCTTTTTAAGGGACAGGAAACTTTTTGTGTGTGGTTGGCCTGGTGGTTTATGAGGAGAGGTGAACATTTGAGACAAAGCCCCAGGCCACTCTTACGACTGCATCTTTGACAATTTTGAGAGTTTTAGGAAGTAGTTAAAAAAAAAAAAAGAGAAACCAAAAGTCAGAAGACCTTGTTTACTCACAATACCTGTGTACAGCCAGCCATGTGGGCTGCGATCGGCCATGTGACTAGAGGAAACTCATTCACTTGCATCCCTCCCACCTGGACCCCTAAACCAGTGGGGGCTTCTGACTATTCTCAGAAGACTTAGGTGGCCTCAAATGGCCAGATCTTGTCTCAAGCATCTAACAGCTTAAGCTAAACTTCCTCTCTGGCCCTGTTTGGTTGAAGCAGTTTCCTGGTCTGGCAGGATTTGTTATCTTAGCACCCAGCTTGTAAAAGCCCTAGTCCTACTTGTCACAGCAAACTGGCCCCTGTCACCCTGTGGCTGCAAGCCAGGCAATGCTTATGTTCCAAAAGTCAGACCTGCTGTTCTTACTGTAAAGCTCTGCTGGGCCCCGGATGGCTTCTGTCTTTGGATGTGAGGCTGGGAGGATAAGCAGTACCTCATGCTGGGTAAGAGCACAGGTTCTGGTGGTTGACAGCCTGGATTCAGACGGCACTGCCTTGCTGGCTTGCTGTGTGTCTTTAGGCAAGTTGCTTACCCTTTCTGAGCAATAGTTTCCTCATCTGTGAAATGGGGATTATAATGGGGTCATTTTTCATAGTAATATGAGCCATGGAAAAGCACAATGCCTGGTGAGGAATGAGAATATTTTTAGGCCAGGCATGGTGGCTCACGCCTGTAATCCAAGCACTTTGGAGGCCAAGGCATGCGGATCACCTGAGGTTGGGAGTTCAAGACCAGCCTGACCAACATGGTGAAACCTCATCTTTATTTAAAAAAAAAAAAAAAAAAAGAATATTTTTATATGATAATATTACTATTCGTTTTCTTGACAAGTGTTTAATTAGCATCCACTAGGGACTGGGCACTATTCTCAGCTCTGGAGAAAATGGCAGTGAACAAAATGGACAAAACCATAGACCTTGTGGACCTCACGCTTCAGTGTTGGGAGGAGACATTTAGACGACAAGTGAGAAAGCCCGGAGCAGTGGCCACACCTGGAGTCCCAGTCACTGGGGAGGCTGGGGCAGAAGGGTCACTTGAGCCGGAGTTCAAGACCTCCCTGGGCAACATAGCCAGATTTCCATTTCTACAAAAACCACATACACAGTAAGGAAAATGTGTTATCTGTTAAGTGGTGAAAGTGCTGTGGAGAAAATGAGGGAAAGCGCTGTGGAGAAAAGGCAGGGAGGGGTGCCTAGGTGGTGGTATGATTTTAAGTGAGGGGTCAGGATGGCTTTGCAGAGGAGGTGATATTTGAGTAAACACCTCAAAAGGGTGGAGAAGGGCTCCACGGGGATACGGCTGGAAAAGAGCTTTGGAAGCTGAGGAACAGCTTGCGTGGAAGCCGAAGGGGAGTGAGCCGAGGTTGTTGGAAAACCCTGGGGCCAGGGACGAGGCCACGTGGGGCCCTGGGCGTGACATTTAAGGAGCTGCTTGCTTTCCATTACCAGTGCACTCCTGGGACTCTAAGCCCAGGTGTGAAGGAGGGAAGAGTAATGAGAAGAGAAGGTGGGAAGAGGTGCTGGGTTTTATTTGGTCCCTGCCTCCCTCCTGTAGGATCCACAGGGGGTTTTGAAACTTGTGTCTTACTAAAAACTGGAGTTTGGGGGCTGGCGTACTAACCGACTGACTTATAGAAAGTCACTTTCTGACTGCGTGGGCAGGTGACAGAGCCCTGGCCCGGGGCAGGTTGAGGCTCTGCCACTCACTGAGGACGTCAGGTGGGTGAACCACGTTCATTCATCCAGCAGCTTTTATGGAGCTCCCACAGCAGGAGATCTTGCCAGCACCTGCCCAGTACTACTTTCTTCATCTACCAAACAAGGACAGCGATGCCCTTCCATCCACTCTGTCCTTCCAGGGGTATTCCTCCCAAGGCAAGAATGCAAGAGAAAAGCATAGCAGAATGTATGAGGCTATTCACATCATCCATAATACAGAAAAGAATGAAAACGAGGTAGCTGTCCAGTGGTGAGGGAGGTTTGGTAGACTGTGGCACAGCACGTGATGGGTGGGTCATCACACACACAGATGTCAGTTACAGAGGCTGGGTGAGAACATGAGCATATCCATCCTATTACACTGAAGGAAATACGCAGTATATAAAATTGCACATATGTAGTGTTTGTAGTCCTGTAAATATGATGATATGCATGCAAATGGGAAAAACTAGAGTTGAAATTAAAATGAATTTTGTGTGATGGGACTGTTTCTCTTTTGGAAAATTCCTTTATTATTGCTATAATTTCATTTCTTTATTTATTGAAGTAATGAATATTTGAGCGCCTCCTAGCTATCAGGCTTTGAGAAGGTGCTTGGGTATAGCAATGGACTGGACTGCATGGCCCCTTCCCCCGGGAGCCATGCTCAGTGAGCGACTCCTGAGCCCCCATCCCTTCTCAGCGCTCAAGGGCTGAAGGCTAATGAAGTGGCACAAAATTCAAACTTTTGAGAGTAAAACCAAGGGTTGGTCCTCCAGGTTCTCTGCAGGGCACTTGTTGAGCTAGTCTTGGATTCTGCTGAGAAGCGGGAAGTTTCCAGAGTCACCACCCCCTCCTGAGGGTAGAGAGCTCAGGGGTAGAGCTGGCCTGGCACCGAGAGGGTTCCCTGAATCTTGGCTGCTGGGGCTTGAGCAGTGCTAGGTGTTGCTGGTGAGCTGTGATCCCACCTTCCCAGGGAGCGTCCCTGCCCTCTTGACTGTGGTGCCCTTGATATGAGGGGCTGTCCTGGGAAGGAGACCACAGCTGTGGGCTCATCTCCTAGGTGCCCAGTACTCACAGGGTCCACATTGGCCGTGATGTGCCCTGGGAAGCCCATAGTTGGCTCAGAAGGACTGAAATGTTGGACAGCCACAGATGGTTCCTGCTGCCCCCACTCTGAGAAAAGCCCTCTGGTTGTTTGGATAACAGTGGTGGCAATGAGGACATTTGTAACTAAAGCACACATGAGAGGCCTGCTGTCTATGTTCTGGGCTCTGAGCACTGGGAATACTGTACCCCACCAGTCCCTCCATTACAGGGAAGGGTTCCCAATCCAGATCCCAAGAGAGGGTTCTTGGATTTCATGCAAGAAAGAATTCAGGGCAAGTCCATAGAGTAAAGTGAAAGCAACTTTATTAGGAAAGTAAAGGAATGAAAGACTGGCTACTCTGTACACAGAGCAGCTCTGAGGGCTGCTGGGTGCCATTTTTATGGTTATTTTTTGATGATATGCTACATAAGGGGTGGATTATTCATGCCTCTCCTTTTTAGACCATATAGGGTAACTTCCTGACATTACCATGGCGTCTGTAAAGTGTCATGGCGCCGGTAGGAGTGTAGCAGTGAGGACAACCAGAGGTCACTCTTGTGGCCATCTTGGCTTTGGTGGGTTTTAGCCAGCTTCCTTGCTGCAACTTGTTTTATCAGCAAGGTCTTCATGACCTGTGTTTTGTACTGCCTCCTATCTCATGCTGTGACTTAAAGTGCATAACTGTCTGGGAATGCAGCCCAGTAGGTCTCAGCCTTATTTTACCCAGCTCCTATTTAAGATGGAGTTGCTCTGGTTCACATACTTCTGACACCTCCAGCTGCTCTGGAAACACCAGAGTTCGGCTCCCACCTCCCATTGTACAGGGAGGAGGGAACTGAATGAAGCCCAGAGAGGTGAGTTAGCCTCCTGAAGGTACACCAGTGGTGACAGGCTGAGATTCGAATTGGAGTCTGGCTGATTACGAAGCCCATGCCTTTGCAGTTTCTTTGTCACAGCTCACTGGACTGTGGGGTGGTACAAGTTACAAATTTGTCTACACAGGGAAAATGGCAATGTATAGACCCTTCTCTGCCTTCTGCTCCACTCCCAGCCCATTTCTCCCAGAATGCCATCACAGCCCCTGCACTTCTACACCAGATGCTTCAGGGAGAGTTCCCTGTTCTCTTCTGTTTTTTGAGACAGGGTCTCACTCTGTCACCCAGGCTGGAGTGCAGTAGTGCAGTAACAGCTTACTGCCACCTCAACTTTCCAGACTCAACTGATCCTCCTGCCTCAGTCTTCTGAGTAGCTGGGACTACAAGTATGTGCCACCACACATAGCTAATTCTTTTATTTTTTGTAGAGATGAGATCTCACTATGTTGCCCAGGCTGGTCTTGAACTCCTGGCCTCAAGCAAGGCCAAGGCCTGCTTTTTCACCCAGAATTCCTTTTCACCCACAAATTCCAGGGCCTAGCCCAGTACTTGGCACACAGTGAGTGCTGAGGAATTGAACGAGGGTTCTGGAGTATGTGCTTTAATCAGGGCTAAACTAACCTCACATCATTTCTAGAAAAATAACCTGAATCAGTGTAAAAGGGGATGGTGTCAGGGTTAGGAGTGTGACCTCTGGGGTCAGATAGCCTGAGTGTGCCTGTGCCTGTGCCTGTGCTGTGGGCTCTTCTAACCTTGGTCAAGTTATTTTGCTTTTCTGGGTTCCGGTTTCCTCCTCTGAGAAATGGGGACATATAAATGGGGACAATGGTTGTACCTACTGGTTGGGGCTGTTGTGCGGATTATTACTGTTTTTTGAATGACATCACCACATTGGTCATGAGATGTTGTGAGGATTAAATGAATAAGGTAGGTGGAATAGGGCTTTGTGCCCAGTAAGTGCTTGATAAACATGAGCTGTCCATTATTGTTCTCTGGGGAGATTCCTCTGCTCCCAGGTGTGGGTTCTCACCCTGGGCAGGTCCCCTTCTGGGAATCCATTTCCTAATCTGTGAAATGAGCATGACTGTTGTTGGGGTCACGAGAACACGGTCAGTGCCATAAAGCATGCGGTAGGTGGCCCTCCATCTGTTCTTTTTCCTCCATCCATGCTCCTCTCTCCATCCATGCTCCTTCCCCATCCATACTCCTTCCCCATCCATGCTCCTTCCCCATCCATGCTCCTTCCTCCTTCCATGCTCCTCCCTCCTTCCATGCTCCTCCTTCCATCCATGCTCCTCCTTCCATCCGTGCTCCTCCCTCCATCCGTGCTCCTCCCTCCATCCATGCTCCTCCCTCCATCCATGCTCCTCCTTCATCCATGCTCCTCCCTCCATGCTCCTCCCTCCATCCACCTTCCCCATCCGTGCTCCTCCCTCCCTCCATGCTCCTCCCTCCCTCCGTGCTCCTCCCTGCATCTGTGCTCCTCCCTGCATCCGTGCTCCTCCCTGCATCCGTGCTCCTCCCTGCATCTGTGCTCCTCCCTCCATCTGTGCTTCTCCCTCCGTCCATGCTCCTTCCCCATCCATGCTCCTCCCTCCCTCTGTGCTCCTCCCTCCCACCGTGCTCCTCTCTTCCTCCATGCGCCTCCATCAGCGCTCTGTCCCATCTGTGCTCTGCCCCGCTTCCCATCCATGCTCTTCCCTCCATCTGTGCTCCTCCCTCATCCTGGAGTGCCAGGCCCACTGTCAATCTTGTGGGCGTTCACAGAACCCGTGTCAGTAAGGCTAGAGCAGATGGGTTCCTGTTCTCACTGCAGCATCCCAGATTGCACCCCTCACCTCTCTTTGCTCTTCCTTTTGTTCTTTCTGAGGTGGGTGCCAGGAGGTGAGAAAAGGTGTCCCTCTTAGTGCAGGTGACAGGGATGGACTGCTCTGACCCACACTGGCCCTCCATCTGCTCTCTCTGCTGTCGGGGCCCCTTCATCCCCTTCATGTGCTGCAGGACATGAGACAGATGCTTGACTTCCCTTGAGAGGTGGGTACCCCACACCTCTACTGGGGCCTCCAGGGAGTGGGTAGGTTCTGGTTGGAAGGAGGAAGGGCTCCAGTGGGATGTAAGCTGCAAGCACAGGAGAGAATTATATCCCTGGGTCAGCCGTTCCCAAGGCGTCTGCAGCACAGGTGCTGTGGGTTGAGAGTGACTAACAGAGGGTTGGCTGTGCCACACAGGCATTAGAGGGTGACCTGTGCTGCGGGGGCACCTGGGTCAAACTGCATTCTCTGGGGCATGTGCAAGTGTATGTAGGTGTCTGCCTGTGTGTGGGTTTGTCTGAATGTAAATAGGAATTCTTGGTGACATTCAGGGAAAGGTTTAATGATAAAAGGGTCCTTTAAAATGCAGGTCAGCTCTTGTGCATCATCTGCAGAGACCATTGATTCTCATTCCACTTGGGGCAAAAGCCAAAGTCAAGGCCATAGCTTCTGTCCTCACCCCATTGCTCATCCTGCCCCAGCCCCTTTGGCCGCCTTCCAGTTCCCATATCCCCTGGGTCAACCCAGGCCTTCTCCCCCTGCCTCTACTCCCAGAGTGAGGTCTTTTCTAAGCAGCCTGTACAAGTGTGAACATTCCTACCTCCCCTACCTAACACACACTATGGTTTTACTGACTTGTTCATTCCCTGCTTTGCCTCCCTACAATGAAAGCTCCACAAGGGTAAGGATTTTTCTCTTTCATCCACTGATCTTTTCTTTTTAATTTTTATTTTATTTTATCTTTTTTGAGGCAGAGTCTTGCTTAGTCACTCAGGCTGGACTGCAGTGGCGCGATCTTGGCTCCCTGCAACCTCTGCCTCCTGGGTTCAAGTGATTCTCCTATCTCAGCCTCCTGAGTAGCTGGGATTACAGGCACCCACCACCACACCTGGCTACTTTTTGTATTTTTAGTAGAGATGGGGTTTCACCACGTTAGCCAGGCTGGTCTCAAAGTCCTGACCTCATGATCCGCCTGCTTCGGCCTCCTGAAGTGCTGGGATTACAGGCGTGAGCCACTGCGCCTGGCCTTTTTAAAAAATATTTTTGAGACAGACTCTCACTCTGTTGCCCAGGCTGGAGTGCAGTGGTGTGATCTTGGCCCACTGCAACTTCTACCTCCCGGGTTCAAGCAATTCTCCTGCCTCAGCCTCCTGAGTAGCTGGGATTACAGGCTCCCACTACCATGCCCATCTGATTTTTGTATTTTTAGTAGAAACAGGGTTTCTTCATGTTGACCAGCCTGGTCTTGAACTCCTGATATCAAGTCATCTACTTGCTTCGTCCTCTCACAGTGCTGGGTTTACAGATGTGAGCCACCATGCCCGGCCTATTCACTATTCAACGCTTAAGCAGAGTAGATACTTAGATAACATTCAAATGAATGAAAGAAGGAACAAAGCAAGTTACTAAGAAAACTGCCAAGGCCTAGTGCAGTTTGACACTTAGAGCTCATAGGACCTATTGAGTAGTTTTCCAATTTTGGAAATGATAGTAGTGAATCTGGGCTCGAACCTCCTTAGTTGCATGTGTGTGTGTTTTCTTCTTTTGTGTCAGCCAGAATACTGCAGGGTGTGTTCCGTGCCTCTGCGATTAAAGTTGCAGTAACACTCTGATGTCATTTTATGAAACAAAACTACCTTTAATGGAAACAGTTTATTGTGTCTTTAGCTTTTGTTGTTGTTATTATTTATATCTCTTGACTTTGTTTTTTGGTCACATGATAGATACTCAGCTTCGTTTAAACTTTGTTAAACAGGTAGGTTTTTTTTTTTCTTAAAATATAAATTTTATTTTTGGGAATACTTGTGAGTTCTATGTTTCACATACTGCTGTGAGTTATTGCTTAGACCGCTAGGTTGGGAGGCTGTAGACCTGGGTGTGCCATGAGCTGGTTTTGTGACTTAGTGTCCTGAGCCGCATTTTTCTCGTTTGTGGAAACAAGGTGAGGGAATTGGACTGGCTGATTTCCTCTGAGAATAATTCTCTTTCTCATGGGCCAAACTCACAGAGATAGTAATTTAAGTTCATAGCACATACGTGTCATATTTTAGCCAATAAGGCATACTACCCTTTGTAAGATAGCACTTAGGTATGTGGCCCTTCAGTCACGGGTCAACCTCATGCCTTCCTGTTGTGTGGTTGTGGACGTGGAGCCACCAGCCTTCCTGCTTGACTCTGGTGACTGGCAGTGTGATGAGCGGGGCCACCAGCATTTATATAGCTATCTGCATGCCATGGAAACTCATCCACATGGGGTTCAGCTTCAGAGGGTCTAAGTGGTTTTAGGTTACAGGGATGAATTGTAGAGTGAAGTCTGGGATTTTAGTGTACCCATCACCCACGTAATGTACATTATACTCCAATATGTAGTTTTTCATTTCTCACCTCCCTCCCACCCTCCCTTCTCCTGAGTCTCCAATGTCCATTATACCAGAACTGTAAATTTTATTGCCAGAGTTTGAACCTGCTTTGGAGATGATTTGGTTTAAATCCTGAGTGCTGTGATGCTAGCTGTGTGCATTGATTGGACTCTGTATGTTGAGCCTTAATTTTTGTCATCCATCAAATGAATGAGGGCAACAGCTTCTCTCAGAATGTTTTTGAGGTTAAATGTTATAGCGCATGCCAGCGGCTTAGCCAAAAGCATAAAGGTTGTTGTTGGTGATGAGGAAGAAGAACTATTACGATGTGGGGATAAAGAACATCTCTAGACCAGGTGTGGTGGCTCATGCCTGTAATCCCAGCACTTTGGGAGGCTGAGGCAAGAGGATCTCTTGAGACCAGGAGTTCGAGACCAGTCTGGACATTATAGCAAAAAAATAAAATTATATGTATATAAAAACTATATTCCTGGTCCTAGAGTTGCAGGAGCAGGGATTCATTGTCTGCAGAACACCAGCAAGGAGAAGGCCCCATCTTTTGGAGTTGCTGAGGCAGACAGTGAGCCTGAGTGTGTACGGCCACTCTTGGCTGGTAACTGTGCTACAGGCGGGAACAAACCATTGTTTAGGTTTATAAGAAGCTAACTCATGGCCGGGCGCGGTGGCTCACGCCTGTAATCCCAGCACTTTGGGAGGCCGAGGCGGGTGGATCACGAGGTCAAGAGATCGAGACCATCCTGGTCAACATGGTGAAACCCCGTCTCTACTAAAAATACAAAAAATTAGCTGGGCATGGTGGCGCATGCCTGTAATCCCAGCTACTCAGGAGGCTGAGGCAGAAGAATTGCCTGAACCCAGGAGGCGGAGGTTGTGGTGAGCTGAGATCGCGCCATTGCACTCCAGCCTAGGTAACAGGAGCGAAACTCCGTCTCCCAAAAAAAAAGAAGCTAACTCAATAAAGCTACAGGAGTCTAGGCACTGGAGATTGGTGTTAAGGACCACCTAGGATTTAAAAAGAATTTGGCCTCAGGATGCTAATTGCAGCATTATTTTATATTGATGAAGAGTTACAAATTATCTAAATATCCAGTACCTAAACCTAAAACTTTGGGATAGTGTGTAAGCAAAAGTAAAACTGGAGCACATTTAGACCCATGGCCTTTAAAAACACCAAACAATTGCTACAAAGAATTACTACTTGAGAGGATATTAATAATGTATCTATCACTAACAGGCAGCAAAACAGTTTACCAAACAGCATGACTCCAGTTAATTATTATAAATGACGTAAGTGGAGGGAAAGTGAAGGAAATGCATACAGATGTTAAAGGTGGGTGGTTTGTCCACCATCAGGGGATAGTAGCCTAATTCTTAACTTACTTTCCTCTTTTTTTTTTTTTCTTCTTTTTCTTCTTTCCCAATTTTTATTGGGAAAGAAAAACTACATGTTTCATGTGTTGGGGGGAAAATCATGTCATCCACAGAAAATATTTTTACTGGATTTTTAGTACTTCAAAATGTGGCAGACATTTCTCTCATGTTATTTTTGTGCCCAGTGTCAAGTTTGAACCATTTCGTTGCCCAGACCTTGTCCCTGGCTTAATGTGAGTATCTGCTCATGTGATGTGGTTTGAGTCTACAGGTAAAAAAATAGATTTTTTTTTTCAAGTGTATGAACTAGGAACTTGAGAATGATGAGGGAGAAAATGGAAAATTCACAGAGCAACTCGTTGACAGGTTTTTTTTGAAGTGAAAGTATGTGCTCTTAAAAATCTAAAACCAGGAAAGAGCACATTAGATCCTATCAGCTCAGTTGTGAGGTAGAAATCACTGAGCTGGCCAGATGCGTGGCTACGTCTGTAATCCCAGCACTTTGGGAGGCTGAAATGGGTGGATCATGAAGTCAGAAGTTCAAGACCAGCCTGGCCAGGATGGTGAAACCCCGTCTCTACTACAAATATAAAAATTAGCCGGGCACGGTGGCAGGCGCCTGTAATTCCAGCTGCTCAGGAGTCTGAGGCAGGAGAATTGCTTGAACCTGGGCAGCAGAGGTTGCAGTAAGCTGAGATCGCTCCACTGCACTCCAGCCTGGGTGACAGAGTAAGACTCCATCTCAAGGAAAAAAAAAAAGAAATCATAGATTTGTGCCTTTCCTCTGTGACTTTATGTGTCATTTCTTTCTGTGGTGATTGGACTAATTTTTTGTTCTAGATGAAACTCCTTGAGGGGACCATTTGAAAAGGCTTGATGTGCTACCCAAAGTCCCCTTCAGAGCTGACTTCTCCACCCCCAGCTGTCGTGAGCCGTGGCCGCTGACAGCTCATAGCTGAATCCCTCCCCTGGAGTCACCTCCTGCTGAAAGGCACATCCTCTCCCAAGGCGACCCCCTTCCAACGTTTAGTGTCCATTGTAATAATGTGTCTACAAAAATAGACCTTTGAAAGGATGAGATAAGGAAAGCTCTGTTTTCTTCCTGCAGCTCCCATTGAAGTCCGCTGGATGGGAATTCCTAGATGGAGAACTCCCTGTATGTTGCAGTAGTGGGAGGGTGGGGAGCTGGGTATGTGTCTCTTTTGTCTCTGCAGTGCCAGGTAGAGGCGAGGCTGACTTGGGGTGTGAGAAACACTTGCTGGAAGCAGACAGAGAGCAGCGAGGAGCCAGTGACCTCAGTCAGTCCCAGTGTCTGAGGCCCCCATGGGGAGTCATCCCTCCCTCCGGGAGGGCTCTGTCCTTTTTACAGATTTCAGAGGGTGATAATCATTCTTGTTATTTATTTAGACACAGGGTCTCGCTCTGTCGCCCAGGCTGGAGTGCAGTGGAGCAATCTCGGCTCACTGCAACCTCTGCCTCCCGGGTTCAAGCAATTCTCCTGCCTCAGCCTCTGGAGTAGCTGGGGTTACAAGTGTGTACCATCACGCCCAGCTGATTTTTGTATTTTCAGTAGAGACGAGGTTTCACCATGTTGCCCAACCTGGTCTTGAACTCCTGGCCTCAAGTGATCTGCCTACCTCCGCCTCCCAAAGTGCTGGGATTACAGGCGTGAGCCACCTTACCTGACCCTGTTGTTATTTATTTCGTGAACATTTATCGAGTGTATGCCAGACATTACCTAGTATATGCCAGATATTCTGACATGTGTCATGGGTACAGAAGGAGGAGCCCTGGTCCCCAGCAGACACACAATTCCCATCCAGTGTGATAGAGAGGGCCCTGGGGAGCTCAAGGTCCTGCGAGGGACGGGAGGGCAGGTGCACAGAGAGGGAAACAGAGAGCCTGCATTGGAGCTGGGGGTCAGGGCCTGCCTGTCAGAGGAGTTCATGCTTGATCTGAAGCTTGAACCTTCCTGATCAGAAGAGCATGGAGGATGCTTCAGGCAGGGGGTTACCCAGGGAGCTGCGCAGTGATCGTAGTGGCTGCGGTGTACAGGGAGTGGTACATCACACCTGTAAAATGCGTCTCAGAGCTTTATTAGGAAGTTTATATAAATAGGCTCCTTTACCAACACTGTCCTTCCCGTGCAGTTGGGGATGGAAGATTATCCCCAGTTTTACAGGTGAGGAGACATCCCAGATTGGTTAAGAGAGTTTTCCCAAGAGGGTTAGTGGTCAAGCCTGGATTGAACCTGGCTTCCTATCCCCGGCCCACTTCCCCAGCCTGGCACCACTGCCCCTGCCTGATATAAGAGGGTCCACCAGTTCTCGGGCCATGGCTCTCTGTCTTGGGGGCAAGTATGCCCACCCTGGACTGTTCTCTTCTCTCACGTGAGTCATCTCCGGGGTTGTCACCCTGGCATGGTGTCCACATGTGGGCTGACAGGTCCCCACGACCCTTGGTCTGAGCTGGGGCAGAGAGGGGAGGGTCATGGGTGGATACCAAGCTCTTGGTATGTTCGGAACTGCTGGCAAGACACTCCCTCTGCCCCACTGTCAGCGTGGCCCACTTGCTCCCATTCCTGGAGTTCAGATGGGTGGGCTTGGGAGTCTGGGAGCAGGAAGTGACAGGCCTGACTGGCCCCCTGCAGACAGAGTAGATTTGGAGGAAGCCCAGAACCTCACAGAGGGGACACGGGCTGTGTCTTGCACAGTGGGTTTATTATAAATGAAATAAGTAGAGGGAAAGTGAAGGAAATGCATACGGTTGGTAAAGGTGGGTGGTTTGTCCACCTAATACTTAACTTGTTTTCCTCTTGGTACTTATTTTCCTTTCCCAATTTTTCAGTAAACCTCCATTTTTTCTGTGTTGGGGGTAAAATCATGTCATTCGTAGGGCTCGTGCACAGGGCTGTCTTGAGCAGTGGCTGGGGAATGGGCTTTGGAGCCAGCCAGACCTCACTTGGCCATTTGCTGGCTCTGTAACCTTGGATGAGTGACTTAACCCTAAAGCCTTGATAGACTTTTCTATGAAATGCATCTCTCCCCTAGGGCTGCTGGGAGGATTGAAAGAGGCTCTGTGTGCAAAGAGCTTAGCTACAGGGCTGCTATATCTTAAGTCATAGTAAGCGTTCTCCAAACGTTAGTTCTTCTGATTATTCTCCATGCTTCTAGTATGCCTGGCTCACAGTGGGTTAAGATTTGAAAAGAACGTATGAACTCGGGTTTATGAGCGTTTGTTAAATAAGGAAGTATTAGAATTTGGATTAAATTGTTTCTGGCCTCCAATACATGAAGCAGGCATGGTGGATTTTTGCTACAGGCAAAACCATCCTGTTTTTTTAACTTCCCCTGGCTCTGAGGATTTGTGATTCTGCTGCACAGCCCTTCAAGGATTTTCTTCAACGTAAACACACTGACAAGGGTGGTATTTGACAACTGGAGTCTGGTTTGGCTCCGAGTACCGACCCGTTGGCTTGGGTCTGGCGTCCAAAGTCGTTGAGCTTGTGAGTCTGGTACCTGGTTGGCTCGAAGGCGTTAGGGTAAGTACTCCCCAACCCCGACTGCCGCGCCAAATGTGGCTGTGACTGCAAAGCGGCCAGTGTGTGCAACTCCCTAGTTGGCTTGCTTGGCATCAGTTTGCTGGGAAGATCTCTGCTGAGGACACAGGGATGGCCATGCAGGCTGACAGTGCCTGGAGAATGAGGATGGGAAGTGGGGGCCCTGGAGCCCGCCTACCCACCTGGGCGTGCACAGGCTGGAGGCAGCAGCCCCGGGGAGCGGGTAGGGAGGCTTCGAAGCTCGGGGCTCCAATCTTGACTGTGTCCCCTGACTCCTACCTTGGGACTTGTGGTCCCCTCCCTGGATTCTCCCGGCCCCACCTGAGACTGCAGTGGGGGAAGGAGCTGTAGGAGGCACAGGCAAGGCAGGTGGTTTGGGTTGGAGTGGCCTGGGAATCCTGGTTGAGAGAGCAGGCTAGATAACACTGGTCTGCGGGTGGGACACTGGGCTTCTCTTCCCGAGTCTACCACTCAGTGGCTGTGCAGCCTTCGACAGGACGTTCAGACCCTCTGGGCTGCAGTGTCTTTAGCTGTAAAACAGGGGAACTGTCCCCTTGGGTACTTCCTGATCTATGATGCTGAACCATGCTGGAGAATTGCCAGCGACATTTTTTTGTTTGTTTGTTTTGTTTAAGATAGGTATGTGGTAAAAGACACTAGAAAGCTGTAAAAGAATGTAGAGTGAAAGAATAAACCTCCCTCATACTATGTCAGTCCATTTTATGTTGCTATACAGGACTCCCTAAGACCGAATGTAGGGTCCAGCCCTACTAGGGACATGGGGTGTCCCCTATCGCTGTGCTGAGGCGCTGGATTTGAGAAATAAGAAAAGACACCGAAGGACTGGCTAGAGGCAGCTGGGCTTGCGGGGGCCAACACCACTTACAAACAGAGAAAGGCGAGGCCCCGGGTATCCAGGCGCATCTATACTTATTAGGTATAGGTTGGGGGGAAGGGTAGTAAGTGAGGTTATCTTAAGGATAGTGACAGGGTCAGGACAATTATGTGATCAATAAACAAGAGGTTCATTCCCATTAGGTCACCGAGGTGAGGAGGTGGGCATTGTGCAGCAAGGTCCACCCCCATGGTGGGCAGTGTGCAACATCTCTCATCTAGGGGCAGGCAACTTCTAAGGCTTTCTATGGGAGGATGTTTTGAGTCAGCACAGCAGCAACAGAGCTGACAGGGTTTACAGCCACTGAGGTGCGATTGTACCAGTGGGGTTTTAAGCCCTTGGACGTTAGCGAGATTGCCGGCCAGAGCCCATCTTTCCACAAGAACTGGATGCAAGACACTACAACTCCCTTACAGGAGGAGTGACTCTTGCTCCAAGCCTGCCATACAGCGGGTATCTTTATGATACTGAACGCTGCCTCCTAGGCTGACCTGCCACGTAGCACATGCCCTTTTAGGTGGGGTCACTACCGCCTGGGTCTTAGATTCTTGTCCTGGTATGGCTGTTTTTCCCTAGCTCATGCTTTGCACCGTGTCTGATCTTGACAATCCCCTGACTACAAACTAAGATATGGTTATATAAAAGGATTACATAAAAGGAAATAAATAAGCAGTAAATTATTCTTCAGGCACTAATTGTGTCGGGGGTCTGCTTAGCTCTCCTTCCTCGATGCCCAGATTGGGGGGTTACCCACATTGGGTAGTTTATTTAAGGAAGAGGTTTATTTGGGCTGGGCGTGGTGACTCATGCCTGTAATCCCAGCACTTTGGAAGGCCAAGGTGGGTGGATCACTTGAGACCAGGAGTTCCAGACCAGCCTGGGTAACATGGTGAAACCCCATTTCTTTAAAAATGATGGGAAAAAAAGGTTTATTTGGTTCACAGTTCTTCAGACTGTACAAGCTTGGCACCAGCATGTTCTCCACTTCTGGTCAGGCCTCAGGAAACTTTTACTCCTGGCAGAAGGTGAAGGGGGAGCAGGTGTGTCATGTGTCTAGAGAGTGACTGAGAGAGGAGGAGGTACCAGACTCTTTTAAACAACCAGTTCTTGCCTCTCGCTTGAACTAATAGTGTGAGAACTCACCCATTATGGTGGGGAGGGCACCAAGCCATTCATGAGGGATCCACCCCCATGACCCACATACCTCCAACCAGTTAGCACCTCCAATACGGGGGACCACATTTTACCATGAGACTAGGAGGGGACAGATATTCAGACTATATCACATACCCAATCCCACTGCCTCCCAGTGTCCCTGGTCAGAGGCATTCACAACGTGGTTTAGAGGGTTTTTTAAAATGCATATGTACCCATAAATGTGTACATGTGTTCCTGCCTTTAACATTTTTGAATTGTGAAATATCATACATTCAAAACTATATACAAAACATACATACAGTTTAAAGAATGATAAACTGAACACTCGTGCACCCACTAGTCAGTTTAAGAAGTGGAATATTCTTGGTCTCTAGACCCCTTCTGTGTTCCACAACCCTTTTATTCAAGTGGGAATATGCTATTTATGGTCTTTTTACTTTTTTACTTCTGTCTGGCTCATGTGTCTTTTTTGTTTTTTAATAGCTGATAACATTTCCTTTATCTGGATGTATCATTATTATTATTAGTTTTTTTTTTTTTAACCAATTTCCTCTTAATGGTTATTTAGGGTGTTTCCAATCTTTTGCTGTAACCAACAATGCTGCAATAATTTTTCCGGCTTCCAAGAACTGACATTAATCAGAATGTGCTATGAGAAGCCCTCTTAGTAGAGCATGGTGGCTCACTTTGGGAGCACTTTGGGAGGCCAAGGCAGGAGGATTGCCTAGGAATTAGACACCAGCCTGGGCAACATGGTGAGACCCTGTCTCTATTAAAAAATAATATAAATTAAAAAAAAAATCCTATTGTCTCAGCACCTCTGACCTGTCAGTCCTTTCCAGAGTAGTACAGAACACTTGCAGCATGAAAGCCCTGCATGGCTGTGGTCTCCTAACAGGATGTCCTGTGCCACTCTCCCTGCACCTGGCTGGTGCCAGCATTCTTGTCTGATGCCATACCTCCCTGGAAGCCCCTGGGGGCCGGGTCCCTGGGAGAGTGCAGGATCCCCGTTGGCTCCTTAGCTGGGTGTCTGTCGTGGCTGTGCCCACATGCAGGGTGTGGAGAAGTGTGCTGATGGGAAGTCAGCTGCTGGCTTGGCTCCAAGCAGGTTCCTTTTCTTTTGATTGTGCAACATCCCTGTGTGGGATCTGGAAGTGCCCTTCTGCTTTTCTTCGTCTTCCTGCAGTGGGGAATGAGGCAGGGGGCTAGTTTGGGGGTTCAAGCCCAGGCCACTTGAGCTTTTGAGACGAGGCTTCTCGTTTTCCTTTGCTTGCTCCATCTGCTGCTTTCCCTTTTCTCTTCCCTTTTGGTCTTTCTTTTTCTCTTTCTTCATCCTCCCTTTAGACTACAGTTCCTGGTAACTCTGGCTGATTCTTTCATCCACGTGTACAAAAGTTCTGGCTCTTCTCCCCTTCTCCCCCAGTTCTGAATGAGATTTGGGGGCAGTAGAGCGAAGGTCAGAGGTAGTGAATCGGAGGTTGGGGCCCTGGACCCCTTTTGCTTCTTCTCACCCCTGTGGGGCTGATCTTCTTGGCCTCCTCATTCAGGTGTGTGGCTGTGAAATGAGGAGCCCAGATCGGCCCAGGAGGAAGTCATGCAGAATCCACAGTAGGGATAATGGGGACCAGGGGCAGGGAGGTAGCTGGGAGGTTTGCAGGGAGAAAAGGAGGGGCTGCTGCATTCTCAAAATGACAGCGTTCATTTGCTTCACCAATCTGGGCAGAAAGGGCTGACCCAGAAGCTGGTTGCATACAGTTGGTTCAAAGAGGCCAACAGGCCAAGATCTGGAAGCATTGTGTGTGCACGCCTGTGTGTGTGTGCTCGGACCCTTCACTGGAAGATGGTAAGGTGTCTGGCAAGTCTGTGGGCACTGGGATGGATTGCCCAGGTCCATCCCAGCTCTACCTGTTATCAGCACCCTGGTGGGACTTTACGGAAATAACTTCTAAGTTTCAGTTTCTGCATTTGTACAAGGGGGCTGTTGAGAGGATCAGATGGGATTATCCTTGTAAAAAGTTAAGCACATAGTAATTGTTGTGTAAAGGCTAGCAATGATATGAGATGGTTTTGTTGATAGTCACTGTAGAAGACCACAGCAGACTATCTCACTTAATGGAAAAGAAGTTTTGTGTTTTGTTTTGTTTTTTTTGGAGACAGAGTTTCGCTCTTGTTGCCCAGGCTGGATTGCGATGGCACGATCTTAGCCCACTGCAGCCTCTGCCTCCCTGGTTCAAGCGATTCTCCTGCCTCAGCCTCCCAAGTAGCTGGGATTACAGGCATGCGCCACCACGCCCAGCTAATTTTGTATTTTTAGTAGATACGGGGTTTCTCCATGTTGGTCAGGCTGATCTCGAACTCCTGACCTCAGGTGATCCACCCGCCTCGGCCTCCCAGAGTGCTGGGATTACAGGTATGAGCCACCACGCCTAGCCAAAAAGAGGGTTTTATTGTAAAATTATGAGAAAGTTATTTTTACATAAAACCATTTTATTCTTCCCTATTGTTACAGAAAGAAGATGAAAGGAACCTTAGAGTTCATCTCGTGGTTTTCAAATACCTTCGCAGGGCAATCCCCCTTTCTTTTCCACGTGAAATCTTATGTGGAAAGCCAGTGTATAAAGAAGGTGAAATGGAAGCTGCACTGGTAGGAGGAGTGGGGCTAGGGATTACAGAATGTGGGCAGCAAAGACCTGAGGGGGTCTTCCTGCTGGCTTCCTGAGCCTCATTCTTGTGGTCCAAGGAGCAGTTTGCAACTCTCATACACAATCGAGTTATACAAATAGGTACCACCTTTTTTGGATGGTACCTGACAGTGTTGCCATCAGGTGGCTGACCCCTGTAAATTACCATCATTATTGAAATTGAAAATGTATGTTCCTTAGGATTCAGCAGTCTAACTTGTGGGACTCTGACGCCTATAGAAACGATAGCCCGTACACATACAAGCGTATGCACAAGGTTGTTCCTTGTGTAGAGAGTTAGAGACACCGGAATGTCCAGTAACAGGGGAAAGGCTGAGTCAGTTTTGAACTTGCTTGTATAACCAAAATCTGTCTTGGACAGATTTTCATGATATATTCAAGATGCAGAACAGTATAGTATGATCCTTCTTTTGAAAAAGCGTATGTATATGTATCTGTAACTGTGTGTATGTATATACAGATACACAGAGAAACACTCAGATACACAGAGAAACACTCAGATACACAAAGAACTCTAATATTTTTTTTAGAGGCGGAGTCTCACTCTGTCGCCCAGGCTGGTGCACGTACAGTGGCATGATTCTAGCTCATTGTAGCCTCAAACTCCCGGGCTCAAGTGATCCTCCTGCCTCAGCTTCCTGAGTAGGGGGCACTGTAGGCTCATGCCACCAAGCGTGGCTAATTTTTTGTTAGAGGTGGTGGGATGGGGTGGGGTGTCTCGCTTTCTTGCCCAGGCTGATCTTGAACTCCTGACCTCAAGTGATCCTTGTGTCTTGGCCTCCCAAAGTGCTGGGGTTACAGGCACGAGCCACTGTGCCTGGCCACAGAGCACTGTAATGCTTATTACTGTAGGAACCAGCTGGGAAGGCTGCAGACCAAATTGCTAATAGTACTTAACTTTGGGAGGATAGAGGGGAAAGTGATGTTTTTTACTTAAGGCTTTCCCCTGCCCATAAAGGCTGGTAGTCTATGTAATTTATTTCCTAGTTAGTGTTTTCCTCCAAATTAAAAAGAAAGTAAGGGAAATAAAAGTATACTGGTCATCGCAGTGGTGAGAAAACGGCTCCCAAGGGGGTGGTGGATTTGCCCAGGGTCTCCCAGGTCTGTATCGGGAAGTGGCCGGCTGTTGAGTGTGTGCCGCAGGAGAGCTCTGGGGCTCCCATGTGACTGAGGTTAGTCTGCTGAATGGAGGCTCCTCGCTCCTGCCTTGTTTTTGCCCCCACAGACTGGCTCCGGGGCTGCACTCCTGCTACACTCTCTCACCATCTGTTAAGGAAGCAGTTGGTAGGCTGTGAGCAGTGTCTCCCTCCCTCCCATGTCTAATTTAACCAGCCACCCTTCTCTCCGTAGGCCTCCACCAAGGCTGTGGGATCACTCTTTAATTACTTACAGGGGTCAGCCACCTGATGGGACGCCTTTGCTGGAGACAGACGGTACCGACCGGCAGATTAGTTGCACATTGGGAGGAGGGAGGAGATGAAGAGAGTGTGTGCAGCAGATACGAGTGGGTGGCTTTAAAACAGAAATTCATGAAGGCTCTAGGAAGGTAATTTTAAATGCTGTTCATTTAGAGGTCGTGGTTCAAGGGTGAGCCAAGCTGGAGGCAGCCCTGCCAGCACATGCTGGCCTTGCTTTCCCATCAGACTTGGGAGGGAGGGAGGAAGGAGTCTCCTCAACTCACCCTTGCAGAGCTCTGAAACAGTCTGTTCAAAGTTACACCTGCTCATTTCTTGTGCTCGTGAATTCCTCTCTAGGAATAATCAGGCATCCAAAGGCAAGATCTTCCTCGAAAGTCGATAGACCTGAGCCCAAATGTCAGCCCTGTGTCGGGGCTGCCATGTGACCTTGGACAAGCTGCTTCCCCTCCCTTGGTTGGGCTGAGTTTCTAACATTCCTAACTCAGGGGATCAAAAGAGGTGAGTCCTGTGGACCTCCACAGCTCTAGAACATTCTGTAAGTAACATGCCTATACTTGGTGTTTGTAGGGAGACAGCCATGAGCTAGATAAAACCGTGGAATTCAATGCACCCATGCCTTCATGCTGGCCACCAAGCAGACCTGTGGATCTTGACCTGTCGCTTACCTGCCCTGAGATGGCCTGAAATAGCGGGGAGGTGGGGCTTGTTTTGAGCCTGGGTTCCTTATGTGCAAAATGGGGCTAGCAGAATTTGCCTTGCAGAGTGATGAGGATTTGTGAAAATATGGTTGAATTCCTGGCACATGGTAGGTGCTCATTAAATGGTATTATACACTTAGTACTTGGCATTCCCAGCCTTGCTTTTTGTCTTTGCTGGAAATATATTCCATGTGGGGAGGGAAATGGGAATGATCTTGCTTTATAGATGCCACTTCATAGAAAGCACTGGCATTGGGACTTGCCAGCCTTTCCCAAAGCAGTGTGTGTTCCTTCATCATTCTGCTGCTGCTGATCATTCATGGAGTAATTTACTATGTGAGGTACATGATAATCCCTCCTGAAACCCTATGAAGCAATAAAGGGCTATTATTATCCCCACTTTATACATATAAATGAAGAAAGTGAGGCTTTGTGAAGTTGAATGATGTGCCCAAGGTCACCCAGTCAGTAAATGCTAAAGCTGGAGTCCTCAGTCTTAATTATTAATGTGTGCTTTTCAGGACAGAGAGGGCTTTAGGGGACCAGGAAGGGCTCCAATTCTGAAGGAAAGGCTGTGAAACACCGGGTCAGACAGGAAATCATGCCCTTGAATTCTTTTAACAGGGCAGATTTTCTAAGTCAGAGACATTAACAATCAGCTCCATGTGGTGTTTATGGCCCGTCTGACCCTGCCCCGTGGTGCTTGGTAGACCCCACTGCCCATGAGTGCCAGATGATTCCGTTTCTGTCTTGTTTATTGCAAGTAACCTTGAATTACCTAGAACCCAGGGAAATGTGTTCTTAATCTGCCCTTTTAACAATGCTGATTTTACCCTTCTAACTCAGATTTAAATAACCTTTCCTTCTGTGATGTCATGAGTATAAAGAAGCAGCATCCTAAAAAAAGCTGAGCCCTAAACTCTGTAATTACGGGGTATCATGGAGAGGAAGGGGCACTGAATAGGAAATAATGGAGCCGTGAGAGCATTGGAAATTGCACTGGTTATATTCAGTAGCAGAGCTGGAGATTTTTGCCTGCTGCTGGGAAAATTTAAAAACCAAAGCAACCTCTGCCTCAGCCTAGAGGTTTAGCTGTTGAGTTTACTCCCTTTAATTTGAGGCACCTGAGGCTCCCATTTTGCGGTGTCATTGGCTGGGCTTTCCACCGCTTCTTCCTCTCTCTGGCCAGAGAGAAACTTGGGGATGCTGAGGTGGTTTGTGGCAGCTACCATCAATGTCCGCCTTTCACGTCCGCAGTGGTTTGGAATAGAGGCCCAGAAATACTTGTGGAGTCTCTGCATTCCCAGCAGGGCTCCTTCTCCCACTCCACTATCAGCAGGTTAAAAAAAAAAAGTACAAAGAGCTTCCAGGAACAAAAAGTGGAGATGATTTTTTAAGGCCCTTAAAGACTTGAAATTTGCGGGTGAAATGCCGCGTGCTTGCGTAATTCTCTACGGGGAGTATCTGGAGTCATTCCTGGAGAGGTGGACGTGGGCCCAGGTTGGAGATGTGTAAAGTGCAGGTTTGTCTCACAGTCAGAGCAGGTGAGCATTTGGGCCTGTGGGAAGGAAGGAAGGAAGGGAACAGCAGGTGGCAGTAGCTGGGAAGCTTGCCTCTGAGTGAGATGAACCAGCATGCATCTTTCTGAGGCATTAAAAGAGCCAGTGAAAGGGGCAGATTTACCCAGGGTCATGTGCCTGGTCAGTGCCTTAAATGGACCCAGGATGTGAGCCCCTGAGTCGTCATCAGCCCCCTCTGCCTTGACTCCAACAGAGTTAATGTTTCCCCAGAGACCAATAGAGGGACTGATATTAGGGATTCTGGGGACAAGTACGAACAGGTCTTTTGATTTACGTTTGAAAGCAGTAGAGAGCAGGAAGGAGATTTCTGGCATTTGTGCAGTTTAAAAACCAACTAGACAAAAAATCTTGATGGAGCTGTTTCCCAATCGGCCTGGCAGCCCTCTCAGCATTGACGTCTTGAGAATGAAAGCTTCTCTGAGAGTGCCATTGGGCGGTGTCCCTTCCAAGTTCTCCAGGAAGCAAATTTTGGACCCTGGCCGCTGACTCAGTGTGGCCTCCTGTGTGGCTCCCTGCACTGGGAGGCGGCCCTGTCAGTGTCCCTGGGCTCAGCCCATAATCAGGTGCTCCAGGTGATCCTGCTCCCATTCGGTGACTGGAGAGGCAGAGGGAAGGGGCTCCCAGGCAGTGCGGGTTCTAGTTGGACATAGCTGGTAAGTGGGGCGGCTAGGCAGGGGAGGGCGGGCAGGTGGAGGCGTGGAGGCTGCAGGTGTACGGAGTGGGTGTGAGTCCTGCACAGTGCAGGAGGTGGTTTCTGCCCTTACCCATTGGGCAGGGAAGGAAGCTTGAGAAGTCGAGCTTGATTTTAGCAGGACAGGAGCTTGTGGGCTTCAGAAAGAATGCGCGCCTCAGTGGCACACGGGTCTGGGGGTGTATCAGCAGCTGCTCCTCTTCCTTCTCCCCCGAGGTGTCTAGAACTGATCACGCACTTCCCTGGCTTTGTCCAATGTATTAGGGGCAGAAAAGCATAGTTTATACATGTGTGCTTGTCTTTGTACAAGGCTCTGTGTGTGACTGTGACTGCAGGTGTGTGTTTAACTCAAGAAAAGTCCAAGGGACCCCTCGCATGAGGTGCAGTGGACAGCCTGGGCCAGGAGTTGGAGGACATGAGTCCTGGTGTCTGCCCCAGTGATGACTTAGGCCTTGTCCCACTGGGATGTAGCCCCCTGGTCTGCCCCAAAGGCAGAGCTGGGCAACAGGAGGAAGGCTTGGCGATCATTTCTCATGCCCCTTCCAGCTCTGAAATCTGTGAGCAATGTTGTCCAGTGAGACCATCTCTACCAGGTAACACATGGCTGCCAGGTGGGCATTTTAATCACGTGATTTCAGAATAACAGGGCTCGCTCTCACAGAGGATTCATTGCTTCGTCGCTCCTGCAGTCCCCGTGGAACGTGAGTTGATGGCGGGTCTACAGTTGGTTCCGTTTCCTTGTAGCTGTTATTGATTAGGTGCAGACATTCTTTTCAAAGCCTGGAATCATTTTTAAAATTTGGATTATATTTGCCTATTATGATTAGTAAAAGTTGAGTGTTGCCCCTAGGATCGCAGAGGGAACGGTTTGGAAAATGCTTCCTTCCAGGAAGAGATGAGATGGTATTACCCATAAGCCTCTTTTGAGGTTGGGTCTTTATGCAGTCAGATAGTAAATGCTTCTGGAACGTTTTGAGCTCTACCGCCTACTCTGTGAGCTGCCCCAGTATCTGGCTTGTTGGGACCTCAGGGGCTAGTGGTCAGGCCCAGCATTGTGAATCCCTTTTGGCCAAGTTCCAGGGATAGGCCTGTTTGCCCTTTAATTACTGCATCATGACAAGTCTTATTTTGGGTAAGAGACTGAGGCCCCGGGTGGTGTTTTTGTGTTTGCCTAAGGGAGATGCCTCATCTTCAGCCACCCAGATGTGACTGGAGAGAGCCATGATGCTGCTTTTGTCTCCAATTCCGTTTAATAAGATGGGAGATGGGAGGAGGGCAGAAGGGTGCCATATAATAGATACTTCTAGTTAATGAAACCCCAATTTCCTCTAAGATTAGAAACCCTGAAACTCATGAGTTGAACAGAGAAACCTAGATAATTTGCCCCTTTTTCTATTTTGTTCAGCCTGGTGATTGATTTCTGCGTGATTTTAAGTCTTTGAAATATGTCTCAGCCAGATTTTCTGGTCCTCTTTCCTCACCTCTCCCCTCCCTTCCAACGGAGGGGAGGCTCCGTGTGGTCTGGCTTGCCTAGCTGGGCCTCCTGTGCCCAGAGCGAGACTCTGAGAATCCAGGAATTGGGTTGGGACTGTGGGGAATTTGCATGTGCCTTGGTAACCAGCAAGGGCAGCCTGGGGGATCTCAGGTTAATGATTAAGCCCGGAGCCTTCATTCTAGCCAGGCAGTGGCCCTCAGGATTTGCAGCCACCTGCCAGAGGCCCTTTTGCTTCTGTTAGCTTTTCAGACTGAGTGAAGATGGAACTGTCTTGGAGGGATGTGGAGAGGCTGGCCGTGTGCTAGTGAATTTGCTAGTAGCCACAGCCTTGCCGTGTCCTTCTCTGAGGTCAGAGTGTGGGCCAGCAGGTTAAAACTCTGAGGTTCAGCCTTCATCAGTTGCACACAGTTTTAAAAACTCACATTTGTCTTCCTTTTTGTGTAAGCAGAAAGCATCTGATCCTACCTGCTCTGGCATTTTCTAGGGGCAGTAGTAAGCGGGCTTTTCCTCCGTCCCTGTCGGGCAGGAGAATGCAGAGCTGCTCACTGAAGTCAGCAGATGAGCAGATATTTGGTCTTTAGCTCTTTCATTTGCACCTTTCTGTGATATAAGACAGCAGACATTCGCAAAAAGGGCTTGCAGTTTTGTGTTATCAGTAACCCCTTTCGCCCTTCCAGATGGTGAAGGACCTTAAACTCCGTACAGAGAAACAGAGCCTGGAGCTGGAGGAGATTAAGTAACCAGTGCCAGGGTGGGCTTCATCCTCTTATCATGGGACCAGCTGTCCCAGTGACTTTCACTTCTCAGTGCTGCAGTCCTTTCTGGAAAATGTCCTAGGACAAAGATAGTGCCCAAATGTGGCTGCATTAATTAGTGTAAATCCCATAATGAAGAAGACGTCTCCTTCCGGCCCCCTTTCAGTCCTTGAATGGCCTCGAGGAGAAAGTCTGAATGTGACCTCCCTTTCTAAAAAGCAAGCAGTGGGACTAGGAGGAAAGGCCTCAGGATCCGGCCTTCTGCAGGCAGTGGGACCCCAAAGATATAATAACATTGTTTTGTTTCAGTTATGTTTGTTTTTATGGAAATCTTCTGTGTGGCACGGATACTGGTGTCTCCTTTATGGTAATGACATAGTTTCTTTTTTAAAAAGTGAGTAGATTTGAGAGAAAATATTAAATAATAGTACTGGTGGCATATGCCAGACGTGATGAGCAGCCCACGTTTGAGAAGCCCTGCTAGGCTGCAGCAACACATGTGCAGCGAGGAGGCCGGCAGTATTGGTGAGGAAGCAACAAGAATGACTGAGAAGGAGAGAGATCTTTCTGGAAAGTCTGGTGCAGTCAGCGCATACACAGCAAGACTGTCAGGGTGGCAGTTTCTTTCTGGGATGGGCAGGCAGGTTTGTACAGGTTTTGCTGCGAAGATGAGGAGTGTGCGTGCGTGCATGCTGTTTTTTCCTTCAGTAGCAGTAATATTTTGCCCTTAAAAATGCCTCTTGAGGCTGGGCGCGGTGGCTCACGCCTGTAATTCCAGCAATTTGGGAGGCCGAGGCGGGCGGATCACGAGGTCAGGGGTTTGAGACTGGCCTGGCCAACATTGTGAAACCCTGTCTCCACTAAAAATACAAAGAATTAGCCGCGTGTGGTGGCGGGCATCTGTAATCCCAGCTATTCAGGAGGCTGAGGCAGGAGAATGGCTTGAACCTGGGAGGTGAAGGTTGCAGTGAGCCGAGATCACACCACTGTACTCCACTCTGAGAATCCAAGTTGGCCAATAGGGCAAGACTCAGTCTCAAAAAAAAAAGCCTCTTGACAAACCAACTCTACTTACCTACCACCTGGTGTGACAATTCTATTTAGATGATTTCAGCCACAGGGAAACAGCCCAGGAGTTTCCAAGGAAAAAGCCCAATTGGCAAAATCTCCTTTTCAAACTGTCCCACTTTCCAAACAATCCAGTGGCTCTCAAACTTTTTTCATTGTCAGCATCGCTTGGGGAAGCTGGTAGAAGACAGAGGACCCGCCCTGCTGCACCAAGCCAGACCTCTGCGCTCTGTTTCTCCCAGGGTGAGCCCCAACACTAGTGCTTGTGATCGCGGCCCAGGTTGTGGGTCCCAGCCCGGGCTGCCCATTAGAATCACCTGGAGACTGTTAAAGCTATTGAGGCCTGGACCCCACCCTAGAGAAGCCCCACTGGAATCTTGGCGTGGGACCTGGGCATTGGAATTTTTAAAATGCTCCCCAGGTGATGTGGTTGTGTGGGCAGGTGGAGACCCACTGGCCTTGATGGAGACTCTTAGGGAAACTTGAACGAACGTGCGGGAATGCTTTGAGGAAGAAGCAAAGGGTGGCATGAAGCACTGAAAGAAATGAGTGTGGCTGCATTGGAAACCTCAGATCTGAGTTAGGTTTAGAGGACTTCTATGAAAAAATGGAGTCAGAAGGGGAGTAAACCAGGGTGAGTGGGAGAGCAGCACGGGCCTGTTAGTTCTAGAGCAGGGCCAGGAGGGTTAACAGCTTCAAGATATGCCAAGGGCATCAGAAGGGCTCTTGAAGATTCATTCAGAGCAAGAGGAACAGGGGTATAATCAGCCTGAGGCAGAAGCCAAGCAGTGCACCATTGACTCAGAGAGCTGGAGGGAAGCAGTGCCTCTCTGTTTTCTTTTGGGCCCCTGGGCAGCAAGCGTAACCCAAGCAGGACTAAGAGGGAACTGAGGCAGAGACCACAGGCTGCTTTAAATGAGGTCCATCCCCCAGGACTTATTTTCCTGGGCACTTGGGAACCTGGTTATTACATCACAGGATGGTTTATCCGTCAATTTAAGGAGCTTAGAAGGGAGATCAAGCCATTGGACAACTGGAGGGGGCAAAAATTATCCCAGCTTTTGGGAAGTTAGGAAAATGTGAATTCCAGAAACTATAGTCCACTGATGCTGGGCTTCATTTCTAAGAAATTTCCAGAAAACATAAGATTAAAGCAGTTGCTTTGTGAGCACATGTTGAGCCCAGTCTGGGTCAAAGTGATGGCCCCTTCCTATTTTCAGAACAAGGCGCGCCAGGCTAGCCAGGCCTGCTCTGGTAGGTGGCAGGCAGCCGGCCCTTGGCAAAGCTTTTGTCAAGGCACTCATGATGCTGTCTTCATGGGCTCCCCACAGTGAAGTCGGATCTGGCTCTCAGGTAGGCATTCAGTCATGTGTTAGTGAAAATCCTGTGGAGAGATGGGCACTGAATGAACTATTGTGTGTTAGAGTTTAAAATTCATCAGCCACCACGAGCAGAGGGGGGCCCTGAAGGGGTGTGTAAGGCCTTCTCTTTGGAAGGGTATCAAAGGGAGTTTGCTGCAAAGTACTGACTGTGGCAAGCACACAGCCCATTTGAGTGCCTGTTACCTGAGTGCTGGCCCGGGAAGACTAGGGTGGCTGTTGCAGGGCAGAGTCACCTGCTGCATCTGCACCAGTGCTGCTGTCATCTTGAGAGCAGGCCTATGTCACATGGGAGAAGGCACCTTCGGCCTTTCCTATTCTGTATCATGGCATTACCTTGTATAAAGGCACATTTGCTGAAGACCCAGGTCTGGGGGAGCTGAGCCAGGATGGGAGACCAGCCAGCTTGTAAAGAGTACAGGGGTCAGTGGGACAAAGGAGGTTCTGTGCAATGCAGTGGGTGTAAAGCTTTGCACCTGGTCAGAAGCTCCTAGAAATGAAACCCTTGAAGCCTTCTGTTGAACATTAGGATCCAAAGTGGTCCTCATGATCTCTAAGATGATGAAAACTGGTATTAGAAGTGACGTTTGCAAGGCCACCCAGCCGCTAAGTGGTAGCTGTGCAAGTACTGATGGGATAGTGTAGGTTTGATGAAGTGAAAAGACACGTTTCAGTTGCTGTCATGCTCCAGAAGGCTCTGTGGAGGTGTGGCAGCCAGCGAGGACAAGGACATCTCGGGTCATAGCAATAGAGGTTTGATGCTTAGCCTGGACCAGCCAGGCCTCATTGAGATGTTCATGTTCTGTTCTAGGTACTACATTTTATTTTTAACTTATTTGGTTAAATTAGAAACTAAAGTTGATTTGGAAGAATATTTTAAAGTTCTAAAAATAGCATTATGACAACTGAAAATTTGGGAAAAATTGGATACACATTGGAAGAGATGTTGACAAACCCATGGGTCATTGGGGTGCAGAGGTATGAGAAATGGGAGGAGGTGTGTGGAGGGAGGATGGCACTCACCACCTCCAGGGATCGGGGCCCTTTGCGAGGAGGGGAGCAAAGGGTGCTGCCGGGTCTGGGCCCTGACTCTGCCAGGCCTGGCACCAGCCTCTTTACATGGGTTGACTCTAAATCCTTGGCTTTATCAGGAGATCAAGCTTATGTGAAGCGCCAGGATGTAGGATTCATATACCAAAGGATATGCAAGTTATGTGATAATGACAACGGCTGATGTTTTCAAGCCCTTCCTATATGCTAGGCATTGTGCTAGGTTGCATGAGCTCTCCAGGATACAGAATTCAGACCAAAGGCTATGGGAGTCTGTAATAGTAATTGCTGATGTTCATCAAGCCGGGAGCCCTTCACTTTGTGCTAAACTCCTTTCATATGTTGTTTCATTTAATCCTCATTGCAGCCCCAAGAGGAAGTATTTAGGCTTGTGGTTGCTTTAGAGGCAGAACCTTGACCAAGGCTATAAATTAGATCATCAGGAATTGTCATCATTTTCTTTTCTTTTTGCTCTTGTCACCCAGGCTGGAGTGCAGTGGCCGTGATCTCAGCTCACCACAACCTCCACCTCTCTGGTTCAAGTTATTCTCCTGCCTCAGCCTCCCGAGTAGCTGGGATTACCGGCGCGCACCACCATTCCCAGCTAATTTTTGTATTTTTAGTAGAGACGGGGGTTTCATCATGTAGGCCAGGCTGGTCTTGAACTCTTGACCTCAGAGGATCTGTCCACCTCAGCTCCCAAAGTGCTGGGATTACAGGCATGAACCACCGTACCCGGCTTGTCATAATTTTCATCACAGTGATCGCTGTTCCAGGCGCTGCTACTTTGCATACATTGTCATTAGTCCTCATAATAACTCGATGGAGATTTAGGGAACATTTTGAGGTGAAGAAATTGAGGATCAGGTGGGCTGCCGTAGCAGAGCGTGCAGACTTTGCACAAATTACTAAAAGTTGTCCCTCAAGTGGAGCAGGTACTGGGCTTGGTGGAGTTTGTGTGGGCTGGCTTCATGCCTCCATGCCTGCCTCCTCCTTTGGTGCCTTAGCCCAGGGCTCAGACTGCTCAACCACAGGTGATGGCCCTGAAGGATGAGTGAGACTGAGAACTTGGCAGAGCTGTTCAGCTAGGAAGTAGCAGAGCTGGAATTCCAAGCCAGGTCTGCTGATTCTGGAATCAGTGGTTGTAAACCAGTGTGGAGGGGGGAAAGCTGTATGCCTGTCAGAACCCTCCGGTTTGGCCTGGACCATCCTAAGACTTGTCTTTGGAAGGTGGCTGTCTGTCAACACAAGAGGAATCCCCAGTGGGTGGAGGGAGAGTGAGCTTGGTGACCCCGAAGTACCGCCTCCCCGATTCTGAGAGCCTGTGTTCCAGGTGAGGCCATCTGTCAAAACTTAATGTCTTAAAATCTGACATTATTTCTGTACAGTCTTTTCCTTTTGCTAATTTAAAATCGACTCCATCCTCTCCTCCCACTCTCTAGCCCTTGGTGAAAAGGCAGAGGCCAGCCCCAAGCCACGTGCAGCCTCACAAGTGGTCATTATAGGCTTGTGGGTGACCTAGTCCCTTGTCAGGAACCCTCCTCTGGGGCAGGCGCTGGTTTTTCATCTTTCTCTGCTTGCCCACACTTGAGCGTCAGCACATTCCAGAACCTACCTCAACCATAATCACAGCACAGATGTTGTTTGACTTCCATTGTTGGGGGCTGGGGTACAAATGGTAAGAATTCTGCAGCAGCCTTCCAGCCTTGGATTCCTGTCTGGGGCCAGGATGACCTTGGGCCGAGCGAGTGGCTCCCGGGACTCTCTGAAAAAGAAATCTCTGCCTGGCTATTCCCATCACTTCTCGTGGACGGTCATGCTAGCAGCTGTGCTGATGGTAACAGTAACACAGTGAGTTCCAGTTACGGACAGGCAATGTCACTGCTGGCTCACCCTTACCATTTACCATGTGCCTGGGCTGAGTGCCTTATAGGCATTTGCCTGTTGAATCCTCACAATGACCCTTTGAGGTGGGTACCAGTATTCTTATATTGCAGGGGAGAAAACTGTCTCTTATGAGACTTCTAAGTAAGAAATTTTGAGGGAGGAGGATGGTGTCATCATTTTCTTTGCTCTTTTACTTCTTGTAAGTCTAAAGCAGAGGTTCTCAACTAGAGGTAATTTTTGTCCCCCAGGGACATTTGGCAACGTCTGAAGACATTTTTTGTTTTCACAGTTTGGAGAGGGAGTTTGCCCCTGGTGTCTCGTGGGTAGAGGCCAGGGATGCTGTGATGCACAGGACCTCCTGCAACAAAGAAGTATCTGTCCCCAGATGTTAATAGTACAAGGTTGAGATTCTCTGATCTAGGCTGGGTGGCTCCTGCCTGTAATCCCAGCAGTTTGGGAGGCCGAAGTGGGTGGATCACTTGAGGTCAGAAGTTCAAGATTCTCTGATCTAAAGAGAAGATGAAATAGTATTCAGCCTTTTGTCCAGTTTGATATCATCACCTTCTGCTTCAACCCTGCTTGTGGTCATTGGTGCGGTTCCCTTCGATTTCTGGTTGTTTTTCTACTGAGCATGTGGAGCGTTGCACTCTCCTACCTTCTTCAGTTAGGTGTGGATGTGTGACTTGTTGTGGCCAGTGAACTGTGAGCAGGAAGAAACATGACATTAAAGCGGGGGAACCTTTAGTGCTCATGTGATTTGCCACACTCCTTCCTCCTACCCTTTCGAGCACCTAGATGGTGGAGGTGCCGTCATCCTAGTCCTGGTATAGGAAGGTATGGGTCGGAGCTCCTGGTTGACTCACGGTGAACATGTAATAGGAATGAGATGTAACCTCTGTTGAAATTACTGGGATTTGGGAGTTGTTACTACAGCAGAGCCTGTGCAATCCTGACAGATGTACTCCAAGAACAACAACAACAAGAAGTTGGCATTGGGATTAGGCAGGTGGATATCGGGATACAGGTGGATGCTGAGTACTGTGGATAAAGTCCAAGCATGCCATATTTTATGGATTGCTTCCTGTAGTAAAGATGTTGTGCTTAGGCCCGTGGGAAGTAAGAGACATTGGCAGGTTGCTTCATGGAAGAAATGGAAGGGATTTTGAAAAATCAGTCTCTGAGGTCTGGAGAGGTTTATTGACTTACCCAAACATCGGTGAAGGCCCTTGCTGGGATCCAGCAGCTGTGCCCAGCCTGGCTCTGTGAGGCTGGGCTGCAATCAGCCAGCCATTCTTACCCACCTCAGTCAGCGGTTTCAACTTGGTTGCAAGTCTGTGAATGCTTCCAGGGCGAAATCTACCTTCCCAGGGCCTCTCACAGGCTGTGGTACGGTTGTGTTTGTTGAGTGAGTTGGGATGTGGGGGGAGAAGGCAGACAGTGAGCAGTGCCATGATGGGGTGCAGCTGGGGGGTTTGAGGTTCCCAGGGAAGAGATGACCTGAGAGGGCCAACAGGGACCCTGGAGCCTGTTTGAAGGGTGGGTACAGACTGGGATGGGGCCTGGGCAGGGAGAAGGACTGGTAATTTCTCACTTCTCTCTGGGTTTCAGATGGGCAGGAAGCACTGCAGTCGTGAGGGACTCTGGAGGGTGGGGGTGTCCTCCCTGAGAGGACAGCCCCGCCGCCATCTGCCTGAGCAGATGCTGCCTTACCTGAGTAGCATGTGCCCTCGGGAGGGGTGCTCCTTTGCAGGAAGTGTGCTGAAGGCTCTTGAATTATGCTCATCTCCCTCAGCGGCTTGGGGAATGATCATTTAGTGCCAGGCACAGACTTATCTTGGCCCAGAGCCAGAGCTATTCCAGCAGCACACAGTCAGCTTGGCTCACACTCCTAGGCGCCTCAGTGTTCCTGTCTGTAAAACGGGCGCAATCTGGAAAGCTCTGCCTACCTGTCTTCCACCAAGGTAAGCATTTGGGAGGGCTCTGTCCCATAAAGCCAGGGCAGATGCCCTTATGGGTCAGAAGGGGATGGTTCAGGTTTTAGGGAACTTACCTGGAGGGGGATTGGGACAGAGCCTGGGGCAGCTCTGATAGCACCTGTGGAATCAGTACCTGCCGGCTGTGGCCACAGGTTATGACTCTTCAGGAGGATAGCTCATTTGAATCCTCTGGGAGCTGGCTGGCAGGAGGGATCTGTTCTCTCATCTCCTGGTTCTGGGTACTCCCAGACTGAGGGGTCGATCTGAACTCATTGTGGGCTCTGCAGAGCAGCTTGTTTGCCCCTGAGATGGCCATCCCCTGGTGTCTACAGGCCTGCCTGTGCATGCTTGCTGTGACTCTGCCCCTTCCCTGTCATCGTTAACACAGGAGGGATTGGTTCTTCATCCAAGAAGGTGCCTGCCTGCAGTCTCCACCTGAGCTGGGTGACTCAGATGCAGGCAGCAGAGGTTCGTTATCGTTGCTCTGAGAGAGGCAATACAGCAGACAGCCCTGCTCTGGAGCGAGACTGCTTGGGTTTGAATCCCAGACTTGCCACTCCCTGGCCGCGTCTTGAATGAGCTGCTGATCTCCCCGTGATTCAGTTGCCTTATCAGTAAAATGGGAATGATAGCAGTATCTCCCTCAGTAGAGTTACTGTGTGTCTTAAGTAAGTTAGTGTAATTACCATATGAGAATGCTTACACCAGGGCTGGCATGCCATAAACATGCTTGCTGTTAATATTTTTGTGGATGTTTCTCCCATTTTGTGCCAGGTATTGGTGTTACCAAGGGGTTGCCATCAGCCATGCCTCCGCTCCGTGTTGTGTTTTGACAGAAACAATGGATGTGTTTTCAATCTTGTTTGAAGCACCGTGGTTCTAGTCTCAGCCCGCCTGCAGTGGGCGAGTGTGGGGCATTGGACCTCGGGTGACCAGGATGACTTGCACATAGTTGACACTCTTGGTACTTCTCTCATTTTTTCTTTTCCTAGAAGATGGTCTTTAAAAAATGATGCATTGCATACATAGCATAAGAATGTAGAAACAATTGGTTCAGACACCCCTCCCCAATCAAACTTGTCATGTTTTATGCTCCCTTCTTGTTGGCAGACAGATATGTATCTAGTTCACCTCTTCTGCCCCAAAAACACCCCGGGAAGGCAATAGTGTAGTAATAAGCTGGGGTTTGGGTTTTGGAGTCTGGGGGCTTTGGCTGAATGTGGCCTTGTCCCCTTGCTGGCTGGGCCATCTTGCTTAAGAGAGCTTTGCTTTGAGGAACCTCACCCTCACTTTCTCTCGTAGCATGGGAATAATACTATCCTAACTCGTGACTCTGTTGCAATAATTATAAGAGGTAGTATAGGTAAAAATTCTAGCTTGATGTGGTTGTTTAACAAGGCAGAGTTTTTATTATTGCTTGTAGATGTTCACTGTGGAGTTGTTAAGGACTGCCTGACACTTGATTGCATGGATATAGTTGGATTTGTCCAGCCTGTGTCTGCAGTTGCACATTTTGGTGATTTCCAACAAATTTCTTCTTGATTGTCTCTGGAGAGAGTAGACTTGGGGGCTGGCAGCTGGGAGTCCCCTGGAGTCCTCCCTTTGCAGTTGGTAACTTGGTGTTCTTGGGGGTTTGTCTAGCCTTTATCTGCCATCTCCACCTCCCAGCCCCTACCCCCAGGCCGCATTGTTCTGTGGTCTGAGTGTGGGTTCAGCTCCCTGGGGGATGATGCTTTGGGCTCCGCAGGTGTCATGGGTCATGGAAACCCCCCAGCCCTGCCCAACCCCGAGGAGGACAGAGGGGAAAGCTTTTTCATAGCCTGACAAACAGGTATTTCCTGTCAGCTACCAGCTGTCAGAGAGATCAGTCCCTCTGGTAATTCAGAGAAGAGCCCCACCCATGCCAGCCTCCCACCTCCTAAATCCCAGGATCTGATGAAAAAGGACATCTGCACTATCCAGTAGAACTTTCTGCAATAACTGAAAGTTCATTCTGCTTTTTCAGTGCGGTAGCCACCAGCCACATGTGGCTACTCAGCACTGAGGCTGTGGCTAGTCTCAGTCAGGGTGTGCACTGTAAAAGTGCTTGGTGGATTCAGAAGACCATATGAACAAAGGAATGTAAAAGATCTCTTTAATGTTTTATATTGATTTTGTAATTTTATGTGATTATGTGTTGAAGTGATATTTGGGGTATAAATAAAATACAATCATTAAAATCTTTTTTTTTTTTTTTTTTTTTGAGACAGAGTTTCGCTCCTGTTGCCCAGGCTGGAGTGCAATGGCGCAATCTTGGCTCACCGCAACCCGCCGCCTGGATTCAAGCGATTCTCCTCCCTCAGCTTCCTGAGGCTGGGAGTAGCTGGGATTACAGGCATGCGCCACCACACCCAGCTAATTTGTATTTTTAGTAGACACAGGGTTTCTCCATGTTGGCCAGGCTGGTCTCAAGCTCCCAACCTCAGGTGATCGGCCTGCCTTGGCCTCCTAAAGTGCTGAGATTACAGGCGTGGGCCACCGTACCTGGCCTGGGCCTGAATTTTGAAAAGACCTGGCAGAGAAGCCAGGTACAGAGGGGTTGGGCAGCCAGGCCTGATGCTTCAGTGGACCCTCTGCAGAGTGAGCTGGGAAGGCACAGTTTGCTACACTCCAGGCATTTTTCTGCAACCCTGCTTCCTTGGCCAAGTGGCTGTAATACCAAATAAATATTAAAGAAGCCAGAGTAGGCTGGGTCCAGTGGCTCATGCCTGTAATCCTAGCACTTCAGGAGGTTGAGTCAGGAGGATCATTTGAACCCAGGAGTTTGAGGTTAGCCTGGGCATCATAGGGAGACTTTGTATTTAAAACAAAAACAAAAACAAACTAGCTGGGTATGGTGGTGCATGCTTATAGTCCCAGCTACTCAGGAGGCTGAGGTTGGAGGATTGCCTGAGCGCAGGAACTTGAGGCTGCAATGAGTTATGATTGTGCCATTGCACTCCAGCCTGGGCAGCAGAACATGACCCTGTCTAATAATAATAATAATAATAATAATAATAATAATAATAAAAAGGCCAGAGCCCTTCATTGTGTGTGAAGGAGTGTGTTGGGAGAGCAGTGGGAATACCCAGCCTTGATTTTAATCTCCTTACCTAAGGGTGGCAGACTTGGCTCAGAGGTAGTGGAGTTCATCACATAATCTTAGTTTTGGGGGTCTGAGGAGGGTAGTACTCTAAGTGCCAGCGCCTCGCCTTGTCCCTCCTCTTTGCACTCAGGGGAACTGGGGAATCTCTGTCTCCATACAAGTTCACCCAGCCACTGCCTCAAAGCTTCCTGCACCTTGCCCAGAGAGAACCTTTCTGGTTTTCCTTTTTTCTGTGGACTTCTGATCCTTTCTTCTGAGGGCTGTGAGTTGTGGTGGAACCAAGACTCTTGGAAAAGCATCCTGATTAGCCTGGGAAGGTGGCGGGGCTGCCCCACCAGGGCTTCTCCTGACCACGGTTATCCCAGTGACCTCTGGTGTATCACTTCCCCTCGGTGAACCTCAGTTTTCCTCATCTCTAAAAGGGGAGTGTTAGTGGTAAGCAAACATTTGCTGAAGAGTTATGAGGACCTAGTGAGTACACGTAAAAGGGCTTGCTCGCCAGTAAAGCATGTGGTACCAGCATGAGTGGTCCTTTTGTGTAGTTGAATGGATGTTTTACGATGGAATTGTAAAGAGTGTGGGACTAGAGAAGTCCTAACACCGAAGAGCTGAGTCCTTAGCTTAGGGTAATTTAGGTACCTTAACCTCCCCAAGCCTCAGTGTTGTCGTCTGTGAAATAGGGCATTTGAGAGGATTTGAGTGAGGCTGTAGTGCCGTCTGTTCAGAGCAGATGCTCTGTTGCTGGCTCATTTTTCCAAATGCATGGGTTGAGGGTATGATATGCTTAGCAGAAGGCTACAAAGAATGCTTATCTAGCGTCTTTTAAAAGTGTACAGATATCATTTCCTGGCTCAGTTCTCTGCAGCAAATGCACTTTAATCTTCCTCTGAACATCCTGCAGTGCCTGCCAGGGACACTTCTGAGCCAGAGTAACCTCAGTATGGAGCGCCACATTCCCCAGGAGCCATGCAGCTTGTTTCCCATGACTTGATTCTCACAACTGTCTTGACAGCAGGGAGGAGGCCATTATCCCCATCTGGGAAGACAGAGTTTCAGAATGTGGGGATGAGCCTACCTGTGCATACTCCACGTGGCTCTTGGAAAAACAATCTGGAAGCTCTAAAAACACCTTTGCTGTCCACTTCTTTTGCTGTTTACTTCTTTCCTGGAAAAGAAGTAAGAAGGGTGAGGAGTTTCCTGGCTAGAGATCCTAGTGCATGTTGCTTTTGCAGAATATTTGGCTGTGAAGAGGTAGGCCAAGAAACGTGGGGACGGTGGCTGGGGCTGGAATCCTGGCAGGAACCGTGGCAGGAGGCTGACTGGACTGTCATGACATCTCAGAGCCAGAAGCCTCTTACCGGTCTCCCAGTCTGAGCGCTCTGGAGGTGCCCTCGCTCATAGGATCAGGGAGGTGGAAGGCCAGCCGGGTGCGGAGGGTGCGTGCCGTGCATCAAGGGCTGTCTGTACTTGGCTGGGAAGAAACTGAACAGTGCCAGTGAGTGGGGAGGGGGAGCATCATTGGTCACTTGGGGTCCGGAACTGAGAAAGACAGGGCAACAGCCTACTCTCTGGAGCAGTTAGGCCCCACTCAGGAGGGGCCGGTGGAGCGTTGGGCCGTTTCCTGCAGGACCTGGGGCGAGGTGGGAGTGGGGTGCTTCTGGGGTGGCAGGACTGGGCTGTGGCTCCTTGGTTGAGGTATCTCCATAGGGAGAATGTGTGATTTAAAGCCAGCTTGGTCAGCTTAGGAAATGGAGGTTCCTGAGGCCAACATTGGCAGTGCCCAAGCAGGGCTGCCCCGGGGAGAGGGCACTCAGGGCCAGACTCCTCTGTATCCTGTCTCACCAGCGAGACCGTTGCTGTGATGTGCCCTAGGCATCCAGGTTTGTTTGCTCCCTTGTCTCTACAAAAATACAAAAATTAGCTGGATGTGGTGGTGTGTGCCTGTAATGCCAGCTACTCAGGAGGCTGAGGCAGGAGAATTGCTTGAACCCTGGAGGTGGAGGTTACAGTGAGCTGAGATTGCTCCACTGCATTCCAGCCTGGGCGACAGAGTGAGACATTCCATCTCAAAAAAAAAATATATATATATATATAGAGAACCTACAGTAGGCTGGGTTTGGATCTAGACATCATTCCTTTTCATTTTTACTTTCTGTTTATATTGTAAAATATTACACAGACTCAGAAAAGTACACAAACCATAAATGTATAGCTTGGTGAATTATCACAAAGTGAACACCCTTGTAACCACTGTCTAAGAAAGGGAACCCTGCCAGCGCCCCCGAAGGCTCCCTGATCATAATCTCTTCCCTTACTGCCACACATAACGTTAGCTTGACGTTTATAGTAGTTGCCTCCCTGCTTCTTAAAGTAATTATTTACCAATAATATGAATCCCTAAACGCTGTAATTTAGTTGTGCCTGTTTTTTGAACTTTCTGCAAGGATAATCATGCTGTATATATTCTTTAGCATCTGATTTTCTTCATCCAGCATTGTTGTGAAATTCATGCATTTTCGTTGCCCGTAGCTGTCATTTGTTCGTTTTCATCGCTGTATGTTATTGATTAGCACAATTTTTGTATCCATGCTCCTGTTGAACGTTTTATTTGTTTACATTTTGAGGATATTCCTTAAAATGCTGCTGCGGGCTAGACGCAGTGGCTTACACCTGTAATTTTATACTTTGGGAGTCTGAGACAGGAGGATCACCTGAGCCTAGGAGTTCTAGACCAGCCTGGGCAACATAGCAAGATTCCCTCTGTATAAAAAAACAAAACAAAACCAAAAATGCTGCATGAGTACTGTAGGCTATGACTGTTGGTCAGCCTGTATTGCATATGTGTACGCACACACTTGTTTTGGGTGTACCTGGAGGTGGAATCACTGCATCTCATCACATCTTCACATTAACCTTGTAAACCGATGGGGAGGAGTGGCTCAGCTTAGCAAGTGTGTGTCTGCTGGGACCCCAGGGTAGCTTTGCTTACTGTCCTATGCCTCTATCCCTTGGGTTGTCTCTGAGCTTCTCTTGGGGGCACATCCTTTTCCAGGTGAGGAATTAGAGCAGTGAAGCTTGCTTGCTGCTTACGTTTAACCCCTGCAAGGCGGGATATGGGAGCTGCGTGCAGCCAGTGTCGGGGGCAGGTGAAGAAGGGTATAGGGCTGTGTTGGGGTACAGCCCGCTCATCACACAGGTCCTCCAGAGTGGACCTGAACACCCTGCCCCTTTGATCTTTGGTGTCTGCCTGCAGTGTTTCCTCCCAAGTGGGTTTGGTGTCCTTCCAGCATATTGAGTGGAGAATGGTCAGAAAGGCCAAGGCTTCAGCCGCTGCTGCTTGCGGTGCAGCTAAGCTCTTAATGTGTTTTCATAATCAAAGCAGAAAGGTCCCATTGTGGCGCTAACGCCTTTGCCATAAAGCGCTTTTTGTTTCCTAACAAAATTCCAAGTCGCAGAAGCAAGTCAGCTTAGCAGAAACACAATACCAATGAATGACTATTTGCCACTTGCAACAGCTAGACAAGCTCCCAGTAAATCACAGGCGGCCAGCCCTTGTTTTATTGGGGCACCGCAAAGACACGAAAATACTTGCAGGCTACTTGGAGGAAAACAGTAAGATATTGGAAGTCATATTTATCACCCGGGAATTATAACCTGATATTAAGGTGCCAGTTAGGGTTTGTTTGGCTACATATTTCAGAAAATTAAGTAAGGCCGGGCGCTGTGGCTCATGCCTGTAATCCCAGCACTTTGGGAGGCTGAGACAGGTGGATCACCTGAGGTTAGGAGTTCAAGACCAGCCTGGCCAACACGGAGAAACCCTGTCTCTATTAAAAATACAAACAATTAGGCCAGGTGTGGTGGCTCATGCCTGTAATCCTAGCACTTTGGGAGGCCGAGGTGGGTGGATCACGAGGTCAGGAGATTGAGACCATCCTGGCCAACATGGTGAAACCCCATCTCTACTAAAAATACGAAAATTAGCCGGGCGTGGTGGCATGTACCTGTTGTCCCAGCTACTCAGGAGGCTGAGGCAGGAGAATTGCTTGAACCCAGGAGGCGGAGGCTGCAGTGAGCTGAGATCACACCACTGCACTTCAGCCTGGGTGACACAGCGAGACTCTGTCTTAAAAAAAAAAGAAACCCCAAAAAATTCACTGGGCATGGTGGTGGCATATGCCTGTAATTCCAGCTACTCAGGAGGCTGAGGCAGGAGAATCCCTTGAACCTGGGAGGCAGAGGTTTCAGGGAGCCAAGATTACACCATTGCACTCCAACCTGGGCAACAAGAGCAAAACTCCATCTCAAAAAAAGAAAAGAAAAGTAACACTAGAAGTAAGGGATTATTTTTCTTATGAAACAAAAAGTCCAGAGGCTGACAGTCTTAGGGCTCCACATTGCTGCCTCGTGTCTTTTTGCTTTATCATCTTCAGCACATAGCCTCATGCTCCCAAGATGGCGGCTGTATATCCAGGCTTCACATCTGTATTCCAGGTAGGAATTTTAATGCCTCTTACCCATTTTAATGAAGAAAACTAACTTCCTGGAAGTACCAAGCAATAGGCTTTTCCTTACATTTCATTGGCTAGAACTGGATCACATGGCAACTGCTGGTTGTCAGAGGGGCTAGGAGCCAAACACATTATTATCTGAACCAAATCAAGGATTCCTAAGGTTAAGGAAGAAAAAGGAGGATGGACATGGGAAGGCAGCTAACAGCAGGTGCCAAGAGTCACTGGATAAAATAGATAGGAAATAAGTTGTTTCATATAAAGCGAATTTGTATTTGGTAGAACTGAAACATAGTCCTGTAAGCACCAAAGTGTATTTTCATCATTTTAATTGCAGTCATGCACCACATTGTCAACAACGGACCACGTGTACGACAGTAATCCCATAAGATTATAGTACTGTGTTTTTACTGTACCTTTTCTGTGCTCTCATATGTTTAGATTTGTCTTACAAATGTGTTACAGTCGCCTGCTGTACCATCACTCTACGATGTGCACACAAAGCCGAAATCACCCAAGGACACATTCTCAGAACGTATTTCTGTCGTTACGCGATACATGACTGCAGTTTGAGAAGACACATTTTCTCCTAAACAACTTAATGACTTCTTTTTCAGTGTGGCTGGGAGTCTCCTTAGGCTCTCCTGAGGTGTGTTATGAACTGCCACTTTTGCCTCTTATATAATGTTCCCAGAGAATTTTGCTTTTCGAATCTTGGGTCTGCTTTGTAGTTTTTTTCACTTATTTTGTTATTGCTGTTGGGTCTTGTGGCCTCTGTGCATTTACCACCAAAAACCTGGTTCTTTTCACCTTAAAATGTTCTGCTTTACCAGAATCTATGGATAAGAAAAACCAGAGAACACAACGCAGTAGAAAGGCATGCGGATTGAGGAAGGAGGCTCTGGGTGAAAGCACAGACTGTCCTCTAGGTGAGGTAGGGCTTTCCTGAGCAGGCTTAGTTTGTTTTATCAGCTCTGATCTCTTCTCTTCTATCAGATGAAAGAATTCACCTCTTTTTTTTAAAAAATGAAGGGAGGAGTTTGCAATCTTCTCCTCCAGTCCAGGTGATATTTGCTCTCCGTGGCTGACTTAATGCCAGTTTTCTCATCACCATTCAACGCAGCTTCCTCCCTTCCTCATCTGTATTTGTGAATGTAGCCCCTATTTTATAAGTACGACCTCTAGAAAACCTGGTTTTACCTAATTAAGAGACCTATCACATCCAGGAAGTTGCCAAAGGAGGAAATCAAGAAAAGGTAGCTGTGTGACGTTGGGCAGGTTATCTGATCTCTGTTTTCTCATCTGTGAAAGAGCAGTCGTAGTAATGATTACCTTATGGTCATCCTAAGAAATGAGATTGAGTTAAATGGAACAGTGCCTAGCATGTAGTAAATGCTCAAAAAAGCTATTATTATTATCATCATCATTAGCACAGATAGGGTGTGTTCAGTGTGGGATTCGGCCACCCTGGAGGGTGTTTGGAAGGAGGCCATGTGAGCCACGTTGACCTGATGAGAGAGAGAAACCCATTGTTGGAACAGATGTCTTCGTGTGCCTCTGTCCTGGCTTCCTTTCTGTGATAGTGCAGAGTAGAGTCTCCCTCCCCCCCTTTTCATCCTTTCTTCCTTCTGTCATTTTCATATACATTTTCTTGTGGAAAATGCGAAAGACATAAAAGAAAATTGAGACACTCTTAAAAATATGTGTGTATATAGAGAGAGCTTTTCAAAGGTGGGAATCCTGTACTTTTTGCGCTATAGCCTGCTCTCATTTTTTGTCTTCTTTCTTTTTTAATATTTGAAGAGATTTATTCTGAGCCAAATGTGAAGGCCATGACCCACAACAGTCTCAGCAGATCCTGGGAACATGTGCCAGTGGTGGTTGGGTTACAGCTTGGTTTTATACATTTTCGTGAGACGGAATGACCAGCCTAAACATTAAAACAGAGATCTTAAGACAAAAGAGACTCTTTGTGGCAAAGAGATCCAAATTCCAACCTGCTGTAGTATAACATCACGTGACAGATAGCAAGCCCTGAAAGAAAGAAACAAAAACAAAAGTATTTTATCCTAAAATATATTTCTTTGATATATTTTGAAATGGCCCTGCAAAGCTGTCTCTTATGGGGGAAATTTACATTCTGTAGAGAATACCCTTCCCTTTCTAGGTAATTTTCTGATCCAGAAAAGATTGACTGAGATCCTAATGCCTTTTAAAGGTCTGAATGGGAAACATTTGCCATCTACTGCCTTTAAGGGTGGCTACTCATGAGATTTCGTCTACATAATAAGAACCTTGGGCTCCACAACCCCTTATCTTAACGCAGACACTTCTTTCTATTGATTCCAGGTCTTTAGATAATAACTCTTTCTTTTTCTTTCTTCCTTTTTTTTTTTTTTGGCCGGCATCTCACTCACTCTGTGACCTAGGCTGAAGTGCAGTGGCGTGATCTCGGCTCACTGCAACATCCATCACCCCCAACCCCGCTTCCACTCAAGCTACCCTCCTACTTAACCCTCCTGAGTAGCTGAGACTACAGGTACACACCACCATGCCTGCCTAATTTTATACTTTTAGTAGAGATGGGATTTTGCCATAGTTGCCCAGGCCGGTCTTGAACTCCTGAGCTTAAGTGATCTGCCTACCTTGGCCTCCCAAAATGCTGGGATTACAGGCTTGAGCTGCTGTGCCTGGCCAATAATAATTCTTTCCTTTTCATTGGATGGTAAACTATGCATGTTACTGAGTGCCACTCCTGTGTAGCATTTCATCAGATGGATTTCAGTTGGAAGAGACCACTGAGGATTGAAGATAGATTGGTTTTCCTGGGTGATCTCAGAGAATCCACCTTTGACCCACTTCTGTATTGTAAAACTTGCTTTTTTCTAACTAAGGGACTGAGTGCATTGCAGTTGGGTCCCTATATTATGTAATTGTGGGTGTTGTAAGCTTGGATTGTGAGTGGAAGATTTGGGGGCCTGGGAGGATTCCAGATATAGGCAAGAATGAAAGAGGAATGATTGTAAGCTAAAGCAGTAACACGATTCAAGCTATGTATTCATTTGGTCATTATTGAGGACCTGCTGTGTGCCACCACATGAGGCCAGATGTCTCTGATACAGAAATAAATAAGAGGACTTTCTAGTTTCAGACAGCATCTGTCTTAGTGAGTGAAGACGTAAAAAAACAATTCATGCAGTAGGTTGTTAGGAATGCTCTGAATGAAATCTCTCCTGTCCCCAAAAGGAGTCTGAAGGAGGGGGTTGGTAACAGGGGTGCTGGCAAAGGCTTTGTTGGGGGCAGGGCATTCCAGGTGGAGAGAGCCTGTGGACAAGGCCCCAGAGGTGTGAAACAGCTTGGACAGATTGGCTTAGCAGAAATGAAGCAAGAGCTACGCCTTTTCTTTTCTCAAACCATTTAATACTGGGTGGAGTAGCTGTACTTGTGAAATTTGTCGTGAACCTTAATATTCTTAAAGTGAAAGGAAAAGGCAGAAGGTAAGTATTTCTAAAGCATCCTGTAGTTTTCTTTCTGTCTTTTTTTCTGGGAAAGTATAACTCTCCCCCGGAAAAGGCTAACTCTTCCCTGGAAAAGCCTAGAAGTGGTTTCTGTTAACTCTGGTGTTTGCTGTCTTTCTGCCCACCCAGTGCCCATTCATCATCTGGTGCCCCCTCTCTATGAGGTGCTGTGGGGGGTGGGGGGGATCAGAGCCTGACCTTGCCAGGCAGGCCTTTGCAGTCTGGAGAGGTGGACGTCTATGTTGATCATTGATGTTCTGTGCCGGCAAGTTCTGTGGGAAAGTGGAGGTGGGGGCAAGAACAGCATTGGCAGGAGTTGGGAAAGCTCAAAGGAGAGAAAAAGCGAAGAACACTCCCTAGACCCTCTTCCTGCTCCACCAAAGGCAGAGCCTTCATTAGTGCTGGAAATGTTCCATATCCTCCAGGGAACTGGCATTTGTTGTGGCCTGCACTGGCTGGGTGCTGGAGCAGGATGCGTGCATCATTAGCGCTGCATAGCATGCTAGAGGTGAGGAAGTGACCACTCAGGTGTTGGGTGATGTGTCCAGGGTCACACTGCCTAGAAATGGCAGGGCTGCGCTTGTTGCAGGCTTGCTTGACCCCGAAGCCCTGGTTCCTCTCACCCTACCCTGGGCTGCAGAACTCACTTCCCGGCCTTGTAAGACTGCTGGTGGGTAGTGGTAACGGTGGGAGGAGTAATGCCGGAACAGAGGCCGCCCTAAATATGGCTCCTGGTGGTCAGGACAGGGAAGCCCTGGGTGTCGTTCCCCTGCAGGGACAAGTCCTGAGGCCTTGGAGAGGAGGTTTTTGTTTTGTTAAAATTGTTGTGAATGACCCGGTTCCCCTAACCCTACAATCCCAAATAGCTCCCCACCCCTCGGATGGGAATCTGGGAGGCACTGCGGCTCTCTGGGTCTTGGGCTCCCTCTCTCCAGCTGCAGGTCCAGTCCTGGCTTGTGGCTCAAGTGTGGGGCCACATGGAGGTTGAACCAACAGCTCCCTTAGGGCTCCTGGGGCGGAGGACAGGAAATCCCTCCAAGATTGTTGAGTTCAGCAGTCCTCCTTCCCACACCGTGTTATTGCTGAGAGAAGGAGGCCCCTTCAGCCCCAGGCATTTGGTGATTCTGCATGTTGGCCTGGTTTCTTCTCTGACCAGGCAGCCTGAGTGGTGATGGTCAGTCAGTGCCACTCTGTCTGTCCCAGGACCCCAGCTGTCCCCCTTCTCTGCACAGCCCGGCCTTGGACGCTTGCTCATGGGGCCTGCAATGTGAGCGTTTAGAGCTGCCAGATTTGTGGGGGATTTCTCCACGGTCAAGACCAAACCGAACGAAACCACAAAGCAAGGAGCTCTACTGAGCTGTATGTTTGTTTAAGCTCCAAACTGGGATGGAATGTGGGGAGGGACTTAGGGTCTAAGACCAAAGGAAAGTCCAGGGCACAGGCTTCGAATCTGGGCCCCACCGCCTGAGAGCTGTGAGCTTTCAGGGAGCTCTTCTTCCAGCCCAGCCCGTTTCCCCATCTGGGAGTGGGGATGATAATACGGAACCTGGCAGGGCTGCTGTTAGATCATCGGCGCCCGGTGCAGCGGCGCCTCTGTACGTGGCAGGGGTGGTGCTCTGCAGATGGGAGAAGGGAATAAACTTGCAGCTGACAGGTCAGGCCCTTTGCTGCACCCTTTACCCTGAATTATTTCATTTCAATCCATAACACCTCTCAAGTAGGGTACTCTCTTTCCATTTGACAGACACCGAAAGGAGTTTCTGAAACTTGTCCAAGTTCGTGTAGCAAATGGAGTTTAACTTATAAATTCTTTCCACCTTGCCGTGAGAAAATTTCCATTCCTGCAGAAGATGGCCTTCTAGACAGGGCACCAAAGGGAGTGAAGTCACACCCTGGGACACATTCCTAGATCCAAGTGGTTTCTGTATCTTGTTACAGGCCAGACAGTAGAAAATGCAGTAGGTAAATATCATCCTCAAATGGTTTATGTGCCTGTGGAGAGGGAGAATTAATTTTTTCCCCTCTGTGGACTCTGGAAAGCTTAATCTTCTAAAGCTTAATCTTTAGAAAGGGCTCAGAAACTCTGCTTGGTGCGCAGAAGTGCCGTGTCCCCTAATGCGTTTGTTAGCTAAAAAGAAAATAAATAAATAAGTAAATAAAATGCTAATCGTGCCACCAGCCCTGAAGTCTCCTTGTCTCTGCTGGCTTTTCTGTGCAGGACAGGCACAGTGGAGCTTTGTTTTTCTGCCCCTTTGTCCGAACGAGGCCTCTCTGGGGCTGACTCACAGGCAGGGAGGCCAGGCCGTGCCTGCCCAGGTTTTCCAGGCCCCGCTGCCTCCAGCTCCCACTGGCCTCCTTTCCCGAGGGTGGGGTGGCCCTCTGCCAGTAGATGGGAGGGGACACTGCCTTTGCCTTTATTCATTTCTGCCAGTGGGCAAAAGGGGCTGAGAGCAGGTGTGTGCGGGAGATGGTGTGGTTCCCTATTTGCCAATAGGCCTCACTAGAATCTTCCTGAAATCTTATATCCCTGTGAGCAGAGAGCAGGCACTGTGGGCTGTTTGGCCTTAGGTCTGCTTCCTGCCTTGGGCAGTCTATGGATGGGAGCCTGGTCCTCAAGCACTGGTGGCTGTCACCCGCAGGAAGGTTGTTCAGTACCCTGAACCCTGTCCACAGGTTTCAATCACCTGGTGCTTTTAAAACACACCCATATCGGGAGCACAGCCCTGGGCCAGCTGACTTAGTACCTCTGGGTTGGGACCTGGACAGGCATCTCTGTATGTATACCCCTTCCAAGTGATTCTGACACACAGGGCGGGTGGAAAGCCCCTGGTTAGGATACCTGAGCTGACAGGACTGCTCAGGGGTTCTTGTTCCACCCTTCAGTTTACCCATGAGGACAGTGAGTTGACAAAGCTCACTCTTTTCTTTTTGAGGCAGGGTCTAGCTCTGTTTCCCGGGTTGGAGTGCAGTAGCTTACTGCAGTCCCGACCTCCTGGGCTCAGGCGAGCCTCTTGCTCAGCCTCCTGAGTAGCTGGGACCACGGACATGAGCCGTCACGTCTGGCTAGTTTTTGAACTTTTTGTAGAGATGGGGTCTCATTACATTGCCCAGGCTGGTCTCAAACTCCTAGGCTCAAGTGATCCACCTGCCTCAGCCTCTTAAAGCATGGGAATTACAGGTGTGAGCCACTGCACCTGGCCGGCAAAGGCTACTCTGATGGAGGCAGGTGGGTTAGAACCAGGTCTCCTGAAGTCTGTCTGAGCTCGAGGCTTTCCCCAAAATACTGCCTGTTCCCTTGTTAAAACCCATGCTCATGGTTATGGGAAAGGCAGGCAGTTGGAATTATGATGTTGATGATAAAAATGTCTGCTCATCACCCATGCTGGTAGGGAGACGAGGCTTTCTTAGGTTTAAAATTTCTCCCTTCTTTCCTTTATCTTGCATGTATTTGCCACTACATCTTTTCACATGTATTTATTTTCTAGGCTGAGTTCTCAGAGGGCAGGTTCCGGGCAATGGCCGGGTTACAGCCATTGGTATACACTGGTACCTGGCCAGAGCAAGTGTTCAATAAATGTCGTGGAGTGGAAAGGTGGATACCAGACCCCAAGCCTTGAACCAGTTGGAACGTCTCTCTGAGCCCCTGGGTTAAGTGGGTCAAGGCAACTACCCTTTGCATTTGGGGCAAGTTCACATGAAAAATCCATAACCAGGCAGAGTCAGGAAAAACAGGACTGAGAAGGAGCTGTGAACTTGATCCTAGGAATTGGCTTACCTAAAAATAAACAACCACGCAATCCTCCACACAGCTTCAGCCCCCACTCCCTGTGGGCCTCCCGCCCAGTTCGCCTTTGCAGTGAGCAGATCCAGTATACATGTCACAGCTGGAATCTGGCTTGTGTTTGGAAATAAACAACTTGGCCCCTCTCTCTGCCTGGGATTTTCCTTTATCAGGAGATGAGGTGTTTCTTTCCAGCAGAGATGAGATGTTCTTTTCAGCAGCTTGCCCGAGAACTCCAGGGAAAAGAGGGAGGGCTTTATGGTGGGACAAACACCTTTACATTGTCCTCTTCTGATTGGTATTTGGAGAAGGCCTGAGGGAGTGTGCTGGATATGAAATAATTTGAGGGGTGGTGAATGTAGAGGACTAATCCACCACCACCCCAGCAAGACTGCAGTTGGGGGACGTCTGTGTCTGTCTTACAGCGGTGGACACCATATATAGAGAGCGGTGGGTGACCTGCTCTGAATGCTGGCTGCCCAGCTGGCTTGCTTTTTGCAGGGTAGCAGGTCCTCAGGCAGCAGCCAGGCAGCACTTTGGGGAAGGTGGCTCAGGGGGTTCCTGTGTTTCTGCTGTAGCTAGTTCAGAGTACTAAGAAAGGAAAAAAGAGAATCCTGCTACCCTCATGTTAGGTAGGAACTGGCAGTTCAGAAATGTAGCATGGGGAAGGGCCTCCTTCTCACACAGGGCCCTGGGGAGTGTAAACTGGTACAACTACTCTCAAGAGAAACTTGACTCTATGTGGTGAACTTAGGAATGTACATAGCCTATAGCCAAAAATTTTACTTCTAGTGTCTGTACCGAAAAACTAGCATGCAAGTGCTCAAGGAGAAACAGATGTACATCGTAGTATTTTTGGTGATTATGAAAAGCTAGAAGGAGACTAAAAGCCTATTAGCTGGGAAATATATCAGTAAGTGATGGTTTACATAATGTAGTACTTTCCAGCAGTTCCATCTGACTTACATGAATCAGTCTAACTGCATTTAAGAAAAACGTTGGTAGAAAGTCAGGTTGTAGAATCTGTGTAGTAATGATACCATTTCTGTACGGTAAAAAAAAAAAGACAGGAAAGATACCATTTTTGTGTGTTTGGATTATTTAGAAAATGAGAGACATGTTGCTGCCATCAGGTTGCTCACAGTCTGATGGGGAAAACTGGCAAATAAACAGCTGGAGGCTTCCAGACAGAATGCTGACGTTATTAACCAAGTTCCTTGTCTTGCAAGATGTGACCAGTTCGGAGGGGTTGTTAGATAAAATGGGGTTCAAATAACAGTAACTCAAGCAAGTTAATTTTTCTCTCACATAAAAGAAGTCTGCATGTAGGTAGCCCAATGTTGGTGTGGTGGGTCTGCAAAGTCGTTAGGGTCAGGTTCCTTCCAGCTCACCCTTTTGCCATTCCTTGTCCTTATGTTCCAAGATGACTGCTGGAGCTCCAGCTTTCACATCAGCTTTTCAGGGAGCAGGATGGATGAACTGGAGGAGGATGTTTCCTGTAAATATTCCTTTTGAAATTACCACATGGCACTTCCCTTTACGAGTCATTGGCCAGGCATTGGTCACACAGCTACACCTAGCTGCAAGGGAGGATGGAAATGAGTCAGCTAAAACCTCAGCATTCTGTTAGGAAGAAAGGAGAGTGGAAAGTGGGAGGCCACCACTACATGATGAAAGATGAGATAATGAGTTTGGGTACCTCTGGCCCATGCAGGCCGGCCATCCATTTGGGGGTTAGATTGGGCTGGAGCTTATGAGAGGAGTGGGGTTCAGAGTTTTCTAAATTGGGAGGCATCAGCATGTCGGTGATTGTGGGAGTCCTGGGAAAGAGGCTCCTGAGTTGTCAGAAAGGAAGGAGAACTGGGAAGCTAGAGGTGGGCATGTCTGGGAGGAGAGACCATCTGGCCAGACGCCCCAGTAAGGGCAAGCAGGATGAGGGTGGGAGTGAGAACACGGACTCTGGGGGCTTCTGCAAGAGCAGTTTTGGTGGAGTAGAGAGACTAAGCTCAATGGAGGAGTAATATTGAACAGCTGACTGAATGTGTCAACATCTTTGAAATTGAAGGGAATGAGAGAAAAGGGCGAGATGGAGAGAAAGTATTTCTTAAGGCCAGAAGGATCTAAATGCAGGTTTGGAGGCTGAAGGACAGCTAGACCTCCCCTCCCTATCCCCTTCCCAAGGAGGAAGGTAATGATGGGAGGCGAGGAAAGGCGAGTCCAGCAAGTACAGGCTGGTGGCATTCAGTGTCTCTGCAAAGGGGCTTGTAGAGCATGAAACTGGTGAGATGCCGCCCCAGGAATTGGAGAAGAGCAAGGAATTAGGATCACGTCAAAGAGCTGCTAAGCCGGAGGAAGTAGGTCAAAACCTAAAACTTTGGATGTCCCCAACCCACCTGCGCATTGAATTTTCTCCAGTAGCAATTACAGGAGCAGAGAAAAAGAGATTACCCAGGATTAGAAGGCTGCAGGCAGAGCAGCAGGAAAAGGCAGGGAGGGGCTGTGGGGTCCTGGAATGGCAGTGGTGGTGTGGAGTTCAAGCAGGGTTATATTACATCTGTCCTATAAGGTGGAGAAGGGTGGGACACATTTTAGAAATATTCCCATTAGAAATGGTAAGAAACTAAAAATCTTAGGCCCATGAAGTTGTAAATATCAGAGCATTTTCTCATCACTGAAAATGTGATCATTCTAGACACACACAGCTGATGCTTTCAGTCACTCACATCAGTGCTTCTATATATTCTGGGTTGTATTAATTTGCAGGCCACTTACTTAATATGAAACTGTACCTGCTTGTTACTTGGTAGCAGACCTGGGAGCCAGGTGGCCTGGGTTCAGATTCCAGCTCCGCCTCTTACCAACTGTGTGATCTTGGACAGTGCTGTGTACAGTCAAGCAGGTTGTGCACTGCACAAGTGGGTGAAGGGTTCCTGAAATCCAGACTGCCCCTATTGCCAGGAATATGCCTTGTGTGGATCTGTGCTATGTCTGTGCAGAGGAAGGGAGGCACTCTTTCACTTGCACAAAGGCACTGCATGGGTTAGTTCTGGCTCTGGCCTTGGGCAAGTTACCTCTGTGCATCAGTTTCTTCTTTCATTGAGAGAATAAATGAGTTACTGCATGTAAGGTGCTTGGAATAGCGCCTGACGCGTGGCTAAGCACCACAGTGAGGATTAGATGCTGATTATATATAGTAGCGGAATGAATTGAGCCTTCTGGGTCTCCTCTGAAGGCTTGAGTTTCCTAAAGCCTGGCATTTAGGAGAGAGTGCAGCTCTCCACCCCTTACAGTTTGGTCACTGAGTTTGCATTTTGTTCAAAGGTTCCGAAGGTTCTCCCTAAACCTTAAGCTTTTCCAGGGTGCAGCTGCTTAATCTTGAGGCAGCTGACTTTGGCGTTCCTGGTGCCTTCTTCATCTGAAAGAGGATGAGGTGGTTGGAGCCAAGAACACCCCAGGTAGCCTAGCAAGATTTGCCATTCAGACATTTGCCTGAATCTTCTCCCTAAATATTAAACTGGAGAAATATAGGTGTGCTGTAGGGAGAATGAAAACAGCCCTTTCCAATCCGGAATAGTTTGCGGGGACTGTGGGGCCTCACCCCTGTGGGATCCAGGTCTGATCGGCGGAACTACAACCTGACTTCTTTTTTTTTTTTTTCATGGTTCTTGCATGAATTCTAATTAAGAGATATTGCATTCAGAATTATAGCACTCATAGTGATAATTTTCAGAAGATGATAATAGCTTCTTTGCCACTTACAGGGTACAGAGGGTGCAGCTGTTTACCTGAATACATTGTTGTTTTTTTTTTTTTTAGACAGAGTCTCACTGTGTTGCCCAGGCTGGAGTGCAGTGGCGTGATCTTGGCTCACTACAACCTCTGCCTCCCGGGTTCAAGCAACTCTCCTGCCTCAGCCTCCCAAGTAGCTGGGATTACAGGTGCCTGCCACCACACCCGGCTAATTTTTTGCATTTTTAGTAGAAATGGGGTTTCACCACGTTGGCCAGGCTGGTCTCAAACTCTGGACATCAGGTGATCCACCCGCCTCGGCCTCCCAAAGTACTGGGATTATAGGCGTGAGCCAGTGCATCGGCCTGAATGAGTTCTTAAATAAATGACTGCCACCACTCTAATTTTCCTAGTTGTAGCTCTGTTACAGGTTACTAACTGCAAGTCCATGTTCCAGACATTCTTTGCCAACACAGATTAATTACAATAGAGCCACCCCCAAAGTCTTAGGGTAAATTGGAAAAGGGCCGTTAAATGAGGAAACAGGCCATTCCTTGGTAAAAGTTTGTAGTTTTCTTTCCCAGTACATCTTCTTTTTATTGAGAACTTCCAGTTTTATCCTGTGTTCCTCTTCTGCCATCTCATACTCTTGCTCTATCTTCTGGATTTGGGCCACATGGGCCTCATTCATTTGTATCAGTTGCAGTTGTAAGATGGACATTTGTAGATGGTGTTCTTCCTCATGCATCTTTTTAAAAGCACCTTTCTGAGTTTATAAACAGCCCATAAAAACTGCTCCTGTAGTTTTTATTGGCTGTTATTCTGACAGCTGAACATGAGGGTTCAGGTTGGGAGGTCCCCTCACATATTGGAAAATATATGAACTCTTTCACATCATCACACAGTTGTCTATTTGAAACAGCAAATAATTCTTGGGCCGAGGCATCGGGGTGGTATTCGGGCTCCTCCTCTGGGCGGCTCTGCAGGAAGTAGAGCTGCTCCGGCAGCATGCTGGTGATCGTCCCCTTCCCTAGGATGTGGGTACTAAGGAGCGGGCTGACGCTCCCTTTCACCTTCTCTCTCCTTTCATGGGCCATAATTCTTTTAGTCTGAGCCTTGATGTTCTCCCAGCACTTCTTCAGCTGTTTGAAATCCCGCAGGGACACGCTCGGCTGAGAGTTGTATTCCTGGGCCAGCGCTGGCCAGGCACGCTGCTTAAGGCCAGTGGTTCACGCATCACTTTTCTTACATTCCAGCACGTATTTGTGCTTTTCTACTAAAGCCAGCAGGATGCTCTTTTCCAGTTCTCAGAAGTATTCGGCAGGCTTTGTAATTTCATTGTTTTGCATTTTCCGCTGTATTTTTCCTGGCCACTAGCTCTCCTGTAACCCCAGCTACTTGGGGTGCTCAGGTAGGAGGACTGCTTTAGCCCAGGAGGTCAAGGCTACAGTGAGCCATGTTCGCACCACTGCACTCCAGCCTGACTGACAAAAGGAGACGCTGCAGCAGTGGTGCGTTGACTTTGGGAGGGCTCTCTTTTTATTTTTATTTTTTTTCTTTTTTGAGACAGGCTCTTGCTCTCTTGCCCAGGCTGGTGTGTAGTTGCACAATCTCGACTTACTGCAACTTCCGCCTCCCAGATTCAAGCGATTCTCCTACCTTAGCCTCCCAAGTAGCTGGGACTACAGGTGCCAGCCACCACACCTGGCTAATTTTTGTATTTTTAGTACAGATGAGGTTTCACCATGTTGGCTAGGCTGGCCTCAAACTCCTGACCTCAAGTGATCTGCCCACCTTGGCCTCCCAAAGTGCTGGGATTATAGGTGTGAGCCACTGTGCCCAGCCTGACTTCTTGTTTGGGGCACAAATCAGACTGTATAAGAATCATGAGAAAAACAGTAATATCTTGGACTTTCACGAAATGCTTTACCCTGGCCAGCACTATATTTAGAAGACATACATTTTCACAGTTTCTTGATTTTAGGATATATTTCATAGTTTAATATTTCTGAAATTGAGAGGCTTTGTACAATGTCTTTAATATAGTAAGTACTTCTTTGCTGTCCCCAAATGCTGTTATTACATTGATTATGTGTCTCATAAATGAACATCCCTATCTCTTGTGGGTCATCCAGGATGGAATTTGTTTTATTGGTCAGTAGAAAAGGCTCTGACTTAGTGTATTGAGTAGGTATTCTGTGTAAGCTAATGCATTTATTTTATTTTCTTTTTTTTTTTTTTTTGAGATGGAGTCTCGCTCTGTTGCCAAGGCTGGAGTATGGTGGCATGATCATGACTCACTGCAACCTCCGCCTGCTGGGGTTCAAGCGATTCTCCTGCCTCAGCCTTCTGACTAGCTGGGAGTACAGGTGTAAGCCACGATGCCTGGTTAATTTTTGTATTTTTAGTAGAGATGGGGTGTCACCATGTTGACCAGGCCGGTCTCAAATTCCTGACCTCAGGTGATCCACCCATCTCGACCTCCCAAAGTGCTGGGATTACAGACGTGAACCACCGGGCCTGGCCAAGTTAACACATTTAGTCTTTGGAAGAAACTAAAGCTGAAGAGTGGGTCAGTAATTTGTTAAAGGTCACAGCACTAGAAAAGAGTGGATCCAGTATGCCAGCCCAGTTCTGTCTGTTCAGCTCTTTCTCCTCCTCAGGAGAGACCTGTACTTCTTTACTTCTGGCTCCTGCTGTTTTTTTAAGTGTAGGATGCCCTCTTCTCTTCCTATTGAAACTCTGTTTATGTGCCAGGCACGGTGGCTCACGCCTGTAATCCCAGTGCTTTGGGAGGCTGAGAAGGGAGGATTGCTTGAGCCCAGGAGTTTGAGATCAGCCTGGACAAGGTGGTGAGACTTCACCTCTACAAAAATTAAAAAAACAAAAAATTAACTGGGCGTGGTGGTAACCTGTAACCCCAGCTATTCAGGAGGATTACTTCAGCCTGGGAGTGTAAGGCTGCAGTGAGCTATGGTCACGCCACTATATTTCAACCCTCGGTGAGAGAGAGAGACGCTGTCTCTACTAAAAAAAACAAAAATCCAAAAAACAAAACTTATACCACCTGTTCTTCAAAAACCTATTGAAGAAAAAAAAAACTCTTTATTTTTCTTTCAGTCTGAATAACATTTTCTGATTATTAAAATGACACCCGTTCTTTGAATAAAATACAAAAAAAGTAAATGAAACTTTTCTATTTCCAGTATTTGCATTTTGATGTTAATTTTGCTATAAAAATAGAAATTGACCTCAAAGTTGAAAAAAGAAAAATAATGCCTTTAAATTAAAATAAAAAAGATAAGTGGAGATCATACTGCAAATGCAGTTATCTTGAGTTGTTAACTTTCTAGAAGTTTATGGGCATTTCCTCCTATCGTTAAATATACTTTTTTTTTTTTAAGTTGCCTCATAGTTTTCTGTGAGTGACACACCAGAATGTAGTTACCTACTTCCCCATGGTTGGCTATTTTAAGTTACACTTCCGTGAATAGGCTTATGCTTACACTTAATTGTTTCTTTAGGATATATTCCTAGAAGTGGAGTCTGGCTCACGGGGTGGGGGCCGCCTGGTGAGGCTTCTGTTCGATCATCCTGTTTCTCAGCTGCCCTCCAGGGAGGCGATGCCACTCCACGCTCCTGCCACAGCCGCACTGGGGCGTCCCTCTGCCAGTGTTGCCAAACATCTTTGCCCATATGTTTCCATTTTGTATTTCCTTGCTTATTATTAAGGTGGGAGGTGTGTTATGATTGCCGGTGTGGGTGACTTTCCTTTGAGATAAAATGTATATTTCCTTGGCCTGTTTAACTCATTCATGCACTCCCACTCATTCTTCAAAACCCAATTCAAAGCCTACCTTTTCCATGAACTCTTTCCTGACACCTGTCTTTTCTCTGAAGCTGGAAGTTTTAATTTTCATATCTGAATTCTCACAGTCCACATGTATCTGAAAACCCTTGTCAAAGACACTTTTGCATTGTAACTTGATATCTTTGGCCCCCACTTGAATCTGAGGTCTTTAGGGTTTCTCTATTGTTTTCAGGACCTTGGCACCGTACCGGGTAAACTAGTGGTACTTGATACTCTTGAATGGATGAATAGATGGACACACTGTGTTCTTAAAAAACAAACAAACCAACCCACCCCACACCCTTCAGCAAAATGAGTCTAATGCCGTCGTACGAAATTGCTCTCTTCCTTTCTGCATCTTTCCTTTTGCAATCAGTGAGGTTTTGCTCCATCTAAAGACTGAACAGGGGCTGGGCACAGTGGCTTATGCCTATAATTCCAGCACTTTGGGAGGCTGAGGGGGGTGGATTACCTGAAGTCAGGAGTTCAAGACCAGCCTGACCAACATGGAGAAACCCTGTCTCTACTAAAAATACAAAAATTAGTCAGGCTATATAGTGGCACATGCCTGTAATCCCAGCTATTCGGGAGGCTGAGGCAGGAGAATCACTTGAACCCTGGAGGCGGAGGTTGTGGTAAGCCGAGGTCATGCCATTGCACTCCAGCCTGGGCAACAAGAGTGAGACTCTGTCTCAAAATAAAAGACGTGGTAGGGGCTGGGGACGGTGGCTTATGCCTCTAATCCCAGTACTTTAGGTGGCCGATGTGGGTGGATCACTTGAGCCCAGGAGTTTGAAACCAGCCTGGGCAACATGGAGAAACCCTGTCTGTACAAAAACACAAAAATTAGCTGGGCATGGCTGTGGTCCCATGTACTCGGGAGGCTGAAGTAGGAGGATTGCTTGAGCCCAGGAGGTCGAGGCTGCACCGAGCCGTGATTACAACACTGTACTCCAGCCTAAGCAACAGAGTGAGACATTGTCTCAAAAAAAAAAAGAAAAAAAAAAAGACCCAGTGGGGCCGATGGAGTAACCAGCAACCTCACCTTTGTGGTGAGGCTGGGCATGGAGGCCTGAGCAGGGATCTGCTCCAAATAGGTCGTCCGATGTGGGTTCCTGGAACTTTCCCCTTGCTGGTAGAGAAGCACCAGCACCCTCCCTTTTCCTCTTGTGACATTTTAAAATGTGTTATTACCATTCGTTGCCTTATAAAATCAGTACACGGTAATTATAGAACATTTGGAAAACAGAAAAGTAGAAGGAAGAAAATGATTACCTGTAGCCTTGCCATTCAGATTAGCTCACTCACAGGTGACATTTCTGCTGTGTTTCCTTTCAACTGTGTTTTCCAGGCAAAGACTTTGTGTGCGAAGTTTTGCCTACGTAGTTGTTGCATCCATCATGCAGATTTTTTTTGTCCTGCCTGTCGCTCAGTAAAATAACACAAAAAGCATCCTCTGTTTTTGTAAACCTGCTCAGTGGCTTGGTCATAGTGTAGTAAGTGGTTTTGCCATCACCTCCTTAGCGGTGCTGCTGTTGTTGGGTCTGTGGGTTGTTTGCACTGTGGCCCTCTTGTAAACAATGTGGGGATGGACAAGTTTGTGCTGGGCGTTTCCTTGTCTCTTTGGCTGCAGACTGGCCCATACCAGCCCGGCCCATACCAGCCCTTCCCAGCTTCATTCTCCCTTGGGGCCAGTGCCCCATTTGCCTCTCGGTTTGTGTTTCTCAGTATCCGTGTGTAGCAACATGTTGAGAAAGGGCTTCCTTTTTCAGGAAGAAAACTCAAGATCTTGAGCCTCGAGGAGGCTGTGCACAAAGGTGCAGAGACCCACCCACTGGGTCATGGCCTTGGCCCTGCAGGGCTGCCCCCTTCTGATTCGCAGTCCTGAGTTACAGAGGGTACAGGGGATGGGGAGGCCATGCCTTTGAAGGGGCTGCCTGGCAAACCTCTTCCCCTGACAGTAAGCTGAGGGGGTGGCCCTGGTCACATGCTGCAGGTCTCTGGAAAGGGGATAGTGAATACTTGGGTCCATTTTCTGCCTGGTCCCAGACTCAGATCCGTCATGGCACATCTGGCCCCTGTGTTCTGTGGGTGAGTGTTAGGGGAGAACCCCTCCTGTGGGGCTGCAGAGATGTGCGCTGCACGGGAGGTGGCTTCAGCCCTGCTCCTCTGAGCAGCTGCTCGGGGCATTCTCTTGAGCTCTGCAGAGCACTTGAGCACACAGCCAGTGGCACCTGGAGGGACTGTGGTGACAGAGGCCACCGTGGCACCCAAGGCTCAGGTTTGGACGCTGGAGTAACATTGCCTGGCTTCACCTCCCACCCTGGACAGTTACTTTTCTCTCTGTCTTTCACCCCCATGCAGGGATAGTAATAACACCCACCTCCCTGGATGAAATGAGTTAGCATTTTATACGCTTCTTAAAACAGTCCCTGTTTGCTAAATAAACATAGGGAACCAGTGTCAGCAGCTAGACCACTCTCTCACAGCACATTGAACCCAGGCCTCTGCCATCCAGTATGGGGGAAAGAATGCTGGACCAGAACAAGGAGACCTGGGGACTGTCCTGGCACTGCCTTCTACTTTGTTTGACTTGGACTAAGTCGTTTTCCCTCTCTGGGCCTCAGCTTCCTCATCAGGTTTTTTTTTTGTTTTTTTTCCTTTTTTGTTTTGAGACAGTCTTGCTCTGTCACCAAGCTGGAGTGCAGTGGCAGGATCTCGGCTTACTGTGGGATCTTGGCTCACTGCAACCCCGCCTTTTGGGTTCAAGTGATTCTACTGCCTCAGCCTCCTGAGTAGTTGGGACTACAGGTGTATGCCACCACACCCAGCTAATTTTTGTATTTTTAGTAGAGATGGGGTTTCACCGTGTTGGCCAGGATGGTCTCCTGACTTCGTGATCCGCCTGCCTTGGTCTCCTGAAGTGCTGAGATTACAGGTGTAAGCCACCACGCCCAGCCCATCATCAGTTTTTCATCTGTTTCTGTGAGATGACTTAGGCCCTTCTTATCTTAGAATATCTAAGGATTTTGTAATTTAAAGGCATTTCAGACATCTCAAGACGGGTCTGGTTCTGCCAGTAATCCCCACTGGTTGACGTGGTACTTAGATGGGGCTGATTGCAAAGGCCAGAGGTCAGGAGATGCAGAGCCCTGTGGGGTTTGCCCGGTTTTTCTCGGTGCGGGTAAGCTGTTCTCCACCTGGAGGGTTACAGTACCCGGGTCACCTGGGAACAGGCTGTGGGAGAACTGGCCTCCTTGGGAATGTGCTGTCCTGCACGGCGGAGCGCTCTCAGGTCTGGGCCGCTCTGTGAGGCCACCCTGTGCTCCAGCCCAGAGCGCTAGAGCCTCACTTGCCCTGAGGTCTGTGAGCGAAATCGGGACTTACGCAAGAGTGAGCGCGTGCATCTCCACTTAAAGCTGTTACATCAGAAAGCTAAATACAGAGCCCCTGTGCTGGAGAACTAGCAGGAGGCCTCCCTCTGGTTCTTTGTCAGCGGGTGGCAAGGGGTAGGATGAGGCTTACAGGCTGTTGTGGAGGAGAGGACTGTGCTACGAAAGGGGTTGAAGCTGGTGGACTCTCTCCCAAGTGCTGCTTTTCCCACAGGCCTTCTGGAAGGTTCTGACCTCCTCCTGATCAGGTGGCGGAGCCTCCCCCGGGGTCCTTGCTGGGATTTGTGTGCTCTGCGTCCGTGATGTCTCCATCTGCATTGTTGCTGGTGGAGCACAGTCGGAAAGGTCAGCCTTCGAACTGTGGAAGGTCAGACCCCGTGCCTCAAACCTGGAGGGGCAGCATGGGGCATCAGCCTCTTATGAGTGTAACTTGGTTCTGGCACATACCAGCTGGTTGACTTTGGGTTGGCTTTCTGACCCTCTAGGTCCTTCTTTATAAATGAGAACATGTGTACCAAGATGCCCAACAATAGGCACCTCAATGTCTGTCATTCAAGGAGGTAATGTAGCTGATAATGAAGAACATGGGCTGAGCAGCTGAACTTCCTGAGTTCAGTTTCTTGCTCTTCCATTTACTAGCCGCATGACGTGGGACTGCCCCTTGTCCTCAATTTACTCCTCTGTACAATGGGGATAGTTATGTTGGGGCATCTCTCACAGGTTCATTGCAGAGATTGAGTTCGTTTGTTCAGCCGTCCCTTGGTATCCATAGGAGATTGGTCCCAGGAACCCCCTAGGATACCAAAATCCACAGATTCTCAAGCCACCTTAGTATAGATGCAACCATCCATTTTTAAAAAAAGATTTCTGATCTGCTGTTGAATCTATGGATGTGGAACCCACAGATCCTAAGGGCTGACTGTACCCATAAAGCACTGAAAGCAGTGTCGAGCACGTGATAGTCACCATTGTTGAGCTGTCATTGTCTAATTCCTTTAATAAGGGTTCTCAGTTGATTTCTTGGGATCTTGGCGGCATACTGCCTCTCTTTGAGATGCGTCCCCACTCTGCTCAGCTAGAGCTTGTCCAGGGTGGCAGGTGTCTGTGTGTGTCTGTGCATGTGCGCACACGCGCATGTGTGTGTGTTTCAGTGTGTCTCCAGGTCTGGAGAGTAGCTCTCCTTGCAGCCTGCAGGCCAGGCCTCTCCTCACCTTACTTCTGTGGGCTGTGTGCATCTTGGTACTCGTCCTGGTTTGCCTCCCTCTTCTGTACACACTATGCTCAGAGGTTCGTGTTGCACAGTTCGGCTCAGGTGTGGCCAGCTCTTGACCTTCTGAGAATAAAGGAGGGCCAGAAAAGCCATCTTTTCAGGGTGAGTGTGTTCCAGTCATGCCTGGCCTTGTCTGCGTTTGCCCCTTTTCAAGGAATACACCAGGGTAGCTTGGGACATGCCATGTAGATGGAGTCATCTAGGAATGTGTTTGAGAATCTTAAAGCAGCTGTTCTGCCTCTGGAGTAGCCATTCTTCTATTCCTTTACTTCCCTAATAAACTTACTCTTTATTCTTAAAAAAAAAATTTAAAGCAATAAACAAGTCAGACTAACTGCTTTCAAAGATTACAAGAGACTGGAATTTTCATGATAGAGATGGCTGACAATGAGTGTTAATCTATCATAGCAGGCCTCTTGTGAAGCAATAGATATATCCTTCTTCCCCATCTTACACATAAGGAAACTGAGGCAGAGAGTGGTTGAATAATCTAAGTTAAAGCAGCTAGTCAGTGGCCGAGCTGGCATTTGAACCCTGGTCTCTTGGCCTCTAGGCCCGAGTACCTGACCATCCATTACTGTACTACCCCTGGCTGGCATTCCTGGGATTACGCAGCAGCGGCATCCTGTCCCCTGAGCCCTTTCTCATCCCCCACTAATGATAGCCCTGGTGATGTGAGCCCAGTTACAGCTGTGTCGCCTGAGGTGCACGGGGGCCTAGGGGGATAACTGCATTGTCTCTGGCCACTGCTTGTTAGAGAGGGTGGTCTTGCCTTCTTTCTCCCTCCCAGAGCTGATGTCACCTGAACCCTGCTGCAGTTTCATTCCTGGGTTTCAAGTCTGATTTTTATGTCCCCTACATCCCATATCTCCTTCCTCTGACAAGACAAAATGGTCCCTTAGGAAAAGAGCTTTGAAGATTGTACAGTGGAGGTGGCTGTGGCTCACCAGTGACCTTCTCAGATCGCTTAGGAAAATCATGCGGATGTCCTTGTCAGGGCTTTCTTCCTAGAGAGGCATCTGAGAGGTCCCTGGGGTCACAGCTGGGAGTGACCCTGGGTGGGACTCAGTGTTTCAACGGTGCTTGGTTTTAATCTATGATTTTGAAATCATGCTTTCCTGGATGGGAGTGGGGGTGGGCAGTGGTTGTGAAGCTGGTGCCACAACATAGGATGGTGTGTGACCTTGGCCGTGTCCCTTTACCTCTGAGCCTTGGTTTGAAGTGAGGATCAAATGAGGTGCTGTCTTGCCAGAGCACTCTGTAAACTCTGCAGTGCTGTGACAGAGTGTGAGGTGCTGCGACCAAGTATCCACAAGGTACACAAACATCACGTTGGTGTGCTCCACAGAAAGAATGGACGGTCATGTCACTAGGGGTAATTCTGGTCTCATTGAAACTCAGCATGGTGGTTTGGTGTCAGAGGTGTTCCTTGGGCCTCTGGTACAAGTGGATTGTTAAAAGGGTGTGGGTGCTGGTCTGCCCTCATGCACAGAGCTTCGTTCCACAGCCCATTGCTCTCCTTGTTCCATGGGAAGCTTGCAGATACACTGACAGATGCACAATCGTGATCCTTCATCTGGACGCTTGCCTTCTGTACTCTTCCCCGTCCTGGTTTTTCTATCAGCTGTCAAAGGCACAGCTTTGACGTTAAGATTAAGATTGCAGTGAAGGAAGATGGGAAGAAATCTTTGCTGGGAGCTCGCAGCATGCCAGCTGCTGTGTCATATTTCATCTTCACGGTGATCATTTGAGGCTGATCTTTGCCCCTCATTTATAGTAGAGGAAGTAAAGGCTCAGACATTCAATTGCCCATGGGCCCTTAAGAGTCAGGGATGAGATTCGACCTTGGGTCTGTCTGACTCTGATGTCCATGGTCTTTCTGATTAAAATGAGCATTTTAATCAGATTTAATTAATTATTTATTTAATTAAAATAATTACATCTCCCTCTCTGTCTTGCCAGGAGCAGCACCTAGGCCCACTCTCGTTTAGGGGATGGTATGCTTCCTGCCCTGCATATGGAATGGAGATAGGTAGACAGAATCAGCATCCCCAGAGGGCTGGAGAGGGCCCTGAGGGGTCTGGCCATGATGGCAGATGCTGCCTCTCTCTGATTGCTTTCCGTCTGACCCACCTCCAGGACTGTGGGGAAGAGTTGGAGATGGTACTGTTGGAGCAGTGGCTTGTGCTGTTGGCAAGCACACGTTCCCCTCTGCCTGAGAGACAGGGCAGGCACAGCGCTGAAGTGAGAGACAGCTGGACTGGGGCTGCCTGTGGGCTGAGTGCCCTTTGAGGGTGGAATCTCCAGCCGAAGAGCCTCTACCCGAGAAGCACCAAGTCCTATAGTAAATCAAACAACAAACAGGGCTCTGCTTGGGCAGCTCATTTGCTGGAGAAACTCAGCGCTTCAGCTTCCTGCCAAAGGTAGGCTGGGGTGCCAGAAATTCCCTGGACAAGCAAGAAGGGAAGACATGTCTTTATAGTGAAAACACTAATAAAACAGCTCTAGAGTCTTCTCCTTCCTTTCCACCCACAGTGCCACTAACTAAATTACCTTTTGTCTCATCATTTGCTGAATTGTGGTGCTTCTTAATTGATTTTCCTGTCTCTGGTTTTTCCACACCCACTTCAATCTGTTCCCCGTATGGTTTCCAGAATGATGATTGTTCAGAAATGCAAATCTGATCACGTTTTTTCCTTCTCTTCCCTCCCCACGCCTGCAAAATTGAGTGCAGATGCCTGAGTGTGGCATCCCAGGATCTTCGGGAACTTTCTAGGACCTGCATGAACTGGTCCTGGTCCCTGACTGAAACAAAAAAAGTGGCACCAGCCGTTGGTCTGGAGGGTCTGAAAATGGCCTGCTCATGCACCTGGTGCCTGGGTGGGGAACATTCCATCAGGGGCAGGCCCAGGGCCACTTGTTATGGTCTCTCTGTCACAGTAGTGAGAGCTCTAGGAGACTCTGTACTCTGTTGGACAAAGTAGCCACAGACCAACTCAGGTTCAAGGGGAGAGGAAATAGACTTCTAGATTGGAGGAGTGTCACGTACTTTATGACCATTTTCAATCTTCTGTGGTGGTCTACATTCGTATGGTAGACTCAGATGATCCTGTGACTGCCCAATGGGGAAGGAGACCCCTCACCACCCACTGCTAGGAGCAGGGGCTCCCCAACTTATTCTTTTCCTCTAGCAAATGCAGGATCCTACATTGCCCACTTCACCCCCACCCTCACCTTGTGCACTCCGGGAAACTGAGTCTTCATGTGTCTTCCTAAGTACAGGGGTGCAGCTGGGGGTTGTATTCCCAAATACTCAGGATCAACTGTATCAGGGTAAAACAACAAGGATTCCATATCTCTAGCTTGTGGCAAATGTCCATCTGTACTGCAGGTCCTATGTAATGGACTTGAAGGTACTCTAAGGTACTGCATGTGGTTTTCAGTATGCTGGGGTCCTTTTTCAAGAATTTATAACTCTTGTCAGCCTCAGTTTCCTCATCTGTAAAATGAGGCTAAAAATAATACCTGACCAGGCGCAGTGGCTCACACCTGTTAATCCCAGGACTTTGGGAGGCCGAGATGGGCCTGAGGTTGGGAGTTTGAGACTAGCCTGGCCATCATGGTGAAACCCCCATCTCTACTAAAAATACAAAAAATTTGCCGAGTGCAGTGGCAGGCATCTGTAATCCCAGCTACTCGGGAGGCTGAGGAAGAAGAATTTCTTGAACCCAGAAGGCAGAGGTTGCAGTGAGCCGAGATTGGGCCACTGCACTTCAGCCTGGGCAACAAGAGTGAAACTTTGTCTCAAAATAAATAAATAAATAAATAAATAAATAAATAAATAAATAAATAAATAAATAAATGTACGTATCAGAGGATTCATGTAGGTATTAGGTGAGATAATGTGGAATGTATAGTATGATGCCTAGTACACAGGAATGCCCAGTTAAAAAGAATATGTCCAGTTGTGGTTTAAACAGCCCTGGAATACAAAAGTTGACTCAACGTGGATCAAAAACCTAAACAAAAACCTAAAACAATAAAACTTCTAGAACCCAGGAGAACATCTTTGTGAATGTGGGCTTGACAGGTATCTCCTAGATAAGAAACATACACACACACACACACACACACACACACACACACACACACACACACACACAAAGATTGATAAATTGCACTTCACAAAAATTAGCTGCTCTTTGAGATTTATGGACTTTTAGAAGAATGCTTTTGGCTGGCATGTGGTCCCAAGAAGAATGAGGGGTACCTTCTTTTTCCTGTTGTAGGTTTTCTGGAAGCCAGCAGGAAGCCTCAGCCTTAGAAACATTAGCCGTAGAAGGAGATTTGGAATAGTGTGGACTTAATAGAACTACTTTTGGTTCCAAGTAACAGAAAATGTGACTGGAATAGGCCATCATGTTTCTCCTATAATGAGCCTGGAGTTGGGAGGCACACATGCTGGTTTTGCAGCTGAACAGGGATGCTTTCTCTGGTTTTCCAGGCAGCTCTTGCTGTCCTCATGGTCGCAAGATGGCTGCTGTAGCTTGTCCACCTTCAAAACGGGCAGGGAGTAGTGGGCAGACCCAAGATCTGTCCCATGCTTTCCCAGCAGGTCCCCTAGCAGGCAAGTCCTCATGCCTCATTGGCCAAAACTGTCACAGCTTCAAGGGAAGCTGAAAGTGGGGACTGAATCATCATGGTGGCCATGTGGGGACCCCATCCCAGATCAATTACATCATACTTGCTGAGGCTGAGGCTGAGGCTCGTGGGCTGTGATGTGAAGACCAGGCTGCAGACCACTGAGTCAGACCAGTTCATCACCAGGCACAGTACTGTCCTGAACAAAACTGGGTCCTGTGAGCACGGGAGAAGCTGGGAGCTGATATTAGGTGGAGATGAGCGTGGTGCTCCACAGCGGGTGGCAGTTCAGGCACCCCTCGTCCTTCCGGGGGAGTTCACACTGCATTGATGAGTGTCTGGTGTCCGAGGCACTCATCTGCCCTTGCCCCTGGCCCCTGCCCAGCCCTTCGTCCTTTTCTGTGATGGCCTGAGTTGCTAAGCCAACATTCACGTCCCTGGAAAGGAAGCCCTTTATCTGTCTAGCATCGGGCATAGTCTCCTACTCGCAGCTGATCCACAAAGGTCAGCGTTTAAGGTGCCTTGCCTTCCCCATCCCTCCCTTCCAGTGGCTTCCTGAGGAACAACCCTTAAGGATAGTTAAGGAGGTTGGCCCATTGGCAGAAATCTACCTTTGCCATTAGGTGCAGCCTCTGCCTTTTTCCATAGGCCCTGCTTGGTAATTCACACCCAGGTCCCTTTCAGTGTGCAATGTCAGGAAGACTGCAGGATTACTTGTTGTGATTGAGGGGTTGAGTTAAGGGGTAAACTCCTGGCTGTGCCCTGTGGGCCTGGTGACCTTCAGACAAACACGTGGAATGTGTGTTTGAACTGGACCACAGGCTGTGTTGATAAAAGATCTGGTCTGTGAGCAACCCCACACCTGTGGCTCCTGACACCTGGTCCAGCACTCCCCTCAGTCTCGCAGCAGAAGCACCAAGCAGCGGGGCTGCTGTGTCACGGACGCTCAGACTGGGACACACCTGCTGTCTGCTGCTTTGCCTTTCCTAGCCCTTGGTCATGTGTCTGCGAAGACACATCTGTTCCCCCGATTTGTGTGGGTTCCTGAAAATTATGGACTCTGCCACTTACGGCCGTGTCCTGAGAGCCCAGCTGTGCCTGGCATTGGGAGGAGGTTTGGTTGTTGAATGACTGGCTGATGGACAGAAGTTCTTTGTTGCCCTTATGCAATTGCTTCAGCCCAGGAGAGTTAGGGGGTAAAGTGGGTGTCTTTCTTTCTTATGGTTTAGTCCTGTTGGTCCCCACCGCCTCTAAAGGACTGCTGGTACTAAGAGCACATGAGGTATTGGGGGGTTGTTGTATCGAATTGAAGCAGGAAGGAAAACTTGAAAGGCAGATCAAGACAGATCATTTACTGACTTTTCAAAGAATTGCTTTCTGAAGAGCAGTGTTTTGACCCACCGTGGCTTTGCAGGTGGGAGCTGTATTAGGCTATTAGGTCAGCGAAATGCCTTCCTCTTAAGTTCTGCTGCATCTCACAACCTCTGTGGCGCATGAGATGGCCTAGCAGGTGTTGCTGAGAAAACTCAGGCCCTTGGCCATTCACCCTGGCCCAGCTCAAGCTCTGCATTTCCCAGAAAGCGTCATGGGTGCTTTTAACCCACATTTGACCACAGAGTCTCTTCTTCCCTGACTGCTCATTCTTAGTACTGGAGCAGTGGGAACAGGTGATTTATCTAAGGAGGGTGCTTAGTTGCGTGGAGGAGCTGACTCATCAGTGCTTTCATACAGGGTCTCCTGCACCCACTGCTGAGCCAGCCACAGGCAGGCAGTCATACTCAGACCAGTGAGTTCGCTTTGTCTCAGGCTGGGGTTGAACCTCCCGTCTACAGCTTGTTGTCGGGTCCTCAGATTTTGCATTCCCAGTGGAGCTGAGGGAAGGGCAGGAGGCCCTGAGTTCCCAGCTGTGGCCATTCTCACCCCTGGCCTCCTTGGGAACATCTCCACTTGTGGTCTGGGTTAGACTTGTTTGTTTGTGTTTGAAGTTCCCCGACTCCGAGTTTGACGTCAAGGCAGGATTGCTGGTGGGAGGCTTGGCGGGGAGGTTGTCTCTGCACGAATGAAGCCTGGCAGCTTCCCCAGGAGACTGAGGGTGTGGGCTGGGCCAAGCGACGACTGGCTGTTGCAAACACTCAGCCCGAGGATTGAGGTCACTTGTACTTTCTTCTCTCCTTGCCCCACTTTCCCTGTGTGCCTCTCCTGCTCTGCCCCTTGCCCATAAATGTCAGCCCCCCCGGTGCCCTTGAGGGCTGGGCTGTGCTGGGAGCCAAGGGTTGCCTCTGGTGCCCTCAGAGCTGGGTGCTGTGGTGGCTCTGTGCCTGTGCATGGAAGTGTCAGCTGTATCACAACCTCCAGAGGCCTCCTTACATTCTCAGAAATCATTTTGCAACAAGTTGGCCATGGCAGCCAGGCTAGACTGCTTAGCTGGCTGGGTTGGCAGGAAGTCCCCAGAAACATACTCCAGCTTTGGGGAGGAGGTGGAAGATGTAAGGGGAGCATCCCCAAGGCATGGACAGAGCGGGCCAATGGTGGAGAAGGAGCAGCAGCTTCAGGGACCACTGGAGGGAAGGCTGGAGTAAGTCGCCAGGGCTCCGGTGGTGTCCTGAAGTTCGGGATGGCGTAGTCAGGGACTTGGCAGGAGCAAGTACTGCTGTGGGCGCCCACGTGAGAGTCTGGTGCTGCCTACTGAGGAGGAGGGAGTCAAGGTCTTATGGGTGCTAGTGAGCTGGAAGCTGGCCCACAACTGCTCCTGCCATCGGAGGACTAAATAAAACGAAAGGCAATGATGGACGAGTGGAGTGGCTGTCCAGCTGCTTCATGTCACTCAGTAAAGCGTGCTAGGACCTTCTTAAAAGGGATGGCCTCAGGTTATAGGCAGGATGGTGGCTACTTTTAATGAAGTTAGTGCTGGCTTAGAGCCAGGGGTGGGGTACAGCCCAGAGGGTAGATTATTTCAAGTCAGGACAAGAGGTGGTGGCCCAGTTGGGTAGCTGGATACATTTAGAGGGTGTGGGCAAGCCTGTGGCTCTTATTCACAGGCTTCAGTGCCTGGAACAGTCTAGGCATGGTTGGATTTTGGGCTTTGTATCGCAAAAGAGGTAGACCCTGCCCACTGCCATCCTGCTTGTACCAGTCAAGACAGCTTAGGGTGTGGGTTGCAGGAGTCATTTTGAGAGGTGATATGGGACATAGAGAGCATTAGATTGAGGCTGGAATCCCTTCTTTAGCCACATGCTTCCAGGAAGTTACAAAGGCTGGTGCCTCGGTTTCCTCACTGTAAGATGGGAATGATGAAATACACCTTTAATTCTTGTGGGTTTCACATGCGTGGTTTCATGATTTGTGAGTGACCGTAAAGGATAAGCAGTGACTTGTCATTGGACTGAGGCTGGATTCCATGGCAGGCATGCAGGTGGACGTCCCTGAGCCAGCGAGTGAGCCCAGCGGCTGCTTAGCACCCACATCCCAACATAGCTTTGTTTTTCTTTACTCCATGTTGAGTGTACAGTATATCCCATCAGAAGTTTGGAAGCATCTGTAGTGTTTTCAGTTATACATGACTGTATTTTTTTTAATTAGTGAGTAGCATAATGTTAACATCCAAGAAAGTACAACCAATAGTCACCTCTGCAGCAGCTTATTAATGACTGGTAACACATAGAGGTCAGTGTGCCAGGGCTTAAAAGTATTGATACAATGAAGACCCTTCCATTATAAACAGGATGGAGGATGGGTCACTGTATCTGTATTACCAGTGACAGTCACCCCAAGAAACACAAGCAGCCACATCCACCCTCTTTCAGGGGGTAGAGCCACTACACTTTTCATGTAGGTATATTGTCACTGGAGACTCGAATTCAGCCATCCTCCTGCATGGCATAGAGGTTGACTGCATCTCCTGATAGGCATCTCTGTAGGTGGCTTGGTAGATGGCTCGACGGGTCAAATCAAAGACCTGTTCCACTTCCAGGTCATAGGAATAGCCCCGATTCGTGACCCCATATGCATACACAGAGCCAGAACCTACAGAGAAGGTGGCCTCTGAGATCTGGTTCCTTTCACTGTCCACGTAGTAGAGGCCAGGGCCTCTCTTATCCTAGCCACAGATCATGGTACCCATGGAAGCCCCGTGCCTTTGTACTGATAACACCATGTCGGCAAGCAGCTGGAGGCAGCTGCTACAGAGATGCGTTCCTTATGGCGAAGCTCATAGATTGGACACTGCCAAGACAACAGCCATTCCCAGAAGCTGCAGTCCACTGCGCCCCCAGCCATGGTACCCAGCAGGTATGGGTTGATCTCTATAACCTTCTTCGCCATCTGGGAGGCAATGTAAGCAGCTGCTGTAGCCCTGGTGTTGGCCGCAGCTGTGACTCCATGGCAGAACTTAAGTTCTAAAGGATGTAGCTGCCATCTTGGCTTTGGTCATGCACGTAGTCTTGGATCAGAGTAACTTCAGTTTCACAGGAAGTGACTGGAAACGTCCACGTCGCGTGAGGGAAGTGAGGTGGGCCATCTTTGAGAGACATGACTGTATCTTGTGGAATGATGTGTGTTAGGGACGTTGCCAGCTTTGGGGCTGTGTGAAGATGGGGATGCCAGTCACCCTTGTGCTATCAGGGATCTACTCTAATTCGTAGCCTCTGGAATTTTCACTGACAGTCTAGGCAGAGGAGGTGATGAGGTACCACACAATGGAAGACATTGTTAATACTACGAGCTTGACAAATGAGTATTGACATGATTCTGTAACTAAGGGAGCCTGCTACTATAACCTGGGAAACTGATGCACATTTCAGCCTGTGCCTTGGATTCGTTTGTTCATTTATATGTTAACATCTGTCACAACAGACTTAACTTCCTGCCCTGCTTCTGAGACATGAAGACCTGGGCCGCTGAGTGGGTCCTGTGCAGCCAATGACCGAGTCAGAGTTAGGGTGACAACCTCTAACAGGTTTGGCGTCTGGCTGCTTACATAGCCAAGATCATGGGTTTGAGAGTTGTCCACAGAAGAGACTTTCCCATCTCAGGCCCTGCAATTTTAGGGTGGAGCTGATTTTGTTTGCAAAGTCAGTCGTCTGGAAAGAGGTGTTTTTTGCAGAGGTGCAAAAAAGCCTGGGTGGGGTATAATCCAAACAGCACCTGCCAAAAGTCTTCATGCTCCTCCTCACCTAGGTCATTGTGCAGGCTGAGCAGGAGTAACACTAACAGGATTCTATTTCATGAGCACTTTATATGTTCTGGACTCTGGACTAAACACTTTGCATACATGAGTCTGCAGCGAATTCTCAGCAGTGCTGTGGGGCATGTATTATAATATTTTTTCTGCTTTACAGAGGAGGAGACTAAGATGACGTGATCTGGATCCTGCCACACAGCTGATGTGTGATGGTGTGAGGGGTGGAGCCTCCTGGCTGCCACACCCAAGCTTCTCACTGAGGGGATGGGACCACTAACTAATGGTAGGCATGGCCTCTGACCAGTCAGAACAGGTGCTGGTGGTAAACAGGGGGCATGGGTCGTCTGCCTGTCACTGCTGCATTGCCTAGTCAGTTCAGCATAATGGCTGGCCTGCCCCTGTCCAGCCACCCTCTGGAAGCCTGTGGGAGCTTTCTACCTAGACTATCATTTTAGCTGGTGCTAAATGGTCTGACTTTTAGAGGCAGGGCAGCTACTCCTCCAGCTCCACTGTGGCAGCCTCGAAGGGATAGTTGGTTCTGTGGCCACAGAGGAGCCCAGCCTCCCAAATCAGACTGGCCCATGGGTGGGTTACCTGGGACACCCATGACGCACCATGGAGGGTGGACCCAGGACCCAAGGGCACCAGGTATCGGGAGGCAGGTTGAGGCTTAGTGTAAAGGAAGGATGACAAAGAAAGGACCTGCAGGGCGGGGGTGTGAGGTCTCCATGGTCCTGGGGATCCCCGCAGTTCTGGGGCTGTGTCCTTTTCCTGCAGAAGTCTCTTTCTTCAGTGGCATATGCTTCTCCTTGGCACCGTATCTGCTCAGCCAGGCCCACGCTCTCCAAGGATGTCTGACAAGCCTCGCTACCACCCAAGTGATACTCGTGGAGCCTCGATTTGGGAGGCCTGTGCCAGAGTCATACCAGAGCAGCTGAGGTGGCAGATGACACTGAGGCCAATCAGGATGCCAGGTTAGAGGTGCGGATGTTCCTCTGGGCAAGTGGAACCGGTGTCATTCACATCCTCTGGTGCTGGGGTTGGAGGTGAGCACTCAAAGGAGGGCTGGATTGGGTTCCCTGGCGTCAGCTGGGTAGGTACAGGTCTTGGCCCTCTTGCCTTTAGAAGAAATGTACCTGATTCGTGGGTCCCTCCAGCGTTGTCCTGAAGTCAGCACCAGATTTCAGGGTCTTCCTTAGTACCATCTCTGACATGGTCAGATTCCCATCCATGTCTTCCCTATTGCCCAGGGAAGTAATAAGACAGCACCTGAGGGCTTTGCCTGAGAAGACCACCACCCGCGTCCGCTGCCACTGTAAAAGTGTTTTCTGTGTTCTGCACATTTTGCTGAACATTTTACATTCATATTTTCCTCATGTAAGTCTTCACAACAGCCTTTTGAGGTAGATCAACCCTATTTTACAGTTAGGGAATGTGAGGCTCACAGGCTAGATCCCATGGCTGTGTTCACCCGAGGGCGTGGTGTTGAGGGACTTTAGGGCTAGGGAGGTGCTTCATGGAGCCACAGTGACTCGGGTATGGTTGGAATAACCAGTGGTGGAATCGCAGGACCCGTTGTTTGTTTTTTGCCTGTTTCAGGCACTTTGTGTATGGCAGCTCACTTGGCCTCAACCTCCATAAAATGCTACTCTTTTTGTAGGTGGTGAGACTGAAGCTGAGCCATGGGGGATTTCCCCAAGATCTTTGATCTTAGATGTCAGAGCTGGGACCAGAGCTGAGCTCCTTCAGCTCCAGATGCTTAGTGAGCGCCTGCTGTGTAGCGTCTGGTGGTACCCGCCAGCCGTTTGTGGCTGACCTGATACTCTTCTCTTTCTGTAAGTCAGGCTCTGGTCAGGGCTGGGGTGGGCCTACAGTACATTCTTTAAGCAAAAGAGTACTGGGGCATGGGAGATGCTGGTTCCAGCCCAGGGCCTCCCCCGTGGCCAGAGGCCTAATGATTCTTTCCCTCTTGGTGCTGGTCCCATCCTTGAAAGCCCAGGTGCTTGTCTATTCCGGAAAATTTATATCTTGCGGTTTTGTGGTTAAGAGAAAATGACGCTACCCATGAAAGATCCCCGTGTAGGCCCCCAGGGCAGGGCTGGCAGGCCCCACTGTGGTTTGTCTGGGAAAGTAGCCCCTTGGTGCTTCTGTGACTGCCACCAACTTTCCAAGAAGTGAGAGCAGCCTGATTTCACTCTGATGGGGAGTGGCTGCATTCAGGACACCTCCATCCTTGGTGAATGAGAGAAACTTTGCTCCATCAGCAGGACCCAAATCTGCAGAGGTTGTTTCCGGACATGCTCTGGGAGATAGCAAGTGGCAGGACACCAGACCTGCCAGTGGATGGGTCGTGATGCCCTGTGTGTCTTCCCTTTTCCTTGTCTCAGGCACACCCAGCTGGGTTTACAGGTTATCTGGGTGCAGAGAAGAATCACTTCAAGTTCTGCTCAATCCTACCCATGGGCCTGCTTTGGACTGTCTAGCGGGGATCTCTACTGGCCTTTAACAAAAGAAACCAGTTGCTTCTCTTCTAGGGAAGCTGCCCTGGCTTTTGAGACGTTCAGACCGCTGTCTCATCATTTGCCCAGCTGGCGTTTCTTTTTCACTGCCATTTGATAAACTTTGTGTGCCTGTCTGGCACAATGTATTGTGTTTGTGTGTTCATCCAGTCACCAAAGGTTTTAAAATAGCAAACCAGGTGGAGTGTGGTGGCTCACGCCTGTAATCCCAGCACTTTGGGAAGCTGACACAAGAGGATCACTTGAGCCTAGGAGTTAGAGAGCAGCCTGGGCAACGTGGCAAGACCATCACTATTAAAAAAAAAAACAAAAACAAAACCCATGTGTTGGATGCTGTGCCGGTTCCTGAGGTCTCATGGTGACCAAGAACAACACCTGGACCCCAACCTCCCAGAGTTTCCAGCCTGAAGAGGGAAGCGGACAAGTGTGAAAAATCAGAACTGCAATATGTGATCTGGGCAGGGGCTGGAAGGCTTGGGGAAGGCTTCCTGGAGGAAGGGGTGTCTGAGCTGATCCTTGTAGGCGGAGAGTCACTGGGAAGAGCTTGCTTAGCAGGGGACCCGGTGCCTCAAAGCTCAAAAGGGCAGGCAGGTTGTGGGGAAGCTGAACTGGGGAAGGCGCAAATGCGGCTCAGGCGAAGGCCAGGTGGGCTCATCTCCATGCTGGCCTGTGGTGGCCAGAGTCTTGTGCAAATGGGATATGTTAGGAATCACACCCAGAGTCAGCGCCCTCAAAGGCAGTGTGCCAGTGGCGGATGGACTGTAGTGCCAGCAGCCCGACCTCTCCAGTTAATGTGGAAAAGAGTGGTTTTGAGTTTGCACAGCTGTTTGATTTATAGTCTTCTCTCTGGTCAGCCCTTTGAAGCAGTGGTTTCAGAGCCACATGGAATGGAGGGAGAGTGGCTATGAGACACAGGGGGATAAGGACCACACGTTTTCTTCTTCTGGCATTTCTGAGCATATGTTACGTGCCAGGTGGTGTAGTAGGCCACTGGGGACATGAGGGAGATACGATCCCTGCCCTGATGTATAATTACAGGGAGATCTAACCTAGTCTTTTTGAGGGTCTCCGTGCTGCAGTTGAATATGAGCTAGGTATCATCATTCCTGTTTACAGGTGGGTGAACTGAGGCTCAGAAACAGAACTAGGGCTGTGCAACCTAGTATATGGTGGATTTGAACCCAGATGTGTTCAACTCAGAAGCCTGGGGGCTCATGTCTATTGAGGGAGACCGAGGCAGAAGCTGTTAACTGTAGTATGAGGCCCTCCATGATCGGGGCTCTGAAAGAGTCACATACGACATACTAGGAAGGGGAGGGGGGACTCTGACTCGGCCTGAGTAGGACACTCCAGCAGGTATTGGAGGAATAGCTGCTAGGTGAGTGTGTGCCTGGCAGGCAGGAGCCATGGAACAGAGCTGGGGGCTGGGGGAGGTTGGGGCCCTGGTTTTGGAATTTGCCTCTGGTCTCGATGGGTGGGATGGATCAGAGCGTGGTGAGCCAGGGTAGGTTATGAGTGCTTCTACTTAGACCTGTAGGATAAAAGCTCACTCGAGTCTACGCGTTGTGAGCTTCATTCCCTGAAGGTGCTCCCAGGGTCTTAGGTTCCTAATAGGACAGCAAGTAGACTCAGACTCCTGAGCCTCAGAAGTGTGTTTGATTAGCAGTCTGCTCTGGGCGCCTGAAGGGTATGGGGCGCAGGAGTGTTGCAGGGTCAGCCTCTGTGTATGTGGTTTCACCAGACATCAGAACTGTACAGTTGAGAGTGTGGGATTATTTTGATTCTGACTCAGTGCTCTCACTCCAGCAGTTGTCTGCACTTGCCACTGAGCCCCTGGCACCCTGAAGGGATGAGGGGCCATGGGAGAGAGGTCGGTAACCCCGAGGGGGTTGAATCTGGGTCTGTCAGGTTGTTGGTGAGCCTGGGGCCAAACTACTTTCTGGGGGAAATTGCAGAAAGGCTGATGTGGCAGCAGTGGGTGGTTTCGTTATCATGGGCCTCGTGCTCACATCTCTCTAGCCACAGAAGTTCTTACCCTGAGGTCTGTGGATAGAATTCAGGGGGGCCATCCATGAACTTAGATGGGGAAAAAATTGCACTTTTATTTTCATTAACCTTAACTGGAGTTTAGCATGTCTTCCACTTGGTTGTAGGCAATGCAGCACAGTTATCTTAGCAAACACCTGCACCTCGGTCACTAGTAGGAATCACAGCTGTTTTTACCATTACATCACAGTTGTAGAGCTATCTGAAAAAGCAGTTTACACTTGTCACAACTTTAAAGTTATGGCAGTTATTAGACACACTGTTGGATATTTAATACTTTAATAAAGAAGCTTTTATTACGCTATCACAGTTTTTTTTTTTTTTTTTTTTTTTTTTTGAGACAGAGTCTCTAGTCACCCAGGCTGGAGTGCAATGGCATGATCTTGGCTCACTGCAACCTCCACCTCCCAGGTTCAAGTGATACTCCTGCCTCAGCTTCCCAAATAGCTGGGATTACAGGTGTGCACCACCATGCCCAGCGAATTTTTGTATTTTTAGTAGAGACGGCATTTCACCATGTTGGCCGGGTTGGTCTTAAACTCCTGACCTCAAGTAATCCACCTGCCTTGACCTCCCAAAGTACTGGGATTACAGGCGTGAGCCATCATACCTGGCTGTCTATCACAGTTTTAAGTAATTTGTTAAATGTGTTTAACTACAATTGATTTCCTTTGTAATTCTAAGTGTGTAGTTTTATACATTTAAAAGCATTGTTCTGTCCAGTCGTGATAGCTCCCACCTGTAATCCCAGGACTTTGGGAGGCTGAGGTGGGAGGATTGCTTGAGCTAAGGAGTTCAAGATCAGCCTGGGCAACATAGCGAGACTCCTTCTCAAAAAAAAAAAAAAAAAAAAAAAGATAAAGATTAAAAAAAGAAATAAATGAAAGTATTGCTCTTAGAAAGAGACCATGGGCCTCCCTAGACTTCCAAAAGGGTCTGTGGCCCCAAAATAGTTATAAGCTCTTATTCTAATTGGAAATTGAGCCTATCTAGATATTTGAAATTAAAAATCATGAATTCATGTTTTTTCTTTGTAAAATATTGTGACTGTTAACAAGAGTCCTTGCTCTTTAGAAAAGTGTACTGAGGGCCTAACACAATGATCCTAAGTGTTTTGTTTTATACCCAGATCAAGTGATCCGCCCACCTCAGCCTCCCAAAGTGCTAGCTCACAACCTGTAATCCCAGCACTTTGGGAGGTCGAGGTGGGCGGATCACTTGAGATCAGGAGTTTGAGACTAGCCTGTCCAACATGGTAAAAACCTGTCTCTACTAAAAATACAAGAATTAGTCCCTTGTTGTGGCACACGCCTGTAGTTCCAACTACTTGGGAGGCTGAGGCACAAAAATTACTTGAACCCAGGAGGCGGAGGTTGTAGTGAGCCAAGATCGTGCCACTGCACCCTAGCCTGCCAGCCTGGGTGACTGAGGCTCCATCTCAAAAAAAGAAAAAAGAAAAATATACTGAGATACAGGTTGAGTATCGCTTGTCTGAAATGCTTGAGCTCCAAAGTGTTTTGGATTTTTGATTTTTTAGAATTCTGGAATATTTCTATTATACTTAATGGCTAAGCATCCCAAATCCAAAAGTTCAAAATCCAAAATGCTCCAATGAGCATTTCTTTTGAGTATCATGTCAGTGCCCAAAAAGCTTTAGATTTTTGAGTGGTTCAGATTCTGGGTCTTTGGAAGCATTTTGGATTTGGGGTTTTTGGATCTGAAATGCGCAACCTGTATTTACAGATGAGAAGGAAAAGGAATGAATTAACACCAAAACCATGAGGGACAGCAGGGTCTGAGAAGTGTCTCCGAAAGGCAGGTTTCTGTATGAGTCTGTGAAGGTGGTACTTGTTTTGGAGGGACACTTGGAAGTCATCCTTAGGAGGCCACTAGAGTCTTAGCAACATTTCAGGAGCTCTCCCTGGATCCCTGGGTCACTTGGCCATAGCCAAGCCAGGCAGCTCCCTGGTCTTCTGGCAGCGAACTGGTTTCCGTCTGTCCAGCCTACCCGGCCTCTGTTTCGAATGCGTCTTCCTTATTTTTCGTCTGTCCTGGGCCGTGCCCTCCTTGTGCTTCTCTGCACCGTGTTCCCCAATCTAGTGCTGGACACCCGGTCAGAGCCTGGCGCTTGTCAGGCTGACCTAAGTCAGGCTGTCCTTGTTTAAGCTTATCGTATTTGAAGTTTTAGCTGTTTGTGAGTCTTCCGAAAGCTTTAGACAATAACTCTAGAAAATACACAGACTCACACGTCTGAAATTTGCATACATTTCAGGGTGTGGATCCCTGAAAGCCTACTGGGGATCCGAGGCCAGGACCCTGGCCAGTACTGCTACTGCTCAGTGGTCATGGCGACACTGGCGGTGCTCACTGTGTGCCAGACGTGTCATTTTTTTCTTTCTCTCTGAGAGTCAGCTTCTGTTATCATCCCCATTTTTCTGGAAGAGGAGATGGAGACCTTTACGGGGGATTAAGTAACATGTCCAAAGTCACAGAGCTAGGGTGTGACTGAGCCCCTGGATCCCAACCCAGCCAGTTGGATTCTAGACTGGAAGAGCCCTAGGCAGGAGGTTAGCCTTCTCCCCAAACCAGCAGGTCTTCCGTATTAGCAATTACCAACTCCCTGACCCCACCCTGGCAGGAAAGCCTCCTGTTTTTCTGAGACAAGGTCTTGCTGTGTCACCCAGGCTGTAGTGCAGTGATATGATGATGGCTCACTGCAGCCTTGACCTCCTGGGCTCAAGCGATCCTCCCACCTCAGCCTCCCAAGTAGCCAAGACTATACGCATGCGCCACCAACCATGCTCTGCTAATTATTGTATTTCTGGTAGAGACGAGGTTTTACCATGTTGGCCAGGCTGGTAGGAAGTCTGCCTTATGTTTAACCCTGCTCTCGGTTCTGATTGCCCATGACTCTCTATGTCCTGAGGTGGGCAGTATTGACTGCCTTGGGTGGGGCAGGGGGCTTGTGGGTGGCCAGCAGGCTCTGGCTGCTCTCTGAGACCCTTCTCCTCCCTTTCCCCCTCCCCTGCCAACAGCAAGAGGAGAGCTTACCCCCTCCCTCATCGCATTGCTTGTGTCTGCCTGAGCTCCTCTATAGCGTGCTCGAGCCTGCCACGTGCTTGGGCCACAGATGAACACAAACTTTTCTTTTCTGCGCTTCCCACAGGCGAAGCTGGTCCGGTACATTTGTAAGCAGCGGCAGTGCAAGCTGAGTGTGGCTCCCGGCGAGAGGACCCCAGAGCTCAACAGCTACCCTCGCTTCAGCGACTGGCTGTACACCTTCAACGTGAGGCCGGAGGTGGTGCAGGTATGCAGGTCGGGGCTGCACAGGGTTAGGCATGAAGGGCCAAGCAGAGGGCACACGCACAAACTGCAGGGCTAGCTTCCCCATGGCTAAGGCTAAGGGGTGATGCGCTCTACTCTTGAGAAGGAGGATGGGGAGGGACAGCAGCAGCCAGGAGGGATCCAGGGTACATGTGGCTAGGACAAGTGCCCTGGGAGCTATTGTCTGATGAGCTAGGGCAGCGCTACCCTGGCCACTGATTTGTTCACCACACATACAACAGTCAGCATTTCTGGAAGCATCGGCTGCGTGGCAGACACTGTGTTAAATGTTTCTGTGTTTTGTAAGACAGATAATCTCACTTCTCATGAAATCCTATAAGAAAATTACTATCATTGTTCCCATTTTATATATGAGGAAAGTAAAGCACAGAACGGTGAAGTAAGTTGTTTAAAATCACACAGCTAATAAATGATAGCCTTGGAATTTGGAAACCAGAGTCTGAATTTAGTTTAGTCTTCAAACTGCTACAATATGCTGTCTTCCTTCCATCGTTCTCTCTGCATGTCTATGTAACCTACCCACCTGCCAGCCAGCCAACTAACCAACCAGCCTGCCCCGATGTGTGCTGTGCCAGGTGCCAGGGGTGCAGGTCAGCTCTCTTGGGGTGCAGATCAATCCTACTTGGCAGGCGTGGTTCACCCAGTCAGATCTCATAAATCCCCTACTTGTACCCCAAAATTAATAATACTAGCTTTTGTTACTGTGTAAAAAGTAGCATGAATGCATTATATGTAAATACTTTGGAAACAGAGAAGGAAATAAATCACATGCATACTCTCTGCTACTCAGAAATCTATGATCATCAAGGTTGGCATTTTTTTTTTCCTCCCAATACAGAAATCTAAAAATTTCTATCTGGGCTGTCCTGTAAGGTAGTCACAAGCCTCATAACTACCAAGCACTTAGAACATGGCTAGTCTAAATTAAAATGTGCTATAACTTCAAAGATACCAACTCATTAGAAATAAGTCATTAGTAGCTTTTTATATCTAGTATAAATGATGCTCTTGGATATATTAGGCTAAATAAAACATTTAAATTAATTTTCTATATTTTTACTTTTTAAAATGTTGCTTCTTGAAAATTAAAATCCAAGTATGTGGCTTGCATTATATTTCTGCTGAACAAAACTGGATTAAACCATCCTGAATAAATTATGTCTTGTTCTTACCATTTGAAATGCTAACCAACATGTTTTCTCCCTTTTACAGTATATTTGTTATTTGTTAATGTTTTACTGAACATCTATGACGTAGTACCAGGCAGAGGTCAGTTCCAGCCATTGGCTATGAGAGCATAGTGTTTAATGTTATTTATGAAGCAATTTGTATCATTAGGAATTTTCCCTAGGAGAGATTCCCAGATGAAAGTGACACCAACATCAAAGGGTTCATCATGGGGTGTTGGTGATTGGGGGAACCTATGGGGGGGCTCAGTGCCAAGAGCTCTCTGCACCTCAGGTAGTCCTGGAGCTGTCCCAGGCCCCCAGGCCGCTCATACCTGTGACTCTCAAGAAGCTGGCAGAAAGGGCTGGGCTAGCGTGAAGGTGAAGAGTAACTGCTATATGAGGCAGAGGTCCCTCACAGTCAAATATACCTGCAGATGTCATGTGTAATGAGCTACAGTCTCCATCCATCTCCCCACCCACCTGCCTGCCCAGCAGTTTTCTGCCTATAGGAAGGCGATTGAACGTGTAGATGAGTTACTGATTTAAAATCATGAGGGCCAGGCGCGGTGGCTTAAGCCTGTAATCACAGCACTTTGGGAGGCCGAGGCAGGCAGATTACTTGAGTTCAGGAGTTGCCAGGAGACCAGCCTGGCAAACATGGTGAAACCTGTCTCTACCAAAAATACAAAAATTAGCCAGGTGTGGTGGCACGCGCCTGTAACCCCAGCTACTTGGGTGGCTGAGGCAGGAGAGTTACTTGAACCTGGGAGGTGGAGGTTGCAGTGAGCTGAGATGGTACCACTGCACTCCAGCCTGGGTGACAGAGTGAGACCCTGACACACACCCGCACACACACACAAAATAAAAAGAATAATAAAATCATGGACTTGGAGATTATGAAGAGTTGAGTGGTCCCTCAGCACCCCCCCGATTCTACCTTGTTGCCTTCCCACCACCCTCTGCCCCTCCCCTCCCCAAGAGCTCAGAGACAGAAAGCAGCTTCTGCTCACACTTCTGTCCTCAGCTTATGGTGAGGACACGAGGGCCCTATGTCAGTCCCAGAGCTAGTAGCAGAGACATCCTTAAGATTCAGACCCAGGCATGCTGGACTCCAGAGGGCACTTCACTTCTTTCTCCGGTCCTAAGACATCTTTTACGGATAGCATAGCTCCCCAAAGGATTTCTCTCCAGAGATCTGAAATGTGTAGGGGATCCAGCTTTATCTATGTCCACCTTTGAGAGAGAGGCCAGGAGTTCTGGGGCGGAGGCCAGTACCACGGAGGTCAGGTCAGCCGCAGGGGCTGCTTTGGCTTCTAGACAGCTCTGTGGTGATAGTTGGGACAGGGGTCTTCCAGCCAGGCCCAGAGCTATAGGGGATACTGAGTCAGGTAACGTTTGAAACATTTGAAGTTATGAGTGAAGCAACAGAGCTTAGTGGTCACTGAGGGGCAAGCTCATTTGTATCCAGGGATCAGGCAGACCGCAGAGCCCAAAAGCCAGAGGGGGTTGGCAACCAGGATGTCACTTGGAGTGGGGGACTGGAGTGGAAACCTGGGCGGAGAGAGCTCTGTGGCATGCTGGGGTCAGGGCGCAGCAGCAGGAGCACTCCAGCACCCAGTGACCTCTCCAGCTGGAGATGAAGAAGCATCTCAGAAACTAACATGTTTCAAGCAGGGCTCTTACTTTTCCCTGGCTATTGACATGCACGTTTTCTTCCCACCCCGTCTTCCCATCCCAGTAAATGGCAGCATTGTCTATTAGTTGCCTAAGGCAAAAACCAGGACGGGTCCCTGCTTCTTCCCTTGCTCTTACCTGTGCGGGCCAGGCCCTGTGGCTCTCCTGCAAGGCACACTCGCTCCTCACCTCTGGCACCATGGTCCAGGCCGCTGTTGCCTCCTGCAGAACCTGGCAGTGGCACCTTCACGGCTTGATTGTTCTCCCCCTGCATTCCATTTTCCACCCAGCAGCCAGCGTCCTCACCTAGAAAGGTGATGTTAGATCCCATCCTTTTCCAGCGCTTCCCGTTTCCTTCAGGACAAACGCCAGACGCCTCCCATGATCTAGCCTCTCTCGCCTCTGCTCCCTCACCTTCTCCTTTGCTCAGTTGGCTCCGACCTTTGCCTTGCTCGTCCCCTCCCTGGAGTGCTCTGCCCATGACTCATCCCGTGAATATCCTTCTGGTGTTGAGTCTGCTGTCACCGCCTCCAGACAGTCATCCCTGGTGGTGTGATCTGAAGATCACCCCTGCCCATCATTCTCACCATTGCACCTGGGTTTATTTTCTCATCGACACCAGCCACTTTCTGGAGTGTTAACTGATTTGTTGTCTCTGGTCTGCCTGTTCCCCCTGGGAACATTTTTGTGTGTGTTTGGGTTTGTTTGTGGCTCCATGAGACAGGGCCTTGCTGTTTGAGTTTGTTTGCCACAAAATCCCCATTGACTATTAGGCCCTATATGGCAGTTGCTTGATTGTGACAGATACAAAAATAAATACCTATTTATTTATTTATTGAATAAGTGGATTTCATCGTGATGCAGTAGATGTCTCCAGTAGCCCAGGATTTGGCCCCGAGTGGGTGGTGACATAGTTTACTCTTAGCTCTGGCTTTCAGTTTAAGTCCTGCAAGAGAGACTCCAAAGAGCCCCCTTCCCAGCGATGCCTGGCCACCATGAGTCACCTCCAGAGAGCCCTGGGAGAGTTGATGGCCCCAGGGAAGATGGCCCTCTCCAGGAAGGCTGGGGCCAGTGCCCCGAAGAGTTCTTGGGTGCAGTAGCACTCCCCTCTTCCCTTGCCCTTTCTCATTCATGAAGGGCTTGTGCTGCCAGGAGCCCGAGCAGCCCTTTCCTGGGAGGTCTCTGCTGTCTGGTTAGTGAGCTGCAGTGGTGGCCACAGTGGGGTCCCAGGGCCCCTGAGAGCCTCTGACTTATTTTGCCTCCAAGTTGACACATCTGGTGTGTTGTGATGAGTGCGCTGATGTGTTATCTCATTTAATTATCTCAGCATGCTGCTTAATAGAGACCATTTTCCCCATCTCACAGTTGAGGGAGCTGGCGCTCAGTGGGGGCAGAAACTCACCAGGTACCAAAGCCAGAAAGGAGCAGAGCTGAGTGCCCCTCCACACCTGACTCTGAGTCCTTGATCTCAACCATTTCTCTCCTTGGGATGCCTGGATTCAGGGACCTGCCCAAACCCTTTCACCTCCCAAGCATCAGTCTCCTCCTTTGTAATACAAGTGAATAACCCATGTGCTGTTTACTGGCACAGGCAGTTGTGGGAGTGAGGGGGTGGAGGAGGAAAAATTAACAGTTTCCCACCTCTCTCTCACCCTCAGCTGCTGTTAATCCCAGGTGAGAGCCAAACCCAACAGAGGCAGCTAGAGAGGCCTGCACACAGGGCAGCTCTAAACAGCCTCCTGAGGGGTGGAGGAAGGCTGGGAAGGGCTGACTAGAGGCAGTTTTCTGAATCAAGAGCCAGCAGTTGGCCCAGAGCTTAGGACAGAGAGGGCAGCACACCAGCCTGACAGAGCTGGGCCAAGTGTCCTCCTCCCGTCCCCCCAACTGGTACCAAGAGCATCCTCACCAGCTGGGCCAGGAGGAAGTGAGGCTGGAGCAGGTGGGGAGCCGAAGGAGAGCGGGCTGGGCTGCAGGAGCCTGCTGGAAGTCCTTGGGGAGCGGGCCCAGGAGCTTTCTTCCTGGGCTTTGAGAACCACCCGGAACCATTAGCTGCTGTCACTCCATCTTCCCCAGACTCTCCAGAAACCGCTTCTCAAGATTTTTCTTTTTTTTCCTCCCAAATCTCGTGTCAGTTCCTGGACTATGGCCAGACTATTCTAAAGCCTAGAAGGAAAAGGCTATTGCCTTTAGTAAACCCAGCTTCAGCTCCTACGGACTAGGGAGAGGGCTACTGTGGTTCACTTCTGCCTCTAGGAGTTTCTCCTTGTCCATATGTGGAAGCCTAGTAATGGGGGAACCCCGAGTTTGAGCAGCTCCCCAGGGCTTGGGCTCCAAGGGCTGGCCCCAGGGTTGTGGGCCTATTTTATTCTGTTTCTTAACCCAGACAGTTGTTTGGACTCTGACTCGATACCCACTGCTGCCCCTGCCCGCCGCCCTGGCCCTGATGGATTCTGCGTGCTTTCAGTTGGAATTGGCTCTGGACGTTCTGCCCATCAAAGATAGGTGCAGTATTCAGGAGCCAAAGTCCAAACAGCATTAAAAACCCATGCCTGGCAGAGAGAGAATCTTTTGATTTTTTAACCCATTTATGCTGGAGGGTGCAATTTTTTGCATTTTTGCAATCAGACCTTGGCAGTGATCTTGAGCGGTAGGATATAAATAACTCCTTTGTGCTTAGCATTCCAATATTGGAACACTAGGCCTAAGTGGATTATTGTCATCTAAAACAGAGGTCCCTCCCCAACCCCAGGGCTACTGACAGGTACCGGTCTGCTTGGCCTCTTAGGAACTGGGCCACATGGCAGGAGGAGTGTATTTACAGCTGCTACCCATTGCTTGCGCTCGCATTACCGCCTGAGCTCCACCAACTGTCAGATCAGCAGTGGCATTAGATTCTCATAGGAGTACAAGCCCTGCTGTGAACTGCACACGCCAGGGACCTAGGTTGTGTGCTCCTTGTGAGAATCTAATGCCCGATGACCTGTCACTATGTCCCATCACCCCCACATTGGACTGTCTAGTTGCAGGAAAACAAACTCAGGGCCCCCACTGATTCTACATTATGGTGAGTTGTATAATTATTTTATTGTATGTTACAATGTAATAATAATAGAAATAAAGTGCACAATACATGTAATGCACTTTAATCCTCCCGAAACCATCCTCCCGAAACCATCCCCCAGCTCCCTGTCCCTGGAAAAATGATCTTCCGCGAAACCAGTCCCTGGTGCCAAAAAGGTTGGGGACCACTGATCTAAACCACTGTTTATTTTCTTAAATACACTTTTGATTTTTGAATCATTTTAGAGTTGCAGAGAAGTTGCGGGAATGTACAGAGAGTTCTTGTCTGTACCCCTCACCCAGTTTCCCCATCGTTAATGTTGTCGTGACCGGGGTGCCTTTGTCAAAACTGAGGAAATAACACTGGTATATTACAGTGAATGAAACTCCGGACTATTTGGGTTTCACCTGTTTTCCCTTTACTTTCCTGTCTTCTAGGGTCAGTCCAGGCACCACATGTTCTACGTGATTTTAATTTGTCATTTCTCTCCAGTTGCCTCTGCTCTGTGACAGTTTCTCAGTCTTTCCTTATTTTTCATGACCTTGACACTACTTTATTTTTTGGAAGTGAGCCCTCCCTTAGGATTGGGGGCCTAGGGAGCAGGTCAGTTAAGCTCCATCTTCTCCGGGGGTATATCTACACAGACTATTTGGAACTTTTCTGTAGGAGAGAGTTGTCTTTTCTCCTCCATTTATTTATTCATTCAATCATTTATTTATATCAGTATAGGCTCATGTCTTTTTCTTTTACACGTCGGGTTCTAGTCCAGTACTACATAATTCATTTTATTGCTCGAATTCTTCCAGCTTTGGCTGGAAGAATTAAGCCTGTAATCACAGCACTTTGGGAGGCCGAGGCAGGCAGATTACTTGAGTTCAGGAGTTGCCAGGAGACCAGCCTGACAAACATTGTGAAACCTGTCTCTACCAAAAATACAAAAATTAGCCAGGTGTGGTGGCACGCGCCTGTAACCCCAGCTACTTGGGTGGCTGAGGCAGGAGAGTTACTTGAACCTGGGAGGTGGAGGTTGCAGTGAGCTGAGATGGTACCACTGCAGGTTTGTTCCTGCATCCTGTGACATGCCCCATCCTTGAGTTTTGTTTGGGGTGTGTGTGTGTGTGTGTGTGTGTACGTGTGTGTTGAGCACTTCTTTGCTTTCTGACACTACAATATGCTGCAGCCTCCTTTTATTTTCTAACCTCACTTCTAGAATCAGTTATGTCTTCAAGGAGCCTGGTGAGTCATTTGCTCTGCTGTGTTGTTTTACTTTTATTGTTTTTATTTTTTAAAACTGTGGTGAAATACACATAATTGACCATTTTAATCATTTCTAAGTTTACAGTTCAGTGACATTAAATACATTCACATTGTTGTGCAGCTGTCACCACTGGAATGTTTTCGTCTTCCCAAATGAACCATTGGTTTTATTAGAAGAGATGTGTTTATTGTAGGGGACAAAGGAGATAAAGTGAAAGAAAACTGCTGCATCTCCATTTCCCTGAAGGCTGCTCATCTTTGTGGACATGTTCTAGCCCTCACATTCCTCTGTGTGTTATCTCTTTTGTACACATGAGATCAGACCAGGCATCTGGTTTTGCAGCCTGCTCTTTCTCCTTACTGATCTGTATTTCCATGGTTACAAACACCGCTACCAAGAACATCTTTGTGTACCTGTATATTTCTACAGGGAAAAAATCCTAGAAGTGAACTTGCTAGGCTGAATTTTAATGGATATTGCCAAAGTGTCCTTTAAAATACAATAAGACAATCAAAGCAGTATTTTTCTTCACAATTTTATTTTTATTTGTTTGTTTATTTATTTATTGAAGACAGGGTCTTGCTCTGTTGCCCAGGCTGGAGTGTGGTGGTGCGATCCCAGCTCACTGTAGCCTCAATGTCCTGGGCTCAAGTGGTCCTCCAGCCTCAGCCACCCAAGTAGTTGGGACTGCAGATGTGTGTATCACCACACCTGGCTATATATATATTTTTGGTTTTTGTAGAGACAGGATCTCTCTATGTTGCCCAGGCTGGTCTCAAACTCCTGGGCTCGGGCTCTCCTCCTGCCTCGGCCTCCCAAAGTGCTGGGATTGCAGACGTGAGCCACCATGCCTACCTGCTCAACTTTTTAATGAGATTCTCATTTCAGGTGCACTGGACCAGACAGTAAACTGCATGTATACCTTTTCCAAATGTGTACTTGGCTAGGCGGTAGTCAAGACCCCCAGTGCACCCCTGTTCCTGTCCCTGTGTGTTTCCCAAGAAATTGCGTAGGGCCGTGCCCACAGAAGAAGACTCAGAGAGGCAGAAGAGGGAGCAGGGTCCCTGGGCATGTTAAATGGTTGGTGGGGTACAGGGCCCAGATTCCAGCCTTGCCTGGTCCTGCCTTAGGAATCCCTCTAGGGTGCCCAGGTCTTTATGGGGTGGTGTGGCCTCTGCTATGTCCAGACTGGCCTGGTGCCTTGGAGGCTAGAAGTAAAGTTGCATTTTCTCCCTGGCCAGCCTGCCTTAGACCTTAGCCCTCCTGTTATTTAGGAAGCTAGAGAGTCCCCAAAAGGCCAATAGGACAGCCCAGCTCACACGGAGCCGGAGGAGTGCCAAGGTCCTGCCAGTGCCTTCATGGGACAGCCCTGATCCAGGTCTGCGGGGAAAGGAACTTCCCTTTGTCAAGCTTCAGAAGGGACCTAAAACCCAACAGGATCTCCAGAAACCTGGCCTCGGGGGTCTCTGTGGGGCAGCTGGTCTGACTTGGAGGGTGCTAGAGCTGGACCCCTCTGCCTTACCCTGAAGTTTGGCCTGGAGAGAAATCTCCTCCAAGGTAGGTCAGACTGCAGAGGTCGGCACCCTAAAGGAATAGTTCCCACTATGTGTGAGAGAGGTTGGACCCAAAAGCACCACCAGCATCAGGAGGAGTCCTAGGGGGTCAGAGGAGGCCAGGAAGTCATGGCGTCTGCCCCCTCTTCCCAGGAAAGTATTAGGCACAGCACGCTTACTTGGTGCTGGTGTGACCTCTGGAGACTGGCCACTGTGGTGGGCACTGCAGGGAAGTAACCCTGACTACAGGTAACCCTACCCACAGGTAACACTACAGGTAACCCTGCCCACAGGTAACACTACAGGTAACCCTGCTTACAGGTGGTAACACTACAGGTAACCCTGCTTACAGGTGGTAACACTACAGGTAACCCTGCCCACAGGTAACCCTAACCACAGGTAACACTACAGGTAACCCTGCCCACAGGTAACACTACAGGTAACACTGCCCACAGGTAACACTACAGGTAACCCTGCTACAGGTAGCACTACAGGTAACCCTGCCTCCCAGAACCACTGTCCGGTGGAAGCAGGATGGAGTGCGTGGCCATGGCCGTGGTTGACCCAGGCAGGACCTGAGACTCTACGGGTATCTAGAGTGGGTCTCTCTGCCTTTTACACAATGTGAGATCTTGGGCAAGTGACTTCATCTCTCTGGGCCTCAGTTTGTCCATATGAGAAATGATGGATTAAGTGGCTTTTTAAGTCCTTTTCTCAGATGGCTGCTGCTTCTGGACAGCAGAGGAGCCTAGAGTAGGGGGAGTTCTGTCAGGAAGATGGTTGGGAGAGACCACGCGGAGCGGCGCCTTCCCCTGAACCCTCCGGATGGGGACCCTGCCCTGCCTCTCTGATGCGTCTGCCCTCCTGTAAGTGGTGTACCGCGCCCTCTTCTCGAGGTATTTCATCATGTGCTTTTCCTGCTGGCTCCTGTGTAGTTTGTGTGCAGCAGTTGCAACTCTGCCACACAGACCAGAGACGATGTTTTCACTCCTGTCCCCTGTGCCCCCAAGTCAGGCTTCTCTCCCATGGCTTTTGGGCAAAGCCTTCTTGTATCTTCACCCATTTTTTTTCCTTTAGCCCTCACAAGATGTGATCAGGTATCCGTTGTTACTGAGAGATGGGAGTTTTAAACTTTTCAACACCAAACAAGCACAGAAGTTTAGAAAGCAAGCAAAGGCCCTCCTCCTCTTTCACTTCCCAGGGGCAACACCTTGCTAACAGGTTGGTTGGTGCACCTGCCAGATGTCTTCATGCATTTTATGGTCACTTAAAATGATGTGCAAATTTACTCCCTTCTCTCTCTCTCTTTTTGTTTGCTGAAATGGGATCATACAATAGATATCATTTTGCAGGTTTTCAGTCTAAATGTCATCTCTGTTATCCATAAAAATTCAGGTTATCCTTCTTTAATAGAAGAGTAGTAAGACATACAGTTTCTTGAAGGTATGATAGGAATGCCTGTGTCTGAGGGGTGCCCACGTGCTCACAGACACACACACAGTGACATCAGGCATCTTGGTGGTTCAGGTGGCTCAGCACCTGAATGAAGATAAGAACCCATGCCCAGAAGAGGCTGGGTGCCCAGCTGCAATGCCTGGTGCAGGGGAGGCCCTGGCAAATACTTACTGGGTGAAGGACTGTACAGAAGTCACTATAGGACAGAGGTCAGGATGCCAGACTTGAAAACAGGTCTCTTTCATTATCTGTGCATCTGTTTGTCTTTATGTCTGGGTTTTTTTGCTTTGGAAGGGAACAAAATCTGTGAAGTCTGTCTGTTTTCTTTTGCTAACCTGGAGGTATGAGGGACCCCAGCATCTGTGCAGTCAGTGCCTGAAGATGACCTGCCCGAGGGCTGCCCCCGAGACCTCTTTGAGTTCTCTGCTGACCTTCACTCTTCATGGCTTCATGACTAGGACCTTTATTTTTCCCTTAGGAGACACAGACACAGACCATTTGTGTGTGCAGCCGTCTGTGTGTATGTATCTCCTTCCTTTTCCATGTTGCTTTCCTAGGGGCCATCCCTGCAGGGTTATCTAAATACCATTTCCGCTTTTGTCTTTTGGTTGGATAGTGTTTGCGGTCTTAAAGTTTCCAGGAAATAATGCCGTTTCTGCTAGAGGAAGAGAGAGGGGATAGACGTGGATGTGGTCGCACAGCACGGCAGCTGCACCTCCAGGCTCCGGGTGTGGCTGAGGTGGCCCTGCTCGGGTTTCTTTCTGTTCCCACCTGAGTCAGACGTCAGCCCTCTGCGGCTGCGAGCCTGCTGTGGTGCTGTGTGCTGTACCTTTGGTTTCTTCTCTCCTCTCTGTCTGTAGATGTTGGAGACAGAACTTGGGTGATACCTCCATGTGTTTGCCCAACCACTAGACCTTCATCTAGAGCAGCGCTGTCCAAAACGTGGCATTGCCCATCAGCGTGGTAGCCATTAGTCACATGTGACTTGGGGGCACTTGAAGTGTGTGTTGTGCAACTGAGAAACTGAAATTCACATTTTATTGTAATGAATTTTAATTTGAATAGGCATCTGGCTATGGCTGCATTGGGCAGGGCTGTGTGATGAGAGCTGAGATGCTAAGACACCTTTCCCTGCCCCAGGAGTGCACCGACTGGGGTGAAACAGGAAGTGAGAGCGGAGCACCAGATGCCCTGATGGCTCCGGGATGGGATCTGTTGGAGCCAGCAGGCTACTCATCCTGGGTGGTCAGGGAAAGACGGCTGTCCAGGAAGGGCAAGAGCATACCAGGTGGTGGGAAGAATATCTGCAGAGACCCTGAGGATGAGGAAATCAGAGCCATCCTCATGGGAAGCATGTGAGGAGGAGTCTGTGAGGAGCCTGGCAGGGAGCTGGGTGGATTCCTACAGCTCTCCCTGTGTGTGGTGTAGGGGTTGGGGCCCCTCTGAGGGGATCATGGAAGCGTGTGTGAGAGAGGCGGAGGAATTCCAAATGAACATTAGAATTGTTTAAAGGAAAATAAAACTCCTAGCAAGAAGGCTGCATTCACATGGGGATGGGCTGAGAGTGAGGGGTGAGGAGCGCCGCCTCCCGCGTGGCTGGAGGGTGGAAGGGCCGGGATAGGAAATGAGATGGGAGCGAGCTAAGAGGCAGGGCCCCGCCCCGCTCCTGGACATTTGGAGTCACACACTGGCTGTTTCCAGCTGCCCCTGCCCCACAGGTTACATGTAAAAGTCACAACTTCATGTTCTGGCTGCAGCTGGGGAAATGATTTCAGCCTGCTGGCATGAAGCCATTTTTTTTTTCTTTAGCCATTTCCCGGTTGGAAGTTGTTGAAAGGAAGTGGCAGGCACTGCCTGGGAGCAGTTCTAGCTGGGAGAGGTGGGTGCTGCAGAGTCTGGGATTCCAGGGCGATAGCCACAGGTTCCCCGGAATAAGCTCTTGCTGCTGGTGGTTCCTGAACTGAAGATGCAGGCAGATCTGGTAAGGGGATTTCTGTTGTGATCCTGACTGGCCATGTTTCTCTTCCCCTCTCCTCTGTCCTTGCGTTCCTGTGTTTGCACCGAGGCCTTCTCCCTGGGATGGGGAGAAAGCTACCTGATTCCTGACACCGTTTTGGTTTCCCGGTGGCTGGGGGTGGCTGGAGTCTGTGTGGGCACCAGGAGTGTAGGCTGTGTGAGGCAGGAAGATGCATGGGATCGAAACCAGGAAAGTGAGCCCATGTGTGGCTCCTGGGGTGCAGCTTGAGTGGGCATGACTGTGGCCCTCGTTCCTAGCCTCTCCTTCCCACCCTTCCTCCTGTCTACCCCACACTCTCTCTCTCTGAGAGCCAGAGGCCCAGCTGTCCTAACAACCATGCTCTTTGGCAACTGGGAGCCTCCCCAGGAAGCGGCACACACCCTGACCCGGACTCCTGGAGGAATCTGTGCCCATGTGCCAGCCCAGCAGCACAGGCTGCCTTGAAACCAGCCCAGGGGGTGCTGGGCCACACAGCTCCCCACTTAGGATGGGGAAATGGAGGCAAGTGGTGGACTGGCGTGCCTGTGTCACCCAGCCAGTGAGGGGAGGAGCTGAAGTTGGAGCATGGAAAGAAGGGGCATGCTACAAGGCCAGCATTTTATAGATGTCATCCTGTTTCATCCTTATCCCTGGGGCAGAGAGAGGGAGATCTGATGATCCCCTGCAAGCTGATGGTAAGATGAGGATTCAGACTCAGGTCCTTGTACTTCCTTCTCACACACAACTTTATCATCTAATATCTTACCCAGAGTAGCCCAGTCTGGGGCTACTGTATGGTATGTAGTTGTGTAAATGAATTGACTGCCTGCCTCTGTGTGTGTGTGTGTGTGTGTGTGTCTTTCTCCCTCTCTTCCCCCCTCGTTTCTTCTTTCCTTTACATTCACTCATTACTCATATGCACCCATTGATCACTTACCTTTAGCCTGGAACCCTGATTAATTATCACAGAGGATTAATTGATGAACAAAATAGTCTGTCCTGGAAGCTAACAGCTAGCATGATGCACATGTCTGCAAATAACCAGGGTGTACACCTGAGTGACGGCCCCAGGGAGTGGGGAAGGGATAAAGCATGGTCAGGTACAGAGCTGAGGTCCTACATCCATTCAGTTATTTATTCACTCCGAGTGTATACTTAGCACCTGTGTGCTCGGCACTGTTCTAGGCACTGAACCTGACTTCCTGTCCTTCTGGAACTGGCAGACATCACTCTCTCCAACAGATGAAGTCATTAATTTTTCTAATCTTGAGCCAAAGGTACCCACTTTTCATTTTCAGAATGGGGGTTCCCCTGGCTTCATGAAATCTGAAAAATCGTGCGCATGAATGTCCTGCTTCGTCCTGTACTGCTTGGTGTGTGTTTGTTTGCTTGTGGCAGGGTCTCACTCTGTCGCCAGGCTGGAGTGCAGTGATGCAGTCTCAGCTCACTGCAACCTCTGCCTCCCAGGTTCAAGTGATTCTCGTGCCTCAGCCTCCTGAGTAGCTAAGACTACAGGAACGTGCCACCATACTAGCTAATTTTTGTATTTTTAGTAGAGATGGTTTTTTTCCCATGTTGGCCAGGCTAGTCTTGAACTCTAGGCCTCAAGTGATCTGCCCGCCGTGTCTTCTCAAAGTGCTGGGATTACAAGTGTGAGCCACCGCGCCCGGCCTTGCCTGGTGTTTTTGATCAATGCTTTGGATTTCTGGGCTGCCCAGTCCAGTGAAAACTGACTAGACTAGAATCACCATGCTGGTGGGGACCTGGCCGTTTCCTTCACAGCTCTGTCCCCAGTGCCTGGCATGTGGTGGGTGTTCTTGTTGAATGACTGGATTCAAATAAGAGTATCCAAAGAATTTTGATCTCTTGGGCCAAGGTGTCTCAGGAGCTCTCATCTGGGCCAGTGAAGGTTGCATTACAAGGATCTCTGGGGAGGGTGAAGACGAGGTGGCTGTCGGTGGCCTGCCGAGTCCCAGGGCTCTCAAGCTGCCCCAGGTTTCTGTTGGCAACAGGCTGGACTTGAGCAGGACTGTGTACCTGTAGCCCTGTCATCAGACGGCTGTGGTGTAGCATGTGCCTGAGCCCCCTCTGGGGGACTACCTGGTCCTGAGCAGTCAGCTTGTGCTTGTTGCCTCCTCCTCTTGGGATCACCTCAAAGGCAGGATTGCTCTAGAACAGATCTGACTGGCCAGATATCATTGGGGAACATTTATGTCAACACTGCATGTTTTAACTATTATAAAGCAGCAATCTCTTCTCTTACTACCCTTTTAAAAAATGGCACATAAATTTTGATGGCCCCTGTTCCTAGCTGTGTACCTTTAGGGAGGCCACAGGATTGGAAAACAAAATTGTTTGAGTGTCACCTCTGGAAGTAAATGGTCTTGGAGGAAGATACAATTCTGACAGAATTCTTCCTTTGCCACTTGCCAGCCTTCTGACCTTGAACAGGTCCCTTGACTTTTCTGAGCCTGCTTATTGTCTTCCAGCTGCTCTTACTGGAAACCTGGGAGTGTTTCTGATTCATTCTGCTTCCTCAATGCCCACGTGGAATCAAATAGCAAATCCTACTGACCCTCTGTCCAAGTATGGGTCCCAGGTCCCTCTGCATCCCTTTTCCATCACTGCCACCTCCCTGGTCCTGACTGGGGACTGTTGCGATTTCCCCTGCTGCTCCCTATATCCACTCTTTGCCCTCTTCATTTCATTCTTCATGAGCAAAGACTGATTTTAGCAAATCGGTTATCTCAATCTCACTTTCTTGCTTTTTCTTTTTCCTGTTTCCTTTCATTTCCATTTTCCTTTTCTTTCTTTTGCTGCCCAGGCTGGAGTGCAGTGGTGCATCAGGGCTCACTGCAGCCTTCAGCTCCTGGGCTCAGGCTATCCTCCTGCCTCCCCAGTAGCTAGGACTACAGGTGTGCATCGCCATGTTCAGCTATTTTTTTGGAGGTTAGGTCTCACTCTGTTGCCCCAAGCTGGTCTCAAAGTCCTGGCTCCAAGTAATCCTCCCACCTTAGCCTCCCGAAGTGTGGGAATTACAGGCGTGAGGCCACCGAACCTGGCTAGACAGTTCTGAGTTAAATATTCTGGCAGTGTCTTGTTACGCTTAGCACAAAATCCAACCCCTTCCCCTACCTTTGAGACCTCTTAATTTCCAGTATCTGCCACCTTCTTCCACGTCATCCCCTGCCTCTCCTCACTCTGCCACCGGCAGGAGAACCCATCAGATGGTTTCCTGTTTTAGCCCAGGGCCTTTGTATCTTCTGTTTCCTCTGCCTGGAAGTTGCTGTACCTTGTGGCTGGTGCCATCTCATCCTCTGACCGGAACTTAGAAGTCAGCTCTTGAGAGAGGCCACCTTGTCGAAGCTTAGAGGCCTGCCGTGCCTGCCACTTTATCTGCATGCTCTTTCCTTTTTAGCACTCATTCATAAACTCCAATTACATATTTTAACTATATCTTTTATTTGTTTTTTATTCTATGGTTTTTATTTGAATGTAAGCTCCTTAAGGAAAAAGACTATTTTATTCACTTTTGTATCTCCTGTGCTGAGTAAGTGCCTGGCACACGGTTGGTATTCAGTAGCTTTTTTTTTTTTTTTTTTTTTTTTTTTTTGAGTTGGAGTTTTGCTCTTGCTACCCAGGCTGGAGTGCAATGGCACAATCTTGGCTCACTGCAACCTCCACCTCCTGGATTAAAGCAATTCTCCTGCCTCAACCTCCTAAGTAGCTGAGATTACAGGAGCCCGCCACCACTCGTGGCTAATTTTTTTGTATTTTTAGTAGAGACGGGGTTTCTCCATGTTGGCCAGGCTGGTCTCAAACTCCTGACACCAGGTGATCTGCCTGCCTTGGCCTCCCCGAGTGTTGGGATTACAGGCATGAGCATTTGGCCTTCAGTAGCTATTTGTTGACTAGATGAGATGGATAGATGGACAAATGGAAGAATGGCATGGCACTAGGGTCATAGTAATTACTTAATAGAAGCTATTATATTCTCTTACTCCAAGTTAGAACTTTTTCATAGCAAGTTCAGATACCTGTTGGATTAAAACAGAGACTTACCAGTTTAGGCAATACAAATCCAAGGAAGTCTGCTTGCAGGGGCTCAGATGATGCCATTAGGATGTGCCTGTGGGACAGGCTTACTCCACATGGCAGGTATGAATGGCACAGGCAGCTGGACCTCACTACCTTCTACTATATTAATGCTTGTCCATAAAGGGCTGCTTCCCTTGCCTGAAAAATAGCTGAAAAATCCCAGAGAAGACTCTGATTGGCTTGGCCTTGTTCATATGCTCATACTATAACCAATCACTGGGCTAGGAAGAGGGAAGACCCCCCCCCCCACCCCACAATTGGCTCAGAAGGTTTAACCTTGGTGGAGAAGTCAGGCCTGAAGGGTCAGGGCCACCTGTGCTCGGGAAATGGGTTCTTGGAGGAAAGACAGCCCTGCTAACAGAAGGCAGAGACCTGTAAAAACTCTTCCTCCCTCAGAGATGGTTTGTCAGAGGCTTTGCAGCTCCACAGGAAGGGTCTGCAGAGATCATGTTTCTAGAAAACAATAGGTGAGCCCACCCTCCAGTTTTTGTTTTTAATAACATTTCTCATTTTCTTCACTATGAAATCAATGTTTATTTTAGAAAATAATAGAAAGGCAAAGAAAACCCTACTCAGAGGCAACCATTGTCTCTTAGCTTTTTAGGTGTTTTCTTAATATCCCATAATTTACATTTATGTTTATTTTCAAAATGTGTAAAGTATAGAAAACAATAACAGCTACACCATTTATTATGGTTTGCACCGTAACCTCACTACTCAAAGGGAACACTGTAAACCGTTTGATGCATTTCCTTCCAGTCAGTCAACTTTGCTGGCCTTCTCTTTTTCTTTTTCACTGTAGTTTATTTATGAATTTATGCCATAATTCTTTAGCAGGCACTCCCATTGTGCCTGGGACTGAGCTGTGAGCTTTACATGGAGTCTCATTCAGTCCTCCCAGTAACTGTATGAGGAGACAATGCTTTTATCCTCAGTTTAAAATAGGGATGGAGAAACTAAGTGAATTGTCACTTACCTGAGGTCACCTAAATGTTAAGTGATAGCGCTGGGATTCATATCCAGGAATGGGTCATGAAATACACACTCTCTGTCCCTCTCTCTCTAAACTGTCTTAGGTAGGACCATGTCGTACATGCCCTCTCTAATGCCTGAGCATCTTTCCTTTATTTTATTACTTTATTATTAATTATTATTGTTATATTTATTTATTTTTGAGACTGTGTCTCACTCTGTCACCCAGGCTGGAGTGCATTGGCACAATCTTGGCTCACTGCACCCTCCATCTTTTGGCCTCAAGCAATCCCCCGACCTTAGTCTCTGAAGTAGCTGGGACTACACGCACGCCACCACATCTGGCTAATTTTTTTGTATTTTTGGTAGAGATAGGGTTTCGCCATGTTGCTCAGGCTGGTCTCACACTCCTGAACTCAAGCAGTCCGCCTGCCTCGGCCTCCCAAAGTTTTGGGATTACAGGTGTGAGTCACTGTACCTGGCCATTAATTATGATTTTAAAGCGGCATTCTGTAAATCTTAATTATGAACATCCATTGTAGGAAAATTTAAAAATACAGAGAAGTTTGAAAGTAAAATAAAACCTCCACATAACCCTGCCAGCCACTGATAGCCAGCACGTAACTGTTTCTACATGTATTTTTTTCATTTGCATGGACTCAAGTTCACGGTTTTTGGGGTAGACCTCTAGGAGTTTTGACAGGCAAGCATCCTTTTAAAGGCTGTCTCACGAACCGTCCCAGGCATCTGCTGCAGTTCACAGGGTTCTTCCTGTCGGTCTCCACACCACCCAACCGAAGCATGTGAGACGCTGGAGGGGCTTGGGGGCAGTTGGAGTTCACGTGGGGGTGGGGGTTCCCCAGATGATTCATTGGAAGGAGGGAGGTGACAGTGTTCTTATTGACTCGGGTCCTATTTTTTGGAGGGAGGTGGCAAGTCAGGGAAAACCTCTTGGTGGCCTGCTATCCCGGACATCCTGGGCGCCTGGTCCCAGCCCCTGCTGCAGAGCCTGCTGGAGACTGCGTGTCTCCCACCCAGCACCTGCCCCGGGAGATATGTGCTGACTCCCCAGCTCCCAGACATGAACTATTTTTGGCTGCAGTGACTGTTTACTACAGTCTTGAAAACAGAAACCCCTCTCCCTGCCTCCTTCTTCCCTGGGACACTGCACTGGGGGCCAGGGCTGCTGGGGACCCTAGGCTCGGGTCCTCTCACCATGCATCGCCTATGGAGCTGGGTGATGGCCAAGGTGTCCAGGGGCACAGGGCCCCCACCTCTGGGGATGCCAAGAGAAGCCCAAGGCGTGAGCCCACCTGGGCTGGAGGATTATGAGGTAGGCACGGGGGTCTGGCCCAGGAGACCTTCCCATAACTTCCTGGAGCTGGGTCCATTTGCTGGGCTCTGAGTCCCTGCTTTGCTAACTGACTATAGAACACGTGTGGAGAAGTCGCATGTTGTGGTAGAAGGTGCTTCTGTTTCATGACTCTATTCGTTGTCTTCCGTGTGTAAGGCCACTAGGGATCAGTTAGAATCTTCCTGAAATAGATCCTCCCCATTCTTCTTGTGAATGGCGTTTGGTCATTTCCTGCTTTTGAGTAGGACACACTTGTTCCGAGCATTCTGCTTTTACAAGGAGCGTAAGCACATGGAGCTGTATGGGCTGATCCAGCTCTGCCTCTCTGTGCTTCTGGTTGACCAGGCCAGGGAGGCCGATTGTTATAGAGACTGTGAGTGCTGACTTTAGGGTCACACAGACCAAGGTCCAAATCCAGGCCCTATTACTCAGGGCTTGCTGTGTCTTCAGGTCAGTAACTTCATCTCTCTGAAGCTCTCAGTCCCTTAGCTACCAAGCAGTTGTGCCCAGGCCACTTAACAGAGTGGTGATAATACCAAGAGTTGTTATTTTTATGATTAGACTGATTGTGACAGGGGAAGTATGTCAAGAAACTGTGTAAGAATCCAGGCACCACGGCCCTGAGTGAGTCTCAGGACCTGGGTGTTAGGGTGTCGCTGGTGACGTGGGATCTGTTTCTAACTTTCAAAAAGAAGAGAAGTGCATTGTCACCAAAGTGGGAGTAGGGCTCACATCTATAATCCCAGCACTTTGGAAGACCAAGGCAGGTTTGCTTGAGGCCGGGAGTTCAAGACCAGCCAGACCGACGTAGTGAGACCTTGGTCTCTTTAAAAAAATAAGTAAGTGATAGTGGGTAGGGGTGGACAAGAACATGGACTTGAGGAGTTCTGCCCATCTGCCACCTTCTAAGCCACTGAGGCGTTAGGGCCTGGCTAGGCTCCAGGTAAGGCCACGAGCCCAGAGCAGCATTGCTTCTGGATTGCACGGGGCTCTGGGCCCACAAGGCACTCATGTGGCTTGGCATCCCTTAGGCAGAGGGAGGTGATCCTCGGGGCAGACCTCAGGGAGCTCTTGACCTTGGCTCCCTTCTTGGACTAGCTCAGAAAACCTGGAAGGAATGAAACAACAGACTATTTTGTGACCCATGAAAGCTACGTGAAATTTGTTTCAGTATCTGTAGTTAGGTTTTATGGGAGCACAGCCACACCCATTTGTGTATGTGTTGTCTGTGGCTCTTGTGGTGCCACAGCGGCAGAGTGGAGTAGTTGTGACCGAGACCATGTGGCCCACAAAGCTGAAGAGACTCTATGGCTTTCAGAAGAAGCTTGCCTGTTCTCATACTGTGTGCTACACCTCCGGGTTTATAGGAGGAGGAATGGGGCCTTCCCACACTGATAGGGAGAGCAAGGAGGCAGTCACAGGACCGGCTGTCCAGGAGGGAGGGCTGGCTGGAGAGAAAGGGGTGGCTGTGGTGACAGCGGGTGCAGCTGGAAGCTAAAGATCTGGTCCCAGGCAGAGCTGAAAAGTGCCAGCTTCAGCCAGGCAAGGTGGCTCATGCCTGTAATCCCAGCACTTTGGGAGGTTGAGGTGGGCAGATCACCTGATGTCAGGAGTTTGAGACCAACCTGACCAACATGGAGAAACCCCATCTCTATTAAAAATACAAAATTAGTTAGGTGTAGTGGCACATGCCTGTAATCCCAGCTACTTGGGAGGCTGAGGCAGAAGAATCGCTTGAACCTGGGAGGCAGAGGTTGCTGTGAGCCAAGATCGCGCCATTGCACTCCAGACTTGGCAACAAGAGCAAAACTCCTGCCTAAAAAAAAAAAAAAAAAGAAAGTGCCAGCTTCCTCCAAAGGACTGGAGAGGAGGCTAAGCGGGATTAAAAGGGAAAGTAGAGAGACCTCCTTGGAGGAGCCTTCTGCAGCTGCTTGAAACCCCACGGCCAGAGCTCACCCTGACTGGGCCCAGACATAGAGTGGTATGGGGTCTGGAAGTCAGATGTGACCTGTGATGCCAGTGGTGGCAAATAAACACTGCCCTGGGAAAAAGGGCTCACTTCATGGTGCAAGGCAGTGGACACCAGGGCTGCCTGGCAGCAGGTCGAGATGGCCTTGTTCTGCGTGGCCTTGAGCAAGTTACCCGCTCTCTCTCAGCCTTATCTCCCATCTCAGGGTGTTACGAGGATTGCATGTGCTGACCTCTGTGGTTCATCTGACAGAGTGCCTGGCACGAAGGAATGTGTAATAAATGCTTATCGCCCTTTCTTGAACCCCCCTCATCTCCTTCTCCCCTTTGATCTGTATCCCTCCACATCAACCTCCGTGCCTTCTTTCTAGGCAAGCTTTCAATCCCAGGCGTACCAATGCATACATGAGAAAAAACCAGTCCTGAAGGTGCCAGTTCAAGCCTGACTCCCCACTGTCAGCCCCTACTTGCTTTGTGGGGACGGAGGCAAGGACCTGTGCACAGGAGAGGATGTCCCCTGGGACAGCTGTGAGCCTGGGCTGGGCTGGAGTTCAGCGGAAGGAGTGTGGCCTCCTGAGCACAGGCAGGAGGACAGGCTGCCACGCACAGCCCTGCTGGGGCCACATCTGCCTTCTGATCTGGACATCCCCAGACCTTGCCTTGGGTTACTTTAGCCAGACATTGGGCCCCGACGCCTGTCTGCCCTCGTGGTCCCCACCTCCAGAAATTCTGATTTGGCTGGTCTGAGGTGGGATCCAAATATTGTGATTCATTTTTAAAGTCCCTGACAAATTCCAGGGCACAACTCGGACTGAGAGCCACTGATCTGCTCTAGGCAGAGCCACTCATTTTATAAATGGGAAATCTGAAGCCCAAGGAGGGGCGGCGACTTCTCTGAGGTGAGGGGCATTGCAGGGACCCAGTCTGGCTCTTTCCTTCACTGTGCTGGCCTCTGGGGAATGGTGTTGAGGGGAGGGGTTGCCCTCAAGGAAGCAACTGACTCTCCCAGGAGAAGGCTTTGTTCTCCTTTCTTCCTAGGGGTGGACTAGTGAGGAGGCTGGGCGCAGAACTGGCCAAAAAGCAACACCAGCATCCCCAGGCTTTTGGCTGATTTCTGTGGAAGCCCCTGGAGGCTGCCTGACCTAGGCTTTTGCCTCAGCCCCTCCTGTGCCTCCCAGAATATCTGACTGTTATTATCCAGGTCTCATTCCTCCCTCTCCATCAGCCCCAGCGGTGGGGTGCAGGTAGGAGGAACATCTGTCAGGTGCTCCCTTGCCAATTTGAGACATGCAGCTCCCAGCCTGGGCTGCCATAGAAACCTTCCCCACTGGCTCCTCTCTCTCTCTCCTTCCAGCCCCGCTGGGCTCTGGCCTCAGAGGTATGTGTAGGGTCGTACATCACCACCCACAGGACTCTAGAAGCCCACCTTTGGCCTCTCTGGTTTGAGCAGTCCCTGGGAAAGAGTCGGGGTTAAGGATCTCTTTCATCACAGCCAAGGAGGCTGGGGGATGCACCTGCTCACAGACACCAGGCTTCCAGGTGCCACAGATGGCCCCGTGTTCCAGCAGCACTGCCTGAGGCATGCTCTGAGCTACAAAGCTGAACAGAAACACAGAGCGTGGGTTTGCTTCTTGATCTTCTTTCATCCCAGCTTTCACCCGTGTTCAGGCATGAAGTGTGACGTGTTTGTATATGTGGCCAGTGTGCCAGTGGTGCTGCCCCTGGCATTTCCCTGGTCCACCTGACTGGCCACAGGGCGTGTGGTGCCTCTCAGTGTCAGCCGGCCCAGATTTCTAAGTATAGACCCCAGGCAGCCCCGTGGCTGCTGGTAAATCCCTGGATACTATTTGATACCCAACTGGCCCTGAGCTGCCAGCTTACCCAGCATGGCTTGTGACATCAGCCTCTGCCAGCTGCTGGGGGAGTGGGTAGTGTGTTGGCCAAACCCGTCCTCACCCTCCACTGGAGAGAACGGAGACCAGCAGTCTCCTGTTAATGACGTGACTGGATTGTCACAGACTGGGAGTTATCTCAGTGCTTAACTGGCCCTGCTCTCTAAATATTATCAGAAAGAATATCTTAATCCCACCTGCTGGAAAACATATCTCCTGGTCTTGAGGGAGAGAGAGGCAGAGACAGGGAGCCAGTGATCTCTGACACTCTCACTCTGCTCCTCATTCCTGCCGCCCCACCTATGTGCACCCTGCTAACCCTGAGACTTGTTGGAGCTGGGGCTGGGCATCTCCTATGATGGTCTGGGCATCCATGTCTTCCCTTCTTGGTTTCTAGTTCCATATTTTCTTCTTTAGACAGAAGCTGGGGTGGGCAGTAATTCTCCTGGAAGCAGTGTGGACTCCCAGCTGGGTTCTCCAGAACTTTGGGGTATGGGCGGAGAGAGGGGCCTTTTGCTCTTGGCTTTGAGCAACTTAGCATCTTCTGTGCACCTCCTGGCAGGTGGGATGCCCTCCTGGGGCATTGGAGCTTCTCAGACCTGAGGTTTCAGAGTGGCTTCACCTGCAAGTTCACTTTTAGCAGGTGGCAAAACTGATTCCCTAATTTGTCTTTGGTTTAGAGATGATCCAGGAAAGTTGTGAGTTACTCTGCTTCGAAACATCTTCCTAAATCAGACCTGGCTGTGCCTGTCACTGTGGGTGGGCAAGTCACATCCACATGTGAGGTTTCAGGGGTGCTGAGTTGCTTTGGGGCACTGTTGAATCATGATACTGGGAGATATCAGGGTCCCTTGCAGGGGCCTGCACAGCCACGAGGCCTTCCTGGTGGCTTTCTTTTCTTAAGTGAACGTTGGGTCTCAAAGTCAGTGGTAGAGTTGGGAGGCCGGGCACTTTGTTTCCAGGGTGGGCCCTCACTGAGAAAGCCTGGTCCCCTGGAGTACTTGCTGCTGGGCCAGCATCCTTCCCCATTTGCCTACAGAAATAACATTTTAGTCGTCACTCACTGATCAGATTAACTTTGGAAGGCATCAGATTCTCCTCACTTAGGCCTGAGGGCCCCATGTTCTTCATGAACATAATTTTAATCTGTTTTGTTTTTATAAATTTGAATTAGTTACCACCACGCAAAAGCCAGGATTTCAAAATAAAAATTCGGATTTCTTTAAAATCAGAAGGTCTGGCACCCCTCCATAGCCTACCCTTGTCCCCAATACCAAGGGAGGGAAGCAGGGGTGGAGGAGATGGTGGTGGGGTTTCTGTTTAGCATTGCCATTGCTGTTGTTGGGTTTCTTGTCCAGTAAAAAGGCAGGGAAGTGTGTTAAATCAAGTTTAGCCTAAAGCTGCCTCCTTAGATATTTTAAGTCCAGCCTAAAGGTTTTTCTGTGTATTGTGAACTATAAAAGGGGAGGTGTAGCCTCCACTCGTGCCAGTCACAGAGTTTCAGCCAATCAAACATAGCCAACTGTTCAACCTTGTTCAAATAAGGCAAAGGAGCTGTAACCAATCCAGCTGTTTCTCTACCTCACTTCTGTTTTCTGAAAGTAGGTAGAAATTAATTTGCTTTGAAAAAAATAATTTCCCCTGAAAGGTAGCTGCTGTATCCCAAGGCTTGGTCAGGTTAACAAGTGACAGCATGGAATATTTGGAGGAGGTTTGGAATCGGGCACACGTGGGTTTCGATTCTGCCTAGCCACTTGTTAAGCTCTGAGGTCTCTGAGCCTCAATAAAATGGACTTAACTGCATTTACTTGCTGAATTGATTAAAGATAAACTAACATATGCAAAGCCCCGGGCATATTGTTCTGGCAAATAGTTTGTAATAATAAATGTAGTTATTATGTTTGTTATAAGTAAAATTTCAATGCCGCAAAAGAAATAGCACTCGAAGATAAATCCTCTCAGCAATTTACTTCTATAGAAGGGTGCGGCTCATGGATAGAGCAATGGTGGCTGCATGCTTGGACAAGGGGGAAGGGGTATTTTTGCCTGACAGAGGTGGTCCCTACTGCTGTGTCGTTCCCCTATTGGCTAGGGTTAGACTGCACAAGCTAGACTAATCCCGACTGGCTATTTTAAAGAGAGCAGGGGTCCGAGCTAGAGTGGTAGGGTGGGTGTTTTGGCAGGAAGGGGCGGTTATGGGTGGGTCAGAACAGGTAGCCAGGAGTGACCTAGGTCAAAGAAGGTGACCTGAGCAGGTGACCGGGATGAGTCAGGATGGCATTGGTCGCGGGGAGGGGGGGGGTGGGGGGTGCAGAACAGATGTGAACTACTGATTACAACCGGTGGAGAAGGTTGTTTACTGGAATTACAAGGAAGTTAAACTTTAAAGCAGAGAATTAAAGAATAAGAGAGCTGAACATACTGACATACTGATTCCTTGAAGAGAAACTTGGGGTTCGCTATAACATGTTTGAGAACTTGAGACTTGGTTATGGGTTGAGGAAGAGAGGAATGAAAAAAAAGAAAAAGAATCCCTATTTGCATTATAGTTAGATTGAAGAGTGGGCTTCCTCGGCCTGGCTCCCCACCCCCGGCCCCCATTAAACATCTCTCCCATCTTCTGGGGAAACTGCTGAGTCATCACAGCCTTGGAGTATGTGGTGGAGAGACAAACGGAGGACACCCTTCCGGAGAAAGGTAGAGGATGGCTTTGTACAGATAAGGTGAAGGTCACTTCTGTGCTTGCCCTCACAGTATTGCCAAGGTACTCTTCACAGTGAAATGAGGGCAAAGATAACCAAACGTCATTTCAATGGAAGACAGGCTAAGGGAAATGAAGCCAGACATTGATTGAATAGAAGCTCCTACATGGCACCATTGGTCTAATCTGCCTCCCCAGCTGGTGCCGTTCTAGTCGATGGTTTCCTGTGACACTTTAGTTTTATCTTCTGGAAGGTAACCAGGGTTCTGGCCAACCAGTGATGAGCTTCTTGGTACTGTTATGCCTCCGGTTTTATTTTGGTGTGAATCCTCCTAAATGGTGACATGATTCTTGCTTACAGCCCTGGAGATTGAAGAATATACTGACAAGATACAAAAGCATCTTGGGCACAGTAAAAAACAAAAACAGAAAAACAAAGGCAGGCATCTAGCTCCAGCCACGCTATGGGAGAGAGGGGTATGTGCCGGGCCCCTACCCTCAGGACCCAGCCAGTGACTTCATCAGGGTTAGTTTTGATACTTGAGGCAAAGAATTATAGCATGCAAATAGAGTGACAATGAAATTAGTCCTTAAAAATAAAATTAAACACAACTTGCTAAAAATCATTGAAAATTAGCTTAGATTCTCAAGAACTGTGAGCTTTATAGAAGTCATTTGATGTGGAATATCTGGCCTTCTCTGTTATAGAAAATCTGGAAAATATAGAAAGGGTTAAAGGCAAAAAAAAAAAAAAAAGTCTGATCTGGTCCCATAGCTCTTTGAACTCTCTCTGTTCTAGTGGACATCTTACTGCATGGCAATTACCTGTTTTAATGTCTGTCACCCCTCCCACTGGACTGTGGGCCACTTGAGGCCAGAGGCATGTCCCATTGGTTTTTTTTTAATGTTTGTCCCAGGCTTGCTATAGTTGCTGGAAAGGGGTCCTGTTCCAGATCCCAAAAGAGGGTTCGTGAGTCTTGCACAAAAAAGAATCCTGAGTGAGTCCACAGAGTAAAGTGAAAGCAAGTTTATTAGTGATGTAGAGAAGCAAAAGAATGGCAACCCCGTAGGCAGAGCTGCCCTGAGCACTGCTGTGGCTGTTTTCATGGTTATTTCTTGATCATATGCCAAACAAGGGGTACATTATTCATGAATTTTCTAGGAAAGGGGCAGATAATTCCTGGAACTGAGGACCCCTCCCCTGCTTTTAGACCATATAGGGTAACTTCTGGGCATTGCCATGGCATTTGTAAACTGTCATGGCACTGGTGGGAGTGTCTTTTAGCATGCAAATGCATTATAATTAGCATATAATGAGCAGTGAGGAAGACCAGAGGTCACTGTGGTCGCCATCTTGGTTTTGGTGAGTTTTGGCTGGCTTCTTTACCTTTTTATCACAGGGTCTTTGTGACGGGTATCTGTGACCTCCTGTCTCACCCTGTGATTAAGAATGCCTGACCTCCTGGGGATGCATCGAGCAGGTCTCACTCTCATTTTACCCAGCCCCTATTCAAGATGGAATGACTGGTTCAAATGCCTCTGACAGCATCATGTGGTTCAAAGTAGTCAGAGCTGGAGAGGTTTCCTCCCTCCTTGATTAGAGGAAAGGGCCAACTTTTGAAGTCTGCTGGGCCTTGATTCAAACATCCACTCTTTGTATTTTCCATTGCTTTAATAACAAATGTAGCAGCTTGACACACCACCTGCTTATGAGCTCACAGTTCTCTAGGTAGAAGACTGAGTGGAGGAATCCAGGCGAGCTCTGCTTACATCCCTACTTGGGATCTCACAGGTTGAGGTCTAGGTGTACGCCAGGCCTTCCTCTTACCTGGAAGCTCTGGGGAAGAATCCACTTGCATGTTCATTCACGTTTTTGGCGGAATCCATTTCCTTGTGGCTGGAGGTCTGAGGTCCTCATTCCCTCAATGGCTGTCAGCCAGGAGCCACTCTTCCTCCCAGAGGTCACCCCCGTTCCCCTCCTTCTTCAAAGTCTGCTGAGTCCTTGTGACGCTTCAAGTCTCTGACTTCTCTGTTACCAGCTCAAGAGAACTCTTTGCTTTTAAAGGGCTCTTGTGCTTGGATGTAGCCTACTCGGATAATTTCCCTTTTGCTGTATATAGTAGTTCCCCCTTAGCTGCAGGGAATATGTGCCAGGACCCTCAGTGATACCTGAAACCGTGGAGAGTACTGATCCCTATATATACTATGTTTTTTCCTGTACATACATACCTCTGATAAAGTTAATAAGTTGGGCACAGTAAGATATCAATAATCAACAATAACCAAATAGAGCAGTTACAACAATATGCTAGAATGAAAGTTATAGGCATGTGGTCTCTCTCCTCTCTCTCAACATGTCTTACTTTACTGTTGTCACTCCTCATCGTGTGATGACGTGAGATGATAAAGTGCCTGCGTGGGGAGAGGTCCTGGCAGCTGATCTGATAACCAAGGCGGCTACCAAGCGACTAACAGGCCAGGAGTGGAGACAACATGGACAAAGGGATGATACACGTCTCTGGTGGGATGGAGCTGGATGGGGCGAGATTTCATCACATTACTCAGAATGGTGCATAGTTTAAAACTAAATTTTTTGTTTCTGGAATGTTTCTGGCATTTTCCATGTAGTAGTTCTAAGCCATGGTTGGCTGCTGGTAACTGAAGATGCAGATAAGAGGGAGACTGCTGTAATGTAACATGAGCAGCAGCCACGCTGGGACTGAAGGTCACAGGACCACCGTAAAATTCTGCCTGCTACTTTCTTCCCCCTATGGCCCAGTGACCTGGTGCAGGTGACATAACTTCTCTGAGCGTCTTTCTTTAGCTGTCAAGTGGGCCTAGTGAAAAGTTTTGACAGAATCAGGGGAGGCAGTAAGTGCCTCTGCAGTGTTTGGCCAGGTTTTTTTTTTTTAATCCTTCCTTTGTTAAGCCAGTTTGATTTGAAATCTCTCTTGTCTGATTCAGATACAACAAAATCGTAAAGGACCTTCTTCATCTGAAATACTTGTCATTCTAAAAGGTTGTTATGATTTGCCGGGTTTTTTTCTATGCAGAGGAGTAAGAAGAGACAAGCTGGGCCACATGTCCTTATCCAAACCTTTCTGGTCTTTACTTCTTCCCCTCACCCCCGACCGAGTCTGCTTCAGCTGCTTTCTCTGGGAGCCTGCAGGGTGGGGGCCAGGGAGCTCTGCCTGTGTCCCCAAGCACGTGGTGGTTCTGGTCAGAGGCTGGCCCAGCCAGCAGCTGGCTCCTGCCACTCAGCGGGAGGCCGGCCTAAGGCTGAGGGGCTCCTGGGCCACTGACTGCTCACCGCCTCTCTGCCTGTCGCTCTGTCCCCTCAGGAGATCCCCCGCGAGCTCACGCTGGATGCCCTGCTGGAGATGAACGAGGCCAGGGTGAAGGAGACGCTGCGGCGCTGTGGGGCCAGTGCGGAGGAGTGTGGCCGCCTGCAGTACGCCCTCACCTGCCTGCGGAAAGTGACAGGCCTGGGTACGTGGGGCCTGCCGCCCTCTCCCTTGGCCTGGTGCCCTGGGGGCTGCGGCCTCCACCGTGGTGGGGGATGGAGTGGGGCAGGCGTGGCCCAGGGTTGCTGGGGCAGCCTGGAAAGGCCAGGGTTGGATGGTAACAGCCTCCTGAGAAGCTCTCCCAGGGTCCTCGGGGCTCCGGATCCTGGTGGATCTGGCCAGGCTGAACCTGAGGGGGCTTCAGCCATGCTTAGAAATCCCAGGCCTGTCTGCCAGGCCGGCCTGGCGAAGTTTCCTCTCTGTGGAGGGCTCTGTGTACCTTCCACCAGCTTCCCACATTCTAGCCCCCAGCCCATCCCCAGCCTGCTCCCTGCCTTCTCCTGTCCCCATTGCTGGCTGAGTTCTGTGCTCAGAAGGCACACGCTGATGTGGGCCTGAGCCAAGGGCAATTAGGGAAACTCTATGGCTTGTTAGCTGGGAGCGTGTAAGTGGCTGTCCCAGACAAAGTGTGTAATCCTGGCCTTGCCACGAGGTCCTTGGGAATTATTCACAGGCTTTCTAAATCTTGCCTCGGAAACAGCTTCAAATGCCTGACTTAATGCTCCCACTACCACACAGATAAGGCATTAAAATCAGCCTCATGAATGGAATCAGTCCTGCTTTTTAATTATCTGAGGCTCCTGTCTTACCTCCGGCTCCCTGAGGCTTAAGGAAGGCACTAAGGTTTATATTCTGCCTGGTTTTTTTCTTCCCAGAGAGGATCAGGCTTAATTTCCTCTCTGGCCTCATTGTATCAAGTCCTCTGTACACCGCACAGTGTAGAAAGTTGCACTCAATTCAGAAAATCTTGCCATGCCAGGTCTCCCAGCAGATGCTGAAATTAAACATGGCAGAGGTGTGGCGTTCTTATTCCCACATTTTACAGGAGGAGACTGAGCCCAGAGAGGGGAAGGGGCTTGGGAAAGGGCACACAGCAGTTGATGACTGAGCCGGGATTTGAACCTCAGGCTGTAATGGCGATTGGTTTGTTCCCATGCTTGCCACCCAAGCTGAGATCTTTGGGGTAATTTGTCAGCCCTTCTTTCCTTCCTCCTTATGCCTGGATTTTAAAAAACTGTGGAAGAGTCAGCTGTTAAGTGGTAGTCACCCATTTGAGTGATGAAGGCTGCTGTCCAACTGTCATTGATGCCAAAAGAGGGAGATCACTAATTTATGCACCTATGTGCCAGATGTGTGTCACACATATTGTGGCTACACCCTTGTAAGAGGTGGTGTTAAGCTCACTTTGTAGCTGAGGCCTCTCTGACCACTGGAGGCGTTGGATGAGTCATCCGGGGCCCCACACCTGGCCTGGAGCAGAGCTGGGCTTTGAACTCAGGTTTCTTGTTCAGAGGGTGCTTTTTCCTCCCTAGAGGAGGCCCCTGAAAAGAGGCATTTTCTAGGTTTCTTCTCTCTCATTTAGTCTCAGCTTGTGGTGCCTCTGCATCCCCAGCAGAGTCCTGGCCCCATCACAGTCCAGGACCCAGACCTTTCGTCTGCCTGGTGCTGGCCACACTTCACAGACACCTGCTGGGATCTGCTGGGTACCAGCAATCCCGTCAGATCCTGCATCACAGCATCTTCACTGTGCCCCATGGGTCTTAGTGATGGCAGTCTGGTCACAGTAAGGTTGTGCTATGGAATCAGACTGCCTGGGCCCAGCACTGTGCTTGGCCACTTAGAACCAATGGGACCTTGGCAAGTTACTTCACCTCACTGTGCTTTGGTTTCCTCATTTGTAAAATGGCGGTGATAACACCACTTCTCTCAGGGTCATTGTGAAGAGGAAATGAGTTAAAGTGAAGTCCTTAGACCAGAGCCTGGCGTGTATTAGGTGTTCTTTTCAGTATAAGGCCTGTGAGGGGATAGAACATGTTGAAGTCATTTCCCTTGTAATCTCTGATCTAAAGAAAGGTGAGTGAACAGCTGGGCGTGGTGGCTCAGGCCTGTAATCCCAGCATTTGGGAGGCCAAGGCAGGCTGGTTGCTTGAGCTCAAGAGTTTAAGACCAGCCTGGGCAACTTAGCAAAACCCCGTCTCTACAAAAAATAGAAAAATTAGTCAAGTATGGTTGTGTGTGCCTGTAGTCCCAGCTACTCAGGAAGCTGAGGTGGGAGGATGGCTTGATCCTGGGAGATAAGGGTTGCAGTTGAACCAAGATCATACCACTGCACTCCAGCCTTGGTAACAGAGCCTGACCGTGTCTCACACACAAAAAAAGAGTGAGTGAAGGATGGTTGTCTGCGCTGGTGAATAGGGGATGAGCATTCCTGCAGATATCACTAACCTGCAGATGCTTCTGTTGAGCGACTCTAGTGTCATTCTCAAGCAGCCAGTGGCAGTCAATCAGCCGGCGTCGGTGCGCACGTCAAGACCCATTGGCCATCCTCGTGTGGGCCCAGAGCAGTGGTGATTAAATAGGCAACTTGTGAATTTGGGACTTGTTTCCTTTGGTGGCAGGCTTGCTCATAGATTCATGAAATTCATTTCTTCTTCTGCTCAACAAGAAACCCATTCAGTGCCTCCGACAGGCCAATATGTGAGCTACAGTGTCAGTCGTGGCTGCAGTGCATAAGGAGCAAGCGGTCTGGGAGCACAGGGACTGAGCAGCTCCTGTCCATTGGACACTGAATAGAAAGTCCCTGCAGTCAGGTGGAAGGAAGGGTGTTTGAAGAGGGGATGGGATGTACAAAGAAACTTACAAATCAGGAAGGCTAATTCTTCCCCACCACCCCACCATTCTTGATGAGTGACTTGACCACCTCTGATGACAGGGAGCTTGTTATATCCCACAGCCGTTACGATGTAGGCTATTGAGAATCAGTAGCATCGTCAGGGCGGGGGTAGGAGGGGTGGGGAGCGTGGTGCTGAGATTGACATTTTCAATTCCCATCACACCACTTTCTTAGCTGTCTGGCCTTGGGCAGTGTCTGTGGCCTCCCTGAGTCTCAGTGGCCTCCACTGTACACTGGGGAGAAGAACAGGCATTGCAGGAGGGTGGAGGGAGGCAAGGCTTGCGCAGCACTGGTGCATCCATCAGTCACTTCTCGAAGGTTGTAAAGAAATATCTGAGACTGGCTTGCTTATTATTTATTTATTTATGAGCTGGAAATGCACTCTGTCACTCAGGTGTGATCTTGGCTCACTGCAACCTCCACCTCCCGGGTTCAAGCGATTCTCATGGCTCAGCCTCCTAGGTAGCTGTAACTACTGGTGAGAACCACCACACCTGGCTAATTTTTGCATTTTTAGTAGAGATGGGGTTTTGCCATGTTGGCCAGGCTGGTCTCGAACTCCTGACCTGGTGATCTCCAGGACTGGATAATTTATTTTAAAAAGAGGTTTACTTGGCTCAATGGTTCTGCAGGCTCTACAGGACGCATGGCAGCTTCTGGTTCTGGAGAGGCATCGGGAAGCTTTCAGGCATGGCGGATGGCAAGGGGAAGTGAGGCGTCCCACAGGGCAGGAGCAAGAGCGAGAGGGGACAGGGAGGTGCTACACACTTTTAAACTCACTCTCACGAGAACAGCACCAACAGGATGGTGCTGAAACAGCCATGAGAAACTGCCCCCAGGATCCAGTCACCTCCCACTGGCCCCACCACCGACATTGGGATTACGATTCAGTATGAGATTTAAAGTTCTTAGCAAAACATTCAGGGCCCTTCCTGATCTGGCCCTGCTGGGCTGACCCCTCCAACTTCATCCCTTGTGTCTCCCCAGCTTGTTGTGACCGCTGACAGCAATCAGAACTCTTTGTAGTGAACAAAAGGTGCCATATGCCTTCACCTTCGCATATGCTGTTCCCTCTGCCTGGTGCTCCTTCTCTACCTTCTTCCATAGCTGGCTCAACCCAGGTGCCCCTTCCTCCGGGAAGCCTTCCCTGGCACATCCCTCCCCCCTCCACAGCTGATTTAGGATCTGCTCCTCTGCAGAGTCCCCTGCATATCTCTGTACTGGCACAGAGCATACTGTGCTATGTGCCTATCACGCCCATTCAACTCTTCACAAAGATGGGTTTTTTTAGGCCTTTCCACCCAGCATCTATCATGTGCTTGAATGGCTACACAGACTGTGCCCTGGAGCTCAAGCCCCACAGAGCCACACAAGCCTCGGGCCTCAGGCAGAGAGGGTCACAGTGGGGCAGCCCACAGTCACTCAAAGGCTGGTACAGAAGGAAGTGGCTGTTGATCCCTTTCTTCCTGGATCTTTTCTCACAAGCCCCAGGGCACTTTGCTGTTGGATGCTCAGAACAGCCCCTTGTCTTAGTGTTTGAATTTTGTTAAAGTGGAATTTTTTCTTCCTTCACACACCCAGCTTCCCTTTCCTAACTCTTACAGATCGGCCACCCCTTCGCTTTCTGAGGTCAGCCACTTTTGGTGTGGATTTCCTGGATTGCTCCCCCAAGACCTGCCTGTAAGAGCCCTGCCCAAACCAGTTCCTCTCTGGGCTGTGCTTCATCCTCTATAAAACAGAGATACAGGTTTTGAGTATCCCTTATTCAAAATGCCTGGGACCAGAGCGTTTTGGATTTGGGATTTGTTTAGATTTTGGAGCCTTTGCAGTGTGCCTACCTGTCAGCATTCCCAATCCCCAAATCCAAGATGCTCTCATGACCATTTCCTGTGAGTGTCATGTCGGTGCTCAGAAATCCTCAAGTTTTAGTGTTTTGGATTTGGGATTTTCAGATTAGGGGTGTCAACCTGTGGTAGTATCTGCACTAAGCCAAATAACCCGTGTGCATGAGAGGCCTGCATAAACCAGGTAAAGGTTGGAGTTGAAGCCTTTTCTTAATAAACAGTGTAGCCCCACACCAGGTGTTGAACCTCTCTGGCCCCTAGCCATCCTCCCTGTGAATGCCTTCCAGCCCTGACCATCTGTGACTCCACGTCTTGGTCCATAGGAGGGGAACACAAGGAGGACTCGAGTTGGAGTTTGTTAGATGCTCGGCGGGAAAGTGGCTCAGGGCCTTCCACGGACACCCTCTCACCAGCCAGCCTGCCCTGGCCCCCGGGGAGCTCTCAGCTGGGCAGAGCAGGCAACAGCGCCCAGGGCCCACGCTCCATCTCCGTGTCAGCTCTTCCCGCCTCGGACTCCCCCACCACCAGCTTCAGTGAGGGCCTCTCGGACACCTGTATCCCCCTACACGCCAGCGGCCGGCTGACCCCCCGGGCCCTGCACAGCTTCATCACCCCGCCCACCACACCCCAGCTGCGACGGCACACCAAGCTGAAGCCACCACGGACGCCCCCGCCACCCAGCCGCAAGGTCTTCCAGCTGCTGCCCAGCTTCCCCACGCTCACCCGGAGCAAGTCCCACGAGTCTCAGCTGGGGAACCGCATCGATGAGGTCTCCTCAATGAGGTGAGTGCTCCCCTGGCAGCCACCAAAAGTGCCCTCTGTGGTTTTCTCATTATAAAGATACATGGAAGGACAAATAAAATCAACCCCTATAGAAGTGTGTAAAGTCAAAAGCAAAAGGTGCCCCCATCTTTCAGTGTATTCCTCAGACCACTTTAGCGGTATGGGCTGCATTCTCCTAGATTTTGGTTCTCTATGTACACGTGTGCATGACATGATGCCATGTATGGGTCAGGGTAGGCTGGTTACACGGAAATACCATGCATCCCCAAATCACCAGGTCTTTTTTTTTTTTTTTTTTGAGACAGCGTCTCACTCTGTCACCCAGACTGGCGTGCAGTGGCAAGATCTGGGCTCACTGCAACCTCTGCCTCCTGGGTTTAAGTGATTCTCCTGCCTCACCCTCCCGAGTAGCTGGGATTACAGGCACATGCCACCATGCCTGGCTCATTTTTTGTATTTTTAGTAGAGACAGGGTTTCACCGTATTAGCCAGGATGGTCTCAATCTCCTGACCTCGTGATCCACCCGCCTCGGCCTCCCAAAGTGCTGGGATTACAGGCGGGAGCCATCGTACCTGGCCAATCACCAGGTCTTAAAAGATCAAAGATTTGTTTCTTGCTCATGCCACCTTGTCCATCATGGGTAAGCCTCCTTCTGGGCCCGGAATGATAGTACCAACATGCTGGCCACGGGGTGAGGGAAAGTGAGTCCCAGGTGTCACGCCCCGGCAGTGGAGCACTCCTTCTTGGAAGTTACACTCACCGTTTGTGGCGCAGCCTGAACAGGGGAGTGAAGCAGTGCTGTTTGCCCACACGCCCAGGAGGGGAGAGCTGGAATATTTGACTGAAACCACTAGTGACTGTCAGGCACCACGCCATCTACTCTGTCCTGTGACTTGTTTTTTCAGCTTCACTTGGTATCTCTGAGAACATCACGTCAGTACATCTTGAAATATTTTACTCTTTCGTTTATTTTTTGACTTAAAACATTTTCCATCTATGTGTTTTACACAAGTGAGACAGTCACACAGTCCACAGCGCAGCAGCTCTTTGACTCCTCAGGGCACACGGTGAAAACTCTACCCCACCATTTTTTTTTTTACCTTTATAAAAGGAATTTTTTATTGTTAATTATTTACCTCAATAGTTTCTTTTTTATTGTTATTATTATTATTTTTTTTTTTTCTGGTGCCAGAGGAACAGATTTTGACTGGCAGTTACCCCGCCATTTTTATTCAGTCATGTCGTTCCCCTTTCAGGAGCCATCAGGCTAGCAGTTTTGTGTATGTCTATAATTATTCAAACCCCACTTTTTTTTGACTTGTTCATATGATTCCATTGTATAGTTTATCTATCTTGTCCCTTCTTGGTGGACATTCGATCATTGTCCTTTTTATTACAAAGATTGCCTTGTCAATATGCTCTTGTGGGCAGCACAGAAAGAAAGGGAGTGTTTTCCTTGGATGCCTCTTACCTTCGTGTACCCCTGAGGATTGTGGGACACCTGGTTTCTCTCCTCAGCAAGAGGGCACCCCTTTTCTACACTTGATCTTAGCCAAAAGGCCAAGAAACGATAAAGGCACCCCTTTTCTAGGGGTTTCCTTGGGCCCTGGTGTGTCTTGGGCCTTGCAGTCGTCTTTGGAATGGGCCTGATCCCCTCTGCCAGTGCCTGCTGTTTGGGTCCTCTATGGGATGGAGCCTGGACAGCACTGATGGTTTTGAGTGTGACGCCCAAGGAGGAGAGATCTGGGTGTCACCCACCCTGCTCCTCCCATCCAGGCTGACCTGCTGGAGCCTGGGTCCCACCCAGAAGGGGCTGCAGAATGCAGCGATCATAGCCACACAAACATGGGTCAGTCAGAGGAGGCCTTACAGTAGGCTCAGCCCAGTCCCTCTGTTTCTGTCTTCTCCCAAGAAGAGCATTAGGAAAGCTCTGGTCTCATTCCCATGCTGGAAGGTGGCAGGCATAGAACCTCAGGCAGGTGACACAACTAGCCTCAAACTCCAGCCAGTGACTGAGCCTCGGACTCTGGGATTCTGAGTCCAGTCCCTGCAGAGCCACCAGAACCAGCACTGACGTGACACTCAGGCCACCTCACTGTTCTGGTGACTGCTGAGGACAGACTGAGTGCTCTGCTTTCTCCAGCTCCACGTGTTCTCTGGAGCAGCGGCAGCCCCGGGGGGAGGCTCCTTGGGGTATGCAGGGTATGTGGGGGAAGCTCAGGGTGTGTCCCTGCCTGGCTCTCCTTTCAGGGGCTACCTATGCCCTGCATGGCTGTTATCTCTGCCCTCCTGTCCAGTCACACCCTCGCCAACTGATAGTTCTTTTTTTTTCTTTCTGAGAAGACATCTCGCTCTGCTGCCCAGGCTGGAGTGCAGTGGCGCAATCTTGGCTCACTGCAACCTCTGCCTCCCAGGTTTGAGCTATTCTCCTGCCTTAGCCTCCCAAGTAGCTGGGATTACAGGCATGCATGCACCACCACACCCGGCTAATTTTTGTATTTTTAATATAGATGGGGTTTCATCACGTTGGCCAGGCTGGTCTCGAACTCCTGATCTAGGTGATCCACTCACGTCAACATCCCAAAATGCTGGGATTATAGGTATGAGCCTCTGGGCTCAGTCTCTCCAGCTGACTGACCCTTTTTGCTGCCTGGCTCTGGGCCAGGCTCTCCCACTGTCAGCCTGCCTCCAGCACACCCTGTCATGGAGGTTGGTTATGTGGTACTTGGCCTTAAGTAACCAGCACTTCATGACCTAGTGAGCCTCCTGAGGCTCAGTTTCCTTGGCTATGAAATGGGCTGAACTCTAATTCCCATGCTTGGTTGCTGGCAAGGCTTACGTAAGCTGATGTATTAAAGTGCACAGCACTGAGTTTTGATGTCCCCTAGGGAGGCCTGGGGATAGCCCTTTCCATTGAGGAAATATCCCTACAGAGATTGCAGGGGTTCCCACAGTCACTCAGCCAGGCTGGCCCCAAGCCAGGCCTCAGAGTCCTGCGTCCCAGCCTCTTGCCTTCTCCCGCCCAAGCGTAATGTTCTAGGAACGCACCGAGCTAGCATGGTGACGTAATCTCCCTCTCTGCTTTTTGTCTCCTCCAGGTTTGGTAAGAGAGATTCATTTCCATCCCCTCTGCCACCCAGGAGTCGTGTGTGCATTGCTGTCCTCATCGGGGGCGGACCTCTTTGACCCCCATCTTAGCCCGTTCAGCCTCTCCATAGTCCAGAAGCACAGGTGCTGGTGACCGCCTCAGGAAATAGCCCTAAGACAGGTGGCCTTAAAGTGACTGGCTGGCTTTAGCTCAGCTGGGGGCTGCTCTCCAAGAAGCAGAGAACTCTGCCCACAGGCAGCCCCATGAAGCACCCTACCTCCACCTTGCCTTTCCCCACAGGGGCTCTCCAGCAAGGACTCTGGCCTGCTGGGCTGTCACGGTAAAGCAGTGCCCCAGGAAGGTGGTGCCATCTGCCTGGATTCACTGGACTTTAGCTGTCCCCAGAACCCCACCTGATGTCTCGGGACCCCACTCTTCAGGAGAGGGACCTTCCTGGAGGCAGAAATGCAGCGCAGCTCCGAATGAGGCCCCGAGAGATGAGAGGCGCAGATGCCCCTTTGGGAGGGGAGGACACCTGGGCAATCCTTGACCCCCTTTCCCACCCCAACCTCCAGGTTGGGAGCATGTTCCTGCGCGTGGCTGAGCTGTGGGGCTTCGCTCATGAGTCAGAGTGGAGGGAGACAGCTGTGCCCCTGGAGTCTGCTTTTAATTGTCTGGAAATGCAGAGATGTCTGGTTTTTGCCTGAGCAAAATAGGAGTTTATTTTTATACTATCCCAAGCTGGCTAAGGACAGTCACGTAGCTGTGGGCAGGGTCTTGGGGATGAGGAGGGGTCAAGCAGGCAGGGACTATGCCAACGTGGAGCTGGCTGCAGGAACCCCAGGGAGGGACCGGGGAGGGGCAAGGAGCTACGCTTCCCTCCCCCAGTGCTCAGGCAGAAACTCCCAGGGCTCTTCACAGAACCTTGGAGGAACATTCAACACCCCCATCTCTAGGAAGCCCCAGCCCTGTCATCCTCTACTTGCCATGGCAACGTGGGGATTGGAGCAGTGAGATTGTTAGGCCTTCGGGGCCCGTGTCTCCACACAGGTCAGACGGTGGCAGTGCCTGGCACATATACTACCTCACTGCCCATGCCCACAGAAGATCATAGGTGGCTTCTGGGGCTAGCTGGTTGAAGTTCCATCTTTCTGTAGGCTGACAGCTAACCCTTTGAGCTCCATGTGTTTTTTTGTTTTGTTTTTTCTTTTGAGATGGAATCTCATTCTGTCACCCAGGCTGAAGTGCAGTGGCACGATCCCAGCTCACCGCAACCTCCGCCTCCTGGGTTCAAGCAATTCTCCTGCCTCAGCCTCCCAAATAGCTGGGACTACAGGCTCGCACCACCATGCCCAGCTAATTTTTGTATTTTTAGTAGAGTCGGGGTTTCACCATGTTTGCCAGGCTGGTCTCAAACTCCTGATCTCAGGTGATCCGCCTGCCTTGGCCTCCCAAAGTGCTGGGATTACAGGCGTGAACCACCGCTCCGGTCATCCCTGCGTGTTTTGGTGGCCTTGGCTGCTGCTGGGTGCGGTGGGCCCCAGGAGGAAGTTGGGACAAGTCAACCTCATGTCAGAGGTGCAAGGGAAAGCTGCAGGTGAGAAAGATTGCTCCTATCCAGCTGTCCTTGCCATCAGAGGACTCAGTATGTCCAGCACACCCTTTCATGGAGGTTGGCTATGTGATACTTGGCCTTAAGTGAACCAGCATTTCATGAGTCCAGCCGTGTGTTAGACCAGCACTTGGGATTGAGGGGGGCAGTGGCCGCCCCTGGGGGACCTTCTGACTCAGAGGACATGAGATGGCCACACGCGAGCACTGTGTGCCTGACCTTTCTGGGTCCCAGGTCACCTTGATGATTGGAAGAAAGTCTAGACCTTCCTTCCAGAGAAAAGCCTACAGCATTCTACTAAGGGTTCCTGGAGCCCTGAAGCCCACCCATGAACTGGCTCTGGGAGCCCATGGCGCTGAGTTGAACGTGGGGGCTGCAGGTTGGTGGGGAGAGTGCTTCCAGCTGCTTGTCTGCCGCGCTAGGGATGCCTGATCTGATGGGGAGGCCCAGGTTGGGAGAGGGAGCGCCCTCCAGGAAGGCCAGCAGGGTGGCACCTCAAAGCAGATGCCCTTTCTCTGAGCAGAGAAGGAGGGTGTCTGAGACGTCCCCAGAGGCTCAGGCTCGTGCCTGAGTGGGGCTGGCCCATGGGAGAATGTGATAAAGCTGGGCAGACAGAGTGTGGGCGAGGTCTTGGGGATGAGCACCCCTCCTCTCAGCACCCTCCTCATCCTCAAAACCCCACCCACACTCTGTCTGCCCAGACCTGGCAGTGGCCTCTCCCAGAGGAATATCTTCCAGGGACTTCTGCCTGGAAAGGCGCTGGACCAGCTGACTAGCCTTGGCCCTCCACCTGAGGTCAACAGCTTCAGCCTTTTACCAAGAAGTACCCAGAATTGAGCCCCTGCACCCAGTGGCCTGTGGTGTGTCAGGGAGAGGTGGCGAGAGGTTGGGCTGTGTGGAATCTTCTGGCCTCACCCTAGCTTTGCTTTCTGCCTCTCCAGCCTGCCTTGCTCCTCAGCTGGAAACATCACAGGGGCAGCAGACTAAGCTGTCCGCAGAGGCCAGGAGCAATCGAGGCAAGGGGAACCACGCCACGCCACTGGTCTAGCCTGGCCTGCTCCTGTGTTGATGGACATAGGTCACAGGGAAAGATGCTTATGCGATAAACCATCACGCCCCGCCGACCGCTTGCAGCCTGTGGTTTCTGAACTAGGAGGTCACAGGCACAAGCTGTTGCCTATGGAGTTCCTCAACCTGCCCATCGGGCCTCTTTCCCCACAGATCTCCCGCGTGGATCCCCACAGATGGTACGGAGGGATATCGGGCTCTCAGTGACACACAGGTAGGCACAGCAGGCCTGCGGGGGAGTAGGGCACAGAGCTGGGCTGGAACCCACATGGGGCTGGGAGTTCTGGTCACTGTTTCTCAGTGAGCTCTTTGCCTCATGCCTGTCCGTCTCCTCTGCGTGGCGTGGCCCTGCACTCACCTGAGCCCTTGCCTTGCCAGGGTGGACACACGGACTTGCAGCTCCCTTACCTGCACCTCCCCAGGTCTCTTCCTCACTCTGCTAGGGAAAGCACTTTCCCCCTTTCTCAGGACACGGGTCCCTGGAGAAATAGGGTCAGTGCCATGGGAAGGAGTCGCAGGAGCTTTCCCTGCATCCAGTGCGATGTCACGTGCATCCTGAAACTCACACAGCAGATCCCCTGTGGAGCTTGTTGAAAATCCAGATTCCGGGGCCCCACCCCTAAGCTTCTCGCTCCCCTCACCCCCAGTGTTGATGTGAGAAGTAATTAAAACCCAGTGAGGGAGACAGCACGTGTGCATGTGGGAGCCTACACAGACCTGGTTGCATCTCGGGGAGGCCGGATCATGACTCCTTAAAAGGCACTCCATGCAGATGGGCGTCCCTGGCCACCAGAAGCTCCCATCTTTGTTGGGTGGAGGAAGTAACATTTATGGATCTCTGCTACATTCCATTTTCATGGCGTATCTGTGATCTTCCCCAAATCCTGTGAGGCTTGGGGTTGACCCTATTTGCAGAGGCGTCTGAGGCATCTTACAGCAGGTAGTAGGCTGAAGGCAGAATTCAAACCCAGTTGTTTGCCCCCAGAGCCTGTTCTCTTTCTCTTGTACTTAAGGCCTTCTTTGGCCTCTGCTGGACCAGTGGAATCTCTTACAGAGAAGCTCTGTAACTCTGAGTTCAGAGAACTGGGATCCAGACCCTGGCATCCCAACTGTGTGACCTTGGGAACATTGCCTGACCTCTCTGAGCTGGTTTCCTTGCCTGTGCACAGGAATCCTGGACCTGCCTCACTCCCTGGCGTGGGCATAAGAATGAAATGAGCTTGTGTTGGTGAATGCGTTACAAACTACTTCCCAAATACTGTTGGCATTCATTCTGTTGTTACTGTGACATACAATATGTTTAAAAAAATTCTATTTTTCCAAAAATAAGAGCTCTTTCTGCTCTTAGGCCTCCCCACCCTATGGACCAGCCTTGCACTTTTTTTCTGGAGGACACCACCCACTCAGCCCCCATCCTTCTTCGAATCTATCTTTGGTGGTTTTTTTAAATGTTCTACATTTTGGATTGAAAATACACTGAAACATCAACGGAAAACTCCCCTTTGTTCTTGTTCCCAACTCCTCAATCCCCTCTGTAAAGAAGTCTTAGCTGTGTGTTATGTAGTCTTCTAGAGATATTTTATACAAACAAATATGTGCATGTGTTTTCTCCTATCTATCTATCTGTGTGTCTATTTATTTATTTTTGAGATGGAGTCTCACTCTGTCACCAGGCTGGAGTGCAGTGAAGCAATCTCGGCTCACTGCAACCTCCGCCTCCCAGGTTCAAGCAATTCTGCTGCCTCAGCCTCCTGAGTAGCTGGAATTACAAGAGTGTGCCACCATGCCCAGCTAATTTTTGTATTTTTAGTAGGGACAGGGTTTCACCATGTTGGCCAGGATGGTCTCAATCTCTTGACCTCATGATCCACCCGCCTTGGCCTCCCAGAGTGCTGGGATTATAGGCGTTCTCCTTTATTTTGTACTCAGCTACTGCATATGTTATATACAATCCTATACTTTGCTTTTTCAAAAATGGAGACACAATTTATATAGAGCAAAATGCGCAAGTGTGTGTTTGTACGTATTTGTGCACACACACACCTGTGTATACCGTCTGCATAAAGATGGAGAACATTCCAGCACCCGGAAAGTTACCTTTAGTTCTTCGTCGTCAGCGCTGCTACCACCCAGCGGTTACTATTCACTTCTAGCGTCGTAGCTGAGTTTTTTTTCCTATACTTGAACTGCCTGTGAATGGGATCGTGTCCTATTGTATCTTACTTTTTTAACTGGACAATATGACTTGGAGGTCATTCCATATTTGCACAGAAACAGCTTCCTTGTTTTAGTTTCCTGCTGCATAGAGTTCATTGGATGGAAAGACCATACTTTAGTCAGCCCCTCTCAATGGACGTGTAGGTTATTTCCAGCCTTTAAGCTGCTTACGTGCTGCAGGCATACCTTGTCCATATACCCTTCGACACTTGTGGGCCTATGCGTTGAGTAAATTCCTAAGAATTCCCAAGAACTGTTGGGTCAAAGGGTATTCACACTTGGACTCTTGATTGCTGCTGCCAAATGAGTACTCTCCGATGACCACACCAAATTCAGTATGTTGACAATGATGACTTTGCGTCTGGGAAATCTACATGGCCCCTGGGTGTCTCTGTCCTCCCTGGGAGGGAGAGGGCCCATGGGACTCTGGAATGGAGCCAAGACTCCCAGTTTCCCTGGAACCCCATGGGAACCCTTCTTGGTTAGGCCTTGGCCTCCCAGCCGGTGCGAGGATGTGCCCGTGTCTACCCCTGCAGGTTCTCCACCAAGTCCTGGCTGTCGCAGGTCTGCCACGTGTGCCAGAAGAGCATGATATTTGGAGTGAAGTGCAAGCATTGCAGGTGATGGGCAGACGGGTGGGGGTGTGGGGAGCAAGTCAGAGTTCAAACGCATTTCCCTACACTCGATATTCATAGTCCTATTCAGCTCACCAGGGAGTAATCAGGCTTTAATTTCAGGAAAATTAAGCAAGTTACTCCTGGAAGAAGGGAATACTTGAGGTGGGCTTTGAAGGATGAATAGAAGTTTACAAGGTCTACCAATGGGGAGAGAGAATTCCAGGCCACGGGAGTGTCTTGTACTAAGGCCCGGAGGAATGTGAGGACTGTACTGGGACCTGTAAGGAGCTCTGAAGTTTAGCCTTACATTTTATAGCCCTCGAGAGGTGGGAGACAGGTGATGGTAAAAACAAGGAGTTAGCTTGCAGAAGGGGAGAGTGAGCAGAGGTAGGTTCTATACAAGTCCAGCTTTATTTTCTCATGCTTTGTGGTTTCTGGTGGGAAGGAAGGGCAAGGATAGGGAACAGTGTGGGGTGAGCAGAGTGTGTCCTCTGCTGTCCGGCTGTCCTCACCTGATGCAGGGTGGCGTTGGGGACTTGGTGCCCAGCCCACTCTGCCCATGGATTGCTGTGTGACCTGGGGCAAGACACTTGCCCTTTCTGGGCCTGATTTTGAATATCTCCATCAGAGCGGTGGGGATAGCTCTGAGAACCTGAGCTAGTGTGTGTGATTGCATCTGGGCTCCAGTCAGACTGTAGGTGGTCGGTCTTGTGCATATCAGTTGGACCTGTTATTTTCCCAGTAACTCTCCTGACCTCTAGGAAGATGCCGAGTTTTCTCTCTGGTCTGGTTCTCCTGTGGCTCCTGCCACTTGGCTTTACATTAGGGACCTCCAGCTCCCATTCAAATAATGTCTTTCCTCTGGAGAGCACAGGATGACCTCTGAACCCAAGGCTGTCCTGTGATGTAGTATGAGGTGGACAGGACACCCCCAGCCCATTAGTGAGAAATCTGACTCAGTGCAGCAGACAGGACCACCTGGTACTGACCCTCAGACCGCATGGTCCATTGCACAAATGTAGCAGGAGGGGCTGCCCTTTGGGTCCCTGGGATCCTTTGGTAAAGCAAACATTCTCGGTCCAATTCATCTTTTTCTTTTTTTTTTTTTTGAGATGGAGTCTCACTCTGTCACCCAGGCTGGAAGTGTAGTGGCGTAATCTTGGCTCACTGCAACTTCCGCCTCCCGGGTTCAAGCAATTCTGCTGCCTTGGCCTCCTGAGTAGCTGGAATTGCAAGAGTGTGCCACCATGCTCAGCTAATTTTTGTATTTTTAGTAGAGGTGGAGTTTCACCATGTTGATCAGACTGGTCTTGAACTCCTGACCTTGTGATCCGCCTGCCTCAGCCTCTGAAAGTGCTGGGATTACAAGTGTGAGCCACCACACCAGTTCTTCCTTTTTTTTTTTTTGCAAGTTCAAGTTTGTCTTGAGCTTTTTCAATATGGGTAGAAGGTCTCCTCTTTACAAAAGACAAATAGATAGGTGACCTGGGCAAGTCAAAGTGGGCACCATGAGACCCGCTTTGCCGTGAGGATGGGTAGATGGCAGCAGAACGTGGTAAATGCTCAGCATAGCAGCTCAGTGTAGCAGCTGCTATTACTATTAATATCACGGTGTTCTCTACTTTCGAGCTAACATTTGTTGAAAAGTTTGTGGAAATGGAGACAGTCCTGGGTGAATGCTACACAGAGCTGCCCCTGTGTGCCCGAGCCCCCCACGTGGTGCCCTGCACCCTAACCTCCCCTTCTTTACTAGGTTGAAGTGTCACAACAAATGCACCAAAGAAGCTCCTGCCTGTAGAATATCCTTCCTGCCACGTGAGTTTGCTGCCTTCCTCTCCTCTGCCTTCTGGATTTGGGGTGAATCTTTCTTTAGCTTGACCTGGTGATGGGTTTTCCCTCTCTTCAAACAGTAACTCGGCTTCGGAGGACAGAATCTGTCCCCTCGGACATCAACAACCCGGTGGACAGAGCAGCCGAACCCCACTTTGGAACCCTCCCCAAAGCACTGACAAAGAAGGTACGCTGGGTAATGCTGGGGAGGACCCCGTTCGCCACTGGACTTCCTTCCTATAAAGTGCCCCTGCCTCAGAGACACAGTGGGAAAGTGGGACATGACACCCCAGTCCCAGATTCATGGCCAGAGGGTGGCCTTGGGGATCATACCTTGAGCCATCAGGAGGCTTCCCTTTTCTATCAAGTTGTGGTGCAGCCGTGATTCCCAGCCCCTTCTCGTTTGAGCTAATACTTCCTGTGTGCTTAGTGTGTACCGGGAGTTTCTTCCCTTGCTGTTTCATTTGAGCCCCACAGTAGTTCTTAAGGGCACATGCTGATCCATTTCATAGATGAGAAAATAGCACAGCATTCCCCGAGAGCAAGAGACAAACCTAGAGTGGGAGCCTCGGCAGCCGCCCACCCCAAAAGCCTGGGGCCCTTAGTCACAGTGCGGCAGGTATACCTCCAGTTGTTCATTAAAGCGATTGCCGTGGCCACCACTGAACAACGCTCTGCTGCTCTCACAGGAATGCACCCAAAAGTAATACCAAGAGCGCGTTTCCCTCCATAGCCACATAAGGCTTCTCTGCTGAGGCACACGGGTGTCCTCTGCAGCTAGAAAGAGTCCACAAAGCCTGTGTCCCCCAGGAGGGTCGGCAAACCTGTCATGGACCCCTATGCACAGGTATCCCTTGTGTCTGGGAGGTGCCAGTGCTGATGGCTTCTGACAGCAGCTCCCATCCTGGCCAGCTGCAGGCTGCTGTAGGTTTGGCTGTGTTTTTTTTTTTTTTTTTTTGAGACAGAGTTTCACTCATTGCTGTGGCTAGAGTGCAGTGGCGTGATCTCAGCTCACTGCAACCTCCACCTCCCGGGTTCAAGCAATTCTCCTGCCTCAGTCTCCCGAGTAGCTGAGATTACAGGCATGCACCACCACGCCTGGCTAATTTTTTTTTTGTATTTTTAGTAGAGATGGGGTTTCTCCATGTTGGCCAGACTGGTCTCGAACTCCCGATCTCAGGTGATCTACCCGCCTCGGCCTCCCAAAGTGCTGGGATTACAGGTGTGAGCCACTGCGCTCACCTTGGCTATATATTTTTAAGTGTGTTTTACCTGCAGCCCCAGACCAGGGGCTTAGCATATGCCTCCCTGATGAGGAACGTGTGCCCAGCTGCTCTGTGGCTATAACTGGCTTTCAGTGGCTCAGGCCAGGAGAGAGAGACAAGTGATACGGCCAATTCACACTGAGGACCCTGAAGGTACAGCTTCAGAGGCTGCTCTTGGAGGGGCCAGAGCCACCTCTTATAGTCAAACAAGAGGGCCAGCTGCCCCAGGCCTGACAGTCTCCACCAGCCTGCACCTGTCGTCTCTCCTGTCTCTCGTTTCCCTCTGGTGGTGGCTTCCCACCCCGAATGGGGAGGCAGTGGGGAAAGATGATAGGGTCCTTTCTTACTCTGTTCAGGCTACCATAACAAAATAGCCTAGACTGCGTGGCTTAGAAGCAACAGAACTTTGTTTTTCCCGGTTCTGGAGGCTGGGAAGTTCAAGATCAAGGTGCCAGCAGACTCGATGGCTTGGGAAGGCCCACCTCACAGATGTCACCGTGCCGCATCCCTCCCCCTGCCGTGGTGGAGGGGTCCAGCAAGCTCCCTCAGGCCCTTTCATAAGGGCACCGGTCCCCATTCCTGAGGGCTCTGCCCTGATGACCCAGTTACCCAGCTCCCAGTACCACCTCCTTGGGCGCTAGGGTTTCAGCCTGTGAGCAGTGGGGGTGCACAGTCATTCAGACCACAGCAGCTGCCCAGCCCTGGCTCCAAGTCCCAACTCCTCTCCTGCTTCCATGACCTTGAGTGAGCCACTTGACCTCTCTGAGCCTCACTTTCTGCTTTGTAAGTTGGGGTTACTAATGCTTCATTCACAGGTGTTTGAAGGGTGAAGAGAAAATGTTCATGAACTTGTAGGGAGCAGTACCATACCATCCACTAGTTACTACTTTCCAGCCCGTTACACACTGGATCAGCTCCTCAGCAGGAACACAGCACCCCCCACCCCCATGCCAACAACATCATCGTTGCCCCTGCCTCTCCTCTCCAGCTATGCCAAGCATGCCCCCCATCCCCGTGGGGCCTGCACAACCCCCTACCCCGTCATGTTCACCCCTGCATCTCCACCCACCCGGACACCCCCCCTCAGCCCTCCTCACAGCTCGACTCTCTCTCTGTCTCACTTCCCCCATGAGCCCCTCCTATGTGCACCTGCTCAGCTTCTAAGCCCATATGGTGGTGCCAAAAGCCTCTCATCTCTGAGAGCAGTGGCCCTCCAAGATCCCATTTAAGGTCACTATGATGACATAAGCTAACCATTACTGAGTTCTCACTAGAGGCCACACATGGTGCTGAGAGGTCAGATCCTAACACAGAATCCCCCTGGAGCCCTCTCTCTGTTGGTCCTTTGACCTTGCTGGGACTCAGACTTCTGGGTGGTCCTAGCTAGCTGGTCTGCAAAAGAATGTGGAACAAGCATGTATGAGTCACCTGCTGTGTACCACACACTCCCACCTTTGCGATGCTGCTGATCTGTGCAGTAACCCTCTGGCAGAGGTGTTAATGTTTTCATTTTGTGGTTGAAGAAATAGAAGCTCAGAGAGGTGGAGGAAGTTGCCTGCAGTCACTCAGCTAAGCGGTGCTGGAAGCTGCCTGAGAATTCCAGTCTGTCTGCCTCCAAGCCCGGTGCTCTTTCTTCTTGGTCACAGAGAGAAGCTGGAGCTTCGGCCTGTCTCCCTGCCCCCCACTTTCTCCCTTTATCCCGCCTTTTCCCATTTCTGGTACAGCAGCCCTCCCTGCCCCAGGGCTCTCTGGCACCTGCTCTCACAGGCTCTTGCCCGGAGCTGTGAGATGCTGGTGCCATTCTCAGAGGTGTTCTGTGTGCTGTGGCTGGGGAGCCATGGCCAGAAGGCATCCCAGAGCCGGGCTCCTGCCACGCCCATCTCCCATGACCCTGGGCAAAGCCCTTGGCTTCCTTGGGCCTGGCTCCCCTGAGCTCTGCAGTGGAGCCATGGTGGCATCTGGTGTGAGTTGACACCAGAATCAGTACTGCCCAAACTTCATCAAGCTGCAAACCATCTTTATGGTTTCTGTCTTAACCAGGTACCACCAGGGCTAATATTTACTTATAAGACTCATTTTTATGTAATCATCACTATCATAATTGGAAAAACCATGATCACTCCAGATAGAAGGTAATCATTAAAGCAAGCACAATTAAAACCAAAAAGTTATTAAGCTTCATCTTGATATCACACTTGCTTAAGGCTTGGAGCTTGAAGCTCACTCTGTTGAATGGGCGATGAGCCGGTGTTGGAGAGGTGTTAAAGACATAGCAGCTCAGGCTGAGGCCTTCTCTCAGGCAGAACAAGACAGGGAACAGAGCATCCTCCTTCCTGGCTCAGCGTCCTCTATGTTGTGTCCGAGGGCCTCCTAAAGGCGTCTCACTGGCCACCAAACCTGTGTTTCCCATGGCAGGCACCAGTGGATGCGATCCATTAGCAGGGGGAACCATGCTTGCTTTGAGTGTGGAAGGGATGACATGTACAACATGAGTGAACCAGGCCTGTCCTGGCAAACCAACTCCTGTGGTCATCTTCTAGAAAGTTCTTTCCAGCTTCAGAATTCTCACCCCTCCAAAATGGCAGACCGCACCAGCCCAAGCCATCACCTCTTTCAGGGTTTTGTAGTTTGACTCTAAGACTTGCCAGTGCCTTTGATTCAGCCAGGTTTCCAAAGAAAAGGACTGTATGTTTCTCACTCATCATTGGCCTCCCTGCTTCTAGCAGAGCGCCTGGTGCTAGCAGACATGACATAACATTTATCAGAGCCTGAACTTAATTCATTATAAAACCCCACTGTGTGCCCAGCTCAGAGCCAGGCACTGGGTGTGTGGCGAGCACCCTGGCCTCCTGGAACACACAAGGCAGTGGGGGAGACTTTGGTCAGGAAAGCGCCCATGGATGTCTGCGGTAGACACAGTGCCTGGATGAAAAACTGCTGGGCACTGTGCCAGGATGGAGAGGAGGAGCATGGTCCCAGCCAGGGTGCAGGAAAGGCTTCTGGGAAGAGAGTGTGCTTGGGCTGAAAACAAAGATGAGCAGGAGCCCCCTGGGGAGTGGGCACTGAGGCGAGGACCTCTGTGTGCTGCCCTTCCTCAATTAGATGCATAAAACGTCAGACCCTGAGGATTCCCTGGGCTGACCGCTTCCTTTCCAGATGGGGCAGGGAGGGTGTGGCTGGTGGGAGGCAGGTGGGGCAGCGACAGCCCTGCCACTCCCAACGTCTCTGGTCCTGCAGGAGCACCCTCCGGCCATGAATCACCTGGACTCCAGCAGCAACCCTTCCTCTACCACCTCCTCCACACCCTCCTCGCCAGCGCCCTTCCCGACATCATCCAACCCATCCAGTGCCACCACGCCCCCCAACCCCTCACCTGGCCAACGGGACAGCAGGTTCAACTTCCCAGGTACCACATCTCCAGGCTTTTCTGGGTTCTTAGGGGTGTGGTCAGATCCCCTTCTCAGCAGACCCAAGGTCCGCAGGTTCAAGGTCTGACATTGGCCAGACGTTTATGGAGCGCTTGCCAGGCGCCCCAAGCATAATAGCTCTGAGGTTGATGCTGTTGATTTAGAGATGGGAACTGTGAGGTTCAGAGAGAGGGAGGGGCTTGCCGTGAGTTGTACAGCCTGTAAGTGGCAGAGTAGAGATCAAACCCAAGTCCATCTGACATAACAATCCCCCCGCTGCCCTCCTCTTCGTGGGGTGTCCTCTCCTGAGCAGTGCTCACTTTCTCGGGACTGGTTTCTGAGCTCCCAGGAGGCATGGGTGGCAACGCAGGGAGCTGGAAGGCCTCAGAGAGGGAATCTGGGGCCCTGCTGTTTCCCACTCGTGATCTGGGTCAGTTCCTTCAAGGAGACCTCTTGTTCTTTTTCCATAAGATAGGAGACTGTGTAAAGTTGGAATTAGGTGGTTCCCATTGTGTGGAGAGGACACTGAATCCCACAGGAATTTAGAGCACAGTATACGTGAGCCAGAGCTGACCTCCAGCTCCACCCCAGCAAGCTGCCTGGTGTCTGTGGGGAGGGATCAGGATTCTAGCCTCTCCTGCCCTCAGCTGCTGGCTGGGCCTGGGGTGTCTGCCTCTCCAAGCAGCAGAGGGAAACCCACCTGTCCAATTTGGGACCGAGCTGCTGCCTCGGCCTCTCTGGCAGCTCCTCAGAGTCAGTCTCAGCCTTCAGTTTACTGCAGTTTGCAGTCCCAGAGGAAGGAGGATGGCTGTGACACTCCTGTTTGCTCCAGACCCAGCCACCGGCTGTCTCCAGCTGGTAGAGTCTAGGCCAGGCCCCTGTCTCTGACCTCTGGAGCCCTAGGTCCATGAGGACAGTCACAACTCTCCCTGTGCCAGGGGAGCCCCACCTGGAGGCATACCCAGCCATCATGGGACCAGGCAGCTTCTCCTAGGACTTCTTTTGGGGGATGGTGAGAGACCGAACTCTTGTAGGAATCCTTCTCTTTGCCTGTCCTTCACCTCAGTAAGCACATGGCTGGGTATCTCCTGACATTCACACCTTGTCCTGGCATGCCCCTCCCCTCCCTGCCTTGAGCGATGGCCTGTTTGATTAACTGCCTCTCCCATTCTTCTCTGTCTTTCTTATGCTCTGAAACTGTGCCTTTTGCTAAACCTTCCAGTTTGGGTTTTTGTAAAAGGAAGGGTGTGTTTGAAACACGGCAGCTGCAGAGAAAGTTCTTTTTGCACTATTAGCCAGACCCTTGCTGCTTTTCCTGATGTCCTCAGACTGGGCTTCATTGTCCCTTGCACAGAGGCTTCACTCTCTCCAAGATCCTATCTCTTTGGTCATGGTGGCACCAACAGGTCAACCCTCCCCAACCCCCACTGCCCACCCCGCTGGCCCGGTGGTTCAGCTGGAGAAGGAATTCCTCCCATTGTCCCCTGCTCTGTGCTGCGCAGGGGCATTGCACTTGATCTTGAGGGGTGAACCTGGGAAAAGATGATAGTCACGTGCTGCTTCACGACAGGGAAACATTCTGAGAGATGCATTTGACGATTTCACTGTTAAATGAGCATCATAAAGTGTGCTTATACAAACCTAGATGGTACAGTCCTCCACACGCCTAGGAGTGGCTGTAGCCTATTGTTTCTAGGCTGCAAACCTATGCAGCATATGACTGTACTGAATATTATAGGCAATTGTAGCACAATGCTAAATACTTGTGTATCTAAACATCTGAACACAGAAAAACTACAGTAAAAATACAGCATAAAATATTAAAAATAGGGCTGGGCACAGTGGCTCATGCCTGTAATTCCAGCACGTTGGGGGGCCAAGGTAGTCAGATCACTTAAGGCCAGGAGTTCAAGACCAGCCTAGCCAACATGGCGAAACTCCATCTGTACTAAAAATACAAAAATTAGCCAGGTGTGGTGGCTCACACCTGAAGTCCCAGCTACTCAGGAGGCTGAGGCACGAGAAACGCTTGAACCCGGGTGGTGAAGGTTGCAGTGAGCTGAGATTGCACCACTGCACTCCGGCCCAGGCGGCAGAGCAAGACTGTCTCTAACTAACTAAATAAATAAAATGTTATTTGTTTGTAGGGGACTAGAAGCTGCTGTGGGTGAGTCAGTGAGTGAATGGTGTGTTTATAAAGTCGACAATAGTGTATAGGAATTCCTGGCATTTATTGACCTCCTCTCCCATTCTGGTCTGTCTTTATTATGCTCTGAAACTGTGCCTTTTGCTAAACCTCCCAGTTTGGGTTTTTGAAAAAGGAAGGGTGTGTTTGAAACATGGCAGCCGCAGAGAAAGTTCTTTGTGCACTATTAGCCAGACCCTTGCTACTTTCCCTGATGTCCCCAGACTGCGCTTCATGTCCCTTGCATGGAGGCTTCACTCTCTCCAGGAATTCTTGTACACTATTGTAGACTTTATAAACACAACACACTTAGGCTACGTGAAATTTATTTTAAAATATTTTCTTCAGTAATTAACTTTAGCTCACAACTTTTTTACATTATAATCTTAAGCTTTTTTTTTGACTCTTAGACTCTTGTAATAACACTTAGCTCAGAATATAAACACATTGTACAGCTGTACAAAAACATTTTACTTTGAATTTTTATAAGCTTTTTCCTATCTTTAAAATTTGTATTATTTTTTTCCTTGATAAGCTTTTTTGTTAACCAAGACACACTCCCTAGCCTAGGCCTGTGCAGCGTCAGGCTCACCCGCATCACTGTCCTCCACCTCCGCACCTTGTCCCGCTGGAAGGTCTTCCGGGCAGTGACATACGTGGAGCTGACATCTCCTGTGATAACAGCGCCTTCTTCTGGATACCTCCTGAGGGACCTGCCTGAGGCAACAGATAACTCTTTTTTTTTTTTTTTTTTTTTTTGTAAGTAGAACAAATATACTCTAAAATCATGATTAAAAGGCCAGGTGCAGTAGCTCATGCCTGTAATCTCAGTACTTTGGGAGGCTGAGGTGGGTGGGTCACCTGAGATCAGGAGTTGTAGACCAGCCTGGCCAACATAGTGAAACCACGTCTCTACTAAAAAAACAAAAATTAGCCAGGCGTGGTGGTGTGTGCCTGTAATCCCAGCTACTCGGGAGGCTGAGGCAGGCGACTTGCTTGAACCCAGGAGGCGGAGGTTGCAGTAAACCGAGATCCTGCCATGTCACTCCAGCCTGGGCGACAGGGCGAGCCTCCATCTCAATCAGTAAGTGAATGAATGAATGAATGAATGGGCAACAGGGAGAGCCTCCATCTCAATCAATCAATCAATAAAATTAAAATAATGATTAGAAGTACAATATAGTAAACACATAAACCAGTAATATAGTTGTTTATTCTCATTATCAAGTCAGATGCTACTGCACATCATTGTACGTGCTATCCTTTTACACAGCTTGTAGGGCTGTGGGTTATTTCCCGCTAGCATCACCACAGACGTGAGGAATACACGGCGCTGCCCTGTTACCACAGCTACCACATCACTAGGCGAGAGGAATTTTCCCACTGTTGTGATCAGGACCACCATCGTGTATGTGGTCCCTTGTTGACCAAAACAACGTTCTGTGGCACATGACTATTTACAACCGCATTTGACAGTGCTGGAGAGGTTAGCCACCTCCCTAAGGTCCCAGAGCCTAGTTATGTAGCAGAATTGAGGCTGCAACATGCTGTCAGCTTCCAGAACCCCACTGCATCCCTCTCAGTTCCCTACATGAGAAAAAAACAATGTGGGAGGGAGTGGTAAGGCTGAGACACTCTGGAGGTACCGGTGGGGCTCGGGAGGAGGCCATTCTTCCGCACATAGCACTGTTAAACTTTTCAGAAATATTGTTTCTCTCCCATTACATTTTGCCCTTTTGGGCTCACATGGATTTCACAGAGCGCTGGTCACCAGAGATGCGGTCTTGGAATGCCCGATCCTCCAGTGCAAGCCCCTTTAGTCCTGCGGACTCCTACCAGGGCCCATTTTCTTTCTCCCAGCTCTTTTCCTTCTTCCTGCATGGTTTGGCCTGTCCTTGCCGGGCCCATCTGGGGCAGGGCTGTCCCAGCCCAATAACAAGTCCCTGTCTCCCAAGCCAGTGTCTGCAATTCTGCTCCTCCCTCCTGCATTGGCCGTTCTGTGTGTGTGACTCACCTCCTCTTCTGTTTAAAGCTGCCTACTTCATTCATCATAGACAGCAGTTTATCTTTCCAGGTGAGTCCTTTGCATGGTTCCATTAACTGCCCCTTGCTGTGACCCCTTCTGTCCAGACCACCTGAGTACCTTTGGAGGTGCTTGAGTCTCCCTCTACCTGTTCTGAGAGCTGGCTGCCCATGGAGGATGGGAAGGGGGCAGGGCAAGTGGGGAGGTGGGCCTCTGACATGTAGGAAGTTCTTGCTGGGAGGGACCCTGGAATCCATCCCATCCAGCCTCTTGGCACAGACACTGCAGGTGACTTCTTTCAAAGTCACACTGCCAGGAGATGGCACAAGCAGGACTAGAACCTGGGTTTATGGAATGGGGGGAGGACTTTTTGCTATTGCCCGATGAGCATCTGTCACCATATCCTCCCTTGCACAATGATGGGAAACTACTGCCTTGTCTTAACAGAAGTGGAAACCCATTTGGGAAGTTCTACAGGCTTCACTTAACTTAGTGGGCGTCACCTTTCTGTGCCTTACCACACGGTGCCATCTGCTGGCTCTTGCTGGAAATGCCTCCTTATTGCAGAAAGTTTAAAGGAAAAACCTTACAATAAGTCAATCCATTGAGTTCTTTCTGCAAAAATTGTTTTGTACATTTACTGTGTACCAACCTTTTCATTCCTGCCCCTAAAGTGTTTGAGATCAGTGCTTTTTTTCTGTAACTGATGGTGATGAGAATAACTGTGTTTAAGACAAAGACTGTAGCTGGTTTTTTTCTTGGCTTGAACAGGACTGTCTTGAGTCACAGTATTTTGGTTACTCCAGGCTTTTCTATTCCCTAAGCCAGCTCCATTAGGGGGCTAACTTGCAGCGTCTGTGAGTCCTTAGAAACTGGCCACATGGCATTGCTTGGGTGTGTGCAGGGCCGCGGTCAGGGGCCTGAGAACCCGCCCCAGGAGGCTTCCTCTGAGCAGCTGGGCAGCCTCTGCAGTTTCACCCGTTTTTTGTTGTGGCCCCCTGGTTACTAGCTCTAGGACGCACACAGGGATTACCCCAAACATTGGGAAGACATGGTTCTTCTCCCAGAAGAGAAGTTTTCCCCTTTTCTCCTGAAGATATGTCATAGAGAGGGCAAGGAAATATTTCTATTAAAACAAACATGGACACATTTTGGAGCAGAATGTATGATACACTCTTAACTTTTAAGGAAAAGCATGAGGCTTCAGAGGCATTTTGCCTTCCCTCTTGGGGTGCAGTTCCTCCCCAAGCCCCCCCTCTTCCTGCTTCTCTCATGCCTTTGGCATGTGTTTGCCTTCTGTGGAACATTCGAGCCGTGTTGGATAGGTGGAAAGGCCAGGCCCCTGCTGATAGTCTGCAGACACACTATGTCCGGGGGAGGCCTTATAAGTAGAGGTTTCTAAGGTTCTGATCCCCCAGAAATTGTGCACGGATGTTGGGCATATGTGTGCATTTCCCTGATAAGGAGGCCCACTGCCTCTATCAGATTCTCCAAGTCCGTGAGGTCCCAGAGATGTCACAGCCTGTGGTTCAGATGACCTTCAAAGGTAGAAGAAAGCCCTAGCAGAAGGTCAAGGGAGGTCTTTGTCCACACGGGCAGGAGAGAGGCCTCTGATAGCTCCAGCCACTGCCACTTCCTGTCTCTGTTTTTGCAGAAGGAGCGGGGAGTGAGCGGCCCATAACGGCCCTGGGACCACCAATCTCCCTGTAGCACTTGGTTCCATGCTGGAGTAACTTGGTTCTGGTGTCCCTGGACGTGGGACTTTCAGTGCTAAACTGGGAACACCCCAGTCTCAGGGGTCAGTCCCAGCTGCCCACTTTTGGGCCCTTGATATATGGAGTTTCCTCCTCTCCCCTGAGAGCTGCTCCACAGTGACCCATACCCGGAAGCTGAGGGGTTGGGGCCTCTGTGCTGGAAATCCCCAGCAGCTGCGCCAGGCACCAGGTGTCGCTAATGAACCATGTGCGTGTCCTGCGACAGCCTCGCTGGCCAAAGTGAGGGAATCTCATTACTTTCAAGGGTTGTCACAAGCAGCCCTGGCCTCCAAACAGGAGCAGCTTCAGCCGCCTGTCCAGTAAATGAGAGCCCAGTTTGCTTTTACCACTTGCTTGTGTGGGGCAGTTTGGCCACCGGGGAGTGGTGGTAACGAGAAATCTCACCCTCCCCCACCCGCCCCGAGCCCCTTCCTGAGACAGAGCTGTGTATGCAGAAGCAGGAGCTGTGGAGGCTGTGTGCTTGCAAGGTCCATGGAAGGGCACAGGCTGGTCCTTGTGGAAGTGCCAGGGGAGCACAAGGCAGCCCGCTCAGGGAGAATCAACCTCTCTGGGGTGCTGGGTTTGAGCGCGATGTCTCTTTGGGGAGGGAAGCGATCTCATGCTTTGCGTTTGCTTTGTGTTTCCTCCAGACATTTCGGCCTTTGCACAGGCAGCCTCGCTCCCCGAAGCCGCCGACAGTACCCGGTAGGCATCCCTAGGCTGTGTCCACGTCTCTGCCACCTCCCACTCCACCCTTCCATCTCCGGCCAGCCAGATGCAGAACTCCTGGGGCTCATTCGCCCTCTGGGCCAGTGAACTCCGCAGAGGATTTTATTTGCCTCCTATCAGTATGTCAACATTGGGTGGGGCCAAATATGGAACTGGAGCAGTCTTGGGACCCAGGAGGGGTAGACAGAGGACACTTGGAGTTAGAGAAGCCTAAGAATAGCTCCTGTATGGAGCCCTTTCTCTGCCAGGCCATGCTGAGCACTTGACTCACATTCCTGCATCTCATCCAGCCTGGTGGTAGGTATCAAAGTAGATGTCATCATAACATGCAGCCAACCCAGAGAGGTTAAGAAATTACATAAGGTCACACAGCTAGGAAGTGATAGAGCCAGTTCTCCAAGTCAAGGCCATCAGATTCCGAGTCCTGTGGGTGTGCTTGGAGCCCTTGTGTAGCAGTGTCACATCTGGAAAGGGGCTTTGGTGATCACTGCCCACCTCTCAGCCCCCACCACCTTCAAGTTAGCCTGGGGAAGGCTGAGGCCGTACAGGGGCAGGCCTGGCCCTCAGCCTCCTCCTGCCTGTCCGCGCAGTATCCTCGTGGCCTTTCCCTTAGCCAGATGTAAGTCAGATTAAAGACCTTAGTCTCAGACCTCACCCGGGAGTCCTGCCAGATGAGAGCAGAGCGGCCTCCCTCAAGGTCTCCTTGACAAACCCTGTTTTACTCTTAGGCTCAATGACCAGCCAAAAGCAGACGTGTTGGAGGCTCACGAAGCAGAGGTGAGGGTGACACACGTGAGTCCACAGATGGCCCCTCCCTCTTTTCTCCCTTCCCCATCTCAGAATGTGCAGGGGGCTTGAGAGTGAGTGGGGTGGGTGCTGGGCCCTGGCAAGGGCTGTCCCAGGCACCCGCTGCAGAGGTTCATGGCAGGGAGGAACGATGATGACTGTAATGGAGCAAGTTTGTCCAAGCTCTGTCTTCCCCATGCTCCCCAGGTGATTGTAGCCTGGGTCAAGAACCACTGCCTTGAACCGTGAACATGAGTGTGAGCTGAGCCTGGATCCCTCCATTGCAATATGGCTTGGAGAATGTTAACAGACTGATTTACTGCTGCCCAGGGAGAGTCAGAAACTCTGTGTTTAAACAAGAGTTCCAGAAGGATGAGTGCAGTGAAATTCTTCTATGCCAGGGCTGCTCTTGCTCTTCCCTAGACAATTAGATGTTGCTCACAGGTAGGTCTTGGAGTATTAGCAGGACAAAGGGCCTCAGGTCACTGGGGCCAACTGCCACATATTGTGGATGAGGACATTGAGGTCCAGTGATGCTAAGCGAGCCGCCCGCTGTCCACAGCAGCTGGCTGCCCTGGCAGGATGCCTCACTCCTCCCTTACCTGGCAGAGGCTCCAGGAGAGGGAAGAGAAGTCACGGAGCCCAGATCTTCTGCCCATGCCTCTTCCTCCCTGCTCTCCTTTCAGGCTGAGGAGCCAGAGGCTGGCAAGTCAGAGGCAGAAGATGACGAGGACGAGGTAGACGACTTGCCAAGCTCTCGCCGGCCCTGGCGGGGCCCCATCTCTCGCAAGGCCAGCCAGACCAGTGTGTACCTGCAGGAGTGGGACATCCCCTTCGAGCAGGTAGAGCTGGGCGAGCCCATCGGGCAGGGCCGCTGGGGCCGGGTGCACCGCGGCCGCTGGCATGGCGAGGTGGCCATTCGCCTGCTAGAGATGGACGGCCACAACCAGGACCACCTGAAGCTCTTCAAGAAAGAGGTGATGAACTACCGGCAGACGCGGCACGAGAACGTGGTGCTTTTCATGGGGGCCTGCATGAACCCGCCCCACCTGGCCATCATCACCAGGTAACCCAGCCCCAGGCCCTCATGCTGGATGGCCGCCTCAGCCTCCCCCTTCCCAGGGAGTCACGTTGTTTGGATGCCCTAGAAGGTGTGAAAGTTCTAATAGAGGCACAAGGAAGAAAACCAAAAATGGGATATAACTTCCTACTCACATAACCTCACTGACACTAAAACATAAATAAATATGGGCTGGTGCAGTGACTCATGCCTATAATCACAACACTTTGGGAGGCCAAGGTGGAAGGATTGCTTGGGACCCAGCAGCTTGAGACCAGCCTGGGCAACATAGTGAAATGCTATCTCTACAAAAAATACAGAAAAATTAGCTGGGCCTGGCGGCAGGTACCTGTGGTCTCAGCTACTTGGGAGGCTGAGGCAGAAGGATCACTTGAGCCCAGGAGGTCCAGGCTGCAGCAAGCCAAGTTCATGCCACTGCACTCCAGCCTGGGTGACAGAGTGAGACCTTTCTAAGGTTATAGAAAATCAAATGTCCATCGAAGATAAAGAGTGCAAGCCAGTCGTCTCCCACTGCATCTGAGCGCTTCTCCCCAAAGTCAGAGACACTATAAACAGTTAACATCCCTTCTGTTAAAATGAAGACATTTGCATAAACTCACATTTTTAAACAATTTATTCCTTCTTATAAAAATGCAAAGGAGAGATCATGCTGGTTCATGCCTTGCCTTCTGCACTCGATAATGGGTCTGAGGTCTGCTCTCTTCTAACACATGCATGGTATCCCCATCACAGAGGCCGAACCTGGTGGTGTGCTGGTAAATGTGTATGAACCAGTTTTGGGTCAGTAGGGAGGGAAGCCCTAATTTGTTACATCCATCACTTCCTGTGGTGTAAATATTCTCACCATGATCAATTTCAGACTGCCAGCATGACCTCCCTGGAGTGCAGTAGAGTTGGAATGAGTCATGTAACGCTCATGAGCTGATCACTGGTGGTCCCATAATTTATTTACAGAGCAAGACTCTGTCTCCAAAATTAATAAAAAACAAAACAGGTAATTAATTAATGAAACACAAGACAGGGTCTTGTTCTGTCGCCGAGGCTGGAGTGCAGTGGTGTGATCTTGGCTCACTGCAACCTCCACCTCCTGAGCTCAAGCAGTTCTCCTGCCTCAGCCTCCCAAGTACCTGAGATCACAGGTGCACACCACCACGCCCAACTAATTTTTGTATTTTTAGTGGAGAGGGAGTTTCACCATGTTGGCTGGGCTCGTCTCAAACTCCTGACCTCAGGTGATCCGCCCACCTCAGCCTTCCAGAGTGCTGGGATTACAGGCATGAGCCACTGTGGCCTGGCTGAAAGAGGAAAATATTCATTAACAAAAAAACATTACTTTGTTTAGAATATGCTGAAGAAAAGTGGGACACAGATAAGGAAATCACCAATACTCTCTACCCCTCACCCAGTTTTCTTTTTTTTCTTTTTTCTTTTTCTTTTTTTTTTTTGAGGAGGAGTCTCGCTCTGTGCTGGGACAGGCATGAGCTGCTGCTCCCAGCCCCTCGCCCAGTTTTTAAAGGCTCTGAGACTCCAGAATATTTTTCTAAAATCATAGTCCTTTCCTAAGATAGCTCCCCTGGAACAGGGAAGTGACCCCACATTCTCTCTGGGTCCCTCCTTGCCCTAGGCTTTAGGAAGTGATGCAGGTGGAGACCCCAGAACTCAGGCTCCTTTTCCAATAGTCACCGTGATGCTCCTAACATCTCCCCTACCCCTTTTCCCTCCTTGCACGCTCCTTTATTGTTATAAAAATCCCATGATCAAGAAAAAATGAAAACTATAATGAGACTCTTGACAGTGATCTCCAGTGCCTTGATATTGCCTGGTGATTGCCTTAAAAGGCCAAGTTCTTCCCCATCAGAGTGATCCTGCCTTGAACCCACCAAGCATGGCTACTCTGAGTTCCTGGGAGCTTTGATGCGCTGTTTCCTGTTGTAGGACAGGCAAGCACTGGTTCTCAGGGAATGGGGTTTGTGTACATGTACATGCGTGGCGTCATATGTGTTTCTGCATGTTCAGGCCAGACCCCAGCAGCCATCGTCTGGGTTAAAGAAGATTTGGCTCACAGTTGAGGGGGGTGGAGAGAGCCCTTGCAGGCAGGCAGGCAGGCACAGTTCTCCCCATGGGCTCCACCAGGGACAGGGTCAGGCTGCACCAGCCCGGGACCTGTGCTTGACCCACCACCACCCTCAACAGCTTCTGCAAGGGGCGGACATTGCACTCGTTTGTGAGGGACCCCAAGACGTCTCTGGACATCAACAAGACGAGGCAGATCGCTCAGGAGATCATCAAGGTGCGGGAGTGTCTGCTCTTGGGGATGGGTTTCTGGCCAGTTCCAGGGCTCTCGGCTGTTCTCCCACTCTGTCAGCCCCCGTCAAGTTGGTTTGGCAGCTTTGCCTCTCCCTCTAGCTCAGGCTCCTCAAGGGTGGGACCTCGTCTCCTCCTCCCTGTCTCTCATTCACTCACAGCTGGGAGCTGACCGTCTACATGATTAGCCTTGATGGAATTGACTTGTTTGGGAAGGAACTCGGCAGGCTTTAGAGACAGTTTCAATCCTGGTCACACCTGCTGTGTGAGTTTGGGCAGGTTGTTTAGCCTCTCTGAGCCTCAGTTTTCTCTCCTGTAAAACGGGGATCCTCCTATAACCTCCCTCTCCGGATTGGTGTTAGGTTAAAAATGCAATAATCTATGCATTGGGGTGCACAGGAGCCCTGGGTCTGGTGTTTGAAGAAGCTTGACCTTGGTTGAGATCATGCCTGTGTCAGGTCACCCACGTTCCATGTACCGGCCTCATCAGTGCTCACTTCAAATAGAGCATTGGTTAGAAATCACCCACTGCCACCTTTCACTTGGCAATGAGAAACCAGGCTTCAGGGGAGTTGAGCACTGTGTCCACCACCACAGAGTGAGTGAGACTCTGAGCTGAGATGGAATTCAAACCCCAGATTTCAGTTTTAGTCCAGGGCTCCTTCTACAGCTCAGATCTTAGGAACATCCCAAGTTGGGAACCCCTCTGTGGGAATGCCTCTCTGGTCCCCTGCCCTGAGCCCTGGCCCTGCCTGAGAGTGGAGACCAGTGATGCATATCCTGACAGAAAACCCCAGCTCATTTAGGCCCTTTATGACTTAACACAGATAATCTCACTGTTCCTGACCCACCTGGCTCCCTGCCCTTCACCCTGTTCATACCCCCTACCTTATCCAAGGTTAAGGTGGCTGTTTGGAAGCATGGTAACATTAAAAGAGCATGGACCCATCTGGGGTCAGATCTCAGCTCTGCTCCTTCACTGCTGTGTGCCTTGGGGCAAGTGACTTTCCCTCTCTGAACCTCGATGTATTCTGTAAAATGGGGACAGTATACTGCATGGAATGGTGAAGATCAAATGAGGGGGTTTGGGTAGAGCATCCAGCCCAGGGTGGCAGCTCCATCATCACTGCGCATCTTCACTCCTGCTGATCTGGGGCTTGCCGTCCTCCAGGGCATGGGGTATCTTCACGCCAAGGGCATCGTACACAAAGACCTCAAATCCAAGAACGTCTTCTATGACAACGGCAAGGTGGTCATCACAGACTTCGGGCTGTTCGGGATCTCGGGCGTGGTCCGAGAGGGACGGTGAGTGGGTCTTGGGTGTCTGGGTGGGACGGGGATGCTGGGTAGGGAAGGGCGAGCCTGGGGTCTGGGCCCTTTACTGTTTGTTGCTGAGCTGCAGCTCTCCCTGCAGGGAAGTTCAGGTCGCTTTGGTCCTGCCCTTGTAGTTCTGGTTCAGAATCAGATTTGGATCATGTTTGGATTCTCAGGCTGACTTCCTGGAGACCAGGTCACCACACTCATATTTGCCCTGGCTGTTCACCAGCTTGGCCAAGGACCCAGGATTCATTTCCCCACGATGAGGAAGAGCGTCATTTTATTTCCCCAAATCTTGAAGGGGTCGGGGTGAGGAGAAAGGACCCTCCCCTGGCATCTGGGGAACCCTGAAAGGGAGCGTGGCAGTTGAGGCTGCAGGACCAGTCTCAGGCAGGTTCAAGATCCACAGGCAGATCGGGGTTCCTGGTTAGAGAAGCGCCTCATCCTCCTAGCAAAGAGAGCTGGGCACCTTCACAGGCTCCTCCCTGTCAATATGTATCTGTTCTTGCCCCACTTTTCTAGAAACACCCGGTCATGACTCATTTGTAGAATTCCTCAAAAGCACCAGTGCCTTTCCCAAGTGCAGGGTCAGCGTGCTGGCTCTAGGTGTGTTCTCTAAGCTGTGTGTGGGTGCACTGCCGGCCCTGGGACAGACCTGAGCCCGGCAGGCCTCTTGGCTGCCTGCTGAAAGGCCTGTGTCCCTGCCCTGGCTTCCTGGTCTCCAGGCGTGAGAACCAGCTGAAGCTGTCCCACGACTGGCTGTGCTATCTGGCCCCTGAGATCGTGCGTGAGATGACCCCTGGGAAGGACGAGGATCAGCTGCCATTCTCCAAAGCTGCTGACGTCTATGCATTTGGGTGAGTAGGGCCCTGGTGGCCATCCGTGGCAGAGGGAGGCGGGCTTTTAGGTGTTGAAAACCCAGACTTTGGAGTAAAACTCCACCTGGTCTTAAGTCTTGACTCTGCCGCTTGCTGGGTGCATGACCACATCCTTGACCTTCTGCCTCCCCATGAGTAAGCTGTGGAGAGGAATAGCTCCTCCCCACAAGGTCATTTCCTGAGGACTAACTTAGGTTATTGTGTTCCGTGCTTAACACTGGCCGTCAGCCCCACCCAGCTGATCTTGGAGGACGCTCACCAGAGCTGACGGAGAACTGTCCCTCCCAGGCTGGGGGAGGTGGGCGTCCTGCCAGCCAGGCTCTGGTACCCCACAGAGAGCTGGGTGCTGACCAGTAGCAATGTAATGTAAGCCCAATATAGAGGCTAAAGTTTTCTAATAGCCACATTAAAAAAAGAGATGGGTGAAATTAGTTTCCCCTGTTTATATTTTATATATTATAAAATGATATATTTTATTTAACTCAGCATATCCAAAATATTATTTCAACATGTAATCAACATCCAAATTAATACGATATTTTATGTTCTTTTTTCCTACTAAGTCTTTAAAATCTGGTGTGTGTTTACTGCCCAGATTACCCCTCCATTCAACTGTGTACATTTCGGCCAGCCAATAGCCCCCCCTGTGGCAAGAGCTTCCCCCATTGGACAGTGTGGATCTGATGGAGAAAGTCCCGTCCTAAGTCGAGAAAGCCAAGGGGGTGTGGAGAAGCCAAGCAAGGCTCACCACCCCAGTCCCCTGTGCTGTCTCTGGGTGTCCTTCCCAGTGGGGTGGCTTTGGTGCCATCCTTCTTCCCTGACCTTTAACTGTATCCTTTCCTGAGCACCCATGTGTGCCAGGTGCTGGGCTTGGCACTTCAGTACTCCTCAAACAACCCTGTGACAAGAGGCATCAGCCCCACTGAGGTGAAGCCGTTTCACCAGGAGCCAGTAGAAAGTGGCAGAGCTGGGTTTGTGCTGAGGTCGGAATGACCACCCATGCTCCGCTCAAGCCTGTGCTGTCTCAGACTTCCCACCCCATGACAGCACAGGGCCCAGGTCCTCCAAGGCTGGGGGGAGCCTCCAGGAGGCCATCGTCGCATCCCCTAAAGCCAAATGAGTGAGGAAGGTTGGAGAAGGGTCCTGATCCTCTGGCTGGGTGATGGCTGTACGAGCCCCTGTGTGTGAGCTGGGCAGAGCAGCCCCAGAGCTCACGGCCACGGCTGGGTCTCCACAGGACTGTCTGGTATGAGCTGCAAGCGCGAGACTGGCCCTTGAAGAACCAAGCTGCAGAGGCATCCATCTGGCAGATTGGAAGCGGGGAAGGAATGAAGCGTGTCCTGGCCTCTATCAGCCTGGGGAAGGAAGTCAGTGTGAGTAGCCCCTGCCTGGGAGGGGCAGTGGACTGGGGATAAGGTGGGGTGCGTGGCACGGCCGCCCTTCATTCACCCACCTGAGAAGTGGGGTCAGTGAGGGGCTATGCCACCCGCAGGTGTCTAGCTAGAGATGACTGTAAGGTTTAAATGAAGCAACCGAGGTTTGAATGAGGCAACTGAGGCCAGTTATTGGAATAAAGAAATTTAATCGGCTCCTGGGCGAGGTTCTGTGGTCCGACGGGAGGGGCTGGAGAAGTCGCGCTTGACTCCTCTCGGACATGGGGTTTTATAGGGAGTGGAGGCATTTTGATTGGTTGTGGGGAAGCAGGATGTGGACGGCGTAAGCTGCCATTGGCAGGTAAGCGGGATGCAAAATGCTATTGGGCAGGTTTTGGCGGGGCTTTTAAATTTTGGTGGGGTTCTTCAACGGTTGGCTAGGTGCTGAGTGCAGAGGCTAGTGTTGAGTGCAGATTTGCGTGCTGAGTGCAGAAGTGGGCATGGGGGAGTTTAACGGCAGGCTAGGTGCTGAGTGCAGAGCTTGGTGTTGAGTGCAGATTTGCGTGCTGAGTGCAGAAGTGGGCGTGGAGTGGTGACGTGGTTTCTAGGCGTGGAGAAGGTGGGCGTGTCCGAGCTCCCGGCAAGGTGACCAGCCTTAGGATGACAATGACACGCACTGCTGGGGATGGGAAGGAACAGGGAGGCGTAAATAAGAAAATATCCGTCCACACCCACCATCACCTTTTTCATTCCTTTCAGTGTTTTTTCTTTTCCTTAAAGATAATGGTTTTCATTGATTTATAAGATGAAAAGAAAGTAAAGCCCCATGTTATTTATTTATTTCTCCACATCCAGCCTTACAGTTATACCTGAAAAAAGCCCCATGTTATTTACATGAAGGAAAATCATTTTTTGTGTTTTTTTTAAAATCACTGCTCAAACTACAAATAGTTGTGTTTCGCTGTGGTATTAAATCTTTCCCCATAATGTTTTTCTTGACTGTTAAGAACAAATGGAAGTTTCCGCAGCAAACTTGTTTTCAAAAAACCGAGTCTTAATTATGGTTGCTGACTTCTCGTTTCTGCATGGCTTCTTCTTAATGGTTTCTCTGTGTTTGTTAGTTTTGTCAGGCTAAATAAGAGAGAGAGGCTCTCAAAAGATGTTTATTTGGAACTAGAGCACTGCACCGGGAATATGCGTGCCGTGGTAAATGGCTTATTCCAGGAGGCAAAGGGAAAAGTGAAGAGGATTACATAATTGTTTTGAAATATTTAATAATTGTCCCTGGCTACAAAGATCACAAGAGTGATGTCAGTCCAAGGTTAGACAGGCTGTTTTGCGCAGATGCCCTTTAGGAGTACTTTTTTGTATACGGTTGCAGTGGTCTTCATACAAGGTTGCAGGTTTTGGAGTCTTTAGGGATTGTTTTTGTTATCAGACATACAAGCACAAGAAGCCTGTCTTCAGGGCTTTCCCAGGCCTGATTTGTCGACGTTTTCTTCACATTAGTGACTCTATTTTGATTCGGACAACTTTCAGTTCCCTTTGTCATGGTGCAGTGATATATAAAGAAACTCCAGGGCTGGAGGTTTCAGTGCATTGGTGATAGCCGCGTGTCCATGAATCAGATAGGATTGGGACAAAACAGCCTTGATGATAATAAGCAGCTGCAGTCAGTGTCTGGGCAGCATAGCAATCGAAGTCTTCCGAGGGCCCACACAGCGTTTGTCCAGGCTAAGATCTGAATAGGCTGTGAGCTTCTTGTTCAGGTCATGAGCAATGCTGGCAGGATTACTGTCTGCAAATCCACAGTGATGAATTCAATCTCATCTTCCTCCAGGATCTTAATAGATTGTAATATTTTTCTCAGTTGATGGGTGGCAAGCAGCTAGGGCGTCTTCAAAGAGAAGGCTCACTCAAGATGACATTATATTTGATCTACTTTATTCCACAGTAGTATATGTCATCTTGTTGAAGTGCAAAATATTTGTACAGGTATGCACCTCCAAAGATGACACCAAAATACTAGGTAACAGCACTAACAGCAGGCTCCTCTTTGGCCAGTTGATCCATTTCCTCTGGGGCACTGGGCAAGGGGCTTGGATGATGAGCCCCTCCCTGACACTCTCAGGCCAGGGCCAGTTGAACACCACCTGCACCTCAGTGCATCCTTGGGCACCTTAGGAGGGTGTAGTGGTGATGTGGGATTTTTTGCTTTTTAGCTCAGCTAAAATCCTCATTCTTATCTCATGATCAGGAAATATTAGGCACGCTGACACATTGAAAGGTGAGGAGAGCAGAATTCATTAAAAGAACGCTCTCAGCCAATAAGAGGGGGTCCTCCCAACAGGCCCCTGCCTCACAGATTGAATACCAGACCACCACATGTGAGCCGAAGAGTCCAGGCTCCTCCCCCTGCATAGCTCGAATTCCTGGTGGCTCCACCCCATTCCCCGAGTGCATATGAGTCTCCAGTCTGTTGCGGGTATACCCAGGCAAGACCCTGTGCAGGTTTCCTCATCTGCCCAAAAATACCTGCTGTAAACACTTGTGGGGCGGGACGGAGGTTCTCTGGGGACCCTTCTTTATCTGCCTCCTGCAACTGCCAGTGGGCTTAAGATACAGGTTTTGGCTCTTGGCTGTGGCTGTAGCCTCCTTGGCTAGGCTCTGGAGCAGCGCAGATAGCAGCTGAAGTAGCCACTGCCTTCCAGTCTTTTTAAATTTTTTTTGAGACAGTCTTGCTCTGTCGCCCAGGCTCCGGGTTCAAGTGATCCACCCCAGCCTCCAAGTAGCTGGGATTACAAGCATGCACCAAAACACCCTGCTAATTTTTGTATTTTTAGTAGAGATGGGGTTTCACCGTGTTGGCCAGGCTGGTCTTGAACTCCTGGCCTCAAGTGATCCATTCGCCTTGGCCTCCCAAAGTGCTGGGATTACAGACATGAGCCACTGTACCCAGCCTAGTCTTTTTTTAAAAAAATTTAAGACATAAATGTCATAACATCTAGCTGATTGTTTTTGTTGTGACTTTTTCCACATGACATTTTATTATACTCATTATCTCAAACCATTAGCAAATCCTTATCGTTAAGGCTGTCTGCCCTCCTGTCCTACGGCCGCGCCGAAATGTAACTGCTTCTGTCACTGGACAAGGAGATTCTTTCCAGTTCTCACCTCTCTTTACAATAGTTGGCAAGGACATCTTTGTATAAAGCAGAGTGTTATGTATGTTTGTTGTGTCTGGAAGAAAGGAGCTTCTTCCTTCTGCCCTCCTGGCAGCAGTTTGTTTCCTTCCTGCACACTCAGCATCTTGGAGCAGAGAATGGTAAGTGCCATCATCAGGGAGGCAAAGGCTGGAGCAGAGCTGAGCAGAGGGCTGCGAGGGCGTCAGGGCTTGGCACTGGCCGCTGGTTGGAATCATCTGGGAGTCTGATAAAAATGCCAGGGTCAGGGTCTCTCCCATAGAGGTGCCAATTTAATTGGCCTGGGATGGGAATAAGATCATAGGGTTTTTTTTTTTGTTTTTTTTTTTTAAATAGAGCTCCTCAGATCATTCTAGAGCACAGCCAGAGTTCTGAAGTAATTAGAAGGATTTCTTTTAGTGCAGGGTGATGGTTGCTTTGAGACCAGATTGGGGTTGGGGTGTGGGGAGTGGGGACAGAGCAGATGCTTCGGCAGCTGGCTCGTGGCTCACGGGAGTTCCCTTTCTTTTGTCTGTCTTGCCTTCCCTTCTTAACACATTGCTATTAGGGGTAGGGGAACACTGGTCCATGCAATAAAGTGACTTTTTTATCATAGACGAAAGCTAGAAGTGCCCTCCGAGTGGTGCCTTTCTCTGTCTCTCCAGCCACACTGCTGTATAGTTCACCACTGGGTGAACTTTATATACTGCTTTATATTCTGAAGCAGCCGGTGAGTTACTAGTCATTGTATCTAAGGGTCCATGCACTTGGGAAGACATCAAAAGACCAGAGGGTTCTTAGTGGAAACCAGCAGTCCCTCACCCTAGGTCATTCGCCAGAGGCATCACCTCTGTCTGTCAGCTTTTCACTCTCTTGTCACTCTCTCCTTTCTGCTGGGCTACTTTGGTCAGCTTTCCCATTATTTATTGTTAAGTTGCCATGATTAAATCTTCCATGCTGTGCCTATTGATGGAGGCTAAAAGTGAGAAGATAATCAACAGTGTGTACACTGTGGTAATAGACTGCAAGTGCTATTAGCTACTGGTCAGGTAGTTCACTGGGATGACGTTTTCTTCTTTGTGGGTCCATCTCTTCCACTTCATCAGTTGCTTAAAGGCTTACCATTTTGTTGGCTTCACATTTGGACCACGGCAATTTAGGTTTTTCCTGTAGTTTGTAATTGCCTTTTTTTTTTTTCTTTTTGCCTTTTCTTATTGCTGAAAAAAGAAACAAACACCTTTCTCATATTCCTGAGGTCTTTCAGCTTCTTCTGCATTCTGCTTCTTGAATGGAATTTGTTTCATTCTTTTCAGAGCCCACTGGTTTCTTGTCATTTGAATCAGTGGGATGTTAGGCCTGTTACCCAGCTGTTACCCTTCTGTTTTCTTTTCATTTACTCCTGGGTCAGTTGCACTCTTATGTCTCATGCCTTCCCCTTTCTTTATTTGCACTGTAGCAAACAAACTTCGAGTGAAACCTGAAGAAACTGCCTCCCAGTGGAAGAATGGGAGATACTCTTTGAATCCTTGCATGCCTAAAAAAAATTATTTTGTCCTCACATCAGGAGTAGAATTCCAGGTTTATAAGAATTTTCCCCGAGAACACAGGGGTTTTGCCCTGCTGTCTACTAAGTGTCCAAGGTCTTGTTGAGAAGTCTGGTGTTGGTCTGATTCTCAGCCTTTTGTGGATGCTTATCTTACTCTTTCTGGAAGCATCTAGGATTTTCAGTTTATCCCTGCTATCGAGAAAATTTCATAAAATTACGTCTGAGTGTAGAGTTTTTAATTTTTTTTTTACTTTTTTTAAAAAGTGAGGTCCCTTTATTGGATCTTTTCAGCTGAAGACAGATGCTACTTTTGAAAGTTTCTAGTAAATTTTCTTTTATTATTTCTTTGATAATTTCCTGCCCAATAGTCTGTTTACATTTGTGGAAATCCCCATTAGACAGAATTTGGTTCCTCTTAGTGAGCCTGCATTCTTCTTGCCTTCTTTTGTATTTTCTGTTCCTATCTAGAATTGAGCCCACACCTGGGGAATTTCCTTGATTTTTATCATCCAGCACTTTTAATGTTTCCATTCAGAAATTGTATTTTTAATTTCAAGCACTTCCTTCTTTGTTGATTTCTTTTTTATTGCAGCCTGGTCTTGTTTTATGTATAGAGTAGCTGCCTCACACAAATGTACACAAGCACATGCACACCCCATATCCTCCAGAGATAGTTTCTTGATCTGCTTATCTTTGATCTCTGTCTGGTTTTCCTGATAGGCAGGCAACCCCATGGAGTCTAGTGTTTAAGAGCAAAAGCCTGAGTTGCTGAGTCTGTGTGGGTGTATGTATTCTGCCTGGTCATATGTGCAGGGAATAGGCCTTTCCTCACAGGCAGCTCTGAATCAGCAGGCTGCAGGGCTGTGCTGGCACACGCATGGATCCTGAGAGCAGGCAGCACAGTGCCGCAGTCAGAAGGGCTCTGCTCTGGGGGCAGTCGGGACAGCTGTTCTGCTGACTGTCAGCTGCTGCCCCTATACTGAGTCCTCCTTGTCACTCCAGCCGCCATTCTGCTAACGCTGAGGCTCCCTCCTCTGCTGCAGCCCCGCCCTGCGCATATTCCCAGTATCTTGCATTTCACCTGTGAACATTGTACCTTGCACTTTGCATCTTCAGAAAACCAACAGCCCCTTTTCTGATCTCTTTCCCATTGCTAGTCTGTTCATCGTGGTTACTCTTATTTTCGGGTGAGCGTGGATCTAAGAAGGAAGGAGGGGAGGTAATCTCGTGCATCTCACGTGGAGCCAGAAGCATGAGTGCTTCTCTGAAACCCAGTTACTTCTCAGCCTTTCATGTCAGCAGGGTGTTCGAGGGGCCGCCAGCTAGAGGTACTTGAGAACATCGAAGGGACTCTTCGTGGAGCGCCTACTGTGTGCTCCCTCCCTCCCAGCCAGCTCATACACCACTGACAGCAGCTCCATTTGCAGGAGATCCTGTCGGCCTGCTGGGCTTTCGACCTGCAGGAGAGACCCAGCTTCAGCCTGCTGATGGACATGCTGGAGAAACTTCCCAAGCTGAACCGGCGCCTCTCCCACCCCGGGCACTTCTGGAAGTCAGCTGAGTAAGTGCCTCCCACACGAGCCAGATTCTGCCAGCCAGGCCCTCGCAGCTTCACCTGGGATCTTAGAGGGCTCCTTCTGCCCTTTCTACCCAAGACTTTGTTTTGGGGGGTTTTTTGAGACGGAGTCTTGCTCTGTCGCCAGGCTGGAGTGTAGTGGCATGATCTTGGCTCACTGCAACCTCCGCCTCCTAGGTTCAAGCAGTTCTTCTGCCTCAGCCTCCTGAGGGGCTGGGACTATAGGTGTGCGCCACCACACCTGGCTGTTTTTGTATTTTTAGTAGAGATGGGGTTTCACCATATTCCCCAGGCTTGTCTCAAACTCCTGACCTCAAGTGATCTGCCCGCCTCAGCCTCCCAAAGTGCTGGGATTACAGGTGTGAACCACCATGCCCAGCCTCTGCCCAGGACTTTAGGAATACACAAAGCAGGTTAGCCAGAGTGTACCAGGATTTCATTTACCACATTTATTTTGGAGACTCCCTTTGACAGGTGAGCACCTCCAATTTGCAGCTACAAGAAACTGCATCATCACTATTCGCAGACCAGCACTGATGCCAGGCCAGGCCAGGACTAGAAGGTTCTGCGAGGGAGTGGCAAGATGGGGCCAGTTAGAAGTCAGAGCGACATATTGTAAGCGTCACTGAAATAAGCAGAGCCAATATTGCTTACAGTGTCACCAGCTGAAGCACTAGAAGCCAGCCACATCTTATGGGGACCACAGTCACTTGGGTTTATGTGGTACTTTGATGCTGGAAGCTCTCTCCCTCCTTGTTTAACGCACAGCCCTTTGCACTCCTTGGTGTGGGGGTGATATCCACCAGGTTACAGGCCACTGTCATCTCTCCTGCCTTCTGTCTCATTCCCTTTTTCCTTCATCCTCTGGCTGCCTCTGTTAAAACACTCAGAGGAGACCTCTGCCCTGCCACGAATGCTCTGTGAGAACCTGGGAAGTCCTTTTATGCTCTGGGCCTCAGTTTTCATGGCTTAAAAAGTCTCTGGGCTAGGGGTTGGGTCAGGTCTAGGGCAGGTAAACTTGCTGAATATTTGAGACATTGCAGGCCAAGAGGGCAAATCAGGTCCTCACTCCGGGGGCTGCCTTTGGCAGGGTGCCGAGCACCGTCTCTGTCACAGCATCTCAGCTCTGCCGTCGCAGCACGGGAGCAGCCACAGACGGCCTAAACCAGGGAGCTGGCTGCATGTCAGTAAGACTTAATGCTGGAAATTGGGATTTCACATGTCATGAAATAGTCTTCTTTTGGTATTTTTGCCCCCAACCGTGTAGAAAGTGAAACGATTCATGTCACCCAGGAGTCCAGCCTGTAGGTCAAGTATGGCCTGCCACCTGTGTCCGTACACTCTGCAAACTAAGAATAGTTTTACCTTTCTGAAAAACTTTTCTTAAAAATGTTTTTATATACACAGAGATGAGGTCTCACTATGTTGCCCAGGCTGGTTTCAAACTCCTGAGCTCAAGTGATTCTCCTGCCTCAGCCTCCCAAAGTGCTAGGATTATAGGTGAGAGCCACTGGCCCGACCAGTTTTAAACTTTAAGGAAAAGGACACTTTCTAAAAGTGAAGTCTCCCACAGAACCCCACTATATAAAACCCATAAAGTGGAGCTGCTCTTGATGGGAGTGATGGGAAGAGCCTGTCTGCCACCCACTGCCAAGGAAGCCCCTGAGGCGCCCGTCCCTGTGCACATGTGTCACTGAGTGCCTGGAGAAGCTACATCCCCACCTCCCTTACCTAGCGCCAGGTGTGGTGGTGGCAGCTTTCCTTATCCTGGGAAGGGTCAGGTAGTAAATATTTTGGGCTTGCAGTGACACAGTCTCTGTCACATGTTCTTTGTTACTATTTTTTTAACCCTTTAAAGTACTCAGAACCTTTCTTAGCGTGTGGCCAGATTTGGCTTGCACATTGTTTTCCAGAGCGAGTCTTTTTTTTTTTTTTTTTTTTTTTTTTTTGAGACAGTCTCGCTCTGTCACTGACAGCTGGCTAATTTTTGTATTTTTAGTAGAGATGGGGTTTCACCATATTGGCCAGGCTGGTCTCGAACTCCTGAGAGTTCAGTGCAACTTCTGCCTCCTGGGTTCAAGTGATTCTCATGCCTCAGCCTCCCAAGTTGCAGGGATTACAGGTGCCTGCCACCATGCCTGGCTAATTTTTGTGGGGGTTTTTTTTTTTTTTTTTTTTTTTTGGTGGAGATGGGGTTTCACCATGTTGACCAGGGTGATCTCAAACTCCTGACCTCAACTGATCTGCCTCCCTTGGACCCAGAGTGCTGGGATTACAAGTTTGAGCCAAAGTGGGCCTCCAGCTACACTTGAGGAGAGGCCCAGCATGAGTTTTCTCTCCTGCAGGAGAAGTCACTAAAGAAATGCTTGGTGCTTCACTGATTCAGGCCAGGTAGAGGGATGGTCTGGAGGAATGACAGTGTGGGGTTGGGGAATACCATATTTCATGCAATACTGGGTTTAGTATTTTGTACTTAGGATGGGTTGGAGTCCAGTACAAATGTGGGGTAGTGGATCGTAACCATAGAGGTGTGCGTCTTAGGCAGCCATTGCTGTGTATCTGCCGCACACCTGGGGAAACACGGATGGCCAAGGCCACGGCTCCACCAGCAAGGAGTTTCCGGTGTCATAAAGACAGACATGCACTGGCATGAAACCTGCACACATTAGGACTCTTTCTTAACACCTTTATGTTCCTGGCTCCTGGTACAATCCCAGGAACATTATAGTTGGTCACTATATATTTGACGTGCATGAATGAATGGGCAAAGGGTGATAACGTGCCAGGTGCTGTGATAAAGCCGAGACAGGGGCCTCTGCGTCCATCTGGGGGACATGAGGAAGAGTCTCTGGAAGAAGGGTTGTCAGGGCTGGATTTTGAGCCAAAACTATCCCAGCAGAGACCAGCAGCATGGGACTCTTAGCAGTTCAGGGAGGGCGATATAAGGTGGTGAGGCCAAGCTCCGATCACACCTCAGGCAACTCACTTAACAAGCTGGGCCCTGGTTTTCTCCCCCACAAAAGAAAAGGCTCCATTAGGTGGACACTGGCATTCAGGGCATCATTCCAGATTCTCTAGAAACCATACGTTCCCACCTTCTCATTTCACAGGCAGGAAACTGAGTCACAGATGGGCTGTTCCCTGCCCAGCCCCTTCAAGAAAAGCATCCGAGTTTTCCTTTGCTTAATGAGTCTGTGTCAGGCTTCCTGTTCAGTGTTCACTTTCTACACGCTTGGCCCCTAATTCTCACTTTCTCTTTTCTTTCCCCTTGACCTTGTCACTTTTTTATTTTTGGGGGGTGGCGGATGTGCTGTTCTGTCATCTCCCCCTTTCCCATCATCTGATTCCTCCATCTGTCCACACGTGCCCGACTCCATCACCTGCCGGGGCCGGACTACACTCTTCTCACGCCTGGCGGAACGGTCACTGGGCACTCCCAGCCGCTGGAGGAGCCGCTACTATGGAAAAGGACGCTACGGCCACCCTGACTTTAAGAGCTCCTGTCCGGTTCTGGAGGAATAGTGTGTTCCTTCCCTCGCTGGCTGCCTGTCTCTGGTTGTCCTGACACAAACCCCGCTTCCTTTCTGTCACTGCTTCCCAGCTTCTCCCATCTTTGTGTCATTTATTCTCAAAAACCAAAGCGAGGTTTCTGCAGCTGAAGTAGCCACCAGCAAGGGTTACACAGGCTTGCATTTTTCGCTTGGTGAGAGAAGAGCCACAGCATGTGGCTGGGGCCTCTGTCCACACCATGAGTAGATGGATGGCTTGTCCCTGGGTCAGAGAGAACTTGGGTCATTGATCTGAGTCCCCAGGGTCCCAGTCACCCTGGCCAGAGCTCAAGAGAAGAGAATCCAGTGAAGCAGAATTACTCCGGGAAGTAGATTTTGCTCATCAAGGGCTAAGGAGCCATGGGCCTGGGCCAGCCTCTTTATAAATGTGCTGCAGTTGTGCCCTGCAGGAGCTTAGAGAGGGTTCTTTGTGCCCACGCTTCCTTCTGGGGGTTAGAGTCCGGGATGACCCTTCTCTCTGGAAGGGAAAGGGAGTCCCCCGCCCAGCTGCTCTGACCAGGCCTGTAGCTCCCAACAGGCTCCACATGAGGCTGTGGTTCTGACGCTGTTCTTTGCTTTCTTCTCTTTCCCTCCATAGGTTGTAGGCCTGGCTGCCTTGCATGCACCAGGGGCTTTCTTCCTCCTAATCAACAACTCGGCATCGTGACTTCTGCTAAAATGCACAATGAGATGCGGGCACTAACCCAGGGGATGCCACCTCTGCTGCTGCAGTCGTCTCTCTCGAGCCTACTTCTTTTGCTTTGTTTTTAAAACTGGCCCTCTGCCCCCTCCACGTGGCCTGTGTATGCCTGAGTAACTGTTCTCAGAGGATCCTACTAACTGAGCTCCCTCCCAGGCGGTCTGGGCAGCTTCTAACCCTTCCCGGACAGACTTTGATTGCTCCTGTGTTCTTCTGAGGGCTGGTCTTGTTTTTGTTCGGGTGGCCCTGTCTTACTGCTAACACCTTAGTGAGATGCTTCCACACCCTTGAGCATACCAGCCTCTGAGCACTGAGTGTGTGCCTAGTGTGGGGCGGGCGGAGGTGGGGAGGGTGTTGGCTTAGCTTTTAACCCATGGGGATTTTGTCCAACAAGGAGTGGAATGATTTCAGAGCTGCCCTGACGCCGGCACCCTGGTCACAAGAACCCTCTGCTGGGCTCCCGCCTCTCAGTCCCATCTGTAGAGTTGCATCAGAAGACACAGAAAGTTCTGTGGCCATGAAAGACACCAGCTCAGAAGGGTTGTGTCTTCAGTGGCACCCTCAGAAAAGCTGTCTTAAAACAGAGGTATCTGGCTCCAGAAATGTTTCGTATGAAAACAAAGTCTCTCTCCCGTCCCCAGCCTGCCACCCTGGCAAAGTTATTCCCTTTACACCTGCCCAGTGTGCCATAGACCTGTCCCCAGGCCAGCATTTGTTAAGAGCATGGCTGACGTCCCCTGCGGCAGTCACTGCGCTGTTTACTAAACGCAAGTTCCTGTCCTCCCTCCCCAGCAAAACGTGCTGAACCAGATCTCTGGAATTGGGCTCTAGGAATCTGCATTTCGGCCTGTTTCCCAGGTGGCCCTGATGCACCCTAGTATTCAAGTTGATTTCTAAAAGGAACATGCCACATCACTCCTGGTATCCTGGGGTCGTGTTTCTCTTCTCTCTCAGTTCTACTTGGAGCAAGAGCTTTCCTGGGCCGCAAGTGAGAAAATGATTCCGAGGAGCCCACGGCAGCACTGAGCATGCTGGGAACTCGGGACTCGGAGATGAAAGAGCCACTGTTGCTCCAGGTAGAACTACCTGGAGTGTGGCTGGGGTCTTGGATGCCATGTGACCAGGGCAGCTCTGCCAGCGCTATTGGCCAACAATCATTTTCATTTCTTGTTGGAGGCCAGATCCTCTGCTCAGCTCATTTCCTAGCTAGTGTTACCCTAATTCTGATGAAGACCCCCGGGGCTATAATTCTTGTTTTTGTTCCTCTTCACAGCATTAACAGCAGCAAAGTTGTACCCCGGTTTGAAAGGTTTGGCTTGGGCGTCCTGGAGTCCAGTAATTCAAAGATGTAGCCAGCCATGTGTTTTTTCTGCTGCTGATCTCTTTCTTTTTAAAATGCGTTTCTGAAACATCCAAACAACGACCACGACAAAAAATAGACTGCCTGCCCAGCGCTGCAAACCAGGAGCACGTGTCCTAGATTCAGACTGTTCGCAATAAACCCCATTCGGGAGATGGAGCTGCACCTGCTATTTCTTAACATGACACCACCACCAACCAAACCTGTCCTGACAGACAGCAAATGTTTACACGTATATGTCTGCTGAGTGAACCTGATGTTTTACAATAGATTAATAATAGAAACAGTCCGTGCGTAGATGCGCTGGCACCAACGGCCAGGATGGCGGAAATGGCCGTGTCCTCTGGAGGACGGCGTAGGTGGTGAGAGACCCATGCTGGGCCAGAGGGGAAGACACGCATGGCGATTGCAGCTGTTCTTGGGGTAGAGCAGGGAGCCCACAAGGTCTGACCTGGACTCGGCTTTTTGGCCCAAGAACCCATTGAGGGAATCGGGGACTCTCTCTAGGCCTCTACCTTTGTCCTTTCAAAGGGATGCTGCCCCTTCCTCGTCTTGCAGAGGAAACCCTGGCTGGGAACTGAGCTAGATTATGGAGTCTGGAGTTCCTGGAGAGCTTGGGTTCACCTTCTCATCCCTGTAATCCAGGCTGCTCCTGTTGGAAAAATAGAAACAGAATCCAGAAAATATCTGGACTCACCCGGTGGTTCCCAGCCAGGGTTTCTGCTGCAAGGTGAGGAAGCACCCATGGCTTGTACAGATGTGAGTCTTTGATGAAGCCCCCAGCAGGCACCAAGGTGATGGGACTCAGGACCTCAGCTTTTCGATACATCCCTGTCCCTGACTGACATCTGACTGCGAGGGCTGGATGGGTGAGAACGAGGAAGATGGGAGAAGGAGAAGGAGTAGATGGCAAAGGTACCTGAGCCCTCTTCCCAGCCACAGGGTGACCCTGGCACTCACTGTAAAACCCTTTGTTAGTCATGCCAGAAGGTTCTAGAATTTCCCACCTCTTCCATGTCAGTCCTGTTGAAACCCCTTAGCCCATTACCAACTCCTCTGTCCATGCTCTGAGCTTAGATGGGCGGCGTGTGGCCCGTGACCCCTTTCATGTAGACCCAGCTAGCTGGCCCCCATCAGCAGAGCCTTCTCTGGCACCACTAGACCTTCTACTTGTGTCCATTTGAAGCAGGAGGGGCTGGATTTGGAAAAGTCTTTGACGTGAGAGCACCACACTTGTCTTCATTAGCAACTCTCACCTGCAGAGAAAAGTTCCAGATGGCAAGGGAGCCCTTAAGTGGAGGTTAGGCTGCATTCAGCTCCAAAACCAGAAAGGAAAAAGAGGTGTTGGGAGTGAAGATGAGATTGGATTCAGGCCCAGAACCTGTGACCATGCTCTGAGCTCGGACTTGGGGAGGGAAGGAGGTGGCTCCCACCCCTTGCAGTTAGACCCGCCTACCAGAGCCCCAGTCTCCAGCCCCTTCCCTAGCACCAGAGCCTGGTCAAAATGCCACAGAAGATGAGCTGCTCTGCCAGGAAGCTGTGGAGCTGCCTCCTCTCCAGGCCGGGCACCCCTTGGTCAGCCCCTCCTTGGCACAGCTGTATAGCAGTGCCAGTGTGCCTGTCCATCAGCGTCTTCACCCTTCCCAGCACTTGAGGGGTGGCCATAAACCACATGGACTCAGCTCCGTGCGGGGCTTCTGTGCTGTGGTGGGACTGCTCATTTTGCCCTGTCATCCTTTGGGCCTCCCACACGCCCGCCCCTTCCCAGGGATCACCTGTGTCTCCAGCCTTCCACCTTTCTATTGCAACGGTGCCCTTTGTCCAGGCAAGAGCAGGCCCGATGGATGTCCTGGTGAGCCCCACGGTTGGACATCAGCTCAGCCAGTCAGGCTCGGTTCCTCCCCAACCCCTGACGCCAGGCCACAGTGGGATGCGCAGGCCCCCAGAAAGTCAGTCTGGGTTTTGCTTTTTCTCATGAGCATCACAGTTAAAGAAGCACTCGTTGAGCGACTACAGTACACTTGGCCCTGTGCAAGTGCTGGGCACCTAGAGATAGGAGCAGTTATGGTCCCTGCTCTTAAGAAACTGATGACCTGGTGGGGCCCTGTTATCTTCCAGGAACCCAGAAGCCACTGGGCCCCAAAGGTGGAACTGGAGGACTCGGGGCGGTCTTCTGGGTCTCAGCCTCCCACCTCTGCACTGCCTGTCTTTTAAGAACCCCACCCCACCCCGTGATGGTCCCCCTGCTTCCCTTGTATTTCAGTGACTGTGAACTGAGGTTAGGAAGGCACACCTGCCCTTCTGTGTGCTCTCTCCGTCTGCCTTGGAAACACGAAGGACGACAGATACTGTGAATTCAGCCCTCACGGCCAACTGTGAAGGGGATGGAGAAGGCTGGGAGGGCTTGGGGAGAGCCCTTAGGGGCTGTGGAAGTCCCCACTGGGGTCTGAGAGTGGAGCCCAAGCTTTGGCCCTCCAAGGCACCCCCAGTTTCCAGCCTCACCTCTGAAGCCCTGCTGCCTTGAACCACCAGAGCTGCAGCCCCCTGGGTTTATGCCTAACTCGAAGTCTTGAATCCTAGTTAGTTTGGGGTTAGTTGTGAGCAGTGTGTAGCAAAGCCGATCTCTCTATGTCGCCAAATCAAAACACCCTCTGTCTCATTACAGCATTTCCTCTTGAGGTCACAGAGGGGAATGGCAAGCCCTGGCAACCTGTGCTATTCTGTGTGGATTTGGCATGGGAGGAGGGCGGGCACGTAAATGTGAAGCCAGTTGGAGTTTGTGCTGTGCAGCAGTGTTAGCCAGGCTCTCATCAGCGTGTGCAAACCTAGCATCTTCTGTGGCCACAAGCCACACACTTGCTTTTTTTGAATGTGATGTAAAATTTGTACAGTAAAGTTTTTATATTTTCTATCAACTGCATTTGTCTTCCAGACATGCTATTAATTTAAATTAAAATGATTAGTATTAACGAACGTGCTGTATTGGGTTTTTTTGCAACTGGCAAGAACATTCCTTCTGTGCTAAGCTAGGCCCGGGCATCGGGAGTTTGTGAATAAAGTTATACCAAGGTGTCCTGGGACTTGTGTTTGCTTTGGTCAGTTCCAGAGGAGTACAGGGGACCGTGTGGATGAGTGGCATGGGAATGGATCTGGGGTGTCTGAACCCCTGGTCTAGGGATTAAGGAGCTCCTTCCAAAGGAAGAAGTTATGCCAGGACCTCAGCAGCAGGTGTTTCTAAACAGATGGAGGAATGGAGTAGGCACAGCGTCAAAGGCCCACGATGCACAGAGGAAGATCATGCAGCTCCCAGCAGCAACAAAGCCCCGAGCAGACCCAGCATCTCCTGGGCTGGAGGTGCCTTAGCCTTATGGAAGCCTTGGCAGATTGAGGTGGTATTCATCGAATCCAATTTCTAGGAGCCCCTCGTTGCCAGTTATTTCTACAGATAGGTGGAGAAGAGGTGCTTTATGAACGCCATCTCACTTTAATCCTCACAAGGCCACGAGGTGGCATGGGAAGAATTATGATGTTTCCACTGAGGAAAATGAGAAACGGAGAGGATAAGGTGTTCGCCCCGGACCACACAGCTGCAGCGTGGCTAGTCCAGGACTCGGGCCTCGTCTTTGACTCCAGAACCTCTCATCAGAAGTCTGGGAACTTGTCAGATGTTTACTGAGTACCCGCTGTGTTCAAAAGATAGTGCTAAGTTGTGGAACATTTCCCAGGATAGACCATGTGGTAGGCCACACATTAAGTCTCAACAGATTTAAACAGGTAATGTACAAAGCATCTTCTCCACAATAGGATGAAGTCAGGCAGCGACATTAGATTCTCACAGGAGCGCAGACCCTATCATGAACCGCGCAGGTGAAGGATCTAGGTCATGCACTCCTTATGGGAATCTGAGTCTAACGTCTGATGATCTGTGGTGGAACAGCTTCATCCTGAAACCATCATATCTCCCTGTTCCATCCGTGAAAAATTGCCCGCTATGAAACTGGTCCCTGTTGCCAAAAAGGTTGGAACCACTGCATTAAACTACTGGATTTATGGAGTGAGGCGAAGACCTGTTTTGTCTTAATCTGCAGGAGAGAGGTGCACTGCCAATTAGGAAGCAGTTAGAACCATATTTCTGACTTTATGGAGGTAGAATACACTCAATGAGAATGTTTGTTCTTAGGAGGGGTGTGTGCATGCATGTTTCAGTGATGAATATAGTTCAATACGGCTGTACCTATACAATGAGGTTTCCAAAGGGAACTGGACGAGAGGACCCAGGGTCCCCTGCATTGCACGACAGGACTCAGGCATCCACGGCATCACTGACTGCCCTGCTGAGGGCCCGCTGTGCTGGAGGCGTCACTGTGGATGGAAGGATTCCTTCGTGAGGAGCTCTACTACTGGGGAAGGTGAACAGGTCTGGGCACAGGATCAGCGCTGTCCAGGAGTAACTCTGAAGGTGCTGGCATGTGGGCACTATGTGCAGAGCTCAGCCCCAAGTCCTTTTCATGCATTACCCCATTTCATCCCCACAGCCTCTCTAAGGTTCACATTCATTTGCCTCATTTTATGGGTGAGGAAAGGAAGCTTGGGGAAATGAAGGAACTTATCGAAGATCACACAAGAATTAAATGACAGGGCCAAGATTCAAACGTGGGCTATTCCTACTATGTATAGCCCATTATGTTCTCAGGGACCATCCATGTGTGACATGTTAGGGCTGAACTGTATGTCTAGCCCACATTGATCCATTCATCCATTGATGTACACCCATCCGTTGCTTTCACCTGTTGGCTTTTGTGAATGATGCTGCAAACATGGGTGCACACGCGTCTCTTTGAGTTCCTGCTTTCAGTTATTTGGGGTATGTACCCAGAAGTGGAATTGCTGGATCATATAGTAATTCTATGTTGAGGTTTTTGAGGAACAGCCACTCTGTTTTCACAGGGTTCCAGTTTACCCACCTTCTAACCAACAGTTGTTATTTTCTGGGTGTTTTTTTAAAATCATAGCCATCCTAATGAGTGTGAAGTGGCAGACTTAAATTTTGAAAAGATCCCTCAGTCTATGGGACAGAGAACAGAGGGCCTCCAAGAAGGGTCTGTGACTTTGAATACTCTGAGAAGGAACATTCCCGAGGGCTGCTTCTCGTCTCCGGAAGACCAGAGCTAACCCCTGGGAATGGATTGTGGTGACTGAAGGGTGCCGAAGTTAGAATTCTCAGTGGCCTGGCACTGTGCCTTGAAGCACCTCCCTGCTGTGTCTATTAGTCTAAAAACACATTGGCCTTTAGGTATGACTGGGGCCCCTCCAGGCAGGGCGTGGAGCAGAGGGCCCTCCTTTATGGGCTGGACTCATTAGTGGGGTTGCTTACCTGTGACTCACCTCCAAGGCTCAAGGTGATACTAAGGTGCTGACTTGCTGGAACTCATCTGTGCCTGCGTCTCCTTGGGCTCGGGGAGATTCTCTCTTTTAGCAGTATTTTATGGAGATATTGTCTAGGTAGAGTAAAATGTACAGATCCTGGTTTTCTGTTTGAATTTTGTTTTGTTTCGAGACAGGGTCTTGCTCTGTCACCCAAACTAGAGTGCAGTGGCACAATCATAGCTCACTGACTCAACAGTGGCTCAAGTAACCCTCCTGCCTCAGCCTCCCTGGAGCTGGGACCACAGGCCTGCACCACCATGCCCCACTAACTTTTTTATTTATTTTTAGTAGAGACGAGGTCTCGCTATGCTGCCCAGGCTGCTCTTGAACTCCTAGGCTGAAACAATCCTCCTGCCTCAGCCTCCCAAAGTGCTGAATGACAAGTGTCAGCCACTGCACCCGGCCTCAGCCTATTTTTAAGGAACGTAAACACCTGTGAGTCCACCACCCAGAAGCAGATCCAGAACATTTCCAGCCTCTCTAGGAATCCTTCATGCCCATACCAGTCAGTGACTCCCAAGGGTAACGCCATTCTAGCCTGTTCAACTCAACCTGAATGGAATTCTCACAGCATGTGTCTGTTTGGCTCTGGCTTCTTCCGCTCAGTTGGGAGGCCCACTGATGTTTCCTGTGGCCTCGCTCCTTTTTATTGCTGAGGTGACCCTTGTATGAAAACCACAATTCATTTCTCCCTTCTGCTGCTAGTGAAGATTTGCATTGTTTCCAGCCTGGGGCTACGATGAATAAAGTTGTTAAAAAAACAGAAAAATACGTTTTTTTTTCCCTTGGGTAATTTTTTAGAAGTGGAAAAGCCAGAACATAGGAGAAGTCGGTATTTGTGTGACAACTCACCAAGCAGTTTTTCTTTCTATTTTTTAAATTTTTTTAGACAGAATCTTGCTCTGTTGCCCAGGCTGGAGTGCAGCGTCATGATGACGGTTCACTGCAGCCTTGGACTCCTAGGGTCAAGTGAGCCTCCCACCTCAGCCTCCCACGTAACTGGGACCACAGGTGTGCACCACCACACCTGGCTAATTTGCTTTTTAAATTATATGTAGAGACGGTCTTCCTATCTTGCCCAGGCTGATCTCAAGCTCCTGGACTGAAGTGATCCTTCTGCTCAGCCTCTTGAAGTGCTGGGATTACAGGCATGAGCCACCACACCCCACCCGCTGTTCTAAGTTGGATTGTTTTCCACTCCAGTAGAGTGCCAGTTGTTCCATATCCCAACCAATTGGCGACAGCCTACAAATGGCGTGCCATGATGAACTTGTTCCCGCTGTCCGTGGTGTCACAGAGGATTGCAAAGAATTTCCCTTCCTTTCTCTCCCTTGCTCCACCTGAACTGTCTGCTCCTTAAATTGGTCAAATTCTACTTGATCCAGGAACATAATGGGGATGGAGCATGCAGACGGCTCACATGGCCTCAGCCTGTGGGAGCATCTCAGAGGAATTCGCCTGCAGGTTCTAGTGCATCTAGGCAGAGCACAAGAAGGAAGAGAGGTGCAGACGCACATATGGCCCTGTGCACCTTCCATCCCCTCGAGCCTGTACAGGCCTTCACCCGCCCATCCCAGCTTGTGTTCTGGGCCTTCTGGCCAGCACATCACTGGGACCTGGTCGACCTCGGGGAAGTTTATTTCATGGTTCCCTCCCCACGCTGCAGCCTATCCTGTTATTCTCTGTTTCGACCAATCATTTCCCCTAACTCGGTGCTCAAGCCAATTAAAGGCAGTTCATGCCATACGTTCCTTCCCACCCGCATGCCACCTGAAATGTTCTAGTGTGTCCAAGACTTATCTCCCCATCCTAAGGCACAGAAAATAAGGATAGAGAAGAGAAGAAAGAGAAATTCACTGAGAGAGGGAGGATCAGAAGCTCCTGGGCAGCCCCCACTCTAGAATAAAAATCTTCATTAAGGTGTTTTTCTTACAAAATATTCCCCTCTAAGTTATTATGTTTTTATATGAAGAATAGAAATTTAAAGAGGAGAAATAGTTTTTGAAGAGTCTGAGAATCTTCATATAACTCAGGCTGCCACAACGAATTAGCTGTGTGACCTGGGGCATGTCCCTCAGACTGAGCCTCAGCTCCTCTGAATGTAAAATGGGTTGAAGCCTCCCTTCCCCTCCAGCACCCTCTGCACAGGCAATACCCAGCCCCATTATTTTCTGGATTCTGTGACCAAGCGTGGTCAGACTACACAGCCACACACTTCCGGGCAGTGTCATCTGGCAACTCACTGTTGTGTCAGTGTGGTTGGGTATTGTAAACCTCTATGAACCAAATATGCTTTGGGCTCAGGGGCAGAGCACAGGAGAGGTAGGAGGGAAGAGTCACTGGGGCTGGGAGCGCTCACTTCCCTCTGTGAGTCTCACCCCAATCCTCCACCCAGCACCCTGCCTTTCCCTCTCTGGACCCACTTCCTCTTGCTGCCCGCTCCTCCCCATTGAATAACAGCCAAGTTGCTTTGGTTTCTATTTCTTTGTTAAGTCCTTCCCTCTACAGAGAACTGCCTGGCAGGTGTGAAAGGCAGCAGTGCCGCAGAGGCGGTGGAGAGATGGCCTTCAGCGGTGCCCCAACTGCCTACCTGAACCCAGTGAGTTCCGGGGCCGTGGGCATGGGGCTGCCTCAGCCAGGGCTACACAGCTCTGGGGCTCTGAGGAAGCAACTCTTGGGTGATGGGGATAGGGGTGGGGGCATCCCAAGAGAACACAAGCAGGGCCAAAATGTCAGCAGGGCCATCCTGGCACACCTGTGCCATGCTGAGCTCGCTCATGCCCGGAGGGATGCTCGTCCCCATGAGACATGGGTTTGACAGTGTGGACGGAGCCGTGCTGTCCTGTCCTGTGTGCTCAGGGGAAGAGGTGTAGGGCGGGACGGTTTGTATGAAGTAAGCGTGCTTGCAGGGCAGTGAGAACCCGCATGGTAGTTAAGGGTGCTAACTTTGGAGATGACCTCCCTGGGTCTGGCTGTTTACTAGCTGGTGTTCTCTGGGCCTCAGTTTCCCCATCTGTAAAGTGGGAATAATACTTGAGCCCCTCCCACTCCCAGGGTTGGGCGTTGGATTGAGGAGGTGGTGTATCTAGTGTGTGTGAACAGTGGCTGGCACACTGCAGGTGCTTTGAGAGTGTTTCATGTTATTGGGAGTCTGGGGGCAGGAGGAAAGGCCTCCTGAGGTGGTGTATCTAGTGTGCGTGAACAGTGGCTGGCACACTGCAGGTGCTTTGAGAGTGTTTCATGTTATTGGGAATCTGGGGGCAGCAGGGAAGGCCTCCTGAGGAGGGCTTTGTGCTCTGAAAGGTCAGTCAGAGTTAACAAGGCATGGGCATGTTCAGGTCATCTGCGCATGGGCAGCCTCAGAGGTGAGGGGGGCAGGGACTGTCCCTGCAGTGTGGGGTCACAGGGCAGCAGGTGCCTTGCTGAAACCCTGTGAGGTTTATGAGTTCCCTTCATACATGGAAAATCTGAGGTTCAGGGAGGCAGAGGCCAGCTGCCAAATGCACCCAGATGGGAGTGGCAACCCCAGGAGCCTTCAGGGGTCACTGTGTCCTGCGCCAGGTCCTGTCGCAGGATCTCACCCCGCCTGGGCAAAGGTGGGGAGGGTGAGCAGAGGCAGGGTGTTGAGGGCAGGGAAGTTGCCAGGACCACCTCAGCAGAGGCCAGGGTGGGGCCTGGGTGCCCTCTGGTGACATTGAGTCCAGAATGAGGCTGCCTGTGTTCTGGTCTGCAGAGCTCGGCTCTGCTGTCTAGACTCCAGAGAGGAAGAGGAGGGAAAGGTTGCCTGTTTCCTCCTGGCTGTCACCAACAACCCCTCAGCCACCCTATGGAGGCCCCCGAGGTAGGACCTGCACGGAAGGGCCGAGGGAAGCTGGAACGGGCCCACTGGTGGGGGCTTAGGGTCGGCATTGCCGCCTTGGGCATGTCACCCTGTCTGGTTCTCTGTCAGAGAGGCGATCCCAAAGCTTCTTCCAGGTTCCGACATACTGTGCTGGTGACTGGTTTTTACTTTCTAATCTTTGGATTCGGAAGGAGAATCCTCCTATGGGCGTCAGAGATCAGAGGTTAAAGCAGGGCCTGGAGTCCAGGCAAGAAAGACGGTCAGTGCAGCCCCCATGGGTGTCCAGAGCTCTCCTCCACCCCACGAGGGCTCCCTAGGCTGGGACACTTAAGCCTCACTCGGTGACCCTTCTGGCAGTCGGAGCCACGCTTCCTCCACACAGTGACAGTAGGAGAATGTCACGCAGTTCGCTGTCCTGCTGAGGAGGGCTGAGGGTCGTGAGGGCCTGGCTTGGAAACCTCACTCCCACTTCCTGTCCGGGCTCATCTAGCCCAGCCTCTTCTGAGGATGTGGGGAAGCTGCAACCGCCTGCTGCGTGGCCCAGGGAAGTACTGGGAGAGCCGGAATAAGGATGTTCTCAACTACTCATGAGAGGAAGCCTGCATGGTAGTTAAAAGCGTGGGTGCTGGGGTTCAAATCCTAGCTCTGTTGCTGACCAGCTGTGTAGCTTTGGGCAAAATACGAAACTTTTCTGTGCCTCAGTTTCCTCATCTGTAAAAGTGGCTGGCGCCTGTGAGGATAAATGTTCCTGGTTGCCCCCAGAGCCTTCATGGACACATGTGAATCCAAATGCCACAGCAGCCTTAGCTGGCCAACCTTAAAATAGCACATTGTTCTTATGATGTTGGAGGTCAGAGGCTAAAATCAAAGTGTCATGGAAGGTGGCCAGCAGGACCGTGGAGCCTCTGAGGCAGCCGGGCACTCTGGCTAAGAGCCACGAACTGGCTCCTACTGTCAGTCTCGGCCAGCCAGGCTGAGCTCCCCACTGTCGGGGCCGGGCCTGGGTGTCCGCTGGTGATGCTCAGTCCAGAACAAAGCTTCCCACATTCTGGTCCACAGGGCCCAGCTCTTGCTTTCTAGACTTCCAGATAGAAAGAGGGGAGAAAGTCCCCAGTCTCTGGGCACAACCAGAAGCAGAGAGCAAGGTCTGACTCAGCAGAGGGATCGATTCATTCCAGGCAAAGAGCTACACCGTCAAGTTGGACATGAGCCAGGGGCTCAGCACACGGCATCACACCCAGTCCTCTCAGAATGCTGCCGGGTGGTGTTACTGTCCTACCATTCAGGGAGGGAACTGGGGCACAGGCTGGTCAAGCCACTTGGCCAATATCAGACTTGCCAGTGTACGGAGCTGGGAGGCGAGCCCAGGCCCGTGGGACCATGAATCCAATGCAAAAATCCATCCTCCTGCACAGCATGGAACAAAAGCGGATCCAGTTGTTTTCCTGAGTTTCCTGCACACACAGCTCTAAATTCCACGGCAGCCTCGGCTGACCAATCTTAAAACAACAAATTTGGTCTCTTAATGATTCTGGAGGTCAAATGTTAGAGCGACGTGTCAGCAAGGTTGTTTCCTTCCAGAGGCTCCAGGTGAGAATCTGTTTCTTTTCCTTTTGCAGCTTCTAGAGGCTGCCTGCCTGCCTTGGCTTATGGCCCCTCCAGCTATCTTTAAAACCAGCAGCTTTTAAAGATGCTGGGTGCAGTGGCTCATGCTTGTAATCCCAGCGCTTTGGGAAGCTGAGGCAGGAGGAGGATCTCTTTAGTCCAGGAGTTTGAGACCTGCCTGGGCCATGAAGTGAGACCACATCTCTATAAAAAATAGACAAAAATTAGCCAGGCATGGTAGTGCATGCCTGTAGTCCCAGCTAACTGGGAGGCTGAGGTGGGAGGATCAAGTGAGCCTGCGGAGGTGGAGGCTGCAGTGAGCTGAGATCACGCCACTGCGCTTCGTCAGCGGAGTGACAGCGTGAGATCTTGTCTCAAAAAAACAACAACAAAAAAACCCAAACCAGCTTCTTCTTGCTTCTGTCGTCACATCTCCTGCTTCTGACTCTGATCCTCCTGCTCCCTTTTGTAGGACCTTTGTGATTACATTGGGACCACCTGTATATGCAGGACAAGCTCCCCATGCCAAAATTATTAATTTATTCACATCTGCAAAGTCTCTTCTACAACATGTTCACGGTTTCCGGGGATTCAAAGGTGGATGTTTCTGGATAGCCCACTGATAACCAGTGTTATAAGTTTCCATAACTCCTTCCAGAGATATTTTACATATAAATAAATAAATGCAAGTCCATAGCCTTCTCCACCCACTTTTTATACAAATGGCATCATTCCATATCGGTGCTCAGGGTTCTCTCTTCCTCATTTCTTTCCTTTTAAGGCTACACAGAATCTATTATATGGAAATACCCTAATTTATTTCACCTTTTTCCTGTTTGAGGACTAACAGCAAAACTCTTTCTAGTGCTTTGCTTTATAATCCTTTGTGTCATAATGCTGCAACGAATAGCCTTGTCTGTAGGATAATATTCAATTTTAAATCCCTTTTTTTCAGGCCAGACAGGGTGGTTCATACCTGAAATCCTGGCCCTTTGGCAGGCCCAGACAGAAGGATCGCTTGAGCCCAGGTGTTCAAGACTAGCCCAGGCAACACGTAGAGACCCCATCTTTACAAAAACATTTAAAAAATTAGTGGGGCATGTACCTATTAGGTCCCAGCTATTCCATAGGCTGAGGTGGGAGGATTACTTGAGCCCAGGAGGTGGAGGCTGCAGTGAGCCATGATCACACCACTGCATTCCAGCCTGGGCAGCAGAGTGAGACCCTGTCTCAAAATAAAATCATAAATAAATAAATAAATAAATTAATTAATTAAAAAATAAAATAAAATCTTGTTTTTCAGAGTTTAGGGGCACCATTTAAGACATTTTGAAACCTCACAGAACTTTTTGGGGAAACTTGTTGCCTTAGAGATTAACCTGTCCTGTCCCGCCCCCATGATCTGTACTTGCTCTTTCTCCCTCCTGGATTCTTTAACTAAGCCTTGTGTGCACTTGCGAGCCCAGGTCCACCACGCTCTGCCTTCAATTCTAGACATTGCGGTGTGAATATGCTGAAATGGGGGCCACATGTTTCCCAGGAGGGTGTATATTTGAAGCGTCATCACTCAGGATAGTATGACAGGCTCTGGAGAGAATCGCAGGCTTCCACAAACAGGCAAGGGGAAAAATGTTGCCCAGACATGTTTCAGGGACCACAGGCTTCCCGATCCTATGCCGTGCTGGTCCATAACTGGATCAGCCTGACTCTCCTTCTGCCACACCACTGGTGTAGACAGGGACAAGAAAGAGAGACACAGCGAAGCTGTGATTTGCTTGAGGTCACTAAAGTACTTACTGGTAGGAAGTTCAGAGCTGACCTGAGGGGCAACAAAAGACGCCCCCCTCAAATCCATGGGGAGCAGAGTCTGTCTGAATCAGATCCCAGGTTTCCAGGGGGCTTTCACAGTGCCAGGCGTGTACACTGAATGAGGATGGGTTTCCCAGGGTTCTGTGTGGTCACACAACTCAACAATACAGACCAGAAGGCAGTGGCCAGTAGGCTGAACTTGGCTGGTGGGTATTTTCTGTTTGGTCTGCACCGTGTTTCTTTTAACTTGTTATTATGGGAAATTCATACGTGCAGAGAGAATTGTGCCATCGACAGCACACACCTATCACTCTGCTCCAGCAATGATCAACCCCTGCCTATCTTGCTCCATCCTGTATCCTAACTCGCTTCCCTTCCCACCCTCAGACACATGGAAGCAAATCCAAAGATATCATTCCGTTGCAAATATTTCATTGTGTATCTCTATAATATAGGAATTTGGGGGTTTCAAGACAGGATCTCGCTTTGTTGCCCAGCCTGGAATGCAGTGGTGTGATTGTGGCTCACTGCAGCCTCCACCTCCCAGGCTCAAGTGATCCTCCCACCTCGGCCTCCCACGTAACTGGGGTTAAAGGTATGTGCCACCACACCTGGCTTTTTAAAATTTTTTTGTAAAAATGGGGTTCCCACTATGTTGCCCATGTTGGCCTCTAACTCCTGGGCTCAAGTGATTGTTCTGCCTCAGTCTCCCAAAATGCTGGGATCATACATGTGAGCCACTGTGCCCAGCCAGAAACTTTCACATAATCCTTTTTGACAAATTTTTTCCCCCAAGAAATTAGAAAGTTTTACAGAAAAAAAAAAACCTCCAGATTTCTGTCTTCTCTTAAAAATGTGGAAGCTCTGCCAATACTGGGCCCAGATGGTCCTCACTGGTTAGAGCTGAGTAGAGGCTACCTTTTTAGATGAGGGGTGTGACATCTACACTGCCACAGTCCCCACACTCCTTACCTGGCCATCTCACTCATACACATCACCTGCCTGGCTCCTTTAGGCATTTAATTTGTGTAGGAAATTGACCTAAAGGAGATATTAGAGAAGACATTAAAAACTTGAAAAACAGGCTGGGCGTGGTGGCTCACACCTGTAATCCCAGCACTTTGGGAGGCCGAGGCAGGTGGATCGCCTGAAGTCAGGAGTTCAAGACCAGCCTGGCCAACATGGAGAAACCCCGTCTCTATTAAAAATTAAAAATATATATATATATATACATATATATTTTTTTAAAGAGAAAAAGAAAAACGTGAAAATCAGCTAGGAGACAGAACTGTGCTTTAATGTGGGTTATAGAACCACATTGGATATGAGGCATTTCAGAAGTAAACTTTGAAAATCAGAAAGTACCAGTTTGTGAATTTTGCTCAGAGAGACCAAGGGTGGGGGGGTAGGCGGCAGTGGAGAAGCAGCTCCTGTGTGCCAGTCTCTTCCATCACAAGCTGCTTCTCATGAAATCACCCATCATACGTAGCAGGAGAAACAGCTTCCTATTTTACACATGAGGAAACTGAGGCAGGGAGGTGAAAAAGGCTTCCCAAGGCCACTCAGTCATGAGCAGCAGAGCCAGGATTCAGACCTGGTGTCGGCCTGACTCTAACAATGCACGCCTCACCATGACCCATCGCTCCTTTAAAGAGGCGCAGAAGAGAGAATTTGACAAAAGTGGTTGCCCATGAGGCCTGGGATGGGTGGGGAACTATGAGAGGGCTTCGGGGGTGCTGAGGGCCCGAGGGAAGGAGTGGGGAGCATGGGGACAGAAGTAGAGGAGGGGCTGCCCCATGGCTGCAGAGGGCATGGGGAAGAGGCTCTGCTGAAGGTGGCCCGGAGGGCAAAGGTCATGGTGGCCATTGTTATATGGTGGTGGTGGGGAGAGGGCATGCCTTCTTGACCCTCTTGGGTGACCCTGTTGGTGGACCCTCCAGACTCTTGTTGGGTCCTTTTGGTCCCTTGGGCCTCCTGAGTCCCCAGCCAGGGTCGCAGGGCCTTTGCTGGGAGCTTGGCATGGGGTCCAGCAGCCCCCATTGCTACCTAGTTCCTTACCAGCCCAGGGCCTCTGCATGCTGCTTGCCTGCCTGGAAGGAAGGCCTTCCACCGGGTGCGTTCCTGACGCGGCTTCCACCGCCTCTCACACTCTCCTGCAAGCTCAGCTGCCTGAGAGGCAGGAAATTGACCTGAGTGTAGGAAATGGATCTAAAGGAGATATTAGAGAAGACATTGTCTTCTCTAATGGCTCCTCAAGGCCAGGCTTCTCCTTATCACAAGCTTAGACTGTCTGAGTAACTAATTGGATTTATGTCTGCTCCACACGGGACCCTAAGACCCATGGGCTGAGACTCTGTCTGTCCTGGTCATAGCCGCACCCCAGCCTCTCACACGGTCTGTCACACCCAGGCCGGCCCCTGACTAGTGTTGGAGGGGAGCAGAAGTGAGGCTGGCCATCTGACTGACAGTCCCACACCTTCTCCCTGCAGCCCGTCCCCTTTTCTGGGACAATCGAAGGAGGTCTCCAGGATGGACTTCAGATCACTGTCAGTGGGACCATCCTCAACTCTAGCGGCACCAGGTGTGTATGTGGATGGGCGTGTTTCTCTCCAGCCTCGTCCTTAGTAAACCACTGCGCCTGTGAGCTTGGGTGAGTTCAAACAACAACATCCAAGCTCACGTGCCTGGCTCAGAGAGGCCCAGTGCATCCCTAACCCACGCTGCAGGGCACCACCTGCATCCAGGGCTGCCATTCACCGGGACTCCAGCATGAATGGGGCCCTGGGAGCTGACAGTCTAAGGAGGGAGTGGGAGGGTCAGAGGCGGATGATTATGTTCTGGGTTGAACCTTGCACACTGTGACTAAGAGTTGCAAAAACAAAACTTCCTTCATTTCCCATAACTGCTCTCATCTACTCTGAAGCTCTCCTGCTGCTGACATAAAAACATTCAAAATTGCCATTAAAAGTAATTTGGTCTCGTTCGGTTTCAAGGCCTTTTCTGGAAAATGCTAAGTCAATTCAAAATACCAACATTGTATCAGGACTGTTTCCCACCCCTCCTCCTCCCAAGGTGGGCTGTCTGGGAGCAGAGAGGAGCTCACACATCTTCTCAGGGGCTGGGAGGGCCCCGACCCTCACGCAGGCCTGGCTGACCCCCGCCAATGCACCCCGACCGGGTAGCACAGAGGTGTGCAGTCTCTGCTTGTTTGGTGGGGACTCTGGGTGGCTGCCTGCAGGGCCCACCATAGAGCCTCTGGACTCACTGCTCTCTCAAAGGAAAAAAAAAAATTATGCTCCAAAGGCAAAATGCAAAAATTGACAAAAATACATTAGTTCCAAATTAGTGGAAGAAAAAGGATGCCAGCCAAGCGGTCTCCGGCACGCAGGTTGTGCTCAAGATCCCAGACAAATGCCAGGCAGAGGCGCCAAGGCCCTCCTGTGCCCGTCACTGGCAATAAACTATGCTACAGAAGACTGTTTGCTTTCCTGGGCCTAGGTTTTCTGTGGACTTTCAGACCGGCTTCAGTGGAAATGACATTGCCTTCCACTTCAATCCTCGGTTTGAAGAGGGAGGGTATGTGGTGTGCAACACGAAGCTGAACGGAAGCTGGGGGCCCGAGGAGAGGAAGAGGGAGCTGCCCTTCCAGAAGGGGATGCCCTTTCACCTCTGTTTCCTGGTGCAGAGCTCGGATTTCAAGGTGAGCAGGGATCTCCTCCCCACCTCTCACCCAGGACCCCGGCCCTATCTGGTAAATGGCCTCCACGTAATTCCCTTAACTGACATTCAGAATACAGATAACACCATTTCCTTGTAAGGGTGTTTCCTATGGCTGCATAGTCTCCTTACGCACCTTTCACCTGAATCTGCAGGTGTGCCTGCTGCTGCTTTTACTCTGAAAATAAGAACTAGAGGAGGCATCACGTGGCTGTTTGGTGTTGTGTGTCTTTGAGTTCCAAGTTCATTCCACTCCTCTGCTATCACCATTCCTCCTCTCCAGGTCCTTAATAATATTTATTTTTCAGCGACATTGTTCCAGCCTTTATCCAGGGTCTATTAAGGGTATAATTATGTAAACACATCACAGATTACCTTTGCAGGCAGAGTAGGTCTCTGGGCTCAAGAAGCAAGCGGGTAAGTCAGTCCGGGTATGCTTATCTGAGATAACGATGTTCCCATCCACTCAGTATGCAACCCGAGGTGCCTCTCCTCTGCTCCCCGTGAGCATTTTATGCCTATTTACATAGTAGCCCTGCAGCCATAAAAAGGAACGAGATCATATCCTTTGCAGGAACATGGATGGAACTGGAAGCTATTATCCTCAACAAACTAACGCAGGAGCAGAAAACCAAACACCGCATTTTCTCACTTATAAGTAGGAGCTGAACGATGAGAACACATGGACACGAGGGGGGAAACAACGCATACTGAGGCCTGGTGGGGGAAGAAGAGCATCAGGAAGAATAGCTAACGGATGCTGGGCTTGATACCAAGGTGATGGGTTCATCTGTGCAGCAAACCGCCATGGCACACGTTTACCTAGTTAACAAACCTGCACATCCTGCACATGTACCCTTGAACTTAAAATAAAAGTTGAACAGGCCAAGCACGGCAGCTCGTGCCTGTAATCCCAGCACTTTGGGAGGCCGAGGTGGGCAGATCACTTGAGGTCAGGAGTTCAAGACCAGCCTGACCAATATAGTGAAACCCCATCTCTACTAAAAATACAAAAATTAGCTGGGCATGATGGTGGGCACCCGTAATCCCAGCTACTTGGGAGGCTGAGGCAGGAGAATTGCTTGAACCACTGCACTCCAGCCTGGGTGACAAAATGGCACTCCATCTCAAAAAATAATAGTAATAAGTTGAAGGAAAAATAAATAAATAAATAAAACCCCAGGTGAGCTAAGACTAGAAAGACAAGCCTCCTGCAATAAACAGCCATAAGAACTAAGAGCCCAACAACTAGAGCAAGTGGAGACTGGGGTTGACGCCCTTCAGATCACACGCACGTTCCTGTAACCAGCCCCACACCGCAGACCTGACTCAGGTCTTCATTCTCTAGAAGGAGGGGTCCAGGAGCTTAAAGTGGTCCCCGTCCTGGCCTGGGCTGCCTCCCCCAGGACACGTACTCTCCTGTGGCAGGTGATGGTGAACGGGAACGTCTTCGTGCAGTACTTCCACCGCGTGCCCTTCCACCGTGTGGACACCCTCTGCGTCAACGGCTCTGTGCTGCTGTCCTCCGTCAGCTTCCAGGTCAGATTGTCCACCTGGCTCCAGTCCCAGGGGTTGGGGTGCAGGGCCCAGTGTAACTGTGCCCAGGCCCTGCTGGGGGACCCAAGGCCACCAGCCAATCTCCTACCCAGGTGACTCTGGGGACAACCTCTGGTGCCCTGTCCCAGTGTCTGCCCGCCCCTTCTCCTCTGTCACTCTGCCCCTCCTTCTGTGTCACTGTCTCTGTCCAGAACACCTGCCTTGGTCTCCCAGACTCCTCGGCTGCCCCTTTCTCCGCACCCCTTGATTTCCACCCGTTAGGAGGCCATATTGTTCCAGAAAGAGCCCAGGCTCAGGAACCAAACTGAATCCAGTTCAGGTTCCCAGCTCTGCGGTTCATCGTCTGAGGGATCTTAGACAAGCGACTTCCCTTCCCCCAGCCTCGGTTTCCTCATCTGTAGATGAGATGGTCACTGCCTGCCCCCCATGGGTGGTTCAATGAGGAGACAGATGTCAGAGGTCACACAGTGGCCCGCATGGGCCCACACTAGGGTCTTTTTGACCTCTGTATTTTAAAAACTTTGAATGTGTTGCCAACAAGTTCAGGAGAGCCAGGTATGGCGGTGGAGGTCTGTAATCCCGGCTACTCAGGAGGCTGAAGTGGGAGAATCACTTGAGCCCAGGAATTCGAGTTCTGCCTGGGCAACATAGCAAGACCCCGTCTATAAAATATTTTTGTTTGAATAATAAAATAAATAAAACTAAAGAAGGTCAGGAGATACTAATACCAGGTAAAAATAGGAAGATTAGGGGATGCTGAGCCCACATGCCCACAGGCAGCTGGATGGGAGTCGCTGTTACCTTTTTGGCATTCAAGGGAACTTCCTGAGATGAGAGAAGCGCACAGTAAGCCCTCAGCACATCTGGACTCCTTGCCCTTTGAGCCTCTTCCCTCCTTCCCTCTCTCCCCTGTGGGTGGAAGTGGGAAAAAAGACAGAGGGAGACGGCCCCCTGCACTGCTCACGGGAACCTGGCCCTTGCCCCTCCCACCTCTGTGTGGCCCTCACCTGCTTGCCGCATCCCCCTCCCTGCCTGGTCTCTCCCTCTTGACCCTGCCTCTGCCTCTCAGCTTCTCCTTGGCTCCATTAATGCTTCTCCTCACCGCCCGGTGCCTTTTGTTTTAACAGAACACCCGCACAGTCCCTGTTCAGCCTGCCTTCTCCATGGTGCAATTCTCCCAGCCTGTCAGTTTCCCACCCAGGCCCAAGGGGCGCAGACCAAAAGTGAGTTCAACACAGAGGCCCTGGGTGGCTGAGCAGACAACAGGAAGGACCGGAGGTCTGAGAGGCTGGCTCCAGCCACAGGTCACCCAGGGACTATAGGCCCCATCTTGCCCACCCAAGAGTTCCCTGTCTCTGTCCACCAGGCGACCAGAGCCGGGGACCTAGGAGTCACCCTGGATTCTTCACTCCCCCTTCTTTATGTCTCTCCAAGGCACCAACGTGTCTCCCTCCCGAAGCCACCAACGTGGCCCAGGCCTCTGGGATTCCTCACCATGACAACACTGGTCCAGTTCCCCACCCCCCACACCCAACCACTGCCACAGTGACCTTCTTATAAGCAAATCTGGTCACACTGTCTCCCTGCTTAAAAATCTTAAAAGCCCCAAGCCCTTCTAAATAAAGCCCAAATTCCCTAGCACCCTGCCTCACCCCCAACCTACGAAGCTCACACAGCCTCCGACCCTCACTCAAGGCCCTCCTGGGGCCACCATGCTTTTGCACTTGAGGTCCCTGGTCCCAGAAGCACCCTCCCCCAGCCTGCCCCCAGCACACGCTTAAGTGCCCTTCCCTGCTCTGCCTAAGTGTCGCTCCTGGGAGTCCTCCCTTCCCAGACTGTTGTCGGACCCTCCCCCATGTCCCCATGGACTCTGTACATTATCTGTGCCATGCCAGTTCACAGCACCCCATTGTAATTATGTGTGCGTGTCTGTCCCCGTCACTCCACCCCCATCTCCCTGTGCCCATGAGGCCTCAGAGGGCTGGGAGTGTGGCTTGTTCATTTGCACAGTGCCTGGCACTCAGTAGGGTCTCAATGAAGGAATGAATGTGGAATGCGGTTCACATAGCCAGGGAGAACGGGATCTGAGCCAGGCAAGAACAGTCTACTGGGTGTGGCAGGACCCAGGACAGGAGGTGGACAGCCCTTCCTCTGCCACTCAAGCAGTGAGGACTGGGAGGAGGGGCGCTTTGTCTCTGCAGCCTTTTTACGGCCCATCACGGTACAGACAGCGCACCTGCCTTCTGCCACGCTGACTTCAGGACTGTTGGAGCCCCAAGGAACATTTGCAGGGCAGCCCAACTTCGGCCCTGGCCCTGGCCCTGGGGAGGATGGAAGGTGTGGTGGATACAGTCAGACAGAACTGGCTGCCATTTTGGGTTTGATCCCTTCCACTTAGGAGAGCTTGGGCAAGTGGCTTAATCTTTCTGAGCCTCGTTGACTCACCAGTGACACAGGAGCTGAGGCTGCTTCCCTCGTTGGAAAGCACCGAAGCCCAGGACTTGGCCCACAACAGGCCTTCGACAAATACCACTTCTCCCCTTACGGGTGAAATATGACACTGGATGTAATACTCTTGGCTCTGGGAGCCACAGAAAGCAATGAGGTCTCTATCAAATCCATCCTCCTCTCTCTCAAGAGGAACCAATGGGATACCTTATCCCCCAACCCCGAACCCCTGTGCACCTGGGGTAAACATCTGATGCCACGTGCTCAGGAAGGCTTGCTTGGGAGCGAGGGGGGGTTGAGTGTGTCTGGGGAGGCGTTTCTGAGCACAAGAGCCTCCCTGGAGTTCTGCCAGCATCTCTCCCCGTTCCGTGGTACCAGCGATAACCACCATTCTGACCTCCTCTCTCCTGCAGCATCCTGGCGTGCGGCCTGCCAACCCGGCTCCCATTGTAAGTCTCTTGCTTCTTTTTGGATCCTCTTCATTTTGGCTCTTCTTGGGGGCTCATGGAGGAGGCAGGACCAGGCATTGGACCTCTCCCATCAGGAGGAGTGAGGAGGGCAGAGGCCAGGCCCTTGACCGTCTGCCCGGCTTGGCGAGGTTGGGGGGTGGATGTGGTTGGCTGGGCCTGATGAAAGAACCTGAGTTGCCACTCCGTGGGCAGCCACGGAAGACGGTGGCCCCACATTCACTTCTCCCGCCTACAAAGGGAGGCTAGACTGAGAGACGTTTCCCCGAAAGGAAAGATGGACCAGAGCCCCCAGCGTCCCCATCTATCTTCTCCAGGGTTCTAACCTTTGCCCTTCCCTCATCCCCTTGATAGAAGAAACACTTGGACCCACCCTTTGTGGGGTCTGTGGGGCCACTGGACTGGTTACCACCCCAGGAGGTGCCTGCCATGTGGCGCCCTCTGGTGGTAGCTGGTGGTCTTCATGTGGGAGAGCCTGGGTGAGACCTGGTTTCTTTCTTCCAGACCCAAACCGTCATCCACACGGTGCAGAGCGTCCCTGGACAGATGTTCTCTGTAAGTCTACAAGTTCTGGTCAGTTCATAGCTGCCCAGTATCCTCCTTCACCAAGAGCTAAATTCCCCAGAGCCCTAGAGTCGGGAAGAAAGGGGTTAGCAAGGAGGATGGGGACATCTGGGGCTGAGTCCTTGGCTCTTGTGACATGTGGCTAAAGCTGTCCTTGGGACAGCAGAGGTTCTGGAAGAAGCAGGATTTATCCAGTGGTGGACGAGGCAGGTCCCCTAGAGATCGGGAGGGAAACTGGCCCTTCTGTCACCCAGTGGGGAATAAAGAGGCCCCAGCACCCCGATGTGAGGTTCCTGGCCCTGAATCCTGGGTCCCCGTGACTTCACTACTGATCACAGGCTTAAGCTTTTCTCTTTCTTGTGCAAATCAGGCAGGGGCTTATCGTCAGTGAGGCTGCCCGTTGCGGGTGACCATGGTGGGGTCTGGGAACATGGCAGGAAGTTCCAGGACAGCTAACACGAAAAGGGAGGTAGATGGGAAGGTCCAAGGGCCAAAGCCTCAGGGGGTCAGCCTCACAGTGGAGCCCCCTCCAGAATGTGTGGGTGGCGTGGGGGAGCGCTGTGCACACATGCGCTCTCCCATTGAATTTCCTGGTCTCTTCAACAGAATCCTGTCATCCCACCTATGATGTACCCCCACCCAGCCTATGTAAGTGGTTTCTCAGGGAGGGCGGGGCTTCTGTTTGTTGTGGACAGGCTGGGGGTGGAGGGTAGCTGTGGGAGGACCCGCTGGCCTTGCAAAATTACAAGCTATCCTTTGGTAAGCTGAAGTTCTTCAGAGCATCCCAGCGAATTAGGAGACGGTGGAGAGGAGCTTCCAGCCTTCAACTGTCAAGTCAACGCTAGCACATTGCACGGCCCTCCCTTTCACTCCACGAGCCTTTGTGTGTTTCGCCAAAGTTCATTTTATGACACTGAACTAAGCCCATTAATTTAAGGAGCACTGGGAAGTTTTCCTTTGGCTTTTCCTGAACCAAGTAAAGATTTCCTGGGCTTCTCAGCTGACAGCCCAAATTCATGGACACTCGTACAATATTCCCCTTCCGTGTGACGGTTGCGCTGGCTGCCACTGGCTGACCTGTCCCCCTCCTTCCGACAGCCGATGCCTTTCATCACCACCATTCCAGGAGGGTTGTACCCATCCAAGTCCATCATCCTGTCCGGCACTGTCCTGCCCAGTGCTCAGAGGTAAGCCAAGGGCTCCAGTGGCCTCTGGGAAGACAGAGTCCTTCCAGGTCATTCCAGCCATTCCCCTGGCTTCAGGCAGGGTGCGGATGATGGGGAGGAAATGGGGCCCAGAACCCAGGGGACAAAGGTCCAGGTAGGCTGTCCCCCCAGGTTCCACATCAACCTGTGCTCTGGGAACCACATCGCCTTCCACCTGAACCCCCGTTTTGATGAAAACGCTGTGGTCCGCAACACCCAGATCAACAACTCTTGGGGGTCTGAGGAGCGGAGTCTGCCCCGAAAAATGCCCTTCACCCGAGGCCAGAGCTTCTCGGTAAGCCACCGCAGTCTGGAGCTTGGAGAGGCTTCTCTGGGTGCACAAGGGGAGGGGGTGAAGGAGGTCAGGGAGACCTTGAACAGGGTGGGAGCTGATGCCTCATGATGACGGCCCAGAAGAAGAGAAGATGGCTAACAAGTTATTATTATTATTAACTGTCCCGCATGAACTAAGTGTTGAGATCTGCTTTTTACAGACGAGGAAACAAACTCACAAGTGCAGGTTACTTGCTTGTGGTCACAGCCAGTACATGTCACATCAGAACCAAGCAGGAGCTGTTATTCGTTTCTTCACGTATTCATTCAACAGCTATTTCACTGTGGCCCGCTTTTTGCCTGAAGCCCCCCACATGCAGGGGGCGCAGTCATGAGCAGACAGACAGGGTGCCTGCAGGAAGTTTACAATTTAGGTGGGGAAGGAACAAGGAAACTAAAGATGATCAGATTATCGCAGATAACGACAGTGCCACGCAGAAAGCATAACAGAGCAATGAGACAGCGGGGCCGGGAGGGGCAGCTAGGGCCGGCGTGCAGAGGCGCAGGTGTGGCCTGCCCAGGAACAGCAGGCAGGCGTGCGCCGCCCTGACTACACATTCAAATCACCCAGAGGGCTTACAAAGGAAACATCAGTAAAATTTGTCTTTTCCTGAACCAAGTAAAGATTTCCTGGGCTCTCAGCTGACAGCCCAAATTCATGGACACTGGTACAATATTCTGCTTCCTCATGGCGGTTGCACTGGCTGCCACTGGCTGACATGTCCCCTCCTTCCGACAGCCGATGCCTTTCATCACCACCGTTCCGGGAGGGCTGTGCCCGTCCAAGTCCATCGTCCTGTCGGGCACTGAGGCAGTCGGCCTGAGCATTCGTATTTTTAAAACATGCTTAAGTGATTATACTCTGCAGTCAGAGCGGGAGATGACTGACATAGGGCTTTGCAGCCATGGAAAGGAGCTTGGATTTTAACACAGTGAAAAGCCACAGGAGTGTTCCAAGCCAGGGAGCAACACTTTGATTTGTAGATAGCTGTGTGACTTTGGGCAAGTGACTTAACTACTCTGTGCTTCAATTTCCTCGTCTGCAAAATGGAGCTAATAATAATATGAGTCTCCTAGAATTGTAAGAAAGGAGTGAGACAGTATCTGTAACGTGCTTAGGACGGTGCCTGGCACATGGTGCATGCGATAGGAGTGTTAGCTATTGCAGAGGGCAGGAGGTTTTAACATTTGTACCTGACTGCCTCATGGAGGAGGCATTGGCTTGGAAAAAACAAATTAGGAGGCCGAAGCTGCAGGAGCCCAGGCACCGAGCCCTCCTGTGTGCGGGGTCCGAGGGATAGACAGCACAGCCTGCGCTCCTGTCCCTGATGGGGTGGGGTCAGTGTTCTAGGCCAGGGAACAGTACAGGGGAAGGAGCCTGCACAGCCTGTTCAGTGAAGAGCCGGTCACTCGGTGGGGACAGAGTGCAGGTGAGAGGCTTATTAACGTCTGGGGAGGGAGGGAGACCGGAGGCGGCAGTGAGGGTGGAGGACTTCCCAAGGGTAGTGCAAACGGCATGATCTCCACACAGGTGTGGATCTTGTGTGAAGGTCACTGCCTCAGAGTGGCCGTGGATGGCCAGCACCTGTTTGAATACTGCCATCGCCTGGGGAATCTGCCCGCCATCAACAGACTGGAAGTTGGGGGTGACATCCAGCTGACCCACGTGCAGACATAGGCAGCTCCCTGGCCCTGGGACCCAGGGCTGGGGTGTGGGGTCTGGGTCTTCTCATCATCCCCACTGCCCAGTCCCACCCTTTCCAACCCTGTCTGGGACCTGGGCTATAATTCAGGGGCCATGTACTTGTCTGGTCCTGCTTCTGGCTACAGCCACCCGGAACAGAGAAGGCAGCCTTCCTCAGCTGGGGCAGCACCTGGGGCTCCAGCTGCCCAAATCCTACCATCCCAGGAGGTGGGCACAGTGGGCGGGGGGAGGGGGCAGTGAAGATTAAGCCCCATGTGCAGTCCCCTCCCATCCCCCACACAGCGCCACCCCAGTCTCAAGCCTCCAGCTGTCCACTCCTGGTGAGAGTGACCTCCTCAGCCCCTCCTCTCTGACCTTTAACCTCACTCTCAGCTTGCACCCTGCACCAACCCTTCACCCCCTCCAGGAAGGCTAGCCTGATGGCATCCCACTGGCCCCCACCAACTGACGGGAATGTTCTCTTCAGGGGATCGGCTTCTTTCCCAGTTTCCTTAAATAAATGAAAATGCTTATTGGCACACTCATGTGGGTTGGCCATGGTTTCTTTCGTTCATTTGGAGACATTTCCGAGTCTGTGGAATCGGGCAGGGGAGCCTGCTGAGAGGAGGGGGAGGGGAGAGCCTAGGCTCCCTTTGGGCAGGGGGTCCTGACCTCCACCCCTCCTCTCAGAGGCTTCCTCACAAATCCCACAAGGGTGTTGGAGAAGCAGGCTGGGGCTCGAGCCTTCTGGGCAGGAGTCTCGGACACAGGGAGTTGGTAATAGGGGGCCCCAGGAAACACCCCAATGCCTCCGAGATGGGAGAGGGGCTGGGGTGGAGCCTGTGAGGGCCACTGCAGGCCAGAGCTGGCTCCTCAGACCTGGCATGCCAGTGGGAGGAGGTGTCTTGGGGGTGGGGGGGTCAGGAGAAGCCGACCTGAAGCTTCGTCTGGGTGTGTGTTCCACTGTGGGTCTTCCCACAGGAAGGGGCATTAGGTGTTTGTTAGGGCTTGCGTGCAAAAAGTGTCTGTGTCCCTGTGTGGGGTTCTGCCAGCCACTGAGCCCTGCCAGGCAGCCCAGCTCCACGTCCACGTGATGCTAACGCCTGCTGCTGGGCCCAGCAAGAATCCAGCACCTCGGGCCCCAGCGTCGTCCCCAGAGCAGGGCACCTGCAGCCCCGGGAGCTTGCTGGAAACACGGCGTCCCGCCCCGCAACAACCTGCACAATCAGTCTCCATTTTCACAAGACCCCCAGTGAGGTGAGTACATTAAAGCTGAGACGCCCTGGTCCGGGAGTGGACTCCTGGCCATGGTGCTGAGCTGCACGGCTGTCGCACAGGGCACGGAGCACCCAGGAGGCAGAGGCCAAACCCGAGATGGGAGCCGCATGGTGCCAGTTCCCTGGGGGGCCCCCTCTGAGCTCCTTCCTTGGTTCTGACAGGAGAAGGAAACGGGGCTCAGTCTCTTAAGAGGTCTTCCCTGGCTGGCTCCAAACCCAGGAGGGACCCTAGTCCCTCAGGTGAGGATGCTGTGACCACACTCGCCTGGACACCCTGCCTTCCCCAGGGCCACACCCATACTGGCCAAACTCGAATGAGACAGGTGGCCCCAGAGCAAAACGCTTTCTAAGATGGTGTCCGGCCAGGTGTGGTGGCTCACACCTGTAATCCCAGCACTTTGGGAGGGTGAGGCAGGTGAATCACAAGGTTAGGAGTTCGAGACCAGCCTAACATGGAACAACTCTGTCGCCTCTACTAAAAATACAAAAATTAGTCGGGTGTAGTGGCACGTGCCTGTAGTCCCTGCTACTCAGGAGGCTGAGGCAGAAGAATCACTTGAACCCAGGAGGCAGAGGTTGCTTGCAGAGCCAAGATCGTGCCACTGCACTTCAGCCTGGGTGATTGACAGCGAGGCTCCGTCCCAAAAAAAAAAAAAAAAAAAGCAGCAAAAGACAGTGTCCAAGAAGCTCCAGGCCTTCCCTACAGCGCTGGCCTCATGCGAGAATCCCACTCTCACCGCACCCCGTGTCAGATCCTGTGAGTGGGAGGCAGGCCCTCGACCCCCGCCCGACCACAGGTCTTTGGACCAGCATGAAGCTCCATCTGCTGCCCTCCCACCTGGCAGCCATTTCAGAGGAGCCATGGCCTGCCTAGGGTGTCCCTCTGTGGGGGGGTCTGTCCAGGCCCCAGCGCCCCCACTCTGAGGTGAGCTTTCCCTACAAAACACCCACACACATACAGAGTGATTAAAATAAAATGCAATTCATATAAATATCTCCATCAAGGAATCATACAGGGAAGGCCCAAGTGGCCGCTGGGAACAGTCTGGGTGTTAGTTTTTAAAATAATACAGAGGCATAAATAACTGTACACAGGGCAGTTAAATACACAGTGGCACGACAGCACCTCCTGGTGGTCACTTGCAGTGATGCACTCAGCATCGGGTTCCATCTTTACGCACTTGCCAGGCCTGGCATTGAAGATTTCATCTCCAAGGGACCAGGGAGGCCCCAGCTTGAGAGAGAAGGTTCCGACCAATCCAGGGTGCTACTCGGCAGGTCAAATAAAGGGCTTGATGGGGAACGAGGTGAGGAAATAGGATGTGAGGCTTGGGCATATCACTTTCCTCCATCTCCCCAGGCCCTGCGACATCGGATAATGCAGAGCTGGCTCCGTGGTTACGTTCTGTGCCAGCAGCTTTGACCCCTCAGTGCACCGTCAGAGTGCGGACATCTCCAGGCTGCTGGGCTGCACTGCCGCCCTGTCCTTCTTCGCCTCGTAGGGAAATACAGCACCAAAGATATCTTCATGATAGCGCTTCTGACTCTGAAGTGGAAGCAGAGACCAACGTGTCAAGTCCAGGCTGGTATGAGCCCCTAGGGTTTCCCAGGGGACCTTCCCGAGCCATCTGTCTCCCCACTGTCATTCTTAGATTGTGCTTGACTCTGGCTTAGATTCTAACCCCCGCTCAGCACCTGTTCTGGTGCAGGCCCTGTAACCATCTCCGAAGCTTTACTTAGCATTCCCATTTCCTGCCCAGCGCTCACTGCCCACCCAAGATGCTCCAGGAAGTGTGAACTCTGTGACAAGTATGTTTGGGAAATGCTACATCCTTTCTTTTCTCCCAGCCTTGCAGGTCCCGAAGCACGGCCGCATGTTGAAGGCTCCGAGAAGTCTTGGAGTAAAGCTACGTGTCTGCCTTGGCTGAACTAAGCATGTCCCAGGCTGTCTGACCTTGGGGCATTTTGGATGCCAAATATCTACCAACCCATTCAACACATTTGGGGAAATGCCTGTTACCACCTCACTGTTCTTCAAACAAGCCAGGTGAACTCCCACCCCCGGCCTTTGTGCCTGCTGCCCCCTCCAGAACAGCCCGGAGTGTTTCCTTCAGTATCCACGGGGCTCTCCTCACCGCCTCAGGCTTATTCTCAAACTTCCTTCCAGTTCCGCCTTCCCTGGCCCCCCTGTTTTAAATGGCACTCCCCAGCGTTCCCAGGCTGCTTCCCTGCTGTTTTTCTCTGAAGCACCACACCTCTTCCTTGTTTGGGTTTGTCAGCCCCCGTAGAATGTAAGGAATTTTTGCCTGTTTTGTTTACTGTTCTATCCCCAGCACATAGTAGGTGCTCAATAAACGTTCAGTTGAACGTATGACTGTGTCTTAGGGAGAGTATAGAAGTGAGAGTCACAGGCTTTGGAACCAGAGAAGCAGACTGAACTCTAGGCTCTCACATTCCCTCTGTCAAACGGGGTGCCTCCCTCATAAAGTCCTCGGCAGGACTGAATGAAACGCCACATGAAAATCCTTGGCAAGCACTAGGCCCAGTGTAAGCCCTTGTAAATATCAGTATTATCTTCATCAATAAAATCCCATCCCTTCCTGCCGAGTGGATGAGGGTGAGTAGACGCCAGTCTGGGTGGAAATAGGAAGCATGAGGCTCACTCGAGGCTGACGGTGGGGCGGCCTCGCTCTCCCCAGTGCTCACAGCCTTGCTTTAGCTACACAGATACTTTCTGAAAGCGGGGTTTGAGGAGAGGCCAAGGAGACTCTCCTGCCCCCATTCCACAGATGGAGAAATGGAACACATTCACCCGACTTCTCAAAGCTGGCTGGCAACCAGACCAGGATGTGCAGCTGGGCTTCTGACAGCCCACCCAGCTCAGATCTCAGCCGCTGCTAGGATTCTCTTGGTGTCCAGAACTTTTCTAGGCCTGACTCCCCTGGGTCCACCTGCCACCCCTGGTCCTGGCTCTGATGGCCTGTGCCCTTGGCCAGCACCCTCAGCCCCCATGCCCACCACGATACCTTGAGCTGAAAGAAATAGTCCTCAACCTGCTCCTCATTCAAGTTCAGCTTGGCAGCCACCAGCTGCTTCAGGGTGTGGGCCACGTCCCGGGCCATGCGCACATCCCCACAAACATAGAGGTGGCCCGGCTCCTCGTGGAGCACACGGAGCACCTCGCTGGCGAGCTGCTGCCGCAGGATGTCCTGAACATAGACCTGAAACCAGAGGAAACGGTGGGTCCAGTCCCCAGCCACTGGGGGCCAGGCTTGCAGGTAGGTCTGCTGGCCTCAGGAAGGCAGCGAGAGGGCACTAAGGGCTGTGGGGTGAGTCCCCTCCCAGCCAGGACCTTGCACAAGGCCAGGCTCAGGATGAGGAAGTACATGGGTGCCCTGGGGGCTGGGCTGGGATTAGAGAGATGAATGTCAGGCACAGTCCTGCCCTCGAGGGGCTGACAGTCCAGTGGGGCTCCCAGAGTGTCTCTGAATTTGCCATGCTTCAAAGAGGCATCAATGATGCCAGTCCTCCCACCCAGGGCTCTGTCTACACCCCAGAAAAGGGAGCCTCTCTATGCAGACTGTCCATCAGGTCCCTGCAGGGGCCGGATCCCGGGCTCCCCAGTTAGAAGGTCCAGGAGTCAGTTGGGGACTCTGCTCCTGCTCCACACAGGATGCCCAGTGGCTCCAGTTCTGGGCACAGAGCACTGGGCCTGAGAGGTGCCCTGATGGGACGAATGTGTGAGGGCTGAGTCTATTCTGACACCCCAGGCCCCTGGGAGCAGCAGAGCCCGTCTGAGGGCCATATGGAAGCATTGGCTGCCCTCCAGCCTTGCTGGGCTTGAGCGTGGCCAGTCTGGACCACCTCTCCCTGGGCAGTCGTGTGTCCCACGGGGGCTCTGGGGTTAATCCATGTGTGACCTAGGTTAATCTTGAACCTCTCCAGCCTGTTGCTTCTACTGGAAGAGAGGGCATAATGCTCTTCACACCATCACTCTGATGGTTGTGAATTACCCGAATTTCAGAGCTCAGGAGCTGAAGACTCAGGGAGGCCAGTGGCCTGCGGGGACCCAGGGCTCACACTGGAGCCTGCGTGTGTCATGCTTCACCTGCTTTGAGGCTGCATTTACCTTGGGCTTGCCAGGCAGGCGGGAATAGGCTGTGTGCACCGCGTGCAGCACCCCCTTCCGGGCCATCTCCAGCATCTCCTCCAGGTAGATGTGGTCCTCATCTGGGCGGCGGCACCCGAACACCAGGGTCATGCGCCCTCCCCGCACCCCTGCAAGAGTCCCGGGCTGTTATCATGTCTGCCACCAGAGGGCGTCACGGCTCCAAGCCCAACTGGAATTCTCACTTCATTCCCACAAGCATCCTATTTAATAGCACTATCCCCACTCTACAGATGAGGAAACCGAGGCCCAGGGCATTTAGACCACTCATCCATAGTCACACACCCTCAGCCCATCAAAAGCAGGGACTTTCCCATTACCCCCTACTCCCGGGAGAGGGAGCCCGCGCTCCGATGCGGGAGACGGGAAGGCGGCCATTCTCACCCACAGAGGCCGCGCAGCGAGGCAAGCTTGGGATGCCTTCCCTCCAGAGAGGGCCAGGAGCCGTTTGCGGGGCTGCGGTTCTGCTCCTAGGCAGGCGCTGCCCCTGGTGCCCTCCCACCTGGGAAGCCTCCAGCCTACCCTTGTGCTGGGAGTCGTGGAGCCGCTGCTGCCAGAAACTGCGGAACGGGGCGATGCCTGTGCCAGGCCCGACCAGGATGCAAGGATGGGAGGGGTCCTCGGGGAGCTGGAAGCCGCTGGCACTGAAGAGGACAGGAGAAGAGAGGGGCCAGTGCTCAGACACCCTGGCCCGCGTGCACACAGGCTGTCTGGGGAGCGGGGCCTGCAGGGGGCGGTAGTGAGGGGTGTGGAGGAGAAGCTGCTCCAGTTTGATTTCCCATGCCCTGCAGCCGCTGCGCTTCTGTCCCGGTATCAGCAGCTCCCCCAGGTCCTTCTGAAAAAGGGCCAAGCTCACTGGACTCTGGGCCCCACCAGCACTGCTGTCATTGCTGTCCCTGCTAGAGACAGCAACACCACTATGACCCCAGTGTCTTCTTCATGGGCCAAGGGGCCCCGAGCAGCATCTAAACCCCAGATCCCTCCCTTTCCTCCCGCAACTCCCAGGGGTCAGCAGTCCCACAGGGGACAGAGTGGAAGGGGTGCTTACTTTCGCACAAAGCAGGGCACTGGGTCTTGGGGCTTCAGGCTGTTGAGCCATGTGCTGCAGACGCCATGGTGCAGGGGACCCTGGCCATCTGCAACGATAACACAAAGTGACCAACGTGCCCCACTGCCCATGAGCAAACTGTACCAGCTGCTCCGCCCACACCACAGCCTCCCTGGACAGCCCCACTCAGGCACTCTCCTTATCCTCCTGGTTCTGAGATCCACCCTCTGTGAGCCCAGAGCTGAAGGTTGAAAGGGACTTAGAGAGGCTGCAAGTTGCCCCTTCTGCCAATGCAGAAACTGAGTCCGGGAGAGGAGAAGTGACTTGGACAAGGTCACTCAGGTAGTGGTGGAATCAGGTGGGCAGCTCAGGTTCCCTGACTCCTACTCCAGTGCTCCTTCCAAAGAGTTTCTCCAGGAACACTCCCAGCTCACCACTTAGCTCCACTGACAGCAGCTTGAAGTGACCTGCGGGGTGGCTACTGCTGTGTGTGCTCATGAGTGTGACCCTTGCTGGGAGCAACCCTGGGTGGCGGGTGAGCTCTGTGCATTTCAGCCTGCTCTGACCCCTCACTCTCCTCCTCAGTGGCCCCTCCTGAGCTTGTAGAAAGCCAGGAGGTTTCTCTGGGTTGTGTTCCCTTTACAACGCCCAGCACTTGAAGGAGGCCTCCATCCAACCTCAATCCAAATTCGATCCTCGGGATTGAATCTTGCTCTCACAGGACATGCCTGCCTCTCCTCTCCTGGTCTGGGTGGGTGTTCTCTAGCAGGGCAAATAGAATCTCTGTCCAGTTTTTAGAAACTGGGTTTGTGCTTCCTAGAGGACAGAGGGCTTGGAAGTATGGGCAGCTCCCAGCTTTGCCAACCCAGGCAATGCTCAGTTACAGAGGGCAGGGCAGGGGGCAGAGGCCAGTGCGAAGCCAAGGCCACCTGGATGAGATGTCGGCCTCCCCCTCTATGGCAGTGTCACCCCTCCTTCTCGGCCCTCAGTGACCCTGACCTTTCCTTCTTGGCTTCTGCACAATGAGAATCATTATTTCTACACCCATTTCTCCACTGCTGCCTCTAGATGCTCCCTGAGGGCAGGGCTGGTGTCTGCTGTATTTCCACACCCACCCCAGTGCTGAGCACAGGGGTGTGAAATAAACCATCACTGAATGAGCTCAGTGGGCGAATGAACAGTCAATGCAGAATCTCCCCTGCACAATCAGGAAGACTAAGAACCACTGGCCTCCCACCAAGGGTTGGTGCTCTTCACATCTGATCTCATTAAACTGTCCCAAGGGTAGTGGGACAGCAGAGTGGTAAAGGACTTGGACTCAGCAGTTAGACTATCTGGGCCCAAATCTCAGCTCTCCACTTGCTAACAGTGTGACTTTCTGTGCCACCTGTAAAATGCACACAGTACCTACCCCACATGGTAACTGGTCATAGACATACAGAGGCTTGCTTTAGTGCCTGGTTCGTGGGGATCTCTCCCACACGCCTCCTATTACTCTTAACAACCCTGGGCAGTGGGTGTTCCCTCCCTCCTCAACTTGATGAGGAAGCTGAAGCTGAGTTGATGAACAGATGCCCAATAAGAGGCGGGGTGGGGCTGTTCCAGAGTCTCTCCCAGGCTCACCTTGGGTGTGGTACGTGACCACGGCCACAGTAAGGTGGATCTCGGTGGGCGTGTGATCCCGGGAGGAGCTGACAGAGTAGAACCGGGGCTTCAGAATGGGGAGCTGGGAGAGCAGGAAGCCAGCAGACACCCTCAGGGATGGGAACTTCTCCAGCACCTCCAGGAACGTGGGACTGTTGGTGAACTTCCACTTGCTGTACTCTGAGGGCTGAAAGCCAAGGGTGATGTGATTGACTCAGGGCGCCTGCCCTACTTTGGGGGAAAGGCTGTCACAACCCAGTATTGATTGATTGATTCATTCACTCACTCAACAAGCAAGTCCATGTGCTAGGCACTGTCCAGGGTGCTGAGACTACTAAGCTTGAGAAGAAATAGTTCCTGTCCTGGAGGAACTCAGGCCAGTACATTTATCTAACTTGTGTGACCTCCACTGTCAGCAACTCATGGGCAGGGGTCAAATCTTTGTTGTAATTTATTTGGGGCAAGGTTTGGAACCAATCAGACCTGGGTTCAAATCTTGGCTAGATGCCCTCACTAGCTGTGGAATCTCGTCCCAATCACTTAATCTTTGTGAAACAAGGATAGTATTGCCTACCTTGTGGGATGTTATGGGAATTAAATGAGAACGCATGTACCGAGTTAGTACACTGTAGTCACAAAATAATGGTGGTGGAGGTAGTTGGAATCAAGATAATTTGCTATAATGTTGACGATAATGACAACCAGTGCCTTTTGCAAAGTTGCAGGTGAGTTAATGCATTCTCTTATTAATGTATTCATTTAACTATCCATCTGTCACTCTGTTCATTATGCTCATTTATCCCATTAATCCACACCATCCATCCCCCAATACATCTGAAGTGACAAGTTTACTCCGGTTTGAGGGAAAGCAAAGACAGATAAGGACGGCTCCCTTTCTAGCTAATGTCCGAGGAGTGCACTTTGGTTGCATCCTGTAGGCACTTGGAAAAACTTAGCTCACCCAACACAACTGCATCCTAGACATGGGACAGTGGATGATGCCTGATGATTCCCACCAGTCTCTGACAAGTCTCACTTTGGGAACCTGGTGTGGATCCCTCTTGGAAGTTAAAGAGTTAAAGACCAGCTCTGGGCTCCAGCTCCCCACATGCTGGGACCCCCCCCACAGACCCCCACTGCCCACCAGCCCTGATCTTCACCTGGCACAGGGCCTCCAGCCTCTGTCTCTCAGCTGTTTCTGTGGCCACCTGGGCCAGCTTTTGGAGCAGCAGCTGGGTTGGGGGGGTGGTGATGTCCAGGAAGTAGGTGAGGGCCTGGCTGAGTGAGCAGGGGGGCAGCCTCTTGTCTCTGACCCAGTAGCTGCCTGGATGGAGAAGGAAGGTGTCAGGATGGAAAAGAGGCCCTGTTTGGGCTTCTCTGAAGGTAATGAGGCCCTCAGGGCAGACACCCTCTATTCTCCAGCTGCAGGGGAAAGGAGGCTCTGAAGTCCTGGCTCTGAGAGCAAAAGGCAGGAAGGAGGTGGTGCACGGAGAAAGGACTGCCGAGGAAAGCTGATCACCAGCCCCCTGAGGGGCACTAAGTTGCATGGTCCTGATGAACTGACCATGTCCTTCTCTGGCCCAGACCTGAACTTTAGCAAGACACCCACCAGTGATCTATAGACTCACAATGACTAAATCCACCAAAGACTAATGTACACCTCACAGGTGAGTTATTCACTCAGAGAAAAGCCCCCGACTGCAGTCCCCTGGGTGCTGTACCAAGAGGTGCTGGGTGAGCAGAAGATGAATCCCTGTGGGGCAGCATCCAGGGCAGTCACAGCACAGACCCTGGGGTCAGCAGACACAGGTTCAAACCCTGGCTCCCCACTTCCCAGGTGACTGAAGCCTCTGGGACTTGGGTTCCCTCCCTGTGAAACAGATCTGATTCCGAAACCGATCTCGCTGGGTAGGCATGAGTGCCGAATGAAATTGTGCACATAATAGTTGGTGCTGTGCCTGGTACACAGATGCTTTCTAAATATTAGGTTAAAATATGAGCATGACATTATCTCCTCTGGACCAGAGACCTGATGAGCCACACCCATCACCCTATAGTCACAAAGATGTCTGTCCCCTCAGCCCTGTGTTTCAGGGTCTCTCACCTTCTCTTGGATGGTGGGGGACACTGCTGGGCTCTGCCTCTCTGATCCCACTGTTTTGTTTTGTTTTGTTTTTGAAATGGAGTCTCCGATGCCCAGGCTGGAGTGCAGTGGCATGATCTCAGCTCACTGCAACCTCTGCCTCCCGGCTTCAAGTGACTCTCGTGCCTCAGCCTCCCAAGTGGCTGGGATTACAGGTGTGTGTACCACAATGCCTGGCTAATTATTTTTGTATTTTTAGTAGAGATGGAGTTTCCCTATGTTGGCCAGGCTTGTCTCAAACTCCTGACCTCAAGTGATCCACCCGCCTCGGCCTCCAAAGTGCTGAGGTTACAGGCATGAGCCATCACGCCCAGCTGATCCCCTTTTCTGACTTTGGCCGCTGTACTTAGGGGGATACACTGTCAGTGTCATTATAACTGGGAAACTAAGGCCAGGGAGCCATGCCTATGGGCTGGGACTGTCCCCAGCTGCTTTCACATAAGCTTCGGCAGCCACCCTCTAGCAGGAAGGACAGGGATGGCTGTCGCCAGCAGGTCCAGGCCCAGCCCCTCAGCCAGGCAGGGTGGCCGGAAGATGGCAGGCCGGGGCTCACCACTCTCGTCCAGGGCCTCCAAGCGCACTGTCTGGTGGGGCATGGGGCCGTCCACCACTCGCTCCAGGATGCCTTGAACCAGGGCTGGCTGGTTGCCCGGGCAAACCCCGAGGTGCTCCCCTGGCAGGTAATTCAGGCTTTGGCCATCCTCACAGGAGAGTTCCACCAGGATGGTGGTGCGCCTGGGGAAGGAAAAAGAAGGCTCAGGTGACGTTGCAGGATTTCCTCCGGGGTTCCCTGACGTGTGGACCAGTTTCCCCAGGAACTGTGCCCTCCTTTCATTTTCCCGCCCAGTTCTACAAGCCTGGGCCACCACCCTGAGCTTGGGACGCGGCATCCCCACAGGCAGGGGTGCTCGAGAGGGCCCTGGGAGCTTCCCTCTGGGGAATGGGGGGGCCCTTCCCTTCCCAGCAGCCCTCTGAGCCCCCCGAGCGATTGGCCACTGCCTCTGCCAGGAGAAAGCATCCCCCCTCGGAGATACGTGGACATCAGAAGAAACCTTTCCTTGTCACCAGGACAAACCCTGTTCTTATTAGAACCAAGGCCAGTTTCCCTAATGACGGCACAGATCGATGAACCCTGCAGAGAATCCACAAGGCTCATTTCCCAGAGCTGGGAAATTTCCTTCCCTGTCAAAACTTTTCCTGAAAGTTCTTAAGAATGAGTCCAATGGTTTAAGTCTCTCTTGCACCCTCCTTTTGGTGAAAGAGTTCAATGAGGAAGGAGAGGAAGTGAGCAGAAGCTTAGCTTCCAAGCTGGAGAAGTGGCCCGTGGTTAACTGAGACTAGCCATAAAAGCACGGGTGGCCGAAGGTTACCAGGTGAGCCGGTCCTGCCGACGGCACGGCCACTCCTGCCGGCAGATGCTCCTCTCCTCTCCCTTTAAAGATTGACTTCTTCTGGTCTTTCATTCATTGAAATAAAATCGACAGAGCATCGCCCGAGAAGCTCTGCACTTTCCCTTACCTGGATTTCGGACTCTGTAGATTCTGCCGAGATTTCAGCCTCATGGTGAACACGTTCTTGGCATGCATGCTGCTGAGGGCTGTGGAGGGCAGAGAGACAGTGAAATGGACAAGCGGCTCTTGAGCGTGGGTGGGGGAAACCTCCACATGTCCGGGTCAGTGACACCTGGACACTAGGGGTGTCCTGCTGAGGGGGCCGTTGGGATTTTCTTTCCTTTCCTTTCATTTCCACTGTTTCTGAATCACAAATAAAGATCCTTGGTCAGGCTGGGCATGGCCGCTCACATCTGTAATCCCAGCACTTCGGGAGGCTGAGGTGGGTGGATTACTGGAGGTCAGGAGGTCGAGACCAACCTGGCCAACATGGTGAAACCCCATCTCTACTAAAAATACAAAAATTAGCCAAACATGGTGGTAGGTGCCTGTAATCCCAGCTACTAGGGAGGCTGAGGCACAAGAATCACTTGAAGCCAGGAGGTGGAGGTTGCAGTGAGCCAGAATCCCACCACTGCACTGCAGCCTGGGCAACAGACCGAGATTGTGTCTAAAAAAAAAAAAATAGTCCTTGGTCTGATACAGGGCAGCTTCTAGGTATTGCTTCTAGATGTTGGGAAATTCAATTTAGGTACATAAAAATGGAAAGTCCCAGGATGTCTCCATCGCTTGGGATCCACAGGAGAGCATCGAGGATGTTGGGGGTATCTTAAACATGTGGCAACCTGCAGGACTGTCTGTTAGGGCACAGGGCACAGCACCGGGAGGCAGGGTGGAGAGTTCACCACTGCAGCCTGGAATTGCCTCTGTGATGCCTTCTTCCCGACACCTGGCTGCCTTCGAGGCTGGAAGGCTGGGGCTCAGATCCCAACGAAGTCACAGGCAAGCAACTTGCTTCACCTCCCTGAACTGCAGTTTCTCCATCTGTGTCTTTCTCCCAGGAGGAGTGTCCAGGCTCACATAGTCCATGTGGGCCAGAAACTCCGCACAGTGCCCTGCACATAGTAGGCCCCTGGCAGATGGTGCTCCCTTCTCTCTCCACCACCCTCCTGGGGCTCCCTCTTGACACAGCCTCCATCAGCGCCTTGAGTCTTGCACCCTAACAGCCTCTTGCATGAGCAAGAGGGAGGCCCCCAACCCAGCTGTCTCTGTTCAGAAAGACCTGGGTTCTACTTGACCACAGGCTCAGGGCTCAGACCCCAACCCAAACAAGGCCCATGTGTTGCAGAGAAGCAGATACCTTTGCTGAGGTCCAAAGGCTGTGAGTCCTGCACGAGCCTGTAGTGGTGCGGGTCCCAGGTCACATTGGAGGTGTAGAGCTTGGGGATCTGAATGTGCTGTTTGCCTCGGACATCAAACGCCTCACACGCTGCCTGGAGGAAGATGGAGCCGGCTGGGGTTCATGGTCAGCAGCAGCAGCAGCAGCATCCCCACCCGGGTGCTACCACTTTCTAGGCCCTTACCATGGGCCAAACACTGAGCTGTGTGCTTCGTGTAACTTCTAAGCACACTTACCGGATACAGTGACAGCAAGGACTCAAAGAGGTGCCCGGGCTTGGCACATGGTAGCTATTGCTACGATTATAAATACTGTTTGTTTTGTTTTGTTTTCAGACAGGGTCTCACTCTGTCGCCCAGGCTGGAGTACAGTGGTGCCATCATAGCTCACTGAAGCCTCAACCTCCCTGGGCTCAAGCAAGCAATCCTCCTGCCTCAGCCTCCCGAGTAGCTGAGACTGCAGGTGTGCACCACCAAGCCCAGTCCGTTTTCTGTATCTTCAGTAGAGACAGGTTTCACATGCTGGCCAGTCTAGTTTCAAGCTCCTAGGCTCAAGCAATCTGCCCACACCAGCCTCCCAAAGTGCTGGGATTACAGAAGTGCGCCACTGTGCCTGGCCATTACGACTGTCGATATTGGCATGAGCTTGTTGTATCCTCAAGCCCACCCCGGGAGAGGTCTGATTGTTCCCATGCTCCTGCTGTGGAGCCACATGGGGGAGGCCCGGGCTTTGGAACCAAGCCTGCCCCGACGCGAGCTGATGCTCCTAAGCACCACCTGAGTGACGCTCTGCAGGAGTGATGAGTTCCCTACGTCACTGGGGCCAACAGAGGCAATAAAGAGCTATGGAGATACTGAGTGGATCCAAAGTGGATCCGCCACTGTGCGGTGCCCGTCCCCAAGCTCTCTCTGGCTGCGAGACTGAAACAGACACAGAAGAGGCGACCTAGACTGCCAGTGGGAGAAGACCTTAAACTTGAAGCCCCCTAAGGCCAGGGGTTATCTGTGCCACCTTCTCCCCCAGAGTCATGTGCACAGGGTGGAGCTCTTCTAGGGGGCTGAGGGAGGGCAGCAGTGACCTGAGCCTCAGGCCCGTGGCCCTGACCCATGCCTGGGACTGCATCTACAAGGACCAGGTGCAGAGGTCATGCCACCCAGGACGCCCAGCACAGATGTCCTAGGCATGAACACACCCTGTCATGTCTCTGCTGTGGGGCAGCTCTGGCTGGAAACTGACCTTGAAGGTTTGCACAGCCCAGCTGCGGAAGGTGTCCTCCTGCCCACTGAGCTCATCCCCTTCTCCCGTCGGGGTGAGCTGAGAGGCCCCCAGGTGGGACAGCTTCTGGTCAATGTCATGAGCAAACGCGCAGAACTGAGGGTACATGCTGGAGCCGAGGCCAAACACCGCGTACCTGCCGAAGGACACACACAGAGACTCGTGTCCCATGTGAGCAGCTCCTGGCCCCCAGCACCCAGCACCAACAGCCTGGAGGGTCAGCCCCGGACTGTCCCCCTCCAGCTGGAGCATGGAGCATGAAGCTGGTCCCCCTTCTGGTCCTCCGGACCCCCCAGCCTTGTCACCAACTCCCATGACCACCCCATACTTGACCTGCAGACCTGTGAGAGGGACTTGGCTTCTGTGGCTTGACCCTTGACACACTCCGAGGATGAACCTCTGACCCAGGGTCCCTCTGTGCCTGGTCAGCTCTGAGAAGATCCCCTCCGCACACCCAGTTCCATCCCCTGAACCCAGACTTTGGGTCCACAGAGCAGGGCTAGAAGGAGTAGAGGGAGGGGAAAAGTCTTACCTGAATTTGTTGGTGAGCTCTTTCAGTGTGAAGAGGGATTTCTTTAGTTTCTAGAAAGAGAGGGAAAGACAGAGTTCTCAGCCAGGATGAAAAGTGAAAAAACACTGCTTTTTACTTCTTCTGAAAAAATGGCCACAGCTGGCAAGAGATGGCTCCCGGCCCACAGTGGAAGTTGGTTTACCTGTGGGGCCACCTGGCCAAGGACCTGGTTGTCAGCTGACAAGTTTAGCTTGTCCCTCACCCCAGCTAAACTGTAGGCACTCGTGAGGCCCTGCCCCTTACTGGGGAACCCGGAACAGCCTGGCCCCACCCATCCAGCCCTGGCAGAGGGGGCCTGCCTTACAGCAGGGGTCTCCAGAGGGCCTCCCGATGGGCCGTGATTCTGTCTTCTCATCTGGAACCTAGTAGAAGCAACAGCAGTTGGGCCTATAGTCCCTAAAATAAGCCTGGCTTTCCAGGAACCCAAGGTCATTCCAGAAGATACTAGCGTCAAATCCTGGCAAGAATTTACTCTCTTTTCATCATTTATTTTTTAGTTATTCCCATTCAATTACATTTTCATTCTTCTGAGCACTGGAGAGACAGTCTCGAATTGACGCTAATGAAACCTTGATACCTCTCTCATTGCCTGTTACTCTTTAAAAAACAAAGCTAGCGCACGCCTTGGTGAAGATTCAGTATCTAGCTAAAATTCATCAACTTAATTTTGTTTTCAATGAATTTGCATTTTGCTGGCTTTCCATTTGTGAGAGTGATAGAAGTTTCCTTTAAATGTGAATTTTTGAATATAAACAGGCTGTTCACAGAAAGATATTAACCATGTCATAGTTAATATCTATATGGCACTCCCATAAGGCACCAATTACAACAGAGGCCGGCAAATGAGCTGAGTGACCCAGAGTGGCCTGAGCACTGACTCCCAGACGCCCTCCGTAGAACATGCTGCATCCCCCAGACCCTTTCCTGGGTCCTCCTGCGCCCTACCGCCGCCTAGGCCATCCAGACCTCAGGCCACCCACCTCTCCGTTGCCGGGGCAGTCTCCGTTCCCAAACGTGCTGGTCACCACCAGCAGCAGCCGCTCCTCCTCCAGGCAGCTCAGCCTGTACTTGTCCATGCAGAGAACCTGGATGGCACCCAGGTGGGCATCAGCCCTCAGCTCCCAGTAGGGCCCTTCCTACCCTGCCCAGACACTCTGGGCTTCCTCCCATACCTCCCCCACACCAGGGCTCTTGTGCTTATCTGTTTCTCCCAGTGCCCAGCACAGGCCTGGCACAGCAGAGGTGAATGAACCGATTTGAACACATCATCCTCAATTCTTACCCGCTCACGCCCTGCAGCTAACCTGTCAACAAGCCCTGAGGCTCTGCCTCCAAAATACTGCCTATCCCATGTCCAAATGTCTCTCACCACACCCACTGCTATTTGCAATTGTGTGTGTGTGGACATATTTCCACAAAATCGGAATGAGCAGGTCACAGCTGTCCCTGGAGGGAATGGTCAGGGAAATGTGCCCTCGCCTTGCTGTTCTACCCAGGTCCACCCAAGGATGGGGTTCCTGCCACCAGTCTCCTGGCAGTTCCAGACTCCTGGGAGCCGGCAGGTAAGGACCCAAGAGTGTTTTCAGCGACCTGGCTGACCTGGTCATCAGTCAGCCTTGGCCTCCACGTGGCACAGATCACAGCTCATCCCATCGTGGCATCACACTGGCCTGTGCCCTGAACTCAGGATCACATCTGTCCCCCAGAAGCTGGGCAACCCTGGAAAACCCATCGGCCTGTTTTACACTCAGGCTCTTCCTCTGTGGTTAACAATGACACTGACGCCTGCTTTGCAGGGCGCTGGGAGGGTAGAGTGAGGTGTATGCTGGAGAGCTCCCGAGGGCAAGGCCTGGCTCTGGGTCACTCACTCTCAGATCCTCGGAGCCCAGGGCTGGCCCAGCATGTGTCAGTCATTCCCTAATAGTTGGATTTTATCCGAAGGTGCTGAAGGCAGGGGCTATAGCTTAGACAGACCCCGTGGGGCCTTTTTAATTTGTCTGCAGCTTCTTCGTCCCTTGCCCCTTTCACGTGCAGCACTGACTCCTGCAGAGCAGGTGTTTGGTGAGCCTGAATAAAGTTCAGCTAGGGGAGCTGATGTATATCAAGGCCTGGATTCACTGTGAAAGTGTTTCTCAAACTGTGTTCTCCAGAACATCATGAAAAACTCATCTACTGTGTAAGTCTGGGAATCCCTGCGTACAAGTCTATCCTTCTCTTGCAGATTTAAGATGCACAAGAGCACATCCAAGGCTCTGAGACATCCAGGAGTGGGGAAACCGTTTTAACCTTTCCTAGACTCCTCTGCACACCAGCAGAGACAGCAACAGCCATCCCGTGGAGCCGGTACCTTGGGGTTAAAGGCACAGCTGAACAAGGCCCCCAGGTCCCAGGCCAGCGCCTCTGATTTTCCCGTCTCTGTCGCAAAAAGGATGGTGACTCTGACTCGGGACGCCATCGTCTTGCGCATCAGCATACAGGCAAAGAGCACGGCTCTGTGAGGACAGACAGACAGATGGGCGCTGTGTGCTGAGTCAGCCTTCCAGAAGAAAATGGGGGGGTCAGGGGAATGGGAGGAGACAGCTTTTAAAGTGGGGCAGGTTGGGGAAAAACAAGCTACGTTTCTCACCAGCCGCCCACCATGACGACGCACCATTTTCCTCCCCTCACCCACTATGAAAAGTTCCTTTGGGAAAAGGGAGGAGAGAGAAGGTTGGGACAGTGGCAGTGAGGGACCCTTGGAGTTGGTGACTGGACCTTGGGGAGCCAAACTCCACAAAGAATATACATTCCCAGGCCAGGTGCGGTGGCTCCCACCTGTAATACCCGCACTTTGGGAGGCTGAGGCAGGAGGATCGCTTGAGCCCAGGAGTTTGAGACCAACCTGGGCAACATTGTGAGACCCCGTCTCTATAAAACATAAACAAAATTAGCCAGGCGTGGTGGTTTGTACCTGTGGTCCCAGCCACTCAGGAGGCTCAGGTGGGAGGATCACTTGAGCTTAGGAAGCAAAGACTGCAGTGAGCTGTGATCGGGTCACTGCACCTCAGCCTGGGTGACAGAGCGAGCCCTGTCTCAAAAACAAAAGCAAAAAGAATATCCATTCCCTGCATTCCCTGCCCTGTGAGGCCTAGAGGCGGAGGCTGATTGGAAGGAAGGGACACAGTTCACACATCACCACTCACTTGACCAAGACTTTCAACGGAATCTCTCTTCTCTTGGGTCTCCGCTTCTTGTCCTGCCAGTCATGGGTTTTCCAGGCCTCTACCTTCAGAAAAGAAGGGAGATGTGAGCGCCGGGTGGGGTCCTAGCTCAGCTTGGCTTGTGGATGCTGGAGTGGTAGAGGACCCTTCACACCATCATGAGCTGGGGAGAGAAGGCTGGCCTGCGCCCCATCCCTGTCACTGAACCCTGCAAGAGATGGCTGTGGCTGCGTCTCCTCCAGAGTTGCCTCTCCAACGCCCGGCATAGCACCTGCACATGGAAGGGGTGGCTGACTCTTACTCTCATTAGTGTCCTTCTGGAAGGAACAGGCTGCGCCCCCCTTCGCTTTTAGCATCTTATCACCTGGCAGATGACATAATGTACAGTCCCCACCAAGACACCTTTGAGAGCAAGAGGAGCTGCTACTACAACAGGCAAGGGACCAGGACATGCAGGCACCCGCGACCACCTTTCTATGGAGGAAGCTCTTCCTGAAATCTAACCCAAATCCTTTTTGGCACAAAATGAACTCGTCTCAATAGCTCATGGCTACTGAATGCATTCTGGGTTGGGCACTGGGCTGAGCTGTTCCATATACCAGCTCTGCGATCCGCACAACCCCTTGGCATGTAGGGAAGCCCGTCCCTTTTAGAGATGAGAAGATCAGGGCTCGGAAAGGTGAAAGGACCACCCAAGACCCTATTGCTAGTAAGTGGCAGAATCAATAGCGTCTGTCTCGGCAGCCAATTCCCTCAGCGCTCTGCTTCTGTGGAAGCAGGTGTAATGACAGACCCCCCAACCCCGCCTGAGCCACAGGCCACTAGTGGTGCAGCGGCAGACACTTCCTTCAGTGCCACTCTCTGTGGAAACACACGAAGGCTGCTCAGCATCCTTGAGTAGGGCCTGGAAAGCTTTCACAACATACCCCTGCCTCCCCTCGGGTCCTGCACGTGTAAGCATGAGGTGCACACACACACACACACAGCCACACCTGAGCCCCCAGGAGGGAGAGGCAAGGAAGGCCCCTCACCTGATAATAGTAGAAAGGGGACAGGACGTAGTTCAGCATCTCCTGGTGAAACACGGGGGTGATACTCCCGGATATGGGAGGGACCAGCCAAATCCAGTCGGCCGGGCAGCCCCCGCGGGCCCGGTATTCGTTCTGCATGTACTTCATGAAGGATTCTGCAGCCGAGTGGTGGTCCATGATGGTCACATTCTGCTTCTGTATCAGAAGGCAAGAAGGGGAAGGACATAAGGTGTGGGGCAGTCGGGAGAGGGGCCAGGGGCTGCAGGGCTCCCAGGGGGGCCCGGGAAGGCCTGAATCTGTAACATGGGAGAGCAGCTCCTCCCGGCCTTCTCCTTGCCTGCTGAGAGTAAACACCCAAATGGAAGGCGCTTGTGGAGCCTCGGAAGGAGTCTAAGAAAGCACATTAGCCAGAGTCAGGGCACAGGTCCCGGGGGGGCGTCCCTTAACACTCTGGGGGAAATATCCATCTTCTCATGCCCACAAGTCTCCCAGACTCACAGCAAATGGTTCTCCCTGGATCTGCATACCTCAAACTACAGCGCCTTTTGGCAGGTAAGGAAATACCATCCCAGTCACTTATGAGTGGAGAGTTCTAAGAGTCACTTCCCTGGGGTTGTAGCCTCCTCATCCAAGAAGGAGCCAGACCCCTCCGTGGGGAGGTCTGAAGCATTAGGAGAACTGTAGTGTATGGGAGGCGAATCACTCACAGTCTGAAATTACGAGCTGTGGGGTCTAACCCCATGGAATGGTCCAGTGAGGCAGCCACAGGCCTCTATTCAGTCAAGAGACATTTCTTTAACATAGTGGTTTAAACTCTGGCTTCTTATTCGCCATGTGACCTTGAGCTATTAGTTCTTTAATCTCCCTCAGCTTCAGTTTCCTCATCTGTAAAATGGGAAGGATAAGAATTCCTATAACAGCCAGATGCAGTGACTCATGCCTGTAATCCTAGCACTTTGGGAGGATCGCTTGAGCCCAGGAGTTTGAAATCAGCCTGGGAAACATGGTGAGACCCTGTCTGTATAACAGTTTAAAAATTAGCCAGGTGTGGTGGCACACGCCCTCTCAGATACATGGGAGGCTGATGTGGTAGGAGCATTGCTTGAGCCCAGGAGGTCGAGGCTGCAGTGAGCCATGATCGCGCCACTGCATGGGTGACAGAGCAAGACTTTGTTTTAAAAAAAAAAAAAGTTCCTACATCATGAGGTTGTTGAAAGGATGCAATAAACTGGAATAAGCAAAAGAGAGTAAGTGCTGAATCAATGTTAGCTGCTCTTACAATTTCCATCTGCCAGGCACTGCATAAGTCATCAGCGTTATAGAAGGGAAAGACAATCCCTTCTCTGCATTCGATTCTAGTCTAACTGGGTGGGGAAGCCGAGGAAAATCAGTCATTTTCACATGGACTGCTAGAAACTCTGAGGCAGGCAAAGGTGCTGGGGAAGGCAGAGAGGATCCAATGCCAGACAGAGGCCCAAGGCTTGGGAATCTCAGGAGCAGCCTCTGAGAGGAGGGAGTCTGTGAGACGGGTGCAAGTTGGTTGGGGGTGGGGAGCACTGCATAAGTCAAGGCAGGGAAGCACGAGAGGACCCACCTGGGAAGTCCAGACATGCCTTGTAAAATTATATAGAAATACGTAAGCTACATATGTGTATATAAAAGTCCAAAATGTGGGCTCTCATTCACTTATTCTTCCAAGACACAGCAACTCCTGGGTGCCAGATCAGTTCTAAGCTCAGTGGTAGCTACGGGTCGGGTGCATGGCTCACACCTGTAATCCCAGCACTTTGGGAGGCTGAGTCAGGTGGATCACTTGAGGCCAGGAGTTCAAGACCAGCCTGGCTAACACAATGAAACCCTATCTCTACTAAAACTACAAAAATTAGCCGGGTGTGGTGATGCAATCCTATAATCCCAGCTACTCAGGAGGCTGAGGCAGAATTGCTTGAACCTAGGAGGCAGAGGTTGCAGTGAGCCAAGATCACGCCACTGCACTCCAGCCTGGGCGACAGAGGGACATTCCATCTCCAAAAAAAAAAAAAATCTCAGTGGTCACCACAATTGTGACGACAACACAATAAATAGTAAGAAAATCATTGTGTACTGACTGTTCCCTATGGGCTAGCGGGACAGCTAAACATTTTGCATACGCTTTTACTTAACGCTTACAATCACCAGGTGAGGGAGGCACTATAACTATCCCCATTTTACAGAGGAGGAAACTGGGCCATCTACTGAAGTTTACCCTGAAGGAGGGTGGTGAGGAAGTCCTGGAGACGCTCAGGCAGTGGAAGGACACGGTCAGCCATGGTCAGGAGACAGCTGAGGCTCACGGATTTTTTGGGACGCATCCACATCCTGCCAGTGTCGGGGCTGGTGCTGGGAGTCCCCAGGAGTCAGGATGTGTTGGGTGAGGCCAGCCCTTCCCGAGACACTGGGGGGGCTCTTCCTGTTCCATCTTCCCCTCCCCCATCAAGCACAGGCGCAATCTGCCTATGGGGTGACCCAGCCTTGGGGAACGATGTGTGCTCATCTGTAGGCTGCTCACCACTCACATCCTTGGCCCAGCCTAGTACCCGGCACCAGGCAAATACTGTGTAAAACATTGCTGAATGAATGAATGACTGCCCAGTGGTGGGGTCTCCAGGGTGTCTGTCAGCTTCGTGGCAATGGCCGTGGCTTCTGAAGTAGTATCTTCTAAGATGTAGCATCCCAGGCCTCCTTCCCACAGGGGAGGGAAGTGTTTATATGAGTAAGAACAGCAGATGGGCCAGAGGACTCAGCCCCACACCGGAGCCCACCAGGTGTGTGTGGGCTTAAGAAGAGGTGGAGGCCATCATCACTCTCACACAGCAAGCAAGGGCGGCCACAGCTCATCAGTCCCTCCCAGCATCACTCGTTCATGCAGGCGTCGGACAAGGACTGAAGACCCAGTCTGTGCCAGGCCAGAACGTGGATGTGGCTCTCATCATTCATTCTTCCAAGACATATTATTTTAACACCTACTGTGTGCCAGACACTCTTCTAGGCTAGAGGTGCAGCAGCGAACAGAGAGACAAGGTCCCTGCCCCACAGAGCTTACACTCTAGTGGGGAAAACAGAACAATAAAGCAAGCCAGCCCGGCGCACCGGCTCATGCCTGTAATCCCAGCGCTTTGGGAGGCTGAGGCAGGAGGATCACTTGAGGCCAGGAGTTCAGGACCAACCTGGCCAACATGGAAAAACCCCATCTCAATAAAAAATAAACAGATTAGGCAAGCGTGGTGTGCACCTGTAGTCCCAGCTACTCAGCAGGCTAAGGTGGGAGGCTCACTAGAGCCTGGGAGGTGAAGGCTGCAGTGATCACACCACTGCGCTCCAGCCTGGGTGACCAAGTGAGATGACGTCTCAAAACCAAAAAAAAAGAAAGAAAAGAAAAAAGAAAGTCAATGTCCTGTATAACGCCAGGACATTATATGATGAAGTCTTACGAAGACAAATAGAATGGTTAAAGGACTAACACAGAGAGACAGGTTGGCAGTGGGGTGAGGGTGTCGTTTTACATGCCATGGTCAGGGAGGGCTTCTTTAAGGAGGTGGCCATTGAGACCTGCGTGAAGGGAAGGGGCCAGCCAGGGGATGATTTTCCCTGTGGTGGGAAAAACAGCAAGAATTCCAGCATGACCAGAGGAGTGGCAGGGAGTGAAAGCCAGACTGGAGCAGCGGGCGGATGAGGAAGCGCGGCGAGATCTCCCCACAGTTTTGCTGTAGAAAGGAGCCGAAAAGTGGAGCAGTGGCTGGAGGGAGCCTGAGGTTTGGGAGGAGTTATGTGGTTAGCTATTCATTTATTGCTTTGAGATGGGGCTAGGAGAGCCTGTCTGTACACTGCTGGGAATGACTCAGCAGAGAGAAAGACACTGATGATATGGAGGGGGAAGAGGGAAATTTTCGGGAGTGAAGTCCCCGAGCGATTGAGAGAGGACAGGATTCAGTGCTCAAGGGCAGGGACTGAACAGTCTTGGGAGGTGAGGAGCTGCCTGTAGCTAGACATCTAGAGTGAGCAAGCCGGCTGAGTTATCTCTGTATCCCAGCACCGTGCCTGGCACTAACTGGGTCTTCCACACTTGTCTGATGCAGGCATGCACGAATGACTGATGCTGGAGGGGAAATCAAGCATCACACAAATCTCTGGACCAGATGATCTTCTAACTGAAAAGTCTTCAGACTCACAAAACTCCAGACGTACCTGGAAACTATGGAGCACAGCAATGTTGATCTCAACGACAGCCTGGTCTTTCCAGAGCGAGGCCAGCTTGTGCGTTTCCAAGCCCATTCTCCTGCCCACTTCCTACAGAGGCAGAGTGATGTGAGAGAGTCAGTCTTGGAGCCACCCCCAGGCCCACACCTCCAGCCGGCCAGCTGGGCCGCCTGTGTTACCTCCAGGATGTTGTAGCGCTGGACGTCACAGAAGTCCCGGACTCCGATCTCTGTGCCCATGTACCAGCCATTGAAGGGGCACCCCGGGAACTCCAGGCCACCCACCTCGAGTAGCATGTTGGCCACTGCAGGCAGGGCATACCACTTTAGCTCCAGCTCCCGAAACCACTCGTACCTGGGGGAAAGGCAGAAACATTTAACTTCTTTTTTTTTTTTTTTGAGACTTGGTCTTGCTCTGTTGCTCATGCTGCAGTGCAGTGGCACATCATAACTCACTGCAGCCTTTAACTTCTGGACTCAAGCGATCCTCCTGCCTCAGCCTCCCAAGTAGCTAGAATTGCAGGCATGTGCCACCTGGCTCAGCTAATTTTTTCTTTCTTTTTCTTCCTTTCTTTTTTTGTAGAGACAAAGTCTCATTATGTTGCCTGGGCTGGTCTCGAACTACTGGCCTCAAGCAATCCTCCCGCCTCAGCGTCCTAAAGTGCTGGAATTACAGGCGTGAACCATCATGTCCGGTCGTGGGGGCTGCACTTTTGCCATCCCACTGTCCCCACCACCTGCCCACCAAGAAAAAAGCTTCAGAAACAGTCAACCAAGAAAACTCCTTTCCAAGAGTTGATTCTCATCCTAGCCAGAGGGATGTATTGGACATATTGGGTGCCATTTACTAAATTATGCATTCATTCATTCATTCATGCAAATATATATTAAGCATCAAGTATGTGTCAGGCTCTGTGATAAATGCTGAAAATGCAACACAACAGAGCAATTAAGGACTCCAGTGTCAGAAAGCTCGGGTTTGAGGTCTGCCTCACCACTGACTAGCAGTGTGACCTTGGGATGATTTTTAGCCTCTCTGAGCCTCAGCGTCCCCATCATCAGAAGAGAAATCATAGCACCAAATTCATGGAATTATTATAAAGCTGGTAATATCACTCATTTGCATATTCATGTATTCCACAAATATTTATAACTGAGCACCTACTATGTGCCAGGCATCCTGCTGGCTGTTGGGTATATATTGGTAAAGAAAAGAGCTCCACTCTCAAGGAGCTTATAGTGTAATGTCTAGACTCTAGATTATAAATAGGTAAACAAATACATAAGAAATAAAAAAAAGATAATGTGTGAGACTGAGGGTAGGGGGGCCTCCTCTAGCTTGAGTGGTCAGAGAGCCTTCTCAGAGGAGGTGACATTATAGGAAATACCCTTTGATAAGAAGAAATAAGTGTAGAAAAATTCCAAGGAAAGGTCATGTCAGGCAGAAGAAATGGCGAGTGCAGAGGCCGTGAGCTGGGACTGAACTCAGTTCATTCAAGGGCCAGGAAGAAGAGCCCAGCCCAATGCCTGCTAGACAGTGAATCTCAATACACAGAGGTATTTTTGCAATTATGAGAACTGCCTAGAGCAGGGGCTGGACCGGTGGGGCTCTTGAAGTCACTGGAGCCCTGTATGTCCCCACAGCCAGGGGAGGGACCGCTAAGAGCATTCACAGGAGGGCAGAAGAGGCCTGGGCTGCTCCTTTCAAGAATCTCACTGCATTCCTCTCCTGCAGCCACTGCTTCCCAAGCTCCTGGGGCCCCAACTGCCTTCGCCTCTGCTTCTCCCCAGAAGCAACACGTCCGCCTAAGCCTGAGGTCCAAGATGCCCATGCAGAATTGCTACAGAATTTGACAGTGACAAAGGAGTCCTTAAAAGCCAGCCCCCTGAGTGATGCCCAGTGCTGGCTGGGCTTTAAGGGAGGTACAGGGAGGGGGGAGGGGGGAGGGGGCTGGGGGCTGGGGGCTGGAGCCTCACTTAGGGTCAGAGAAGGGCTGTGTGTGGACTTGTCCCCACCCCAGCACCCTCAGCCCCTGTCCCCAGCACCATCACCCCTGCCTCCAGCACCCTCATCCCCGCCCCAGCACCCTTACCCCTGCCCCAGCACCCTCACCCCCGCCCCCAGCACCCTCACCCCCGCCCCCAGCACCCTCAGCCCCCACCCCCAGTACCCTCACCCCTGCCCCCAGCACCCTCACCCCTGCCCCAGCACCCTCACTCCCGCCCCCAGCACCCTCACCCCCACCCCCAGCACCCTCACCCCTGCCCCCAGCACCCTCAGCCTTCTTACTTGGGATGTTCCATGGCCACCTCAAGCACAAGGTCAGGCGGGATTTCGAAGAGCTCAGGGTCGCGGCCGTCGGCCTGCAGGACCAGGGGCACCACATCGAAGCGGCCGTACTTGGGCTTCCAGCCCAGGTCGATGCACAGCTGGGGAACAAGACAGGCCCCGTGGGTCTGCAAGCCTGGGCACCGTGTCTCCTCTGGGCTCCACTCTGTCACTCGCTCACCACGGGGCTCCCTGCCCCAAGGGCTGGGGGCTGAGGCTGGGCCGGGTACCTGAGTGAATTCCACGTTGGCAGGGTCCCCTCTGATGCTGCCATCGGGCATCTGGTAGCCGGCGTAGCGGATGAGCTGAGCGTTCCACACCCGGAAGTCGTGCTTGCCATCGCTCCGCTGGGGGAACACGGTGATGGCCGACCTTCCAGGGACAGGAACAGTGCTGTTTACCACTTGGCCCTGGAGGGGGCCCGATCATCCTGCACTGGCCCTACCTCCCCCTCCACCATACCTGCTCTGCAGCCCCTGATCCCGAGCTGACTGAGCTGGCCTCCCGACACGCCCTCTCCTCCTGCCCTCCCTTGAGCGTCAGGGCCCAACCCCTCAAGGGGACCTTCCCATCTGCCAGGCAGGGTTAGCCACCCTCCCGCAATCTTTCGCTTGCTGCATGTCTCCCTCCTTGCAGTCGAGTTAGCTGGATGCTTGTCTAGTGCAGGTCATAGGTTCATGGGAGCTGGAACAGCATCTTAGGGTCCTAGGCACTCTGCCTCCTACCCCCCATGCCCCCTCTTCCCCCTACTTCCCCAGTCCTGTGTTGGGTTGTATTAGGTGGGCATTGAGTGTTTGCTGAACAAAAAGATTAATGAATGACCGAATGGGCTGTTCAGTCCTATTAGCTTTGACCTCTTTGGTTGGGAGAGGAAGGTAACCTCCTATTCCTTCTAAAAATGGGGAGCCCCAACCCTGAATAGTGAAGCAGTTACTTCTCAAAGATCCTCCATCCCCTCCAAACGGCTCCAGGTCAGAAGGAAACCAAGGACATGGGCTGCGGATGGGAGCTGAGCTCACAGGGGCTGGGCTCACTACTGGAGGTCCCTGAAGAAGCCAGAGTCTTTCTCTTGTTCCTTTCTTCCTGGTTTCTCCCTGAGCTGGAGATGCCTCCCCTAGACCCAGCCATCTTTTGGCTGAGATTCTCAAGCACGGCGAGCCCCTCCACAGCCCTGGGAAAGGTGCACCAACCTGATGTTGCCGTTGTTGGTGGAGTAACGCAGGTGTCTACAGATGTGTTCAAACATCTCCCGGGCGGTGGAACAGCTGCGGGCGTCGAAGACCTGCAACAGCCCACCCAGACCATGCCCATCAAAGACGGGGCAGACAGAGGCTTTGAGGCTGATCAGAAGCCACTGGGAACCAGTGGAGCAGCCGAAACAGCACCCAAACACTCAACACCACGCACGAGACTGCATGCTCCCGTCCGCGCCACCACTCTCATCTCACGGCTGCCCTCTGGGGGGGCACAGGCAACCCCACTCAGAAGACCCCAGCAAAGCCAGAATTCCAAGGAAACCTGACTTGAAAACACCATGAATCAGGATTCCCATAGCCCCAGCCTAGGTCCTTTGCCACAGCAGCACGTATTACACAGCCAGAGTTGGTTTCACTGGCAGTTCTAATCAATTTCTCTGTGCAAGTGCTTTTGATATTATCCTGCAACAAATGATTCCCCAACAAAAGGATGGCCTAGGAGGGTAGGCTAAATAAATGTTCTCTTGGAGCCAAGAGTTCAAACATCCGAGGAAAACAACATCTCTTGCAGCACCACGGCCTCAAGAGTAACAAAAACAAGGTGGTGGTTTAATTTGTTGATGGCATTTAGTCTCCCGAATTTAACACAACAGAGAACGGGCAGCTAGAAACCCTGGTGCTGAAACAGGATTCAAGGCTTCTAGAGGAGGACCCTAGGGCCCCCATTGCAACATTCAGGAAGGTGAGGGAGGACCTGGGGCCGTGGCTTTGGTCCTGGGAGGCCTGGGCACAGCTGTTTGTGGCTGCTCCAAGCCATCTGCTCAGGCCTGGCCGCCTCCAGCTCTCTCCCGCTTGGGTCTCAGGAAGTTCACCTGCAGGTTGGACCACTGTATCCTCCCGATGCAACGCGGGGCATTGCGCCAGGCCTGCTTGGTGGCAAAGATGAGCTCATCTCCCGTCAGTTGGTAGGTTCCTGTTGTTTCTATCTCCTTTGTTACTGCTTCCACCCTGGCCAGATGTTCCTCTATTTTTGCCCTGGGGGACAGGAAGACAGCAGGAAGATCAACAATGAGATGGCCTTACATGGGGATTAATTCAATCCACAGAAGCAGGAACTGAAATAGGACATCAGAAGGGTAAAATGCCTCTCACCAGAGACAGCTCCCTCCAGGGCTGGCTTTGGGGACCCCACACCCAGCCTAGAAGTGCCCATGCTTCACGCTCTTTTCCCCATCTTGAAATTCTTCATCATCTTAAACTAAGGAGCCCACATTTTCATTTTTACACTGAGTCCTGCAAAGATTACTTAGCGGGTGCTGAGCCCACTTGAACACTGCTTCTTTTCAGGTGATTTTTTCCCTTAATCATTTTCATCTCAGTAAGGGGTGCAATCCTTTTCAGACACTTACAAGCCTTGGAGGAGAGTCCCATCCAGCCCTAGCAACATCCCGCCTCTCCATTGGTCAGGAGAGTGCCCTCCTGCCTTGCCATGGCTGAGAGATGATGAGCCAGTCCCTCCGAGGCAGCTCCGATGTACTTGGTACCCACGTGAGTCAGGCACTGGGTGAAGCAACTCACAGGCAGGGTCTCACTGAGTCTGGGAGGGAGGTATTTTTGCATCTTTTGCATCTTTTTTTTTTTTTTTTTTTTTTTTTTGAGACAGAGTGTCCCTCTGTCACCCAGGCTGGAGTGCAGTAGCACAATCTCAGCTCACTGCAACCTCTGCCTCCCAGGTTCAAGCAATTCTCCTGCCTCAGCCTCCTGAGTAGCTGGGACTACATGCATACACCATCATACCTGGCTAATTTTTTTTTGTATTTTTTATTAGAGATGGGGTTTCACTCTGTTGCCCAGGCTGGTCTCAAACTCCTGAGCTCAGGCAATCCACCCGCCTCAGCCTCCCAAAGTGCTGGGTTTATAGGCATGAGCCACTGCACCCGGCCTTGCATCTGTTTTATAGCAAAGAGTCTCAGGGGTCTAGGAGGTGAAGTACCAGGCCTGGGAATATAAGTACAGGAAAGAGCAAAGTCAGGATTCAGACCCAGGTCGCCCTGATGCCAAGCCCAGGTTCTTAACCGTCAGCAATGTGACCTTCCACCTTCCACCCTAGCGGGGACTGTAAGCCCAGGGATGCTGAGGGCCTGCCCACCCTTTCTCAGGAGCCTGGTCAGGCCGAGACTGGGACTTGGCTGTCGGAGCTCAGCCTGCAAGGTCCCAGGGCCTGCCCAGAAAGGAGCTGCACACGGTGTGGTCCAACATCAGAGTCTCTCTAAAACTGTGCTGTTCCTCAGCCTCAGAACTGCTCACTCAGTCACTCCAGCTGCAATTCTAAACTTGCTTCTTTCCTCCCCTCCTAGACTTCAAAAATATCCCAAAGGGAGGGACTCAGTCAGAAAGGCTTTGAAACACACACACACACACACACACACAACCCACAAACAACAACAACCTTGAGATTTCCAATCGGCGCCAAAGCCTTTTGAAACAGCAACAAAGCTATTTAAAGAATGAACTCCTGATTAAGGACGGTGGGTAACTCCGAACAAAATGGCCTTTCTGTGGATGAAGTGTCTCGACAACTTTTCCTTGATTAGAGAAAAAAAGCACAAAGACAAAACATTCGATGATATTTATCCCCAAGGACATCCCTGCTCTAAGGAGCTGCTGGGTGAGGCTGGAACCGCCCCACTACGGAGACCTCCCTCCCCAAACAAAGCTTCCAGCAATATTACCCCCTGCACCCGAGCATGAAAACAGTAATGGTCACCATAACACCCACGCCGCCAACACACATGGTGGTCAGCACGTGCATATGCAGGAAAGGATTATTTTTTACATTCACATCCAATTTCTTTAGAGTTCTAGATGTGACAACCATTTTCATATAGTTAGGTTTCTAAGGCATTAGAAATGCTATGTCTATGAGATCTGAAAAAAGGAGTGGCTTTCATCATCAGTGAACAGATTTCAATGTTACATTCAGCAAGTCACAATCTCTAAATATACTATGATTCTTCAGCTACAAAAGGCCACTGAACCCATTCCACTGGTCATGTCTTAGGCTGCTATAGTCCTTGTGAGGAGAGGCTGCCATTCCCTGTCCACAGCCCCAGGATCTCTTGGTCGGGGGGAGCAGGGGTTCGAGGTATGTACTTGTGACTTGGAGAAGTGCGACTTTCCTCTGTGAGAAGCAGATGGGTTCCAGCACCACCAAGCCTGGCTCTGTCACCCCCCCGGGCTTCTGAACACCTGCCTAATTGCCTTCCACACAACAGTAAGGCCTCCCAGGTCTGGAATAGAGTTGGGAACCTGCAAGGCCACACGCCAGGTACTAGAGCATTGACGGGAAAAGCAAGGGCTCAGGCGCCAGCTGCCTGGGTTCAAATCCCCGCTGTGGAGCTTCAGAGGGTGTGACTGTGAGCAAGGTACATCTCCTCTGTGGACTTGCCTTGTCTGTAAGATGAGGATAATAATAATACCAGTCTCACAGAGTTGTGGTGCACACGTGCTTTGTGCTAAATAAATACATAAATAACATAACTACTGTGGCCTGAAGAAACCCATCCAGGGAAATCCCTGGACCCCAAAAGGCTCATTAATTAACTGAGCTGAAGGGCCAAGGATGGTGAAGTTTGTAGTCACGAAGCAGGCAGCCCCTCACAGGGTGCTCAATCCAGGATGCACATAAGAATCGCCTGGGAGCTTTTGAAGAACACAAATGTCTGCCTCATCCTCACCTCTCCAGATTCCGCTCAAGGGACCCCGGCACCAGAATTTTGCAGGCTCTCCGGGTGAGTCTTCTGTGCAGCCAGGGTTGAGGACCACTGACCTGGAAGATCAGGGCCTCTTCTGAAGACTCAAGGTCTCTTCCAGCTCAGACATTCTAGGGTTGTAGAAAGCTGGAGGTGGGCCAGACACAGCGGCACACGCCTGAAATCCCAGCACTTTGGGAAGCTGAGGCGGGAGGATCACTTGAGCTTAGGAGTTTGAGACCAGCCTGAGCAACATAGTGAGACCCTGTCATGACTAAAAATTTTAAAAATTAGCTGGGCATTGTGGTGCACACCTGCGGTCCCAGCTCCTCAGGAAGCTGAGGTGAGAGGATCACTAGATCCAGGAGATCGAGGCTGCAGTGAGCAGAGATTGTGCCACTGCACTCCAGCCTGGGAGACAGAGCAAGACCCTGTCTCAAAAAAAAAGAAGAAAAGAATCCTGAGAAATGGTCTAGGTGTAAAAAAAAAAAAAAAAAAAAAAAAAAAAGAAAAGAAAAAAGGAGGTGGTACCACCAGAAGCCAGTTGTTCCGCCAGGGAGTCCCAGGTACACGTCTGTGGTCCACTTCATGCGATGTGATGCTGTGTGAGGCTCTGTCCCCAGAGCCACGCCCCCGCCCCCAGCCTAGAAAACAATCCATTTCCTTCAGACATTCTTTCTTACAATCTCTTTGTGCATTTTTATCTTAGTTTTAAAGGAGGCTGAATTACATAGCCATATATTTTATGTGGACAACACAGTGTTCTAAAAACATAATAATGACTAATACTTATGTCCTGCTTGCTAAGGCCAGGCATCGTTCCTAGCTCTTTCTATGCTTTAACTCCTTTCAGCTTTATAAACTCCTGCAAATCACCTGCCTCCTGCAAAGTGGGTCCATTCTCATCACCATGTTCAGGTAAGAAAATCAAGGCACAGAGAGACAAAGTAACTCGCCCAGGTTACTCAGCTCGTAAGAGGCACAGCTAGGATTTGAACCTGGGAAGACCACAATGCTGTACAACTTCTCTTTGAATGATTAAAATTGTATACGTTGGAAATAAAATTGGCAAATGACAATTAAAAATCTTTGTATTCAGTGTCTGACACAAGGCTGGGGCATACCCGGTGTTTGATGTGTGTCTGTCAACCGAATAACCGATCGACTGCAAAAAATGAAGGCTGTCTAGCATGGCCCTCAGGAAGCCTCACTGGGTAGCAAAAAAAGAGAACTCCAGGCATGTAGAGCCCCACCAGGGTCAGAGCAAAGAGCAATGGCCTGCTGTCTCCTAGTCAGGTGGCCTGGCTTCTAGCTGGAATGCGGTGACTTCGGCTAAGTCACCAGCTTCCGTGTTCACACCTGTATGAGCAGGGGCCTGACTAGGTGGTCTCGGAGATCCTTTCTGTTTCAAACATTTCATTTTTTTTTTTTTTTTTTTGAGATGGAGTCTCACACTGTTGCCAGGGCTGGAGTGCAGTGGCGCAATCTCAGCTCATTTGCAACCTCCGCCTCCCAGGTTCATGCAATTCTCCTGCCTCAGCCTCCCAAAGTGCTGGGATTACAGGTGTGAGCCACCGCACCCAGCCAACATTTCATAATTAAAGGGTCCATATTAATTCATAATCAAGGTCTCTGTGTGCCAGGACGCTGTTCTGGACTTACTAAATCCTCATAAAAATCCCGTGAGCCACCTTCTATGATTCTCCCCAGTTTATATGAGGTTGGTGCAAAAGTAGCTGCGGTTTTTGCCATTCATATGACGAGGACGTTGAGACACAGAGAGGGTAAATCGATTTCCCAAGGACTCCGCAGTGGTTAATGTGTGAGCCAGGATTCAAATTCAGTCACTTTTCACCAGTGTCACTGTACATAACTTTATCCCGCAATTATGAGAACCTGCTCCAGAGTCTTCTCCCCAAGAAAACTATGATTCTCGCCCTGCAAAACCAGTGACTTAACAGCGCAAATCTGGGAGGGAAAGGGATCTAGCTAGGATCAGAGGGCGATGGGTGGAGACAGGAGAGCAGGGGGAAGGGCCGAGGCAGCAGCCCTGCAGGAGGAAGACTTACTCTTTGAAGGAGCCGTAATATTGATTGACAAATTCGATAGCTTGAGGTAGAAGCTCATCTGGAGGGGTAGGCTTGTCCCTGGGTCCTCTGGTCAAACTTTTGGGAGTCATAATAGACCCCAGGCAAGATTTAGACCTGCAAGCCAAAATCTGGAAAGAGAGGGGCAGGTGGTGAGGGTGGGCCGTTCGGCCTCCTGCCACCCTCCTCTGGGGCCACCTCTCCTGGCCACCTGGCTCCTCTCTGGCTGCCCCAGCTCCCTGCACCTCCTCTCCACCCCTGTGGCACCTCCTCCTTGGAGTCCACCTGGATTTCTCCCACCTAGATCTCCTCTCATCCACTGGCTGAACCCCAGTGGGTGTGAGTCAGGTTTGTCCCCCTACTCTGGGTTCAGTCTCTTGCCCTGCTCCCCAGCCAGCCCCACATCCAGAGCAAAGTCAGTCCAATGTGGCTCCTATGGGAACCACATATTGGTATTTAGCCAAAACAAACTGAAATGAGACATAGGATGGGACACACACACACACACACATGGGAATGAAGTACACCTGAATGTTAACTGTGGTGGTTTTCGGGGCATGTGGGAAATCATTTTGCTTTCATGGTCTTGAAATTGTCAATCTTTCCCACTTTACAACCATAGAATGTATCCTGAAGTTAGAATAAAAACCTTAGATGAGAGAAAGAAGCCTTAAAAGACATTTAGTCCAACCTCTCACTGGATACTTGAACCCCTCTGCAATCTATCAAATTGCACTTAATTCCTTCCAGTGACAGGGAGCTCTCTACCTCCTGATGTAATACAGTCCAGCACTAAGCCGTTCTGATAGAAAATTCTCCCTGATGGTATCCTGAAATCTGTCTGACAAAGACAGGAATTTGTTTCTGCAATCATTAACTTGACCTTCTGGATTATCCATTATCTACTAGGGTGGTTAACAGGGAGTTGCATCCCTTACTTCCTACTGTCATCTGTGGGGAATGTCACTGTTCCCAGACCCCTTTGCCCAAGCAGATGATTGTTTGGTTTGCCCAGGGGGACACCTGTTTGATCCACAAAGCCCAGGCAGCTTCGCCAGCTTGGGACAAAGGTGCTTCTCCCTGAAGCCGCAGACTTACCCCTTTGGCCTTGTGGTGAAGTGTGTCTTGGAAAGTCATCCCGCTACCCCAGTTTTTGATCCTCACGTGCCGTGGGCAGGACGATGGGGTTGCATCCAGCTTGACCAGGGATTCTGGGGACTTCTATGAGGGGGGAAAAAAACAGGATTTTATCCCAGGTCTCTCCCAGACCCCAGGTCCTTCCTTGTCTTGGAGTGGGGGAGGATCTGTGGGTGGCCACAAAGGGCAGGGTGTCCCTCCACATCCCTCCTCTGTTCCCAGCCCCTGGGCCACCTGGGCCAGTGCCTGCTAAGAGCTCCAGGTGCCTGGGCCACTGGCCAGGCTCCTCTCCTCACCCACGGCCCTGCCAAATGCTTCTTCAGAGGAACTGCTGGAGGAGGTAAGTTAGAGGTGAGGAGGATGACTGTCAGAGCCAATACCACTGAGAACAGAAAGGCACCACTGCCTTCCTTCCCTGGAAGCATGTAAGGACATGCCACCCTCTCTCCCACTCCTGCCCATTTCTCTGCCCACCTCTAGAATGGGAAGGAACCCATGGGATAGAAGCTAGGTGCCAGTGCACCTTGAATGCCACCACTCCCAATCACCGGGGTTGTCCCAGTCTCCCAAAGTCCTTCCTCATTCCCACCTGTTCCCCACAACACCCCAGGTCTGGGACTCTCCACTCTCCATCCAGACCCTGGCTTCCTGCCCCCCTCCAGCCCAGCCTCCAACAGGCTTCTCTGTCTGCATCTGCCTGGGCCAGGGAGGAAGGGGCTTCCCATACTCCTGTGACTCACTGACCTTTCCTGTCCCCATGAAGGGCTGTGGGGACTCATTCTGCAGCTTGCTGAGGCTGTGACGCAGGGGGTCATCCTGTGCCACCGGACTGTGAAAGGAAACAGCTACCATGAGATGGGGTATCCAAGGGTGGAGGGGATCTTGGAGTTCTCTCTGCCAGTCCCCTCATTTGACAAATGGGGAAACTGAGTCCAGAGGGAGGGAGGGAGTTGTTCATGGTCGGTCTGACCAACTGCCCCCAGTCCCACCTTCCCTCTTTCTCTTCTCTTCTTCCTCTCACAGAGCCAAAAGGGCATGAGCAGAGCTGAGTCAAAGCTACTGGCCCAAACAGAGCCCATAGAGAATCCGGAAAATGCTCCTTCGCTCTCTGGAAAGCCAAGTACGAACGTGGCACAGGGGCTGGGCGAGCAGAGAACGGCTCCAGCAGCTCTGCCTCCCGGACTAGCAGCACTGTGCAGCAGCCTCTTGGTTTTGTTTGTTTATTATTTATTTTTTTCCTATTTTTTGAAAGAGTCTTACTCTGTCATCCAGACGGGAGCACAGTGGCATGATCACAGCTGTCTGCAACCTCCACCTCCCAGGTTCAAGCAAACCTCCCACCTCAGCCTCCTGAGTAGCTGGGACTCCAGGCGCACACCACCATGCCTGGCTAATTTCTGTATTTTTGGTAGAGATGGGGTTTCACCATGTTGCCCAGGCTGGCCTTGAACTCCTGGCCTCAGGTGGATCCTCCCACCTCAGCCTCCCAAGGGCTGGGATTACAAGCGGGAACCACCTCCCCCAGCCTCAGCCACTTGTTTTTCGTAATGTAAGCTTTTTAAATTTAAAACACTTGATTTATCTTGGTTTATTTACTTATTCTACACTTGTTTTATGGAAAATGTTAAGCATACAAAAGAAGAGATAATAGTCTAATAAACTTCCATGGGCCCTTCAGCCAGATTCAATCCAATTCAACAGTGATCAATTCATGGCCGATCTTGTTTCCACTACACCTGCCCTGCCCCCCATTATTTTAAAGCAAATCTAAGAGTCAAATCACCTTCACCAAGGTAAAAATAAGTATTGTAAAAATTAGCATTAAATTAAAAATGAGTTAAAAATTAAATTAGACATTACTTCATTTTTTAAATTAAACATTACTTAAAAATTCAGTATACTGAGGCCAGGTGTGGTGGCTCACGCCTGTAATCCCAGCACTTTGGGAGGCCGAGGCAGGCAGATCACAAGGTCAGGAGTTTGAGACTAGCCTGGCCAAGATGGTGAAACCCCGTCACTACTGAAAATACAAAATTTAGCTGGGTGTGGTGGCGGGCACCTGTAATCACAGCTACTTGGGAGGCTGAGGCAGGAGAATCGCTTGAACCTGGGAGGCAGAGGTTGCAGTGAGCCAAGATCATGCCACTGTACTCCAGCCTGGGTGACAGAGCAAGATTCCAACTCAAAAAAAAAAAAAAAAAAAAAAAAATCAGTACTCTGAAGCTGGTCAGAAACTGTTGGTTCTGGTTTGGAATTTCAGGTTCATTCTGGCAAATTGAATAGTCACTCACACATGCCTCCCGAGGAGAATGAAACGGTTTGAAAGTGTATTGTGTTCCGTGTTCTTGGTAGTATTTTCCGGGGTGTGCATGCTTGTGCATCAGAGGGAGAGAGGCTTAGAGACTATTGCAGGGGTCTCTCATTTTCTGCTTCATACATATCTGTGATGTTGAAATGGGATGAATGACCATGTATTGCTTTTATTATTGGAAAAAATGAGCACTATGAAAAATATTACCACTATAATTAATTATATACATTATATAGTAGCAGTAAGTGATTTATAACTATAAAGAGATACTGTCTTAAAAGAGGATGTAAGCATCAGAAAGCAACCTATATCTGAATCAAGGGATTCCACAACCCTGTAAAGGGCCTTCCATGTGACCAGTGATTGCCACCTGGCAAAGATCCTTTGCTTGGCCAAACTTTTCTCAGACTTCAGAATCTTCTGCTGAGCCCATCTGTGCATTTCCTTGTAAAAATGCAGTTTTAGCAAAAGAATTCCTGCTAAGTCAATTTAACGAGAGCCCTCCATCCTAGATAGCTGGTCACCCTCCCTATCTGATCAGAGTCCTCATCCTCCATCATCCCCCAGTTGATATCTGATCACTTTAGCCTGTCCCAAGCAAGAATCCTGTTAGATCAGTTGAGGCAGAGTCCCCCTGATGCCTGAAGTTTTTCTTGGCAATTTTTCATCCATAGACCCTGCCCCGGTACTTGGCTGTAAATTCCCACTTGTCCCTGCTGTCACTTCTCCACTGCAAGAACCCAATGTAGTAGGTCCCTGGACCTATGGAGATGGTCCTAAATAAAGTCTTCCATACTGTTCTTTAACAAGTATCATTGAGGCTGGGTGTGGTGGCTCACACCTGTAATCTGAGCACTTTGGGAGTCCGAGGCAGGCGGATCATGAGGTCAGAAGTTCAAGACCAGCCTGGCCAACATGGTGAAACCCTGTGTCTACTAAAAAATAGAAAATTAGCTGGATGTGGTGGTGCGCACCTGTAGTCCCAGCTACTCGGGAGGCTGAGGCAGAAGAATTGCTTTAACCCGGGAGGTGGAGGTTGCAGTGAGCCGAGATCGGGCCACTGTACTCCAACCTGGGTGACAGAGCGAGACTCCATCTCAAAAAAAACAAAAACAAAAACAAGTATCATTGAATAATTTTTTCTTTAACACACCCCTCTGGTCTAAACTGGTATGGTCTGCCAGAAAAAAAACAACAATATAAGGTAATCTGGACATTCAGAACAGGTAAGCCACGGCTGAGCAGTCATCAGGGGGCTGCTTCAATAGGAAGATGTTTGGGGGATGGGTCCCCAGAGAGGCAACTGACCCCCTTGCTCTTTGCCATTCCCCTCACCCCACCCTGCACCCGAGTTCTTGCTTCCTCTCACTTACTTCTGGAAGTAGGGTTGGACAATTTCAGAAGCTTCAGACCAGAAACATCTACAGTACTGTTTAGATTGAGAAGCAATGTCTTTGTACACTTAACACAATCATTTACCCCATCTATTACAAAGTATCATTTTTAAAAGTTGCCTAAAAATCCATGATGCAGATTGGCCATAGTTAGCCTGGTCCCATCGTCCATGGCTGGATGTTAGATTGTGTCTAGTTTTGCCCTCATATAAATAATGCCTTAAACTATACACATGGTCTGATGCTGGCCGTGTGTGTGTGTGTGTGTGTGTGTGTGTACAAGTACAAAAAAATGCCTCGGGGGAATGCTAGTAAACGTTAAGTGACTAGCATTAAGTGATAAGATCATGGGCAATTTAACTTTTCTTATACTTTTCCACATCTTCCAACTTTTTACTGTGACCATGAATTCCTTTCATAATTGGGCAATTCTTTAAATTTGAAAAATGAATACACAAAGCTTTGCCCAGTCCCCTCCCCCACCATTTCTTCTGGCTGGCTCCTGGGAGACTGGGTGACCAGATGCCAGGTGAGCACATTCAGGATCTGGACGTTTCTTTCCAAATTACCACCTTGTTTCCGACCCCACAAACGCTCACGCAATTTGACTAAACCCACAGCTGTGCCGGGTCCTGAGGACCCCCTTAAGGACCTGCCATCAAAGGGAGGGCTGGCAGCCGGGGCGCGGTGGCTCATGCCTGTCATCTCAGCACTTTGGGAGGCTGAGGTGGGCGGATCACTTGAGCCCAGGAGTTCAAGACCAGCCTGGGCAACATGGTGAAACCCTATCTCTACCAAAAAACAAGCAAACAAACCAACCCACAAAAATGCTGCCGGTGTGGTGACGCGCGCCTGTAGTCCCACCTACTCAGGAGGCTGAGGTGGGAGGATCACCTGAGCCCGGGAGGCGGAGGCTGCGGTGAGGCGAGATGGCGCCACTGTTCTCCAGCCTGGGCGACGGAGTGAGACCTTGTCAAAAAAGGGGTCGGGGGCGTGGGGAATGGAAAGACCCAGAACTTTCCACAAGTCCTTGGCCAGCCGAGGCAGTCGCCGGTCACAGCTGCAGACTGTGGCTTGCCTGGGCTGACCTGGGGGCCAGATTCCCCTGCAGTTCCCACGCCTCCCTGCCCGCCTACCTCGCCTTACATCAAGGGTGGTGGTGGGGACAGGTGGGGATGGGGTGGTGCCCTGGGAAATGGATCTCATTGGTGAAAGAAGAACCTCCTTGCTCCCTTAACTATATTTGATCCAAAAAGTGTAGCAACTTTCAACCCTAGTGCTGAAAACTTTCAAAAGCTCCCAAGTGCTGAAATGCGCAGCGCAACTCAACCCGCATAGATGCCTCTCATGGCACATGGGGGGCGGTCAGGGCTCCTAAACTGCGACCTCCACGCGTTCTAAACGAGGAAAACGTCTCAGTAAACCTTCAGGAACCCCACAGGGCGCGCATCCCCGCCCTCCGAGTTCTCCGAGAGAGGTTGGGAGCCACAACCGGGCTCGGAACCCACCGCTTCCCTCCCAGGGTGGACCCCAGGCCGCGAGGTACCTGGCTCGGCGCAGGCAGCAGGCCGGCTTCGGCCGGAGGATCCTGCGGAGCAGCCGGCACAGCCGGGGCCCGGCGGCCTCGCACGCCGCGCCCAGCCCCTCGCGCATGGCCCGGCTCCTCAGGCGCAGCTCCGCGGGCTCCCCGCGCCTCCCTGAGCCCGCGCTTTATAGCTCAGACACCCGCGGCCACCGCCCCGGGGCGGGGCGAGCCGAGGAGCAGCCGGGGCTCTTCACCCGCGCGATGTCCCGGGCCGGGCCGCCCCGCCTTCCCCACCTTTCCTGGTGATCCCAGGCCCCAAGCACCCAGGGGCGCGCGGCCGGCGTCCGCCGCAGAGTTCGGATGGCACAGGAAGGACCGTATCTGGGCTAAGAGCCCGGGGTGGTGTCGGGCCTCGGGTTTGTTTATTCCCCATAAAATCTCAATAAAGGTTATTATCATTACCCCACTGCGCCATGCTTTCTAGTTTACAGAGCAAATTTCCTTTCTGTCATTTCGTCCAATCCTTACTAAATACGGTCAAGAAGGCAGCTCTATGTTGTCATCTCCACTTTATTGAGGAATTAGCTGGGGTCAGAGAGGTTAAGGATCTTGTCCATGGCCACACAGCAGCCCCCCGGGACCACAGCCCAGCCTGAGCTCACACCACCTCACAAGGCTGTCCCGGGAAGTGTTACAGCACTTGTTATATACAGCATGCTCTCTGCGATTCCAGAAAGAAACTAAAGCAAGCAATGGGTTGGGGGTGATTTCTGTGGGAACATAGCAGGGGGAATTGTAAGCAGCTCCTGTGCCTTGCAGGCCCCTCGTCCTTGCTACTGAACTGCGCAGAGCCTCCTGACTTTGCTCCACCTGTAAGTTGCTCTTTGTATTTCACGGAGCAGAATAAATGGTACGATCCAGACCCAGATGGGGCAGCAGCCCTGGACCTCAATGTGCAGGGGCCCCTCCTGGCAGTGTGCAAGCACATTAAATCCCAAATCCCAGTTAAAGCAGAATGAGAGAGGGCGCATATTTATTCCCAGCCAACTGCAGCCCAGCTAGCAACACGTAGCTCGACTTGGTTCTGAATTCTATGTGTCTTCACCTAGACGCTCCTATGTTTGCCTTTGTCTCTAAAATACACACACACACACACACGCATACACACACACACGTGCCCACATCCCATGCTCACTTTCTAATTGTTTACAAAAGATATAGAATGAGCAGTCACTTAGGTTCTTGGTCTCATGACACCTGAACAGATTAGAAAATTACTTTTTAAAATCAAAACATATTCATTAGCTCCCATTGCTTTCGGGATGAAATCCCGTTTGCATGCATGGCTGCTTCCTCTTCCAGTAATATCCACTCCCCTCACTTGGATGGATGCTGCTCTCTGGGTGGTCCCACTTCCTCCCGAAAGCCTTCTCCCCCGACTCCTCCCCACACTACAGCCAGGCCAGGCACCTCGGCAGTCACCCCAGAAGAGGCCTCTACCACGACGCCAGTGCACCCACACCTGCTACCTCCTGTCTACTCTCTGTCCCACCTACTCCTGACACAATTTCTCCAATTTTTTGCCATCGAGTTCTTCATGTACGCCTCCCAAACCAGTGAGGAAGGCATCGGTTTCCCCATTTCCTTCCTGACAGCAGAAACTGAGTCTTTTTTCTCTGTCTCTTGAATAGTCCAGCACACCATAGGCCCTCCGGGAGAGCCTAGGTAGTGTAGATGTTATGACTTTGGACTTGATTGAAACCTTAGCGCCACCATTTCCCAGGTATTGACCTCCAATACATTGCTCAATCTTGTAAAACAAGGGTAATAGTTCCTGTCTCATTACTGTTTTTAGCAGTGGTGTATGCAAGTAATAAGTGGCTCAAACAATTCACCGAAGAGCGGAAGGGTTTCACTGATATCTTCACTCCCAGCACAGAGCCAGGCAGTGGGCATCTGCATGTACTGGTCCATGGAATGGAACATGCCCAGGACACAAAAGGTGGCTGCCTCGTGCAGTGGTCCCTCTGGGCTGCTCAGATCTGAATGCTGGCTCTGTCATTTGCTAACTATGAGATCTTGAAAATTACTTCAACTTCCTAGGCTTCAGGGTCCTCACCCTTAAAAATGGGATGACTAAAGCTCATGGATCACTGGGAGATCCATGATTAAATAAATTGAGATTAAATAAAGTGATGTGATATTTTTTCTTCATCCCCTCTTCTATCTGATTGGAGCCTTTCCACCAGCCCACCCCAGCGGGAAGAGGAGCGGGGAAAAGACGGTCAAGTTAGCTGATTTGCCACAGGTCCACTGCAGCTCAGGGCCCTCCCTGGGGTCTGAACTCATGTTTTCTGAATGGTCCAAAGACACAAGTCAATCCACAAGTCAGTCCCTAAAGACACAGGGATAATTAGCAATGCTATTAGAGAGTGTGGGGGATGAGGGCTAAAGGCTGCAGGCAGCACATAAGGGTTTTGGGAGGAGAGAGATTCAGGGTGATATGGAAAGACAGCTGGTGGATTGCTGGGGCCTAGGAGTTTGAGAGCAGCCTAGGCAACATAGTAAGATTCTCAACTTTAAAAAAAGAGAGAGAGAAAGAGAGAGAGGAAAGAAAAGAGAACCCCGGGCGCAGTGGCTCACACCTGTAATCCCAACACTTTTGGAGGCCAAGACAGGAAGATCATTTGAGGTCAGGAGTTCGAGACCAGCCTGGCCAATAGGGCGAAACCCTGTCTCTACTAAAAATACAAAAATTAGCCAAGCGTGGTGGCACATGCCTATAGTCCCAGCTACTTGGGAGGCTGAGGTGGGAGAATCACTTGAACCTGGGAGGCGGAGGTTGCAGGGCAGTGAGCTGATTTGGAGCCACTGCACTGAGGTCTGGGCAACAGCGCAGACTGTTTTTGAGACCCTGGCTCAATAAAAAGTTACACTAAAAATTTTTAAAAAGAAAAAAATAGGGAATGGGTTGTGTCTGGATAAGCTGAGAGAGGAATGCGCTGTGCGCAGGCACTGGGGAGCTGAGGAAGGCTGGGCTGGGCCAGTAGGATGGACTCTCCACTTGGGTAGGGTGCTCACACAGAACTCTGGGAGCTTTAATGTGGTGACAGGCAATGGGGAGCTACTGCAGGCTCTAGAATAGGGGCATGACTTGCGAGAAGTCCAGTTGGCAGGAGAGGGCTCAGAACCAGTGTGGGGAGCTGGAGTCGGGGAGGCCAGCTGTCAGGGGCTGCAATGGTGAGACGAAGAGAAGGAGGGGTGAAGCCACTGTCCCTCTACAGCCCTTAGCATCTGAACACCCTGTGTTCTCACCTCTTGTTCTCTTAGCCACCTCGGCTGCCACAGCCCAGACTACCTGGTTTCAGAGTCCTCTCCTCCAGTTTACCTGCCACACCACACCTGGACTGTCCTGCTCAAGGACCTACAATGGCTCCCTACTGCCAGGCAGAACAAGTCCAGATCTCTGACTCTGCATTCAAGCCTTCATCCTCTAGCCTATCCCAGCCCCCAGTCCGTTCCTGGCCAAGCGCAGTCCAGCTCATTTCTGCCTCTGAGTCTCTGCTCACCTCGCCCCTCTTCCTGAATGTCCTTGCTACTTCTCTGCACTCGTCTACATTCTACCCGTACTTCAAAGGCCACAGAGTCCACCTGACTTCTGTGATGCCCCTAGAGGGAACTCTGTTTAATGTTGCTCTATCACCTCCTAGCTGCCAACACCACCACTAATGATGGCAACGCCAACAGTGCCATTTGCTGAGCACTTACTCCGGGTCAGGCACTGCGCCAAGTTGCTTGCATGGGAAATCTCATTTACTCTTTATCCCATCCAGTAAATCACCATTGCTACCCTCTTTTTACAGAGGAGGAAATTGGGGCTCAGAGGCTAGGGGACTTGCCGACGGGTACAGGGCTACTGAGTGACAAAGCCACTTGCTCATCCCCAAGCCCATCCTCTTAGCCATTGGAGTTTTTTTTTACCGCCTCTGACAGATACACTCAGGGCCATGATGCCGCACACCTCCAGGGGGCGCCCTGCCCTTTGTAGTCCATGGGAAAGGCTCCTCTGAGGTGGTGGGGCTGTGTGGCTGTGTGGTGCCCCTGTGCAGATGGGGGCTTTGTTTTGAGTTACACAATTGCGTTATTGCAGATTGCCTTGTCTTTCCACCTGAGCAAGCCTCAAGCCTGTGCCCCGACTCCTCCATTGACTAACTCATTCTCTTGGTTCTGCCCTGGGAGGAGGTACGGTCCTGGGGAGGAGGGACATGAAGAATCCAACTCTGGACTCCAATTCCAACTCTGTAATTACTGGTCATTCAAGCTGGGAAAACTCATAAATCTACCAGAGTTTCTATTTCCTTATATGTGAAAAGAGTCAATCACACAAACTTCACAGAGCCGCCGCAGAGATCAGTTGAGATGCAAAGTAAAGTGGCCTGTGTAGCTCTGGCAAGGGCAGGTACTCAGTAGATGGCTATGAACCCTGACGTGGACTGAGCGCCTGTTCTGTGCAGGCACAGTGCTGAGTGCTGCAGATCTCATTTCATCCTCAGCTCACCGTGAGGAGTGCCCCCTTGGGCTCCTCATACCACAGGTGAGCACTAAGGTTCAGAGAGGTTAACTTGCCCCAAGTCACACAGCCAGCGAGAGGCAGCACCAGGCAGCCAGTGCCAGCAGCACAGGACTTGGAACTAGTTTGTCTAACATCCTGATACCCTTCACCAGGATGATACTCAAAGCATCTATCGAGAGGTGAATTGGAAGGGACGCAGGCCAGGATGCCGATCCCCCACCCCCAGTCCCCCTCTCCGGTTCCCACCACCGGGCTCTACTGCCTCCCATTCTCAGGTCAAGCTCCTTCCCATATTCTTCCCTCAGAGATTCCAAGCTCCTTCGGGACCAGCCCCGTGCCATGTCCCTTCCTCCTCCACATACTGTCGTCAGTCACAGCAAGATGCCCAATCATCAGCGACTTCAATGAATTCTAACAGGAACTTCCAAGAAGAAACGAGATCAGATCTCAAGTGAGAGAGGAGGAGCAGAGAGAGGAATTCTGAGTCACTGGCGCCGACAGGGCATGGGTGCCCCCGGGGAGCGCTCACCTGGAGGCGGCACAGGGGACTTTGCCCACGTTGTTGTTGATGTCTTTTCCCTCTGTCATTACATCCTGGTGGAATCTGGCCTTGAACAGAAAACTCCAAGGACAGGCCATCTCTGCGGCTTTGCAAAGCAGGTCACTTATGTCACTTGTCTGGATTTGAGCTCAGACGTTCTTCACTGTGGGGCTGAAGAAGGGAAGCAGAGGTGAGGGAAGGTTGGAGAAGAGTTTACAGCATCGGGCTTCTCAATGGGCTTGTCTCGCTGAAGAATCAATACGAATGCCAGCGTCAGCCCCTTCATCAGTGCTTTGCAACCTCTGTCTCTATTTGGGGGTTGGAATGGGGAGGCTTCAGACACAGACTTCAATTCTGTAAAGCCACCTAATAATCTAAAGGAAAAACACTGGACCCCCTCCCTCATTGCCATGTAACAAGGACAAACTACATGTCCCGTGAGCCTCCTGAGCAGGACCTGCTGGTCCACTGTTCCCAGCCGGGCTTCGTCGCCAGCCCCAGGCAGGGTGAGGAAGAGCTGGGAGGTCACTGAAACAGGAGTGCCTTTGCCTGACCCTGAAAGACACTTTCCAGCAGCTCTTATTAGCAACTGTAGTTTTAGGTCTGTTACTGGGAAAAGCACTCAAGCTGTAGCTGCCATTCTTTTAAAGATTTTGCAATTGTTCTAAGTCAGCAATATCACTTGCTCCTCTTTTATTGTGTGGAGAGAAACCATTTGTGAAAAAGGCACTCAACTGTAGAAATCTGAGATTATCTCCTTTGAAACAGACAAGAGGAGGATCAAGAGGCAGAAACTGACTTTCTAAGACAATGTAGTGAATATAGTCCATGTAAGAATTCTAGGCCAGGCACAGTGACTCATGTCTGTAATCGCAGCACTTTGGGAGGCCGAGGCAGGAGGATCACTTGAGCCCAAGAGTTTGAGTTCATACTGGGCAACATGGGGAGACCTTGTGTACAAAAAAATGAAAAATTAAGCAGGTGTAGTGTCTTGTGCCTGTGGTCCCAGTTACTCAGGAGGCTGAGGCAGAAGGATCGCTTGAGCCTGGGCAGTCAAGTCTGCAGTGAGCTGTGATCATGCCACTGCACTCCAGCCTGGGCAACAGAGTGAGACTCTGTCTCCAAAAAAAAAGAGAGAGAGAAGGAAGGAAGGAAGGAAGGAAGGAAGGAAGGAAGGAAGGAAGGAAGGAAGATAGATAGATAGATGCTGGTCTCGAACTCCTGAGCTCAAGTGATCTGCCCACCTCAGCCTCCCAAAGTGCTGGGATTACAAGGCTGAGCCACCGCACCTGGGCTATAATTTCATTCCTTATGATGCCTCAAATACAGCATTCCTATACATATGCATTTTTCATCATAAAAGAAAAATAATAACTACATTAGGGAGGAGTTGAGAAGCAAAAGAAAAAACTGTGCTTGATCTCACCGTCCCTACTCACTGCCGCCACCATCCGCTAATCTCCTTCCTGTCTTTCCCAAGTTAAATTCAGCCTGACAATACAGTAACTTTGTCAAAGGTAAATTAAGAGTCACAAGACGACATAAATATCAGAGCTCAAAGGTCTTCGTTGAGTGAATGAGTGGAGAAAAAGAAAGAAGAAAGAAAGAAAAAGAAAGGAAAGAAAGGGAAGAAGAAGGAAGGAAGGGAGGGAGGGAAGGAGGGAAGGAGGGAAGGAGGGAGGGAGGGAGGGAGGGAGGGAAAGCAAGAAAGGAAAGAAAAGAACTTATAGCCCCTCGGACCTGGGTTCAAATCCTGGAATCCTAGCTCTACCAGTTATGTGTCCTGGATCAAGTTATTTAACTGAAACTCATTTCTTCATCCATAAAATGGGTTTAATATATCCATCTCACCAGGATTTGTAGGGAGGTTACATATTATAAGGACTGAACAAGATAGATAATCTATGTTAAAAGAAAATTCTTAGCAGACACAGACTCCCATTCCAGACTTTTCAGAAAGTTTCTCCTTGTCATGTAGCAACCACAGCCAGTATCTGAAGAAGAGAAATCTGATGGAGATGCCATGTTCAAATGACTGAACCTCATGTTGGCATTTCTTTACCTAGACTTTCCATCACCTCTCTCTAGGCAGAAAATTCCCACAATTTTCTGAGCCTTCTCAAACAGGAAGAAACAAAACCCTCTCAAAACAGCCACTTCCCCAGAAATGAAGGCAACTCACCTCGCAGCGGGCTGCACTGCCTCCCCGGGGTAAGGAGAGTCCAACTGGGAAGAGACCTGTGCCTTGGGAGCTTCGGGACTGTCTGGAACTGCCCAGTTCCCTCACCAAAGGTGGCCGAGAGATGTTTAAAGCAGTGATGAGGCTGTGTTCTCTGGGGTTGGAACCTCAGTTTTTGACTCGCTGCAAAGTTATAAACACACTGGCAGTCAAGAAGTATTTATATTCACCCCATGCCATCCAGAGGGTTGTTTTTGCATAAAGAGCTCTTTTTTTTTTGTTTCCAAAGGGAGTGTCCCCGGCTGGGTGTACAGTTAGCTCATTTATGACTGTGACTGCCAGGGCCTGTGGGTGACTTGATCTTGCTGTTACATCACTCTGTGTGGTGCATCTTCAGCCAACCCACCTCTTCCTGGTCCCAAGTCCAAGGTGGCAGCTCATTAGCAGGGTAGCCGCTAAGATAGAGGCATCACGGAGCCAGGCTGTATTTGGTCAAGCCACATGGCCTCACTTTCGGCATCTGGGGAATTTTTTCCTCAGCAGGGACTCTTTGGTTAATCCCTGTCCATCCTCTCACTTTTCCAGCTTGTGACGGGAGTCCAGGAAGCTGGGGGGATATTGATAGTATGGGACATGCTGGAAAATGCCGAGGTTCCTGAAGGCCAGTGATGTTAAATGATGCCCTTATTCCAGACAGGTCCCTGAACTAGTCACTTGAGGTTTTTGGAGGGGAAAGGAAGGCAGGCGGTTGGCACAGAGAGGCCTCTGAGTCTGGTCTTACTAACACCTCACCCTTGTAGCACTAGGTAAGCTTTGGTGGAATGGCAGGTAGGATTTTTTCTACAGGGGAAAAAATTCCTTTTCTGATAATGGAAATGATCACTTCTTATATAAAAAAGTGATAATTTATCATTTCATTTCTTTTTTTATTATTATTATTATTATTTTGAGATGGGGGTCTCTGTCACCCAGACTGGAGTGCAGTGGTACGATCCCTGCTCACTGCGACTTCTGCTTCCCAGGCTCAAGCGATCCTCCCACCTCAGCCTCCTGAGTAGCTGGGACTACAAGTGCACACCTAATGTTTTTGTGTTTTTGGTAGAGACCGGGTTTCACCATATCACCCACGCTGGTCTCGAACTCCTGAGCTCAAGTGATCTGCCCACCTCAGCCTCCCAAAGTGCTGGGATTACAAGGCTGAGCCACCGCGCCTGGGCTATAATTTCATTCCTTATGATGCCTCAAATACAGCATTCCTATACATATGCATTTTTCATCATAAAAGAAAAATAATAACTACATCAGGGAGGAGTTGAGAAGCAAAAGGAAAAACTGCGCTTGATCTCACCGTCCCTACTCACTGCCGCCACCATCCGCTAATCTCCTTCCTGTCTTTCCCAAGTTAAATTCAGCCTGACAATACAGTAACTTTGTCAAAGGTAAATTAAGAGTCACAAGACGACATAAATATCAGAGCTCAAAGGTCTTTGTTGAGTGAATGAGTGGATGAATGAATGAAAAATAGGAGTCAGCTGGAATGAGTTTTGACATAGCAAAGCCATCTTTCAGGCTTCAGCCAGTTCCGTTCAGGCAAACAACACTCACTGAGGAAAGAGTCAGAATCCTGGCCTCAGCGAGTGCAAAGCCTAGAAAAATAAATGGTTAAGTATAGTACAGAGTGATACCTGTAGTGATGGAGGGATGGCATGGTGCTGATGTAGCTGGTTCTGTATTGTTCAGGGAAAGTTTACAAGGGAGAGGATACCAGGGTAGGGTTTTGAGGGATAAATAGGAGTTTGCTGCACTCTATTCCCTGTAACTGATTTCACATATTCTGGCTATTCCTGCAGCAAACACATGTTTTAACGCATTTAATGTTCCCACTCAAGAGCCTCTGAGGGAGATACCACTGCTTGCTGTTCATGGAATCCTCGAGAGTCCCATCTACTTGGCCTCAAAACACTTGGTTGATTTTCCTTCAGAAAATGCAGTTATTCAGTTATTTGATCTGTCAAGCATGTCATCTGGGGTGCCCTCTAATGCAGCGTCTGCTCACTGTGGCGTTCTTGACCTGGGGCGGGGTTCGAGTCAGCAGTTACTGCCTAAACTGAGCATCGGGCTTGAGGACACATGTGGAATTAGCCAGCTGGGAAGGAAATATAATTTCTCCTCAATCCTCTTAAGTTTTTCTTGGACAGACAACTGTAACAAAAGACATTATTAATACAGAAAAGAACAAGCAGATTCGTTAAAGTCTTTGAGGCACATCACGCAGGAGAAGCCTCAGTGAAGATAGCTCAATGCTGTGGCTTAGAACTCTGGCTTATGGAGTGTCTGCCATGAAGAGCAAGGCATTTTAGAAAGTGACAAGATGGCCGGGCGCAGTGGCTCATGCCTGGAATCCCAGCACTTTGGGAGGCTGAGGTGGGCAGATTGCTTGAGGCCAGGAGTTCGAGACCAGCCTGGGCAACATAGTGAGACCCAATGTCTACAGAAAAATTGAAAATAAATTAGCTGGGTATGGTGGCTTGCCCAGTTACTGTAGTCCTAGCTACTCAGGAGGATGAGGTAGAAGGATCGCTTGAGCTTGGGAGTTTGAGGCTGCAGAGAGTTATAATCATGCCACTGCACTTCAGCCTGTCTCTAAAAAAAAAGAAAAAAAGAAGAAAGGGAGGACAGAATGAAAGAAAGAAAGGAGGAAAGAAAGGGAAGGAAGGAAGGAAGGAAAGAAGGAAGGAAGGAAAGGAAGGAAGGAGGGAAAGAAGGAAGGAAGGAAAGAAGGAAGGAAGGAAAGAAGGAAGGAAGGAAAGAAGGAAGGAAGGAAAGAAGGAAGGAAGGAAGGAAAGAAGGAAGGAAGGAAGGAAAGAAGGAAAGAAGGAAGGAAGGAAGGAAGGAAAAGTGACGGGACAAAGGAACGCAGCTGTAGGCTTCCAGGGCTGGGAAGCTGTGAGCAGGTAAGCTCATGGCAGTGAGCTAAGGAGCAGGGCAGCAAGGTTTGTTTGTATTTGTAGACGACTCTGGGACCATCTCTTTGCTGATAAAAGCTATCTTCTCATCTTGATGCTAGGAAAGCGTCTTTCTGCGAGGAATGTTTGTGGCTGACTGCAGGCAGAACGGGGCTGTTCAGATAGCCTCTCTCTAGCTGCTCTTTCTCAAGCGCCTTCAGCTGGAAATGATCAGGACGCCACGTTGGCTTATTTGGGGGTGGCATGTTCTGGTTTCCTTCAGCCTGAAAGGTGTCAGGTTCGAGTGACAGCTCCACAGCCGACCTGCTTTGTGGCCTTGGAAAAGCCACTTCTCCTCTCTGGGCCTGACTTTTCTCATGACAAATGGTGACAAAAATAAAAGTAAACTTGACACAAGAAAATGCTTTGAGCCATCAAGCAAAAAGGCAGCCACACGAGAATCTATGATCCTTGCTGGGGTCAGAGAGTAACAATGTCCCTCTTGACACAGAGCAAGTGGTGCCAAATTCCCTTCTGAAGTGGCCTCAGACAGGTCCTGATCCACCACAAACAGTTCTCTCTCTCTCTCTCTCTCTCTCTCTCTCTCTCTCTCTCTCTCATTAAGTTCATGTAAGTATTTTTAATTTTTAATTGGAATAAAATTCACATAATATGAAATTACCGATTCGTTAAAGTGTAAAATTCAACGGTTTTTAGAATATTTATGATGGTGTGTAACCATGACCACTATCCCAGTCCTCTCCTAACCGGCAAATACGAAGAGGAGGGGAGTAAAAATAGTGATAATGATTGTGATGACACAGAGAGGTTAGGAGACTCACCAAGGTCACACAGCAGACAGCCTTCGAGCCGGGACAAACAGTGAGCTTCTGGTACCCTCCCCAGAGCACCTATCTGCAGGGCCCAGGGCTGGCCCTTCTGCTGGAGGTTGGCAGACATCCCCCTCTCCAAATCTCCCGCAGCTTCCTGGGCCTGCAACGCTGCCTTCCTCTTGGCCCTGCCCACCCAGCAGGCCGCATTCCTGGGCCTCTTCTGCTGATGGATGCGGCAGGTGAATTCAGCTGGGGAGAAATCAAAGAGCACCTTGAAGGGCAGGTGGGGGACAGGTCGGGGACAGCTGGGCCCCTGAAGGGTGGCGATGGAGGTTCTGAGGCAGCCACGGAGAAGTGCCCTCCTCCTTGCATTCCCAGGCTGCCCCGGGCAGATAGAAACCAGCACGGGATAGAAACCAGCTGATAGAAATCAGCACGGGAATATCTCGGCCTCATTATCCTGGAACTGATTTTCCATGGATTCAATTTGATCTGTCCCTATGCCAGGCTGTGAAGATGGTTCAGGTCCAGTTAGCCCTCGGAAGTTAGCAACTTTGAAGCCTTTTCTACAAAAACAATGAGCAGAGCTACCGTTTACTGAGCAAGGCACTTAAACATACCAACCATTTAATCCACACAAGTCCTGTGCGGTAGCAATGATCACTAGCCCCATTTTATAGATGGGGAAATTGAGACTCAGCAAAGCCAAGTGACGTGTCCAAGATCACACAGGCAGGCGGTGGCAGGGTTACAACCCTGGAGTCCCAGCTTGTACTTTCTTTGGCACATGGTCCATAAATACAGCCAGGCCCTGGGCTTTCCGTTTCTCATCTCAGTTAATCCTCCAACAGCGCTGTGTGATCGTATTATACTATTGTAATATGATCTCCACTTCACAGAAGAGGAAACTGAGACACAGAAAGTTTGAGCGAGCAGCTCAGTGTCCCTTGGCTTGTAAGTGGCAAAGCTGAGGACTGACCCAGGTCTGAGACCTCGACCGGACCCCCACCTTGTGTGCCCACTGTGTGTGTGCCCATTTTGCTACAGGTGGGTACACCCAGGGGCAAGGAGAGGTGGCTGGGAGGGAGTGGGAAACTGAAGCCAAGGTAGGAGCTGAGGACGACCTGGGGTTGAATGTTCTCCCCTCCGTGTCAGCGTCTGATGCCACCTCTGTGTGAGGCCACAGAAGGAGGAGACAGAGTTCCCACTGTGTGCCCCACTTCACGGAAAGTGAAATAAATTTTATTTGGGAAATGTACTTAAGCCTTAAAAAGAGCCAATTTAAGAGAAAATGTTTAAGCAAAGAACAGTATAGGTGCATGTAGGTGTGACACAAATGATAAAGACGGGACGTGAAGGAAACCCGGGATGTGGCTCTTTCTCTCCATTTGTGTGGGTGCATGACCCGTGGCGGGGCCCGTGTCCTGTGGAGCCTTCACTCCACTCAACTCTCAAAGGAAGGCACTAAGAAGAGGCATTCCTGGCTCCCTCCCACTTCTGATCTTTAACAAGCTCAAGTCTCTGGCCCTGGAGCCCCACGTCGTTTGTCGAGTGACCACTGGAGGGCGTGAGTCACACAAATTCCAGCAGCTCCGAAGCTGAGGTCTTCCCAGGTTTGTATCACCTTGCTCGACTTGGAGATGACGGAAGCGAAGGGATTTTTACTGGAAATGCACAAGTGGTCACTCCGGGCAGACAGGCCCAGGGTGGACCAGGGAGGTGGACGAGATTTGCGGAGTTCCTGGAGTGTGACTCACGTTGGCTGGGATAGGCCTGGCACTTCACTGGTGTCCAGCAGGAATTTCTTTCAAAGCCTCATTTCTTGTCAAGCATCCCGAGAACATGTTCCCTTCCCTGCCCTCCCATGTGGCTTCCCGGGTGCCTCCCCTTCTGGGTTGAGAAGTAATCAACAGAGTGGTACCTGGGGTAGTCCCAGGGTGTGATGGTTCAAGGGGCAAGCTTCAGGGGCAAATAGTGTATCTGGGAGGTGCAGGGGACATCAGGAGGGGAATGAGGAAGTGAGACAGAGAAAGGGAGGCAGCTACTAAAGGTCCTGTAAGTCAGCTTTCACAACGTGCAGCTAGACTCAATCCCACCAGGGAGCTTCAAAAAACGATGCAGAACACAGGGCTTCGAGTGATCCCACCTGAGGGGCCAGGGCCTGGGCTATTGACCCAGCAGTTCCAGAGCATCGCTCATTGAGGTTGCTCCCAGGGGATTTCAATCCCCAAGGCCTGCTGTGAGCAGAGCAGCCTTCCTTGGTCCTGGAAAAGCCCTCTGGAATTCACAAAGTGCACTGGAACGAGACAAGGACAGACGTCGCTGCTACAGAGGGGTTAGAATTAGGCTACATGGAGGAAGAGAGATGTTTGATCATCTTCTCCCTAACTACAGCCTCTGAGGGTGCTGGATGCCGATCCGAGAAGTTCTAAATGCCGCCAGGTGCAGTGGCTTACACCTGTAATCCCGGCACTTTGGGAGGCTGAGGTGGGCTGTTCATGAGGTCAAAAGATCGAGACCATCCTGGCTAATATGGTGAATCCCCATCTCTACTAAAAGTACAAAAAAAAAAAATACAAAAATTACCCAGGCACGGTGGTAGGCACCTGTAGTCCCAGCTACTCAGGAGGCTGAGGCAGGAGAATCACTTGAACGTGGCGGGTGGAGGTTGCAGTGAGCCTAGCTCATGCCACTGCACTCCAGCCTGGGTGACAGAGCAAGACTCCATCTCAAAAAGAAAAAAAAAAAAAAAGAAGTTCAGATAAGCACATGCTCTTGTATCCTTCCCTAAGAATCGGTGCATCTTTGTTAGGCCACAGGAGCCCTCCAGACCTTTTTTTCACTTAGGGGTCTCTGAGGCCTTTCCAGCTGTGATATCTGGGCTTTCTGAGTCTCCCCACCTCATATATATCAGGTCTTTGATGCTCTTGGTAAAGTTCTCTTCCCCACCAGAGTGCCACCCAAAGGCAGAATGCAGCAACGACCGGCAGCTCCTGCAGAGCCTGGCCACGGTGTGCACAGCGATGTCGGGGGAACTGTTCTCTATGTGAGTCAGAAGCAACCCAGCTGGTCAGCACAGGGAAAGGCACACCGGACCAGCCTTATGGTGAGCCAGTGTGTGCCCCCACCACCAAGAAAAAGTATATTAAGAATCTTTTGGCCAGATGTGGTGGCTCATGCCTGTAATTTTAGCACTTTGGGAGGCCAAGATGGGAGGATGGCTTGAGCCCAAGAGTTTGAGGCCAGCCTTGCCAACATGGCGAAACCCTGTCTCTACAAAAAATACAAAAATTAGCCAGACGTGTTGGTGAACGCCAGCAGTCTCAGCTACTGGAGAGGCTGAGGTGGGAGGATCACTTGAGCTGAAGAATTAGAGGCTGCAGTGACCTCTAATTGCACCACTGCACTCTCCAGCCTGGGCAACAGTGAGATTCTGATCTCTTAAAAAAAAAAAGTTTTATGATAAGAAATAATGTTCGTGATATCAGTAGAAAAATAATAACCCCCACCATGCAAAATAAAGTCAGAAGAAAATGTGAGGAAAAAAATAGCACAATATTAAAAAGTGGTAGAATTATGGGCAATGGTTATATTTTCTTTACCCTTCTCTGTATTTGCCATCTGGGAATATGTTAGTTTTATTTATTTATTTTATTATTTTTTATTTTTTTGAGATGGAGTCTTGCTCTGTCACCCAGGATGGAGTGCAATGGGGTGATCTCTGCTCACTGCAACCTCCACCTCTTGGGTTCAAGCAATTCTCCTGCCTCAGCCTCCTGAGTAACTGGGATTACAGGCACATGCCACTGTGCCCAGCTAATTTTTGTATTTTCAGCAGAGAAGGGGTTTCACCAGGTTGGCTAGGCTGGTCTCAAACTCCTAACCTCATGATCCACCCGCCTCAGCCTCCCAAAGTGCTGGGATTACAGGCATGAGCCTCCACGCCCGTTTGTTAGTTTTATAATAGAAAAAGTGAATCCTTTCTTTTTGAAATACTATCTCAGACATGCGACTGTGCCAGTAATTCACCTTCCCCAAAGAAAAGGAGCTTCTCGTGGCCATTTTCATTACAGGAGGCACAGAGAGGGCAGCCACCAATGTCCCTGCCTGTTCTGCATTCATGCTACACCGGTGTCCTGAGGATCGTCCTGTGTTTTCCAAGCTGGGCCCTGGGGATCCAGTGGTGAGTGATGGCAGGCAAGCTGGCTCTCTCTTTCCCTCTCCCCTCTGCCGCCAGTAGAGGCAGCAAGATGAGTCCCAGAGCCTGTTGGAGGAAGGGCATTTGGGGGACAGAGGTTGCTTCCTTAAAAACAGAGTAGAAACCAAGGGGACAGGCCAAGTGCATCAAAATGCTAGGACAGTTGGCCAAAGCAGAGAGGCTCACTCTTGAAACAGAGGTGGGGTCTGGCTCTTGGTGGGTGAAGGAAGAATGGGAGGAAGGGAGGAAGGGTGATTCCTCCAGCAACTGAGTGGGAGGCTGTGGGGACCAAGCTATTAACAGCAGGGGCCACTGTCAGGCAGACTCAGGGACAAGTCTCAGGCCTGCCACCTGAAGTCATCTGTGGGCCTTGGAGAGGTTACTCTCAGTTTCAGTTTGCTAATCTGTAAAGTGTGAATGATCACAGAGTCCCCACCTCCTCGAGCCTTGGGGAGGGGTAGCGAGGTGACACAGTGCCTGCCCTGCAGTTCAGCTTGAGCACGCGCCTGTCTTGCCAGAGCCAGAGCATAGCTGTAGCTTTATCACAGCAGCTGCAGGGAGCTGGCTGGCTCTGCCTGCTGCTATTCTCCCAGCACCTGGACGCACTGGAGCTCAAGGAGCAACACCCAGCTGGCCACCAGGGCCTTTTTATGTGTTATTGCATGCATTCCACACTACCATGCTGTGAGGTGAGCTCTGTCAACCCTACTTTACAGATGACAAAAGTGAGGCTTAGGGAGATTAAAGAATTTCTCCCAAAATCACACAGTTAAAGCTGCAGAACCAAGATTCAGGTCCATCTGATTCCAGATGCAGCTGGGAAGAGCATCTCAGTGGTGCCGCTGGGCTAAGGCTGAAGGCAGCCCTCTCTCACCCAAGACCAAGCTCCCGTAGACAATGACCATTTAAAGGGCAGAGACAGCCCTGGGAAAGAGGCAGGAAAATCAGGGAAATGATCTGTGATGCTGGCAGGGGCTTGGAGGAAGGACTGAGCAGTGCAGGGGTTCCCCAGGGACTTACAAGGGAACTCCCATACTGGAAGAAAGAACCTTGAACTTCTGCTTCCAACATCTGTGTCTAGCCTGTCTCATCCTGGCCTGCACTTCAGAGCTCCTCCTGACTCCAGGAGCTCTCCAGCAAGCCATGCCTTTGCACACACTGTTCCCTGTAGCTGGAATGTCCTTCCCGACAGCTCCCTGACCCACCCTTCCCCTGACTCAAATCCCCTTCAGACTCTGCTTCACTTAGTGGCATTGTTACCTCTAGGGGTTCCCTTGACCCTCCATCCTCAAGCCCCCTGGAGTTCCCCAAATCCCTTGGGCTCTCCTCCCCTCAACACTGATCCCACTGTTTTAACTGGACTCATTAGTCTGTCTCTTTTACTAGACACAAGCTTCCCAAGGCCAAGGTCACGTCTCACACATCTCTGCAGCACCAGCAGCGTGCCTGACCCAGAGTAGGTGCTCAGCGGACTTTGTTTTGTTGAGATAAAAGTCACATGCCATAAAATTCCCCCTTTTAAAGAGTATAATTTAGTGCTTTTTAGTATATTCACAAAGTTATGCAACCATCACCGCTTTCTAATTCCAGAACATTTTCATCACCCCAAATAGAAACCCCATACTAATTAACAGTCACTCCCCATTTCTCCCTTACCCCTAACTCTTGGAAACCACTAAATCTACTTTTTTTCTCTATAGATTTGCCTATTTTGGATGTTTTATATAAATGGAATCATGTAATATTTGGCCCTTTGTGAATAGCTTATTTCACTCAGCATAATGTTTTGAAAGTTCATTCACACTGTGGCATGTTTAAGTTCTTCATTCTTTTTTATGGCTTAATAATGTTCCACTGTATGGATATACCACATTTTATGTATCCATTCATCAATTGATGGGCATTTGAGTTGTTTCTATTTTTGGTCATTGTGAATATTGCTGTTCAAATATAAACATTTGAGTACAGGTTTTTGTGTGAACATATACTTTCAATTCTCTTGGAGTAGAATTGTTGGGTCACAGGGAAACTTTATGTTCAATTTTTTTGAGGAACTGCCAGACTATTTTCTGAAGTGGCTGCTGCACCATTTTACATCACTTCCAGCATAGTGAGAGGGCCCCAATCAGTCCACATCCTTGACAACACCAGTAATGGGCTTTCTTTTTTTATTATATAGCTTCTCGTGAATGTGAAGTAGTTAATGGACCATCAACAAATGAGTGAGTGGCAAGCTGATGGATGGATGGATGGATGGATGGATGGGTGGATGGATGGATTGGATGGATGGGTGGATGGATGGATGGATGGATGGGTGGGTGGGTGGATGGATCAATGGGTGGATGGATGGATGGATGGGTGGATGGATGGATGGATGGATGGGTGGATGGATGGATGGATGGATGGGTGGATGGATGGATGGGTGGGTTGATGGATGGTTGGGTTGATGGATGGTTGGATGGATGGATGGATGGATGGGTGGGTGGATGGATGAAAGGGTGAATGGATGGGTGGACGGATGGATGGGTGGATGGATGGATGGATGGGTGGATGGATGGATGAAAGGGTGAATGGATGGGTGGATGGATGGATGGGTGGATGGATGGATGGATGGGCGGATGGATGTATGAAAGGGTGAATGGATGGTTGGATGGACGGATGGGTGGATGGATGAATGGATGGATGAGTGGATGGATAGATGGATGGATGGATGGATGGATGGGTGGATGGGTGGGTGGATGGATAGATGGATGGGTAGATGGATGGGTGGATGGATGAATGGATGAATGGATGGATGGGTGGATGTGTGGATGGGTGAATGGATGAATGGATGGATGGACATATGGGGGTAGATGTCTGACCCTGAGCTCTGAGCTCTGATTTTGGTGGGAGAGCCTGCTCTCCTGGGGACCTGCATCAAGTAGAGACATAGCAACTGCAGCCTGCCCCTGACCATGCCTTTGTTCTCGGTGGCTCTTAAGCACACAGGTGATCGGGATTCCCCAAAGCCCATGGAAGGCCCTGGAGGGGGGCATTCTGGGTGGCACAAGCTCTATTACTCATCAGTTTCAGTTTCATCTATGAAATGGAAAGAGAAAGAGAAAAGGCATACAAGTTTCTGCACAGGGTGTGGCACATTGCAGGTCTGCAATAAATGGGAGTTTCCTTTTTCCAGTCTGTTTCTCATCCAATGTGTACATAAATGCCCCTCCACTAATTATCTACTGGAAAAGAGCTTGAGAAGTGAGGCAGTGGAAAGGGTGGAGGACAGGGAAACCAGGCAAGAGATTTATATATGGCCGGAAGCTGCAGCAGGTCATCAAGTGTGTGGGAGTCACCGAGCAACCCCGGGAGGATCGTCACAGGCTTCAGAAGGGGATCTCCTCCTAGCCATTTGCATCCTCAAGCACCACTCTTACTGTCAGGAAGACCTTAGCCTCCTAATTAGGCCTTTGGATGGGCAGGGGAGAAGGCAGCAACTAACTAGTGCTAATCTGAGATCAACTGCAGGTCCCCACGCAAACCCCACAGAAGGGTGAACCAGATTCCAAGGCAAATGAATTGTATCCATTATGCCAACCTTTATAGACAAGGAAGGGCTGCTCAGAGCTTCGCAGCGAGATGGATGTTAAAGTTCTGTGTTTTTAAGGCTCAGTGGGAAAAAGTAGCCACCCACATCTGCCCTGGGCAGATGACCAATAACCCGTATTTACTGCCTCTGTTCTAGACCAGTATAAGATAAGCTGTCTGTTGGGTAATTTCAATGTAAATAGTTTGTTACTTGGGGCAGTTGAAAGGTCCAGATGAAAGAAGAGGGGATTAAAATAAATTGCTGGAACGCAGGAGTGGCGTGGCGGCAGCGGTGCTCACCCGAGGCTCCAGGCTGCAGTGAGCACTGGTGCTTAGTTTATGGAGTGCTCAGTGGAGGTTGTCACTAACCTCTGATGAGAGGCCAGCAGCACCATGAGCCAGGCCCACTTTGGGAAGATTCTTGGCTCCTCGTGTGACTCAGCGTCTTCATATGTAACATGGGAACAATGGGGACATATGTCACAGGGCTGCTGTTTATCTTGCCAAATGATGTCATGCACATGGATGAAGAAGGGAATGTGGGAAATACCTGCTCTGTCTTGCCCGAAGTGAAAACTGAAGCCTGCAGTGGGTTGAGAGAGGTGGAGAAAATGCGAGAAACACAGGCAGCTCTGTGACTGCAACTTTGCTCCAGGTCCTGGTTGTGTCTTTAATTCCGCATCCATTATTTTGTCTTGAGTACTTAGCTCCTATCTGGAAGAACTCCTCTTTAGCCCATCTGCCCTGGCCTGAACTACTTCTGAGGGGATTCCTGGGCCTGTCTCCCTGCTGTGTATCATGTGACCCCTCCAGTTGCCTGCACAAGGGTGGGTGCGTCACCAGGGGCAGCCAGTGGCATCAGAGGTAGCCTGGTGGACCCTCAGACTCTGTGGGTTTGAACTGGCGACAGAGGAGGAGCAGTTGATAGCAGAGCTGATATCCAAAAGCACCCCCAGAGAGATGACAGATGGAGTGGAGTGGCGCACAGAAGCAGCCTGCAGTGGGGTGTGCAGGGCAGGTTGCTGGAGGAGGAGCAGGGACCAAGGGGTTGAGCTCCGGACCAGGATGCCACAGCCCAGCAGGGTGGAGAGAACCCAAGCCCTAAAGAACTGCCTTCAGGGTCCCAAACTCTCCCCAGGCTGCACAAATCCTGCCAAGTGGTCCAGCTTCCTTATTGCCCAAAGTATTTTACCATAACCTCTTGCTCTCTGGAGGAAACCATGTGAGGGACTTTCATTTTTGCAGCTTGGTGACAGAGCCTGGCACAGACACTATTGGTTAATTGAGGAAGTCTGCTGTTTTATGGCACACTGAGAGCAAGCAGTTTGCAGGGATTGAGGAAGGAGAGGCGTATGGACGATGATAAGGGACGACCCTGGAAAGCACCCTGATACGGCACTGGCTGGGGTTCTGAGAAAGCTGTTAACTTTGCCGAATTTCGTTTGAAAGGCTATCAACCTTTTATAGCCCTATAATGACTTTATCAAACCATTGCTTTTACGATCTCTTGGCGAACCCATGAGTCCACGTAGAACGTGGAGACTCCTGGGTTTTCTCCCCATGAGGTGAGAGAGGTTGAATCACTTGCATGAGGTTACGTGGCAATTACCACCTAACTCAGGGACTCCTTCAGGGAGGTCCTCAGGTCCCCTGTCCGTCTGAACATACTTTTCCCCATGTAATTCAGAGTGTCGGGAGGATGAAGGCGGATTCCCAGGACAAGGAGCACCTACACAGGGTTCGGTTTGTTTTTGTTTTAAGACAGGGTCTCGCTCTGTCGCCCAGGCTGGAGACAGTGGTGTGGTCACAGCTCTCTGCAGCCTAGACCTCTTGGGCTCAAGTGATCCTCCTGCCTCAGCCTCCTGAGTAGCTAGAACTACAGGTGCATGCCACCACACCTGACTAACCATTTTTTTTTTTTGGTAGAGATGGGGTCTAGATTTGTTGCCCAGGATGATCTCAAACTCCCGGGCTCAAGAGATCTGCCTACCTCAGCCTCCCAAAGTGCTGGGATTACAAGTGTGAGCCACCGCGCCTGGCCTGAGCATCTTTTTACATGCTTGTGTATCTTCCTTGGTGAAGTATCTATTCAAACCTTTGCTCAGTCTCTAAATTTGTTGCTTTTTTCTTTTCTCTCTTTTTTTTTTTTTTTTTTTTTGAGATAAGGTCTCCCTCTGTTGCCCAGGCTAGAGTGCAGTTGCAATCTTGGCTCACTGCAACCTCTGCCTCCCGGATTCAAGAGATTCTCCTGCCTCAGCCTCCCAAGTAGCTGGGTCTACAGGTGCCTGCCACTATTACGGACTAATTTTTGTAGTTTTAGTAGAGACATGGTTTCGCCATGTTAGCCAGACTGTTCTCGAACTCCTGACCTCAAGTGATCCACCTGCCTCAGCCTCCCAAAGTGCTGGGATTCTACCGTGCCTGGCCCCAGTCTTTAAATGTGTTGTTTTCTGACTGTTGAGTTTTGTGGATTCTTTCTGTAGACTGAGTACAAATCCTTTGTTGGATATGGGGTTTGCAAATATTTTCTCCCAGTCTTTTCAGTTTCTTAAAGTGTACCTTGCAAAGCAAAAGTGTTACATTTTAATGAACTACAACTTGTCGATGTTGTTTTGTATGGATGACTGAGCAAAGTTTTGAAGAACATACTCACTGAGCTGACAAGAGAAAGGGAGTTCCAGGCAAAGCAAACAGCACATGCAAATACACAGAGGTCTGGAAAAGTGGGCTGGGTTGGGGAACTCTAAGTACAGTTGACCCTTGAACAATGTGGGGGTTAGGGGAACTGACTCCTGCACAGTCTAAAATCTGTGTAACGTTTGACTCCCCAAAAACTTTACTAATAGCCTACTGTTGACCAGAAACCTTACTGTTAATCAACCTAACAGTTGATTAACACATATTTTATATATGTATTAAATATTGTGTTCTTACAATAAAATAAACTAAAGAAAAAAGTTATTAAGACAATCATAAGTGGCCAGGCAAGGTGGCTCATACCTGTAATCCCAATAATTTAGGAAGTTGAGGCAAGAGGATCACTTAAGGCAGAAGTTTGAGACTAACCTGGGCAACAAAGCGACACCCTGTCTCTACAAAAAAAATTTTTTTTTAATTAACTGGGCACAGTGGTGCATGCCTGTAGTCCCAGCTACTCAGGAGACTGAGGTGGGAGGATCATTTGAGCCCAGGAGTGCTAGAGTGCAGTGAGCTATGATCGTATCACTGTACTCCAGCCTGGGCAACAGAACAAGACCTTGTCTCAAAGAAGGAAAATCCTATAGAAGGGAAAATGTGTTTACAATTCATTAAGTGGAAGTGGATCACAGTCAAGGTCTTCATCCTCATCATCTTCACGTTGAGGAAGAGGAGTGGTTGGTTTTGCTGTCTCCTCTCAGGGATGGCAGAGGCAGAAGAAAATCCATTCATAAGTGGGCCTATGCAGTTCAAACTCCTATTGTTCAGGAGTCAACTATAGTTTCAATATTGCTGAACTACAATATTGTACACTCAATACTGGTTCACTACAAAATTGGTATGCTCCTCAGTACCAATTTTCTGTATTAGTTGATATGAATTGCTACGAAGGAATACGTGAGACTGGGTAATTTACAAAGAAAAGAGGTTTATTTGGCTCACATTTCTGCCGACTGTACTCAAAGCAAAGTGTTGGCATCTGCTTTTGGTGAGGGCCTCAGGAAGCTTCCAATAATGGCAGAAGGCAAAGGGGAGCCAGCATGTCACATGGTGAGAGGGAGCAAGAGAAACAGGTAAGTCCCCGACTCTTTGACTCTTTTTAACAAGATCTTGCATGAAGTCAAGAGTGAGAACTCACTCATTAACATAAGGACAGCCTCAAGTCATTCATGAGGAATCCACCCCCATGACCCAATTACCTCCCACCAGGCCCCATCTCCAACACTGGGGATCACATTTCACATGAGAGTTGGAGGGAACATGATGATACTAGTGTGTGCAGCCATGTGTGTATCTGTGTGTGTGTGTGGCTGGGAGGGGAAGGGAAATGACAGGATCATAGAAGGGACCAGATCTTGGGCACCATGCCAAGGAGTGTGGGCCCCTCATCCTATAGATAAGAGAGCTACCCAGGGGTACGGCAATTGCTTACTTTTATTTTTGTTAACTGTTTTAATTATAAGAGTTATATATGCCAGGCACAGTGGCTCATGCCTGTAATCCCAGCACTTTGGGAGGCTGAGGAGGGTGGATCACTTGAGCCCAGGATTTCGAGAGCATATTCACTGCCCGTCTCTGCAGGGCAAAACCCTGGTTAAAAAATTAGCCAGGCGTGGTGGTGCATGCCTGTAGTTCCAGCTACTCAGGAGGCCAAGGTGGGAGGATCACCTGAGCCCAGGAAGTTGAGGCTGCAGTGAGCCCAAATCACACCTCTGCACTCCAGCCCAGGTGATAGGAGTGAGGCCCTTTCTCCAAAAACAAAATTAAAAAATTACATATAATGTATTGTAGAAAAATATAGATCAACGAAAATATGTTTAAAACTCTATATAATTCTACCACCCAGAGGGTAGTTACGCTATTACCATTTAGGCTGGTTCTTCTATTCATACACACACACGTACACACACACGCACACATACACATACACACGCAATTTTTCTTTAAAAATTAGATCACTCCACTTGCACTGTTTTGTAATGTGATATTGTTTTTGCTTAATAAATAATATATGTGACTGGTTTTTCATGTCATTTTTCTTTTACTGAATCATTTTTTGTTAAGATAAACTTTTTTCCTTTATTATAATTTAATGTAATATTTCATGCATTCAAATTAAAGCATTACATTACAAATGTAATCTTATGAATTACCATGGACTCCCATCTGGCTACAGGATGAGAAAAACCTACCCATCATCTCGCTAGGCTAGCGTATATTTAGTTCTTATTATGCGTTAGATACTGTCTTTATGTGCAGTAACTCCTACCGCCATCAAAACAATTCTCTGAGATAGTGATATTATTATCACCATGTTACTATGGGGAAAGGCACAGAGAGGTTAATCAGCTTACGCAAGGTCACACAGGGGATGAATGGAAGGAGTAGGGCTGAAAATGTTGAAGACAGGCTTGATGATGAATGCATATGGAAGGTGAGGGGGCAGAGGTGTTGGCAGTGACTCCTAGGTTTCTGGCTGTTGAGACTGAGAAGCAGGGACGCCCCTGACTGAGACAGGAAAGGCAGGAAGAGAAACTAATTTAGGAGTAGAATAAATGCAGGAACTCTGTGTTGGAGGCATTAATGTGAAAGGACCTATGGGACATGAATATGGAAATGAACGAATGATTACAGAACGAGGAAGTGCATGAATGACCTGATGAATGACAAATCCCCAGTGACAGGGTTTTGATCTGTGTCCTTGCCCAAATCTCATGTGGAATTGTCATCCTCAGCGCTGGAGGTGGGCATGGTGGGAAGTGATTGGATTGTGGGGGTGGATTTTCCTGCTGGTGCTGTTTTCGTAATAGTGAGTTCTCACAAGATGAGTTGTTTTAAAAGTGTACAGCACCTCCTCCTTTTCTCTCAGTCCTGTGCCTGCCCCTGCGTTGCCTTCTGCATGAGTAAAAGCTTCCTGAGGCCTCCCCAGAAGCAGATCCCAGCATCACGCTTCATGTACAACCCGCAGAACTGTGAGCCAATTAAACAACTTTTCTTTACAAATTACCTAGTCTCTCTTTTTTTTTTTTTTTTAGACAAGGTCTCTGACGCCCAGGCTTAAGTGCAGTGGCACGATCTTGGCTCACTGCAACCTCCACCTCCTGGGTTCAAGAGATTCTCCTTCCTCAGCCTCCTGAGTAGCTGGAATTACAGGCGCCTGCCATCATGCCCAGCTAATTTTTTTATTTTTAGTACAGTCTGGGTATCACTGTGTTGGCCAGGCTGGTCTTGAACTCCTGACCTCAGGTAATCCACCCGCCTTGGCCTCCCAAAGTATTGGGACTACAGGCGTGAGCCACCGCACCCGGCCTAGTCTCAGGTATTCCTTTATAGTAATGTGAGCATGGACTAATCAGGCAAGGTTATTCTCAGCACAGCAACAGACAGCTCTGGCCCGTCATGTTAGAAAGTCGAGCTGAAGTGTAACGATGAGAAGGTTCACAGCTGCTTACAGCAGGCCAGGGCGGAGAGGACGCACAGACACACAGGATGGAGGCAGGTTGTTTTCAATGATGTTTATCAAGTACCCGGGATCCTGCAGCTGCTCCATCTGCCAGTGGCTGCTGCTCTCTCTCTCGGGAAGATTCCTTCTGATCTTGGCAGTAAGATTTGGGGTGAAGGCTGTGTCCAGAACTGGGTCCTGCCACCCCAACACCCTGCGGAGAACAAGGCACATTCCTTAGCACTCAGGATAGGAGAGAGGCGGAGGGACGGGAGGTTTCAATTCCCTTTCTCGGGAGACAAAGGGCTCTTCATGATTTAATTAAAATGCCCATCAAAACCTCAGAAGATAGGGGTTAGTTGGGATGAAATAAAAATAGTTGGAGTGAACACATTACAATTTCATTTCATTTCAGGGATATCTATGAGGTTCTAATATTAGAGAGAGACTTAATCCATCACTAAATTCCCATCTGGCCTGCCACACAGGGGGCATTTCTGAAGATGTCCAAATCTGTTTTGAGAAGCTTGGAGAGTCCTCTGTCCTTTGTTTCTCTGTTGAAGGAGAACCACAGAGTGTGACAGTGTCTAGTATGCGGCAGGCACTGAAGTAATACGTGCAGAAGGAAGGAGGGAGTTCCTACTCTACTCCTCTAAGCTTCAGATTTAGAATTTGCCTTATTTTGGGGCGAGACAAAGCCTTGAGACCTCCACAGAGGTGTCCCTTTGCATGGACAACTTTTCCTGCAGATAACACATGACTCACTTCCGGGCACTTCCAGTCTTTGCTCACGTGTCACCTCCTCGCTGCGGCCAGCCCTGCCACCCCTATTTAAAATGACAGCCCTCCTGCCCCCCCACCCTCCTGAACCCCCACCTTGCTCCGTGCATCTCCCGCAGAGCTCAGTCTCACACCCTACATCATCACTTACTTATTGTTTGTTCGTTGTCTGTTTCTCCTCACTAGAATGAAGGCCCCACAAAAGCAGGGATTTTTGTCTGTTTTGCTCATTAATGTAAATGTGCTGTGCATAGTACCTGCCTCAATAAATATCTTTTGGACAAATGCATCAATTAATAAGGCAGAGGAGAAATTTTTTGTTAACTGCAATTACTATTGCTTTCCAAAGAGAGCAGACCCCAAGGATAATCCCGGGATGCTGGAGCCCACAGAGCCGAAGGTGCCTCATCCCCAGGCGCAGCTGCCCCACAGACTCCAGGTGCTCAGGAATAAACCCCGAGTCAGGGAATGAAACACTCTTCCGGCAGCAACTCGAGGGCCCAGACCCTCACTCCCCATCTACTCCCTGGCTCAGCGCCCACCAGACAATTCCAAATCCACACAGGTTGTTCCCACTCTGGCAATGGTGGGGAAAAAAACCAACACCCAGTGCCCAGAAGATCAGTGTGATGTACACAAAAGCCACTTTCTTGCCGTTTGCAAATGCAGCGTGGCTGCCCAGGCTCACGTAGCCAGAGAGCAGGCTCTGGGGAGCGGTCCAGGAAAGTGCTGGACAGTAGTCATCTGTCTGGAAAATATTAGCCCACAGTCTGATGTCTTCAAAACCTGAGCCAGGTCACCCCTTCTGTCACTGACAGAAATAAACAGTTCTTGGTCTTGAAACACACAGGACTTTCCCCAGTTACTGCTGCTGCTAGCACTGGCATACTTAGTCTTTCATGGTTTAGAGCCTGTTTTCCTCCGGAAGCAAAAATTTGGCTTGGGCGATATGAAGAGAAATGAAAACATTTTTAAATGCACAGTTAGGTTCTTTTTCCCAAGGGTAGTTTCTTGGAAATCTCTGGTTTTTCCAGCAACAGCTGAAAAATCAAGGCCTAATGTGATACTCCCTAAGTGTTACAGAGTCAGAGAACTTTACAGATGGAAAGAATCAACCTCCCTTCCCCGATGGTCTTCATTTCAGATGACTGCAGCCCAGATCGTCTAGAGCCACTCCCCTTCATTTCTTCCTTCTGGCACACAGTCTAGAGACCCTGCCCAGCTTTGAAAATACTACAGGTATTCAGATTCTATTTAAAGACTAGATCTCGACCGTACACGCAGCCTTCCTATCACAATGTACAGGGGACAAGATGATTTCACATATGAACTATAATAAACATTGACTCCTGCCTCACATCAAACAGAAAAAGGAATTAAGATGGATCATAGACCTAGATGTGAATGTGAAGATCATAGACCTTCCTGCTTCTAGAGGAAAACAGGAGAATATCTTCATGACCTTGGGGCAGGCAAAGATTTCTTAACCAGAACACAAAAAGCACTAAACATAAAGAAGAGATTGTTAAATTGGACCTCATAAAAATTTAACAGTCACAAAGCTAAAGACTTTGACAGTACCAGGTGTTCTTGAGACTGTGAAGCAACTTTACTAGTGGAGTGTGCTTTGGTGCCACTACTTTGGAAAACCGTTTGGCAGTATCTACTGTGACAATAGCACAAAATGAGTGCACAGGTTCACTGAACACCGTGCAGCCCCAATCATTGTATCCAAGAGTGGAAATAACCCAGACACCCATAACAGGAGAATGGGTAACTAAAGACATTGTGCTATATTCATAATTATTTCCAATTCTCATCATAACTCATAATTCTTTATGTCATATATTTATGATGATTTATAACAAATTATTGTACAGCAGAGGTTGAACTGTGACCCACAGGCCAACCTGTAGCCTACTTTTTGTTTGTGTATTGTTTATTGCTGCATTTGAGCTACAATGGCAGGGTTGGATAGTTGTAACAGGGACTATGACTTTTATAACCAAAGTTATTTATTATCTGGTTCTTTGCAGAAATAGTTTGCTGACCTCTGGTATACGGCAATGGAAAAGTCAGACTCTATTACGTGCAAAAACATGGATGGATCTCACAGACATCATGTGGGGCAAAAGAAGCCAAATACGGCCAGGCACGGTGGCTCACACCTGTCGTCCCAGCACTTTGGGAGGCCGAGGCAGGTAGGTCACACGAGATCGGGAGTTCGAGACCAGCCTGGCCAACGTGGTGAAACCCTATCTCTACTAAAAATACAAAAATTAGCTGGACATGGTGGCTGGCACCTGTAATCCCAGCTACTCAGGAGGCTGAGGCAGGAGAATCACTTGAACCTGGGAGGCAGAGGTTATAGTGAGCCGAGATCGTGCCACTGCACTCCAGCCTGGGAGACAGAGTGAGACTCTGCCTCAAAAAAATAAATAAATAAATAAGCCAAATACAAAACAGTACAGCCCATGTGATTCCATTTACACAAAGTTCAAAGACAAGCAAAATTAATCCATGGTGATAGAGATCAGAACAGTAGTTACAATAGTGGCAGGGAGGTATGAGGAAGGGGACTCAAGGAAGCCTATGCTCTATATCCTGATGGGGGCAGTGGCTCAACAGGAGTATAATTATGTAAAAATCCATCAAGCTGCACAATTAGATTTTGTGCACTGCATATCACTTCTACCCTAATTTTTTTTTAATAAAGGGAACAACTGCCGGTCTCCAAGCAGGGCCTGCCACATGCAAAGCAAGTGGTGCAGTTTCCTCCTTCACCCCCGAGATCAGATTCCGTAATAGTGGGGCCATGCCATGGTCCCTTTCTGAATAGAGCATCCCCAGATGGTGGCTTTTCTACCCACAAGCCACCACATACAATATCACTTAACCCCATCAACCTGGCTCTAAATTCCTGGTCCAGCTGATGGTGCCAAGGGTAACCTTCCACATCTGGTCCTCAACCTTTAGTCCACTTACAGACCACCTGGGGGCTTGCTAGCAATGCTGATTCCAGGCCCCTCCTTTTCCAATTCCTAGTTCTTTTGAGTCCTGGGCGGGATCCAGGAAACCGCATTGTCAGCAAGTCCTGCAGGTGATTTTGATGCAGATGGACCAGAGACTATACTGGAGAAATGCTCTGTGCAGGCCGAGGGAGTGGGCGTGAGGATGCAAAGGAGAGAAGGCAAGAGAGTGAAATTGCTCTAGACCAGAAAGGGAAGAAGGAGAGAGCTGAGAGGAAGATGTAGCGGAAGAGGAGGCGAGTGAGGCTGAGGGAGAGCAGGTGATGAGGTGGACTTCATGAAGTGATGAGGTGGCCACGCGGTGAGTCATGGCAAACCTGTTTCCTACTTCTCCACCAAAGAGTTGGTAACATATCTGTTTCTTATTAATATGCTGTGAAGTTGGCACTTGCAGGGTGTGTTGAAGGGCTGAGTCCACCTTTACAGGGTGAGAAAAAAGGCTGTCCAGAGAGGTTCTGTTCTGTCACATGTGGATTTGATTACCGCAGAGGAAAACGAGTATCATCCTCCTTGCAGCACTTGGGTTCAATCATTCCCATCAAACTTTCTGTTTTTTTTTTTTTTTTAAGATGGAGTCTCGCTTTGTCACCCAGGCTAGAGTACAATGACACGATCTTGGTTCACTGCAACCTCCACCTCCTGGGTTCAAGCAATTCTCCTGCCTCAGCCTCCCGAGTAGTTGGGACTATACGCATGCCACCATGCCCAGCTAATTTTTGTATTTTTAGTAGAGACAGGGTTTCACCATATTGGCCAGGCTGGTCTCGAGCTCCTGACCTCATGATCCGCCCACCTTGGCCTCTCAAAGCGCTGGGGTTACAGGTGTGAACCACCGCACATGACAACCCTCTGGTTTTCTTCATTTGGTCCAGCTTTAAAGTTGCCTCAGCCCACATTCAGTTACATGTGTAGGTGTGTATGTAGATTCCTGAGCAGGCCCCTATGGGCAAGACCAACTGAGCCAGACGATGTGTTGTGAATGAAAGAGTGGGCATGAGATAAATTATATTAAAGAAATTGATGACGTCTCTGTAACTTACAGACAAAAAGCAGGTCTTTAGGGACTGATACGCTATAGCCTCCAAGGTAGATGTTTAAGTTTAAAAGGCAAGGTGTTTTAGTGTAACATGATTTGTGAACAATTGGTGGGGGAGGGATGCATCTGTAGGTTTTTATACATTAAAGGAAGAAACACAGAGAACTAGCAGAGTGATGGGCTCCAAGAAAGGAAACTGGGCATGGAAGATAATCAAGCTTGAGAATAAGACAATTTTTTTTTTTAAGTTACAGGATCTCACTCTGTCACTCCTGGCTGGAGGGCAGTGGCGCCATTATAGTTAACTGCAACCTCAAGCTCCTGTGCTCAACTGATCCTCCTGCCTCAGCCTCCCATGTAGCTAGGATTACAAGCGTGTACCAGCACACACAGCTAAGTTTTAAAAAGTTTTTGTAGAGATGGGGTCTCACCACATTGCCCTAGTTGGTCTTGAACTCCTGGGCTCAAGCAATACTCCCACTTTGGCCTCCCAAAGCACTGGGATCACAGGCATAAGCCACTGTGCCCGGCCCAATTTTTATACTATATTCTTTGATGCTGTTTTTTTACCTACATAAATTTTATTTATTAATGTTTAAGCTGTGCCTGGCAGAACAAACACACAGCAGATGTTGGCTGTTCAGGCTATTGCATCTTATCTGAATTCTAACAGCTCCTTGTAAAGAAGGTTACTTTGATGCAGCGAAGCTTAGATAAATAGACTCATAAGGGCTACCCAACGGAGTCTCTGCTACCAAGCCCAGGGTTTGGCCCATGGCATCAGCATTCTGAAACTCTATTTGAGAACCCTTAGTATCCCACCAAAATTTTAATAAATACTCCTCCAGAACAGGGTTCTGTGACCAATAAGTTTGGGGAACACTTAAAATTAAGTGTTTAAGTGTTAATAAGCAGGTTATTTACTGAAGAACTTATCATCTATAGGTTTTTATGCATTAAACGTCTTACGAAGAAACACCAAAAACTAGCAGAGTGATGGGCTCCAAGAAGAGAAATTGGCATGGAAGATAATCAAGCTTGGGAATAAGACCATTTTTTTTAAGTGACGGGGTCTCGAGGGGTCAACACACATCCGTCAAAAACAAGCCATTTGCACTTTTGCAGATCATCTTTAGTTTTCTCTTTTTCGAAAGGTTATTGTATCAGAGGCCACCATGGAGCAGTCAGTCTTAAGCCATGGGGGCAGGCAGTCCTGGCAGCCATCAGAATGTTCAGAAGGAGTTTACAAAAGCATAGCCCATTAGGACCTTTACAGTGCCAATGCATCTGTGGCTCTAAGATAGAGTAGCATTTCCCAAGTCATTTGGCTGCATGGAAAATAACTTTGGAGATACTGTGTTACTTTATAGGACAGGCATGGTTAGAGGAAATCATCTGTTTTCAGGCCGGTCTCCATCAAAGAGAACATCTTCAAACTAGACTGTGGAACATTCTTGGGCATGATGGTTAATAGGGAGATAATGAGTTGTGGAAAGACCGTGAAGTCTTTCACGGTCTTAGTACTAGATTTAGGTACTAGGTCTTAGATCCTAGTACTAAGACTAAGATCTGAATTCAAATTCTGACTCCTCGCAGAACCTCAGTTTCCTCGTCTATTTGTTGGCAGACTAGCACCTCCTTCCTTTTGTTGATTTAAGATTTAAATGTCAGCGACTCCAAAGTGATTGCCACATGATAGTTTCTCAGGGTCAGTTTCCTTTCTGTATCAGTTAGGATATTTTCAGTGGCAAATTGCAGATTGCAGACTGCCAAACGTAACTTGGTGCAAACAAACAAACAAATATAAATAAAGGGAATTTATCAATGTAAGCAAATGTCCAGGTGGGGTTTTATGAGTTTATGATGTCCTTAGAGCAGGTGAGAATTCTCACCACCAGGGAGCTTAATGCACAGCCCTGGAAAAATTCTAGACTAATCATTATATAGATGATCTACAAGTGCCTTGATCATCTCTAGGGGTCAACACACATCCATCAAGAACAAGCCATTTGCACTTTTGCAGATCATCTTTGGTTTCCCCTTTTTCAAAAAGATTATTGTATCAGGGGCCACCATGGAGCAGTCGGTCTCAAGCCACGTGGGCAGGCAGTCTCGGCAGCCATCAGAATGTTCAGAAGGAGTTTACAAAAGCATAGTCCAAAAGCCTACAGTTTTACTAACAGAAACTGCTGAAAGTAAAGCCTATAACATCTCTTTGGCTTGTAGAGATATTTTTAAAACTGGAATATTTAATTATTGCATAGGGCATGGGCAACAAGAAACAAAAAGTTTAAGAAGCACAATCACGGATGTACCATAGCAGAATAACAGCTGCCGCTGATGGAAACACCGTTACAGATCCATGGAAAACACATAGAATTTTGACTTTTCTGTTAAAGCACAACTTTAAGTGTTTTTATTAAGGTGCATTAGTTGTATGTATACTTCTCAGTGGGGTTTTTATTTTTATTTAGTGTTTATTTCTTTTTTTCAGACATGGTCTCATTCTGTCACCCAGGCTGGAGTGCAGTGGCACAATCTCAGCTCACTGCAGCCTTGACCTCCCAAGCTCAGGTGATCCTCCCACCTCAGGTTCCTGAGTAGCTGGGAATACAGGTATACACCACCACACCTGACTAATTTTTGCATTTTTTGTAGAGATGAGGTTTTGCTGAGTTGCGCTGCCCAGGCTGGGCTCGAAATTCTGGCCTCACATGATCCACCTGCCTCGATCTCCCAAAGTGCTGGGATTACAGGTATAAGCCTCTGCGCCAGGTCTGCTCAGTGAATTTTTACATACACACACATCTGTACCTACCACTCAGATCAAGATATAACACATCTCCAGCTCCCCGTCATGAATGCACCAGTTTATGAAGGTTCCTTCATGCCCCTTCCTTGTCCACTTCCTGCTTCAGGGACCAGTACTCTGATTAATTTTGCCTGTTCTTGAACTTCATAAAAGTAGAATCACATAGAATATACTCCTGTGTCTGACTTTCCTTAACTTATTGTTATAGCCAAGAGAGGTACTATACTGCTGAATGTACTATTAATTTATTCTTTTTCATTGCTATGTAAATTTATTTGATAAACATTTGGGTTTTACAGACATTTTGTTGCTACCTTTTAACATAATACCAACAAAATACTTACACTAACATCCAAGTTAGTGATAAACTATTGAATACTTTTCTTCTAAGTTTGAAAACAAGACAAAAATATCTATTACTGGCTGGGTGTGGGTGGCTCATGCCTGTAATCCCAGCACTTCAAGAGGCTGAGACAGATGGATTGCTTGAGCCCAGGAGTTCAAGACCAGCCTAGGCAACATAGCAAGACCCTGTCTCTGCAATAAATAAATAAATAAAAATAAAAGTTAGCCAGGAGTGTTGGAGTGCACCTGTAGTCTCAGCTACTCAGGAGGCTGAGGTGGGAGAATCACTCTTGCCCTAGAGGTCAAAGCTGTAGTGAGATGCAGTTACGGCACTGCCACTCCAGCCTGGGTGACAGAGCAAGACCCTGTCAAAAAAAAAAAAAAAAAAGCCTACTATCAGCACTTATATTCAACACTTTACTAAGAGACCTGAGTTCTGGCCTTTACCCTGCCTTTAACTACCTAAGGACCTTGAATAAGTCAATTAACCAATCTGCTTCTTAGTTTCATCATCTTTGAAAATAACTGGATAATGCTTAAGATCCCTTCTACACATAAGTACCAAGCAAATGCACCTTTTTTTTAAAAAAAAGTGATACACAACATGGATGAATGTTGAAAACATCATGCTAAGTGAAATAAGCCAGACACAAAAGGACTATTTCCACTTACATAAGGTATCTAGCACAGTCAAATTCACAGAGACAAGCTAGATCAACTAGGGGAAAAAAGAGAGAAGACAACTAAAATCAGAAATGAAACATTACTACTGATTTCACAGAAATCAAAAGGATTATGACAGTGCTTTAAACAACTGTAAACCAACAAATTGGATAACCTAGATGAAATGGACAAATTCCTAGAAACATGTGCTACCAAGACTGAATCATGAAGAAATCAAAAAATCTAAATAGACCTATAGTTTTAATAAGGAGATTGAATCGGTAATCAAAATAATACCCAACAAAGAAAAGCTCAGGACCTTATGGCTTCAATGATGAATTCTACCAAACATTTGAAGGAGAATTAATACCAATCCTTCTCCAACTCTTCCCAAAAATTGAAGAGAAGGGAATACTTCCTAACTCATTCCATGAGGCCCTGATACCACAGACACAGGCACTACAAGAAAACTGCAGACCAATACCCCTGATAAATATTGATGTGAAAGTTCTTAATGAAATATTAGCAAACTGGATTCAACATCATATTAAAAAGATCATATTGAAAGAATGAGCCAAAGTAATTAAGCAAGAAAAAGAAATTAAAGGCATCCAAATTGGAAAGGAAAAAGTAAAATTATCTCTGTTCACAAATGACGTAATTGTATATGTAGAAAACCCCAAAGAATCCACAACAAAACTATTAAAACTAACAAAGGATTCAGCAAAATTCCAGGAAACAAAATCACACAGAAAAATCAGTCGCATTTCTCTACACTAAAAATGAACAATCAGAAAAGGAAATTAAGAAAACAATTCCATTTATGACAGCACCAGAAAGAATAAAATACTTAGGAATTAACTGAGGAAGTGAAAAACTTATACACTGAAAACTACCAAAATACAGCTAAAAAAAATTAAAGAAGACATGATTAAATGAAAAGCCATTCGGTGTCTTTTCACTGGATTGGAAGACTAATACTGTTAAGATGTCAGTCCTACCCAAAGTGATCTATAGACTCAATGCAATTCCCATCAAAATCCCAAATGACATTTTTTGTAGAAATAGAAAAATTTGTTCTAAAATTCATATGAAATCCTAAAGGACTCTGAATAGTCAAAACAATCTTGAACGAGAAGAACGAAGTTGCAGGTTTCACAGATACATTTTTTCCACCACTGTGTGACCTTGGGCAAGTTACTGAACCTCTCTGTTCCCAAGTTTCCTCATCTGTAGATGAGGATAACAACATCACCCACATCATAGGGCTTTTATAAATATCAAATGAGTAAATGTATGGAAAATGCCTACAACACAGGCTGGAACATAGTAAGTACTATATAAAGAATAGCTGCTATTATTAATTTTTTTAAATTAATGTTACTTCCTGGATGGCTAGGGGAGCCTAGAGAATTTCTCCAGAGATATCTGGCTCTCTTGCAGGTGGTTTAGCCAAGTTATACCCATTTCTGAGAAGCATATTTTTTCTAGAGCAAAGACTTAGAGCCAAGTGCCAAGAAAGTAAATTAGCCAGAGAGCTGAATCACTTGACTCACCCAGACAGGGAAAACCCCACAACTGCCATGCTCAGAACTGCACAGGGCACCTCAGAATGCACCAGTTTAATAAACTGGGGAAATTGGGGAGCTTGTTTCCTATCCTTTGACTTGACATTGGCAGCAAGGGGACAGCCCCAGCCATTGCTTCCCAAAGCCAACTCATGTCCTTCCATTGACCATAAAATAGCACACTGTCCTACAGACAAGGCTGTTACTCACCACCCCTGCCATTCACCTGGCACCCTAAGAAGGAACCTGTGCCTTCCAAAGACACACAGTTAAAAAGAATTCATCACTGAGCTGTCCCCGCAAGTGGAAACTTTCTCATTAAGAAGGCTGGAAGCAGGAGATGGAATGTCTGCATTTAATTCTGTACCCTTTCCTTGTGGGAAGCATTGGTTATCAATCCAGAGAAGCTGGAATCTTCCCTGGGAACTGCCTACAAGAGTGATAGGGGTCACTATTATTCTAAATATTCCCTACAGGCATTTGCAATGCGGTTCTTGCAGCTGGTTGCAAAAGTACCAGAAGAGAGAAGGCAAGAAAACAAGCTAAATGAATCCCCGGCAAATGTGAATCAAGAAAAGTGGTCTTTGTATACAAGGTTACACATTGGAACTGGGCCAGCTTGTTGGCTGGTTCAGGAAGCCAAGCCCAGGTCCAGGACATTTGCCTTTGAGCCCAGGCCACTCGTACAGGTCTGGCTGTTTGCCACCATCCCAGCAGGACCACATTCCAGGTAGAAATGCCAAAATGTGCACACTGGGAATTTCCAACAGCTGAAACTCCTGTTCAGTCCGTGAAGTCAGTGCTAGTCCTTGTATCAACTCTAGCCAAGATCACCCTGGTTATTTCACTTTCTCTCTTGAGAGTAGCTCATAGAGGTAAATACAATATTGAGCAACTAGTGGAAATAGAAGGAATGGGGGTTTTCTGGTGGCTGACTCAAGCTGGTTTGTTTGTGTTACCTGTATCGGCTGTGACTCAAAAATCCATCTTTCTGGAACTCAAGTCATTGTGAGCAACCACCTCTTATCCTTGAACCAAAGTCAAAAATAAATATGACATGGGATCAGGCATTGATGCGGGAGCTTAATTATAAATTGACTGCTCTCCCCAGGAGAAGAATCACTGATTTAAGCTTTTTTGATTTCACAATAAGACTTAAACCATTTTTGCTTCTGCAAAGCCACAGTCGAAGACATCTTTGAGCAAGTTACCCCAAGTCTCTTACATGAGGATCTACGAAATCTAATTTTCCAAAAATGTAATGCCAAGTAAATGTTTGCTTCCCCAAACAACAATGCTTCTTGTAAACAAACAAACAAAATGCTGATGCTGCTACTTCTGCTTGTTCTTATTCTTCTTTGAAAATCAGGTGATTAAATTTATAGGATCCACCATTTCTCTTTTCGCCTTGAGTGCTAGGAAGTCCAGAGTCAAATTTCATGCTCAAACTATTTATCCATATTCCTGATAGAATATTTCCCTCTTTGCCATTATGGGACTTCCAGTCTCTTTTTAAATGCTTCATTTTCACCATATTTTTAGTTGTAAAACCCGTCATGTCCTTTTTAAATAAAGAGGCAGAATAAAATTAATTAATTACTTAACAACTGGTTTAATTACTTAAACCTGACTAGGGTTGAGCGCCAACCATGCTAAGTAGCATGGTTTACTTAAAATTCTATTTTAAGTAAAATAGAATTGAGCACCTAATGTTCCTGAGACCTTGGTAACAGCTATTGTTCAGAAAGACTTGGCTCTGGGTGGGGTTTGGATTACCAATTTGAATCTGTTTCCTTGGAAGTGATTCCAGTTGATTGGTGAGGCTGAGGGATGGTCACTTTCTACACTCCTTTATTTGAAAGGATCATCTTTTGCATTATAGCCAGGGAGGCACGCAGGTGCAGTGACTCAAAATAATCTTCCTTGGTCTCAGCAAAGCACATCACACAGCTACACACATCCACGTTCTTATCTTTCAGCCAAATTATTACAACAAATAGCAGCCCTGCAAAAATCTCAACAAAATGAAAAATCCCCAAGTCCTGGGAATTAAAAGAGATCCACTTATTAGAACAATTGTTAACTAACAAAGCAGCAGGACAGTCACAGTATTTGGATTGAGCCCAGGATTGGTTAAACCAGGTTTACAATTGGTCTATTTTTTATTTTTTGAGACAGGGTCTCGCTCTGTTGCCCAGGCTGGAGTGCAGTGGTGCAATCTCAGCTTACTGCAACCTCCGCCGCCCAGGTTCAAGCAATTCTCCTGCCTAAGCCTCCCAAGTAGCTGGGATTACAGGCACTTGTTACCATGGCTGGCTACTTTTTGTATTTTTAGTAAAGATGGGGTTTCACCATGTTGGTCAGGCTGGTCTCCAACTCCTAACCTTGTGATCCGCCCGCCTCAGCCTTCCAAACTGCTGGGATTACAGGTGTGAGCCACCGTGCCCGGCCTACAACTGGTTTATGAAATGAGTAAACATGGGTCGTGTTCACAATATTATGTTAGGGCCCACTATTTGCAAAATCAATCAATTGTAATCTATTCAATTAGAATCCTGGATTCACTGGAATTGTGAAAGTTGCTGGTACCAAAATGGAGTAACTTATGTCAAAACTCTAACAAAATGGAGTCAGGAGCCATGAAAGAAGGAGCTTGCATACCTGCACCCTGTCTTATCACAAGAAATTCCTACACATCCCACATGCACGCTTGTCCCACATACCATACATGCCGTGCATGTACCCTATAGCAACTTATCAGAAGAACTTCCTCAATATTGCAGTATTTTAGGTAAGCTGCCTACACCAGGGCACTTAGCTAGCAATGACTGTCTCCACCAATGAACAAATGCCAACTCTTGTCATGAGCTTCAGTGATCTTGGCACTTTGTTTTAAAGCAACTTATGTGGACCTCTTTTTATCTTTAAAAGATTCTCCGTTGCCCCAACACTCCTGGATATACTTCTGATCCATCACAGCCCACGTATCCTGAGGTTGCAATCCCCCACTATTCCCAAATAAAGACATTTGTCCTGCAGAGCCTATCCCTTTAAGTTTATTTTTAGGTTTATATACAATGGTGTCAGAAGTGGAATCCAAAGCAAGCTTCACCTCAGATAGACCGGTGGCCCCCAGGACTATGTGCTGTACCCACCAAGACGCTTGCACTCCCCACTTCCATGAGTTGTCCCTTTGCCCCAGTGAGTCTCCTCTCAAATTTTGGTTGCTCCTGAATTTTGGTTAACTTTATTCAACATCTGGTAATATAAAAGCCTAAAGGCCATCAACCTTCTGGTTTGCCTGCATATCTGGTTGACAATTTTGGTGAGTTAGATTTTTCTTATTTCTGAACATCTTCCAAGGGCAAAATAACATAATCATGGGCACAGGTCAACACTATTTTGGCTCTCTGTCTACTGGAGCACACAGGTGATGAGGCCTGCCTCTGCAGATGCCTGATCAAAAGATTGGCAGCCCCCAAGAAAATGGCTGAATACAAATGTGGATTGTACCACATTTGTGGTGAGTATATTTATGAAGTTTTCCTTTTGTTCTTGGGAAATTAATATGAAACAGAATGGGATCCCCAAATTCTGAAGCTTGAAGAGATAGTCCTTCTTTAGGGACTCCAGCTGACAACATGTTCAAACATTTTGGCTCATTATCATGCACATTTTTAAACCAATGGGCAAATTACAGCAAAGATAATTTTAAAATATAATGGCCATTATCTAGAATGTTCCATATGAAGCACACCACACTTTAAGAAGTGCTTTTAAAAATTAGGGCTTCCAAACTAGGCCACCCAGAGATGTCCACTGATGTGCAGAAGCTTCTAAGAAGATTTCCAGTTTTTTTACTGTCTCTTTAAATTAAAAAGACTTTTTACAGGCAGCAAATAAAAAATTTAAGTGACTAATTGGGGAGAAAATAAAAGGATACAAAGGAGTATAATGGCTAATGTTAGAGACTCCTTAGTAGACCCCTCATAGGAAACTGCGGGCCCCTCTCCACAACACGGAAATAAAGGAAAAGAGTTCCTTCAAGGGAAATTCCAGCTTTGTCTAAAACTCTTCCCTTAGCAAGATTTTTAGAAGCCGAAATCAGAGCAGTTAAAATTCTTTAAACCCATCATAAATTCCTTTTCTCTGTAAATTCCTTTGATTCAGGAGAGAAACATTTACATGAATTTGTTTAAATTATTTGTGCATTTGAAGCATTATAAGAACTTCTTGTTTGTTTGGCCTTCTCTCTTAAGCTAAAAAGGAACTATATACAGTCATGGGTCACTTAATGGCAGGGATAGTATGTTCATCCTTTCTCACACTGCTAATAAAGACATACCCCAGACTGGGTAATTTATAAAGAAAAAGAAATAATGAACTCGCAGTTCCACATGGCTGGGGAGGTCTCACAGTCATGGTAGAAAGTGAAGAGGAGCAAAGGCACATCTTACATGGCGGCAGGCAAGAGAGCATGTGCAGGGGAACTGCCCTTTATACAACCATCAGATCTCATGAGGGAGAGCAGCACTGTAAGGAGAGCAGCACTGGAAAAACCCACCCCCATGATTCATTTATCTCCCACTGGGTTTCTCCCACAACATTCGGGGATTATGGGAGCTACAATTCAAGATGGGACTTGGTGGGGGACACAGCCAAACCATATCAGATATGTTCTGAGAAATGCATCATGAGGTGATTTCATCATTGTGCGACTATCGTTGAGTGTACTTACACAAACCTAGATGGTATAGCCTATAGCACACCTTGGCTATATGGTACAGCCTATTGCTCCTAGGCTACAAACCTGTACAGCATGTGACTGTACTGAGTACTGTAAGTAACTGTAATACAATGGTAAGCATTTGCATACCTAAGCATAGAAAAGGCACAGTAAAAAATACAGTATAAAATAATTTTTTCAAAGGCATACCTGTAGAGGCACTTACCATGAAAGGAGCTTGCAGGACTGGAAGTTGCTCTGGGTGAATCAGTGGGTGAGTGGTGAGTAAAGGTGAAGGCCTAGGACATTATTGTACATGACTGTAGACTTACTATACATTTAGATGACACTACATTCATTTAAAATTTCTTTCTTCAATAATAAATTAACCTTAGCTTACTATAACTTTTTTACTTTATAAACTTTTTAATTTTTTTCAAAACTTTTGGACTCTTATAATAACACAGCTTAAAACACAAATACACTGCACAGCTATACAAGAATATTTTGTCTCTATTCTTATAAGCTTTTTTCTATTAATTATTTTTTTTTCCTTTTTAAACTGTTTTGTTAAAAACTAAGGCACAGGCCAGGCGTGGTGGCTCATGCCTGTAATCCTGGTACTTTGGGAGGCTGAGGCGGGTGGATCCCGAGGTCGGGAGTTTGAGATCAGCCTAACCAACATGGAGAAACCCTGCCTCTACTAAAAATACAAAATTAGCCGGGTGTGGTGGTTCATGCCTATAATTCTAGCTACTCAGGAGGCTGAGGCAGGAGAATTGCTTAAACCTGGGAGGTGGAGATTGTGGTGAGCCAAGATTGCGTCACTGCACTCCAGCCAGGGCAACAAGAGCAAAACTCCGTCTCAAAAAAAAAAACTAAGGCACAAACACACATTAGCTTAGGACTACACAGTGTCAGGATCATCAATATCACTGCCTTCCATCTCCACATCTTGTCTCACTGGGAAGTCTTTGGGGGAACAACATGCATGGACTGTCATCTCCTATGACCTGCTTTCCTCTGGAATACCCCCTAAAGGACCTGCCTAAGCTGTTTTACAGTTAACCTAAAAAAGATAAGTACAAGGAGTATACTCTGAAATAACAATAAAAAGTATATTGTCATATTAACATAGTCAATGAAAATGATTATGCTATTTGTTTATGTATGTATAGGAAATACACAAACCAGAAACAGTCATTGTATTATCATTATCAAGAATTATATACCTTACATAACTGTATGTGAGATATTTTCATACAACTGCAGCATGGTAGGTTTGTTCACACCAGCATCACCAGAAACATGAGTAATGCATTGCCCTTGGATGCCAAGATGGCTATGACCATCCACACCCACACATTCAACCCTACAGGTATTAAGACCAGAGGTGTCTCACTACTGATACCAGCAAGTCCATTTGTGTGAAAACAGACAGGGAACTGCCAGGAGTTCAAAGGTAGGATTTCAAGTTCCCAGCCAAGTCATTGGCTCCCAGAATACGTAAAGGAAACCAAGAACAAACAAATCAAAACAGCTCAGAAGCAAAGCAAAGCACTATTGGAAAAGTAGCACCAGTGCTTTTGTGAGATTCAGAGATATAATCCCTGCCACCTCCAAAAAGAAACAATAAGAACAATTATATAGGATTCTTTAGGACAAGGACTGAGATAGAGCAGGGACCCTTCATAGGAGCCAGCAGGCCCCTCCCCGCAACATGGAAATAAAGGAAAAGAGTTTCTTCAAGGAACATTCCAGGCACCTTGCTAGCCCTGAGAAACAAATGAGCAATTTGATTGCCAAGAAGGTAATAATAGCTTAAATCTATACCCAAGGAAGTTAGCGTCACAAGATGTTCCCTGTAGAACATTATCTTTATCCCTTTACCCCCAAAGATAACGTCTTAACATATGTTTCTCTGAGTTCTTTTTCAGATACCTGGACCCCCACCAAATGGATCTGCTAGCCCATAGACCTCAGATAAGGGGGAACTGAGGACTGAACTCTGACCACTCCTCTTTCTTCTGAAGTTCTTCCTGAGGGATGGGGAGGAAGTCACACCCACAAGCCAGAGCTCACATTCTTTTCTACTGACCCCAAATTTTTAGACAAAGTTTTGCTTCCTTAACCAATTGCAAATCAGAACATCTTTGAATCTACCTATGACCTGTAAGCTCCTGCTTTGAGATGCCCTACCTTTTTAGGTCAAACCAATATATAGCCTCCATGTATGTAATTGGCCTGTAACCTCTGCCTCCCCTCCTTAAAAAACTCTTACAAGCCACAGGGGAAGCCAGGTCTTAAACATGAGCTGCTGGGTTCTCTTTGCTGACACTTGCAAATAAATATCCTCCTTTCTCCCACCACAAACCTTGATGTAGATGTTTGGACTTACTGTGCCAGTGAGTGGACCCCACGTTGATTCAGTAACAATTAGTTGGCAACTGCAAAGGGACAAAGTCCCAAGTGGTAGTCTCACCCATGGCACATCAGCCCCTAGACAGCAGTTGCCTGACTTATTTTGCTCAGGGATGGATCCATGCATTTGTGCTGGACTGGGTCTCTTGGCCAGGCAAGGTGGCTCATGCCTGTAATTCCAGCACTTTGGGAGGCTGAGGGGGGTGGATCGCCTGAGGTCAGGAGCTCGAGACCAGCCTGACCAATATGGTGAAACCCCATCTCTACAAAAAAAAAAAAAAAAAAAAAAAAATTCTCTTGATGAAATTAAAGAACTAAAATATAACCTAAAACAAAGTTTAAAAATCTTTGCAAGCTAGAAACTGCATAATTTAGATCTTCTCCAGAAATAACAGCAAAGACTGTTCCACACTGCAGTCCAGTAGCTAAAGTTCCGCCATTTCACTACAGCAGCTTGGGTTCAGTTCCTAGTCACGGAACTGAAACCACCTTTGCAAAAATTGTATCAGTGAGAAAATTATGACAGTGAAAGAGACCCAACCTACTCATCCTCCTCTTGCCTTTCTCTTAATCATTCCTTGGGTTAGGCCTAGCTAACTTGGGAAGACATATAGGTTACAGGCCTTCCCCAGAGTTCAAGTACCTTTGTAAAGCTAATAAGAGACCCTCAGGTTCAGGGAGGAGGAGCCCGAATTCTGCTAAGGTGTAGACATAAATGATTGCCAGCCATTATTCCAGAGGTCCTGCAAATAACATCACTATTGTAGGACCTAAGATTGGCCTTTTTATATATATTTTCAGGCTTTTTGCATATTTACTATCCATGGCTCCACCTAGACCTGCCAACCCCATTCCTGTGGCACCACCCAGAAGCAACTCAGCTCAAGAGGACAGCTGTGACCTCCTATGAGTTCATCTCTGCCCCAACCAACCAGCATCAAGCACTCATTGCTTAGCCATCCCCAACTGCCTTTGAAAAACCCCTAACCTGCCAGGTGTAGTGGCTCACACCTGTAATCCAAGCACTTTGGAGGCCAAGGTGGGCGGATCACCTGAGGTCAGGAGTTCAAGACCAGCCTGACCAATATGGTGAAACCCTGTCTTAAAAATAAATAAATAAATAAAAGAAAAACCCCTAACCTATCAGCCTGAGATGAGATTGATTTGAGTGCTAACTCAATCTCTTGCATGGCATGGCCGGCCTCACGTCAGTTAAACTTTTTCCTTGCTGCAATGCTGTGGTCTTTATTTGTCCAGTGGGCAGGAAGAACCCAATGGGCAATTACAGAACAAGTCCTTTTTGATTTGATATTCATGTGACTTTTGCCAGTTATTGATTCTTTTCCCTTCCATGAACAACTTTTGATTCCCTTCATTTTTTTTCATCTTAGAGGCACATGGGCCTTGGGGCCTTTATGTGTAGATTCTTGGCTGAGATTCTAGAGAACATAGCCAAACAGAAATGTGGCTTATACTCCATTTGTGGCTAGCAAAACTTCTCTTTCTTGGAACTGTCTTTGGGGTGATTCTGGATCTTATGAGAACTGCTTTTCACCTCTTTGGAGACCTCATGCATCCCTTGGTTAAGTCATGTTAAAAGAAAAACTTTAGCGCTAAGGTAAAATGATAGGACAAAACTAGGGGCACTCTTTCTATAGAGGTCCCAATGCACCTGTAATAAAATAATAAACCTCTCTTTTAACCCTATTATCCAGTTTCTCTGCTATTTACAGCAAACATCCAATTTGGACAAAACTGAAGGTTTAAGCAAGTTGTAGAAAAAGATTTATGAAAAATTGATCTTGTGAAAGGAACTTTGTGTATGATCGATTTGGCTAAAATTAAAAGGGGATTATTTAGTTTTCTAAAAATTACACATTAACATCAAAAGCACACTGATGTAGGGTCAGAGTCTGGGCCTCTGCATCAGAATGACAAAGTTTTCTTGGAGCACTGATCTGCTCTTTAATAAAAAATTATAAGAGGTTACAAAAGGGTAATAAAAATCTTATCTTGTGGGGTCAAAACTGACTGAGATTAGATGGATTTGTTTATAAAGTTTTATTAAAATTACCTTTAGCATTAATAATATACTCAATGAAAAGGTAGAACTTGGTTTTCTCTTTTAACAAGATTTTCATGTAATATTAATAAGACATAATAACAGATTATGTTTACCCTTTGAATAAGCTCCAAAAATAAAAGAGGCAAAAAAGAAAAAGACAGATTCAGCTGGCATTGTGCTATCCTTATTAGGTCTTATGATTATTTGGAAAACTTAGTCTCCTCCCTATGAAAGAGTAAATTTTGCTTTTCAAAATCCTTGAATTATCACTTTGGCTAAATTGATGACTATTGTTTTACAGTTTCCTGTGATCCTATTTTGTGATATCAACTGTTTTAAACCTCTAATATCTGACAAACATTCCAAAATTAAATTTCAAATTTTCAATTCAGTCTTTTTGACCTCAAACTAATTTTTTGATGTTAAGGCCCCTGGAAGTCCAGGAAAGACATATTGAACTTAGTTTGGAAGGCCAGTTGCCTCGCCAGGAGCTCGGACACACACATCCCCCCACTTTTTTTTCTCCAAGACCTCGGACACGTTCACCCCCTTGCACAGCCTAGCCTTCCCTTAAGGAACCCCATCAGGATGCAAATGAAGTCTTGTAAACCTACCCAATAGCAGTCAACTCTTGTATGCAAATGAAGTCTTGTAACTCTAGCCAATAGCAGTCGAGTCCTGTATGCAAACAAAGTCTTGTAACCCTACCCAATAGCAGTCCTGTCTGGCCCACACCCTGCTCTCCCACAACCAATTGAACACCTCCACTCCCTATAAAAACCCCACGTCTGGGAGGAGTCCGTGTGACTTCTCCGGCCCCTCCTGTCGGACCGCAGAACCTCGCCCGGGAGCCTGAATAAATTCGCATTGGATCTTCTCGTGCTGGCCTCAGTTTCTTCATTTTAAACTCAGCAAGAACCTAACAACCCTTACAACTTTGTGTGTTAAAATCATACAGGAAGCATTGTGAAATATAAAATGGTATTTAACTTTGTTTGGGTTGTATTTGCATAAATGTGTTATTAATATGTGTTCCCAAATTATATGAGATTTTTAAAATTCTGGTGCCTTAATATATGTTATCAACAATAATTATAACTATTATGTTAAATTGTTGTATGTCACAGTCTCTTGTCAATTGCTTCTTTAATCATAGCTTTTCCAAGACTTTTGCTACCTATAACTTCTCAAAAAGTGGTTTCTTCTTTGAAGAAGTTCATGGAAAGGACTCTCACAAATACTCTTAAATACAGGTTTCTGATAACTTTGGAGATGGTACCATTGACTAGGAAAAAACAAACAAACAAAATAAACAAACAAAAAAATCTCCAGAACCCTAATTAAAAACTGACATATTTATGAGGATTGCTAATTCAACATCAAAGAGAACAAGAGTTAATTATATGGAGCTAAACTAATAGATAACTGGAACAATTTTTTACTTTTTTGTTTGAAACATTGCTGGTTCTTTTTGTTTTATTTCCAGAGTCAAGAAGACTTTTTCTTTTGGGCCATTTATAGCTTTGAATAATTGATTAAAGTAAACCCTTGTGAACAAAACTTGAAGCATGTTTTTCTCTCTCTACCTAATTTTTCCAAAATTTGGAAACCATTTGTGAGTATTCTTAATTTATGGCAATATAGTTATTTGCATAAGTTTAATAAGAATCTGTTTTCTTTTGTAACAGGACACAATTGGAGACACTGATTATTTTACCAAGGCTTTGATTGAAAGTGCATATTTTCACATCTGACCAGACTGCTTTGAGGAATTGAAGTTGACTTTATAGAGCTAACAAAAAGTCCCTGGGAAAAACCGTCTAAACAATTTCCTCACAAAGTTCCTGACCTTGTGGTCAGTAAAGTATATAGCTTTCTGACAGCAGAAGAACCTCAGGATATTTTGGTACCTCAAGAAGAGAGGAATTAATACAATTCATATAGGTATCTGCAGGCACAGATAAATCCTTGGCTTGGCTTTAGAGGCTATTAAAAAGTGTAATCTGAGATTCCTTATAAAAAACTGTTTCGAGGCCGGGTGTGGTGGCTCATGCCTGTAATCCTAGCACTTTGGGAGGCCAATGTGGGTGGATCACCTGAGGTCAGGAGTTCAAGACCAGCCTGGCCATCATGGTGAAACCCTATCTTTAAAAAAAAAAAAAAAAAATTCCAGCAACGCCAACTTTAAAAGAACCTATACAGTCAATAACTATTTTCACTCACTTTGTGCAAATAATCAGGCCAAAAATAAGAAGACTGAAACTTATTTTGCAAATAAATTCATCCTACCATGATTTGTCTTTGATAGAAATGCCAGATGGAGAGAGAAAAATTTCTTCCATTTTCCTGACTTAGACTCGATGAAATTGCTACTACCTTTTTCCTGAGCTGAAATTCGTGCCTCGTGAAGTTTTGAGCCTAATATCTAGATGACCCAACTGCCTGCCCTCCAGACTGTAAGAAAACTGGTTGAAGATCAATCTCATCCTCATTGTACAGGACCATATGATATCAATGACTCATTCCTCAGTACAATTAAGAAGAGTCAAACTGTACATCCACCATTCCTGGGAAAACCTGGTTCCCCAAGAGTTTCCTAACCCTGTCTATCAGAATGTGAGAGAAAACAGGAACTACACCTTAAAAAATTTACAGTCCTGATCATCTGAACCTGGAATGGAGGCACACCCCTAAGACTGACTTCTCCAGGTGGACCAGTGAACCCTGACAGATCTCACACTGCTGCTCGGAAGACAGATGCCTAACAGTAAATAATAAGAGATACTGACAGAAAACTTGCTAGCAGTGTGCAGAAAGCAGAAACTGGACCCCTTCCTGACACATTACACTAAAATTAACTCCAGATGGATTAAAGACTTAAACATAAGACCTAACACCATAAAAACCCTAAAAGAAAACCTAGGCAAAACCATTCAGGACATAGGCATAGGCAAGGACTTCATGACTAAAACACCAAAAGCATTGGCAACAAAAGCCAAAATAGACAAATGGGACCTAATTAAACTCCAGAGCTTTGGTACAGCAAAAGAAACAATCATTAGAGTGAACTGGCAACCAACAGAATGGGAAAAAATTTTTGCAATCTACCCATCTGACAAAGGGCTAATATCCAGCATCTACAAAGAACTAAAACAGATTTACAAGAAACAAAACCAAACAAACCCATCCAAAATGAACAGACACTTTTCAAAAGAAGACATATATAAGGCCAGCAAACATATGAAAAATGCTCATCATCACTGATTATTAGAGAAATGCAAATCAAAACCACATTGAGATACCACCTCACGCCAGTTAGAATGACAATCATTAAAAAATCTGGAGACAACAGATGCTGGAGAGGATGTGGAGAAATAGGAACACTTTTACACTGTTGGTGGGAGTGTAAACTAGTTCAACCATTGTGGAAGACAGTGTGGCGCTTCCTTAAGGACCTAGAAATAGAAATTCCATTTGACCCAGCAATCCCATTATGGGGTATATACCCAAAGGATTATAAATCATTCTATTATAAAGACACATGCACACGCATGTTCATAGCGGCACTGTTTACAATGGCAAAAACCTGGAACCAACCCAAATGCCCATCAACAATAGACTGGACAAGGAAAACGTGGCACATATACACCATGGAATACTATGCAGCCATAAAAAATGATCAGTTTGTGTCCTTTGTAGGGACATGGATGAATCTGGAAACCACAATTCTCAGCAAACTGACACAAAAACAGAAAATCAAACACCGCATGTTCTCACTCCTAGGCAGGTAATGAACAATGAGAACACATGGACACAGGGAGGGGAGCATCACACACTGGGGTTTGTCGTGGGGGGCCATGAGAGGGACAGTGGGGGGTGGGGAGGTCAAGGAGGGATAACATGGGGAGAAATGCCAGATGTAGGTGACAGCGGGGTGGAGGCAGCAAAACACATTGCCATGTGTGTACCTATGCAACAATCCTGCATGATCTGCACAGGTACCCCAGAACCTAAAGTACAATTTTAAAAAAGTTGTTATTTCATATATTTTGTTTGCAAAAAAAAAAAAAGAGAGCGAGAGATACTGACAGAAACTATTCTTTGTTATCATTTATTTTGCTTTGTCTATCAACTACTGGCTAAGCAGGCTCTGTGTGCTGCTCTAGGGTCTTAATTACTTCAAGTGCTCACATTGAACCATAAATACGATTGCCTTTTGTTATGCTTCCTTGTGGACTTTGAGCCCCCTAGATTAAAAGGACAATTATGTAATTGGAATCTCTCAAACACTGGCAAAGACAGACAATCTGTAGATGTGTTACCTGACTCGGTTAATGGAATAACTGCGACAGTTCACTATATTGTCATACTCTGAGCCCTCCCCGCTGCCACAAGAATATTACATAAGAAAATTTTATTATTTTAGTAGTTCCCTCTTTTGATTGACTCATTATAAAGTCTTCTTTGATTTTGCCTCTTCAGGTGAGTAAGGCCCTCAAATCTGTCTCCCTTAGAGGCCTGTTCTCTAAACACATGGAAGTTGCGTATCTTAGCTCCCAGCAAATTAAACAACTCATTGGAACTAAACAGTCCACATATTCACTTTGGGAATCCACAAATCCATATTCACCTGGGTTCCAAAAAGATGGAGCTAGCTACTACTTTGGGCAGATGTTGTTACCTTGGTAGGGAGTGGCATCTCATGAGCACACGATTAGAAATTTGTCCTTCACTTTCAAAATTCTTGCTGCTAGTGCATACAACAGTCACTCAGTCAAAAGGAATTAATTCATTGGCTCAGGTTGTCTTAGATAATAAGACGGTCTTAGATTGCATCTTAGCTGACTAGAGAAAAGTATGTATAATTGCAAATACCATGTGCTGTACTTACATAAATGAATCTGGGCAGGTAGAAACTCATTAGAAAGAATTAGAGAACAAGACACTTGGTTACAACAGGTCTCCCCGACTGTCCCAGAGGACTAGTTTTCTTCTTTGTTTTCTTGGATTCTTCATGAAATACAGTCCATGTTTTCTGGATTACTAAAGTTAGGCATGTTAGTCTTGCTAATTTTGCTTATGCTTTCTATCATAACCAAATTAAAATATTGTAACAAAGCAGTGATGAAAGCAACTAATACAATAATTCAGCACCATGGTGCCATGCCTGGGACTCGTGAATATCTTGAGCTCCATGCTAGAAATGTATCTCCTCATTTCCTGGTCCCTCATCTTTGCCCCAATTCAGCAGGAAGTAGCCACAGCACTCTGTTTCTGTACCCGCCCCAGGACTGAGAAGTGACAAAAGACAGGAAGAATTGAGACCGAGCAGGACCCCTCTAAGTGTCCTGCCAGGACCTCTTCCTCCCACCCCTCAAAGCACAGAAATAAAGGAAAATCTTGAGTTTCTTCAAGGGAAATTCCAGGCACCTAGCTAGCTCTGAGAAGTAAATAAGCAACTTGATCAGCAAGAAGGTAACAGTAGCTTAAAACCATGGCCAAGGAAGTTAGAGTCACAAGATGTTCCTTATAGAATCTAAAGATAACTTCTTAACATATGTCCCTGAGTTGTTTTTCAGAAACCCCCACCAAATGGATCCACTGGAGCACAGACCTCAGATAAGGGGGAATTGAGGACTGAATTCTGACTGCCATTCTTAGTTCTAAAGTTCTTCCTGAGAAGCCTGGAGGAAGCCATGCTGAAGAGCCAGGCTAACGTTCTTTTCTGCTGATCCCAAATTTTTAGACAAAGCTTTGCTTCCATAACCAACTGCAAATCAGAAAATCTTTGAGTCTACCTATGACCTGTAAGCCCCTGATTTGAGATGTCCCACCTTTTTAGGTCAAACCAATGTATAGTCTATCTGTACTGATACATGATTTTGCCTGTAACCTCTGCCTCCTCATCCTTAAACACCCTTACTTGCAAGCCATCAGGAAGGTCAGGTCTTAAGCATGAGCTGCCTGATTCTCCTTACTCAGCTTCCTGAAAATTAACACCCTTTTTTCTTCCACTGCAAGCCTGGGTGTGAATGTTTGAGTTTATTGCACCAGGCAAGCAGACCCCACTTCAGTTCTGTAACAGGACTTTCTGCTGCACAACTATAACCCCACGCCTGGCACATAGAAGGTGCTCAATATTTGTTTATTGACTGGCTGATTCATTGCATCTTACATATTCTCTCTCTTTTTTTTTTTTTTTTTTTTGAGACAGAGTTTCACTCTCATTGCCCAGTCTGGAGTGCAATGGCATGATCTTGGCTCATCACAACCTCTGTCTCCCAGGTTCAAGCGATCCTCCTGTCTCAGCCTCCCGAGTAGCTGGGATTACAGGCACCCACCACCATGCCAGGCTAATTTTGTATTTTTAGTAGAGACAGGGTTTCTCCATGTTGGTCAGACCAGTCTCTAACTCCCAACCTCAGGTGATCTGCCCACCTCGACCTCCCAAAGTGCTGGGATTACAGGCATGAGCCACTGCGCCTGGCCCATGTTCTCTTCTTTAATATTTACAATGCTCTTCAATATAATAGGTGCCAGTAGGAGACATGCCGATGAGGCAATTCGAGCATATGGTCAGAATAAGTTTTGGTTAATGTGGCAGAACAAGAGAAGAACACACCATCTGATTCATTTGGAAATCAGGGATGGCGTTTAAGGAAGGGGAGCAAGGGGCTAGTGAGTAACAGCAGCTGTCGAGTGTTATGTCCCTCACGCTGGCCAGGCACGTTGCCAGGTGGTTCACACGTATTGTCTGTAACTCTCACTGCAACACTGTGAGGTGGATGCTTCCTCAGTTTACATATGAGGAAAATGAGGTTCAAAGAGCCAAAATAACTTGTTTTAGATCAGTGGACTGAACTCTGCACACAGAATACCTGGGAAAAAATATAGACGGTCAAAGCAGAAGACAAATTATCCAATAGAAAGAAGTAGGCTGGGCGCGGTGGCTCACGCCTGTAATCCCAGCACTTTGGGAGGCCAAGGTGGGCGGATCACGAGGTCAGGAGATGGAGACCATCCTGGCCAACATGGCGAAACTCCATCTCTACTAAAATTAAAAAAAAAAAATTACTCGGGCATGGTAGTGCACACCTGTAGTCCCAGCTACTCCAGAGGCTGAAGTAGGAGAATCACTTGAACCCGGGAGGCAGAGGTTGCAGTGAACTGAGATCATGCCACTGTACTCCAGCCTGCCCACAGAGCAAGATTCAGAAGAAAAGAGAGAAAGAGAGAGAGAAAGAGAGAAAGAAAAAGAAAAAGAAAGAAAGGAAGGAAGAAATAGAAAGAGAGGAGGGAGGGAGGGAAGGAAGGAGAGAGAGAGAAAGAAAGAAAGAGAGAAAGAGAGAGAGAGAGAAAGAAAGAAAGAAAGAAGCAGAATAAAGTTAAACCCCTAAACTTATGCAATTACCATGGCCAAACACTGTTGGCAAGCACTAAGGTGTAACAAATAGAATATAGATTCCGGAGTTTGACAAACTTCTATTTGAATCCCAGATTCACCATTTCCTCATTGTAAAACTCTGGGTAAGTCATTTAACTTTTTTTAGTTTCAATGTTCTCATCCATAAAGTAGTAAGTACTTTAAGGGTAAGTATTAAATAAAATGAGATGGCTTGCGTAATTTTTGCTACTCAATAAATGCTGTTTCCTTTTCTTAACCTGTCAGTCAAGACAATAGGAGAGACAAAAAATTATGCAATTATTATTTCTAGACACGGTTTTAATGGCTCTCAGAGTGTTGCCCCTGGGCCAGCAGCATCACCTGGGAACTTGTTAGGTTTGCAAATGACCAGGTTCCACTCACACTGACCATATCAGGGACCCTGGGGCTGGGACCCAGCCGTCTGTTTCCAGGAGTCCCCCAGGTGATGGTGTGTGCACCGAAGCTCCAAGCTCGACAACTATTGCTGTGGTTCATTATCCTCTTGGTCTCTGCAACACTGCAGTGGAGGGAACTCGAGAAGCCGGGTAAGTTGGCAAGATCACAAGATTATTCACTGGAGACATCATTTGAATGCAGATCTCAGGCAAGTAGTGTTCTTCTCACTCAGAATAAAAAAACCAATAGAGGTGAGTGCAGTGGCTCATGCCTGTAATCCCAGCACTTTGGGAGGCTGGGGTGGGTGGATCAACTGAGCTCAGGAGTTCAAGACCAGGCTTGGCAACATGGCAAAATCCTGTCTCTACCAAAAATACAAAAAATTAGCCTGGCATGGTAGCGCACACCTGTAGTCCCAGCTACTTGGGAGGCTGCGGTGAGAGGATCATTTGAGCCTGAGAAGCAGGGGTTGCAGTTAACTGGGATCGTGCCCCTGCACTCCAAGCTGGGAGACAGGGTGAGACCCTGTTGAAAGGAAGGAAGGAAGGAAGGAAGAAGGAAGGGAAGAGAGAAAGAAAAAGAGAGAGAAAGGGAGGAAGGAAGGAAAGAAAGAAAAAAGAAAGAAGTGATGAAGGGAGGAAGGGAGGAAGAAAAGAAAAACAATAGAACACAGACTTTATTCACTCACTGTGAGGAAATGTAGGGTCATATGTATAAAAAATATTAAGTAATCCTGAGAAAATAATCATGTTCAAAGTAAATGCGCTACCTCTTATCAAAGAAAGCCCCCCAGGTGTCTTTCAAGGACTAGAGTAAGTTAGCAGTTGCAGGCAACACAGCTGTGGAAGGACAGTGATGTGGGGGCCTCAGTCATGTGCACCTGCCACAGGTAGGCTCCGTGTCATGGCCATAAAAGCACAGCTGGGCATGGTGGTGCACCCTGTGGTCTCAGCTACTTGGGAAGCTGAGGTAGGAGATTCACTTGAGCTTAGGAGGTCAAGACTGCAGTGAGATGTGGTCATGCCACTGCACTCCAGCCTGGGCAACAGGGTGAGACCCTGACTCAAAACTAACTAAATATAACACTTGCATATTTAAAACACTGTTAGGTGTTAGTGGCAGTATAAATTGGTCCGATTTCTCTGTAGGGCCATTTCAGCACATCTTTCAAAATTACAAATGTGTATACGTTTTCACTCAGCAATTCTGCTTGTAAGAACTTATCCTAGAGATATTTTCCCATGTATGAAGACATTTGTACGGGTTATTCACTGCCGTGTTGCTTATAATAGTAGAAGAATGTAAATAAACCAGCTGTCCCTCAATAGGAGATTACTGGAAAAGTTGTGATATCTCTATGCAGTGGACTAATAACATGAACCATAAAAAATGAAGACTTGTGTGCATTGTTTTGAAAAGAACTCCATGATATATTAAGTTTTTAAAAATCAAAAAAGAGAGCACCAGAAGAAAAGGTGTGCAGTTTTTCTCTTCGTAGCGTATCTCTAAAGGAGGCAGAAGAAACTAGTCTGTTACTTCCCTCCTGGGAGGGAAAGCAAACAGTTGAGGACTGGGTTAGGAGATCCCCAATTCTGAACCAGGCAAGTATCTTACCTATTCTATGACAAAATAAATATACATGATAGGAATTCAGGATTAAATGAACTAATGAATTAGAAAATTAATTTATTTTTTAAACGGCTTTCAGCCAAGACTCCCCTCTACTTTTCAGACAGAAAGGATTTAGGGAGTCCTGGCCCCTACCCCACTCTCTGATTCCTGATGCAGCCCCCAAAGGGAATCCACCAACAGAGGGGCCTTTGGAAAGGGAGGTTGGATGAAAGTATTTGTTTCAGTCAATTACATCGTTTCCAGGAAAGGGCCTCCTCTTTTAGCTTGAAATCAGGCTATCTCAGGACCTCACAGAAACACAGTTCGGGGACTTTCCCAAACTTGTTTAATTAGGCTCCTTGCTGAAAAGCTGCGCTGTGGGTCTCTAAAGCAGTAACTGGCCTCTGGAGATGCAATCATCTCTCCACAGGGAACTCTCATCCGAAAGTCTGATACTCAGGACCTTCTTGAATAAAAATAAGCATCCAAAAGTATTTGCAATATCAGGAAAAGCAGAACAAAGCAGGTAAGGTCGGAATGTCTTGAGCTTCTCAACTGCAATGACCAAAGAGTTGGTCTGTGAGTTCTGATTAAATTCCAGTAAAAAGGGCACTTGACAGTGAAGGCCACTCAATTTCATCACCCTGGCTTGATGAAGAAGGATGAAAGAGGCCAGGGGTTCACCTCCAGAAGGAGTTCCCTGTCCCTCTGGCAGGGACAGGCAGGCTCCAGATGCTGATGAAGGGAGGCTGCTGTGAGCTCTGCCTTAGAGTCCCCTCTAGGAGGTCTGAGGCACAGGCCAGAAGAGAGGGTCCAGGAGGGACCAAGTAAAGGAGGAAGCAACAGAAAAGAGTGAGAACGAGCGAGGGATGGGAATCTTCAACCTGCATGCTCTGTTTGTGCTATAAAGTGGTCATCTGCATAACAACTCTATGGAGGAAGGATGACTCCCCTCCTGAACCCCCCATTGTACTGATGGGGAAACTGAGGCTCAGACAAGTATATTCACTTGCCTAAGGTCTCACAGCTCACTAGTGCCTGGGTCAGGATATGAGCCCAGGTCTCTCTGATGCCAGGGTCCCTTCTCTTGCTTCCAGGACAACTTTAATATAATCAGAAGGACCCATGTTTGAATCAACAACAAATATTTAGCTCTGAAGAATCTGCCATTTTTCTTTTAAATATTGCATCTCAATGTGCTATTGGTATAGGCAAATAATTTCCACTGCAAAAACAAAGAAGGATAATTTTTTTTTTCTTTTCTTCTCACCTCTCCTATGAGCTGGAGGGGGAAACTCAAGTCCTTTTATCAGTTGACAAAAGGAAATACCCAAGATCCCCAAAGCCACCAGAGTTCCTCCTGGAGGCAGGATCAGGCTGCTGCAGCCAGGGCCATTCTAGAGGCCAGAAGCTTTCCTTGGGGACAACATTTGGAGTCAAGGTAAGTATATTTTCTTGATGGGTGGGGCTTTCCATAAATGTCTTTCGCCTCACCTGAAGACAAAACTGGGAAAAACAACTTTACCTTAGCCATGAAGACTTGGATTAGACACAGCAAAGAACTTTCTGACAAGGAGTGATGGATGTGGGTAATCGAGGAGGGACAGACTTGCAGTAAGTTGGTCGGTGATAGCGTTTAACTGTGTCCCCACCCAAATATCATCTTGAATTGTAGCTCCCATAATTCCCACATGTTGTGGGAGGGACTTGGTGGGAGATAATTGAATCATGGGGCTGTTTTGCCCCATACTGTTCTTGTGGTAATGAATGAGTCGCACAAGATCTGATGATTTTTTTTTTTTTTTTTTTTTTTTTTTTTTTGTGGCACAATCTCAGCTCACTGCAACCTCCACCTCCTGGGTTCAAGTGATTTTCCTGCCTCAGCCTCCCAAGTTTTCCTGCCTCAGCCTCCCAAGTAGCTGGGACTACAGGTGTGCACCACCATGTCCGACTAGTTTTTTGGTTGTTTTTTTTTTTTTTGAGATGGAGTCTCGCTCTGTCGTGCTCTGAGACCGGAGTGCAGTGACACAATCTCAGCTCATTGCAACCTCCTCCTCCCAGGTTCAAGCAATTCTCTTGCCTCAGCCTCCCATGCAGCTGGGATTACAAGCACGTGCCACCACACCCAGCTAATTTTTTATATTTTTAGTAGAGACGGGGTTTCACTGTGTTAGCCAGGATGGTCTCGATCTCCTGACCTTGTGATCCACCGACCTTGGCCTCCCAAAGTGCTGGGATTACAGGCGTGAGCCAATGCACCTGGCTGATCTGATGATTTATAAGAGGTTTCCCCTTTCATTTGCCTCTCACTTTCCCTCTTGTCTGCTGCCATGTAAGACATGCCTTTTGCCTTCCGCCTTGATTATGAGACGTCCCCAGCCACAAGGAACTGTGAGTCCATTAAATCTCTTTTTCTTTATAAATTACCCAGTCTTTGATATGCCTTTATTAGCAGCATGAGAACAGACTAATACAGCTGGCAAGGTGCCATGCATGTAGTCTAGACTCAGCGGACTGAGGCCGAGTTGATTCTCTCTCACCATCTCCTGCGAGCACCCTGCCATCTAGTCTGAGTCTAGTCTGAGTCTCCTCCCAGGCCCACATTTATTTATACCTCTAGCTGACCCCACCATCAGAAATGCCTTCTCCTCCCTCTGACTGCCTCAATCCTGTTTGCCTTTCAAGGTATAGCTCAAGTTCCAGGGTCTGCTTGAAGCTTTCTCTGACCACTCCAGCCCATATCAATCTTCCCCTCTTGGAATTCTAGGTAGTCTGGGGCTTAGCCATGGTCATCTGGGTAGAGTGCATAAAGATATTGCTTGGCATTGTCCATGCTGCCACTTGACTGTTGAGAATGTCTTCACCAACCCAAACAAATCTGAAACGATGCACCGGGAAAGTAAAGCGAACAACGGCTCACCTTTCTTTTCACAGTGATGGTTTCTGTCTTCCAGGGCCTAAGGTTTAACTCACTTCCAGTCAACAGGGACCTACCCAGTCCCTCTCTCTGCCTACAACTGTTCATTCCATAACTTCTCATTTAGATGATGAGCACTTGCGGGCTTGCCCCACAAGATCCATCAGACCTGGTCGTTCCTAGTAGTTTCCACCACTGAGAGTGGCATCATCTACTCTCTATGAAGCTCTCCGGGGTCTGACTCAGGCTGGATGACACAGTTGGGTGATTATTTTGATGCAGACACACAACTTTCTGCAACTGTATTTCTGCCTTCTGCTTCCCAGAGCCAGAACCTTTCCCCTCAACCTTTTCCTTGGCTTCATCCACAGTAGTTGTGCAAGGGGTTTCAGCCACCCATAATTCCATCAGGCCACTCCAAAGCAACTTTATATAAATATGCAGTTCATAAAAAGCGATAGGAGGCCAGGCGCAGTGGCTCATGCCTGTAATCCCAGCACTTTGGGAGGCTGAGGCGGGCAGATCACCTGAAGTCAGGAGTTCAAGACCAGCCTGACCAACATAGAGAAATCCTGTCTCTACTAAAAATACAAAAAATCAGCCAGTCGTGGTGGTGCATGCCTGTAATCCCAGCTACTCGGGAGGCTGAGGCAGGAGTATCACTTGAACCTGGGAGGCAAGAGGTTGTAGTGAGCCAAGATAGCACCATTGCTCTCCAGCCTGGGCAACAAGAGGAAAAACTCCATCTCAAAAAATTAAAAATTAAAAAAAAAAAAAGGCAATATGAGGCCTGGCACAGTGGCTCATGCCTGTAATCCCAGCACTTTGGGAGACCAAGGTGGGCAGATCACTTGAGCCCAGGAGTTCAAGACCAGCCTGGCCAACACGGCAAAACCCCACCTCTACTACAAAAATAAAAATTAGCTGGGTATAGTGGCACACATCTGTAGTCCCACTATTACTAGGGAGGCTGAGGTAGGAGAATCACCTGAACCCACAAAGTGGAGGTTGCAGTGAGCCAACATCAAGCCACTGCACTCTAGCTTGGGCAACAGAGCAAGACACTATCTCAAAAATAAAAATAAATTAAAAAAAATATATGAGTGCTACCCCAAAAAGCAACATGAGGTGCTGCCCAAATGAACTTGCTGCTCCCCTTTCAACCTGACTGCTACTCCAAGCCTCTTCTATCAGGAGCCATGTGTCAGCAGACAAGTAACTCATCTCTGATTTGCCAATGCAAAGTTAATACCTTGTACCAGGGCTGAACTCTGCCCTGGGTACAAGGTATTACCTGGCACTATCAGTGCCGTCATTTCAGACCTGCTGATAATGCACAGCCACCACCACTCATAGTAGCCACCACCTGGCCAATGAATCCTATATATAGGAGGTGCTCAATGCTTGTTGAATTCAAGACTCAGGAGGCTGAAGCAGGAGAATCGCTTGAACCTGGTAGGCGGAGGTTGCAGTGAGCTGAGTTCATGCCACTGCACTCCAGCCTGGCGACAGGGCAAAACTCCGTCTCAAAAAAAAAAAAAAAAAGAATGAATGAATGGGTAAATGAATGCACGGCACAACTGCAGAGGAAATGAGCATGCCTTTCCTTTGGGGCCCCACTGCACCCCATACAGAGCCTGGCACTTCCCAGACTGCATAGCATGTATGGGATTAAAGTTCTGTCTACTACTGGACAGTAAGTTCTGGAGGCAAGGACTGTGATGTATTCATTTAACAAAAGCTTGTGAAGCTCCTACTATGTGCCAGGCACTGAGCTGGGTGCTGGCAGGACGAGAGTGGTGAACTAAACCAAGTCCTGCCCGTGGAGCTCCCTATCTACAGACTGATTCCTCCTTCATGTCCTCATCGCCTGCTCAGTCCAGGGATGCAGTAGACGTTCAGTAAGTGTTCCTCCTCCTTTGCTCACCAGATTTTTAAAGAAAAGATTTGAAGCTGTTCCACTGAGAAGTATCTTTTCATTTCTTCGGAGAGGCTCAAAGGTGATCTTGCAGCCTCTGAGCAGTTCACGAGCAGATTCCTTTAACCGGCTCCAACCCTGCACCCTGCTTCTTTGATTTATTGTTAAAACCATGTGCCTTTCTGGGGTGACCTTGTGCCTGCCTGCTCCATAAGGTACTCTTAACCCCTTAAGGCACTGTTCTAAAGCCTCTGATCTTCTTTAACTACAGTTACTCACCCCAAGTTAACGAGTTTACTCCCTTACATCAAACGGGCCACAGTCATGGTTCTCCCTGTCATTGTACAAAGGGTATTTGTTTTGGATGCTCAAGTTAATCCCCACCCGCTAGGGAAGCAAAATGGACAGGTTCATTTCAAGAGGTTGGGAGGAAGTTTGGGTTTCAGCACCTGGTAACATTTACTTTGGGGGAAATCCTCTCTCTGAATCAAGACAAACTTCCTGGAGGACGAGCCTGCCAATCATGCACAGGGCTCTAAAGCAGCTCCCAAGCATTGGTAGTAAGAAGAAGACTTAGCCAAGAAATACTCACCATCTCCCAGTCTTTCCCATTACTAGAAAGCAGTGAGAAACGAACGAAAGAGAGACGTCACAGTTTGCCTGCGATCATCATTCTTTCATTCAGCCAACATTTAAGAGCTCACAGCCCGGGCAGCAGACACGCGACTGGCCTGGAGGGTTCTACAACAAACAGTACCTGGTCCTGACCTCAAGGGCTTCCCTCTTTGGTGGAGGAGACAACTACATAGAGATGATTACAAAACCACCCCTTTGGAGAAGATCCAAACTCCTTAGCAAGGCTATGTTGCCCAGGCTGGAGTGCAGTGGCTATTCACAGGCACGATCCCACTACTGATCAACACGGGAGTTTTGACCTGCTCCGTTTCCAACCTGGGCTGGTTCACCCCTCCTTAGGCAACCTGGTGGTCCCCTGCTCCTGGTAGGTCACCATATTGATGCTGAACTTAGTGCAGACACCCGATCAGCATAGCGCACTACAGCCCAGAACTCCTGGGCTCAAGCAATCCTCCCACCTCAGCCTCCCGAGTAGCTGGGACCACAGGAACTCGCCACCACGCCTGGCAGCTATGGCTACTTTTAACTCACAAACAGTTTCAATGCATTAAGTGAAATGTCCAGTCACAGGAAGATAAAATTTCAAAACTTAAGGTTCAGGCATCTTCCTTTTTCCAGTTGGAATCTGCTGCAGATAGGAAACCTCTGTCAGAGAAGGAGACAGAGGCATCTTTGCTAGCTTGGGGAAGGGGCATTCCAGGCCAAGCAGCAGTTTAAGCAAAGGCCAGAAGTAGCACCACTTGTTCAGGGACTCCCATGCTGCTTGGTACGGTTGAGACATCGTGGTGGGTGGAGGGAATAGGGGTGGAGGTGGAGGAGGTGAGGCTGGAATACGCCACAGGAACCAAATCATGCAGAGCAATCTCTTAAATAAAAAAAAAGAAAGAAAAAGTAGCCATAGCTTTGGGTTTTTAAAATTTAAGTCTGGCCAGAAATTTTTGAGGCTTTGTCTGTTTTCATCCAGGGATAGGGAGAATAGAAACCTCCAGAAAAAAATATAAAGGAATTGTGAGACAAAAAGATAAATCTATGTCATGATCACATCCTGTGAGCCACAACTGCTCAACCTCCAGGCAACCCACGTCTGTCTTTCCCTTACACTGTGAGTCCCTTCCTGCGTGGAGGAAGGACCGTGCAGTAAATGTTCAATGAAGAGGGGGTGGGCACGGGGTGAAAAAGGGAACTGTGTAGGGCAGGACAGTCTCTGCCCAGGGAACATGTGCTGGTGCAGGACTCAAGACCAGCACTGCCTCGGAGTCAGCCTCAGAAGGAAGCCCTTGAGGGCTTTAACATCTGCCTTTCACTATGCAGATAAAACCAGCAACTTTATAATGCAAATGCACCTCAGAAAGGCAATATGAGTCCAAAGAAGTATCAGTCAAAGTGTGGACAACACATGTCGGATCCTTTCCTGCTGGCATTGTGCTTGTACAGTCGACACCAGGGAGAGCTGCAGGGACCCACCTAAAGAGAATCGTCGTCACCAGGTACACCAGAGACAAGAGATGGAGGCCACGTGGCTGACAGCCCATCTGTGTGCACTGCCTTAATCTCCCCAGCCCGTGGGATGTGCAACCTGTCACAGTGAAAAAAGTGAGCCTGACAGGTTAACAAACCTGCCCCAAATCACACCACCTCTAAGTGACAGACTGGGATTCAAATTCAGGTGTGTGTAGCTCCAGAGCCCCTTCCAGCAGGCCACACTGGTTGACTCTGGGTCAAATCTTCATCTTCTTCCATTTGCTTGGAAGCTATTCTGTAAACCTTCAACTCCATGCATTTGAGAGTTGACAGGAGAGATGAAGGAGCCATCCCCACAGTCCACGCAGGGCTCGAAGCAGTGGAAGTCGGAGGGCAGAGTGGAAGGCAAGGCTGCTGCTGAGGACGGGAGGCTCTCCTAGGCTTCAACAGTGCCCCTGTGTGCACGGTGCTGCGTGCTCCTGCCTCCCCTACCGTAGGCTCCTGCATGAGCGGGCGCACTACCCTCTGTGGCAGCACAGGGGCTGGGAAGAGCAGCAGCACACCGTTCACCCACCCCACCCCTGCTGGCTCCCTCACCGGCCAGCCCTCACACTGCAGCTCAACACCTACTGTCTGACATGTGGCGAGTCAGCACAGCTGGACCAAGCACCTACCCAGGAACCAAAAGTCACAGAACCACTCCGGGAGCTGGTCAAGAGCAAGCGACACTAACTCTATCCTGAACCCTTGTCAGCCTTCATTCATTTCTCTCCTGCTGAGGAACAACATCTGAGATACGGCTGCCCCAACTCCTGTGACCTCAATACAGCCCTGTCACCTGAGGAGAGGCCCCCAGCTCAATAGCAGGGGTGGGACAGAGGACTGGCTCAGCTTTGGGCTTAGCCTGAAACCCCTCAGCTTGCCCACAGCCTGATGGGGCAAATCTGGCCTCATCAACTGTTGTGGAGCAGCGGGGCCAGTCCCAGTCACCTTCTCTGAAGAATGACCCCTCCTGGGCAGCTTCATGTCTGACTCTATGTTCTCAACTGTGGATGACACTCGGGGCTGGATGGTATGCTTAGAGAATGCATGGCTTATCAGTTGAGAAGACACAGAAGCTTCCACAAATTGATATATTTACTTCATTGTCAGCGGAGTACCCACGCACATAAAGATATCTCTGAGTCACTTTAAGTCACATAATTGCAAGGACACAAACACGCACTAGTTGATCCCTGTGGCTGAATGCCCTTGGGGAATACTCAAATCCCAATGGGGTTTCTCTGCATCTTCTGGCCACTCTGGCCATTCTCCCTGAGCCTCCAGCCTCTCCCGCTCCCTTCCATCCTTCCACGACAGTGGCAAAGCAGGGAAGGGCAGTCAAAACAAATTGCAGGTGCGCAGAGGCCTGGACAGGCCTGAGTTCACCACAGCTGCTCTGGCGTCCCTCCTTGGTTCATGTGGTGTGACTTCACCACTTAAGGACGCTGTCAGCTCCTTGGAGGCAAGGCCCAGGGCTTTGACTTCCGTGGGCATGGAGAAACAGTGGTCAGGAAGAGCAGTTCCTTGGCAGACTGCAGGGTGCGTGACAACTGTGAGGGCTCGGGGCTACAAGCAGGGACAGGGCAAGCTAGCAAACAAATAACTGAGACCTGACACTGAATGGCCTGGCGCAGAGCTGTGCAGGGTGCTGCGGGAGCAGAGGGGGGCGGGGCAGGACGGCTTCCTTGGAGGGAGCCCTTCAGGCTCCGCCACGCGCATCCTGTGTGAGGCACTTCACCTTCATCTTACTGAATCTGGGATTCAAATCCAGAGCTGTCTGGTTCTAAAACCCATGTGCTCTCTTCTGTACAGGCTGCTCCCCAAGGGGACATCTGCTCTAGGACTCATAGAATGATAAAAAGATCTCCAGAATAAATGGATCACTTTCAGAGAAAAGTAAAAGAACAAAAACACAAAAATAAAAAAGACAGAAAATAAACAAAAAAATACCACATTCTCCCCAAATTTCACATGATGAGCGGCTGGAAGTGCAAACATAAAGGATGCTGGCAACATGGCTGTGACAAGAGGAGCCTCCGGAGAAGCGAGGTCAGCTTCTCCCCCGATTTCTGGCTCTTTCAGCCAACAAGGCCAATGGATCTTGCAAACCCACTGCTGCTTCTGAGCTCCAGAAGAGGGGCCTCTCAACATCCAGAGGCTAGGAAGGTCACTCTCAGGGCTCTCAGTTTTGCTTTTTATACTGCAAGACAGAGAGATTCGAAGTGAAGGAGGGAAGCCCACAGGGGCAGGAGGACTCTGCGGATATCTCAAGCCCCCATGATCTGGGCCTCCTGTACCTCCTGCAGGGGCTTCTGGGAGGTGGGGAACTCAGGCAGGAGGCACTGGGCAGTCAAATCTCTACTTCATGCCTGGACTCTGTTTCTTCTTTAATGAAAAAGGAAGCTGACGGGGCTGGGGAGGGAGGATAATAAGGAAACTGGGCACCTGTCCTCTCTGAGTCTTGTTTTGGGGGAAAAAAAATCTCAGGTGGAGGAGGACCCTTGGAAGCCAGCTAGTACAATTACTAGGTTTTTAAAAAATGGACCCCGGGCACATACCTGAAGAGTGTGAGTTAGAAGGACAGGGAGGTAGGGGCACACTCCAACTCTCTAGGTCATTCTAATATCAGAGTCTAAGGGCCAAGATGCCAGTCTACATTCCCGACTCACTCCCTTCCTCCACCAAAACATACTGAATGTTTCCTCCATAATTCTGCTCCAGTGTGAATACCCCCCAGAGACAGGGAGTCCCTCCCCAGGATGGCTTTCCTCTCTGCAGCATCTCAATGCCACTGCCGGCTCTGCACTACGGCTTCCAGGAAGACTATTCTCTCCTCCTTCTTCCTGCTGCCCCCTCTCAGCTTGATCAACACTGTTGGGCGAAAATTTGCCTTTAAGGATGAAGAGTGACAGCCCCTCCCCACTTGCAAAATATAAATGCAACCAGAAGGGATCTGCCATCACCTTTCAGCTTCTGGAGGAGGGAAGCAGCTGGATGGTGGCCTCCTCCACAGGGACCATTCTCAACTGTGGGGCAGGAGTGGCCTCTAGTGGTCATGGGGATCATGGCCAGCATCACCCCAGCTCGCAGGCGGAGCCGGGGACTAAGCACCTACTTTATTCATGATCCAGTCAGCATCTTCAATGGCTCTTTTAATAATTTGCTGGATTCTCTCAGGGTTGTCTTCATCTGAATGAACCCGAAAACTCTGCAAGTTTAAACATAAAGAAAGATGACCAGATGAAATTCCCAGGACTGGCAGCTTCAGAGCACCAGTCATGGGCAGGTACACTGCTGGGCACTTCATACCCAGCAACTCTCTTCATCCTCCATAGATGGTGATGATTGTCCCCTGTAGAGACGAGGAAACACAAGCTCAGAGATCCTCAATTGCTACTGAACAATAGCATTTGAATCCCAGTCTATGTGACTGCAAAGCATGTACTCCTGCCACCAGGGGAGGTGCAAAAACTGGCCCCCAAGGTACCCCAAAATCAAGCTGGGCCCAAAGGCTATCAGGCCATGGAGGCCAAAGGGAACTTCCATCTCTCTTCCTCAGAGGAAGCTGCTTTCCCCAGGGTGAGATTTCTACATGGGCTTCACAACAGGGAGGAATAAGTAGGGCTTCTCCAGATAGCCACAGAGGGAAGGAAGGGGAGGCAGTAGAGAGAGCGGCTTCAGGAAATCCACCAGGCCCGATGCAGAGCATGGGCCGCTGTTTGCTTTTGACCAGATGTTCACCATTGAGAAGCAACCTAAGATTCAGGTTTTGCCTTTGAAAAAGAACTGGTGCCGGGCACAATGGCTCACCACTGGGTGCGGTGGCTCATCCCAGCACTTTGGGAGACTGAGGGAGGCCTCCCAAAGTGAACCTGAGGTCACAAGTTCCATACCAGCCTGACCAACATCAGAGAAACCCTGTCTCTACCAAAAATACAAAATTAGCCGGGCATGGTGGTGCATGCCTGTAATCTCAGCTACTCGGGAGGCTGAAGCAGGAGAATCGCTTGAACCTGGGAGGTGGAGGTTGCAGTGAGTCCAGATCGTGCCACTGTACTCGTCTCAAAAAAACAAAAAAAAAAAAGAACTGGCACCTCCCTCCCGTGTCATTCCCAACCCCACACATCTTCCTGCTCCTCTTTAGGAGCCCCCTCAGCATACACCTCTGGGATGCCCTTCCTGACTCCCTAGACAGCTATCTGCTCCCTTCATGTTTCCACAGCCCTCTGTGGCTACCGCTACCTCCTTTTTTTTTTTTTTTAACTTTCCATATTATATTTGTATGAATTTTAGCTAACTTTCTATTTGGAAATGATTTCTCACTTACAGAAGATTGTGGTTATATACAAGTAATTCCTACCAGAATCACTGATTGTTAATATTTTGCTACACTCGCTTTATCATTCTCTTTCTATGACTATGTATACGTTTTTTCAGAAGCATTTAAGAGTAACTGCAGACACGCTGCCCTTACCCCTAAACATCCCTATGTGTATATCCTGATGACAAGGGCATTCTGACATGACCACAACAATTAAATTCAGAAGACTTAATATTGACACACTATAATCTATAGCCCATATTCTAATTTCATGCACTGCCCCAGTAATAGTCCTTTTTTTTTTTTTTTGAGGCAGGATCTCACCTGTCACCCAGGTGAGAACGCAGTGGCACAATCACAGTTCACTGCAGTCTTGACCTCCTGGGCTCAAGCAATCCTCCCATCTCATTTGTTAATTTTTTTTTTTTTAATAGAAACAAGGTCTTACTATGTTGCCCAGGTTGGTCTTGAATTCCTGAGCTCAAACAATCTGCCTACCTCAGCCTCCCAAAGTGCTGGGATTACAGGCGTGAGCCACCACACCCATAATCCGTAATATTCTTTTTTTAAAATTTTTTTTAATTTTTATTTTTTAAGATGCGGTTTCACCATGATGGCCAGGCTGGTCTTGAACTCCTGACCTCAGGTGATCCACCCACCTAGGCCTCCCAAAGTGCTAGGATTACAGGCGTGAGCCACTGCACCCGGCCCGTAATATTCTTTACAGCTATTTTTTTTCGGGTCTAGGATCCAATCTGGAATCATGCATTACATTTAGTCACCATGTCTCTTGAGTTCTCTAATCCAGAACACTCTGCCTTTCTTTGTGTTTTACGACACTGACATTTTTGATGAGGACAGGTCAATTAATTATGTGGTGGATGGCCTCTCGCTCGGGGTTTACCTGATATTTTCTCAGGATTAAATTCAAGTTGGCAGGGATGCCTGTGAGATGATGTCGTGCCTCACAGTCTATTTTAACTACCCGCTTAGCTGCCTCATGCATGCCCTAGAACAGCTAGTGTGCTTGGTGATGCATCCTCTGTTTCCTGGACAGAGAGGAGCTGGGCAGCCCAGCACTGGTTTCCTGTGGCTCTTACCACACTGCCACCTCACCACCATTGGAGAGACGAGCCTTGTGCCCTGGCCTCTGACTCACACCCCCAAGCCTGCCATCAGAGGTAGCCCCCAGACCCGGTGGACCCAGCTCACACCTGCCTGATGGCATGCTTGTAATGCTGCTGGATGCCCTTGGTCGGCAGCTGCTGGCAACAGCGCAGCAAATATCGGTAGAGCTGCAGTGGCTTCTGAACCAGTTCTGCCCCTGGCAGCGGGGCCATCTGTGAGACTCTCTGTCCCTGGAAAACAAGGAGCATCACTTCTAGGGCACCAAGCCAAGTTCTAGACCCAGCTCTGGCCCCCAGGTCCCAGTACTCTGGGAAGCAGGCATGGTTGATGCAGAGGCCCAGTGCCCCTCCTGTCCCATCCCATGGAGCCTGCACCTTGGGCTGGGCTGGGTGTTTAGTCCTGCAGAAGCCCCATCCCAGAGCAGGCCCACAAGGACCAAGAGTGCGTGTGGAGGGAAATGTACGGCCTCATCCCTGGCGTCTTCTTTCTGGAACTCAACTTCAGGTGGTGTGTGAGTAGGTGTCCCTCACAGGCAGGATAGGGGAGATAAGCAGGAAGACCCTGAGGGGCAATCACTAGGAAACCAGCTCTGACATTAGCCATGGCTGGTGAGAGCACAGGCCACAGAGGGGAGAATGCCCGCAGGCCTGAGCCTCGAAACTCAGTGTGCTCCTGAACCAGCAAAACCCACAGCACCGGGAGCTCGTCAGAAATGCAGTCTCAGGACCCATCCCAGGCCCACTAGATCAAACCTGCATTTTAACAAGGATGCCAGGAGATTTGCATGCACATTTTAAAGTTTGAGAAGCATGAATCTAGGGGGCTCTGCACAAAGACACTGGACAGTCACCATGGTACACCCAGAGCCTGGGCACGTGACTTCATTTTACTATGAGTTATGATCAGAATCACAATTGGCTGGGTGAGGTGGCTCACACCTGTAAGGTGGACAGATCACTTAAGGTCAGGAGTTCAAGACCAGCCTGGCCAACACGGTGAAACCCTGTCTCTACTAAAAATACAAAATTAGCCAGGCTTGGTGGTGCATGCCTGTAATCCCAGCTACTCCGGAGGCTGAGGCAGGAGAATTGCTCTGCCCCAGAAGTGGAGATGGCAGTGAGCTGAGATAGAAACACTGCACTTCAGCCTGGGAAACGCAGCAAGACTCCGTCTCAAAAAAAAAAAAAAAAAAAAAGAATCACAATGAGCACTTGTTTGTCTCTATTTACATGTAATTAATGCACACATAAGAAAATCAGTCACAGAGAGGTCTGGTAACCTGCCCAAGATCACACAGCTGATAAAGGTGAAGCTTGGATTTGAACTCTGACAGAGTGGCCCCAGAGTCTTATTCTAAAAAAAAAAAAAGAACAAAATAAGGCTGTATTGAGGTACAGTTGACATATAGCCAACTTCATAAAGTATGTAATTTGGTAAGTGCAGCCACAGGTACCCACTGGAGAAGCGAGCACCATAATCAAGACAGTGAACATATCCATCATCCCCAAAAGTTACCGCATGCCTTTTGTAATCCCTCCCTCCCACCCTCTTGACATCCCCGACCCTAGGCAGCTGCTGCTCTGCTTTCTGTCACTAGAGTTGTGTGCTTTTTCCAGAGTTTTGTATAAATGGAATTACACAGCATACTCTTTTTTGTGTCTGCAGAACCCACATTTTTCTCTATATTAAAGCTCTCTCTAAGGAACCCACAACTCTAGCCTAACCTCTTTTTAAGGGAACAAGGAGAGTATAGATCGTTTTAAATGGCATGTTCTAAAACATACGGGCTTGCTAAGCTTTCATCAGGCTCCTGCCTGAACCTGGTATCCCAGTCCCTAGCCTGTCACTCCAGTCTCCACACCAACACCAAGTGAGCACTGGAATCAGTATCCTGGGTGCATCCCAGTCAGCCAGAGGAACTGCTCCCAGACTCCCCAAACCACCAAGTATGGCGCCTTTCAGTGCACATGCAGCTCCCTGGCCGCAGACTCCTTCCTATCTCTTCTATGTGAGGAACCTTGTTCATCCTTCCAGGCTCAGCTCAGTGTCCTTCCTCCAGGAAGCCCTTCCTCACTGTTCCTCTCTGGAGACAGAGGGGCTCCCCCTGTCCTCTGTGGGGCTGCAGGGACTTATCTACCTCACCTGTGGTTCACGGTGTTGCCAGGGACTTATCTGCTACCTCACCTGTGGCTCTCTCTGGGCTAAGCACCTGGCCCACAGTGGGCTCCACTCACTGTTAACTAAACAGAATGAAGCTACTATCTCCTCTGTACAGAGAGACACCCCCTATGTTCCAGATGAAGGAGCTAAAAGAGATCCAGTGACTGGCCTTAGTTTTAAAGGAACATACAAGAAAAAAGACAACCCCCCTCATGTCACTCCCTCCAAAAGAACCAGAAACTAAATCTATCAGATGCCCTTAAACTAAGAAGGGAAGCTTAGCTGGTTCCAGAGGCTCCTTTATTCCATTTACAGCACATTATCTCCTCGGCAACAATAAATGTGTCTCCTCAGCTATGTTAGCCAATTCCTCCTGGTTCCCTGACTCTTGCTCTGATGCTGGAGTGGACAAGTAGTTGCCTGACCCCCACCATCCCTTCTCCCTTCTAGTAACAGCCCCAATGTGCAACCTGGGGTGCACTCCTCCCCAGGTCTCAACCCAGAAGGTCTGAGTGGGACTATATCCAGTCCTAATCTATCAGAGCTCTGCATCCACGTGGGAACAAGGACTGGCTCACACACGGGCATGTGACAAAAGCTAGCTAGTTCAATCAAAGAGCATCACAACACCTCTGCAGAAGTGGTGTGAAAGGACTCTAGCTCCTTCCCACTAAACTTGATGCTGGGAGGATTTGATCTTCTCTCTCAGTGAAGCCATCCTGACTCCTCTAGAATCCTGAGACCACAGCCACATAGCAGAAAGCAGAGCTGAGACCCTAAGAAAAAACAAGCCCAAAGAATTTATTTGGGCCAGGGGTGGTGGCTCACGCCTGTAATGCCAGCACTTTGGGAGGCTGAGATGGGTGGATCATTTGAAGCCAGGAGTTTGAGACCAACCTGAGCAACATAGGGAGACCCTGTCTCTACAAAAAATAAAAAGTTAACTGGTGGCATATGACTGCAGTCCCAGCTACTCAGGAGGCTGAGATGGGAGAACCATTTGAGCCTCAGCAGTCGAGGGTGCAGTGAGCTGTGCTTACACCATGGCACTCAGCCTGGATGATAAAGTAAGACTGTCTAAAAAAAAATTCATTTGGGGCCAGGTGCGGTGGCTCATGCCTGTAATCCCAGCACTTTAGGAGGCTGAGGAGGGTGGATCACGAGGTCAAGAGAGCGAGACCATCCTGGTCAACATGGTGAAACCCCATCTCTACTAAAAATACAATAAATTAGCTGGGCATGGTGGCGCGTGCCTGTAATCCCAGCTACTCAGGAGGCTGAGGCAGGAGAAATGCCTGGACCCAGGAGGCGGAGGTTGCGGTGAGCCGAGATCGCGCCATTGCACTCCAGCCTGGGTAACAAGAGCGAAACTCCGTCTCAAAAAAAAAAAAAAAAAAAAAAAAAAAATTCATTTGAGCCCTAAAACCATCTACCGGAAGGAAGTCCTTCCCCTAGACTTCTCAACGACCTGAGCCAATTAAACTCCTTTCGCCCAAGCAGCCGGGGTTTGTTGTTCTGTCACTTGTAACCCAAAGGGTACTGTCGGACAATCCTGACCTCACAGATTCTTCCATGATGCACTCTAATGGTTCCAGCTGTAAGGAAGAGTTGAACAGGACAGGGCTCCTCGAGTTCCTCCTGCTATCAATCATGACCGTGCCAGTCCAACTCGATACCCTTTAGCCCAGAAATCAGAGGGGAACCCATTCAAGGGTGGCCAAGACCATCAGAGCAACCACAGGAGACATACCACCGAAGTTCCCAACCTGATGGGTAGACTCCACTGGCAGGCTTCCCCAAACTATATAAAGTAGTAATCAAATATTGTAAAATGCTAGTCGCGGAACAGATGGTTACCATCTGCAGTCCTCAAAATTAACATTTGGAAAGAGCACAACTTTGTTTCATTACTTAAAAACTCAAGCAATACTTAGTAACCAACCCAGCAAGTATGGGCGGCAGATTATTTTCAGCTCAATTATAATACTTAGTCATTCTCAGTAATAACTAGTAGAGAATACATGTGTGGGTCCACTTAGAAGAGCTAAACTAAAAATGTTTTAATTTAATTTAAAGTGTGGGTTTGCTATTATTTAAGGGGCAATGAACCTCATAGCATCTTTGCTAAAACTGCAGTCAAAGTCTCTGGCCCTGGCAACGCGTGCCTCCCTTGCCCTGCCCTTTGGACTTCATTGTGGCCTCTGCACCCTGGCTCCCCGCCTCTGTGATGGCTCCTCCATCTTCCCAGGCAACCAAACCAAAATCATCACCAGCAACCCAGGTTCCTCCTTCTCCTCAATCTCCATGCCACTGGTTTCTAAGTCCTATCAAATTTCATCTCTGAATGCCCCTCACATTTGTCCCCTCCTCCCTACTCCACCGCACACCCTTGGTTCAGACTCTCCTCTCTCTGGGACAACTGCAACAGCCCCTAGCTGGTCTCCCTGTCTTCCAGTCCATTTCCTGCCAATCTACTCTGCCCAAGAGCCAGAGTGAATCTTTCTAAAACATAAATCTCAGGGTGTCCCGTCCTTCCTCAAACCCCTAATATCCACCCCTACCCCCATCATTCATGGCAACTTTTCCCAAAATGTAGAATACCTGAAACTAATTTAAGCAGTATATGGCCAGCATTTTTTATTGTAATGATTTTACATTTATTTTCACGTGTAATGAGGGGGAAAAAAATACATTTTCATAGGTATTAATGGCCTAAGGCAGTTTTTTCAAATGGGCATAAAATTATTATTATTATTATTATTTTGGTTTTGTTTTTCTATCAGCAGCATAAAAACTTTGTTTTTGTTTTTTTTAATGTATCAAACAAATAATAATGCAATTGAAATGTGGACCTGGCAAAAATCATGAGGGTCCTGAAGTGTGGAAAGCACTGGTCTACAGAATAAAATCCAGGCTCCTTTCCATGGCCTGCAAGGCCCCTCTTGATCTGGCCCGTACCTACCCCTCATCTGCATCTCTCACCACACACAGCCTAGTCCAGGCAAACCGAGCCCTGTATGATGGCGCACTCCATGACAGCCCATGCTGTGTTTGCCATTATGGTCTCAGCACTGGGACAGAATGTCTGGCATGGAGTAGATGTATTAGTTGGGGTTTTCCAGAGAAACAGAACCTATAGGAGGGTGTGTGAGGGAGGGTGTGTGTGTGTGTGTGTATGTGTGTGTGTGTGTGAGAGAGAGAGAGAGAGCGAGCAAAAGAGTTTATTATAATGAACTGGCTCATGTAATTATGGAGACTGGCAAGTCCAAAATCTGCAGCTCCAATGTCCCAGTTCAAGTACAAAGGCTGGAAGCTGCTGTAGAACCAGGAAGAGCTGATGTCCCAGTTCGAAAGCCACAGGCAAGAGAATTCTCTCTTAGGGGAGGCTTAGACTTTTCGTTCTATTAAGGCCTTCGATGAGATAAGGCTCACCGATATTAGAGAGAGCAGTGTGCTTTACTCCATCACACAATTTAAATGTTAATCTCATCCACAGACACCTGCATTGAAACACCCAAAATAATGTTTGACCAAATATCTGGGCCTCCTGTGGCCAGCCAGCCAAGTTGACATATAAAATTAACCATCCTGGTAGACATTCCATTTCTATTTTGAACGAATCCTCCTACTTCTGCCTACAGTGCCCCTCTCTGCTTCCTGCCCACCTCCTGCCTCTTCCACTCTCAACTCTGTGGTCTGGTATCTCCTAAAAGCCCTCACCGACCCGGCCACCATGCTCAGTGGTAGGCTTGTGGTTACCTCAAAACAGCCTTCATCACCCCGCATTACTCTATGTCAGGCTTCTGGTTCAGGCTCTTGCCGGGATTGCTGGAATCGTATCCACCTGCCCTCGGGCCCCACCAGCCATTCTCCATATGGGGGTCACAGTGATTTATCAACTTCCTGAATGCAAGTCTTCACTGGATGTGAAACGACAGTGTGAATGATTAATTTTCTTGGGATGGGGACAGATGTGGTTATGTGGGAGAATAACCGTATTCTCAGGAGATGCAGGTGGAAGTACTTAGAGGTGATGTGTCATCAGGTCTGCAGCTTCCTTTCAAATAGTTCAGCAAGAGACAACAGAGAGAGAGAGAGAGAGTAAGGAAGATGAAGAAATAGGGCAGAATGTTAAGACTGTGCTCAGACGGTAGGCGTTAAGAGTGAGAGCATCATGCTGTTATTTTAACTTCCATATATTTGGAAAATTTTTCTAATAAAAAATTGCTTTAGAAACACACCTGGCAGGGAGTCACCCAGCCTTCCTCCCTACATGTGCTCCAAGTGGTAGGGAACTCTCAAGTCCCCCATTTGCTTTCTTTTTTTTTTTTTGAGACAGAATTTCGCTCTTGTTGCCCAGGCTGGAGTGCAATGGCACAATCTCAGCTCACCACAACCTCTGCCGCAACCTCCGTCTCCCAGGTTCAAGTGATTCCCCCTCAGCCTCCCAAGTAGCTGGGATCACAGGCATGTACCACCACACCTGGCTAATTTTTGTATTATTAGTAGAGACGAGGTTTCTTCATGTTGGTCAAGCTAGTCTTGAACTCCAAACCTCAGTTCAGCTGCCCGCCTCGGCCTCCCAAAGTGCTGGGATTACAAGCATGAGCCACCGCACCCGGCCAAGTCCCCCATTTTCACTCTGCTAAAGCTATTGAAAAGTCCCTCTGTAAAGTTCTACTCCCTGGTCTGAGCTCTATCTTTGGGACAAAATCTTCCCTCACCTACCCGCAAGCCCAGCTTTTCATTATTCACAGTCAACTAGTCCAGTCCCTCCCTAGTCCCTTTTCCAACGTAAGCATCCAACATAAGCATCCAACGTAAGCATGCTGTCGTCTCTCGAGGTGTCTCCATCCTACCTGCCTTCCTCTGAACGCATGTACCTTTATTTCTGATACCATTCTTAACCATGCTGTCCCACGGGAAAACAACAGTTCTGACCAGCTCCCTGTCACCTCCTTTGACCTGGGAATTCAAGAAATGCAGCTCAGACTGCATTCTCTGCTGGGGCCCTCATGTGGCCCTGGGATTTGGCTCAAAGGCACTTTTCCATGAGCTGTTCTTTTGTTGTTGATGTTGAGATGGAATCTCATTCTGTCACCCAGGCTGGAGTGCAGTGGTGCAATCTCAGCTCACAGCAACCTCCGCCTCCTGGGTTCAAGTGATTCTCCTGCCTCCACCTCCCAGTAGCTGGGATTACACGTGTGCACCACCTCACACAGCTAATTTTTCTATTTTTAATAGAGACAGGGTTTCTCCATGTTGGCCAGGCCTGACCTCAGGTGATCTGCCCGCCTTGGCCTCCCGAAGTGCTGGGATTACAGGAGTAAGCCACCACGCCCGGCTCCATGAGCTGTTCCTAAGTCTGTTTCCCATCTTTTATTTTATGAGATCATTGCAGAGTCACAATCTGCCACCATCCTTGGGGAGTGTCTATTATCTGACTGAATGTTAACCAACTCAATTCAACAAAACAAAAGCACAGAAACAGTCACATACCAGGTACACACAAGGTAAGTACAAAGAGAAAGAGATTAACCCTATATACTGTAAGTGTCAGTCCACTACACCGTGCCATTCAGAGCATCTAGCATGTGTACTACTCTGGACCCAGCTCTAGGACCACAGAGATGAACAGTCCAGTGTACCTAGCTCTCCAACCCAGAGCCTTCTGCAAAGCTGATGGCTCTCATCCAGGACATGCCAAGTTTGAGAGCTTTTCATGTTACCTCATTTAATCCTCACAAAAATATTTTAAGGTAGGCATCATTAGTCCTATTTTTTAGATGAGGAAACTGAGGCCCTGAGAGGTTAAGTAATTTGCCAGAAGCAACAAGGCTAGTATAGAGCAAGGCAAGGAATAGAACCTAGGCCTATTTGATTCCAAAGACCATGCCCTTATCTGCTTCATGAAACCACCTGCTATGTCTGAGCCACCCACAACAACACTGATCTGCCTGGCCAGGTGCGGTGGCTCACACCTGTAATCCCAGCACTTTGGGAGGCAGAGGTGGGAAGATCACGAGGTCAGGGGTTCGAGACCAGTCTGGCCAACATGGTGAAACCCCGTCTCTACTAAAAATAGAAAAATCAGCCTGGCGTGTTAGCATGCACCTGTAATCCCAGCTACTTGGGAGATTGAGGCAGGAGAATTGCTTGAACCCAGGAGGCGTAGGCTGCAGTGAGCCGAGATAGCGCCACTGCACTGCAGCCTGAGTGACAGAGCCAGACTCCGTCTCAAAAAACAAACAAACAAAAAACAGATCAGGGCTAAGGACCCACAAAGAACTCTGGCAGGGCTCATGCAAGACCAGGTTCAAGCATTTATAAAAGCATCTGACTGTACTATTATCCCGTACTCCTCAATCTTCTCTACAAAACCTTGCTTCATGCCTTTCTGAAACCCAAGGACATCATCTGCAGCTTCCCCCTGCACACGGATGGAAAAAAAAAAAACAGAAAGAGTCACCAGGCTGACATCAATTACACGGATAAAGGAAAGGGGCAACTAAAGAAATGCTTAACAACAAAGCTCTTACCAAATCCAGAGGAGAATATGACAGAATTTTTAAAAAGAGAAAATAAAGCAACAAAGGGAATTTCCTGGATGCCAAGCGGTATCACTGGCACAGATGTTGAGAAACAGGCCTATAGTCTCATTCAACCCCACTGTCCTTTTCCCTAACCTATGTCCCTAACCTAAAATAAATGGGAAAAAGTCATATATTATAAAAGGAAAGAATGAATGAAACTGCAGAATATAACCAGAATTTATGCCCTCTTGAGCACTTATACAAGCTAAATTAAGCCTGCACAGGCCATTTTTTAAATATGCAATTACTCTTCTTGACAGGGAAAGTTGAAAAATAGGAATGAAGTGGTTTTGCTTCCCACCCCCACCCACTCCAGGGTTCCATCTTGCACATCTGTGTTCTCCCAAGCTAGCAATAGGGCAGCAATCCCTGCCTCCTCCAATCCCTCTCCGACACAGTCAACGCTCTCAAGTTCCCTCACCCTCTCCCTGCCCCATTTGTCCCTGTTGGCACTACCTTGGTTCCCAGCTTTGTACCTATACCTGGCTGGGACTATCCGAATACCCCGTTCTCCCTCCTTCCAGCCCAATCCACATAGTGCCACCCAATAACTCTTCCTAAAAAGCACACCTTGCCACTTCCCTTCCTCAAAACCTCTGTGGAGAGTTCTCTACCCATAGCCTTCCAAGATCTGTTTCAATCCCTCTCATCAATCTCCCCTCCTGCTGTCCTTCCCACACTTCCTGCATTTTAGCCACAGACTAAACTTGGAGGACTTTGGGATCAGACAGTCTGGGTTCAAATCCTGGTTCCATCACTAGCTAGTTCTAGGACCCTGGACAAGTTTCTTAACTTCTATCTTGAAGTCTGTTTCCCATCTGTCAATGGGGTACCTAATAAATAGTATCTCCTACATAGGACTATTGTAAAGATGAAATTAACACTCCTAGACTACTAATCATGATGCCTGCCTGGTACACACTATGTGTTTACTACTAACTGTTATTGCTAATATCATCTCTGAAACATGCTGTGCTCTTCAATACTTCCTTCCCCTACCTTGACTTCTTCACCTGCTTCCAGAATTCCTCTTCATCCTTAAAGATTCAGTTCCGCCCCTCACGAAAACAAGCCCTTGACCTTGTCTGACTACCAGACCAACAAAGCCAAGCACGATGAGCTGTCCTATTTCTGACCCTGACTTTGGACAGGGTCCTTCCACCAGAAGGCTGGTAATTAAGTGATTCTGCATCGACCAGAGCGTGCACTTGGGATCATAAAATGAGCATCTCCTGGCTGCGCCCCTTGGGTGGAAGGGGCCGGATGCAGCAGCTGCTCTTGCATTTCTGTTCCTAAATTTCATTGTGTTGATTTTTTTCCCCCTTCCAATCAGGGATCTTAATTACTTTCAAAACATTTTCAAAAAATATATATTTTAAAAATCCTTAAAAAAAAAAAAAAATAAGATCCAGTTCCGGGTCACCTCCTTGAGGCTTTCATCCCATGCTGTTCACACCTCTATTACAGTCATCACACTACACTGTAATCACTTATTGTGACTACAATCGACGTGACAGAAGAATATAGAGAAGGTTTTAGAGACAAAGAACCCTAGTTTAAAAGCCTACCTCTGCCATTTACTAGCTGTGTAATCCTGGGCAACCTGGTTGACTTCTCTGGACTTCTGCTTCCCCCACTGTAAACTGGAGAAAAGAATAACCCACCTCACAGGGGTTTTGTTGACCGGGCACGGTGGCTCATGCCTGTAATCCCAGCACTTTGGGAGGCTGAGGCGGGTGGATCAGCTGAGGTCAGGAGTTCGAGACCAGCCTGGCCAACATGAACAAACCCCATCTCTACTAAAAATACAAAAAAGTTAGCCGGGCATTGTGGTGGTCGCCTGTAATCCCAGCTACTCAGGAGGCTGAGGCAAGAGAACTGCTTACACCCAGGAGGTGGAAGTTGCAGTGAGCTGAGATCGTGTTATTGCACTCCAGCCTGAGCAACAGAGCAGAACTCCATCTCAAGAAAAGAAAAGAATAAACCCACCTCACAGGGGTTTTGTAAAGACCAACGTAGCTAACATATGGAAAGTGCCTAGCACAGGGGGCTGACACATGTTAAGTGCTTAAACATCTTTTTATTTTTTTCCTGAGACAGGGTCTCAATCTGTCACCCAGGCTGGAGTACAGTGGTATGATCAGGGATCACTGCAGCCTCAACTTCCTGGGCTCAAGCAATTCTTCTACTTCAGCCTCTCAAGTAGCTGGGATCACAGGCACATGCCACCACATCTGGCTAATTTTTAAAAATTATTTATAGAAATGAGGTCTCACTAAGTTGCCCAGACTGGTCTTGAAACCCTAGGCTCAAATGATCATCCTTCCTCAGCCTCCTACAGTGCTGAGATTACAGGCATGAGCCACTGGGCCCAGCCTTGAACATCTTACCCTTTCCTACTTTACTTGGCTATCTGTTCCTTGCTGACTGTAAGCTTCTGGAGGACAAGAAACTGTACTGCATTAGTTCAACACCTGTGAAATGAAATTTATAAGAAAAATATATCTACTGTATTAGTCACTCCTCCACAGTTAATAGTACCTGAACCGTAACAGAAGTTCCATAGATGTCGATCGATTCCCAAGTTACCACAGGAAAGCAAACCAAGTAGAAAACTGTCCGAAACATGAGCCTATAGCAGGTGAACCCAGAAAACATTCTGCTGAGTGAACGAAGTCAGTCACAAAGTGCTACTTAATGTATGATTCCATTTATATGAAACATCCAGAATAGGCAAATCTACAGAGACAGAAGTACATTAGTGGTTGCCTAGGGCTGGGAGAATGGGAGGAGATGGGAGCGGGGGAATGGTAGCTAAAGGAGGGGTTTCTTTTGAGGGGTAATGTTCTAAAACATTACGGTGATGGCTGCAAACACACTAAAAGACACTGAATTGCCTGTAATCCCAGTAACTTTGGGAGGCCAAGGCGGGTAGATCACGAAGTCAGGAGTTCGAGACCAGCCTGACCAAAATGGTGAAACCCTGCCTCGACTAAAAATACAAAAATCAGCCAGGCGTGGTGGCGCGCACCTGTAATCCCAGCTACTCAGGAGGCTGAGGCAGGAGAATCGCTTGAACCCAGGAGACGGGGGTTGCAGTGAGCTGAGATCCCACCACTGCATTCCAGCTTGGGCAACACATCAAGACTCGGTCTCAAAAAAAAAAAAAAAAAAAAAGACACTTAATTGTGCACTTTAGATGGGTGAACTGTATGCTTCGTAAATTACATCTCAATAAAATTGTTTTTAAAACAACAACCACAAAAAAGGATCAGTCCTAGGAGGGAAAGGTTATCGGCCACGAGGGCTTGCTCTTACGCAGAAGCGTAAATCATCATGTCAAGGTTACTCGGGCCACCGGGTGCTGCAGGCCACCGGGTGCCGCGGGCCCAGGGACGGTGGAAGTAACATTCTACTTTAAAAGTGGCCTGGTCGTGAGCCTCTGGGAGGCTGGCCCCCTGGCTGCCCCGGACCCCCCGCGTCCCTCGCTCGCGCCACGGGCCTTTTCTGCTTCTCCCGGGCCAACTGGCCAGGCCTGCGTCAGGCCCGGCCGCCGCGCTCCGGTGCACCCGGCTCTTCGGGGGAAGAGCGCGGACCGCGAGGGAAAGGGGCCGACGCGGGTCGCCCTCAGGTCTTCTATAGGTCTGAGGACGCTCGAGGCCCTCACATCCCTAGACCGCCCCCGCCGCCCCGTGGCTCTGGCCGCCGCTGCCCCTGCGCCCCGACCCTCGGCCTCGGCCTGCGCGGCGCCGCTCGGCTCACCCGCCTCCAGGGGTACGCCAGCCCCGGACACCGCAGCGGCGACAAGTGCGCCTGCGCCCCGGGGACGAAGCGGCACCACGCCTGCCCGATGAAGGCAAGTCCAGCGCCCTCTGCCGGCCGCTCGCGGGACTCGGGGTCCTACTGGGTGCCTCCTCCTTAAACCGACTCCACCCAGTTAAAAAGGAAAGCTGTCCCTACTAACAGCCTCCGTTACCTGTTACCTCAAACGCCTACTAACAGCCTCCGTTACCTGTTACCTCAAACGCCCACTCTGCCTTCTGGCTGTTGCTACGCCGAATATAAGCCCCAAAGGCACCCTCTCCTGCTTATTCCTGAATATGGATTGTGCTAAAATAGTAGGGGTGTTCAAGATCTCTGAAAGGCTTGCTGGAGGACTTTTCCTAAACATCTCCTGTTGATGACAAGAATTGTGTTTGGATAGGAATCTGCGTTTTGAATCATTTCATCAAATTGCAGTCCCATAACACCTGTCAAAAGAATAAATATGACAGTAATAAGCATGCTTCCTTTCAGACCCATCTATAATTATAATTGAGGAAAAGAATACAAAATTTAAACTCAGAGCTACTGCCAGTATCATTCTTTGAAAATGAAATAATGCTGTTTTATTAAATAGGCTCTCCCTGCTCTCTAATGTTTAAAGCTCGAGTGCTTCTCTGAATGGATTTAAATACAAGTTTTATATCCTGAAAGAAATAAAGATGAGTCATTATCTTAAGACAAACCCCCTGTTCAATGATGCTGCTGATCTCTCTGCTGATGTCTAAGCGGGAATTAGGTTGTTAGTGGATAATATTGCTTCTGTTCACGTCTCTCTTCTCCAGGGCTTTTTAAACCTATTTGTAACGAAAAAGCTGATTTCCTTCACAAACTCCATGTGTCGTTGATTTCACAGGACAACTTCTTATAATTTTTTCTTTTTTCTTCTTCTTTTTTTTTTTTTAAAGCAAAACATTGCTCCCTGGTGGCACCTGGGAATCTATTTTTCTTCTCTTAGGATAAGAGAATCAGGGGATATTTCTTGATGGAAGTTTCGTTTTGTTCCTAACTCCCTTTAGGGCTCTCTCTTTTCTTTTTTTTTCTCTTCACCTAACATACCAGACTTCCCTCAAATCGGGGGTGGGGGATGGGAATAGGGGGTTCCCTCCCTTGAAATAATTCAGATAATTGCCTCCATTTATTTTAAAGATGTAGACTTGGGCAGATATATCTGAAAGATACAATTGTACCCTCATAAATCAGCCCTCTTATTTACACATGCATAATGAAGGGCACATCATTAGTGCAGAGCCAATCAATAAATTATTAAGCTTTTACAGCCCTTATTAGGAACATTCTGCAGTAACGTCATCCACCCCGTGCTCAGTCTGAGGATCATTTAATATTTTCAAGAAATTTCACAGTCTGTTCTCTCCTCTCATCTCCCTTTTGTTCCTAGATCGCTATGTTCCTGCGTCAGAAACATGGTTCTAATACCTAGATATCATAAAATATTCAAGATGCAAGCTGTTTGCTTTACCTCCGAAAGGCTCCACCTTCGGAATCACTTGTGCCTCTTCCAATTTTACAAACACACAAGATTTTACCTTTCACAAAAATTCCTCATAAACATCCAAACACTAAGAAAAAAAATAATCCAAAGTAGGAGAGATTTGAACAGTCGCTAATTTTTTTCCTAAGTCACAATAGAAATTTAGATTTGAAAATAATTGAATTTGAACCTTTTAACTTGACAGCAACCTTAGGTTCTTACCACTTCAATAGTAAAACGAAAGTATTCATACTAATCCGACCATTCACTAAATGACACCAGGCTCTAATGAAACCCCGACTATTTTTACCATGTCATTCTCCTTTACACTGAAATTTTAGCAGATGAACGCCCTTATGTCAGACAGTGCATGATATTTACAGGTAAGCAAAATAGAAAAGACTTTTTACTTGAGAAATTAGTCACCCACTATCCAGGGGACATGTTTGCACAGGGGATTTTATTGACTTTCCTGAGAAATACATCACCACATTCTCTTGATTTCTGACGTACGTCATTTAGCCTGACAACTGCAGGTTTGTAGCCAATATTTGTAGGGAAAGATGCAAGAAGTCCTGATGTTTCCAGTTTAAACCTGTTTTTAGATTTCAAAGAGAAATAACATTTGCATCCTGTGACTAAATCAGGTTATTGTCTCCAAGGTTGACTATGTAAATAATTCACATTAATTCATCAGTATACAATAGGATTAATAAGCATAATAAACACTTTGGAGAAAATACTTAGGACCCTCGGTCTGCCCTCGATCTTGCTCCCCATTATCTCAGATTTCCCTGAGAGCAGAATGAGTGGTACCACATTGTTCTCTTCTATTCAAAATATGCAAAGTTGCTATTTACCAGTTTGCAATTTGCATGTCTCAAATCCTGCCAGAACACAGGGTGAGGGGCATGGGGTGATGGGTGAATATGCCAGAAGAGGACACCAGGGGCGAAAATGGAAAACCGGATGAACAGATCTTCCTTACCCCACTGTATTGCAAAACACAACCCTTGCTGACTACTCAAGATTTGTTTTAAGACAATAAAAATATTGAGTATAAAAGGTTATGTGAAATCTCAGACATCTAGTTTGTTTTTCTTTAATTGCTGGGTGAAAAAGGGGATAAGCAAGGATTTCAAGATTTTTATAAAAAGGAACACAAAAGGAAAAAAGGTACAATTGTGACTATTTACAACATACCCTTGGAGTTAAATTTATGGACTGGGTTTCAGCCTTTCTGGTTCTCTGTCTTACGTTGCTTTCTGCAGCACCATAAATTCACCTTTGCTGACTGGTATATGTCATTCTCTGTTTCTAGTGTGTTCTCTAGTAATTTATTTACAGTGACCACATGTGAAACCACATTGGTGATCAGATGTATGTCATCTCTGAATATGTCCCCACTTTTTTAATATCTTGAAAATATGTTCAATGTCTCATGATTTCAAATTGTAAATAACACACACATACGCATAATTTTTGGCATGAGCCACCTTTGGAATGGAATTTCTTTTTCATAAAAAGCTCAAGTGCATGCTGGACATGTACGTGGCAATATCACCAAAGGAGTCCACGTGCTTGGGAACATTTTTCTTTTTTGCATTTTGACAGCATTTGACTAAAGAGCCACTTTAAAATTACCTTGTTCACAAAATGTAATTCTGTTTCCGCTGACTACATCTGCAGAGTCTTGCGATGTCCAGAGACAAATGGAGACTGAAAGAAATAATCAACTTAATTAAATAGGGTAATTTGAAGAAAGAGGAGAGACCAAGGGGTGAAGAAGGGAAGGAGAGAGAGGAGACAGCGAACATGAGGGAAGTGGAGAATGAGAACAAGTAGAAGGAAGTTATCCTGTTGGTGCTGTCCCCAAGAGAAGGGTTGATAAGAGTTTTAAGTGCAGCAGCCCAGGGGGAAAAAAAAGCGCAACATTGATGAAGGGAAACCATTTTTTGGCTTGGCCAGAAAATAGGGTGTTCTGGTCAGTCAGATAGGTGGTTAATAGTTGCAAGACCCTATGAACTGTGTCCCGGCCATGCAGGCTCTCCAGTCCTTCTCCACTTACGGTTAGAGGCAGGTATAATCTTGTCACTGTCCTGCTGCAGTCCCCTTAATGGCTTCTCGGTGTTCGTTGAATACATATGCCAAACTCCTTACCATGTCCTATGAGACCCTCCAGGGTCTGGTCTTGTAAGCTTCCATCCATGTCCCTGTCCTCTGTGGCAGCCCACAGTGGCCTTTCGGACACTCGTTGTCCCATGTTCCTTCCACCCTGCTCCTCCTTTAGATCCCAGGTAATAGATCTCTTCCTCGCCTTTCCTGACATCCACACTCCCACCCCATACTGGAGCAGGTCCCCACCCTACACAATAGTAGCCTGTACTTTTCTCCATGGCATGCATCACAGTTTATAGTTATACATACCTCAATTTGGATTCCCCCCAGGAGAAGCCCCTGAAGCAAGGATTTGAGAGCAAGTAGTTTATTTGAAAGGTGGTTCTAGAAAACACCCAGTAAGAAAGTGGGAAAGTGAGGCCGGGCATGGTGGCTCACACTTGTAATCCCAGCACTTTGGGAGGCCAAGGTAGGTGGATCATCTGAGGTCAGGAGTTCGAGACCAGCCTGGCCAAAATGGTGAGACCCCATCTCTACTAAAAATACAAAAATTAGCTAGCCGGGCGTGGTGGTGGGTGCCTGTAATTCCAGCTACTCGGGAAGCTGAGTCAGGAGAATCGCTTGAACCCAGGAGGTGGAGGTTGCACTGAGCCGAGATGGCGCCATTGCACTCCAGCCTGGGCAACAGGAGCGAAACTCTGTTCCCCGCCCGCCCCCTCCCCACCAAGAAAAAAAGAAAGTGGGGGAAGTGAGGCAAGGAAAAGAAGGCAGCCTGTAGAGAGCGTTCTCAAGCAAGTTACCACCAGGGACCACTGAGCTTCGTCCTGCCGGGAAACCAGCGTGGAACACACACCTTGGTTATCCCATCCTGGAGTATTTATACACCAATTCCTGTTAAGTTACAGGCCAAACAGTGCTCTCAGGGGGCACTAACTCCCTGGTACTTCTGGCCTGCCATGCTCTCAGACAAAGAGATACAGACACTGGCAGTTGGAAATCAGCCAGGTGTACCGCAGTGGTAAGGCGCAAGGGATTATGGGTGGGGCACTGACAGTTGTGCTAGTTACATATACATGGGCATTTACATATAATGCACACATACATATGTGTGGGTACATGTAGACAGATATGCATTTGTGTGATTATCTCAGTCATATCTGTCTCCCCACTAGAGCCCCATGAGTGAGAGCTGGGACTGAGTAGCAGTATCCCACCCAGTGCCTGGGCCTCACTTCCTGTAGTCCACCATTAAAATCTCCCTCTCACCAACACTCTCAACTCCCTGGTTCTTTCTGGCCTCTGTCACACTCACTCTGGATGATCTACCATCCTCCTCCTCTGACCTGCACCCAAGTAGATTAATGCTGAGAAAATTACACAACAGAGCTGATGGGTTTTACTTTAAATTTATGATCCAAACCTCAAAGGCATAATGGATGCTGCCTAGGAAGAAAATAACTCTGTTTCTCAGAACTCCCACACCCCACCTCCACCCTCACTCTCAGCTGAGGACCTCATTGAAAGATAGACACCATCAGATCTTCTCACTCCTTCCCCTTCTTTCCTGATACGCTGTGGAAAGTTTCCTTCTGCCTTTGAAAAACGGGTTCTTGGCCGGGGCGTGCTGGCTCATGCCTGTAATCCCAACACTTTGGAGGTCAACGTGGGCGGATCATCTGAGGTCAGGAGTTCAAGACCAGCCTAACCAACATGGAGAAACCCCATCTCTACTAAAAATGCAAAATTAGCTGGGCGTGGTGGCACATGCTTGTAATCCCAGCTACTTGGGAGGCTGAAGCAGGAGAATCGCTTGAACTCCGGAGGTGGAGGTTGCGGTGAGCCGAGATGGTGTCATTGCACTCCAGCCTGGGCAACAAGAGTGAAACCCTGTCTCAAAAAAAAAGAAACAAAGAAAGAAAAACCGGTCCTTCTGCTGGTTGTCTGAATTCGATCCCCGTGTGTTCCTCAAATCTTTGCTCCTACAGTTATCCCCTCTCTCATGCTTCATTAATTGCCCCCTTTCCACCTGTTCATTCTAAGCAACACACCAAGGTGGTCCAGGGCCTTGCTACTCAAAATGGGATTCATGGGCCAGCAGCCCGGGCCTCACCTGGGAGCTTGTTAGAAATGCAGAATCTCCCACCTGAGGCTGCAGAATCAGACTTTGCATTTAGCAAGATCCCCAGATGGTTTCCAGGCACATCAAAGTCAGACAAGCACTGGGCTAGGGGTTCCCATTAAAACAAATGAACAAAAAACACGCACATCCATATCCCATACCCACATGGGATTGCTCCATATCCCCTACCAGATAGATTTCCATTTCTCTGCTTTCCCTTATAGCCAAACTGTTATTCTTTCATTCAAAAAACAAACACCTACCAGGTACCAAGCTGTTTTCTAGGTTCTGGGGAGACAGAATAAATAAAACCCATTTGATCAGTGTGCATGTGTGGTGTCCTGGGGCAGATAAAACAAAGAAAGAAAGAAGACACAATCAGGTCATAAGTAAATGCTCTGCAGAGAAATAAAATGTGGAAATGTGGTCATGTGGTCGTCACCAGATGGCTACTCTAGATCACTCCAAAGAGGTGACATTTAAACTGAGATCTAAGTGACAAGAAGCCATCGTTAGAGTTGTCTACATGGGAAGCCTCAATTTCTCACCTACCATCCCCCATTTACCCATCAGCCAACACAGTCGGTTTCCATCTTGTGCCACTGAAACTGCTTAACAAGGCTTCCAATGGCTTCCCTGTTGTCACAAGTAATGGCTCGGCCGGGCGCGGTGGCTCACGCCTGTAATCCAAGCACTTTGGAGGCCAAGGCGGGCGGATCACCTGAGGTCGGGAGTTCAAGACCAGCCTGACCAACATGATAAAACCCTGTCTTATAAAAAATAAATAAATAAATAAATAAATAAAACAAGTAATGGCTCATTCTCTGTCCCTTACAATGTTGTTAAGTGAGTTAGTCATCTAATTAATCTTTTCCTTGCCATACATTGTTCAATGTTAAAATTAAAGACTTTTCTGTCTGGGCATGGTGGCTCATGCCTGTAATCCCAGCACCCTAGGGGGCTGAGGCAGAGGGATCACTTGAGCCTAGGAGTTCAAGACCAACCTGGGCAACCAAGTGGGACCTTGTCTCTACAAAAAATTAAAATGTTTAGCCAGGCGTGGTGGCATACGTTTGTGGTTCCAGTTACTCAGGAGCCTGAGGTGGGAGGATCACTTGAACCTAGGAAGTCAAGGCTGCAGTGAGCTGTGATCGAACCACTGCACTCCAGCCTGGGTGACAGAGGAAGACCCTGCCTCAATTTAAAACAAAAAAAGGCCAGGCGCAGTGGCTCACACCTGTAATCCCAGCACTTTGGGAGGCCAAGGTGGGCGGATCATGAGGTCAGGAGTTCAAGACCACCCTGGCCAACATGGTAAAATCCCATTCCACTAAAATACAAAAAATTAGCCAGGCATGGTGGCACACACCTATAATCCCTGCTACTTAGAAGGCTGAGGCAGGAGAATCACTTGAACCCAGGAGGCAGAGGTTGCGGTGAGCTGAGATTGCACCATTGCACTCCAGCCTAGGTGACAGAACAAGACTCAGTCTCGAGGAAAAAAAAAATTTTTTTTAAAAAAAGACTTTTCTGGATAAGAGATGGCAGGAAAGATGAAAGGGAAGGAGATAAATTAAATAAATTTTATTTAGTCAAGCATAAATATATCATTCCAAATTCAGTAAAAAATACATTTTATTTGATGTTTTTAACAAACCCTTTGTTACATCAGGTATATTTGGAAATGAGACAGATAACTGCTTTGCTCCAGCTCACCAAGGGAAAAGCTGGTTCAACATTTCAGCTGGAGGTCAGCTGGCCTCCCTCACCTCTGTGTTAACTCTCAGGGTATCTGAGCAGGAAGGAGAGCTAGAGGGGGCTAAGAAGCTTCCCACTGGCCCACCAGCCCGAACCCACTCTCATTCCACCTTTTCCCCCTGGAAAGCAGGTTGGAACAGTGAAGGAGCAGAGAGGGTGAGGAAAAAGAAAATCATTTGCTGGGAACTACGGAACCTTACCGAGGAAATGGATGGAAGTTATTATTAGCCTCCTGATGCAGAGACAGACCTAATTCAGCCAAGGGAAGGTGGTTTAGGGATGTTAGTATATATTGTACCAAAGCAAGGGTTTCATAAAAGTAGAGAACTGCATGCCGCATTTACTACACATGGATTGTCAAAACTCTTAGGTATTTCTTTTTTTTTTTTTTTTTGAGATGGAGTCTTACTCTGTCACACAGGCTGGAGTGCAGTGGCACAATCTCAGCTCACTGCAACCTCCGCCTCCCAGGTTCCAGTGATTCTCCTGCCTCAGCCTCCTGAGTAGCTGGGACTACAGCTGCACGCCACCATGCCCAGCTAATTTTTTTTATTTTTAGTAGAGACAGGGTTTCACCATGTTGGCCAGCTGGTCTCAAACTCCTGACCTTGTGATCTGCCTGCATCGGCCTCCCAAAGTGCTGGGATTACAGGCCTGAGCCACCAAGCCTGGCCTGACCTAGGTATTTCTTTCTTTCTTTCTTCCTTTTTTTTTTCTGAGACAGAGTCTTGCTCTGTCGCCCAGGCTGGAGTGGTGACATGATCTGCAACCTCTGCCTCCGGGGTTCAAGTGATTCTCCTGCCTCAGCCTCCCAAGTAGCTGGGTAATTCTCCTGCCTCAGCCTCCCAAGTAGCTGGGATTACAAATGTGCACCAACACACCCAGCTAATTTTTGTATTTTTAGTAGATATGAAGTTTCACCATGTTGACCTGGCTATTCTCAAACTCCTGATCTCAAGTGATCTGCCCTCCTTGGCTTCCCAAAGTTCGGGGATTGCAGGCATGAGTCAATGCACCCGGTCAGGTATTTCTTTTTAAATAGCAAATCGTGTTAGAGTCTGTCAGGAGCACGCAACTCAAATGTTGCCCTAGTGCTGCGCACTGAAGTTTGGTCCCGGGAACACAAACACTGCTGCACTTATGCACCATCATAGTCACTCGACGCATTGGCTTTGCAGCTCTGGCCTACTGGAGCCACGCTCAGTCAACACTTGGCCCTCTGTGGTGATGGGGATATGGCCAAAGGTAAAGGAAACTCAGAGGTTAAGAGATCGTTACAGCATCATGCCCCTGCCTACTCCAACAGTAGAAGACAGTAAAATCAAAAGAACATTTTATGACATGTGAGAAATATACAAAATTCAAGTCTCAGTATCCATAAAGTTTTACCATAGCAATGCCCATTTATTTATGTATTGTTTATAGTTGCATTTGTGCCACAATGGCAGAGCTGAGTAACTGTACAGAGACAATATGGCTCAAACAGCCTAAAAGATTTACTGTCTGGGCCAGTCATAGTGGCTCATGCCTCTAATCCCACTACTTTGGGAGGCCGAGGTGGGAAGATCACTTGAGCCCAGGAGTTTGAGACCAGCCTGGCCAACATGGCGAAATTCCGTCTGTACTAAAAATACAAAGATCAACTGGGCATGGTGGCAGGCACCTGCAATCCCAGCTACTTGGGAGGCTGAGGCATGAGAATTGCTTGAAACCTGGAGGTGGAAGTTGCAGTGAGCAGAGATCGCATCACTGCACCCCAGCCTGGGTGACAGAGTGAGACTATCTCAAAAAAAAAAAAAAAAAAAAGTACTGTCTGACCCTTTCCAAAAGAAATGTTTGTGGATCCCTGGTCTACAGCAAGCGGTACAGGTGTTTTAGCCTTGCATTCCAGGTTGTGCGTGATGGTGATGGTGACCGAATCCTGACTTACCTTCGCAGCCTTACCTGTGGGGCTTTCCTGCTTCACATCCCTCCCAATAGCCCTGGCAAACCTCATGTTCCTCACTTAAATGTCTTGCTGTTCTCCTCTTTTGGAAACCACACCTAATACTCTCAATTTCTTTTATGCCAGTTTCCCTCAACTTTCAAGCAGGCCTTCCCACATCTCTCAACTATAATTTATTTCTCCACCCTCTTTTTTGGCCATAATTCTCTCTGTGCTGTCTCAAGACACACCAGTTTTCTACTTTGCATTATAATTATTTATGCACATGTTTTATTCCCCCTCTAGACTATAAACTCCTTGAAGAATGCATTGGCTCATTACAAAATTAGCATTCTGAGAACCCTTATTTGCATCACACATAAGATCTCTTGTCTTCAGCAAAAAGGAGTATACTTATGACACATATAATTGGCACTTATCACACAAATCAATGATAATGGGGAACAAGGGCAAGATGGTTAATTAAAACCTACAGCAAATTCCTCCAAAATTCATTTTTGCCTTCCCTACCATTTTGCCAGTATAATATGGACTGGTTTATATTAAATTCCTTATTTTTTACGTTCCCCCCACACTTTATAGGTGTGTATCTGCCTTGGCCATCACACAGTTAGTGGGTGCAACAAGACCAGAAGTGAATAGTCCATGGGCTGAAATCATCAGGCCTCCAGCAATGGAAAGCTTCGGGGCATTCTTTCCAGTGAAAGTAGGAGCCTCTGAACTCTGAACTTTCCACCCCTAGAGTCCCATGAGGATTTGCGTGTATGCCATTTGGAACTTAGACATGGAACAATAATCTGTTAGTGTGGCTCTGATACTCAAAATAATAGGTGAAGTTAAAGTAAAAATTAAATAAAATAACCAAGCTCCCTGCACATATGTCTGATTAGGCACGCCAAATATTCTGTGGCAAACAGTAATTCAACCAGAAATGATAAGGAAATAAAATAAATATGAAGAACAACTCTGCTTGCCAAAGCAACATATGCGTTTGGGATGATTCTTTGCACCCATGACTAGTGTACACAAATATTGTGTTAAACCTCTCCTCCTAATAGCCTCATTCCTCACATGCTCTTCAGAGGAAAAAATGTGATGCTAATTTGAGATGACTTATCCTGCTAAGCACATAAATAAAAAATAGTTCAAAATCCAGAACATGATAGAACTTCCCTTTCACGTTTAATTAAGTACTTTTAATTGGCAATTCCACTGGCAGACTGTATATTTCAAGCTAGACAGACGAAGGCAGAGTAGACCCCTTAGTTAGATACAAAGGAGGAGATGTAGGGCGTGTACAATTGCTTTATCGCATGTGATGCAGAAAGGTGATGTCAGCCATGGAAGAAAGACGACTATCTGACTATCCGTACATCTGGGAAGGAATTAGCAGCGAACAGGGCAAACGCTGGAGGGTCTAATCAGGATTATAAAATGTCATTTAGAAAGATATTTACATTGTTAATTAAGCAATGAAGCTGATAACTGCTACTCTGTACATTGTGCTAATTATCCCGGTGCCTTGGAAGACTTTCTAATCAGCCAGATCAATAGACTCCTGGTTTATGCTAATCACACAGAGTCACCCTCCTTCTGAAGTGCTTTCTTTACAGCAGCCAGAACCCAGTTCAGCTCCCGCCCACCGTCCTGTGCTAGAGGCAGTCGGCATTCATCTGTCGGCCCACATCACAGCAGTAAGGCTGATGCCTGCTCACCCTCAAGGCCCACAGCGAGGGAACTAGCATCCCACCATGCACCGGGCCTCCACCAATTGTTCTAGGAAAGAGGCCTGAGCCTTTGTGCTCCATGAGATTTTCACGTAGCCACAGCTCTGTTATCTTCCGACAATGAGAAAGATCACGTAGTCCTCAGGGATACGGGCTATGACGAAGACCTAGATTAAGTCTCTTCTCTGCCATCGACTTTGACAGTACGACCTTGGAGCAAGACACACCAATTGTTTTGATGGGCTTGTGTGCAGGACCAAGAAAGGAGGTCAATTTGGCCCAGCTACTGGGTGAAACTTTAGGGATTTTTGTTTGTTTGCTGTTTGACTGATCATTAGTATGAACAAACTAGTCTTCTGACCCAGAGGAACCAAAGTGCTTACCTCTCCCAGCACACAGTCAGCCTGACTAGGGCCCCACCACGACAAGAAGAAATATGAAAAACGTAATAAAAGGCAAAGACAGTCTAATGCAGACTGGGTTCACGTATGCAGCTGCCTCTTGGTCACCCACACGGAATGGGTAGAGTGTGCATGAAGGAGACCCAGAAATAATCCTTTTACCTCGTTGTAACTTACACTTTCTATCTCCTTCCCCACCAAACCTCAAACACAAAAATAGCTGGTAGCCAAGTGACCTGGTTTGAAGAAGATTAACTCATTTGCTTTTTGCTCTGATTCCCTGGTAGGTGTCCTAATGAACAGTCAAAAATCCCACTTGGAGAGTAACAGGGTAAAAAAGTGAGGATTAGCAAAGGGTTTGCATAACCCATGGACTGAATAATCAGTCCCCAAATAATTGAGAGTTAACTACACGTGAACTTTAAGTAGCAGCCAAGGGAGGGCTTGGGGGTGGAAAGCCAAGGTGAGAGAGATGCTGGGACACAATTAGGGTTGGAAACAGCTGGGATCCATTTCTCCACTGGAGAAGCAGAACTCCTTCTGTGCACCTCTGCATGGGGCTCCCAAGCTTCCACTGCTAGCTCCCCTGCCCCAGCAGGCAGAGCCTCTGAGTTCAAGGCCAGCTCCTGCACTGGGCTTTGGGATGGGGCCAATTTGTTGAGTTGTTTCAATGCTTTGATGTGTAAACTAATCATCTGTCATTGTGTTCTAATTAAACTTAAGTGGTGCAATGGATTTGCTGTCATAGAGGCCAGGGTCCCTCCTGGCTTGGGGAGGGAGGGGCAATGTCTGCTGAAAGCATCCAGCCCCAGGAGAGCAGAGAGCAAGGAAATGCCAGGCATGAATATGAAAGGAGCTGATAACCGTGTTTAGGTCTAGGAGACTGAAGAAAATGGGACAAACCAGCAACCAAGGGGCGTCCATGCGTCTCTGATTTCCGGGGTGCTGTCGCCGTCAGCATGAGTGTCCAGGCATAACAAGCTCTGGTTGAGTGGGTAACCACAAGGTGATCTTACATTTGCCATGGTAACACATCTCTCTGGGGCCAGCTTGCCTGGCATCGTCAAAACGTAACCCAGTTTCACAAGATGATGCGCACTTTCCCCCTCTGCACCAAAACCAGATGACCAAAACATGCAGGGAGAGCAGTTTCAAAACTCTATAGAATGTTGTTCATCGTAGGCTGGGCACTGTGGCTCATGCCTGTAATCCCAGCACTTTGGGAGGCCGAGGCAGGTGGATCACCTGAGGTCGGGAGTTCGAGACGAGCCTGACCAACATGGAGGAAACCTCGTCTCTACTAAAAATACAACAAAAAAAATTAGCCAGGCATGCTGATGCATGCCTGTAATCCCAGCTACTTGGGAGGCTGAGGCAGGTGAATCACTAGAATGCAGGAGGTGGAGGTTGTGGTGAGCCGAGATCATACCATTGCACTCCAGCCTGGGCAACAAGAGCGAGGCTCTGTCTCAAAAAAAAAAAAAAAAATGTTCATCATCACAGCCATTTTCTTCTTCCCAAAATACTTGCATTCTAACTTTTAAGAAGTATGTCTAGAATTATGAAGGGGAGAGGGAGTTCTCCTCATGATGGAGAGTCAGAGGAAAGAGGGAGAAGATGGTGGTGATACAGTTGTGCTGTGACATGTGTCCTGGAGTAGTCACCCTGTCCCAGATCTGACTCATCCCTGGCTCCCGTGCACCACCAGAAGGCAGAGATGAGATGTGTATGTTCTGTACTGCACCGACATCTTGTGGGGTCACAACCTGGACAATGCTGATATATTTGTGTTGTTGCCTCAAGGTAATTGATAAATCCCACTCCGTAGACACAAAGTGATGGCATGATGAAAAGGTTCTTCTCTTCCCCCATGTATTCGTTCTGGAACTATTGATTGAGCATCCATGTACAAGGCATGCTATATGATCAAGGTTGTGCAATATACAGCCTCCACCATGAAAGAACTCCTACTCCCAGAGGAAAGGTAAGATGACCACCTATGATTTGACAGTTGCAAGTAATTCAATAACAACTGTACCTTGGAAGGAAAAAAAAATAGGTCAAGCATATTATCATATGGATATTAGGTGGAACTGTCTAGACATCTCCAGAAAAGAAAGAAAAGAAAGGACACTAAGACATTTGGCCATCTTTTTCTATGCCAGACACTATGTCAGGTGTAATCACGACTGTTTTCTCATTCAGTACTCACCACTGTCAGAGGCGTTCTAACCAGAACGACTCCATTTTGAATAGGTGCTGGGTAAAATAAGGCTGAGACTTACTAGGCTGCATTCCCAAGAGGTTAGGCATTCTAAGTCACAGGATGAGATAGGGGGTCACAAAGACCTTGCTGATAAAACAGCCTGCGGTAAAGAAGCCGGCCAAATCGCACCAAATCCAAGATGGCAATGAGAGTGACCTCTGATGGTCCTCACTGCTCATTATGTTAATTATAATGCACTAGAGGCCGGGTCAGGTGCCTGATGCCTATAATCTCAGCACTTTCGGAGGCCGAGGTGGGTGGATCACCTGAGGTCAGGAGTTTGAGACCAGCCTGGCCAACATGGCGAAACCCCATCTCTACTAAAAATACAAAAATTAGCTTGGCATGGGGGTGGGTGCCTGCAATCCCAGCTACTAGGGAGGCTGAGGCTCCCAGCCCAGCTTGAACCTGGAAGGCAGAGATTGCAGTGAGCCGAGATGGTGCCACTGCACTCCAGCCTGGGTAGCAAGAGCAAGATTCCATCACAATAAAGAAAGAAAGAAGAAAGAAAAATAAAGAAAGAAAGAGAAAGAAAGAAGAAAGAAAGAAAGAAAAGAGAGAAAGAAAGAAAGCTCTAGAATGCTAAAAGACACTCCCACCAGTGCTGTGACAGCTTAGAAATGCCATGGCAATGCCAAGAAGTCACCCTGTATGGTCTAAAAGGGAAAGGAGCCCTCAGTTCTGGGGGTTCCTTTCCCTTTTAGACCACACAGGGTGACTTCTTGCCCACCCCTTTCCTGGAAAACTCATAGAAAATCCCCCCCCTTGCTTAGCATATAATCAAGAAATAACTGGCCAGGTATGGTGGCTCACACCTATAATCCCTGCACTTTGGGGAGCCAGGGTGGGCAGATTACTTGAGGTCAAGAGTTCAAGACCAGCCTGGCCAACATGGCAAAACCTGGTCTCTACTAAAATACAAAAAGTAGCCAGGCAGTGGGCACCTGTAATCCCAGCTACTCAGGAGGCTGAGGCAGGAGAATCATTTGAGCCGGGAGGCAGAGGTAGCAATGAGCTGAGATTTCGCCACTGCACTCCAGCCTGGGCGACAGAGTGAGACTCTGTGTCAAAAAAATAATAAAATAAAGAAAGAAAAAAGAAAAAAAGAAATAACTGTAAGTATCCTTAGTCCAGCAGTCCCAGCTGCTGCTCTGCCTATGAAGTAGCCATTTTTTAAAATTCCTTTGCTTTCTTAATAAACTTGCTTTCACTTTACCCTGTGGATTCGCCTCAAATTCTTTCTTGCACAAGATCTAGGAACCCTCTCCTGGCGTCTGGATCAAGACCTCTTTCCAGTAACACCACCACCCTATAAGATGAACGTGATTATTTCTACTTTTTTTTTTCCTGCGATGGAGTCTCGCTCTGTCGCCCAGGCTGGAGTGCAGGGGCACGATCTCTGGTCACTGCAACCTCCACCTCCCGAGTTCAAGCAATTCTCCTGCCTCAGCCTCCTGAGTGGCTGGGACTACAGGCACGCGCCACCACACCCAGCTAATTTTTGTATTTTGAGTAGAGACGGGGTTTCACCGTGTTAGCCAGGATGGTCTCCATCTCCTGACCTCATGATCCACCCCCTCGGCCTCCCAAAGTGCTGGGATTACAGGTGTGAGCCACTGCGCCCTGCCCAATTATTCCTATTTTACAGTGAGAAAGCTGAGACTAAAGTATCCCTGACAGATGCCATTTAAAAGTGTGGCAGACGTTCAACTTGTCCCTGCCCTCTCCACCGCCCCACATCTGCCCTCTCCTTCTTGGTCATAGAAATGTTGGCCTGAGATCGTTACCCAAATAAGATCTACCTTTCCTAGTCTCCTTTGTATGGATCTGGCCACGTGACTAGGTCCTGAGAATGGGATGGAAAGAGATGTGATGGAAGCAACTTCCATGTCGTACTCACAAAAGAAATGGGCGAGGCGGCTCACACCTGTAATCCCAGCACTTCGGGAGGCTGAGGCAGATGGATTATTTGAGCCCAGGAGTTTCATACCAGCCTGCACAACATAATGAGACTTTGTCTCTGCAAAAAGTAAAAAAAATAAATAAATTAGCAGAGCGTGGTGGTGTGCACCTGTAGTCTCAGCTACTCGGGAGGCTGAGGTGGAAGGATTGCTTGAGCCCACGACACGTAGGCTGCAGTGAGCTGTGACTGTGCCACTGCACTCCAGCCTGGGTGAGGGGGCGAGATCCTGTCTGAAAGAAAGAGAGAGAGAGAAAGAGAGACAGAGAGAGAGGGTTGGGGGAAGGGAAGGGAAGGGAAGGGGAGGGGAGGGGAGGGGAGGGGAGGGGAGGGGGGAAAGAAAGAAAAAGAAAGAGAAAGAAAGAAAAAGAAAGAAAAGAAAGGAAGGAAGGAAGAAAGGAAAAGGGAGGGTGGGAGGGAGGGAAGCAAGGAAGGAAGGAAGGAAGCAGCTTTTCTCTTTCCTCTTTCCACCTTCCTGCTGGTTCCAACACAGATGTGGTGGTGGCACCTCCACCCATGGAAATGTAGGCAGCCTACTAGGGCTAACAGAGTGAATGGCTGGTAGGATCCTGGGTATAGGACACCTTGAAGACCCCGTATCAGTTTGGACTGCTTCTATTCCTACTCTTACATAGAAGTAATAACCTGTTTTGTTTAAATCACTGATATATTGACTCGTGTTTCAGGCATATGTCAAGCAACAGAGAGTATTACAAACCAAATAACAGAGGGATGCAGAGGACAGGAAAATCGTCAAGAAACGTGTTCAATTGTTTTTAAATGTATCAAACCCCTGTTATATGCCAGGCACTGCTCTGGGCTCTGGGGATTCAAAAATAAACAAAGTTCTTGACCTTAAGGAGGAAACCCATAAAACACACATTTTATGTGGAAATAACAATGTTAGCCATAATCACAGAATGCCGTGAGTGAACCGGATATGGACCCGTGTCTCAGCCTAAAAGGGGTCAGGCCTTTAACCTGGGCCTGGAAACCCCTGTTTGGATTTTATTATAGTGGCAACGATGGAAGGTGGAAAGAAGAGGAGGGGAAAACTGTTGGCAGGCAAGGAGTTTTTCCTCCTCGCTTGACTTGCATTAGCCCCACTACCTGGAATTGCCGCCTAGAAGCTTCTCTCTCTCCATTCCTAACCATTCTTGCAGGCACAGGTCCCGCCTTGTCTGGAAGACTCTGCTGAGACTCCCCAACGCTGAGTCTGAAGGAGTATCTCCAATGACGCCGGCATCTGCAGCACTCCAGCAGACTTAAACAGCAGTGCAAAGTCACACACCAAGTATATTTGCAGGGTTGTCTCCCTTCTTTATTTAGATTCAACTCCTCAAGGGCCGGAGTGATGTTTTATGAAGTTCTGTGCACCTTGCTCAGCATATGGTACAGAGCCTGCAGTTGTGAGCCCAGAGCCATGTGGACAACTCTGGACTAAGACTCACAGGGGTTCAACTCCCAGCCTTTCCATTCATGGGCTGCGTGTGACCTGGAGCAAGTCTCTTACCCCTCTGAGTCTCACTGTCCTCACCTGTGAAAACAGGGATAATAGAACCTATTTGAAAGAACAGAGGTAATTTATTTTCCTTTAAAAAACACATATTTGTCACCAGGCACGGTGGCTCATGCCTGTAATCCCAGCACTTTGGGAGGCCGAGGCGGATGCATCACGAGGTCAAGAGATCAGGACCATTCTGGCCAACATGGTGAAACCCCATCTCTACTAAAAATACAAAAATTAGCTGGGCATGGTGGCACACACCTGTAGCCCCAGCTACTCGAGGCTGAGGCAGGAGAATTGCTTGAACCTGAAGGCGGAGGTTGCAGTGAGCTGAGACTACGCCACTGCACTCCAGCCTGGGCAACAGAGCAAGACTCCGCCTCAAAAACAAACAAACAAAAAACACATATTTGTCAAAACCTAACCTTAACTTTGAATGCTGTATCATTTATTAGAAACTGCAATGCTCACGTTCTCTGCCCATTCACACTGACTGCATGTTGAGGAGTTGAGAAAACTCTAATGGAGAGAACACACGTTCAACTAGTTCAAGTGTCATGATCATTGCTGGTCAGGGGAGGTGCATGTTGAGTGCATGAGAGGCAGAGAGGGGGAGTTTGCTGGCCATTTCTGGATCTCATCTACAAAGTCGGCTATTTATTAAGCCTTTGAGACTTGCCTGGCTGGGCCTGGTGGCTTGTACCTGTAATCCCAGCACTTTGGGAGGCTGAGGTGGGTGGAGTGTTTAGATTAAACTCCTCAAGGGCCGGAGTGATGTTTTATGAAGTTCTGTGCACCTTGCTCACCTGAGGTCAGGAGTTCGAGACCAGCCTGGCCAACACAGTGAAACCCCGTCTTTACTAAAAATACAAAAAAACATTAGCCGGTGGCACCGTGGCACGTGCCTGTAGTCCTAGCTACTTGGGAGGCTGAAGCTGGAGAATCGCTTGAACCCGGGAGGCAGAGGTTGCAGTGAGCTGAGATTGCGCCACTGCACTCAAAAAAAAAAAAAAAAAGACTTACCAGTTTGGGCCACCAAGCAAAGATTGGTGTCAGAAACCCAAACTGGGAAAATAGATCATCTATGTCCTGAATGCCTCATAACGTTTTTGCATAGAAAGGAGATAAGGCACAGTATTTGGAATTGCCTCTCTGTGAGTTTTGATCCCTCCCACCACCACCACCACCACCCCCCCACACACTCTGTCCCTTCCCCTAAAAAACCCTGTTCCTGCCCTGGTCTAGAAACCCAGGAGCCATCCTTGACTCTCCCTTCCCTGAATAGCGAGTCCTGTTGAGTCCTGTTCATTCTCTCCCCAATTTGTCCTTCAATCTGTCCTTTTCTCTCCATCCCACCACCAACCTAGTCCAAGTCACCACTGTCTGTCACTTAGAGCCTTGCTGCTCAAAGTGTGGACTAGGGACCAGCATCACTGGAAGCTTGTTAGAAATGCAATCTCTGGCCCCACCCCAGACCTAGATGGAAGGAATCAGAATCTGCATGTTTTTGTTTTCGTTTTTGTTTGAGACAGAGTCTCGCCCTGTCACCCAGGCTGGAGTGCAGTGGTGTGATCTAGGCTCACTGCAACCTCTGCCTCCCGGGTTCAACCAATTTCCTGCCTCAGCCTCCCACGTAGCTGGGGTTACAGGCTCAAGCCACCATGCCTGGCTAATTTTTTGTATCTTTAGTAGAGCAGGGTTTCCCCATGTTGGCCAGGCTGGTCTTGAACTCCTGACCTCGTGATCTGCCCATCTCTGCCTCTCAAAGTGCTGGGATTACAGATGTGAGCCACCACTCCTGGCCTAGTTTAGTTTTTAAAATGGAAGTCATTTCTGTGTTTATGGTGGAGTAAGGAGAGGGTGAGGGAAAGGAGACCCCCATTGGCCCAACTTACCCTGTTACCAGTCAGAGCCATCATCTTAAAACTGAGGTTAGATCCCACTACTGTCCTATGTGAGTGGGTCAGTGGCTTTTCTCCACGTTTAGGCCAAAATCCAAAACGCAGAGTAGGCAACCTGGCCCCTGCCCATTCAGCTCCCAGTCATTGGTGCCCAGACACCCAGTCATTGGTGCCCTCCTTTCTGCATCTCCCCCAGGCCTTGGCCTGGAAGGTTCTGCCCCTTTCTTCACATGACCGGTCCTTCAGTCCTTCTGATTCTGACTCAGACATCCCCTCCTCAAACAGTGCCCCCAGCCGCATTCAGGCACAACCAAGTCACTCTCTGTCACCTGATTGATTTCCTGTGGAGTTTAATTATAACCTATAATTATCTTGTTTACTTATACGTTTACTCATTTATTGTCCATTCTACTCTCTAGACCATAAAGTACATGAGGTCACAGACCGTGGAGGCCTCTCATAGGTGCTCACAGGTGAGGAATGAAGCTGTTGAAAGCATGATGGTCTAGAGCCGCACTGTCCCACAGGGGCCACTCCAGACTGAGCCGTGTGCTCAGCGCATACTGGATTTCAACGACTTCATATGAATAAAAGAATGTAAAATACCTCTTTAATTAAAAAAAAATATATTTCTTTGAGACAGAGTCTCAGTCTGTCACCCAGGATGGAGTGCAATGGTGCGGCTCACTACAGCCTCAACCTCCTAGGCTCAAGCAATCCTCCTTCCTTAGCCTCCCAAGTAGCTGGAACCACAAGTATGCACCATTAAGCCCAGCTAATTTTTGTATTTTTTGCAGAGATGAGGTCTCGCTATGTTCTTCAAACTGGTCTTGAGCTCCTGAGCTCAAGCAATCTGCCTGCCTGGCCTCCCAAAGTGCTGAGATTACAGGCAGGAGCCACAGTGGCTGGCCCTAATAAATGTTTATGTAAATTACATGTTGAAATGGAAGGGGCTGGGCATGGTGGCTCATGCCTGTAATTCCAGCACTTTGGAAGGCTGAGGGGGGCAGATCACAAAGTCAAGAGATTCAGACCATTCTGGCCAACATGGTGAAACCCTGTTTCTACTAAAAATACAAAAATTAGCTGGGTGTGGTGGCACGTGCCTGTAGTCCCAGCTACTTGGGAAGCTGAGGCAGGAGAATTGCTTGAACCTGGGAGGCAAAGGTTGCAGTGAGCTGAGATCGTGCCACTGCACTCCAGCCTGGTGACAGAGCAAGACTCCATCTCACAAAAAAAAAAAAGAAAAAGAAAAAGAAAAAGAAAAGAAAGAAATGGTAATATCTGGATTATTGTGTTAAATTAAATATATTTTTAAAATTAGCACCGGCCATGGTGGTGCACACCTGTAGTCCCAGCTACTTGGGAGGTTACGGCAAGAGAATCACTTGAACCCAAGTGTTCAAGTCCAGCCTGGGAAACAGCAAGACTCTGTTTCAAAAAGTGTTCTTAATTAATTCATCTTCTTAAAAATGTGGTTCCTAGGAATTTAAAATGACAAATACAGCTTATGTTATATTTCCATCAGATGACACCTGTGAAGCACCTGGAAGTGAAAGTGATTGCAGGCATTATTGGAACTTAGATGTCATTTCTGTTTGCTCTGGTAGACGTGGGTGCCTCAGGAAAGCCCAGTGCTTTGAGAAGCAATTCATTTAGCACTGAGCGACATCTGAGCTCATTCCTGACTGTGTTGAGGGTGGGCAATCTCACTGGGGAAAAACAAACAGCCCAAATCAGGCTTTGTTCTTAATGCTATTCCTAAGTGCTGACGACACCCCTGCTGGATCCAGCCTCAGGGGACACAGTAGGGAACTGATTGACAGCCATTAAGAAAATGGAATTGAACATCTCAGATCAGACATCAAGGCAGAATCTTTATCAAGCAAGCATCAGACCCTGCGAGCTCTTCAGCTGGAGGAAGTCTTGCCTCTAAGACCTTTGCTGTTTAGTCCCCAATCCTATTTAACATTCTAGAATTCGAATTGTAAAAAGACATCCTGTGTACTCCTTGCCATTCACTGGCCCTGTGGGTGAGTGTTGACCTCCATGGCCCTCAGCATTCTCATAGGTAACATGGTGATGATAATTGTACCTACATCATGGAGTTGGTGGAAAAATGAGATGAGCACCAAGCCATGCACTTAGAACAGTGCCCAGCATACAGCCAGTGTTCAACAGAGATTTGTTATTATGATGGCTATTTATGTTTCACATGGGAATGTTTGTATAAAAGGAGCCTTTGCCTACAGCCAAAAATCTTAATTTAAAGCTGAGAGATGTGCTCCATATGGCCTCACGAGTCCTAAGTACCATTTCTGGGTACTGGTCACGGGCTTGTTCTGAATTATTTTGCAAAATGGGATCCAGTCTAAGAAGCTTTACTGTGATAGTGGTCATTTATCATTTTGGCATTTGTCAAGCCTCCATTTCCCTTCAAAATAGTACCCCAGGCTGGGCATGGTGGCTTATGCCCGTCATCCCAGCACTTTTAGAGGCTGAGGCAGGAGGATTACTTGAGATATGGAGTTTAAGACCAGCCTGGGCAACATAGTGAGATCTCTTCTCTTAAAAAAAAAAAAAAATGCCGGGCGCGGTGGCTCACACCTGTAATCCCAGTGGGTGGATCACAAGGTCAAGAGATCGAGACCATCCTGGTCAACATGGTGAAACCCTGTCTCTACTAAAAATACAAAAAATTAGCTGGGCATGGTGGCACGTGCCTGTAATCCCAGCTACTCAGGAGGCTGAGGCAGGAGAATTGCCTGAACCCAGGAGGCAGAGGTTGCGGTGAGCTGAGATCGCGCCATTGCACTCCAGCCTGGATAACAAGAGCGAAACTCCGTCTCAAAAAAAAAAAAAAAATTAGCTTTGTGTATTAGTCTGTTTTCACACTGCTATGAAGAATACTACTTGACACTGGGTAATATATAAAAGAAAGAGGTTTAATTGACTCACAGTTCCACATGACTGGGGAGGCTTCAGGAAACTTACAATTATGGTGAAGGGGGAAGCAAACACATCCTTCCTCACAAGGCGGCAGGAAAGAGAAGAATGAGGAGTGAAGGGGGAAGAGCCCCTTATAAAACCATCAGATCTCACAAGAACTCACTCACTGTCATGAGAACAGCACAGGAGAACCGTCCCCATAATCCAATCACTGCCCTCCTTCTACGTGCGGGGATGACAGGTCCTTCCCTTAACACGTGTGGATTGCAATTAGAGAGGAGATCTGAGTGGGGACACAGAGCCAAACGGTATCACCTGGTGTGGTGGTGAACACCTTTGGTCCCACCTGGTGTGGTGGGGAGCACCTGTGGTCCCACCTGATGTGGTGGGGAGCACCGGTGGTCCCACCTGGTGTGGTGATGAACACTGGTGGTCCCACCTGCACGAGAGGCTGAGGCAGGAGGATTGCTTGAGCCCAGGAAGCCAAGACTGCAGTGAGTGGTGTTTGTGCTGTTACACTCCAATCTGGGCAACAGAGCAAGACCCTGTCTCAAAGAAAAAAGAATAACATCCCAATTTCCTTTTGGGAAATAAAGCCTCCCTCATTTTCTGCGGTTGATAACTCTTAGCACCTTTCCCTGGATGAGCCCAGCCCCTCCTATACACACAGGGGCAGCCCGCAGAGCACTTTTTGCTGTGAGCTGCCCCACATCAGCAATAGTCTTCTAATACTTTCCTTTGGGTTTAAGTTGGTGAGAGTCCATTTCTGTTGCTTGCAACCAAAAACTGCACTGATAAAATTCTTATTCCTTCCTTTCCATTCTCCCCTGCTCCTTTCTCCATGCTTTCCTCCAAATGCCACCAGAATACAGAACAGACCACAAGGTCAGAGGAATTGCATTTCTATAGAGTTTGAAATGAGAAAGCAGTACATGCTCCATAAACAGGCTGAAATCCAGGTCCCTTCAGCTGCAAATGAAATGACCAGAGAGACAGCATCTCACAGTGGAAAGCAGGTTTTGTAGTGAGAGATACCCGGCTTCAAAATCCTGCTGCATGACCTTGTGCGATTACTTAGTTTCTCTGATCATCAGTTTCCTCATAAGTGTACACACACACACACACACACACACACACACTTTTTAAATTAAAGATATGTTTTAAGAAATTGACTTCCATGATTGAGGGGGCCAGTCAATCTGAAATCTTTTACTTGAAGTCAACTGACTTGTAGATGGTAACCACGTCTACAAAATACTTTCACAGCAACACCTAGATTCATGTTTAATTACATAACTAGGTACTATAGCCTAACCAAGTTGACTAAGAAAACTAACGTCACAGAGATTATAATACTACTTTGTATCCTTGAGTATTAAACAAGCTAAATGCTTATAAAGTACTTAACACAGTGCCTGCCATTTATAGGAATGCAATAGGCAGTAGACTCTATTAGCAGAGGCAGGAAAGGATAATATAATGGCATTCATGCAATGTCCTGGGCACTAGGCTCTATTCTAAGCACTTTATTAACTGATTTTGGCCAGGTGCGGTGGCTCACGCCTGTAATCCCAGCACTTTGGGAGGCCGAGGCAGGCGGATCACAAGGTCAGGAGTTTAAGACCAGCCTGGCCAAATGGTGAAACCCCATCTCTACTAAAAATACAAAAATTAGCCAGGTGTGGTGGCAGGTGCCTGTAGTCCCAGCTACTCAGGAGGCTGAGGCAGGAGAATTGCTTGAACCTGGGAGACAGAAGTTGTAGTGAGCCGAGATCATGTCACTGCACTCCAGCCTGGGTGACAGAGCAAAACTGCATCTCAAAAATAAATAAATAAATAAATATTAACTGATTTCATTTAATCCCCCAACTACCCTAAGAGTTAGGTAATATTATTTAGATGAGGAACTAGTGGTCCAGAGAGGTTAAGTAAATTGCCAAAGGTCACACAGCCAGCCTGTGGTATGCCAGTAGGCAAGTAAGTGCCCCTCTGAATCAGGCTGCCCCTGCGTGGTCTCTGCAGCACGTATTACGCAGGAGAATGTCTTCCCAATATCAACTACAGTTAAAACCTTGAGATAAAGTGTGCCCTGCCCTGTCACTTTAAGGAAAACTCCACCCAATCTCACAAACATGGCCAGATTTAGCTGCCAGTGTATTTTTGAAAAATATTTTAGGGTAGAATATCACACCCCCACCACACTCCCCGCTCCACTCCACCATCTCCCTGTGATGAGAAAAAGCCAACACCTTTCCATCTAAGAAAACTCGGCGGAGGTCCCTCCCCACACATAAAAAAATGGCTCCTTCTACGCACTTCCATCAGGAGCGTCGCACAACGAACGAACTTTCCAAACAAAGACATGGCGAGTCAGAAATAAAATCGCGTGCTAATTGTGGTTTTCCTGGAATGGATGACTATATAATATTCTAATCAAAAAGCTGGAATCACATTTGCATTTAGACAAAGCCTTGTTAGGAAAGAGAGGAAAATGAGAGGAGGCGGTAAGAGCATGGGTGCTTCTCCCAAGGCCAGCCATTACTGCTCAGGGCGGCGGCCAGCAAGTTGAAAGTTGCCCAATTTTGGTCAAAAGTCCAGAACTCCAGGGGTGCCCTCTTGTGTCCACCGGCTCTCTCAGAGACCCCCACATCCTACTTACACTATGGCCACCTAAGAGCATTCGAGCAGCTCCTGTATCAGTTTGCAATTAGCCGGAATCCCCTGTCACAGTAGGTGTTCTTTTTTCCCTTTTCAAAACTGTGCTGGAGATTTAATATTCAGTAAAATAGAGTGCCATGATACTGTTTAAAATCCAGCCAGGTGCAGTGGCTCATGCCTATAATCCTAGCACTTTGGGAGGCCAAGGCAGGCTGATCACTTGAGTCCAGGAGTTTGAGACCAGCCTGGGCAACACAGCAAAACCTCATCTCTACAAAAAATACAAAAATTAGGCTGGGCACGGTGGCTCACGCCTGTAATCCCAGCACTTTGGGAGGCTGAGGCGGGTGGATCACCTGAGCTCAGGAGTTTGGGACCAGCCTGGCCAACGTGGTGACAGCTGTTTCTGCTAAAAATGCAAAAATTAGCTGTGTGGGGTGGCACATGCCTGTAATCCCAGCTACTGAGGAGGCTGATGCAGGAGAATCACTTGAACCCAGGAGGCGAAGGTTGCAGTAACCCAAGATCATGCCACTGCACTCCAACCTGGGCAACAAGAGCGAAATTCCGTCTCAAAATAAATAAATCAATAAATAAAAAGAATACAAAGATTAGTTGGGCTTGGTGGCACTTGCCTGTAGTCCCAGGTACTTGGAAGGCTGAGGTGGGAGGATTGCTTGAGCCCAGGAGGTCAAGGCTGCAGTGAGCTGTGATCGGACCACTGCACTCCAGCCTGTGCAACAACAGAGTGAGACCCCATCTCAAAAAATTAAAAAGTAATTTAAAAATTAATAAAATAAAATTAAGAGTCAAGGAATTTCTATCTGTGACTGCTTTTATTTGGGTAGAAAATAATTCCAATGTAGCAGATGTGGGATTATAAACATATAGGAAGACATCCCCAGGTGGGACTTCCTCTTGTAATAAGAAACATCTCAGCTGGGCACAGTGGCTCATGCCTGTAATCCCAGCACTTTGGGAGGCTGAGGCAGGTGGATCTCAAGGTCAGGAGATTGAGACCATCCTGGCTAACACGATGAAACACTGTCTCTGTTAAAAATACAAAAGATTAGCCGGGCTTGGTGGCACGTGCCTGTAGTCCCAGCTACTCGGGAGGCTGAGGCAGTAGAATCACTTGAACCCAGGAGGCAGAGGTTGTAGTGAGCCGAGATCAGGCTACTGCACTCCAGCCTGGGCAACAGAGAGAGACCCCATCTCAAAAAAAAAAGGAAAGAAAAGAAAAAGAAACATCTCACACAGGCCATGGGCCGCGCATGCTAGGGCAAAACTGTGAATTCAAAAGTCTAAACTTGCTAGAGCTTGACGTTTTCCTTCTATCTTTCTTTGCTCCTTCTTGATCTCAAATTTTTTCTATCTTCCCCAGAAACTGGGCCCCCCAGGTCTAGAGACTGGGATGTTCTGGTTGGGCAAATGGCTCCTCTACAAGGCAATTTCAAAAGCCACTCTCCATTCTGCACCAAGTGGCAGAATTAACATTTCAGCCAGGCATGATCCCAGATCCTGAGGATTAACTTGGTGGTGTTTGAATGATACCTACCGGTTACGCCCTGGGGTTTGGCTGTCTCCCTTGTCTTTATCTGTCAATGTCAGCATCAAATTAGGGAGAGAAACAAAATAGGACAAGCCAAGGGCAGCCTTTCTGGGAGTTATGCCAGGCTGGCAAAATGAAGCAGACAGGGCAATGTGCTGGCAGGTCACGACTGGGTCAGATGATAGAGAAATGGGGTGTCCGCAGGGACATACATGGGACTTTGGGTTCAGAGGACTAAGCTGAGGTCAGAAGTTGGGGAGGTGAATAGGAGTCCGTGTTCAGAAATCCATACTGGGTATGATGGTGTGGTCTGAGCATGAGAGACAGGCCAGTCACAGAGGGGAACAAAATCAAAACGCAACTCCCAGGCCTGAAGCTGGAAAAAAAAATGGAGTGTGTGAATAATAATCACACATGTTTCATTCATTGGTTTTTATCCCTGTCAACTCCTTCAGAGCCACAAGGCCTGCAGACACTCCCGTCTCGTCTTACAATCACTTCCAGGCATCCAGAGGGATTCTCGAGGGATGGCCTCACAAACGGCTGCTGTGGCCGCAAGGAACATGTGCTTTTGCCCTGCCTGCCTCTCCATGCACGACCTGACTCCCATGTGCTCAGGCAAGGTGCCACATGCCCGGATGGCTGCAGTACCCTCTGTGGTACTGACCCTGGTGCCTAACACATTGCCCAACACATAGTAGGCACTTGACAAATATTTGTGGAATGAGGAATGATCCAGGCAAGAGAGGAAGAGAATTAAGACAATGGCAGCAGCAATGGGGAAGAAGAGATCCATTGGGAAAACATATAGGAGAGGGAAGCAGTGATATTAGATGAGCAATTAGATGTAGAAGGTAAGGGGATGGAGGCTGACACCAAGCTTGAACGCCTGCAGGGATAGGGACGCCATTCCCCACAACAGTGAGCACAGGAAAGGGGCAGGCCTGGAGGGAAAGATGGTGAGTTCGTGTGGACCTGATGTGTGTGAGAAGTCCATGGGATGTCCAAATGGAGGTGTCCAGCAAAGGGTTAGAAACATAGGTCTGGAGCATCAGAGGAAGGAGGAAACTAAAGATTTGAATCTGGAAGGAGTCAGCAATATGCAATTGAGCCTGTGGAAGAGAATGACATCACTGGAAGAAAACATTAGAGAAAAGTTTGCAAACTAAAATGCTTTCAGGGACCAAGAAAATAATGTAGTTGCGTGAAGTAGCTCAGATCACAACTATAAAGAGTGGTGGTTAGTGCAGTGAGAACTCAAAATAATACGTCCCTTCTTAAAAGACATTCATATTAAACAGTATTTAAACACTATGGGGACCAAGCGAAACAGGTCTTGTGTGGGCCACTAATGTGAGGCCTTTAATGTAGAATGAGACGTTTCCCTGTGCTGCTAGGCTCTGAGAACACCAACATTTAATGGGCAGGCATAGATTAAAGAGTTTGCAAGTGAGTCTGATGAGGAGCAAGAAAAGAGGCAGGGTAAACCTAGGAAGAGTCACGGTGCAGAGTCAAAGAAGAAGTCAGCATTATCAAACACTGCCGATAGGTCAAATGGAGCGGAGTCCAAAAGGGTCCCTGGATTAGCCAGAAGGAGTTCACCGATGGCATGAGCAGGAGCGATGTCAGCAGGAAGGGAGTGGAAGAAAGAAGCCAGGCACAATTTGATGAGAAATCAATGGAAAATGAGGATGTGGCAACAGTTAGAGGATAGACCATTCTTTCAAGAAGTTCATCGGTGAAGGAAAGAGGATGGAGACCCAGCAATTTCATCCTGGATATGCAACAGAAATGAGTGCTTGTGTGCCCAAAAATGTAGAAAAAATGTTATTAGTAGCCTTATTTATTTATTTTATTATTTTTTTTGAGACAGAGTCTTGCTCTGCCACCCAGGCTGGAGTGCAGTGGTGCAATCTTGGTTCACTGCAACTTCTACCTCCTGGGTTCAAGCGATTCTCCTGCTTCAGCCTCTCAAGTAGCTGGGATTACAGGCACCCGCCACCGTGGGCAGCTAATTTTTTTGTAATTTTAGTAGAGAAGGGGTTTTGCCATGTTGGCCAGGCTGGTGTCGAACTCCTGACCTCAGGTGATCCACCCAATTCGGCTTCCCAAAGTGCTGGGATTACAGGCATGAGCCACCTCGCCCAGCTAGCTGTACACTTAAGATCTGTATAAACATAATATGTGTGTATATTATACCTCAATTAAAAAATGAGGAAACAGACCAGGCATGGTGGTGGCTCACACCTGTAATCCCAACACTTTGGGAGGCTGAGGTGGGTGGATCACTTGAGGTCAGGAGTTCAAGACGAGCCTGGGCAATATGGTGAAACCCCGTCTCTACTAAAAATACAAAAAATTAGCTGAGCGTGGTGGCAGGCATCTGTAATCCCAGCTACTCAAGAGACTGAGGCAGGAGAATCGCTTGAACCCGGGAGGCAGAGGTCGCAGTGAGCTGAGTTGGTGCCACTACACTCCAGCCTGGACGAAAGGGAGAGACTCCATCTCAAAAAAAAAAAAAAAAGGTGAGAAAACAAAGGAGAGAAAAAAGACATTTGGCTAAGGAAGAAACTGGGATTTTCTCTCTTTTTTTCTTTTTCTTTTTTTGGAGATGGAGTTTCCCTTTGTCGCCAGGCTGGAGTGCAGTTGCTTGATCTCGGCTTACTGCAACCTCCACCTCCTGGGTTCAAACAATTCTCACGCCTCAGCCTCCCAAGTAGCTGGGATTACGGGCATGCCCCACCATATCCAGCTAATTTTTTGTAAAGATGGGGTTTGACCAAGTTGACCAAGATGGTCTCGATCTCCTGACCTTGTGATCCACCTGCCTCGGACTTCCAAAGTGCTGGGATTACAGGCGTGAGCCACCTCACCCGGCCTGGGATTTTCTTTTAGAACCAGCTCAGTTCCTGCTTTAAATGTAATGTCAGAGCTACTGTGGACATTTTGGCACAGAAGAAAAAGTTGAAACAAAAAAAGACTATAACAAATTATGTATGAATTACAAGGGGAAAATGGTAACTTTATTTATTTTTTGAGACAGGGTCTTGCTGTGTCACCCAGGCTGGAATGCAGTGGCATGATCACAGTTCATTGCAGCCTTGACCTCCATGGGTCAAGAGATCCTCCCACCTCAGACTCCTCAGTAGCTGGGACTAAAGGTACATGCCACCAAGCCCGGCTGATTTTTAAATTTCTCTGTAGAGACAAGTTCTCACTTTGCTGCCCAGACTGGTCTTGAACTCCTGGACTCAAGCGATCCTCCCGCTTCAGTTTCCCAAAGTGCTGAGATTACAGGCGTGAGCCACTGTGCCCAGCCCAAAACAGTAACTTTATAGTAAAGAAAAACCAAGAAACCCAAGCAAATCTTACCAATACTAGAACAAACTGACATCCTGTGTCCACTGATATGATGCACTGGGAAGGACACAATGTCATTTCACTGGAATTTCTGTCAAAAATACAGAACCTGAATCTCATCATGAGAAAATAATAGACAAGCCCAAATTTAGGTACATCATACCATGTAACTAGTCTTAATCTTCAAAATGTCAAGATAAAAAAAATACAAAGAAAGGCTGAGAAACTGATCCAGATTAAAGGAAATTAAAGAGACACGATAATTTAAAACAGTATGTATTCCTGAAGTGGTTTTTGGAGCCAGAAAACATCTATAATGGATATTATTGTGATGATTGAAAAAAATTGAATATGAACTGTACATTAGATAGTCTAGTATCAAGTGTAAAATATTTTTGATTTTGATAACGACTATGGTTACATGGTTGTCCTTTGAAACATACAGTGAAGTATTTGGAAGTAAGGGGGCGTGATGTCTTTAATTTACTATTTTTTTAAGAGATGGGGCTCGCTATGTTTCCCAGCCTGGACTCAAACTCCTGGGCTTAAGTGAGACTCCTGCCTCAGCCTCCTGAGTAGCTTGAACTACAGGCATCAACTAACTTTTTTTTTTTTTTTGAGACGGAGTCTCGCTCTGTCACCCAGGCTAGAGGGCAATGGCACGATCTCAGCTCACTGCAACCTCTACCTCCCTGGTTCAAGCCATTCTCCTGCCTCAGCCTCCTGAGTAGCTGAGATTAATGGTGCACGCCACCACGCCTGGCTCATTTTTGTATTTTTAGTAGAGATGGGGTTTTGCTATGTTGGTCAGTCTGGTCCCAAACTCCTGACCTCGTGATCCACCTGCCTCGGCCTCCCAAAGTGCAGGGATTACAGGCGGGAGCCACTGCACCCAGCCAGCATCAACTAATTTCTTAATGGCTTAGAAAAAGGCAGAGAGAGCAGGTGAGTGAAAGAGAGAAAACAAATGGGACAATATATGAACAATTGATGAATCTGAGAGCGGGTTACAAGGGAATGCCTTGTACCATTCTTGCAACTTTTCTGTAAGTCAGAAATTATATCAAAACCAAAAAATATCAAAAATAAAAAATACTCCCCAGACATGGTGGCTCATGCCTGTAATTCCAGCACTTTGGGAGGCCAAGGTGAGAGGATCACTTGAGCCCAGGAGCTTGAGACCAGCCCTAGCCATATGAGACCCCGTCTCTACAAAAAAATTTAAAAATTAGCCAAGTATGGTGGTGCTCATCTGTAGTCCCAGCAACTCCAGAGGCTGAGGCAGAAGGATCACCTAAGCCCAGGTGCTCGAAGCTGCCGTGAGCCCTAATAGCGTCTAATAGCCCTGCACTCCAGCCGGCGCAAAAGATTAAGACCCTATCTCAAAACAAACAAACCAAAGCATGACAGTTTAATAAACAAAACCAACACTGTGTCTTTATAAAGTTTTTTAAATTTTTAAAATAATGAGGGGTATGAGGCATCCACCCATTCCCTTGCACCTTTGATCTAAAGGGGAAGGGCCAAGGCCAGTCTGGTGAAAGAATAAGGAAAGAACAGCCTTTCTCCCAGGGCCACATGCCTTTCCCAGCTGGAATCAGAGAATGAGAGAGGCAGCCAGGTCCCAGCACACCTGGACAAACACGCAGAACCCACCAGACAGCTAAAGGGCCGCAGCCCCAGCTTTGGGGATTTCTTGGTTATCCCAACATGGCATTTCAGAATTTTCTCCAGTAATAATTGTCCAAACACACACACACACACAAACAAGAACCTTGCCGCAAGGGTTGGGATGATAATATATCAGAGCAGTTAAGGTCACAAGCTTTGGAGTTCATTTGTTTCGGGTTCAAACTCTGACTTCACTACTTGAGAGAGGGATGTGCTTGGACAAGTCCACTGGGGCAAACTACAAGATTGTAGTAGTACCTATCTCACAGAGCCGCTGTGAGAAATAAATGAGATAACGAATGCCAGGTACTCAGCACCATCCCCGGCTCACAGAAGGCACTCAGTAAGTGCAAACAAAAAAGTTAAAGTAAAATGATTCTAGGAGTTAGATGTGTTTAGAAAGCTGATTAGAGGGCTGAGGACTTTCCTAGGAATAAGTTGTGCTCACCAAATATTTACTCTATGCCTGTCATGTGGAATTCTTGATCTCATTTAATTTTTTTTTTTTTTTTGAGATGCAGTTTCACTCTTGTTGCCCAGGCTGGAGTGCAATGGCACGATCTCAGCTCACCTCCTGGATTCAAGCGATTTTCCTGCCTCAGCCTCCTGAGTAGCTGGGATTACAGGTGTGAGCCACCACACCCAGCTAATTTTGTATTTTTAGTAGAGACAGGTTTCTCCATGTTGGTCAGGCTGGTCTCGAACTCCTGATCCCAGGTGATCTGCCCGCCTTGGCCTCCCAAAGTGCTGGGATTACAGGCGTGAGCCACCACTCCCAGTGATCTCATTTAATTTTCAAAACCACCCATGAGACAAGTATTATTTCCATTTTACAGATAAGAAAATAAGACCTAGAATGGTTAAGTGGTTTGCTGAAAGTCCCCCAGCAATAAGAGTTGGATCACTCCAGAGCAAGTCTATCCAATCCACAGGCCACGTGCAGCCAGGATGGCTTTGAATGTGGCCCAACACGAATTCCTGAACTTTCTTAAAACATTATGAGTTTTTTTGTGTGATTTTTTTTTTTTTACCTCACAAGCCATCATCAGTGGTAGTGTATTTTATGTTTGTCCCAAGACAATTCTTCTTCTTCCAATGTGGCCCAGGGAAGCCAAAAGATTGAACACCCTTGTTTAAGGCAACCTAGTTTGGTGCCAAGACAAAGAGGTTGAGGGATGACGTGAGCACTATCAAATGTCTGTCTTCAAGACTGTCCTTCAACTGGTTACCTAGAAGGTCCCAACTCTCAATGGGGATCAAGTGAGTTGGGCCAAGGGGGCTGCAGTGACTTTTGAAGGAAGCCAACCAAAGCTATTGCCTAAGATAACCCAGCTTGGGTTCTAGAAGTTTAGACCACAACCAATGATGACTCCAAAATGGGGCTGGCTGCTACTGGAAGCAGTACCCTCAACGCAGCTAGAAAAGCTGTCAGCCCTGGACACCGGCCACCTCAGCATGGATGCTGGTGGGTACAAGCAGCCATGCATCTTCTGCTGGTATCAGCAGGATGCACCTGGTAACAAGCTGGAGTCTTAGAGCAGGAATTTGGAGATGGGGGGCTACAGAGTGCAGGATAAGAGGACCAGACTAGGGGACACCTAACAACACCACTGCTAAGGACTCTCATCACAATGGGGGAGGTGGAAGCAGGGTAAGAAGAGGACTACTGCTTGGTAAGAGGACTGGTATTTTTCAACACTAGGCTAAAGAGCCTGGAGGATTACAGCTTACAGAGCAGAGAAGAACTCTGATACTCACACCTGCATAGTGCTAGTGAGTCAGCAGACAATACCTAGATAATTCATTTTCTGATTTCTGACATTAGCAAAGGTTGGAGTTTTGTTTGTTTAATAACAGCCTTCATTTAGATCTTTGCAAATAGCCTTGAATGAGGAATGTCCTTATGTTTCAGGGAATATACCAGGTCTAGAAGCAGCTTTTTTAGGATAAGGCTCACTCATTGAGCTTCAAATGCACTGACTCCAACCATTTCCTAAAATAAGGAAAATCTGTCTGCACAGACGGTATTTCCACTCTCCTGAATGTTTTCTGTTGGTTGGTTGGTTTTATTGGTTGGTTGGTTTTGATGCAGAGTGATATAATATCATGAAGAATGTTAGTCAGGAATGGGGCACGGGTCCCAAGCGGGTCTTGGGACCTTGGGCCATTAATCTTTCTGGGCCTTAATTTACTTACCTGTAATATAAAAGGACCTTCATATATGACTGAGAAGGCCCAAATCACCTTTAAAATTTAGATCTGTGTCTCCCCACCAGACCTCTCTGGAGACATAGGATCTTATTCAACCTCACACAGATTCTTGGGTTTCTGCCATTCACAACTACATTGAAAATTCTCCCATAAACTTTATACAAGTCTTTATGGAGTCATTAAAGCTTTGAAAAAAACCAACAGTACCCGTTATAAAAGCCCATGAAACAGAGAAGAAAATCATGTTTTATAACCCGAGAAATCTGTCCAAATGCTAGAATTTTTCTTCGGAGCACATTACAAGAAGGAACTGTCTCTTCCTTCCTAGTGGGAAAGTGAGGGTTTCTTTCATTTCTATCCTGTCCACTTGTAACCGCTCTCACTGGGCAAAGTTCTGAGCAAGTGAGATGGACTCATCATGGAACTCCAGGCTGGGTTTACACAATTGGTAAGAGAAACATTCCAGTCCCGTTCCTTCATCAGCTCTGACAGACCAACCAGCATCTCCCTCCCACTTGCCACTTTGATAAGGGTGACTGGTATCACCATCTCCATATCTTTGTTGATCATGTTTCTGGGTTTCCAATTGCACCAACTTAACTGGCTGCCAGTAGTTCTATCATCTGAGGGGAAAGTAGAATCTCAACTGAACATGCAGATGTCCTATTGAGACTTTGCCTGTAAGGGAGCAGTCTTTAGTGCTTAAAATTCTATCTTTTGGACCTCATATCAGTTGATGTTTTTAGTTGCATCAGAAACCAACTCTAAGTGATTTAAGCAGGAGAGAAAGTTATTTAAGGGTATTTATAGTTCACAGAATCTCTGGGAGGGGTGGGGGGGGGCTAGAAAACCAGACTTGAAGACTACACAGAGAGACTTCAAATCACCCTGGGACTGACCTGAGATGACCAGGGACTGGTATTTTTAGCTTCCAGAGGTAAATAACAGCCTTCACTTCCTCCAAAACACATTAGGTAGAAAACACACCAAACATGGGAAAGGGGTTCAGGAGCTGGGCTGCCAAAGAGAACCATAAATGTTCACTATGGTTTCATCTTCTAGTTTTCTACTATCCCTGAAACATTATTTTCCTCTAGAAGCCTCAGAATTACAGTTAAGTCTACAGTCAGAAGGAAACTGGCATTTATTAAACACCAACTTTGTGCCTGGAAGATTCATTTACAATATCATAATCCTTCAATACCTCTGCAATATGGATCTCATTATCAATGTTCTTTTTTCGTTTGTTTGGTTGGTTGGTTTTGGTGGTTTTAGTGTCAGGATCTCACTCTGTTGCTCAGGCTGGAGTATGGTGGCATGATCATAACTCACTGCAGCCTTGAACTCCTTAGAATCAAATGATCCTCCCACCTCACCTTCCCAAGTAGCTGGGACTACAGGCATGTGCCATCATGCCCAGCTAATTTTCTTTTCTTTTTTTTTAAGAGACAGGATCTTGCTATAATGCCTAGATTGGTCTCAAACTCTTGGTGTCAAGTGATCCTCCCATCTTGGCCTCCCAAAGTACTGGGATTACAGGTGCGAGCCACTGCACCCAGCTTCATTACCAGCATTCATATATGTTTTGTCTTATTATCCTCCAAGGATAGGTTAAGTAATTGTTATGGGTTGAATTGGGTCTCCTCAAAATTCCTATGTTACAGTCCTAACCCCAGTATCTCAAAATGAAGGTAGGGTCTTTACAGAGGTCACCAAATTAAAATGATGTTGTTAGGGTTGGCATTAATTCAACATGACTAGTGTCCTTATAAAAAGCAGACATTCACACACAGGGACAAATGCACACAGTGAATATGACAGCAGAGATTAGGGTAATGCATCTGCAGGCCAAAGAATTCCAAAGACTGCCAGCACACCACTAGAAACTCGGGAATAGGCATGGAACAGATTCTTCCTCATAGCCCTCAGAAAGAACCGTGCTGCTGACACCTTGATCTTGCAATTCTAGCCACTAGAACTGTAAAACAATAAATTTCTTTTTTTTATTTTTTTGAGACAGAGTCTCGCTCTGTCGCCAGGCACCAGGCTGGAGTGCAGTGGCGCGATTTTGGCTCACTGCAACCTCTGCCTCCGGGTTCAAGCAATTTTCCAGCCTCAGCCTCCCAGGTAGCTGGGACTACAGGTGCACGCCACCACACCCAGCTAATTTTTTTGTATTTTTAGTAGAGATGGGGTTTTACCATGTTGACCAGGATGGTCTCGATCTCTTGACCTTGTGATCCACCTGCTTTGGCCTCCCAAAGTGCTAGGATTACAGGCTTGAGCCACCGCACGGCCCTAATTTCTATTGTTTAAGTCACCTAGTTGGTGAAACTTTGTTACCATGGCCATAGCAAACTACTACAGGAATTCCCCTCAATTATCAAAGCTAATGAGAAGCGGAACCAGATTGGAACCCAGATCTGGCCCATTCCAACACACCAGCTCTCTTCACTATGACTGTATCATAATTCCTCTCTACCAAAAACTCTGGGGTGATCTATAGCCTATGCTTAATGGTGATCAGATATTTTAAGTTGAAGGACCTAATTTTGGTGGGAAAGATACCAGTTTGGATCATGCTGAGTTTGAGGTGCCTGATAATATCCTGGCATTCAATAAACACCTGGATATATGAATCTGAAGTTCGGGGAGATATCCAAGCTCAAGAGAGACAATCAGAAGTCATTAACACACAGGTGAAAATGGAAACCCTGAGTGTGAATGAGATCAACAAGAAAGGGCACACGAAGAACCAGTGGGCCTAGAATGATCCCTGGAGTCACAGTGATTTCTTTTTGCCACCCTATGTCCATTTTCTTCCTTCTCCCGTTGTAACAGAAGTTTTAGCTAAGCACATGGGCTTCAGAGTAAAGACTACATTTCCCAGGCTCCCTTGCAGCTAGGTATGACCACGTTCAGGCTAAAGGGATGTTAGAGTCAGCTTCCTGAAAATTCCCTTAGGAAGTAGTTTATGCCCTTTACTCTTTGTCTTTCTTCCATCTTGCTCCCTGGAACTTGAATGTTGCCTTGATTACCAAGGATGAGGGTCATTCCTAAGGAATTGTAGGGTAGTTAATTGGAAGAGGCCTTAGTCCATTTGTGTTGCTATAAAGGAATAGCTGATACTGGGAATTTATTTTTAAAAAAATCATTTGGCTCATAATTTTGCTCTCTGTAAGGCTAGGCATCTGGTGAAAACCTCAGGCTGCTTCCACTGCCTCTACTTCCAGAAGGTGTAGGGGAGCCAGTCTGTGCAGAGATCACATGGGAAGAGAGGAAGCAAGAGAGAGAGGGAAGCTTGGGTTCAAGGAAAGCAGTTCTCAGACCTATGATGTTCAAGGCCAGGAGCCATTGATGGCAATATCTCTTACATATGGAGAGACTGGTGTCTTAGTCTCTTTGTGCTGCTTTAACAAAATACCTGAGACTGGGTGATTTAAAATGCACAGAAATTCATTAATGATGCCTCATTGCTGCCTCCTCCAGAGAATAGGAATCTTGTGTCCTCACATGGCAGAAGACAGAAGGGCCAAGGAGCCACATGAAGCCTCTTTCATAAGAGCCTTCATGTATAAGAAAGAAGCTTTATGGCTTACTCACCTCTTAAAGGCCCTACCTCTAACACTATCACATTAGCCATTAAGTTTCAACACCTGAATTCTTGACTGGACACATTCAAACCATAGTCATCTGAAAGAACAAAGCTATCATGGAAAAAGGAGAAGCGATGAAAGGCCTGGAGAATTCTGCTACTGTCATCCCTGGTACAGTTGTAACCACCCAAGGGGTTTGCCTTGCCCACTACTTAGACACAGCTGATTCATCAAGACAGGGGAATTGCAATAGAGAAAGAGTAATTCACACAGAGCCTGCTGTGCCAGAGACCGGAGTTTTATTATTACTCAAATCAGTCTTCCTGAGAATTCAGGAGCAGAGTTTTTAAGGATCACTTGGTGGATAGAAAGAAGCCAGTGAACCAGGAGTGTTGATTGGTCAGAGATGAAATCATAGGAAGTCAAAGCTGTCTTCTTGCACTGAGTCAGTTCCTGGGTGGGAGCCACAGGATCAGATGGGCCAGTTTACTGATCTGGGTGGTGCCAGCTGATTCATCAACTGCAGGGTCTGCACAATATCTCAAGCACTGATCTTAGGAGCAGTTTAGGGAGGGTCAGAATCTTGTAGCCTCCAGCTGCATGACTCCTGAACCATCATTTCTAATCTTGTGACTACTGTTAGTTCTACAAAGGCAATCTAGTCGCCAGGCAGGAAGGAGGTCTGCTTTGGGAAAGGGCTGTTACTGTCTTTGTTTAAACTATAAACTAAGTTTCTCCCAAAGTTAGTTCAGCCTACGTCCAGGAATGAACAAGGACAGCTTGGAGGTTAGAAGTAAGATGGAATCGGTTGAGTTAGATCTCTTTCACTGTCTCATTCATAATTTTGCAAAGGTGGTTTCACAGTCTTTCCTGTTACATCCATATTGCTTTCTTTATCAAAGCTTCCCACATGAACTAATTCATCCCAATTCTTACTAATGTAGTTGAAGCTGGGTTTCTGCCATGTATGACCAAAAGTCCCGAGTAATATAATCAGACAGCTACAAGGAAAATCGAGAAAGTGTGCTGTCATGGAAGAGGGTGTTAAGGAGGAATTGATAGCGTCCGGGGCAGTAGAAGGATCTGGTCAATTAAAGACCAAAAAGTGCCTGATGGATTTGGCAATTAAGGTCGTCACCGTTTTGACAGCGATTCCATGAAGTTCAGGCTGGAATCAGATTTCAATGCATTTAAGAGTGAACAGGAAGTTAAGAGGAGACAGAGAATTATAAAGACCTCTGCTGAGGAATTGGAAAGGAAAGGAGGAAATTTAAAGGGTAGCTATAGGGGGCCTTGGGTTAATAAAGGTTTCGTCAAAAAGCAAAAATCTTTTGCATATTTATAGACTGAGCAGTAGCAGTTAGAGATTTGATAAAGAAGAAGGGGGGTGCAAAAACTGATGAGGCAAGGCCCAAATTAGAATGGGAGGTAAAGGAATTGAGGTCAAAGGATAAATATTGAACAGGAAGAAAGATATTTGTTCTTTCTTTTTTTTTTTTTTTTTTAAAGAGAGGGTTTCACCATGTTGGTCAGGCTGGTCTTGAACTCCCCACCTCAGGCGATCCACCCACCTTGACCTCCAAAGTGCTTGGCTTACAGGCATGAGCCACCATGCCCAGCGATATTTGTTCTTTCTTCAGGCAAGATGGTAAGGAACAGGAGCAGGTGAAGTACAGTGGTGCAATCATGGCTCACTGCAGCCTCAAACCCCTAGGCTCAGGCAATCTTCCCACTTCAGCCTCCCAAGTAGTAGCTGGGACCTCAGGTACATGCCACTATACCCAGCTTCAACCTGTTGTAGGAGTTATTAAGAAATTATTTTAAGGGGCCGGGCGCGGTGGCTCAAGCCTGTAATCCCAGCACTTTGGGAGGCCGAGGCGGGTGGATCACGAGGTCAAGAGATCGAGACCATCCTGGTCAACATGGTGAAACCCCGTCTCTACTAAAATAAAAAAAAAAATTAACTGGGTATGGTGGTGTGCACCTGTAATCCCAGCTACTCAGGAGGCTGAGGCAGGAGAATTGCCTGAACCCAGGAGGCGGAGGTTGCAGTGAGCAAAGATCGCGCCATTGCACTCCAGCCTGGGTAACAAGAGTGAAACCCTGTCTCAAAAAAAAAAAAAAAGAAAAGAAATTATTTTAGGCAGAAAGTGAGAAAAAACAGTCCTTGGGAATTTTTTTTTTTTTTTTTTGAGACAGAGTTTCATTTTTGTTGCCCAGGCTGGAGTGCAATGGCGTGATCTTGGCTCACCACAACCTCCGCCTCCAGGGTTCAAGCAATTCTCTTGCCTCAGCCTTCCGAGTAGCTGGGATTACAGTAATTTGCCACCACGCTCAGCTAATTTTTTGTATTTTTAGTAGAGACAGGGTTTCTTCATGTTGGTCAGGCTGGACTTGAACTCCCAACCTCAGGTCATCCGCCTGCCTCAGGTCATCTGCCTGCCTCAGCTTCCCAAAGTGCGTAAGTTTTTGTTTTCTAAAGCATCTCTGGAAAAGTTTCTTCCCCATCTCTTAGAGCCAGGCCTGCAACCTTTGATATGCAAATCCAGGCCATTAGAAACTGGGTCCACCCAAACATGGCGATTCCCACCCTCTCTTGCCCTTGCCCCACATGTGCCTGGTGGCATGGCTGCCCCCACATATCCCCACATATGTAGAGTATCATGGTGCCCTGGATTTACATATTAAAAGCTAGGGTAGGAGGGCCAGCTTTTTCCAAGGGCTAGGCCAGTGCATGCCTTGTCAAACCAATCCCCTAAGCCCTATGCAAATCAGACATTGCCTCCTCCAACCTCTGCATATATACCTGGCTGGTACTCGTGGTGGGTGGGGATCTCCTCTTTCAGCTTTGGAGCCCTCCTCCCTCTGTCTCTGTACAGGGAGCTTCTTCCTTCTGTCTTCTCCCTTCCTTCTTGCCTATTAAACTCTTCACTCCTTAAAACCACTCCACGTGTAACCCTGTGTGTTTTATCTAAACTGGCATGAAGACCAAGAAGCCTGGTGTTCCTCCACTCATCAGAGCTGTATCAAACCCAGTTCTTAAAGTCTGAGCATTGAGCAAGAAAAGAACCAAATGCTTGGCTTCAGTGATAAATGTCCCAGAAGGAGAGGCAGGCTGGGCTGTACCTCTGGGAGCTCAGGGCAAACCAGCAGAAACTCAGGAAGAGAATCCTGGCTGACCAAGAACTTCTCCCTCAGCCATCCCAGGTCCCCAGCACAGCCATTCCTTAGGAAGGGAGAATCTTGAGAGACTTGATCATTTATAATCTATAAATATGTATCACACTCTACATCTAGGTCTCATTTTAGAGTGTGGGCTTACTTACCCTTAACAAATCTTTTTGTCACTTTCAAAAAGTCCCCAGATTAAAGAAACCTTCTTCTACTATAAATAGACACTCAGACCCAGGAACCATTCCTGTTACAGTCAAGATGCTGGTAGTTTAAAAGAACAAAACTCTCACCACCTATCTTACAGAATATTCTTTTTTACCCCCTTTTTTGAGATGGAGTCTCACTCTGTCTCCCAGGCTGGAGTGCAGTGGTGTGATTGTGGCTCACTGCAACCTCCACCTCCTGGGTTTAAGATCATGCCTGGCCTAGAATATTCTTGTAACAAAACTAATCTCTGGGCTGGGCGTGGTGGCTCACGCCTGTAATCCCAGCACTTTGGGAGGCCGAGGCAAGTGGATTACAAGGTCAGGAGTTCAAGACCAGACTGGCCAACATGGTGAAACGCTGTCTCTACTAAAAAATACAAAAATTAGCTGGGCATGGTGGCTCGTGCCTGTAATCCCAGCTACTTGGGAGGCTGAGGTAGGAGAATTGCTTGAACCGGGACCCAAGATCATGCCACCGCACTCCAGGCTGGCCTACAGAGTGAGACTCCATCTCAAAATTAAAAATAGAAAAAAACAAAACAAAAACAAAAACAGAAAAACTAATCTCTGTTGGTGTGTGCTGTGTACAGATACACCACATTTTTCTTATGTTTATTCCATCACTAGTATGTGTGTCTATCAGTTAGGAATCTTTCAGTGGCCAATTACAGAAAACTCAATTTAAGCTGGTTTACCAAATAGAGGGGTTTTATTAGCTCACATATTCAGCAAATATCTATCAAGAGCCTACTATGTGCCAGGCAACTGGAAAGTTTGAAGGTGGTACTAGCTTCAGGCAAAGCCTAATCTGGTAGCTTAAGTTTTAGCAAAGATTTGATCAGTGTCTTTGTCTCTGCTCTGGCTTCCATGCATCCATTCTTAAGCTCCACATTCCGGTCCTCCCACTCTCACTCACCCCGCCCAGCACCATCCTCCATAAATTGCTCCGTCATATAGAAGAGACAGTCTCTCTCAGAACCTCTGGGATTCACTCTCTGTGGCAATCCATGTGCCTGATCCCAACCAATCAGGGTGGCTGAGAATGGGATTTGCTGAGCTGCCTGGACCAGTGAAACCCACCCAAGGAGGCAGAAATGGGGCCAAAGTGGATTCTCTGGAAAAGAATAAGAGTGAATGGATGCAGAGAAGCACGGGACAAATAGTCATCACTACATTGTAGTTCCAGGTACATGGAAAGCTCTCCATAATGATTAAGAGCACAGGCTGAAGCCAGACTGATTGGGTTAGAAGCCTGGCTTCGTACTTATCAGCTGTATGGCTTTGGACATGTCACTTTTCTGTGTCTCAGTTTTCTCATCTGTAGTGAGGATAATCATACCTGCCTCATAGGATTGAGGATTGTGATGAGGATTAAATGAGTTCGTATTTGTAAAGCAATTAGAATAGTGTCTGACATGGAACATGTACTTCTAAGTACACTGTGCACACTGTGGGGGGCCCAATAAATGCTTGCAGAGTGGGTGAAGGTACAAAGCTGGAAGCAAGCCCCCTGCTGTCTAGACTTTCACCCCCCACCACTCCATCTCTCGGAGAAGGCCTTGGGGTCTGTTGTTTTGGAGCTGTTTTCCCAGAAAGCTGGCATCTGGGCAGCGATGAGTGTCCCTCACCAATGATGAAGATGGCACAGCCCTAGAAGGCATCATTGGAGCAGCATTTTCCCTACAAACTGACGAGAAATCCATAGGGGTGGATTCTGCTGACCCATCAAGGCACTCCTGGAATAAATGATCTACATGTGCCATGATCATCCGTATGACGACTTCAGGCTGGTTTATCCCCAGCCTGTGACTTTTCACGCTTCCTAAGCTGTATAAAAATGAACTGCAATCAGGCTGATCTATAGATAGACAGTTCCTGTTTCTGAGCATGCCGAATGAGGGTGGGTGTGCTGATACATTTGCATAAAGCTGATGGATGTAGAAGGCTATGGTTTTTTGGTTTTGTTTTTGTTTTTCTGAGGGGTTGGGGTATCCTTTTGGAAGTGGAGCCAGAGAAGAGGTAAAATTAAGGAAAGTAAAAATAGGGCAGACTCGGAGCTTTTTCATATGAAAATGAAGGAGGCAGTAGCTACAAGACAAAGTTTACCGATGCCCTGTCTGCAAGGAAAAAATGAGCTGGTTTAACAAGCAAAACAAAACTGACCAACAGGTGACTGGGAGATAAGGGGGAAGAGGTGTGATCTGTCTTTCCTGTCTGCCTCCTCCCTGCCTTTTTCATGTATACACATAAGGGAAAGATGTAATAGTCTCTATTTTCTATGTACAGGGATATTTAGACATGCAAATGAGCACAGCTTGTTAATGAGCTGAGGGTGATTACCCTGCAGGGAGCTGCCAGCTCCTGCTGAACAATAGGTGCAGAGACACCAGGTGTCTGTGAGGGGGAGGGGGACCTCCCCACCCCTGCCTCTGTGCCTCTGACCTGTCTACAGAATGAAACTGTTAGGCTAAGTTCTTTCTTATGCTCCTTCTAGCTCCCAGATCCTGAATCTGATGAGTTAAGATGAGCAGCGGGAGACCAGGTAAGTCCTGGGGCTCAGCAGGGAACTGCCCCGGAGGCTCCTGAACCTTACCCGGGTGATGGGCAGCCAGTGAAGCATGAAGCTGCCTCAGAAGGGCTGGACCCCCTGGCAAGTGCTGTGGAATTGGGGTGGGAGAAGCGGGACCCTCTGGAATGGGCAGGTCATGCTGTGTCTCTTTGGGCAGCATTTGGTCACAAGATGGTGATTGGGCATCTGTGTGCTTTTCAGAAGTCAGGACAAGGTTTTGCAATGAGAAACAGGAAGTGAAGGAGTCCACTTTGAATTTCTAGGGAGAGATGCCCAGTATGAGTAAAAGGATGTGGACTTTGGAGTTGCGCACATCTGGGTTTGTGGGGCTAGACCCATCGGACGTGTTATACTCATGAACTCTGGCTGACAAGGTGCCAGCCACACAGCCAGCCTCCCCTATTGATAAGATAAAGGACTTGGCCTATCACATATGACTCTCCTGACAACCACTTGATGGTTACCTAGAGAAGGAGGTAATTACCGAAGAATCTTATGAGAAACTTGTGTTGCTCAGGCAGATTCCCAGCCCGGACATCCCAGGTCGAGAGGAGTGGAAAGAACCCAGTCAGTTCCAATAGGATCTGCAATGTACTTTCTGACCTGTTGTTCTGATGGCAACAGAACAGGACACTGTCATCGCCTGCCAGCCTCCAAGTCTCTGTGACACCGTGTCAAAATGGTCTAAAGCTTTAAGTCCCCTTGAACCTCCCACATCTGCCACGTGGCTGGATCATTCCAAAATCAGGACATGTCCCTAACCTTCTATTAAGGGCGTTCGACTTTGTACCATGTCACTAGAGCATCACTCAACCCTGCCTATAAATATGGATGCTATGCTAACAAGACTTATTGCTGATTTAATGGCAGTGAGTACAGGCTGGTGTGCTGCACACAGACACACAGAATGGTATTGAAAAATGGGAATGATAATTAGAGTTTAATAAATGGTAATTTGCTCCTTGCTGCTATGTGTGACAGGGGTGAGGAGAGCTGAAATAGAAGGGCTCTTCCAGAAAGTGAAATGTAGATAGAACATATGCCATAACAGCTTTAATTTTCATATTGCCCAGGATTGAAGTTAATTCTCATTTACCTATAGATCCTTATTCCCTGGAAAGAACTTCCTGTGGAACATGGGTGGAGAAGACAATTAGACAAGAAATATTTATCACTGGGACCACATTTTAACTAGAGTCACAGAATGAACAGGTCAAGGCTCCAGAGACAAAGTGAAGCAGAGAATTAAAATAACTATCTGGATCATTCGGGGAAAAGAATCATTGTTTTTGCTTGAGTGAGTGTCTGAATGATCTAAATAATTGTCCCCACCCTTTATTTTGGTCTGGTGGTAAAGACCTGGCCAACTGATCCAGTAGCAAAGGATGGAAGTTGTAAGTTTGCGGAGAGAAAGGACAGGAAGCCTGGGTAAGCCTGAATTCCCCTGGTCCTGCGGGCCTGAGTGGTAGGCAGAGGCTGGCCCAGGTCAGTGCTTGGGCTGGGGAGGGAAGAATGGTATTCCTGGAAGCTAGAGACCAGATAGTAAGCAAAGTTGAATGTCACATGGGAAACCAAGGTTCGGCAAGCCCAGAATACAGCCAGAAGGAGCCAGGTTTGGTGAGTGAATCCAGGAAGCTAAAAGATTAAGCAAAATAGAACCACCGGGTGTGTGTATGTGTGTGTGTGTGTGTGTGTGTGCACGCACGCATGTGTGTGTGTGTGTGTAGTTAGGAAAGGTTAAACAATTGACTATACCAGAGGTGTGCAGATTCTTGGACTCCATTGGCCAATCAAGGGCAGAGGAATTTTCCTGAGGCAGGGGCTGTATGCTAGTGTGCAATAGAAGGCATGGTGTTATTCAGTTGGCCCTGCAGGTCTCCCCTTTTCCAAAACAGTCACTTTATTTCTAGATATAGAATAATAATAGTAAAAAGACAGCTACTTTATTAAATGCATGAATGATCCATTGCTTGAGATTTATTCATGACCTATTTGTGTGTTTACTTTTCAAACACGAATTTTCCTTGGAGAGCAACTCAGTAGTTTCCAAGCTTACTATAGAAATTAAGAATAACTAATTGTGGTAGACTTAAAATTCCACAAGCTATTCCATACTCTTCCCTTCAAGGGACAGAACTTCGTTCCCATCTCCTTGCATATGGCTTGGACTGGGTGACTCACGACAGATAAAATATAGCAGAAGTTATGGTGCGTGATTTCCAAGTCTAGGTCATAAAGGGTTTTGTGGATTCCTCCTAGTTCTCTCTTTTGGATTGTTTGCTATGGTAGAAGCCAGCTGCCACATCATTAGGACACACAAGCAGCCATGCAGATGTCCATGGAGGAAGGAACTGAGGCCTCCTGCCAACAGTCATGTGAGTGTGCCACCTTGGAGGCAGACTGGCCAGTCCCAGACAAACCTTCAAATGACTGTGGCCCCAGCTGACATTTCACTGCATCCTTGTGAAAGGCCATGAACCAGAACCACCCATCTAAGCTATTTCTAATTTCTAACCCTCAGCAACTGAGTTACCTGACAAATGTTTATTATGTTAAGCTGCTAAATTGTGGGATAGTTCATTACTCAGCACTAAATAGTACAATAATCATAGCTAAGATTTACTGAACATGTACATGTGGCAAGCTTCACATATATTAACACATTTAAATGGCATAACAATCATATGAGATAGTTACTATTACCAGCTCCGTTTTGTAGTTCAGGAAACTAACGTATACAAAGTTATATGTAGTGGACACTGTGAGTCCCCTTTCCTAGCTGTAAATGTTGGCTACTAAAGACTTACAGCTTCCCCCCTTTCCAGAGAATTGCTCCTGGCTGAATAGGAGTGGCCTCACCTAGGAAGTTACACACTGCATTCCCCTCCCACTTATGGCAGCCCTTAGCCACTGACTAGTTGATGCAGGGTAGGACCAGTGCAAAATAGGACCAACTATATGGTGCCATTGTCCCTCCAGAATTTTTTGCTGTGAAGTCAAGCAAAAGCTAGACTCTAGTTGGGACTACATTCTTGCTTACATCCATTTGCTACCTCTATCCTGCTTTCCTCACCCCTTTCCTCCCAAAAGCACTCCCGCAATAAATCAGGCGCATAGGAATCCTGTCTCAGGCTCTGTTTCAAGGAGCTCAACCTAAGTTAGACATAGTGATGTGCCCAAAGAAATTGCTATGGTTTAAATGTTTGTCCCTCCCAAATTCATGTTGACATTTAATTGCCATTGTGATGGCATTCAGAGGAGACTTCTAAGAGGTGATTAGGCCATGAGGGCTCGGCCCTCATGAATAAATTAATGCCACTATCAAAGGAATGTTCTTATAAAAGTTTCAGTTTGCCCCCTCTTTTTCTCTCTTATCCTCTTACCTTCTTCCATGGGATGATACAGCAAGAGGGTCCTCATAAGATGCTGGCACCTCAAAAGGGTGTGGTGGCTCATGCCTGTAATCCCAGCACTTTGGGAGGCCAAGGCAGGCAGACCACAAGGTCAAGAAATCGAGACCATCCTGGCCAACAGGGTGAAACCCTGTCTCTACTAAAAATACAAAAATTAGCTGGGTGTGGTGGTGCACGACTGCAGTCCCAGCTACTCAGGAGGCTGAGGCAGGAGAATCACTTGAACCCAGGAGGTGGAGGTTGCAGTGGACCAAGATTATACCACTGCACTCCAGCCTGGCAACACAGCAAGACTCCGTTTCAAAAAATAAAAAAGAAAAGAAAAGAAAAGAAAATGTTGGCACCTTGATCTTGGACTTCCCAGCCTCTAGAAATAAATTTCCATTTTTTATAAATTAGTCCATCTCAAGTATTCTGTTCTAGCACCAAAATAGACTAAGACAATCATACAGCCTGGATTTGCACCCAGACAGTCTGACTTCAGAGTTCTTGCCCTTAAAAATGTCTCTGGCAGGCCGGGCGCGGTGGCTCAAGCCTGTAATCCCAGCACTTTGGGAGGCCGAGGCGGGTGGATCACGAGGTCAAGAGATCGAGACCATCCTGGTCAACATGGTGAAACCCCGTCTCTACTAATACAAAAAATTAGCTGGGCACGGTGGCGCGTGCCTGTAATCCCAGCTACTCAGGAGGCTGAGGCAGGAGAATTGCCTGAACCCAGGAGGCAGAGGTTGCGGTGAGCCGAGATCGCGCCATTGCACTCCAGCCTGGGTAACGAGCGAAACTCCGTCTCAAAAAAAAAAAAAAAAATGTCTCTGGCAAAGTAACAAATACCAGAAGAGTGCAGTGGTGCAATCATAGTTCACTGCAACCTTGAACTCCTGGGCTCAAGCCATCCTCCTGCCCCAGCCTCCCAAATAGCTGGGACCATAGGCATGCATTACCACACCTGGCTAATTTTTTATTTTTCTGTGGGAGATGAGGTCTTGTTACATTGCCCGGGCTGGTCTCGAACTCCTGGGAGTTCCTCTAGGGATCATCCCACCTTGGCCTCTCAAAGTGCTGGGATTACAGGCATGAGCCATGGTTCCTGGCCACTACTAAATTCTCGACTCTTATTGTGGCATAAGACAAGCGGTGTGTGGTTCAGTTTGGATTTTAGGAACTGCTAGTTTTGCCCCCCATCCCCCTCACACACACACACACACAGCATAGATAGTACCACGTGAAAGTACCTCTATCCTGCCTCTATCCTCCTGCCCCCCCATCCTCATCCCCTACCTCCCACCCAAATTAATCTGGTCCAGATACTTATTCTTGCCATGAATTTTAGCCTCCTCTCTTAGAAAGGATTTAAATTTTCTTTCCTATAGTGGGTGAAATCAAGTCCTAGCCCCCAGTACCTGTGAATGTGGTCTTATCTGGAAGTAGAGTCTTTGCAGATGTGATTAAAGTAAGGATCTGAGATGAGATTATCCTGGATTTAGGGTGGTTCTAAATCCAATGACTAGTATCCTGATAAAAGAAAGGAGACATAGGAGACAAAGAGACACAGGGGGAAAACCGCATGAAGACAGGATGTAGAGATGGGAGGGATACATTTGCAAGCCATGACACTCCAGGATTGGATTGCAGAGCCACCGAAGCCAGGAGAGATGCAGGGAACAGATTTTCCCTTGGAGCCTCCAGAAAGAACCAATCCTGCTGACACCTTGATTCCAAACTTCTGGCCTCCAGAGCTTTGAGACCACGCATTTTTGTTGTGTCAAGCCTTCCAGTATGTGGTCATTTGTTATGGGGGCTGCAGGATACACCTCCCTTCCAAGGGCCCTGTTCATCTCAGCCCTAAACCCAGCAGCAGTCTCTGGAGTGAGGAGGGGGAGTTCCAAAAGCTGTATGGTTTACAAAGCCATAACCTGGTGGTTGTTATCATTCCCATTTTTTTGTTTGGTTTCATTTTGTTTTTTACAATTGAGGAAATGGGCTCAAGGAGTTTAAGTGATTTTTCCAAAGTCCCCTATACCAGCAGTCCCCAACCTTTTTGACACCTGGGACCAGTTTTGTGGAAGACAACTTATTCACAGACAAGGGGCAGGGGGGAAAAGGTTCTGGGATGAAACTGTTCCACCTCAGATCAGCAGGCTTTAATTAGATTCTCACAAGGAGCACACAAGCTAGATCCCTCCCATATACAGTTCACAGTAGGGTTCGAGCTCCTATGAGAATCTAATGCCGTCACTGATCGGACAGGAGGCGGAGCTCAGGTGGTCATGCTCACTGGCCCTCCACTCACCTCCTGCCGTACAGCCTGGTTCCTAACAAGCCATGAACTGGTACTGGTCCCTCAGGGGTTGGGGACCCCTGCCCTATATAGATGGTGTGTAAAGCCCAGATTGTGAGTCTCTAGACTCCAAATCCTGAATTTTTTTAGTCCTCAAGAGGAGACTGGCAATAATACAAGGACACTAATAAAGGCTTCCTGTTGCCGGGCGCGGTGGCTCACGCCTGTAATCCCAGCACTTTGGGAGGCTGAGGTGGGTGGATCACCTGAGGTCAAGAGTTCGAGTCCAACCTGACCAACATGGAGAAACCCCGTCTCTACTAAAAATACAAAAATTGGCCAGGCGTGGTGGCGCATGCCTGTACTCCCAACTATTTGGGAGGCTGAGGCAGGAGAATCACTTGAATCTGGGAGGCGGAGGTTGCCATGAGCCGAGATTTTGCCATTGCACTCCAGCCCGAGCCTGGGCAACAAGAATGAAACTGTCTAAAAAAACCACAAAACTTCCTGTTCACGGTCTATAACTCTTCAGGATGTGAGGTGCAGGGGGAGCAGGAAAGTGGGATCTAGCTTATCATCCTTCTGCCTTTGACAGCATATAATCTCTACCATAAACTGCAGCAGCAATGTCTAACTTAAGTATTTAAGTGACCCCTTCAGATCCTTAATGATGCTATAAATGCAATCCTGGTGTGATTTATAAAGCTATTAAAATAAATGCTGCCACTAAAATAAACATTTCTACCTCTTAGCATATGTTTACTTGCATAACCTAAGCACAAACTTACCAGAATATGCAAAACCTGAACCAAAGATGATAAACGGAGGGCCTGGGGGCCACACACAAATGAACTGGATGTGTGTGTGCCTTGACGGCATTATCCAGGGACAGCTGGTCTTTCAGACTTTTTTTTTATTAGCCTTGACTTGAAAGTCATGGTCTTTCAGTCTGGAAGCCTTGCCTTGCTTCTCAGTTTGGAGAAACGCGTCCCTCCATGGTCTGACGCCCAGCTGATGCCTCCCTATCCATGAATTTCGCATTATGCGCAGAAAAGCACTTTTTAGAATGCTCTCCTCAACCTTTCTGCGTGGTTCAGCTCCCATGGAGAGCCCCACTTGAGTCTTTACCATTTTTCATGTCACAGAAATGTTTGTAGGCCCTGAGCCATTGGAGGTTTTGGAGCAAGGGAGGGCATGATGAAATCTGCTAATTTGGAATCATGAGATTTTAGGTCTATATCCAAGGAGGCATGACCCCAGAGCCTGAATTTAATTCATCTTCAATCTCACAGCTCTTTGGTCTGTGCTGCACTGGTCATTACATAAGAAAGAACATTTGAGAAGAAATTGAATAGGTTTGAGATGATGCCCAGGAGTCATAGGATGCAATGGAAAAGCAACAGGAAAGAGTTTATGCCTGTCTGTCTGGTTTACTGTGATATCCTCAATGCCTACCACGGGTACCTGGCACATACAACCTGTTGTAAATAAGTGTAGAAGGAAATGAGACAGATAGGGAGGGCCTAGGGAATTCAGCTTGAAGTCCTGGTTCCACTACATACTCACTGTGCAACTATGGGAAAATTTCTTAATTTCTCTGAATCTCCATTTCCTCATTTTGAACTGAAGACAATAATATCTTTCGTGATCATGGTATCTCCCCTGCCAGGTAACTATGTCATTCTATTATACTTACCTGGCAGGGGAGATACCATGATCACGAAGGTGGTTTTCCCAGGGCAAGGCTTATCTGTTGTACTCCGGATGTGCTGACCCCTGCGATTTCCCCAAATGTGGGAAACTTGACTGCATAATTTGTGGTAGTGGGGGACTGCATTCGTGCTCTCCCCTGGTCTCTTAAGAAAAAAAAAAAAAAAAGAAAAAAATATATTTCTATTGTATGTCTTACACAATACAGCTCTTATAAAAATGTCTAGAATGGTCTGCACAGGATAGGTGCTCTATTCCATAAATGTTCATTGAATCCATGAATGAATAAATAAATAAATAAATAAATAAAAGTCTGGCTGTTTCCCTGTGGATGTATGGCCCTGGAGCTTGGGGACATAGAGTATGGTGCACAGGGACAAGCTGATCACTTCCCAAGGCATGTCCGTGGAGTGCTGCCTATCTCCTTATTTATGTGCCAGGTTTTCATCCTTTGCCATCCTCACTTAGGGGATTAATCTCCTGGGAAGTGCAGCCAGTAACACACAGCCAGCCAGACGACACAGATAACAGCAGCTAGGGTTGTAATTCCCATGGCATTGACAGTCCTTCAACCAACAGAGGAAGCATGGAGCAGCTGAAAGCTTCCATTCAAAGTCAGTAACAATAAGTTACAAGTGACTGTGTATGTGAAGGGCAAGTGAGAGGGGGCAGGAGGAGGGTGAGCAGCCAGCCCCTGCTCTTTGTATAGTGCAGCAAGCGGGATCCAGCCGGGAAGTGTGCCCAAGGACCTGTTTAGATTTTAGGGAAATGATTAGTTTTCCAATTTTGAAAACAAAAGTTTAATAGCTTATTAGTTTTTGCTCTTTTATACACAATATCTTTGGAACCTTTAAGACTGTATTAATTGGAATGCAAAAGGTTTCAGGTATGGTAGAAAACAGCATGGTGGTTTCTCAAAAAGTTAAACATAGAATTACTGTATAATCTAGTAATTACACTGCTAGGTATATACTCGAAATAATTAAAAACCAATACCCAACCCAGTACCTGACCAGGCATGTTTATCCACAATAGCCAAAAGGTGGAAACAGCTCAAATGTACATCCACAGAAGCGTGGTTTAGCAAATTGTGGCATATATATATATATATATATATATATAGTGGAATATTATTCAGCCATAAAAAGGAATGAAGTATCGACACACGCTATATTGTGGATAAACCTCAAAAACTTTATGTTAAGTGAAAGCAGCCAGACACAAAAGATTATGTGCTATATGATTTCATTTATATAATAATAAATGTAATTTATTATATAAATGAAATTCATTTATATAAGAATAAACAAATTCATAGAGACAGAATGGAGACTGGTGCTTTGCTGGGGCTGAGGAGAGAATTTTCAATGATGGGCCAGGGATCTGTTTTTACACAGCAAGTGGTTGGTGGGGAGGAAGCTAGTCCAGTCCAGCCTGTGGCTTTCCTGCCATTCCTGAGTACCAGGCATCCTGCCTTTAGCTTGGTTGGCTTCCTGGAGTCATCTCAGAACTGGGGACTCATAGGCTCTCTGGCCCTCAGTTACCCATCTCCAATACTGTGCCTTCACCAGCCACCTCAGACCGCCTCCTCCCCCTCCAGATAATCATCCCACCCCCAGTGACCCTCACCACCATGACCTACCAGGCTGGCACTTCTGCAAAGTCAAGGCTAGCCCTCCCGGTGGCTTCTCTGAGGGCATTCCCAAGGGTCAGCATCTTGAGCCTAGATCTCTGGAGCCTGACGAAATTCTCATCCTTATTCTGTTGCTACCCAATAGCTGAGAGACCAACTCAGAAAAGAATGATTGCCAGATTAGAATGTCAATCTGCTTAAAAATATCTAACCAGTTGTTGAGTCCCTACTGGATTAGGCACTTCTTTCTTTTTTCTTTTCTTTTTTTTTTTTTGAGATGGAGTCTTGCTCTGTCTCCCAGGCTGGAGTGCAGTGGCGTGATCTCGGCTCACTGCAATCTCCGCCTCCCAGGTTCAAGCGATTCTCTTGTCTCAGTCTCCTAAGTAGCTGGGATTACAGGTGCCCGCCATCACTTGCATTAGCTCCCTCAGGTCAGTCTTTTTAAACCCCATCTTACCAATGAGGAAGGAAATAGAAGTTTAGAGAGGTTAAGGAATTTGCAGGCTAATGTGCGGAAAAGCCAACTGGACTCTAAAATCCATACTCTTTCCTCTACCCAACATTGTCACACCGCCCAAGCCTCGTCACTCATGAAGAGAAGTAAGTGTTATCAGCAAGAGGAACCTGTGTATCTGCAGGTGGGACACCTCTTTCTGCTAGAAAGGTTCCCAGGAACGAAATTATAATCTGAAGGTGAGTGCAGAATGAGTCTAGGGAGGCCGGGCGTGGCGGCTCACTCCTGTTATCCCAACATTTTGGGAGGCCGAGGCAGGAGGATCGCTTGAGCCTAGGAGTTCGAGATCAGCCTGGGCAACATGGCAACCACCCCCCAACCTCTGCTGCTACAAAAAATGCAAAAATTAGCCAAGTATGGTGTGCGCCCGTAGTCCCAGCTACTTGGGATGCTGAGGTGAGAGGATCGCTTGAGCCTGGGAGGCAGAGGTTGCAGTGAGCAGTGATTGCGCCACTGCACTCTTGTCCAGCCTGGGTGACAGAGCGAGACCCTGTCTCAAAAACAAAACAAAACAAAGACAGTCTAGTAATCTAGACAGCAGAGCATCTTAAGGCATCCTCTACAAAGCTGTGGCCACACTAGCCTTGGCCCACAACCTACTGTGCCATTGCACTTCAGCCTGGGCTGCAAGAGTGACACTCAGTCTCAAAAAAAAAAAAAAAAAAAAAAGAATTCTATTCTCTAATGGCCTGAATACTGGCATCTACCCTCCCCTTACATAAGGGTGGGTATCCCTGGCAGATTTTCTGTTCTGTCTCCATTCCATCAGGGTACCAACCAGCACCATCCATGAGGAAACAGTCTTTGGAATCCATGAACCTAGGTTCAAATCCCAGCTCTTCCCTTATTAGCTGCGTGCCTTCAGACTCCAGACTTCAGACTTCAGACACAGCTCCCTGAGATGTATGTAAAACTCACAGCGCAGAGTTCAGTCACCACTGTTTCCTCTCTTCCTCCTGCCAACACAGACTCTCCCCAGGCACGGATCCCACTTTTCTTTTGCCACATTCCAGTCCTGAGGGTTACCTCTAGTCATGTTTCTGGGACTCGGGTAATTCTTAATCCACTCCCTCCCAGCCCTCTTTCCCCTTTGCCCTCAATCCAAACAGGCACATGATCAGGTCCTGGCCCCAGGCATATGATAGATATAAAAAGGACATTGTATCTGAGGCTGAGAGCCCAGAGCTCCTTGGGGAGGATTTCTACCTCCCACGGCTCACTAATCGGGCTCCGAGAGTCACATGAGGACTCATGACCCCTGAGCCCAGATGGTCTTTCGTCTCACCGCAGATGGGACAAGCTCCTTGGGGCAAAGCAGCTTCACACTGCCTGACTCCAGGCAGCCCCACAGCAAGCGCACCTCACTCTGCCTGAGAGCCATCCTCCTGAAAAGTTGGGTGGTTTGTGAATTCATAAATTCAATCCTTCTTTGTTTCTAATGATTATTGTCCTTTCAGGGGACATTTATCCTTGGCCTATATCCTCCAGATTGTATCCCCTTAAGTTGCAGGCTCGGCTAATATCTATTGAGTGTTTATACCATACTAAGTGGGATTACATGTGAGTTATTTCATTTCATCCTCATAGCAATCTCAGGATGTGTTTCTATCCTCAGTCTGAAGACCACAACAATCACCAGCATTTACACAGCACTGTGTCACAGACCTCATTCTCTGTGCTTTATGTCAATCAGCACCCCGTATCATCACTGCAGTCCTGTGGTGTAGATGTCAGTCATCTCCCATTCACTGAGACTCAGAGAGGTTGAGCAAGTGGCCCAGGTCACACAGTCAGCAAATCACAGAGGTTGGAATTCAAATCTGGGCAGGATGGTTCCCAAGGCTCCTGACCATTCTGATACACTGCCTCCTGTTTTTCCCAGAGCAAGTCCCACTTGTCATTTCAGCATCCATGGCTACCATTGCAAATCAATAGGGTGTGAGCCACACAAGGCCTGGCTCAGCCACATGAGGTGCTGAAGGACAGACCACACTGATTGATTTCTCGGCTGGGTCTTTAAATGTCAGTGTGTGCGTGACCACCTCAGACCTTGGGTACAGAAATAAAATGCAGAAGGAAAGGACATTCTAGTGCATGAGATGAGAGGGAAGTAGGGCAGGAGACGAGCAACAGCCTGGAGCTCACGTGCATAGACCGGTGGGCTCCCTGGGCTGGCAGGAGGGCCCCATGTAGGCAGTGGAGGTGGGAGTGGGGTGAGAGCCACACCCTTGACCTTGGACTGCTGTGAAGCTATTTATGGCCTGACACCAACCCCGGAGAGATGGGTCTTCACCTGATTTAGCTCCCCTATCTGTATTGATTGCCCACTGTTAAGCACTGCTCATTTGGGCCAGCCTGGCTGCCTGAGCTCAGATCAACATCCCCAATGCAGCATGGCAGAGCAAAGGCAGTGCCCTCCGTCTCACCCTCCAGAATCCACCCAGACCCCCACTGCACAGCTCTCTGGGCCTGCCCTGTTCAGTCATTGACTGTTCTAGGAGTGGAGGGGACAGACACACGTGACAGAGACAGAGCCTCCTGCCTACTCCAATGCAGCTTGGAAGGGAAGCCTGACAGGATAAGGAAACCAACAGAAACAGACTCAAGATGAACCTCAGATGTGTTATGTGCAGTAAAGGAAGAAAATGAGGAGATGTGGGAGAACCCGTGAAGAGGGGACGAGGGAAAGGGGAAGGTAGCCCAGGAGAGCCTCTCCAAGGATGTGAGTTTGGAGCAGAATTCTGAATGACAGGAAAGGGAGCATTCTGAGAATTGAAGAAAGAGGCCATGGCAGAGGTAAAGGCCGGGTGGCAAGAGCAGGCTCGGCCTTTCAGACATTGAGTACAGGGAGCAGCAGATGGTGGGTGGTGAAGGGGCAGAGGAGGGTGGGGACCAGATGAACCTCCAATGCCTGCCACCCTGTCCCTGTAGGATGTTTCTTTTATGAGCAGCTCAGGTTCACCATCAGGACTTGACATTGGTCTACCTCTTTCTCCCCCTCCCACCCACATCCCTGGACATAGCTTTGAGTTAGCCCCTTGCCCTCACAGTTGGGGTAAAATATTCCAGAGAGTGGCTGGGCATGGTGGCCCATGCCTGTAATCCCAGCACTTTGGGAGGCTGAGGCGGGTGGATCACAAGGTCAGGAGACCAAGACCATCCTGGCTAACATGGTGAAACCTGGTTTCTACTAAAAGTACAAAAAAATTAGCTGGGCTTGGTGGCACGTGCCTGTAGTCCCAGCTACTCAGGAGACTGAGGTAGGAGAACTGCTTAAACCCGGAAGGCAGAGGTTGCAGTAAGCTGAGATCACACCATTGCACTCCAGCCTGGGCAACAGAGTGAAACTCCGTCTCAAATAAAATAAAATAATAAATATTAGCCAGGCATGGTGGTTCGCACCTGTGGTCCTAGCTACTCAGGAGGCTGAGGTGGGAGGATCACTTGAGCACAGGTGATCAGGCTGCAGTGAGCCATGATGGCAACATTACACTCTAGCCTGGGCAATACAGTGAGAACTTGTCTCCCCCGCCAAAAAAAGGAGGGGGGTAGGGGGCTAGGGGAAGGACAGTGGGGGGCAGGGAGGTTGGGGAGGGATAACACTGGGAGGAATGCCCGATGTAGGTGATGGGGGGTATGGAGACAGCAAACCACCATGGCATCTGTGTACCTATGCAACAATTCTGCAAGATCTGCACATGTACCCCAGACCTTAAAGTACAATAATAAAAAAAAAGATTCCAGAGAGAAGACTCTTACCCAGTCATGCCAAATCCAACATGGAAGGTTAAGGCAGGACCCGGGGGACTGGGAGAATGGAGAAACTCCTGATGTTCAGGGACCAACCAGTCCCACCATCTGCCTCCTCTAGTTCCAGCTCATATCACATCCCAGCTGACCACTCACTCGTACAGGCCTGCTCTGGGTTCCATCTCTGGGCCTCTGCTCCTGCTGGTCCAACACTGATTGGCAATGTCCTGGCCCCACAGCTCCACGTCGGGAAATCCCTGTCATTTACCAGCATAAATGATTCCAAATTCAAGAAGACTTTCCTGACTCCCAGTCACATTCGGTGGCAGGTTTGGTTTGTTTGAATTCTCCTCAGGCATCTGTTTCAACATCCCGCTGATCTTTCATTTCCTTTTGTCCTATAATGTGGCTTTCTGAATGTCTGTCTCTCCCATCATACCATAAAGTCTGTGGAAAGCAAGAATTCAAACGCTGGTTCTGCCATGTCCTGGCTATGAGGTTTTAGCAAGGAACTTCACCTTTCCAGATCTCAGCTTCCTTTGATCCCCACAGAACAGACCCTGAAACCAGAACATGATAGCTGAAGTTAATTGGGAGGTGATTCCAGGAAGTGCAGGCAGACAAAGTGGGAGATGAGACAGGGAAAGGAAAGAACCCCCCATAGGGAGCGTTACTCATCAAGTCGCCATACTGGGCTACTGAAGTTCAATCCTGCTGGGTAACTTTGGGGAACTGTAGAATACCCTTTCCTAACCGGGCTGAACGTTGCAATCATCAGGGAGATTTAAAAAATACGGATGCTGGAGTTCTATCCACAGAGATTCTGATTTAATTGGTCTGGGATATGGCCTGGGCACCAAGTTGTTTTTTTTTTATATATACCCCCGGGTGATCTAATGTGCGGGAAAGCTTGAGCTCACTTGTGTAGAATACATCTCAGAGCTCTCCCAGCCAAGAGGTGAAGAACTAGGGTGTTTGTCCATCAACTCTCACCCATCTTTGGTTGAGGATGTTTCCAGCTTATTCTGTGAGTGTCCTCGCAGGCTCCCTTGACCAGAAAACAAAAAGCAAAACAAAACAAAGAACCCACAGATGTTTGCAGTAAGCAGCCTGGGGTACATGACGGTAAATATGGGAAGGTGCTAGTGTCTGCTATCTCCTTCATCTCTAAAATGGGGGTAAGAAATTTGTGAGTTTTTGTAAGGACTAGCAAATGTCTGCTAAGTGTCTGGCACACAATAGGCAGTTACTAAATGTTGTTTATTCTGGGTTTTGCTGTGGGTTATTGCATATTCCCTTCAGCACCCAGCCGGGGCTTTGTAGATAGTGGATGCCCAGTAAGTATCAGTCATTCTCTAAGCGCTGCTCTAAAACAACAATGCTGGAAACCTGAAATCAATGAGGCTGCCAAGACACATCACTCAATCCTGTAGTTCCTGAGACTCTGAAACCATGTCTTTCCCAAAGTGATCTGATATTTTTAACCTTGGCTGCACACTGGAATCACCTGAGGACTTGAAAAGAAAATAGGAACGCCTGGGTCCCACCCCCAGGGATTTCTGATTTAATTGGTCTGGAGAGAGGTCTGGGCATTTCAGATTTATAACAGCTCCCCTGGAGATTTTAGTGTTGTAGACCTGATGATTAACCAACGGTGGAGGGTTGGGTGGGGGGTTAGGAAATGAGCAGGGAAAGGATAGTTGCATAATTCTTCCCTCTGTTCCATCCCAATCCTCCTTCCATCTCTCCACTGCATCTTAGGGCTTCAGAAACTCCAGTTTCTGGGACAGAGGCTGGAGGACCCAGAGGCATAAGCCCTGCTGCTCCCTGTTCCACAGGGCAGCCATTACCACCACACAGGAACCTTCTTGCTCATCTGACATGTGTCCTCCTCCACATCCCGCTGGCACAGCCCTGGCACCCACAGTGGCTCACTCCGCAGACCCTCACCGAGTGTCTCCCATACATTAGGCACTAGGTGAGGCGCAGGGACACAGGGATGCTGCAGTCTTCACAGTTCCTGCTCTGTGAGGAGAATAACACACAGAAACCTACATGTTCAGGGTCCCAGTGGAAGTCTGCATCCTTGCTGTGAAGCAGGGGAGGAAAATCATGTTCTCCTAGGCTAGAAGGAGAGTGCTTGGAAAGGTTTTCTGGAAGAGCCTCACTGAGCTAGGTAGAAATTAACATCCCTATTTTTTTATTTTTTAGACAGAGTCTCACTCTGTCACACAGGCTGGAGTGCAGTGACGCAATCCCAGCTCACTGCAACCTCCACCTTCCGGGTTCAAGCGATTCTCTTGCCTCATCCTCCCGAGTAGCTGAGAGTACAGGCACGTGCCACCATTCCTGGCTAATTTTTGTATTTTTAGTAGAGACGGAGTTTCACCATACTGGCCAGGGTGGTCTTGATCTCTGGACCTTGTGATCTGCCCGCCTCAGCCTCCCAAAGTGCTGGGATTACAGGCATGAGCCAACTCGCATGCCAACATCCCTATTTCGTAAATGAGAAATTTAAGTCACCAGGGAGAGAGACTGATGTCAGAGCCTTTGTGAAGTTCCAGGCAGGGTGCTGGGCGCTCTACCCACATCATTAAGAACAGTAATAATAGCCTATGCATTTACTGTGTGCCAGGGCCCTTCCAAGCTCTGGTTGAACCCTCACAACACTCCTAGGAAACAGATACAATTATTAATATTTCCTCATTTCACAGATGAGGAAACTGAGGCTTAAGGAGGTGAAGTGACTTGCCCAACATCACACAGGAGTGGTGGAGCCAGGATTGCAGCCCAGGCTGTCTGGATGCTGAACCTCTTCCCTTGACCTTGACATTGACGGCCTCCCATCATCCTGCTCATTCTCATAATCCCAGTGAATGAGGGAGACATTAGAAATGTGCTGTTTATGATCAAAGACAATAAAGATCAGTGAGGCCACAGTCACACAGAGGGCAAGCCACAGGCAGTGAGTCCAATCCTGGCCTGCCTGATTCTGCAAGCCCCACTTGGTGCTTTGCTCCCATGATCCAGCTTCCCTTCCATGCCTCCACCCTGTGTGTGCAGCTGCAGGTTCTCCCAAGTATTTTCTCCCTCATTGAAGACCAGCCCAAGGAGCAGACCCTGCCAGCCATCAGCTGAGCCTAGCTGGGTCTTGGCCACAGCAGGGGCCTCCTTTCCCACAGGCCCCTACAGGAACAGGCTCCCACAGTCATCAAGTAGGGACCCACTCAGCATAGAACTGATATCGCCAGCCTCACAAGGCTGGTGCCTATTGGCAGGACCCAAGGATGGTTTGATGTTTCTGCTGGGGTGTCTCGCCATGTCCCCATTTTCATCATATTTTTAACCAGGGGTGTGGGGGCGCCAGAAAGTCTGTGATTTGCTGGGGTGAGCACAGCCCGGCCTGTATCCAGCATCCAACATCTCCTTGGTATCCAGCTGGGCAGATACAGCAGGACTCTGCCCTCTCTCCCCTCCCTGACTCAGAGCCTTGTCCCTTTGAGAAAGCCCAGGAAGGCAGCTCTGCACTCTGAGAAAAAAACACTTGCCAACCTAAGGGCTTGTAATGAACCAAATTATGCTGAATTAATTGGATGTCGTTAGCAGTGTCAGGGAGGGGGTTGGGGAGCAGTGGCATCCACCAAGCCTGGGGAAGGGAAAGGCGGGGGCAGGACAGCCCACAGCACGAAATGCTTCTGCACAGCTTGTGCAAGAGAAGAATTCCTCATTGTCAGCTCTTGCCAAAATAGCCAAGGCACCCACTCTCGCCTCAGACAGCACCTCTATTCTGAAACTGGACTCCCAGTCTGCAGCTTTGAACTTGGGCCTCCAAGTGCATCTGTCCTTGTTCACAGGAGCCATAACATAGCCTTGATGAGAAGAATGAGCCTGAACCAGCACCCACCGAGCTTCAGGGTCAAATTACAAAGGCATCAGGAGGCCCTATCCCTTGGTTGTACATCCTACTTCCTGCCTTGATGGAGCAGGCAAGTAAAGAACCTCTTGCTGGTCATCACTTCTAGTTAAGTGTCTGGAGGGGCTCAGTGTGTGTGGTCATCAGCTGGTCTCTGCACAGAAGGGGCGTAGAGACCAGAGACCAGAGCAACTGCTGGAGGGACCTGAGCCCAGAAGTTTTTTTTTTGAGATAGGGTCTCACTCTGTCCCAGGCTGGAGTGCAGTGGTATGATCTCGGCTCACTGCAACCTCTGCCTCCCAGGCTCCAGTGATCCTCCCATCTCAGCCTCCTGTGTAGCTGGGACTACAGGCATGTGCCACCATGCCTGGCTAATTTTTGCATTTTTTTGTAGAGATGGGTTTCCCTATGTTGCTTAGGCTGGTCTCAAACTCCTGGGCTCAAGTGATCCTCCTGCCTTTGCCTCCCAAAGTGTTGCAGACTTGGGCCATCGTGCCCATCCTGGAAGTCTTATCCTAGCTTTGCTATGTGACCTTCCCACTAGGAAGTCTTATCCTAGTGGGCTACGTGACCCTGGATAAGTCACTTCTCTCTCTTCAACTGAGGGATAAGAGTGTTGGAATCATCAGTTCATCTTGATCTATGTAACTCAGAAACTGGGAAAAGCCAGGGGTCCTAAGGGCATTGCTAAGGTTTAGAAACTTTGCATGTACTGTACACTGTCTGTGGGTGGGGAAAAAATAGCTCTCATGCTCACATATACTACTATTTTTCAAATGAGCATAGAATTGATGGTTTTTAATAAAATAAACATTTATTTTTAAAGCAGTCATTGAATTCATAGGAAGTTTGGTCATTTTTTTAATGACCCTTTATCTTTTTTATTTTATTATTTATTTATTTATTTAAAAAAAATTTTTTTAGGTGGAGTCTCGCTCTGTTGTCCAGGCTGAAGTACAGTGGCATGATCTTGGCTCACTGCAACCTTCGCCTCTCAGGTTCAAGCAATTCTCCTGCTCCAGGCTCCAGAGGAGCTGGGACTACAGGGGCCTGCCACCATACTCAGTTAATTTTTGTATTTTTAGTACAGACAGGGTTTCACTGTGTTAGCGAGGATGGTCTCGATCTCCTGACCTTGTGATCTGCCCGCCTCGGCATCCCAAAGTGCTGGTCTTTTTAAAATTTATTTTTTTAATTTTTTTTGAGATGCAGTCTCACTCTGTCACCCAGGCTGGAGTGCAGCGGCTCAATCTCAACTCACTGCAACCTTTGCCTCCCAGGTTCAAGCAATTCTCCTGTCTCAGCCTCCCCAGTAGCTGGGACTACAGGCACACATCACCACACCCAGCTGATCTTTGTATTTTTAGTAGAGACAGGGTTTCACCATATTGGTCAGGCTTGTCTCGAACTCCTGACCTCAGGTGATCCACCCGCCTTGGCCTCCCAAAATTCTGGGATTACAGGTGTGAGCCACCATGCCCACCCATTTTTAAAAAATTTTTATTGGGTAAAATATGCATAACATAAAATTGACCATTTTCAGCATTTACATAAGTGTCCGGTTCCAGGGAGTTAAGTACATTCACATTGTTGTGCAACCATCACCATCAGGAATGTCCAGGAACTTTTCATCATCCCAAACGGAAACTCCGAACCCATTATACACTAATTCCCATTCCTCCCTTCCCCACTCGCCGGCCCTGGTAGCCACTGGTCAATGTTTTCTCAATCTAAAGACACTAAAAATGCAAAAACTCTCTCTTTCGTGGGGCTTATGGAATAACCTGATGTTGAGAAGAAGTCCTACTTCTTAAAAAGGTAAGGCGCCCCTGACCTAGATGTGCTAAGGCCCTTCTAGAACTGACATTTAATGATTCTACATTTTCTAATGTCAGGAAGAAAAATCAACCTGTTAATTTTTTTTTCCTGGAACAAAGATGAATTTAATTTTTTTTCCCTTTTCATATAAAATGGGTACATGGAGGTAGAATCTACCAAAAAACTTAGAAAAGTCAGAGTTGGCCAGGCATGGTGGCTCATGACTGCAATCCCAGAACTTTGGGAGGCCAAGGTGGGCGGATCACCAGAGGTCGGGAGTTCGACATCAGCCTGGCTAACATGGTAGAAACCCCGTCTCTACTAAATATACAAAATTAACTGGGCATGGTGGCGTGCACCTGTAATCCCAGCCACTCACAAGGCTGAGGCAGGAGAATCACTTTTCCATCACTGCACTCCAGCCTGGGCGACAGAGTGAGACTCAGTCTCCAAAAAAAAAAAAGACAAGTCAGAGTTGTGGTTTCCTCTAAGGAACTGGAAAGGGCATGAAGAGGCTTGCAGGGAGCAGGAATGTTCTAGATCTTGATCCTGGAGTGGTCACATGGTATGTTCCTCTGGAAAAAATTATCAAGCTGGTCAGGTGCAGTGTCTATGCCTATAATCCCAGCACTTTAGGAGGCAGGAAGATTGCTTGAGCCCAGGAGTTTGAGACCAGCCTGGGCAACATAGTAAGACCCTGTCTCTACAAAAACTTTAAAAATTAGCTGAGTATGGTGGCCCACACCTGTAGTCCTAGCTACTCAGGAGGCTGAGGTGGGCAGATCACTGTGAGCCCAGGAGTTAGAGGCTTCAGTAAGCTATGATTGCACCACTGCACTCCAGTCTGGGCAATAGAGTGAGACCATGTCTCTTAAAAAAAAATTATCTAGCTGTTTACTTCAGATGTATGCACTTTGCTGGATGCATATTATACCCGCAGTGACACCACTTTTTAAACGGAGTGAGCCATTTAGTTCAAATGGGTGCAGATAACAACATCACAGTCAGGAAAGGGTCCCATCTTTCCCCTGGCAGTTTGTTATGTAAATCTGTACCTTCATTGTACAAGCAAGGCAGAATCTGTTCTGTCCTGAATTAAGGCCAGGTAATGCAACATTTGTTTATTCATTTGTTTAAAAAAAAAAACATGTGGAGTGCCTTCTATGAGCCAGGCGCTGTGCAATGCCCTGGGAATAGAGAGAAGCTCCCTGGCCTCACAGAGCTGTATCAGTCAACACTCTCTCACCCATCCACCTACAACATGCATGGTTAAGTTCGTTTTCACTTCACCTAAATGAGTCCTGCTGAAATCTAAGCTCATTTTCTGTTGCTACTTTCTCAGCAGAGGTCATCTTAAAGACTCTCTGAGGTCACACTGTGAAACTCTGGCCAGATGATCATTAGCAGGGAGTAATCCTCTTTGTCAGGCAAAACCACTTCTATGCCTTTATAAACCTGCCGATCTTCAAACACTCTGGTCAGTGTTGGTTAACACTAACAAGGTGCTACTACAATGTACCTGTTTATGTTTCTCTAACCTAGGACTTCTTGAGGACAGACACTTGCTTTATTACCATTATTAGAGACAAGGTCTCATTCTGTTGCTCAAGCTGGAGTGCAGTAGAGCAGTCACAGCTCACTGCAGCCTCGACTTCCTGGGCTCAAGCAATCCTCCCACCTCAGTCTCTTGAGTAGCTGGGACCACAGGCGTGCGTCACCATGCCCAGCTAATGTTTTAATTTTCTGCAGAGATGGGGGTCTCCCTATGTTGCCCAGGCTGGTCACGAATTCCCTGGGTCAAGTAGTCCTCCTCCCTCGGCCTCCCAAAGTGCTGGGTTTATAGGTGTGAGCCACTGTGCCCAGCCTGTATTCATTTTTGTACTGATTATATTTATTGCACAGCAAACGTGTGCATAGCATAGTGCCTGGCACATGGTGGGTCCTCATGAAGTTGATTGAATGAATAAGCAAGTTTATAAGTGAATAAATGGATGGAACAGCAGTAAGTCCAGAGTAGCTAAATCACAGGCTGAAAGTCACACAGTAATGGCCGGACTGGGAGGGACACCTGTCCCCAGACTTAGGCCTGCCCCTCTTCCCTTGGCAGGCAACTGCTACACCATAAAACTTTCCATCTACTCCTTTGAAGAGGTGGGTTTGATTTATATCAGCCATCAGGCAGCAAAAATATGGGCCTTCAAACTTTTATTGCCTTTTTATTATTCCTGGTGATGCACAGAAGTATTATCCAAAACATTAGCAATTACTTTAAAGGTGCATGTTTCAAAGGCTTGGGGATGGGGTGTTTTCTAATTTGATAAGTCAGGGTGTTTTCTGCCAGGCAGGCCCAGGGGCATTGGCAGGACTGGAGCTGATTCAAAAGCAGAATTGATCTTTCAAGCCTCATTTTCATTTCCATCAGCACCCTATCAGACACCTTATCCCTGAGCCAGTTCCCATCCATGTATAATTTATACATTTGATTTCAATAGATTAATCTCTGCCTCATTCACAGGAGAGTAGAGCAGGGATGGTTCTCTCTCTTGTTTTCCATAGGGCGAGTAATCATATATATTTCCATAGATTTCAATCCGTTTCCACCTAGAGAATTTTTTTAAGATTAATTCCAAACTCACTCTTATATTTATTTAGTTTTTAGGACTGGGTGGAACTGTGGGCATGTGTGATGATTTCTGTTTATGCAGGAGGTGGGCTTATTCCAGGCATATCAGAGAGGAGACCAGCCTATCTCCTCCTGGTGCTTAGGAATGGCCATCTACTTTGCGGTGAGACAGGGATGTGGGCAGAAGACTAAAGCCACCCTCCCCTGGAGCTAGGGTCAGTGCCCACTGACCTCTGACGCGTGTTTCTCCATCCCCTGAGCTCCAGTAGGTCTTCTGGAAGAACAACAGAGTAGCACAAGACAAAGATCAGATACTGTTTCCGAAACCTACCACATTCCTACAATGCAAGGCTCTTATTTCTCCCTTTCTCCATTTTCCTTCCCAGTGCCCTCTAAGATAATCTAATCCAATTCTGGAATCACAGTTTTCAGAACTCTCTTGGACTGGGTACTGTGTGTAGCTCACGTCTGTAATCCCAGCAATTTGGAAGGCCAAGGTGAAAGGATCACTTGAACCCAGGAGTTCGAAACCATCCTGGGCAACATAGTGAGATCCAATCTCTACAAAAAATTTGAAAAAAAAAAAATTAGCCAGGCACAGTGGTGTGCTTCTGTAGTCCCAGGTACTCAGGTGGCTGAGGCAGGAGGATAACCTAGCCCAGGAGTTTAAGGCTGCAGTGAGCTATGATGGTGTCACTCCACTCCAGCCTGGAGGGAGACCCTATCTCAAATATATAAATAAATTTTAAAATATTAAGTATATAACTTTTTAGAAAATACAAATTGTCTATCCGATTTGGTGTAGTTGAAGAATTAAACAAAAAAAAAAAACAAGCCGGGCACAGTGGCTCATGCCTGTAACCCCACACTTTGGGAGACTGAGGCAGGGGGATCACTTGAAGCCAGTAGTTTGAGAATAATCTGGGCAACGAAATGAGACCCCATCTCTACAAAAAAGTTGTTTTTTTTGAGACAGAGTCCTCACACTGTTGCCCAGGCTGGAGTATAATGGCGAGATCTTGGCTCACTGCAACCTCTGCCTCCAGGGTTCAAATGATTCTCCTGCCTCAACCTCCCAAGTAGCTGGGATTACAGGTGCCCACCACCGCACCCAGCTAATTTTTGTATTTTTAGTAGAGATGAGGTTTCACCATGTTGGCCAGCCTGGTCTCAAACTCCTGACTTCATGACCCTCCCGCCTCAGCCTCCCAAAGTGCTGGGATTACAGGCATGAGCCACTATGCCCGGCCAAAAATAATAATAATTTTTTTAAAATTAGCCAGTCACAGTGGCATGTACCTGCATAGTCCCAGCTTCTCAAGAGGCTGAGTCAGGAGGATAGTTTGAGCCCAAGAATTCAAGGCTGCAGTAAGCTATAATCATGCCACTGCATCACTCCAATTACTTGGGAGGCTGAGGCAAGAGGATCATTTGAGCTAAGGAGTTTGAGGCTGCAGTGGGCTCTGATGGTATCGCTGCACCCCAACCTGGGCAACAGAGCAAGACCCTGTCTACCCCCCAACCAATAAAAAGAACTACCTTGGCAGTGACTGAACTCCCTCTCCTCCTTATACTCAAAGCTTTTTCTCAAGAACCCTGTGCTTCTCTGTTTATGGGCAATTTTACCCCCTGGGAGTCAAGTCACAAGCCTTCCTGTTGGAAGTTCTTCCTGGTCAGGCAGCATGGCAGATTGTATTTTCCAAGATGGCTTGCAAAAAGATAACCCATCCCACAGGTCCTTATAATGTGACACTGACAATTCTCCCACTGAGAGATGTGGTCTACCATCTAGGCAGACTTGTGACTATGGCAGAAATCATGTTTTCGCTCCTGCCTGCTTCTCTTAGGACTCTTGTTCTTGGAGCCCAACTGCCATGCTGTAAGGAAACCCGGACCACACAGAGAGGCCACATGTAAGTGCCTGGGTGACAGCCGCGGCTGAGGCACTCGCCAAAAGCCAGCATCAATATCAGTCATGTGAATGACTCCTGCTCCAACAAACATCTGATTCCAACAAAGGCCAAGAGATCATGAGCAAGAATCCCTTAGTGAACCCCTACAGAACCATGAGAGATAATAATAAAATGATTGTTGTTGCCATTGTTGTTTTGAGACAGGGTCTTGCTCTGTTGCCCAGTTTGGAGTGCAGTGGGGCAATCATGACTCACTGCAGCCTCAGCTTCCCAGGCTCTGGTGATCCTCCTACCTCAGCCTCCCAAGTAGGTGAGACTACAAGTGCATGCCACAACACTGGGCTGATATTTTTGTTGAGATGGGGTCTCACTCTGTTGCTCTTGCTGGTCTTGAATTCCTGGGCTCAAGTGATCCTATTGCCTCGGCCTCCCAAAGTGCTGGGATTTTAGGCATGAGCCACTGTGCTTGGCCTGATTGTTGTTGCTATAAGCCCCTAATTTTGGGATGCCTCATTTTGCAGCACTAGATACTGAAACAGGCATGGTTAGCAGAGCAATTGGAGACAAAAGTGAGCCTCTGGCAGCTTTCCCCCTCTCCAGCTTAAAAGACACCCCTCATTTATACAAAGCCACATGCAAATGAGTACTGGCAGCCTCAGGTCCTCCCTCCCTCCCTCAGCAAACATTTGGAAAGGAGAAGATGGGAAAGGAAGAGAGACAATATTTGTTGCATGCCTGTCATATACCAAGTAGGTGTCTTCTAACCCATTATACAGCTAAAGAAACCAAAGTCCAGTCCGGGCTCATGCCTGTAATCCCAGCACTTTGAGAGGCCAATGCGGGTGGATCACAAGGTCAAGAGACCGAGACCATCCTGGCCAACATGCTGAAACCCTGTCTCTACTAAAAATACAAAAATTAGATGGGCATGGTGGTGCGCACCTGTAGTCTTAGCTACTCACGAGGCTGAGGCAAGAGAATCACTTAAACCTGGGAGGCAGAAGTTGCAGTGAGCAGGGATCGTGCCACTGCACTCCAGTCTGGCGACTGAGTGAGACTCGGTCTCCAAAAAAAAAAGAGAAACTGAAGTCCAGAGGAGTAACTTAACCAAGCCCACACTGCTAGAAAGTGTGCTGTCTGTGAAGTGGAGCCTGCATAAGGCGCCCATGGACTGAGACACACGTGGAGAGAAGTGGTGCTCAGTAAGTATTAGTGCAATGAATGAAAGAATAAATGAATGCACTCCACCAGTCTTCTCTTTGTAGGCTTTTTCTTTTCCAGTGGCTCAGAGGGACAACCCACCCAGTTTGCTTTTCTCATGAAGGGCAAGAGGAGGAAGGAGGTGGCTGTGGCTGAGTCCATGACCCTCTGTGGCTGGGCTCCTGCAGATAGGGTTGCCAGCTGGGAGTCGCCATTCTGTCGTTCCTCTCCAGTCAGGGCCTCAGGGCTACCCTCTCTGGTCTCAGCCTCTTTAGGGTGCAGCTCCCCGCCTGAGCTCCCAGTTATCTCTTCAGGCCTATCTCAGCCCATCTTTTCTGTGTGTGCAGACTCTGGTGCCAGTTCTTGGGGCAGAACCAATGCCAGAGTGATTGCCACCGCAGAGAGGCAGCCAGGCAGGGCCAGCAGCTTCTCCTTGCATGCTTGTCCTCTCCAAGCACAACTGGGATCAGAAATAACCTTCTCCCTTGCCAAGGCATTTGAGGAGGACTGCAGGCCCTGCAGCCATAATACCTTTCTCTTGTTTGTTTTTCCCAGCAAATCATATTTTCCCAGGAAAGAAGGAGAAGAAAGCAAGCATGGAGAGAGGGGGAATTTACACCAGCCAAACACCTCCCATGCCCCAGGTACGTTTAATGTGCATTCATTATCTCATTTAATCCTCCTAATAATCCCTATTTTGCAGATGAGGACATTGAGACTCAGAGAGGTTAAAACAGTTTCTCAAAGTCACACAGTGAATGAGAGTTAGGGTGAGGTTTCAAGCATAGCCAGGCCTGTATGACTCTAAAGCAGTGCTGTTTTCACCTATAAGCTTTTTCCTTTTTCTCCTTCCTAGGGAACAGAATCCTCTTGCCCCTGGAGTCTATGGAGCCATCACAGGGCCAGGAGGTAACGTCATCTCCATCACCCAAGTATCATGCACGGAGCTGGGGCAAAACTCTGTCAAAGATCTCAAGCAAATTACTCAGTCAAATGTATCCGAGCTGCCTCTGGTTCCTCACTTTTGTGTACAAGACAATCGAACTTCTGATACTTGGTTCTGGCCCCCTCATCACTCCTAAACCTGCAGTTGACCCTAACCCTGCCTCCCAGAGCTTAGACCAAGCCAAATAAGGAGCCCTACTCCCTTCCCATATATCTGACCTAGCCCATCACTGAATTCCATTTCTGCTAAATACCATGATAGCGCAGTGGGTAAGCACTTAAGTTCTGGAGCTATACTGCCTGGGTTCAAATTCTGGTTCTCAATACCGATAGGACCTCTAGCAAGTTATTCAACCTGTCCTTGGCTTAGTTTTCCTGTGTGCAAAATGGGGTTAATTAAAAACACCCAGCAAATAAGGTTGCAAGGAATCAGTGAATTAGTACGCAGAAGGGCTCATAATATTGTCAGTTGGCTATTGGTGCTATTTCTGATCTAAACATACCCTCCATCTAACTGCCCAGAAAGAACACCTCCCAGGGATTGCAACCGCTCATGCTGGAGACCACACTAAACAGCTCTCCCAGCCACCTCATCTCACGTTATCACCTCTCAGAGAACCAGGTAGAGACCAGCCCGGAAGCTGTTCAACATAAACAAGGATGCCTGTTGAAACCGGCTGGGTATGGCCTTAAATAACTCACAAGCCAGCTGCCTCCTCTGTTTCCCCTCATGTAGCACAAACAGCTTCGCTAAGTTCAGGCCGCACCTTGAACCCCCGGATCATTTCCTGACATTGCTGGTGCCTGGCCTGGAGGTAGCACCTTCCACAGTAAGGAGAAGCAGCTGCTCATTAGCTCGCCTCCTCCCCGCCATTAGGATAAAAGTCACTTCCCAAGATGGGACTCTATAGCCAGAGGGTGAACTGGCGACCTCATTGCCCAGTTCACTAGGTTCCAGGCATCCCTAAATGCCAGTGATCTTTCCTTTCCCTCTGATGTGTCGATGCCAGCCTTTCAGTGGCCAGAATCCCTCCCTCCATCCCCAGCCCAGTTGTAGAACCACCCTGGCGTGTCAAAGGACTCTGGATTCCAAATGGCATGTTTAGAAGTGTGTTTACTGCCTGTGTTAGTGCTTTTCTCCCATCAGGACACTGACTGTTGAAAGCAAAGTTCAAGCCAGGTTGGAACAAGCTGCAGAAGCAGAGAAAGGATTCTATGCTACACCACTCTCCTTCCTTCAACTCACCCATCCTGAACGCACCAACGTAATGCTGTTGTGTTAGTCCATTCGGGTGGAATAACAGAATATCACAGACTGCGTGGCTTATAAGCAACAGAAATGTCTTTCTGACAGTTCTGGAGGCTGGGAAGTCCTCCAGCAGATTCAGTCTCTGGTAAGGGCCTGCTTCCTGGTTCACAAATGGCACCTTCTCACTGTGTCCTCACATAGTGGAAGGGGCAGGGGGTCTCTCTCAGGCCTCTTTCATAAGGGCGCAAATCCCATTCATAAGGGCTCCACCCCTGTGACCTTATCACTACTCAAAAGCCCCACCTCCTACTAACATCACCTTGGGGGCTAGGATTTCAACAGGGAAATTTTAGAGGAACAAACATGGCTGGGTGTGGTGGCTCATGCCTGTAATCCAAGCACTTTGGAGGCCAAGGCGGGCGGATCACCTGAGGTTGGGAGTTCAAGACCAGCCTGACCAACATGGTGAAACCCTGTCTTAAGAAAAAAAAAAATAGAGGAACGAACATTCAGACCATAGCATTCCATTTACCCCCCTGTCCACCTGTCTCTGTTCACAGCACATCCTGGCCCCTTCTCTCCACTGACATATCTTTGTTTTTATACCAGAATTTTTAAAAAGACATTCATTGAGCTTCTGATTTGAAGCAGGCCATGTGTTGAGTGCCAGGTATTGTCCCAATTACTCCTCACAATTACCTTGGGAGGTAGGTGTTTTTTATATATATTATATATTTTTAAAATTAATTATTATTATTATTTTTTGAGACAGTTTCACTCTGTCGCCCAGGCTGGTGTCCAGTGGCGCGATCTCGGCTCACTGCAACTATCGCCTCCCAGGTTCAAGGGATTCTCCTGCCTCAGCCTCCTGAGTAGCTGGGATTACAGCCACGCACCACCACGCCTGGCTAATTTTTGTATTTTCAGTAGAGACGGGGTTTCACCATGTTGGTCAGGCTGGTCTTGCACTTCTGACCTTGTGATCTACCTGACTCAGCCTCCCAAAGTGCTGAGATTACAGGCGTGAGTCACCGCACCTGGCCTATATATTTTAATATAGGGTCTTACTCTGTTACCCAGGCTGGAGAGTATTGTCACTAACACGGCTCAATGCAGCCTCAACCTCCTGGACTCAAGAGATCCTCCTGCCTCAGCCTCCTGAGTAGATGGGACTATAGGTGTGCACCACCATGCCCGGCTACTTTTTTTTTTTTTTTTCCAGAGATAGGGGTCTCCCTATGTTACCCAGGCTGGGATACTATTATTAACCCAATTTTACAGATGTGGAAACTGAACCTCAGAAGGTTATGAAACTTGCTTCGATCCCACATCCAATGAGCAGCCACACTGGGATTTAGGTGAGGTCTACTGAACTTTAGAATCCAGTTCTTTTATTTTTTTTTGAGCCAGAGTTTCGCTGTTGTCGCCCAAGCTGGAGTACAATGGCACAGCCTCGGCTCACTACAACCTTCGCCTCCCAGGTTCAAGAGATTCTCCTGCCTCATCCTCCTTAGTAGCTGGGACTACAGACGCATGCCACCACGCCCTGCTGATTGTATTTTTAGTAAAGACGGGGTTTCACCATGTTGGCCAGGCTGGTCTTAATCTCCTGACCTCATAATCCACCCGACTCGGCCTCCCAAAGTGCCGGCATTACAGGTGTGAGCCACCGCACCTGGCCAGAATCCAGTTCTTTACTACTATGCCTCATCAATCCCTTTCACTCAGCCCTGCTGTGTTAGCTCCTCCCCCACCTACAGACTGACTCAACTTCATGCTGGTTCTGCCCTCACTATTGTTCACAGCTGAGGTTATTCACCACCAGCACGGACCACTGCTCCAGGCAGGCACCTGGAGCTACTTCTCCTACTTTGCTACCTGAGGTTACTTGTGCAACCCTGAACAAAGCAGCTTAAGAACTAAGTCTTGTTTTTTGTGTGTTTTGGTTTGGTTTAGTTTTTGTAGAGGCAAAGTCTCCCTGGTATTGAATTCCTGAACTCAAGCAATCCTCCTGCCTTGGTGAGGTCTTGTTTTAATATCAAGAGATCTGGGTCCCTAAAGGACTCTGCGTGACATATGCATCGATTGGTGTTGCAAGAAACACCAAAGGTAAAGGCTTAGAGTAGCCCCATGAATAGCCAGATTCAAAACCCAATATCCTGGCCCCAGGCTCTGAGCACCCAGCCTGGTCACATAAACTCAGCATGCAAGAAGACATCAGGCAATGTTTCCCAAACTGTGTTCTGTGGAAACCTCCCCCCAACAGATGTTACACATGTTACACCAAAAGGAGGGTTCCACAGTCCAACAGGTTTGGGAAACATTATACATTCTAATCCCTATCTAAAGATTTATAACACTGGTTAGCAAATTTTTAGTTTGAGGACTTTAAGTCCCTTTCAGTAAAGAGATCTGTTTGCCTTTATCTAAATCAGTGTTTCTCCAGTTTATTTAATCCGAGAACACTTTTATCCTTTTTAGTTTCCATGGAATCAGTGTTCTGTGGAATGGAGTTTGGGAAACACTGTTTTGGTATCTCTACCCTTGCCTGAATTGGGCCAGGTGCGTCTGCAGATCACCAGCCTGCCAGCTATAACCACCCACTCCATAGGTGGTGCCAACAAGGTCAGCAGCATGTAGCTTGGTCCCATGGATCAGCAATTACACTCCTGTTACTGGCAGGGGCCCCTCTAACCCCGGGAGCCTGAAACCAGCTGCCAACCCAGCCCAGAGCTGTCCTCCCTTGACTTGATCCCTTGTCTTCAGGCACTCCCTGCCTGCCTCCCTGGGCTCCCATCAGAACAGCCCAGAAAGCTACACGCCTGCTTCCTGCCAGAGAGGAGACAGAGCTGGGGTAACAAGCCCAGCTGGAAAGCAAAGTACTTCCCAAAGCAGCACTTATCAGGGCCATGTGCTGGAGAATCAGCCTCTGCTTGAGCAGAGGCAACAGCTTGCAAGGCAAAGAAACAAACAGCTCCCAAGCACAAAACGCCTTCACAAATGTACGGCGTGTGAAAGAACCCACCTGTCTCTCTGCCACCCCACCCACCCAGGTAACACCCAAAGCAGCAGCAGCAACCGCGGCCGCCTCCGCCCCCGACAGCCAAAGTCATGTGAATGCCAAGAGCCTTTGCTTGTCAGCTCCTAAGGACAGAACCAGTGTAACTGGTACATTTCGCCTAGCACAAAGCCCAGGACAAGAAATCAAGAAACAGTTATGGCCACAAGGGGCCCAGGACAGGGTGGGGTGGGCAGGGAAGCGCCGATAAAATCAATACAGCCTTCCACTTCCTCATGAAATTTGCTTTCTTGAGCCTCTTTTTAAAGGACCTGGTATTGTCCTTGACTAAGGATCCTGTGTGCACACAGGTATCTAAAACCATGGCCAGCCTAAGGCATTGCTGAATGAGTCCACGTGTGTATACTTTATTGAAGGGTACATATAGGTTTATGTGAGTGAGGGGAGTCGAGAACACAGGAAAAACCAAAATGCAAGGGTTCTATTAGACAGCATTGCTTGAAAAAGACACATATTTCCCATGATTGATAATCAAGGCTGGTATCAATGACTGCTTGTCTTTCCCATCTCTACTGCACCCCTGAAAAGACCACCCACAACCATGAAATTTATAGCCCTTTGCTTGGAATGCTAAGCTCTACAGTAAGCTAGGATCAAAATAATAACTAGAGGGCAAAGAAATTAACCACTTCCCCAGGCTGAAGTTCCAGCCTCTTGCTGCCTTGATAATTTACTCTGCAAAGTGGCAGGCACCTGGCTCAGAGTCACTCTGCAAATCTCTTCGAAAGTCCCTGAATTCTGCTGAGTCTGGTTTCACTCTATGAACAAGACCAAAAACAATAAGGTCTTCAACACCTTATTGTTTGGTGCTAAATCTCACTGTGATGCTTATTTCAAAGACTGCAATTATAATAGTTTTCCTGCAAAGCGTCCATTTCCTGGTATGCTAGGAGACAGAATGAGCAGTTTTATTGTTTTCATGGGAACCTTTGGAGGAGTGGACCAAAAATTCCATTACCACGTGCCATTCCTTCTCCACCACATCTTCCTATTTCCGCAGAGATCTTGGGGCTCTCAGACCCAGCCTAAGGATTCTCATGGAAAAGTGCAGACATTCCGAGCTTTCAGGGGAAATACAAGAAATGGGAATGCCAAGACAAAAAGCAGCCAAAATTATATCACAATCTGTCCAATTCTGAACCTATGATCTCATCATCTGCTCTGACCTCTCCTCCCCACCAACTGTATCTCCTCCTATCTCCTATTCAGTGAATGGTTCCACCATCTGCCACTGGCTCATCACAAATATGGGGGTTATCTGGGACTTATCCATTTTCCTCATCACCACCCCCAAGCCGTATTCAATCAGTCTCTTAAGCTCTGTCACCCTCTCTTCTCCAGTCTCACTGCCACCACCTTTGTTCAGACTGCCATCTTCTTTCCCCTGGTTGAACAGGAGCCTAAGTGTCTCCCTGATTTAGTCTTGCTCCCATCTGTCTATTCTCCACACCACAGTGTCACAGTGACCTTTCTGGAAAAAAAAAAAAATAGAATCATGTCACTGCTGTACTTAAAACCCCTCAGAAACCCTTTGTGTTCACCAGGATAAAATTCTTTTTTTTTTTTTTTTTTGCTCTGTCACCCAGGCTGGAGTGCAGTGGCACAATCTTGGCTCACTGCAATTTCTGCCTCCTGGATTCAAGCGATTCTCCTGCTTCCACCTCGAGTAGCTGGGATTACAGGCATGCGCCACCACGCCCAGCTAATTTTTGTATTTTTTAGTAGAGACAGGGTTTCACCATGATGGCCAGGCTGGTCTCGAACTCCTGACCTCAAGTAATCCACCTGCCTCAGCCTCTCAAAGTGCTAGGATTATAGGTGTGAGCCGCCACGCCCGGCCCACCAGGATAAAATTCTAGCCCCAGCCTTGGTACCCAAGGTCTTTCATGTAGGCTCCCAGGCCACCTCCCCAGCCTCTTCTCACCACTCTCCCCCGCTCTTACCAAATACGAAACTACTCGTTCTCAGGACACGCCATGCTCTCTCATGCCTCTGGTCCTTTGCACGTACTATTTCCACATTCTGGAACAAGCTTCCATCTTCTGTCTCCTGGCTAAGTCCTATGCATTCTCCAAGAATCAACTAATGCATAACTTCCTCTAGAAAACTATCTAGAGAGGTAAAAAGCCCTCCTGCCTCCTTACTGCCCTCAAGTTCTTGCATAAAAACATGTTGTTCCTTCTATCTCAGTCTTATCCTTTTCAAATGTGGCAGAAGGTGAAGCAGACTCCCGAGCAACTCCTAACCCATAGCACCTGAAGGACTATCTCCCTAGCCTCCTTTTCCTCTTCCCTAACAGAACCCTAACGTCTTCTGATATCCACCCTCACCCAAATAGCCTCATGCCTCAGGGAAAGCTGACCTTGCCACGATGATTGTGGGGGAGGGGTGGAGAGGATCTCTCATTTTTATTAGCAATGATTGGCTCAAGAATGTCATGTGACCCAATTCTGGCCAATGAGTTGTTGTGACGTTTCTTTTTTTTTTTTTTGGAGGCGGAGTTTCGCTCTTGTTACCCAGGCTGGAGCGCAATGGTGCGATCTCGGCTCACCGCAACCTCAGCCTCCTGGGTTCAGGCAATTCTCCTGCCTCAGCCTCCTGAGTAGCCGGGATTACAGGCACGCGCCACCATGCCCAGCTAATTTTTTGTATTTTTAGTAGAGACGGGGTTTCACCATGTTGACCGGGATGGTCTCGATCTCTTGACCTCGTGATCCACCTGCCTCGGCCTCCCAAAGTGCTGGGATTACAGGCGTGAGCCACCGTGCCCGGCGTGACGTTTCTTTTAAGGAAGACCAGGCTCTGTGAGTGGCTCACACCTGTAATCCCAGCACTTTGGGAGGCTAAGGCAGGAGGATTGCTTGAGTCCAGGAGTTCAAGACCAGTCTGGGCAATATGGCAAAACCCCATCTCAACAAAATAAAAAATTAGCCAGATGTAGTGACATACATCTCTGATCCCAACTTCTTGGGAGGCTGAGGTAGGAGGATTGCTTGAGCCCAGGAGGTTGAGGCTGCAATGATCCAAGATCCACACCACACCACTGCACTCCAGCCGCCTGGGTGACAGAGTGAGACCCTGTCTCAAAAAAAAAAAAAAAAAAAAAAAAGAAGGCCAGGCACAGTGGCTCACGCCTGTAGACCCAACACTTTGGGAGGCTGAGGCAGAGGGATCACCTGTAGTCGGGAGTTTGAGACCAGCGTGACCAACATGGAGAAACACTGTCTCCACTAAAAATACAAAATTAGCCAGGCATGGTGGCGCATGCCTATAGTCCTAGCTGCTCTGGAGGCTGAGGCAAGAGAATCGCTTGAACTCGGGAGGCAGAGGTTGCTGTGAGCCAAGATCACACCATTGCACTCCAGCCTGGGCAACAAGAGCAAAACTCTGCCTCAAAAGAAAAAGCGCGGCGGTGGGGGCTGTTGAGGAGGGAAAGGAAGGGGAGGGTAGAGGAGAGCCACTGCAATAGATGGTCTCTCTTCTTCCTCCACATCGAGAATTCTTAACCTGGCCAGGTGCAGTGGCTCACGCCTGTAATCCCAGCACTTTGGGAAGCCAACTTGGGAGGATCATCTGAGGTTGGGAGTTCGAGACCAGCCTGACCAACGTGGAGAAACCCTGTCTCTACTAAAAATACAAAATTAGCTAGGTATGGTGGCACAAGCCTGTAATTCCACCTACTCGGGAGGCTGAGGCAGGAGAATTGCTTGAACTAGGGAGGCAGAGGTTGTGGTGAGCAGAAATTGTGCCATTGCACTCTAGCCTGGGCAACAAGAGTGAAACTCCATCTCAAAAAAAAAAAAGAATTCTTAACCTTTTTTTGGTGGGGGAGTAATGCCAAGATCCCTTTTGTGGGCAGGTAAATTCCATGAACTGCTTCTTAGAATAATATTTTAAATTATATAAAATAAATTACATGTAAACAATTATAATGTAACACATGTATTAAAATATTAAAACAATATCTTTGTGATATAATAATATATGTGATACTTTATTAACACATTCAATATCAAGATTTAATGGTAGGTCTAATAACTACTATAATTTCAAAGCGGGGTTGAGTATAAATGATATTTTATGATATTTTCACAATTGTAAGGTTATATGAGAATACATATGATTTCTTTTGGTGGCAAAGCCACAGTACACTACTACCACTATAGATGTTGTGTGCATTCATAATTGAAGGAAATGCCACATTTCACTTAGAGGTTAGTGATGTAATTCTTTCTTCCACTCAGATTCACAGCTCTCTGGGTTTGTCTATGGAGCCCAGGTAAGAGCCCCCTGCTCTGGAGTTTGTACTCTCTGGCTGTGATGGCTGGAACCACTGCAGCCATCTTGCTAGCACCTGGAGGGTGGACCACTATGGGCGTTGGCATAGCAGAAAGATGAAAAGAACCCGGCTCCTTGATACCATTGCTGGGCCTCTAAACCCACCAACCCCAAAGACCATTGACTTCAGTTATGGAAAATAATAAAATGACTTATTGTTTAAGCCCATTTGACTCAGGATTTCTATGGATTCAGCTAATTTACAGAGAAGGAAGAATGTTTAACTTTATGTCAGAGTCAGTGTCACAAGACAGAACAAATGAGCACCCACACTGATCTCCCAATCCAAGTAGAAAGCCCCTCTCCCAACAGAAAGCAATTTAAACCGCCTCTGCTATGTTCACAGTGCAGGAGAATACTGATTGCACAGAGACTATGTACGCTCTGAGCCCCGGAGTCAGCGAGACTTCCGGGAGCTCCTGTACCTTAGCATCACCTTGCAAGCCCATTGGATGGAGGTGAAGCCTTGCACAAGGACGGATTCATGAAAACTCTTTCCTAACCACTGTACTTTGAGCACACCTGGAAGCAGTAACAAGCATTCTGAGCATGAAAGCTTACACTCAACTGCCTATGGCATGAGGCAAGAACAATGTGAGATACACCCAAAAGCAGTGCTACTCTATAGTCCTCAGAAAGGAACATCAAACCTGATGATGCATCTGAAACAGGCACCAGAAACATCAGGAACAGACTGCGGGGCCCTGTCCTCAGAGGTTCTGATTCAGTAGGTTGGCAGTGAGCCCTAAAATGTGCATTTCCAAAAAAACTTGGGGTTATGCTGAGGTTTTTGGTCCAAGGATCACACTTTAAGAAGCACTGGCCTAGAGGAGCCACAGAGGCCCAGAATTACTCCCTCAGCCATATGGCTCATCATATCACTTAGGGAAGAAGATCTGACTTAAAAAACTTATTAGGAGCCAGGTGCAGTGGCTGGTGCCTATAATCCCAGCTACTCAAGAGTTCGAGACCAGCCTAGGCAACATAGAGAGACCAATCCCCTCCCCACCCCAACACCATCTCTTAAAAAAAGTTCATTAGGTATTAGCATGCTGAAACATTGATCTAGTTATCTAGTTCTCTTTACCAAGTTTGGTTTGAGCCAGACACAACTCTACTTGACAGTGGAGTGCTGGAGCCAGCTGATAACAGCTCAAAAGAGCTGTTAAATTTCCAGGAATTTTGCAAGCTGGTTATTTAACACAGCCATCATTAAAAATTAAATTATATATACTTTTAATGAAATACATTACATTAAAAACAAAGATACTCAGCACTCTTCACTTCCTAATTATTTACTATATTTTATCGTCTCTGCTCTTATGGTTATTTACATCTACTGTATGTGTGTGGTGAAAAGCTTATATGATGGTGCATCATCTCTTCCCCACTCCCCATTTGATGACTTATCATTGGTAGATTGAAATCAGCCATGGAATTTACACCATGGAAATTGCTGACTGTATAGATTTCAGAAAATGGTCGAGAAAATGTAAATAGTGCCGATTAAACTTAAAGGGATGTTGTGTCTATAACTGTTATATTGTGACTAGTACAAAAAAAATCAAGGCAATATTCTTCCAGCATTCAAAAACTACTACCTGATTCAGCAAAGAAGTCACTATGTCATTGACTAACAAATGAAATTCTGATACACATTTGTTGTTTTTCTTTCATTTGACTCCTTATTGGAAATGAAAATATCAACTGACATTCATGTTGGAATTATCCTCCTTTGTTAATGATGTGAACACCTTATTTGGCAAACTGGATAACATTGATTCATAGTCTGATTTTGTCAAATCATGGTTGAACTGAAACCATAGTTACGGCTGCAGAAACAAGAGTTCAACAAAAGTCAACAAAATCATTATGAGAATCAGGTGGCTGTGTGAAATTTACGATAAAGGCTTATATAGTTTATTCTTCTTTGTAAATTGAGTGCTTCACATCTGTATTAGTCAGATCAGACTGCCATAACAAAGTATTATACCATCGATTGGGTAGCTTAAACAAGAAAAAGTTATTTTCTCACAATTCCAGAAGCTAGAAGTCCAAGATCAAGGTTCCAGCCAATTTGGTTTCTGGTGAGGGCTCTCTTCCCGGCTGGTAGATGGGCCACTTTCTATTTTGTCCTCAAATAGCCTTTCCTCAGTGTGCACACACTTGCACATGGAGAGAGAGACCCAGCTCTCTGGAGTCTCTCCTTATAAGGACACTAATCCCTTCAGATTAGGGCCTCACCCTTATAACTTTCATTGAGGGCTTCAACATAAGATTGGCGGAGGGGTAGGGGAGTGGATACAAACATTCAGTCAATAACAACCTCCTTTCTATCTGTAAAAGATCTAAATATTTATAATAAACATATGATATAAAAGTCGTAATAAACTTTTTTTTTTTCTGGAGAGCCGGTTTTAACATATTAACAATCACTATCTTTTAGTCATCTTTATTTTCAGGATGGGATGGATCCTAGCTGATTATTAGGAGTATGATTCTGTTTGCCCAGAGTGAGCAAAACTGGGTGATCAACTCTCTCGCAGAATTCTGTCTTACCAGGCTGATTTCTTTCAAATGTGCTGCCTATAACAATAGTATCTTTCACACTTGTAACTCATCCTCCTGTGAGTAGCTTGGTGTACTTCCCTAGGCAGAGGTTGCCCTGAAAAGGTAAAACGTGCTGACCCAGGGCCACACCCTCCCTCTCAATTGCTCGTGGTCTGTCCCTCATTCCTTACAAGTTTACCATGGCATGAAAAGCAAGCAACTTCCTACTGAATCTCTGCATCAGAATAGGACTGGGGAAGGGACCTCTTTTTCTCATCAGAGGTCCGAGGCAGCAGTACCTCTAATACCCAGAGGCAGGCATTGCTACAGATGGGCACTCTGGTCAGTGGTGATAGTGCAGGCCACACAAGGCCTTGAGTTGGAGGAGCAGAGGGTCTTTCCAGAGTGGTTACGATGGTATACGACTGGACTTCTTCACAAACACCCTCAATGACTCTCAGATATGCCGGAAAGGAGAGATCCAGTCCTGCCGTTGCTCAGGTGGGGCTACCCAGCAGCAACTTTCTGATCTAACTATTTATGAGATCTCATTTGCACCTCATTTGTCAAGCTTCACTTCATTCTGCAGATGAGAAAGCTCATTTTAGGAGAGGAGATGACTCAGCCAAAGAGGTCACATGGTGAATCATGGTCCAGTGCTGTGGGTGTGTCTGTTTCATTCAGCCTCTGCTCTGGGCAAGCTTTCTCCTTTAAATGAGCAGAGGAAGCATCGGCTCCGTGCACAGAAACACGCAGAGCCAGCTGGCACGTCTGTGAATCTGCATCTGTGCTTCTCCCAGACCTTTCAAAGGTTCTGGGGATGAGAGTGCAGGGTGAAGTCACTCCAGAAGCACTATGCTGGCAGCTTTTGCCCAATGGCCCACTGTCACCACCTTGACTCATCACCTGCTTGTTTCATTTGTCTCTGTCTGGTAGCTTAACTAGAGTGCAAGTTCCTACAGGCAGGGAACATGATCTGCGTGGGCTCCTGAGCCAGAATTAGGTTCAAATATTGATGCCGCCACTTACTAGCCATGCCATTGGGCAAGTCCATTAAATGGAAAAGGAAAGATGCAAAAATTTATTGAGGGCCAGGTGTAGTAGCTCACACCGGTAAGTAATGACAGTGCTTTGAGAGGCCAAGGTGGGAGGATCGCTTGAGGCCAGGAGTTCAAGACCAGCCTGGCAATCCAGCAAGACCTGTCTCTACAAACAATAAACAAAATTAGCTGGGCATGGTGGCACGTGCCTGTAGTCTCAGCTGCTTGGGAAGCTGAGGCAAGAGGATCCCTTGAGCCCAAGAGTTCAAGGTTACAGTGAGCCATGACTGTGCCACTGCACTCCAGCCTGGGTGACAGAGCAAGACCCTATCTCTAAAAAAATTTTTGCACCATATTCAGTGCCTTGTGTAAGTTAGGATTTGTTTTACTTGTGAATGGCTGAAACCCAACTCAAACAGGATTAAGAAAAAAAAAAAAAAAAGAGTTTATTGTTTGAGCAATCAAATGATCCTGGAACAGGCCTTATAGGCTTCCAGCGTGGCTTGAGACCTCGTAGGCATCCAGGGGGCTGAGTAATGTCCTCAGGACCCATTTTTGCTCTCTCCATCTCTATCCTCCACTTTTGCGGTGTTGTCTCCATTGCCATGGGAGCTTCCTACTCAGGATAGAAAGACGGCTGCCTAATCTCCAGTTGTGTATATATATGCTGCGTATACCAACTGTCAAGCTCTCATCCACTGGTGAGGAAAACAAGTCTCTTCCCCAAAACGCTCACACAAATCCTAGGCTTCACTTCGGGCCAATCTAGGTCACGAGTTGCGCCCCTGAACCAATGGCTGGGGCTGGGTGAATCCAGAACGCTGGTCAGCCATGCTTGAGTCACTCGCTCACCCCCTGGAGTGAGGAATGAAGCCTGGCCCAGAGCTCACAAGCTACAAATGCGGTATGGAGTGGTTTCCCAAAGAAAAAGAGAGGAACTGTTACTAAAATAAGACGCAATGGATTCTGGGTAGCCAAAAAGACAAATGTCTGCCGCACCTACTATCTACCATGCCGTTGGTTCCTTTTTTGTCTTTTTCACTTAACTCTTGCAACAATGTAACTTAACTGTTCAGAATCATAGTTTCCCCTTTTTAAAATGAAGATAATGATACCTAATAAGACTAGCTACTACTTATCTAGTACTTTCTAGGCACTGGGCTAAATCCTTTATGTATTCCAACTCATGTAATTATTTGTATCATAAGGTCATTGTTGGACATAAGTTAAAATAGATAACATAAAATGTCCTAGGCATAATACCTGGTACATAATAGTTGGTAAATGTTTAAATGCATTTTATCAGTCGCTCAAGGACAGTATTAAGCACCTAACAGGTGCTTATTTTAAAAGATGAATAAATGAATCTACGTATGAAATTATTTCTGCATTTACTTATTTATACTCTACCTAGTTGCACAAAGGGCTTGATATACAGGATATACATTCAATAATATAGCACAATATAAACAGAAAAATAAAATCAGCACCAAGGAAATGTGTGAATTAGAGTAGAATAACAAGGTAAGTGGAAAAATAAAATGCATTAATGGACATCATGGAATTAGTTTTTGAAATTCAGTCTTCGAGTTTCCTGGCAACCAAAGAAAAAGGGGAAAACCCATTGATTGCAATCCCACAGTTTAAGAATGAAAAATAAAATCATTCCTCCGGGAAGATGATTTAATGCTTTGGCTTCTGAGATAAAGGAATTCTTGTTGGGGAGTTGAGGTACCGGGGACAGGGACAGATACTGGAAGACCCTATTGAGGTAAGAACTGTAGCTTCTCTAGCACAGGAAGTCATTGGCAAGAAAGCACCTCATCTTCTGTGGGGTAAATGCCTGATGTACTTTTGATAACAGAATGAGGTGCCACTTCAGGCCTCTGACACAACAATCAAATCCCTTGAGGTGAAATGCCTCCCACAGCCTTGGGAGGGACTTCCCTCCAACAGATGCCATATTCAGAGGGGAGGCAGGAAGCTTGTCTCCAAGAAGAGGCTGACCCTGCACACCTGACCTCCGTTCTCAAGAAGAGACCCAGGAGCTGTTCTCCCTGAGGCCTAGGGAGGGAAAACCAAGGGGGTTTTCACCTGGCAGCTCCGCTAGGCAGGATAACTCCTCTCAGCTCCAAGGTCTCTGCCTGCAGCCTGGAAAGGGTTAATTGTGGTGACCCAAATCTGCAGTCCCATTTTCAGCATGCTGAAAATTACTTTTTAATCCTGGCTTTTAGGGCTTGCCTGGGGAGCCATCTGCCGCACCCTCCCCCACCTCGGGCACACAGGATTACTCCCACCTGCCCGCCTAACTTGCTTTTGTTGGGCCTAATTCTGCTCCTGCCCTTCCAGATCATAGTAATTTGGAGGATGACAGTTTCATTTGTGGGGCAGAAAGAGAGCAAAGATTTTATAACAACAAAAAGCAGGGTCTTCCAGCCCAAATTAAATAGAAAACAATTTGAAAGGTCAGAATCCACAGAGGTGCAGGTCTAGGATAATCAGACCCCCAGCCTCAGCCATGCCATGCCATCTGCTGCAGGCATCTGGGGCTGAGCAATATAGCACTTGTTTTTTATTCTGGGTTCCAATACTTAGGGGCCAGAGGGTTCCAAAAGTGAGCGATGCACCCATGATTCGGTTTGCTTCATCCAAGGAAACTGAGCAGAAGTCCCTGAACTCCCACTGGAACAAGACCTAGAGATTATGCCCTAGTCTCTCCGTCCTTCAGCACCTCTCTAGCCCAATTTAGGGAGGCCACCTACTGTGTGCCTTGGTCTGCACCCTCCAGGACCTAACTATGCAATGGAGGAGACAGATGAGTCACAAAGAGTACCCAGTGGGATGTATGCTGTGATGGGGCCTTTGACCTGAGCCTTGAAGAATAAGCATCACCAGATTGACAAGGTGAGACAGGACCTTCTAGAGAAAGGGAATTGCATGGACAGAGGCCAGAGATGGGATGGTGCTTCTGAGGAGGGTACAGGAGAAAAGGGTCTAACCTACATGGCTGGTGGAGTTATCAATTACATGGTTACAACGTCTGAGAAGTCAATCTAGCAATAATCTTTGAAATTACAAACAAACATATCCTTTCACCCAGAAATTCCACTTCCAAGAATTTAACTAGCAGATACACTCCCACATATGCAAAATGACATGCTTACAAGTTATTCAATGCGGCATTGTTTGCAATAGCAAAAGGTTGAAAAACGTCCACCAACAGGCTGGTTAAAGGAATTCTAGGACATCCAGACAAAGAATACTCTGCAACGGGAAAAAGAATAAAGCAGTTCTTTACGTTCTGGTAGGAAATCGTCTCCAAGAGTGTTGTTAGTGATAAGAAGCAAGGGAAGTAACCACATGCAATGTGTGGCCCTTGCTTAAATTTTGATTCCAACAAAGCAGCATTTGTTGAGAGAGAAAAAAAATCAAGGAAATCTGAATGCTGACTAGGTAGCTTATGGTATTAAAGAATTATTGTTTTCTTTTACATGTGTGGAGGTTGTGTTGTTTTTTTTTTCCAGGTCATTTTCTTTTAGAAATATATGCTGAAGAATTAATAGATGAAATTATATGATGCCTGGGATTTGCTTTAAAATAATCAGGGGGAGAGGGAGAGGAGGTGTAGATACAAAAAGACTGGCCGAGTGTGGATCATTGTTGAAGTGGGTTGATGGCTATATGGGGGTTCACACTGTTTTTTCTACTTTTGTATATGTGTGAAAGTTTCCTACAATTAAAAGTTCTTAGAAAGCAAGGTGCAGACTGTTGTATTTAATATGCTGTCACCAAAACTAAAAAGAGGAGACCGGCTGGGCACGGTGGCTCACGCCTATAATCCCAGCACTTTGGGAGGCTGAGGCAGGCGGATCACGAGGTCAGAAGTTCGAGACCAGCCTGGCCATTATGGTGAAACCCCATCTCTACTAAAAATACAAAAATTAAAAAAAGAAAAAATACAAAAATTAGCTTGGTGTGGTGGCGCACACCTATAGTCCCAGCTATTCAGGAGGCTGAGGGAGAAGAATCGCTTGAACCCGGGAGGCGGAGGTTGCAGTGAGCTGAGATCGCGCCACTGCACTCCAGCCTGGGCAACAGAGTGAGACGCCATCTCAAAAACAAAAAAGAGAAGACCCTCAGCAAACAAGTGTGTGTGTGTGTATATACACACACACACTTGTTTGTGTATATATGTATATATATAGTATGTGTGTATGTATATAGTATATGTAATATATATACACTTTATGTATTTATAGTATATATATACAGTATATATATAATATATATATTGTGTGTGAATGCGTGCGTGTGTGTGTGTGTGTGTGTATGTTGAATGAATGAATGAACGTCCTCCTGGGACCTATCAGGCTATTTTGGAATACAGTTAGTTTAAAAAATAAGTATTGCATAATGTGAAAAATGTGGGAATATAAAGGAGGAAATGAATCATCCTTAAGGGGGAGAGTGGCTGGTCGAGGAATGTGCTGGGAGGAGATGGCGTTGGTGCCGCATGCAGAAGGGTGTCGAGGAGCTTGGCAGGTGAGGAGTGTGAGTGAGGAGTCAAGCATTTAGTTTTTATTTTATTTATTTATTTTTTTTGAGACGGAGTTTCGCTCTTGTTACCCAGGCTGGAGTGCAATGGCGCGATCTCGGCTCACCGCAACCTCCGCCTCCTGGGTTCAGGCAATTCTCCTGCCTCAGCCTCCTGAGTAGCTGGGATTACAGGCACGTGCCACCATGCCCAGCTAATTTTTTATATTTTTAAGTAGAGATGGGGTTTCACCATGTTGACCAGGATGGTCTCGATCTCTTGACCTCATGATCCACCTGCCTCGGCCTCCCAAAGTGCTGGGATTATAGGCGTGAGCCACCGCGCCCGGCCTAGTTTTTATTTTTATTTTATTTTTTTTAGTAGAGACGAAGTTTCACCATGTTGGCCAGGATGGTCTCGATCTCTGGACCTCGTGATCCACTCACCTCGGCCTCCCAAACTGCTGGGAATACAGGCATGAGCCACTGCGCCAGGCCTACTGTTTTATTTTTTATTTTTGTATCTTTTGAATTTGGACCCAAGTAAATGTATTATCTTTAAAAAAAAAAAAAAAAAAAAAAAAAAAAACGGCCAGGTGCAATGGCTTACCCCTGTAATCCCAGCACTTTAGGAGGCTGAGTCAGGTGGATCACTTAAGGCCAGTTTGAGACCGGCCTGGCCAATGTGGCAAAACCACATCTCTACTAAAAATACAAAAATTAGCTGGGCCTCGTGGCGCACACCTGTAATCCCAGCTACTTGGGAAACTGAGGCAGGAGAATCACTTGAACGAGGAGGCGGAGGTTGCAGTGAGGGGAGATTACACCACTGCACTCTAGCCTGGGCAACAGAGCAAGACTGTCTCAATGAAAGAAGAAGAAGAAGAAACTAAAATTAAAAAAAAAAAAAATTTGGAATTACAGGAAGCAAGCCTGAATGGCTTGGGTAAGCTATTTACCCTCTATGTCTATGAATTTCTTTTCCTTATTCATGGAATGGGGACAATGACATTAGTATCTGCCTCATGGGAGTGCTGTGGGATTAAGTGAAATAATGTATTAGATAAATGTATTAAATAATGTATTTCATTTAATACTAATGTATGTATTAATGAAATACATTATTTAATACATTTATCTAATGCATTATTTGTATACTAATTTAATTTAATACTAATACATTAAATTAAATAACATAAATTCTTCACAAAGGGCACCCTTTTAAACATCGGCTGACATTCCTGTGAAGCCAGGATGCAACCCATGACTCTGATCCCACAGCCCAAGTTCTTCCCACTCCAAAGGTAATCCACCTGACTGGCCCTCAGGTTGAAGACAGCCGCTGGATCAGTGGGAACTCTCTGAAGCTTAGCAGCAACTGCCTCATGGGTCTTTATTTTCTGTGGTCAGCTCTGCCAAGAAACACACACAAACATTTCTCATCAGCTCATGGATATTTTCCCTGGCCTTGTCTACTCCGTGAAACAGGCTTTGGAGGTGAAATGGATGAAAGAGGGGGTCTTGCCTATATGACCAGGATTGAGTCTTTCCCTCTGAGACAAGTGGTTCTTGCCAGAGTCATTACCAGGCATTTCGGTCCAAAAGCAGAGAACCCTGGCCTAGAAGTTAGAAGGTTCGTGGCCCAGGCAAGGGAATCAAGGGATCTTAGATGCTATTGGCAAGGCCTATAACCTAAAGTGTATATCTTAACCTCACTGGAGCTCAGTTTCCTCATCTGTAAAATGAGAATAAAAATGCCAGCCCTAGCTATCTCTTAGGGTTGCTGTGAATAATTCACGAAAAGATATGTAAAACTAAATTTTCTAATTTAGACTCTAGACTCTTAGAGTCTCCTCCAATCCACTCTACCCAGGCAGAGCCTTTGGTTCTACTGATATATAAGTTTTAAAATGTGATCAAAGGAAAGCCAGAGCGATCACCTTGAGGTTCCCGAAACTGCCCTCCTCTCCTCTGTCAGAGATTACAGCACGCACAGGTGGGTGGGGAGGATCCAAAGCACCACAAATACATGTAGGCAATATCCATATCTTTCAAGTGTTTGTCCTTGGTGAGAGCTGCAGCTGTCTTTTAATATGCCTAAATGAAGTAGAAGAAAATCAGAAAAATGCAAATGAGATTCTTATTTTAGGCAAATCAATCTCAGCAGTGCTCATATCTGATCAAGCTTATCTTTAGGACAATCATTAGGATAATGGATTAATGTGAAAGTTTATTTTTACCCTGTTTGCTCTCACTCCTTGAAGACCTTTCAAACCTCATCTACATTCTGCCAGACACCCCAGGAGGAAGGGAAGTCCTCACCAGTCAATTTAGTCCCCAGCATTCCTGTTGGGGCAGACTCCGGCAATCACAGGGTCCAGCTCACCACAGGGTCACCCAGCACCACACTGCCTCCACCTCCCCTCACGTGACATGAGACAGCCGCAGCCACCCTTGGACTCCAGGGGTTTTTCTTAGAAGTCCCAGAAATAGATGAGAAAGATATGTGGGATTTTCTTTACAAGGAGGTCCTTGAAGGACCTGCTGTGTGATAAAGAGATTAAGAGAATAAGCCTTGAAGTCAGGCGGTCCTGGTTGAATCCTAGCTCTCTTATTTACTTGCTATGTGACCCTAACTGCCGTGAGCCTTGGTCTCCCCATCTGTAAAATGGAGATCATATTGCCATCTACTTCACTGGGGTGTTGTGAGACCTAAATGAGAATTGTGTGCGCACAGTACCTAGTGAAGTATCTAACACAGGGTGAAAAGGAGAGCTGCTGAGCACTTAAAGCACTGTCCCAAGTCCTTTATATGTAATAATTAATTTAATACCAGCAACAACCTTACAATATAGGTGTTATAGTCCCCTTCTTTCTTTCTTTCTTTTCTTTCTTTCTTTTTCTTTTTTTTTTTTATTTGAGACGGAGTCTTGCTCTGTCGCCAGGCTGGAGTGCAGTGGCGCAATCTCGGCTCACCGCAACCTCTGCCTCCCGGGTTCACGCGATTCTTCCGCCTCAGCCTCCCGAGTAGCTGGGACCACAGGCACGTGCCACCACGCTCGGCTATTTTTTGTATTTTTAGTAGAGACGGGGTTTCACCATGTTGGCCAGGATGGTCTCAATCCCCTGACTTCATGATCTGCCCGCCTTGGCCTCCCAAAGTGCCGGGATTACAGACGTGAGCCACCACACCCAGCCTAGCCCCCTTCTTTAAAAAAAAGTTTAAAAAAAGGAGGAAAATGAAGGCCTGAGAAGTTGAATGACACAACCGAGTGGCAGGGCCGAGACTGGAACCCATGGCTCTAGAGCCCACTGCATCACTCTTACCCTACAGCTCTTGCCAACTCACTCTTTGAACTGGCAAAAATGGAGAAGAGTCTTCCTATTGGCGCAGAAGCTGGAATTGTAGTGAACCCCTCTAGAATTCTATGTAATTAGAAACAGAGGGCAGCAGTTCAGGAAGGAAGAAGCGGGTAAAGGAGAAGGCACAAGGGCCCAGAGCTTTCACAAGGCAGGAAGGAGCAGGAGGCAGCAGGATCCTGTCTACAGGCAGCCATCCCAGAGCCACTTTCTGGAAGGGCCACCCCCTAGGCAGAGCCCCTGGCACGGCTGTCCCAAGCCTGGAGGCTGGCTAAGGCTTCTCTTCCCTGCATATTGAGGAGGGGGCTGGAGAAACATCCTGGGGCTCTGTGGAGATGAAAGCCACAGCACAGCCCCAAAGCCTTTCTCATCTCAAGCATTCAGAGCCACTCGGAGACTGGAGAGTGGAAGACTGCCTTTGGCAATGGTATTTGGGCCTGAGTCCAAAAATGTCTGCCTATAGATGTGAAGAAAAGCCCAGACTCTTAGAAACAACATAGCAATTAAGACAAAAGATTAAGAAATTCAGGCCTGTTTCAAGTTCCAGCTCTATCACTTACTAGGTCCATAACTTTGAGTGATCATCCCAACCTGGTGCCTCAGTTTTATCTTCTGTAAAATGGGCTAATAAAACCTAACTCATAGGATTTAGGGAATTAAATAAGAAATATATGTACAGAGCCGAGATAGGGTCTAGCATAGAGTAAATGGTTAATGAGTACTAAGTACTTATTATTATACGTGGTGATTTTAAATTCCTAAAGGACAAAAAGCATTCATTTGACCATGTGTGTGGAATGGGGAATGTGCATATATATATATATATATATATATATATATATGCATGCATTTATATGCACTTCCCCACATACATCCCTGAAAAACCAGTACATACTCAGACATTCCCTTGGATCAAAATCACATCTATTCCACTTCCTCCTCAATCCAGTGAGGTGTACAAGACATCAATTTTTATCCCCATTTTAGAGATCAGGACCCCAACGGACATAGCAGCATCTAAGTAGCCTGCTCAAAGATTCAAGGCTAATCCAATGTCCTCCCTACTCTTTTCTTAGCCTTCCCGACAATTTGTGTTCACCGCCCCCTCTAATTCTCTGTCCAAGCTAAAAGATCGTGAATCCCTGTCTCCTCCCACCCCCATGCAGCCTGATAATGGGAAGGAGATGCCTGAGAAGAGTGGAAGGAAAAAAGAAAGATGATTAGCTGGGCGTGGTGGTGCGAGCCTGTAATCCCAGCTACTTGGGAGGCTGAGGCGGGAGAATCACTTGAACCTAGGAGGCAGAGGTTGCAGTGAGCCAAGATTGTGCCAGTGCTCTCCAGCCTTGGTGACAGAGCAAGACCCTGTCTCAAATTTTAAAAATTTAAAAATTTAAAAAAAAAAGAAAAGAAAAGAAAGATGATAGAAGAGGGTGAGATAAAGGGACATGTGGCCTTGTTCTTCACTGTGGCCAAATTCCCTTTTCGAGGTCATAAGCCTGCACCCACCTCTTCCAACCACCCCCTCCAGCCTTGTCTCTGCCCCTGCATCCCCTCCACCCCTTGTGTTCCCAAGGGCTGCAGCAATACTTCAAGTGTTCCTCCCACAGCTGGGTGCCTGGGCTGGTTTCTGGGCTCCCAGCATCCTGAAGCCCCACCCTGAGGCTGACTCCACACGTCCTTGTGCACATTCAGGGCTGTGAAGGGTCAGTGGTCCAGGTGAAATTCCAGGAAGGAACGAGGCTTCAGGAGCACCGACCTTGGCTGGTTCCTACAGCACTTCCTTCCTTGTACCCAGCAGAGCCTTTGGCACGCAGTGTCACGTGTTCATCTACCACTGATGGTTTTGATTTTCCACCTGAAGACTGTGCAGAAACTGGCCTCGGACAATAAGCAAAGGTGAAGGTGCTGGGGAGGAAGGATCAGTGCGAGGAGGGTATGGAATGGTGCATGCAAAGCCCCAGCACAGCACCTGGCACAGTGTAGACTCCTCAGACGGAGGGCTTTCCTCCCTGCCACCAAGGAGATCTCAGAGGCCCCCCTCCTGCCAAAGCTGCATTTCAACTCCTCGCATATAGTTGGGCTTCACTCCATTACACATGGAAATTTGGCTTCATTGATATAAAGAGGCTAATTACCACATGAGACATAATTACAAGACAGGAAATGGATTTACAGATGCCATCGGGGGAGGGGAAGTTGCTGTGGCTGTCGGGCTGCTCCGTGCTCCTCGGTAGCTAAAGCTGGCTTCAGTGGACAGGACTCTTGACCTGGGAGTTCTCGCTTTACTGAGAAATGTGCTCCTAGAGAGGTCAGCAGTACTACAGATTTCTGGAAATCAAACCTAGTTCTGTCTCTGAATTTGTTCCATGATTGGCAATGTATTCCCACAGAATCTCTTGGCATAATAAAAATCATACTTAAGAACGTAGTTAGACTTAAAGGAAACATTAAAAGAGAAAGATAAGTCTTATGATAGATTCTAAAACTAGCCCAAAAGAGAAATACCAGGCAGAAACTGTTCGGCACTAGTCTCTGCTTTTCTTTGAGGTTAGATGAACCCTGAGAAAGAGCTATATTTGCCAGACATGGTGGTGTGCACCTGTAGTCTCAGCTACTTGGGAGGAGGCTGATCGCTTGAGCGCAAGTCCAGCCTGGGCAGCACCCTTCTAAAAGGTGGGTTGGGGGGAGAGCTATATGCCTGCTAATTGACCTAATAAATAGTCCCTTAGGATTTAATTTTTCACCTTAAAATCGTATATCTTAATTCAGATACACATACACACATAGAAATGTAAACAGACAATAGGCATAAGTGAAAAGGCCCATCCTCATTGATAACCAAACATAAGCAAATTAGTAGTAGCTAGTACTTAGGGAGCACACCGTGCCGAGCACTGAGGTTTGCCAGTCTCATTTGTTCCTCTTCACAATAGTCCCATGAGGAGGGTGCAGTCATAATCAATGGATAGCTGAAGAACTGAGACTTAGAAAGGTCAACCAAGGTAGCCAAGTTTACACCATAAATGCCAGAATAAGGGTTTGCACACCACTTGTCTGAACACAGAGCCTGGATTCTGAAGAAAAATGAGAACATTTCTCAAATGAACAATGGTATATTCTTAATAATCTAAAAATTTAAATTTTTAATTTTTTTAAAAAGAATCAAGACTATCATTCCCGAAGCCCGAACATTTGACTCCTGATCACCTATCTTTAGGAAATAACCTAAATTTTAGAAAAAGTTTAACGCACAAAGATCTTCTGAGCAGAGTAACTTGAGTATAATAAGCGAGAAATTGGAAACTAAATGAATAGCAATGAGGGAGTTGATTAAATAAATAATGGTACATCCATAAATGGAGTATTATTCAGTAATTAAAACTGATGTCTCTAAAGAGCTTATAACAACGTGGGCAAAAGTTTATGTTATGTGGAGTAAAAACAGCAGGATTCAAATATGTATTCGTTACAGTCTCTACAAAAAAGAAATATGCAAACAAGGACATCGTCTAGAAGGAAACATACCAAAATGTCAGTTTGTGTTTTTTTAAGCCTAATTATGACTGTAAGAAACTATTTTCTGTCTTTTGTGACCGCTCTTTATTGTTTGCACTCTTAACAGTGTTCCCCAGGCCCTTCCCACGTCTGTGAGGCCTTTATGGTAAGATCTTGCTTATCTTTCCTCACAGATGTGCGTTTAAAAGAACCATCATCGTCATAATTTAGCATTCCAGTAACTGCAAGTATTCACACAATGGGCTTCCCTTAAGCAGAAGATATCTGTGCCAAAGTTGCTTCCAGTGTCCTGACTGATAACATCAGGTACAGAGCAAGGGACCCTTTTAAGACCAAGGACAGGAATGCCTAAGGGGGCAAGGATACAGGTACCATGAGTCTCCTCCACACCTGAGTGGTCACTGGTTCATTTACTCATGCACACGACAAACAAACCTGTGCTGCATGCCTACCATGTGACAGACAGCACCACGAGTTGCTTTGGGTTCTGAAAATGTAGAAATAAAAAACCCAGACCTAGCAGAGTGTGGCTCATGCCTGTAACCCTAGCACTTTGGGAGCCTGAGGTGGGAGGATCACTTGAGGTCAGGAGTTCGAGACCAGCCTGGTCAACATAGTGAAACCCTATCTCTACTCAAAATACAAAAATTGGCTTGGCATAGTGACACATGCCTGTAATCCCAGCTACTCAGGAGGCTGAGGCAGGAGAATCACGTGTAGAGGTTGCAGTGAGCAGAAATGACACCACTGCACTCCACCCTGGGTGACAGAGTGAGACTATGTCTCAAGAAAAAGAAAACTGTCAAAAGTTTGCCATGTGGTTCTACAAACATCTCTGCTGATATTCTAGGAAAATCCGAGGAAACCAAGGCCAAAACAAATAACTAAGACTCTGTGGCAAGTCATTGGCTGGAGAAAGAACTAGAAACCAAGTCAGGGCCAGGCGCGATGGCTCATGTCTATAATCCCAGCACTTTGGGAGGTGGAAGCGAGGGGCATTGCTTGAGCTCAGGAGTTCAAGAGCAGCCTGGGCAGCACAGTGAGATCCCAGTCTCTACAAAAAATAAAAAATTAGCTGGGCATGGTGGTACACACCTGTAGTCCAGCTATTTGGAAGGCTAAGGTGGGAGAATTGCCTGAGTTCTAGAGGTTGAGGCTTCAGTGAGCCGTGATTGCACCACTGCACTTCAGCCTGGGTGATGGAGTGAGACTCTATCTCAAAAAAAAGAAAAAAAGAAACCAAGTTACCCAGCAATTTGCATATTCCCAGAAGGGAAAATGAATTCTCCTTCCTGGTGTGAGATAGCAGCCTCTTTGTAAAAATAACAGTAATAACAGTCAGTTCTGTTGGTAGTTTCTGGCGCCTCTGGTGGAATGACAAGGACACTAGCTAAATGGCTTGTCTTTCATGGGCCAGGCTCGTGCCTAGGACTGGTCTTCCCAACACAGATGGTTCCCCAGGGTGGTTGATAGGCTTGGTCTGTCTAGAAGCATCATGCTGCTCCTGTGCTTCCAACCAGGAGGACACGTGACACCTCCACACCACGGGGACTTCCACTCCAGGACAGAGTGAGGATCAGACGGACCCTGATTCTGCTCCCTACTCCACCACTTTCTAGCTGGGTGGTCTTGGGCATGTTCGTTGCCTCTTCTGAGATATAAGGTCCTCAGGAGAGGGGTCGTTGTGAGAAGGAAATGGGATAATGAAGGAAAAACTGAAGCCCCAGCATCACTTGAGGCAAGTTTAGCCTGCTCTTGGAATTTGGTTCCCTCATTCTTCTCAAGCCAGGTCAGAGGCCTCCAGGCCACTGTCTCCAAAGGCCTCCCTCAAACAGGAGCACTGACCCAAGGCCACTCGGGCAGTCTGCTCGCCTGACAGCCAGTGAGAGACAGTCTGCCATTTTCGCCTCCCACACCCACTGCTTTCTGAAGCAACAAGGCCTACCTTCTAAGACACCTGCATTAGTGGAGAGAGATCTACTGGCCTGCAAGGCAGCTGGGGCCCCAGATTCAGACTGCCAGGAGTCCTGGGCCTTCAGCAGTCGGGGTCCTGCAAGGAGACAGAAGCGAGAGCTCAAAGGCCCCCAAGATGCAGCCTTGGCACGGAAGAGGATTTCCCTGTGGAAAACTGCTGGAGTGCCACCACAAGGCTGTGGGGCAGGAGAGGAGAGCCCGTGAGGAAGGACTGGAGAGAAAGGAGGAGAAACAGAAGGCAAATCTCCGGAAGGAGAGTGGGGGAGGAGATACGTGTGTGGGCCTCGGGGACAGAGGAAAAAGGGTTTTGCTTGAGTGACCTTGGCCAAGCGTTTAAAATCTGTGTTCATTTTGGCTGCCAGAATGGAGGGAGTAACGCTTTCTCTTGGGCAAAAGCTGTGCTCTGGGCCCAGAGATTCAGAGGGGCATTCCTAGGGAAGGCCAGGTGGCTCACCAGACGGATATTTCATCAACTCACCAGTCCAGAATCTGTGCCTGGCCTGGGAAGCTCCCAGACCTGGTTTATTGGCACATGGGTGGCCCATTTCTCAGAAGTCAGTGTCCAAGAGCACAGAAACTGGAGCACAAATCCCAGAACACCGGGGAGCAGACTTGATGGCCACAGTGGCTCAGGGGGTATGCTCCCGCCCAGAGGCTCAGCATCCCAGGGACCTATGGAAGTGTCTTGCTTGTGAAGCTTGGACTAAGAGTCTATGACTTGTTATTGATGTCAATCGGGGTCCCCTGTCTAAGTGGCTTGTGAGCCTCTCACCACCCTTCCACAGCCTTGCCACAGAATTGCAGGTCTCCATCTGGTCAGCCTCCCTCCGTTCCCTTCAGTGTTTGGGCACCGCCAAGTTCTTTGGTTTTCCTTTTCCATTCTACCAGGCCAGCCACTTGCCTTCTGTTCTCCCTGCCTTTCCCAAAAGAATAGAAAGCAATTCCTTGGTTTCCACTTTGCGATTACATTCCCTTTAGGACTGCCTCCCTGGTCACCTTGAATGGCATTGGAGGTAGCAGGGAGGGAGTCTCAAACTCCTAGGTCACATCTTCACAGACTGATTTTCATTTCAATTAAGTGACTGTTCTCACCCACCGTGTAAGGATCTAAAGAGTCTGGTTCTCAAACTGAAACTTTATTCTCCGTATCTCCCTGATCTGAGTAGGGGATCCCTCATTATCCTGTATGGATAACATTCTCTTCACAGGGTGGAGGTGAGGATTAAATGAGATAGTAGCATGCGTGTGCATTTGTATTCAAGTTCTTAGGCCAATGTCTCACAAATCACTCAATAAATCACCATCCCACCTCTCTTACCCACTACACGGCCAATATGTGAGAGAAGAACAAATACAGGAGCCTCAGCATCTTAGTCTTTGCCAGAAATAAAGCTGGGCTATGGAATAGGAAGGAAGGGGAAGCTGAGGAACGGAGTTACAGTTTAGATATCTGTCCCTGCCCAAATGTCATGTTGAATTGTGATCCCCAATGCTGGAGGTGGGGCCTGGTGGGAGGCGTTTGGATCATGGGAGCGGATCCCTCATGGCTTGGTGCTGTCTTTGCGATAGTGAGTTCTTGTGAGAGCTGGGCGTTTAAAAGTGTGTGGCACCTCTCTCGCCACTCTCCCTCTTGCTCCTGCTCCCCCTTTGCCTGAGGCCATGATTGTAAGCTCCCTGAGGCCTCCCCAGAAGGCAAGGAGATTCCAGCATCCGGCTTCCCGTAAAGCCTGTAGAATGTGAGCCAGTGAAACCTCTTTTCTTTATAAATTACCCAGTCTCACGTATTTCTTTATAGCAATGCAAAAAACGGCCTATCACAAACAGTTAGGGAAAGAGGGGAGCTGTAAATCTCAAATGTTCTCTATTTAACACAAGATCTTTATTGGGTCTCTCCCCCTGGGCTAGACACTGTATTACAGCACGTGCCCTTAAGAAACATAATGAGGTCTAGACACATCAAAAACCCAATTATGTAATCTAAGTGTCAAGGTCTGTGGATATAAAATGGGGTCCCAGGTCAGGCGTGGTGGCTCACGCCTGTAATCCAAGCACTTTGGAGGCCAAGGCAGGCAGATCACCTGAGGCTGGGAGTTCAAGACCAGCCTGACCAACATGGTGAAACCCCGTCTTTAAAAAAAAAAAAGTAAAAAAAAAATGGGGTCCCATTAACTTTTATTGCCCACATGACAATGACGTGGGCTCCCACCTCATCCAATCTCCCTTACAAAAGGCATTTCCCAGTTATTTGGAGTAGTCCCCAAGAGCCTATCTTCTATGCTATCAAAACAATCCACCTACTTACAATCACCACACAACATCCATCATATTCTCCCTCACCTATTTCAGGTGCTCTGTCCCATGTCACAGCCCTTGTAGCATCGAAGGGAGATTCTTAGATGCCCCTTCTGAAATTACCAGTGATTTTCGGAGGGTACCAGCTCCTGGGGCTCTCAATATCACCACTGTCTAGAGCCCCAGATCTGTGTCAGTGTCAGATTTTGTCTCCTGGGCCCCAAAGCAGCACTCTCTGAGCTCGGAATTCATAAAGTATCTCACCAAGAAGACTTCAGACCTCTCATTCTTCCCCTTGGTGCCCCACTCCCTGCAAGCAACTTCCCATGCCCTAACCCCATAAGGACATATATGGAAACAGCCAGCTAGCTAACCTATGTAGCTATTGATCAACCACACCTACCAACCAGAACAGTAAAATGGCTATGCACCTGGCTTTGAAGACAAGCAGTCCTGGGTGCCAGAGTCAGCAAGCTCTCCCGTTCATTAGCTACTTGACTTAGGTATACCATATCTTATACTCTGAGCTGGTTTCTTCATCTGTAAAATTGAGGCAATCATGGTAGCTGCTTCAGAGAGCAATTGTAATAATTAATGGACATAAAACATGTAAAGCACTATTTGCAAAACTATTTCCCATTATATAAACCAGTGGAGGGCTCCTGTTAAACCTATGGGTTCCAGGGCTTTACACCAAGCCTAGTGAATCAGATCTCCAGGGAAGGGTTCAGAATCTGTATGTTGAATGAGTGTCCCAAGCGTTTCTAATGACCTTATGGGAAATGCTCCACAAATAGTCACTTTGCAAAGTCACAATTTGTATTACCAATATCTATAGTCAGTTTAACAATGATGTTACAATTTCCATCAAGAACAATGAATACAATGTTTTACTTCTGGATAACAAAAGGACCATTTGAGATTTTTTTTTTTCTTAAAGCAGCAGTCTTCTAGAAAGGTGAATTAAGGTCTGTACATTTAGATTCAGAAAATGATCTGTAAATTTTATTTTATTTGATTATTTTATCATTTTATTTTTTGAGACAGGGTCTGACTCTGTCGCCCAGGCTCGGCCTTATTGCAGCCTCGACCTCCCAGGCTCCAGTGATCCTCCCTCCTCAGCCTCCTGAGTAGTTGGGACTATAGGCATGTGCCACCACACCCAGCTAAGTTTTGTATTTTTAATCGAGATGGTGTTTCGCCATGTTACTCAGGCTGGTCTCGAACTCCTGGGCTCAAGCAATCTTCCCACCTTGGTCTTCCAAAGTGCTGGGATTATAGGCATGAGCAACCACACTAGCCCATACATTTTAAATGAGCACTTATCCTTCTTCTACCTAGTAATGTTTCAAAAACTTTAGGGACTGGTCACATACAGGCAGCCCTATTATATAATATACTCTGTAGGGTCTTATATACAGTAATCATATTCAGAATTATGTTAGATTCACATACACAGCAAAAACATATGTACAATTTTCAAAATATGCCAGACTCAGAAACATAACCCTTGCAGACCTTGGGAAGTGTTCATATACGTTATTACTCAATTTTTTCATCCTCTTAAATCTTCCACCCAACTGTGATCGATCAAGGCTATCCTTTACAGTCATGGACTTACTGTGATCTTTTCTACAAAAACTTCTTCTCATTTCTGAAGCATCACTTCTCTTCTAATATTATCTGGTTTTCCAACTCATTACATGGATACTTTCTCCTCAGTGTGAAATTGCTGACATCAATGAGGTGTGAATTCACCCTCCTGGGTTTTGCTCCTGTACAAATTCTCTGGAGAACCATGAGTCATGAATTCTACATGAGAACATTTGCCCATTTTTGTCCATTGACTTCTTGGAGTATGCTGCCTGTAAGAGTTTCTCTATGTCAAATGAGGGTTGAGCTATATTTGAAGGTTTACCCTATGTTTTGTAGACTACAGGGCTTTTTCATATCTTCTGATGTTCCAGTTCCCTTTTGAGGTTGTCTCTGGTATCTCCATTGGCCTTTTATTTATGCATTTGTTTTTGAGAGTGGCTCACCAAATTGCCCTCTCACCAAACAGCCCTTCCACCTACCCAGATCACAGCAGAAATATTGAAGGCAAAACTTCCAACTTGGATCCCTTCCAGGAATAACAGTAATGTGAGCTATTCTGCATTCTGCTCAAAGCTCTATCTAAATTATCCCATGTCATCTTTAAAATCGCCCTTCAAAGTGGATATTATTACAATACCCACTTTAAATGTTTGGTTCAGAGAACTTAAACAACTTGTTCAATGTCACAGAATCAGTAAGTAGCAGAGCCTGGTCCTTTGGACTCTAACTATAGCTTCCAATCTCTACACTGCTGACCTAATGGGAGCTCCAATCTTGCCTAGGGAAAGTCCGTGGTCTTTAACACTTTCAGCCCAACTTGGCACTGAGACCTTGCCCAGCCCAGCTGGACTTGCATGACAGAGAGGCTTTATTCTCCAGTGTTCCCCCACAGCCATTCTCTGAGGGATGAGGTCATTCCTTGTAGAATTACTTTCTGCTGCTCCAGCCATACTCCTCCAACTCCAGTGCCCCTCAAAACACTGTAGTCTCTCAGCTCCAATTACCATCACCAGACTGAGTGGGCCCTTGGAGACACCTCTAGGCAGGAGAGGACTAAGTTTAAAGTCCAGGGAGCAAAGATACTGTATTATCTATCTCTTTATAACAAATTACCTCAAAGTTTAATACTTTAAAACAAAAAATGTTATTATCTCCCAGTGTCTATGGGTCAGGAATATGAATGTGTCTTAGCTGGTTGCCTCTGACTCAAGTTCTCTGAAGAGGCTGAGATCAAGCTGTTGGCCAGGAACGTGGTCTCATTCAAAGACTCAACTACAGCTGAGAGATCTAATCCCAAGCTTGCTCACATGGTTGTCATCAGAGGCTAAAGATCTTAATTCCTCATCACATCGCATAGGCCTTTCCAAAAGACTACTCACAATATGGCAGCTTGCTTACTCTACCACGTGATTAAGGAAAGACAGCAAGAGAGAGCACAGCCAGCGTGCCAACCACAGTCTTTATATAACCTACTTTCAGAAGTGCCATCCTATCATGTCTACTGGATTTGATTTGCCAGAAGCGAATCATTAGTCACTTACTAGAAGGAAATTACACAAAAGCACAAATACCAGGAGTAGAGATCATTGCTGGAGCAGGGGTTATGGGGTGGTTGGGACTTGGTAATCCCACTGCAGGAAAAGACGTTTAAAGCCCTCGGCCCAGTTATTTGCATCTCAAGATGTCAAGAATAAGAGATCATGGCTGAGCATGGTGGCTCACACCTGTAATCCCATACTTTGGAAGTCCAAGGTGAGAGGATTGCTTAGGCCAGGCATTCAAGACCAGCCTGGGCAACATAGCAAGACTCTGTCTCTACAAAAACAATTTTTTAAATTAGCCAGGGTATAGTGGTTCACGCCTATAATCCCAGTTACTTGGTAGGCTGAGGCCAGGGGATCACTTGAGACTAGGAGTTGGAGATTGTAGTGAGCTATGATTGTACTACTGCACTCCAGCCTAGGTGACAGAGAGAGAGAGAGAGAGAGAGAGAGAGAGAGAGAGAGAGAGAGAGAGACTCTGTCTTAAAACAAAAAAAGAGAAGAAAAGAAAACCACAAAAAGGGATCATGATCTCAGTAACTGAATCCTATGGAGAAGAAAGAACGGGGTTCTTTGTTTCCAGTCCTGGCTCTGCCACCATTTGATTTGCAAATCTGGCAGGTCACTTGGCTTCTCTGACCCTTGGTTTTCCTCCAAGGAGTGAACCCCTAGAGACAAAGGTCTTGTCTGATTTACCTCTGTATATATCAAAGACCTCACAGAGCACTTGGCACACAGTCAGAACTTAATGAATATTTGCTTAATCAATTACACTATGTTGAAAGGTTGTGAGGATCAAACAATACAGTTGAGTGTTGTAAGTCATCAGATCACAGAGGCTTAGTGCTACAAAATCTTAACCACGTGGGGATCTCATCATGAGACAGACATGGACTAAAGGACAGAAGACTATTAGATTGGTGCAAAAGTAATCGCAGTCTTGCATTGCAAGTGATGGCAAAAACTGTGATAAGTTTTGCACCGCTTAATACCATTCTCCCATCTCCCTGTGTCTGAATCAGGGCTCTCCCCTTTCTTCCTCCAAATGGAATGGCCCTGAATTTCCTGTTGTTTACATGATGGCTTTTCTTATCACTTTTATTTCATACTAACTTTTACTGAGTGTTTTCTATGTGCCAAAAAAGCCTACTGCAATTTTTTTTTAATATCTAAAATGTTTCATGACCCTTTCATGGAACCTAAGTTATCCTGTCTCATAAATAGAATGTAGGTACCTCTAGGGTGCTCAAAGCGTAGGGGTAGACTTAAGAATGATGAAAATACCTAGAATGGAGGGCAAGATTAGTGGTACAATCCATTGTAAGGAAAGAAAGTCCCAGAAAGACGATGATTGGATGCCTTTTCTCCTACTTTTCATCACAGGATCAGGGTTTTTGTGGGACAGAGGAGATGAAATAAAGAAAAGGTGGAAAAGATAATAGTGGCAAAAACTTATCTATAATGTCTCTCTAAAGTCTCTTCACCAATAAATTTGAGATGTCACATCATTTCCTCCTGTATAGCCTCTTGCTTCATGAGGACAATAAATTTCCCAAACCTCTGCAAGCTGAATTCATTCCTCTGCATAACCTAAAAGGCCACGACTAAAGAGAAAAGCATCCCTGTACAAGTAAAGGAGAGAAGAGAATGTTCATGAACCTGAGACACAGTGTGCATGAATGCAGGACCCACCTGGACCAGGTCACCTAAGGTACTTAGGTTGGAATTCAGATGCTCAGTCTTTACCCCAGCCCTACTGAATCAGACTCTCTGCAGAAGAGGGAGGAATAAGAGTAGAAAATCTGTCCAGTGCTCTTTGTTGGGAAAGTGGGAAGAGTCGAGAAAGACGTGTGCATGGCAAGGTTCCAAGCAGGTAGGGTGTTACCCAAAGCAGACAGACTGAAGATGCATGTCTGCCCTTGAAATCACTCAAGGTCAAAGTAGAGATGCTGAAATGAAGGTCATCTTTAAATTCTAAAGAGCAGGACTGAAAGCAAGAGACCATGGCAGTGGATCAGGAGCTCAGAAGATTATTTTATCAGTCAGGGGCAGGGGCAGGAGCAGTTAGAAGGCCCTGATAAGCACTGGTAACAGAAAAGGTTCTTATTTGCCATGGTGGTCTGGTCCATGGCTGGGTCTGCCGAGCCTACAGGTTTTTCTTCAGCTGTTGCACACCCAAGAGGAATGCCATCCCAGCCCACCATTTCCCCTGCTGTCACCTTCCATGACTCTAACTCAGATTTGCTGAGATTGACAGAGCTGCCAGGGGAGCCAGCCCGGCTGTCTGGTGTGTGTAGTTAAAAATAATCTTTTGAGTTTGCTAAGCTGGCTTCTGAATATCTGTGGCTTAATTAATGGGTGATCGTCATGCTGTTATATGAATTTGAAAACTACTGCTTCCAGAAAGCATTGTTGCCCTGGCTGCTGGCTGCCAAGCCACCCCATATTGTCCAGATCACCCGCTGGCCCCCACCCACCAAATCTGTCACCTACAGGGACCACAACCTGTGCTTGATCCACTGGATTCTAAGTCTTGGCCTGGTTACCAAAAGATACCCTGAAAAACAACTTGAACTCAGAGAATAACGAGGGGGCTTCATCACAGCTTTTTTCACTTATTTATTTTTCTCAGGATTTCTCTGCTTCAGCTGCCTCAGGGGGCAGGTACAACAAAATGACAGAAATGCAAACACTGAGCCACATTAAAATGCTCTACCAGCAACAGCCAAATCCTGAGCCTTTGAGAATAAGCTGACAGAAAGTGCAGCTGTCCTTCTGCTAGCGACACGAGTGTAGGCTCAGATTGATGGTTTTGGGCTTAAGCCCAGGAGTTTAATGATAATGATGATGGTGGTGATGATAATTATTATAATAATAACTAACTTTTATTGAGTGTTTTCTATGTGCCAGAAACTGTTCTGTGCATTGTGTGCATCTCTATCTGCATCTCTCTCTATAATATCTATATATCTAAAATCTCATTTAATTCTTAGTGCAGTTCTATGAGGTAAGAAATATTATTACCCCATTTTACAGAGAAGGAAGCTGAAGCCCAGAGGATTTTGGTATCTTAGTAAATGAGTTGTGGGGCTGGGACATGAATGGTTTCTCCTTCATCATTATTCAAATCTTCTGCAGAAATATGAGGAAATATATTGCGGAAAAACCACCTTTGGATCCCTACTGTTTGAATCCATTCTGAGTTCACATCCTAGTTCTGATATTTACTAATGGTGTGACCTTGGCCTCAGTCTGCTCAACTATAAAATAGGGAGTCAGACGCCTCTCTCATTCTTTCAGTTGGGTCCTTTTGAATGGGAATTGCAGAGTTGTTCAATCAAGTCACCTCAGGAAAAGGAGAATTTATTGAAAAGATATATGCTGTACTAATATATTTTTTAGAACTACAGTATTTGAGTGCAAGTAATAGAAAACCAACTCAAACCAGCTTTAATCCAAAAGGAGATTCCTTGGCCCACATAACTCAGAAGGATGAGATGAAGTGCAGGTGAGAGACAGCGTCAGGCCCCTCTGGATCTGGGGGCTCAGATGATGTGTCTGAGCAACTTTGTTACTCTTTCCATTTCTCACTTCTGCTTCTCTCTCTGTATTGGCCTCATTCTTTGCTGCTATAGTTGGGCCTCCTCCCTGGAGCCTACAAAGATGACCACAAGCAATCTGAGTTTTCACGAGCCAGGAATAGGCAAGCAAAGTCTTAGAGACACTGCAGCCCTGCTGACGCTAGAATTTTGGACTTCTGGCCTCCAGGACTGTGAGATAATAAATGCCTGCTGTTTTAAGCCCCCAAGTTTGTGGTACCTTGTTACAGCAGCCCTGGGAAGCTAACACAGTCCCCTTCTCTTTCCTCACCTCGGGAGGTGAGAAGGGGCAGGTGATCCAGCTTCACTGTGCTCAACTGCATGTATCCGACCATGGCCTCTGCTCCTTTTTATGCCCGGCCACCTCTGCGCCCATAAACCTGCCACAGAGAGAGTCCTGAGACTAATGTCCACAGATACAGACCCAAATAGTTCCTCTGCCTGGTATTCCTTAGCACAATTAAGTCCCAACCAGACACAGAAGATTGCAACCCCCACATCATGCTTGATTCTCAGTAGATAAACAAGTTAAGTGTCCTCCCAGAGTGCAGTTCTGCCTCGCCCAGTCACAGATCTGCTATCATACTTTGCTCTGCAGGAGTCTTAGGTTTTTGCATTAATAAGGCTTTAATGGAGCAAAACACGTGGTGACATCTAATGGTGCCCAAGATAAACTGGGCCAGAGGACAAAAAAAAAATGCTTGGTAATAATCACATAAATTATTCTACAAAACCCTGCTTTAGAAATTCTTAACCCCTCAAACTCTTCCTATACCTTATTTTCCACATCCAAACAATTACCAAAACCTGGCACTTCTACTTTTCAAGGAGGCTTTCAACAACTAGTTGTTGAGCGCCCACTATGTGCTGGAAATTGCTCTAGGAACTGGGAACAGAGGTTGAGCAGAACAGATAAAGCACTTGCTTACACGGGGCTTATATGTTAGTGGGGGCCTGGCAAGAGAGGAAGTAAGGAGGTAAATAAATAGATAAATACTTAATATGTCAGGTGGCTAGGTGCTATAAAGAAAAATAAAAGGGTAGTGAGAGATAAGGGAACTTTTTCACATAGGACAGCCAAGGAAGGACCATATGGTGAGGTGACATTTGAGCAGAGACCTGAACAAAGTGAGAGAGGGACAGCAAAGTGCAAGACCACGCAGATATCTGGAGGAAGAGCATTCCAGGCAGAAGAAGAGATGTAAGAGTTCCTGACCTGGAAGCAGCCATGATGTGTTGGAATAATGGCAGGGAGGCCAGTGTGATTTGAATTTGATGAATGAGGGGGAATGGTAGAGAATGAGATATGAGAGGTCACTGGGGGCCAAATCACGCAGGGTCTTGGAGACCACTGTAAGATGGGTCATCCTCTGCGTGAGATGGGAAGCCACTGGAAGGTTTCAGCAGAGAAATCACATGACGGGCTTATCTTGTAAAGGATCCCTCTGGCTGTCAGGCAGAGAAAGGAAGAGAGAGAGAGACAAGTTAGGAGGACACTGTGATGACCCAAGTGAGAGGCGATGGTGGCTTGGTCTAGGGTGGCAACGGTAGAGGTGATGAGAAGCAGTCAGATTCTAAATATATGTTGAAGATGGAGCCTATAGGATTTGCTGACAGATTGGATGAGTGAAACTAAGAGTTAGGAGGAGTTAAAGTGATTCCAATTTAAAGTCAGAATGGAGTTGTTATTTATTTTTTTTCTGAGACAGAGTCTTGCTCTGTCGCCCAGGCTGGAGCGCAATGGCACGATCTTGGCTCACTGCAACCTCCGCCTCCTGGGTTCCAGCGATTCTCCTGCCTCAGCCTCCTGAGTAGTTGGGATTACAGGTGCACGCCACCACGCCTGGCGAATTTTTGTATTTTTAGTAGAGATGAGGTTTCACCATGTTGATCAGGCTGGTCTTGAACAGCTGACCTCGTGATCCACCCACCTCAGCCTTCCAAAGTGCTGGGATTACAGGTGTGAGCCACCACACCCAGCCTAACTATAGACTTTTAATTTATATTTCACTTGTTTTCCCGTTAGTGACCTTTTTCTGTTCCAGGATCCAATCCAGGATACCACATTACATTTATCAATTACTTTTCATAACTAGAGAGAGGGCAGTTAAGGAGTTGTCCAAGCAAGCCAGGATCAGGAGAGGAGGAGGAGGGAAGGGAATGGAGGTGAAGAGTGGATACAAAAAAGGGAGGCAGAAGAGAAAAGGAGAGAGCAACTTTAGCTGCACTGTGTGTGACCCCTGTGACTGCTTCCACCTACACTGTAATCGTGTGAATGCTGATGGGAGGAGTCCCAGTCGTGGAAATGGAAGGAGTGGGCTGAATCTCACGTCTGGAATGGACTGCTGCAAGAGGGAGGCCAGGGGAGGCCAGAGGAGCCTGAAGGTAGAGTTGGCCCTGGGAGTATGTGGTCCCAGTCACAGAGGTCTGGGGGAGGAGCTTAGACTTCCATGCGCTGCAGAGTTGGCAGAGTGGGACCCAGCCACTTTTTTTTTTTTTTTTTTTGAGGCAGGATCTAGCTCTGTTGCCCAGCCTGGAGTGCAGTGGCGTCATCTCAGCTCACTGCAGCCTTGATCTCATGGTCTCAAGTGATCCTCCCACCTCAGCCTTCTGAGTAGCTGAGACTACAGGCTTATGCCACTGCACCCAGCTAATTTTTTTTATTTTTTATTTTTATTTTTTGTAGCGACAAGGTCTCCCAGTGTTGTCCAGGCTGATTTCAAACTCCTAGGCTCTTGCTCCTCCTGTCTCAGCCATCCAAAATTCTGGGATTACAGGTATGAGCCACCACGCCCAGCCAGAGCAGCCACTTTTATCTATCTATCTACCTACCTACCTACCTATCTTTTCTGAAACAGGGTCTCACTCCTGTTGCCCAGGCTGCAGTGCAGTGGCAGAATCACAGTTCACTGGAGCCTCAAACTACCAGGCTTAAGCAATCCTCCCACCTCAGCCTCCTGAATAGCTGGGACTACAGGCACACACCACCATATCTGTTTATTTAAAAAAAAATTTTTTTTTTTAGAGATGGGGTCTTGCTATGTTATCTAGGCCATTCTCAAACTCCTGGCCACAAATGATCCTGCCACCCCAGCCTCCCACAGTCCTGGTAGGATAGGTGTGAGCCACCACACCCAGTCAGTTTTGTCTATATCTTGAGGGGCAGGAAAGCCCCCTGGTTGGCATCTACCTGACATATAGAAAGTGTGCAGGCCAAGCATAATAATCATGCCTGTAATCCCAGTGCTTTGGGAGGCTGAAATGGGAGGAAAGCTTGAGGCCAAGAGTTTGAGACCAACCTGGGCAACATAGAAAGCCCCTGTCTCTATCAAAATAAATAAATAAATAAGTAAAAGAATTAGCTGGGTTTGGTGCATCACCTGTGGTCCCAGCTACTGGGTCAGGAGGATCACTTAAGTCCTGGAGTTCGAGGCTATAGTGAGCCCCAATTATACCATTACACTCCAGCCTGGGTAACAGAGAGAAAGACTGTCAAAACAAAACCCCGCAAAACAAAAGTGCTCACAGTGTTCATTATTCATATGATTATTCGAATGCTTTCCCTTCTTACAGAGTGTTTAGCTTTCAGCTCAACTCCAAAATGCTGACTATGAGATTAGATGGGGACTCCCAACTCTTGGCCCAGGCTCTTCTCCTTACCATCACTCACTGGGTCCTCTATGCAGACCACAATGGATTCTCTACCAAGAGAACCCACTCCAGGCTGGCGCGGTGGCTCATGCCTGTAATCCCAACACCTTGCAGGGCTGAGGTGGGCAGATCACTTCAGTCCAGGAATTAGAGGCAAGCCTGGGCAACATGGCAAAACTTAACGAAAAATTATCTAGGTGTGGTGGCGCATGCCTGTGGTCCCAGCTACTCAGGAGGCTGAGGTGGGAGAATCACCTAAGCACGGGAGGTCAAGGCTGCAGTGAGCTGTGATCACGCCACTGCACTACGCCAGCCTGGGTGACAGAGTGAGACCCTGTCAAAACAAAGAAAGAACCCACTCCTTGGATTAAGCCATGCCCAGGCTACTGACAATGACCATCAGGTCCCTCGGTCCCAGCAACAGTGGGGAAGGATGAGTAAGTGATGTGACAAGGGGAACAATAATTATAATAATCACTCCCAAAGCCTGTGGCTCTGAGGTCCCACAGTAAAATCCTAGGCTCCCTACCCCTTCTCCCTCATCCTAAGACTGTTCTTCCTCCCATCCTCCACCTTCCCCAGTCCCAGGAGAGTCCCTGAAGGGTTCTCAGGCTCTCTTCATTACAGAGATGACATTACACAGAGGACATTGCCTGAGGGACCAAGATCAGAGGCAGAGGTCCAGGGCAGGAGCTGGGGTGATCAGCCCAGTGTCAGCCATTCTTTTCTTTTCACTGAATTGGTCTGTATTTTGAGCACCATATAAAAAAAATCCTTTGCATTTCCAAAGCGCTTTTACATCCATCATTCCAAAAGAGATGTAGAGTGTGTCTGTTTTGCAGATGAAGCAGCTGTGCTTTGAGAGGATAAGGTATTGCCAGAAGGTCACCCAGCTAATTGCAAAGGATCTAGGGCCAGAAGACGGCTTCTCCCACTTGGACCTGAGTCTCCTGTTGGCTGCCATCACCAATGCTTCCCTAGCGAGAGTGACTCCCAGTCTCTTGGTGGAGGATGGGGGAACTCAGATTCGGAATATGGAGAATTTTCCAGATGTCAACATTTTAGCCTTAACAAATTTATTGAAAACACATTTCTTCAAAATAATTTATTCCTAAACAGTTAAAGCAGGGAGGAAAGGCAGTTGTCAAAGAATGAATTGAACAGACAGGATAACAGACAGGTTAAGGGGAATAATTAGAGGCTTTTTCTCGTTGTTCAACAGCTTCTTTTTCAGGCCTGTCAATCACTGTTTATCACACTCGAACCAAAACAATGATTTTTTTTTTCCTCTCTGAGGCCAGGAGGACCTACTGGGGAGATGGTGACTAACACTGAGGGAAGACCAGTGTGTCATACAGACTGAGACTAGAGCAGCTTAAAATTGTTCACGGCAGCATGGAAATCAAGAGGACCATGCCAGTGGGAAGGGCCCATGCCAGTGGGAAGGGCCCATGCCAGTAGCTACTGTTGCATCTGGCAGAAGAAGGCACAGACATTTTTCTGAGCTCCTGTTTGGGCAGGTATTTTTTTTTTTTTTTTTTTTTTTTTGAGACGGAGTCTCACTCTGTCGCCCAGGCTGGAGTACAGTGGCATGATCTCAGCTCACTATAATTTCTGCTGCTCCAGTTCAAGCAATTCTCCTGCCTCAGTCTCCCGAGTAACTGGGATTACAGACACCTGCTACCGCACTCAGCTAATTTTTTTAGTTTTAGTAGAGACAAGGTTTCACCATCTTGGCCAGGCTGGTCTCAAACTCCTGCCTCATGACCCACCTGCCTCAGCCTCCCAAAGTGCTGGGATTACAGGCATAAGCCACCGCACTCAGCCGGGGCAGATATTCTTTATTTAAACTTCTCAACAAACTTGCCAAATGGACACTTTTATTCTCATTTCATAGATAGAGACACTGAAGTTCAAAGTTATTAAAAAGCATGCACACACAAAAAGAAAATGTATAAGGCCAGTGCTAACAGAAGAGCGCCATTCCAGGAGAGCTGTCCATGTACACAACTAGGATGGGTATTAGGACCCCAATAGTAGGCTGAGGTTCAGGCAAGCCCCTGTCCCACTGGGACCCTGGGAACTAAGAGCAATCGATCTGGTTCCAGATAAGGCATGACACAGAGGAAGAGCAAATGCTTAACTCAGGGGCACAGGATTAGGGTGGGAGCTCACCCTTGGCAAAAGAGGTACCTAAACTGCTTGGTGCCACAGTTACATTTCAAAGCCCATCAAATGAAGTTCTGAGCCATTGGATGAAGCTTAGCCACCCTGGAAGAAGTAAGCCTGACAGAGGAAAAGAATGAACAGTGTTAAGTGAGTGCAGAGGGAGGAGCTGACCCAGGAGGAATAAGAGAAGACTTCCTGGAGGAAGGGATGTCTGAGTTGAGTGGTAGCCACATGCGTGGAATTGGAGAAGAGGGAAAGAGAAAAGAATTGCCAGCAGAGAAGACAAGAAGCAGACACATATGTGTCAAAAACTTCACAAACTGGGGAGAAAACTGTAGTTGGGTATAACTTGAGTGTTAAACTTGAAGCAAGAAGTGCCATTAATAAGCCAATCGCTGATAATAGCTAACATTTACTGAAGGGCTGATAATAGCTAACTTCTACTTCTACCACGTTGCAGATCTTCTCAGAGTTTTACATATAGTGTTCATGCATTCATTTCACAAATACTTACTGAGCACTACAGGGATGGCTGCATGATGTGAGGGTGGAAACTTTCAGTGAGCATTGAAAATGTGGGGCCCCTTGTCCAAAAGCAGGAAAAAGCTTTTTACTTTCTTCCACAGTCTCTCTCCACTCATCATGGCATGTTTTATTTGCTATCTAATATTGTGACCCTGGAGCATGGGGACACTGGCAAGGGTGAGTACAGACCCTCACAGGCACTCACTGCCCTGCCCTGACACTTGGATCATAGGCTGCACATATGCCCAACTTGGACCCTCCTCATGTCCATGCCCAAGGCCCCTCTGAGGTATAACATGGCAGCAATTGCTGGAAGAAGAGGTAGGTGAGAACCCATCTGGAAGAGGTGAAGGACAACAGAGGAAAAATCACATGCGAATTGGAGCACCAAGCCTGTGGAACATGCTCCAGTGCCCAGTTGGATTCACAAAAAACAGATATAAAGATCAAATTCTTAAGAATTTCAATATGGCAATCACAGAGCATTAAACTCCAAGTGCAGGGCCCCCCAATCCGAGCACGAGCCCCATGCACCTGCACTGGCTGCGCACCCGTGAAGTCATCCCTGGAGCACCACCATGTGTTGTTAGGTTCTGCTCTGGAGTCCAAGATATAGCAGTGAACAAAAAAAAAAAAATCCCACTGTCTTGCAGCTTACATTCAAGTTGGGGGAGCAAACCAACAAAATTAACAGAGCAAATATATGGGATATTTAAGGGTAATAAGCACAATGGATGAAAATGATGAAGAAGAGAGTATAGTGGTGCTGGGGAAGGTGTCGTTTTTAAGATGGAGATTTGGAATAGGCTCACTGAGAGCTGTAACTGTTGAGCAAAGATTTGAAGGAAGTGAGAGAATAAGCCAAGAGCACAGGTGTGGGAAGACTGTTCCATGCAGATAAAAGAGCAAATGCAAAAGCCCTGAGTCAAGAGTGTGCTTGCCCTGTTCAAGAAAGGTGGGCTAGATAGAAGGGGACAAGTGAAGGGTAAGAGATGCACGCAGAGGAGAAGCAGAGCTGTCAATCACGTAGGGCCTTAAAGGTCATTGTATAGACTTGGGCATCTCCGAGTGACATGAGAACCTGTGGAGGGTTTTAAGGGAGAAGTCATATAACTGGACATATTTCAAAAGAGTTACTCTGGCTGCTATGTGAAGAAGGGATGACTGAGCTGAGTCTCAAATTTTGAATGGTAGCAATGCAAGTGAAAGTGGAGGATGACAGGAGAAACAGCATGAGCTAGAGTGTTGTGATAATCCCGGTGAGAAATGTTAGACACTTAGACCAGAGCGGCAGCAGGGACGGGTGTGAGAAGTGATCTGATCTTTGCATGTATTATCTTTTGTTATTATTGTTTTTGTTTTTGTTTTTTTGAGATGGAGTCTTGCTCTGTCACCCAGGCTGGAGTACAGTGGCACCATCTTGGCTCACTGTAACCTCCGCTTCCCAGGTTCAAGCAATTCTCCTGCCTCAGCCTCCCGAGTAGCTGGGACTATAGGCGTGCACCACCGCACATGGGTAATTTTTGTATTTTTAGTGGAGATGGGATTTCATCACGTTGGCCAGGCTGGTCTCGATTTCCTGACCTCAAGTGACCTTGGCCTCCCAAAGTGCTGGGATTACAGGCGTCAGCCACCACGCCCAGCCCCATGTATTGTATTTTTAATCAATACATTTTCTCCCAAATTAGATATGGGATCTGAGAGGAAAAGAGGACTCAAAAGTTACTCCAGGAATTCTGGCCAGAGCAATTGGAAGAATGTTGTCATTAACCAAAATGAGGAAGAATGTGGATGAAGCTGGTTTTAGGAGAAAACTGGGAATTAGATTTCAGACATGTTGGGTTTGAAATGCCTATTACACTCCAAACAGGGACATCAAGTAGACAGTTGCATGTGAGCCTGAAGTTTGAAGATGAGCTATAGACTGGAGATAGAAATATGCGAGTCAGTGTAAAAATGGCATTTTAAAACAATGAGATCGAATGAGGTCTCTAAGGATCTGAATGTATATACAAAAAAGAAGTTTAAAGACAGCCCTGAGGGTACTCCAGTATAACAGTTTAGGTTGAGGACGAACCAGCAAAGGAGACTGAAAAGTTAAGGTCAATGAGATAAAGAAAAGCAAGAGAATGTGGTGTCTTCAAAGCCAAGTGAAGATAGTGTTTCAAGAAGAGGTTAATCCTCAATGTTAGATGCTCCTGCTGCATCATTATGAGGAATGACCCGCAGTGGATTCAGTGGTGTGGTGGGAGTGAAATTCTGGTTAAAGTAGATTTAAAAGAAAGTGAAAGTGAACCAATTCATTATTTTGAAAATTAGCAAGTAAATGGGGAAAAAACTCCAAACATCTATCCTCTTTTTCCTCAAGGTAACCAGAATTAGTGAGAAGTTTCATGTAGATGTATTCAGCCAGCAAATAATGAAGGAGTGAAGGCCTACCACAGTAGCTCATGCCTGTAATGCCAGCATCTTGGAAGCCCAGGAATTCAAGACCAGCCTGGGCGACTTGGTGAAACCCCAGCTCTACAAAAACTACAAAAATTAGCTGGGGATGATGGCATGCCTACAGTCCCAGCTACTTGAGAGTCTGAGGTAGGAGGATCACCTGAGCCTAGGAGGGTAAGGCTGCAGCAAGCCATGTTTATGCCACTACACTTCAGCCTGGTCAACAAAGTGAGACCCTGTCTCAAAAAAAAAAAAAGGAAGGAATGATAGAATATCATCATTTTTGCAACTCCTGATGAATGAATGGAGTTTGACAATGTTCACCAGTGGCACTATAAAAAAAATTATGTACTTCCAAATAACAGAGTCTGAATCTGATTAAACCTCTAGTTCTAACTATCAATTTATAAAAACCACAGGAAGAGAGGAACATTTAGCAACACCACAGGGATGCAACAGGAAAATCCAGTCTGGGGGAAACTCTACAGGAAAAATGGTCTCGTTTCTTCAACAAAAACATTGCAAAAATGAAAAAAAAGATGGAGAGAGAAACCTATAAATCAAATGAGATTTAAAAGTAAATCAACAACTTACAATGAATGATTCTTATTTATATCTTGATTCAAACAAACAAAACTGAAAAAAACCTGACATTTGAAATAATTGAAAATTTGAACACTGACTGGATTCTTGATTGTAGTAAAGAATTACTGAGGTAGGGCACAGTGGCGCCCACCCATAATTCCAGTGCTTTGGGAGACTGAGGCAGGAGGATCACTTGAACCCAAGAGTTCGAGACCAGCCCAGGCAACATGGGGAGAGCCCTATCTCTACAAAAAAAGTTTTAAAATTGACCAGTCATGGTGGTGTGTGCCTGTAATCCCAGCTATTTGGGAGGCTGAGGTGGGAGGATTGCTTGAACCCAGGAAGTCAAGGCTGCAGTAAGTCATGATTACACCACTGCACTCCAGACTGGGTGACAGAGTGAGACTCCATTACTACAAAAAAGAGGAAAAAAATCACTGTTATTTCTTGGATATGATATAGTGTGAGGTTTTTTTTGTAAAAGAGCTCCTATCTTTTAGAAGTATATATTGAAATTTCTACAGATGAAATTATATGTCTGAGATTTGTTGCAAAATAATACAGGAGAAGAGGTGAGAGATAAAACATTAGCCAAAAATTGATAAGTATTGAAAATCAGATGATGCATACATGAGAATATACTAAGTCTTTTTCTCTTTGATATATGGTTTTTGTTTGTTTTCGAGACAGAATCTCACTCTGTTGCCCAGGCTGGAGTGCAGTGGTGTGATCTCAGCTCGCTGCAACCTCTGCCTTCTGGGTTTGAGTGATTCTCTTGCCTCAGTCTCTCAGGTAGCTGGGTTTACAGGCACGTAACACCACGCTTGGCTAATTTTTGTATTTTTTGTAGAATTGGGGTTTCACCATGTTAGTCAGGCTGATCTCAAACTCCTGTCCTCAGATGATCTGCCTGCCTCAGCCTCCCAAGTGCTAGGATTACAGGCATAAGCCACTGGGCCTGGCCTTCATGTATGTTTGAATCTTTCTATAATAAAAAGTTTTAAAAAATCCTTTCAGGCCAGGCAGGGTGGCTCACACCTGTAATTCCAGCACTTTGGGAGGCCGAGGTGGGCAGATCACCTGAGGTTGGGAGCTCGAGACCAGCTGGACTAACATCGAGAAACCCCGTCTCTACTAAAAACACGAAAATTAGCCAGGCTTGCTGGCGCATGCCTATAATCTTAGCTACTCAGAAGGCTGAGGCAGGAGAATCGCTTGAACCGGGGAGGCGGAGCTTGTAGTGAGCCAAGATCGCGCCATTGCACTCCAGCCTGGGCAACAAGAGCAAAACTCCGTCTCAAAAAAAAAAAAAAATACTTTCAAACGGTTTTGCTGTAAAGGAGATAAAAGAAATGAGGCAGTAGCTGGTACTATGTAATTCTCAAGAAGAACTCTTTGAAGAAAGTACCATTATTGTCATTCTCATTTTGTAGTTATGAAGTCTAAGTTAAGTAACTCGTGCAGTAATGGCAGAGCTGGGATCCAAAACCAGGCAGTTTGGCTCTAGAGCCCTTGCTCTTAACCCCTGTACTATGCTCATTACATTAAATGTAGGGAAATAACATGGTCAACTTTGCATTTGGGATTACTTTGACAGACTCGTAGAGGACAAAATTGGAGGCAAGGGGACCAGCTAGGAGTCTACTGCAATAGTCTAGGCAGATGATGATGGTGACCTCCGCCAGAGCAGTGGTAGTAGAAATGAGAGAAGTGGAAGAATTGTAAAGATATATGGAGGTAACACCGACCAGGAGAGCTTGGTAAGGCTAGAAGAACCAGAATGAGGAAAGGGTCAGTTATGGAAGTCTGATTTACAGCTTGGGTCAGTGAAATTGCTGAGGCAGAGAGGACAAAAGGAAAACCAGGTAAGAAACGAGTTCATTCGGGACATATTCAGTGCTGCCGGTGCTCCCTATTGGGGAAGATATCAGAATTGAGGTCACCTCCATTTATTGGCAGAGTTGGTCTCACCTTGTTAGTAACTACAAATGATTCTTCTTCCTGGTTGAGGAAGAAGGTGAGCATGGTTTTCACCAGATGCCCTCTCAGGCAGAGCAAAGGCCATGAAGTTAATGTAGTGCCTCCAGATTCTGGCCCAAATACCTCCATCTCGAGTCAAGTTCCTAGGGCCACCCTTCTCTCCAACCAATAGGCATGGTTCTACCAAGGTCTTGGCTTCAGCCCTGGATAAATTGCACATGGTAAAAGGATAAAAGCTTGGAAGTTAGACATATTTCATAAACAGAGATTGAGGTTTAAGGAGGATGACACCCACTTACTAGCTGTGGAACATTGGATAAATTTACTTAACTTTTCTGAGTCTTTGTTTCCCCAATTTATTTATTTATTTATTTGAGATAGAGTCTTGCTCTGTCACCCAGGTTGGAGTGCAGTGGTGCAAACATGGCTCACCACTGCTTCAATCCCTGGGCTCAATCGATCATCCTGCCCCAGCTACTTAGGAGGCTGGGGCAGGATGATCGCTTTTTAAAAAATTTTTTAAATTTCTATAGAGATGGAGTCTTACCTTGTTGCTTGGCTGATCTCAAACTCCTGCATTCAAGCAGTCCTCCTGCCTCAGCCACCTGAAGTGCTGGGATTGCAGGCACAAGCCACCACACCTGGCCAGTTTCCCAGTTTAAAATGAGGATGGCTAGGTGTGGTGGCTCACACTTGTAATCCCAGCACTTTGGGAGGCCGAGGCGGGTGGATTACCTGAGGTCAGCAGTTCAAGACCAATCTGGCCAACATGGTGAAACCCCGTCTCTATTTAAAAAAAAAAAAAAATGAGGATAGTGGCCAGGTGCAGTAACTCATGCCTGTAATCCCAGCACTTTGGGAGGCTGAGGCAGGCGTATCACTTGAGATCAGGAGTTTGAGACCAACCTGGCCAACATAGTGAAACCTCATCTCTACTAAAAATACAAAAAATAGTTCGGCATGGTGATGAGTGCCTGTAATCCCAGCTACTCAGGAGGCTAAGGCAGGAGAGTCACTTGAACCCAGGAAGTGGTGGTTGCAGTGAGCCAGGATCACGCCACTGCACTCCAGCCTGGGTGACAAAGCAAGACTCGTTTCTAAATAAATAAATAAATAAATAAAATGAGGATCGTGGACTGGGTGTGGTGGCTTATGCCTGTAATCTCAATACTTTGAGAAGCTGAGGTGGGAGGATCGCTTGAGACCAGAAGTTCAATTCTACAGTGAGCTATGATCCCACCCCTGCATGCCAGCCTGAGTGGCAGAGTGAGAACTTGTCTCAAAAAATTAATAAGAATAACCTGTATCTTAAAATTAAAATGAGTTATTGGAAGTAAAGAGTCTAGCAGAGGCAGTTGGGTGCTCAATAAATGGCCATTTTATACCTCATGCCCTTTGTGAGGTTCTTGGGTTGTGATATCTCCAACTCCTGGTGGTGTTTGTGAGTCGTATTCTACGTCTGGGCAGAGCAAGGACAGCAGGCTTTGATGGTCTTACCTGATTCGAGTGCATTCCATCCTGATCTATGAATACCCTAAGCCCTATTTGAGGTGCATAAATTCACAAGATAAGGCTCTCCCAGGACTCCAAGATTGTTTCATGCACTGTTGCTGCCTATAGCCTCACAGTGGTAACCTGCTGGGGTCGTCAGCACCATGTGTATGGACAGCTCCTCCACCAGTCCTTTCTTAACTCTAATTCCAGAACCTGGCCTCTGCCCGTGGTCCTGATAAAGATTTCCCTGCCTTTCTTGCCCTTCTGCCATAGCTTTAAGTACTCAGGTCAGAATCCATAGGCTTAGCATGCCAAAAGGTACCTGAAGACATCTGATTCCAAAACAAACCAGGTTAGATAACATTTTAAAAGCCTGCTGGGATAAATACATTTTTTAAACCTGTATCACTTCAACTTTTTGGGAAAGGCTGTGCTGTTATCTATTGAGGCTGATACTGACGTAAAAGTTATGTTTTGCAAACAGTATAATTTTTTCAAGTTTTTTAATGAGCCCCTCCTGGGTTGAAATTAATGTCTTTTATAGTTGCATTCTCCCTGGCTTTATTTTCCATGTCTTAGGAAAATGCTTATGTAGCTGCCTCAGCTTTTCACAAATTATCAAGGGAATTAGGGCAAATTTTGGGGGGCTTGTTCTTTGGCCTTATTTTGAGAACATGCCACTTAAATAATTTCTCTTCTCCCCAAGACAGGGGCAGACTATGAGAGGGGGAGAATAATAACTGTTGCCATGGGGAGTAGCTTTTGTTTTATTTAAGAGAACTTAACTGAGGCATACCTACATTACTAAATATAGGTATTTATTTATTTTATTTGAGCAGATTCTCAAAATGTGTGTGTGTGATATATTACACACATTTTGAGAATATATGTGTATGTATGTGTGTGTGTGTGTGTATATATATATATATATACATATATATATGAGAGAGAGAGAGAGACAGAAAGAGAGAGAGAGAGTCTGCCTCCCAGGTTCAAGTGATTCTCCTGCCTCAGCCTTTTGAGTAGCTGGGATTACAGGTGTACACCACCATGGCCTGGCTAATATTTGTTTTTTGTTTTTTGTTTTTTTTGAGATGGAGTTTCGCTCTTGTTACCCAGGCTGGAGTGCAATGGCATGATCTCAGCTCACCGCAACCTCCGCCTCCTGGGTTCAGGCAATTCTCCTGCCTCAGCCTCCCAAGTAGCTGGGACTACAGGCATGCACCACCATGCCCAGCTAATTTTTGTATTTTTTTTAGTAGACACGGGGTTTCACCATGTTGACCAGGATGGTCTCGATCTCTTGACCTCGTGATCCACCCACCTCGGCCTCCCAAAGTGCTGGGATTATAGGCATGAGCCACCGTGCCCGGCCCAATATTTGTATTTTTTAAGTAGAGATGGGGTTTCACCATGTTGGCCAGGCTGGTCTCAAACTCCTAACCTCAGGTGATCCGCCTGCCTCAGTCTCCCCAACTGCTGGGATTACAGGCATGAGCCATGGTGCCTGGCCACACGTTCTTAAATTGGAGTTTTTCTTCTCTAAATTGGGTTGTGGGCTGATATAGTTACTCTGGTATTAGGACACCTGAAGGAAAAGTCCCAATTAAGAGTTCCTAAGAGTACTGAACTGACCCTACTTCTGGAAGGTGAGAAAATGATGCAGCCTTTACCATATAACAATCATATACACAAATCCCAAGTAAGAAAGCTTTACACATGTTAACTCAAGGAGCTGTTACAGCAACTCTGGGAGGTAGGTGTTACTATCACCGTTTCACAGATGGGAAGCTGAAGTTTGAAGAGGGGTCACAACTTACTTAAGACCACTCAGTTTGCAAGTGGCAGAGGCAAGATTTATGCTCAGGTCAGTCTTAACACCAGACTATAGTGTTAAGCCACTGTCTATAACATCAGAAACTTCAGTAGGGAAAAAGACTCTGATGGCATAATACGGATTGAGTGTGGGGCACGAAGTTGCTGATTCCAGAATGAATGTGGGAGGTTCAGGAGAATCCTCCACATCTGTGAGCCAGTGCTTCTCTAAAGTTGTCTTAGAGGCACAGGCACAGACTGTTGTATAGCTATACAAATGGACTAACACAGCAAGAGTGTAACAAAGCCCAGGAACATAAACGTTAAAATATTTTTAAGTGATTCTGGTGCAAAGATAGATTTAGGACCCATCACTGCCCTTGGCAACATTTATAATCCTCAGGGTTCCCCCTTCTGCCTTTAGTTGTAACACAATCCCCAGGGATTCAGAGCCACAACATAGTTCTGAAGGAGGAGCTATAGTCGCCATAGAAGTGATCACATATGCTCCATTGCACTGAAGCCTGGGCAACAGGAGTGAAACTCTGTCTCAAAAAAAAAAAGTGATCACACAGACTCAGTCTGGTTAGAACAGAGTGATTCTCAATCAGAAGCCGTGGTGGCATGTGTCAGTACCAAGGACACTTACTCAACCTCAACACACTCACCTCAGTGGAGAACCACTACATTAGGACTGTTTGGTGATCCTAGAAATGAGCTTACTGGGCCGTAAGAGGTAACTGCTTGCTCAGGGATCAATGTTAATCACTTCTACATTATTACAGAGAAGCCACTGCATTCTTCATCATATGGCACATCTTCCAGGAGGACTATCTCCTGGAATATTCCATGTATGTTTTACCCATTGCAACTAAAGGGGGTTTGCACTTGGGGGTTCTCTTTTCTGGTTAGGCATCTGATGCTTCCTCCTCTGGGTTTTCAGTGGTCTGGGACATGTCAATAGCTTCCTCCACGCTGAAGGAGGTCTGAGGTCAAGTGGTCCTGGGTGTAAAAACACATCCATGTACTGTGTGAGTGATGGGAACTATGGTGAACTGTCCAAAGGGAGATGCTATTTCTTGGTTTCAGTCTATCCTTGCCATGCAAAAATGCAGGATCAGTATTACCAGAGCATCTGATATAAAAGAGAGAAAACAAGAGAAGGAGAAGGAGGGGGAGAGAGAGAAAAAGAGAGGCATTGATAGAGAAGAGAGAACAGATACTGGGATTTCTAAATGTCGGCTCAATGAAAATTTAAATATATCATATGGGCCAAACAAAAGATTTCTGAAGGCCACATCTGGCCATATCTGCCAAAGAAATGAGTCCCATTTTCGAAGCTGCAATTCCAAAGCACTTAGTCACCATGTTATGTTGCTTTGGCCACCTCTCAGGGTGAAGCTCTTGGTGTGGTCTTTGATTTTAGGGAGAGAAATTGAGGGAGAAAGGTGGGGCAGAGCCAGTTCTTACTATCACCCACAGGCTCTGATAGATTGTTTTAAAGCATCTTACTGACACGCTGACCAGACTTAAATTTCCACTGCTAAAAACCACTCATATCTTACTGTTGTCCAAACCCAAAGAATCAAAGAATCAAATGGCCAACTCAATGCTGTTAGAATTTTAATAGTAATACTGGTTTCTCTTCCTCTTGTTTTCCAAATCGCCCGTGGAAAAATGATCACCTCCATTGACAAGCACCATCATCTGCAATTGGAGTAATCTGAAGCTGGCATTGTACTTTGCTTATCTCATCAACTCACATTCCAAGGAGTTGAGGGATTTGATCATTTACAAAGGGGATTCGACCTGCATTTCTGCCCTCTACCACCACAAAATAAATAGTGAGGTCATTCACCCTTTTCTTCACTTCTAAAACCCTGTAGTGTCCGTCTTTCCTGTTGCAAAGAAGCAGTAGAGGGGCAGAATCAGTCCGCAGGTGACAAATATTCTTTTTGCCTTGCAGCTCCTACTTCCAGCAGTTCTCTTCTTTCCCACTCTCTGGTGGGTGAGAACTCTGGTGGGTAAATGTCTTTCCTGAGAAAGCAAGGCTCAACTAGGTGGGTGGTTCTGAAACAAAAATAGTGGCAAAGACTTGGCTGATGGAGAAGTATCCAAGGCAGTTTTGTGGGATCTTCCTGTCCCTTCAAAAGCAACTGGGATCTGGATTCGTATGTTAAAGGGATAGTTCCTTTGATAAGGGTCTCTGTGTGTCAGATTCCTGCCCAGAGCCAGTAGCCCCACTGAAGTATATGATAGTTCTCACAAGGATGGGAATGGAGAAAGGTTTTCAGAATCGCCCGCAGATCTTATCCAAAATATGCATGCTTGTCCACTCCACCCACCCCAATCCTCTGGTCTATCAGAATTACCTTGGGGTAGGATGTTAACCATATACAGTTCAGAAAATCTCCATAGTGATTTTACTTCACTTGCTTTAGTCCTAATCGAAAGCTACTGAATAGGGAATTATCCAGCCGTTTGAGTTACTTAGGAAGTACTGTGGCTACATGGAGTCTATAAATGAGGTGCCCCTTCACACACACACACACACACACACACACACACACACACACACACACCCCATGGGCCTCAAATAAGATATGGATGGGATTAGACATATGCATAGTCACCTGAAGGAGAAAGGGGCAACTCCTAGGCATAATTGAAGATATTACCAAGCCTAGAATGTGTCAAATTGAATGGATGGATAGTGTAGAGGAAAGAGAAGATTGGTCAGTCAAGAGAACATACACAAAGGGAAGCCAGTGAAGCAAGGACTGGTAATGCCCATCCCTGAAGGAGCCTCAGCAATTAGACATAAGCATCACGAACCACTGGCAAAACCATCACTATCACAAGAAGGATGAGTCAGGCCACCCGAGGCTGATGTCAGTAGGCATCCATCAACCGAATATCCTGGTGCTAATTCCTTGCTTCTTCAAACAACCTTCTGTCCCCCTCTCTTAAAGGAAGAGAAAACACTGGTCTATGTTTTTGGTCCCCAAGACAGCAGTCTTTTGTGGTAAATAGATTTTGAGTAATCATGATTTGGCATCCCATAAAGCTTGATCCCAAGTCCCTGCTTGACATGGCCCAAGCTTACTATTCAACCTCATCTTTTTTTTTGAGACAGAGTCTCACTCGGTCGCCAGGTGCCAGGCTGGAGTGCAGTGGCACAATTTTGGCTCACTGCAATCTCCACCTCCTGAGTTCAAGCAATTCTCCTGCCTCAGCCTCCCGGGTAGCTGGGACGACAGGCACGCACCACCACGCCCAGTTAATTTTTTTTGTATTTTTAGTAGAGATGGGGTTTCACCATGTTGGTCAGGATGGTCTCGATCTCTTGACCTTGTGATCCGCCTGCCTCGGCCTCCCAAAGTGCTGGGATTACAGGCGTGAGCCACCGAGCCTGGCCTCAACCTCATCTTAAATCACAAAGGTGACATGATATGATCTTTGTTAAAATGACTTTTTGTTTGTTTGGTTTGGTTTTTGTTTTTGTTTTTGAGAGGGAATCTCACTCTGTCTCCCAGGCTGGAGTGCAGTGGAGTAATCTTGGCTCACTGCAACCTCTGCCCCCTAAGCTCAAGGGATCCTCCTACCTCAGCCTCCAAAGTAGCTGGGACCACAGATGTGCACCACCATGCCAAGCTAAGTTTTTGTATTTTTGGTAGAGACAGTTTCACCATGTTCTCCAAGCTGGTCTCGAACTCTTGCCTCCCAGAGATTACAGGTGTGAGCCGTGCCTGACCTTAAAAGACTTTTTTTTTTAAGGTGAAATTCACATAACATAAAATTAACCATTTTAAAATGAACAATTTAGTGACATGTATTCACAGTGTTGTGCAACCACTACCTCTATTTTCAAAAATATTGTCATCACCCCAAAAGGAAATCTCCTAGCCATTAAGCAATTGCTCCCTATTCTCTCCTGCCCTCAGCCTCTGGCAACCACCAATCTTTATTCTATCTCTTTGGATTTTTCTATTGTGAATGTTTCATATCAATGGAACCATGCAATAGATGACCTTTTGTGTCTGGCTTCTTTCATTTAGCATAATGTTTTCAAGGGTCATCCACATAGGTACTTCATTTCTCTTCATGGCTGAATAACATTCCATTGTATGGATATGCCACAATTTGTGTATCCATTCATCCATTGATGGATATTTGGGCTGTTTCCACCTTTCAGCCATTGTAAAAAGTGTTGTTGTGAACATGCATGTACATCTTTGAGTAGCAGACAAATACAGTCCTCATTTATACACTTCTTGGAATTGCTGGGTCATATGATAATTCTATGTTTAACTTTTTAAGAAACTGCCAAACTGTTTTCCACCGTGGCTGAGCCATTTTACATTCCAACCAGCAATGTGGAAGAATTACTTCACATCCTGATCAACACTTGCTATTATTTGTCTTTTCTTAATTGTAGCCCTCTTAGTAGGTGTGAGGTGGTATACTTGGTGGTTTTGATTTGCATTTTTCTAATGACTAATGATGCTTAGTATGTTTATGTGCTTGTTGGCCATTTGTACATTCTCTAAGGAGAAATACCTATTCAAGTTTTTTCCCATTTAAAAATATTTATTTATTTATTCTTAGAACCTGAGTCTTGCACTATTACCTAGTCCACACTTGAAACTCTAGGCTCAAGTGATTCTTCTCCTGAGCAGCTGGGGCTGCAAGCACATGTGACCCTGCCCTGCACTTTTTGCCCACTGTAAAGTTGGGTTGTTTGTCTTTTTATTGTTGAGTTGTAAGAGTTCTTTATATTCCAGATAGTAGACCCTTATGAAATATATAATTTACAAATATTTCTGGCCATTCTGTAAGTTGTCTTTTTGCTTTCTAAAAATATCCTTTGATGCACAAAAGTTTCTAATTTTGATGAAGTTCAATTTATTTATTTGTTTATTGCTCAAACTTTTGGTGTTCTATGTAAGAATTCATTGCCAAATCCAAGATCATGAAGATTTATCTTTGTTTTCTTTTAAGAGTTTTGTGGTTTTAATTCTTATATTTATGCCATTAATGCATTTTAAGGTAATTTTTGCTTATGGTATGAAGTAGGCATATGTGGTTATTCAATTGTCCCAGCACCATTTGTTGAAGAGATTATTCTTTCTCTACTGCATAAACTTGGTGTCCTTGTCAAAAATCAACACCATAAACATATGAGTTTATTTCTGGACTTTTAATTCTCTTCCATTGGTCTATATGTCTATCCTTATGCCAGTACCACACAGTTTTAATTATTGTACCTTTGTAGTAAGTTTTGAAATTGGGAAGTATGACTCTTTCAACGTTGTTCTTTTTCTTCGATATCATTTTGGCTATTTGAGGTTCCTTGGAATTACACTCACATTTGAGGATTGGCTTTTCTATTTCTGCAAAAAAAAATGTCATTAATATTATGATGGGAATTCCATTGAGTATATACATCACTTTGGGCAGTACTGCCATCTTAATAATATTAAGTCTCCAACCTATGAACAAGGAATGCCTTTCCATTTCTAGGTCTTCCTTAAAATTTTTCAACAATGCTTTTATAGTTTTCAGTGTACAAGTCTTTTATCACCTTGGTTAAACTTATTCCTGGGCATTATATATTTAGAGAGAATGCTAAAAAGGACCATCCTTACTGATATGCGGAGAATAGTCCTCACAGAAGAAAGGTTAAAAGCAGCAAGATGCATTGGATATTCCTGGTGAGAGATGATGATGCCTTGGGCAACAGGGTAGTCTCAGGAATGGCAAGAAGAGGTTGAATTCGGAATAACTTTTGAAGGTACAGACAACAGAAGATTGGCGGAGATACGGGAAAATTCTGAGTCAAGGATCACTTCAAGGTTTTTGACCTAAGTAATTGGTGAAGGATGGTGTCATTTACTGAGATGGAGAACACTGGACAAGGCACAAGGGAAAACAAAGAATTTAATTTGGACAAATTAAGTTTGAATTGTGTGTTAGAGATGGTTATTGCTTATCACAATTTACAATTGCATATTCATTTTTAAATTTCTTTATTATTATTATTTGTAGTTTTGGTAGCTAGAAATGACAAATAATGTGTAGCTGTACATATGATTGTACAACTGTGTTGTTAATGCTGTGTTCCTCAGTAGGCAGCAAACTCCATGAGGATAAAAACAAAATCTGTCTTATTCACTGTTGTATCCTCACACTTAACACAATGCCTGGCACATAGTAAGTTATCACTAAATTTTTTTTTTTAACATTCTGGTTTTTTTTTTTTTTTTTTTTTTTTGAGACAGAGTTTCACTCTTGTTACCTAGGCTGCAGTGCAATGGCGATCTCGGCTCACTGCTACCTCTGCCGTCTGGGTTCAAGCAATTCTCTCCGCTCAGCCTCCCGCGTAGCTGGGACTACCGGTGTGTGCCACCATGCCCAGCTAGTTTTTGTATTTTTAGTAGAGACGGAGTTTCACCATGTTGACCGGGAAGGTCTCAATCTCTTGACCTCGTGATTCACCCATCTTGGCCTCCCAAAGTGCTGGGATTATAGGCGTGAGCCACTGTGCCCATCACTAAATATTTTTTAACAAATCAAAATGCAAGGCCAGCCAGACATAGTGGATGTGCCTACAGTCCCAGCTACTCAGGGAGAGGCTAAGGTGGGAGAATCACTTGAGCTTGGGAGGTCAAGGCTGCCAAGATTGTGCCACTGCATTCCAGCCTGAGCAACAGAGTGAGACTCTGTCTAAAAAAAAAAAAAAAAGCAGCCAGGCCAGGTCCAGGTGGTCTTTCCTATATTCTTGACTTATTCAATACTACTTTCCACTGTATGTTCTTGTTCTTTATTACTGCATTTCCAGTACTTTTTATTTTTGTAAGAAGTGAGGTTCCTTTATTCAGAATTTGACAAATCATGAAATGCCTCTCAGCCCATCTCCTTACTCCTTACACTTTACCTTTCCATCCATGCAATCTCTGGCACAATGCTGTGACTCAGCAAATGCCAGGAAATGTAAGAAAAAAAGACTTAGTACTTCTCAATAACAATAGCTAATATGTAGTGAGTGCCAATTATGTGTCAAGCACTGTGTAAAATGCTCTGTATCATCTCATCCAATGTTTATAACAAATGTATCAGCACAAAGCCTGAAGCGTGGTTGAACGTTTTCAGTTTTAGGGTCATATGCTTTGGAATATGAGTTTGTCCATGTAGCCAAAGGGAACAGTTGAGATAGGTACATTAATTTGCTTAAGTGAATATATATCAGTGTCATTTTTTAAAAAGATGCTGGCTATGCCAGCATAAATAAAGCTTTGGGGAATATTGCAATTGGGCAAATGAATAACTTTAAGGTACTCATTTTTTAAAAAATCCATCAGGCACAGCCTGGGCAACATGGTGAAACTTGCCTCTACAAAAAAATACAAAAATTAGCCAGGCCTGGTGCCCACCTGTGGTCCCAGCTACTTGGGGGGCTGAGATAGGGGAATCAGCTGAGCCCAGGAAGCCAACGCTGCAGTGAGCTCTGATCAATCGCGCCACTACACCCCAGCCTGGACAGCAGAGTGAGACTGTCTTAAGAAAAAAAATGCCGAGTACAGTGGCTCACACCTGCAATCCCAGCACTTTGGGAAGTCAAGGTGGAAGGATCACTTGAGTCCAGGAGTTGGAGGCAGCAGTGAGCTCTGACTGCACCACTGCACTCCAGACTGAGCAACAGAGTAAAACCCTGCCTAAAAAAAAAAAAAAAAAAATCAGACAAACCTAAATTCAGAGACATTCTACAAAATACCTTACCAGTACCACTTAAAATCTTTACGGTCATCAAAGACAAGAAAAGTCTGGGAGTGTCACAGATCAGAGGAGGCTAAAGTGACGTAACAAGGAAATGTAATGTGATATCCTGGCTGGGATCCTGGAACAGAAAAGGGACACTTTTAAAAACAGCAAAATTGGATAGAGTGTGGAGTTTAATTAGTATTAATATACCAGGCTGCACTGGCTCATGCCTGTAGTACCAACTGCTTGAGAGGCTGAGGTGGATCGCTTGAACCCAGGAGTTTGAGGCCATCCTGGGCAACATAGCAAGACCCTGTTTGTGAAACAAAAGAAAAAATATGTATGTATATAAAACAATGTACCAATTTTGGTTCTTTAGTTGTGACAAAAGTACCTTAGTAATTAATGTAAGACGTTATCAATAGGGGAAACTTGGAAAAGTGTATATGGGAACTCCATACTGTCTTTCCAACTTTTTCATGAAACTAAAGCTATTCTAAAATAAAAAGCGTGGCTGGGTGCAGTGGCTCATGCCTATAATCCCAGCACTTTGGGAGGCCAAGGCAGGTGGATCACAAGGTCAAGAGATCAAGACCATCCTAGCCAACATGGTGAAATACCATCTCTACTAAAAATACAAAAAAAAAAAAAATTAGCTGGGCATGGTGACACGTGCCTGTAGTCCCAACTACTTGGGAGGCTGAGGCAGGAGAATCACTTGAACCCGGGAGGTGGAGGTTGCAGTGAGCTGAGATTGTGCCACTGTACTACAGCCTGGTGACAGAGCGAGACTCCATCTCAAAAAAAAAAAAAAAAAAAAAAAAGCTTATGATGGGGAGAGATAGCATGGGGAGAATTGCCAGATATAGGTGATGGGGAGGCAGGCAGCAAATCACACTGCCATGTATGTACCTATGCAACAATCTTGCATGTTCTTCACATGTACCCCAAAACCTAAAATGCAATAAAAAAAAAAAGAGGTCAAAACAAAAAATGAAAAAAAAAAAGCGTATGAATAAAAAAGGGTACAGAGATTGGGGCCAGAGCAGAGATGACATATTTCAGATCCATCATCCCATGCAGCTTCCCCTGTCCCACCAGTTGGACTTAGCTGCGTGGCCTCCTTGCCAGTCTATTCATCCCTTAAGAGGCATATCCAAGATGTTGCCCTCTGCACAGTGCTGGGCGTCCAGGTCTCCATGAAGTTCCAGCTCTGGGGAACTTTGCTGCTGCAGTGTCATCCCAAGGAGAAACCTTTGGGAGGGAAGCACACATGGGTGTGAATTCAGGCACAAAGACTTGAAGCCTGGAGTGGAAGTTCAGTCTCTTAGACTTTTTTTTATTGTCAAGGACCTTGGGTGTTTGTCTCATTTTTGTAGCTCAAGACACTGGGGGGCTCCCTTTTCCCCTTAACCATGGCTGGAGGCCAAGATCAGCCCTCAAGGATCATCGTCAGGACCGCCATGAGTTGGACAGTTTTGTTTTCCTACCTCAGATGTAAAAAAGAAAAAAAAAAAAAAGGAAAGAAACTGGGGCTCAGTAAAATTGAGTAATTTATTTAAAGGCCAGTTAGAGCCAGGCATGGGGACTCACACTTGTAATCCCAGCACTTCGGGAAGCTGAGGTGAGAGGATCGATTGAGCCCAGGAGTTCAAGAACAGCCTGGGCAACATAGTGAGACACTGTGTCTACAAAAAATAAAAAATCAGCCTGGTGTGGTGGCACATGCCTGTACTCCTAGCTGCTCAGGAGGCTGAGGCTGGAGGATCACTTGGATCCAAGGAGGCCAAGGCTGTAGTAAACCATGATCACACCACTGCACTTCAGCCTGGGCAGCAGAGTGAGACCCTGCCTCAAAAATAAGATAAGGTAAGATAAGATAGGCCAGTTCGTAGTTTCAGACATATTTTTCAACAATGTTAGTTTTTTCAATGTTAATGAAATATCCTCCCCTGCCTTTTAATGGATTCTGACTCAAAACCCTAACACATAGAACAGAGGAAGAGAGCTGTTTGGCTGAGGAGAGATGGGATCCTCAGTTCTATCTATACATTTACATTTTACTACCTTCCAATAGGTTAACAAAAGGATTCCATAGTGTTCCAAAGAGTTCTATAGGATTTCTATGGAACCCTTGGAAGCAGAGTTCAAAATCTACATTACTTTAAGGCTGCATACTATTCGAGTATGGGGTTATTCTTTAATTTACGTAACCAGTCCCCTATTGCTGGCCATTTTTTTGGTCCAACTTTGATTTTTATGAAAATTCATCTCTGCACTTATTTCCATTTTATCATGATATGGAATTTTTGGGTCAAAGGTATTTTAATGCTTTTAAGACATATTAACAAATCACTCTCCAAAATAGCTATAAGAATTTACAGTCCCAGCAGCAGTATTCATGAGTGGCCAATTTCCCTGTAACAAAATCAACGCTGGATTTTAACATTATTTTTCATTTGGCCAATCCGATACAGAAAAAATGGAATCTAAGTACTATGGCTAAACTTTTGAGGTGAATTTTATTGGCTATTTAAATATTTTCATTTGTGTTCTTTGCCCACTTTTTTTCTCTTTGGATTTTTTTTGTTGTTATTGTTTTATAAAATTTCTTCACAAATTAAGACTAAACTTTTTTTTTTTTTTTTTTGAGACAGGGTCTTGCTCTGTCACCCAAGCTGGAGTACAGTGGTGTCAACATAGCTCACTGCAGCCTTGAACTCCTGAGTTCAAACTATCCTCCAGTCTTAGCCTCCTTAGTAGCTGGTACTATAGGTATGCACCACTATGCATGGTTTTTTTTTTTAAGCAATACAGGGACTCACTTTGTTGTCTAGGCTGGTCTTAAACTGAGGCTAGATTCAAGCGATCCTCCCACCTCGGCCTCCCAAAGTAATGGGATTACAAGCATGAGCTCCTTATCTATAAGTAAATATTTCTGAGTGTTAAATTTGCCTTTTGTTTATCATATAATTTTTAAATACTTATTTCAAATATCTAGAAATCTTTTTTTTGTAGTTTCTGCTGTAAGCTAAATTTTTGTATTATGTTTAGAAATATCTTGCCTACTCCAAAGATTTTCTTTTAGTGGTAATTCCCCAGCGGTGTGAGTGTTAATATTTCTTCGGTAAAAAATATCATAGTATACTGGGTAAGAGCAAAAGCTATAGGATACAAAGTTTCAGTTAGACAACAGGAAGGAGTTTTTGAGATCTATTGCATAGCATGGTGACTATAGTTAATAATAATGTGTTGCACATTTCAAAATTGCTAAGAAAGTAAATTTCAAATGTTCTCATCCCCCAAAAATGATAAGTATGTGAGGTGATGAATATGTTAATTAGCTTAATTTAATCATTCCACATTGAATACATATATCAAAACATCACATTGTACTTCATAAATATATATAATTGTATTTTGTCCATTAAAAATAAATTTTAAAAAAGAATAAGGTACACCCACACACAGAAGTAAGTCACAGCTATCGGGTTAGTTAGCCCTAGATTTGAATACAAGTTTATCTGACTTGTTAGTTGTGAGCCATTGACCAACTTCAGTCCTTTAAACCTGTTTACTCATCTGAAAATAGAAATAAAATTAATAGTACCAACCTCATAGAATTGTCATGATGCTCAGATTAGTTAATGCTTATGACATGCTTGGCATCAGGTCTGGTAAATAGTAAACAATAATATGAGTTATTACTGAATTCATCTTTATTTATTTTATATATGATATGATATGATATAGGGATTTGAGTGTTCCTTTTACCCCAGATTTTCAACCAGTTTGTCTTAGCATTTTTTGAATAACTTGCCATTCCATAATTGATTAGAAAATGTCACTGTCATGAAATATACCATACATACATTTTTTAAGATAGGTGGATAAGAAGTAGGATTTATTGGTGGGCATTAGGAGGTGGCAGCACAGTGGAAGCTGTCACAAGAGCAGGGCCTAACGCTTGTCCAGAGGACCACAACTGGGGATACACTTGGCCCCACAACCATCTAGGATGAGCCACTTCTCAGCCACCGTGTCTTCAAATTTATCTGCCTTGAACTTGGTAAAGCAGACAAGGTCCCTTAGAGCAACCCATACAAGAAACAGGCTGCATACATTACCAAGGAAGCTGCTGTTTGCAGCCATTGCACACCAGGTCCTCATGAGGAAAGGAACTCAGTCAGCTTGACTGGCTGCAGCTTCTACATAGTTTGATTTGTTATGGGCTTTCTACTCTATTTCATAGATTTGCCCGTTTACTTTTCACATTTAGCGCACTGTTCTACTTTGTAGCATTCATTGTGTAGCTTTGTAACATGTTTTCCTATTTAGTGGATTGCTTGAGGTCAGGAGTTCCAGACCAACGTGGCCAAAAAAAAAGTACACCTTTGATAATTCTTCTTTTTTTTTTTCCCTTCCCCACCCGCCGATATTCTATTTTTTTTTTTTTTTTGAGTCGGAGTCTTGCTCTGTCTCGCAGTCAGCTTGCAGTGACTCAATCTCGGCTCACTGCAACCTCTACCTCCTGGGTTCGAGCAATTCTCCTGCCTCAGCCTCCTGAGTAGCTGAGATTACAGGCATGTGCCACCACACCCAGCTAATTTTTGTATTTTTGGTAGAGATGGGTTTCACTATGTTGACCAGGCTGGTCTGGAACTCCTGACCTCAGGTGATCTACCCACCTCGGCCTCCCAAAGTGCTGGGATTACAGGTGTGAGCCACCACAGCTGGCCCCAGTAGCTTTTTGTTTTGTTTTTTGTTTTTGAGACGGAGTTTCACTCTTGTTGCCCAGGCTGGAGTACAATGGCGTGATCTTGGCTCACTGCCACCTCTACCTCCTCCTGGGTTCAAGCAATTCTCCTGCCTCAGCCTCCCAAGTAGCTCGGATTACAGGCATGCAACACCACACCCGGCTACTTTTGTATTTTTAGTAGAGACGGGGTTTCTTCATGTTAGTCAGGGTGGTCTCAAACTCCTGACCTTAGGTGATCCCCCCAATTTAGCCTCCCAAAGTACTGGTATTACAGGCATGAGCCACAGCGCCCGGCCTATTATTCTTTATATTTTCATTATTACATTTACTGAAACAACTTCTGGTATGGAGCACTGTCATAAGCTTAGTGAAGGGAGTAGGGGAATTTGAAGACATAGTCACTGCCATGAGCCGGATGTATGTGTGTTTGTGTAGGGGAGTGGAGGGAGGGAGGGAGAGAGATCTTCAGTTTCACCATTCATCCTCATGCCAGGCATCGTGTTTGGTTTTGGAAAATCAGGCTGAGTAAGACATGGACTCTGCTCTCAAGAAGCCTTCAGTATAGGGCAGAGACAAATAAAACAGTGATTTTTAGCACCGGATGATTGTTAAGGGTGATATGGGAACACAGAGATAGGTCATTGCGATGAGAAAGTGACAGCTGATTTGAGTTTTGAAGGATACAATCGAGGTCGTAAAGCAGAAAGGAGGTGAAGTAGAAGCGGGCACAGGAGAAAGGTCCTCTAGGAAGGGGAACAGAATGTGTGAAGGTATGTTGATCTGTGGATGAGAGAAACCTGTTCAGTGTGGTTGGAGGGGTTGAGGGAGGTGGGGGGATGACTGGAGTGTAAAGGTACATACACCCAAAATAACTCCAGGACATCTAAAGGGCAGCTTCACTGATCAAGTAAGTTCTAGCTGATGTTCCTTCTTCTCCCTGAAGCTTTCGGCATACTCCATTCCATGAAGATATGGTCAATCCAGATTACTCAGGAAGAATCCTGTGATTTGTGCCATCTTTTGTTCCCTTTTATTTAATTTCCACTCCTGTGCCTTGGACGCAGCTCCTACAAATTTACTTGCCAAACACACTTACTTCTAGATACTAGGATATAAAGTGAACAAAATTGGCCAGTTGCAGTGGCTCATGCCTGTAATCCCAGCACTTTGGGAGGCCAAGATGGGTGGATCACAAGGTCAAGAGATCGAGACCATCCTGATCAACATGGTGAAACCCCATCTCTACTATAAATACAAAAATTAGCTGGGCATGGTGCTGCACACCTGTAATCCCAGCTACTCAGGAGGCTGAGGCAGGAGAATCGTTTGAACCTGGGAAGTGGAGGTTGCAGTAAGCTGGGATCGTGCCACTGCACTTCAGCCTGGTGACAAAGTGAGACCCTGTCTCAAAAAAAAGTCTGTAAACCTAAAAAAAAAATAAAGTGAACAAAATGAAGACCCTGCCTGCATGGGGTTTATAGTTTGAATAAAGGAAGACAGAAAATTTAAAAAAAAGAGGATGTAGTTTGCTAGATGGCAATAAAGGATGCTTTGGAGAAAAATAAATCTGCATCAAAGGGATAAATATGCAGTATTTACTTACTACGGTGTGTTACAGCTCCTCCCCACTGGACTGAGTGCTTTTTGAGGTCATAGATGTTGTCTTGTCAATCCCTGTAGTTGACTAGTCCAGTGCTTGGAAAAGAGTACATGTTTAGTAAAAATAGAAAAGCAATATAGGTTACACCTGGGTGAGGCTGCCTTGGCCCAATTCAGTCTCTGCCACTAATTAATCATGACCTTGGATAAGGTACTCAGTTCTGTATGCCTCAGTTTCTTTATCTTAAAAATTAAGACAATGAAAGTTCCATCCTCAGAAGGTTGCTAAGAGAATTAAATAAGATAATATATTAAAGCATTTAAAATTGTCCCTCTGCATAGGTAGCACTCAACAAATGACAACTGTTATTACTCAGTAATGGACTATAATCTGAGTATATTCCAACAACATGGATCTTAGGGCAATGAAAATATTGTCAGTTGAAGATACTGCTAGTGCTAGAGTCCTCTTCTGAATTGACAGCAGCATATCACAAGCCCTGTCCGAGATATTTACCCAGAATATGGTGGCATGAGCAACTGACACAGTCCCTGGCTGTCCTTTCATGAACTTCAGACCCCACTTTGCATCCAGCAGCCCACCAGAACAGAGGCTCTCTGCCTCGTTACCAGGTTTGGGAATATGGCATTAAAAATAGAATTATTGAGCCAAGTCAGTGGCTCACGCCTGTAATCCCGCACTTTAGGAGGCCAAGGTAGGTGGATCACCTGAGGTCAGGAGTTCGGGACCAGCCTGGCCAACATGGCAAAAACCTGTCTCTACTAAAAATACAAAAATTAGCCAGGCATGGTGGCACACACCTGTAGTCCCAGTTACTCGGGAGGCTGAGGCAGGAGAATCGCTTGAACCTGGGAGGCGGAAGTTGCAGTGAGCCGAGATAGTGCTACTGCTCTCCAGCTTGGGAGCCCGGGTGACAGAGCGAGACTCCATCTCAAAACAAAGCAAAACAAAACAAAAAAACACAAAACCATCTCTTCTAAAAATAAAAATAAAATAGCTGGGCGGTAGTGGTATATGCCTGTAATCCCAGCTACTTGGGGGGCTGAGGCAGAAGAATCACTTGAGCCTGGGAGTTGGAGGTTGCAGTGAGCTGAGATCATGGCACTGCACTCCAGTCTGGGTGACAGAGTGAGACCCTGTCTCAAAAAAAAAAAAAAAAAAAAATAGAATTGTCCGGATTTATTGGGTGATAATGTGTTCTGACAGTATTAAGCCTACAGGCCATGTACACTTTCATCATCTCTTCTCAGTGAAGGGATTGCCTGGAGCAATGTCATGTGTCTAGAAATATTGCCTTCTAAATTGTCAACAAAGTAAAAGAGAGTCATTTCTTAAATTTGTCTGGGGATGCTGTAGTTTGCAAAGCACTCTTCTATCCATTATCATTCAATCTGCAAGCAAACACTCCAGAGAGGCAAGACATGGTGATCATTTCCACTTAAGGACGATGAAAACAGAGGTTTATATGGTTCAGCTTCAGCCAAGTTGGCTGAGCTGCTTCTTACTCGTGATTCTGTCTCTATGTCCTACATGAGGCTTCTCACAAATCCTGAGTTCCCTCAAACTAGTCAACATGTTGATGTGAACCCTTTATCTTGGTATTTATATTTTTATATTTTTTTTCAGCGTATCCAAAACTTCCCCATGTTTAGACCCACGAAATGTATAACTCTGTTTTTTTCAGGTTAGGCGAAGCTGACCTCAGTCCACTAGGGCAGCATGAACCTTCTGCACCCAGAATCTTCCAGCTCTCTGTCATGGGGGCCAACAACCCGTGGTTGCAGGGTCGAGGCTGGAATTCTGAAGTGACTCCAAACAGGTCCATAGTTGCCCTAAGTAATAATGGTGATAGATGACCTGTTACCATGACACAAATCAAGGCATGCTGGAAAATATACTCACTTCAGTGACTTTTAAGAAATTGGTGGTGTGTGGTATATTGAAATGAGTGTGCTAACTTATTATACCATATAAAGATAGTAAAGCATCAGCATCCTCATTATCATCATCAAATAACAACAGAGGGGCATTTTGACACCAAGAAGACAGGAGAAATAGAATATCAGAAGAAGGGACAGTACATTTGAAGAACTCACACATCATCCTAATATTTCCTATTCTAACGAGGTCTGTGTAAAACACTGCATCAGGCACTTGCTTGGGGCTGGCATTTGAAAACACTGCTCTAGGAATTATAATATCAATTTTACACTTTTTGGCCTGGTATCCTTAACTCCTGCTATGTTCAGAGCTGGAGAATTCCAGGCCTAAGAAGATAAAGTATGGACTAACAATAAAGGTTCTCTGAACATCTGAGATGGTGCCAAGACTTGTGAATCATTCTTTCTGGATATACTATTAAAAGCAGTGGAGGCCGGGCACGGTGGCTCACGCCTATAATCCCAGCACTTTGGGAGGCCAAGGTGGGCAGAACATGAGGTCAGGAGTTCGAGACCAGCCTGACCAGCCTGGTGAAACCCCATCTCTACTAAAATTACAAAAAATTAGCCGGCCGTGGTGGCTCATGCCTATAGTCCCAGCTACTGGGGAGGCTGAGGCAGGATTATTGCTTGAACATGGCAGGTGGATGTTGCAGTGAGCCGAGATCGTGCCACTGCACTCTAGCCTGGGCAACAAGAATGAAACTCTGCCTCAAAAAAAAAAAAAAAAAAAAAAAAAAAAGCAATGAACATGTGATATAATTAGGTACCATTTAGAACAGTGCATTTGTTTTTTGTAGTGGTTGGAACAACATGTTAATCCCAGGAAGTCTTAGCCTGGGAATAATTCTGGAACCTACAGTCAGCAGAGGGAAGAGCCCTGATAGGATGTCATAAGTTATTGCAACCCATAGAGAAGTTGTCATTCATAGATGAAATCCTGACCTTTGTATGTTACCAATAACCACATTAAAAACCCTATTGTGAATATTTGGGCAGACACAATTATTATTATTATCATTTAGAGAAACAGAGTCTCACTCCGTTGCCCATGCTAGAGAGCAGTGGCATAACCATAGCTCCCTGTAACCTCAAACTCCTGGGCTTAAGTGATCCTTCCACCTCAGCCTACCAAGTAGCTAGGACAACAGGTGCATGCCACCATGCATGGTTTTTTAATTTTTATTTTGGTAGAGATGGGGTCTCTTTATGTTACCCAGGCTAGTCTTGAACTTATGGCCTCAAGTGATCCTCCCACTCAGCATTCCAAAGTGCTTGGATTACAGGCATGAGCCACTGCACCCAGTCCAGACATTATAAATGTCCTTATAAAGTGAAAAGCATATTACTAAAAAAAGCAAGAGGAGAGAGATAATATTTTTTGAGTGTCTACCATGCGTCAGACACATGCAAGCAAACCAAATACCATTCACAATAACCTTCAAAACTAGCTATCCTTATTTTATAAGTGAGAAAATTGAGGCAGAAGATAGAGAACTAAAACAAGATCACATAGCTGGGAAGTGACAGAGTTCAAATCTATTTGAATCCCAAACCATGCTTTCTATATAACATTACTAGGGAAAAGAGAACCAAGACCTAGAGTCACGCTGTCTTTTAGTATGGTGAAATAGAAACAACTGAAACCAAAAGTACTTGCAGGTTAAACTAAAGGGGAACTTCTTAAAGTTGATAAATGTCATCTATGAAAAACCTACCAATAACATTATTCTTAATACTGAAAGACTGAATGGTAGAAGACTATTTCCTAAGATTGGGGCCAGGGCAAGGAAGTTTTGCTCTCATCACTTTTATTCAGCTATTCATTGGAGGTCCTAGACAGTGTAATAAGTCAAGAAAAATAAATAAATGGTCTAAATATTGGAAAGGAAGACATAAAACTTTTTAACTTATAGATTAATGAGATTAGAGAATCCTCAAGAATCTAGAAAAAAGCTCCTAGAACTAATAAATAAATTTAGCAAAGCTACAAAAAAAGTCAATATAAAAAATTCAAGTGTATTTCTATATACCAGCAATAAACTACTGGAAAATAAAATTTAAAACCCAATGCCAGCCTGGTGCAGTGGCTCACACCTATAAACCCAGCACTTTGGGAGGCTGCAGCCAAAAGATTGATTGAGCCCAGGAGTTGGAGATCAGCCTGGGTAACATAGCAAGAGACACCTCGTGTCTACAAAGAAAAACAAACAAAAAGGAACTCACAGCTTGTGGAACTTAAAATATTTATTGGATGTAATTTATAGCTTAATAAAGTGGATTTAAAAATAAAAATAAAATTTTGCATTTAAAGTTTTAAAAATAAATTTCTAGTTGTGTCATTGTGCTAGGAACTGTAAAGAAAGATTGCACAGACCCAGTCTCAGACTGTGAACATGCGTTCTTTATTTGGAAATGATGACTACACAGGTAAATGGAAGTAAAATGTCTGACTGAGTAGAAGAAACTCATTGCTCCAAGATCTGATTTTTATTACTCGAGTCCTACTTAACATCTGAATGTATCAACGACAGGTTTTAAAGGCAGGAGACAAGAGTAAAGTCACAGGGATAGCCAGTGGAGAGAATTAACATGGCCATGAGAATCTCATACAGGGTAGTTGGAAACTCACTAAATGCTCTCCTATCTTCAGTCTTGAAAGGATTCCTGAAAGAGCAAGACTGAAGGCTTTAGGAAGAGAGGCCATGCACATTCTGGCAGCCAGGAGTTCAGAGGTTACAGTAAGCCATTTCCCAGTCCATGAGAATAAAATTAAACAGAAATATTGAATAATGGATGGACCCATTGTAGGCATCTATGCTAAAGAAATACTGGGCCAGGTGTGGTGGCTCATGCCTGTAATCTCAACACTTTAGAAGGCCAAGGCTGGAGGATTGCCAGAGCCCAGGAGTTCAAGACCAGGCTGGACAATGCAGTGAGACTCTGTCTCTACAAAAAATTTTTCAAGATCACCCAGGTGAGCCAGGCACAGTGGCTCACGTCTGTAATCCCAGCACTTTGGGAGGCTGAGGCAGGTGGATCATGAGGTCAGGAGATTGAGACCATCCTGGCCAACATGGTGAAAACCTGTCTCTGCTGAAAATACAAAAAATTAGCCAGGCGTGGTGGCATGTGCCTGTAGTGTGAAAACCTGTCTCTGCTAAAAATACAAAAAATTAGCCAGGCGTGGTGGCATGTGCCTGTAGTCCTACATACTCGGAGGCTGAGGCAGGAGGATCATTTGAACCCGGGAGGTGGAGATTGCAGTGAACTAAGATCATGCCACTGCACTCCAGCCTGGGTGACAGAGCAAGACTCCATCTCAAATAAAAAAAATTACCCAGGTATGGTGTCATGTGCCTAAAGTCCCAGCTACTCAGGAGGCTGGGGCTGGAGGATCGCTTGAGCCCAGGAAGTTGAGTCTATAGTGAACAAGGATGGAGCTACTGCACCTCAGCCTGGGTTACAGAGTCAGAGCTGTTTCTTTAAAAAAACAATTGTACATGTGCATAAGGGAACATGGATGGGAATACTTAGTGAAGACTTGCTTGTTAAAAAAAAAAAAAGAATAAATGAGAAAGAATTTAATGAAGTAAGGCACAAAGTCACATCTGTTTTGGAGCAGATCCTATCAGTGCCCCACCCATATGACCTGGGACTTACCATGTCTGTGCATGTCATCTGACTTCCAATTGATAGTACCAGCATCTTCTTGACTGAAGGCTTTTTCTGGCCACCAGAGCCCTCTCTGCCCAGGTACATGGCAGGCCAAAAGTCCCTGAGTCAACGTGCCTCTGAAGTAGCCTTCAATCAATGGCAGATGGAAGTCGGTGGATAAATACTCCAGCTCTCTTTAGGTAGAAGCGTTGGACAGTTGTGTAGTTCATTGGCTCCCAGTTTTTCCATGAAGTTAAGTTCTGGTTTTGTGTACAGTGACGACTTGCTTGAAAGAACATCCTTTATTGGCTTCCTTTTCTTCCCTGTCTCATTCCCCATTATCCTATTTTCTGGGATCACCTCCCACATAAAGTAATTGCACTTAAATCCTGTCTCAAGGTCACCTCTCAAATTCAGCATTGTGAAAGAACAAAGCACATTAATAAATAGATTATTATGAAAAGATCATCATAACATATTGTTAAGTGAAAAAGCATTTTATAGAACTATATGTGTAGTATAATAGCATATATTTTGAAAACACACAAAATAGAATCTCATATATATATATTTTTTGAGACAGAGTCTTGCTCTATCATCCAGACTGGAGTGCAGTGGTGCGATATCAGCTCACCGCAACCTCCACCTCCTGGGTTCAAGTGATTCTCATGCCTCAGCCTCCCAAGTAGCAGGAACTACAGGTGTGTGCCACCACACCCAGCTAATTTTTGTATTTTTTGTAGAGACATTGTTTCACCATGTTGACCAGGCTGGTCTAGGATTCCTGAGCTCCAGCAATCTGCCCACCTCAATCTGTCCACCTCCCAAAGTGCTCGGATTACAGGTGTGAGCCACAGCACCCAGCCAAGAACTATACATTTTAAAATGTGCATGTATGTCTGCAAATGCACATAAAATTGTCTAGTTGGAATGCACACACTGATAATATTGGTTAGCTCTGAGGCGAGTAAGACTGAGTATAAAGGGTGAAGGGAAAGTTTGCTTAAATAATAATCTTTGAATTTTTTTTTTGAGATGGAGTCTCCCTCTGTTGCCCAGGCTGGAGTGCAGTGGCATGATCTCTGCTCACTCCAACCTCCATCTCCCAGGTTCAAGCAATTCTCCTGCCTCAGCCTCCCAAGTAGCTGGGATCACAGGCGCACACCACCATGCCTGGCTAGTTTTTGTATTTTTTAGTACAGACAGTTTCACCATGTTGGTCAGTCTGGTCTCAAACTCCTGACCTTGTGATTCACCTGCCTCGGCCTCCCAAAGTGCTGGGATTATAGGGGTGAACCACTGTGCCTGGCCTTAAACTTTGGATTTTTAAAACCAAGAATCTATTCATGAATTACTAGTGATTTTATTTTATTTGCGACAGGGTCTTGCTCTGTCATGCAGGCTGGAGTGCAGTGGAGCAATCACAGCTCACTGCAGCCTTGACCTCCTTGGCTTAAGCTATTCTCTTGCCTCAACCTCCAGAGTAGCAGAGTAGCTGAGACTACAGGTGCCCGCTGCCATGCCCAGCTAATTTTGTTTTTATTAGTATTTGTAGAGACAAGGTCTTGCCATGTTGCCAGGCTGGTCTCAAACTCCTGGGTTCAACAATCCTCCCGCCTCAGCCTCCCAAAAGTACTGGGATTATAAGCGTGAGCCACCGCACTCGGCCTACTTGTGTTTCTAAAAGTAAATTTAAAATACTTTCTAATGGATAGAAGAGCTCGGTTTATGTCAGCTTAAACCAACACTGGGCACTGGGGACGCCTAGCAAAATAGGATCCCAGTCTCTGCCCTTGGGGAGCTCATAGAGCATTAAATGCAACAGATGAGTAAACATCTGCAAGGCCAGGTGACAAGTACCATGACAGACATAAGCAGAGGGACTGCAGTAACCCAGAGGTGGGGCCCAGCCAGCCCTTTGCAGGAAAAAATCATTCCTCCCCTACCTGCCCTGCAGTCTCAGGTACACTTCAACCCAAATGGCTAGAGCTCAGTCAGCAGAGCTGAAGGTATAACAATTAAGAATTAAGCAAATCAGTCACTTGCCACCAGTCAGAATAAAGACAGTTTTAATGGAAGGATAATGACATCCCTGGAGGAATGTCCTGGAGCAGGAATTTATCAGTGTTTCTAGCACCCCCAGGAATTTCTAGTGGACAGTTACATTGACACACTGACCCTAGCTTTTCAGATCTCCCACGGCCTCCCCTCCAGGACCTCCCACCCCCTGCCGCATGCTCTGAGAGCAGCCCACCAAGCAACCTTCTGCTGACGATTTAGTTTTCCATGGAGGCTTGCTGGAGGAAGAAAGTGTACTTGAGGAGGCAGTTGTTACCACCCAGCTATCACTGGAAGGCAATCAAGTGGCCGGTTTCTGGCTTCTGGGACCTTATTACAAGGCCAGTGTTTCCCAACTTTGCTGCATATTAGAAATCTACTGGGGGGGCTTTTTAAGATTCTGATGCCTAGGTCACACCCCATACCTATGAAGTTGTTTCTGGGGGTGACCAGGCAGTGATGTGCTAAAGCCGGCTGCTACCTGGCTCTGGAGAACCTGTTTCGTGCATCTCTTCCCAATTCTGTCTCAATGATGTCATACTAGCAGTTTGAAATTAACCATGATGGAAGTTTTTATGCCATGGATATCAGTTATAAATCAGGGCTTTCCTTTCTTTCTAAACAGCCAATTGTTAAAATATTTACCAGCATACCACTGAAATCAGGCATCAGGTGATTTTTTTAAGATCCTCAGGTGATTCCGTGCAGCATGGTCTGGAAACCACCACTGTCTTAGTCTTTGCCCAAACAATGCTCATTGTAGTCTTGGATAATTTGGTTTCACCTGCTAACTCTAGCAATAGCTATTTAAGGCTGTGGCTCTCTAATCCAGGATCACTGTCTCTGAGGACTTTCAGCAAGGACAAGCTTTATTCTGCCCTGGAGGCTGAGCTCTGTAACATGGTGTATTGGAGTGGATAGATGGCAATTTTGTATATGGTTCATTGCTGCCCTTTTGATGAAAGTATCTTGTTGTATTTGGATTCTAAGCTGAAAATGCATCCACAGAACATTATCTGTATAATGCTATGAAACATTCCTCCTTTTACTGCTGTGTCCAATGCATGTGAGGTATACTTTCATTTATTAAGGCTTAAGTCAAAGTAATAAAAGGCACCTACAAATGTTGAGCGTAACAATTTTGTAATCTATTTTATTTATTTATTTATTTTTATTTTTTATTTATTTATTTTTTAATTTTTATTTATTTTTTTATGGCCTGGTGTCGGGCGGGCCGGCAGGCGGGCTGTAATCTATTTTAAAATTTTCTTTTTTACTAAATTTAAGATAAAAGGTTCACCACTCATCTGGGAAGAAGAGAAGTCTGGAACATTGACTGAATCACATGGCCAAGGACATGGGTCAGGGCTGAGGTTTGGTCCTGGGGTTTGGAGCTGGGATAAATATCCTCTCCAGAGACTGATAAATGGAGAGGGCTAAGATGAGGCCAACATCCTCAGATACATGCAGAGGGAACTCTCCTGGGGCTAAGAGCCTGTGTTGTTAGGATGGAAAGAGGCCAGCTATAGAGGAAAAAGGACCAGGTGGTACATGAACTTAGATTTGTCTGGCTTCACCCAGTCCCCAGCTTGTTGCCATGTCCTGTCTCTATCTCCCTGATATTGGCTCCCTGACTGATTCTTCCACTGTCTTGTCGGTCTTCTCTTGTTATGCCTTCTGGTAGCTGATCCTGAACATGCACTTGTCCTTCAGCAATACCAAATGCCTATGAGGTTTGCAGCCTTGCTCCCACTCTCTCCTATCAAACCTCTACCTTCACTTTGACATTGATGACTTTGTCCCCTGTCACAAGGCTCATGGAAGGCCTGTAGGGGCTCAGAAAAATGGATGAAGGAAGATGGGAGAAGCATTTTACAATTTACTAGTAAGATTTAAGTATCACATCTCATCTCCCCAACCAACTCCCCAGACAGAAGAGCACTGGAAATAGAGATATCAGGAAAATAATGACAAGTAAGCTATGCACAGAAATGAGGAAAGAGGCCAGGTGTTGTGAATACTAGTAATTCCAACACTGGGAGGCCAAGGCAGGAGGATTGCTTCAGCACAAGGATTTGAGAACAGCCTGGGCAACATAGTGAGACCCCATCTCTCTTTTTTTTTTTTTTTTTTAAGAGATGGGTTTTCACTGTGTTGGCCAGGCTGGTCTTGAACTCCTGACCTCAGGTGATCCACCCGCCTCAGCCTCCCAAAGTGCTGGGATTACAGGCGTGAGCCACTGCGCCCGGCCATGAGACCCCATCTGTTAAAAAAAAAAAAAGGGAGGAAGAAAACTTCCTATCCCAAGTGGCCACTCTGTCAGGCATTGTGCTAGATGTTACATAGAATAAAACATGGCCTTAGTTAATTTTCTCAATATTACCTACTGCAAAATAGGTGTTATTATCCCCATTGTACAGAAGAGGAAACAAGCTCAAGCGTCAAGTGCCCAAGGTCAGACAGCCAGAAAGTTTTTCACAGCCTCACATGTTTCAAATAAATATTGCAGATGTTGACTGTCTAAATTCTTCAAGGGAGAGAAAGATCCAGAGGGACTTGTGTCAGAGAAAGGCTTCATGAAAGATCTGAGGCTACAGCCTGGTTCAGCGGCTCACACCTGTAATCCTGGCACTTTGGGAGGTCAAGGTGGGCAAATTATAATGTGCAACAACCCATCTCTACAATATACAAAAAAATTAGTCTGGTGTGGTGGCACATGCCTGTAGTCCCAGATACTCAGGGGGCTGAGGTGGGAGGATCATCTGAGCCCAGGGAGGTGGAGGTTCTCAAAACACACACACACACACACACACACACACACACACGAAGAAGAAGAAGATCTGAGGCTCCAAGAGCAAAGCCTTAAAAGTGAGTAGAGAAGGGGAGGTAAGAAGGGGAGGTAGAAAGATAAGCCAGCCTGCAGCATGGAGACAGAGAATGGAGGGAGTGTGACCCAGAGGGATGTGTGTGCTGAAAGGTCAGAGATAATCCTTCTGCCTTCTGCTAACAGTTTTGGGTGAGAAATGTTAAAAAGAAATATCATGCACCCAGTGAGGGAGGCCCCTGGCTGCCAGGCCGAAAGGGTAAGAATTCTCTGCCTGTTCTTCCCGGTACTCCATAGCATCACTTCTTTGGCCCTTCCCTCCAGCTGTGAGGTACAGTGGGCATTGGGCCAGCCTCAGCTTTGTAACTCACTAGATGTGTGAGATTTGGTAAAGTACCTTGCCTTCCTGAATCTGTTTCTTCATTTGCAAAATGGGACATATTGATGATTGATCACATGAGATCACAGGTATTGAGCACCCAGCACTGTTGATGTGAGTTGCTCCTTTTGTAGTCCTTTAATCTTCCTGGGCCTGGCCCAAGTTCTGCAAAGTCTCTGCAGACAACTCATGGGGTGAGCCAGTTCTTGGAAGAAAGGGAAGATCACCTCCCACTTCCTGCACATTATATTCCTGCTTATGCATTCTGATGTCCTGCTTGCTTTTTTAGGCTCTAAGTGCTATCCTGCTGACTCACTTCCGACTTCTCGTTCATCATGTTCAGCTCCTGAAAATGGAACAAAATGGAAAAGGCCGGAAATTGTACTGTCTGGTGATGTGTTTAAGGGGCCAGCCACTCCACGTGGATGGAATGCTGGGAACATGAACTGAGTGGTGCTCAAAGTGTATTTCTCCATTGGACACTTGGGACACTTTGCCTTGGATTGTAATACCTGTACTAATAATAACCATCCTACTTACTGCCAATTGATGAGGAGCCAGCAAGCCCCAGGCTATGTGCTTTCCATGGATTGTCTCTTTGAATTATCACAACTGCAGATGTCAGGGAACCTCTCTATTTCAGAGACAAGGAAAGTTTTCACACTAAGATAGGTTAAGGAGCTTGCCCAAGGTCACATAGCTGGTAAGGGACAGATTAAGGATTCAAAGCCATGATCTAGATTTGTACTGTCTAATATAGTAGTTACCTGCCACATGTGGCTAATGAACTTTTTTTTCTTTTTTCTTTTTTTTGAGATAGGATCTCACTCCGTTGCTCAGGCTAAAGTACAGTGGCACCATCATGGCTCACTGCAGCCTCGGCCTCCCTGGGTTCAGGTGATCCTCCCATTTCAGCCTCCTGAATTGCAGGGACTACAGGCACATACATGCCACCACACCTGGCTTTTTTTTTTTTTTTTTTTAAATAGAAATAGGGTTTCATCATGTTGCCCAAGCCGGTCTTGAACTCCTGGGCTCAAGTGATCCTCCCACCTTGGCCTCCCAAACTTTTGAGATGACAGGCGTGAGCCATCACACCTGGCCTCTTTTAACTTTTTAATGTGACTACTAGAACACAAAATTTTATATTTAGTTTTGTATTTCTCTAGGACAGCACTAATCTAAACCATGAACATTATTAAATGATCACCAGACCAATGATTTCCCAATGTTTTTGATAAATTTTTGAGCACAAGTCCTCAATTTGTGTATTCTTATTTACTCATAAATGCTATACATTTGTACTACTCTGTAATATTATGTAAACTATAATACATTGGCAAAAGGGATATTTTTAAAAGATGAAATAAAAAATAAATAGAAACAGAAGTTGTACTAATTTCTTCCAAGAGCCAGTGGGCCACTTTGTGAACCCGCCCCCCACAGTGTGCACACACCATTTTGGAAATTCTTGCACCAGAGAGACTTAGAGCTCCTGGGGGCAGAGACTTTAATACAAATGGTCCCTGACTCATGATGATTTGACTTAAGATTTTTCCACTTTACTATGATTTGAAAGTGATGCCCATTCAGTAGAAAGTGTACTTTGAGTACTCTTTCAACCATTCTGGTTTTCATTTTCACTACAGTATTCAATAAATTATGAGATATTCAACATTTTATTATAAAATAGACTGTGCTAGATGATCTCGCGGAACTGTAGGCTAATGTCAGTGTTCTGAGTGCGTTAAGGTAGGCTAGGCTACAACGTTCAGTAGGTTATTGGTATTAAATGCATTTTCAATGTACAATGGGCTTATTGTGACACAACTTCATCATGAGTCCTGGAGCATCTGTACATCTATCTCCCCTCCCCCACAGTTGACGTTAGCACCATGCCTAGACATAATCAGTGCTCAACCTGTTTACAATAGCAAAGACCTGGAACCAACCCAAATGCTCATCGATGATAGACTGGGCAGGGAAAATGTGGCACATATACACCATGGAATATTATGCAGCCATCAAAAACGATGAGTTCGTGTCCTTTGCAGGGACATGGATGAACCTGGAAACCATCATTCTCAGCAAACTGACACAAGAACAGAAAATCAAACACTGTATGTTCTTACTTATAGGCGGGTGTTGAACAATGAGAACACATGGACACAGGGAGGGGAGCATCACACACTGGGGTCTGTCGGGGGGAAATAGGGGAGGGACAGCAGGGGGTGGGGAGTTGGGGAGAGATAGCATGGGGAGAAATGCCAGATATAGGTGATGGGGAGGAAGGCAGCAAATCATACTGCCATGTGTGTACCTATGCAACAATTTTGCATGTTCTTCACATGTATCCCAAAACCTAAAATGCAATTAAAAAAAAAAGAATGAAAGAAAAGAAAAAAAAAATCAGTGTTCAACACACGTTTGTGGAAGAAATAAATAACTCTTAATGTGCAATTGTTTTCTCACGGATTAGATTAATTAATTCATTTCATATGTATCAAGCACTTTCTATGTGTTATAATAGTATACTAAGTGTTGAAAAATAAAGTTTACAAAGACTAAGCTCCTTTACTCTAGGCCTGTGCTTCTTAAGCGCTAGCGTTTATAAGAATCACCTGGAGAGCTTGTTAAACTGATTCTTCCTCTCCTCCCACAATTCAGTAGGTCCTGGTTTCACCAGATAATTTGCTGCACATCTAAGAAGCTTTTAGGAAACTATACTTTGGAGGAGAGTGCTGTGTATTGGAAAATTGGAAAGACATCTCAAATATTACATGAGGGTAAGTGTTGACGATAATTTATGTTGCATTTTCACTATTTACCAAGCACTTTTAAATACATCACCTCATTTAGTCCTCATATCAACCTGATGAGTCATACTATTTCTGTTGAGGCAACTGAGATTGAGAAAGGTTAGTTAAGTTGCTTAAGCTATAGAGTCAGTAAATGGCAGAGCTTGGGTTTGTACCCACTTCTGCACTCAGCAATTCAGGCAAATCTGTAGCAAGTGTCTTCTTCTTTTTCAAGCACTGTCCTAAAGAACTGGGCATACAACATTGAGTGAGACAGACAAGCTCTCTGTCCTGGTCAAACTCAACAAGCAATTAAAATACAGAGTATGAGGGAAGCAATATCATGGAGATATACATCAGAAACATATACTCTAGAACAGAGTTAGAGAGAACTTTCCAGGAATAAAAGTAAAATTTACATGAAGACCTGAGGGATGAATTAGAGGAGTAGAGGGTGGGTGGGAAGTGTTTTGGGCTGAAGATATGCATGAACTCTTGAAAGCATTCAAAGAGCTGCAGGAAGTTCTAAATGTCTGAAATGTAGAGGGTGGAGGGGAGAGATAAGACCTTTGAGGTAGGTAGCAGGAACCAGATTATGCCAGACTATTTAGGGGTTCAGTCAGACTATTTTTTTTTTTTTTTAAGGCAGGATCTTACTGTCACCCAGGCTGTAGTGCATTGGTGGGATCTCAGCTTACTGCAGCCTCTACCTCCCTGGCTCAAGTTATTCTCCCACCTCAGCCTCCACAGTAGCTGGGACTAGAGACACGTGTACCACACAATCCACTAATTTTTGTATTTTTGTAGACACAGGGTTTTGCCACATTGCCTGGACTGATCTCGAGCTCCTGAGCTCAAGGGATACACCCACCTTGACCTCACGAAGCACTGGGATTACAGGTGTGAGCACTTCACCTGCAATCAGGTCTCAGATTTGAATTATTTTATTTTATTTTATTTTTAAGACAGGGTTTCACCATGTTGATCAGGCTGGTCTTGAACTCCCGACCTCAGGTGATCCACCCTCCTTGGCCTCCTAAGTGCTTGGATTACAGGCATGAGCCACCACGCCCGGCCAGATTTGAATTTTTCAAAGTTTATTATGCTCCCAAGAGGGATGGATCAAAGCAGAGCTAGCTTGTAGGCAGAGAAGTGGTTAAAGATGCTAGTGGTGTAAATTTGGGTAAATGTCATGTGACTGGGAAGAAGCAGAAGTGAGGGAGATTTAAAATTGTTTAAGACTTGGTGATTCAGCCTGGGCAACATGCAAAACCCCATCTCTACAAAAAAAAAAAAAAAAAAAAAAAAAAAAAAAATTAGCTGGGTAGGGTGGAGCATGCCTGCAGTCCCAGCTACTTTGGAGGCTGAGGTGGGAGGATCACCTGAGCCCAAGAGGTGGAGGCTGCAGTGAGCGGTGATCACACCACTGCAGTCCAGCCTGGGCAACAGAGACCTTGTCTCAAAAAACAAAACAAAACAAAAAAGATGATTGATTGATTAGAAGGGACAATGTGGACAGGCAAAGGAGGGATTGAAGATGACCTCCAAGTTTCTGAGTACAGTATGCAGTTTCAGTAGGGATAAGTTTCTGTAAGCTTATTATTTTACATTTAAAAGAAGGATAAATTCAGATAAGTGAAGTGATGTAAAGGAAACATGTTATTTTAGTAAGCTTTCAATGACAGAAACTTACTTGATAGAAAATATGGAAGAGGCTGGGGGTGGTGGCTCATGCCTGTAATTCCAGAATTTTGGGTGGCCGAGGGGGGAGGCAGGAGGATCTCTTGAGCCTAAGAATTTGAGACCAGTCTGGGCAACATATTGAGACCGTGTTTCTAAAGATTTAAAGAATCAGCCGGGCATGGTGGTGCACATCTGTAATCCCAACTATCTGGGAGGCTGAGGCAGGAAGATTGCTTGAACCAGGAACTGGAGGCTGCAATGAAGTAGGACTGCACTACTGCAGTCCAGCCTAGGTGACAGAACGCGACCATGTTAAGAAAGAAAGATGGAAGAAAATTGTCATTTTTATGGTCAAGATTACTTTTAAAAATTTGCACCAACAGCTTTATCATCTGTTGACAATGGATTTCTGAATGCTGGAGATTCCTCCACTTTTTGCCAACATCAGGATTAACCATGGAGGACCGCCGTAGACTATGAACTGTCAGTCTACTGAGTTTCTTTTGTGACTATCTTCTTGTTGCGTGACCTTGCACCTTGAGTTTCCGAAGCTCAACATTCCCTTTTTCTTTTTTTTTTTTTTTTTTGAGAGGGAGTCTTGCTCTGTCGCCAGGCTGGAGTGCAGTGGCGCAATCTTGGCTCACTGCAACCTCCGCCTCCCGGTTTCAAGCGATTCTTCCGCCTCAGCCTCCCGAGTAGCTGGGACTACAGGTGTGTGCCAAATGCCCGGCTAATTTTTGTATTTTTAGTAGAGACGGGGTTTCACCATGTTGGCCAGGATGGTCTCGATCTCTTGACCTCGTGATCCACCAGCCTCGGCTTCCCAAAGTGTTGGGATTACAGGCGTGAGCCACCGCGCCCGGCCTCTGACATTCCCTTTTTCTTCCCCTATTTCTTCCCCCACACTTTACATCTTAAATGGGATATTAGACAGCTCAGATCAATGGACCAGCGATGATTTGTACTCCGCCTTCTTCACCTAGGTCCCGCCCACTTCAAGACCCCACCCCTTCCCCAAGCCCTGCCCCTTGAAGAGGTTGTCTCGCTATGACAGCAAATTCTCCACAATCCTGTTCTATAGGATATCTAAAGGGCGGGACTTATATCAATTTTTTTTTCCATTTGTCAAATCAAGTGTCTATCAGGCCCAGGTTCCATCCCACTTCATTTTCAACCCAAGGATTGGTTGCGCTGTTCTTTGTCTCCGGCTCATGATTGGTTCTTTCATTCTGCCCCTCTCTTCCAGCTTTTGCAGGCGGGATTAGCACGCAGCTTCCTGCTCCTGCCAAAAAAAATAAATAAATAAATAAAAGAAGAAAAAGAAAAGAGAGGCGAGAGAAAATGTCACAAAGATCTTTGGTTTTGAATTGGCTTTAAGCTTTGTCGGTCAAGCCAAATTCTCTCTTTGATTGGTCTTTCTATCTGCCCATCCCGCATCGGGGGCGGGATTTCCCCAGAAGACCCACACCTTGTTGCCACTGGCCGAACAGTGCGCCTGTCTGAAGTTAATGGTCCAGGATTGGAGGCAGTCGCGGACAGGTGGGCGTGGATTGGCTAGGGCAGCCGGTCAGTGCAAGGCGGGGGCGGGGCCTCGGCGGCTGGTTGCGCGTGTCCGCCGCTGGCTCCGCTCTATCCGGCTTTGCTAGGGGAGGTGAGTCCGGCCGCGGCGGCACCGGCGGCTCAGGAGGCGGCGGCTGAGGAGAAAGCGGCCGCGGCGGCTGAGGAGAAAGCGGCCGCGGGGACGGAAGCTGGGTGGGGGGGAGGGGGGGAGACGGAGCAGCCTTGAGCCCTGCGGGGCCGTCGCGCGGGGGACCCACCCGCTCTCCCCCCCAACCCTCAGCAGAAGCAGCCGGCGGCGGGGGCAGGAGTCAGCCCGCTTCCGACCGTACCCCGCCCGCCTCCCGGGGCTCCTATTCTTTGGCCCCGGGACCCTAACCTTCTCCCGGGGCGGTTCCCTCTGTCTGGGCGTCCGAGCGCTGCCCACCTCTTTCATTCCTCCCTGCACCTCCTTCCCTTTACTTTTGCCCCGGCTCTGTTTCTCCTCTCTGTCCTGCTGTCGCCTCCTCTCCTCACTCCAGCCTCCTTCCCTGGCTCATTCTGCCCAGGAAAGTTTAGAACCCCCGCCCCCCCTCCCCAATCAGGTCAACCTGACTAGGAGTAGGGGGAGATGTAGGAAGGCCTGAGAGTTCGAGGGGGGGAAGCTGGAAGCTGGTTTCCCAGATAATTTCCCCCTATCTTCTCCATTTAAGGTGGTGGGAATTTTTTTTAATCGTGTTTTTGAGGAGGTGGTAGGTGTTTAGAAAAGGATGTGGGAATGGAAGGGGTAGATGAGTCAACCTTCTTTCAAGATTCCAAGGGTGGTGTGTTACCAGATCCTTTTCGTGTGTGGAGTTCAGGGGGTCGGGAGGTTTGGCCTTTATTCCCACATTCAAAGTTGGAACCTCCCCCGAATTAAGAATGGAGTTTTAGTACCCACTTGTGGCAGGAATCCTGGGGGGAAGGGGTCCTTTTTTCCTTTTTCTTTTCTTTTTTCTTTTTTTCCCTTTTTTTTCCTTTTGGCAATTCACACCCTTCCACACACGCTCACCCCAAAATTAAAACACCAAGATCCTCTTAACTTGTTTGGATTGACTGATGAAGACATAAAGCCAGTTACGCTCTATGTTTTTTGAGGTGGAGTGAGTGGTTTTTCTTCATTTTTAAATGGCCAAATGACAGCTTGACCCAGTTTGCTTTCCAATCAAAGGGCATTTATTTTGAATGTCTCTTTGTGGCGCAAGAGCCAACGCAAAAATGATGGCGGCTTACAATGGCGGTACATCTGCAGCAGCAGCAGGTCACCACCACCACCATCACCACCACCTTCCACACCTCCCACCTCCTCACCTGCACCACCACCACCACCCTCAACACCATCTTCATCCGGGGTCAGCTGCCGCTGTACACCCTGTACAGCAGCACACGTCTTCGGCAGCTGCGGCAGCCGCAGCAGCGGCTGCAGCTGCAGCCATGTTAAACCCTGGGCAACAACAGCCATATTTCCCGTCACCGGCACCGGGGCAGGCTCCTGGACCAGCTGCAGCAGCCCCAGCTCAGGTACAGGCTGCCGCAGCTGCTACAGTTAAGGCACACCATCATCAGCACTCGCATCATCCACAACAGCAGCTGGATATTGAACCGGATAGACCTATTGGATATGGAGCCTTTGGTGTTGTCTGGTGAGTATCAAAAGAACACAACTTCTTATGGTTTCTTCGGATGGTTGTGATTGGGTGATTCCAACCCTTATGGTTTTCTCCATGTTGACCAAGATGGAGCAAGCTTCTCAACCCAACTGTAGGAAGCCACCCTCATTACGTGGTAAAGAGGCCTCATTCATCGGCTGTCCAGGCTCATGGCAAGTTTGGTGGAGCACCTTCTCATGAGCAACACACATGTTTGTTGTCTACCAGACTTTTCTATTAGAACCTAAGCAAGCCACTGAACACAGGATCAGTAGATGAATGTATGGAATACTAATTCCTACAAAGGTCTTGGTCATCTCATGTGTTTGATTTAGTTTGGATCAGTTGCCCAATGGGATTAAGCGTTAGCAACTGATCCAGACTCAATTCTTTTATAATACTCTTGTCGTTAGGATATACTTTGTGTAACTACTTTCTTATCCTTTCTGTCTTTTCACTCCTTATTTTGTGATCTTGATCTCCAGAAGAAAGGTAGGATTCATAGTTGAACCAGTTAAGATCATTGCTTGAGTGGTTTTATTTTAAACCATAAAGCTACGGTTGGGAAGTATGTAGCTTTAGCCTTTTGATAAGAATGCATTAAATATAGCATCACACATGAGTACCACAAATGAGGTTAGTAGACTAGCTATGCAGTGGCCCACATTCCGTGTAATGTTTTAGTGTCATTTAGTGCCTCTTAAGTTGCTGTTATCTGTTGGTCAGTTGCTATAGTAGGAAATACACTTTTTAAACAAATGACACTACTTTTGCTAGTGCTAGGATATTTGTAAAAGTCTAAAGGCTTCTTAAAACATTTTGATCTATTTGGTCTAACCTTAAAAGGATTAATAGTTTATAATAAAATATGTTTGTTCCTATCAAAACTAGAATGAACTATTTTCTCCCAAGGACTAATGATTCCACTTTGGATAGATGAATTGATATTTTCAGTGCATTCAAAAATTGATTCTTGTTACTACCTAGAAAAGCCCCCATTACCACAGGCAAATGAACTCTTTGGAACTAGCCTGGTAAATATCCCCTTTTGTCATTGTTTTTGAGGCTAAAAATGATAGGCACATCGTTTATGCATTTTAACTGGCCATTGTATTTATATTTCAGATTTGATAATCTAGGCTACTAAGTGATCTCATCATTTTTTAAACTAGTAGTGTCTGGTGTTTGCTCAGCTAGTCTCCAAGCAAGTTTCTGCTGCAGCACGGTCCTTTCTCCAAGGTGTGTGCGATTCCAGGTGGGAAAGAGTATAGCTGGCAATGGTGCCTCTCTGTCATTTTGCTCAGGGACCTGCCTGTTCCTGCCTTCCTCTCTTCTCTTCTATAGACTATCTCAGAGATTTAACTGTGAACTTCCTATCCTTGCCTAACTCTTGAGGATTTCCAAGCTTTGGTTGGGCGATGGAGCAAACAGGAAAACGGTTGTTCCTTGGTGTAGATTTTGTCATTGATTTACTAATAACTTTCAGCACTTATTTGGATCTTCTTAGATCTGGATGCTTGCTTGCTTTTTTAGTGCCTTACGTGCAATGTTAAAAACTGGGGATACTGAAAGGGAAATGGGTTGCAGCATTCTTGAGTATATTCTAAAGGCATTTTTCACTTACATGTCTATCAAAAAGTGATGTGACTTGTAGCAGTTTTAACTTCAAGTTGGTGGCAAAGGAAGATTTTTAAACTTTATTATTTTTAAGGAAGGGGCAATAAAGAACTGGAGTACTGAAACATCTCACACAGCAAACATTCTGCTAGTGGGTACTATGAATCACTGATATCTGAAAGCCCAATGTATTTGATTTGAATCCATTCTAAAGTTCTTTAATTGATTGACTGCTCTACCACCTATGGAGTTTGTCTCATATACTTAAAGTACTCCTTTGTGTACCATCTTATTTCAGGTTTGCTGTGTGTCACTGAGTACATTCGTAAGCCCCTTGAGGGTAAGGATAGTCTTGTTGTAATCCTTTTCTCCTTGGCACCTAGCACAGTGCTTTAGCATCTATACTGCTTGGTTAATTGATCTAGTCAGGTCCTTCTTTGTTTTGGCTTAAACAACAGAAAATTATCTATTACAGTTCTGGAGGCTAGATATCCAAGATTAAGGTGCAGGCTTGGTTTTTTTTTGAGGCCTCTCTCCTTGGCTTGTAGATGGCCACCCTCCTTCTGCGTCCTCATGTGATTTGGGTCTTTGGTTTTGTTTTTTTTTTTAACCGAGTTTTTCTAGTTAACTGCATTGAGTGTTTTCATCAGCTATTACAGGTGAAATACAATTTGGTATGAAAAAGGAAAGAGTTTCAGGTGTATGTTTTGTATGCAAATACTTTCCTATTTTTATATTTACTTGTCAGTGACTTCCTGTCTGAATTGCTTATTAGATTTGAAATTTAACTGTTGTATGACCTAAGTAAGACTGTTTAGAGGTTTGAAAACCAAACTACAGGGAATTGCACTAGTATTCTGGAACCCAAGGTAAAGGAATTACTGAATTTTATTTTATTTTTTTTACTTTTTAATTAAAAAGAATTTTTATTTTTAGTTTAGAAAGCACCTTATGAATTGGAAACAACTTTTTTCTAAAATGATTAAAATGGAACGTAAAGATTTTCTCCCAGTGATGCATCATTGATTCAAACCACCGTATAACTAACTACCTGGGTATTATAAGATTCATTTAATTCAAACATATATTCATTTAATGCATTTTGCAAGTATTCTTCTGGCATAGCATATGACAAGAAACTGTATTTGCCCCCATTTCCTTGGGGACATACACCCAGCAGTAATAACTGATGGCTACAAAAGCAGCATGCAATTTTGAGAGGGATTGTTGTTTTTCCATGTAGACAAGGAGAGATATTTGTAGAAGTGATGCAGCATTTTACCAGATTTATCACTGAACAATTCAGTCTAGCTGATTTTATTTATCTTTCTGCTGAATTTAACTAGTGGAATAACTTATCAGTATTGGACAGTTGTGTAAAATAGTGAATTACTCATTAGCTTGCTGGTAAAGATGGTGCTGTGACAGTTCAATTAAGGTTTCATTAACAACTGTCTGCTGTATTTTATCTCAAAGTAAGAATTCCAGTTTACCTGGTAATGTGATTGTGGGATAGCCTGAGATACATTTGTTGCCACTGATAGAATGTTGTTTATGGGTTATCAAAATGTCATATATAATTTGACCGTCTTTATGAGACTCACAGCTTCCAAACACCCACATGGACATTTTCATAATGCAAAAACAAAACAACCCACAAATAGTAACTTCAGTCAGTGTAATATAAATCTTCCTTTTTGTCTGTAGTTCACATTTGCCAGAGGAAAATGCTTTGGGACAAAGAGTTTCAGGGGCTCATGAAGTATATAATGTTGAAAGTTGGAGGAAGTTAACCACATGAGAGTGGTTTGAGGGCCGCTACACCTAGGCAGTTTTGTCATTGGCCACTTAACATATCAGAGATGGAGTTAATGACACATATTGCCACCTTGGTAAAAGTGAGTCTGGGAAAAGCTCTTTTGTAAAATTAGCGTTTTGGTTTGTGACTTGTCTGATTACTAAAGCCTGGGATTCACTTGCACTTTTGCCTTTTTGTACTCCAAGTAATGCTGGAGGTCTTTGAATTTTTTTATCCTAATAACTTCAGCAGGTTACTTTTATCTTTCAAAACTATAGTGGTGGTTACTTACTAGCTCTGTGAGCTTGATAAATTATTTGACCTCTCTGTTCCTCATCTATAAAATGGGGATAATAGTAGTACTTATCTCAGGATTGGTGTGAAGATTAAGTGAGGTAATTCTTGTAAACCAAGGAGTACACTGTCTAGCACACAGTAAGCATCAATAAGTGTTAGTTGTTTTTATTGTAGTTATTGTTGGTAGAAAAATCAAGCTGTTGTGTTAACGTGCAATGAAGTGTCTTCATAGATTGTCAGATTTATCAGGTGAAATCAGCATGCAGACTATTTTTGGAGGCATGACTCTAAATAACATAGTGTGTCCCCTCAGTTATACTGTATACCAGGGAGATTAAAAAAAAGGTTGAATTTAAAGCCAAGGGAAAAATACTCTGTGCTGTCCTGTCCATTAATTAAAAACAAACAAAAATAATACACATTTGTATGGACTTTATAGGTGTTCTAGTCAGATCATCTGAACTCCAAAGTATTATGGATTTATATACAGGGAAGAAATTAATGTTTTCTTTTCAGAATGTAACAAATGAAAGACATCCTTATTGTTGAAGTTCAGCTTTAGTAGAAATTTAATTTGCTTATGTTTGGATGAAAAAGTATGAATTGCTAAAGATCCCAGTGAAGTGGGAGAAATATGCTGATTTAACAAAAAAATTATTCAGTATAAACCCTTGTGCATGGTGGAGATTGCCTAGCTTACTCATCTTGTGAAAATGAGAGGCATTGTGTTTTCTCCTGTCTTCTTACTCCACATAGCAAACTGTAATTTAGGAAAATGGAGAATGCTTTTGGAATATGTTTGGGGAAAATCCTGGAGTAAGTTGCATCAGAAAGAGTAGTATGCTAAAGTGTATTTTGTTATTAACTATGTTTTACAGGTTAAGAATCTGTAGTATTGAGAAGTTTCTCCACCATCAGCCAAGATTAACAGCCACAGCTGGATTCTTTGGGGGGGGGTCTGTTTTGTGAAAAGAGATTTGAAGAAGCAGAGCCTGTAACGTAAAAAGGAAACGGTTGCTCTTCTAGACATAACAAAGCATCCGTGTGAAACTAGAAATGTGGAAATCTGTATTGTTAATTTTAACTACAGACGAACTTACTTTTAGAAACTGCAGGTTCATGATCATAAAGTAGAGAAAGCAAAGAGTAGAGAATAAAACTAACAGTCTAATGATACTGCACCCACTTCTTGGTGGTTGAAACTCCACAGCTTGTAACACTGCAAGTCGTTTTGTAGTTAGACTCCTGAAAAGATTATCCAAATTATGTTCAGAAAACAAAAAACAAAGCCACAGCACAAAAAATAAACTTGTTTTATTCTTAGGGAGAAATTTCATGTTATACTGTCAAATATTATTTTAGAAAAAAAGACAAATATTTTTTATTAAAAAAGATATTTCAGAAACATTGCCTTTTCAAACAAGCTAAGACAATATCCCTCAGAATTATATGCCATATTTTTAGCTATCAGTGTCACTGGGCATGTGTCCTGAAAGAGATACGGGGGCAGGCATAGTTCTCTTTCATATGCTAGACTAGAAAAAAAATTTGTAAATGCATAAATGCATTAACCAAATATATGTTTGAATTTAAATTCTGGATGTTTACCTTCAAAGCACAGGGAGCTATAGATATAAAAAATCCTCTAATGGAGTACTGGAATGTTCCATTGTCTTCATAACTTGGAGTGTCAGAGTTTTCTCTGACTTCTATATTGTAAAATTAAGTGGCTATTGGTGGTTTTTATTAGATTTATTGATGTCTGAGCAATTCAAGAATTAACTGTTCATGTACTGTGTATTTCCTTAATATGTTTTTTTGGTTTCTTTGATGAAGAGTGTCAAGGCCAAAGAAACTTTTTCATTTGTCATCCAACCAATAAATGGACAGAAGCTGTTAGAAGCTCTTTAATTATGAGTCTGTTTGAGTTTTAGTCCTGAGTCCCTTTGCCTCCATTCTACTCCAGTGACTTATTTGTTGATTGGGCCACCTAATATAGGTCAATAAGGACTTCCTAACTAAAATAGCTTGTCAGTGTGATCCTGTTGTTGCTGAGGGGTAACAGAGTGCCTGAGGCAACAGTTGTAACACTGTCAGTGAGCATGTAACAAGTCTTGATAGACACTGTCAGTAGTTGTAAGGTACCTAGTCTAGAAACAGAAAAAACTGATACTCTGGCATTATGGAAAGATGACTTCTAAGTGAACTCTACTGAGATTGAACTTTAACAATTAGTTGTAATGGTGTGAGTAGAGAGAGTATATAGGGGGATGTCTGCCATTGATAATGATTGGTGCTCTTTACCTAAACCCAGTTTTGAAATAGTTTGACTAATTGAGTCATGTCTACTGTGAGGCAGTGAAAGCTTTTAACACTTTTGGAACTCACTAGTCTATATATTTTTATTGTCAGTTTGCTGTGGACCGGCACTTTCGCATGCACTAAATGGGGATATTTAGTTTTATAAATAATTTTGTGAACCTCTATTAAACTGCTGTTGGTGTTGTCTGCATTGTGCTTAGTACTGAGGTAGAGGGATGTTTAAGTCATATTGCCTTGGCTGAGTTGACAGTCAGAGAGTAAACAATATAAAAAATGACACATGCCTACTCTCAGGATGTCCTCAGCCTTGGTGGAGAGGTGAAACTAAATTTGAAACCATTAAAAAAAGAATATATTCTTTTCAGGCCAGGTGTGGTGGCTCACACCTGTAACCCCAGCACTTTGGGAGGCTGAGGCAGGCAGATCATCTGAGGTCAGGAGTTCAAGACCAGGCTGACCAACATGGTGAAACCCCATCTCTGCTAAAAATACAAAATTAGCCAGGTGTGGTGGCTCATACCTGTAATCCCAACTACTCAGGAGGCTGAGGCAGGAGAATTGCTTGAACCTGGTAGGCGGAGGTTGCAGTGAGCCAAGATCGCACCATTGCACTCCAGCCTGGTCAACAAGAGTGAAACTCTGTTTCAAGTTCTTACAACATTAGTTTATTATGTGTTACTATTTGGCAGGCACTGTGCTGGAGATAAGGATTAAAGGTGATTATGACCTGGTGGGGGAAATAGATTTATAATTCAGTGCCATAAATGCAGCAATAGAGATAGTCACTGGACGTTAAGGGAGTGCAGAGGAGGGATTTCTATGGAAGGTATGGATGCTTCCTAAAATAGGTAATTCTTCAGTGAGCTTTAAGAACGAGAGTCAACCAGTGGTGAAGGGCAGTCTAGGTGGAAGGGCCTATATGCAGGAGACTACAGACTGGAGATGCTGAAAGTGCAGTGCAGTGGGTGGTAGGAGGTGTAAGCTAGAGCTCAATCATGAAGAGGTTGGAATGTCATGCTTAAGGCTTGAGGCACTAAAACCAGCTTTTTATTAATAGAGCATATGTATACATATAGCACATAAACAGTTATATAGCATATCTATGGTAAGGGGAATAATTAGGAAAAAAGCCTAAGAAGGCTCCTTAGGCAAGTAATGATGAGAAAAGGTTGAAATACTGCAAATGGCAACTACTGAAAGTTTTTAAGAGAGACTTGGTCAGATTTAATTTTTTTTTTGGGGGGGTATGTAAAATAGAGTGAACTGAAATCTGTCTGAGTCTTAGGGAATGTTCTCAGTTTTAGGTGGAAGAAGCTACTGGAAGCAGAACTAAAGGGCAGTCAGGAAAATGTGTTTACAGTGATTGACAACCTAAATATGGCAGAAGATTGTTAGGAAAATGGGTGTGATCTTTGGTGCCAATAAAAAGTCAAAGAAAGCTGGGTGTGGTGGTTCACACCTATAATCCCAGCACTTTGGGTGGCTGAGGTGGGCATATCACTTGAGCCCTAGAGTTCGAGACCAGCCTGAGCAACATAGTGAAACCCCATCTCTACTAAAAATACAAAAAAAAAAAAAAAAGAAAAAAAGTTAGCCTGGCGTGGTGGCATGCACTTGTAATCCCAGCTACTCAGGAGGCTGGGGTTGCAGTGAGCTGATAACACACCACTGCACTCCAGCCTAGGTGACGGAGCCAGAACCTGTCTCCAAAAAAAAAAGTCAAAGAAAATTAAGATGGAGAAAAGGCCGTTGTATTTAATAAGTAGATCATTGATGGCATTTGAGAGAATGATTGTATTTGTTTTTCCCTATAATGTGTATGTTTGATTCTAAAAAATGCCTTAAGTATTATTTTTTATAATTTTATTTTTTAATTATTAGTACAGTTCTTCCAAATCTCGGGGGGGTTTTTGTTATTGTTGTTGTTTTAGTTTAAAAATCAGAGCAGTTGATGTTTGTCATGTTCAAGGTGCGATGATTTTTTTTTAACAGTAGGGTAATAGAATAATAAACTACACTTGTTAGGAGTCAAGGTTCTGTTCCTAGCCTTGCTGCCAACAACTCTGTGACCGTGGTAAGGTTATTTAAACTTTCTGAGCCTTGGTTTTCTCATTTATGAAATCCTATGTTTCCTAAGATTCTATTATAAAATTAATATTTGTATGGCATAGTGGCATTGTTTGTGGGCAATGGAGTTTGCTAGTGACCACAAGACAACTTTCTCTCTTCAGGATTACAGTGTTGAATAGCTTCTAAAATTGTTTCAAGGAGGAATGAGAGAAATGTCACCCTGTTCCAGTGTGGTGGCTTTTATAGAGTTTTCTAATTTGAGATTAGATTTTAAATGTTCAGTTTGTTCAAGAGACTCATTTTTTTCTGTGACTGACTTATTGGTAAGAATTATACATGTAGTTCAGTTGTGGAGGAGAGAAGGCCTATTTGCAAATGAGCAATCAATTTCTTCCTACATGTCTATTTGATACTACTAGTTTCCTGATAATATTTACCTTTTTAGTGTTTTAGACTTTAAAAATTTGCATAGTTTCTTAAAAGTCTCATAATAGTTTTCTTATAATATTTTGAGTGATTTAAAAATTTTTAAATAAAATTTGATGTTCAGTATTTTGTCACCTCTTTGTGTGTGAGAAATCAGGTACTTGGGGGCCAGTGCTTACATTAATTTGCAAATTTCTTTAAAACAAGTTTCTTTCCAGGAATCTCTTAAATTCTGAATTTGGATAAGATACTTAGTAGTTTGCATGTGGGCCTTCCAGAAAAGGAGCTTTGACATGGCTTGAAGGCTGTAGTAGTTTAGGACTTACAGTGCCCAGAGACAGAGAATGACTTCCTAAAGCTCTTGTACAAGAGGAAGGGAGTTTTTGTAGACATCCTCAGCAAACCAGCAGTGCTAATCTATTATATACATGGTGAAAGCCATCTATGTAATCTTAAATTTTCTAGTAGCCATAGTAAAAAATGTAAAAAGAAAACAGGTGAAATTGGCTGGGCACGGTGGCTCATGCCTGTAATCCCAGCATTTTGGGAGGCCAAAGCGGGCAGATCATAAGGTCAAGGGATCAAGACCATCCTGGCCAACATGGTGAAAACCCATCTCTACTAAAAATACAAAAATTAGATAGACGTGGTGGCATGCACCTGTCAGTCCCAGCTACTTGGGAGGCTAAGGAAGGAGAATTGCTTGAACTCGGGAGGCGGAGGTTGCAGTGAACTGAGATTGTGCCACTGCACTCTGGCCTGGGTGACAGATCGAGACTCCGTCTTTAAAAAAAAAAAAAAGAAAGAAACAGGTGAAATTAATTTTATTAATGTATTTTGACTCTATATCCAATATATTATCATTTCAACATGTATTCACTATAAAAATTATTAATGATCTATATTTTTTTCCATACTAAGTCTGCAAAATCACTGTGTTCATGCTTACAATATGTCTCAGTTTGGTCTAGCCACATTTTGAGTGCTCTCTAGCCACATGTGACTATTGACTACCCTGCTGACCAGCACCAGCATAGTTCTAGAGTCTTTGGCTTTTGTGGTTTTGTTTTATTTTGTTTTGTTTTGTTTTTTCTTTTGAGAGTCTCGCTCTGTCACCACACCTGGCTAATTTTTTTATTTTTTAATTTTTTTTTAGAGACAGGGTCTCACTTTGTTGCCCAGGCTAATCTCAAACTCCTGGGCACAAGCCATCCACTCACCTTGACCTCCCAAAGTGCTGGGATTACAGGCGTGAGCCGCCACACCTGGCTTCTCTTTGGCTTTTATTGGATTATATACTCATTTCTGAACCAATCCACTGTCAATGAAGATAAGATTACTTTTGGAGCAATCAGATCCACTCCTGGACCTGGAGATGGAGTCAGTTTTAAATGGGAGGGATGAATACCAGCAGTAAATGCCAGGAAGGCAGTCATTAAAGACCGAGATAATGCATTTGTCTAACTTACGTCAGACTCAGAAGAACTTGACTGGGTACACTTATGGAACATACTGGAATAATGATCTCTGTGGAGAAGTCCTGTCTGCCCTGAGTTATTTGGAGGCATTTTTCCTTTTCTTTTCTGAAGCTTTGTTTGCCTAAAGTAGCAGAAGGTGGAATTGGTACCTGATCCTTGCCATGTTTGCTTTCCTTCCCAGTTAGAACAGACATCTCCCATTGATTTCTTTTCCTCTCCATGTTTTGGTTTTGTTATCCGGATAGGGTTCTCAGTCTTGTTTTCAATTTAAGTAGTATAGAGCTCAGTAGTGTCAGGCAGCAGACTTCTTATGGGGGAATGGACAACACAGAAACTTTTTGTTTATCCATTCTTTGACCTAAAATTCTTGCTCTGAGCTACAGAGAAAAGGAGAGAAGAGACATTTGAACAAATAGATAAAATTAGTAATTTGACCCAGATTACAGCTTTTTTTTTTCCATCTGCATGGATAAAAATCATCCTCAATTTACATAAGCAGGTGATTTTTCTTACATGCTAATTTTCTTAATGTACCATGGCAGAGCGTTGCAGATTTGCAAATTGTGTAAGTTAATTGAAATAAAACAGGTGACTTTATTTCACTGTATTATCTTACCAGTACAAAAGTACCCAAAGGGTGCAATTTTCAGGTAATTGTTTCATTGCACATCTAAATTAACAGGCAGCCTGGTGCAGAGGTTTTTTTTTTCCCCACCTTCTTCTCCACTTCCCTCTCTTCCAATTTTTAAAAATAGGAAACTATTGATTTCTATATTTACTTCAGAGCTGGAAATTTAGTAATACAGATGTAGAGGAAATTTGAGCTTTATTAAAAGCTATGAAAATTTGCAAGTAATGTGGGTATTATGCAGAAGAGGCTTGGTTTGGGTTTGAATTGCCTTAGAGAATTATGTGAGCATCTTCAACTATGTTTAACTGATTGGCTTCCTCTGTGTCCATTTTCTCAGGTTTTGCATATTATAGTAATTGGGGTTATTCTGAAGTTAACTGGGTGTATACCACAACAAATGTTCAAAGTAAACATTGACAGGCATTCTTTTAAAAACACAAGCTATTGAATTATAAGACTATTTAAAACATGTTAATAAAATAGAAATTTTAGAAAGGAGGACAAATCTCAACCAACAAAGCAACTTTTTTTAAGACTTATTAAACTTAATAATTACTGTTATTTAATATCTCAGATGTTATAATATTATTCACTTAGTGATAGGTACAGGGATTAAATTATATTCCTTATAGCTTTGAAATAATGACTTGGAAAAGAATCATAATTTTGAGCTGGTAAAAGTGGGGCCAGTCTTTTTTCAGTTTAAAGAAAAATTGTTTAGAAGAACTTTTAGAACAAAAGCAGTTAAAGAGTGACCTGAAGAGAACAACATTTAACACTTAAAGGGATAGTATGATTTAGTAGTTAAGAGTCTATACTCTGTCTGGGCACATTGGCTCATGCCTGTAATCCCAACGCTTTGGGAGGCTGAGACCAGAGGATTGCTTGAGCCCTGGGCTGTGTAGCAAGAGCTCATCTCTACAGAAAATAAAAAATAAAAATTAGCTGGTGTGGTGGCACACACTTGTATTCCCAGCTACTTGAGAGGATAACTCTCTCTAAATCCTAGCTCTGCCCCTCATTATCTGTGGGTAAATTATTTTATCTCTGAGTACCTCATGATCTTCATGTGTATAGCAGGGATAGTGATAGTATTCCAATAATTGTAAGGTGGTTGTGGGGATTATTTTTATTTATTTATTTTTGAGACCAAGTCTCCCTCTGTCACCCGGCTGGAGTGCAGTGGCACGATCTTGGCTCACTGCAACCTCTGCCTCCCAGGTTCAAGCGATTCTCCTGCCTCAGCCTCCCGAATAGCTGGGACTACAGGTGAACGCCACCATGCCCATCTAATTTTTGTATTTTTAGTAGAGATAGGGTTTCAGCATGTTGGCCAGGATGGTCTTGATCTCTTGACCTTGTGATCTGCCCACCTCAGCCTCCCAAAATACTGGGATTATAGGCATCAGCCACTGTGCCAAGCTGGATTTCCTTTTTTTTCTTTTTAAGAGATGGAATCTTGCTCTGTTGCCCAGGCTGGAGTGTTAGTGGTTACTTCAACTCTTGGGCTCAAGTGATTCTCCCACCTCAGCCTCCTGAGTAGCTGATACTGTAGGGTACGATCCACTATACCCAGCTGACTTTTTTATTTTTTAAGAGGTGGTGGTCCTGGAATTCTTGCCAGGTTGTCCAGGCTGGTCTCAAACTCCTGGCCTCAAGCAGTTCTCCCACCTCAGCCTCCCAAGTAGCTGGGATTATAGACATGAGCCCCTGCGTCTGGCTGTTGTAAGAATTAAATGAATTATTATATATTTAAAGTCTTAGAGCTATACTTGGTATTATGTAAATGTTAGCTATCATAATTATTATTACTGGTTTCAGTATAAGTGAAAAAAATAGTACCTCCTGAAAACTTATTAATTTAGGGAAAATAACCAGCTTTTATGTGATGGTTGACAGGTATCAGGTATGTGACTTCACCAGAGATCTTTTTTTCTGATTAACTCCATCCAACTGTTTTTGAAAAATTCATTCAAATTCTAGAATCCTTTCCAAATGTAAAATTCTTTTAGCACATAAAAGGAAGGTTTTTTTCTTTGTTTTTCACCCTCTTCCCTATTATTAGAGTAATAGTATGTTTATTATAGGACCCTTGAAAAACACAGAAAAGCCGAAAGGAAGAACAGTTTGTAACCTACAACTCAGAGATAACCACTGATAGCATTTTGGTGTATTGTTTACAAGACTTTTACCTGGAATATGTGGATATGTTTGTAGTATTATTTAGAGTTGGGATTATGATCACACTGTATTTACAATTTTGTATCCTGTTTGTTTCACTAACATTGCAAAATGAGATTTTGGCCATTTGTTTTGAGCGCTTTTTCATTTCCACCAGCCTAGAGCTCTGACTCAAAGAAACTAGAGAGTTAGAAGATACTTTAGAATGCATTCTAGACTAGCTGCTTCATTTTATAAATGGGAAAATTAAGACCCAGAGAAGCTAAGAGATTTGTTCAATGTTGCACAGCTGGTTGGGGGCTGAGCCAGAGTTTTGGTGTTTTGCTGCTTTACTAGTAATACCTGTCCAACTAAATGCCTATTGAAAATGGAGGAAGTGTTCTTATAAAAACAAAACAAGTAAAAAACAAAAACTCTGTAAATTAAACCAGGAACGCGCATCTGAAAAAAACTATGGAATATTTAGATTAATCTGTTGGTTATTTTGTGTGGGCCAGTGACTCCAAGTTTTCTGATTAAATGTCACATACTACAAGATTTTTGGTGAAGAACAACTCAGTCTTTTCATGTTATATGTAACTAAGTTGTATATCTATTTTGAGCATATTCTCTCACTTATTTTTTGAAAAGTTTTAAACCTCAGGAAATTTGAAAGAATTGTATGGTATATTCGGAAAACACCCTTCTAGATTAACATTTTGTGACTCTTGCATTACCTACTTTGAGGCTATTTCTACAGAACTTGTGGAGATTGGGTTATGATTAATTTAAGACTTATACAATGTGTTAAGAAATTTGTGGTCACTGCATAAACTCACTGTTCCATGTAATGAATTTTGTAAGCCGTCTAACTAGAGAAGGAACTCGAAGTTTTAAAGCTTGTGACTATTTTGGAATGCTATTTATTCTCAATAGTTAAAACAAAATTCAGTGTGAATCAAATGTGTAACTGAAACATGTACCAGTCAAAACTAAGCTTCAGGCGGTATAGAAATATTCCATTCTACAAAAGTTTTCTTTTTTGTGGTTTTTAATCTCAGGTTGGGACTTAAGGGAACATTTTCAAAATAATCTAAGATCTGGTTTCACAATTCTGTGACAGAGGACATGATTTTATTGTTGAATTTAAATTTTAAGTTATTGTAGTTTTTTTTTTTTTTAAGTAAATTACCCTAATGGAGTCATATGAGCTGATGATGCCGTGATTTCTGTCACCCAATTCACTGCTCTGTATTTTTCAGTACCAAATAATTCCTTTGTTAAACTCATTTTCAGTAAATGAGCCATTGTTTCCCAAAGGGTAATGATTATTTCTATATATAGTATAAAGCCTTAAGAAATAGATTTTAAAATCTAAAATACTAGTTAATGATTGGAAAAGGTTGAAATTGTCACTATATCAACTGTATGTGTGAAAAGGGCAACTGCTGTGTTTTCTGCCTAGGCTACAATATAAGATGTTTACAAGAAATCAAATGACAGTAAGCCTTTAAAAGTGAGGTCTTTCAGTATAGATGCAAAAAGGGTGGTTCTGTTGAGTCAACCCAGGTATTTCATTACATAGTTTCATAATGTAAACTCCTAGAATGAGGTAGCTGAAGTGCAAATCTAAATGGCCTGTGACAGGTAAGGAATTACATAGACAGCAGTTACTGGATTTCTTGATGCCGTTGATATCAGTATTTACAAATAAATCACTGAGTTCTTAAAGAACCTCAGCAGGAAAGACATTAAAATAGGGACACTGTAATATTTAACTGGTATAGGTGCTGAAGAGCTAGTTATCAGCATATATCACCTTGTCTCTGTAGGTAGCCAAACTTTAAATAACTAGTTTTTATACCTGATTTTCTTTTCCTCTTAAAGTAGATACTTATTCTTGAAGACAATCTGTTTCTGTCTCTCAGTGCTAATGAAAACAAATGCTTATAACCACTTGTGACACGTTCTTTACCCACTGATCCATCAAAAATTATGAGAGTTTTAAAGATCAGGGTCGTGTCTTAGTTGCTTCTTCAGAGCCTAGCATGATCCCAGGCTGGGTGCTTGTTGGTTGTTGAATTGAAAGCTTCTAGGCTGGGCATGGTGGCCCATGAGTATAGTCTCAGCTACTCAGCCTACTTAGGAGGCTAAGACAGGAGGATCTTTTGAACCCAGGAGTTTGGGATTTTAATATGCAATGATTGCTTCTGTGAATAGCCAATGCATCTATCCTGGGTGACATAGCAAGACCCATCTCTATGAAGAAAAGGAAGAAAGTTTCCAATGCTGAGTTTGTATGTGATGGTGACTCTCAAAGAACAGTACTGTTGGCCAGGCACTGTGGCTTACACCTGTAATTCCAGCACTTTGGGAGGCCAAAGCAGGCGGATTGCTTGAGCTCAGGAGTTCAAGACCAGCCTGGGCAACATGACAAAACCCCATCCCTACAAAACATACAAAAATTAGCTGGACATGGTGGTATGTGCCTGTAGTCCCCAGCTACTTGGAAGGCTGAGGAGGGAGCATGGCTTGAGGCCAGGATGCGGAGGTTGCAGTGAGCTGAGATGGTGCCACTGCACTCCAACTTGGGCAACAGAGCCAGATCTTGCCTCAAAAAAAAAAAAGAGTACTATCATTGGGTCTTGCCATTATATATTAAAAGATTCCCATTTCCTCACGCACTGGCAGAATTTTTAATGAGAGAACACTTAGTGGTATTTAGAACCACCCCATAGTAGTGGTTTTGTTTTCTTATGTTTGAATTTTTTTTTTTAAGTAAGAGTGCCCCGCCCCCCTAAAAAAAGTGAGAGTCCTAATCTATAATAAGTATATGGTAACCAACTATATCCAGAAATAGTCCTTTATTTTGAAATGAAATAGTCCTTTATTTGTACTGTTTTCTATAATCTACATAAAGTTAAGAATGCTATTGAATTGTTTAGGGAAAATACCCTTTTCTTTGCAGGACTGTGATCTATGTTAGAAAAATAGAGATCCAGTTAGTAGAAACTGTGTCCAAAGTCTTACCTAATATATCAAAACATACCAAGTAGTCTGTGATACTAGAGTAGAAAAAAAAAGTTCAATTCTAAGCTCCTCATTCTATTTTATAAACTTATGAATAAATGGCAGTTTAGTATATACTAGAGATCCTTTTTCAAATTAGTGAGGAAAGAATGGCTTATTCCAGGGGTATGCTGACATGTGTTTAACAACAGGCTCTCTGAAAAATAAAAAAGCTGTAGTTTGTAGGATTTGCTGATCTCTTGTAATACTCCTATAATGGCCAATTTCAAGCCACTAATGTGAAGCTACTAAATGCTGAATTGGAGAAAGATATGCACTGGCACACTCTTATATAGTATTTTCACCATACAGATAAAATACGTGTTAGATAACCTTAAGAGCATAAATCATAACAAAATAACTAGGGAGTGATAATTCTTGAGTATTTGTTACCTTTGTTTTAAATATGATTTATTTTATTCTGTTTATATAGTTTTTTATGGCTATGTTTCACAAACAGCTTACAAATTTCCAGAAAATGTAAGTCTGTCATAAGCAGTATGCATAGGTTCCAGCACACTAGTTTATTTTGTACCTTTGTTGGGTTACTTAGCAAACAGTGGGGAAGAATAGTTTATATTCATTATGTACAAAAGTAAAGTCCAAGTAGATTAAAGATTTTTTAAAAACAAAGCCAAAAAATAAGGAAATATAACTATTTTTATAGTCTTGGAGGGAAAGACATTAGACTTCAAAGGAAGAAAAGAACATCAGATTTGTCTATGAAGACATCTAAGGTGTATATTTGGTAAAATTCGCCATTAAAAATACCTAAAAGAAAAAACAAAAACTCATATATGTTTTTCAACATATATGAAAAATAAAAGTTAATATCTTTAATATTTAAAGAGCTATCTTTTTTACTTTTTAAAAATAGAGATGGGGTTTCACTATGTTGCCCAGACTGATCTCTAACTCTTCAGCTCAAGTGATCCTTCTGCCTCAGCCTTCCAAAGTGCTAGGATTACAAGCATGAGCCACCACACTCAACCTAAAGAGCTCTTAAATCAACAAGAAATAAACTTGAAGAACCCAACAGAGAATGGGCAAAAGCTAGAGAATGAGCACATAGAAGAAATACATATTGTTAAAAAACATTAAAGAATTTTCACTTTCATTAATAAACATGCAGAAATGAGATAACACTTTTAAACTGCTAGATTGATATTTTAAAGTAATAATCCTCCCTGTTGTTGCAGATGTAGTGAAACACATATACACTTAAATTTTTTATGATAGTGTGGATGGATGGAGTCTTGATTGAAGAGCAGTTTCTCAAAATTGAATGCACACGCTCTTTGGAGAAATCATTGAGCTTAGATACAAAGATATATTTATAAGGATGTTCATTTAATGCTATTTATAATCCTCCCAGATTGAAAGCAACCTAAATCTATGAGTAGTAGAGTGGTCATTTTTGAAATATACCCACAATTTATTAAATGAAAATCTGTATCAGTGATCCCTTAAGGTAGGGTCTGGCTGTGACACCCAGGCTGGAGTTGAATGCAGTCATAGCTCACTGCTGCCTTGAACTCAGCTCAAGCCATCCTCCTGCCTCAGCCTCCTGAGGGCCAGTTAGTTTTAAATAGACTCCTCTAGTGATCAATTTGCTGAGAGTTGGAGATTGAAATACCAGTTTATCCAATTTCAGTGTTTTATCATTCTGTAATTCTATGAGTTATTTTTAAAAGGTATCTATAACCTTATAAGCACATTGAAAAAAGACATTAAAAGAAAATGGTCTTGAACGAACCCAGAGATGATTTTTCTGCTGCCTTAGTTGTGATGCAACAGTGCTAGTGACAAAAGTAGCACCAGCTAATTTGTGTGATATTTCAATGTCACTTGAGTTTCTAATGTGAATTTGAGAGTAATATAAGTTATTATATGATTTGCAGAGGCCTCAGCTGTAAGACATACTTCATGGTATCTACATGTATTCTGAATACCACAGAATATGAAAATGGCTAATGAGAGTGTTAATTCCCTAAAACTCTTAAAACTAGAAATGCAATTTTATTTTTTTAGAAGCTTTATTTTGTCGTTTTACGTTAGAGGAGACACAAGATCATTTTGTCCAGCATACTAGACTAATGCCCTAGTAATTGGTGATTTCCACCTCCAGTTTTTCTATACATGGGATATATTTCTCAAGTCATTATAAAATAATTTTTTTGTTTTGTTTTAGAAAACAGTGCCATCCTGTCAGCTTTAGTTCAAGCAGTTCCTTCCTCATGCTGGACTTTCCATCCATCTAATCCCTGAGCTGGGGTTCCAGACCTGCAGGTGCCTTCTGACCCTTAAAAAAAATGCCATGTACTTTAGTGGGGAAAGTTTGGGAAGTGTTGCCTATTAAAACTGCATGAATAAGACTAGGATATTAAAGTGCCAGAAAGAGAGAACAAGAGAGTTATAGATGGGACAGCCTGTTGGCATTTTTTTTCTGAGGATGTCTAGAATGGTGACTCTGTAATCCTCATTTAGTGGCTTAATTCTGACTTTTATTGCCCTCATGATCAAAAGAGTTCTGTGGCTAATACTAACATTTTGACCATTTCCTATCACTTAGTTCTGTTTTTCTTAATGTAAATACCATTATTGAGCTTCATGTAACACTTAGAAAGTTGCTGAAGATGACTAAAGAGTCTTAAAATGAATGTATAGATTTTTTTTTTTAGTCCTTTTAAAAATCAAAACCTGGTGGCTCACACCTGTAATCCCAGCACTTTGGGAGGCCGAGGCGGGTGGATCACGAGGTCAAGAGATCGAGACCATCCTGGTCAACATGGTGAAACCCCGTCTCTACTAAAAATACAAAAAATTAGCCGGGCATGGTGGCGCGTGCCTGTAATCCCAGCTACTGAGGAGGCTGAGGCAGGAGAATTGCCTGAACCCAGGAGGCGGAGGTTGCGGTGAGCCGAGATCACGCCATTGCACTCCAGCCTGGGTGACAAGAGCGAAACTCCGTCTCAAAAAAAAAAAAAAAACCTGGAATTGTACAGTGTTTTAAGAAAAGACTTTTAAAATGTACCATAATGGGTGCTGTTTGGATAATGATGAAAAGTTTAGTATTAAAGCCATGTGTATTATAGTCTAGTCTTACAACAAACCATGGGATAAATAACTTTTTTTTTTTTTTTTGAGATGGAGTCTCATTCTGTTGCCCAGGCTGGAGTGCAGTGGCACGATCTTTGCTCACTGCAGCCTCTGCCTCCCGGGTTCAGGCTATTCTCCTGCCTCAGACTCCCGACTAGCTGGGACTACAGGTGTGTGCTACTATGCCTGGCTAATTTTTGTATTTTTGGTAGAGACGGAGTTTCACCATGTTGGCCAGGCTGGTCTTGAACTCCTGACCTCATGATCTGCCTGCCTTGGCCTCCCAAAGTGCTGGGATTACAGGCGTGAGCCATGGCGACTGGCAACGTTTTTATTTTTAAGAAGTCATTTCTTATCTTTTCTCTTTGTTATATTGTTTGTTTGATAACACAGTGAGAACATCTTAACCTCAAATAAACACTGGTGAGTATGCTCCATGTTGGATGATAGCATACTTCAGTTTATAGTTTCATACGGCATTCAAGAGGAAAAAGAATTTAAAATCAAGGATGATGTATGTGTATATACACACACACATGCACACACACACACACAATTTTTTCATAAGTCTGGATCATTTTCTCATTTCTCAGGGTTTGGGTTTTAAAAACAATACATTTTTTAAAAAACTGTTTTGTAAAAAGTATTCACTAAAATTTAGCTCTCCGAAGGAGGAGAGGTAATTTTACCATCTGATAGTTCTTTGATGTTTTGTCTCTGTTTGTTTACATAAAGAAAGTTCCTAATTCCCTTTCTCCAAAGATGTTTATGTAGTCAAACTCGTGGAAGTTTTATTCCCTCGCCCTCGTAAAAGTTCACTTAGTAATATGGAACGTCTTATTCCTCACTCTTTCTTCTCTGGAGCTTTGTGACAAATAGGAGGTTGGCAGAAAAGAATTGTGACAAAATGAGAAGAGCTTCAAAGTGCATTAGGAAGCTAAGAATAATTAAACTGAATGAAATGAGAAAAGAGTGTTGATTTACCTGTTGAAAAACTGCAAGCCTTGACAAAAGGTAAAATAATGTTTTATGGAAAACCTACCAAAGTAATGGGTCTGTTCTTTAGCCCTTTGAATAGTTTAAATAGCTGTGATTTCAGTTAAGTAGTTGGGTGAATGTCCAGATTTGAGATGTCACATCATTTACTGAACATATATATAGGAGTTTGTAACACTTTTATTGATAATTTGTCAGGAACATAGTAGGCTTATCAAATTCGCTGATCAGTGGAAGTCAAGAAAGATGGCTAACATGGTAGATAACAGGTATTCAGAGAGCTGAATCTAGAGTCATCTTTAACTTAGCAAACTTTTTTTTTTTTAAGGGACAAGGTCTCACTGTCTTGAACTCCTGGACTCAAGTAATCATCCCACCTTGGTCTCCTCAGTAACTAGGGCTACAAGGCATGTAACACCAAATCTGGCTAATTTTTTTATTTTAAAGTATTTTTTGTAGAGATGAGGTCTCTCTATATTGCCCAGGCTGCTCTCAGACTCCTGGCCTCAAGTGATTGTCCTGCCTTGTTTTCCCAAATTGTTGGGATTATAGGCTTGAGCCACCCTACCTGGTCTTTAGTAGACATATTTATTGGAGGCCTGTATACTAGGCTTTGAGTCCTGAGGGTAGATTGGGAACAAAATTCATGTCATATGAAGCAGGGAAGGCAGACATTTAGCATATTATTAAAAAAAATGTTTTTCAGAGATGGGGTCTCATTATGTTGCCTAGATTGTCCTTGAACTCCTAGGCTCAAGCAGACCTCTTGCCTCAGCCTCCCAAGTAGCTGAGACTACAGGTATATGCCTCAGAGCCTGGCTTAAACAAGTCGTTTTAAAAGTGCAGTCTCTTAAGATAGTCTGCCTAGATTCACATTCTGCCTCTTTTTATTGGCCATGTGCCTTTTGGCAAGTTGCTTTACTGCTTTGTGTCTCAGCTTTCTCTTCTAAAAAATAGCAGTTATAATGGTACCTATCTCAGGTTCTTATGAAAATTTAAATGTGATACTGCATATAAAATGCTACAGTGTCTTGCCTGTAGTCAACACTCAATAAATATTAGCTGTTTTAATTGTTATCTCTTAGCACTTTACATTTTTGTTTTATGGAGAAAAACAGTGATTAATTAGAAAAGCCTAATTTAACCTAGTCTAAATTATAAGGTGAAGGAAGCTTCCTTGATATAATTCTTAACCAGGAGAAACTTATACTTGAATATTTATTTTAAAAATTGCAATTAAGATATATATACAGTTATGTACAGAATGTTTACTATGAGAAGATATAGATGGGATACCAAGATCCTTAGTTTGTACAATTCTGATGTGACCATTTTCATAACATTATGTTGTGAATGATACCCCCTGAAGTTAGGCAGTGTACTTTTTTCTAGGCAGTGTAGGCCTGATAGGAGAGTGATATTTGAGTTAAATTTTGATGATGATGGGACAAAGGGGAAGGGCATCTCAAGCAGAGGGAATTTCATGTACAAAGTCGGTAAGTAAGAGATGACAGTATGTTTGGGGACCTGGAATTAGTTCATTATGGTTAGAATGTAGGATGAGTGTGATTGCTAAGAGATGAGAACAAGAGGATAGATTATGAAGAAACTTCTTTGCTATATTAATACCTTGAGATTTTATATGAATCTGGGAAGCTATTGAATGACTTAAAGAAATGATTTAAATGATCAGATTTATTTTTAAAATGTGGCTCAGGCAGTACTAAGAATGGTTTGGAATAGGAATGGGTCTAGAAGCTGGAAGAAGGTAGTTGTATAGTCTTTAGGTGAATGCTACTCCTAGTGTGGACCCAAACTTTATTACAAGTTGGCAGTGATAAATAAATACATTTCTCCTTATCATATAACTTGCTTGAGGCTCATCCCTAGATATTTAGAAACTTTTATAGCAGTCTGACGTGGTTCATGGTATATAAAGTTTGTTGGGCCTTCAGTGTTCTCTAGCAAGTCTTAGACTTGTCTCAAGTCAGCTCATTTATCCACTGCTCACACAGCCATTTCAAACCGCTACCTCTTTCCTCAAGTTTCTACTCCACCTATTCCTCACTTTCTGCAGATGACTTCATTCCCCTATTTTACAGAGAAAATAAAGCCAAAGGATGCAGGAACTGGGTAACTTCCTGTTACACCCACAGATGAAGTTATGTCAGCGTAGCTTTCCTCTACTTTCAGTCTCTGGATCCTCTTCCAGTTTTTCCAGAGGCTTTACTTCATCTATGATCTTCTTCTTTCAGGTGTTCAACTTTTGCCCCTTTCCCTTTCGTTTTACCCTCTATACTCGTTCAAACCTTATCCTTAAATTCAACCCTCATCCTCTAGATGACCAGCCTAACCTCTTTCTTTCCCTTTACAGTCAAGCTCCTTGAAAGTGTAGTTGTCCATCACTGTCTCTACCTCTTCACCTCATTTATTCACAGTCCGCTGTATAATCATTTCTACACATACCATACAGCTCAAACTGCTCTGACAAATACAAAACCAATGACCTGTTGTTAACTAGCAGATAGGTACCATATCCAGTGGGCGCATTTCAGTCCCTGTGTTGCATGTACTAATAGTTTGTCCTTGTTCATTGCATTAATATATAACAGCTTTAAAAACCTCTTCACCTGTTGATGGACATTTAGGTTGTTTCTGGTTATTACAAATAAAATTGGAGCGAATCTTCATTTACAGTATTTCTGTGGACATAGGCTTTCATTTCTCTTGGGTAAATACCAAAGAGTGGAACCAGTCATATTATATGTTCAAGCTTAAAAGAAACTGCCAGGCTGGGCGTGGTGCCTCACGCCTGTAATCCCAGCACTTTGGGAGGCTGAGGCGGGCGGATCACCAAGTCAAGAGATTGAGACCATCCTGGCCAGCATGGTGAAACCCCCTCCCTACTAAAAATACAAAAATTAGCTGGGTGTGGTGGTGCGTGCCTATAGCCCCAGCTACTTGGGAGGCTGAGGCAGAAGAATTGCTTGAACCTGGGAGGCGGAGGTTGCAGTGAGCCAAGATCGCACCACTGCACTCCAGCCTGGCGACAGAGCAAGACTGTCTCAAAAAAAAAAAAGAAACTGCCAGATTGTTTTCCAAAGGGATTGCAATTTGCATTCCCACCAGCAAGGTCTAAAAGTTCCAGTTGCTTGTGAGCATTTGGTAATATTTATTTTTTTTCTTCCTAATTTTAACCATTTGAATAGATATGCAATGCTCTTTAGTAGTGGTTTTGCATTTCCCTAATAACTAAAGATGTTAAGCATCTTTTCAAGGGCTTATTAGCTATCTCTGTATCCTGGTAAAGTATCTATTCAAGCCTTTGCCCAGTTTTTAATTGGATGACTTTCTTAATATTAGGTTTTGAGTGATCTTTATATATTCTGGATATAAATCCTCTTTCAGATGTGTGACTTCCAAATATTTTCTCCCAGTCTGTAGTTCTTTATAAAAAAAATTCTCTTTAATGTCTTTTGCAATACAAACATTATAATTTTGGTGAAGTTCAGTTGATCCATTTTTTCTTTTCAGATCATAACTTTTGGTGTCGGATCTGGAAACTCTTTGCCTGACCCAGGTCATGAAGAATTCTACGTTTTCTTCTAAAAGTTATATAGTTTAATGGTTTACATTGAATTCTGTATTTCATGTTTGGGTTAGTTTTTGTATTAGGTGTGAGGTTTAGGTAGACCTTTTTTTTAAATTTTTTTTAAATAAAAAGAACATCTGTCCATTTATTCAACAAGTTTTAAGCACATGCAAATGCTTGTACACAAAGTCAACGTTCTGCTAATCCACTTTCATGGAGTCAAATTTGTAAAACATGCATAAAACAAATTAGAATTCTCTGAAAGTCTATACAATTTATACCTCCAGTATTGGAAATGATGTGAATATTAAATACATGTCACAGAGAATTGTAATTAAAAAAATACTGACAATTAAAAATAGTGGGAAAATTTTTTTTGAAAGAAGAAACTAAAAAGAAAATTCAGCATATAAAAGTGTAAGATAGGGATAGATTTGAGCAATTTGCATAGAAATAGGAGATAAGATCTTGTCAAACATGATGCAACTATCTTATGATGATGACTTTTGGATCTTAATTGTTAGGGTTTAGACTTTGGGGATTTTGCTCTTTTGGGATTTCAGCATTGAGGATTATGGTGTTCAGAATTCAGCATTGAGGATTATGGTGTTCAGAATTGTGTCTTTTGGCATTATGGCCCAATTGCCCAAGCCTTTGCCTAAGCCTACCTACCATGTAGGTAGACCTTTAAAAAAAAAAAATTATGGACTGGGCACAGTGGCTCATGCCTGTAATCCCAGCACTTTGGGAGGCCATGGCAGGCGAATCACCTGAGGTTAAGAGTTTGAGACCAGCCTGACCAACTTGGTGAAACCCCATCTCTACTAAAAATACAAAAGTTATCCATGAGTGATGGTGCATGCCTGTAATCCCAGCTACTCAGGAGGCTGAGATAGGAGAATCGCTTGAAGCCAAGAAGTGGAGGTTGCAGTGATCTGAGATGGAGCCACTACACTCCAGCCTGGGTGACAGAGCAAAACTTCACCTCAAAAAAAAAGTATGGACGTCTAATTGTTCCAATACAGCTTGTTGTAAAGCTTGTCCTTTCTCCATTGATTTGCCTTTATACCTTTCTTGAAAAAATATTTGGCCATGTTTGTGTGTCTCATTTCTTCTTTAACCTATAGAGTACTTAGAAGTGTGTTTTTAATTTTCTTTTTTTCTTTTTAGTAAGTGCAGTAGTGAGAAGAGGGAAAAAGTGAAATAAGGAGTTCTATTTGTAACTGAACAATTGAGAGAACTTACTACCTTCAGACGAGCCTGTTTTTAATTTTCAAAAATGATATTTGTTTTCAGGTTACTATCTTGGGATATAATTTTGTGGTGATTAGTATATGTGGTTTGCATGATTGATACCATTTTGGGGGGAATTTGTTGAGATTTACTTTGGCCTTGTATGTGATCACTTTTTATAAATATCCTTCTTATTCTGCAGTTGATTAATATTTTGTATATGTCCACTAGATAAAGTTTGCTAATTATATTTTAATTTTTAAATTTTTTTCTATTTTTTAGAGATAAAATCTCTTTCTGTTGCCCAGTCTGGAATGCAGTGGCATGATCATAGCTCACTGTAACCTCAAACTTCTGAATTCAAGTGATCCCCTGCTACAGCCTTCAGAGTAGCTGGGACTGTAGGCATGTGCCACCGCACCAAGCTAATTTTTAAAACTTTGGTAGAGATGAGGTCTCACTATGTTGTCCAAGCTGGTCTTGAACTCCTGGGTTCAAGCGATCCTCACGCCTCAGCCTCCCAATGTGCTGGGATTACAGGTGTAAGCTACCACACCTAGCGTTTTTTGATGAGTTTCTACTATTGTAAGCACCACCCCAGTCAAGATACAGAATGTTTATCACCTCAGAAAGTTCACTCAAGTAAATTCCACGATATATCCCCCTCCCCCTACCCTAGGCAACCACTTTTTTGGTTTCTGTCATTTTTGATTTGTTTTGCTTGTTCTTTGATTTTATATAGATAGAATCATACAGTATGTGTGTACTCTTATGTGCAAGGCTTCTTTCACTCTACATAATGTTTTTGCAATTCATCCATGTTGCTTGCACATATCAGCGTTTTTTTCTTTTTTTATTACTGAATCATATTTCAGTGTATGAATATAGCACAATTTGTTTATCCGTCCTTCTGTTCTTTCCACTTTTAGACTATTCTTACATAAGTCTTTTTGTGGATATATGTTTTTATTTCTCTAAGGATAAATATCTAGGGATGGAATTTCTGAATTGTAGAGTAGATATATATATATTTAACTTTATTAAGACTGCCAAAACAGTTTTCCAAAATGGCTTTACCATTTTGTACTACTACCAGCAAAGAGAGTTCTAATCCACTTGCAAGTCCTTGCAAAATTTGATGGTCTTTGAATGTAGCCATTTTAGTGGGTGTGAAATAGTATATCATTTTCGTTTTAATTTGCATTACCATGATGACTAATGATGTTTGCCACATTTTAATGAATTTATTGGCTGTTGGCATATCTTTTTTTTTTTTTCTCTGAAAATTCTGTTCAGGTTTTCTGCCCATTTAAATGATTGATTTGCCATTATCATTATTATTATACTGTAGGAGTCTTATTTTTTTTTCTGAATACCAGCCTTTTGACAGATCAATCTATTGTATTTTCTCCTACTCTGTAACTTACCTTTTCATTTTGTAAATGATGTATTTTGATGAACAGAAAATTCTATTTTGAGAAGTTAAGTTTATCAATTTTTTCTTTTATTATTAGTATATTTTTGGTTCAGTGTAAGAAATCTTTGTTTAGCTGGGCACGGAGGCTCATGCCTGTAATCCTAGCACTCTGGGAGGCCGAGGCAGGCAGATCACCTGAGGTCAGGAGTTCGAAATCAGCCTGGCTACCTTGGTGAAACCCCATCTCTACTAAAAATACAAAAATTAGTCATGCTTGGTGGCCCTTGCCTCTAATCCCAGCTACTCAGGAGGCTGAGGCATGAGAATCACTTGAATTTGGGAGACAGAGGTTGCAGTGAACCAAGATCGCACCACTGTACTCCAGCCTGGGTGACAGCAAGACTGTGTTTCAAAAAAGAAAAAAAGAAATCTTTGTCTAATGCCAAGGTCATGAAACTATTCTCTTTTATTTTTTCTAGAAGGTTTGTAGTTTTTTATGTTTAGGTCAGTTTTCTATCTGAAATTAATTTTTGTAGGATTTGAGGCATTTTTGTTGTTTTGTTTTTTAAAATACTAATTTTAAAGTAAACTAGTAATTTAAAAACACTAATTTTACCTATTCTCACAACATCTTTTGTTAAAAAGATTTTTTCACCCTCATTGAATAGCCTTGCACCACTGTGGAAAATCAGTTGACTATATAAATACAGTGAAATTCTAAACTTTTCTGTTTCATTAGTCTTTTTGTCTAGTCTTATGTTAATGCCACATTGTCTTTATATACTGTAGCTTTAGAGCAGGATTTTTCCATGTCAGCACTATTGACATTTTGGACCTGATAGTTCTTTGCTGTGGGAGGCTAGCCTATGTATTATAGGATGTTCAGCATCATCCCTTGCGCCTCTACCCACTAAATGCTAGTAGCAACTCAATAGGTATGACAACCAAAAAATGTCTATAGACAATGCCAAATGTCCCCTAGGTGATGAAGTCACCCTCAGTTGAGAAACACTATTTTAAAGTAACTCTTGAAGTCAGATACTGTAAGTCTTCCAACTTACTTGTTTTCATTCAAGATTATTTTGGCTATTCTAGAAGCTTTGTGTTTTCGTATCATTACAGAATTAACTTGTCAGTTTCTATAAAAATCTGTTGGGATATTTATTGGAAGGTGTCAACTCTATAGATCAAATAGAAGAGAATTCTTAAAAAAGTTGAGTGTTCCAATCCATGAACATGGCATATCTCTCCACTTTTTTTTTTTAACAGGCTTTGTCAACCACTCTGATCTCCACTTATTTATGTCTTTGATTTCTCCTAGCAGTGTTTGGGAGCTTGCATTTTAAAGGTCTTGCATATGTTAAGTTTATCACTAAGTATTTAATTTTGTTTGTTTGTTTGTTTGTTTGTTTTTCCTGGGAAGTGACAGAAAGTATTTAATATTTTTAAATGCTATTGGAAATGGTATTTTTATTTTCAGTTTCACTGTCCAATGTCATTGACTAGTTGTAGACCCTCTTGTCCTGCCTTCAAGCTTACATTCACTTAAGGCACCATGTTACTTAAGGTGATCTCTCTCAGCAGTCCTGCTGTATCATACATGAAGGCCTCATCAGAAAGAATTGGCAGAACAGGTCTGGAGAGCCTCAGGTTTTAATTAATTAAGTCAACTATCTTAAGCCAATGAAAGGTGCTAAAAGATTATCTTGGTTTCTCCTTCCTCCCCTTTCAGCATCCAGTTAGCTCCTCATTCCACTGTGACTCAGGGATGAAAGGGGCTTGGAGTGTTTTCTCTTTTTTTTTTTTTGAGACGGAGTTTCCCTCTTGTTACCCAGGCTGGAGTGCAATGGCGCGATCTCGGCTCACCGCAACCTCCGCCTCCTGGGTTCAGGCAATTCTCCTGCCTCAGCCTCCTGAGTAGCTGGAACTACAGGCGTGCGCCACCATGCCCAGCTAATTTTTTGTATTTTTAGTAGAGACGGGGTTTCACCACGTTGACCAGGGTGGTCTCGATCTCTTGACCTCATGATCCACCCGCCTCAGCCTCCCAAAGTGCTGGGATTACAGGCATGAGCCACCGCGCCCGGCCTGGAGTGTTTTCTCTCTTAGCAAGGGCTTCTCTCTCTTTGGAGTTTAGTTCATTTACAGTCTTTGAGTTCTCAGCTTTCTTGTATACAACCAGCCAACTGACCAACCAATCAGTCAACAAAAACTATTATTTAATTGCTTATCTAACCTTTTCTCCTTGTTATGGAAAGTGTCATATTTCTATGTTAACTGGTTTTCTTTGTTCCATGTTTTGGTAGATCTTTTAACTTTAACTTTTAAAAAAAATTTTTTACTTTCAGCATTTATATTCTTATATTTTATATGTCTCTGGTACACAGCATACATTTAAATTAAGCTTTTTAGTCCAGTCTGACAGTCTTTTAAGGGAAACATTTCCATCAATCATGAGTACTGATCTTTTTTTTTTTTTTTTGAGACAGGGTTTTGCTCTGTCACCCAGGCTAGAGTGCAGATGTTTAGTTACGGCTCACTGCAGCCTCAGCCTGTTGGGCTCAAGTGATCCTCTCACTTCAGCCTCCCAAGTAGCTAGTACTGTAGTCACGTGCCACCATGCCCAACTAATTTTTAAAAATTTTTTGTAGAGACAGGGACTCATTGTGTTGCCCAGGCTGGTCTCAGACTGCTGAGATGAGTGCTGATCTTTTTAAATTTGTCCCTACCACCTTATTTATATATGTCATATGTTCTGCTTTTCATATTTTTCTCTTTATTTGCCTTCTTTTGAATTGCTTAAGATTTTCTGTTTACTTATTTGAAAGTTTCATACCTTATTTTGTTCTTTTAGTTGCCCTAGAAATTTTAGCATGAATGTTTAAATCCATGGGTAATAAATACTATTTGTTTTCAAATCTGCCTCATCCATTTTAATAGTCTCCTATTCGGTCATGCTTGTCCCCTTTTGTATTTTTTCAAATACTTTAAAAATATTTTATTTGTATCTGATAAAAAAAATAACTCTTATCTGCTATCTTTGTCACTCTAATTCATTGGCTGTCATTCATGAGTGCTTGTTTCTTTCTTTTTTTTTTTTACTTGTGAGCTTGTGTCATTAGAACTTTTATTTTTTGTGATTTTTTTTTTGAGGCAGGGTATTAGATTTTGTTTTTGCAAAGATGATTTGAGTATCTAGTGCTACCATCTACTTTTAAGTAAATTTTTGACTTGAATTTTTCAGGCCACACAACTAGTTTGAATTTTAGTAACAAAGGGTACAGACTTGTTAAGAATTCACAGTGGAGACATATTTCTGTTTACTGTTCTACCAAGAACTGAAGCCAAAAAAGACCCTTATTCCCATTATCTCCCTCTGCAGAATAAGCTTTTTCCTATTTCACTTACTAAGGATGCAGACTTTTGGGAGGCTCCTAGCATATTTGCAAAGGTATGGTTAATCCAGTCTCCTGGGAAGGGCCCCAGGTGGCCTCCTGTCATCTCACCAAGTAGCCCATTAGAATACAGGCTTTTGTTCACCAAGGATTGGCCAATAACTCCAGGGAAAACTGTCTGTAGTGTTACTCAACTTTGTGAATCTATGTTTCTTTCTTGTTTCTGCTCTCCAGGAATTTCTTTGCTTCCTCCTCAAGGTTAACCATATATTTTATCCAGCATCTTTACATGCTTTTCCACCGAATTTACTTTTACTCTATACTCGTATCTTTAGGAATTACCTCTAGCTGTTTTTAAAATGTGGCAAGATTATTATAAGGGGAAAAATAAAGTCCAAATCAGTCCTGCTCCCAGTTTGGAATGTCTTTTCCTATTTCAACTGTGATAAATGCATCCTCCTCTTCACTCACTTCAGATGTTCTTCTCTTTAGGTATTCTCCCCATCTGGCTCAACTCCTACCCCTATATATACCCCCAGCAGAATGAATTACTCTCTTAACATTTGTTTCTATGCTTGTTTATATATATATATATTTCTTAAAGAAGAGGTATCCCCGTAGACACAAAGATAGAGACTGAATTCTGTTTATTTTTATGTTCCTAACGTGATATGCATTCACTAAAGTTTGTTGAATTCAGTTTTCAAAGTCTTTATAGATAACTCTTGAAATTTTAAGCTTCTAGCTAGGACTGTTATAACTTACTTGCTATTTTCAGGAAATAACTTAAAGCAATTAAAGCTTATTCAACGTGTTGGAGATAAAATAATTTGGTAAATTCCTTGGGCTAATCCTATATAAGGAGGGATTAAAATATGTTAGAAATATTATCTTACAATCTCCAGATGGACTAGGGTAATACAATTTTGGAACGAATGAAGGTTTACATCCCAATTTTAAATGTGAGCTCACTTTAAAATTACACACTTATGAGATGATCTGTGCCACAAACCATGACACACGTTTACCTAGGTAATAAACCTGCACATCCTACACATGTACCCCTGAACTTAAAAGTTGTAGAAAAAAATTATGCACTTTGTATCTGGAACATCAAGGAGAATTTTTGCCTTTGGGTTACTATTTTAAAAAATGGATACAGTGATGGATTTTAGAGCATAAAAATTACAAATGGAGAAGTTTCCGAATGACCTTGATTACTTGTACGTGTTGGAGAGGGGATTGAGGGAGTTGTTTTTCTCCTGTTGCCTGAGTTTAAATCCTTTTTCTCTGGTGAATTACGTAATTATTTTGTGGCCATTATATATTTGCCCTGCAATTTTTTTTTAAATTAAATTTAATTTTTTTTTTACAAAAAGGGATCAAGGGGCTTTAGGTGTCCATTGGCAGAGCTGATTTTATGAACATGTATTTCTTTTGCCTAGCATCTTTTCACATTTTAAGATACATAGATGGGGAAAAGAACAGTAGGATGAGAAAGGGAGGTGAGAAGAATTCTTGGTAGAGAGCAAAAACAGGTGAGGAAAGCAACTAGTGTAGAGGTTGGGATGACTTAACAGTAGAGGAAGGCACAGGTGAGAGAAGAAGGCAAGAGGAGGTACCAACACCAGAGGTGGGGAGATAGACACCAAGCTGGCTCATGATGAAACAAGCTGGCATATTTCACTTGTAAATGTTTTAATAATATGCACTTTTCATTTTAACATCTCCAAAATTAGGATATTTCTTAAAATTGTTTGCTGCTGCTTTTTGTTGATACATAGAATAATGGCACATTTACCATTAGTGGCATTTTACAGTTAATGAAATATGGTATAATTTTGCATTGCTCACAAGGAGTATTGGCTGTATTAACCTGTTAGTTTACATTATGTGATCTGGCAGACAAACCAGTTTTTAAAAACATTCAGAAACAGACTCAACATTCAACTGATTCGGACAACTGACTCTGATGTTATTCCAATAGAAACTTCTCTCTAAGGTGATTCATGTGAAACTAGCAACTTCTTTTTTGTAAAAGGTCTACCATTGAACAGGCTGTGTTTGCAGTTGCTACAAATTCTGAATCAAATACAAGTAATCATTAGGTGGAAATCAGAGTAACCTTTCTCTACTCCTGTGATCTGAGGGGCTATTTCCCTGAAGCATGTGCAAATTATTTGTTAGGCAAGAACAACCTGTATGGCAACTTCTTAGCATTGCTTAGACAACATCTCCGTACAATTTGTGACTCAAGTTCATCTCTGTTTTATATTCTTGAATATCTTTGGAATTTTGACACAGCTATTGGGCTCTCAAGACTTATTTTACAAAATTGGGCATTTGAGTGAAAAGGGCCTCAACTTAAAAACTATTCTTAAGTTTTCTTCTTCTTTTGCTTTGGCTTCTATAAAGCTCAGAGCCAAATGTGCAGACTCCTCAGTTAAGGGATGTACAATTTTTTAGCTTATGTTTTGGGTACAGACCACCTTCTCGGCCCCTTCACGCCCACTCATAACCTTCCTACCCATTTTTCCCCCTTCCTCAAACTCTTACTCCTCGTCTTCCTCCACCTTTTAATCTTATACTGTATGCTTCCTTCTTAGCTACCTGTTTTGGAATGGGGTAGGATATAAATAAAAGCTAAAAACATAAACAGATAAAATCTATCTTTAAAAAAACATTTACCCATACAGTGAAAACAGCACATTGCAACAGTGAAGTAAAAAATCCAGTTGTGTTTTCTTTTCTTCGTATATATGTTAAATAAGGTGAGTTGTTTTGAGGAAAGGCAAATTTTGTTTTGTTGACATTTGTGATGGCTTTAGTGTGTTGGAGCTAAAACGGATTGTGAGCTCTCTCAAGTTATTTCTAATTTAGAGACACTAGATTTTTAAAGAAAAGGATAATTAAAAATTTGGATAACCTTAAAAGATGTAGTTAGTGTCAAAATACCATAGACTAGGTAGCTTATAAACAACACAAGTTTATTTCACACAATTCTAGACACTAGGAAGTCCAAGATGAAAGCTTCTGAGGATTTGGTGTCTTTTGAGGGCCCATTTCCTGGTTCATAAATGATATCTTCTCACTGTGTTCTCACATGATGGAAAGTGGAAGGCAGCTCTTTGGGGCCTCTTTTATAAAGGGTACTAATCCCATTTATGGGGGCTTTACCCTCATGGTCTAATCACCTCTCCCAAGGTCCCACTTCCTAATACCATCATATTGTTGGTTAGGATTTCAACATACAAATTTTTGAGGGACTCACACATTCAGTCCAAAGCAGTTACTGTTGATTAGCTGAAATAATGTGACAGAGCTGTAGTCTTTTCTAACAGAAAAGATATTTTTAAACTTTCTGTTAGAAATTTTGGTATTTTGCCTGAGAACAGAGGAGGTTAAAGAGTACCCCCATTTTTGTGCATCTGTGTGTATTAAACTAGTATGTGAATAAAAGAGGACCTATGGTTTATAAAAAGCAAAGAAGTGGAGTAGAAAGGGTTAGTGTCATTGGTTCATGGAGTTTATTCAAACACCTGTCCTAATCTAACCAAATTAAGTGCAAAGTAGTAATTGGACTTGTATTATACTATTTTGCCTCTCTTCCTATTTCTTCTGCCTCTGAAGCAACATTGCAGCTTGTAAGATTGACAATTATATCAGTCAGATATAAGTAAAATTTGCTAATTTAGTGCTGTATGTCAAGCTGTGTTTTTTTTTTTTATTGTTTCTTCTTCTTGATGCTTCTTAGTACCCATGTCCCTTTTACTTTTTCCCTTTCTTTGCTTTGTACTTCCCTTTCTTATACTAGGTACAAATGTGCTTTCCCTGCCTTCTTTTCTTCCCTTGTTTGCCAGCTGTTTTAGTCCGTTTTCACACTGCTGATAATGACATACTCAAGACAGGAAGAAAAAGAGGTTTAATTGTACTTACAGTTCCATATGGCTGGGAAGACCTCAGAATCATGGTGGGAGGCAAAAGGCACCTCTTAGATGGCAGTGGCAAAAGAAAATGAGGAAGATGCAAAAGCAGAATCCCCTCATAAAACCATTGGATCTCATGAGATGTATTCACTACCATGAGAAAGGTATGGGGTAATCTGCCTTTGTGATTCAAATTATCTCCTACCGGCTCCTTCCCACAACATGTGGGAATTATGGGAGTAGAATTTAAGATGAGATTTGGGTGGGGACACAGCCAAACAATATCACCAGTCCTTGAGGATAAAAGTCATTCTTGAGAATTAATTGTCTTAGAAAAATTATAAACAATTTATAAGGTGATTAGACATCTCACACTATCAGTTAATGCAGACCTTAATCTGGAGATAAAATTAGGCATCTTGATCAGTTTGATGCTGAGAATCCCATTATATTAAACTTTGCATTAATATGGAGGGAATTGATAAGAAAATGTTTGGAAACTTTAGCTTCCTTTTGCCAGTGATGTGTTATAATTTATTCACACTGAAAATGATAAGCTAACTCTAGATTGTCATGTTTTTATAGTATTAGCCTTACATTAAATTCCTATCATAGGTCTTTATAGTAAATTTTGAAAAAGAATAATCCTTTTTAACAAATATATAGATGCACAGACAGTTCTGCTTCTTTCTCAAGCATGTTATAGGAAAATACGAAACAATTCTTTTTTTTTTTTTTTTTAAAGACAGGGTTTTCACCATGTTGGTCAGGCTGGTCTTGAACTCCCGACCTCGGGTGATCTGCCCGCCTTGGCCTCCAAAGTGTTTGGATTACAGGCATGAGCCACCACACCCAGCCTGAAACAGAATTCTTAAAAGGATGTTCTTCCTTAAGGTATGCATTTGTTATTTCACCACTAAAAAGAATTAGTTAAAAAGTGGCATTGAATCAAGTTTATAAATGCCTCTACTCATTCAATCAGCTAAAATTATGAAATGATACACTGCTTTAATCCAGAAAGTACTGTACATTATTTTTTTCTCCCAGAAAACGTATGCGATTCTTTTTGTAATGGCAGCTGATTGGGGGTTTAGATCATTATATATCCATTATGAGGAAATTAAAATTTAATTATCAGAAGGTTTCCTAAAATAATGTGCCTTTTTTCAAGCATTGAAATAAAAATGACTGTAAAACCTCCTTTGATTATATGGTAAAATAGATACTTTACCATGTAAAAAGAATTAACAGACTTTTATTTTATTTGAGACAGAGTCTCACTGTGTTGCCCAGGCTGGAGTGCAGTGATGCGATCTTGGCTCACTGCAACCTCCACCTCCTGGGTTCAAGGAATTCTCCTGCCTCAGCCTCCTGGATAGCGGGGATTACAGACATGTGCCACCATGCCCAGCTAATTTTTTATTTTTAGTAGAGATGGGGTTTCACCATGTTGGTCAGGCTGGTCTCAAACTCCTGACCTCATGATCCACCCGCCTTGGCCTCCCAAAGTGCTGGCATTACAGGTGTGAGCCACCGTACCCAGCCTCAGACTTTATTTTTTAAGTCAGTTTTAGGTTTACAGCAAAATTTGGAAAGTATGATGTCCCTGCCTATCTCTCCAGTGCTACACACACAGCCTTCCTCTTGGTAGCAATATTGAACCTGGCCCAGGAAATTGTTGAAGACTTTGTTGGCAATCATTACATCTGTGACACCAGTAAATTCTATCACTGTTACCTCCTTCTGCCAGGATTACTCCACATGTTCTAACTGTAGTTGGTCACCTTATAGCAGGTTTCCATTCTATTTTGCAGTCATTTGCAGGCCTATGGAAGATTAAATAAGATGATACATGTAGTGTGCCTAATACAGTGCCAGACTTAGAGTAGTCAATTTGGTTTATAGCACCCTGTCTATAAACCACCCAGTTTATAAACCATGGTTTATAGCACCCATGCTCTCAATTTTTTGTGTATAAAGTTCATCTCTAGTCTTAGCAAAGCATTAAAGGACCTTTAAAAAAAGACCTTAGCTTCCCTTCTCAGATTTATTATACTCTTTTTTGTTTGTTTGTTTGAGACAGAGTTTCGCTCTTGTTACCCAGACTGGAGTGCAATGGCGCGATCTCGGCTCACCACAACCTCCGCCTCCTGGGTTCAGGCAATTCTTCTGCCTCAGCCTCCTGAGTAGCTGGGATTACAGGCACGCACCACCATGCCCAGCTAATTTTTTGTATTTTTAGTAGAGACGGGCTTTTACCATGTTGACCAGGATGGTCTCGATCTCTTGACCTCGTGATCCACTCGCCTCGGCCTCCCAAAGTGCTGGGATTACAGGCGTGAGCCACCGCACCTGACCATATTTATTATACTCTTATGGATTATTTTTATTGTTAAAAAAAATATTGATCATCGTAACCATTTAAAAATGTACTGTATAGTAGTGTTAAGTATATGCACATTATTGTGCAACAGATCTCTGGAACTTTTTCATCTTGCAAAACTGAAACTACCCGTTGAACAACAACTTCCTGTCCTCCCTGTCACCCCCTGGAAACCACATTCTACTCTCAATTTATATTTGTTTGACTACTTTAGATACCTCAATAAGAGGAATCATGCAGTATTTGTCTTTTTGTGACTGGAATATTTCACTTAGCATGATATGCTCAATGTTCATCTATGATGTAGCATATGATAGTATTCCCTTTTTTAAAGCTGAATAATATTTCATTGTAGGTATATATCACATTTTCTTTATCCATTGATAGATGTTTCCACCTCTTGGCTTTTGCAAGTCTTGCTGTAATGAACAGATATGCAAATATCTCTTTGAGATCCTGTCTTCAGTTCTTTTGGGTATATGTCAAGAAGTAGGATTGCTGAATTTTATGGTAACTATTTTTAAAGTTTTGAAGAGCCTTCATACTGTTTTTCATAGCAACTGGACCATTTTATATTCATACCAGCAGTGTACATGGGTTCCAGTATTTTCAGTTTTTGCCAGCTCATGTTATTTTATTTTATATTTGATAGTGGCCATCCTAATGGGTGTGGGATGATATCTCATTGTGGTTTTCATTTGCATTTTCCTGATGATTAATAAGGTTGAGCATCTTTTCATATGTGTGTTGGCCATTTGTGTATCTTCTCCTTTGCCCATTTTAAAAATCAGATTGTTTTATTGTTGAGTTGTCAGAGTTCCTTGTGTATTCTAGGAAGTAACCATATATGATTTGCAAATATGTTTTTCCGTTCTATAGGTTGCCTTATCTCTGTCAATTGTTTCCTTTGCTGGGCAAAAGTTTTTGAGTCCTGTTCATCTGTTTTTGCTTTTGTTGCCTGTGATTTTGGTATCATATCCAAGCAATAATTGCCAAATCCAATATTATGAAGCTTTTCCCCAGTATTTTCTTCTAGGAACTTTATTGTTTCAGGTCTTATATGTTTAGATCTTTAATACATTTTGACTTGATTTTTGTATGTGGTATAAGCTCAGGATCCAACTTCATTATTTTGCATGTGGCTATCTAGTTTCCCCAATTTTATTCTTAACCTGCAGGTCAGCAACTTCAGATCTATAAACTGCTGAAATTATGTGCAATATTTTGTGCATGTTTTTGTGTCTGTCACTTTTAAAGACGAGGATCCAGTCAGGCAGAGTAGCTCACGCCTGTAATTCCGACACTTTGGGAGGCCAAGGCAGGAAGATTGCTTGAGCCCAGGAGTTTATGACCAGCCTTGGCAACATAGTGAGACCCTGTCTCTACAAAAAATTAGGCCAGGCACAGTGACTCATGCCTGTAATCTCAGCACTTTGGGAGGTTAAGGCAGGAAGATTGCTTGAGCCCAGGAGTTTAAGACCAGCCTGGGCAACATAGTGAGACCCCCATGAAAGTGATTCCCAATCCTTACCCCCAAACACTAGGACTATGACAGTCTAAAAGAGGTAATTATTTACATTTAAATGTATTATAATGCCTGGCTAGGGAAAATTGTGGTTATTATTGGTACAGAGCATACTTTGCTGCAAATGAAGGGTAAGTTCATGCTGCTAATGAAGTGAGAAGCAGGATGGGACCAATGTTTATCATGAAGCATTTGGAGGCATTGGAGCATTTGGAGTTCAGTTTGCTTGCAGTTTCTCATTGACAAGGTTAGCAGATCAGATTAGTGCATAATCATGTCAGATATTTTGAAAGTTTATTGAAAACAGAAAACCAAACATCCAAAACGTTAGAACTAATTGCTTCTAAAATATTTATTTGGTAAAAGTTAATGTTTTTAACTTAGGAGCTTAGTTCCTTGAAGTAATCAGTTTAACTTTCAGATCTGTTTTTGTTTTTTTTGAGACAGGATCTTGCTCTGTCACTCAGGCTGGAGTGCAGTGGCCCAATCATGGCTCACTGCAGCCTCAACCTCCTGGGCTCAATTGATCTACCCGCCTTAGCCTCCTGAGCAGCTGGGACTACAGGTGCATGTCACCACACCTGGCTAATTTTTTTTTTTTTTTGTAGAGACAAGGTTTCACCATGTTGCCTAGGCTGGTCTTGAACTGCTGGGCTCAAGTGATCCACACGCCTCAGGCTCCCAAAGTGCTCAGATAAGAGGCATGGGCCACCACACCAAGCGTAGACCTGGTTTTTGTTGTTTTTGAGACAATGTCTCACTTTGTTGCTTAGGCTGGAGTGCAGTGGCATGATCACAGCTCACTGCAGCCTTGACTGTCTGGGCTCAAGTTTCCTGAGTAACTGGGATTGCAGGTGTATGCCACATGCCCAGCTAAATAAAAAAAATTTGTAGAATCTCACTATGTTGCCTGGGCTCACTTTTTAATGAATAAGTGATAATGGTTATATGTTTTTGGTGGGTGTTAGTAATTATAATACAACATTAAATTTTAGAAATGACAGTGTGTCCACCTCCCCCCACCATTCCCTGGGGGAAAAAAATAACAAATATACATTTTAAAAACTGGAAGAAAGTCTCTTTCATTTTGGGGTGTGATTGACTAAAAGCTTACCTTTGAGCTTTATTACCTGAAGTCTCTGTTGTTAGCTCTTCACATGGGCCAATGATATGTACACTGGAGTAGCAAAGTAATCAGGTTTTGTGTTCATTTGAATGTCACCTATTATCAGGTTTCCATTTGATACTGACATCTCCAAGCAAATTCTATGTCCCTAAGAAAATCAACCTGCAGGAGCATGTGTTAGGAATGCTTTCATACTCCTCATCACTGAACACTTGTCAGTTGCCCAAAGTGACACTTCTCCCCTCTGAAATTCCTGGTTTTGTTTTGTTTTTTCTTTTGAGATGGAGTCTCTCTCTGCCACCCATGCCAGAGTGCAGTGGAGTGATCTTGGCTCACTGCAACCTCCACCTCCCAAATTCAAGCAATTCACCTGCCTCAGCCTCCCAAGTAGCTGGGATTACAGGGGCCCGCCATTATGTCCAGCTAATTTTTGTATTTTTAGTAGAGAGGGGGTTTTGTCATGTTGGCCAGGCTGGTCTTGAACCCCTGACCTCACGTGCTTCACCCTCCTCGGCCTCCCAAAGTGCTGGGATTACAGGCATGAGCCACTGTGCTCAGACTGAAATTCATGTTGTTTTTTAAGTAACTCTTTAAATAGAAATGTTCCATCTGCAACTTATTAAGACTGGCTTTTGACAGACCTGGCCAAAGAAAATAGCTTTCTGTTTAATCTTGTGTTTTAAAAACATTATTAGCTGTTAAAAAGGGGGAAAAAGGGAGGGATGTGTGTGTTAGCATAACATAAAACTTTCATTTGAGTTACCTGAATTACAAGGAAATACTTTGGCAAAATGCATATTTATATGTCCCACCAGCCTGAATGTGAGTTTCTGCTAGTATGTTTAGCCTCTTTTTATCAGTTCCCTTTGTCTGAAATCAGGGTGCCTCCCTGGCCATGTGAATAGGAAGCTGGGAAAAAGAGTAGGTGGGGTTAAAAGGGAAGCACAATCCCCTGTGTTTCCTGCAGCTTTTCTTATTGCAGGATCAGTTTGGATTGTGAGCTGAAATTGAAGAGCAGAATTTAATGTTGACCTCTAAAGTTGATACCTGAAAGGGTTTATTTGTCTTCACTAAAGCCTGTCAGTTTTTGAATTGAGTAGAGTACTTTTGGCTGTAAAAGCTTTGAAATGTAAACACTGAGGAAATAACATGTTTGTAATGTCTAAGTAATATAACATATGCAGGTGCACATCTTAGAATTTTCTCATTTATCCTAAAAGATACCTAAATAGATATTTAGGAAGGAATTTTTAGCCATAAGAATTGGCTATACTATGTAGTCTAATGCCAAGATTTCTGTTGTGGCCCTTCCTAAAAAGTATTTTGATTGATCATAAAAACTGTATTCAGAGGACTGTTTATTTGGACTGATAGTCACACATGGTTTAGAAATAAGTAGAGTAAAAGTCTATTGTTATTTTATTAAAACTACCTTTTCCCACACTGTCCTTACAATACCATTCCTTCTGCTGCTTGACATGTGGAAATCAGCTTGTGCATTTGTTTTCAGAATTATGAGCACCTGTGAGGCAGCTTGATCTGTAGAATCTTATTTTATTTGTTTAATTTGTTTTATGGGTGTCTGTCCCTTTTGTATCTGTGACAGTACCTAACATAGCACCTTGTAGGTGATTTATAAATATTTGTTGAATGAATAAACATGTATCATCGTTCTTTGAAAAATACATGAATTTATGGAGAATCTGATTACTTTTTAACCAAATATGTTTTTGGAACAGAGAAGACTATTATTTACATTATATCGACAGGATGTTGCCATTATATCACATTCAGAAAGGCAAAGCTTCCTGTATTAGATTACATAAATTTAAAATATAGTGTCTAAGCCTTTGTACTGAATGCTCACCAGGAGTGTATATCAGATATCTAAGTTCCCAGCCCAGAACTGCTAAATCCAAATCCCAGCAGATAGAGACATCCATTTTTAAAAAGTTCTACCAGTAACTATAATGGATTGAGAGTACATTTTATGATTGTTTTGTTGTTGTTGTTGTTGGTTTATATATATGTTTTTAGCAGTTAACCATTCTTTGACTTGGATTTTTAAATATTTGGAATTTTGAACATAAGTCTTGGGAACATTGTTTTAAATCTCTGGCCATTCAATAGATGCTGCTTTATTTTTCTTTTAGAGGTGGGATTTTCATAGTCCCAGATAACCATGAAAATTCTTTGTATGACCCTTAAATAATACATAGGTATGAAGACACTATACAGAAGAAGCCACAGAGGGGTGGTTTAAGTTATGTTGAATAGTCCTCAGAATCTCTCCCCACTTCCACTAGATAGCAGACATCCATGAGAATTGCTTGTGCCTAGCACAAAACAATTATGAAAGAAATGAGCCATATCATGATACAGCTGTGAGGGCTGTGTGGAAGACCCATTAGTCCAGTATTAAAGAAGAATAAGGCCCACTGGAGTTAAGTATAGTGGGTTTAACGCTGGACTCAGAGGCAACAACCTAGCTTGCTTCCTAAATTCTGCATTTAATAGTTGTGTGACTAACAATACCTTTGTTTAATCACCTATGAGTATTGTTTTCTCATCTGTAAAGTGAAAGTAAAAGACCCTACCTTATCATAAAGATTAAATGAGATAACGTTTGATGTAAAAAGGTTTAACATGTTGTAGGTAGTCAGAAAATGTTGCAGCACACACTTATTGATAACCTTCACTGTTTTATTAAGATGAAATAGGTTTCTTGAGTTAGAAAATACCGTTTTGTTAAGTGTCTAACTCAAAGTCTGAAAGCTAGTGAGTGATAGAGCCAGGAACAGAAAGAACTCAGCCTCCTAATTGACAATCCAAAAAGAGGTAGTAATGGGGGCAAGTCTTCCAGGCTTCTGAATTGCCTGGGCTGTGACTTGTCAACAGGGCTATATGTTCTGTCCCACTACCTTTTCCATTTTTTTTCCCCCTGGAGACGGAGTCTTGCTCTGTCACCCAGGCTGGAGTGCGGTGGCACGAACTTGGCTCACTGTAACCACCGCCTCCTGGGTTCAATCGATTCTCCTGCCTCAGCTCCTGAGTAGCTGGGATTACAGGTGCCCTGCCACAGCTTCTAGCTAATTTTTCTATCTTTAGTAGAGACAGAGTTTCACCATATTGGCCAGGTTGGTCTCAAACTCCTGACCTCGTGATTCACCTGCCTCAGCCTCCCAAAGTGCTGGGATTACAGGTGTAAACCACCACACCCAGCCCCTGTTCCACTCCCTTTTCTATTTTTTTTCAGTATTGTTCCATGCTGCACAAAAGTCTGTGGAAAAACACAAATTAGTACATCAAGGTTCAATATCTGACTAATCTAATTTTAGCCATTAGAATCAACTGTACTGTGTAGTCTAATGCCAAGGTTCTATTGTGGCCCTTCCTAAAAAGTGTTTTGGTTGGTCATAAAAACTGGATGTAGAGGACTGTCTATTTGAAATAATAGTCACATAGTTTAGAAATAAGCAGATGAAAAGCCTATCTTTATTTCAAGTGCCCAAGATTTGTAATTTATCAGATTAGGTAAAAATTATCACATTTTATGCCTTTTTCTCCCCCAAACCCAGCCCCTGGTGACACTATTCTGTTAGTACATGGAGTGAATAAAGTTTACATCAACCAGCTGAAAGGAAGTTTCCATTATCAACCCCGAACCCAGAGCATTTTTTGGAGCATTCTTCACAAATAAGTAATTCATTTAAACGTAAACAAGAGAAGAAAGTTCATACAGTCATGCACTGCATAATGATGTTGCAGTCAATGATGGACCACATACACAATAGTGATACCTTAAAATTATAACAGAGCTGAAGGCTGGACGTGTTGGCTCATGCCTGTAATCTCTGTACTTTGGGAGGCTGAGGTGGGTGAGTCACTTGAGGTCAGGAGTTCAAGACGAGCCTGGCTAACATGGTGAAACTTCATCTCTACTAAAAATATAAAAATTAGCCAGGTGTGGTGGTGTGCAGCTGTAATCCTAGCTACTCAGGAGGTTGAGACAGGAGAACTGCTTGAACCCTGGAGGCGGAGGCTGTAGTGAACTGAGATGATATCACTGTACTCCAGCCTGGACAACAGAGCAAGACCCTGTCTCCAAAAAAAAAAATAGAGCTGAAAGATGCCTATTGTCCAGAGACGACACAGCCATCATAAAGTTGTAGTGCAACACCATTACATTTTGGCTGTTTGCATCTGTTAGATACACAAATTTGGCACAGTAACATGCTGTACAGGTTTGCAGCCTCGGAGCAATAGGCTATACCATATAGCCTAGGTGTGTAGTAGGCTATACCATCTAGGTTTGTGTAAGTACACTCTGACATTCACATGACAAAAATCACCTAATGATGCATTTCTCAGAATGTATACCTGTTAAGTGACACATGACTACTAAATTTGCCACTTTTTCCCCCTGAACCAGTAATACTTTTAAAAGGTAACTATAATTCTTTCTAATCATGTGTGTGTGTTTTAATAAAATATTTACATAATTCAAAATTCAAAAGATACAGAAGGGTTTACAAGTTTTCTTTTTCATCTATCTCCCCAGTCACCCAGTTACCCCTCTTAGAGGCAAGGAAAAACAGGTTACTAGTTTCCTTTTAAGGATCCTTGCTGGAAATCACATAACAATTCCTTTTATGTTCCATTGGCTAGAATAATATGGCCAAGATTGCTGCAGAAGAGAAGGAAAGTAGTGTTTTACTTGAATGCATTGCTACTTTTAAAAAAACTGAAGTTCTGTTTCTGAGGAAGAGGGAGAGAACATGCTACTAGATGGCATCTAGAAGTCTTTGCCTAAGATTAAGAGCTGATGTATACTTACCAATGATGTATGAAAATACAATTTCATAGTATTATTGTTTTGTTATTTTTTGCCAAACATACATAATTGAATCTTTGTAAATTAAAGATTTTGTCTTTTGCCTTAACTTTATTTTTAAAAATATTTTAATTTTTTTCTTTCAAGATAATCATGAGGTTGCATTGCCTTTACTTTAATATCTAAATCTAGCATAAGTCAGTATAAATGACTCTATAATGAGTCACTTACATCTCATTTAAAAATGAAAGTTAAGGCTGAGAGTGGTGGCTCAGGCCTGTAATCCCAGCACTTTGAGAGGCTGAGGCGGAAGGACTACTTGAGACTAGAAGTTTGAGACCAGCCTGAGCAACAAAAGGAGACCTTGTCCCTATGAAAAAATACATGTATTTTAGCTGGTTGTGGTGGCATGCACCTGTAGTCCCAGCTACTCTGGAGGCTGAGATGAGAGGATCATTTGAGATCAGGAGTTCGAGGCTGCAGTGAACTAGGATCACATCACTGAATTTCAGCCTGAGTGACACCCAAGGACCCTGTCTCTCTCAAAAAAAAAAAGAGTTGATATTGAGTATGTGGCAAGCAAAATAATTTTATAAGGATAGGATTATGAGTGAATCTTTTCCTGTTAGATGGAACAATATAAATGGGTTTTCAGAGATGTAACTACCTTACATTTATGTGAAAATTACCACCACATTTCTAGCATGTTTAGAGTTTGTAATTTCAAATATTATCTGATTTAATTTTTTAACTTTTATATAGGCTGTCTATATGTACCAAATTAGGGGAAATTTGGGAATTGTGGGTCAGCATTGAGTTAGAACTATACGTAAGTATTAACAAGTGGTATTTGAATTGGACTTAGAAAGATTTGGTTCTATCTTGGTTCTTTTGAGTGTTTTATACTCAATCCTGAATATCAGAGATACTGTAGAAATGCTAATCATTCACCATTATTGTATAGAGGGATATACATCAGAACAGAAAATTGTGATATCACCAATGGGACTGTTTCAGCTAATGGAAGTAGTAGATGGGTCTATGACATGGGAACAGATTAGGTAAGAACATACAGGCATATTTGGAGAGTAGCTATTGTCTAGTTTGTGAGTGGAGTAGGATATATGTAGACGAGAAGGAAGTTAAAACTAGAAACAGGGATTGGACTTTGAATGTTAGGAAATTTGGATTTTATTCATCTTTTGTTGAAAGTTTTGATCCAAGTGTTTGAAAGTGACCTTGTTTGCATTAGATTGATATGTTAGGTAGATGGTTAGCTTAGATAATTTCTAAGATTCCTTTTAATCCTGTGAATCTGTAACCCATGATGAGGTTGGGCTTTAGACATGTCACCTCTTTGGTGTCAGCGTGAGAGATTTGATAATCAGTCATAAAATTTATAGCTTAATATGGTGAATGAGGTCACTAAGGACGAAAGTGAGAGAAATAAAAAGAAGATTGAACTTTGAGAATGTCAGCATCTAGGGAGTGGTTCCCTCTCCACGTCTCTTATTTTTCTCCTTGCAATTTTATTTTGAGGAATTCAGGTGACTTTGTCTTAGAGTTTATCATAATCTATATTTTATTGGTTGCATCCATGTGGTATAGCATGTTCTGCTCTCTCTTCTGTTCATTGGTAGTTTAGTCTGGAGGCTCGATCACATTCATGTTTTTGTTTATTTGCTTGTTTTTTGATGGGTGGCTATGACTACTTCTCTAGGTAGTGTAGGTGATATGTACTTAATCAGGTGAGATATAATATTGGATCATTTCTCCTTTTCGATATTATAGACATTGATGGTTAATAACTAGATCCATTAATTTGTTAAAGTTTGCAAAATGGTGATCTAATTCTACCAGTTCTTATGTATCTATTAGCTGAAATAGTTCTGTAAAGTGAAACGTCATTTTCTATTTGATTATTTGTTGGTAGGTATCATTTATATAAATGATGGGACAAATGCATAATTTGTTTGCTTTATTCATTTTCAAAATAATGTATTGATCCATTAGCATCCTCTAACAGTGACCAGTTATAACTTATGGATTTAAGTTATATTTCAAATAGGAAAATATTTGATATTTTTGTTTTACTGAAATCATTGTCTTTATTGGTATGCAAATTAGGTGATTTTGGCCACTGGGCTCCTGAGTTCTTTTGATATAACTCTAGTTGTCTAGATTTGACAATATGTTCTGGGCTCATCTGTACATTTTCTAACCCAGACCTGGAATCAGCCATTTTTCCAGCGTTCCCTTGGCACTAGAGGTACTCAATGCTTGGGTTTGTCATTGTTTCTAAACTTTTCTTAGTGGGCAGATCTTTAAGATAAAATGACATCAGGAGTTCATACTGATACTTCAAATTCAAATTATTAAAATTCTCGTCTTGAATCTCCTTTTTTCCATACAAAGTATCAGTTATCTTGGTTTTCAATGGTGCCAGAAATGATAGAATTAGAATTTCACGTAAGTGTTCATTTGTTCACCTCACAGTGCATACACAGTACTCAGAATACCAGCACCAACAATGTGATGAATGAAAACAGGTTTAGATTATGTAAAGAACTTTGTTAAAAATGTACAGTTTGGTAAGTTTGATGTACGTATACAAGTGAGACTATTGTCTCAGTCAAGATTCTGAACATATGCATCACCACAAACAAATTCCTCTATCCCTTTGTAATATTTTCTTTCCACACCTTTCTCCTCCCACTGCCATTTCTAGGCTTTTTGTCACCATAGATTAGTTTACATTTCCTAGATTTTTATGTAAGTATAATAATATAAAATAAACTCTTTTTCTTCTGGCTTATTTTACACAGCTTAGTTATTTTGAGATCTATCCATGTTGTTGCATGAATTCATAATTCATTCCTTTTTATTCCTTAGTAGTAATCTAGGGATATACTATAGTTTTTTTGTTTTTTTGTTTTTTTAATTCACTTACTGATGAACATTTGAGTTATTTCTAGTTTTGGACTATTAGAAATAAAGCTCCTTGGACATTGATGTATAAGTCTTTGCATGGATATATGCTTTCATTTCACCTGGAGTGAAATGGCTGGATCATATGCTAGGTGTATGCATAATTTTTTTTAAGTTAAACTGTTTTCCAAAGTGGTTTTACCAGCTCATATTTCCACCAACTGTGTGTGAGTTCCAGAACCTCCACATCACTGCTGTTACTTAGTATGGTTAGTTTTTTGAATTTTAGATATTTTAATGTGGGTGTAGTGTTAATTGTGGTTATAATTTACATTTTGCTAATGACTAGTGATCTGCCATCCATATGTCTTTTTTGGTGAAGTATCTGTTCAAGTCTTCTCTCTACTTTAAAAAAAAATGGTGTGTGTTTTTTTAATTGAGCTTTGGGGGTTTTCTAATGCTGAATACAAATCCTTTATCAGTGACATCATTTGCAAATAAGTACTCCCAGTTTGTGACTTGTGTTTTTATCCTCTTAACAGCATCTTTTGAAGAGCAGAAGTTTCTAATTTTAATGACTTTCAATTTATCAGAATATTTTAAATGAATCATGCATGTTTGTTATGCCCCCATTTTATCTTTCTTGTTGGCTTTTTAGTTGTAACTGTTTGGCTGTATTATTTTAGTGATTGCTTTAGGGTATATAGGTATACATCTTTAACCTATCACAGTGTACCTTCAATTGCTATTATACTATTTTATGCATAGCATCAGAACCTTATAGTAGTCTGTATCCATTTCTCACTTTCAGCCTTTGTGCTACTGTTGTCATACATTTTACTCTTACATGTGCTTTAAGCCCCACACGACATTGTTATTTCGCTTTAAACAGTTAATTATCTTTTAGGGAGATTTAAATAATACCAAAAGTCTTGATATTTACCTGTGTTGTTGTTGTTTCCTGTGCTTGTTAATTATTTTCCATGCTCTTCATTTCTTTGTATATATCCAGTTTTTCATCTGTTAATCATTTTACTTCCTTTACCTCTACTTACAGTGCAAGTCTGCTGGTGATAAATTCTTTTAATTTTTTTTTTTTAATGTCTGAAAAAGTCTTTGTAGCATCTCCATTTTTGAAAGTTATTTTTAGCCAAGTGTGGTAGCTCACATCTATAATCCCAATACTTTGGGAGGCCAAGAGGTGGGAGGATCACTTGAGGCCAGGAGCTCAAGATCTCCTCGTGGGAGCTTGTTAAAAACATAGTGGGAGCTTGTTAAAAAAAATAATAATAATAATGAAAGTTATTTTTGCTGGGTATGCAATTTTAGGGTGACTTTTCCTTTATGTACTTTAAAGGTGTTGCTCTGTTATCTTCTAGGTTATATTGTTTTCAATGAGAAATGTGCTATAATCCTCCTTTGTTCCTCTGTGTGTAATATGTCTTTTTTTCTCCAGCAGCTTTTAATATTTTTCTCTTTATCAGTGGTTTTGAGCAATTTCACTGTGATATCTAAATGTAATTTTCTTCATGTTTCTTCTTGGGATTTTGTGAGTTTCTTGAATCTGTGGGCTTATAGTGTGTGCATATAGTGGAATACTATATATATATATATATATATATATATATACACATATGAAATAAATGTGCTAGATCTAGATGTATTCACATGGATCAATTTTATTTTCTTTTATGTATTTATTTTCACTGACTTGAAGCACATCAACATAGATAAATTATAAAAACAAAGCTGATTTGGGAGAAAGCAAATTATAAATAAAAGCTTAAGCCAGTGTGAGCCATTTATGTAAATTTTAAACACAAAACAATCATATTTTTATGGCTACAGTCATATGTATCAAAATTTAAAGAGTGAGTATCAAGGATTCACACTAGAGCCAGAATAATAGTAAATTCTGGGACAGATTGAGTTAAAGATGCAGTCTTTGGATGCATCTGTAGTAGCATTATATCTTAATAAAATGTATCTTAAGCAGATGCGGTAAACATTTTATCTGGGCAATGAGTACACAGTGTTTAATTTCTATATTTACACACATGTCTAAAACATATAATTTTATATATATACACACACATACACAAACACATACATATATAAAATCACTGATTTGAAAAAGGTCAATATAGTTCTTATATATAACTTCTATTGCTTCACTTTATTAGATATAAAATTACCCCTTCCACATGGTTACATTTCAGTAATCTACCAAATAAAAGTTATTCCCATAGATGTAAGACCTATTTCCTTAAAATGTCATGACCAGAATTTCCATAGTAATCTCTAAAATGAGACTCCAGTAAAAGTCTGATCTGTGGGTCATTTCCTTTCCTGTTAAGAGACCCTTGTTAATTTCATTTTTAGATATCCCAGAAGAAACATTGCAGGTGTGCAAATCCAACTAAAACAGATAATACTGGGTAATGTTCCCTTCTTACTCTTCCTTTTTATTAATTCACTTGTTACCTATCATCCAAAATAAAAAGTCTTTGTCATACTGGCATCTGATTTTTTTTTTTTCTTTTGACAACCAGCCTGTCTTCTGTCTCCTGAATTTCATTTTAGCGTCTTTTGATATGTTGCCAGGTGGGTACCCCTTGTTGAACAAGAAAGACCTGGAAATCATTAGAGCTAACAATATACAGGTTTTTCTTAAATGTGCTGCCAAAGGGCATAACCTCTTTAGGTTGGTGACATGTAGCACTTGCACAGCAGCTTTTTCCTCCCATTTCTAATGGTAAGAAGTAAAAATAGCCTTCTGTCACGAACAACTTTTCTTTGGTTACATGCTTCTAATCTTAATGCATTAAAATTGGTGTGTTGCTCAGAGCTTATTTTTTAAAGAAACAAAAAAAAAAAAAAGAAAGGGGGAGAAGGAAGAGTAAGGAAAGCCTACTCAGCATTTTCATTTGTCTTCCAGAAAGAATTTACATTGAAATATAATGTAGCAGTTTCAGAAAACTTGTGGATATACACGTTTCTTTACAGCAAATGGAAACAAATCTAGAACATTTACTCAGTATGTGATAGTTCTTCCATTTTGGTGATATTTACTTTTCTTTTTGGAGAAAGCCATAGTTTGTGAGGGAATTTTCTTGTTCCCATTAACTACATAAATAATTTGGAATGTCTTTTAGGATTTCTCTTTCCTATATTAAAGTTGTTCCACCCTCAGGCTCAGTCAATTGTGTAACTGCTTATTTTCTAACCAGATTTAAGTTAGTAGAACCCTCCCCTTCAACAGTCACCTATTGTGTAACAAGTTCAGGGCGATAATAGTCAAACAAAACAGACTGTTTCCTACCTTCAAGTAGACAGAGCTACATTTTTTGAGTTTTCCTAAACCAGGTTTCTCAGACTAAGAGTAACTTCATTAGTTGGGAGGGGATTTGCAGGGAGGAGGGGACATGCATTAACGGAACAAAGAGCTTTCCTTTCTTTGAAATAGTCTCATGACCAAATGCTGAAAAAATATACAATGGATTTCTTAAATATAGTTCTGGCTCTGAAGAACATACATACTTAATGAAACCAAAATTGAATGCTCCTAAAGTAGGCTGATCTATATATAATAGCATTTCCAAAAGTAGAGCTTTTGTGGGCGATCTCTATTAACTCTCCCTTGCTATGTTCACTGCATATTTCCCTTATTCCATAGGCATTCCAAGAGGAGTAATTTATAATAAAAAGAAAAATTCTGTGAAATATAATTGTCATCAAAGGATTCCTTGGAAGGTGTGGTGGGAAAGCTTTGTAATTGCTGCTTCACAGAACTTCAGAGTTGAGGGAGAACAGTCTGGTATAGTAAAAAGAACATATACTGTAGAGTCCAATAGACTTTAACCCAATCTCAGTTCTGCCCTTTATTCTCTGTAACATGGGGCAAGTTTATTAACTGCTCTGTGCATTAGTTTTCCTGTTTGAAAAATGAAGATAACAATTCTTTCTATGAAAATTGCACACCAAAGACACCATATATTTCATTTGTTCAGCTCATTTATTTGTGTTGTACTGGACTCTAATGGTTTCTGCTACTGTTAATAATTGATGAACATTGTGTCAGAACTTATTCTGTTGTCAGACTGCCTTAGTGAGGAAAGGATCTGCATTATAACATTAGAATTTCAATCCAACATCTCTAAAAAGAGTATGACAAAAGATTACAAAAAAATGACCATTATTTAATAGTCAGGGTAGCAGAAAGCTGTAATATTTTTACTAGAATATGATTAATTCACAGATGTTGACAAGAGCCATTATATTCTTACCAGATGATACTTAGTAACTTGTGAACAAATGAAATAACTTGTTTTTATTCACGTGAGGTAATATTAAGCTCTCTAAAAAGGCTGTAATTCTTCAGAACGTCCTAGAATTTACTATATGGGGAATGGTTAGACTGTTCAGATTTCTGAGCAAAAATGCCCTCCAAAACAAAACCAAATTACCCAAGTATTTTGAGAGTTGATGTCAGATTGCTTCTGCCCTAAGAACCTAAAAGCAAGAACACATTTCAATAAGGCTGCCCTTCTCTTTTACACCTTTCAAATTACTGCTAAGGATGTGTTTACTAGTAGTGCATTATTAACCCAGCTGTAGCCACTTGCCTTTTGCTGACCGGCTTGTGTACCAGAAAAGGAAGTAGTACTGGGAGAGAGTTCTTGACAGAAGAGCTACTGATTTGCATCTATGGTAATGTGTAATGTAAAGTCAGTCATCAAAAGATTAAGTATCTGAAAAGGATTATTTCAAACATTGCCATCCCTAGGGGTTTGCTGTAGAGGCAAATTACATTATTTATAGTCTGTGAGGGAAGAGGAAAGAGAGACAAAAGCTATTATTTTTATGCAGGTGGAAATAACATCTGGTAAGGGGAGGTGTAAGAGTTGGGATTCTTGGATTATAAAAGTTCAACTTAATTATGGTTAAATAGGCTACAAGTAAACCATATTGTACTTTTTCTTGTATAAAAATATAATTTTACTGCTGGGCACAGTGGCTCAGGCCTGTAATCCCAGCACTTGGGGAGGCTGAGGTAAAAAGTTGCTATGCTGGCTCACATAACCAGGCTTCAAGATAGATAGAGAAGAACTAACCTTTGATAGTTCAAAACTTGAATATTATCAAGACTCTTGTCTCCTTTCTCTTTCTCTGCAAATTTGTGTTTATTTTTTTAATTGTTTTCTCCATTGGCAGAGGCAGTTCTCAGTCCAAATCTTTATAGATCTTCTTTAACCAAAGAGGAAAGGGACCTGACCCAGCTCCAGTTTTCAAAATATCTAGTCTTTTTTGGTGGTGGAGAATGTAATCTCCTTACCAGAATAATATTAGAAGGAAAAATTGGGAAGGCACAAATAATTTGCCACCTTAAGTGGAAGTCATTACTGTGAGTGCTAGAAAAGGATTGTCCTCATAAAGTAAGAGACCATGAATTATTCATGGTGCTAGCAAATGTTACATGATACTATTGTTGCTGCCTTCCTGGGCTAGTCCTGTTTTATCCCCATATTTCCCCTCCATAGTGCAGTACCCCCTCAAAGTGGGAAGGTAGTCAACTTGGACAGTGGCCTGACCCTAGGGAAGAGTTTGCTTAAAAGTCTACATGGCCAGCCGAGCGTGGTGACTCAAGCCTGTAATCCCAGCACTTTGGGAGGCCGAGGCGGGCGGATTACAAGGTCAAGAGATTGAGACCATCCTGGCCAACGTGGTGGAACCCTGTCTCTATTAAAAATACAAAAATTAGCTGGGTGTGGTGGCATGTGCCTGTAGTCCCAGCTACTCGGGAGGCTGAGACAGTCTGAGAATTGCTTGAACCCAGGAGGTGGAGGTTGCAGTGAGCCAAGATTGTGCCACTGCACTCCAGCATGGCACCTGGTGACAGAGTGAGACTCTGCCTCAAAAAAATTTTTAAAAAAAAGTCTACGTGGCCATGTTGTCAGATTCATTCCATTCATAATTCAGATTCACAGCTTCTACATGTGATGGAATTATATTACTTTCTAAAACAATTTTCAGACTGTAACTCACACAGTTGTGGAAGAAATTTAGAGCTTATGGGAAAAGATGCATCTCTCTATCCAAGTTTCACTTCTAGCAGCAAGGATCCTACTGCTCAAAATTGTAGTATAATTTTACACTTTAATCTCCAAGGGCTTTATTATAAAGCAAGGTGTCAGTACTATTATTGATGCAGATTATCCTGTGATTCCAGATTTCTGCAATTACAATATATACATGGTTGAAATGATTATTCCATTAAGCAACCCATTTGCCTCCTGCTGTGACCCTTGCTATGGTGTAGCTTTTAATGTTTCTGGTTTTACAAAAGAAAATCTGCATCAATCCTTAAAGTTACATTTAAAATTTACATCAACAGTACAACCAGATGGCATTCTGACACTTACTGTAAGTATTCTAGAATTTTTCTAAAATAGCTGGCTCAAATAGAAAAGTCATCTTTTCTCCAAGTATGTTCCTGTCCTTTTCTCTTATTGTGTGTTCTAACTGTTGTACTTATATTAAAATCATAAAACCAGAATGGAGAATTTATTCCAAAAATTCCCATGCATTTCTCCATCCAATCTTACTTCCTGATGCAAGGACCCACTGTCACAAGTGAAGTGTAATTTTACATTCATGATGACGTCTTGCTTATTAAATAGTGACATTCAAGAAATTGTCAGCACAGGCATTCTTTTATAGGTCAAGGATATACTTATTTTGAAAACGTTAAAAAATAGTAATTATTTAACTGATTTCAGAAGAATCTAGTTTAAATGGCATCTTTGACTTTCTACTGACTCACTGAAAATAGGGATTAATTTTTGAAGAGGATGACAAAATGTATAAGTCCTTGTTTTTAACTATGAAAAATTATATATATGTGCATATATATATATATATAAAATAATTTTTTTTTGAGATGGAATCTGCTCTGTTGCTCAGGGTGGAGTGCAGTGGAATGATCTCAGCTCACTGCAACCTCTGCCTCTCGGGTTCAAGCGATTCTCCTGCCTCAGCCTCCTGAGTATCTGGGATTATAGGCATGTGCCACCATGCCCAGCTAATTTTTATATTTTTAGTAGAGACAGGGATTCACCATCTTGGTCAGACTGGTCTTGAACTCCTGACCTTGTGATCTGCCTGCCTCAACCTCCCAAAGTGCTGGGATTACAGGCATGAGCCACCGTACCCGGCTGTAAAATTGTATTTTTACACAAGAAAAAGTACAATTTGGTTTACTTTTAGCCTGTTTAACCATAATTAAGCCAAGAAAATGTAAGCTAAACAAAACCTTGTATAACGGTTGTTACTGTGACTCAGTAGTATAGACTTGAGTTTTCAAAAATGAAGTGTTCTTGTAATTTTTTTATCCTCCTACAGTATAGTCTCAGATCTCTTGTCCTAAGGGGCTATAATCAAAGGAATATTGAAAAAGGAGAAAATGTCTGTCAATTTGCATTTGGACAGAGATGATTATGGGAACTTAATATTGGAATCCTGACACCTGGGGCATCAGAAGGGACACTTTCAATGGGTCATTGCTATAGATTAATCAAAGCCCATGTAGATCTTGAAGACACTTCTCTAGTTTCCCACTCCCTCATCTATTTCCAAACAGCAGAGAGAACAGGGAAAAGAGAATTTTTCAACATCTTAATTTTCTTTAATGAAGAAATAATCCCCAAGCTGGGTGCAGTGGCTCATGCCTGTAATCCCAGCACTTTGGGAGGCTGAGGCAGGCAGATCACTTGAGGTCAGTAGTTCAAGACCAGCCCGGCCAACATAGTGAAACCCTGTCTCTACTAAAAATACAAAAATTAGCCAGGCATAGTGGCGGACACCTGAAGGCTGAGGCAGGAGAATTGCTTAAACCCAGGAGGCGGAGGTTACAGTGAGCTGTGATCACACCACCGTACTCCAGCGTGGGTGACAGAGCAAGACTCCATCTCAAAAAAAAGTAGAAGAAAAAAAAAAAATAAGCCCCTAATAAAAATCTACTTTTACAAATCACTGGTGTCAGAGAAACCGTTTAAGAAGAAATCCCTTACTATTGGCAGATAAAGAATCATTTCCTTTCTCCTCAAAAATAAGAGGAGCATTCTTCTTCTAGCAGTCACCTTGTAGCATATGTAAGTGAGACACTATGGAGTCTAAACAGTGATAGGATGGAGGCTTTCCCTTGATTACATGCTTTTTGTTGTCTAGCTATGTCATTTATGTTACGGTACCACATCCCAGCACCACCATCTCCAGCCAGACTTAATGAGAGTAAATTTTATTATTTTTCCATCTAATGAAACTTTGCTTGAGCCATTGCCTTGTATTTCAATTTTGTTTGGGATATAACTTTAAAATGAGGCACCAAGGTACAAGGTGCATATTATAAGTTATTTTTATTGTGTAACCTCTGAAGGCAACCTTAAAAAATGTTCAGATAACAAACTACTTTTTGATTATAGAAATTTTAAAATTATACTGTTATTTAGAATTGGCCATGCTTCTAACTGTAATTGTTTCTTTCATTAAGAAGGTTTAATAAATGAGTTTTATTTCTTGCCTGGATGCCTGTATTTAACTTGGTTTCTTTGACTTGGCATTAGACAAGTAAAATTCAGATTTTTTTTTCTGCAGTCAAACTTACATACATTTATTCTCTTCTTTGAATTATGTAATGCTGAGTTGCAGGGAACATTGGTTAGGCAAGGTTCTTGTGAACCCAAGTTGTATTTCAATTTTATAAATGAATTATCCTTACTTAGTTTGAATATCTGAACCTAGTTGGATTGGGCAACATTATTTTAAAGCAGTCATGATAAGTTATTTACCTTAAATAACTGAAAGTATGTTGCTTTTTTCTGTTTGAAATTACCTGTAGTTGTAGGAGTATAAGGCCCTTTACTACTGATATGACTATAATGACAGATACTTGCACATTTTCAATGTCTTCAAGTAAGATGATTGACTTTTTTAGCAACTAGAAAACCATTGAGGATATATCACTTTTCAGTTGTGAGTCCTGCCTTTGTTAGTCTCCTTGACAAATTGAATTTCCATTTTGTGTTATAGTGTGGATTTCAATTTGCCAAGATTTATTAAGGATCCTGTTTCTTTTTTTTTTTTTCTTTAACTGAATGTTTACAAGGTAATCTAGTTGACAAAGATTTGTTTCTTGTAACTTTGCATTTGCCAATTCTGTAATTTTTTAAAGGTATTGACTGGTTATTAATAGATTAATCTTCCTTAGAACTAGAAATGACCAGATCCAGCACTGTGCCCTTTTCTTTTTATAGATAAAGGAACTGAGACCCAGATAATATAAACCTACAAATGTACACTAGAACCTTCTGTTACTTCTTTATCTACCACAGGGCAAACTGTAAGTAAATAATTAAAATAACTGATTCACCTGTAATCCCAGCACTTTGGGAGGCCGAGGCGGGTGGATCACGAGGTCAAGAGATCGAGACCATCCTCGTCGACATGGTGAAACCCCGTCTCTACTAATACAAAAAATTAGCTGGGCACGGTGGCGCGTGCCTGTAATCCCAGCTACTCAGGAGGCTGAGACAGGAGAATTGCCTGAACCCAGGAGGCGGAGGTTGCGGTGAGCCGAGATCGCGCCATTGCACTCCAGCCTGGGTATCAAGAGCGAAACTCCGTCTCAAAAAAAAAAAAAAAAAAAAAAAAAACTGATTCAGTTTGTGAATCGGAGCTCTCTTGAATTGATACAGTTGCTCATGTTAGATATTTTGTGATAACAGTGATTGAAGTCCAAAGGTAGTTGTTTAAAAAATTGTCATAAGAATTAGGCAGAAAGGGTAGCCTCATATGCCCAAGGTGAAGTAAAAGAGGGTAGAAATGAACAATTATTTTTCTTCTAATAATAGGAATCTGTATGATAGTTATTACTCACTTATTTGTATCACAACTCTCCCAAGTAGAAGGTAAACATTTTTGTGAAAGGTACCACCAGCATAAAATGCAGGAAAGAGGAAGAAAACTGATATCGAGTACGTCTTTATTCATCAATAAGGGCACATGTATGTTATTGGTCACATCATTTTAATTGAATGGATATTTCATTATTTAACCAATCACCTATTGTTGGGCATACAAGTTTTTTTCCCAGTTAGTTTTTTACAATTGAGAAGAGCTTTTTATTACCATTCTTGTACAGGCTTATTTAATTTGCCTGATTGTTTCTGTAGTAAACATTTCCAGAAGTAGAATTGCTGGGACAAAAAGGTCCACTCATTTTTCAAGGGTTTAGATAATACAATGCCAAAATACTCTTCAGAAATGTACTAATTAGCACCTTTCATCACAAGTGTAATTCTTGCCAAGTCTATGAGAAAAAAATAATATAGTTTTTATTTCTTTTATTAGTGCAGTGGAGCACTATTTCTTTTGTTTTCTGATTTTGTGTTCCTTTTTTAAAGTTAAGGTTTTGTTTACATACAACAAAATTCACCTATTTGTGAATTTTGTATACAGTACAGTTTGACTAATTTTGGTAATTATATACAGTTATGGAACCACCACCACAATCAGAATGTTGAACAGGTCTTTTACCCTAAAAAGTTTCTTCCTTCTCCTTTGCAACTGGTCTTCTCTCCCATCTGCAGCCCCAGGGCAACAACCATTGATCTAGTTTCTGTCACTGTAGTTTTGTCTTGACAAAAGTCATTTTGTAGACTTTTATATTTTCAAATAAATGGAGTCTATAGTAAACAGTCTTTTGTGTTTGACTTTTTTTACTTAGCATAGTGTTTTGAAATTCATCCATTTTGTTTATTAATATTTTATTTTGTATTATTGAGTTGTATTCTATAATCTGGGTGTACCAACATTTATGTGTTCATCACTTTGTTAGCATCTGGATTGTGCTGAAGTTTTGGCTTTTATGAATCATGCAGTTAGGAACGTTTGTGTGCAAGTTTTTACATAGCTCTTGGGTAAATACCTCTTTTTTACATTGCTCATTTTACATTTTATATTAAAATGAGCATTGCTTATTTTTTACATTGTTCTTGGGTAAATACTTAGGAATGGAATTGCTTTACAAGTTACCGCCATACTGCTTTCCAAAGTGTCTGTACACTTGGCATTCCTACCAGTAATGTAGGAGAGTTCAAGTTGCTCCAAATTCTCATGACCACTTATTATTTTCAGACTTTTTTTTTTTTTTAAGCCATGAGCTCATGTTTTATTGGAATAGAGAAGCATGGCCATGATTATAATATAGTATGATTAGTGCTAAATATGTCGGTCTTTTTAAACCTAAGCCATACTAGTGGCTGTGTAGTAGAATCTTCCTGTGGTTTTAATTTGCATTTATCTGACTAGTGGTGTTGAGTATACTTTTATGAGCTTATTGGCCATCTGCATAAAGTATGCCAACCTTTTCCCCAGTTTTAATTGGATTGTTATTTATTCTAGATACAAGCCTTTGCCATGTAGGTGTTTTAAAATAGTGTCTCCCATTTAGTGGCTTGCCTTTTCATTTTCTTAACAGTGTATTTTAAAGAGCAAACATTTTTTATGAAGATCATTTCATCTATTTTTTTTTTACTTTCATAGTTTTTGCTTCTTTGTGTTCTAAGAAATTTTTGCCTAACCCAAAGTCACATTTTATCCAAATGATTTTTTTTCCCTGAAAGTTTAATCAGTTTTACCTTTTAAATTTAGTCCTGAAAGGGTAGCCTCATATGTCCACGGTGGGGTAAAAAGAGTAGAAATGATGAAATATTTTTCTTCTAGTAATAGAAATCTGGCCAACTTTGAACTTTGTGTATAGTGTGAGAGTAAAGGTCTTGAGTCATTTTTCTCCATGTGGATATCCCATTATTCCATCATCCTTAGTTTAAAAAGCAATCTTTTGTTTGGTTGAATTACCTTGGCCTTTGTTGAAAATTACTTGACATGTAAGCATAGGTCTGTTTTTGGACTTTGTGTTCTGTTTTATTGACTTGTATGTCTGTCATTATGCCAGTACCACCACATATTGATTTCTGTAGCTTTATAACAAATGTTGAAGTCAAGTAGTATAAATCATTCAACATTGTTCTTCAAAATTGTTTTACCTAGTCTAGTTCCTTTGCCTTTCCATACAAATTTTTTGATCCACTGTTGCTTTCTTCAAAAAGCCTGCAGGATTTTGATGGGAATTGCATAGAATCTAAAGATCAATTTTGGGAGGTTTGCTGTTTGAACGGTATTAAGTCTTTTAAGCCATGAACATGAATCCATGGACATGGTATATTTCTATTTAATAGAGAACCTTGAGATCTACCCAGTCATATTCTGTCTATAAGATATAGATAGGTTTAAACAAAAGATATAGATAGGTTAAAAGTAAATAAATGAAAAAGAATATACCATGTAAGTATAGGAAGGGTAGAATTAGGTTGGCGCTTTATTTAGGTTGTCGCTAATTTCTCTTTGCAATGTTTGATATTTCTCAGTGTACAGGTCTTGAACATCTTTCGTTAAATTTATTTGTGAGTATTTTTTTGTGCTTTTTTTGTAAACAAAGTTGGAGTTTTTACTCATCTTTATCTTCTAATTATTCAAAGCTGGTACGTAGAGATACAGTTGAATTTTGTAGATCGACTTTATACCCTGGAACTTTGCTGCTTTAATTTATTAGTTCTAGTAGCTCTTTGTAGGTTTCTTAGGATTTGCTACATATATGATTTTATCATCTCTCAATCAGGACATTTTAAGCTTTTCCTTTCTCATCTATATGTCATTTATGTATTTTCTTGTTTACTTACTTTTTTTCCCTCTTGGCTAGGGACCCAGCGTACATGCACTTTTATAATTGCTGTTTTCCTGGATAAATTACCCTTATATATGTATAAAATGTCTCTATTTCTTGTATAAATTTTATCTTGCGATCTATTTTATCTGACTCTAATATAACCATTCTAGCCCTCCTATGCTTACTTACATGGTATATCCTTTTTCATTTATTTTTAGCCTATCTATATCTTTTGTTTAAAGTGTATCTCTTATAGACAGCATAAGATTGGGTATTGTTTCTTTGTCCACTGTGATAGTCTCTGCCTTTTAATTGGAATTTTAGTTTATTAATCTTTAATGTAATTAGTGATATATAGTGAGGTTTGGGTTTACCATTTTGTTGTTTTCTGTTGTCACCTGCTTTTTCTTTTTATGTTCCTCTTTTTTAGCCCTCTCACTTTTGGATTATTTGAGATATATTTTTATTGAGATGGAAAGCTTATATTTACCAATCTTTTTAAGTGATCTCTAGACATCTACTGACAGTAATTGCTTTAATCAAACATTTTTAATATATTGTTGACTTATATTAAAGTAGAAAATAGTTTTTACCCCCTTGAGCTAGAAATATTTCATGCATTTGGAATATTTCTGATTTCTGAGGGATGCGATGAGGTTGCAAAAGAAATTTAGCCTAATGAATAAAAGTTCATTTATTATAGAGTCTGGCTTGCCTTTTTTCTTTGTACTTTCTTACATGGGACAGAAGTTTACTTCAGGGGGGCATCAGCTTTGTCTTATTCCTCTTTTTTTTTTTTTTTTTTTTTTTTTTGAGACGAAGTTTCGCTCTTATTACCCAGGCTGGAGTGCAATGGCGCGATCTCGGCTCACCGCAACCTCTGCCTCCTGGGTTCAGGCAATTCTCCTGCCTCAGCCTCCTGGTCTTATTCTTCTTTATATCATGTAGTACCAAGTAATAGCTAGTTAAATGCCCCATAAAGGTTTGTGGAAAGAAGAAATGGTTTGTAGATCGCTCTTATGTCTGTCTTTCATAAAGCAAATCACAGCATTTGTGTAGAGCAACTCTGCAATTTCTAACAACCTTTTGGTAGTAAGTATCCCTTTCTATATATTTCCTTTCATTCTTGTGAGGGAGAAAAATAGAAAAAAAAAGTTTAAGAATGGTGGAGGGAAGTTTTATTTTGTTATATGTGATTCCTATTCTGTTTCTTGCAACTTTATATACAGTATTTAATATGCTATCTGAGAGTAACAAATTTGAATGAATGCTGCAGCTTGTTCTCTGGAAGTAGAGCAGAAGTTCCATAAGCCAGCCACCATTGATATTAGGCATTGCATACATATTTACCATGAATTAAAATCTTTTTGCACTCAAACTTTCTAAGATTGTTCTTTACCCTTTTATCTGAACTTTGGAGCTTTTGTAATGTGAAAATTTTTGTGTGAAGGTTGTATTCATCCATATATATTTGTATGTGTGTGTGTATATATAAATACATGCAAATTTCTCTAGTTTGTTTCTGGGGATTTGTGATCTGATAAAAATTGCTATATATAAACAGTCATTTTTGTTTTATCAAAGTGGGGCCAAGTCAGTGGAAGATAGGGGCTGGGGTTTGTTTTCTTTTTGAGATGGAGTCTCGCTCTGTCACCCAGGTTGGAGTGCAGTGGCACGATCTTGGCTCACTGCAACCTCCACCTCCCAGGTTCAGGCAATTCTCCTGCCTCAGCCTCTTGAGTAGCTGGGATTACAGGCATGTGCCACCACGCCCAGCTAATTTTTGTATTTTTAGTAGAGATGAGGTTTCACCATGTTGGTCAGGCTGATGTCAAACTCCTGACCTCGTGATCCACCCACCTTGGCCTCCCAAAGTGCTTTAGTTCTATTTGACTTAGTAGCCTTCCATTATTCAGGTGGTTTTCTGTTAGGTGTTCAATTCCTCAGTGAGATGTCAGGCTGCAGACTATTTTCTTGTATTCAGCCACATTCTCCATGACTGTTTCTGATTGCTACTTTGAATCTTCACCTTGATTCAAAGTTTCTGCTACAGCTGAAGGGAAAGGAAACAGGTACCTTTTTTCACTCAGCAGTGTCTTTTAAATTTATATCCCAAAGGAGGATTAAAAATCCTCCTAACCATGTAATATACACCTGAAATTCTAGCTGTAGTATAACAGGTGGCTTCTCTAACATGGCTAATGAGCTGTAGCAGAAGAAAATGTATGATGTATGCCTCTTTACCTGAGATTTTACAGTTTGTGTACCAATTCTTTTTTTTTATACTGGTAGTATAAAATCTTAAAAATTGTTGTTTGATCCAAAGACTGGTATGCTTCAGATATAAACCTGTAATGGTGTTTTTATCTCCTTCCTCCAGTTAACTGGCTCTTCAAATGGGAGAACATATGGATTCTTTTTCAGAGGTTGATGATGTCATTTGTTAGTAAAAAATTGATTTGGGAAAACGTAAGTTTCATTCATCAGATAAACCCCTGTCAGGTGTTTGAACAACCAGTTATTTCCCCTACCACTTTTTAACTGAGTTATAGAGAAGACCTGGTGATTCACTCATAGGTTGGCCACAGAAGAAAGCCTTTCTTATCTCTTGCTAGCAGCTTTTGAGCCCACCCCCATTTTTCCAGGTGGATCTGGAGCAGACATTGTTAGCTAATGATGATCACTTTCTCATTTAGAGTCATTCTACTTCCTGTATCATGCCAGCAGGCTTCAGTACCCAAAGCCAAGGCCATGCTCCTGTGTCAGACTACCAACATATAAAGAAAATTTTGTTTACCATGTTCGATGTTCCTATTGTGAATGATTTATTTAATTTCCGTTGTTGCTCTATTTGCCATAATTAAAAATCAAGAGTAAATTGCTGTATTTGTCCCATTTTTCCAAGTATGTTTCCCAAAAACTTATTCTTCATCTAAATCATCCATCTTATAGTTGGAGAACCTAACATGAAATATATAGAATAATGATTTGAGTACCTCACTCTACTTATTTTATTGAAAACATGCCTCAAGCAACATTAATTTCTTTTTAGCTTTCAGAAAAATTTTGCATATTCAGAACTTAATATCTTCAACTAAATTTTTTTTTTTTTTTTTTGAGACGGAGTCTTGCTCTATCGCCAGGCTGGAGTGCAATGGCGCAGTCTCAGCTCACTGCAACCTCCGCCTCCTGGATTCAAGTGATTCTTCCACCTCAGCCTCCCGAGAAGCTGGGACCACAGGCACGTGCCACCATGCCCGGCTATTTTTTGTATTTTTAATAGAGACTGGGTTTCACCATGTTGGCCAGAATAGTCTCCATCTCTTGACCTCATGATCCGCCCACCTCAGCCTCCCAAAGTGTTGGGATTACAGGCGTGAGCCACCGCGCCCGGCCCCAACTAAATTCTTTTATACAGTGTGCTATGAACACAATAGCATTTCAGTTTATGTTGCCATTTTATAATCATTTCAATTCATATACAGTGAAAATACATAAAATATTTATCCTAGAACTTCGTTTGTCAAATTGAGGTATATCTTATATACTGCTTCTTATATGCCAGCAGATATACTCCTTATAAGAGAAAAACAAGGGGGAAAAACTGATAAATGCAAGAACTGTATACCAGAACACTTTAATAGGAGACAATATCTCACTAAGAGAATTTAAGTTCAAATAAACAAAAATTTAATTGCTCTCAGTAATGTAATAAGATAAATTTTTAGGAGAATGAAATGGAAGTAGTAGGTCTGTCCACAGATCTGAATACACACAGTGTTTTAAATGCACAGATTTAAATACATACAATTTTGTAGTAAATACTTTCAATGAAAATTTTACATATAGCATCCTCAGATTATGGTGCAATAAAATTAGAAATGAATAAGAAAACAGCAGGTTTTCAACCAAATGAAAAAGAGAAATACATACTACAATAAAACTATAATACTTGAACGACATTAAAAATTCCCATCATCAAATTATCCAGCTCATGAGGCTGGCATAGCTTAACTCATAATTTTGTTCAACTCTACATGCCAATTCCACAAGAATAAATAGAGTATATGTAATGGACTGATTAATCCCAAAAGGACCTAAGAAAAGAACAGAGTAAGGATAGACAAAATTAAGATGAAAACTACTGAAATGGATAATTAAATTTTTTAACTTTAGATACTAGACTACAAAAATTAAAAAACACTGCACAACTAGGTATTTTGAATACACTAGTTGTAATAGGAAGCACAAGAAAATTTGATGGAATCACTAGTAAGTATTTTTCAATATGTAATATGTATATCATAGAAATAGCTACTAAGCCAGGTGCGGTGCCTCACTCCTGTAATCCCAGCACTTTGGGAGGCTTAGGTGGGCAGATCACCTGAGGTCAGGAGTTTGAGACCAGCCTGGCCAACATGGTGGAAGCCTGTCTCTACCAAAAATACAAAAATTAGCTGGATGAAGTGGCGGGCACCTATAATACCAGCTACTCGGGAGGCTGAGGCAGGAGAATCCCTTGAACCCATGAGGTAGAGGTTGCAGTAAGATAAGACCATGCCATTGTACTCCAGCCTGGGCAACAAGATTGAAATTCTGTCGGAAAAAAAGAAAAAAGCTACTAAACACTGAAGTAAATTGAAAGTTACCCAGTTTATTTTTCGAGGCAGGTATGGTACCTGCTAAGGTAACATAAGATTGAAGGCAGTCTTGTTGATTAATATAGGTGAAAAAACTCTTAAGAATAATATAAATAGAACACATATTAAAAGGTATTTAACAATTAAAAATAATATTCACCATGACCAAGTGAGATTTAGTATAGAAATTCAAGATTGGTTTAGTGTAAGTCAGACTATTAATACAATCATTTCATTACTAGGAAAAATAGTAAAATCAATTTAAAACAATGTTCATTGACCTGGGATGGGATACTGTTCTAGGCACTGGAGGGATACAAAGAGACATACATCAGTAGAATCCTTGTGCTCTCAAGGGTTTATAATCCAGTAAATTTAAAAAGACAATTAGTGGAAATCATGATATCCCCCAAATATTTAAAAATATCCTTAAAATGCCTCATAAAAATTAACAGGCTGGACGCAGTGGCTCACTCCTATAATCCCAGCACTTTGGGAGGCCAAGGTGGGTGGATCACTGAGGTCAGGAGTTTGAGACCAGCCTGACCAACATGGTGAAACCTCCTCTCTACCAAAAATACAAAAAAAAAGCCCGAGACGGTGATGCATGCCTGTAGTCCCAGCTACTCAGGAGGCAGGAGAATCACTTGAACCCGGGAGGCAGAGACTGGTGAGCCGAGATCACACTACTGTGTTCTAGCCTGGGCAGCAAAGTGAGACTCTGTCTTTTTTTAAAAAAAAAAAAAAAAAAAAAATTCCTGACAACCCAAAATGTATAAAGGAAATATAAGATTTTTTCATATATATTTGTAACTAAAATTTAACATTAGTCAAAAGGAAAAGTAAAGGCATCTTCTATTAAAAAATAAAATAGTGCTGCCTCTTATCAAATGTCAGCTTGTATGAAAGTTATAAAAATAAAAAAGGTACAGATATATGCAAGAAGGAAATTAAACTATCAGAATTCAAACGATTGTTATATATCTAGAAAATCTGAAAAACAGTATAATAGTTGAATTTAGAAAAGGTGCAAATTTTAAGTTAACAAAAGTAAAGCATGTTGCTGTATTTTAACAATAGATAATATAGCAACAAATACCTGTTTACAATGGCACAGATAAAATGCTTTAACATAATGTTCTGTGTATATGTGAATAATAAAACTTTAATAGCAAGTATGAAATAAGTTTGAATAAATGGAAAGTTGTACCCTGGCTAATGGGAAGGCCAAATGTATTAAAATTCCATGCTTACTATATTAATTACTAGATTTATTATTTATCCAAGATACTAATATAATATCTTTAGAAGCTTTGATACCAGCAGCAGTGTTACCTGAGTGTCTCAATTTCCCACTCCAGACATAGGGAATCAATCTGTATTTTAAGACTTCCAGGTGATTCCTGTTTGTTTAAATAAGCGGTTAATATGTGACCTATTTAGATGAATGGAAAAGCTATCAAAGGGGAAAGAAGGAAACTGTACAGAATAAAATCAGAATAGGGCCTAGAATATTATAAACAGTTGATATTTAGTGGTGATGATTTTTTGTTCTAACAGCTTTATTGAGGCATAATTTATATACTATAAAATTTACCCATCATCAGTATGTAATTCAGTACCTTTTAATTTATGTTGTTATACAGTCATCGCTACCACCCAATTTTAGAATATTTTCATCACCCCAAAGACTTACTCATTAATAGTAACCCACTCCCAATCCCAGGCAACCACGGAAGTGTTTTGTCTCTATATGTTTGTTTTTTCCAAGAATTTCTTATTAGTGATATACTATATTATGTAGTCTTTTGTGTTTAGCTTCTTTCACTTAGCATATTTTTAAAGCTTATCCATGTGTTAATAAGTAATTGTTTGTTCTGTTGTATAGATGTATCATAGTTTGTTTATGCATTCACTAGGTAATGGATTTAACACTTTCCAGTTTTTTGACTATTATGAATAATGCTGCTATGAATATTTACATATAAGTCTTTGTGTGGACATAAGTTTTCATTTCCCCTGTGTAGACACCTAAGAGTGGAGTTGCAGGGTCATGGTAAGTTTACGTTTAACTTTTTAAAATACAGCCAAACTGTTTTCGAAGGTAAATGTGCCATTGTGCAGTTTTACCAGTAGTGTAAAAGGGTTCCAATTTTGATTGGGATTACATTGAATCAATAAGTCACTATGAGGAGAATTGTCATTGAGTTTTCTATTCCATGAATATGAATCTTCTCTAATTTATTGTTTTGAAGTTGGCATTGTATGTCTTACACTTCTTTCAAAATTTATTGCCTAAGTATTTTATTCTTTATGATTCTGTTGTGAATGGAATTGTTTTCTTAAGTTCGTCTTTAGATTATTTATTGCTGGAGTATATATCTTGGAATATTTTCATTTGGACTTCATTTTTGAAGGATAGGATCTTTTTAGTCGGATACTAAATTTTTGCTTTCTTTACTAAAATGGAATTCCACTGCCTTCTGGCTTCCATTATTTCTGATGAGAAGGCAGTCATTTATCATACTGTTATTTTTCTCTTGCTGTTTTGGAGTTTTTCTTTGACTTGAATTAATGTTTGACTATGAAGTGTCTAGGTGTGGTTCTCCGTGTCTGTCCTACTTGGTTTGTTTTGTTTTGTTTTTACAACTTTTTGGATCTGTAGATTATTTTTTCATCAAATTTGGATATATTTCAACCATTATTTCTTTTTCTTCAAATACTTGTTCTGCCTCTTTTCTTGCTCCTTTCCTCCTGATATTTCCATTGCATGCATGTTGGTACCTTCAGTGTTATTGCATAGGTCTCTGGGGTTTTGTTCATTTTCTCAAACTTTTTCCTTCATTTCTAACATGTACTTTTCAAATCTAGAATTTGATTTTGTCCTATTTTTGTAGTTTCTACTTCTGCATTGATATGCCCTGTTTGTTGAGTCATTGTCACTATATTTTTCTTTAATTACTTAAACATGGTCTCCTTTAATTATTTGCACATTTATGATAGCTAGTTTGGAAGTCTTTTTCTGAATAGGACATCTGGACCTACTCAGAAACACTTATTGTTTGTCATTTGTTTTTTTTGTTTTTTTCAGACAGAGTCTCACTCTATTGCCCAGGCTGGAATGCAGTGGCATGACCTCAGCTCACTGCAACCTCTGCCTCCTGGGTTCAAGCGACTCTCCTGCCTCAGTCTCCCAAATAACTGGGATTAGAGATGCACACCACCATGCCTGGCTAATATTTTTAATTTTTAGTAGAGATGGGGCTTTACCATGTTGGCCAGGCTGGTCTTGAACTCCTGATCTCAGGTCATCTGCCCACCTTGGCCTCCCAAAGTGCTGGAATTACAGGTGTGAGCCACTGCTCCTGTCCAGAAACAGTTTTTATTGACTGCTTTTTTCCCCTGAGTATGGGTCACATTTTCCTGTTTCTTCACATGTCATGGTATGTTTTTGCTAAAGACTGGACGTTTTAGATAATACAGCATAACAGCTCTGGTTCTGATTTTCCTCACCCCTGACATTTGTCATTATTGTTGCTATGTATATTTGCTTATTCTTAAACGACAGGTGCAGACTTGATGTGCAGAATCTCTCTCCTCCCCACTCGGGTGCAGCCAGCTCAGGTCTCTGCTCAATTTTGTTTTGTTTTTTAATTTTTATTTTAATTTTTAGCCTAGCTTTCTTGGAGTCCTGCTTGTGTCTGCATAGCTGAGTAGTCAGCTGTTGGTTAAAGGTTATGCTCAAGCATCTAGTGTCTTGAGCTAATAAGGCTTATACCTTTTTGGCCGCCTGCGCGTTCGCGCGCACGCGTGTGTGTGTGTGTGTGTGTGTGTCTGTGTGTGTCTGTGTGTGTGTTGGGAGAGCATCCAGTTTTCAACTATGCCCAGCTTTTATTTTCTGCTGAGCCCTCTCAGTTTTTCCTCACACGCAGGAAGCCTCTCAGTCAGCGAGAGATGTATGGAATGTTTAGGTTGTCTCTGGTCTCCTCCGGGCATATATTCAGCCATCAATTAGCCAGGAATGTCTGGGGAGTTTAGCCCCCTCTGTGGCTCTCTCATTTCCAGAATCTCCTTGTTAAATTTCTGGATTTCTGAAAGTCTGCCCTTCTTCTCAACCAGGACAGCAACCTTTGGATAGCAGAGCTATAGGCTTTCTCTGTTCCTTTCTAGTTGAGTTTAATGCTTTAACCTCTCAATGCTACTGGGTGTGGGTTTTTTGCCCTCCCCTTCAAATCATATTAGCTCCCTGAGACAGCCAAGCTGCTAGGTTTTGTAGCCAGCCTTACCCAGTAATTATTACATGTACTGGTGCTTGGGGAGGGTGTGGCAGGGGTAGGGTAAGAAGCAGCTCCAAGCTGTGACTCCCACTATTCTTACACAAATATCAGCAGTTTTTTTGTAAAAACACTTAAATTTGTCATTTGACTTTGGACATTTTCTGGAGTCCCAAAATGACTGTTTTTGACACTTTTGTGTAGTTTTATAGTTGTTTTGAGGGGAAAGGATTTGCTGACCTCTTCAGTTTGCCGCAGCTGGAAGTCCTGCCTCCTGTTTTGTTTTATTTTGTAATATTTTTGGTTTTGGTTATTTTTAATTAGGCTAACTAATTAAAAACCTGAAGCACATCTGTATAGTGTAGCTGCTTCAGCATTTTGCTTCACAGTGGAAGAAGTTAGGAGATTGTGATTAGATTAGGGGTGGGACTGTGGTCCTAAATTTACTGACAGCACTTTCCTGTGGAATGCTTCCTAATAACGTGTTCTTCTGTAATGATGAAGAAAAATGTTTACTTTTTTTCAAGCAAGCAGATTCCTTTGGAATTCTACCACAACATAAAAAAGACAGTACACTCCTCTCTACAGAATGAATTTGTGGCACAGGGAAGGAAGTGACGAAGTTCTTTGGGCTGGTACAGATGTATATCTATAAGAAAAATAATGGAAAGACTTATCCTTTAAAAAGTTACTCATTATACAGATTTAAGCTAAAATACTTTTCTTGTGCTAGAAAATTAAGCTGGACAGTTTGCCTTTTTAATAAAACCTTTCTAGTTATTTAGTAACAAATATACACAAAATAAAATGTATAACTCGGTGATGTATCACAAAGTGCATGCCTCTGTAACCACTGTTCACGTGAGATGTAGGACATCACCTGCACCCAGAAGTCCCCGGTGCTCTCTGGATCCAAACCCCAAGAAAGGGTTCTTGGATCTCACACAAGAAAACATTCAGGGCAAGTCCATACAGTAAAGTGAAAGCAAGTTTATTTAGAAAGTAAAGGAATAAAAGAGTGGCTACTCCCTAGGCAGAGCAGCCCCGAGGGCTGCTGGTTGCCCATTTTTATGATTATTTCTTGATTATATGCTAAGCAAAGGATGGATTATTTACGCCTTCCCTTTTTAGGGCATGTAGGGCAGCTTGTTGATGTTGCCTTGGCATTTGTAAACTGTCATGGTGCTGGTGGGAGTGTCACTTAGCATGTTAATGCATTATCATTAGCATATAATGAGCAGTGAGGACCCCCAGAGGTCACTCTCATCACCATCTTGGTTTTGGTGGATTTTAGCTGGGTGCTCTACTGCAACCTGTTTTACCAGCAAGGTCTTTATGACTTGTATCTTGTGCTGACCTCCTATTGCATCCTGTGACTTAGAATGCCTTAACATCCTAGGAATGCAGCCAAGTGGGTTTCAGCTTCATTTTATCCAACTCCTATTCAAGATGGAGTTGCTGTGGTTCAAACGCCTCTGACACTCTAACACCATTGTCCTCTTCTCCTAAGACAATCTCTTTCCTAACTTTTATGCTAACGACTTCCTTTCTCAACAGTGTCTGTCTCCTAAGTGTGCATCCCTAAACATTATAGTTTAGCTTTGCTTGTATTTTTAATATTATGGAAATGATATATTGTAGTATGTATTTATTGTGACTGGTTTCTTTTGTTCAAAATTATGTTTGTAAGATTTATCTATGTTGTTGCATACAGCAGTAGTTTATTTTAATTGCTGGAGAGTATTCCATTGTTTGAATATACTACAATTTACATATTGTATATTATATATTGAACATTCTGTTTGTAGATATTTAAGTTATTTCCAGTTTTAAGGGATTACAAATGTTGCTACTCTGAATATGCTTGCATGTGTCTTAATGTATAGATACGCATATTCCTTTTGGTTATATACCTAGGAGTCAAATTGCCAGGTCATAGGATATATATATTTTTGACTTAATAGATAATTCCAACTTGTTTTCCAAAGTGATTATAACAATTTACCCTCCTAAACTATAAGAATTTCCATTGCACTCCATCTTAACAAAACATATGCTGTTGTTAGACTTTTAAAAAATTGATTTGTAGGAGTTCTGTATACATCTGGATAAGAGCCCTTTGCTCCTTATAAGAGTTGCAAGCATCTTCTCCTATGGGACTTGCATTTTTACTCTCTTAACAATGTACAGATGTGAAAAGATGTTCTTGATTTTAAAGTAGTCAAATATATCAATTTTTTCCCAGTGTGATTAGTGCTTTTTGTGTCTGATTGAAGAAATCTTTCCCTGCCTTAATATCATATTCTTTTATATGTTATCTTCTAAAAGCTATGTGATTTTGCTTTTCACATTTATATCTACATCCTACCTGGAATTCATTTTTGTGTATAGTGTGAAGTAGGTGTAGAGGTTCATCTTATTTTTCCATGTGGATATTTAGTGGTTCCAGTAACATAGATTGAAAAGATATTGTATCTGGCAGGGTTCAATCAGGAGAAAGAAACCACACCAGTTATTTAAACAGAGTTTAATATGGAAAAAAATGTTAATTAGGTATAAAGTTGTCAAGTAGGTAACTAAAAATGGAAGAAGAGAACACTAAGATATCTCAAAAGTGGCAGTTTCCACCCCACAGCAAGAAGAATAAAAGGAAGAGGTTGGAATTATTAAAATTTAGAACCCCGTGATGTCTGAGGAGAGGATACTGGCTCACTGGTGCTGGTATCTGGAGTGGAAGACACAGTGAGGCTAGTTCTGCAAGTGTTGGCAGAGCTATAAACTGGATTCAGCTACTGCTATAAGAAGGTACTACTGCTGGGAGTGAAGAAGTATTGTTGGCATGTCACAGAAACAAGAAACAGACAGGAAGCCCATAGGAGGAATGGGCTTTTTTGATAAGTCAAGTGTACATATAGGTGATAGTCTATTTTTAGATTATAATTCTGTTTCCTCTGTCTATCCTTGTACCAGAATTACACTATGTAAATTACTATTACTATAAAGCTATAGTAGCCCTACTAGATATGTCTTCATATCTAGTAGAACAATTTTTCAAAACCAACCTATTCTTCTTCAAGTGTTTACCTGTCCTTAGCACACTTGATCTTTCCTTTTTTTTTTTTTTGAGATAGAGACTTGCTGTCTCCCAGGTTGGAGCGCAGTGGTATAATCTCAACTCACTGCAACCTCCACCTTCTGGGTTCAAGCAGTTCTCCTGCCTCAGCCTCCCAAGTAGCTGGGATTACAGGCATCCACCACCACACCCAGCTAATTTTTTTGTACTTTAGTAGAGACATGGGGTTGACCATGGTCAACTATGTTGACCAGGCTGGTTTCAAACTCCTGACCGAAGTGATCCACATGCCTTGGCCTCCCAAAGTGCTGGGATTACAGGCATGAGCCTCTGCGCTTGACCAGCACACTTGAATTTATGGAAAAACTAAAACTGCTTCATCTAGTCTCATGAAAAGGAAACTGTGGGGTTTTGATTGGATTTCATTCAATCTATAAATCAATTTGGGGAGAATTTAAAATTGTACAATGTTAAGTCTTCTGATCCGTGAATATGATACATATTTCCATTTATTCTTTAATTTTGCTATGTAATATTTTTAAAACATCTTGTATAGAAGTCTTGTATAGCATCTGTTACCTTTAATCCCAGCTATTCCATATTTTTAATATTATAAATAGTATTTTTTATAAATTTCATTTTTATTTTGAAAATTTCAAACTTACATTATTTTCCTTACTTTTGTATAATTAGACCCCATTATACCTACTACCTAGATTCAATAATTAACAAGATTTGCTTCATTTGTTTCAACTATCTTTTTTTATTGTTGTTGCTGAAGTATTTTTAAACAAATCCTGGCTCTCATGTCATTTCACCTGTTTATACTTATAAGTATTCATCTCTAGAAAATATGGACATTTTATTTATAACTAATTCTAAGCCATATTCACATTTCTTCTTTTATCTTTTTTTAAATTTTTATTTTATGTACAAAGAGCTAATGTGGTTTCTTTCATTGGGTGGATACCTTGGATAATTCATTCAACAAAGATCATTTAGTCCAACTGAATGAAACCTATATCCTTCATGTACTGATGGAAACACTGGCCGCACCTATTGAGGCCATATTTCAGGATCAGACCATGTGGGTTTGAGCAGACGCAACAAGAGTGAGAACCTCAGCTGAATTTTCGTGGTGGCTCCAGTAGAGCTGCTGGTGACCTATCTTGCTTTCAGGAGTGCAACCAGGCAAAGGGCCTCTTTTATTTGAAAACTATTTTTTTTTACTGTTGATACATTTAATCTGATTTTAACTTCAAGCATATTGTTCACATTTTGTATTAATTATTAAAATATTAGTTTAGCCATTACAATATTAAAGTATGCTCTATGACAATTCAGAACAAAGTTTTTTTCTGATGTGAACTTTATTTCTAAACTCATTAATATTTTTGACGTCTGCAAAGCCACAGTTACAAACCTACCATGTGAATAAACTGTCTTTTTCTTTCAAATGTTTTCTATGCTTATAAACCTAATGTACAATAAAAATTGCCATTTGTCAAATTTAAATTTTTTTCTAGTCCTCTAGTGTTCCTATTACTGAACGAACACGTATCTTTCAGGTAGTCATCAAGTGGGATTAAAAGCAAGTGCATTTTTGTGTGACATAGTTTTAGTTTTGCATGCCCTTTGGTGACCTCATCTTGCCTAGACAAAGTTGTTAAAATGCAAGAGGGAGATGTAGTTGTGAATTATTTTCCTTTTTGACTTTGCACAGAAACCTTTCTTTCATTCCTTCAACTGGTTTTCCTCCCCGTGCAATATTCATAGATCTGTTTCTAAGTGAGGACTGTGGCTAGTGGGCCATGAAAACTTCCTAGACTTGGCAGATTGGGCTGTATCATGTTCACCCTCTAATATGAGAAGATCCAGCATAGCAGTTTTCCTGCAGGCAGTTCAGACTCCTCATAGAGATATTTAACAGTGACTGAGGATGAAGAGTCTTTGTATCTCCCCAGCATCTATGGTATGGATGGAACTAATTAATTCAGGGTCTAAAGAACAATTAAGTACTCCCAAGACCACAAGAATTAGCATAAATGATTTTCAGCTGCAGTTTAACTTATCCAGCATATTGGTGGGGACTAAACGGGTCTTATGAGTTAGGTTTCACTCACTAGTACTAAGTACTTGAAATAAATAATGACAGCCACTGGATGGCTTACCTTCTCCTTATCCTTCCTCCATTATCAGCACCTTCAGGTGTCTCACTGCAGATCAGAATGTCCTAGTGATGTCTTATCTGCTGAGATCTTTGCAATGTTTACTTCATTAAACAGAATTAGAGGATGTTTAAGTTCTTATTTAACTCTTTCAGTCAAATATAGGTATTTTGCTGCTTTTGATGACTAATGTTAGGAGAATATGAAGAAAAGAATGAACTGTTTCACGGCTTTGGTTGAGCTATTGTATAGGCCCTTTTTCTTTGTAAAATAAATTAGCAAATTCGTGATCATTTTATATATCTTGACAAAATGGGAAAGGATCTCTTTCTTATGCATACAGCTAACCCAACAATTACCAAACTTGGATAAACAAACAAACAACTTAGAAAAGAACTTGGCTAATAGGATATATTAAATATAGAAAATGAGAATCTGTTTTTTATTTATGCATTTTGGATGGGGGAAGGGAGACCTAGAAAGATTTCTTCTAAATTGTGTACAACTCTGTAAATATGATGAGTACACACAGATTATAGCCTGTTAAAATTCTAGTTAGACCAATGAGAAATAAAATTGTTTCTTCTGTAATTTATTACATAAATTTCTTGTGTATCCTTGGACATATAACAAGGACCAAGGTACCTATAGGATACATTTCCTAGACTTGTTTGTTGTCCAAAATTTTGCCTTAATTTGCTATTGTTTTCTGAAGCAGAATTAATCTAAATACAAGTAAAAATAAGGAAATGAATTTCAAAATAAACGTGAAGGCAATAATCTAAATATTTAGAGTCTAGTTAGGAGGTTCTATTACTGAGATGTGTACTGCATTGGTGTAGTTGACATAGTAATTGTAGTATGTATAGCAAGAAATGGAGGATTACTGATTACAGCTTTACGTGAATAGAATTAGAAGAACCTGATTTTCTTACACCAAGTCAAAGCACTCTTTTTATTACAAGTTATTTATTTGCTTTGAATAGCTAAAAACATGTATCAGAAACATGAACTTTAAAACTGCTAAAACATGGGGGATTCTTTACATAGAAAAACATAATTTCTTGGAGATTCTTGCTGACTTAAAGATATTTTAAATGACATTTTAGTGCTTGAGAAAGTATTCCCAATAGTAAGTTTCACTTTTGTTTCATTACAACTTTGCTGCTTGTCAGTAATTTAAGCAGATTTGTGACAGTGTTCAGTTTTCTGGGATTAAGAAAACTCAACAAAATGACCTCAACAGATCTAAAATGCTTCCTGTTTTGTTATTGTACTCTTTCGATCAACTCTGTGTCTCTCTGAAAAATGACTTGTGGATTCTTCCGGCTTTTTGAAAAACAGTTGAATTTGTGGGTACAAAGAAGTATTGATAAACTCTGGACAGATGTAAGAAAGGATTTTTTCTCAAGACCCTTAAAACTATTTTTAACATGCTGTTTGAAGTATTAATTTAAAACTTAGGAAATAAACTCCTGTTAGTATAACTTGGCTGTTTAAGTGACAGAAGTACTGTTTTATTTAAGGCATCCAGTGTTTAGCAGAAAAAGTAACTGCCCCAGAATTGTAGGCATAAGGATGGCTCCTTTTTTCTGAAATGAAGAAAGTTGTCCTAAATGTTGTTCATTATCTCTACAGCTGGAGCTTCATTAGCAAATGCAGTTAGAATAACCATCATATTGCAGCAGCAGAGAAACTAAGCGCCGCAAACCTTTGAGTAACAAAGAAAATAAAAAGAATTCCTGTATAACATGTTCACACTTATCTGTGTTCTGTGGTACTGTTTGTGCTGAACCAAAGCATCTGCTACCTCAAGTTAAGAGAGAACAAACTCAACATGGCGTGAAATTACTGCACTGCCATTCACATTCATTAAAGTTAGATTGTTACCAGCCACAGGCATGACTGGCCTTTGTATGAATAATAAAATAAAATACTGCTTTGTGAATTTTACCTTAAAATATTATAAGACACAGTACTCGCCTTGAGCCTGTGTCAAGTATTTTCAGGAGTAGGTTTATCTCCTTTAGTGGCTTTTCTCACCATAATAGGGTGACCAGTAAGAAGTAGTCAGAAGTTAGGAAGAAGTATTGTATGAAACCTTTGGAAAGGGCATGGTGTTAAATCAATTTACTTATGTTTAGAAACTAATATTTATCATGCCAGGCCAACTGTTAAAAATATTAAAATTACCTAATTGTCATTTGGCAACCATCGTAACAGTTGATTCAGGCAAAAATCATGAATGGATGCTAAAGTTAATGGGTTAAAATTCAATGAGAAATAGGACATAAATACAGTTACAAAGGGAAAAAAATAGTAACTTTATAGTGGAGAAACCTGGCAGACACCTCATTCAAGTGATAAAAGTTATCAGTAATGGGACATATTGACATTATGTGCCTCCTGAGATGATGCACTGAGAAGGCATCAGTTCCTTTGTTGTTTGTATCAAAAATGAGTAATCTGAATCTATTCATGAGAAAACACCAAACCCAAATTAAGGGCTAGTCTTCAAAGTAACTGGCCTGGTCTGTATATTTCAAAAATGGCAGTCACGAAAGACATGCCAAGTAACTTCTAGCTTAGAGAAGACCAAAGAGATGTGACAGTTGAATACAATGTGTGATCTGAAGTTTTCCCTTTTCCATATTTCACTGACGTTTTTCTCTCCTATTAGCTAAATACTGAAGTAGTACATTTAAACAAAAAAAAAGTACTTCTAATTAATAGTCTGAATATATCAGTATATCAGTGTCCTCTCCAATTTTCTAGTTTATGTGGATTTTAATCAGTATTGCAGATTTGGGTTGGGGCGTGTGTGTGTGTGTGTGTGTGTGTGTGTGTGTGTGTGTAATACAGACAGGGTCTCACTTTGTGGCGAAGGCTGGTCTCAAACTCCTGGCCTCAAGTGACCCTCCTGTCTCAGCCTCTCAAAGTGCTGGGATTAAATTAACAGGTGTGAGCCACTGTGCCCTGCCTGGGTTAGTATTTTTTAAGCAACAGTCATGAATGTTAGGTCTCCTGGCCTACTTGAGTTACATATGAAGCTACTGAAACTCAAAAATGTTAATATTTAATTGCCTGTAGTCCCAGCTACTCAGAAAGGCTGAGGCAGGAAGACTGCCTGAGCCCAAGAGTTCCAGGCTACAGTGAGCTATGATTGTGCCACTGCACTCCAGCCTGGGTGACAGTGAGACCCTTTCTCTAAAAAATAATAGTAATAAGTAGATAATAATTGTTTTATCAAAATTTCAGCCAGTAGAAGAAAATGAAGTCATCGTGTTTTTTAAAAATACTAGAATACTTAATAGAAATAGCACCATGTTGAGGAAAAAAATACTGGAATACATGATTTCAGCGTTTCATGAGCACTTAGAAAAGGAAGTAGTGATCACTAAAATGAATCCATAAAGAAGTTTGATATGGTTTTTAGACAGATACATAGATACTAGGAATTTTTATTTTCAGGAAAGCAATTTGATGAGTGTCTGATTTCCTTATGGACAGGATGAAGAAATTGAGTGATTGTAGTTCATAGAATGAGTAATCAAATATCCATACTCAAGGTAAATGATTGGATGACAGTCTTATTGGTGATTTCTAGTATTATATCTGTTGCAGAGATCTACTCTCAGTCCGGTTCTAAACTTTAATTTTAACTTGGAAAGAGGCATTAATGTCACATGGATCAATTTTTTTTTTTTTTTTTTAAATACACAGTCTTGCTGTATTGCCCAGGCTGTTCTCAAATTCCTGGTCTCAGGCAATCCTCCTGCCTTGGCCTCCCAAAGTGCTGGGAACACAGGCATGAGCCACTGAACCCAGCCTCAAATTTTAAAATGACACAAATTTAGGAGGAATAAATACTTAGAGCATTGGATGATCAGAACAGGGGCTGAATGATAATAGCTGAGAATGTTAGGCAGGAATTTAGCTTAAAAAATTGAACAGGAATAAATTCTACCAGAACAACCAATCTTACTATGACAGGTAAAAGGAAAAAAAAAAAGCTCTAGGTTAATTCATGGAAAGTCAATTTGCCAAATGACCAGTTGGCCATGTATACTCAATTTATTGATACTTCTTTTTTTTTCTTTTTTTTTTTTGAGACGAAGTCTCACTCTGTCATCCAGGTTGGAGTGCAGTGGTGCAATCTTGGCCCATTGGAACTGCCACCTCCCGGTTCAAGTGATTCTCATGCCCCAGCTTCTCAAGTAGCGGGGATTACAGGCACCCGCCACCACACCTGGCTAATTTTTGTATTTTTAGTAGAGACAGGGTTTCACCGAGTCGGCAGCCTCGCCTCAGGTGATCCACCCACCTCGGCCTCCCGAAGTGCTGGGATTACAGGCGTGAGCCAGGGAGCCTGGCCTGATATTTCTTTTAACTCTTTGATTAATATGTATCAACTGGGTCCAGGCAGAAAAACAGAAACTGCACTCCTATTTAAAACATAGGGAAATATAGTACAGGAAATTGGTTATATAGGTGTTAGAAGGCTAAAAGAGAGAAAAAAAAGTGGGGGGGCACAATTATTAAAGAGATAGTAACTGCAAGAAGCAACTACCATACTAAGAGCTGGGAAATAAAAGGAATGAGGTTATCATTACTTGGGAACTAGAGGGATCACTAAGCTGGCACTCAGACTTCCAAGGAGGGGACGTTGTTCAGCTGCAGCTTATATTGAAGTCTGTATTATTAAAAGATGTTCATATACATAAGAAACCAAAATATTTAAATTGTGTTTGAACATGTCTTCCTTCTCAAATGTAGTTCTGAAAATAAAGCATAAAATTGATTTGACTTTGATCAGATTAGTGATCTATGCTGCTTCTGTATATTTGCTTTTTTCCCATTCTTAAACTGGCTTTCTCACTAATACCTCTCCTACCTCAGATGTATTAAGTGACCTCTCAGAAAGAGTAAGTGTTTATGGAAATTTAGATAGGGATTTTTTTTTTTTCCCATTAAGCATGGAAGATGAGTTGGGTGACCAAACATCTCTTTAATTTTAGGTGTGTACTCTTTTATCTTTCTTACTGATACCTTAAGCTTCATTAAGCAGATAATGTTGAGTGTTTTAAGATAAAGATATTGTCATGATCTGAAATATTGGAAAACAAGGTGTGGAATGATTTCTCTGTCTTTTTTTCCCCCTTCCCCAAATATTGCTTCTTTAGGTCAGTAACAGATCCAAGAGATGGAAAGAGAGTAGCGCTCAAAAAGATGCCCAACGTCTTCCAGAATCTGGTCTCTTGCAAAAGGGTCTTCCGGGAATTGAAGATGTTGTGTTTTTTTAAGCATGATAATGTAAGTGAAATTGGTATTTGGGGAAAACTATTTCCTAAGCCTCCTGCGTTGAATTAGTAAAGAGCAAACGAGAGTTTAAAAGGGCACCTATAAGTAAAATTTGGAAATTGACTACAGTTTTATGCCAAACTGTGAAAAGCAATAAGCGCAGCAGTGAGGTTATAGGTGAATACTTATTGATAGGCTTCTAATTCATACATTCTTACTGAAAGAGGTGTGCACACACCAAAAGTTTTCTAAGCTGTAGTCTTTCAATGCTTTGCTTTCCTTTTATATATACTCTTTATGTCTCTCTATGACTGTCTTAAATTTTCACTATCGAGATTAGTGGTTTTCAACCTTAGCAGCATATTAGACTCACCAGGGTAGTATATTTTATCAGCGTTTTATTTCAAGGTTTGAAAATTACACAGTGAATTGTATGACATGCACAAGTTCTAAACTCCCAATCAGGAAACATTGAACCTATTAAGTTTCACATTGGCTTCTGAATTGTGGTGTGTACTCTCATTTGTCAATCTGAATGTCTTTTTTAATTCTAAGAATACAAGCTACTAAATATGTTTAAAGCCCACAGAAAAGGAGCATGTATTTGTAGGGAAAATAGGTTATTAATAGACAGAAACCACAACCACGGTTTTTATTGAGGGGCTTAGAAACCTGAGACAAAGTAGACCCTTTTTGTGACTGAACAAAGAGCAAGTGTAAGTGAATTCTAAGATTGATTGATTGACAGATAAATATTGATTGATGCAAAGCCAATATTGATATTTAGCTGAGGAATAATATTAATATTCAGCACAAAAATAGAGTGTAGTGATTTATATAGTGAGAGATTTAAGTGGAAATAATTGACCCTTGATTTTAAGTGTCTTATCTTTATCTCTTAATATTTTTAATCAGAGATTAAGTTAGAGACGTAGGAAACAGTTTATCCTATAAAAATAATATATGCCTTAAGGTTACATAGGCTAGTTTGTTTATGGCTGTGTTTAGAGATGTGAAGACTTACAAACAAATAGACTTATTGTGCTTTGACAGAGCTTCCCTTTAACTAATCCTTAATTAAAAATTTGATACATGTAAAATTTACCTGGAAGTTGCCAGCATTAGAATCTGTTTTCAATTTCATGTGAAAAGAAAAACTGCCTCAAGTTCTTTACATAGTACTCAGCCTATGCTATTTTAATTGCCATAATAAAAACTTTATCAGAAAAAAATTACGATTTCTTGTGAGTCTGAGTGCTTATTTGCACAAAAAACTTTAGAACTTTGGCCAGAGTTTTGATCTCACTTTAAGAAACTAATTTGCAAACATTTGAGGTATTTGTTAAAACTGGGAGTATGAAATTTACCATATGGTTCACTCAAAGCTCCTTGGTTTGATGTATTTCATTTTAATGATTATTCCTCTTGAAATTCTCTTTCCTTAAATTTTTAAAAAAGGTATTGCTGTGTTTTAGTCAGTTGGAACTGCCTAGCAAGATGTTTGTTTTAATACATTTCAAAATGCCATTTGAAGCCAGGGACAATGGCTGCATCTATAATCCTAGCTACTCAGAAGGCTGAGGTGGTAGGATCGCTTGAGTCCAAGAGTTCAAGACCAGCCTGAACAACATCATGAGACCTCATCTCTAAAGAGGAAAGTTTTTTAAATTAGCTGAGTGTGGTAGTATATATCTTTAGTCTCAGCTATTTGGGAGGCTGAGGTGGGAAGATCATGTGAGCCCAGGAGTTCAAGGTTGCAGTGAGTTAGGATCACACCACTGCACTTCAGTCTGGGTACAGAGCGGGACTCCATCTCTTAAAAAAAAAAAAAAAACCAAACACACAAAATGCCACTTGAGTTGCTATTTTATGACCAGTTCCTCAGATTTTATAAATAATTTAGAATGATGTCTAGTTCTTTCTTAGTTATTTCTTGACTTTGCCTTAGTATGTCACCTCAGCATCAAAGAGTGCAGAACTTCTTTCAGCATCAAAGAGTGCAGATACTCAAGTAAAGGTATCCATGATGAAGAAATATTTCAAGGGTGGCATCAGAAATTTCTTTACTTGGGGCCATGTGCAGTGGCTCATGCCTGTAATCCCAGCACTTTGGGAGACCAAGGCAGCTGGATAATTGAGTCCAGGAGTTCAAGACCAACCTGGACAACACGGCAAAACCCCATCTGAACAAAAAATAAAAAATTAGCTGGGTGTGGTGGCACACACCCATAGTCCCAGCTACTCAGGAGGCTGAGGTAGGAGGATCGCTTGAGCCTGGGAGGCAGAGGTTGCAGTGAGCCAAGATCGTGACACTGCACTCCAGCCTGGGCACTGAGTGAAACACCATCTTAAAAAAATAGAAAGACAAAGAAAAAAGAAATTTGCTTAATAATGATGTCAATGGCTTACTATATTCAGACCAATCTTGGCCTCTTCTGTAAAGGAGGGGTTGTGTAATAAGCTGCTGTTTGTCTAGTTGGTATTTTTTGCTTGTGACTCATTCCTAATAACTAAGTTATAAAGACAGTATCAGAGGGAGTAGTGTTAAGAGAAGAAATAAAACTGAAAATCACACCAATTAAAATACACAACCAATTCTAACATAGTTTCTAAGAGCTGTGCTTTGAAGTCAGAACTAGGTTTGAATTTTGTCTCTACTATTTTTTACTGGTGTGTGTTGGACCTTAATTTCTCCAAGCTTTAAGTTTTTTCATTTTCAAAGCAGGCATGGTAAAAGCATTTAAAAAACTGTATATGGCATACTTAACCTGGCAAGGGAGATACCATGATCATGAACATGGTTTTCCCAGGTCATTGCACTCCGGATGCGCTGACCCCCGTGATTTCCGCAAATGTGGGAAACTCAGCTGCATAATTTGTGGTACTGGGGGACTTCATTCGTGCTCTCCCCTGGTCTCTTAATTTTTAAAAAACAAAAGAAACAAAACTATATATGGTTGTTTCAGAAATTAAATTTTTTTAATGCATATAAATCTGTTCAACACACACACAACCACTGTTTGGAGCTGCTGAGCTCTATCATAGAAGAGTGCCTGTGACATCTGTGAAAGTGCTTAAAAGTGAGCCACATAGTTGAAGCTGGCACAGCACCATTGTTTTATATCTAATGGATTTCTGCTGTCTCTGAGATCTATTTCCAAAAGGATCTCAGGGCCAGCATACCTAGTATGTGTGGAATGCCTATCTAAGAAGCAACTGTTATTTGATCTAGTTAAGGCAGCAAATGTTTATTTATTGTGTCCTATGTAAGAAGTGCAGTGCTAGGTCATGTGGAGGATACAATAAAGGCTTAAATCACTTACTTTTTGAAGGGGTATGTTTAATACATATTGCTGTGTGTCTGGAGATTGCTAGATGCTTTACATATATTAATTCATTTACTCCTCAAAAATCTTGTCAGATAGGGCTTGTTAACCCTACTTTATGGAGGAGGAACCAGAGGCTTGGAGTTAAGTAACTTGCCCAAGGTTAAGGTGGCACAGATTGGACTGTAAATCTGTCTTACTCTAGAGCCCATGTTCATTAATTCAGCAAACATTTATTGTGCACATCCTATATGCCTAAGGTACATTAGCTTCTGGGGTTTTTACCTTCAAATAGTTGTAATGACTTTCATGATGTGATAAATACTATGATAAAAGTACTGTGGGAGGGTTGCCTGTGTGGTTAAATATTAAGGCAGGACAGCTGTGTGTATAGCAAAGAGCTGGACAACCAAAACCTAGAAATGTATTCAAAGATTCCCTGAAGAGGGGGGCCTTAAAACACAGATTCATGGGTCTCACCTTACACCTACTAAATTGTAATCTCTGGGGTTGAGGCCCAGGTATCTGTGATTTTTTTTTTAAAGCTTCTCAGGTGGCAGGCAAGTACCATAGTATTAAGGAAAAGAGAGAAATTATTGTGGACTTAGAAACTCAAAGATGCGTCAAACACAGAAGGAAAATATTAATATGAGCCTTTTGAGAACAAGATTTGATTGAAGAACAAAGGAATGTCATGATAAAAATGGCATATAGAAAGATTTTGGTCATTGTTGGAAGGTTGGATTTTAATTTGGATGGCTTTTTATGTATCAGAGAATAGCAACAAAGCCTGGGAGGCTTTGGATTTTCTTTTGAAAGGAAACTTCAAAGTCGCTGTATCAAATTCATTGATTTCAGGTGATCTGACTGAATTTTTACTCACACATGCGTGCATGTGCGCCCACGCGCACGCGCGCGCGCACACACACACACACACACGAGTAGCTACTTCATCTTAAAGAATACATTCACCTTGAAGTAACTTGGGGAAACAGAAATGGGTTTAGCTTTCTAAAAATTGGTGTTTAGGCTTGTTGCTAGTATCTGTCTGAGCTTTTGTAAAATCTGGCAGAATCTTCTCTCTGTGCACCTATGCGCCTGTGCTTGTGTGTATATACATGCAAGTTGTCATATGATCATCAGGGAAAGTGATGATTGAGGTTTTTTAGATCTTGTACTCCTTTGAGATGAAAGCTCTGAATCCTCATTTGGAAAAATACACATATATACAGTTTTAATGTCATTTTAGGCTTTCACTTGTCCTCCAGAGCGCATTTCGAGCCCCCTTAGGGTCTGTTGATTCCTGCCAAGAGCCCCTGTAACACATATCTTTGACATTTTTCTTGTCTTTAGACAATAACACTAAATATACAGTAGGTAGCCAGTCTATTTGAAGAGTGAGTGAGTGAATGAAAATGACAGAAATAAAAGAAATCTAAGGTCCTGGAATAATAACTCTCTCTTGGGGTTATTTTTTCTTGTCCTAGCTCTAGAGTGCCCCAGAGAGGGCTAGAATGAGACAAAGAATCATCATTCATTTTCCTTTGAATAGTCTGACCTAACTCAAACAACACCTCTTTGGGCTCATAAGTAGGTTACAGAATCATACAATATGGGAAAAACAGATACGGCCTATCTCTCAATACAGACATGCTGTTCAGACATTAGTAATACTAAGTGCTAACTAATACTAACTGTTCAGCCACTGAGGAGTTGGAAAAAGCAAAGGATGCTGTAGAGGTAGGTTACTTTTCAGGGAATTTGGTTTTGTTTGCTATGTGCGTAAAGTTTGTGGTTCTGGGCAGATTATTAACATTTAAAATAATAAAGTCTCCCATGTCCATGGATTGGAAGACTCAATGTGATTGATAGGTCTTTTCTTCTCAAGTACATTTTAGTGTAATCCTAATCACAGTCCCAGCAGCGTTTTATGTGTATATATGTATGGAAATTGACAACATTCTAAAACTTATGGAAATGCACAAGATCTAAAATAGTCCAGACAATCTTAAAGAGGTTGAGCAAAGTTAGAAATTCATATTGAGACTGTCGTCCGATATTGAGACTGAATCCCAGGTATTGAGCAACAGAAGGTATAAAGCATAGGATATGAAACAAGGAGAGACAAATAGGTGAATGGAACAGAATAGAAAGTTTATAAACTGGTGTACCACATGTATGTTCACCTGATTTGCAAGAGAAGTGCCACTGTAATCCAGTGGGGAATGGATAACCATTTCAATAAACAGTTCTGAGTCTGTGAGATATCCATATTTAAAAAATTAATCTTAGCCATATACATAAATTAATTCAAAATGGATCATAGACTTAACTGTGAAAGGTAAAATAGTAAAACTTCTAGAATAAAACATAGGTAAATATCTTCGTGACTGAGATAAGCAAAGATGTTTTAACTGAACAGGTAAATCATTAGCCATAAAAAACCTGTTAAATTGGACACCATTAATGTTAATTACCATTAACATTAATGTTAAGAACTAAATGTTCATCAAAAGTTAAGAGAATGAAAATACAGACCTCAGACATATATCCAACAAAATACTTGTTTTCAGATATGTTATGGGCTAGAAGAATTTTTAAAGTAAATACTCAGTGTTTGAAGAAGACAATTAGAAGTAAATGTTTTACTTGATATTTTTCAGACTGTGAATTATACATCTAAATATCATATAAAGAGCTTCTATAACTCAAGATGTTTTGCCCAAAGACTTAATGAAAAATTTCACAAAAGAGAATAACATATCAAAGTGTTCAAAGTCATTAGTCATCAGAGAAATGTAAATTAAAATGACATTGAGTTAACACTACATACCCAATAGACTGGCTGAAATTAAAAAGACTCACAATACCAACTGTTGGCAAGGACGTAGATCAACTAAAACTCTAATCCATTGCTAGTGAGAGGATAAATTTATAAAACTACCACAGAAAACTGGCAATTTGTACTAAAGCTAAATATACACCTACCCAATGACCCAGCAATTCTATTTAGTATACACTCAAGAGAAATGAATGCATATATTTACCAAAAGAGCGTACAAGAATATTCATAGCAGCATTATACATAATAGCTAGAAATTGGAAACAGTACAAAGGTCTGCCAACAGCACTCTGGATAAGTACTTTGTGGTATAGTCCAGTTGAATAATAGCACACTGCACATCACCAAAAAGGATGAACCACTGATTCACACAGGAACATGGATAACTCTCACAGGCATAACAGTAAATGAAAGAATATACACAGAAGACTTCACTCTTTACTATGCAGTTTGTGTAAAGTTCAAGAGCAAGCAAAATGAATCTTTGATGATAGAAGTGAAAACAGTGCCAGGATAGGTTTTGACTGAAAAAAGGGCAAAGGGGTTTTCTGGGGTCTTGAAAATGCTTAATTTCTTAATCTGGGTGGTGTTTACATGGAAATATGTGTGTGTATAAAAATTCATCAAGTTATACTGAGGATTTGTATACCTTATGCTCTAACTCTATAAAAAAAATAGTAATAACATAGTCTGTACTGTAAAGGACTTAGAATCTATTGTGAAGAGAGAGTAGGAAAAGAATAGCTCCTTGCTAACATGGGATTTAACTGTGTTCCTTATAGGTATCTTATTCATTGAGTCCTAAATGTTGGTTCTATGAACAGATAATTTCTCGTCTTTATAGTTAGGATTGAGATTATTCACAGCAGTTAATTATTCACAGCACTAATTTTATTGATAAAGGGTTGACTGAAACTAAGCTATTTTCTTACATAACCAGTTTATAGTGAATCTTCTAACATCATGGAGATTAAAATTCTAAAAAGCAGCTAACAATGAGCTTTTATGTGTTTCTTAAAAGATTTGTGAAATGTGTAAAGACACTGTTAAGAAATGTGTTTAGTAATGACTATCATTTAAAGATGTAACCTTAATTTATTTTTTAATTAGACAAGTCTGCTTGCATTTTTTATATTTGAAATCCTTTGAAGAGTTAGTGGTATTTGGGGTTAAACTCTTTACAAGCCATAGTCTATACAAGTGTCCACCTATTTACATCTTAAGGCTAATCTCATGTACTTTATTTTCTCAAATAATAGTGGGGTTTTATAGAGGATCTCCAGCTATTTAAACGGGGTGTCAGGCATGAAGTCTGTAGTTTCAGACTCTTGACACTGTACCTTCTCACTTATTTACATTCCTTCTGAGATTCCAGGATCATTTCTGCTAGTCTAAATAATATTTTTGCCACCTAGAAGCACTGTAGAATGCCATCCTCTGATAAAACATTTTGGAGTAGAGAGAGCAGGAGGAAAAAACAACAATCGCTTAAAAAATTCCAGGCATAGTTTAAAATATTATACCTTTGGAACTAACAATCACAGCTAAATGCTGTAGTGCAAATGTCTAGCCCTGTTTTATATGGCTTTTCTACAAAAAAAGCCTTATCAAATATGGAGTAAGAAAGCCTCATTCTTCTCTATCAAGGTTTAAAATGTATGGTTGTCACTTTCCTCTAGATAACCTCTAATTATAGCAGATAGATTTGAAGTGTAAAATAGCTTTGTATACTGGACGCAGTCATTCATTGCATTCTGTTTCCCCCTTAGACAGGATGTGTGTTGCTCAGATACAGAGTTTAGAGTCCGAAAGATGTCAAGTAAAACACTAATTTCTAACTGCCTTCCTCAATTGTCAAATATTCATCTAAAAAATTGTTCTGGCACATAGTGAGAAATTTATGTGAATTTATTGGTTTAAGAAATATAGCTGGCTAATTATAGTTTTAAAAATATATAGAAATGAAATAATGTATCTGTCATATGATAAAAATTATTCTTTGAAGAAACTGGAAAATCTCTTATTTTCTGTTTATACCAAAATTCCTAATATAAACATTTTAATTCAAAAGATATATAGTCCTTATAAAAACATCTAAACTACTTAAAAGCCTCTAACTGGCTTTAAAGTGAGTGGAGGATTTTTCATTACAGGAGATTTTAATGCATAAAATAAATTTTTACTTAAAATTTATAGTGAGAAATGCTTGGTTGAAACAAGAATAACCTTTAAAATGAACAGGGTTTCTTCTACATGTAAATTGCAATAGGAAACGAAAAAGATGGTGGAGAAACCATTAGATTAACAATCATAGTATGTAAATCTTATTTAGCTACTGATTTAGACTAACTTTTTTAAATTTGAAAAAATGGAAAATTTGAGAACTATTTGATGATATTTTTAAACGTTTACATTTTAGATTTGATCATTGTAGTTTTTAACCTTTTTTTTTTTCATTAGAGATACTGATTATGGCTAAAATAAGTTTGGTATATGCTTGAGAATTATATGTGGAGAGTAAAGAATGTTCATGTGTGTAAATAACTGAGGCCAGGTATTGATTATGTGGGTATTCTTTATACTATTCTGCCTACTTTTATATGTTTGTAATTCTCTGTAATAAAAGAAAATTTAACTAAGCTACAGATCATAAAATTTGAACTGTACCACACTTACTTCCTGTTAAGTAGTTTCTTCCATGTCCTTTGAGCTTGGTATTTCTCATTAGTATAGCAAGATAAGTTCAAAGTCTTAAAAGAATAGCCAGACAGCTGGGAGGGGGGTTACTTGTTATGTTTTGATGGCAGAAGTTACGCAGGGACTATGCTGGTTTTATAAAGGACTTGAAGTCATTAAGTTTTTTCCTCACCCTAGTGACTTCTTTTCTTATAGGAATCTTGGAATAAAATCGAAAATGCTTAGTATGATTTAAAGAGACCTTATGTAGTGTATTTCATGTCTTCCTCTTACTTTATGTTAGTCTATATTTTCTTCCTACCCATTATGTTACATAACTACTGGCTTTTCTGTTTCTAGAATCTGCCTCAGTGTCTTTATACTGCCTGCCCATCAGCTGACCAACTCCCACTCAACCTTCAAATTCTAGAGTAGTGTTACTTCAGGGAAGCTTTTTCTCTCCACCCTTCTTTACATTTTTCCTCCATAGTAATAGATGTTGTAATTACGTATCTATAACTATTTGTTTAGTACTTGCCTTTTCTCTAGCCGCGAGAGCAGAGATGATGCCTATTTTGTTCAACAGGATAACCTGAAAGCTTAGTGCTTGCCAAGTAGAATGCACATAGTAAAGATTTGTTGAACAGAGGAATAAAGGAATGAGATGTGGCTTCTCAGACTCTTAGAGCAACATTGATTATTTCAAATAGGGCATTTATTTCAAAAACTCTCCTGTACAGGGATTTTGGTAGTATATGGTATATCCCAATTGCCTCTCTCATTTTGTAAATCTTTTGGATAGTAAGTTCACTAATCCATCTTAATGGTTAGGACTGTGTTTCCTGACAGGTAAATTTAATTAATTTCAGTGGGCAATTGTAACTAAGCTTTAATTCATTAAAGAGTCGTTAGTATTTATTTGCATTTATGTCAAATTTTGTTTCCTTTTTAGTTCTCTAAATTTGACTTTTTTTTTCCTTTTCTCAGGTACTCTCTGCCCTTGACATACTCCAACCTCCACACATTGACTATTTTGAAGAAATGTATCCTAACCAGGGAATGTGAAAGAAGGGGACAATTTTTAAAATTAATTTGTTCTTCTAGCACCTTTTGGGGTTCATGCCTTCAAGTATTTTAAATCTCATCCTTGCAGAAGTGATTGAGTACCTGGAACCAGGTAATTTTGAAATCCTAAGTGTCTGGCAGAGCTCAGTATTATTAACATATTTTGTGTGGTGATGCCACAGAACAGAACATCTGAACAGATATTTAATCCCCACACAGTCTTATGAGATAGATTATTACCATCCCCATTTTGCAAATGAAACCACTGAGGCAGCTGTGTTGTAATAGTACCTAGGAAAGTGCTTTTACCACTATACAACAGCTGCCTGTCAGTTAAGAGAGTAATACTACCCTTTCTTATAACACATGGGGTAAGATAAAAATTATAGAATTAATATAAGTTAAGTTGTCTTATGTTCCTTAGAATGATGGTGGTGCTAGTGATGATATTGACATAATAGCCAATACTTAACATAGTTTTTATCAGATCCCAGGCACAATTCTAAGCTCTTTACACATATAAGTTTATTTAACCCCTACAAAAATTCTCTAGGGAAGATATTATGATTATTTCCTTGTTACAGAAGAGGAAATTGAGGCACAAAAGGTAAGAAACTTGACGAAGATTACAGAGCTATTAAGTGTCAGGATGGAGATTTGGTTCCAGGTATTCTGACTATGTAGTCTTGCTTTCAGCCCTTAGCTATGTGATTCTCAGGATAGAGGCCTTAACATTCTCCTGTTACTACTGTTAATGTTTAAAAATAGTAAGTTAGACATTGTGAATAATAATGAACTATAAAATAATAATAAAATAATGGCTGGTGATAGCTCCATGGTAATAATAAAATAATGCATGGCAATAGCTCCTGGGACAGTGAATGAAAAAAATTGAGACATAAGTTAACCTCTCTGACATTCCTGGACAAAGTGTCATCAGTTTCCATTCCACATTTAACTTGGTAAAACTTTAAATAAAGACAGGGAATCCTAAGTCATTGATATTGGTAAGCTCATGATAGTATAGTTTATTCAAACTTCAGGCCTTTTTATTAATACTTTAGGCCTATGATTCAGAATGGAGACCAATATAATAGTGAGATACTTTTTCTGAGTCACCAGTGAGGTAATGAAAATCTCATTTGTAATTCCATATGAGACAGTTATCTTTGATAACTTCCTTAGAAAATAGGAACAATTAAGACTAAGCTGGCTAAGGATTTGGGAAACCTTATATAATAATAGAATTGTCACTGATCAACACTGCTGGAGTGTTTTGATCTGATAAACCAAAAGCTCTTGAATGCTAGTCAGCCTTCATAGATGTGAAATTGTATCCATGGATGGAAAATATTTGAAAAAAATAAAAAGTAATATAGCTGGGCATAGTGGCTCACACCTGTATTCCCAGCAGTTTGGGAAGCTGAGGCAGGGTGGGCAGATCGCTTTAGCTTAGGAGTCGGAGACCAGCCTAGGCAACTTAGCAAGACCTTGTCTCTACCAAAAATAAAAAAAATTAGCTGGGTGTAGTGGCACATGCCTGTAGTCCCAGCTCCTCAAGAGGCTGAGGCAGAAGGATCAGCTGAGCCTGGGAGGTTGAGGCTGCAGTGAGCTGTGATCACACCACTGCACTATAGTCTGGGGGACAGAGTGAGTCCCTACTCCCCTTCCCCCCAAAAAGTGATACAAATTAAAAACCAATATAACAACTATTTATATAGTATTTATATTTTATTATGCATTATAAGTAATTTAGAAATGATTTAAAACATACAGAGGGTTATATGCAGGCTATATGCAAATACCACATTATTATATATAAGGGACTTGAGCATCTACGGATTTTTATATCCTCAGGGGTCCTGGAACCAATCCCCTTTGGATACTGAGGGGAAACTGTAATCCTTGGTTATATTTTAATCCACAAATCCTTTATGGAGTTAATCCTTTTATTCAGTGAAGGGTTAGCTCAGTGGACTTGGGGTACTCCAGCTCTGCACATTCCAAAGAAAAGACTGTCCCTTGACTGGTTCCTGGCTGACAAGAATGTCTTTGTATAGCTGAAACTTGGAGCCTGGCCAGATAGTTCTGACAAACCCTTACTTTAAAAGTACAAAATTAACCTAAGGGTAGAAGAATTGAGAAAGTTCTTTTCTCCTCAACTGTAGGTCAGCCGTAGCAACTGAGAAGGCATTAATGATTCCATTTCATAGACTTTCTGAAGATTACCTGGGTCCTCATTGGAGAAAAGGAGAGAGCTGGTGGGAATGGATCACCACTTGTTTTATTCAGCAGAAGTACCTTCTTATACCTGGCCAGGAGATACCCCTCTTTATTCTTTTTAGTTGGTGGGAAGGAAATCCATATAGTAGAAAGAATTCCCATTAGTGTGTAGTGCTGTTTCTGTCTCTTTGGAAATGAAGTTGCTGAAACCAAACCTTGAAATTAGAAGAAATTTCCTTTATTAAATATGAATTTTGCTATATTTTAGCTTGTGTTGGGGGTTCCCAAGACCACCCTCAGGTCCAGTGATTCACTAGAAGAACTCACAGGACCCAGAAAAGCTGTTGTTCTCATGGTTACAGTTTATTGTAGCAAAGAGATACAGACTAAAATCAAGAAAAGAAAACAATTTAAAGGGCCTGGCATGAGATTCCCTTTGTCCTTTGGGATAATTCTCCAGCAATAATAGATGGCAACATGAGCAAGTGTTGCCAACCAGGGAAGTTTACCTGAGCCTTGGTATTAAGGGTTTTTATTGTGAGTCAGTCACATAGGCATGGAGCATCCATATGACTGACCTTAGCTACTGAGTCTCCAGCCCTCCTTTTTCCCTTCCCCTCCAGAGGTCAAACTAATACAGCATAGCCCAAGGCCCCAGGCAGACAGATATTCACCGTAAATCATACTGTTAGCATAAACTATCTGGCATGGCCAAAGCCCCAGGTATACTAAGATGCTGTTATCAGGTGGATATTGCAGTGGCCCAAAGGTTACTTCCTAGAAGTCAGGGGCCAGTCCCGAAGACTTTTGGAATGTGCAGCATTTGGACGGCTCAGGTCTGCTGAGTTAAACCTTTACTGCTGCATATAGGCCCTAGGTAAGGAAAGAACATTTCCATGTAAGATAATTGGTGAATATGGGTATCTTGAATAAATGCCACATATATTTAGGTTCTCTTCATTGAACACTTAGTTAATTCATTATATCCATTTTCTGCCTTACAGTTCAGGCACATATTGTTTATATCAGGCATTAATTTTGGTACTTGGTTTGAAAACTCTGTGTGTGCTTCTTTAGGATAAAAGTTTTCAATCACTTATTAATTGGCCATAATTTAATTGAGTCTAGGAGATCTCTGATTCATCATTATTTCACATACTTACAGAACAGTGGGAAAGTTAGCATAGTTATGGTCTAAAACCATGAATGGTGTAGGTGGCTTAGGAGCCGTTGGTAGCAAATTTCAACCCATTTTATTAGTTAGAATGTTTCTATGAAATTTTCCTCCTCAAAATTGTTCACAGATGTTTAAGTAAAGAGCCTTTGTCATAAAATATTCATGGAACCCTCTGGTATACCGTTTACTTAAATGTTTTACTTTATTTCATCTTATATCACTTAAATTTTTAGCTTCAGGTTAAAAAATTAACACTTTACTTGCACTACTGTGATTTCTAGCTGATTACAGATGGAAAAATCCAATCTTTCAACCCTAAAACTTCAGTAGTCTTCTGTTTTCTGCCTTATAATTCTTAGCTATACGTAGAATCATGCATAGAAAAAAGGTACGCGTTTTCCAGTAGTGGTGTCAACTGGAAAAAACTGAATTCTTTTAACATAAAAATAAATCATACCTATAGTGACCACAGGATTATAAAAACTTTTTAGGAAGCAATGATTTAGCTTGGAATATAAGATACTGAAAAGTTGTATTATAGAACAACTATTAAATGAAAATGTAAGAAATACCTTAGTTACATATATGCTCTGCCTTTGCTGCTGATTCTTTTAATGTCCTAAATGGGAGGTTTTCTGTGTCCTGTGTTTTTTTGTTTGTTTGTTTTGTTTTGTTTTAAGATGGAGTTTTGCTCTTTGTTGCCCAGGCTGAAATGCAATGGCGCAATCTCGGCTCACTGCAGCTTCCACCTCCTGGGTTCAAGAGATTCTCCTGCCTCAGCCTCCCAAATAGCTGGGATTACAGGAGCACACCACCATGCCCAGCTAATTTTGTATTTTAGTTCAGACCATGTTTCACCATGTTGGCCAGCCTGGTCTCAAACTTCTGACCTCAGGTGATCTGCCCGCCTTGGTCTCCCAAAGTGCTGGGATTACAGGCGTGAGCCACCACACCCAGCCATGTGTTTTTAATACAAATAAATTTACTGTAGCAAAAGCAAAAAAAAAAAAAACCTTCAGTTTCCTTACTCTCATTTTTCTCCTTGAAAAATAAAAAACATATTACCTAAAATATAAAAAGATTAAAGATTAATAGGACCTCAAGTTACTATATGAATTCAGCATACTTTATTATCTATGTCAGTAGCTCCCTCTGTAGTATCTCAGAAATATGGCACATGCATTACAAATAGTTTTAGATGATTTTTAATTTGGAGGATTATTATGTCTACAGACTTTAGATAATATTTTGAATTTTAAATAAGTGATCATGGAATTATGCTTTTAAGAAACTAATTTTGAGATCTGTATGAAGTTCTGTTGTTTTGGGCAAGTTATTAGTATATTATGCATCTAATGGGTTTTTAAATATTTAGTTGAATGAGTCAGTACATCAAGTCAGAAATATATATTTTTATATTAAGTTGTGAGGGAAAAGAAATAATCATAAGTATTCATCCACTGTACATACAGTATCATATCATTACACTTTTTCTAACATTAGAAAAGTTGGGTTGTGTATCACATATTCAAGTTTTAATAGACAAACATTTTAAATCAGCAGGTGCTTTTAAACCTAATGTAGTAGTTAATACAATTTTAGAAAATTTGAGTTCTATGTGCATTTTGATGTAATCAAATTACAGTAAGAGTATCAGTATATAGTATCATGCAATTAATCATGTATTTCCTAAAAGAGACTGAAACTGTAATAAAATTATTACATCAGTGCTCACCAAAAATTTAGTGTGGGTTTCAAAACACCATGCATTTTTAGATAACTCCTTGAAGCAACTAAAAAAAGTCAGTATCGAGACTGTAAGTTTTTATAAATCTGCCTACAGAGTTGAACAGAGATAGGACAAGTCAGATGTGGAAGGAGCAATAACTTCTATCATGACCTCTGTATCTTTTAACTTTTTGTCTTCATAGTGTTTATCAATCTAGGAAATATATTATTTAATAATTTTAAAGATTATATACTTTTCTGGGCTGATGTTTCAGCTTTTAAACGATTACATTGTTCATTTTATACTTTGAGTTTCTATTTGGAAATCTGTATGAAAACAGTTTGGTACTTAATTACTTTGAGCCTACTGAAATTCAAGTCAAGAGAAAACAGTTCTAATTGTTTGATTAGAAAACCGAATTTATTATGCTTCAGTCAAGATTTTGGATGCTCTACAATGCACATTAACAGGCCCCTTCCCAGAAAGCACTAGATACCTACAGGGTTGCAAATAAAAATTTGATTTGCTTTGGGAAAAGCTTATTTTTAACTTGAAGCATAACTTAGTATTTTATGAAGACAAATATGGGTGGCATGAGTCTTCTGTGCTAGAAGCAATTACATTCTAAACCCAGTGGAATTGAGAAGTCTAGTGGAGTGTCTGTGCACATTGGTTTGTTGGGACAGTCTCAGATTTTACTTGATGTTCTGGTACAATTACTGTGAATTTCTCACTCTCAGAAGTGTCCCTGTTTGGATGATAGGTTTGGCTTGTACGGGCAATGTTTTAAACAGGAATCTCTTGTCATAAAGGCGGTGAGGAAACATATGCGTCCATTTCAGCCATTAAGAGTCTCTAGTGCTTTGAAACAGCTCTGTAACCCTCAGGGAATCTTAGGAGTCATTGAAAAACTAAGAACAATGGAAACAACATGTATATATGCATATGTAAGCATACTCTTTCTTCAATAATGGTACCTTTAAGGACTAGAAATCTATATCCTGGGGGCTTTGAAGATTCCCATATTATAAGAACTTCCTATTCATTTATTCCATAAACATAAGCATCAACTATGTTTCCAGATCCATCATTGTTACATTACCAGCACTTAGAACAGTTCCTGACATAGAGTAGGTACAAAATAAATATTTGCTAAATGAACCAATAGATGATTTCTGGTCCAGGTGTATAATCTAGTGGAAGATACAATCACATAAATAATGACAATAATATAGGTTGGAAAGTATGATAATAGAAAAGAATTGGCCAGGCACGGTGGCCCACACCTGTAATCCCAGCACTTTGGGAGGCTGAGGCAGGTGGATTGCATGAGGTCAGGAGCCTGAGACCTGCCTGTTCCACATGGCAAAACCCTGTCTCTATTAAAAATACAAAAATTAGCTGGGTTTCTTAGCACGTGCCAGTAATCCCAGCTACTCAGAAGGCTGAGGCGGGAGAATCTCTAGAATGCAGGAGGCAAAGGTTGCAGTGATTGTGCCACTACACTCCAGCCTGGTGACAGAGTGAGACTCCTTTTCCCTCCAAAGAAAAAGAAAAGGACCAAGATATCCTGAGAGCACTGGGGAGTTCTGATTTTTACTCTTTCCCATTTTGGTTTCCCACTGAATTACTAGACAAACATTTGATGATTTAAAACAAAAACTTACACTTACCCACTATCACTGATCCTTTCTGCTTATCTCTGAAGACTAGGACAGAAATTTAGAGAAAGGAAAAACCAAATAAAGGTTGATAGAACAATTCAGGAACAGATAAATTCCTGACTTAACTACCATTTTTGTCAGTATCTGGTTAGCCTTGCTTATTCATTCAGCCAAACCTTTACCACGGCTATGTATGTTACCTTGTACTAACCTCTGGGATGAATACAAAGATGAATTGTTCATTTATTTAATTTTTTTAAAAATGTAATATGTTGGCTGGGCTCACACCTGTAATCCCAGCACTTTGGGAGGCCGAGGCAGGTGGATCACGAGGTCAAGAGATTGGGATCATCCTGGCCAACATGGTGAAACCCTGTCTCTACTAAAAATACAAAAATTAGCTGGGCGTGGTGGCACGTGCCTGTAGTCCCAGCTACTCGGGAGGCTGAAGCAGGAGAATTGCTTGAACCCAGGAGGTGGAGATTGCAGTGAGCCGAGATCGTGCCACTGTACTCCAGCCTGGCGCCTGGCAACAAAGCGAGACTCTGTCTCAAAAATATATGTATATATAATATGTTCAGGCACTATCCTAAACACTTTATTCGTATCTCCAATTTGTAGATGAAGAAACTGTATAGTCCAGTGGTCCAGGAGTACTCTCAACCCACCATGCTCTGCTGTCTCTCAATGCTTTCCTTCAAGGAAGATACAGTCAATGGGGGAAAGATAAGATATAAAGGGATAACTAATGTGTGGTAGAATGTGCCAAAAGAATATAGTCGGGTGGTGTGGAACTTTAAAAGGAGAGATTACTTCAGGCAGAAAAAATGATAAGAAAAATGTATGGAGAAAAGACATTTCAGATGAGCATTGATGGATGAGAAGTATTTGGACGGTAGCATCGAAGAGGATGGATATTCCAGATAGCGGGAGTAAGTATCAGGAGCATAATTAGGGAATGGTACATCATCTAGTTGGCCAGAGTTTGACATGCAGAAATAATGAGAAACTAGGTGGGGCCAAGTCATAGGGGATTTTGAATGTTGAACTAAGGAATTTGGTCTTTATTCAGTTGACACTGGGCCCCAATGAAAGATTTTTGTGATGAAAAATAACAGAATCAGAAATGTCCTTTAAAAACTTGACAAGGAGATTCTATTTGATAATGAAAAGGTTCTGGAAATGGATAGTGCTGATGGTTGCACAACATTGTGAATGTGCTTAATACCACTGAATTGCACACTGAAACATGATTAAATGATAAATTTTATGTGCATTTTACCACAATTTTTAAAAAACACCATAACAAGGACCTGATTTTTGGAGCTAAGAGACAGTGACTGTTGTGAAAGGAGAACAGAATGATGCTTGACATCTTCCCAGATATTTTTTCATGATAATGTTTGTTTCATGCCCTTTCTACCTTTACCCTCAGCCACGATGTACCAGCAGGTAATACAAAGTATTGTTGTTGCCATTACCTTTAAAGAATTCATGGGTTTAAGATGATAGACAGTTTTCAAATAATCATAGTACTACAGTAATCAATTTTACAATAGAGATATTAACCAAATTCTCTTATGGATAAAAAACTGCCCTGTGTTCCTTCTCTCCTCTCCGACCCCACCCCCTAAAAAAGAGCTTGGAAGACTTACTTGCAACTTAATAATTTTCATAGAACAAAACATGTTCAGTAGTCCTTCGTGTATCAATTCATGTAAGAACAGTTACATATTAGTAGGAAAAGTATATTTTCAATATTTCTAGTAATATTCTCATTTTTCCACAAAATTTTAAGCCATGTCTGATTTCTGTTTATGGGTTCATGTAACCGTTTTTGCATAGCTTTTCTAATTAACAATAGGAAACAGTGCTAATAGATGGCACAACTAAGTGCATAATAGAATATTCATTCTGTGAAAGGTTGAAAGTGGGTACTGTGAACAAGTGTATTAGGCACTGTGTTGTATCATATATCTAGACAGAGGAGGGAGATCCTTTTAAATAGACCACTGTTCTATTTCATCTCTTCTCAACTATAAAAAGTACTCAGAAACAGACTCTTTGATATACTTTTCCTAAATTCTTCTTGTAGATTTTTTGTTCTCTGTTAATTTTGAATCTTCTCTGTTCTTCAGAAATGTTTCTTTTAGTAACTTTGTCTTTTAAAATCTCCAACCTCCAGCTTGGGCCACAGAGCAAGACTCCATCTAAAAAAAATCTCCAACCACAAATGAGCTACAATGGTGATGGGTAACACTGGGTAGGTGAGGACTAGCATTTGTAGATTGGTATGTTCAGAGACTTGCCCTCCATTCATGATGCTGCTGCAGTTGCTTATAATGCTGGTAGCAGTCTGCTCTCAGGTTTTAGTGACATTATTCCTGCAGCTTTACAATAGATCAGACTAGAGTAAATGCTCTCAAATTCTATTAGGCAGAAGGACATTTGACACCAAATTGTCTGGACGTGGAAGTAAATGTTTCAGACCTGTTATGGAAAGGTTACTTGGGTCTAATTTGAGGGCTCATTGTCTTTTGGAGAAAGTGTTAATATTCATTGTATTGGCAGTAAGAGGGACATTGCAGTTTATATGACTGATATGTTCATCCCTTACCTTCTAAATGCATTGAGGTAATTGAAGAATTCACCCTTTCTCTTCATGAATGAAGAAATTGATGCAGTAAAATGTTCCTAATCTATATAGAGGCTCCTCTTTCAAATATGGTTTTTTATATTCCAAAAAACAATGACTATTCCAGTCATTTTGGCTTCTATTCCTCAGCTCTTAATCTCTGGTTTGTGTACATGTGCATTTGATTTGGAGGGTTATGATGATGGAAGATTAATCACCAGTATCTACCACCTACAATTCACAGACACAGAGCTTGCCTTGCTTTCTCCAGAGCACTTTGTAAAGGAGAGAGCTGAAGTTCGAAATAATATAATTTTCTCTAGAATGCTCTTCTTGTTTTATTACACACATGGTTATAGCCTTAGTTAAAAAGACTCATCAAATAGAACTTTCTGGGCTATAACAGAGTTTGTAGAATGACAGCTTTCCAGCTTTTCTCTTTTTTTTTCTGGTGATTGGATTGATTTTTTTTAAAGTCAGTTTTAAATTACAACTGAGGTCATTTTAATTTTTGACATTCTATACAACAAATTTGTTACTTTAAAAAGAAAAGGAATTTGCCTTTGCCTGGGAAAGAGATTGTCGTATTCAAACATTTTAACAACATGACCTTTTATTCCATTGATTTCTGTAGAGAAGCACAGGCATGCCTCAGGAAAGGTCAGTGATTCTAATTGAAGCACACGATTTTTTCTAGTTGCAAAGGCTCCCATGCTTTTTGTGGCAAAGAAGATGATTAGATTTAAGGCTGACCATTTGTTACAAGAGAACACAATTCTCTCTGTGACACATTGCTATTTTTCTTTCATGTGGAAAGCATTGTTTGAAATCAACCATATCTGTAAACCAGATTGTCATTATCTACACTATTCAATGCCCTCACTCTTATTTCAGGTCAGCCAGTTTTATATATCTGAGTACTAGGTTGAAATTTCCTTCCCCTGTGCACCTGATTTTGGAAGAAAAAAAAAATGTGAGCAGAGAGATTTTATTAAGTCTCACACATTTATGGCTGTAGATTCTTTTTTCAAACAGGAATGGCAAGATTTCAGAATTCGTGTCTAAAGTGCCTAAGCATGTTATTGCTTAAGCATGTTTTAACTGTCATTTGTGTAACTGTCATATAAGAGAATCTATGGCTTGAGGGGGCTAGGCTTGGGTATCTCGGTACTGCAGTTTATTAAACCAAATTTACTGTGTCTTTTGGGAAAGTCACGTGACTCACATTTGTTCCAATATATATCACATCGAAGATGAAAACTTTTTTTTTTTTTTTGAGATGGAATCTGGCTCTGTTGCCCAGGCTGTAGTGCAGTGGTGTGATCTTGGCTCACTGCAACCTCTGCCTCCCGGGTTCAAGCAATTCACCTGCCTCAGCCTCCTGAGTAGCTAGGACAACAGGCACATGCCACCATGCCCAGCTAATTTTTGTATTTTTAGTAGAGATGGGGTTCACCATGTTGGCGAGGATGGTCTCAATCTCCTGACCTCGTGATCCACCGCCTTGGCTTCTCAAAGTGCTGGGATTACAGGCCTGAGCCATTGTGCCTGGCCAAAGATGATAACTTTTAAAAAGGACTGTAGAGGCTTTGACCAAAATGGGACCTACTCAATAAATATTTAATATTGTAAGATTTCTTTTTTTTATAATCTGGCTTAGCCTTAGTTTCTGTCCAATATTAAATGAAAAATGAATGATTAAGTTTATGTTATCTGAAATCAGTAAAGAGAGTTTAGGAATTAAAATAGGGTTTCCAACGCTTTCTGTCTATATTCATTCCGTAGGAAATAATTTTATACAACATATTTCTATTTTCTTTTCCCAACTCAGATAAACAAATTAAATATCTTTATTTTGCTATCTGAAAGATTTTAACACATCATTCGAACGTCATACAGCATCAGTAGCTCATTGCACTTGGAACGTTAAATATGTTCTCAGAATTCAGTTGAGCAGGGAAGCCAGCCCACTATCATTCTGAACTCTAGATGGCAAAAGCTTTTGAACCTGATAGTTTTTTACATAAGACAGTATCACAACTTTTCACACATACACACAACTTGAGCTGTCCAGAATGGTTAGCTATTATTAAAAGTGCCTATTCAGCAGTGCTTTACTATGACGTATTTACACAGCACCTTGTCAGCAGTAAGCATTTACTTATAATACTTTGTAAATTCTCCCAGTTCTTATTGACCTCTAAATGCTGTGTAATGAATCAACATTTTTTAATTTTTTTATTATTCCTCTTTTTTTTTTCCTGAAAGGTGTGAAAAATGTAAGTCATAGACTATGTTGGCAGGCCTGAACATGGGAAGGTGGAAAATTGACCTCCATTCATATATGACATAATTTTCTCCTTCAGCCTGAGATCCCAAGAACCACTCACCTGCCTATGCCCTGTAGTATATTAAGTTTCCATTAGCTGAAATCAATAAAGAGAGTTTAGGAATTAAAATAGGGTTTCCAAAGCTTTCTTTCCATATTCATTCTTTAGGAAATAATTTGATACAATGAGTTTCTATTTTCTTTTCCCAACTCAGATAAACCAATTAAATATCTTTATTTCTATTTCAGTTCATTTAAAAGGCCTTCCTGTCTGCATAAAGATTACTTTGGCTTTAGTATATAGCAAATCCTGAGATTGTTTTAAAGAATCATGTAAAGTTCGAGCTCAACAGCTGGATTTTTTTCCCCTCTGCTTTGAAGAGAGTCACTATAGTTGGAATAACTTGTTCACACTAGCTCTTTGAAACACCTGTATTCCAGGTGAAGACCCCAAAAAATCTAAAGCTTGAATCTGGTCTTTTCACTTCTCCATTAAAAAATAAAAAACTTCCCAGCTGGTGGGAATGAAATGCTGTCAGTGCTCCCAACTGTTAGAGGATAATATTGAATAACAACAAAGCCACACTTAATTTGAGCTTCTGAAAAGCCTGGTAACCCCATTATCATTCTTCTGAACTGCTTAACCTTCTGGTTAACCTTATGATTATTAGCCTCTTGACATATTTAATTCAGGTGAGAGTCTAGCGACGCTTTTGGGACTGTATTTATTTGATCTTTTTTTCATGTCCCACTGTTTTGACTTTATTTTTTAAGGTTGCTAGACTCCAGGAGGCATGTGTTATGTGGAGACCTAGAGATCTCAGAAGCCACTAAATATATCAGACTTACCATAATTGGAGGATATGGGGAATCAGCGGGGCTTTTAGACACTTGCTAGACCAGCTGAGTCTCCTGCTATCAACCCAATTTGTTTGAGAGCAGTACCTCAGGAAACTTAATAGACCTATAGCACAGTAGCACAATCTGGATTTTAGCCAGAGTACAGTTTATTTATGTGCTGCTCGTATTGTTTTGTTCTCTGCATATTCTGTGACTGTCATTATTAAATACCAAGAATATTAAATGTACCTTTGGCAGTGGGTTTAAAAGTTACATGTTTAATTGATAGTTTTCCTCATACTGATATGTTACTTAGAGGTGAAGAGAACCAGATGGTAGAAAATAGGATCAGGTTGAAGTGGCATTATTTTTTTCCCCAAATAAATATGATTTGCATGAATAAGCAAAGTTTTGGGGTGGTTTTTAATGTGTGTTTTTATTTTGGGGGGATATGAGGACTGTTAATCACTTATAGTATATTAATCTTTTTCTGTAGTTAGGGTTAAATATGAAGAATATTAATTTGATGGATAATATTTACCACCCTGAGTTCAAGACTAAGAAACCCTTCAGGTTACTAACCCTTTACCAAAACCAGGAGTTACCCTAGTGGAGATTCTCAGAGGTCTCACAGAAACTAGTACGTTTAATTGTTCCCTCAAGTTCCCATCTGTCAAAAATAATATGTCCTGTACAAAACCTTTCTTGGTCTAAGAAAGGGCTTTTTGTCCTTACATAAGTGAATGAGTAAACTCTAAAGGAATGTGACTGTCATGGACATGTTTTTTGATGCCAAAAACCCTGAAGGTTTAAAACCCTGCATGAGACCACATTAATAAAAAGTGAATAAAGTTTTTCTCCTTCAGTGGTGATATCCTTTTGAGCTTACCTAGTCTTTCCTTTTGAGATCACAGTGGCTTAAAGGAGGAGATTTTTTTTTTCTTGTTCTTTTTTTTTTTTTGAGACAGACCCTTACTCTGTTGCCCAGGCTAGAGTGCAGTGTCATGATCTTGGCTCACTGCAGCCTCCGCCTCCAGAGTTCAAACGATTCTCCTGCCTCAGCCTTCTGAGTAATGGATTACAGTGCTTACAACCACACCTGGCTAATTTTTGTATTTTTTAGTAGATACAGGATTTCATCATGTTGGCTAGGCTGGTCTTGAACTCCTGACCTCAGGTGATCTGCCTACCTCAGCCTCCCAAAGTTCTGGGATTACAGATGTGAGCCACCACACCCAGCCGAAAGGAGTGTTTTTTTTGAGTGGTTATAATGTTCTGCTTTTTTTTTTTTTTTTCCTGGGGAGAAATGTTGGGAAGAAATAGAGGCACAATCATACATTTTGAAAAAGGCCATGGACTTTGATATCACCAGCCCTGAGTTCAAATCCTGATTTTTTTTTCTCCACTTACTAGCTTTTTGACCTTCAAAATGTTATTTGATACTCCTCCCTAAACCTCAGTTTCCTCAGTGATAATGGAGATGATATTCTTACAGAGTTATTTTAAGGAATAAATGAATTAATGTATGTAGGACATTTGGCACACCACCTAGCATGTATTGATGTTTTAAAAAAACTCATTTTCCCTCCCTCATTTAACGATGATGATGACGATGATAGCAGCTACCACCTAATTCCTGTTTCCTGTGTGCCAGGAATTTATATGTGATTCTAAATCGTAGCAGTAACCCTGTATAATAGGTGTCCCTGTACCTATTTTATAAGTGCAGAAACAGACTCAGATAAGTTATTTAAATTGCCTAATGTTATCAGGCTACTAAGTGGCAGAGTCAAGATTCTAACCCTGGCCATTTTGATTCCAAAGCCTACACCACACTGCCTCCCACTGCTGAACCTGTTAACTCCTCATTTTAAAAATCAATTTCCAGGCCTTCTCCCTTCTGAAGTAGAATTGTTTTGTTCTTATCTCTTTCTTTAATTTTCTATTTTTGAAGTTTATTTCATCTTTTGAAGGACAGAGTACAAGAACAATGGCTGTGATCTAGTGCCACCTCTGCTGCACACTAGCTAGGACCTTTGACTAGTTTCTTTACTTCTCTAAATCTCTTTGTTCATCTGTATAATGGAAACCCATATTGAGACTTAACTTCTTACAGTAATTAGGAGTAGGTTAGGGAAAATAAATTTAAAGCTGGATGCCTAACACAGAAAATTGTAAATTTCAGCTGCTTTTCAGTCAAGCTTCTTTGTTCATTTATATTAAAATCTTTTTGTGCCTTATTGTCCTCTCTCCTTGATTTTTACATGTCAATGTCAGTCGTCAGTCTTTTTCCAACCTCTTGGCTGTTGCCTTGTATTCATCCATCCTTTTTCCACGTCTTGTCAATGAGTTAACGTGCTCTCTACACACACTTAGTACCTAGTCAGTATTTATTGATGCTAATGATGATGGTTAAACAAAGATGCTGTTGGCACCAGTCCTGCAGCCTGAGACTGCCTGAGTAATCATGACTTCCTAAAAACAGAAACGTACTCAATCATCTTATTTATAATTGAAGGTCAGAGTTTGATGTCAGCTTTTGTTTCTGTTATGACTGTGTAGCTTTTTTGAAGAATTACCTTTGACAGTTGGACAGATTTCTGGTGTGGCGCTGATTATCATGCATTCTTAAATTACTTCCTAAAATAGATGCAGCATCGTAGAGATGGGTTAAACAAATATTGATCATGGTACAGACCTGCTTTAATTGGAGCAAGAGGTCAGGAGAGGCTTATCACTGAGGTGGTTGGCTACCAGGCTCTAGATTAGTTTCCTGGTCTTCTTGCCCATAATCTTTTTTGCATCAGAGAAAATTGTACAGGATTATTTTTAATTCTAAGCACTCCTCTCTGTTCTCTGCCTTTTTTGATATCTCTAATATGTTCCCACCTAATTTCCTTGATCTTCAGAAGATGTCTTATTTCTTGCTTTTTCTTGCCTCAAATTCTGTCCTCCATGAAAACATTTTCTTCCTCGGCAAACTTTGTGGGAATCTAGCAGGATGTTCTGCTTATTATATTTGGGCACTATGCACTAACAATTCAGCTGCTGACACTGATTGCATTATTCTGAAGAATGTCATGTTGATAAAGTTGAATTTAAAACCCATTAATGGTAACACAAACAAAGAAAGAAAGAAATGGAAAAAAAGTTTTTAAAGATAAACTAATAAAAAGATTGTAACCAAATGCAAATAAATACCTCAATATGGCATATTTCATTTAGTAGAAAGTAGAAATTGTTAATTATTTTTTACTGTACCTAATGATTCCCAAACTTACATTTTTAACTTTGATCTCCCATCAAAGGCGTCTCCTATATTTCCAGCAATATCTAATTTAGACTTGAAAAAAAAAAAAAATTCTGAGAGAGATCCAACATGGCTGATCACTAGCAGCTCGGGCTCGTAGTTCCCAGTGAAAGCGCAGAGAACGAGAGGACGCCACACTTTCAGACGAATATTTGTTGCTCACGGACCAGGAGATTCCCAGCAGAGGAGCTCCACGTGTCGCCAGGGCGACTCTTGTGGCCGGCGCGGCGGTTTTGCTGGTGCCTTAGTGCGCCAGTTTTTGGTGCAGAGTCCGGAGATTCCCGGGCAGAAAAGCACCATCAATCTTAACACTGCTGTTTTGGCCGGCGCAGTGGTTTGCTCAGATTTCGGCGCTGGGAATCAACAAGTTGGACGTCTGCTCAGAGACCTAGTTAGAAAGTCAGTAACTACAACGACAACAGATGGATAAATATATAATGAAGGGAAGAAATCAGCGTAAAAAGGCAGAGAATACTCAAAATCAGAATGCCTCTTCCTCTACAGGGGATCGCAATTCCTCATCAGTAACGGAACAAGGCTTAATAGATTACGAGTGTGTTCCAATAACAGAAGCAGGTTTCAAAACGTGGGTGATAAGAAACTTCTGTGAATTAAAAGAACTTGTTCTAACCCAATGCAAAGAAACTAAGAACCTTGAAAAAAGGTTTGACGAAATGTTAACGAGAATGGACAATTTAGAGAGGAATATAAGTGAATTGATGGAGCTGAAAAACAACACGAGAAGTTCGCGAAGCATGCACAAGCTTAAACAGTCAAATTGATCAAGTAGAAGAAAGGATATCAGAAGTCGAGAACCAGCTCAGTGAAATGAAACGAGAAGACAAGATTGGAGAAAAAAGGATGAAAAGGAATGAGCAAAGTCTCCAGGAAATATGGGACTATGTGAAAAGACCTAATTTACGTTTGATAGGTGTACCTGAATGTGATGAAGAGAATGAATCCAAGTTGGAAAATACTCTTCAGGATATCATTCAGGAAAACTTTCCCAACCTGGCAAGGCAGGGTAATATTCAACTCCAGGTAATACAGAGAACACCACAAAGATATTCTTCAAGAAGACCAACCCCAAGGCACATAATTGCCAGATTTATTAGGGTTGAAATGAAGGAGAAAATACTAAGGGCAGCCAGAGAGAAAGGTCAGGTTACCCATAAAGGGAAACCTATCAGACTTACAGCAGATCTCTCAGCAGAAACCCTACAAGCCAGAAGAGAGTGGGGACCAATATTTAACATCCTTAAAGAAAAGAACTTTCAACCCAGAATTTCATATCCAGCCAAACTAAGCTTTATAATCGAAGGAAAAATTAAATCCTTTGCGAACAAACAAGTACTTAGAGACTTCACCACCACCAGGCCTGCTTTACAAGAGCTTCTGAAAGAAGCACTATACATATAAAGGAACAACCAATATCAGCCTTTCCAAAAATATATCAAAAAGAAAAGAACATTAACACAACGAAAAATTTACACTAACTAATGGGCAAAACAGCCAGCTAGCATCAAATGCCAGTATTAAAGTTATATATATTCTAATCGGATAAAAAGCCAAAACCCATAGGTATGCTGCATCCAGACCCATCTCACATGCAACGATACACAAAGACTCAAAGAGAAGGAGGAAGATTTATTAACCAATCAGAGAGTAAAAATAAACAAATAAATAAAAAGCAGGAGATGCAATTCTCGCCTCTGATAAAGTAGACTTTAAAGCAACAAAGAGCAAAAGAGGCAAAGAAGGACATTACATAACGGCAAAAGGATGTAACAAGAAGAGCTAACGATTTTATAGATCAACGAGATAGAAAATTAACAAGGACATCCAGGACTTGAACTCAGACCCGGAACAAGTAAACTTAATAAACATTTATAGAACTCTCCACTTCAAATACATAAAACATACATTACCACCTCATACCTATTCCATAAGTGACTACATAATTGGAAGTAAATCACTCCTCAGTAATCGCATAGCATTTCATAGGTTTAAATGAAATATTGGTTAGCTGCTCGTTTGTTATTTTCTTCCCTTATTCCTTCCTGTTTACATCAAGTATAATTATTGGTATAAAAGAGGTTTTCAATACCCATTACTAAACTGCATTCTAGCCTGGGCAAGAAAGCAATACTCCTATTCTCTCTCTCTCTTTCTTTTCCTTTTTCCTCCTCTTCTTTATTATTTTTCTTTCTTTCTTTAAAAAAAAAAAAAAAAATTCTGGGAAAGGCTGCTAGTCCAGGCCCAGTACCCCACCAGACACAAAAAAGTAGCCAGGAGTTCCTTTTCTCTTTTATACACATGCACATAAACATTTATACACATTTATACATACACACACATATGCTAACTTTTTAGTTCTCATGCACTCAAATAAATACAAGGGGATATGAAGCTATTTAAGCATATATGATTCATAAGTACAGGGAAAATGTTTCTTGTATTGTCAAGATTATTTTTATAATTTGACTAAAGAAGGGTAAGAGGAAAAAGACTTGAAGGAAGTGAATACTCAGGAGGTGGAAGGAGACACTGAGACAAAGAGGGTGAGGTAGCAAAATTTGCCTCTTGATTTTTTTAACCTTTTTACTTTTCAGTCATTGGCCAAAAGGATATCATTATTTGTCCTGTCAGCCAGACATTTCTTCACTAGCAGTTTAAACTTGTTATGTGGAAATAGCCACAAGTTGTTATGAGGATTAAATGAGGTGACCTACGTATGTTACCTATATTAAAAGTGGCACAAAGTTGGCTCAGAAATGCTTTTCAGCAAACTGAGATAAATTGTCTGCAACTGTGGGATTATTTCTTATTTGTAGTTGTGTTCTGCCAGTGATAGAACTAAGACTAAAATTCAGGTGCTAGAAGAAATGAATAAAAGTACATAAGTGGATTGAGCAGTTACTTCATGTGTCTTTGGATTCATTTTCTTCCAAAAGGAAAGACTAAACCTCAAAAAGAGAAAAATTCATTCTTTAGCATAACCTGCTACTTGTTTTGTGAGGATTCATTGAAATAGTTCATATAAGGTACTTAAAGAAGTGTCTGGCACATAGTGAACACTTAATAAATGCTCATTTTATTTGTATTACTTTTCATGTTGTTTATTTAAAAATGTTTTTTTTGAGACAGGGTCTTGCTCTGTCACCAAAGCTAGAGTACAGTGGCAATCAGGGCTCACTGTAGCCTCAAACTCCTGGGCCCAAACAATCCTTTCACCTCAGGCACAAGTAGCTGGGAATACAGGCACACCCCACAACACCCAGCTAATTTTTACATTTTTTTTGTAGAGACAGGATCTCTTTATGCTGCCCAGGCTGGTCTCGAACACCTGACCATAAACGATTTTCCTGCCTTGGCCTCCCAAAGTGCTGGGATTACAGGTGTGAGCCACTGTGTCTGGCTTAAAGAAATTTTTTTCAGGATGAACCATTTTAGGAAACCAAATATGAGTGTATGTTTTTTATACAGTATAGATAAATTGCCAATTAGTTTGCACATCTAATTCAGAAATTTGTAGGTGCTGAAGAAAGCACCTTTTTGTTGACAGTTTCTCACATGTTGAAATCTCTTTAGTTATTGGAAATTAGTAATTCTAATAATTTAGAGATTTATCTGTTTAGAATAATATATCTTTGTTGTGCAAGTTTGTTGCTGTTATTCCTGGTGGCTCCATAATGGCAAGTCTGGCTTATTCAGTTCAAAAGCAGAACCTAAGGAGCTTTTATGAGATGAATAGCTGTAACAGTGTTGTAATCTTTGAGTGAATTGCAGTTGCTTTGTTTAATTGTCTGTCTCCCTTGTTAGGCTGTTGAGTTTCTCAGTGAAAGCAGTGGGCTGTCTTGTATGCCACTGCATTTCTAATACCTAGATTGGCATCTTGTACATGCTGCTATTCAAAATTTATTGAAGAATGAAGACAGTGCCGTGACTTCTCACTTGGAAAAAACATGGCAAAGGAAGGAATACTACATTATGTAATGCAATATTGATTTTCTGATTTTGCTTGAAGCCTGGTTTTTGCAACATTCGAGTAATGGCAGTCTCATGTATTTCATTTTCTCTTTTAATAGTAAACAAATTGAGATAATGCAACTTAAAGGAAAGGGTCAGACTAGAATCATTACAATCTAGATTTGAAACCAAACTGTGTGGAGCAGCTTAACCTCTCCCAGCCTCAGTGTGCTTATTTCTTAAATGGAAATACAATAGTTATAAAGTAGGTGTTATGAGGATTAAATGAGATCACATATGCAGTGGCACATGTAGCTTCAAATAAACGTTAACATCCTTTCTCCTTTTCTTCTCCTCATAGCCCATAATTAAGAATAATTCATCTGTTTTGTATTTCATAGTAACCTGCATATGGTGCTGATATTTGGCTAAGAAATTGGAATAGCAGACCTGTAAAGGCAGGTTTCCACAGGAAACAGCTTGGTGGGAATGGAAAGAGCACTAGAGAAACTTGAACTAGTCTTGGCTTTTTTTTTTTTTTTTTGAGGCGGAGTTTCGCCCTTGTTACCCAGGCTGGAGTGCAATGGCGCAATCTCGGCTCACCGCAACCTCCGCCTCCTGGGTTCAGGCAATTCTCCTGCCTCAGCCTCCTGAGTAGCTGGGATTACAGGCATGCACCACCATGCCCAGCTAATTTTTTGTATTAGTAGAGACGGGGTTTCACCATGTTGACCAGGATGGTCTCGATCTCTTGACCTCGTGATCCACCCACCTCGGCCTCCCAAAGTGCTGGGATTACAGGCTTGAGCCACCGCACCCGGCCTAGTCTTGGCTTTTTACTGACTGGCATCGTGACCTTGAGTAAAGAATCTAACCTCTCAAGTTCAAATTTGTGTTTCTTTAAGTGATGTTCTCCAGTGACTAATGTGAGAAAGCAGTAAAGAAACTTTTAAAAATTAACTCTTTAAAACAAAACAGAAACATTGTTTTCTCTTGGACACCTGAGACATCCCCCAAGTCCACCGCCAATACATTGCATCATTCAGGTTTTTTTTGAAGCCAATCAGTACATTTGAAATCCATTTTTCATTGAGCTGCTTAACTAATTGCTGTAATCAGCAGCAGTTTGTTTTATAGTAGGGCTGTTCAAATCACTTTGAGGTTGGCATACCATGCACAGTGTGTTTTTAACAATCATATTTTTAATGGCACGTTTAAATAGCAGAGATGGTTAATCTGCTCATATTCTCCTGAAAGCCTTAACTTTGGTCCTGTAGTTTATCTTCATCCAATGGTAACTTAAAGGGCCATAGCAAATTCATTGACCCATTGGGTGCACCAGCTGTTGGAGTGGCTGTCCCATTTAGAAAGACCAGGAGAGGGAAGGAGCACCCTGTTTTCACTCTTGTTTGGAGACCTTCATTAAATTTCTCAGAAACAATAATCAGATAGATGCTGTTCAAGTTAATGGCACCTCTAAGTCCCTATCAAGAGAGCTTTATTTAATGTGCAGCAGACCTGGAGTGATGCAGGTGCCTTTTCAGCCCCTCATTTAATTTAAGCTGCTTTAGTTGGCATGGCAACTAGTTGAGACATCTGGGAGACATTATGCTGGGGATTGAGACTTCAGAGGATTTCTGCTAGAGCAAAGCAAAAACCATATCATAAGATGGTGTGTATTGCTTCTGAATTTTTGAACTATATTGTTAGAGCTTCAAGTTCAGGAATTATTTTCCAAAGAAAAATGTAAAAGGTTGGCCTGGTTGTCACATTGTTTTCTCTAAAGAAAAAAGACTGCATTATTCATGGAGTGAAAAATGTATTTTCCCTAAGAATTTGCTTTGCTAAACAAAAGCTTGACAAAACGTATTATCTGCAAAATAGCTGTTTTAATCACTTTATAAAAATCCTATGTTTAAAATTTTCCAGTCCTTTATATTTAAAAGATATTAAAGAAAGGGAAAGCATTTCTGTACAAGGGTAAATGGAAAATAGTAGAGGTAGATAGTGCTCTATGTATTTTGCCCTGAAATTTTCAGTTAATTAGAGTTAATTAACCTGCCCCTATTCTTTTTTAACTCAACCTGTCATCTTCTCAAGAAGCAGAGATATAAAAGTAGCATTCTTTTAAACTCTCCTTTCTTAAATATTATAATAGATAATAGAAGGTTGAATGAAAGGTTTTTGAAGTTCATGGATCCTGAAGTTAGTAACATGGTGATGTAGTCATTTGTGCCTGGCAGAAGGAATGCCTGCTGGTTTATATTTTGTGAGAAATTATGCACATGTGTATGTGGTCTTAGTATGAAGGAACTGACTTACCATTTGAAATCATGCTCTGTATTCATTTTGAATACTTTTCAGTTTTTTGATATCTGGTAATACTTTGTGTTAGTTGAATCATATGAAATTGTTATTGTTGGTCAAAAATAGTCCAGTTTATCCATTCAAATCCAACAGGTATAAGGTGAGCAACACCCTGACCTGATATGTTTCATAATGCCTGATGAAATGTCAGATTTATTTTTCTGAAATGAGTGCTTAGTTATATCTGGTTAGAACATTAATCATTTCAGTCAATGTTTTCCATTTTCTCCTTTCTTTGAAAATGTAATCACTGTTAGAAGAAGGCATATGACATTATTTCATACTTATTTTCTGTTTTTGGCTTTTGTATCAGTTTGTTTCATTTATAAGTCAAAGCCACTTTTCCAAGTGCCAGCACTATGAATTCAACCTGATAAACTTGAAAATTAAGATGTTTTCTCTTCACTGCTTGCAAGCATACCAACTGTCACTACTAACAGTAAGGATTCTGGCATCACATCTTGGCTGCCAATTTTGTAGATATGTGAAGCAGAATAGAATATAACCTGTTCTTCACATCCATGGAAGAACTCTTCAATCCTGGCAAAAGCAAAAAAAAAAAAAAAAAAAAAAAAAAAAAAGTTAATAAACTCAGCAGATCTGACTGACATCCCATACAGATAAATGCTTCATACTTTTTTTTTTTTTTTTTTTTGAGACAGGGACTTACTCTGTCACCCAGGTGGGAGTGCAGTGGCACAATCACAGCTCACTGCAGCCTTGACTTCCTGGGCTCAGGTGATTCTCCTGCCTCAGCCTCCTTAGTAGCTGAGACTACAGGTGCGTGCCACCATGCCCAGCTAACTTTTTAATTTTTTTGTAGAGACAGAGTGTCATTAAGATGCCCAGGCAGGTCTTGAACTCCTGAGTTCAAGTGATCCTCCTGCCTTGACCTCCCAAAATGTTGGGATTACAGGCGTGAGCCACCATGCCTTGCCATTGATACAAGATTTTTTTTTTTTTCTGTATAAAAACTCAGATTGACAACTGTCTTAGTCCATTCACTCTGCTATAACAAAATACCATAAACTCCGTGGTTTATAAACAACACTAATTTATTCTCACAGTTCTGGAGGCTGAGAAGTCCAAAATCAAGTTGCTGGCAGATTTGGTGTCTTCCAAGGGCCCATTTCCTTGTTAACAGTCTAGGACTGTTGTGGAAAGGACTAACAAACTCCATTAGGCCTCTTTTATAGAGAGGCTCTGCTCTGATGACCTAATTACCTCCCAGAGGTCTCACCTCTTGATCACATCTTCTTGGGGGTTAGCATTTCAACCTGTGAATTTTTTTTCTGTATAAAAAATTCTCTGAAGAGACACAGATATTCAGAACATAACAAAACACTTAATACAGGGGTGGCAATTGTGAAATTCTTGTTTTTGTTGTTTGGGTTTTTTTTCTGTGTAATGTTCCTTTGTTTCCTCTCCCTTGAGAATTCTGGAACCAGTGCAACTCAGGAATATTGGGACTTCTGATCAAGACTTAAAGGTGCAAGTAGCAAGGTGCAAGTAGCAGTTTTTTATATCACTATCCAATGATTTCCTAGTGGAAAAGAAAGTTTTAATATATACTAGAGGGTTGATATCTTTTAAGATGAGAAGCAGTATTACAAATAAAAATTATCACCACAGTAGAAAATAGAGCAAAGGATAGGAACAATTTGCTCTCACTCTTGGTTTTCCTTTTTTTCCGTCTCTCATGGTCACACATACGTGTGGCCAATAAACATGTAAAGAGTTTTCAACCTGAAAACTCAGTGGATAGAACACAGATCTTTAATACCATTCTTTCCTGTAGTCCCCTTAAATTTCACTGAAGGGTTAAAAATTCAGACTAGAAAAGGCAGATATGTAAGGTGGCAGTAATGAGAACCCAAAAACAGGTTGGTTTTTGCTACAGAATGTCACAAAGTCTCAGGAATTGGAGGCATCAAGTATCTCAGGAAGTAGGGGTACAGGTGGACCTAAACATTGGATTGGTTGCAAGCCTGTTTAAGAAGTAGTATGATGCTCAGATCTTCTTCCCCAACCCTGCTGGAGACTAAAAGTTTATTCCTTGGACAGTATGCTGAGCTATGGTATCCCTGGCTCCTAACCCACTAACACAGAATTCTGGCAGCCTCACCCATTTGGCCTAAGAAGGAATATTGGAAGACTCTGAATAAATGAATTAACCCAAGAAGGGAGGATCTATACATAATTGAGGGTTCATCATGAAACAGTACCTTAAAGCTCTAAGCACTCCCGCAGAGCTACATTATAGTGAAACAATATTGTAAACATCCAGTGGCAGGAGATGACTTAACTCCTGACATACTACATAAAATGGAGTACTATTTAAGCATTTAAAATGATGTAAAAGAATATGTAATACCATGGAAAGAGTTTACAGTATTTTAAAACTTTTTTAAAAGTATACATAATATTCTCAGATACACATATACAATTCTAGGTATAGAATGTTTATCTCAAGGTTATTTAAAATAGTAAAAAGTAAGCCAGTCTCAGTGGCTCATGCCTATAATTTCAGAATTTTGGGAGGCCAAGGTGGGTGGATCACTTGAGGTCAGGAGTTCAAGACCAGCCTGACCATATGGTAAAACTCTGTCTCTTCTAAAAATACAAAAATTAGCCAGGCGTGGTGGTGCATGCCTGTAGTCCCAGCTACTCAGGAGGCTGAGGCATGAGAATCACTTGAACCTGGGAGACGGAGGTTGCAGTGAGCGGAGATCACGCCACTGCACTCCAGCCTGGGTGACAGAATAAGACTCCGTCTCAAAAAATAAAATTAGAAATAGATTTTTAACAATGATTGCTTGGTTAAATGAATGATAATACATCCACATATTAAAACACTATGCTGTCATTAATATTCTGCATTATTAGACCATTGAATGAAAGGATTCCCTTGCTTGCTTTGTATTTAGATCCTTGTATTTTATAAAAAGAAGAGACAACAAAACAACAATGTATATAATACCAGTTTTATTTTAAATATACATTTATGTAGCCACATACATTATTTTCATCAAAATGTTATAAATTCATCCAAAGAGGTAGAATTCTGGATATTTTTAATATTCTTGCATTTTTTTTTTTTGTATTTTCCATTTTCTACAATGAAGTTTAAGAAAACTATTATGGAAATTTTCAAAATAAACAAAAATATATACAAAACATATGAAAATATAAGAGACAGTAGTATATAAGTATATAACTTATCTACCTCCTGCTCGGCTTTAACAATATTAATTTTGCCAATATCATTTCCTCTGTTCCTTTTTATTGAGGGAAAGGGAAAGGGCTGGAGTATTTTAAAGCAGGTAACCAAACATCACATTATTCCACCTACAAATACTTAAATATGAATTTCTAACAGATAAGTACCTTAAAAACAACCATTATGCCATTATCACACCTAATAAAATTAGCTAATTCCTTAATATCTGTTCTCTGATTGCCTCGAGTCACTTTTTGAATAAGGATCTAAACAAAATTCACATGTATATGTGGTTATGTCTCTTGAGTCTCTTATCCCAAACATTTCTGCCTGCCCTTCACCCAGCCACACACAGACCCTTTTTGTGGGAGGGAGAAGAGAGATGGTCATTGATTTTTTTCAAGAAATTTTTCCTGAAGAATGATCTGCATTGTGTGCTTAGCAGATTGCTTCATCATAGTGTCTTGTTTTTTAATTCCACATATTTCTAGTTAACTGGTAATTAGAACTAGAGGATTGATATATTCAAATTAAGTTTTGGGGAACATGAATACTTCCTAGGCAATGGTGTGAATATCATAAACATAATAATATTCTTGTTCTACATTAAATTATGCTTAAAATAGAGTTGTGGATTGAAGTGATGTCAATCTCATACTCATCCTTTTCAAGTGGTTTACCAGCCATTGATGGTGCCTAGCTCCAGAGATTGCAAAACTGTGATTTTTTTTATAATTCTATAATTATTTCTGCATTTATTAATTGAAATTCTTCTATAAAGAACACAGTGAACATTTAGTATATTTTGTGATCGTTGTAGGGTTTTATTTTTGAGACAGGGTCTCACTCTGTCACCCAGGCTGGAGTGCAGTGATGAGATCAGGGCTCACTGCAACCCCCGCCTCCTAGGCTCAAGAGAGCCTCCCACCTCAGCCTCCTGAGCAGCTGGGACTACAGGCACATGCCATGATGCTCAGCTATTTCTTAAAAAAAATTTTTTTTTTAGACAAACTCTTGCTCTGTCACCCAGGCTGGAGTGCAGTGGCATAATCTTGGCTCACTGCAGCCTCTGCCTCCTGGGTTCAAGCGATTCTCCAGCCTCAGCCTCCTGAGTAACTGGGACTACAGGCGCATACCATGATGCCCAGCTAGTTTTTGTATTTTTAGTAGAGGCGGAGTTTCACCATGTTGGCCAGGCTGGTCTCAAACTCCTGACCTCACCTGCCTTGGCCTCCCAAAGTGCTGGGATTACAGGTGTGAGCCACCATGCCCGGTGTATTTCTTAAACTTTTTATAGAGATGGGATTTCTCCATGTTGCCCAGGCTGGTCTTGAACTCCTGGACTCAAGCAATCCACCCGCCTGGGCCTCCCAAATTGCTGGAATTACAGGCGTGAGCCACCACACCGGGCCTATTTTATTATAGTTTTTAAAAATGTTACTTAAAAAAAGGAATAAGAAAAGATAAATCCAAAATTGCATTGAACCATTGAAGCAATTTTAGACATGATCAGATCTAAAAGCTTCACTAGTATGTAACCATAGGCAGGCTGTTTGTCTTCTGTTAACATCAATTTCTTTATCTAAATTTTAGGTATCACTACATACCTTATAGGTTTACCATGAAAATTAGATAAGATTATATATTTAAAATACTTAGTAGAGTACCTAGTAGGTGCTCAATATACATTCATTCATCAAATACTTTAGGTACCTACTATGTGTAGACACTATTCTAAGAGTCTCGGATAGATTTGTGAACAAAGCAGACAAAGCTTGCCTTTATGGAGCAGGCTTGGCAATACAGACAGAGAATGAACATAAGGAAATTATAAGCTAATAAGTATTAAGGGAAGAAGAAAAAGTAGAGCTGTGCAAGGCCATGGCAATTGGATAGGGAGGGCAGATTTTGTTACACAAACCTAGATGGTATAGCCTATTACACACCCAAGCTGTATGGTATAACCTGTTGCACCTGGGCTACAAACCTGTACAACATGTTACCATACTGAATACTTTAGGCAGTTTTAACACAATAATAAGTATTTGTATATCTAAACGTATCTGAACATAGAAAAGGTCCAGTAAAAATATGATGGAAAAGATAAAAATGGTACACCACGAATGGTATACTTACCACGAATGGAGCTTGCAGGACTGGAAATTGCTGTGGGTGTGTCAGTGAGTGGTGAGTGAATTTGAAAGCCTAGAACCTTACTGTGTATTACTATAGACTTTATAAACTCTGTACTCTTAAGGTACACTGTTTATTTTTTTCTCTCCCATTCCTAAGTTTCTTTTTTAATGTTTCTTTAATATAAATTAATCCTAGCTTACTGTAACTTTTTTATTTTGTTAAATATTTTACTCTTTTGTAATAACACTTAGCTTAAAACACAAGCACATTGTACAACTGTACAAAAATATTTTTTCTTCTTATTTATTCTCACTCTGTTGCCTAGGGTGGAGTGTAGTAGTGCAATCATGGCTCACTACAACCTTGACTTCCCAGGGTCAAGTTATCCTTCCACTTCAATCTCCTCAGTAACTGCTGGGATTACAGGCACAAGCCACACCTGGCTAAATTTTTTGTGGAGTTGAGGTCTGAGTTGCTTTTTGACTTTTTCAAATAAGACATAAACATATATATTAGCTTAAGCCTACACAGGATTAGTCCCCAAGACATCCCTAAGCAATACAATAGGAATTTTCAGCACCATTACAGTCTGTGGGACCACCTTTATACATGTGGTCCATCATTGACCAAGCATCATTATGCAACACCTGACTGTAGTGTCAGAGTGGTTGAGGTAGGCCTCATTTGAAAGATAAAATTTGAGCAAAACCACAAAGGAGGTGAAAAGAGTTAACCAAATAGATGTCAGGAAGTACAGTCTATGCAGAGGGAATAGGTAAGGCCTAAGATTGCAGTGTATATAGCATGTTCAGAGAATATCCAGGAAGAAAGCGATAGAAGAGGTCAGAGAAATAAGAAGGCCAAATGATTTATGGCCTCTGAGACCATTTTAAGGACTTTGGCTTTTACTCTTAAATGAAATGGAAAGCTTTTACAGAAAAGTGACATAATTTGGCCTTCATCCTAAAAGATCATTCTGTGAAATGCATCCAGTTTTGGATGAATTGATGAATGGAAAGACCAATGGGTAGATAATGTGACAAAGCAAATATGGCAAAATGGTCAGTGTAGATTCTAGGTGGTAAATGTAAATATGGGTTGTCTCTGTGTAATTTTCCATGTTTGAAAATTTTTATAGGAAAAAGTTAAATAAAAACTATTAAGAAAAACTATAACCCTGATGTCATTATTTTACTTTTCTTCATTTTATAGAATCATTTTAACATGTCACTGAAAACTGTCCTGTAAATGAATCCCACATGCCAAATATTATTTCTCATTAGCTTTCATTACAAAGTAGAATATATTTCTTTGGAAAGAATCTGGATGATAAAACAACCTTAAAAATTGTATTGTCTACATAATAAAGTAAATGTCAGTATATAGGCAAAATAAAAATATAATAATAGAAAGACTTATCCTGGCTGCTATGTTTTAGAAATCTTGTAGTCTTGGGCCAGAGTGGTAACAGTGGATATAAGAAGTGGCCTTAATTCTGGCTAAATTTTGAAGGATTTTTCTAATGAACTGGAGGTATGTTGAAAGAGGGAGAATTGGGGTAACTCCTTGATGTGGTTTGTGGCGTGAGCAACTTCCCAGAAAAAAGGGTTTGCTATGGGAAAGCCTATAGCTAAAAAGTGGTAGAAGAAAGATTGGAAATACAGCTTTGGACTTATTTGAAATGTCAATTAGGCATCCAGGGGAAATGATAAGTAGGCAGTTTGATATATAAGTCTGCACTTAAGGAAAGAAGATTAACTAGAGAGAGAAATTTGGGAGTCATCAGCATGGTTGTTATTTAAAGGCATGGGACTAGATCCGAATATCCAAGAGTGTGGATAGGGAAGAGGACTGAGGACCAGCAGCTGTGGGGCATTTCAACATACAGTGGTTGAAGAAAAAAGGAGACTAAAGCAATTCAGAAAAAAGAGGAGTTTTCAATTGTTTATGTCAAAGGCTATCATTATCAGTTCTCCTTCCTGTTCTCAAGTTGTCCCCTTTCCTACTTGTTTTTGCTAAAACATTAAATTAGAAATTGCCTTAAGAAAACTTAATAAATTATAAGATTATCATACTTTTGATTCCCTAATGTTTCTAACACTCATGTGCTTCACAAGAGTCTTGTGAATTCCATATCTCCATGGCTCCCCAAGCTCCAGCCTTTAATCACCTGTCATGTGTCCATTGAGCAAAACTCTAAACAAACAACAGAGTACAACACATAAGAAGCTTGAAATCTAGTGGTGGTAGTGTTGGTGGGGGGAGTGTTTCATAAATATATAAAAAGTTAAATAATAAAAGAACTAAGTTATTAAGATTGTGGAGAGACTTAACTAACCATTTTACATGTGTTTAGGAATACCATATTTATAGTGTAACAAGCCATGGTCCTTGGATAGGTCGTGATCTTTTCCATTGGTGTCATGGTGGCCTAAGATGAGATCACCAGTCCCCTTTGGTCTGGATTCAAACGACATTCCTGTAACATGTCTAAGTAGAGCTAAAAACTGTTTGGTCTTCATATTCTTCCTGGCCTTGCTGTTGTTTAAAATGTTTACCTTTGGTTTTCTCTTTTATAATGCTGATTGTAAGGAAATCATTTGGTCGTTTACTTCTGCTGACTTTTAAACATGTTTAATTTTAGTAGTGTTTTATCTTGTAAGGGCTGGAATTCTCACCTGTCACGCTGTCTAGAAGCTTTCCCTACTTTTCCAGGCTTGAGAATGGAAGTTATTTTTTAGATGTGGTCACCATTTTGAGGGGGTAGGGAACTGAATTCGCTGAACTCTCCTTAACTTAAAACTTCAAGATATGTTGTCACAGAATTGATGCAGAGTGACCTACATAAAATTATCGTCTCTCCTCAACCTCTCAGCTCAGATCATGTCAAAGTTTTTCTTTACCAAATTTTGCGAGGTAAGATTTCTTTATTAAAAAAAAAAAGGTGTTGTCACACTGTAAGTGAAATGTTTTGCTTCTCATTTAGACTTTAATCTGACCTTCCAAGGCTCTCTTCTTCTCTAAAGACTTTTTTCTTTTGACCAATGCATATTTTATACTTTCCATATTTAATGTTAAAGAAGAAGCTTTTGAGGGTGGCCAAAAAGTTCTTGTTTTCAGTGATGAAAGAGAAAGCCCTGTCAAATTCATTAGGCAGTTGAGTAAGCTAATCTAGGTAAATAAGCAGAATGATTTGTTACGAGTTCACAAAACAGCCTTTAGTTTTCAACAGAATAGGAATATGTAGCATCAGATGACTAAAGTGAAAAGTGACTATATCCCCTATGGATGACATCCATCCTGCAAGCCAGCAGTAGGTGGGCCTGTCCAAGTATTGGCTGGCCTACCTGAAGCCAACCCTACAGAAACAAAATGACCCTTAAAACCAAAGTAGATGCAGAAGACCAATAAACATAGCCAACTAAATAACTCTAGACTAGCTAATTAAAGAGCACAGATGTGACTGAGAAAAAATTGGGGCCAATATTACTGACACTTCTTCTGGCTATCAAGTGTGTCTGTGAGAATTTTGCCATTACAAGTAGAGAATTTCTTAAAGCCGAAAGAACTTTCTTACCTCCCCCCACCCACACAGAATTCATAGAATTAAGAGATTCTAAGGGCTGGATGCGGTGGCTCACGCCTCTAATCCCAGCACTTTGGGAGGTCAAGGTGGGCGGATCACCTGAGGTTGGGAGTTTGAAACCAACCTGACCAACGTAGACAAACCCCATCTCTACTAAAAATACAAAATTAGCTGGGCGTGGTGGTGAATCCCAGCTACTAGAGAGGTGGAGGCAGGAGAATCAATCACTTGAACCCAGGAGGCGGAGGTTGCGGTGAGCCAAGATCATGCCACTGTACTCTAGCCTGGGCAACAAGAGCAAAACTCCATCTCAAAAAAAAAAAAAAAAGATTCTTTATAGAGATTGAAAAACATATGCCAAAAGGATGAAAACATATAAGCAATAAAAAGTTCACCTCCAAGCCAGGCATGGTGGTTCACGCCTGTAATCCCAGCTCTTTGGGAGGCTGAGGCGGGCAGATCATCTGACATCAGGAATTTGAGACCAGCCTGGCCAACACGGCAAGACCCCATCTCTACTTTTAAAAAATACAAAAATTAGCTGGGCATGGTGGCGCATGCCTGTAGTCCCAGCTACTTGGAGAATCAAGTGAACCTGGGAGGTGGAGGCTACAGTGAGCCAAGATTGTGTTACTGCACTGCAGCCTGGGTGACAGAATGAGACTCTTGTCACCAAAAAAAAGAAAAAAAAAAGTTGACCTCCAATAGATTTGTTCATATTCTATGGTAGGGGAAAATGGGGAAGATATTGTCTCTTTTTATACTTCTGAAAAATGTAATTTGCTACATTTTATCTAAAAAAGACTCAGCCCATTAGTCGGATATGGTGGTACTGCCCAGGTGGGAGCATGGTTTGAGCCAGGAAGGTCAAGGCTTCAGTGAGTTGTGATCATACCACCACACTCCTGCCTAGGTTGCAGAGTGAGATCCTGTCTCAAAAAAAGAAAAAGAAAGAAAAGAACACACATAAAAAGGACTCAACCTTGAGGCTGGGACCCTTAGCAGTACTGAATGAAGGTACTGGTCTTCTAAGATGTCAGAAATCTTAGGGTAACGAAGTCCGTTACCCTCTTGATTTTCAGTGGTAAAGACTACTACTGACAGTGTGGGCAAGTTCCTGAATTTTGTCATATCAGTGAAACCTCTGTCCTGGGAGAGGCTCCCTGTGAGTTAATGGAAAATGTTTTGTTGGAGCAGGCTCAGAGTTGCCAGTTAAAAGTATCAATAGCAGCACTCCACACTGACCAGCAATCTAAGGTCTTAAGTGCCTAAGAAGCTTATCTGTATTTAAACCTATATAATTGTTTAAATTACAGATTTTGTCTCTAGACTTTGCAAGCCTTTGGTGACATTTTATTTTACTGTAGCAAGATTATGGTATTTTGAGGTGGGACTAGCTTTTAATAATGTTCATCATGCAGTTATTTAGGGAACAATTTTAAATCTTCTACTGTTTCCTTCCAAGGTTTTTTCTAACTTATTAGTTGAATACAAGGTATTAAATATCTGCAATTAAATCTGTTTGTTATTTCAGGTTTGAAATATCTCCATTCAGCTGGCATTTTACATCGAGACATTAAGCCAGGGAATCTCCTTGTGAACAGCAACTGTGTTCTAAAGGTAGCTTTTCAGTTTATTTAAATACCTGGGAAAAATCAGAATGTCAAGGCAGGCTTAAGAACAGCATATTTTTGTGAAAGGAATAAGTTCATTTGCATTACTTTACCAAACTTTAAAGAACCCAGTTTTCTCCATATCACTACTCATAACCATAGTAATAATTTGTAGTCCTGCCTCATGTTCTTTTCAGATATTTTGCATATGTTTTAGAAACACTGAAATTGGAATTATAGTGTAATTAGAAAGAATAGAGAAGGTGACTTCTTTACAGATTGCTCCATTATTAAAAGAAGTGCATATCAGAAGAAATATTAGAACATCAAGCATCTGTTTATATAAGAGAATGAAGTGTGGCTTTTAGGAAGACCATCTACATTTTTCCATAGCTAACATTTCTATATGCTGTTTGACCAAGGTAGCAAAGTGAGAAATAACATATTTAAAAGTCATAATGCTGGTGTGACACAGTGGCTCATGCCTGTAATCCCAGCATTTGGGGAGGCTGAGGCAGGCAGATTGCTTGAGCCCCGGAGTTCAAGACCAGCCTGGGCAACATGGCAAACCCCATCTCAACAAAAAAATACAAAAATTAGCCAGGTATGGTTGTGCATGCCTGTAGTCCCAGCTACTCAGAAGGCTGAGACAGGAAGATCGCCTGAGCCCAGAGCGTCAAGGCTGCAGTGAGCCGCGATCTCACCAGTGCGCTCCAGCCTAGGTGACAGAGTGAGACTCCTGTCTCTAGAAAAGAAAAAAAAAAAGTGAAAATGCCAAGCCAGAAAAGGGTAATATGTACCTATCCACTGTATTTTTATAATGTATGGTAGCCAATTCTCAATTATTCCTCTGAAGAGAAATTGATTATAGAATTAATTATATTTAGTAGTTCCAAAATCTCAAGTCATCAATTTCAGTTTTACTTCTCTCCCTAGTACAGCCATTGTCTTTCATTTAAACAGGGGTTTGCAAATAGCAAAGTCCACGTATTTGTATATCCCTACCTCTAATACAGATATGTATTGGCAGAACTCTTGAATAGAGAGAGGTCTACCGTATTTTTCCTTTATCATAGAAATTGGAAATAAGGGGCTTTAACTGCTCTGTTTGAAAATAAAAGTAAGTTTTTAAAATGTTACCTACTTTAAAAGTAATCAAGACTATCATTATTACTTAGGTTGCTGGAGGTTAAACTAAGCCGTAAAACCAAATGTATAAATAAAATTCATTTTTTATTTTAAATGATTTCTCTGAATTGTAGGCCAGTTCTTTTGAAAAGCTGGTGGATTACACTGCTTATGAGTGAAAATTCTCCCTTCAAGAGCCCTCACCTTTATTTTAACTCTAGAAAGATAAAAACCAATTTGTCATATTTTCCCTGAAAATAGCTGATGTTGTAGTTTCAGTTCTTTGTTTTGCAGAAAAGTTAATTGCCCCAAAAATCGACTAAAGTATTCCTTCTATAGGTTATTGAGTTGTTCCTGCCACCTTTTCACTTTTTAAAGAGAACTTACAACCTATTCTCATAATCATTTTTATTTTAAAAAAATTTTAAAACCTTATAGTTAGAAATTTTTTTGTCTTATTCATACCTAATCAGTCTTACGGCAGTTTAAGCCCGTTTCTTCTAATTTTGGTTTTTAATTGGAATACTTCACACAGGATTTTGTGCATGCTTGTTGCCATTAACTGCTTGAAGTTCATTTTCCAAATTGCCTGTTACGGTTTTATAACCTCCAACTGTATGAATGGGCAACTAAAGGAAAATGTCGTTTATGAATACACAACACACAAGTAATAACAAACAAATTTTACTCCACTTCTTTGACTCATCTTAAGGGCCTACTTTTAAAAAGTCAGAATACAGTGCTAGGCTACAGACACTAGTTCTTTCTTCTCAAACATACAAATTCATTGAAGATCATTATAACAAAATATTTTTTAAAAATCAGTATCCTTCCATATTGTCAATGTATTTTGTTTCCCATAAAGCACAAGATGGATAATTTTGTTGAAATTTTTTTAGTTATCTGATCATGTAAGCTTCCTATTTTGGGCTGAGGTTGTCTTCCAGATAAGCTAAAAATGACAAAATCAGACTAATGTTTTTAGTAAGGGATTTGCTTTATAAGAGAAGGCATTTTTTGTTGGATGGGTGGTTGGTTGGTTTTTTTCATATGAATAAGAGAAAAAAATTACATTTTTTTTCTTTGGTTTGGTTTGGTTTTTAAAAATATCCTAAAGAGTCATGGCCAAGTAATAGAGTTTTTAAAATATTATGTTATTTTGGCCAGGTGCAGTGGCTCACACCTGTAATTTCAGCACCGGGAGGCCGAGGTGGGCAGATCACTCAAGGCCAGGAATTCAAGACCAGGCTGGCCAACATGGCAAAACCCTGTCCCTACTAAAAATACAAAAATTAGCCAGGTGTGGTGGTGCGTGCATGTAGTCCCAGCAACTCAGGAGGCTGAGGCTTGAGAATGGCTTGAACCTGAGAGACAGAGGTTGCAGTGAGTCGAGATCACGTCACTGCACTCCAGTCTGGGTGACAGAGCAAGACTGTCACAAAAAAAAAAATTATGTTATTTGAACAGGATTTGATGAACTTGAGCTGTTGTTGTCATTATGTTATATGGTTTTCTGTGTGGCATGGAAAATTTTCCTTTGTTCTTAAGTTGTAAAGGTGGTGGCTTCATATTGGTTCAGTCCCGCATGCACTTTTGAATTCATTTGATATAACCAGATTCAAATCACAGAGAGAGGATTGCCAAAAATTTGGGGGTAAATTTTGTTTTCTTTAGAATGGTAGTTTTCAGACCTTTTTTTAAGCTGCCACAACTCGTTTTCAAATAAAATCTTATGTTGGGACTTCAATTTAGAAAACTGATTTAAAATCTTATTTTATCACTTGCAATATTGTGACTTGTAACGTTCATCAGTGAGAACACTGGAGCTTAGATGGCCATTACTATCTGTTCTCATCCTCATTGATCCTAGTTTTTGTGTTTTAATTGCCCAATATCAAGAAAATTTTAATTCCTAAAGATAAGCAGTAGTTGCTAGTGCTGGCACTGCTGCTGTTTATTAACAGCTCACTTTGTAACCTCAGCATACTTTTCAGTTAAGCAGAAATAACAAGAAAAAATTTATTTCTAAGCTTGTATATAAGTTAACCAGTCTTTATTATTTATTGCTATATCTCCAGATTCTAGCATACCATCTGTAATATAACAAGTACTCACTTAAATATTTATGGCATGAAGAAATGAATGAACCAGTAGCATTAATATTCTACAGTGTACTACATTTTAACATATTTATGCATTTGAGTGTGAATTTGTATTTTAAATAGATAGGTACATGTGAAGTTTGGATATAATATTTATGGAATGCCTAAAGTCAGAACTAGATTCAGCTGGACTCAGTTTGAAACCCATTGTTTTAAAGAAATATATATATATTTCATTAAGATGACAAACATAATCTCAGCTAAGGAGATCTTCAAGATAAACCCCTTTATCTTATATCTTCCTCCATAAGCTGGTCTTGAAAATAGTTGGTTTTGTGGGCTTTAAAAAATTTTTTTAAAGACAGGGTCTCAATTTCACTCTGTCTTGCAGGCTGGAGTACAGTTTCACAATAATAAATAGCCCACTGTAGCCTAAAACTCCTGGGCTCAAGCAGTCCTCCCACCCCAGCCTCCAGAGTAGCCAGGACTACAAGTGCACACCACCATGCCCAGCTACTTTTTAAAAATTATTTGTAGAGTTTAGATCTTGCTGTATTGTCCAAGCTGATCTTGAACTCCTGATGTCAAGCAGTCCTCTCACCTCAGCCTCCCAGTTTCTGGGATTACAGGCATGAGCCACTGTGCCTGGCCAACAGTTGGTTTCTAAATCAAACTTAGAAGTATGCATTTGGCCAGGTGCAGTAGCTCACGCCTGTAATCCCAGCACTTTGGAAGGCTGAGGCAGGCAGACTGCTTGAACCCAGGAGTTCAAGACCAGCCTGGGCAACATGGCAAAACCCCATCTCTACAAAAAAACAAACAAACAACAACAAAAGAAAAAAAAAAACACAAAAAATTAGCTCGGCATGGGTAGTACAAGCCTGTAGTCCCAACTACTCAGGAGACTGAGGTGGGAGGATCATTTGAGCCCAGATCAATCACGCCACTGCACTTGAGCCAGGGAAACAAATAAAAAAACAAAGTCGTTTACATTCATCACAAAACAGACATGTTTTTATTGATAAAGATGAGAAGAATATTTTTAAGAAAATGATGTAAGTTTGAGACTTTTTTCCCCTCTTAACCAAGTAAACTAGATTGTATATTGACATAAATATACTATACCTGTATCATTAAAATGTTTCAAAGTGGCCAGGTGTGATAACTCATACTTGTAATCCCAGCACTTTGGGAGGCTGATGGGAGGCCAACGCAGGTGGATTGCCTGAGGTCAGGAGGTGGAGACCAAGCCTGGCCAATACGGTGAAACCCATCTCTACTAAATATACAAAAAAAAAAAGTTAGCCAGGTATGGTGGCGGGATCCTGTAGTCCCAGCTATTTGGGAGGCTGAGGCAGGAGAATCTCTTGAACCTAGGAGGCAGAGGTTGCAGTAAGCCAAGATCATACCACTGCACTCCAGCCAGCCTGGGCTACAGAGCAAGAGTCCCTCTCAAAAAAAAAAAAAAAAAAAAAAAGTGTTTCAAAGTTCAGTGCCCCATGAAGGTTTTGATGTTTTGTTTTACTCTTTCATTTGTATTTGCTTGACAATGTTTTGATTGCCTTTTCTATTTAGATTTGTGATTTTGGATTGGCCAGAGTGGAAGAATTAGATGAATCCCGTCATATGACTCAGGAAGTTGTTACTCAGTATTATCGGGCTCCGGAAATCCTGATGGGCAGCCGTCATTACAGCAATGCTATTGACATCTGGTCTGTTGGATGTATCTTTGCAGAACTACTAGGACGAAGAATATTGTTTCAGGCACAGAGTCCCATTCAGCAGGTATGATTTCAATTTAAGGCTCTAGTTTCAATTCTGTTACAGATTTGAAAGAAAAATCCGTCTTGTACATGTCTTGGGCTTATTCATTATACTGTCTAATTTGCTTTTAGGAAATTCAGGGGTTCACTTAAAATTCAGAAAGTTACAAAGCTGAAGATTACAAAGAGATTCATTTTGTAACTTACAAGCCTTTAGAGGGAGTGTTGACTTTATTTAGTTATTTATTATTTTATTTCTTTTTTGAGATGGAGTCTCACTCTGTTGTCCAAGCTAGAGTGCAATGGTGCCATCTCAGCTTACTGCAACCTCCGCCTCCCGGGTTCAAGCAATTCTTCTGCCTCAGCCTCCTGAGTAGCTGGGATTACAGACACATGCCACCATGCCAAGCTGATTTTTTGTATTTTTAGTAGAAACGGAGTTTCACCATGTTAGCCAGGCTGGTCTGGAAATCCTGACATCAAGTGATCCGCCCATGTGGGTCTCCCAAAGTGCTGGGATTACAGACATGAGCCACTGCGGCCTGTTGACTTTATCATATGCACTGATACATAGCTGCAGGCTCTGCTGTAACAATTTGCATAAGCATAATCTTAAGTTGTTAGAAAGCCTCTCTTCCTTCTAAATGAATGGCTCTGACTTGAAAATGTATCGATGACTTAATGTATTTAAACTTTGTGCTTAGAATATAAATTTTTATTGTGTTGATTTCTTGAAATCTGAACATTTAGGACAATTTCTAACCTTTATTATTGGACTAAAATATTTAAATATGACAGAGAACATCAGGAAATGATTAAAGTATAGCTTTAAGAAGCCATTCCTGTTACTTTGTCTTTAAAGCTAATTCACTAATACACATATTTTCTTGGGATCCTTACTAGGTATTTTTTATTTACAAATTTTAACAGTATTGCTTGCATGAAAATAATGTAGTAACCTTGAGCTCAGACGGTGAAATGAAATTGGTGGGTCCAAATCTTAGCTACACCATTTAACTGTTAAATCTTAGGCAAGTTACTTAACCTTTTCTTTCTTTTTTTTTGTCCCTAAAACTGTTCTGAGGATTGTTGTACAATGAAGTAGGAAAGCTGAAAATGGGGCCTGGCACATAAGTACTCTGTAAATGTTTGCAATTACAATGGTGGTAGTGTGCTGGGACGCTAGGGATACAGCAGTAAATAAGACAGTGTTCTTACCTTTGTGAAACTTTCACAAGACAAAAATAAGTATGCAAATAAATATCCCAAATAATGGCAAGTTCCATGAAGAAAAATGTAGCTAGGTTAGGGATAGAGAATGATGGGGAAGCAGAGCAGGCATTAAAGGATTCTCTGAGAAGATAATATTTCACCCACATGAAATGAGGCAGCAAGTTGCTGGAGAAGTGTTCCAAGAAGAGGGACAACCAGCATAACAACACCCCTGAAGCAGGAATAAGCATAGCATGTTCAAGAGTTGGCATGTGATGAAAGACACTGGTAGGAGATGATGTTAGAAAGAGAGAAAGAGCTTGGCCATGGAGACATGATAAGGCCTTAAGATTTTATTCTAAGTGTGAGAGAAAACTTAAATGAAGGTTTTGACCAAAGGAATATTAAGATTTGATTGATGACATTTAAAAATACCACACCACTGTGTGTCTTTGTAAATAATTCATGCACATAACCAGAGACAGAATTCTTTTTTGCTTTTTTTACAAAGAATTGTTACCTAATTTGTTAGAAACTATATCCACTTCAATCAACATTTAAATTTATTTCTATACATTCAGACTGTCTTTTTTGAAGTTTACATCTTAAAAATTGATTCTGGTGTTAAAAAATCATGTACATATAGGTAATCTAATGTTGTGTACTATTGACAATATTCACTTTTCACTTTCTTTAGAAAGTGAAGTTTAACAGACTTAACCTATAAGACTATCATATCTGGACCTAAGAAGCTGTCATAAAATGAATGTGACTACTACCTTGCATACAGAAAAGCTTAAGTAAAATATAATAAGGAGGTATTCAAAGCCTATATATTGAACAAGAATCTTGAATTGCTGCTGCAAAGAATATGTGAGGGAAAGTGAAGCAACTGGACTGGAGTTCAGATATCTCCTTTTCTAAAGAAATACATAGATCTTGAGTTTGGCAGTCTGACATAGCCACTGCAGGAGAATTCATATCTGTCTAATTGTTGCTGTGTGTTGGGGTGAGAAATAAATATCTAAAATAGGAAAAGACTCTAACTTCTAAATGGAAGTCGTTATTTCCTGTTGTGTTTTCTCTGAATCTTTGAGAATTAATTACCCTAGTACCAGCAGATGTCATAAAAGTGTTTCTCATCTATGGATCTGACCCATTTTAGACAACTTTCTGAATGTTTCCATTTGTTTTTGCAAGCTAGTCATTTCCTTCTTCCTTTAGTGTAGTGGTTTGAGGTCCAAAAATACCACCTACATACTTTTCCCAAAAAGCTTTGTATAGAGATCTTTACTTCTGTGGAAAGCAAGCTTTCCTCAAGTATCTCCATTAACCTGTAGGGCAGTGATGCTGATGGCTACCCCATGGGTTAGATAAGTGCAGAAAATAGTGCTTTATATTCGGCAAGCCCAGAACCAGGAAAAGAAATGTTCTCTAGGTAAGAATTTCCCATCCTGGAGGGATCCAAATGAAATGTTATTGCTAATTAGGTTATGAAGTTAGAATAATTGTGACAGGGCCGGGCGCGCTGGCTCACGCCTATAATCCCAGCACTTTGGGAGGCCAAGGCGGGTGGATCACGAGGTCAAGAGATCGAGACCATCCTGGTCAACATGGTGAAGCCCCGTCTCTACTAAAAATACAAAAAATTAGCTGGGCATGGTGGCGCGTGCCTGTAATCCCAGCTACTCAGGAGGCTGAAGCAGGAGAATTGCCTGAACCCAGGAGGCAGAGGTTGCCGTGAGCCGAGATTGCGCCATTGCACTCCAGCCTGGGTAACACAAGCAAAACTCCGTCTCAAAAAAAATAAATAAATAATAATTGTGACACTACAGAAAATTGGTAAGATAGTTTGCTGCCCAAAGACTTGTTTGCAAAAACACTGTTTTATTGGTTTCTTTTATTGTGTCCAGCTAGCTAAATGTGGACTTACATGGTGTCATATTTTCTGTGTCACAGTTTTCTGCCAGTGTAAGAGATTTCTAGTATGAGTAGAATGTAAAGGATGTATACTGGCCCAAGCATGGAGAGCTTAGCTTTCATTTCAGGTGTGAATGTTTCCAGTATTTATTAAATCACAGGTGTCTGATTTGTGGCTTAGCTCCTTAATGAGCCTGAATCCACTTGAAGCATCAGAATCCATTCATTAAGTGTTTGGAAAGAACAGTCATTAGCCATCAACAGAAGAGGAGTTCAACTCTGCAAAGATCTTAGATGCTATGGTATCAAGAAAACAGGACAAGCAGATGCAGACTCCTAAATTGCTCTAGCCTTAGAATGTCATGCTTGCCAAAACATGTTTTCCATATTTCTAACATCTGGATTCCTGATAAATAGGAACTTTTAAATAATAAATAGGAATAATAAATTAACAGGAATTTATTTAAATTCCTTTATGTGAGGAATTTACTTATTATAAATTCCTAGATACCTTTTTTTTTAATAGGCCAGAAAGTGAAAATAAGGGCTCCTGTCAGTTAATCTAGAGCTTGTCTTAAGGTTCTCCCCCTCCCCCCAGCTTTAAGGCTCTAATCACAGCCTTAGAGATGCAAATTTGGTCTGCATCTCTAAGGCTGTGATTTAAGAGTAATGAAAAGTTATTTCCATGAGATTGCTATCTGTCTGTATTTTATGTTTCCTTGTAGTTGGATTTGATCACGGATCTGTTGGGCACACCATCACTGGAAGCAATGAGGACAGCTTGTGAAGGCGCTAAGGCACATATACTCAGGGGTCCTCATAAACAGGTGAGAGGAGCGGGGGGATCTTTTTCTGGTAACCATCTGTTTGGGCAAGATTTCTCTTCCAATAGAATAATCTATTAAGGATTTTTAAGCAAATGTATTATTTGTAGGTGTTTTTTTTTTTTTAAACGTCATGGTTCTAAGTAAGAAAATGTTCAATATTTGTCAAACTAAATAAAATCTCCTCATTGCTGATGCCATAGGAGAAAGTGCATGTTTTGTAGCTCCTTTGCTAATAAATGATCCTTGGCTTTGTGTCTCCTGATTTAGTATAGATGGGAAAAACTACTGGAGATGGAGCTTTGACCTCAATGCCATAACCTAGTATATGTATATCAAGATGTCCTTTCCAAATACTGAGCCAGTATAGCTGGTATAGCCTCACCTTCCTTTTGCAGTTCTCTCCTTGCAATTCTAGTGTGACTCCAGAGCTTTGTTGTCACAGGCATAAAGGGCAGTGAGGTAAAGTGTGTTCTCTTTTAAAGCCTGCCCAGGCTAGCAAATAGAGATGTATGCTTGTTTGTTAAATAGCCCCCTGATGATTACATCTTTCTGTTGCAATTGGTTTAGAACTATAAAATAATATGAGGCCCTAACACCCTTAGAAGAGAGCAGTAAATCTTAACCTAGAGGAAAGTTCTATATTATAGAAGGAACTAACAAGATCTATTATGTTCCATTTATTGGCCAGCGTCAGGAACATTAAACTAATTTACTAATGCCTCTTGGTAAATGTGTCCTTAGAAGTAGCAAAATAATTGTCCTCTTTCACTGACTTCATTAATTAGTAAATCTTGCCTGGTTCAAGGTAAACAATAATGAAAACTGATGAAGATCAGACACCCTTATGTCACCCTTCTGTCTCTAGAGGATTTTTAACTGTTGTTAATGGTTGCTAGTTAATTAATCATCTGTGTCAAAGAGTTGCTAAACAGCAGCCTGAAGAACAAGGAAACTGAGGAGTTTCCCATCTGCTGTCTAGATAGAACAGCTCAAAAATGTAACTTACCTTACCAAAAGTCACTGTGCACTGCTCTGAGCATTCCTGGCAATTGAGTACTGTTTCTGTGAAAAATTTAAAAATCTGTTAGTTGTAAAAACCCAAGACTTTCCATGAAATAAAAAGTAATATTTTATAAAGCAAAAGAAGAGGAAAGGAAAATCTGAAGTTCCACTTTTATTTAACTAGTTAAATAGGTTGAGATGTCTAACCAAATCATTTCTTATACATTTTGCTATTAATTGACCTCTTAACAGTAATACCTTTGCTTGTCACTGAGTTTAGTGATGACCTTAAGGGAACACTGTGGTAAAAGGGGCAGCCCTGTCCAGTCTTGGTGTTGGAATATTTTGATTTTGAAGAGAAGACTGGTGGAGTGAAAACTAGTTAGGAGACCATTTCTGTTTAAAGGCTAGATGCACTTTGCAGAGACTTTAAGGTCTTTAGATGGCTTTTATCTACTGCTAGAAATGGCCTCCTTAGGCAGATACTCATGGTCTTTGAACACTAATCCAGCTAGATGTGTATAAAGTTATACCAACCATATATAAGTGAATGTAAATGAACCTAGCATATTGCCTCTTTTCATTTTCCCTCCAGTGTGGAAATTCAGTTTTTGATCTGTGTTTGCTAATTGATCTTTATATCATCACTGCTCTCAAGAGATGTTAACAGGTTCTTGAAGCTCTTTACTTAAGCCACCAATCAGATTCTACCTTTTCACTTCCCACTCCCTGCCCACTCGCCAGTCACAAGATGCATGTCCTGTGTGCCTCTTGTTGACCTATTAGCAGCTGATTGAAGGTATCTCTATTCATGTTATAGCTATTTACAGCTGAGGTTGGAAGATACCTACACACAAATATATTTGGTATGTAGCTACCTGGATTTTTTTTTTTTTTTACTTTAAAAGATTAATTTGGTCTTTGGAATAACAATATAGCTTATGTTTCTGTACATCATGACTTTTCTGCAAAATGTATAGTGTTTAGATTAGTGCTCTGCACAGGTTATATACTGAATTTATAACCTCTGGACTGTAGTGATTAAGAGTGCAGACTGTGGTGTCAATCTCAGGTTTACCACGTTGCATATGTTTTGAATGGTGAACTGGGAGTTGTACAATACAGTTTTCAGACAGATTGAGTATGAATCCTGGCTCTACTAGTACCTCCCTTTGTGACTTAGGCAGATTATTTAACCTCTGTGTATATCAGTTCATTCATATTTAAAATGAGGATTAAAAATGGTTTTACCTCATTAAATTATTATAATGATAAAAGAGCTAATGCATGTAAGGAGAGCATAGAATAGTGCCTGGCACATAGAAAATATTTAATAAATATTAACCATTAAAGTTATGACTCTAAAATAGCAAATGAAGCTTGTGACTTTTTAAAAATTACACATGATGAAATGAGGTTTATCCCAGGAATGCAAGGATGGTTCACCTACAGAAAATCTATTAATATTTTATAACATCTTAAGTGAGAAAAATCATGATGATCTCAGTTGACGCAGAAAAGGCATTTGATAAGGTTTAGTCCATTTTATGCCTTAACATTTTAAAGGATCTTTACAAAAAATCTATAGAGAAATTTTGGGTGAATTTCTTTTAGCTTATGAACAGTACAGAATGAAGTATATGATACTTTGCATGAAAGAAAAATGTGTGCACACAGAAAGAGCCTCTGACTTTTAGAAAAGACTCCTAGTAATCCTCAGTGATGCTGCTTAGGCCAATTGGAGGTCTTCATTTAGAGGTCTAACTGGGGCAAGCTCTATCTCCCTGTATTTATTTTAAATTACTTAATATAGGAATATTAGATGATGGTGTTTAAACTTCTAAAAATTCAATACAAGTTTTTGAGTTTGGACTGAGAAAAACTAAGCTTCTTTCAAGTAGTTTTCATCTAAGTAATTACTCAAAGTTAGACATAAATTATCATTTTTTTAATAATTTCTAACAATAATTAGAACTTTGCTATGTACTGAACACTTCTTATATATTACCTCATTAAATTATCACAATAACACTATAATGTACCATTACGATTCCTTTTTACAGATGGGAAATGGAAGATTAATAGAAGTTAAATAACATGTTTAACATCATAAACCAGATCTTAAAATTAGGTTTCCTTAACTCCAAAATCTATGTTCTTGGCTAGTATATACTGCCTGGCACCTATATCTTCACAGCAGATTTATTAAAATTTCATTTGTATATATGCAGGTAATCTGTGAGTGAGAACATATAAAATAAAATAAAAATTTTACAGCAAGTTAGTTATCTGCAGCTACCACCCCCAATCCAAGTCCCATCTGGATTAACTTTAGAATATCTTTCCAGATATATATTCACATATTTGTTTACATGTATTTGTACAAATAGAATATTGGACTTTCAAAAACATACAATGGACCCTTAAGCAATACCGGGGCTAGGGGTGCCAACTCCACCCTCTAACCCCCTGCCTACAGTCGAAAAACCATGTATAAGTCAATTAACACGTTTTGTATATGTATTATATACTGGTATTCTTATAATAAAGTAAGCCAGAGAAAAGGAAATGTTATTAAGAAAATCATAAGGAAGAAAAAATGAATTGACTATTCATGTGTAAGTGGATCATCATAAATGTCTTCATATTGAGTAGGCTGAGGAGGAAGAGAAAGGAAGGGTAGCAGAGGTGGAGGTGGAAGGACAGGCAGGCACACTCAATATAACTTTTATTGAAAAAAAATTCACATCGAAGTGGACCCATGCAATTTAAACCTGTGTTGTTCGAGGGTTAACTGTATACATATACAAAAGGAGAACCTAATTGATGGTCATCTTAAAGTCACAGATTAATGTGTCAAATTAATGTATTTGTGTTGGTTGGTTAATATAAATGCTTCCATGTGGCATATTAGTCAAGACTCTTTCCAGTGAAACTTAGTTTAAACTGGCTTAAGCAAAAAAAGAAACCTTAAGGCTCATAACTGAAAAATCTTGAGCTACAACCAACCTCAGGCCCTGTTAGAATTCATGGGATCTTCCATGCCAGGAATCTGATTCCTTCTCTGCTCTGCTTTCCTGTGTTTGGCTTCATTTTCAGACAGGCTTTCTCCATGTGTTTGCAAAGATGGAGCCAGCACTCCAGGCCTACGTTCTGTTACCATAACTATCCTCTGGAAAGAGCTTCCCAAATAGCTCCAGAAAAAAATCTTTGAAAGATTTTTTATTAGGAATATGTTTGGCTGCAAGTAAATTATAGTGGTTTAAGAAATAAGAGTCCACTTTTTCCTCATATCAAGAGGTTTCCTCTATAGTCTGGAGCTGATAGAGTAGCTTACTTGTGTCAAGGATCCAGCTATTTTTAATTTTCTGCGCTGCCATCTTCAGAATGTTGCCTGCATACTGTGTGGTGACTGGTCACCATATAGCTGTAGCTGTCAAGAAAACACATCCATATTCAAAGCAAGAAAATGGAGGAAAAAGGGTGCATTAGCACTATCTGTTCCCTTGATCAGGAAAGCAAAAGCTTTCCTAGAAGCCTGCTTAGCAAACTCCTGCTCATATGTCATTGTCCAGAACTGTGTCATATGTGGCCTCCTAGCTGCAAAACAGACTAACAAAGTGAGTATTTAGCTTTCCTGTTCTATATAATAAAGTTAGATAAGGAAAGAGCCATTGAGGGTATATATTGGGTTAGCCATCCCATTGTCTGTCCCTTGCCTGTTTCAGACCATGTGCCCATCCTGGAGCTAATCATGGTGCTCATTTGATTGGCCAGGCCTGGGTCAAGTACTCATCCTAGGAGTTGGGAGATTGCAATCAAGCCCAATCAAACCACTTGGTTTGGGAGTGAAAGGGGGTGTTTCCCTAAAGGTCAGGGAATGCTGGACAGAATAAAACACTGTGTGGTGTTTTAAGTTTATTATCTCTTTTCTATAGCTCAAAATCTTGAATGAAGGAAAGCTTAGCTGCCACAGCCTACATATCTATTAAGGAAGATAGTTGAGGTACTACTGACCTGTTGATAGGACTGAAAAGTCTACTGCCAGCTCTTAGTCCTTTTGTTCTTCTCTTATAGTAAGGTTTAGGTCTTCAGTTTTCCTCAGTTTGTTCCCACCTAATTGTGTCAGAAATAGATACAGTATTTTTGCTGAAATGAAGATAGTTCTGTCTCCTGACAGGAACCATATCTTACATATAACAGGCTCTAATGAAGTTAGAGAGCTCATTCAGTTCAAACTGATTTTCTAGATGGGGGTTTATGTCACCCCAGAGTGCTTACTATTGTGTACTCACTGTGCATACTCACTTAATGTTGCTGACTGATCATCATAGCTTCTTTACTGCCAGCTAAGGTCTAAAACTTATATGTAGTTGGATGAAAACTAGTAGGAACATCTACTCGGGATATTTGCATAGTCCAGCTGACTCTGCCGTAGCAACCAGCATGTTGCAGTTAGCTTATAATGACTCTGGCATATTATTTACGGCCACTCACCCAAGTCCAGAAGCTCATCTTTGCTTCATTTAATTAATCATAGTCATTAATAGAGCACTCTTCATACCCCTTTCTGTCCTCATGATTCAGCACTGGCACCCACTCACTCCCACATTGCTAAGTTACTTATAAACTTGCAGAACAAACAGAAAATGGAGCAGTTTATTTTAAAGGAGAAATTTTAACATGTGTGAATGTTAGGAGAATTGGCAAAAATATTTCCAAATGAGACATTTAGAGCATCTTTTTTTTCTTTTGAGACAGGGTATCGCTCTGTCACCCAGACTAGAGTGCATAGCTCACTGCAGCCTCACCTTTCCCAGCTCAAGCAGTCCTCCCACCTCAGCCTCTCCAATACACAGGCACATGCCACCCCACCTAGCCTTCTTTTTTTTTTTTTAGAGAGAGGGTCTCTCAGCTGGGTGAGGTGGCTCATGCCTGTAATCCCAGCACTTTGGGAGGCCAAGGCAGGTGGATCACTTGAAATCAGGAATTCAAGACCAGCCTGGCCAACATTGTGAAACCCTGTCTCTACCCAGGTGTGGTGGCCAGCACCTGTAATCTCAGCTCCTCAGGAGGCTGAGGCAGGAGAATTGCTTGAACCTGGGAGGCAGGCAGAGGTTGCAGTGAGCCAAGATCGTGCCCCTGCACTCTAGCCTGGATGACAGAATGAGACTCAAAAAAAAAAACAAAAAACCAAAAACAAGAAACAGAGAGAGGATCTCCCTAAGTTGCCTAGTCTCAAGTTCCTGGGCTCAAGCAGTTCTCCCACCTTGGTCTCCCAACAGATTATTACAGACATGCGCCACCATGCCCAGCCTAGGGCGTATTTTTAAGCATTCTATTTATTATTATTATTTTGCTTATTTAGATTGATTCTATTGCACTTACGAGAAATGTAAACTTCTTGTTTGTTGCTGATACCTGGCCCAAATGGTTTTAACCTAATGGCTGGTGAGTTAGAGGGAAGAAAGTGAACTTAGAAATGCAGTATCTCTAGCAATGCATCTTTCCTATGGAGCCAGTGCTAGAAACTAAAATGTTAATGGTTGTTTTCTGAAGAAGCATTGGCATGAATGAACTGACACAGAAAAGGAGAAAGTATATAATATGGCTGTTCTAGGCTGAAATGATACTTTTATTTTTAGTGTATTTGTTGGGGTATGCTTCTATAAAGAAAGGTGAAATTTGGTGGAGGGAGAAATTTAAAATTTCAGGTAGCATTAACATCCACTTATTTGATTTTCTCCAGCCACTTATTCCATACCCAGTTGTCTTCAAGTCTTAAAAATTCTGCCTTTTAATTTGTTCTCTATCCCCATTCACTGGCAACTGGAACTACTTACTTGCCTTTCTTCCTTGCCCACCACATAAGTCTTTTTTATCTTCGTTACTTCCAACAACTGACGCAGGCCCTGACATTGGGTGACTGCTAAATGATTAGCATTGATGCTGGGAGGTAGAGATGTGTGTACTGGTGCAGTTTAATAGATGAGAAAGCTAAAGCTTGTGACTTACCTAAGTCTAGTAATGGCAAGGATAGGATTCAAACTCATGTCTTCTAGTACTTCTTCCAGTATTCCCTTTGCTAAGCTATGACATATCTTCACCACAAAAATAGGATGAGTAGTTTCACTTCGAGAGTGGACGGGAAAGAACTGCTTATGGTAAGACAATTCAGTTGTACGAATTGTCTGGAATTTGGCTGCCAACCTGCACAGGCAGTAAAAAAGCAGATAGCTATTCACAGTCAAAGTAAAAATTTTTCAAGAATATCAAATTACTTCACTTTACACAATAAAAAAATTCTTGTGTAAAACACATGTAAATTAAGTTATAAGTTAAAGCCTCTCCCCCATCATTCTCCACTTCTCCTTATTTTGACTAATACAGATAATTTCAAAGCTATTATAGACTCACACATTTTTAAACAAGAAATACTTAGGCTGAGCACGGTGGCTTACACTTGTAATCCTACCACTTTGGGAGGCCAAGATGGGAGGATCACTTGAGCCCAAGGGTTTGAGATCAGCCTGGGCAACATAGGAAGACCCTGTCTCTACAAAAAACTTTTTTCTAAAAACCAGGGCTGGACGCGGTGGCTCACGCCTGTAATCTCAACATTTTGGGAGGCCAAGGCAGTTGAATTACCTGAGCTCAGAAGTTGGAAACCAGCCTGGGCAACATGGTGAAACCCTGTCACTACTAAAAATACAAAAAAATTAGCTGAGCGTGGTGGCAGGCGCCTGTAATCCCAGCTCCTCGGGAGGCTGAGTCAGAAGAATCCCTTGAACCAGGGAGGCGGAGGTTGCAGTGAGCTAAGATTGCATCACCACACTCCAGCCTTCGCGACAGAACGAGACAATGTCTAAAAAAAAAAGTTAGCCAGGCATGTGGCACATGCCTGTAGTCCCAGGTATACTCAGAAGGCACAAGTAGGAGGATCGCTTGAGGCTAGGAGTTCAAACCTGCAGTGAGCTATGATCATGCCACTACACTCCAGCCTGGGCAACAGAGCAAGACTGCCTCTTTAAAAAAAAAAAAAAGAAAGAAAGAAAGAAAAGAAATACTTCTCTCTCTGCAAACATGTACATGTACCAAGGAATAATGAGTGGGTCCACAGATACTTGAATGCCAGATACACTGTGTGGGTTCTGTGTATATATTTAATTTTTTTATCCAAAGTAATCTTATCAAGACTCATACAAGGCTGGACGCAGTGGCTCACACCTGTACAAATCCCAGCACTTTGGGAGACCGAGGCAGCCCAGTGGCTTGAGCTCAGGACTTTGAGATCAGCCTGGGCAACGTGATGAAACCGTGTCTCTACAAAAATACTAAAATCAGCTGGGTATGGTGGTGTGCACCTGTAGTCCCAGCTGCTTGGGAGGCCGAGGTAGCAAGATCACTTGAGCCCAGGAGGTGGAGGCTGCAGTAAGCTGTGATCACAGCACTGTACTCCAGCCTGGGTGACAGAGCAAGATCCTGTCTCAAAACAAATGAACAAAAAAGACATACAATTTTAGAACCAAACTTCAGAAATCACATAGTCCAGCCGCCTCATTTTATACTTAAAGTTACTGAGGTAACTTTAATTAGTGACAAGACAGAGCTAGAACCTCCATCTAATCTTCTCTCTATTACTCTTTGATCCTGAAGAAAACTTCTGCATAATGAGTAATAACTTCCTGATGATTCTGTGGTATCTTCTTTGTGTTGTTTTTGTTGGATTTTCCTATGTGGCTTTTGTTGGAAGGAGGAAGATATATAAAATTCTTGATGTTAATAATTATCATAGTAGGATTCTGAGGCTATGACCAAAGTCCAAGGAAACTTTCTAATGTTCTGCTTCTCCTGTTTCTGGTGTTGCAGAGAGTTTGACCCACATGAGACCTGCTCATATTGCTGTTCATGCTGCTGTTTCTGGCCTTCCAGTGCTCAAATAGCAGGAACTTTCTGTGATATTTTGAATTTTCATCTACTGACAAACCAGAAAATACAAGGCAGACTACCCACAGGAAATTTATATAAGAGTTTGCAAGTAAAACTTGCCTCCAGTTTGCCTTTAAAGTAATAGTGTTGTTCAGATGGTCAAATTCTCCCAAACATAAACCAGACTGCCTTTCCTGCCCCTGCCCCACCTACTACCCGCTGAAGTTCTGCTCTCTTGTTAATAGACCATTAATACTGTAGTAACAAAATGTAAATGCCCTAACTCTAAAGTGGTATGACGAGGCAGTGTCTGGAGATCAGGACCAGATAAAGATACCACATGGTTCACAGATGGCTTTTTAAATTGTTTTTCAAATGAGAGAAACATATGTTTTTAAAACTCTCTTTTTAGTTTTTCCCACAAATATAATCATAATGAAGCAGTCTGGGCATTATATAAAAGAAGAAGCCCCAGAACTACCAAAGGCTGCTCTAGTCTGATTATTTCCTAAAAGTTCAAAGTTTTATAGGGAAACCCTGAAAAAACAGGATTTAAGAAGGATTGGCCGGGTGCGGTAGCTCACACCTGTAATCCCAGCACTTTGGGAGGCTGAGGTGGATGGACAAGGTCAGGAGTTCAAGACCAGCCTGGCCAACATGTTGAAACCCTGGCTCTACTTAAAATACAAAAAGCTGGGCATGGTAGTGCGTGCCTGTAGTTCCAGCTACTTGGGAGTCTAAGGCAGGAGAATCGCTTGACCCAGGGAGACAGGTTGTAGTGAGCCGAGATTGCACCACTGCACTCCAGCCTGGGTGACAGAGCAAAACTCCATCTCCTATTTAAAAAAAAAAAAAAAAAGGATTTAGAGAAGCTGGGCACAGTGGCGTGTGCCTGTGGTCCCAGCTACTTGGGAGGCTGAGGTGGGCACAGTGGCACGTGCCTGTGGTCCCAGCTACTTGGGAGGCTGAGGTGGGAGGATCACTTGAGCCCTGCCTGGGCAACATAGCAAGACTCCATTTCTTTAAAAAAAAAAAAAAGAAGAAGAAGAAGAAGAAGTAGCAGCAGCAGCAGCAGCAGCACTTAGAGCTAATGGGAAGAGATCAGACCCAGATAAAATGTAGTTTATGGCACTTGAGCCTCTTCACTTTTCCAAAGCATAGTGAAGGTCAGGGGTCATTACCCCTAAAGTTAGGTTTTTTTTTTAGGCCTAACTAAAAAAGGCTTTGACTTTTTTTTGTTTTTAGAACCTCACTCTGTCACCCAGGCTAGAGTGCGGTGGCATAAGCACGGCTGACTGCAGCCTCTACCTCCCAGGCTCAATCGTCTCACCTCAGCCTCCCAAGTAGCTGGAACTACAGGCATGTGCCACCATGCCTGGCTAATATTTAAATTTTTTGTAGCGATGGCATTTCATGATGTTTCCCAGGCTCATCTCAAACCCATGGGCTCAAGCAGTCCTTCTGCCTTGTTCCTGCAAAGTGCTGGGATTGCAAACATAAGCCACCACACCCAGCCTCAGCTTTTAACTTTATTGTTATTTCAGTTGATTTTCATAGGCTTTGACCTTCTAGACTTTCTGACCACAGAAAGGTTATAAGTAGATGCCAGGTCTGAAACCCATTAGGAAAGTCATTTACTCCACTACAAGATTAGTCTTTTTTTTAATTGTATGAAAGTCAAACCAATAATAATTTGAACTTTCAAAGCTTGAGGAAAAATTTCTCTGCCAACAGTTATATTAAGCATTGAAAGAAAGGGAGTGTCTAAACATTTTTTGTCACCTTCCTTAATTTTTCCTTTTTTAATGTTAAAGATAAGGAATTTACTTGTGTGAGAGACAGAGCAGATGCTGTTTACCTGCTCTGTCTCCTGATGCTCCTAGCAGTGAAATAGAAGCTTTATAAGCTCTATGGCTTCTCAGGTCATTGAAGCCATCTCGCTGCCTCACGGAGGTCAGATATGGCCATGTGAATAAGCCTACCACTTATAAAGACAATTATTGAGTGAGAAATCAATAATAAAGACAATTCAGATTAAACCATCAAAACCAGTGGTGTACTTTAAAGGTTCTATAAGTTCTTGAGTGTCCTATAGCTCCTTTAGAACTAGTATCTCAGCACCTTTATCATGTTGTCATAAGACAGTTCACATGCTTATAATTTACATGCTTTGCCTTTAAATCTTTTCTCTCCCATCCCTAGGCATGTTTGATTATCATTCTTGCCAAAGCATTTAAGATATAAGGCTAACCAAATCCTGGTTTTGGCCATGCTCTGAGCCCTCATGGTTTCTATAACCTCAAGCTTCTGTACCTCATTAGGGGTTTGGAGCTTTATTTTGAAGCCTCCCATGTACACACAATAAATAAATGTGCATGCCTTTTCTCCTATTGAAAAAAAAAGATGGCTAGCAGGAGTGCCATATTTACAACTCATTTTCATTTTTCATAGGCTCTTTTATGCTTTACCCTACAGGGGATAATCATGCAATATAAAAATGCTACGGGGCCAGACCCAGTGGGTCACAGCTGTAATCCCAACACTTTGGGAGGCCAAGGCAAGCAGATCACTTGAAGTCAGGGGTTCGAGACCAGCATGGTCAACATGGTGAAACCCCATTTCTACTAAAAATACAAAAATTACCCATGCGTGATGACACATGCCTGTAATCCCAGCTACTTGAGAGGCTGACTGCAGAAGAATTACTTGAACCCTGGAGGCGGAGGTTGCAGTAAGCCGAGATGGCGCCACTGCACTGCAGCCTGGGTGACAGAGTGAGACTCCATCATATATAAATTAATAAATAAAGCAAGCAAGCAAGCTATGGGAACTTAGTAACAATTGTTGCTTTTGAAAACTGGTTAATGAAGGGAAAACTCATTCTCCTTGAGTTTAGACACACATTGCCTTTCGAGCTGAGTACTTACCTTGTCATAAGCTGGCTGTATTCCATAGCTGTTTACACAAAGACTCACTTAAATATTTGAATTTTTAATTTTTTCACAGCCATCTCTTCCTGTACTCTATACCCTGTCTAGCCAGGCTACACATGAAGCTGTTCATCTCCTTTGCAGGATGTTGGTCTTTGATCCAGTAAGTAGTGTTTGTTTTTATGTATTTTTAATGAATTACAAATAAATGTGTTCTGAGAGAAACAATGTGGTTTTGAATAGATTGGCAATGTAAATAATTACTTTTCAAAACATAAACTTCAATCACCAGTATCATATGTATCATGTGCACTCATCACACAGAAGTTTATTAACACATAAGAGTCTAGGGGAAGAGATAAGGAGCTGGATCTCATTTATCTCTTATTTCTTATTAATCTCAATATTTGCAAAAGGAGTTTGGCACCAAGTTAAATCAGGACAAAATAATTTTTTGTTTGTTTTGAGACAAGGTCTTGCTCTGTCACCCAGTCTAGAGTACAGAGGTGTGATCTCAGCTTACTGTACCCTCAACCTCCCAGGCCCAAGCATTCCTCCTACCTCAGCACCCTGAGTAGCTGGGACTACAAGCATGCTCAGCTAATTTTTAAATATTTTGTAGAGAAGATGTCTCACTATATTGCTCAGGCTGGTTTGAACTCTTGGGCTCAAGTGATCCTCTTGCCTCAGACCCCAAAGTGCTGGGATTACAGGTGTTAGCCACCATGCCCAGTCAGAACACAAAATGTTTTAAGATTATTTGAAAAAATCTGACCATTATATTACATAAGGAAATGTTTGTTCTGGGTTGTTGAGATGGAAGCTTTTCCCAATACCCTTTCTGGACTTGACTCTTCTGGAACGTACTACAAATTACAGTGTAAGTTCAGCTCTGCATTTATTCGTCCATCCAGAGAATATTATTCACATCTAGCCAATAACTACTGTCAAAGAAGACTCAAAAATGGAAGCATTTAGGAAAGAAAATTTTATGCCAAGAATACAAGGTCACCAAATACAAAAAATACCAGATATTTAAAAGATTAAAAAACCACAAGATTACCAAAGTTATTAAGTTTACATTGGGCCATTTGTAGTAAGGAAGCTGCAACTTTCTTAGAAGATTATCAAATGCACAAACCTACAGACATCAGCATAGCAAAAATTAGGGATAAAAAACATTCTGTTAAGAGTCCAGGTTTGTGAGAAACAGTCAAGGTTTGGGGGACCAGAACCAATTATGGTGACTCAAGTTATTTTTGTGATGTCTTAGCATACAGTGTAGATTGTTTATGTGTTTATTTTGGTGTTTTTTGCTGTTTTTTTGTTTTGTTTTGTTTTACTGTGGTGTATTAGTCCATTTTTACACTGCTGATAAAGACATACCCAAGACTGGGCAATTTACAAAAGAAAGAGGTTTAATTGGACTTACAGTTTCATATGGCTGGGGAAGCCTAACAATCATGGTGAAAGGCAAGGAAGAGCAAGTCACCTCTTATATGGATGGCAGCAGGAAAAGAGAGCTTGTGCAGGGAAACTCTCCTTTTTAAAACCGTCAGATCTCATGAGACTTACTATCACAACAACAGCACAGGAAAGACTTGCTCCCATGATTCAGTTACCTCCCACCAGGTCCTTCCCATAACACGTGAGAATTCAAGATGAGATTTGGGTGGGGACACAGCCAAACCATACCATGTGGTATGTGAAGTGCTTAGTGATACTGTAAGCCTGACAAAAGTGACAGTTGTTCTTGCTTCCACAGTCTCCTTGTGGTCACGTTCCCACCATTAAGGACAATTTCAATCATATAACTTGCTTAATGAGCTAGTGATTTACTATTATTTGATATTTTGTGTTATTTGCAAGTTTATCTACATAGCTAACAAAAAAATGTTGATCAATATGTTTTAAAAACCTCCTTTTACGTGGTTAACAAAACTAGAGCTGTGTGAAATTCAGGCTTCAGAGGTAATTTCTGTCGGCCCATAGAGGATTTTATAAAGGGTCTAGGATTGAAATTTATGTGTTAGAAATATTTTATTCTCTATTTCTATTTAGATGTGGATCCAAGAACCATGTAACTCCCCTCTACCAGGTGTGCATGCACTGTTTAGAGCTGTAAGCCATCCTCTTTCTCTGAGAGCCCATGTTTTGTTTGTTTTTGTTTGTTTGTTTTTTGAGACAGAGTCTTGCTCTGTCACCCAGACTGGAGTGCAGTGGCACGATCTCAGCTCACTGCAACCTCTGCCTCCCGGGTTCAAGTGATTCTCCTGCGTCAGCCTCCCAAGTAGCTTGGATTACAGGTGCACACCACCACCTCCAGCTAATTTTTGTATTTTTAGTAGAGATGGGGTTTCACCATGTTATTCAGGCTGGTGTCAAATTCCTGACCTTGTGATTGCCTGCCTCAGCCTCCCAAAGTGCTGGGATTACAGGCATGAGCCACTGCACCTGGCCTAGAGAACTCATGTTTATTAATGCTCCTGATTTGTTAGTGTTTACAATCTTTAAGGCTGGAATATCCTAAAAGCCACAGAGCAAGTAGTAAGCACGTTTTTTCTGGGAGGTCTTTTGTACATAAATTCTACATGTGACATGTAGTCCTTATTCCTTAATAGTGGGATTATCACAATTAAATGAAATTTGTGGTGTGGTTGTAGTTATAATAAAGATTTATTTACAGAGAAAGATTTATCTGGTAAGGAGGAGTACATATTTATGGGACCTATATAAATAACTGCATAGTCATTTAAAAACAAAATTGGGCTGAGCATAGAGCACAGTGGCTCATGCTTGTAATCCTAGCACTTTAGGAGGCTAAGGCGGGAGAATCCCCTGAGCCCAGGAGCTTAAGACCAGCCTGGGCAACTTAGGGAGACCCCACATCTACAAAATTAAAAATTTTTTAAGTTAGCTGGGCATGGTAGCACATGTCTGTAGTTCCAGCTACACAGGAAGCTGAGGTGGGAGAATGGCTTCAGCCCAGGAGGTCAGGGCCACAGTGAGCCATGATCTCACCATTGTACTCCACCCTGGCAAGGGAGATAGAGCAAAACCCTGTCTCAAAAAGAAAGAAATTAATTTAGTTAATGTACACTACATAATAATTAACTGCTTTTATCACTGTGTTATAAACAAAGCCAACAAGTTTATTACTTTGTTACAGAATTATTATTTTTAAATTGGCCTGATGCTTTGTTAGCTTTTGATCTATATTAAGGATTTTTTTTTAATTTCCAGTTCTGAGAGTTCAGTCAGAATAAGAAACCATTTAAAGAGAGTTTTGTTCTGATTTTAACCTGTTAAATTAAAAGTCAGCAATACATTAAGAAGAAATGAGGGTGTGTGTGTGTGTGTGTGTGTGTGTGTGTGTGTGTGTGTGTCAGGGTCTCACTCTGTGGCCCAGGCTGGAGTGCAGTGGCACGATCTCGGCTCACTGCAACTTCCACCTCCTGGGTTCAAGAGATTCTCCTCCCTCAGCCTCTTGAGTAGCTGGGATTACAGACGTGCACTACCACGCCCAGCTAATTTATTTTTATATTTTTGGTGGAGACAGGATTTCACCATATTGGCCAAGCTGGTCTCGAACTCCTGACCTCAAGTGTTCCACCTGCCTTGGCCTCCCAAAGTGCTGAGATTACAGGCATGAGCCCCTTTTAAATACCTATGAAGAACAGACCATTGACCATAAATAAATCAGTGTATTTATTTAGTCCATTTAGTCTTAGGTAACTAGTTATTCTTGTTTTGTTGATCTTGGGTTAAGCAGTCTACTGCCATGGTATGTCTGCTCCTGGACTGAAACAGTACTAGAAATGCTAACTCAGTTACTTGATTCAGTCTAAGAGGCAGGTGTCTGTGGTGAGATACACATACACACACACATACATACACATACACATTGAACATCCCTAATCTGGAACTTTGAATGCTAACATGACATCGCAAATGACCTGACCTTAGTGACAGGTCACAGTCAAAAAGCAGGTATACAACACACAGTTTGTTCAGTATCCCCAAGGGAAAAAAGATCCCCCCAGCCTCTGTCAGCTGTGATTCTATCTTCCCTAAGCACATCCAGATTCCCCCATGCAGGCGTGTCCACAACAGGTAATAAAGTGGCACACGTGCAGGCCAGATGTGCCAATGACAGGTTCCCCACAATGCTTCACATGGTGCCAAGACCTATGGGCATTATTTTCTGTATTTTTTGCCTGCTCTCTGCTCTGTGGAGTAAAGATATTATTGAAAATGTCAAAAAGTCCTGCAGATAACCCAGCAGGTAACAGTGATTTTTTTTTAAAAAAAGGAAGCATTTATGTTTATCTATAGCACAGAATGCCAAGCTATTGGAGAAACTGGACAGTGGTATAAGTGTGAAGCATCTTGCTTCACACTTGGAAGTAAGTTGTTGGAATGATCACTGTATATGACCTAAAGAAACAGAAGGATAAACTGTTGAAGTTCTGTGCTGAAACTCATGAACAGAAGTTAATGAAAGATGGAAAGGGAAGCCAAGGGCTCAGAGGGGCCCTTGACCAGGCTTGCACATGGTCAGCCTACTTGTTTCTTTGGGTTCCAGCAGTGGAACTCCGTCCCAGTGGAACCTCTAGGAATAGCTGTCAAAGGACTCAGACTTTTTTAGAAAAAAAGAAAAGGAAAAAGTTTACTTGCTAAGAGTGCAGGGGAGTCAGACTTCAGAAGAGCTAGGTCACCAAATACAAAACATAAACTCATTGAAAGGAAAACAAACCAAGGTTATCAAGTATACATTTGCCGGTTCATGGTAAATAAAACACCCGCTTTCTTCTGTGATTATGGTATCTTGAAAGGTCATGACATGCCCTTTTAGATCAGCATAGCAAAAATCAGAGATAAAAGTGTTTGTGGGAATCCAGGTTTATGGAAAACATTTTATTATTATTTGGGGACCAGAACAGTTAGGATGATTCAGTTGTTTTTGGTTTATTTGAAAACAAAAGTGGTTTTCTTCTTTAAATTGTGTAATGTGAAGTTCTTGGTCATATTAGAATCAGAGCAAAATGTTAGTTCTCATTTTTGTTCTACTCTGTACTATTGAGTTCATCCTTAAATCCTTTAAAATTTACTTTATCTCAGTAGTACACATTGGTCTACTGAGCTAAAAGAAGGCACATTAATTTTTTAATGGAGTAATAAGTTTAAAAGTTTAGATTTTCAGGTAAACTTAAAATTAATATATTAAGTATTCTGATCTAAAGTGACAGAAAATGACTGGGCACAGTAGCTCATACCTGCAGTCCCAGCACTTTGGGAGGCCAAGGCTGGGGGCCAGAAATTCAAGAACATATGGAGACCCCCATCTCTACAAAAAAATTTTAAAAAATAAAAGTGCCAGAAAATAAAATGCTAGACTCCTGATATTCAGACTGAGCTGTATCTCAAAACATGGCAGTCAAACTGCTATCTGCTGCCTAACTCCAGCAGCTTTTGCCTTAGTCTGTTTGGTATTCTAAGAGAATAAAAATTTCAAGCAGCTTTGTAAGACTGCCACTATGAACATATCTTCTGGATGCTGACACATATTTAGAAAATACAGCCTGTCATTTAAAATATAAATGTAACCCCATTTGAAGCACTACATAGTTAAATGTCGTGGTATTTGTGATTTTTGACCCTGCATACATCTGTTTCAGGGTAGGAACTTCTCAGAATTTCAACAGAAAGGCACTTCTAAGTGCTTTATGATGGTAGATGATAACAGTAGTTGTCCTAAATCATACACTCCCTATGCTGCTACGTTACCCACCTCTAAATTCAATTATCCCTCTTTGGATGGGATGTACTATAAATTATAAGCTGTGTAAAGCAGTTAATATATCTTTGGAAAGATCCTATGTGGACAGTCATATTTATCTGTAGTGTTGATGTGCTGGTCTCTAATTTGATTTCAGTCCAAAAGAATATCCGCTAAGGATGCCTTAGCCCACCCCTACCTAGATGAAGGGCGACTACGATATCACACATGTATGTGTAAATGTTGCTTTTCCACCTCTACTGGAAGAGTTTATACCAGTGACTTTGAGCCTGTCACCAATCCCAAATTTGATGACACTTTTGAGAAGAACCTCAGTTCTGTCCGACAGGTTAAAGGTGAGTATCTGGTTTGGCCTTGGGCCAGGCAAGATGCCAAGTAACATTTTCCACCAGGTGGCCATGAAGAGCTGAGATGTGGTTGGTAACCAAAGTTCCCCTGTATGTTTATTTTACAACCCTGCATATAGCTATGTGTCCAGGGCATAATAATTCATATTTAATACTATACACGGGAAGGTTGGGGAGAGGAATGAATAGTTTGTTCTTATTTTCAAAGTTTATTTAGGGAGTATGACTCAAAATACATTTAATATGTATTCACTCAATGTCATTTCATTGATTGAAACGTATTGATCTTCTTTATATAACATACAAAGTTCCATTAAATATAAAAATTCACTGAGGGAATCATTCCTTGGATGATGACAAGAGAAGGGAATTTCTGATAGTGTAGTCATAAAATTTTGTTACAGGATCTCCTATTGGGATACAGTGGGGGTAATGGCAATCAAAATTCTGAGTGATTTTAGTGTCTACTCTAGGACATTTTACAAGAGAGAGGGTAGTCCCCAAGTAACCACCTGAAACTGTACACCTAGATACCAACTGATCTTCCAAAAGGCAGCAACTTAGAAGAGTTCATCTATAATGCCAAACCTTGGAGTCTCTCTCAAATTTATAGACCATTTTACTCTTCCCACTGATGGGGCTGCAGTCTGTAATGCCACCAGTGGGTTTTTTGCCTACCTTTAGCAACAGCTGTCATTTTAGTTTTAGGAAGTTCAACTGAATTCTGCTTGATAGATGATGTGTTTTTTTGATTTAACTAAACCAGTAGGAAATGCTGTTCAGATGCTGGCTAGAGTCAGCTGAGAATTCACTGCTCCCAGGCCTCCAAATTGTCATGGATTGTATGATGCTTGCTTTCTCCACAGAAATTATTCACCAGTTCATTTTGGAACAGCAGAAAGGAAACAGAGTGCCTCTCTGCATCAACCCTCAGTCTGCTGCTTTTAAGAGCTTTATTAGGTAACTATATCTATGTAATTCTAACATTTTTGTTAGAATTAAAGGATGCCAGTGTTACTTGATTATTCAGCGTATTTGTTTTTATTTAGCTAACATAGGTAAAAGGTGCAACAGAAAGTTTCTGTTATGAGGTTTGAGTGTATTAAAACTAAGCAGGCCAGGCACAGTGGCTCACACCTATAATCCCAGCACTTTGGGAGGTCGAGGCGGGTGGATCACCTGAGGTCAGGAGTTCAAGACCAGCCTGACCAATATGATGAAACCCCATCTCTACTAAAAATACAAAAATTAGCCAGGTGTGGAGGCATGCACTTGTAATCCCAGCTACTCGGGAGGCTGAGACAGGAGAATCGCTTGAACCCAGGAGGTGGAGGTTTCAGTGAGCCGAGATTACGCCATTGCACTCCAGCCTGGACAATCAGAGCAAAACTCCATCTCACAAAAACTGTAAGCATCACATTTTACACTGGTGCCAGTTCACTGTGGTTGCTTTGGCAATATTTTTCCCAGATGATCATTTTGCCGCCTCATGATGTACATGGTGATTTCCTGGAGTTAAATGTGGTCATCTCAGTTCCCACTACCATTCCCACTCCCTAGTAATAACTGCAAGTGAGAAAATAATTTTTTTGTGTGCTGGTGGACTGCTGGTGTATCCTGTGTGGAGGAGAAGCCAAGAGGTTTATGGTAGAGCTGTGAACCTACTTTGGAACTTACCAGGCTTCATTCTCCTTGTCTCTCTGTCCTTTCCTTCTCTTGATCTCTTTTTGTTTAAGTCCTTATATATCAATTAGGGTCCAGTCAGGAGAAATAAACCACTTCCCCATAATATGAATGGGGATAATTTAATAACAACAATTGTTAACTGGGAAAGATGATCAACTGCTAAAAGGCATAAAAGGATTCTGAAGGCTGCTGAAGTAGCAAATGCAGAAAGCAGCTACTCCCTGTAGACTGAGGTTGCTTTGGCAATTTTTTTGACAGAGGGAAAATAAAGAAATTAAGAATTTAGAAGCAGTTCCTCTATGTAAGGACCTCTTTGGAGAGGGTATGGCTGCCACAGGAACAGGAACACAGCACGAGGGTGATGTGCAGAAGAGGAAGTGTGCCAGAAGGTGTGGGCAGAACTGGTCCATCAAAGACGCCTGCCAGGAGAGTTTGGGTGGACCAAAGCTGAGCCTTCCACATGACCAAAAAAAAGCACAACAAACCAGGGAAGGGAGCCTGCTTCCCGATGCTACTACTTTGTAGTGCCCTTCCAGCACCCTCTTGTTGACAAAGCTAACATTTAGCTCAGTGGCAAAGGGAATCATGAACAGGGTCTGGCTCCAGCATCACAAAGCAAGACGAAGGGTGGATTCTATCTGAGCGGCCACACAGTCTCTATCTTCCCTGCTGCCTTTCTCCTCTCCTTTTTCTCTCTTCTTCTGCTGTTTCCCTTTAATCATATTGAAGTTGTTTGAATTTTTTGGACCACAGTCAAGATTTTATGCATAAAATTATAAGACCTGACTTTCATTTTTTCCATGTATTTTTCTATTGGAAGAAGGAATCAAGTTGCATTTTACTTATCTGTGGTTTTAAATTACTTTGTTTTACTATTTTCCCCTAAGAGTTACTGACCCTGTCAATTAGGCAGTTAAGCAGCTTAGGTATAAATGATCCTGGGCCTTGGAGAAACAAAATGGGTACACTTCTCCATTTCAAGTTTATAATCTAATTAGCAACCTTAGTCAGACATAGGAAAAAGCCAGTAACATCTGTGGATAACCAATGCTAAATGATTACCTATATTTCTCCATTAATACTTGATAATGCTTCTAAGGCTCATTCGATTAGGCCACTGTATTTTGAGAGGCTACTTTTAAATGGATAATTCTACATCCCTTAAGGTTGTTTTCCTGATTGATTATTGAAATTGTCACTTGTAATACCTACCATTTACCTTACACTATGAAGTAGGCACTGTAGAAAACACTTCACATCTGTTATCATTTATTCATCACAGTATCCTTTGAGGTAAACAGCATTATTCCTTTCCAAATGAGAAGAGATTAAGGCACTTGCTCAGTGCCATACAACTAGTAAATGACATGTTAATTTCAAGCCTATATATTACCCACTACACCAGATTGCCTCTCCGTAGATAACAGATCCTTAAACAGACAACTTAGAAAATTCAACTTTAAAGAAACAAGTAAAAATCCAGAAGTGGACTTAATTTTTTCAGAGGAAGAGAGGAAAACAGGCAGTAGTGAATTACCCTTTTGCCATTGTGGCATTACAATTAATTTCTCCATCGCTGTTTTCTTCCAGTTCCACTGTTGCTCAGCCATCTGAGATGCCCCCATCTCCTCTGGTGTGGGAGTGACGGTGGAAGATAATGTACTACTGAAGATGTAATGTAGCTTTCCACTGGAGTCTGGGATTTGCAATTCTGGAGGTTAATCATGCTTGTACTGTAATTTTACTAATGAAGTTTTAAATTAACAACCACTACTTGTATGATATGAATAATATTTAGAAATGTTACTAGACTTTTAATCTTGTAAAGTGGTTGTGCTTTTAGAAGAAAAATATTTTACCCAGAGTTGCACATGTTTTATGAATTTAGTGCAGCTGTTATGGCTCACCTCAGAACAAAAGAGAATTGAACCAAATTTGGGAGTTTGGGGTTTTATGTTTTTGTTGTTTTTCTTTTCTAAAATGAAGTGAGATTGTTCACACACACACACACACACACACACAGGACAGTCATACATTTTGATATTATTTGAGCCATTCCTAAAGATTGGGGGTTTTCTAAAACTAAAAAAAATCTAGAAACCTTGCCTGCGACCAATTATGGAGCTACGTGAACTGATCGTGGCTGCACCTGGGGGGGAGGGTAGGGATGAGGGGGCATGCCACCTAATGATCAAGCCCTATAATTAGCTTCTCATTAGAGCCGTGATGGTGATGTGTGCTGTCTAAAATCCAATGTTGTGGGTAGAGAGAATGAGTTTGTGACTAGGAGAGACTAAACTTTTGTTTTCCTTACCCAGTATAAATATATATATATATATTTAATCTATTTTTATTAGAAGTTTTTCTGCTCTTTCTTACATAAAAGAACCCCGAGCATGCATCTTTCATGTGTGTAAATAATTCATTTCTGAGCTAATTTCAAAAGAATCCCAACATTGCTGTATAGAAAGAGAACTAGCTTGCACATTTTAGGTCTGTGAAATTTTGTGAGACTTTTCCTGCACTGGACAGTAAAAAAATAATAAAGGACAAAAACAAATTTTAAAAAAATTTTAAGCCACAACTAAAAAGGCACATAGGGAATTATGTCAAATGTGTTTGTGTCCTTAGGCAAAGCTGTGGGAGTCTTGAAATGTCACAGTAGTAAATAACTTATTACTTTTTGACAAGTTCTTTTTTTCTGTTGGAACACTGAATTCTTCTGTGCATATGTACATATGAATACAAATCGAAGGCCTCTACCTCCTGGAGTTATACAACTTGGCTTGTTTACCTCCACATGCTGATGATGACTATTTTTTTTTTTTTTAAGTTCAGTGTGGAGACTTGAAACTTGAATGTCCCTTCCAACTTTTATATTAAAAATAAAAAGAAAATTGAAGATCATTTTTCACCTGTACAAGGAATATTAATGGATCGTCTTAAAATTGGTCTAGGAAAAAACCTTGGTGTGTGTTATGGACAATTAACTGTTAAAGTTATTGTAAGTTATCTGTATTTAGCAGAGTATTTTCAACTTGAGTGATCTGAGCTGAATTTGAAGACTATTAATAAGTTATGTTTGGAAGTTTTAACTTCAATGAAGTAATTATTTGCTGTGAAAGAAACAAACATTGAATTACTAAACAAAGATGGTGCAATATCTTTGTTTTTTTTTATGAGGCTCCTGAGAATCAACCCAACTGAAGCATTTCAATTCACTTGAATGAGAAACGTGTTTAGTATCAAAAGAGCCCAAGAAGACACTGGTGTGAAAGGTACAATCTCAGAGGTTGGTCAATTACCGTGGCACACTTTGTACAATGTAGATTTGAAGTACAGTGGTGAAAACATTAAATGTGACATTTGAAAAAGATGTGTCATCTGTTTTATTTCAGTTTCTTTCCTTTGTTTTCTCTTCAGTACAACTCATATCTTGACTTTGCAAAGTTTTGAGACATTTCCTATTTATATTTCCACTTTGATCTTTGAGGAAATTGGTTTTTTAAAAAATCTTCCCAGAAACTTTAGATTGACAAAAATATATTGAAAATTTAGTTAACCAATATCAAAGACATGTGATTTAAATATACACAATATAGAAGTATTTTTAGACCTTGGAGTCTCTAATCCAGTGGTTTTCAAACTTTTTTTTCTTTGAAGCAATATCTTGGAGTCAAATATATTAAATAAAAGTAGATTGCTTTGTATGAAGCAGACTGGTGAAGGAACTGGACACCTCCCTCTTTACTACTTCTGCCTCCTACGCCTAGCAGCCCAAAGGTACTTTGAGCTAAGGAAGAAGTCTCAGCCCATTGGTGGTGTCATCAAGGCCTGAAACTAGACTGCCTAACTTCAGAATATTTTGCCTGAAGCTAAAGCAACATTACTCTTGAGTTTGTAGGTGGCGTGTACTTCTCCTTATCTTTCTTTATTTAGCAAAATGAATGGATTTTTTTTCCCTAACATTGAGGGAGTTGGCTATTCTAATTCATGTAAGTTAATATAAATACATTTATTATTTTATTCAACAAAATTTTGAATACTTAGTATAAGAATTACTTATCAGGAAGCCATATTAATAAATATCAATAATGCTTAGATAAGGAAACCAGTTTCATCACTTAAAAGAGAGCATTTTGAGTTACACATGATTTTGAAACTAAATTCCTGCCAACATGGTGAAACCCCATCTCTACTAAAAATACAAAAATTATCCAGGCATGGTGGCGGGCGCCTGTAATCCCAACTACTCAGGAGGCTGAGACAGGAAAATCATTTGAACCTGGGAGGTGGAGGTTGCAGTGAGCTGAGATCGTGCCAGTGCACTCCAACCTTGGCAAACTGTCTCAAGAAAAAAAAAAAAAGAACTAAATTCCTTTACAGATGATAAGTATTAGAGAAAATATACTGACCTGCTCTTAGCTGCAACCTACTTAGAAAACCAAGGAGATTTGTGCCTTATTGCTTTATTGTTGGGAGTTGCAAAAATGGGAGTTCTCATAGCCAGTAGAGTCAGTGTGGACAGGTAAATTAGGGTTATAATCACCTATAATTTGTAGGCAGTTTAAGAACCTGTGAAAGATGGAGATAATCTCTTGTGATGACTCATAAGGTTTATAATTTTTGTTTTGTTTTCCTCTCTGATAGGTTACTTAAAATATTACTTTATAGTAAAATAAAAAATATATTAATAGAATGTAAAATTGCATGAATTTTGAAATTAAGATAACTTTTAAGATATTTTCAGAAAACAAATTTAGTTTACTCTAAACAGAGCCTCACCAAAGGCAGTTCTAAAGGGGACTTACTTTACTTCAAGAAGATGTTGTACCTTCAAGAGGAAGAAAAACAATAACTAAAAGCAGATATCCAAGGATGGTGAACAAAGAAATCGGTGAACACGTGGGGGAAACTAAGCAGATACGTTGCATATAATTATATGTTTATGGGGATAATAAACTACAGCAGCACCTTTAAACTAGGGGTACACACACCCCTGAGGATAAATGAAGACTCTCCAGGAGGTACATGGGCACATATATTTGTTTGGGTCTCTGGGTCTTTCTGAGACAGAGTCTTGCTCTGTCACCCAGGCTGGAGTGCAGTTCCTTGATCGTAGCTCACTGCAGCCTCAACCTCCGGGGCTCAAGTGAGCCTCCCACCTCATCCTCCCAAAATGCTGGGATTACAGATGTAAGCCAGAGAGCCAACTTCACTATCTTTTTTTTTTTTTTTGGAAACAGGGTCTCACTCTGTTGCCCAGGCTGGAGTACAATGGCACAATCTCGGCTCACCACAACCTCTGCCTTCCAGGTTCAAGCAGTTCTCCTGTCTCAGCCTCCCAAGTAGCTGGGATTACAGATACACGCCACTACCACCCAACTAATTTTTGTATTTTTAGTAGAGATGGGGTTTCACTATGTTAGCCAGGATGGTCTTGATCTCTTGACCTCGTGATCCAACCGCCTCGGCCTCCCAAAGTGCTGGGATTACAGGTCTGAGCCACCACACCTGGCCATCTTCACTATTTTTTTACTCCATTCCCTTTCTGAGTTTTATTTTCACATCCCTCTTCAGTTATTGAGGGAATGTGTTCTCTTTCTGGGTCCACAAGGGGGCATAGTTTTAAGGGCAAGAACTTCCTAATGCCATGCCCCGCTCCCATCTCTCTCCATCCGGGATATTTAACGGTTTATATTTAAATTTTGCAGGTGCAGGAAGAAACTAAGAGTTGGTCACTCCCCTAAGGAACTCCTTTCATTGCCCTGGGGTCTTAGAGAAGGTGGGGATTCCTCCAAGGTTAAAAGTCCCCTTCTTCCACACCCCTTCGGACTCCATGTTTGGATCTCCTTCCATGAACAAAGCTGTTTTTTTCTATCCTGGATTTTCCCTCTAAAGTCCCCTTCCACAATCTCTTGTGGAAGCCTGTCTTCCCCTCCTAAACTCCATCTCTCGCTCTGTTCCCTTCCACTCAGTGTGGAAGCTGCTTTCCTCTCCTGGATTCCATCTTTCTGGAGTCTTTTCACTCGGTGTGAGAGTTAGCTCTTTGTTTCTCTCTCCTTCTCCTGTTTTTCTCTCTCTAAATCACTTTCTACAAACACTTTTGAGTCCGGTATTTACTGCGCACTGCGCCGTGGTCCCCTTTCTCATTCTTGAGAGGGCAGGAGACCAAGAACCTGGAGAAATGTCCTCTTGGGAGCTGAGGGCACGCTGAACCCCAGTATGACATTATCATTCTCCCACTTAGAAAGACGAATTTCTTACACATCTTAGATAGTAATGTGGTGCAATATACCTAAGTATAAAAACTTCCTGAGTTGCAAACTAAAGGGACAATTTGAAACAATTTTTGTTTATAAAGACCTCACCTTTTATATCTCTGCTGTCAGGTAATCCATCAGTCCTGAGAGACAGCCCCTGGAAAGTAAAGCAAAGAGAACATTAGGAAGAAATACTGGGACTGGCAGTATTTAATTTCATCCAGGCAGCAAATTCATGGCACAGCTGTGTCTGTCTTACAGTTGAGAAGTGAGATGGTTTTTGTGGAAACATAAAATGAATGTAGACCTTTCCCAGTAGAAAGTAAATTGGTTTTGACTCCCTGGTTTGCCAGTAAGGACGTTCCAGTTAGTTTATATGGTTGACGTTTTCCATAACTAGAATTAGCCTGAATCTGCAGCTGCAAAGTTTTGACAAAAATATATTTAAAGCAAAAGAGTAAAAATTAACCAAAAATATTGTAGAAATACTAGCGAGGATGTGAAGACATTGGAACCCTTGTGCATTGCTGCTGAGAGTGTGAAATGGTACAACAGTTATGGAAAATGGTATGCCAGTTCCTCAAAAAAATTAGAAGCTAGGCACGTGGTGTGTGCCTATAATCCCAGCTATCTGGGAGGCTGAGACAAGAGGATTGCTTGAGTCTGGGTGCGGTGGCTCAAGCTGGTAATCCCAGCACTTTGGGAGGCCAAGGCGGACAGATCACCTGAGGTCAGGAGTTTGAGACCAGCCTGGCCAAAATGGTGAAACCCCGCCTCTACTAAAAATTCAAAAATTAGCCAGGCATGATGGTAGGCTCCTATAGTTCCAGCTACTCAGGAGGCTGAGGCAGGAGAATCACTTGAACCCAGGAGGTGGAGGTTGTAGTGATCCAAGATGGTGCCACTGCACTCCAGCCTGGGCAACAGAGTGAGACTCTGTCTTTAAAAAAAAAAAAAAAAAGCTAGATAACCAGAAAATATAACAGCCACTAAAAATTTTTTTTAAAGTTATTGAGTTCTACTTTGTGTTCAATATCTCTGTGTGCTGGCCATGGAGATTATCAAAATAATAAAATGTCACGGTGCCTATGGTCCATGGGGATGGAAATATAAAGAAATCATCATAACAAGGTTTCAACTCTCATCTGAGACAGGATTCAGTGCCCCGGAGTGCTCAGGGGTGGCAGCCAACCCAAAGCGGGTGAAGTGGTCAGGGAAGCTTCCTCGGGAAGCTGAATTGAGGATAAATTGGAGTTAGCCTGGCAAAGAGAGGTGGTCCAATCTGTGATTTCAGTTATGCTTTTATGACATGCACACTCATTTAACACTTGTACAGGCCAGGCTGTTGACCTTCCTCTTTGTGATTTCTTCCAGGGCTTTTATACTCGTAAAGCTCTCTTGCCACAAGATTCTCTTTCCTGTTTTTCCATAGTTCAATATATTTTACATTTAACTCTTTACCTGGAAATTATTTTGATGATTGACAGTGGGATGAGACCCTGGTGGAAGGATAAAGAGGCAGAAACGGAAAGAAACGTCTTCATTCTGCTGCCCTTCCTGACTCAGTGGCTCTAGGGCTCCTACCAGTGACCTTCTCTCCTCCCTGTGGTTGTTTCAGTGATGGATGAGTGGGAGTGTGTGGCTGCAGCCCTGGGTGATTGGAGGCGATGGTCCAGTAGTCCATGTTGGTCTGAAGTAGGAGGGATGTGGAGCAGACTGCTGTGAGGACTCCAGCATGGGAAGCGGACTGTGCGTATGGAGATGTATGTGCCACCTCGTGCTGCCCATCGCTGCTACCCAACTGGCTTGGGCCTCGTTCTCCCTGGGAGGCGGCAGGAACACAGGAGTGGGTCATTTTCTTATTTTTTTCCCTCTCTCGTCTCACCTTCCACCCCTCTCTCTGATGGATGGCACAGACTGAGTCACAGCTAATGGCTTTCCATGCAGCCCTTGGAACTGATGAAGCTGCTAACAAGTGCCTCAGTAAATGAGTTGCCGTCCTGCATCACTCTCCCTCCCACTGAAGGCCACGGAGCAGGCCGTGGGCTGCACAGCAGCTCATGGACACTGGGGACACAGAATGGGGATGAAGGATGGGGCCTGTCACCCTAGGCCAGGAAGGCAGGGTTTGGGGAAACGAGAGGGCAGAGATAAGCACTGGGGAGAAGCATATGTGCAGAGGGAGTTGGTGAGAATTGTGGAGAAATGTGAGGAGAGGCAGGTGGCGGAGATGTGAGCAAGAAAAAGGAGTGTGTGTATCAGCTCAAGTGGGGTGGGGTGGAGTGATGGTGCTCTTCTGTGCCAGGCACTGAGGCACAAAGATAGGAAGCTCCTGCCTTGTCCTTGAGGAAACCAGTTTTGTAGGAGAAGGAGAGGCATACAGATATGGTCACTGGTGGTTACTTTTTTTTTTTTTTTTTTTTAACAGGGCCTCACTGCTGTCACTGAAGGCTGGAGTACAGTAGTGTGATCTCGGCTCACTGCAGCCTCAACTTTCTGGGCTCAAGTGATCCTCCCACTTCAGCCTCCCAAGTAGCTGGTACTACAGACACATGCCACCACACCTGGCTTTTTTTTTTGTATTTTTCGTAGAGATGAGGTTTCACTATGTTGCGCAGGTTGGCCTCAAACTCTTGGGCTCAAGCAATCCACCCACCTTGGCCTCCCAAAAGTGTTAGGATTACAGGTGTGAGCCATGGCGTCCAGCCTACCCACTCTTTAAGTTGTCAAAAGAAGCCTGTGACAACAGCTTTACTATTCTCTTTTTACAGTGAGGATCAGAGAGGCCAGGCAACTCTCCCAAAGTCACACAGCTGAAAAATTTGAGTGGGATTCAAACCCAGAACCTCTGACTCCAGAATCCATACCCTTTCTACCACCTCTAGGTTTGTAAGTATGTGTAAAGGAAAGACATGATAAGAAATTACTAAGAACAGATCTGTCTGGGTTGATCTGATTTTCCCCATTGATGGAATTATTTGGTTGGGAATGGGAGTGCTGCAAGCTTCTCATGTCTGGACTTCAGCAAGGCAGACAGCAAAATCTGACATCCTGTGGACACCGGGTGATATGTGGGTGAAATGGCTCAATGGCTGGAATAATTTTTTTTTTTTTTTTTGAGACAGAGTCTTGCTCTGTCACCCAGGCTGGAGTGCAGCAACCTGATATCAGCTCACTGAAACTTCTGCCTCCCGGGTTCAAGTGATTCTCCTGCCTCTGCCTCCCGAGTAGCTGGGATTACAGGCGCACGCCACCACACCTGACTAACTTTTGTATTTTTAGTAGAGATGAGGTTTCACCATGCTGGCCAGGCTGGTCTCGAACTTCTGACCTCGAGTGATGCCCACCTTGGCCTACCAAAGTGCTGGGATTACCCGCATGAGCCACTGCATCGGCCAAGAATTTAATTAGATGAGAGGCTGTTTCTAAAGGCAGCCCATGGCTGAAACTGGGAAGTGGTGGCTTTGCACCACAGGGCTCTGTCCCTGGTCCTACTCTGTTGAACTTTTTTTTCCTTTTCCTCTCCTCCATATTTATTTCTAATTATCAAAGTAATATATATCTACTGTAGAAAAATATAAATGATAGCTAAGCCAAAAGAAGAAAAGCATCCTAATTCTCATCGTACGGCTTGCTGAACAGCCTTTTTCAATTTACTATAACTTTGAACATTTTTGGAATACAGTGTTGGGACCTGAAATCCCACAACAAAAGATAACTCACTGTTCACACTGAGGGTGCACCCTGCCAGTCTCTACTACAAACAATAGCAAGAAAATGTAGCATGTGATTGGGTGCTTATAATGAGCTGGCAACAGTCCTGAGCTTCTGACAGGTATTATTTCATTCAATCCTCCTAACCCTTTATGGGGACTCTAAAGATCTATTTTTCACAGACGACAAAGCCAAAGATCAGAGATGAAATAATTTCCTCAGGCCACAGAGATTGGCTGAACAATTGAGGCAGGGTTTGAACCAGGTTCTGTCTGATTCTGGAGTGGGGCTCTGAGCAACTCTGGGATGCCCTCCAAAGGTGCCTACAGGTTCCTGGACCATCCCCCGCTGTCTGCCTTTCATCCCACCCTCTAAGTGGGGGCTGTTTGTGCAGGACAGTCCAAATCTCCCCGTTGCTTCTCTTCTGCTTGCACTGTAGCATCTGGGGACACAACTTAGGATGTGATCCCACACCAGGCACAAAACCCAAAGACCCTCCTGATCTGTCAGTAGCCACCCCTGAGTGCTTATTTATAATAGGAGGGTGGCTTGCCTAGGGAGGCCAGGAATTTATCTTTAAGTAACAAACACTTTTTGAAAACTTACTATTTTTCAGGTTCCGTTCTAAGCACTTTAGAAATAACTTTTTCTTTTATTAATGACTTTTTTGCCAGAGTGCTGTGGCCCACAACTATAATCCCAGCACTTTGGGAGGGTGAAGCAGGAGGATCATTTGAGGCCAGGAGTTTGAGACCAGCCTGGGCAACACAGTGAGATCCTGTCTCAACAAAAATAAATAAAAATAAAAATTAGCCAGAAATAGCAGTGCATGCCTGTAGTCCTAGCACTGGGGAGGCTGAGGTGGGATGATCATTTGAGCTCAGGAGTTCAAGGTTACAGTGAGCTATGACTGTGCCACTGCATTCCAACCTCAGTGACAGAGTGAGATCCTGTCTCAAATAAATGTTTTTTTAAGTAACATAAAGTTGGCCAGGCATGGTGGCTCATGCCTGTAATCTCAACACTTTGAGAGGCTGAAGCAGGTGGATCACCTGAGGTCAGGAGTTCGAGGCCAGCCTGGCCAACATCGTGAAATCCCATCTCTATAAAAAGTGCAAAATTAGCTGGGTGTGGTGGCACACACCTGTAGTCCCAGGTACTTGGAGACTGAGGCAGAAGAATTGCTTGAACCAGGGAGGCAGAGGTTGCAGTGAGCTGAGATCACACCACTGCACTCCAGCCTAAGTGATAGAATGAGACTCCCTCTCAAAAACCAATAAAGTAACATAAAGTAAAACTGACTTTTGTTGGTGTACAGCTTTATGAGTTTTAACACATGTATAGATTCCTAGAGCCAACAATGGTGTCTGAACCACAAACATTCATATACAAAAAAAGAATGTCAACCTAAACCGCACACTTATACAAGTTAGCTCCAAATAGATCATATATCTAAAAGCAATGTAAAATGATTAAAACTTTCAGAGAAAAGTAGGGGGAAATCACCAAAAGCATGAGTCACAAAAGAAAACAATTGATAAATTGGACTTCATAAATAAAAAGTTTTGTTCTGAGAGAGAGAGAGAGATCCAAGATGGCTGATCACTGGCAGCTCGGGCTCGTAGCTACCAGTGAAAGCGCAGAGAACGAGAGGACACCACACTTTCAGACGAATTTTTGTTGCTCACGGACTAAGAGATTCCCAGTGAAGAAGCCCCACGGGTCGCCAGGGCGACTCTTGTGGCCGGCGCAGCGGTTTTGCTGGCGCCTCAGCGCGGCAGTTCTTGGTGCAGAGTCTGGAGATTCCCGGGCAGAAAAGCATCATCAATCTTGACACCGCTGTTTTGGCCAGCGCAGTGGATTGCTCAGATTTCGGTGCTGGGAATCAACAAGTTGGACGTCTGCTCAGAGACCTACTTAGAAAGTCGGTAATTACAAAGACGACAGAGGAATAAATATATAATGAAGGGAAGAAACCAGCCTAAAAAGGCAGAGAATACTCAAAATCAGAATGCCTCTCCCTCTACAGGGGATCGCAGTTCCTCATCAGTAACGGAACAAGGCTTAATGGAGAACGAGTGTGTTCCATTAACAGAACCAGGTTTCAAAAGGTGGGTGATAAGAAACTTCTGTGAATTAAAAAAACTTGTTCTAACCCAATGCAAAGAAACTAAGAACCTTGAAAAAAGGTTTGATGAAATGCTAATGAGAATGGACAATTTAGAGAGGAATATAAGTGAATTGATGGAGCTGAAAAACACAACACGAGAACTTCGCGAAGTATGCACAAGTTTAAACAGTCAAATTGATCAAGCAGAAGAAAGGATATCAGATGTCGAGGAACAGCTCAGTGAAATGAAACGAGAAGACAAGATTGGAGAAAAAAGGATAAAAAGGAATGAGCAAAGTTTCCAGGAAATATGGAACTATGTGAAAAGACCTAATTTACGTTTGATAGGTGTACCTGAATGTGACGAAGAGAATGAATCCAAGTTGGAAAATACTCTTCAGGATATCATTCAGGAAAACTTTCCCAACCTAGCAAGGCAGGGTAATATTCAACTCCAGGTAATACAGAGAACACCACAAAGATACTCTTCAAGAAGACCAACCCCAAGGCCCATAATCGCCAGATTTATTAGGGTTGAAATGAAGGAGGAAATACTAAGGGCAGCTAGAGAGAAAGGTCAGGTTACCCATAAAGGAAAACCTATCAGACTTACAGCAGATCTCTCAGCAGAAACTCTACAAGCCAGAAAAGAGTGGGGACCAATATTTAACATCCTTAAAGAAAAGAACTTTCAACCCAGAATTTCATATCCAGCCAAATTAAGCTTTATAATCGAAGGAAAAATTAAATCTTTTGCGAACAAACAAGTACTTAGAGACTTCACCACCACCAAGCCTGCTTTACAAGAGCTTCTGAAAGAAGCACTGTACATATAAAGGAACAACCAATATCAGCCTTTCCAAAAATATATCAAAAAGCAAAGGGCATTAACACATTGAAAATTTTACACTAACTAATGGGCAAAACAGCCAGCTAGCATCAAATGCCAGTATTAAACTTATATATATTCTAATTGGATAAAAAGCCAAAACCTATCGGTATGCTGCATCCAGACCCATCTCACATGCAATGATACACAAAGACTCAAAACAAAGAGAAGGAGGAAGATTTACCAACCAAACAGAGAGTAAAAATAAACAAATAAATAAAAAGCAGGAGATGCAATTCTCGCCTCTGATAAAGTAGACTTTAAAGCAACAAAGATCAAAAGAGGCAAAGAAGGACATTACATAATGGCAAAAGGATCAATGTAACAAGAAGAGCTAACGATTCTATAGATCAACGAAACACAAATTAACAAGGACATCCAGGACTTGAACTCAGACCCGGAACAAGTGAACTTAATAAACATTTATAACTCTCCACTTCAAATACACAAAACGTACATTCTTATCAGTACCATATCACACCTATTCCAAAAGTGACTACATAATTGGAAGTAAATCACTCCTCAGTAATCGCATAGCATTTCATAGGTTTAAATGAAATATTGGTTGGCTGCTTGTTTATTTTCTTCCCTTATTCCTTCCTGTCTACATCATTAAGTATAATTATTGGTATAAAAGAGGTTTTCAATACCCATTACTAAACTGCATTCTAGCCTGGGCAAGAAAGCAATACTCCCATTCTCCCTCTCTTTTTCTCTTTTCTTCCTCTCCTTCATTTTTTTTTCTTTCTTTCTTCCTTTTTTCTTTCTTTAAAAAAGAAAAAGAAAAAAAAAACTTTTGTTCTGTAAAAGACAGTGTTAAGAAAATGAAAAAAACAGCTACAAACCAAAAGAAAATAGTTGCAAATCACATACTCAACAAAAAACTTGTATCCAGAATATATACAGAACTCTTCAAACTCAACTGTAAGAAAACCAACAACACACTTAAAAAAAAAGTCAGGAACAAACACTGCACCAGAGAGGATATAAAGATGGCAAATAACCACATGAATAGACGTTTGGCATCATTAGACAATAGGAAAATGCAAATTAAAACCATCATGATGTACCACCAGCTACACATTAAAATGGGCAATATAAAAAATATTGACAATCCGAAGTACTTCGGGGTGCAGAGCAATTAGACTCTTGTCCACTGGTGGAGGGAATGCAAAACCGCCATCCTGGAAAACATTTTGACACTTTTTTCTAAAGTTAAGCACACAATTACATATGACCCATAAAACTCTCTCCAGGGTATTTATCCTCGAGAGGTGAATATGCCCACATGAATGCTTTTTTTTTTTTCTTTTGAGACGGAGTCTGTCACACTCTGTCACCCAGGCTGGAGTGCAGTGGCGCAATCTCGGCTCACTACAACCTCTGCCTCACGGGTTCAAGTGATTCTCCTGCCTCAGCCTCCTGAGCAGCTGGGACTACAGGGGCCCACCATCACGCCTAGCTAATTTTTGTATTTTTAGTAGAGATAGGGGTTTCACCATATTGGCCAGGCTGGTCTCGAACTTCTGACCTCGTGATCTAATACAGCAGCTTTATTCATAGTTGATCCAAACTGGAAACAGCCCTAATATCTTTCAGTGGGTGACCAAGTAAACCAACCACATTAATGTACTGGGATATTTACTACTCAGCAATAAAAAAGGAATGAACTATCGATACACAGAACAAATTAGAGTAATCTCAGAGGCATTAGGGGTGGACAAAGCCTGTTTCAAATAATTACACACTGTATTATTCCAGTTGTATGACATTCCCTAAAAGATGAAAACTATAGTGGTGGTAGCAGGTGCCAAACATTAGGGGTGAGAGCAGGAGTGACTACACAGGGGTAACTCCAGGGAGTCCTTCAGAGTGATACAGTTCTTCTGTGCCTTCTGTGTCCTGACTCTGGTGGTGGTTCTAGGAGTCTTTTCTCCATTCAGTTGCCTTTGCACTTTGGTCAAAAATCAATTTGTCATATTGGCGTAGGTCTATTTCTGTACTTCCTATTCTGTTCTATTGACCTAGCTGTCTGTCATTCTGTCATTTCACCTGTATCACACTTTTTTTTTTTGAGACAGGGTCTCCCTCTATCACCCAGGCTGGCGTACAGTGGTGTCATCTCGGCTCACAGCAACCTTCACCTCCCAAGTTTAAGCAGTTCTCCTGCCTCAGCCTCCCAAGTAGCTGGGATTACAGGCGACCGCCACCACACACAGCTAATTTTTGTATTTTCAGTAAAAATGGGGTTTTGTCATGTTTCTCAGGCTGGTCTTGAACTCCTGGCCTCAAGTGATAATCCAGCCTCGGCCTCCCAAAGTGCTGGCATTACAGCCATGAGCCACTGCACCTGGCCTTTTTTTTTTTTTTTTTAAAGAGACAGGGTCTCATTTTGTCACCCACCCAGGCAGGACTACAGTGATGTGATCATGGCTCACAGGAACCTCAAACTCCTGGACTTAAGCAATTCCCCCACCTCAATCTCCCAAGTAGCTGAAACTACAGGCACCACCATGCCCAATTTTTAAAAATTTGTTTTTTAGAGACAGGGTCTTACTGTGTTGCCCAGGCTGGTCTTGAACTCCTGGCTTCAAGCAATACCTCTTGCCTTAGCCTCTCAAAGTATTAGGGGATTACAGGTTTGAGTGACCCAGCTGAGCCTAAGAGTATTTTTTCATACTCTCAAAGTATTAGGGGATTACAGGTATGAGTGACCCAGCTGAGCCTAAGAGTAATTGTGAGTGGATTTTGAATTTTTGTCAAATAGTTTTTCAATCAATATGATCATTTGCTTTTTTTTTTTCTTAGAAGGTGCTTGGGCCTCTTGTAGATCAGAGGCACCCTACCCCTGGCTGCCAGCTTGGACCCTTACATGAGAGAGAAATAAATATCTATGGTATTTAAATTACTATTATTTAGTCTCTATTAAGGCAGGCGCACCAACATTTTAACTAATATGTTCACTTACTGACGGATCGATTCAATAACCTGGCAGCCACCACGTGCCAGCACCACATAAGATACCAGGAGCCACAGAGACACAAGCCCACAAGGCCCTGTGAATCAGGGAGCTGCTCTGTCTCAACCAGCCCAGAACTGTTTCTCCCTGAATCCATACGTCTTTCAGGACTTGAGTTTCTGCACCAGCAGCATAGGCCTCTTGAGACTGTTGGGCCCTTGAAAAAGTGTTGGATTCAGACTGGGAAGAGGAGGACTCATGTGGAGGGGATATGCACAGAGCTCCCAGGGGCTAGAGCCCAGGGCCCCTCACAGTGTCTGATTTCAGGCTTCACAACATACACCAGCATTTTATTTTTATTGGTTTTTGAAAAATCTTTCTTTGTTCTTTAAGCCATTAAATAGAAATACCCTATAAAATCAAACTATACTGGAAATATATAAAGTACTGGAGAAGTCCTTGTTTTGACAGAAGCAGATCTGAGTCACTGACCGGTCTTTTGAAACAGTCAGTTCAAGTGGGCAATAATAAAAACAGACACATACAGGTTCAAACACAAAAATTCACATTCAGGCACTAATTTTTCTTTGGATATCTCGACTCAAATCCTCCTTTCACTTTCTTGCATAAATCACACCTACAATCCTATAATTTACCTATTATTTCCAATTTCTTTAAACTTAAAGACACTTATGAAGCAATCTGATGTAGAACACTTCTAGATTTTTAGGATTTTCCCTGAATAGTTTATCTTTCACATCTAATTCAACATGTCAGCAAATCTCTTTGTGTATTACTTCCAAAGCATTTAACATCATTTGCAAGGAAACAATTCTTTATGCACTCATATTTCATCAGTTTATGTAACGTTTAATTCAATTACATGATTACAATGACAAATGCACCTGGCATAAACAGGCTACAGACACACCAAACCAACTCTTGGTAAACAGATAACTTAACCCAGAGCAGAGGTAGCTGAGTTCTTGCTTTTCTAGACCAGGGGTCAGCAAACTATGGCCCTGTGGGCCTGTTTTTGTACATCCTGTGGCTTAAAAATGCCTTTTAGGGGCTGGATGTGGTGGCTCACACTTGTAATCTCAACACTTTGGGAAGCCAAGGCAGGCAGATCACTTGTGGTCAAGAGTTCAAGGCCAGCCTGCCCAACATGGTGAAACCCCGTCTCTACTAAAATTACAAAAATTAGCCAGGCGTGGTGGTGGGCACCTGTAGTCCAAGCTACTTGGTAGGTTGAGACAGGAGAATCCCTTGAACCCGGGAGGTAGAGGTTGTAGTGAGCTGAATCCAGCCTGGGTGACAGAGTGAGACTCTGTCTCAAAAAAAAAGCATTTTAGGCCAGGCATAGTGGCTCATGTCTATAATCTCAGCATTTTAGGTGGCTGAGACCAGAGGATCCCTTGAGCTCAATAAAAAGAGTGTCTTTTAAAGTGACTGAATCTGTAAGCAGTTGAAGGAAACTTAAAAAAAAATTGTATGACATGAAAATTATATGAAATTCAACTTTTACCATTTGTAAGTAAAGATTTACTGAAGCACTACCGCACCCATTCTTTTTTTGGTGTATTCAGTGGCTGCTTTCAAGCTACAATGGCTGAGCCTAACGGTGTCAACAGAGACTGTATGGACCACAAAGTCTAAAATATTTACTATCTGGTCCTTTACAGAAAGTTTGCCTATCTCTATTCTAGAGCGAAGCCTGAGCCTTGGGCATGCACCATGTCATGGGTATCTGTTACTGTGTTTTCCAGAAGCTTCAGGTAAGAGGGAGGCTCCGAGGAGAACTCCTACTATAAAAAGTGAAAATCCCTTCCTGCTTGGCATCACTGTTTCCCAAACCCACCTCCCACTCTTCCCAAGGCAGCTTCATTGTTTGCTTCATCACTTCCTTCCTGGACTCAGGTGATGCCCCCACCTTAGTCTCCTGGAGCACTGGGATTACAGACGGGAGCCACTACACCCGGCTCTGATTTTTCTCTATAGCACTTATCAGACATATTCCATGCATATTTATTTATTTATTTATGTTTTTAATTTTTTTGAGACTGAGTCTCACTTTGTCACCCACCCAGGCTAGAGTGCAGTGGTAACCATCTCGGCTCACTGCAACCTCTGCCTCCTGGATTCAAGCAATTCTCTTGTCTCAGCCTCCTGAGTAGCTGGGATCACAGGCACCTGCCACCACACCTGGCTAATTTTTATACTTTTAATAGAGACAGGATTTCACCATGTTGGCCAGGGTGTTCTTGAACTCCTGACCTCAGGTGATCCAACTGCCTCAGCTTCCCAAAGTGCTGGGATCACAGGTGCCCACCAGCACAACCTGGCTAATTTGTATTTTTAGTAGAGATGGGATTTCACCATGTTGGCCAGGCTGGTCTCGAACTCCTGACCTCAGGTGATCCATCCACCTTGGACTCCCAAAGTGCTGGGATTACAGGTGTGAGCCACCTCGCCCAGCCTCCATGCTTATTTATTTATTTTCTATTTTCTATCACTAGAATATGAGCTCTATGAGGGTAAGGGTTTTGCCTGCTTGTTCACTGCCCTATCCCAGTGCCTAGATCAGTGCCTGGCACACAGCAGAGACTTAATAAGTACTTGTTGAATGAGGATCAAATTACTCTTGTTGTATGACAACCTGCTGTCTGCAGGACCCTGGGCATGAGGAAGTGCCTGCGGGTGGAAGGCAGTAGCCCAGTGCTGCACAGTACACGCTGATCAAAGAGGGGCCTTATGGGCTGTGCGCAGTGGCTCACACCTGTAATCCCAGCACTTTGGGAGGCCAAGGCGGGTGGATCACGAGGTCAAGAGATCGAGACCATCCTGGTCAACATGGTGAAACCCCGTCTCTACTAAAAATACAAAAAAAATTAGCTGGGCACGGTGGCGTGTGCCTGTAATCTCAGCTACTCAGGAGGCTGAGGCAGGAGAATTGCCTGAATCCAGGAGGCGGAGGTTGCGGTGAGCTGAGATCACGCCATTGCACTCCAGCCTGGGTAACAAGAGCGAAACTCCATCTCAAAAAAAAAAAAAAAAGAGGGGTCTTATGCGTGGGGAGCAAGTACAGGCAGGTGGGCAATGGGGTGCAGAATTCTAAACCTCTGGGGATGAATGGCAGAGGCCACACCATCTTGATTAGTGGCCTTTGAGCCCACTGGACAAGGGAAATGGTTAGCTGGGTTCCAGGTCCATGGTCTCCTTGACTTGAGGTGGCCTTGCCAGATGCTCTGAAAATGGGGCCAACGAAGCCCTAGTGATTCTGTCCCCTACCTTCCAAGGACAAGTTGGAGGCAGGCACTGGTCTCACATCTACAAAAACAATCGTTTCTGAACTTTCCCCCCTCACAGACTTCGGCCCTCCATCCCCCAGACATGTCTCATAGCCACTGAGTCATGCATCAGTGATGGGTGTGGGTGTGTGGATGGGGGTAGCCAAGCCCACTGATCGAGGGCTGAGACATCCTCCCTGCTAATCAACAAATTAATAAGCTCTTCAGCAAGGAGGCGGAGATTAAGGAACCAATCAGCTTGCCCTGTACTTGTGGAGTGAGATTGGAGGGTAGGGGTATGATGGATAGAGAGGGTTTGGGGGATGGATAGAGAGGTTTTGAGGCTGGCTCCTGGTCCACAGTGAGACCACCAGGGCACCCATTTACTTTGGCTATAAATGAGGAAGTGACTTCTTCAGAGGTTGTAGCCCGAATTCAGGCCATCTCATGCCCTCTAGCTTCTACAATGTCTCTCCTCTCTTCCCATCTGTCCTTGGACTGCTTATTCCCCGCGACATGACAGGGTTCCAGCACATGATGGGGTTCCAGGGCATGATGGGGCTCCAGGGATGTCAGATTCCCTGTGGCCATCTCACAGGCTCCTTCATCTCTCTGCCCAGAATCAGTGCACTAGAAACCCCTATCACCACCATGGTTAGTGCTGCAGGGTCAGAAGAGCAAACAGCCCCCTGCTCTCTGGTATCCTTGACCCCATTAGCCTGCAGGGTCCTTCTCTGGGCCCTGACCCCTGGAATCATAGATGTCCTAGCCAGCCCCCTCTGCCCCTGCATCCTAGGGTGAGCACCTGCCTTTTGTCTTTCCATGGGAATACAATTCTTTGATTTCTGCTGTCTTCCCTCCAAACAATACAATGGCTGTCTCTGTTTGTCTCTCTGTATCCATGTTCTGGGAACCCCTCAGACTGAGGATCCCCCCATGATATGGCCATGTCTCTCCCTTGTGACTGGGGTTCTTGAAGGACAGGGCTGTGCTTTGCCCGTGGATGATGAGTCCCTAAGAAGAATGATTTTTCTCCTTCCTCCAAGGGCAGGATCTATGTCCCCTTGTTCTAGTGTCCTCTGCCACCTCCATGCTCAGCAGGGCACCCTGGTGTTTCCTGGGATGTGTGGTCCTATGGGGCCTGACTGGCTGATAAGGAGCCATTTCCGGAGAATGCAGGTGATTGAACCCATAAAAGAGTGACTGAGAGAGTCCTGAACTCCCATCTCAGGAGAGCGCTAAAAACAGGCCCCACAGCCATCTGTCCTGGGGCTGGAGGGGCTGGCTCAGAACCAGCAGCCTACCCAAGTAGGCCCCTTTACCCCCTATGGGCTGATGGGACATCTGGAAGTACTGGAGGTCTGGCTAGGCCAGGGAGAGGAAGCTGAAAGGGCTTTATGGGGAGACCGTCCCACATTCCTCCCTCCTCCTGGGCACGTGGGGTTGAGGGGGTTGGTGGTCTGGAGACCCTTCCCCTACGCGGCTTCTCAGAGTGGGTGGTGGGCCTGACTTGGCCTTCGTGTCCTTGCTCCAGCACCCCATGCTACTCCAGGTGCTGAGCCTTTCTGCCCCTCAGATTGAGAGGTCTTCTTTCTGGGGTCTGCCTCACCCTCCTTTTCCTGTTTGAATCATGGGTGACTTTGGCTGCTCCATCACCTATCAGGGTTTCAGTTTCCTCATCTAGAAAATAGAGATAAACTCAGCTCATCGTCTTGTGATGCCTGAAATTATGTACTACCCGGTGCACAGTAGGTGCTTAATAAACATGAGTCCTTTCCTTCAAAGGATCTGGGCTTCAGAGCCCAGTGGAGACTGTCACGGGCTGGGGACAGTGGTATGTGCTTGGGAAGCCTTGGCATAAGACACCTGTGCCCTGAATGACACCTGCATAGGGGTGGGGACACTCTGCCTGGCAAGGGGGCTCTATGCCACACATGGCTGCACCGGGGTCTGTGTGTGCCAGGCTGGATACACAGGTGGCCGACTCAGCTGCTTCTGGTGGGGGAACTGGCTTCTGCCCCCTCCTGCCTCTTTTCCCAACTCTTTAATGGAGAAAGAACATAATGGAGTGTTCAGAGAGGCCTCTCCCTGAGGACACCATCAATTGCAGGTCAGGAGCCAAGGTCATGTGCCCCCACCCCTGCCTCCAAGAGAAAGACTTTACCCCCAGAGGTCCTGTCACTCCTCAGCCCTTCTCCAAGGTATTACTGAGCAGAGGGTGAAAACGGTTGTCTTTTGTTAAGAGTGGTCACAGATCCCACAGGCTGGAGGAAATGTGTTCACCCTTCTGCCCCCCACTCCCACCCACGGACAGGCTAGGGAAGAGAGACTCTCATCCTGGTCCTAGGGGCTGCCCTAGGAGGCTAGATCCAACTGCTCTACTTCCTCAGAAGGCTAGACCTGCCCCTGGGGGACTATGGGGTGAGCACAGGGTTCAGACTGGGTACCCCATCCAGTGGGACCCAAAATCTGAGCATGGCAGCTGCCCCTGAGCTCCTGCCAGGTGGAGACATCACACACTGGCTGGGTGTAAGCTCAGCGATCTAGCAGGGGTGGAAGGAGGGAGGAAGAAGGGCCCACCCTCTGCTGGCTCCCCCTCCCCGTAGGACTCCCCCTCCTTTCCAGGCAGGGATATAAGCCCCGCAAGGAAAGCCCTGAGCAGAGGAGGCCTCAGCTTGACCTGCTGCAGTGCAGCCCTTGGGACTTCCCTTGCCTTCCACCTCCTGCTCATCTGCTTCCCAAGCTGTCGCTGTGAGTGGCTGGGGCTCAAGCACTGTCTGGTACCGGGAAACCCTGGCTGTTTGGTGGGAAAACTAAGGCTGGAATGGTGGAAGCTGGGGGTGAGTGGTGAGAAACTGGACTGGAGGGGGCCATCGGAGGTGGGAAGGAGGCCCAGGAGTCCCCCCAGCACAACCTTCTTCTTCCCTCTACCTCTCTGGGCAGCAGAGGGGGTGAGGGGTAGGGTTACGTCAGGTAGAGCTTTGTCCCTCTGACAGATGAGGAAACTGAGGCAGGAGACAGTGCAGTGCCGGAGAACACAAGGTAAGCTGGTGGCTGAGCCTTGGTCCGATACCAGACCGAGGGAGAGCGTCGGAGCGTGGCCCCGACGGCAGCCGCAGCCTCACGCCGTGGAGGGTCGAGGCTCGGAATGACCCATGCCCCAGTGTCGCCTTCCCAGATGGTGTCGGTGCGCAGGCCATAGCCTGCCTGGCCACAGTGCTCTGGCCCTGCTCGTCCGCCTGGGGGCGCTAGTCGACGCCTACCCCATCGAACCCGAGGCTCCCGGCGAAGACGCCTCCCGGGAGAAGCTGAGCCGCTACTACGCCTCCCTGCGCCACTAGCTCAACCTGGTCACCCGGCCGCGGTGAGCGCTGGCACGGGGTGGGCGGAGCGGGTTCCCTGGGGCTCTCCCTTGCAGCCCCGCACCGCCGGGGGCGTGGCCAGGTCTGAACTCGCCCTTCCCAGCTCCGCCCCCAGTAGGTGAAACAGGACAGCCCGGACGCGCGCCTCTACAAAACGTTCTACCGCAACGGCGAGGACCACCCCAGCAGGTCTAGGTGAAAGTGCCCCCGTCACCACACATCCTGCCTCCGAGAGCGCGGCCTCGCCCCACCCCACCCTAGTCCGTCACTTACGACGTCTCCCACGCTTGCCTCCCCACATGCGCTTCCTTTCCCTTCGCTCCTGGCGCCGACCTGTGGCGAGGACCCCTGAGGCCTCCTGGGAGATCTTCCAACCACGCCCGTCTCATTTGCATACGCACGCCCGACCCCAGAAACCCGGATTCCGCCTCCTGGAGGCGGCGTCTGAGCAGGGTACGGGTGCAGGTGTGGGTGCGGGTGCGGACTTTCAGTGTCTCGGTGCCCCAACCCCTGGGCTGCACGGCTGTGTGTGGTCCTTCCCTGGTCCCAAAATAAAGAGCGAATTCCACAGAAACGAATGTGTGCCTTTGTATTTCCTTTCCTTTCTCCTTCGTGGAGGTGGCGTCCCTTGGAAGTGGAGGGTGGAGGCCTGGGGGCCAGAGGAGCCCCAGGACAACAAGGCTGGGGCGGGCGCGGGGGTTCCCTCTGCTCGGAGCCCAGTGAAGACTCGACCACCCAGCGTGGGCCTGGACAGCGCCCAGACCAGGGGCTGCTGTGGAAGGAACTGTATCGAGTGGGGTCAGGAGTGGATGGGGTTCTGGAAGAAGGCGGGGAGCGTGGACAGGAGCCTGCTAGGCAGCCTAGAAGAGCAGATGGGGACAGGGCTGTCCTTCCCCCATCCCGTGAAGTCAAAGAAGCACCAACACTCCGGGGCGCTTCCCCAGGAGCTGTATTACTAGCGCCAGGGCTGGAGTGGCTGGCGGTGAAATGCGGTCTAAGATGGGGCTGTGGAGGACGAGCCAAGAGGGGCTGAAGTGGCTGTGTGTGTGCTGACCGGAGAGGCAGGTCATTTCTACCGTCCCCCTTTCCCTGAGCAGAGGAGCAATGGGAGTGTGGGGGCTCCCCTATCCCTAAAAAACCGCCCTCCCCCATCTCGCTGAATCCACACTCGGTGGATAAGTCACGAACTGTGCTTTCCTAGTGACAAGGCCATATAGACACCTTCCCATGTACCCCCTTCCCCTGGACTAGATACTGAATGAAGCCTAAAGGCGCTGTGGTTTAAACTGGAGTCAGACGAATCCGTCACCACTCTGCACCTATTCCAGAGCCTGACTGCAGACTGATCTCCCCTGACATCAACCCTTCCCTGCCCCTTTCCTCCAAGAAGCTCGCCTTGATTGCCCAATTGCACTCTCCCTGCCCTCTCTGGCTGCCCAGCTCTCAGGGCCTCTGCTCTGTTCACTGAGAGTTCTATGTCTCTGTACTGTCTCCCTCCTGGGGCCTCAGGAAGGAAGGGCCTATGTCTCCTTCCTTGGACTCAGCCTCCTGTATCTGTGGGCTGTCTCCTGGTCTTCTAGGTCAGCAAGACCTGCCTGAATCTGAAGCACGGGGCTAGGAGATGAAGGGGAGAATCAGGTTGAGGCCAAAGCCTCTGACTCAGAGAGGGTAAAAAAAAAACCAGGAAGACAGGGTATCCCTGCGTGGACTAGGGTTTTGAAGTACTGCTTGCAGTTTGATGACTCTGGAAGGAGAGAAGACTCTAAAGCTGACTCTGCCGTAGCTGCAGAGGAGGTCCCTGCTTGGACACAGGTCCCCAGGGGCCCACAGGGCTCTGATACCCACCCTCCCCTATGCTGACCTCCAGCCTCCCTGGAGGTAGAGCTGAAAGGGTGAGGCTGAGGAGACAGGAGATGGGGGAGGTCACTGGCTATGTGGATTCTGATGTTCTGTGTCTTTGCCCAGGCCACTCTCCCTGCTTGCAGAGCCTTTTCACTCTCTTCAGCCTGGAAGGCACTCTCAGGATAGTGGTCACCTCCTCCCAGAAGCCTTGCCTGATTTTTTTTGGGATGTAGTTAGTTTCTCTGGCTTCCTCTCCCCACTCATTATCTTAGATCCACTATCCATACCATTTTGCTGCCTGTCATCTCTCCTGCAACAGAACGGGTGGGATGGGAGGACGCAGTGGCTGCCCGGAGCTTTGGTTCATTGTGTGGGTGGGGAGTGGGTTGGTATCCACGATCCCCTGTCTGTTGGTCTGCCTGGGAGAGCTGTAGTCAGCTTAAGGTGGATGGAAGAGAGACTTGGTATGAATTAAGCATGACCACAGATAATTTCTGCCTAGTTTGACAGGTCTCATTGACCATCAGTGACATGGGTTCACCTCATGTTCATTTTGAGGAGTGTCGAGCAGTTTAGGGTAATAATATTAATAATTATTAGTAGTATAATAATGAAATAGCAATAATTACCTTTTCCAAAAAGCACTTCTTTTAGACACTGAGCTGTTCATTTTACATATATGATATTACTAGGATATTGATTTGGCTTAAAAAACAGGATTAAGTGACTTCTTAAACAAGATGGAAATTTCTCTTACATGAAATGTGAGTGGCATCTGGGGAGTTGGCAGCTCTGCTCCATGAGGGCACCCAAGAGCCCAGGCTCATTTGTGGCTTCCCCACACCCTCTTCTATGTCATTTACAAGACTGAAGACAGCCCACCATGACTTCATCTGTGTTCCAGCCAGTTGCAAGGGAGGGAAGGGAAAGGGTAGGCACTCTGGTTACTATGTGTATAGTAAGTTACCCTAAAACTTGGCAGCCTTTAACAACCATTGTTTGTCACTCATGATTTTGTGGGTCAGGATCAGGCAGCGCTCGCCTCAGCAGTTCTCGCTTTGAGTCTCACATGTGGATAGAATCAGAGGTTGGCAGAACTGCAGTTATCTAAATGATCCACTGGCTGATGCCTGAGAGGCTCACTCCCATGCTGGTGCCGGCTGTTGAGTTCAGCCGGGGCTATTGACCGTCATACCTACATGTGGCCTCTCCAATGAAATTCTTGGGGTAGTTGGACTTATGTGGTAGCTGGCTGCCCACTTATTTCAAGAGAATCAGATGAAGGTGGCATTGCTGTTTAGTTTGCTAGGGCTGCCAACAAAGAATCACAGACTGGATGGTTTAAACAACAGGTCTGGAGGCCAGCAGTCTGAAATGGCAGGGTTGATTCCTTCTGATCTGTTCCAGGCCTCTCTCCTGGCCTTGAGGAGGGGGTCTGAGCTGTGTCTCTTCACATCGTCTTCCCTCTATGCATGTCTGTTTCTGTGTCCAAATTTCCCCTTTTTATAAGGAGAGCAGTCCTACTGGAGTAGGGCTTACACACTGTAGCATGACTTCATCTTAACTGATTCTATCTGCAATGATCCTCTTTCTAAACAAGGTCACATTCTGAGGTGCTAGGAGTTAAGACTTCATCACATGAATTTCAGGGGGGACACACAATTTAACTCATGACAATCACTTCTTGTGACCCAGCCTCAGAAGTCACGCCATCATACCCCATATGTTGTTGGTCAGAGCAGTCACAAGTGCACACACATTCAAGAGGCAGGGACACAGACCCCACTGGAGAATCACACATGAGAGAGGAGAGATTTCTGTGGTCATCTTTGAAAAATATAATCTGCCACAGGCAGGCACATCCATTCCTGAAAACAGAACGGCAAAAATCACTTTCACTCTCAGCCCATTGGTTAAAGGCTAGTCTCATGGCCCCACTTAGCTGCAAGAACAACCTCTGAGACGTCTTTAGCTGAGTGGCTGTGTGCCCATCTGTTTTTAAAACTGTTTTTATTTATAAATGGATTTTTTTTGTTACATAACAAACCTATATATGTACCATCTCAAGCTCTTTGATGATGAAATGAGAACGTGGATATTTGGGCACCTCGCATTGTCTGCTAGAAACATGATGTCCTTTGAATGTCATCTAGAAATCACCGGGTCCTATCTCTTAATTGAACCAATGGGAATCCCAAGGCCGAGAGGGAGAGAGGCTTGCATGAGGCCATAGAGTGAGGGACAAAGCTAAGAGATCTCATCCCAAAGCAGTTCTGATTCTACTAAACATGAAATTCAAACTCTGCTGGAAACTCAAGACTTTCCCCTAACACCTCTTCCTCTTCTGGTGGCACCTCCTGCACTTCCTCAATGTGTGCCCTTAAAGTCTTCAGCCCTGCTCCACAGGCCTGCTTCTGTGAAACAGCATTTCTGCCTCTCCCCAGCCTTCAAGGCCACTTCAGGCCTCATTTCCTCCAGGAAACTTCCTGCCCTGCCCTCCCTGTTCACCTCCCCAAAACCTTTTTTTTTTTTTTTTTTTGAGACAAAGTCTCGCTGTTGCCAGGCTGCAGTGCAGGCATCAGCCCAGCCCGGAAGTAAGATTCAGGTGCTGCGGCAGTGATGGCTGCATCCAGGGGCCTGAGCTGCTGTCCAGAAATCTGGAGAGAATGGGTTGTCCAGAGAGGTAGTGAAGCCCTGGGCACAGGAGGTATTCAAGCTGCCGTGGAAGAGGAGGAGGCTAGATTAGCTGAGTTCCAGCTACTGCCACGAGTCTAATCTGTGGATTCCACACTCCAGCTCTGGGAGGGCGAGGACCTGGATCCTGCCCCAGGGACGACTGCCCCAAGTCCCAGTGCACCTGTCTCTTCCTGGCCCTTCTCAGGCACCCTGAATAGGTGGGGACAGTGTGTGTGTGCATGAGTGTGTATGAGTGTGTATAAAGGGGAGAAGTGAGGGAACTGGAATGTTTCACGTTCCTAGAATGGCTGCTTCTCCCTTCCCCACATGCTTGGCCTGAAGGGATGGGGTTATGGGTTTGGAGGATGAGGGGTCCACTTTCCTGGGCTCAGCACCTTGCACAGACCCCATGGAAATGACACCACAATTGTGTTTCCCCTCAAACCCTGACTCTAACTGGTGTATGCAAATGACCTGGAAGTGGAACCAGGTCCTAAAAGGCAAAGAGCTGCTAGAGGATGCAGCTGCTTGGCTCAGATTGATTATTTTGTTTGTTTTTGGAGACAGGGTGTTGCTGTGTCAGCCAGACTGCAGTGCAGTGGCCTGATCACAGGTCACTGTAGCCTTGACCACTTGGGCTCAAGCGATCCTCTCCCGCAGCCTTCCAAGTAGCTGGAACTACAGGCACATGCCACCATGCCCAGCTAATATTTTTGTGTAGAGACAGGGTCTCGCTCTGTTGCCCAGCCTGGTCTCGAACTCCTGGGCTCAAATGATCTGCTCACCTCGGTCTCCCAAGGTGCTGGGATTACAGGTATGAGCTACTGTGCCTGACCTCAGGTTGATTCTTAAATCCAAGGGGCGTCTGTCTCCATTGAGAGATGGTTTCAGTAAGAGAATGGTTTGGCCGGGCACGGTGGCTCACACCTGTAATCCCAGCACTTTGGGAGGCCGAGGCGGGTGGATCACGAGGTCAAGAGATCGAGACCATCCTGGTCAACATGGTGAAACCCCATCTCTACTAAAAATACAAAAAATTAGCTGGGCATGGTGGCGCGTGCCTGTAATCCCAGCTACTCAGGAGGCTGAGGCAGGAGAATTGCCTGAACCAAGAGGCGGAGGTTGCGGTGAGCCAAGATCGCGCCATTGCACTCCAGCCTGGGTAACAAGAGCGAAACTACGTCTCAAAAAAAAAAAAAAAAAAAAAGAGAATGGTTTGAGTCTGGGTGAGGGAGGTGAAATCCCAGCATTTTCTCTGTCGGCTTAAGTGGATGGGCTGTGAATGTGGAGAGGTATAGATAGTTCCTGGGGCCAGGAGTTCACACCTGGAGACACACCTGGATGTGAGAGTAGGATCAGGGCAGGGGCACTGCCCCCACCAGGCCTCTCTGAGGGCCATGGAAGACCCCAGAACAGAGAGCCACCCTCACACCTAGCTTCTCAGGGACAGGCCCTAGCCAGGTCCACCCCTTCCCCTGCTCTGCTCACCCTAGAAGGGCTTAGAAGTCCAGGAGGCAAAGGCGGCCCCCTATACTCTGTACACTGAGGGGCAAAGGCACCTCTTCTTGTTCCTGTGCCAACTCTGACAGCCCAAGATGGGCTGTTTGGTAGAAACTTGGGCCAGGTGGGAGTAGGGGTGCGTCTACCTGAAGTCCCTCCTTTGAGGTTCCCAGCTCTGCTCTCCCTCTGGGTTAGAGCCCCCCACGCTATGCTGGTATGTGGGCTGAGCTGGGGGAAGGTGCATGGGTTGCTAGGGGAAGGAGGGGAGGACCTGCCAACCCCACCCACCATGCAGTTGAGGTCTTTTTCTCCCACGGCAGGAACTCCAAGGTTCCCCCACCCCCTCGAAGGACTGGTCTCCCCGCTGCCCTTCCCTTCCCCTCCCACCCCGGCCCTCAGAAGTCAGTGAAGCAACAGAGACTCGTCTTTATTGTTTTCACTGAGGGGATGAGGAGGGGTTGAGGCCTCTCACAATATAAAGGGGCTGGTGGTCAGCGAGGCGTCTGGAGGCCAAGGTCCAGCCTGGAGAAGGAAGCCCCAGGACGCCGGTATCTCCCCGCACGCTCTCCCCCAGGGGCTTTCTCTGGCTCCTACCCAAGCTGCCCGCAGCCCCGAGGCTCCTGGCTCGGTGCCAAGCATCCAGGCTGTCCTACCTGGGCCCCCAAGAGGAGGCTGGTGGTCAGGGTTCCGAGGTGTTCAGCCACTGGGGGTTCGCGATGGTCCATGGAGGGGATTTCGTGGCTTTCGGTGGGGAGGTGTTCGTGGCGTTCGCAGTTTTCTTGTGGGTTTTAGATTTCTTCGAGCTGGGAACACGTCTTTGCATTGGTCAAGAGGGCGCTCCCCGAGCCCAGCTCGGGCCGCGATGCGCGTGAGGGTGCCCGGCGGCGTCCGTGTCCCCCCGCACCCTCTGCCGTCCTCCCTCCCCTCGCACCCTCCGCCTGCCCACCTGCTGCTGAAGAGCCTCCCCACGTACTTCTTAATCGAGCATAGGTTCAGCTGCCGCGGCACCTGCAGCTCCTCGCCCAGGGCGCCCTCCAGCGGCGGCAGCAGCCACACGAGGCCCGCTACGGCCAGAGCGCATGCGCAGAGCAGAGCCTGCGTCTGGAGGGGCGGGGCGCACAGAGCTGCGGGCGGTCACGTGACGCCGGGGGTGGGGCCCGCGTGCGCCCAGACCGGTGCTTGTAGGTGTTCCGCACGGTAAGCCAGCTGGGATGCGGGCGCGCTCAGAATGAGGGACGTGGCTATTTCTGGGACACATACCAGTGCACGGACACCCTAAGGGACATCCTGGTGCCCGGGGGAATGGCGCACACCTGGACATGCCAGATAGCATCGAGGTAAAAATGAACTGGGAGACACACCCTAAGGTGGACTCTCAGCCCCTCACTCTTCCGGACTCCCTTACTCATTCCAGAAACTGTGGAGGGGTGTGGGGAGGGAGGAAAGGGGGAAGAGAGGAAAGGAGGAAGCTCAGAGGCTACCTGCCACCCTGAGGGCAGGAGGCGGTGGTGGCAGCGCTGTGATGGGCAGGATGAGGGAATGTGGCTTGAGGACACAGCTCCGAGTGGGTCTCCCTGTCAGTCGCCCCTTAAACTCTGACTGAAAGTTGCCATTTAAATGGAACTTCCAAATTCACTATGGAGCACATGCCCAGATTCCCAGAGAGCAGTAGGACAGGGGCTCGCTCCTGCCTCCACTTATCCGAGAAGAACACTGAGATGCAAAGAGAAGCTGCTCAGCCACCTGGTTTAGGCACAGCTGGGGCTAAACCTGCCGTTCTGACTCCAAGTCGGTGTGTGACCATTTGGACCGCCCATTTCTGGGGCCCCTGATATAAGCCCTGTGGGCTTCCTGTGATGCATGATGGTTCTCAGATGTCATTCTCTGCCACTCACTGTGGAATAGGCCCAATGATAGATTGACCTTGAGACTCCTGGCTGACTTGCCCCAAACTGACCATCCCTCCCACTGGGACCACCGCTCCTCCTCTCTGCTGGGGGTGGCCCAAACCTGGCCTCCCACTGGCTCATTACTTCCTACCTGCCCTCCAGTGTATCTGGGGTGCTGGTGACATCCGAAGAGAGACACAGAGAGAGGCCATTACCTTGGCTGCAGACCATGGAGAGCAGCTGGCCTTGGAGGGGCCTGACTGCCCTGTACAGTGTCACTGCAGTTTTTTAAAAGTCCCATCAAAGCCCTTTCCTCTTGGTGAGGGAGTCCCATCGTGTCCTGTGTTCTCCCTTCTAGACTGCATGCTTCCTGAGGGCAGCTGGGGTCTCGTTCAGCTCTGAACCTCCAGCAGCTGGCACAGTGCCCAGCTCACTGTGGGCCTCCATGGATGCTTAGGGTGTGGGTGGGGGTGGGAGGGAGGCAGGGGGAAGGGAGGGAGGTAGGAGGGGAGTGGAAGGGAAAGAGGGACTCATGGATCAATGGATGTGACCAACAAAGGGACAATGGGACAGATAGATGAATGAGTGAACAAATGCATGGCCTGGCTTCTGTCATTGGGCCTGGAACCAGCTGCCACCCATCCTCATGTGTTCATGCATCTTGTTTCCATGTGTGGGTGGAAGAGGGAGGCAACTGCAGGACCCCATCTTGGCTTCAGCTTGCACCTAGTCTTTTCCACAGCTTCCCTGTAGCCTCCAGGAATGCCTTAGGGCACCAGAAGAAGCTGGGCGACCTGTAAAATGACTTCCTGGAGTGCTCCTAGGCAAGACCTGTGGTCCTGAGAAGCAACTAGAAATCACTGCTAGAGTCTGAGACCAGACTGCTGCATCCAGAAGGTAAGTCCAGGATATTCTGGGATAATGCGGGGGTGTGGAGGTACGGGGGCTACTGTAGGAATGCAGCCTGAGGTAGCTGACATCCGGATCAGGGCAACCATGGGAACAGGTATAGGGGACTAGATCGCAACGGGGATGGAAAGGAGAATTAGGACTCTAACAAAGTCCTGATTGTAAGGCCGGCTGCCTTACCGGGAGTTAAATGGACACACTTGTTTCTCCCCATGCCAGCCTCTCCATGCTGACACACTTATCTCTCCCCATGCCGGCCTCTCTATGCTGGCTCCCCACACCCACTCCTATCTGGTCTCTCTATGCAGGCTCCACACACCCACTCCTTCATTCCTCACTCGACCCCTTCAAAATTTAAAAGGCCCACCAAAGATTTGTCCAACGGCAGCTTAACATTGACCTCCCCAGCCGGTCAGCCCACCAGTAGTCCTGCCTGGCAACCAATGGCAGCTCGCCCCATCGGCACCTTGACTTCCCCTCACCAATGAAACTCTCTGCTCTTTGTTTCCCTAGTAATCAATCAAACCCCCTCACCAATGAAACTCACCAATGAAACTGTCTGCTCTTTGTTTCCCTAATAATCAATCAACCCTCCTCACCAATGAAACTGTCTGCTCTTTGTTTCCCTAAAGACCAATCAATTACCTCCACTCCCTATAAAACCCCACACCCTGAGAAGCTCAGTGCGACTTCTCTGGCCCCTTCCCAGACCACAGAACCTTGCCCAGGAGCTGAATAAATTGGATTCTCATTTTCTCACACTGGCCTCAGTTTCCTCATTTCAACTCAGCAATATACCTTACACTGATGTAGGATATGAGGTAAATTTTCAATGGTGACTTAACAGAAAAATCTGAAAGTTGATACATTGTCAGTGGGAACAGTGACATAATAAAAAGGGAGGAGAGAAAGAATAGCCAAGACCACTCTGAAGGAGGAGGAGGAATGACATGTCCCACATGCCATTATGACTTATAAAGCAATTAACAATGAAAACAATACGGCAGCAGTGCAGGTACAGAAGGAGAAGGAAAGGCAAATCCTACACCTGACCCAAGACGAAAGAAAGAGCCCAGACACAGCCCCACATATTTGATTACAGGTGGTTCACACCTGTAATCACAGCACTTGGGGAGGCCGAGGTCAGGAGATCAAGACTATCCTGGCCAACATGGTGAAACCCCTATCTCTACTAAAAATACAAAAAATAGCTGGGTGTGGTGGCACGCGCCTGTAATCCCAGCTACTCAATAGGCTGAGGCAGGAGAACCACTTGAACCTTGGGGGCGGAGGTTGCAGTGAGCCGAGATGGCACCACTGCACTCCAGCCTGGGTGACGGAGCAACACTGTCTCAAAAAAAAAAAGAAGAAGGCCGGACGCGGTGGCTCAAGCCTGTAATCCCAGCACTTTGGGAGGCCGAGGCGGGTGGATCACGAGGTCAAGAGATCGAGACCATCCTGGTCAACATGGTGAAACCCCGTCTCTACTAATACAAAAAATTAGCTGGGCACGGTGGTGCGTGCCTGTAATCCCAGCTACTCAGGAGGCTGAGGCAGAAGAATTGCCTGAACCCAGGAGGCGGAGGTTGCGGTGAGCCGAGATCGCGCCATTGCGCTCCAGCCTGGGTAACAAGAGCGAAACTCCGTCTCAAAAAAAAAAAAAAAAAAAAAAAAAAAAAAAAAAAGAAGAAGAAGAGACTACAATAAATGCCAACAACAGTTCTGGTTATTATCCATACAGAAAAAAGACACCTCAAGTAACACACAAAAATAAACTCTAGCTTGCTTAAAATCCAAGTGGAAACAGCAAAGCTTTCAAACTTTCTGAAGAAAATACAGATGGCATAAATGACCTCGGGCTAAGTAAGGATTTCTTAAATAAGACAAAACCCAAAAATTACCTTTCCCTCAAAACCCACAAACCACAAAGGAGAAGACTGATACATGTGACTACATTAAAGCAAAAAACTTCTGTACACCAACACCACAAAATAAACAAATAAATGAATAGCACAGACTGGAGGATCTCTGCAGCAGGTAACAAAGGATTGATGTGCAGAAAATATATAAAGAATTGTTACAAATCAATAGGAAAAGTCAAACAAGGCAATGTTTTTTTAATAGGGAAAGGGCAAATGACAGAAAAGATAACCCAAATTGTCAAACACAAAGGGAAAGCAATGAGATCACATTTATCTTGTCAAATTGACATATATTTTAAAGTTTGAGGACATAGGGAAACTGGAACTCTCATTCCCAGCTGGTAGGATTATAAATTGGTAAAATACTTTAAATGCTTTCTGCCAATAGCTGATAGAATAAGGTATGCATTCATCCTGTGACCCAGCATTTAGAGGAGTATGTCCTAGAGAGGTTCCAGCATACACTAAGGAGATGTACATGGCACAGATGTTTATCAAAGCACTTTTATACAGGCCCATAATCCACTGACTTTTCCCATCCAATCTCTATTTGCTTTGAACCAATTAGAGAAGATGTAGCCAATAATGCAATTCCAATCGCTACATTTCATGCTATGAAAAAATAAATGTGAAACAACAAAGCAAGTATGAATGGCATGCTGGGAACTACTAATATGCTAAGTAGAAAATCTGTTTCAAACTGAACTGGGAATTCCAACAACACAGCATGCTGGAAGTCAGTAAGAAACAGTCCTGGCTGGTTTCGAATTCCTGGCCTCAAGCTACCCTCCTGCCTCAGACTCCCAACGTGCTGGGATTACAGGTGTGAGCCACCACACCAGGCCAGAAGTTAGTGCAATATTAATTAATATAATTTAACCATAAGGCTTAAATTGTAACATTACATGTTTCTATCCTATTGTATTGAATTCAAATCTAGTTTTCTCCCTGTAATCCTAGCACTTTGCAAGGCTGAAGTGGGAAGATTGCATGAGGCCAGGAATTCGAGACCAGCCTGGGCAACATAACAAGACCTCATCTCTAATGGGGGAAAAAAAAGACTAATTTTCATTTAGTCATAAAATGTAGTATAAAAATTGTTGTGACTTACCTAATGCAGGCCTTACCCTACTGTATTCATTTATTTTCTAACTGAAACAAGACTGGGAAGGAGGCATACATAAATAAAACCAAAGAAATGCCCCCAGCCCTACTCTGCTTTCATTCTGCCTACTCTAGGTCTTTTCTAAAACAATTGCATTTTTTGAATAGTAATACAAGTACATAATATCAAAGTTTTTTAATATAGTAAAATGCAACTCAGTTCCCCTTCAGAGAGTCTATCTTTACAAAAATTTTTATCTTCATGGTCAAGCAAATACAAACATAAATATACAGGCACACTCCTGTATACCCACAGAATGCACCATTTTAATATTTCACAATAAAATGCCTCAGTTTTACTACCCAAGCTATAGAGGATGTCCATCTCTTTTAACGCATTTTTTCAGCTAATGATTTTATAAAGTAAACTTTTTACATGTATTTATTTCAATCCCAAAACATAATACAATGTTCTTAAAAAGATATGTGAGATGTCTGGAGATACATTCCAAATAAAACTAACAAAACACAAAACTGAAAAATCTGCTTCAGTATCAACAAAAGGAATGGACCCGTTATCACACAGGAAGCAACTGTGTGTTATCATATTAATTATTTAGTAACCAGGAAGAATCCTTAAGAATTTTATACTCTAAGAAGTTTGTTAATTACATAATTAGCCCAGGCATAGTAGATCACACCTATAATCCCAGCACTGTGGGAGTCCAAGGTGGGAGGATCACGTGAGCTCAGGAGTTTGAGACCAGCCTGGGCAACATAGTGAGACCGTGTCTCTATAAAAAATTTCTTAAAAATTAGTCAGGCATGGTCGTGTGCACCTGTAGTCCCCACTACTCAGGAATCTAAAGCAGGAGGATCACTAGAGCCGGGGAGATCAAGGCTGCAGTGGCTATGATTACGCCACTGCACTCCAGCCTGGGCAACAAAGCAAGACTCTGTTTCAAAAAAAAAAATACTAGATTCAAGAATACATCCATTTTAATTTTTAAGTAATCCAAATTGTTCTCTGTAGTGGTTTTCACCAATGTATAGTCTCATGACTGTGATGTAAGTACCTATTTTCCTGTAATCTTACCAAGCTAACTTTTTACAGTTTAATATGCACATCTCTTACTATGAGAATGGTTGAGAATATTTTCATATGTTTGAAGGCCATCTGTGGCTGGGTATGGTGGCTCATGCCTGTAACCCCAGCTACTTGCATGGCTGAGGCAGGAGAATCACTTGAACCTGAGACATGGAGGTTGCAGTAAGCCAAGATTGCACCACTGCATTCCAGCCTGGGCGACAGAGCAAGACTCTGTCTTGGCCAGGCATGGTGGCTCACACCTGTAATCCAGCACTTTGGGAGGCCGAGGTGGGCAGATCACAAGGGCAAGAGATCACGATCATCCTGGCCAACATGGTGAAACCCCGTCTCTACTAAAAATACAAAAATTAGCTGGGCATGGTGGTGTGTGCCTGTAGTCCCAGCTACTCAGGAGGCTGAGACAGGAGAATCACTTGAGCCCAGGAGGCAGAGGTTGTAGTGAGCCAATATCGCACCACTGCACTCCAGCCTTGTGAAAGAGTGAGACTCCATCTCAAAAAGTAAAAATAAAGACTCTGTCTCAAAAAAATAAAAAGTAAATGCCATCTGCATTACCTTTCTGTACACAGTGTTTATATAATTTCCCCTTTTCTATTATATTTAGGTCTTTCTCGAACTGATAAATACCTGAAGGAAAGTTATTCTTTGCCTATAATGAGATATTACAGATATTTTCCCCAGTCTGTTTGTTGACTTTGTTATGATGAAATATAGTCAAATTTATCCTTTCTTTTTTTGAAATGGGCCTGCTCTGTTGCCCAGGCTGCAGTACAGTGGCAGGATCACAGCTCAGTGCAACTTCAAACTCCTGGAGTCAAGCGATCCTCCACCTCAGCCTTCCAAACAGCTCCATGGCTGGCTAATCTGTTTTTTAAAGTTTCTGTAGAGACTGGGTTGTCTTGTTGTCCAAGCTGGTCTTGAACTCCTGGCCTCAAGTGATCCTCCCACCTTGGCTTCCCAAAGTCGTGGGATTACAGATGTGAGCCACTGTGCCTGGCCTTATCCTTTTCTTAACCCATTTATGCCTGAGGTTGCAATTTTTTGAATTTTTGTAATCAGACCTTGGCAATGAACTTGAGCAGGACATGAATAACTCCCCGACGCTTAGCGTTCCAGTACTAGAATGCTAGGCATATTTATCCATGTCTTATGGCTTCTAAGCTTTGGGTTAAGCTTAGAAAAGTTTTTCTTATTCAAATACTATTTTAAAGATAATAATCCTACCATTGTTCATTCTAATAATTTTATGATCTCACATTTAAACCTCTCATTCATCTGGAATCTTTCTGGGGTAAGGAATGACAATAGGGATCCGACTTTAAATTCTGGGTTGTTATTCCGTTGTCCCAACACCACTACTGAGTGACTGAGGCTCTTTTTAGATGTTTGACTTTTTAGAAGTTAGACTCAGAAGTAGAGATGACTAATGAGCTCACAATTAGTGAAACCAACAGCAAAAATTGGGAACTTAGGGGCCCTAAAACACATATAACATTAAAAAAGCACAGATCCTGAAGTCCAACATCTATCACATAGAAAGCATATTAACTGCTACTGTTGTTAGTCTTGGAAGACCTAAGGATGGATTATCTCCAATTCAATTAAAATAACTATGTACTATACAATAGGTGTTAATAATAAGCATTTATATGGCACTTTTACAGTTTGTATAATGTGAATTCACTTACTTTGTCTTCATATCTACTCTTTAAGAAGATGGGCAGAGATTTTAATTTCCATTTATTGCTGAGGAAAATAATTCAGTGATGGTACCTTGTCCCTTTACTTATAGGAAATGGTAGTGCCAAACTCAAACCCAGACCTCATATTTCCAAATATTTACACACTGCTTTTATGCCCCACACCAAGTACTTTTATGCAAAAATTAATGAGACTCCCTACACACAAGGAGGTTGAAACGATTTTTCAATTAAATATTCAGACTGATCACATACTGAATTCTAAGCATGAAAGGAGTACACAGAAATAGAAAACATCATCCTTGGCTTCAAGGAAACTTCATAGGCCTACAGCAGTTCAAAAAGCAAGACTCGAGGGACTGGAAAATAAACCTGAAGGTCAAGAACCATCTTATCTCCTCTCTCCATGTCTTATGGTATTTACTGCTGGTATAATTAGAATGTAGTTAGGTAAGTAAATCTTTGTTGGTTGTCTAAATGTACTGATCCAACCTGCTAGACAGGGTGAGATATGAAATAATAACAGGCCCCATTTATTTTTCCCTGGGGCTAAACTTTTATCTGTGTTCAAAAATTTTATTTTTCTGTGAAATATATTTAATCAATAGGTGTAGCCCAGAAGTGGTGCCTGAACTTCCTTCATTACATTGTCTAAGAGCTATTTGATGATTTTTTATATTTTTAGTAGAGAGGGGATTTCCCTATGTTGGCCAGCTGATCTCGAACTCCTGATCTCAAGTAATCCACCTGCCTCAGCCTCCCGAAGTATTGGGATTACCAGCCTAGGCTACCACGACAGGTCTATGGATGCTACTTAAAACACTAAGTTGGTACAAGAAGCTTATGGCTCAAACAGGTAATCTAGACAGAACAAGGGCAATGAACACTAAATTTCTTTCTTCCCTTTTCTTTCTTTTTTCTTTTTTTTTTTTGAGACAGGGTCTTGCCATCACCCAGGCTGGGGTACAGTGGCACAGTCACACAGTCACACAGCTCACTGCAACCTGGACGTGTTGAACTTTGCATTCCCAGCCAATTCATTTCTAAAGGAGTACTTATTTTGAAAAATAATTTTTAAAAAATTAATTCTTCACTTAATTTTGGTTACTATAATAACGACTAAAAGTCTTTTGGCTTTTTGTTGTTGTTGTTGTTGTTGTTTTTGAGATGGAGTCTCACTCTGTTGCCCGGGCTGGAGTGCAATGGTGTGATCTCAGCTCACTGCAACCTCCACCTCCCAGGTTCAAGCGATTCTCCTGCCTTAGCCTCCTGCGTAGCTGGGATTACAGGTACCTGCCACTACACCTGGCTAGTTTTTGTATTTTTAGTAGAGACGAGTTTTCACCATGTTGGCCAGGCTGGTCTTGAACTCCTGACCTCAGGTGATTCACCTGCCTTGGCCTCCCAAGGTGCTGGGATTACAGGCATGAGCCACCACACCCAGACGTGGCTTTTTTTTTTTTAAATATATAATTTGGGGTTTAAATATAATCTCATAGAACCAAAAATAAATTATAGAATTTTTTTTTATTTTTAAAAACTATTGGCCAGGCACGGTGGCTCACACCTGTAATCCTGGTCTTTGGGAGGCTGAGGCAGGCGGATCACCTGAGGTCAAGAGTTCGAGACCAGCCTGGCCAATATATAGTGAAACCCCATCTCTACTAAAAATATAAAAATTATCTAGGCATAGTTGTGCACTCCTGTAGTCCCAGCTACTTGGGAAGCTATGGCAGGAGAATCACTTGAACCCAGGAGGAGGAGGTTGCAGTGAGCTGAAATCGTGCCACTGCACTGCAGCCTGGGCAACAGAGCAAGACTCCATCTCTCAAACACACACACACACACATAGAGTCTGGTTTACAGCTAACAAAGATGTATGATGCAAGTAGGCTGCTTATAATTTTTTTCCTTCTCAAGAATCAACTTGATATAAATGTACATGGAAGAATTGCAAAGGAATCCTAACTTTAAATTAATAAATAAGGCAACTGAATGTTGACAAAGTCTAATAAGCAAAAAGCTGGTTTTCTACCTAATTCAGAGTTCTCACAAACCATCTATTTGTTTTCTCTCTCTGCTCAAGACCCCAAAATGGAGGCTGTGTGGCCTGTTTTTGGTTGGAAATGAAGTTCTAATTCTGGTTAAACCATGGAGCTAAGCTGAAAATTCAAACTTTTTTCACCTAGATTACCTCAGCTGGCCATTTTTTCTCCCATTTCTACACATAAATATATCATTAAAACGCTACATTTTTATCATTTGTTCCTCTCTATTAAACATGTGAGAAAAAGGGTGAGTCTCACCTTGTCGCCCAGGCTGGAGTGCAATGGCGTGATCTCAGCTCACTGCAACCTCAACCTCCCGGGTTCAGGCGATTCTCTGATTCTCCTGCGTCAGCATCCCAAGTAGCTGGGATTATAGGCAAACACCACCACGCCTGGCTAATTTTTGTATTTTTAGTAGAGATGGGGTATTCACCGTGTTGGTCAGGCTGGTCTCGAATTTTTGACCTCAGGTGATCCATCTGCCTCAGCCTCCCAAAGTGCTGGGATTACAGGCATGAGCCACCGCTCCTGGATGTGTTTCTAGATTTTTTTGCACTGATTTCCCAACATATTAAATATTAGATTACATCCCAAACTCTATCTGATTAGTGGATAGCATGAAAGAAAACAACTCTAAACTATATTGGTTATTACCAATTTAATTTCATTCACATCAAGTGTCACACAAACACTACCTACCTAAGTGGCTAAGACCCGAAATTAAGCACTGATCATGTTATTGATTCTGTAGGCTTGTCAAGTGATGCTTGTTCAATTTCCAAATATCCTTCTTCATATTGATCAGTGATTACCCTGAAAAAAGATGATTACAGCTATTTTTCAAGAGCAATAAATGTCAAATTTAAAATTTATTAACAGCCTAACCAAACTAAGGGTTATCCCTCCCTCCCTCCCTTCCTTCCTTCCTTCAAACAGCAATCATTTTTTCAGTAGATAATCAAAACCACACCACAAATTCCAACTTTAAAAAAAAAATTCTAGGCCGGGCGCGGTGGCTCAAGCCTGTAATCCCAGCACTTTGGGAGGCCGAGGCGGGTGGATCACGAGGTCAAGAGATCGAGACCATCCTGGTCAACATGGTGAAACCCCGTCTCTACTAATACAAAAAATTAGCTGGGCACGGTGGCGCGTGCCTGTAATCCCAGCTACTCAGGAGGCTGAGGCAGGAGAATTGCCTGAACCCAGGAGGCGGAGATTGCGGTGAGCCGAGATCGCGCCATTGCGCTCCAGCCTGGGTATCAAGAGCGAAACTCCGTCTCAAAAAAAAAAAAAAAAAAAAAAAAAAAAAAAAAAAAAAAAATTCTAAAACCGTATTAGGGCCGGGCACAGTGGCTCAGGCCTGTAATCCCAACACTTTGGGAGGCGGAGGCAGGAAGATCACTTGAACCTAAGCGTTCAAAAGCAGCCTGGGCAACACAGTGAGACTGTTTCTCAAAAAAGAAAAGAAAAGTTTTAATTAGCCACACATGGTGGTATGAACCTGTGGTCCCAGCTATTTAGGAGGCTGAGGTGGGAGGATCACTTGAGCCCAGGAGGTTGAGGCTGCAGTGAGCTGTATCAAACCACAGCATTCCAAGCCTGGGTGACGGAACGGGACCCTATTTCAAAACAACAAAACACACAGTCTTAGAATCCAGGCCTAGTTATCTAAACTTTGCGTCTCCTAACAGGTGCTGAAATCGTAAACTGAAACACGATCCACCATTTGGGACACAGCGACTCTCTTAGACTGACTACATGAGTAAGACTATGATTTCATGAACAGGGAGAGCGCTGCCCGCTCCCCCCGGGTCCCCCAGGCTCCTGTGGCTCCAGCCAGCGGGTGAGCTGGGGGCTCCGGGACAGGCCGCGCCCTCCGCCCTGCATGCACCGGCCCCCCAACCCCTGGCTGCCCCCTGCCTGGCCCAGGCCTTGAAGCTTCCCCAACCCACCTCGGTGAGTGATGGCGGCTTGGCCTCTCCCAGCCCAGAGCCCACCAGCCGCCGGGTCTCTCTGCCCAAGCCTGCTGGGCCTGGACGAAACCCCGCCGAGCCGCCTGGACGCGGCGCCTGTGGGTGGCGGCGGGAGTGACCGCCCGAACGCCGCGCGGCGGAGGCCCCGAGGGTGTGGAGGGCCCGGGAAGGCGGCCTCGGGACACGGGAAGGCTCGGCCACCTCTCTAGGCCTCGGGGCCGCGCAGACCCGCTCCCGGTGACCGCTCTGTCCCCATTGGCCGAGACCTACCTAGTCCTGATCTCAACCGACAAACCTTAACGGGCCTGAACGTGAGTCCCAAACGATGACCCGTCGACCGGTTAGCGCCCGTCGGGCGGTTGGTCTTGGTGCTACGAGAACTTGCTGTCGGAAGAGAGAAATAGTAGAATGACAGGCCATGTTCGGCCCTTTGGAAATGCCTGCCAGCCTTTGGGAAGATTTACTGGCTGTTTATAGAAGGCCTGTGTATATAATACGAAAAAGCTGCTCTCAACTCCACCCCAAATGCTTTTTTAGTAGAAAGCATTTGCTACATCTAGTCCTTCTAGATGGAAAGAGCTACGCTGTTTTACTTTCATAAGCAATATTGCATTACATTTTTAATATGAAGAAAATACGTAATATGAAAATAAAATCTATATTTTAATACTGCTAAATGCTGATAACTTTTTTTTTTTTTTTTGAGACCGAGTCTTGCTCTGTCGCCAGGCTAGAGTGCAGTGGCGCAATCTCCGCTCACTGCAACCTTGCCTCCTGGGTCCAAGTGATTCTTCTGCCTCAGCCTCCCGAGTAGCTGGAACCACAGGCACGTGTCACCACGCTGGCTAATTTTTTTGTATCTTTAGTAGAGACGGGGTTTCACCATGTTGACCAGGATGGTTTCGATCTCTTGACCTCGTGATCCGCCCACCTCAGCCTCCCCAAGTGCTGGGATTACAGGTGTGAGCCACCGCGCCCGGCCTGATAACATTATTTTAACCTAAACCTGCTAAGACATTAAACTTTAAATCAACTGATACCTCCCAGCTTTTCAAGGAATTAAAAATAATCTCTTGACAGTTTCCAAAGCAACTATTCTTCAAGATGATCTGCGGAGAGAGATAAACATGCCCCTATAATGCTGTATTTCATCATAAGCAAGTTGTCACTTTAGCTAAAATAAATAAAAACAGTTTCAATAAATGATAGTTGCAGACAACTAAGAAGTTCTCTCTAATCATAGTTTTCACAGATCTCTCTGCTTCATTAGGAAGGAAAAGCTCATAATTTGGTTTTAAATCAAGATACCAATTTTCTGGTTCCCTTCTTGCAATAAGTACAGGGCATGAGGATTTGTGAGTCCCACAATGACCTAAGTCAAAAGACTTAAGACTTCAGTGTTTTGGTCTAGCCTAAGTGAATTCAGTGTGTGGAATGATAGGACAACTTGAATTGTAACTAATGAAAAGTTACTTTGCTTTTTCAAGGGAAAATTGAAATTCTAATTAATTGAATACATAAAATTCAGTGATGGGGAGCTCTAACCTGTAATTTGCCACATTGCGTTATAAAGGTTAGGTTTCTCTCACTACTCTGTGAAGTCCTTGAGGACAAGAACTGAGTCTTGTTTCTCTCTTAGAAACTTAATATGGCAGCCAAACACTAGGGAACAATTAGGTGCTAAAATTTTGTGGCAATGATGAATGAGTTCTAGAACAAGATGGTGGTGGTGATGGTCATACAATATTGTTAATGTACTTAATGCCACTGAACTATATACTTTTTTTTTTTTTTAAAGAGAAGTGGGTCTGGCTATGTTGCCCAGGCTGCCTTCAAACTCCTGGGCTCAAGGAGCCAAGGCTCAGCCTCCCGACTAGCTGGAACTACAGACTTCACTACGTGTGGCTTGAATTACATACTTTAAAATAGTTAAAGTGATAAATTTTATTACATGTATTTTACCACAATAAAAATAATAAAAATAAAATTGCATGGCAAAGTCTATCCAAATAAAGAAAGGGAAAAAAGGAAGAAAAATGGAATAGCAAGGGATAGGAATATGTTTTCCAAAGACAAAAAAAAAAAAAGGAGAGAGATCCAAGATGGCTGATTACTAGCAGCTCAGGCTCGTATTTCCCACTGAAAGCGCAGAGAACGAGAGGACGCCACACTTTCAGATGAATATTTGTAGCTCACGGACCAAGAGATTCCCAGCGGAGAAGCCCCACAGGTCGCCAGGGCGACTCTTGTGGCCGGCGCAGCGGTTTTGCTGGCGCCTCAGCGCGGCAGTTCTTGGTGCAGAGTCTGGAGATTCCCGGGCAGAAAAGCACCATCAATCTTAACACCACTGTTTTGGCCGGCGCAGTGGATTGCTCAGATTTCGGCGCTGGGAATCAACAAGTTGGACGTCCGCTCAGAGACCTACTTAGAAAGTCGGTAATTACAAAGACGACAGAGGGATAAATATATAATGAAGGGAAGAAAACAGTGTAAAAAGGCAGAGAATACTCAAAATCAGAATGCCTCTCCCTCTACAGGGGATCGCAGTTCCTCATCAGTAACGGAACAAGGCTTAATGGAGAACGAGTGTGTTCCATTAACAGAAGCAGGTTTCAAAAGGTGGATGATAAGAAACTTCTGTGAATTAAAAGAACTTGTTCTAACCCAATGCAAAGAAACTAAGAACCTTGAAAAAAGGTTTGATGAAATGTTAACGAGAATGGACAATTTAGAGAGGAATATAAGTGAATTGATGGAGCTGAAAAACACAACACGAGAACTTCGCGAAGTATGCACAAGTTTAAACAGTCAAATTGATCAAGCAGAAGAAAGGATATCAGAAGTCGAGGACCAGCTCAGTGAAATGAAACGAGAAGACAAGATTGGAGAAAAAAGGATAAAAAGGAATGAGCAAAGTCTCCAGGAAATATGGGACTATGTGAAAAGACCTAATTTATGTTTGATAGGTGTACCTGAATGTGACGAAGAGAATGAATCCAAGTTGGAAAATACTCTTCAGGATATCATTCAGGAAAACTTTCCCAACCTAGCAAGGCAGGGTAATATTCAACTCCAGGTAATACAGAGAACACCACAAAGATATTCTTCAAGAAGACCAACCCCAAGGCACATAATCGCCAGATTTATTAGGGTTGAAATGAAGGAGAAAATACTAAGGGCAGCCAGAGAGAAAGGTCAGGTTACCCATAAAGGAAAACCTATCAGACTTACAGCAGATCTCTCAGCAGAAACTCTACAAGCCAGAAAAGAGTGGGGACCAATATTTAACATCCTTAAAGAAAAGAACTTTCAACCCAGAATTTCATATCCAGCCAAACTAAGCTTTATAATCGAAGGAAAAATTAAATCTTTTGCGAACAAACAAGTACTTAGAGACTTCACCACCACCAGGCCTGCTTTACAAGAGCTTCTGAAAGAAGCACTATACATATAAAGGAACAACCGATATCGAGCTTTCCAAAAATATATCAAAAAGCAAAGAGCAATAACACATTGAAAATTTTACACTAACTAATGGGCAAAACACCCAGCTAGCATCAAATGCCAGTATTAAACTTATATATATTCTAATTGGATAAAAAGCCAAAATCCATCGGTATGCTGCATCCAGACCCATCTCACATGCAACGATACACAAAGACTCAAAGAGAAGGAGGAAGATTTATCAACCAGAGAGTAAAAATAAACAAATAAACAAAAAGTAGGAGATGCAATTCTCGCCTCTGATAAAGTAGACTTTAAAGCAACAAAGATCAAAAGAGGCAAAGAAGGACATTACATAATGGCAAAAGGATCAATGTAACAAGAAGAGCTAACGATTTTATAGATCAACGAGACAGAAAATTAACAAGGACATCCAGGACTTGAACTCAGACCCAGAACAAGTAAACTTAATAAACATTTATAGAACTCTCCACTTCAAATACACAAAACATACATTACTACCTCACACCTATTCCAAAAGTGACTACATAATTGGAAGTAAATCACTCCTCAGTAATCGCATAGCATTTCATAGGTTTAAATGAAATATTGGTTGGCTGCTTGTTTGTTATTTTCTTCCCTTATTCCTTCCTGTCTACATCAAGTATAATTATTGGTATAAAAGAGGTTTTCAATACCCATTACTAAACTGCATTCTAGCCTGGGCAAGAAAGTAACACTCCCATTCTCTCTCTCTCTTTCTCTTCCTTTTTCTTCCTCTTCTTCATTCTTTTTTTTCTTTCTTTCTTTCTAAATAAAAAAAAAAAGTACAAAAAAAAAAAAAGGACTTAAGAGTAGGTATTTCAGGAATGAGAAAAAGCACTCATCAACAAATGATTAAAAAATTTTCTTAGCCGGGCACGGTGGCTCAAGCCTGTAATCCCAGCACTTTGGGAGGCCGAGGCAGGTGGATCACGAGGTCAAGAGATTACTCCCGAGTAACTGGTTTACAGGTGCCTGCCACCACGCCTAGCTAATTTTTGTGTTTTTAGTAGAGATGGGGTTTCACCATGTTGGCCAGGCTGGTCTTGAACTCCTGACTTCGTGATCAACCCACCTCAGCCTCCCAAAGTGCTGGGATTACAGGTGTGTGCCACCTTGCCTAGCCAAGACAGAGTCTTACTCTGTTGCCCAGGCTGGAGTGCAGTGGTGCGATATTGACTCACTGCAACCTCCGCCTCCAGGGTTAAAGCAATTCTCTGCCTCAGCCTCCTGGGTAGCTGGGATTACAGGTGGCCACCAGCATGCCTGGTTAATTTTTTTGTATTTTTAGTAGAAACGAGGTTTTACTATCTTGCCCAGACTAGTCTTGAACTCCTGACCTCATGATCTACCCACCTCGGCCTCCCAAAGTGCTGGGATTACAGGCATGAGCCACCACACTTGGCCTTTTTTTGTTTTGTTTTGTTTTGTTTTGTTTTTGAGGCGGAGTCTTGCTCTGTCACCCAGGCTAGAGTGCAGTAGTGTGATCTTGGCTCACCACAACCTCCGCCTCCTGGGTTCAAGTGATTCTCCTGCCTCAGCCTCCTGAGTGGCTGGAATCATAGGCTTGTACCACCACATCCAGCTGATTTTTTTTTTTTTTTTGGTTGAAACAGGGTTTCACCATGTTTCAGGCTGGTCTCGAACTCCTGACCTCAGGTGATCTGACTGCCTCAGCCTCCTAGAGTGCTGGGATTACAGGTGTGAGCCACCGTACCCCACCTGTTTTTGATTTTTGTAGAGAGGTCTCACTGTGTTGCCCAGGTGGTCTCAAACTCCTGAGCTCAAGTGATCCTCCTGCCTCTGCCTCTGCCTCTCAAAGTTATGGGGTTACAGGCATAAACCATCAAGTCTGGCCTAGAGTATTTAACTTAGAAAAACTACATGATGGTTTTAACCAAAAAGAGAATTACCCAAAATGTATCACTATCAAAGACTATATAAAGAACAAACACTATATTAGAGAACTACCAAGTAATTCTACAAAAAAAGAAAATGGGCACCTTCTAGGAAAAACCATTTCGGCTCATTCCTGCTGCTTGAAAAATCACACAAGTTTTTCCAAACAAATAATGAATCATTAGCAAAATCTTGTTTTAATCTTAGCTTAGTTATTTTAGAAAACCCTGGCTGGGCATGGTGGCTCACACCTGTAATCCCAGCACTTTGGGAGGCCGAGCTGCATGGATCATGAGGTCAGGAGTTCTAGACCAGCCTAGCCAACATGGTGAAACCCCCATCTCTACTAAAAATACCAAAATTAGCAGGGCATGGTGGCACACACCTGTAATCCCACCTACTCGGGAGGCTGAGGCAGTACTACGCTTGAACCCAGGAGGCAAAGGTTGCAGTGAGCCGAGATCACTCCACTACACTCCAGCCTGGGTGACAGAGTAAGACTCCATCTCAAAAAAAAAAGAAGAAGAAAGAAAAGAAAAATAAAAAAGAAAATCCTTCTGTAGATTACAAACTACTGTCAGCAAACACCAGGTTCCAAATAAGACACTTAACAAATTTCTAAATTTGTTAGCTAATGAACTTTTCAAATAATTCTGGATCTGTCAGATGCAATACAAATAAGGATTAATAATAGAGCTTTAGAATTTTAGTCCAAAAAAAGACCCACAAATCTATGATTAACTAATCTTCAACAAAAGTACAAAGACAATTCAACAGAGAAATGATAGTGTTTTCAATAAATGACACTGGAACTAGGTGTCTATATGCAAAACAAAAAAAGAGCCTCAATCTATACTTTGAATCATAATAAAAAATTAACTCAAAATGCACTGCAGACCTAAATGTAAAACTGAAAATGATATCTTTTAGAAGAAAAAATATAGAAGAAAATCTTTATGACCACAGGCTAGACAAGTATTTTCTTAGAGACAGCCCAAAAGCATGATATGGAATAAAAAATTGATAAGCTTCACTGGGAAAAAATATTTACAAAGCTTATTCCTTTTTTAAAAATATCAGAAACCAATGAATGCTAAACAAATCTATACCTGATTAAAAACTTGTATCCAGCACCCACCATACCTGCCTTGCCACACCTTTTATGTAGTCAGACTTTATTTTTTCCAGTAGTTTTAGGTTCACAGCAAAGTTGAGCTGAAACTAAAGACACCGCCTCCTGCACATTTGTTATAATGCGTTTGTTACAACAAATGAACCAACATTGACATCATTATCAGCCAAAGTCCATAGTTTACATTAAGGTCCACTCTTGGTGTAGTTCTACGCATTTTGAAAAATGTATAGTGACATTTATGTATCATTATAGTATCCTAGAGGATAATTTCACTGCTCAAAAAATCCCCAATGTCCACCTGTTCATCCGTTCACTTTCTTCCCCTCAAATTCCTGGCAACTACTGATCTTTTTTCTGTGTCCGTAATTTTGCCTTTTCTAGGATGTCACATATTTGCAATCATTATGCAGCCTTTTGAGATTGGCTTTTTTCACATATTCTTGAATATGTTTCCAAAATTCCTCCATGTCTTTTTCTGGCTTGATACCTCATTTCTTTTTAGAGATGAATAATATTCCACTGTCTGGTAATCACAGTTTACTTATCCATTCACCTACTGAAGGACATCTGAATTGCTGCCAAGTTTTGGTAATTATGAATAAAGAATGCTATAAACATCATGTTTTGGTTTTTGTGTAGACATGAGTTTTCAGCTCCTTTGGTTAAATACTAAGGAGTGTGATTGCTGGATTGAATGTAAAAATAGGTTTAAGTTTGTAAGAAACTGCTAAACTGTCTCATCTTCTCTTTCTCTTGACAGTGTCTTTTGCAGAGCAGAAGTTTTAAATTTTAATAAAGTCTAACTTACCAATTGTTTCTTTCATGGGTGTGCCTTTGGTTTTCCACTTAAAAAGTCATCAGCAACCCCAGGGATTACTGTGCTTATTATGATTACTGTGATTTACTTTTGTGGGAGTTGATGGTGTTTATGTTTTTGTGTTAAAGTTAAAGAAACCAATTAAGCCGGGCATGGTGGCTCATGCCTGTTATCCCAGCACTTTGGGAGGCTGAGGCACGTGGATCACAAGGTCAGGAGTTCGAGACCAGCCTGGCCAAGATGGTGAAACCCCCGTCTCTATTTAAAAAAAAAAAATTAGGCTTTTTTATAGGGCAACTTTAATTCAGCTTAAATCTGCAAACTTGTGGGATTTTAGACCAAGAAATGACATGAGTGTCTAGTTCAAATTCTTCATTTTACAAATGAAGGTACAAAGAATGAGAAATAAGACATGATTTATATGAGGTCATAGTGAATTATTAATGAAGACAGAACTTAGAATTGCTGATAATCATTTTAAAGAACTGAGATAAAAGATGTATTGATAATTTTTCTTGTATAATAAACTTTTGATAAGTATTCATTTCTTATTCTTTTTGACTTGGTGTTATGGCTCCTAATTTTAAAAAGGGTAAGTTTTAAAATAGTGAAAAATATAAACAGTTTTTATACTTTTCAAGGAATCTATGATCTAATGGGAAACATGTCCAGAGACATGGACTCCGGTAAGTGTTGCTCAGGGGAAGCGGACAAACTTTCAGGGACAGGTTCAGGGGATGCAGCAGTGCCACCAAATAGAGGCAACTGGCGGGGGGTGGGTGGGGGACAGCTTTCAGTGGGGGAGGTAGGAAGAGTGGGGTGAGAAGGGTGGGTGCATTTTAAGTAGAGTGAACAGTGAAACAAAAGCTGAGGAAAGAGCTTTGTACAATTGCTGTGAAGAGGAAAGTGGCCAATCTGGCATGGGCCTTCTCCAAGCACCTTTCAGCTGGGGTTACAATGCTAAAATTCCCTTTCTGTCACCGTTGGGTCCACTGTTAGGTTAATGGTGTTTGTCTCATCACAATACAAATACTTTTTCTTTTTTTTTTTTTTTTTGAGATGGAGTTTCACTCTTGTTGCCCAGGCTGGAGTGCAATGGCACAATCTTGGCTCACCACAACCTCCATCTCCCAGGTTCAAGCGATTCTCCTGCCTCAGCCTCCCATGTAGCTGGGATTACAGGCATGCACCACCACGCCCAGCTAATTTTTTGTATTTTTAATAGAGAGAGGGTTTCTCCATGTTGGTCAAGCTAGTCTTGAACTCCCGACCTCACGTGATCCGCCTGCCTTGGCCTCCCAAAGTGCTGAGATTACAGATGTGAGCCACTGCGCCCGGCCACAAATACTTTTTAAAAGGCAGTAAACATTGTTCTCAGGACAGGAAGTCATTCCACACTGTTTTTTTCCTCAGTTGACCTCTCTTAGAGCCATTTGCATTCTAAGACTTATCTGACCTCATCAAAGTAAGAGCTATGGTCCCTCACTAAAGGAATTTCAAATGGCTGGACAGAATTTTTTTTGGACACAGCGAGAGTCCACTGAAAGTGCTTGGCCTTTAAAAATCTTTATAGATAACAAATTTGGCTCAGTGACATTTTAAGGTTGTTTTGAGACAGGGTCTCTCTCTGTTACCCAGGCAGGAGTGCAGTAGTGTGATCACAGCTCACTGCAGCCTTGAACTCCTGGGTTCAAGCTGTCCTCCCACCTCGGCCTCTTGAGTAGCTAGGATTACATGTGCACACCACCACATCAGCTAATTTTTGTTGTAGAGGTGGGGGTCTCATTATGTTGTCAGTGCTGGATGAGATGTTTTTTGAGAAGCAGTCACACTGACAGCTGTACAGTTACTACATTTCCCGGGCAATTCCTAGTCCACACTCCTCTCGCCCCATCACCCTCCAGCAAGCAGTTATACTTAAGTTCTACAGGATCTGTACTCAGATGATTAAAAGGTACCAGCATGTCCTTAATGCCATAATGGGTGTTAAGGGTGGGAGCAGTGCTGCCAGGCCTCTCCAGCTGTGCAACGTGTGTCAACCTGGCCAGGCCTCTCTTGGGTCCTGGGTTTGGTCTGGAGACCTTGTGTGGTAATGCACTGCTTTAACCTAGGGATAGAAGACCTGGCCTGGTGCTGGGTGTTAGGACACCAGGGTTCCAGTCCCTGCCTTGTCACTCACTTTATGACCTGAGACAAATACCTGTGTTTTCTCATGAGGTGTTAGGCCCTAATTTATCTATAAAGGCCCTACCAGCTTTTTTTTTTTTTTTTTTTTTTTAAAGACGAAGGCTCGCTGTGTCCCCCAGGCTGCAGTGCAGTGGTGCGATCTTCGCTCACTGCAACCTCCACCTCCCAGGTTCAAGTGATTCTTCTGCCTCACCTTCCCAAGTAACTGGGACTACAGGCGTGCATCACCATGCCCAGCTAATTTTTGTATTTTTAGTAGAGATGGAGTTTCACCATGTTGGTTGGGCCGGTCTCGAACTCCTGACCCCTGGTGATCTACCCACCTCGGCCTCCCAAAGCACTGGGATTACAAGCGTGAGCCACCACACCTGGCCTTTTGAGACAGTTTCATTCTGTCATCCAGGCTGGAGTGCAATGGTGCTATCTCAGCTCACTGCAACCTCTGCCTCTCAGTTTCAAGCGATTCTCCTGCCTCAGCTTTCTGAGTAGCTGGGAGTATAAGTGTGCACCACCATGCCTGGCTAATTTTTGTATTTTTAATAGGGGCAGGATTTTGCCACGTTGGCCAAGCTGGTCTAGAACTCCTGACCTCAGGTGATCCACCCACCTCAGCCTCTGCTGGGATTACAGGCGTGGGCCATAGCGCCTGGAATTCACGTTCTTTTTCAAGTGATTGGTTTGGAGAAGGAAGAGAGGCGCCGTATACAAAAGTCCTCCCTTATCCGTGGGGAACATATTCCAAGATCCCCAGTGGAGGCTTAAACTTAGGTAGTACTGAACCCTATATATATTGTTTTTTCCTATATACATACTCTATGATACAGTTTAATTTATAAATCAAGCACAGTAAGAAATTAACAATAATAAAATATAACAATATACTGTAATAAATGGTGTGTGAATGTGGTCTCTCTCAAAATATCTTATTGTACTGTAGATCTTGGCAACCTCAGCATTTTGTCTTTCCCTAAGTCAAAAATCTTCACCTTTTCACATAAAGAAACTTTCTGGTTTCTCATTGGCAAATCGGAATTGTCACATCGCTACTGTTGCACTTTAGGGTCTTTGAGAAGCTCTCACTGTTGCTGAGGCTGGAGTGCAATGAAGTGATGCATGACTCACAGCTGCCTCAAACTCCTGGGCTCAAGGGATCCTTCCATCAGTCTCCTAAGTAGCTGGGACTACAGGCACACCACCGTGCCCAGCTAATTTTTTTTTTTTTTAAGAGATGGGGGGTCTCGCTATGTTGCCCAGGCTGGTCTTGAACTCCTGGTCTCAAGGGATCCTCCTGCCTCAGCCTCCCAGAGTGATTACAGGTATCAGCCACCACACCAGGCCCATTATTAAATAACATAAGGGTTACTTGAACACAAGCACTGTGATACCTCAATGGTCAATCTGATAACCAAGATAACTAAGTGACTAACAGGAGGGGAATAGGAACAGAGTGGAGCTTGAGAAAGATCAAATTGCCTTTAAAGATTTATTTCCAGGCCGGGCGCGGTGGCTCAAGCCTGTAATCCCAGCACTTTGGGAGGCCGAGGCGGGTGGATCACGAGGTCAAGAGATCGAGACCATCCTGGTCAACATGGTGAAACCCCGTCTCTACTAAAAATACAAAAAATTAGCTGGGCATAGTGGCGCGTGCCTGTAATCCCAGCTATTCAGGAGGCTGAGGCAGGAGAATTGCCTGAACCCAGGAGGCGGAGGTTGCGGTGAGCCGAGATAGCGCCATTGCACTCCAGCCTGGGTAACAAGAGCGAAACTCCGTCTCAAAAAAAAAAAAAAAAAAAAAGATTTATTTCCTGGGCAAATAAATGAACAAAATGGCCTCTCTCCTCAAGTAACCTACTTTCCTAGGCATTGGCTTTTTTTCTTTTTTTCTGGAAAAAAAACAACAGCTAATTCTGAGTCCACCCTCCTGAGCCCCTGGTAATATTTTCTCCATGGAGCCCAGCTCCCTGCTCTGGGCAGCACGAACAGCACTGAACACCTCTGCCTCCCTCTGGGTGCCAGCTCTGGGGTCCTGGGCAAGGCTGACCTGAGGCTCAGCGGATGCCAGAACTGTGTCCTCACAATGCTCAGCCACCCATGATGTTCATCCCCTGCTCCCACCCCAAATCCTCCATTTCTCTCCTGCTGTGTCTCCTTCCATCCTGCTCCTCCTCCTCCCCAGTAAAACCCTCCACTGTCACCTCCCTCAGCAACTGGCACTTGGCTGAGGACTCAGCTTCCCCACAGCCCTCTCCAGTGCAGGCTATTCACCTTCTCCTACTCTTCAAGGTCAGGATTGACAGCCTCCCTGCTCCCGAGACCATGTGCAGTTTCCCCTCCACTCTTCTCATGCTCAACTTCCGTCTGGTTACTCCCCCGTACGCAGCGGCATTTTCGCCACCACCACCCTGGGTGGCCTTCCCTTGACCTCATCTCCAAAGACCTTCCCCTCCACTCCATTTCAGCTGCACACTCCTGAACCTCTTTCTGACCTTGCACGCCCTCATCATAAGTTCCCACCCTTTCAGCCCGGTGACTTTCGTCACGCTAGCACGTGTTCTTCAGCAGGCCTCAGGACCATTCACTCCTCCTCGGTCTCCCTGTCTGACAACCTTTGGCCTCAACTCTCCCCGTCCCCAGCTTGAAATGCAACCTCCAGCACCTCAATCACTCTTGTTCAACTCTTCAAAACCATCTTTCATCTTTCTGAACTCCAGTTCTGTAGGGGGCCTTCTTCCGGGTAGACCCTACACTAGAGAAATGCAAAGCATACAGCCTAAGAGATTTGGGCCACCAGGTCAGGGGCCCCCCACCTCGGTTGGGCCTTCAACACTGCCACAATTCCTTCATCCTAACCCACAACGCCCCAAGGGAAGGGGAAGATGGGCGGAGCGCAGAGCACCCACCTAACCCACCCCAATCCTTCCATTCCATCCGCCTCCTCCAAGGGCTTTGAGCTGCTTTTCCTGCTCTTCTCGCGTAGGAGCAACTTCTCACACTGTCCAAACTAAACTAGCTCAAGTCTCTCTCACCTGAAAAAGAAACACTCCCTCAAGTGGCTCTCTCTCCAGTGGCTCTCTCCAGCTACAGCCCCACGTCTCCTCCCCTTCACGACCAGCTGTCTACACTTCCTGCTTCCATTTCCCCACTTGCCCCCCGGCTCCTGCCCCCACCCCACAACCGTTCCCCACAGGGCCACAGGTGGGCACCACTCAGTGTTGACACGGCTGCCCCTCCCTGTGACATCGCCCTACTGCTAGTCCGCTCCTATCTCGGTCCCCTCCTCCCATTACCCGATCTCTCCCAGGCCCTCTGCTCGCCAGCAAAGGCTGATGCCTCACAAGCCTACGTCTCCAGACAGGCTCGCCCAACTGCCTCCTCCAGCCAACGCTGCAGCCCACTCAAGGTCCACGTGGTCTAAACCGCATTTCTTCCTCGCACTCCCTTGCCCTGTGTCCCCTCTTAAGAGGGGCTCCTGTTCCGAGTCAGACCTGCGCCTAGCGTGGAGCTGAACATAAGTACACTTACTTAACAAGTAAACGAATCCTTGACCCTCCCTCATGCTCTACAGCCGGTGAGGAGTCCTGTCCATTTTACTGCCTCCTACGTCCCTCGAGTCCTTTCCCTCCGTTTCTTCGTTCACCGCGATTGGCTGCCTCCCCAGACTCGCAACCCCGGCTGGGCCGGGAACGTGCGCCGCGGCGCTCGAATCCCGCTCTGTAACCCTCTCTCCGTGACGCCCGCACTGCACGGGGGCACCGCGGCCCAAGACAGTCGCTGGTCTCTAATACACGAACGGAACAAGCAAACGGAGGCACGAGGAAAAGGAGCACCGCCAGCAGCGCCCGGAACCCAGGATACCACGCGGCTGCGACTCAGATGCCGAGCCCACGCACGTATCCGTGAATCCGGGATCTGCACAGGATAGCCGAGCGCCGAACGACGTGGCTAAGCCCCGCCCACGCGGCGCTCCCAGCCGCCAATGGAAACGGTTTTCGAGCCGCCTTCTCCACGCGCCATACTCATACGGACCAATGGGTGCCCCCTGCGGGGAATGCCGCCTCCTGTCCACGAGCCTCCTCTTCTCGCCAGCCAATGGGAGCAGCCTGCGTGGCCTTCGAGGGGGCGGGGCGGCGGTCTTAGCGCATGAGTCTAGGAAGGCGCGCGGTGCTGGGCCCTCTTCTCAACAACGGAGGGTCCAGGCCCAACCGACAGAAGATGGGGGCTCCGGCACCCAGGCGCTGCGTTGAATGGCTGTTGGGCCTTTATTTCCTCACCCACATCCCCATCACCCTGTTCATGGACCTGCAGGCGGTGCTGCCGCGCGAGCTCTACCCGGTCGAGGTGAGGGGCGCCTGTCTTATCCCGGCCCGCCAAGGCTCTCCCACGCGCTGCCTCCACAGGGCCTTCACCCCCTCCGCGCTGGCATACCCTGGTTCCAGTTCTGTCGCCTCCCTCGAGTCCTGCCCATGCTCCCCCGGCTCCTTATCCATCTTCAGCTCGTTGTCTTCCTCGGGCTTTGTTTCTATCCCAGACCCTACTCCCAAGCAGCAGGGGCGAACGCTTTGCTTCCTTTAAAGCCACTCCCTGGGTTTAAGGTTCCCGCGGTTCCACCTCTGGACAGTTGTCAGTGTCTGAGGGAATTAGCCTGGATGAGTTGGTGTCTAAAGTCACATGTTAGGTTTGTTTGAAAGTTCTGTTATTTTTGGAAGGGCTTTAAAATCCCAATCTGATCCCAAAAAATCCAAGTAGAAATAGACCCGTCTGAAGGTTTAGCACCTTGGTTGGTGCAGCTGGGACGTTCACACATCGTCACTGCTTTAAGATTAGGTTCCAGCAACTTCCAAAGCTCAGGAGTAAATTGGCAGCTTTTCTGATTGGCCCTTCAATACTGAGTTCGAGTAACAGTGATCACCTGAGTAGAAATAAAGGTGAAAATCCCTATTTCCTGGTTGTTGGAGAGCATTCTTTACCCCAAACTCTGCTTTAATGCTTTGTTTTTTCTTCAAAGCTACAGTTTTAGTTTCTTGGTTTGTTGGGTTTTTTTTCTCTCATCTGGACCCTGTGACCTTCTTCCATGGAATTTCTGTCCTCAGTTCTGTTTCTCCAACTTATCTGTAGAACTGCAGACAGGACTGACTTGTCTACCTGAAGATTTCATTTTTCCTCTGTTTCTCCTTAAATGCTTTTTCTCTGCCGAGGAGGGATTCTTTACCTGAGGGTCATGAACTCCCAAAAATGGGTGCAAAATGTGTGTGCCTTTTGTTTCCTGGAAGGAGAATATAGCTTCCATCGACTTTTCAAGGAGCCTGACTCTCTCAAAAAGGTTAAAAGCCACAGCTCAAGAATGTTCCACTGCTCCCATAAATCACTGTTTTTTGTTTGCTTCTAGAACCAAACACAACTGGAAGACTTCTGGCCTCCTTTTCCATGGGAAAAGTGTAGGTAGTGTGTGCCAAGGTGCAGTCTGGGGACTTGGTTCTTCCAAGAACTGGTTGGTAGGCAGGTCAGGGCTCTGTACCCTCGACTGGTGGAGGGAGTTGAGTTAAATCATAAGCTCAAACATATACAGGGTGAGTTAGTTTCCTTTTATTGCTGTAGTTACCACAAATGTAGTGACTTGACACAGATTTATTTGTTTACAGTTCTGGAGGCCAGACTTTCACAATGAAATCTTACAGTGCTAAAATCAAGGTGTCGGCAGGGCTCATTCCTTCCGAGGGCTCCAGGCAAGAATCTGGCCCTTGCCTCCTCCGTTTTCTGGTGGCTGCCGATGTTCCTTGAGTTGTAGTCACATCACTTCAGTCTCTGCTTTAGGTCATCACATTGCCACCCTTTCTGTAGTCAGAGTTCCCTCTGCTTCACTTTTATAAGGACTCTTTGTCATACATTCAGTGCCCACCAGATAACCCAGAAAATCTCCCCATCTCAAGATCTTTAATTACATCTGCAAAGTCCCTTTTGCCAATTAAAGTGACAGTCACAGGTTCCAGGGATTAGGATGTGGTTATCTTTGGTGGCCATTGTTCAGCCTACTACAGGGCCAGATAGTACAGACTCTTCCCAAAGACCAAAGAGGTCATGACAGCTCTGCAGTAACCATTAGTTGCCCTGAAGAAAGGAAAATCTACTACTGTGTTGCCCTATCTGTGGTTTTCGAAACCTGTGTGGCCAGCAATACTCAGGCAGGCTGCCTGTTTATCTGGTGTTACGGGACCTGTTTGTTTTGAGGTGGAGCGTCACTCTGTCACCCAGGCTGGAGTGCAGTGGCTCGATCTCGGCTCACTGCAACCTCCACCTCCCGGGTTCCTCAGCCTCTCAAGTAGCTGGGATTACAGGTCTGAGCCACCACGCCCAGCTAGTTTTTGTATTTTTAGTAAAGATGGGGTTTCACCATGTTGGCCAGGCTGGTCTCGAAGTCCTGACCTTGTGATCCACTCACCTTGACTTCCCAAGGTGCTGGGATTACAGGTGTGAGCCACTGCACCCGGCCGGGACCTTTTAATACTTGGTAATTAGCCTACTACTCCACGTAACCATTCCAGACTTCACAGCTGTTGGTTTCTTAGTATCTTTATCCTTCCTGGATATACCATTCCCACAAGCTTATCTTGCTCACCCATGACAAAATACATTTAAAAGGTGCCCCGTGTCATATCATAAAGATCCCCAATTAAACATTAAAATGCTTACATTTGATGAAATTTTCTCAGTCTTTTTCTTAGAAACAGGGTCCTTTGTCACCCAGACTTGGAGTGCTGTGGTGCAGTCATGGCTTACCACAGCCTTGAATTCCTGAGCACAAGAGATCCTCCCACCTGTCTCCTGAGTAGCTAGGACTATAGGTGCACACCACCACACCTGGCTCATTTTGTATTTTTTATAGACATGGTGTCTTACTATGTTACCCAGGCTGGTCTTCTTGGCTCAAGCCATCCTCCTGGCTTGGCCTCCCAAAGTGCTGAGCTCACAGGCATGAGCCATCATGTCCAGCATCAGCTTTATTTTTTTAATGCTGACTTACTGCAAAAGGCCCAAGAGCCAGTGCAGGCAGTATCTGGCCAGAATGTGCATGCGTGCGCACGCACAAGTGTGTGTGTTTTGTGTGAGATGTTAGGCATCAGCACAGGGGCATCCTAGGGTATGGTGTGTGTGTGTGTGTGTGTGTGTGTGTGTGTGATGTTAGAAGACATTAGCACAGGAGCATCCTGGTTGTGTGTGTGTGTATCTGTGTGTGATGATGTTTGAAGGCATTAGCATGGGGGCATCCTGGCATGGAAGGTCTATGCCTCCATTCTTGTTGCTTTGGTGTAGGAAATGCTGATTTTTTTGCTTCTGTATGGGGCAAATGATAATAAAAGCCCTGAGTTATTCTCAGTTTCTCTTTGAAAAATGCCAAAATGTAACATCTGTCATTTTCCTTCCTAAATTTAAGGAATTTTTCCCTAGAGCTAAAAAGCCGGTAGGAGATCCCCTAGTGGTTGGGCTGAAATTTGCAAATTAAATTTTTTTTCTTGGATTGAACCAAATGACTGCTTGGAAAAACTTACTTTATTTTTTCAATTTACTTTTTTTTTTTTTTGAGATAGTCTCGCTCTGTTGCCCAGGCTGGAGTGCAGCGGACCAGTCTCCGCTTACTGCAACCTCCACCTCTCAGGTTCAAGAGATTCTCTTGCCTCAGCCTCCCGAATAGCTGGGATTACAGGCCCATGCCACCATGCCCGGCTAATTTTTGTATTTTTTTTTAGAGATGGCGTTTCACTATGTTGGCCAGGCTGATCTCAAACTCCTGACCTCAAGCAGTCTGCCTGCCTTGACCTCCAAAAGTGCTGGGATTACAGTTGTGAGCCACTGTGCATGGCCTGGAAAAACTCATTATGAAACAGTAAGAATTTAGTTTGGATAAGAACATTGGAAAGAGAGGATGGGGAGCATTTTGTAGTATCATTTGCAGCTGGATGACATTGCATCTGGTAATAATAAGGAAAAACAAGTGAGCATTTGGTTCTGAAATCAGTCTGTGTTCTCATTCTAAATTACAGAAGTACAAGATTGGTGAGTAGGAACCCCTGGTTTAGAGGTGCATGTGTGCAGGCCAGGTGAATCTTTTAATGGATAACAAGGGTGAGTTGAGTCAAATGTGAGTCAGTTATAAATGGAGACAGTTTCATTATCTTTAGTGGAGAGGCCATAACTAATAATTTTTAATGACCAGTTGTGAGCTGTGAGTTTAATGGGTTTAAAGTTGAATATCTCCAAATATGTATTAATAGATGGTTGGGTCCTAATTGATTAGGATATTTGGCTGATAAGATTGTTTTTTAAATTTTGCTGATCTTGTAGGCCTTAGAACTTAAAGTGCTGTACAAGTCTGCCTCAATTTACAAAACAGGTGGATCAGAGAGGTTGTATACAAATTGAATAGAAAGTCAAGTTCAAATGGCCAGAATGCCCTTTTTTTAAAAAAAAAAGATGGAGTCTTGCTCTGTCACCCAGGCTGGAGTACAGTGGCACAATCTTGGCTCCCTGTAACCTCCACCTCCTGGGTTCAAGCGGTTCCCCTGTCTCAGCCTCCCGAGTAGCTGGGATTACAGGCATGAGCCACCACTCCCAGCTAATTTTTGTATTTTTAGTAGAGACACGGTTTTGCCATTTTGGCCAGGCTGGTGTGGAACTCCTGACCTGGGGTGATCTGCCTGCCTTGACCTCCTAAAGTGCTGGAATTATAGGCATCATGACTGGGCCTGGCCCAGAATGCCACTTAAATTTTGCAGCCATGCTGGGTACGGTGGCTCACACCTGTAATACCAGCACTTTGGGAGGCTGAAGCAAGAGGCTCGCTTGAACCCAGGAGTTTGAAACCAGCCTGGGCAATGTGGCAGAACCCTGTCTCTACAACAAATTAGCTGGGCTTAATAGTGCATACCTGTAGTCCCAGCTACTGGGGAAGCTGAGGTGGGAGAATCATTGGAGCCCGGGATGTTGAGGCTGCAGTGAACCACACTCCACCAGACTGGTCAACAGAGACTATCTCAAAAAAAATAATAATTTTACAATCTTTTAAAGCAGGTAGTTTCCTCCAGTATTTAAAAATCTAAAAAGCCAAAAAGGATCTTAAATAAAATCTAGTCCAAGTTGCTCACTTTATAGATGAAGAAATAGAGCCCTGGAAGAGAACAGTGACTTAGCCTTTGTGTTTCCTGTCAAATTCAATCTCATTCAAACTATACGAAAAGTGCTTAGAAGGAAGCAAAGGGTATTGCTATGAATTTAAATTAAGTACAAATTGGAGATCCTAAACAAAACAAAAACAAAACAAAAAATTTGGAGATCCTTGGGTCAATAAATTGGTTATGTAGCCAGAGCCTTTCTGAAATTAATATGCCAACATGATGTTTGTTTCTGGATGTTTGCTTAAAGCACTCTTGCAACAGTGGGCCATCTATTTCACAATAGTGAGCCTTTATCTTTTGATAAAAATTAACAGGAAAAATATCCTTGGATTTTCCATTGTAATATAAATTCTTACCCTGGAGTTGCCTCTATTAATCATAGTATCAAGACTTATTTATCTTTGAAGGCCTGTGTGTCAGGACAAGGCCATATCTAGGAGGTTAAATGTGACGTTAAGTAGTCCACGTAAAGCCAAGAGCACTAGGCTTTCGGCTCCTATAAAAGCCCAAAATGGGGAGCCTTAAACTCTGCATCTCTTCTCTGTCTGTGGCCAGGTTAGCATGGATTCTTATTCTTTTTATTTGACAGAGTAATTACAAGGGTGGGGCCCAAGCTAGAACTAAGATGCTAAAGCCCTGCATAGCCAAGAAGCTTCTTGGTAGTTTATGGTTTGGGGCAGAGTTTGTTCTTCCCTTAAAATCCTACTGTCTCCTAAAACAAACCAAAAATTAGAATTAGGGGAGCTAAGAATGATAATAGGGGCTTTTTTGGCTGGGCATGGTGGCTCACACCTGTAATCCCAGCACTTTGGGAGGCCAAAGGGGGGGGGATCACAAGGTCAGGAGTTCAAGACCAGCCTGGCCAATATGGTTAAACCCTGTCTTTACTAAAAACACAAAAATTAGCTGGGTGTGGTAGCATGCACTTATAATCCCAGCTACTCAGGAGGCTGGGCAGGAGAGTTGCTTGAACCTGGGAGGTGGAGGTTGTGGTGAGCTGAGATCGTACCACTGCACTCCAGCCTGGCCAAAAGAGCGACTGTCTCAAAAAAAAAAAAAGGAACTTATTTGCCATATGCCATATTGGAGTTAAGGTGTCCAACATTACATCTCCACAGAGGTTAGATTTACTTCCCCTTTCACTCCCACCCCCACCCCTAAAAAAAAAGAGAGAAAAATTCATTTCTGCATTTGAGGGAATCTGGCCTTTGGAGTTTAGTGTGTAGTTGCCATTGCGAAAGGGAAAGTGTCAGGATGGTTTTCACGTTTGTCTTTTTTAAAAATAATAATAATATTGTTGGCAGAAATGTCACATTTGTTCATTCAGCGAACATCCTGAGTGCCTACTAAGTGCCAGGTATTTATTATTGCTCCTGACAGTGGCCAACACACCTGGATATGTGTTACCTTGAAATTATGAACAAATGCTGGATAGCAGAAAGAAGGGGCTGAAGAGTTGAGAAAACTTCACAGAGAAGGGAACATTTGAGTTAAGGATAGTAAGTTTTTATTGAATGACCATCTAGGCTGTGTCACAAAAGCCAGCTGGACATGCCATCTGCTGCCAGGGTGGGAGCAGGGCTGATTAATGACAGGCTCCTCCAATGTATTTCAGATGATTTGGAGCCAAGCTTGTTGAGGCCAGGTGGCTGTAATTCATCATGATCGTTTTCTTTTTCAGTTTAGAAACCTGATGAAGTGGTATGCTAAGGAGTTCAAAGACCCGCTGCTGCAGGAGACCCCAGTGTGGTTTAAGTCCTTTCTCTTCTGTGAGCTTGTGTTTCAACTGCCTTTCTTTCCCATTGCAACATATGCCTTTCTCAAAGGTTGGTAAATGGTGGGAAAATGCAATTTTTATTCAGGAATCAGGTCCCAGAAATCTTTTGGGAAAGTATCTCCAAAGGGGAAGGGATGGCCCCCATAGTTTGTGGGAGGATGCCATAGGATCTGGGGAAATAAAGGGTAGATCTTGTAAAGGGACGTTAGTGTGGCTGTGGCTCAGGCTCATGTCTGTGGTCAGCGGGGCTGCATGGTCACTTGTCTAGAAATCTCTCGCATACACATGAAACCTGAGGCCACTTAAACAATGAGCTTGTTCCCTTTTGTTTTGTTCCCAACAGAATTAATTTCCCTTTTTGTTGGCTTATTTCTCTGCATTGAATAGTATCACAGTGACTTATAAGCTATAGCATCAGGCTAATCCCTAACGTGCTTCTCATTTTAAAATTATTCTTACAGTGTTCTCATAATACGTTTTAAAGAAGGTGACCATACACGTGTACTTGATAATGAAGCTAGAACAGCTGAAAATGCTCATTTCCCACTGGCATCCTCTGGGGTCACTGAATCTGCTTCCTGATCCTCTCACCTATATAATTACTGAACAGATGCCATGGGGCAGGGATTTCCCTCCCCTTGCATTTTATACCACACAGGTTTCACAGGTAACGGCACTTTTATTGCCCTAGAGTTTTTCTGAGTTATGTTCTGGCCCCATTCTTGGTTCTTTGGCGAGCCGTCAGTGAGCTGTCACGTAAGTCTGCATGTTGGGCAGTGTGGCACATCCAGTTTTCCAGTTACAAGTTCCCACTTGGAGAAGGGAGTAGAAGAGAGCAGGCAGAGACAGTGGGAAGGTCATGGATGCCTTGGAGTCATGAACAGACCTAATCATTTTTCTTTCCCGACTACCTCAGGAAGCTGCAAGTGGATTCGAACCCCTGCAATCATCTACTCAGTTCACACCATGACAACTTTAATTCCAATACTCTCCACATTTGTGTTTGAGGATTTCTCCAAAGCCAGTGGTTTTAAAGGACAAGGACCCGAGACTTTGCATGAACGGTTAACCCTTGTATCTGTCTATGCCCCCTACTTACTCATCCCATTTGTTCTTTTAATTTTCATGCTCCGGAGTCCCTACTACAAGTATGAGGAGAAAAGAAAAAAAAAATGACGGAAACAACCACTGGCCCAGGGTAGAGATGCCTACAGGGCAGTTTCTTGTTGGATACAAGGAACACTGCTCAGAATCCACGTCTTCAGCAGCATTTGAAACACTGGCAACAACACACAAGAGCAAGATGGTATCAGGAACCATGTCAAACCCTATTTTTTTTTTTTGTGGAGACAGAATTTTGCCATGTTGCCCAGGTTGGTCTTGAACATCTAGGCTCAAGTGATCCACCCACCTCAGTCTCCCTAAGTGCTGGGATTACAGATGTGACCACCTCAGTCTCCCTAAGTGCTAGGATTACAGATGTGACCACCTCAGTCCCCTTAAGTGCTGAGATTATAAATGTAAGCCACTGGGCCCAGCCCAAACTTTCACCTTCTGAAGGAACTGGGATGAACAGACTGATTGGCTTAGAGTGGGGAAAGGGATGTGGGCTGGGTTATAGGGAAGTGGTACTAAATACCTGACTATATACCTAAGTTCCGCTTCAAGATTATTAAAGCAGGACCAGACCAGAAACTGCTAAAGAACATGGCCTGCTTGACATTTTCATGAGTCACCGGACCCACAGGATATGTGCTGCTTATGACTAAACCTTCCACTCCCGATTCCCTAGAGTATATCACCTATCAGCAACATGAACAGTGCAACGTTTGGGGCCATTTTAAAATGTGAAATTTTGTCTCTGATATTAATTCAAAACTCTGTCATGTTTTCTTGTCCCCACCTCTAACCCAAGGAAAAAAGAGAAAATACTATGCAAAGGAAGTTTAGTTTTCTTAAGGTTTAGCCCTACAATGACTTTCAGTCAGAAATGAGTTAGATTGGAAAATGTTTTTGTTTGTTGTAAACAGATCATCCTAGGAGGGTTTTTTGTTTTGTTTTTGAGACAGTCTTGCTCTGGGCATCTGTGGTATGATATCGGCTCACTGCAACCTCTGCCTCCTGGGTTCAAGTGATTCTCCTGCCTCAGCCTCCCGAGTAGCTGGGGACTAGAGGCGCACGCCACCACGCCCCGCTAATTTTTGTATTTTTAGTAGAGATGGGGTTTTACCATGTTGGCCAGGATGGTCTCGATCTCTTGACCTCATGATCCACCCACCTCGGCCTCCCAAAGTGTTGAGATTACAGGCGTGAGCCACTGTACCCAGACGTCTTTAAGTTACTTTATTTCTAAATCTTAGTCTTCTACGTTTCTAGAGGCCACCTGACACAAGTACCTTTATCTGAAGTCTAGCATCTCAAGCCTGATCTGGAAGTGTGCTCCCTAGTGGATAACTTCATCCTTCTAATATAGTTCAGTCATTCCCATCTTGTTCTCAGAAGGGAAGGTGGCCACAGCCCGGCATAACATAGGCACTGTGTGCATATAGGGTCTCTTCACGTTGGTGCTTGGCATTCCATCAGCTTTCTCTAAGTCTGTGCTCAAGTCCAACCTTAAAATGATGTAAGACAGTAGGTCCCAGTCAGTTCCCTCAATTTTCGCCCACTTTGCTCACTAGCCATATTGGTCTGATTAGTAGTATTGTCTTGACTCGCATGTCTGATCCAAATAAATGTAGCTGCTGAACACTGCCTGGTTGGTTTTGTGGACCGGGGATATGGAATCCAGGGTTCTCTCACAATGGGCTAAACATATTTCAAAGGCAACAGGAAAAAAGGTACATCAAGCCATTTGAAAAAAATTTATTGCTTCTCCTTCCAAAGCTTTGTAAATTTACAAAAAAAGGACCAAAGTTTACAAACTGCTTAGTTCCAACTAAGAGCATAAGAGGTGAGAACGTGCACTGCATGGCCACCAGCAGCAGCTGTGTGCTGATGATGTTTAAAAACAGGCTCCCCCAGACTTAGGGGGCTGCCTTCCTTACACACCACCTCTTGTGACATAGGTCACTGGTCAAGCCGCTGGAATGGTACAGAGGTTTTTTTGGTTTTGAGGAGCTTTTTTTGTTTTGCCTTCCTGCTATAAAAGTGAAATTTTCAGTTCATTTCTGAAAAATAAATTGGTCAATAAATTCATTTTGTTCTGCTTCTACTTTACACAAAGCTTCATATTCAACCCGATACCTGAAAAACAAAATTGTTAGAGGCCCTGAAAAAAGGATGAAGTAAACCACAGACTTAATTTTTCTAGAGAAGTAGAGGTTTAAATGATTTCAAGAAATGGTGTGAGTTCACAGTGAAGAAAGATAGAGGCAAAGCCCTACCCAGAGCCACCCATGAGAAATCTCCAGCCCTAGGAAAGTCTTCTTTCAGAGAGCCAGCCAACTTCGTGGACCCTTTCATGCTCAAACTACTAGAGGTGGTTTGATATTAACAAGTTTTCTATTATTTCCTTCCCATCAAATGTAATTTTATTTTTAAAAATCTTCAAGTCAGGATGACAAGTGAGATGCTATTCCTGGGAAAACGATGAAGAATAAGGACAAGAAGTGATCATTCCAGAAGGAAGAGTAGAAATTCAGCTGTGTAAAGAACTTGCTTTACATCACGACTTCTTACCTTTCTAGCTGCATTTTCTTTTCTGCTATTAGTGCTTGAAGTTGCTGCTGCTGAGCTTCTCTCTGCTTTGCTATAGATTTGAGCAAGTTCCGAGCACCGATGGCCTACAGTATTGCCAGAGAAGGCCATGGCTTCATTAAAACCGGTCTACAGCATGAAGTCCTCAAAGTGGGGAGGGGTCATCTGGGAGCTATGTCAGTCTCCAGAGAGGAAAAGAAAGCAGAGCCCCCAAAGCTTTTGGGCTAAATCGGAAGGATTAACCTACTGATCACAAAGTGCCTCAAGAACTTGACAGCAGTTTTGAGGCGGGTCTAGGAGTACTCCTAGAGCCAGGCACAATGGCATATTCAGTGGTGCCATTCAGCCTTGTGCCTTTCACCAATCATACTGTAAGCCTTCATCTCTTCATTTATAAAATGAGGATAAAACCATCTACATCAGTGCTGATATGAAAATTAAAGGCGGCCAGGTGTGGTGGCTCACGCCTGTCATCCCAGCACTTTGGGAGGCCAAGGTGGGCAGATCACTTGAGGTGAGGAGCAAGACCAGCCTGGCCAACATAGTGAAACTCCATCTCTACTAAAAATACAAAAAAATTAGCTGGGTGTGGTGGCGCACACCTGTAGTCCCAGCTACTCGGGAGGCTGAGGTGGGAGAATTGCTTGAACCCAAGAGGCGGAGGTTGCAGTGAGCCAAGATTGCGCCACTGCACTCCAGCCTAGTGACAGAGTGAGACACTGTCTTAAAAAAGGAAATCATAAGTTCAGTAGGCTAAATGGACCAGAAGTTATTAAAAGCTTAATTAAATAACCCAGCCACCCCTCTAAACAAATGAAGAGGGAAGAAGGATGAGAGGCTAGTGAACTAGGGTCCCAGGCCAAGATGTAGGCAGAAGACATGCTGATCTTACCTTCATCTTTTCATTTTCTGCTTCTTTTGCAAGTTGATCAACAAGCTCAATTAAACCACCAACTATTTTCTGAAACTGGCCAATTTCTTTTAGGAAAAGAACAAAAAATAAAATATTTCTTAAGTATCATTACTGTCCCTCAGCAGAGTGCTGAGGCAGTGAGAGGACAGAGCTGACTGCCCCTTCTGATTTCTATCAAAATAGTTCTGTGTTGAGCCAGGCATGGTGGTGAGCATCTGTAGTACCAGCTACTTAGGAGGCTGAGGTGGGAGGATCACTTGAACCCACGAGTTTGAGGATGTACACTTTGATCGTGCCTGTGAACTGCCACTGCGTTCCAGCCTGGGCAACATAGCGAGACCCTGTCACTTAAACATGTTGGTGCCTGTTGGCCTATGTCTTCCACCCTTGGTCTGAACCTAGAGAAGAGTGGCCAGCTGGACCAGGGCATACCCGGACCTTGCGTCCCCACTGAGCCAGCTGCTGTGACCTCAGGCTTTGAAAGCTCTATGCTGTTGTTGGGCTCATCCTCCAGAGAGACCCTAACCCTGCTTCCCCAGGAGTGACAGGAAGCGGTGTTCACAAAATGGCAGCCTCAGGACACAAGCACTGCCTCTGGACTAGCTACAGGTATGACACCAGATTTCAATTAATGGTGGGGATGGGGCTTCCCACTTGTAACCACAGTAAATAAAGAACTCACAGCATTTAAGTGCCTAATCTCCCGTTCATTTTTTCCAGTGTCCTGCATGTGACAAACACAATTTACTGAGGGAAAACTAAGGCCTAGAAAAGTGTTTGCACGGCATAGCAATCAGAGAAGGTTAGTGACAGAACACCCAAGCTACCTTTCACTAGTCATGCTCTCTCCACAATCTAGGAAGCCCCCAGAATGTTCAGAAATCCCTTGCTCTAGCTAGATCTGGCTCTGTACTGGCATTGGGTTTGCTTGGCTGCTGGGACAAGAGGCCTTCTGAATATTTCTAGCCAAAAGATGACATCAGTCTGTTGAACTGCTTCTAGAAACTTCATTTACCACTTTTAACTCCAAATAACAGAGAACCTGCCACTGAGAAGACTCTAAAGAAATCAAATGAGTACATAATTCTGTTTTCCACCCCAAGCCATGGTTGTGTTCCCATGAAATTTAAGGTTTCTAAGAGCAAGAAATGAAAGATGGCATATCTAAAAGCACCCTCCCCTCCCCATCCCAGTGTTTGGTTTGACTGGTGCTCTGCTGGGGACCACATGAGAGCATAAGAGTCAAGTAGAGAAGGGTGGCACATGGAAACTCGAGAGACAGCAGGCTCAACCTCCAGGGAGCCAGCAGCTCCATCGTAGCAGGGCCAAGAGCTGCAGTCAGGGATAAGCACGGGGTACAGCTGGAATGCCGGCTCAAAGCCGAGTGGCACGGTATCTCCCCAAATGATACTCACTGTCCACAAAGTCTTTGCACTCTTCCTTCAGCTCTTTGGTCTGCTGGGTAACTTCTGGGTCCAACACCCGCAGCTTGTTCAGTTCATCAAAGTGCAGCCCTGCTTCACCCAGGATGTCCTTGGCCATAGCTGCAAAGAAACCGGCCCAGTCCCTAATCACTCCCCAGACACCCACAGAAATTCCTGCTGCCAAGCCAGCCCCACTCCTACCGTTGGACACCAATGCCAAAAGCCCAGATGTTCCAAAGGCTCCCTGTTCCCTCTGCCACCACGTCACTGAGCCTCATCTGTTTCCCATCCGGGTTCCCTAGAGGAGTTCTGCTCTGAAGGAGTGACAGTGGCAGTCAGGAGGAGGTGTGTCATAGGAGCAAGGGTCAGCAAAGAATAAAGTCCGCTTGCTTGTCACAGGCATCGTTCATTCCACACACATTTCTTGAGTGCCTACTACATGCCAACACTACTAGATGCTGGGGGTACAAAGATGAATGCAACGTGGTCCCCGCCCTGGAAGAACACATAGTTTAGCTGGGGGAAGACAGACATGGAAACTGAAAAGTCACGCTGTGTTAAATGCTTGTTTAGAAATATCAGTAAAGGGCTGGAGGAGGCTCTTCATGACAGAGCCATTTATGAAGGAGTGACAGCTGAACTAAGTTGTGAGCCATAAGTGTACTGACTTTATATCACCGGTTATGTACCCAGAAGCACATGAGAAGGCTTCGCAAATATATACACATAAAGCAAATAAAAGAAATCTGCATGAATTAAAAATTATGGCTAAAAAATACAAAGGAGTAAGAATATTACTCAAAATTTATGCTACAGGATGTTGTACACTCGCCTGAATTGAGAATCAAAGTTGGGTCATTCTCTTTCTAGCGGAAAACACAAAAAGGAATGAAGTATCAGCAAGAACATATCCAGTCAGGAGGCCAGGGATAGGTATTCCAAAAAGAAAACAGCATGGACAAAGGCCTGAAGTCACTGAAAGGACCGATTCTGCCTGAGAATGAAAGGAAAAAGGATGGAGCTGGAAAGGTGGGCTGCATCCAGAGCAGGAAGACCCTGTATGCCAAGCTAAGGAGTTTGGATTTCTGTCTGTAGGCAACAGAGAACTAACAAAGATATCTTCTCCTTTTCCAAGCCACCTTGCATTTCTGATCCAAAGGATGCCTCAATTCTGGAAAGGAAATACTGAAAAGTCACCCTCATTCTGGCTCAAAAAATTCCACGCATACACAAAATTAAAAATAGACAGCATATGACCTGTTTAAAAAGGGAGGCAATGCTAGTTACATCTAGCAATTAGCTGCTATGCCAATTCTAAAACCCAGGTGCTCCAAAGGCTACCATCACCTGGACCTGCACCAGCCCCTCCCCTCTGCCCCCAGTGTCCCCAGCCTCACCTGTTTCCCTTCTTGCTTCCTTAGAGAAGTCCTGTTCTGAATGGGGTGATTCTAGGGGTGGCTGTCCAGGTGCCACAGGAAGAGCAATTGTTGGAAAAGAATTAAGTCTCACTGTTTCCAGAACTTCTGGTTTTCAAGAGGACCAGAAATCCGATGTCTCAATGTTGGTATGTATATCAAAAATTTAAAGTAAGGGGGAAAACCTACCAACACTGTGTGGGCCAACTAAAACACATCTATGGGCTGTCTGTATACGACTCTAGTCTTTGGCCTCAAGGGAATCCACTGATGTAAGTGAGCTAGCATCTTCCTTTTGAAGCATTTTAATCATCCGTAGCTTCCTTATAATAGGGCTTTAAAAAAAGATCTGGCTGGCTGGGCTCGTCGTCTCACGCCTGTAATCCTAGCACTTTGGGAGGTCAAGTCGGGCGGATCATGAGGTCAGGAGTTCAAGATCAGCCTAACCAACATGGTGAAACCCCGTCTCTACTAAAAATACAAAAATTAGCTGGGTGTGGTGGCACGCACCTGTAATCCCAGCTACTAAGGAGGCTGAGGCAGGAGAATCACTTGAGCCCAGGAGGTGGAGGTTGCAGTGAGCCAAGATCACACCACTGCACTCCAGCCTGGATGATAGAGCAAGACTATGTCTCAAAAAAAAAAAAAAAATTCTGCCAGTGAGGTGCTCATGCCTATAATCCCAGCACTTTGAGAGGCTAAGATGGGAGTATCACTTGGGCATAGGAATTTGAAACCAGTCTGGGCAATGTGGCAAAATACCAACTCTACAAAAATTTTTTTAAATAGCCGGGCCTGGTGGCATGTGCCTGTAGTCCTAGCTACTTGGGAGGCTGAGCTAGGAGGATCGCTTGAGCCCAGGAGGTAGAGGCTGCAGTGAGCTGTGTTCACACCAGTGCACTCCAGCCTGGGCAACAGAGTGAGAGAGACCCTGTCTCAAAAAAAAAAAAAAAAAAAAAAAAAAATCTTTTGCAGCTACGAGGTCATTAATCTGACCAGCTGCTCCAGAAAGATTCAAGTAACATGAGGGAGCAAACATCCGCTTCAACTTCCACTCCCTTCCCTGAGAGAGCACGCATTTATTCAGAAACGCCCACTGAATCCGTGCTGTGGGGATATGTGAAGTGCAGCAGGAGGACACAGTTCATGGGGGGCGGTGTTGGAGGCCAACAGAGGCCTTCTGAAAAAATGATGTAACTGAGACCTAAAGACTGTTCAAAAGTTTGTCAAGTGAAAGGGGAAGCAAGGCAGTGCAGGCAGAAGGAAACACATATGTGAAGATCCTGAGGTAAGAGGAAATTTGATGCATTCCAAGAACTGAAACTTAGCAAGAGAATGAACAGGATGAGGCTACATAGGGAGGTAAGAGCCTTCCGTGGAAGGCTCTAAAAGAGGCAGTAATGGGCAGCCAGCGGGTTCTCAGCAGACCAACACAATCAGATTTAGAAAGATCGCTTTTGCTCAGCCTGGAGAACGGATTGAAGGAAACGAGAGGGCAAGGCCCTACCTACCTTATTCATCACTGTGACCCTAGCACCTAGCATGTGCCCACACATAACTGGCACTCAGTAAATGTTTGTGGAATGAATGACCGTGGAAACAGGAGACTATTACAGTAACCAAGGCTGGCAGCTGAAGACAAGTGTTCCGAGTTGAGATGTTTTTGTAAGTCGAGTTGATGGGGCTCAGTAGGGACTGACTGAATGTGGGGGTTTGAGGATAAGAGAAAAACGAGTCAGGCCTGACTCCCATGAATCTGGCTTGGCCCCTCTGATGGAGGGGCTAGCTTAAGAGATGGGTAAGATGGAAGAAGGGGTGCAGGGAAAGAATTCGCAGATTCTCTACCAACTCCCACCACATGCGTGTCTGAGCATCTGAGCAATACCTGGCCCAAGAGCTAGGACTAAGCTCCCTGAGTATATACGGTGGCACACTCTCTGCGCCCCGGTTCTCCCAGATGCGTGCGAGGCCCTGCGAGCCGACTCTTTACTCTGTAAACTCCCTGAAGTTATCCGAGCCGCAGTTTCCTCATAAGATCGTTGCAAGCATCAACGCATCAAACTCCAGGCCTAAGGTGGGTGGGAAGGCACCCATTGAGAGTGAGGCGGAATTCCCCCGTCTCTTTCCGCTCCGGACTACCTTTCTCCAGGACGGGGGCCTGTCAGGCTCCTCTCTCCCCTGATCCGCCCGCGTCCCCCTACCCGAGGTCAGCCTACCTGCCGGCCCCGCGGCGGCAGCGCACTGCAAGCCAGGCTGATGTAGACGGCAACTTCTCCCTGGTCGGCGGTAGCCGGTACCCAGCCAGCCTGTCAGGGCCGCTGCGACGGCTACAGGACCTGTTTACCCACGACGTCACTACCTTCCTTACCCGGGAAGCACTTACAGCCGCCCCCCGCCCCCCGCCCATGCCACGGAGCCTGCTGGGAAACAGAGGCCCGAGGGGAGGTCGGGCCTACAAGACACAGAAGCCTTAGCGCCGGCAAGGCCGCCGGAAATGGCTTTGCCCTTCTCTTACCGCGAAGACTTTCGGGGTATTCCGCCTCCACTCTTTCCCGGATAGAGCGCTAGGCTTGCCGGGCCTTGTAGTCTCAGGCTCCACAGCCGGCGGGACTGGGCCGCACTCCGGGCGGAGTCAGCGAGTGCAGGATGTGAGCTCACAGCCCGGGACTGCTTGTGGGCAGGCGGCCGCAGGCTAGAGGCGGCTCGGAGTCTACTGGTCCCCCAGCTAAGAGGAGAGGCGCCCCCGGGGACGGTGAGAGCCGGGCCCGCCGATGCCCTCGGGGAAGGGATGGACTGCCCCTGCTGGAGCAAAGCGAGCCTGGCCGGGTCCTGGGGAAAAGGCGTGGGGCGGCGTAGGGGAGATGGAGAGCTCCGATCTCTCACGGAGGGTGGGCGTGAGAACCGGTGTGGGTTTCCCGGTAGTGAGAAGTGGCCCGAGCTAGGGAAGAGCCCACACCGACCACATTTCCCAGGACTTTTTGGGTGACGCTTAACCTTTACACTTAGGGTTTATGCTAGATCCGCCCACTCTAGCCCTCAGCTTTCCCCACGCCGTCCTCCGTGTCTGGCGGATTTCTGGGTCCTTCTTCCTTTTAGACCCCACCTCTTTCCACTGCCGCGGCTGTTTACCCTTTGTTCTGCTTGGGTTTCCATTAGCTTCACTGAGTGAGCCACGGATCCGCCCCTAGCCCCAGGCATCCCCAATATCCACTCCCGAAGTGTGGAAGGAAGAGCACTGTGGCTATCAGTGGAAACTTCATTCTTACTGGAATTACCTTCTGGGGCGTCACCGGCCACAGGATTCCTGGAACCCATTGGTCTGGGCGGAATCTGATTGACGTCATCCAGGGGCTCAAAGCAATTGCTCTGCAGGAAAGGAATAGATTAGCTCTGAATCCGTCGACCTCTCTTGGCAGGCCTATCCTTTGTGTTCCTTTGCTTTGGCAGAACATGTATGTGTGTTTTCTCTGATACTGGGAAAACTGGGGCTAGACGCAGAATACACAGGGAACTTGCTAATACGTGTTAGGGAGGCGGATTTATTCCTTTGAGGTAGGCGTAAAAAGGGAAAGTGATCTCATATCATTCTGGTGTTTCTTAGTCATTGGCAGCCTCCTGGTGAGGGCTCACCTCCTATACCCAATCCCTGTGGCAAGTGAAAGGGTCTCCCAGACAAGCCGCCAAAGTAATTCACTGCTTCACACATTACCCACTCTGGCTGTCCACTTCCTTGGACATTTTTCCTAGGGACTTACCTAAATCTTTTCAGGGACAATTTCAATCTAACAAAATGACATATGTTAAATACTTAAAATGTGCATGGCACTGTACTAAGCACGGTTAGGGGACACAGCAGTAAACGGGAAACCAGCGTCCTGCTTCTGGGTTGCACTTACAAGAGATGAGCGACTCTAAACTCCCGCATGTGATGAGCAGTCAGTGAAATCATTCCACTTTTTTTCTGTCTCCATTATCACCAGTGTGGTCCGGGCCGCCATCATCTCTTCTTGCCTAGATTACTGCTTCCTCTGGTCTTCCCACTTTCTCTCTTGCACCTTTACAATTCATTCTCTACCCAGCAGCAAGTTATCTTTTCAAAATATGCTACAAGCAAGTCAGATCATATCACTCCCTTGCTTGCAGTCCTCCGATTGATTCATAAACTATATTGCAATTAGTATAAAATCCAAACTTTGAAATCATCTAGCCTTCCCTGACTTGATCCCAAACCAACTTTTCCCTACTTTTTGCATCAGCCGTTATGACCTTATTTCTGATCCTAAAACTTGTTTCTTGTTGTTGTTGTTGAGATGAGATTTCCTTATGTCACCCAGGCTGACCTGCCCAGGCTCAAGCAATCATCCCACTTCAGCCTCCTCAGCAGCTGGGACCACAGGCATGAGCCACCATGTTTGGCTAGTTTTCTTATTTGTAGAGACAAAGTCTCACTATGTTGCCCAGACTGGTCTTAAACTCCTGGGCTCAAGCAGTCCACCTGCTTTGGCCTCCCACAGTGCTGTAATTACAGGTGTGAGCCACCACACCCAGCCCCTAAAACTTATTTCTAACAGGAACTTTGTACTTACTCTTCTGCCTGTCTAGAATGTTCTCTTCAAACCTCAGATGAAATGTCACCTTCCCAAAGATGCTTTTCCTGTCCCTCTGTCTGAATTAGTGCCTCTCCCTAATCACTCTCTTATCACTGTTTTATTATCTTTATTGCATTCATCACTTTCTGGAATTATCTACTTATTTATTCAGGTCCTTATTTATAATCTCGCTCCTTCCACTAAAATGTAAGTTCCATGTGGACATGACTTTCTATATTTGTTCTCTCCTGAGTACCCAGTGCCTGGCATGTAGGAGTACAACAAATGCTAACTCTCTTTTTAAAAATTCCTGTTAATATTATGATGCCTCTTTGAACTGTTTGAAGGCAAAGACAGTATCTTTTCACCGTTCCCTACTGCCTAACATAGCAGGGTACTCAATAATTTAATTGCTGAATGAGTTAAATGGGCTAATATATATATATATATATATTTTTTTTTTTTTTTGAGACGGAGTTTCACTCTTGTTACCCAGGCTGGAGTGCAATGGCACGATCTCAGCTCACCGCAACCTCCGCCTTCTGGGTTCAGGCAATTGTCCTGCCTCAGCCTCCTGAGTAGCTGGGATTACAGGCACGCGCCACCATGCCCAGCTAATTTTTTGTATTTTTGGTAGAGACGGGGTTTCACCATGTTGACCAGGATGGTCTCGATCTCTTGACCTCGTGATCCACCCGCCTCAGCCTCCCAAAGTGCTGGGATTACAGGCGTGAGCCACCGCACCCGGCTGGGCTAATATATATTAAATGCCAAGAATGGTACCCAGCACATAATAAGCATTGCAGTGAATTTTAGATAGGTTGTTTCTCCAGCGAATGAATTTTAGTGATGATTTAGAAAGCCAAAAACATAATATAGAATCTAAATCACGAGGAGTACCTGGTTTTGCTTTCTTTCCTCCTCCCTCCTATGAACTCCTGTCAGTGTTTGCATTTCCAAATCACTTTATTATTTTAATTTTAATTTTTTTTCTAGAGATGGGGTCTTGCTATGTTGCCCAGGCTGGTCTTGACTCCTGGGCTCAAGCAGTCTCCCACCTCAGCCTACTGAGTAGCAGGGAGTACAGGCATGTGGCAGCACACAGCATACCTCATTGTTTTTAGATTTATTGTCTGATCTTTTCTAGTCCTTTCTTCTGCCATTCTTATTGGAAGGTAGGAGAGTAGGGCTGAGCTCCCTCTCAGGAAAAAGAGACAAAAATAGCCATCTATATTCTTCCCTGAAAAATGGTGACGGTTTCAGGAACTTGGGACAAGGCTGGTGCCAAGAAAAGGGAAGGTCAGAAAGCCCCAGCTGAAGCCCAGGTAACCTGCGCCAAGAACACTGGCCAGCGCCCTCCACCCTGGCTCACTCCATTCTCTCCTGAAGCTGCTTTTACTTTCCTTCCTGAAGCCAGACTCTCGGTGGTGCTCAAAATAAACATTGGCGCAGACTGCTCCTGAGGCTGGAATCTTTAGAAAGGAAGTGCATCCTGTCCCTGTGGCTCCTGGGAAACTCCTAGGCTGGCCGGATTCCCAGTAGGCTTGGCTGAAAGTCTGGGATCCTGGGAACCTTGACAAGAGGGTCACCGGAATCGGACTGGTAGATCCCTAAGGTGTTCTGTTCCTCTGGCCCTCTCTGACTGGTTCCATGGGTTTGCTTGTCTTCCTTGCTGCCCTGAGTGGAGCTGAGTCTCAGGGAGGCTGGTGAGGTGACCAGGGCAGGGATCTGGGAGACTGCTCCCAGCCCCAGTTCCTGGTGTAGTAAAAATGGCAGGGAGACCAGATGCGGTGACTCACAGTTATAATCCCAGCACTTTGGGACACTGACGTGGGCAGATCGCTTGCGTGTAAGAGTTCAAGACCAGCCTGGGCAACATGGTAAAACCCTGTCTCTACTAAAAAAAAAAAAAAAAAAATTAGCTGGGCATAGTGGCGGGCACCTGTGGTCCCAACTACTCAGGAGGCTGAGGTGGGAGGATCACCTGAGCCCGGGAGGCAGAGGCTGCAGTGATCCAAGATGGCACCACTGCACTCCAGCCTGGGTGACAGAGTGAGATCCTGTCTCTAAGAAAAAAAAAAAGAAAACAAAATGGCAGGGACTCAGTCTCTGCCAGCGAGTGGTGCTTGGGCTTGTCAAGGAGAGAATGATACGGTCATGTTTCTGCTTTTGTCCGCTCCTGGTCTGAGGTCTCTCTCAGCTGACTCGTGTCCTCTCTCCCATCTCCCATGTACAGCACAGAGAGTATGAGGCTGTGGCCTCCACTGGCCACTCACTTGTGACCCTTTCCACCACGGCGGAGCCTTCCAAGCCTACCTCCTGCCGTGTGGTGATCTACCTGCAGCGGGAGATGTCGGGGGACACCTGCCTGTGCCCGGCCTCGGGGGCCAAGCCCAAGCTCAGCGGCTTCAAGGGCGGAGGGCTGGGCAACAAGTACGTCCAGCTGAACGTGGGCGGCTCCCTGTACTACACCACCGTGCGGGCCCTGACCCGGCACGACACCATGCTCAAGGCCATGTTCAGCGGGCGCATGGAGGTGCTGACGGACAAGGAAGGTGAGACGTCGGGGCTTGCTGTGCAGGGTGGGGAGGGCAGGAGAGGTTCCCAGGGAAATGACCAGATCTAGAATTCAGGGTCACTTTTCCTCTTCACCTTGTGGAGGGCGGAGTCCCTAGTTGAGCTTCAGAATTCTGTGAAGTTCTGCGTGGAGTGCTATATGTTTATGCATTTTTCAGGAAGAAGAGCCATCCTTTTAAAATATTCAAATAGGACAAGATTCTCATAGGAGCCATCACCTTAAGACTGGGCAGCGGGCAGAAGCTGGCAGCGGCGGGTGGCTTCTGTGTTGGACTGGCCCTGGCGCCCTAAGCCTAGGCCCCAGTAGCCTCCACAGCCTGGAGGGCTGACTCTCCCATGGGGTGTGCCAGTTCTGGGTTTCAGGGAGGAAGGGTGAAGGGCAGCCGTGGGCCCGAGTGCTAGAACCTCCATCCCCACCTCCGTCACCCTGCGCGAGAGCTCTGTGCTCATGGAGCCCCTTTCCTGCCACCTGCCATCTGCCACCAGCTCATCAGGTGGCCTTTGCCTGCCTTGGAGGTACCTGGTGGCAAACTAATCCTGTAGGGCTGTCTGCACCCCTAGGCTGGATCCTCATAGACCGATGTGGAAAGCACTTTGGCACCATTTTGAATTACCTCCGAGATGACACCATCACCCTCCCTCAGAACCGGCAAGAAATCAAGGAATTGATGGCTGAAGCAAAGTATTACCTCATCCAGGGGCTGGTGAACATGTGCCAGAGTGCCCTGCAGGTACACGGGTGGGGTGGGGTGGGGCGAGGTGGACAAGGTCAGGAGTTGCCCCTTCTTGTGGGATGGAGGTCTGTGGTTCCTGGCAGTTTGTGTGGGAGGCATGGTTGGTGAATGCAGACCTAATGAAGCAAGTGAGATGTCACCCAGGCCCACCGACCTGGTCGCCGGGTTTCACATTTGGCAGCGTGAATAGGCCCCGCTTCTGGTTTCTATGCTTTGATACCTGGATTTTTGGTTTTCTCTCTCTTTTTTTTTTTTTTAAACAGGGTTTCACTCCTGTCACCCAGGCTGGAGTGCAGTGGTGCAATCTCGGCTCACTACAACCTCCACTTCCTGGGTTCAAGCGATTCTCCTGCCTTGGCCTTCGGAGTAGCTGGGACTACAGGCACACGCCATGGCACCCAGCTAATCTTTGTATTTTTTGTAGAGATGGGGTTTCACCATGTTTCCCAGACTGGTCTCGAACTCCTGGGCTCAAGTGATCCACCTGCCTCAGCCTCCCAAAGCGCCGGGATTACAGGCATGAGCTACCACGCCTGGCCTGGATCTTAGGTTTTCTAAATGGGGGTCTATTTTCCATCTGGCAGTTTCTATTGCCAGGGGCCTCAGATCTGAGTCTGACACTTCCTCACCAAGCAGGGGGTGGCCATGGCAGAGGGGCTCCAGAGGTACCTGGCTAAGCCTGGGAAGCAGAAGATCCCAAAGAGGGTTCTCTGTTATGTGTCGCCCAGGACAAGAAGGACTCCTACCAGCCCGTGTGCAACATCCCCATCATCACATCCCTGAAGGAGGAGGAGCGACTGATCGAATCCTCCACCAAGGTACCGGGACCTGGGAGGGCTGTGGGCCGGGGAGGCCAGGCCCCTGTCCCGGCCCTCACTCTGTCCTCCTTCACAGCCCGTGGTGAAGCTGCTATACAACAGAAGCAACAACAAGTATTCCTACACCAGGTAGGGTGGCTCAGACAGCTGAGCAGTCGGAGCAGACGCCGGGCAACAGACCCAAGGGAAGCTGCCTGCACTCCCAGCATGGTCGGCGTGGGTCTGGGCCGGGTGTTAGAACTGGTTATGCTAAGTGGGGGAAGAACAGAAAGTAGAAAGGAAATTGGGACAGAGGCCTTTGGAACTCGGCAGGGTGCCCTGGCTGGGATATAAATGATTGAAGGTGAAATGCGCCCTCAGCATGCATCACGAAGGCAGCATGGTAGGTGTTTTCACACGTGTTATCTTACTGGGTGGCAGAGATGCTAGGAGGCCTGTGAGCTGGGAGTCCCCCTGAGCCAGCCTGTGTAGTTCACACTGAGCTGATTCCCTCCCCACACCCTCCAGTCCATGTCCTCTCCATAGGCCACAGTTAGGTAGATGCAGGGGGCTGCAGGTTCAGAGTCCCAAACCCTCCATATGACTCCCTGTGGTCAGGCACATTGCCACTGTCACCCCCACAGTAAGGGAAGGAACACCTCCCACTGAAATAGCAGTGTCGCCTCCTTCCTTCCAGGCTTAGTGAGGGGAAACCTCCCTCAGTTGTCCCTGCTTTGACTTAAAACCAACTCAGTTCCTTTTCCTCGAAGGCCCCCCAACCCAGAGAGTGCCCCGTGGCCCTTGCTGTCCTGGCCCCCTGGTGTCTTGCCTTCGTTTCAGCAGGACAGCACAGGGAAGGGAGGGAGGGGAGGGCCCCACTTGCCCTAGCACCTTCCCTTGGGCTGCAGCCTCATTCCCAGGCCTGCTGGCCCTCACGGGTTTTTCAGCAACTCTGACGACCACCTGCTGAAAAACATCGAGCTGTTTGACAAGCTCTCCCTGCGCTTCAACGGCCGCGTGCTCTTCATCAAGGACGTTATTGGCGATGAGATCTGTTGCTGGTCCTTCTATGGCCAGGGCCGTAAGCTGGCAGAGGTGTGCTGCACCTCCATCGTGTATGCCACAGAGAAGAAGCAGACCAAGGTGCGGGGCTTCCCCCTGCATGGGTGGGGGAGGGGAGGACACACACCCGCTATGGGGGGCATGGTCGGGGTGTGACCAGCAAAGGGCAAAAGGGGCACACACTTGGCTCTTCTTTCCAAACACAACGCGCTGGGCAAGGACAAATCCAGAACAAAGGGTGTGGGGGATGGACAGGAACCACTTTGTTCCTGAGAGCTCAGGGCAGGAGCCGCTGGCTAGCAGGGAACAGCCTGGTACAGTGGGAAGGACTGGGTCTTTGAAGTTGGCCCACTTGCCAGTTTTCTGACTTTGGATAAGCCACTTAAGTCACCTGGGCCTCCAGTTCCTCATTTGCAGACATGGGGATGACAGTATGAATTGAACGAGATATGAAAAGGATACAACTCTTGAGAGCAGCAGTGTGGTGTAGAAATAGCTTGGGCTTTTGTGTTAGAATGCTGTTCAGATCTCCTGTCTGAGCCAGGGACAGAGGTGGGCACATCACTTGAGCCCAGGAGTTCAAGACCACCCTGGGTAACATGGTGAAACCCTGTCTCTACAAAAAATACAAAAATTAGCTGGGCATCATGGCATACACCTGTAGTTCCAGCTACTCAGGAGGCTGCAGTGGGAAGATCCCTTGAGCCCAGGAGTTTGAGGCCAGCCTAAGCAAATAGCAAGACTCCATCTCCAAACACTCTTAATAATAAAATGAAATCTCCTCACTGGCCCCATTAGCTGGGGGTTTTTGGCTAATCAACTTACTGCCAGGTACACATGAGGCATTTGATAGGTGACAGTTATCAGAAACTCAGCTGGCCTCTCTCCCCCAGCCTACAGTCAGTTACCCCAGAGAGTAGCTGCCTCCTGTGAGTGCATGTCCTGAGATGATCTGCTGGGGTGAATAGCAGATCATCCAGGAAGGGCCATATGGGTGTGAAGAGCTCAAAGTAGCCAGACTTGCCACACACCTTGCTGACCCCTAAATTACTCAGGTGCCTCCAGCTGGGAGGTCTGCAGAGGGCTTGGGGAAGGGCAGCTTACAGGGGGCCCTGCTTCCTCTCGCAGTTTTTGGTGTAGGGGTAGGAGGGAGGGCAACAGCATGGGTGGCTCCTGAGCCTGTCAGTGGCGTAAGGGTTCAGGCAGGTCTCTGGTGGCTGGTGAGGCTGCAGCGGAAGTGGCAGCAGCACCTGGCATCTTCCTAAGTGTGGTCTCTTTCATGAACCTTGTGACCCCTCACAACACACCTGCAAGACATGCAGGGCTAGAGCCACTCTCCCCATGTGACAGATGAGAGAACAGAAGCTGAGTCCAACACAGCAGGTCAGGCAAGAATTCAGGTGCTTGACTGCCTTCCCTTTCTCTTTCCTCTGGGCAGGTCATGGCAGCGACACACTGGGTCGGGCAGGCAGAGAAAGGCAGCGAAACCACTCAGCAGAGCAGCTGCTCTCTATGTGCCTCTGTTTGGTGGTTTGCTGTGTGCCAGGCTTCTGCTGAGCAGTCATATCTTTCCCATAACATTGACAGCAACTCTAAGGGGTTGAATTGAACCATCCTTTACATATGGGAGCTGCAGCCCAGAAGGGTTCAGCCCGAGGCCCCACAGCTAGCAAGTGGTGGAGCTGTGTTTAGATATAGGCCTGGCCTGCCCTCTATGCCCGCCAGTCCCTTGACCTCGGGCTGGGGCAAAGGTGTGGAGGGTGTTGGTCTTCCCTGTCCTCATGTCTGTAGAGCACATCCCCTCACCCCGCCTTCGGAGGGAGGCCAGCTCTCCCTGGAGACGGACCACCACCTGTCTTATGAGAGGTAGCAGAGGCCTTATGGAGCCTCAGGGCCAGTAGCTCTGACACGCGGCTCCCTCTTGAAGATGAAACCTTGCTCTGTCTTCTTCCTCCCTCACCCCAGGTGGAATTCCCAGAGGCCCGAATCTATGAGGAGACACTCAACGTCCTACTCTATGAGACTCCCCGCGTCCCTGACAACTCCTTGTTGGAGGCCACAAGCCGTAGCCGCAGCCAGGCTTCCCCCAGTGAAGACGAGGAGACCTTTGAACTGCGGGACCGTGTCCGCCGCATCCACGTCAAGCGCTACAGCACTTACGATGACCGGCAGCTCGGCCACCAGTCTACCCATCGCGACTGACCAGACCGTCAGGGAGTCAGAGCACAGGAAGCCCTATCTCCCGTCCTGTGGAATCCCACCCCATTGGCCACCCCATGCTGCTGCTGGCTGGGTCTCTGCTCCAGCACCCAGAGGCATGACAGGCCCTGCTCGGAGGTCAGAGGGTCTGGAGAGGGGAGGGACCACATTCCTCTGCCCTGCCCCTGAGCATTTCTGGATGACTGAGTCCTGTCCTGTCTGCTCACCATCACCCTTCCTGCCTGACAGGGAGCTGCTTCTGCTCTGGGGTGAATGGACAGACCCACCTCCTGCTGAGAACCTTCCCCTGGGCCCTCTGCAGAAGGACTGCTGCCCTTTAGCCCTCAGCTGAGGCCCACAGAGAATGGGTTCATTCTGGGGGTAGGTGGCTCCTGGTGCTGTGGGGGCCCAGTTTCATAACAGAAGGTGGCATGTCTTTTTTCCTAAGGTGTTTGAGCACAGGCTTGATAAGTTTGGTTTTTTATACATAATCTAGGAAATTAATAGTTCTAAGTCTAATAATGAGGAAACTGGGCATTTCTTTTGCCCTCCAGGGTGCCAAGACCCTGTATATGACAGAACCCATGGCCCTTCTCCATGCCTGTGGGATCTGTTTCTTTAAAGCACTTTGTACTGTTTTTCAGGAGGTTGATATTCTCCCTGACCCACATCTTTCTACCCTAATCCCCACTTCCCTGCAGAATCAATCTGAGGGAGGGGATAAAGAGGAAGCAATAAAAAAAATCCAAAAGAGCAGCTCTGGCTTTGCCAGCCTGGCTAGCACCTCAGAGTGCACCAAGGAGGGAAGGATGGCTAAGCTGGGACCTGTGGTCCTAACAGGGTGCCTGTGCGAAAAGACATTTCCCACCCCCCAATCTGAGAGTCACATCACTGACCCCTAGGTCTAGCATGGCTGCTCTTTGTGATTCACTTGTGTGCCCTTGGCTTCCAGCCGTGCTGTCCTCACATACGGTAAAGCCAAAGAGCTGTCACAGGGGCCAGAAACACAAGCCACGGCAGGAAGACAATGGAGCCTGTGGGCACTGCAAGGTGTTGGTTGGCACACCCATCAGCCGAGGACAGCAATCTCAGAGCCCGGTGCTCCCAGCAGCCCCTGCACAGAGGTGGCACATGCTTGGCCACCCATCTACTCCCTGCCCGCACTATCCATGCTCTTGGCTTGTCCTGGCTGGGGAGGTGGTTCTGCCCAGTGGTGTCTCTGAACGCAGGATGAGAGACAAGAGCAACTGAAGCACCTTGAAGGCCTTCACTCCTTGTTGGGTAACTCAGCCATGGAGATGCCAAGCACTAGCCAGGGGGGTGAGTTCCTCTTTAGGGCTTTGGTTTTCATTCCTTTTTGTTTGGCATGACCAAACAAGAATTCAGCTTATCTGAATTCTTTTCCAAAGGAATGCTGTCAGGGAGGGCGCTGTTCTGCCAGCCTAACAAAGCAACATAGCTACGTACAGTACCCACTTTCCACTCTGGAGAGAACACAGGTTATCAAGTTCATCCCTCTTGACTACTCTTATGATAGCTGATGCCACACGCCAGACCCAGGGTTAGACATTCATAAGGACCTGAAGTGATATGATGGCGGGACAGGGGCAATGGGACTTTCTCATCAGGCATTTTATGTTAGTCACAGTCTTGAATGTATAAATAGCATTAAGACTCTCAGGTCAGGTACCTTGGTGATGAGCTACTCGTTCTTCTTGCCCTCATTGAGGTAACAAGATAAAGACAAATCCATTTATTTGGCCAAATTCAGTCTTTGGCTTTGTGGCTTTCCCACAGAGACTGGAATGCCTCAGCCTGAGACCACTGGCCTATTTTCTCAGCTGCCCTGTTGAGATTCTTTAATACTCAAATTCCCAGCACCCCACTGAGGTATTTTGATGCTTGCCTTTGACCTCCCCATCCCCTTTAGTCCCTGCTTACTGCTTTGACATTCACATCCTCAATGTCTGGATCTTTCTTGCCAAGAAAGCACAGTAGCCTGGGAGAGGGCATTTATCTTCTCTGGCTGAAAATATCTCCTTAAGGAAAATACTAACATTGAACTCACTGACGTGATTTTAGCTTCTTTAATCAGACTTTGTGGCTTAAAAGTTTGGGGGTTTTCTTTGAAAGTTTACAGCTCCATTAAGAAAGCAACTCTTGGCTGTGTGCATTTTTCAACTCTTAGCAGCTCAAGGGTAAGTAAGTAAACAAAAAAGTATGGATTAAGGTCAAACTTTCTTGTCAGTTTCTGAGAAACCTGGCAGCCTGCTGTTAACAACACAGACCAGTACTGGGTTTTATTGAATTTGGTGCAGGTTATGGGCAGGAGAGAATTTTTCCTTTACCACATAACTGTAATACTTGGTTGCTCAGCATAAGCGATGGAAGCAAACACTAATTTCTAATAAAATTATGTTACACTTAATGGTACAGAGCCATGTTTACAGTGAGCAGGGCTTGACCAGCTCACAGCCATGGGCTGAGTTTATCACCTGACCTTGTGTTCTAGCTAGGTCATAAGCGCGACCATACTGTTGCCCTGCAACCCCAGCTCCCCCTAGAGGAGGACTAAGGACAACACTAACAAGGGCTGGAACTGTGATTTAATATTAAGTTAAGAAAACGACCTCTAACAATCCCTGCAGTGGCGGAGAAGAAATCATAAGAATTGGGGCAAGATGCAGCACGATTTGTCTCTGGCTCTTGAACATCTGAGAGAGGCTCAGGAAGTAGCTTTGCTTAGTCATCATCCATATCTAAAGCTGCTCCTGGAGCCACATTCCTGCCTTTGTGGTCTGGATACTTTGCAGAGTCATACTCAGGGCTGGCACACCCCTTGCTCCAGGAAACCTGACTGGCTTGCCTCACTCCTCTCCTAGGCCCAGCGAGGCCAGAGATGATAATGGTTGGTCAGTGCTAAGAGCCAGGCCACTCCAACCCTGACACTGGCTTCCCTCTCTGCATTTGGCAGAAGGTAAAGTGAATAAGAGTCCATTCCAATGCTCCACCCCTGCAACTAGCTGAGAGGCACAGTGACCCTGGGAGATGTCCAGCCAGCCTCCAGGCTGAGGCTGACAGAGAAATAGGCACATGCCCTATCAGGGGGCAGCTCCCTGGAAGGGCAGCAGAGAAAGCAATCAAGGGCGCCCACTGGGTCAGAAGGGGAGCCTGAGACTCCAGGAGCAGAAATGGCGAAGGTGATCAAGCGTGCACTGGTTTACTGATCAGACCTCAACAGGCCAGGAAACTCCTCCAGGCCTGTGGCAGCTGAACACAGTTCCTTGGTGGAGAGGTTTACTGGAACATGGTTTAGACCATGAGGAGGCTTATGAGGAGTCCAGCCTTGGAGGAGTCCCACATGGGTCTTCTGAAGAAAAGTTATACCACCCCTCCCCACAAAAAAAACCCCACAATCAAATTAAGAGACCCACTGTGGCCTGTGATGGGGAGGGAGAAGAGTTCTGCAGCAATTGTGGGATGAGAGTTGTTCTTCCTGGTGACCAAGTCTGGGCACTTGGGGCCTCAGCTGGCCTACCAGTGAAGGCCTGAGGGTGGCGTCTTCTCATCTTTATTGCTTTCCAGAGAGAAGGGAGGGATCCGAACATCAAAGTGGGAGCCATCAGGTCTTTCGAAGCGGAATGTGCCCCTGCAGGTCAGAGAGAAGTTGGTTTAGAGGGAACCAGAGCTGAGGCCCTCCTAAGGATCTGGATGGCCCTAGGCCCTCAGCTGCCAGCCACAGAGGATGTGTGAGCCTGAGCTCTCTTCTATCCAGCTCATGACAAGATGACTGGTCCAGAGACCCAAGAGCCCCTCATGGTTATCCATGAAAAGAAAAATGCAGCTGTGATGGCTCACGCTTATAATCCCAGCACTTTGTGAGGCCAAGGCGAGCAGATCATCTGAGGTTGGGAGTTTGAGACCACCTTGGCCAACATGGAGAAACCCCGTCTTTACTAAAAATACAAAATTAGCCAGGTTTGGTAGCACATGCCTATAATCCCAGCTACTTGGGAAGCTGAGGCAAGAGAATCGCTTGAACCCAGGAAGCAGAGGTTGTGGTGAGCAGAGATTGCGCCATTGCACTCCAGCCTGGGCAACAAGAGTGAAACTGTCTCAAAAAATAGAGAAAAACACAGCTGTCCAGATTCTGGCCTTTACGTACACACTGCATAAACTACCCAATTGCATTTTCAGGTTAAGGAGTGAAACAGCAAGGAAAATCTCAACTATATGAGCAACTCTGCTGCAGCATCAAATCACCAGACCTCTTTGGCCTAAGTCCTCAGTCCACCAATTATAAGGAACTGAGAAACAGGCAGTAATAGAAAATCAGACAAGTCTCCCACAACAATAAATAGCAGATAAGGCTCCCTCTAAGAATGTCACTTGGCTTAGAGTTAATGGCAAGCTCTAAGCTCTTACTTTTCTAACCTACAGCTTCTGTCTGTGGAGCTGGGTGCCCCTGCTGCTGCACACTCACTCACCACATGTGCCCACTAGAAGCCTGCAGCGAGACGTGGCTGCTATACTGGAACGCGGGCTGCTCCTTGGATAACACCGGTTCCTGAAAGGGTTTAGGCAAAATGGGTCAGGCCAAGCCCCAGGGACATGTTTCCTGCACCCCAGGGTCACGTGCTGACTGCCAGTTCATCAAGATTGGATGTCCCCCATCCAGCCAGCACCAAAGCAGGCACTCCCACTGCATGGTACACTTCCTGCCAATACCTCCTCCTACAGCATGGTCATTTGGCCTGGGCCTTTCATCCTGGCTCTGGGAAAGATAACCTCAGACTGAATGTCTGAGGGTGCTGTGCAAAGATTCTGGGCAAAGGACCTCCTCTACAGCCTGGAGAACACAGTAAGACCCCATCTCCACCAAAAAAAAGTTTTTTTTAATTAACCAGGCATATCTGCTACTCAAGAAACTGAGGTGGAGGATTGCTTGAGCCCAGGAAAGTAAGCTATGGTTGCACCACCGCACTCCAGCCTGGATGACAGAGCAAGACCCTGTCTCTAAAAACAAAGAACCTACTGTAGAGATACTCCCTCCAGTGACCATTCACATGTGCTAAGTGACAAGTACCATGGCAGGTACTCTGCAAACCTCTGCTGCCTTAATTCTCCTGGTGATCATAAGATAATTGGTGTGATGCACATTTTAGCAGTAAGGAACTAAGATTTTGGTTAAATAACTTGTCCAAAGTTATGCAGTGAATATATAACTCAGCTGGAATTTGAAGTGACTGGCTAAATCCAAAGCCCTGTTCTTACTCCCTTTGCCACCTGCCTCCCCAGTCCCTGCTGACTTGGATAAATGCCTGTTGAATGTGGCCCCTGACACCAGTACTACTTGTGACTTTATTTCTCAGGAGACAGGACTGAGTAGGCAGGGACTATAAAGTCAGATCTTTTCAAGGACCAGCAGAGGAAGTAAACATGTGAACAGGCAAAGAGGAAAGACCACAGGGAATGGTGGGGGTGCGTGCCCCACCTGACAACATTCGAATTTTGTTTTTTAAAAGACACTATACCAGTTCTAAAAGCTACACAAGTTTTGACTTCAGACTCATTTGGGTTTAAATCTAGGCCCTGCCAGTGCTAGCTATGGGACCATGGGCTAGTTATTTAACTTCTCAGTCTCACTCTCTTCATCTATGAAATGGGTTTTAAGTAAACCTATCTCATGGAGTTGTTGTTAAGATTTTTAATCCAAAACAATGCAATGTATTCACAAAGTGAGCCTCTGTCTCTAACCACAAAGGAGAAGGAAGCCACACAGAAAACTGGACCAGGGATGCTCACCCTGCCCACTACCCCTCGACCTCGCACTGTCTCCAAGGTGCCGGAGAGACTGAATATCCTCCAGTGCCGCTCCCGGAGCTGTACCACGTCACTGTCAAGGTTCTCCAAACGGATACAGTAGCGCCACTAAGGGGATATGGGACAGAGTTTAAAGAATAAACTTTGGGTAACCCTCCCAGAATTCTGTGCAGAGCAAAAGTCAACAAAGCTGACATGTGCACTGCACAAGTTCCACTCCCGCCAGGAGGTGAGCTCCCCCTCCTCCACCCTGACCCCCAGGCATACCCACAGCTCCCCTTCTCCCCGACAGAGACACTCACCCAGTACACGTGGGAATTCTGGGCTTCCTAGGGAGAAAACAAAGACAATTTAAGTCCCACAGGGCAAGACCAAGTGTGTTCTAATCAACATCTCTCCAATGTAGTTGATGTATTCCAGGAAGGTTGCAGACAGACCAAGCTGCGAGTATCTGTGGGATAAATATGATAGCTGGACCATGGCCTGTAAGCCCACAGGGAGGCAGCATTCCCTGTTCCTGGCCTCCCTCCTTCTCATCCCTTCAAGATCACCAACAGAGCTGGATGCCAACAGAAATCAGCTACAGGACTCTTACCTTTTTCACTGCCCTCCTGGCCAGCCCTGCCTCCTATCACTGCTGCCTTGGGCCCCTATCCTCCTACTGTCTCCCATTACTGTCCCTTACTATAATACTTTAAGGTAGCCACCTCCACTACTATGAGGTCCTGGAAGACAGGAACAGTGTTTCATTTACATTTGTATCCAAGCATGCACTGATTATACACACTTTTCTGACCGAAGCTTCTGTCTGTGGAGTTGGGAGGCCCCTACTGCTGCAGATGCTTACCGCCAGGCAATATGTAAGTGTGTATAATGTGCAAAAAGTGTGATGCCTACACTGATTTATATTATGTGTATATTCTTCATAAACATGGCTCCCTTTGAGCAAGAGGGAAGAGACAGGATAAAGGACTCCTTCCTGGGACCTATGGGTTTCCCTGCCTGCTCTAGGTCTTGGTGTCAGCCATTGTCAAAAGGCTACTCAACCCCACTCAACACATGCCACCACTTTGGAGCAGAACCACAGGAATATAGTTTATATTTAGACTACCCTCCCCCAGCAGTCACCTTGAAGACACCATACAGAACCTGGAGGCCCAGGTCAAAGCTTAGGCCTCCAAGAAGCCTTCCCTGACCTCCCTTCCACTTAGCACAATGTACAGGGATATGTTTTATAAATATAAACAAGGAACATGGATTATATTTAGACTCCCCTCCCCCAGCAGTCACCTTGAGGACACCAAACACCTTGAGGCCTACCACTGCTAGAAGGGGTCCAGGCTGGCCACATACCCTCATGCCCATGTAGAAGGGGATGACAGTAACACGTATGTTCTCAGTTGTTTCCCGGTGAACATCGGAGAGCTCCAGCCACGGGTGATTCTTCTCTTGCCAGGCCCTTAATGTCTCCCGAGCCACAAAAGGGGGTGCTGGGGCAAGATACAACTGGTTAGTCCAGGCTAACAGTCCAGTGCGATTGCTCCTCCTAGAAAACCCTTCCTAGTGGAGGCCCAGGCAAACAGGATGCTCATACATGAAGCAAAAATACAGGCTGGAAGAAGGTACAGGACTGCTACTAAGAACAAGCCCTGAGAAGCTAGTGTAATAATATGGGAAGATAATTGGACTGGGAGTTAAGAGCCCTGGTTTTCAGCCCTCACTCTGCTACTAGCAACCCTGAATCACTTGTCATCATCCCTGAGCCTCAGTTTCCATATCTGTAAGGAGATAACAACCATCTGTCAGGTATGACACTTATGAGGTGTAACTGTCTAATAAGAGGTTGAAAAAAGTGTGGAAATAGAGCTTTGGAATTTTTTTTTTTTCCGAGACGGAGTCTCACTCTGTTGCCCCGGCTGGAGTGCAATGGCACGATCTCTGTTCACTGCAACCTCTGCCTCCCAGGTTCAAGTGATTCTCCTGCCTCAGTCTCCCAGGTAGATGGGATTACAGACGCCCGTCACCATGCCCAGCTAAGTTTTATATTTTTAGTAGAGACAGGGTTTCACCAGGTTGGCCAGGTTGGTCTCAAACTCCTGACCTCAGGTGATCTACCCTCCTCGGTCCCCCATAGTGCTGGGATTACAGGTGTGAGCCACCGCACCAGGCCCTGGAATTATTTCTATGATATTCTTTGATGAAAAGGCCCTCCCATTCCACCTCCCCTTCTTGAAAGAGATTACCTTTTGTTTGGTCGTACAGAAGAAATCTTTCAAAGAGCTCATGTTGGATGGGAACCTGATCAGTGGAGGTGTAGGGGAGGATGTCTTCATGGCTGACATAGTCCAGGCCTGGCACAGAGATGCAAAAGACAGTGAAACTCACAAGAGAGGAGAGAAATGGGGCTGAGAAGAAACATTTCCTGGCCTTGTCCTAGTATGGGACAAGGATATGGATAACCCTGGTATCATACCTCTCAGCATCATAATCCCTCCCAGTGGATGACAGGACATCAGAAGCCTCTCCCTGAGACACACCAGACTCCTTCCTGACAGGCACCATTCAAATGCTAACTACTCACCTGGGATGGCATAGAGGGCCCGGCTGTCATCATGGTTAGCCAAGAAGGTCACAGCTTCTGTCTGAGATCTCTGAGACTAAGGCAAGAAGTGAATCAGGGCTTTGTTGGCCACTGTGCAGTCCAAGGCCTTGGGGACCAGGACTGACCTGGGCTCTGTTTGACCTCTTTCCCTCCCTTTGTCCCCATTGGAATGCAGGGCTTTTCCATGGAGAGGACCCCCAGGCCCAGCCATCTTGCTTACTTACTATATGTGGGCAGTCACGGGCATCAATCAGCACCTGATAGTAAGTGTGAGTTTTGCCTTTCACCTCCTTAGAGCCATGGCCAGCAGGGTTCTCTGCTCTGTGTGGCAGGAGAAGGAGGCCAAGATCACCCCAGGAGAAATGGAAGCTGTGCCTGACTCAGCTCTCTACCCCTCCTGACCTAAATGGGCTGGTCCCTGATCTCAAGGGGCTTTAGCACCAGCTGAACACCTACTGTGCAGCACCTCAGCCCAGCTGCTCCTCAGTTGGGGCAAACAATAGAGCATGGAAGACCATGGTGTAGAGCCATTGTCTGATGTGTGGATGCCTCTTAAAAGAAGGGGGCCATGCTGAGAAAATCAAATTGCCACCTCAGTCCCCAGGGCCCAGAGTACCCTTGTCTTCTTATATCCCAGGGGCTGTCTGTGATCATTTAATGGAGCTGAACCTTTTCTGTTTTAATGTATTCTAGGGATGATGTGAGATTGAGGGAAAGACTCCAGCTGAACATCAAGAAATCAAGAAGACTTTTCCCCCAAATGCCCTCTAGGGTACTCATAATGAAAATTAGGAGTGGCTTAGGAAAGCATTCTTGGGAAGCCTAAAAGGACTCTCTGACTATCCCTGAGCACTCAGCACTTTTATCTCCATGGGTCTTAGTGCCAGAGAGGTACTCTAGGGATGTTTCCAAGGCCCAGAAGGATGCTGTCTTTACCCCTGGTACCCCAAGTACATATGTCTGCCATCTCCTCCTGAGGATACGGTGAGGCACAACGACAGGAAAACTTACTTTTCTGGAGCTGCAGAAGCCACATCCCGGTCATACAGTCTGGCCTGCCAGGGAAACAGGACAACACCTCGGTAGCCAAAAACGCTATGAAGGAAAAGCTGGGAGGAAAGAGGGGCCTCTGTGAGTCTGCAGTCTGGCAAATCCATCCAGGTGGGACCCAGACCACAAAGCAGCACAGGTGGAGGCGACTCCAGCACAAGGTCTTGCTACCTTTTCCCTTGAAGTATGTGATCAACCAGACCAACGCTGGAACACTCTTATTTCTTCCTTACCTGGCTAACTGTACTCATCCTTTAGGTTAATGCTCAGGCCTCCAGAAAGCCTTCCCTAACCTCCCTTCCACTTATTAGCACAATGTCCAGCCACTGGCCATTTGCATATCATTAATTCTCTTCTAGACTATAAACTCCATGATGGCAGGAATCACGTCTACTTTGCTTTCTGATTTAACTCTAATACACAATGCCTTGTCCATTGTAGGCACGCAGAAAAAAAAAATGTTGAACCAACAAAAAGTCTTCCTTACCTACAATGTCCTAGAAGGGCCTAAACCTATCCCAGTGGACCCAGAACAAAGCTGATGTAGAAAAAGAACCACGCACTGAGAGTTTACCACACTGCAGTCAGTTTTATTACGGCAAAGCGTCAAAGGTTTACTTTTCTGAAAGCTTCCTCCACTGGCTTCTCACCATTCACTATGTTAGAGAAATCTTTAGCAACTTGGCCAAACCTCACTACGTCCACACCATCCTTGTCCACACTAACTTGGAAAGAGAACCCAATGACACATCAAGTGCATTCAAATCTAGGAGAACAGAAACCCCATCTATAAAAATTTGATTCTGGTCTGGCACCAAACATCAAGGTACAATGAATAGAAAACCATACCATGTAGGCCTATGACCCAATCTGACTCTTTTCAGAAGCAGAGCACTCTATGAAAATGAAAGACGACCCAGCCCAATACTCACCTGCCCAGTCTCATATTTTCCATTCTGTTTTGGCACCTCAAACACACCGACTGTCTCCAACACTTTGCCCTCTGGTCGGTTTCTGAGTAGGAAGGAAAAGAACAAGCAACGGAAAAGCTGAGAAGTTAATGGTTACCTATCCGTCAGAAAAAGCTCCTGAGGATACTGAGGGGCCAGGGTGATGACAGCAGAGAAGGGTTTAGGGTAGTGGGGCCAGCTGGAACAGGAAAAGCTTTTCTCCTCCTTGGTGAAAACCTCCCCAGTCTCCCAGTGTTAAGATGTGACTGCTCCCATATTACTGCCTTCTCTATCCACGTGGCATTCTTCATATCATGCCTTCACACTCTGCTCAAATGTACCCCTGCTCTTGTTTCTTCCCTAACCTACCCTCTTGACCTCCCATAGCACTTTAACTATCTTGCTCACTTTTTTTGGAAGGGGAACATCTTTTTTTCTTCTTTCTTACATTTTCTATATCACAAATCATCAAGTAATATCCTGCCCACTTTACTTTTCAGTTGTGTCCATGCCTTATCTTTACTGAAGACTGTCAATTCTCTGGGAGCAATGCCTGAGTCTGATTAGCCTGTACTGCCCCCTTAGAGCCTAGTGTAGAAGAGGGGCTCAAAAAATATTTGTCCTGTATTGTAATTCTATGTCCATCTCCCCCTCTAACCTGTAGCCCTTACATTGCCCTTGAAAAGCTTAATCATCTCTAGATTTCCTACTGCACCTAGCGGTCTCTCAATATCATTTTTGTTTATATTCTCGCCGGGGTCTTAAATTGCAAACAGCTATGATCTCTGGCCAATGTCAGTATCTAATATCAGCCACGAAAAACTCAGCACTGTCAGTCACCACTCTGAACAGGGTTGCTCTTTCTAGGAGCACTTCAAATAAAGGTTGTTTCTACTGTTTTTAAGGTGTGAACTTTATGCTTCCTCCCACTGATCCCTTAGCCCGTTTGATCCGCCTGTCCAATCCGCGAAGACACTTTCCACACCATCCCCATGGCCTCACACCCCTTTCCCCAAGTCACCTATAGAAAATTGATCTCCCCAGAGTCACTTGGAAACCTGCGGCCTACGAGGGTCCACACCCAAGTGTCTCATTTCCCACCTCTAGCATCTTTCTGAGGGAGACCGTGACTGAATCCGAAGGCTGAGGGTTCACGCCAAAGCCCTAGGGCTGAATTAAAAAGCCGCCCTCCGATAGCAGTGCTGGGGACCCCAGCAGGGGAAGTAGGATTCACTCGGGGAGGGTAACCTGTTCCCCCTCAGAGCCAACCCTGCACAACCAGGGCTCTGGGCCGCGTTGGCTTCCCTGCTCCTGGCACATGTCCCAGACAGCGCAGGTCGACTCCCTACTCGGGACCCTCTCCGGGATCAAACTCCAGTCCCTCTCAGCCGGTCCGGACACCTGGCCTCCGCACTGGCCGGGAACACTCTCCCTGGGCTACAAGCCCCGTACCCGAGGCCCCTGGCTCCGTCCCTCACCGGGACGAGAGGTGCCTCCGCGTCGTCGTGGTCGCCGCTGGCGAGAAGGCCCCAGTTCCAGCCGCCGCACAGAGCGGCCTCGGCCACCGGGCCCCAGTTAGCGACCGGGACCACCAGCGGCTGCCCACGGCCAGGGCCCGCCGGGCTGCACAGGCTGCCATGTCCCGCCCGAGCGCCCACCCGGCTGCTGACACAGATCCCTAACCCGCGGCGGGGCGGCGTTCCGCCCCCGCCCCACACTGCCCCGCGCCGCGTCCCCGCCCCCTTGGTCCTCAGCCTTGCCCGGTCCCACCCCGGAACTCAGAGCTACTTCCGGCGCGCGGCAGACGGAAGTCGTGGTTGGGGTCACCTGACCCGAGAGTCGGCTAGGTATGGCGTCGTCTTTGCTAGCGGGCGAGCGGTTGGTATGTGCTTTGAGCCCCGGCGGGGAGCTGCAGCGTGAGCGGCTACCCCGAAAGCTGCGGGCCGAGCTAGAGGCCGCTCTGGGGAAGAAGCACACGGGCGATGATAGCTCCAGTGGCCCCCAACGCTTGGTTTCTTTTCGTCTGATCCGGGATCTGCACCAGCACCTGAGAGAAAGGGGTGAGCCCCAATCTCCAGTCCGGGGTCGCCTCCTTGTTTCCAGATCGATTCCTTTCTGAGGTCTTTTCCCGTCACTCCCCTTCTTCCACGGAGCACTCACCTAGAGAAGCGAAGAATCACCTCATAAATCCCAGGGCCACCCACTTTCTTTCTTAACTCCCGTGGGAATTCCTCGTGGATGACAAATTTGCTTATGCAGTTTCTGCTCTCTTGACAGCCCCCCTTCACTTCCAGGCACACCTAGGCCCAATTGACTCTTGAGAAAGTCTAGTTTTTTACTAAATACTAATATCACGAGTTCTGTCTCTTCCTTTTTCTCCACATTAGGAATCAGCTCAGCATAGTGAGGTTGTAAGAATCCGGATTTCTTTCCACCTCGAAAGCAAGAATGGCAAAATCTGATTGCTTTGTTTTGTTTTGTTTTTGAGATAGGATGGGAAAAGCTGTGTTGAAAGATCTGGCCTGGGAATAGCATGTGAGTTCTAGTCCTAGCTCTGACACTAAACTTACCTTTAAGGAGATATTTCTCCTTGCTGGGTCTCAGTTCCCTTATCTGTAAAAGGAAGGAATAGGACAAACTGGCACATAAGGTCTTTTGCCAGAATTAACATAGACTGGCCAGAAGTGCAAAGGGTAGATGGCTCAATTGTTACAACTAGAGAGGACCTTAGAAAGAGATTCCTTAGTATTAGTGTCCTCTGAGCATTTAGCATCACTGTGACTTAAACCTATTTAGGGAAGGTCTGTGTGGCCACAGAAGTGATCTAATCCGAAGGCACAAGTAAATGGCTTACCTGCTAGTTTTAATACTGACAAGGTAATTGAGAGCTGATAGCTAAAGTCAGCAGTGCAGCACTGGGAGATACCTATATAGAATTATCCTAAATTCCTTTCAGTTAAAAATGATCCTGGAAATGAATTAATGTAGAGATGGCCATGTTTTATTTTTGTAGAAAGAAGGGCTAGACCCCCTTGATCTTAACCCTTCATCCTCAGCTCTGTGGATTACTGCATTTGTGAAACCTTTTCTTCTCAGATTCCAAACTATACCTCCATGAGCTCCTAGAAGGCAGTGAAATCTATCTCCCAGAAGTTGTGAAGCCTCCACGGGTATGTAAGGGATACGTTTGTGGGAATAAGTATTGACTGAGTTGGGCTTATTCATGATACATTGAACTTAAAAATCAACTTTTAGGTTTGAAAATTTGTTTTTTAAATCTTTGGAACCTGGGGGAACCAGATATTGTCCTCCCCATTGACTTCTTGGAAAATTGAGATCCAAAAAAAAAGCAAACAGTTTCAAAGCAGTGGAGTTGTAACTAGTATGTGGGTCTCCTGATACCTTTAGCAGTGCTTTTCCCCTGGAACCAGTGATTGTGATGTGCTTTCTAACAAGCTGGGAATATCGTTCTTCTCATTTGATTTTTCTGCTTCAGAACCCAGAACTAGTTGCCCGGCTGGAGAAGATTAAGATACAACTGGCCAATGAGGAATATAAGCGGATCACCCGTAACGTCACTTGTCAGGTAAGGGCCTGCTCTTCAGCACATGGACTAAGCAGCCCCTCAGAGTAGGGCCCTGCACTGGAAGAAGGTACAGAGGATAAAAAAACATGGAAACTTGGTTTGTATACTGTTCAGGGACCATAGAAGCTCTGCATATAAACTAAATACAGTTCCCATCTCATTCACTGAGCCCCGGCGGGGAGCTGGAGCGTGAACAGCTACCCTGAAAACTGCGGGCCGAGCTAGAGGCTGCTCTGGGGAAGAAGCACACAGGCAGTGATAGCTCCAGTGGCCCCCAACGCTGAGATGGTGACCAATTCTTAAATATCATAAAAGTGGGGCCGGGCGTGGTGGCTCACGCCTGTAATCCCAGCATTTTGGCAGGCTGAGGCGGGCAGATCACAAGGTCGAGAGATCAAGACCATCCTGACCAACATAGTGAAACCCCGTCTCTAAAAAAAAAGAAGTGGGAATGAGTCAGCTGGGCACAGTGGCTAACACCTATAATCCCACCACTTTGGGAGGCTGACGTGGGTGGATCATCTAAAGTCAGGAGTTTGCGACCAGCCTGATCAATATGATGAAAGCTCATCTCTACTAAAAATGCAAAGATTAGCCTAGCATGGTGGCAGGTACCTGTAATCTCAGCTACTAGGGAGGCTGAGGCAGGAGAATTGCATGAACCCGGGAGGCGGGGGTTGCAGTGAGCCGACACTGCACCCTTGCACTCCAGCCTGGGCAAGAAGAGTGAGACTCTCTCAAAAAAAAAAAAAAAAAGTGGGAATGAGTCTTGGAGCCTTTCTTCTTCTTCTTTCTTATTCTTCCTCCTCCTCCTCCTCCTCTTCCTCCTCTTCTTCTTCTTTCTTCTTCTCCTCCTCTTCCCTCCTCCCCCCTCCCCCCTCCCCCCCCCCTTCCTCCCTCCTCCTTCTTCCTCCTCCTTCTTTCTTCTTCTTCTTCCAGATGGAGTCTCACTCTGTCACCTAGGCTGGAGGGCAGTGGCGGGATATCTGCTCACTGCAAACTCCGCCTCCCGGGTTTAAGCGATTCTCGTGGCTCAGCCTCCCAAGTAGCTGAGATTACAGGCATGTGCCACTACGCCAGGCTAATTTTTTTAATTTTTAGTAGAGATGGTGTTTCACCATGTTGGCCAGGCTGGTCTTGAACTGCCAACCTCAGGTGATCCACCCGCCTTGGCCCCCCAACGTGCTGGGATTACAAGGTGAGCCACTGCGCCTGGCCATTGGAGCCTTTCTTCTGACAGAAGTCCCTACTATTCTCTGGCATGCTCCTACCCTGGAACAGGAGAGGAGTAGATGGGTAATGGCAGCCTATGTCCTCTCTCTGAAATGCTTGCTCTGTGGTCCAGAAAAGAGTCAAAATGGTTCAAGACAAAAGAATCCATGGAGAAGGCAGAGTTAATATATTGGGCAATAGAGAGGGCTGAGCCCAGACTGACAAATGGATGCTGTCTGAGCTGCTTCTATTCTGAAATCATCTGCTTTTTCTTTTTCCCAGGATTCAAGGCATGGTGGGACTCTCAGCGACCTGGGAAAGCAAGGTGAGGTACTGAGAGATCAGGCTTCTAATGCCTTTTCCTGAGATGGGTTATGACACTCAGGCTTGCTGTTTGACTGGAACCCAGTTGGTGGAGGGGCGGGCAGCCATGAGATAAGAGCACCTCCTAGAGAATGTTGAACTAAAGGTTTCCTCTCTGGCTCCTCCCCAAAGTGAGATCATTGAAGGCTCTGGTCATCACCATCTTCAATTTCATTGTCACGGTGGTAGCTGCCTTCGTCTGCACCTACCTTGGAAGTCAATATATCTTCACAGAAATGGCCTCGGTGAGTAGGCACTGGGTAGTGCAGGGTGCCCTAGGTAGGGGTGTTAGTGGGTAAGGGAGAACGTATGTGAAGTGCCTTGTACAGGTTAGGTATTGAACAGATATTTATGCTATTAACAAGGGGAGCATTGGAGCTTTCCAGCAGTCATGGGGGCACAGGGGGTAGATAACCCCAGAAGAAGCCACATTATCTTTTCTTCCCTTCCCCCAACTTAGAGGGGGATTTGGGGGCTCTCCATCCTCATTAAAGGTTCTGGGGGTACAGAGCTGGGTGTTGGCCTGCATCCCTTAAGCTTGGTTCTGCCCACCTCCAGCGGGTGCTGGCTGCATTGATTGTCGCCTCAGTGGTGGGTCTGGCCGAGCTGTATGTCATGGTGCGGGCAATGGAAGGCGAGCTGGGAGAACTGTAACTGGTGCTTCATCATCAAGCCTGGAGAAGACTTTGGGGGCTCCAGGTTCCCAATTCCCAGTTGCCAACTCAACCCCTCAGACTTTTTGTACTCAACTCCAGTTAGTCAGAGGACCAGCCCAGGCCACCTGCTGTTTCTGTGGGGAGCCCAGTCTTCTGTGAATTTCCAAAGGGAGCAGTGGAGGAGATGGAGGTAATACATCTTTAAAAAGGAAAAAACTGATCTTGGTCTATCAGTACCTTTTCCTGAATCCGGTACCCACCTGCCTTCTCCAGTACATTCTAGACACTGCTGGGACTAGGGTTTTTCCATCAGGAGCAGTGGAATCCAGGCCTTGCCAGAAGTAGACCGTACTGCCTTGAACTTGTCCATATGTACAAACTGATCACCAACTTTCTCCAGACGTTTTTAATGCAGACCTGTAATTGAGTTCAGAAGCCTCCAAGAAAACAGAAAGGATCCCCCTTTCCCCAGTTTGTGCTGGAAGAGGAACTGATCAGAGGATAGACATCAAATAAAGGAAAGATGTTGCTATAAGATGGTGGAACTGGAAGCAAGGCAGCTACCTTTTTGGAAAATGGTATTAGGCCCCTTTCCAGAAGATAAGACAGACTCATAGAGATCAACTGACCAGCTGTGGTCCTTCCTCTGTTACATGGAGCCAAAGACGCCTATGTTTTCCTGAAGTCTTGTAATGTTTAACTTCTGAGAACTTAGTAGTGTGATGATAGAATCTGTATAATGCACTGAAAAGGATGTCAACCTTAGTTATTTATCCAATAAATATTTATTGTATCCAGGGTATTCTTATTTTAACTCCTGTGACAACAAAGCACAACCATTTCCATAGTTCTAAATGTTCGGGGTCTGCTCCTCATAGTAGACTCTTTCTTTTGTTCACTGTATGTACTCCTGTCATCTTTTTTACTTTTCCAAAGCACTTTTCTGTTTTAATAAATTATATTCTCATTAACTCAGTTGACACTTCCTCTACAATGTTTGTGAGTTTCTGTTAGTTGGGAAAAGTGTCAGCTGTGTGAAGAAAAAGTAGGTGGCATTTTGCAGTGCTTCCAGTAACCTGAGCTGTATAAAATTTGTGTTAAAAAGCTACACGGGCGCTGTGGCTCACGCCTATAATCCCAGCACTTTGAGAGGCCAAAGTGTGTGGATCATAAGATCAGGAGTTTGAGACCAGCCTGACCAACATGGTGAAACCCTATCTCTACTAAAATACAAAAATTAGCCACGCATGGTGGTGCATGCCTCTAATTCCAGCTACTCAGGAGGCTGAGGCAGGAAAATGGCTTGAACCCGGGAGGCGGAGATTGCAGTGAGCCGACATTGCCCCATTGCACTCCAGCCTGGGTGACAGTGAGACTCCATCTCAAAAAAAAAAAAAAAAAGCTATACTGGGCCAGGTGAGGTAGCTCATTCATGCCTGTAATCCTAGCATTTTGGGAGGCTCAGGTGGGCAGATCACTTGAGGTCAGGAGTTGAAGACCAGCATGGCCAACATAATGAAACCCCATGTCTACTAAAAATACAAAAAATTAGCCAGGCCTGGTGGTGCATGCCTGTAATCCCAGCGCTTTGGGAGACCAAGGCAGAAGGATGGCTTGAGCTTAGGAGTTTGAGACCAGCCTGGGCAATGTGGCGAAAGCCCATCTCTACAAAAAAATGCAAAAATTAGCTGGCATCGTGGCACATGCCTATAGTCCCAGCTGCTCAGGCGGCTAAGGTGGGAGGATCACTTGAGCCCGGCGGGGCAGAGGTTGCAGTGAGCTGAGTCTCCCTGGACAACAGAGTGAGACCTTGTCTCAAAAGAAAAGGGGGGCGGGGGATCAAATGCCCTGTCCTCTAGTTCTCAGCATGTGGAGGGGGGGTCTCTCATCTCCTAGCCACTCCTGCCTCACTATGCCTTGCTTTCTCTAGTGCACTCTGGGTCTAGGAACTGCTTGGCAGGAGGCAGGAAGAACAAGAAGTCTGGGGCCTGTCTGGAGAGGGAACTAGCATTTACTGAGTTTTTTGCAATATGTCACACACCATGTAAAGGCCTTTACCTACATTATTTCCTATACCTCAAACAGCAAACATATATCCCCTTTTTTTAGTCACATAGAGTTCCAGAGTTGCCACGGTTACATAGCAGAGTCAGGATTTGAATCCAGTGCAGACTGCAAACACCATGTTTTTCTTTCCGAAGCAGAGCAGCTCCAGAGGTGGAAGTAACTGGAGTGTTCTAGACAGTGGGACCAGGAGCGGGGGGTGCCAGCAGAGGCTCTCATCTCCCCAGGGTCTGTCAGTCAGAGCCATAAGCCCTTCAATTAAATATCCCTCTAATCCCAGCAGAAGCTTAGGTAATACCTCCCACCAAGCATCTGTGTGGAACCTGGCCCCATTTAGGGATTAGGTGATGGAGATAAATTTCCATGGCCCTCAGATAAATTTCCATGGCAAATGGCCCTTGTCCCCATTCATTTGCAGAGCACAACAATCCAGATTAAGTTACAGAATTTGGGTTTTATTTGGAGATTAGTTGGTATTACAGATGATGGTGATACCAAAACCCAATGCTGCTGCACCTGCCTGCATCCCAGATCTGTCAGGTTGTCTCCACAGCCCCATGGCAGAGGGCAGCCAATCTGATCTTTGTGAAAATTAAATCAACATAGCCCTGGCCTCCTATCTTTGCTTTATTACTTTAATGTCGCTCCCTCTTCAGATTCGTAGTTCTGATTAATTTGTCCAGGTGGTCGGCAGTCAGGAGAGGGGGCCCTGACCCATAAGAAGGTGGCTCTCCAGCAGTCTAGATTAGGAGCAGCACTCTCCTCTCCTAGCTCACTTAGCAGTTAGCAAGGTAATGGCCTGAAGAGACCTCAGGAGACAGGAGGCTGCTCCTTCAGAGGGAGGAGGTCATCAGACAGTGAGAAGAACTGGGGACCAGGCCTGACGAGTGGAGGAAAACGGCCCTCACCTCATCCTTCTGAAGGTACCTCCTGCCACAATGATGGGCATATGCCCCAGAGGGGCCAGGGTGTGGGGTGGCAGGAGTCAGACCCCAGTCTGCATAGGACCTGCATCTAGGCTGGCCTGGAGGCCTGTGTAAGAGAGGATGCCTGAACTAAACTCCCGTCCCATAGGGAACTCCTTTGCATAAAAGGTGGAGGCAGGGGATCCACTTCCGACGTGTTCAATCTTAGGAGGGGCAGGGTGGGCTACAGGAGTCTGAGGAGGGGTCTTGCTGGTTCTAGACCAAGACTAGGAGTGATCCACATTGGTGACAATGGCCAAGGCATAGATGAGGTCAGACAGGCTGCCTAGTGACGTCTAGGGAGTAGCTTGCTCTAAAGAAGGGTGGACCCCTGAAGCCCCAGCCAGTTCTCATGGGGCTACAGCTTTAGCCCCTTCCCAGCCCTGCCGTGGACCCAAGCTAGGAGCAGGACAGGAGGCGTGTCGACACACTGAGGTGTGCTGAAGTGTGCCACTGGAGGGTGAAGGCTCGGCATTTGGGGATCCCAGGGCAGCTGGAGGGTGTCTGGAAGAGAACAAGAGCTCTGGAGGGACTCAGGCCTGGGGCTTAGACTTCCTGACTTCCTGTTCTTGATTCTTTTGGCCCAGCGGTTCTGGAACCACACCTGCTAGGAAAGAAGAAGGGGTCTACTCTGGCCCCAGCATCCCCTCCAGCCAGGGAGAGGGGAAACAACCTGAAGGCAGGCTACCCAGCAAAGGGGCTGTGGGCCAAGCCCAGAAGTTGGCTGTATGAGAAGGGGTCACAGCTCATCTGTATCTTGGCCTCAGGAAGATGAGTGACCCAGGCCAGGTGCTCACAGGTGCTGATGTCAGGGTAGGGCCATGCTGCAAACACCCTCTCCAGCTCCAGCAGTTGCCCTTTGCTGAAGGCGGTCCGCTTTCTCCGGTGGGGACCCAACCTGCTGGCACCACCTGCAGGCCACAGTAGGGGATCAAGCCACGATCAAGCCGGGATTCCCTGCAAGAGCCTCTAGACCTCAAAAACCCTCAACTAACCCTGAAGTCCCTGCTCCCACCCCTCTTCAGCCTTCCCTCATCCCACCGTGCCCCACGTACTCACACTGCTCACACTTCCCCCATCAGATCACCTGCTGGGGATGCATCCATAGGGCTGGCCATGGAGCTGGCAGAGGGTAAGGAGCCAGAGGGCCATGCCAGGGCAGTGCCCACACCAGACCCCTCCATTTGGCTTGTATCCTGCTCAGAGTGGCTGGCCCTGCCTCCAGGAGGGGAGAAGTTCAAGTAAGGCAGAGAAGTCTTAGGTGAAAGAAGGGAGGCTGGAGGCCGGGTTGGGCTTATGAGGGTACAGGTGGGGCAAATTGTGTAGCCCCTGCCCTTCCAGGGCCTCACAAAGGAAACTGGACCCAGCCTCCCTCCTCAAACCTCAAACTCTGGCAGTCTGTACCTGAAATAGTATACTTCATGAAGATCCTCCCAGGGCTCCTTCCAGGAAGCCAAAGAAAACCATCTCTCCAGTTCTCCCAGGGCACTGGCTGTCCCTTCTGGAGCCCTCAGTGCTCTGGACCTGACTGCCTTCAGGGGAGAGGGGGTGGAGTCCTCTCCCACCACTGGGGACTGAGCTGGTGAAGTGGGCCAGGATGAGAAGGATGGTGGAGTGACAACGGGATGAGTGGGAGCCAACTGCTGTCAGCAGGACTGAGGAACAGATGTCACCACCAGATTGTCCTCAAGTCTGCTTTAGAGGTTTGCCTGCATCTAACCCTTTCTCCCTCTGGCCCTTCAAGAGCCAGATGGACTTCCTGGGGTTCTGAACCTGGAACCAGAAGAGATTCCACAGATGCCGTTGAGGGGTTCTAAGAAAGACGATAAAGATGTTTATTTGTACAGTATTCTCTTCCTTGGACATCTTCTGAGCCATTTTTTCTTTTCTAATTTTTAAATTTTTTTAAATTTTATTTTTCTCTGTCACCCAGGCTGGAGTGCAGTGGTGTGATATCTGCTCACTGCAGCCTCAACCTCCCAAGCTCAAACGATCCTCCCACCTCAGCCTCCTAAGTAGCTGGGACTGCAGGCACGCACCACGATGCCCAGCTAACTTATTTTTTGTAGAGATGGTATCTTGCTATATTGCCCAGGCTGGTCTCAAACTTCTGGGCTACAGCAATTCTTCCACCTTGGCTTCCCAAGGTGCTAGAATTACAGGCATGAGCTACCATGCCCAAACAAAAATTTCCACATTTTTGTGTGTGTGTTTTGTTCTGCTTTTAGAGACAGAGTCACTCTACTGCCCAGGTTGGAGTGCAATGGCACGGTCGTAGCTCACTGCAGCCTCAAACTCCTGGGCACCTGGGCCACTTTTCTACAAGAAGTGTGTGCTTTTAAATTTCCCTTCAGTTTCTGCCCTTTACTATCTCTCCTGGTCTTGCTGCTCTCCGTCCCAGACCCTAGACAGAGACTTCAAGAAAGGCTCACCCTAAGGGTGGGTTTGGGGAAGCACAGTGACTGGTTCCCCAAGTGCTTAGGAGCCTGAGCTACTGTGATTTCAGATCAGGATGGATAAAAAAGCTGAGCTAGATCCCTATGACCTATTGCCCATTCTCTCTCCTCCAAGACCCTAGTCAACTCCAAGGGGCAAAGAAAGCCTCACCCAGGGAGGGTAGCCTGGTAACTCTGTCATCATCAGAGGGGTTCAAGTGCCTGCTTAGCTGCTGGTGGGTTACTGGGGGCTGCTTAACTCAAGAGGAAGGGTAACTCTCAGGAGGCCCTCTCTAGCCCCAAACTTCAGTTCACAGGTCCCGAGCCCAACATGGATTGGACACAGCGAGGCCCTTCTCTGTCCCCCCTCACCAACCCATTCTGACAGCCCAGCTTCCTCTCCTTTACCCAGGCAGGGAAGTGTCCACCCTAGTCAGGACAGTAGTCTTAAACTCATGGCTAAGGGACCTTTATTGGGCTGGGAGAAGGAGATTAGAGGAGGGAGCTACAGAGGGCCCGGCCATGTGGGCTCTGACTCCTACAGACGGCCAGGAGCTGGGCAGCCCAGCCAGTACTGAGCGATGGAGCGTGGGTAGGGAGGGTCCACAGTGTCCACTCGCCGTGTGCGAAGGTTGACTCGGTAGTACTTGTCTGAAAGAGAAGAAAGCAGAGGGTGTGTGAGGCCCAGCCAGGTCCTGCCCACTCTTTCTTTGAGAAGAAAGTCTAGGGTCTCTTCCAGAAGAAAAGTAAATACCCACCATGCAGCTAAGGACTTCTGGCCTGGCTTTCTGTGATCACTACCTGCAGCCTGTATTCGGCCCCTGTGGACCCGGGACAGCAAGGAAGACCCAAGCTAGACCAGCTTCAGGGGCGGCAGGGGCTCCTACCTCCAGAGAAGAAGAAGACACTCTGGATGGGTTCACAGGTGGCAGGCACAAGCCAGTCCATCCCATCATGAGAGTTGATTCCCAAGTCACTTTCATCACTGGAGAATAAGGACAGCCAGGTAGCTCGGGATGGCCGGCGGGAGTTCTGCTTGTGGCCACGGCTGCGACCTCGGCGTGAATGGTAGCCTTTGCGGTTGCGATGGTTAAACTTTTGCTTCTTGGCCAAGGAGGGGCGGGGTGCTATGCCTGAGACGTAGATGCGGCCAGCCATGGCTGCGTCCACTTGCTCTGGCACACCGTGCCACTCCTGGCTGATGAACTGGGGTTGTCTGGTACCAGCTGTGGCAGGGAAGGGATGAATGAGAGGTCTTGGGGGTCTGAGACTCCCACTTGCCCCCTCCAGCAGGGCGCTGTTAGAGTTCATCTGCTGCACCTTGCCCAAAGACAAACAGCAGCTAATGGCAGAGCCCAGCAGCCAGGCCTTTGATTCTCCATCTAATGCCCTTCCCCCTGCGCTCCCTCCATGGTGTCTTGACCCTAGGCCCCCTAAACTCCTGAGCCATAGCCCCTCCCCCTGCTGGCTGTGCCCTCAGCTGTGCTAGGCAAAGTCCAATATGGGGTCCAGGTGGAGCTGAGCTTCCCCCAAAAGGTCAACAGAAGCAAAGTCTAGCCTGAGCAAACAGCCTTTGATCGATAGCTCCACAACCACAGCCCCCTCCAGCCAGCCTGGCTCTACCACTACCCAGGGGTTCCAGCCCTTTTGAGGGAGAAGCAAGACTTGCCCTCTCTCCATACCAGAGCTTCTGCCCCAGAAGAGAAGCTCGAAGATGTCCTCCCAGCTGTCCCGCTGCATCATGGCAAACTGCTCAAACACTGCCGAAAGGGAGCTGCCTTCACATTCCTCCCGACTGGGCTGGTGCTGGAACTGGTACTCCCAGTACTGTTTCCCTGAGGAGCAGGGTGGTGGGCATTAGGAGGGCTGGGCCAGAGCAAGACTGGAGATCCCAGAGGCTGTTGAAGTTAGGAGCTCCCAACATGAGGTGGGGTGGGGGGTGGGCACACGCTGAGGCCTGTCCCCAGTGAAGTGTGAAAGGAATCTGAGACTGCTCCGAAACCTGCCCAGACGCCCACCCGCCCCCTGAGTACCTTTGAAGAAGTAGACCTGCTCCCGGCCACTATAGCTATGGGCAGGGAGGGCCAAGGCTGCATCCACGTTGTCCGGAATGCCATCAAAGCCGTCAGAGATATTTCGGGGGTAACCAGGGTCCAGGACACCATCCTCAAAGCGCCAGTACTGACTACCCTAAGAGGTAGGGAAGGTGAAAGGAGGTAGGGAGGGTGCTGACTGGTCACGAGGCAGAGTCTCTTGCCCTAAGGCAGCCGTTCACAGCTCCAGGTTAACTGCCCAGGACCTGGAGTCTTGGGACTGCCCTGTGCTCACAGAGCCCCCACAAGGTCCTGCAGGGCCCAGGTCTGACCTTCCTATCCACCCTGTCCCTGGGAGCAATAGCTCTCAAACCCTCCCTACATGCTTTCTACCCTGACCCACAGCCCCTGGCACCTTGAAGAGGTAGGTCTTCCCCTGACAGTTGATGCGGGTGAAGGCGGCATCAATGGGGCCCTCAATGCCCCAGACATCTCGGATGAGCTTGGGGTATCCAGGCCTCACTGCCTTTTCATCCAGTTCATAGCAGTATTGCCCTAGAGTGGAGGTGGTGTGAGAGTGGGGATGCTCATGGGGCAGACCCCTATCCCCAAGACCTGCCCCTGGAATCACCTCGGAAGGCAAAGAGGGAACCGTTTTTGAGGTCAGTGAAGGCATCAAAGGGCTTCCCGCTGCACAGCTCCTCCTCTGCTAGGGTCTCAGAGGCCCCTTGATCAAGGGTATCAGAGCTTGAGGTCATAACAGGTGGCTGCTCAGGATTCCCTTCAGGCTGGGCCTGGGGGTCATGGGGCATGGAGGGCCCCCCCGGCCGTGGGTGCATGGTAGTGGTGTTTTTGTTCTCCTCGTCATAGTCACTGACCCCGTACTCATCCTCCGGCATGACGAACACATCCCCACGAGTCACTGCAGAGAGAATGGAGGGTAGTGAGTCTCCAGCTGCAGGGAGGACCCCAGCCTACCCGCCTGGGCTCTGAACACACCTTGGGGCTTGCACTCAGTCATATAGTCTATGCAGCAGCTCTGGTAGTAAGAGCAGAGCTCGTCACACTGGCACTTCTTGTCGGGATTGAAGCCCTCAGTGCAGCGGTACTTGCAGGAGTCTATGAGGAAGGGGTGTCAGTCGGTGCTGCCAAGCCAGGGCCACCCTCGCCCACCCTATATAGATCCAGACAGCCACCAACACCCTCCTGTACCTTGGTCAGCCAGAGCAACCCATGCCAGCAGGGCCAGCATGAGAAGGGGTCTCGGGGGTGCCATGACGGGGCTTCTAGCTCAGTGGCTGGTGAGCTGGGCTCTGATCTCCCTGAGGACTCCGCTCTGATGCCTGAGGAAGGGAGGGAGAGGCAGAGACAGGGAGGGAGGGGACTGGAGAAGACGAAATGCCTTTTCTGCCTCTCTGTTTGCTCAACCTCCAGCCCATCCCCCTCTGCCCTCCTCCAGCAGCTGCTGCAGCAAAGGGTCACATTCCTGGAACACTGGGTCTGGGAGAGCTGGGAGATAAGACCTTTGCCAAGCTCAGAATCATTAGGTCATCAGAAGAGGGAATTAGCACAGTGGGTCTGAAGGGCGGAAGGAAGGATCACTGGGCAACAGCTTTATCTCTCTGAGTCTTAGTGCATTTTCAGTAAAATGGGACTAACAAAGCCTTGCCTCATGGGGTGTTGGGAGACTACATGAACTAGAACAGACAAAATGCCCAGTAGCTGGAGCAGCCACAAATTCCTTCTCCAGAAATGGCTATTGATCCATGATTGTTTGATCAGACACATCCCTGATTGGGTGTTCATTTGCTATTGTTTATTTAGGGCAGAAAAAGGGAGTGGGAGGAGAGATTGTAAGCACTCTGGGGAATTTTCTTTTTTAGCATAAAAGAACAAAGTTTTATTTCTGGGTTCTTCTCTTGGGTGCATCAATCTCCCCAGGCTGGAAATTTGGGTAAATATCAACCCTCTGGACTGGATTTGATTTCTGAGTCTTTTCACTTATTCTGAGCAGGCCACTCCCTGTCCCCAGCCTCAGTCTCTCCATCTGTAAAGAGTGGGCTTGTTCAGCACACCTTTAGGCTCTCAAGAGAAATATGATACCTCTACCTGGAAAGTGCCCACTGGCACAAAACACCTAACTTTGTGCCCAATTTAAGGTATCCACAGAACTTCTGAAGCCCTCCCATCACCTGAAGGAAGTGATCCTAAGATTTTAGCTGAAGTTTTCTGTTCTGTAATCAGAGGGAACTGTGATTTTGGCCAATCTCTTCCCCATGGGCTTCAGTTGCGTCATCTGTGGAATGGACACCAATCCCCACCTGATAGGCATGTTGTGAAATTTCGCTGAGAAACAGGCGTAAAAGGGTCTTAAGAGTTATGACGATTACTTTAACCACTTAGTAGGGAGGGGGCACGCAGCGGAGTTGCTCCCACGTACCGGTGTCACCGGGGGCGGGGGGAGAACTGAGACCGTCCTCTCACTCTCCACCCCTTAGTCCAAGTCCAGCGCGGAGACAGGCGGCTGCTACTGAGGGGCTGGGAGAGGCTGGCCGGGGCGTGGGCGTGGCTGGGGCGGCTTGGGGGTGGAGCTGCCCAGGCAGTGGGAGGAGCCCCGCGGGACCCAGAGGCGGGGCGTTGGTTCCCGGGGCCGCGGCGCCTCCGGGGCGTGGCTGCTACCAAGCATCTCCCAGCCCCAGAGGAGCCCCTGCCGGAGCCACGCTTTGTTCCAGCCGCCGCCTCCTCTACCCTCCGGCGTCCGGAGCCATTCCTCGCCTCCTCGCTCTCTCCTTTCGTTCACTCCCTGCATCTGGGCGCGCATCACCTTTGCTAACCGCTGCGCCCCTGACCCCGCCCTCACTCCTCCCCCAAACTTCTGGCCGGCGCCCTTGCCTGGTACCCTTCTCTCCATTCCTCCCCCTCCATCTTCTTCTCCTGTTCCCTCTGGGGTTTCTCTTTTCTCAAAGCCGGGGTTTCTCCGAGCGCCCCCAGCCTTCAGGCCGGGGATGACCCCCGCAGTCCCGCGCCCATGGTCCTGACGCTGCTCCTCTCCGCCTACAAGCTGTGTCGCCTCTACGCCATGTCGGGCCCACGGCCGGGCGCCGAGCGGCTGACAGTGCCAGGGCCGGATGGGAGTGGTGGCGCGGGCCCTTGGTGGGCTGCGGGCAGCCGCGGGCCCCGAGAAGTGTCGCCGGGGGCAGGCGCCGAGGTGCAGGACGCCCTGGAGCGCGCGCTGCCGGAGCTGCAGCAGGCGTTGTCCGCGCTGAAACAGGCGGGCGGCGCGCGGGCCGTGGGCGCCGGCCTGGCCGAGGTCTTCCAGCTGGTGGAGGAGGCCTGGCTGCTGCCAGCCGTGGGCCGCGAGGTGGCCCAGGGTTTGTGTGACGCCATCCGCCTGGACGGCGGCCTCGACCTGCTGTTGCGGCTGCTGCAGGCGCCGGAGCTGGAGACGCGTGTACAGGCCGCACGCCTGCTGGAGCAGATCCTGGTGGCTGAGAACCGGTGAGCGCGCCAGGCCAGGGTGGGGAAAGCGCCGTGTGGTGTGGACGGTCAATCGCCTGGGTCTCCCGTGTGTCTCGCGCCGTGCCTTTGCTTGCCTCACCTCTCTTGCCTGCCTGCACTACATCTCTCTTAGGGATCAGCCTGTCCGTTTTACAAATGAGGAAACTGAGGCTTGGGAAAGTTTAGTGACTTGCCCAGTGGGTCACAGTGAACTAATGGTGCAGCCAAAATTTACTCCCAGGGCTAATGGGGTGAGGAGTAGAGTTGCGGACAGGAGCCCGTCCCTGGCTCTCTGGATGGAGATGGCATCCTACTGCGAATTCTCCCTCTCTCTTGCAAGCCCACAGCTCTCCTGCCCATCGGCTTGGGTGCCCTTCTATGACACCTTCCCTCCCCATCATCCCATCCCCGTCCCACTGGGAGAAGAAGGGAACACAATGCTCAGAAAAGAGGGAGGGAGACTTCTCCTTTCCCTCCTCCCCGGCACTCAGCAATGAGGACTGGCCTGAGGCGGCCTTACTCCCTTCTTAATGCCCCAATCCACCTTCTGCTCCATCCTTCATTCTGGTTCTTCTAATAGGCCAGACATGATCTCATTCTGCGGCTGCTGATGGGGAACAGAAAGTTTTCTGCTGGGAGGCATGGGTGGGGGAAAATGTCACCGGAGTGCAGAGCCAGGCAGGCACCAGGCAGAGTGTCTTCTCCCCCTCCATCCCACTTAGCATCAAGATGCAGCAAGAGGGTCAAACAGAGGCCTGGTTGCCACTCTTGCATGTCTCTTGGGATCTCTCCTGGAGTATGAAGACCTCCGAGGACTCACTTTCCCTCCCTTCTGATGCCAGAGCAGACCAAGCTGTCACACTCCAGTCTCATACTGAAGTCTCAAGCTTCTCAAACTTAGAAGAGTTTTTGGAAGAGTCACTTTCAGCTCATGCAGCAATCACAAGTGTGAGGGGAGTGGGTTGGGGGTGTTTTCCTTGCCATTTTCAAACAGAAAAAAATTATCTTGTGATTGGTGGAAATGATACAACTGTCAAAAATGCATGAATGAAGCAGTTTAGGTTGGGAGACCAAGACAGGGTTCTGCTTATTTGGCAAGCCATTAACCTCCCATCTGATATCCGGTGCGGTGATGGAGATAGGCCATGAATTTGGAGTGGGTAGCAAATAGAATATGTGCTCACTGGGTGCGGTCGGGTCAAAGCTGGTGGGTGTGCTGTGCAGGCTTGATATGTAGAGTCGGGTAGCTCTAACTAGAATCCCTGGAGAGTGAGTACAGCCAGCACCCCAAGGAGAGGAGGGCTGCAATATACAAATAGTACTGCTATATCTCAAGGTTAAAAATGACAATCCTCACCTGGTGTAGAGTTACTGAGAGAAGAGTCACTAACCAGTGTCCCTGGTCCCAAGAAACATCATGCTGGTTGCTTCAGTACCAAGGACAGAGCACAGTGTGCCAGGTTGGCATCACAATCCTTCCAAAGAAAGGAAGGGTCCCTGCTGGGCACGGTGGCTCACACCTATGGGAGGCCGAGGTAGGTGGATCACCTGAGGTCAGTAGTTCAAGACTAGCCTGACCAACTTAGTGAAACCCCATCTCCACTAAAAAATACAAAAATTAGCCGGGCATGGGAGGTGGAGGTTGCAGTGAGCCGAGATAGTGCCATTGCACCCCAACCTGGGCAACAGAGCAAGACTCTGTCTCAAAAAAAAAAAAATCCAAAAAAATTTTTTAGACTGAGTCTTGCTCTGTTGCCCAGGCTGGAGTGCAGTGGCACGATCTTGGCTCACTGCAACCTCTGCCTCCCGGCTCAAGCAATTCTCATGTCTCAACCTCCCAAGTAGTTGGGATTACAGGCACTTGCTACCACACCCAGTTAATTTTTGTATTTTTAATAGAGATGGGGTTTCACCAGGTTGGCCAGGCTGGTCTTGAACTCCTGACCTCGGCCTCCCAAAGTGCTGGAATTACAGGCATGAGCCACCGCACCTGGCCACATTAGATATTTCTTAAGCACATCCTGGCTCTGATATTCTGAGAATTTATGTAGTCAGATGTCTGGAAGCACAAAGTGAAGATGAAGGATCTTGAACTCTGGAGACAGGCAGATCTGGGTTCAGATCTCAGCTGTGCCTCTCAGAAGCTGTGTGGCTCTGGACATGTCATGTAACCTCTCTGAGTTTTGGCTTTTTCATTGGTAAAAGGAATAACTGGGCCAGGTGAGGTGGCTCATGCCTATAATCCCAGTGCTGTAAGAGACCAAAGTGGGAGGATAGCTTGAGCCCAGGAGTTTGAGACCATCCAGGGCGAGAAATTGGAATCTTGTCTCTACAAATTAAAAAAAAAAAAAAAAATCAGCCAGACATAGTGGCACATACCTGTAGTCCCAGCTACTCAGTCGGCTAAGTTGGGAGGATTGCTTGAACCTAGGAGGTCAAGGCTGCAGTGATCTGTGATCACGCCACTGCACTCCAGCCTGGGTGACAAAGTGAGACCCCATCTCAAATTAAAAATATATATACAAGAGTAGGAAATAGCTGTCATTCCAGCTGCCTCTGTGGCTGATTAGGACCCATCTGTTTTTTTGAAGATGGGCTGCAGAGAAGTTGTGGGGTCAACTTAGGAAATCTGTGCCAGCCTAAGGCATGTTCGGGACTCAGCTAGGTTCTGCAGTGGACATAAAATCACACGCACTATGGTCACTGTGATGCCTGCTGGCCAAGGACTCTGTTGCTGGCTGGGCCTCTACCTCTTTGTCACCTGTGGAGGACATCTTTTTTTTTTTTTTAGATCGAGTCTAGCTCTGTAACCCAGGCTGGAGTGCAGTGGTGTGATCTCGGCTCACTGCAACCTCCACCTCCCAGGTTCAAGCGATTCTCCTGCCTCAGCCTCCCAAGTAGCTGGAATTACAGGCACCTGCCACCATGCCCGGCTACTTTTTGTATTTTTAGTAGAGATGGGGTTTCACTGTGCTGGCCAGACTAATATTGAACTCCTGACCTCGTGATCCACCCCTCTCGGCCTCCCAAAGTGCTGGGATTACAAGCCACAGCACCAGGCCTTTTTTGACTCCCGAGTAGCTGGGATTACAAGCACACACCACTACACCTGGCTAATTTTTGTATTTTTAGTAGAGACAAGGTTTTGCCATGTTGGCCAGGCTGGACTTGAACTCCTGACCTCAAGTGATTCACCTACCTCAGCTTCCCAAAGTGCTGGGATTACAGGCATGAGCCACTGCTCCTGGCCATCTATGGAGGATGTCATTTGTGGAGGTCAGTAAGGCAGGAAGCCTGAACCTCTACCAGGATATAGCAACTCTCCCACCTGTTCAGCTGGCCTCCAAGTTCTGTCTGTTGGATCTGTCCTCCCCACTACAGCCAGAGTGAAGTTTCTAAAACCCAAACATGACCAGATCACTCCCCTCCCTGAAAGTTTTCAGTGGCTTCCCTTTGACATCAAGATAAAGTACAAATGCCTTGAGATGGCTCAAAAGGCCCCTAGGTCCAATTGCTTTTCACGCTCTCCCCTTGAATCTTCTGCCTCAGCCATGGAAGTGTGGGCAGCTCCTCAAGTGCGCCAGCTCTCCGACACCTCCAAGTCTTTGCATACATCTGTGCCTGAAATGCAGTCTGCCCCTCTCCTCCTGACTAATGCCCCCATTATTCTTTTGCCCTAACTCCATAGGGAACCATTCAACATATCTAATGTGTATCTTTCTATCTGTGTTCTGCTAAAATCTTTAAATCTTTATTCTGGGTTTTGTGTGCATGTATTTTTAATGTATACAAATGGTGCTGTGTCACATGGCACACTCTGTTTACTTTTTCCCACTCAGTGTTGAGTTTTGTTGGTTTGTTTTGGTTTTGGGGTTTTGGTTTTTTTTGAGACAGGGTCTTTGCTCTGATGCGCAGGCTGGAGTGCAGTGGCCCAATCATGACTCGCTGTAGCCTCAACCTGCTGGGCTCCAACTATCATCCTGCCTCAGCCTTCCAGGTAGCTACAGGCCTGTGCCACCATACTTGGCTAAGTTTTTGACTTTGTAGAAACGGGGGTTTTGCTACATTGCCCTGGCTCTGTTGTCCAGGTTCGTGTTGCTGTGTTATCACCCGCTCAGCCACTTCTACCTCCCCCGAAATCCTCCAGAAGGGGCACCTGCCCATGTTACCTGACTCTCCCCAGACTTGATACGGATTGCCGCCAACTTCCTGGCACCACAAATGGCACTGCAGTGAACACCCACGTGCTTTTGTCTATCTGTATGACAATCTCTTCAGGAGAGGGTGCCTGTATTGCTCAGCTTCTAATTTTGCCCATCCAACCGGCATAAAGTGGTAGCTGGTTTTCCGTTTGTTTGTTTTTTGCCAGTGAACATTTTATTCAGGGTATGTGTGTGGAGAGTGGTTAGGGACAAAGGAGAGTGGGAATGACCTTTGAAATAAAATAAAATGATTTAGGTGAAGAAACTCTAGGGAAAGGTAATTTTCTCCGTTTAGATCATTTTAAGAAAGAAAATGACAAATAAGGTTTCTGCTCTATGGAACTAACAAGTAGACTATTAATACAATATCAGATATTAAATGCTCTGAAGACAATCAAATAGGGTAATGAGTTAGAAAGCAATGGGGAAAAGCCTTTAGATTGGATAATTGGAAGGAGGTAGCATTGGAGCAGACAGTGGAATGATGAACCATGAAGACGATTTTGTTGAAGAACATTTCAGGTAGTGATAGCCATTGTTTTAATTTTCATTTCTCTGATTTCTAATGAGATAGAGCATCTCTTTATCTGTTTGTTCAAATTTGCATTTCCTCTTTTGTCAATTGCCTGGGGGTTTTGTTTGTTTGTTTGTTTGTTTGTTTCGAGATGGAGTCTCACTCTGTCACCCAGGCTAGAGTGCAGTAGTGCGATCTCGGCTCACTGCAACCTGCACCTTCTGGGTTCAAGCAATTCTCCTGCCTCAGCCTCCTGAGTAGCTAGGATTACAGGCATGTGCCACCACACTCGGCTAATTCTTTTGTATTTTTAATAGAGATGGGGTTTCACCATATTAGCCAGGCTGGTCTCGAACTCCTGATCTTATGATCTGCCTGCCTCAGCCTCCCAAAGTGCTGGGATTACAGGTGTGAGCCACCATGCCCAGCCTCAATTGCCTGTTTATGTCCTTTACCCATTTTCTTTTGAATTTACTACCTTTTTCTTGTTGATGTGAATCTTTGCTGATATATTCTACATATAAACCCCTCATAGATTTTTTTTTCTTTTCTTTTGGAGTTTTCTCTCTCTCACTCTCTCTCTCTTTTCTTTTTTTTGGTAGACACAGGGTCTCACTTTGTTGTCCAGGCTGGCCTCCGTGTGCCAGGCATCGCACCAAGCACTCTATATGGCTTATCTCATTAGTTCAGGTTAGTGCTGGGATTACAGGCATGAGCCACCTTGCCCAGCCTGGTTTTATATTTTCCCTTGTTGGTTTTGGACATTGCAATACCTCTGACATTCTTTCTATTCCTCAAACATGCCAGCTCCTCTGCCCTCGGGCCTTCATCCTTGCTCCTCTCTCTGCCTGTTATGCTCTTCCCAGATATTTGCATGCAGGGGTTTCTCCACATTAAGCGCTCAGATGTCACCTCTTCACACATACCCCTCCTCCAGGCCCACTCCATTACATCATCCTGTTTTGCTAGCACCAAGGCCCTATCACGACGATCTGGTTCACTCATTGTTTCTTGTCTATGTCTTCCTTCATCGCCCTGAGGATAAGCTCCGGCCAGTCTTTGTTAAACCTCAGCCCCCAGTGCAGTGCCTGGCACTCGGGAAGTCCTCAGGAAACATTTCCTGAATGAATGAATAGATGTGCCGCAGTCATGGGCCATGGAGTGAGGGAAAGGCAAGGCTAAGAGTGGTGTGCTTCAAGTGACACTTCAAATAACGACAAGTTAATGTTTGTTTTTACCACGTGCCAGGCATTGTGCCAAGCACTCTATATGGCTTATCTCATTAGTCCTGATAATAGTCCTATGAGGCAGGTATTCCTGTTCTCTATGTATGAGATAAGGAAACCAAGGTAAAGAGATAAAAGAAGCTGCCCAAAGTTTGGTCTCCTTTATCCCAGTTAGAAAACGGGCTGAGAAGAAACCAGGACCCAGGGAATCTGCTCCTGAGCTGAGGCTCTTAGCCACCACACATACTGCCTCTCTAGGGAAGAAGGGAGAGGGAGAATGGCTGTGGCCAGGATAGAGCACCCTTAGAATCCCAGAAGTCAGGTCCTCCCAGGGAAGGAGGTGAAGGTGGGGAGCAGGGAGGAGGTGAGGGTGGGGAGCAGGAAGGGGAATGCTCTCCCCTATATGAGGCTGGTGAGGCCTAGAGAGGGTCAGTGACCAGGCCCCAAACGGGCAAGCCAAGCTCCCCAGGATGCCGCAGTTCCACCGCCCCCTTTCACTCTCTCTGGGCAGGGACCGCGTGGCGCGCATCGGGCTGGGCGTGATCCTGAACCTGGCGAAGGAGCGTGAACCCGTGGAGCTGGCGCGGAGCGTGGCAGGCATCTTGGAGCACATGTTCAAGCACTCAGAGGAGACGTGCCAGAGGCTGGTGGCGGCCGGTGGCCTGGACGCGGTGCTGTACTGGTGCCGCCGCACGGACCCCGCGCTGCTGCGCCACTGCGCGCTGGCTCTGGGCAACTGCGCGCTGCACGGGGGCCAGGCGGTGCAGCGACGCATGGTGGAGAAGCGCGCAGCCGAGTGGCTCTTCCCACTTGCCTTCTCCAAGGAGGACGAGCTGCTTCGGCTGCACGCCTGCCTCGCGGTAACGGTGTTGGCGACTAACAAGGAGGTGGAGCGCGAGGTAGAACGCTCGGGCACGCTGGCGCTCGTGGAGCCGCTTGTGGCCTCGCTGGACCCTGGCCGTTTCGCCCGCTGTCTGGTGGACGCCAGCGACACAAGCCAGGGCCGCGGGCCGGACGACCTGCAGCGCCTGGTGCCGCTGCTCGACTCTTCCCGCTTGGAGGCGCAGTGCATCGGGGCTTTCTACCTCTGCGCCGAGGCTGCCATCAAGAGCCTGCAAGGCAAGACCAAGGTGGGTGCAGGTTTGGGATTGGGTGGATCAGGGGTTAGAGAGCCTCTGGGAACTCTTCCCAGAGGAAGTCACATTTAACCGGGAGTTGAAATACACATCAGAATTATGTGAAGCAAGACAAAGGAGGGGGCCAGTCATTTTGGCCTTGAAGGCAAATCCCAAAGTTTGGACTTGGTTTGGTTTTGGAGGCAAGAGGAAGACACTGAGAGGTTTTTGAGCAGGGGACACTTGCGTTTTACAAAGATCATCCTAGCTGCTGTGTGGAAAGGGGCTTGGCAAGGGTGAGGTTGGAGGCAAGGCCACCCAATAAAAGACTATGACTTCCAGGAGAGGGCATTGGGGGAAAATTAAGATGGTGAAGACTGGGATGTCAGCAGTGGCAGAGAGCAGATTCAAGAGATATTTAAGAGATGTAGTTAGCACGTGGTGGCTGGGAGAAGGAAAGAGAGGAGCTGAGGATGACTCCTGGCCATGAACATAGGCAATGAATAAGGCGAACTGGGTGAGCGACAGGTGGAGGTGGGGGAGGAGAAGAAAGTGAGTTCTGCTGGACATATGGAGAGATGCCCCGCTGGAGAGCTTCAGTGGGTAGTTTAGCCTTTGGAGTCTGGAGTCTGGGAAGATAGCTGCTGGAGACAGAGGCTTGAGGCTTGGGACAGGACATCAGTGTGTCAGCCAGATAACCCCTACCGGAGTCCCAAGGGGTCCTCATGTCCAGGGTCTAATCCACCAGTGACCTTTGCCCGCTGCTTTAACTTGCTGTGTTAGCTTGAGCACCTGGCTTCCCCTCTCTGGGCCTCTATTTGGACCTCATTTTTATCCTCTGGAAAATTCAGTGAATTGGACCACAGCAGCAGTTCTTACCCTGGATGTGGGAATGATAGTTTTAGAACCAAAAGTTTTTGGATTGTTCTTTTTGGAAACAGAGTTCTGCTATATTGCCCAGGCTGGCATCAAACTCCCAGGCTCCAAGCGATCCTCTCTGCCTCAGCCTCCCAAGTAGCTGGCACTACAATTACACACCATATTGCCCAGCTGGGCTTTTTTTTTTTTTTAATATTACAGGTTGAAGATTCTCCCTACAATGTCACTCTCTCTTCTTTCATTCTTCTGTGGAGTCTTGGAGGTTGGTGACAGCTGGTGCACAGGAATGTGGTGAATACCCCATGACCCACCCTGTCTGTACCTCAGCTGTCATCTGGGGGTGCTCAAAGGATTGTATCTCACAGATGATTGCCACCTATCCTGTGTGTCCCTGCAGATCAAAAGGAGACTGCTGGCTGGTCGAGGTGGTTCATGCCTGTAATCCCAGCACTTTGGGAGGCCAGTGCAGGTGGATTACTTGAGGTCAGGAGTTCAAGACCAGCCTGGACAGCATGGTTAAACTCTGTTTTTACTAAAAATACAAAAATTAGCCAAGCATAGTGGTGGGCACCTGTAATCCCAGCTACTCGGGAGGCTGAGGCAGGAGAATCATGTGAACCTGGGAGGTGGAGATTGCAGTGAGCTGGAATCTCACCACTGCACTCCTGGGCTACAGAGTGAGACTCTGTATCAAAAAAGAAAAAGAGAAAGGAGACTGCTATGTTAGGGGGTATTTGGGGGTCAGTGGGTCCAGTGTTCTAGGAACTTCTGATTCTTCTCTCTGCACTCCAAAGTTGGGCCAAGGAGGACTTGCTATATAAGCAGGTCATTCTGCTTTGGGAGAAGGGACTCAAAGGAAGTAGGGAGTGAGAACCTGAAGGATTGGATCTGGGCAGCAGCCATGATCACCAGCATGTCACCCTTTCCCATTGAGGCCAAGTGAGTCCAGTTCAACAAAGACATCTTGAGTCCCACTCTGTCCTTCATCGTGCCAGATACAGGGCTCCAGTAGTGACTGAGACATGTCCTCAGCTTATGCTCCAGTGGAAGTTGCATCGTTAACTAGGGACAGTGGCATTCAGAGTGTGGCATAAGTCCCAATTGGAGGTGTGGGCCAGGATATGGGGGAATCATTTCCGTGGATTAGTAGGATTCCTACCAGCAGGCTGGAAGAACTAATGGTTTAGAAACATCATGGACCAAGACCCAGAGATGTGAAAGCCTTGGGGTGTGTGTATGTGTATGTGTGTGGGTGTGTGAAGTGTGGGCTGGTGGAAGGCGAGGTGAACTGGGAGTGGTGGGTAGCTGCACTGTGCCCTGCCTGGCAGCCATGCTGAGAGCTCAACTTTTATTCCAGGGCCGGTGGATGCTGTAGAAAGGATATGAAGGAGGGATATGCCCCTCCGCCTTCAGCCCATCCTGAGTCAGGACCTGCTCAAGAATTCAGAGAATTTCAGAAGGGGGAATCCGCAGGACCCCTGACTTAGTGGCTGAAGGCGGGGTCAGGGCAGTTGGCGGGACTTCGGGTGGTGAGAAGAGACAAGGTGGGGGACTGGGAACGTATGGGGGCAGCTGGAGAGCTGGTGGAGCCTAGAGTCCTCGCCCCACTCCCTCCCCAGGTGTTCAGCGAAATCGGCGCCGTCCAGAGCCTGAAACGCCTCGTTTCCTACTCTACCAATGGCACTAAGTCGGCACTGGCCAAGCGCGCGCTGCGCCTGCTGGGCGAGGAGGTGCCGCGGCCCATCCTGCCCTGCGTGCCCAGCTGGAAGGAGGCCGAGGTCCAGACGTGGCTGCAGCAGATCGGCTTCTCCCAGTACTGCGAGAGTTTCCGGGTAGAGCCGCTGGGGGCCACCTCCCCCAAGTCAGAGCGGGCGCCTTGGGCACAGGGACTGCGTCCCCTCCCGGCCTCGCACTCCCGCGGTGCCGGGGTGGCTTTTGAGGGTGGAGAGCCTGTATGCAGCCACCCTCGGGGTCACTCGGCTCTAATCTGGGTCCCGTCCACCTCCTCCGCGCTGTCTCCAGTTCCTTCCGTTACTTCTTGGGCTCAAGGTCCAGGGGCGGAAAAGCGGAGCCCTTCCTGACACCTGCCTCCTCCCCCAGGAGCAGCAAGTGGACGGCGACCTGCTTCTGCGGCTCACAGAGGAGGAACTCCAGACCGACCTGGGCATGAAATCGGGCATCACCCGCAAGAGGTACGGAGCCTCCTGCCCGCCCGACCCCAACAGGGTCTAAATAACCGTCCCCTCCGCCCGCAGCCCGTGGGAGTCCGGACCTCAGCGTCTTCTCCTCCATGGGTTGCAGGTTCTTCAGGGAGCTCACGGAGCTCAAGACCTTCGCCAACTATGCTACGTGCGACCGCAGCAACCTAGCGGACTGGCTGGGCAGCCTGGACCCGCGCTTCCGCCAGTACACCTACGGCCTGGTCAGTTGCGGCCTGGACCGCTCCCTGCTGCACCGTGTGTCCGAGCAGCAGTTGCTGGAGGACTGCGGCATCCGCCTGGGCGTGCACCGCGCCCGCATCCTCACGGCTGCCAGAGGTCAGCCCGCCCACACGGGACCTCGCCCCAGCCCCAGCCGCGGCCCTGGAAGGGTGAGGGGAGACACGGGGTGGAGCCTCCCAGCCTCACTGTGGATTGATTGAGCACAAACGTGGGTCAGACTGGGCTCTGAGGATATAAAGATGAATATGTTGCACTTTGCCTCAAGAAGTTCCCAGTCTAGCCTGGCGCAGTGGCACTCGCCTGTAATCCCAACACTTTGGGAGGCCGAGGTGGGCGGATCACCTGAGGTCGGGAGTTCGAGACCAGCCTGACCAATATGGAGAAACCCAGTCTCTACTGAAAATACAAAATTGGCTGGGCATGGTGGCACATGCCGATAATATCAGCTATTCAGGAGGCTGAAGCAGGAGAATCACTTGAACCCGGAAGGCGGAGGTTGTGGTGAGCTGAGATTTCGCCATTGCACTCCAGCCTGGGCAGCAAGAACAAAACTCAGTCTCTGAGGCGGGTAGGCGGTGGGAGGGAGGGAGGTATTAAACAGGCAGGTGGCCCCGGCAGGAAGTGTGCCCAGGTCTCCAGTGGGAGCACAGAGGAAGCCCAGCCCACCCTATCCACCCAGGTCTAGATTTCAGAGAGGACAGGATGCCTGACCAAGTCTTGAGAGATGCACTGGCCTGGAGGGTGGCAACAGGAAGGGCAGCCCAGGCAGAGGCGGCAGCTGATGGAAGTATAGTGGGGTATATAGGTGGGAAGAGTGTGTGCATGTGTGTGTTATCCTATTGGCCAACAGCTTACAAAATTTGGGTCTAGAGGTGGTTTAGAGTGAATTCTAGGGCTCTAGCCACCCTCCTTATATACTAATTTATTTTAACTTACTAATTTATTACTTAGCTAATCTTTATTGTCAATTACCAGGGACTCTAAACATTTTTAAGATGTTATCTCATCAATCTCTACATTGATTCTATGCAGTTAGTGTTCGATTTTTAAAATCAACCTTAAAGAACTCTTTAAAGAATAAAAAGAAGAAGAAATGTCCAGTTTGAGGACCGGGCACCATGGCTCATGCCTGTAATTCTAGCAGTTTTCGAAGCCAAGTCGGGTGGATCGCTCAAGTCCAGAGTTTAAGACCAGCCTGGGCAATGTGGTGAAAGCCCGTCTCTACTAAAAGTACAAAAAATTAGCCGTGCATGGTGGCACATGCTGCAGTCCCAACTACTTGGGAGGCTGAGGTGGGAGGATCACCTGAGCCCAGGAAGTTAAGGCTGCAGTGAACTGTGATCGGGTCACTGCCCTCCATCCAGTCTGGCAGTGGGAGTGAGACCCTATCTCAAAAAGAAAAAAAGTGTCAGTTTGAGTTTTGAAAGACATCTGTGTGATCCCTCCAGCATAATTAAAAATATAGAATACTTCCATCATCGGTGTTCATTTTTAAGATAACTAACAAAATGTTAGTTTTTTAAACTAATATTTTTTTTAAAAAGCATTCAAATACATTTCCCACAGTCATAAAAGTCATTAGATGGCAAAACTGGGACTTGAGCCATTGTCTTTCTGCTTCATAAACAAACAAGTGTTGTCTGTGAGTGTTACATCTAAATATTAAAAGAAGATGAATTCTTTTCATTTTATCTATTCATTCAGCAATTACGGACTAAGCACCCGCAAGACACAAGGGACTGGGCTTTGGCTCTATTCTTATGCTTCAACCAAAGCATGTCGGCTTTTATTATTTTTACATTACACCTCCCAATAAAACTTCAAGATTTCTTATTTATTTAAGACAAGCTCTCACTCTTGTCACCCAGACTGGAGTACAGTGGCATAATCACAACCCACTGAAGCCTCAACCTCCCAGGTTCAAGCGATTCTCCCACCCCAGCTCCCAAGTAGCTGGGACCACAGGTGCGCAACACCACACCCAGTTAATTTTTGTAATTTTTGTAGAGACAGGGTTTCACCATGTTACCCAGGCTGTTCTCAAACTCCTGGCCTCCTCCCACCTTAGCCTCCAAAAGTATTGGGATTATGGGCATGAGCCACCACGCCAGGCACAAGATTTCATTTTTAAACAACAGGAAAGTCCTAGGGCAAAAATAGCTTACAAAAAATAGTTTGTATAGGGAGTAGGGAGCCATGCTTAGTTTTTAAGTGGGGCCAGTGACACGCTCAGGTTTGGATTTTAGAAAGATCCTCTGGTATCTGTGGCAAATGGACTAGACTGGGCAATTCTGTTTTTTTCTTTCTTTTCTTTTTTTTTTTTTTTTAGACAGTCTCACTCTGTTGCCCAGCTGGGGTGCAGTGGTGCGTTCTTGGCTCACTGCAACCTCCCCCTCCTGGGTTCAAGTGGTTCTTGTGCCTCAGCCCTCTGAGTAGCTGAATTACAGACATGTGCCAAAATGCCCAGCTAATTTTTTGTATTTTTAGTGGAGATGGGGTTTCAACATATTGGCCAGGCTGGTCTCAAACTCCTGGCCTCAAATTATCCACCACTTTGGCCCCCCAAAAGTGCTGGGATTATAGGTGTGGGCCACCGTGCCCAGCCTAAGGCAATTCTAGCTGGGTTTGGGGAGGCCACTGAGGAGGCTGACATTGGAAACCTGACCCAGGAAAGGGCCCGGAGGCTGGAGTCCAGGATGTTTAGTAGGTAGAATCCTGGCACTGAGCACTGAGTGCTGCTCCATGGGACCAGAGTGCTGTCTGTTTTATTTGCTGCTGAATCTCAAGCCCTAAAGATAGTTCTGGCACATAGCAAGCACTTAAGAAATATTTGTTGAATAAATTAAATGGGAGGCAGGAGTTGAGGCTGAAACCCAGGCATCTGGCTTTGGTGGAAAATAGGGAAGAAGGAATGAGGGGAAGATGTGGGGTATGTTGAATCAGGAGTGACTGTGGGCAGCTGGCTGTGCAGGTCTGGAGTTCCAGAGAGAGGACAAGGCTGGAAGTGCATATCAATGTCCTTAGAACACATGCCTACCTCCTAAGAGAAACCCAGCAGTAACATGACCTTCCTTCTGTGGGCCCCATCTCTCCTTTTTGCGGCAGGCCACCCTTCCCAGGCTGGGCTGAGAGGGCTGGGTGGACTGGGGACTAAGTCCCCACGGGATGATATGCCTCACAGCAAGTGATGGGGGGCCACCCTCACCATGCTGCCTATTGCCCACTTCAGAAATGCTACACTCCCCACTGCCCTGTACTGGTGGCAAACCCAGCGGGGATACCCCAGATGTCTTCATCAGCTACCGCCGGAACTCAGGTTCCCAGCTGGCCAGGTGAGGAGGGGCAGGCAGGCGGCGGCGGGGCCTCGGGGCAAGGCTGTGGCACTGACACTGGACCTACTTGCAGCCTCCTGAAGGTGCACCTGCAGCTGCATGGCTTCAGTGTCTTCATTGATGTGGAGAAGCTGGAAGCGGGCAAGTTCGAGGACAAACTCATCCAGAGTGTTATGGGTGCTCGCAACTTTGTGCTGGTGCTGTCACCTGGAGCACTGGACAAGTGCATGCAGGACCATGACTGTAAGGATTGGGTGCATAAGGTAGGTGCCAGCCTATGCCTCTGTGGTCCCAGCATTGGCTGTGGTCCAGGAGATAGGGTCATCCTTCTATTCCTTCTTGTCTCCACATCCCGGCACCCTTAGCCCTGAAGCACCTCTCTGGCTCAGCTGGAAGTCAGGAACCATAGCTCTGACTATAATAGGATTTTAGCAAGCCACAAGCGACAAGAGACTAGGCTTTGCCTCTCTGAGCCTCAGTTTTCTTATCTACAAAATGGGGTAACTTACCTGTTCCTCTCACCTTGTAGGACAGTTGTGAGGATCAGAGAGAGATAAAAATGCCTTGAAAAATAACTTCCATAAGAGACAGGAGAGTATAGTGACAGACAGAATGGAATAGATGTTGAGAGCTCAAAACTGAGAGTTTGAATTCTGGCTCTGGCCTTGGGTAAATTACTTAACCCCAATAAGCTTTGTATTTATTACTGGAAAGTGGGCATAATAATGGTATGTAATGCCCTAGAACATTGTTATAAGGATTAAAAGAGCTAAAATTTGTGACGTGCTTAGCAGAATGACTGGCACATAGTAACTGCTTAATAATGATAGTAATTATCATTATTAATTATTATAACTACTACACATGTTTAATTCATCATTGTATTTTCAGTGCCTGACACACTGTAGGAACTCACTGAATACTTACAGAATGGATGGATGGATAGATCCATATTGCGTCTTCAGGTTATTAATCATTCATCGGTCAGTAGAAATTGGAGTTGGGGCTGAAGGATGCAGTAGTCATCTGAGGGACAGGATGAGACAAGCAGCCAGCTCAGAGACAAGAATATGCCCACAGGGCTGGGCATGGTGGTTCACAACTGTAATCCCAGCACTTTGGGAGGCTGAGGTGGGAGGATCACTTGAGGTCAGGAGTTTGAGACCAGCCTGGGCACCATGGTGAATCCTTGTGTCTACTAAAAAAATACAAAAATCAGCTGGACTTAGTGGCGCATACCTGTAATCCCAGCTACTCGGGAGGCTGAGGCAGGGGGATCGCTTGAGCCCAGAAAGTGGAGGTGGAAGTAGGCCAAGATGGTGCCACTGCATTCCAGCTTGGGCAACAGAGTGAGACCCTGTCTCAAAATAACTAGAGCGCAAGCAAGTTCGTGTAAATGCTGAGCCAGGTAGGCAAACCTCTTGCTTGCCACAGGGATTTGGAGAAGAGAGAGAGCATCAAGGTGTCAATGAAAAGAGTCAAACTCTGTAAAATATGTGAAGAGATTTATCCTGAGCCAAATATGAGTGACCATGGCCCATGACACAGCCCTCAGGAGACCCTGAGAACATGTGCCCAAGGTGTTCAGGGCAGAGTTGAGTTTCTGCATTTTTGGGAGACATGAGACATCAATCAATACATTTCAGATGTACATTGGTTTGGTTCAGAAAGGCAGGACAGCTCAAAGCAGGGGCTTCAAGGCTACAGGTAGATTTAAAATTTTTCCATTTGATGATTGGTTGAGTTTATCTGAAGACCTGGGATCAATAGAAAGGAAATGTTTAGGTAAGATAAAGGGTTGTGGAGAGCAAGTTTTATTGTGCAGAGGAAGTTCTCAGATAGCAGACTTCAGAGGGAGTAGGTTATAAAATATTTCTTATCGGACTTAAAAGGGTGCCTGGCTCTTTGTTGATTATCTCCTGAGTCTGGAAAGAAAAAGAAAAAAATGGGTGAAAGGGGATTCTGTATAGAATGTAGGTTTTCCCCAAAAGAAACAACCTTGTGGGGCAATTTCAAGATATGGCAGAGAAATGTATTTGGGGCTAAAATATTTATTTTTTTTTTTTTTAGAGAAAGAGAGAGAGAGAATAGGAAGGAGAAAAAAGGAAGAGAAAGAGAGAGAGAGAATGGGGAGGAGGGAGAAGGAAAAGAAAGAGGGAGAGAGAATGGGAGTATTGCTTTCTTGCCCAGGTTAGAATGCAATTTAGTAATGGGTATTGAAAACCTCTTTTATACTGATAATTATACTTAATGATGTAATCAGGAAGGAGTAAGGGAAGAAGATAACAAACAAACAGCCAACCAATATTTAATTTAAACCTATGAAATGCTATGCGATTACTGAGGAGTGATTTACTTCCAATTATATAGTCACCTTTGGAATAGGTGTGAGGTGGTAATGTATGTTTTGTGTATTTGAAGTGGAGAGTACTATAAATATTTATTAAGTTTACTTGTTCCGGGTCTGAGTTCAAGTTCTGAATATCCTTGTTAATTTTCTATCTCGTTGATCTATAGAATCGTTAGCTCTTCTTGTTGCATTGATCCTTTTGCCATTATGTAATGTCATTCCTCGCCTCTTTTGATCTTTGTTGCTTTAAAGTCTACTTTATCAGAGGTGAGAATTGCATCTGCTGCTTTTTGTTTATTAGTTTATTTTTACTCTCTGTTCAATTGGTAAATCTTCCTCCTTCTCTCTGAGTCTTTGTGTATTGTTTCATGTAAGATGGGCCCGGATGCAGCATACCGATGGGTTTTGGCTTTTTATCCAATTAAAATATATGTAAGTTTAATACCAGCATTTGATGCTAGCTGGCTGTTTTGCCCATTAGTTGATGTGAATTTTTTATTGTGTTAAAGTTCTTTGCTTTTTGATATATTTTTGGAAAGGCTGATATTGGTTGTTCCTTTATATGTATAGTGCTTCTTTTAGAAGCTCTTGTAAAGCAGGCCTGGTGGTGGTGAACTCTCTAAGTACTTGTTTGTTCGCAAAAGATTTAATTTTTCCTTCGCACATAAAGCTTAGTTTGGCTGGATAGGAAATTCTGGGTTGAAAGTTCTTTTCTTTAAGGATGTTAAATATTGGTCCCCACTCTTTTCTGGCTTGTAGGGTTTCTGCTGAGAGATCTGCTGTAAGTCTGATAGGTTTCCCTTTATGGGTAACCTGAACTTTCTCTCTAGCTGCCCTTAGTATTTTCTCCTTCATTTCAACCCTAATAAATCTGGCAATTATGTGCCTTGGGGTTGGTCTTCTTGAAGAATATCTTTGTGGTGTTCTCTGTATTACCTGGAGTTGAATATTACCCTGCCTTGCCAGGTTGGGAAAATTTTCCTGAATGATATCCTGAAGAGTATTTTCCAACTTGGATTCATTCTCTTCATCACATTCAGGTACACCTATCAAACGTAAATTAGGTCTTTTCACATAGTCCCATATTTCCTGGAGACTTTGCTCATTCCTTTTCATCCTTTTTTCTGCATTTTTGTCTTCTCGTTTCATTTCACTGAGCTGGTCCTCGACTTCTGATATCCTTCCTTCCGCTTGATCAATTCGACTGTTTAAACTTGTGCATGCTTCGCGAAGTTCTCGTGTTGTGTTTTTCAGCTCCATCAATTCACTTATATTCTTCTCTAAATTGTCCATTCTCATTAACATTTCGTTAAACCTTTTTTCAAGGTTCTTAGTTTCTTTGCATTGGGTTAGAATAAGTTCTTTTAATTCACAGAAGTTTCTTATCACCCACGTTTGGAAACCTGCTTCTGTTATTGGAATACCGGTGTAATCTATTAAGCCTTGTTCCGTTACTGATGAGGAATTGCAATCCCCTGTAGAGGGAGAGGCATTCTGATTTTGAGTATTCTCTACCTTTTTACGCTGGTTTCTTCCCTTCATTATATATTTGTCCGTCTGTCGTCTTTATAATTACCGACTTTCTAACTGGGTCTCTGACGTCCAACTTGTTGATTCCCTGCGCCGAAATCTGAGCAATCCACTGAGCCGGCCAAAAGAGCGGTGTTAAGATTGATGGTGCTTTTCTGCCCGGGAATATCCGGACTCTGCACCAAGAACTGGCGTGCTAAGGCACCAGCAAAACCGCCACGCCGGCCACAAGAGTCACCCTGGCGACCCGTGGAGCTCCTCCACTGGGAATCTCGTGGTCCGTGAGCAACTAATATTCGTCTGAAAGTGTGGCGTCCTCTCGTTCTTTGCGCTTTCACTGGGAGGTACGTGCCCGAGCTGCTAATCATCAGCCATCTTGGATCTCTTTCCCTAAAATATTTTTATTTCCTCCCTTATTATGTGATGTTATACTAGTCAGGTTAGAAAGCAGACCACGTGGCTGGGCGTGGTGGCTCACACCTGTAATCCCAGCACTTTGGGAGGCCGAGGCAGGCAAATCATAAGGTCACGAGTTCAAAACCCGCCTGGCCAACATGATAAAACCCCATCTCTACTAAAAATCCAAAAATTAGCTGGGTATGGTGGCGGACACCTGTAGTCCCAGCTGCTCAGGAGGCTGAGGCAGGAGAATCACTTGAACCCAGGAGGCGGAGGTTGCAGTGAGCCAAGATCGTGCCACTGCACTCCAGCCTGGGTGACAGAGTGAGACTCTGTCTCAGAAAAAAAGAAAAAGAAAAAAATAAAGCAGACCATGCTATATCGGGTTAAAATTAAAACCCCTCTGATAAGACTTTATGGTTTGTAGGGCATGACTCCCCAGGCCCCTTAGGTAGGAATTTGGGCAGATAAAAAATTTTTTTAAATGAGTGTTTAGTCCTCAGAGGGCTGGAATAATCAGGGAAGACTTCATGGAGGAAGCAGGTCTTGAGAAGAATCTTAAGAGTTTAGGTAAGTGGAAGAGAAGGCATCCCAGCCCAGGGTAACAGCATGAGCAAAGGAATAAAGGTAGGGAGGAGAACAGTGCTGAAAGCCCACATGCATCTTGGCTACTGCTTTCTCCATATCACATATGAAGAAACTGAGGCTCAGAAAAGTAGACTCATTTTCCCCTGGCTGCACTACTAGTGTAGAACTCAGAAAAGCTGGGTTTCAAATTCCATCTATCTGACTCCAAAGCTCATGCACTTTCCCAAAATCTTCACTGCATTCTATTGCATAGATCTGAGGGTGTGTGAGGGGAGGTGATAGGGTAGGGCTGGATTCAATTGACACCAGAGATGATTGTCTGCCTCTCTTCTCAACTCCACTTCCAGTGATGTCATGTTGGTAGCTTGACATCAGCCGTGGTGGGAGTATTTACACCAAGGAAATTGGCAACCACTCCAAATCAAGGTTTTGTTTGTTTGTTTAGTTGGCTGGTTGGGTTTTCTCCCACTCTGAATAGCTAGTTATTATAAAGTTACCAGCACACCACTGGCTGGACAAGAACTACGGAAACCAGGTTATGGAGTGTCTGAAGACAGGAGAAGACCTGTGCTTAAAGCACTGGGAAACAAGGAGCCCATGAAGCGGGAGATGCCAGGGCCGCGGGTTTTAGAATGAAGCCTCTGACACTGAAATGCAGTTCACCTTGAGTGTGGAGTCAAGCCCCAGAGGCCAGGTAGGAGGGGCTGAGTACAGGGCCTGGTTTAGGGAGGGGCACTGGGCCAGGTGAGCATCCTGGAGGAACATGGCTGATGACCCAGAGCAGGTGGCAGGCAGCCTTTCGAGAGAAAGAGAAGAGTGTCTGTGAGCTCATGACAGTTCAGACCTTGCCTCATTTATCTGTGTCTCTGGTGCCTAAAACCACGTGTGGTACAAAGGAGGCTCTATGCGATTGCACCAAAAAAAAAAAAAGAAAAAGAGAGAGAGAAAGAGAGCTGTCAAGGAGTTTATAGAACAATTGAATCAATGATTAAGCAGACAAGTGATACTCATGAAGCTGAGATGCCATGCCTGGGAACACCATACATATCTAGTAGATTTACCAGGTTAGTGGACTTGACTCTGTTTTTTTGTTTTTTTTTCCCCCCCAGTAGAGACAAGGTTTCACTATGTCGCCCAGGCTCAAACTCCTGAGCTCAAGCCTGGAGTTCAGTGCCTGCCTCGGCCTCCCAAAGTTCTGGGATTACAGGCGTGAGCTACCACGCCCAGACAGAGGACTTGACTCTTAATTGTTTTCATTCTCAACCAGCTAAATGATCCTGAACAAAGCATTATCCCTTTCTTTTTTCTTTTCTTTTTTATTTTTATTTTTTTGAGTCTTGCTTTGTCACCAGGCTGGAGCACAGTGGTGCAATCTCAGCTCACTGCAACCTCTGCCTCCCAGGTTCAAGCAATTCCCCTGCCTCAGCCTTCTGAGTAACTGGGACTACAGGTGTGCGCCACCACACCTGGCTAATTTTTTTTTTTTTTTGTATTTTAGTAGAGATGGGGTTTTACCATGTTGGCCAGGATGGTCTCAATCTCCTGACCTTGTGATCCGCCCACTTCGGCCTCCCAAAGTGCTGGGATTACCGGTGTGAGCCACCGCTCCTGGCCGCCATTATCTCTTTCTTGGCCAGCCTCTGAATCTGTGCGATGAACACTTCATACTGTCTTTGGTTTTGTATAATTCTGGATGAAACAAATATCTGAAGATTTCCAAATAAATTGCTGCAGGGTCAGGATTCATCCCAATGCTCAGCAGAGAGGCAGCGGGGCTTGGTTGAAACAGCCTGGACTTGGACTCTCACGGCTTGAGTCAGAGGACTGGCCCCTGACTTGTGGGCTGGGCGCATGTGTGGTTTGGGGGGAAATCCCCTTCCGTCTTTGGGCTTTTTTTCTCTTCATCTGTGAAATTGGAGCAGCTCCCCAGGAAGCCAATCAAGGTTGAAGTTATGCATGTTCTTTCCCCAGGAAGGCTCCACTTCCCAAACATGCTTGGCACCCATTGTCATCCCAGCAGATGGCAAGGAGGTGGGAGGAGCCTTTGCCTTGGACCAGCCCCAGAGGCTCCATCATCCCTCTTTGGTTGTTTCTGGTGCTTAATGGCCTCTGGTTTTAAAACCTCTTTCCCTGAAGCCACATTAGTGGGTAATCAATATGGAAAACCACAAGTGAACTGCACTCAAGAAAGTAAAATCCCCTTGGTTCCTTCTTGAGAGGAAGGAAAACATTCAATACTCACTTACAGAACCCCATTAATAGCAAATAATTCCTCAGAACAAAGCTTTGAGGTAGGTTGTATTATCCCCACTCTGCAGAAGAGGAAATAAGAACACCTATTATGTATTAAGCATACACTGTATGCTAAGCGCTGTTCTGATTACTCATCATGGAATGTCACGCTTATTCCACAGAACAGTCCTCTTCCAAGGAAGCTTATTTTGTGTGGCTGGGAGGACAGGGCAGGGGTAGAGTTTGAGAAGTGGACTGTGGCCAACCACACAGGGACTCACAGGCCACATGAAGGAGTTGGGACTTGATTCTAAGACCATGCAAAGTCTGGAAGAGTTTTAAGTGAGGGGTGACTGGATCTGATTTGTTAGATGTGTGTTTTGCAGAGATTAGCTACATGAAAGGGCAATGTGGAAAGTGAATTAGAGAAGACAAGCGTGGATGAGAAGAGACCTGCTGGGGGCTTAAAGCTATAATGGGGATTGGAAGAGGGTGGTGGTGGGGAAAATGATGGATTTGAGAAGTAAAGAGTACAATTGGCAGGGTGCGTGATGGATAAACCTGTATGCAGGAGTGTGTTTTCCTTCGAACACCAAATTGTATTTTTTATTATACTATGAGGGATAAGGGAGACATCAAGGCGGACTTCAGGACTAGTGTCCTCCCCGGGCCCAGCCTCGAGCTAGTGGCCCTCCCAGCACCTGCCTGGCTGCAAGGGTATCTAGATGGGGACAGGGCTATCTTCCTCTTCTCCTTTCTTTCTGCAGGAGATTGTGACTGCTTTAAGCTGTGGCAAGAACATTGTGCCCGTCATTGATGGCTTCGAATGGCCTGAGCCCCAGGTCCTGCCTGAGGACATGCAGGCTGTACTTACTTTCAACGGAATCAAGTGAGCCCCAGGGCCACGGGACCAGCTGGGTAGGGTACAAGTCGCCATGACAGGCAGCATGTCCATGAGCTTTGGAGTCAGATAGAACAGCTGACTAGCAGCTCCCTCTCCCCAGCTTCTGACCCACATGCTTCTGTGCCCACAGGTGGTCCCACGAATACCAGGAAGCCACCATTGAGAAGATCATCCGCTTCTTGCAGGGCCGCTCATCCCAGGACTCATCTGCAGGCTCTGACACCAGTTTGGAGGGTGCTGCACCCATGGGTCCAACTTAACCAGTCCTCAGTTTCCCAGCCCCGCTGTGACTTCCATTTCCATTGTCCTTTCTGAAGGAAACCGGCCTCCCTGGGCTGAGACAACCTGTGCTCTTCTCAGGAAATGGCTCTCCCTGTCCCCCACCCTCATGGCCCACCTCCAACCCACTTTTCTCAGTATATGGAAAGGGAGGGGAAGTCAGGCTTGGGTGGGGGAGCTGGTTAGAACTCCCCCAGGCCCTGCAAGCGTGTTGTCTTGTTGTCTGTCTCAGTCATGGGGAGGATCCCTGCTCAGTTCTGGAGATGCTGGATTGGGGTGGAGGTGGTTCCTGCATTCCCTTCTCCTGCTCAGATAGCAGCCAACTTGAGAGGATGAAGGCAGGCAGCTCAGACAGGAATCGGGGCAATGCCCTGGTGGGCCTCAGCACTGTATTCTGAGCAAGAGTCTGGGCCAGGGAGCCAGCCGGGGATGAGTGCCTTTGTGGCTTTCCACCCAGACCATGCCCGGCCCCTGCGCTTACAACTTCCTGCCGCTCCGTGGCCTTGCCCTGTAATCACTCAGTGCCCTTAGCCAGCCTGACAAGGTCCCAGATCCCCTACAGCTTCCTCTGGTGTGGCGTCTTTTGCCACATCCAGGGCCAGGGGTTGAGGCAAACCAGCCCTCCCTCTGACTTTGCTGCAGCCAGCTTTGCTGCACTTGCTGGTGCACAGGAGCCTCCTGTTTGGGCCTGGGTCTGGACATGGGGAGGCAGTGCCTCAAAGACCATCCTACCCCGTGCCTTGGTGCTGTGCCTCAGGCTCCCGCCTGGTCGGGACCAGAGGGCTTCCCCAGCCCCTCAGCCAGCCAGGGCTACCCACCGCTTGCTCAGGGACCAGGCAGCCCCCATGGCAGCAGAAGTAGCCTCAATAGAATCTGCAGCTCAGTGGAAAGAGGCAAGATCTTAAAAAGGGAAAGTGTTACCTTTAAAGTCCAAATCACCTGGGGTGGGGCCTGAGACTCTGCATTTCTTAGATTCCCAGGGGAGCTGGTGCTGGTGGTTAAGGGCAGGAAATCTCTAAAGCATAAAGCCCTCACAAATCTTGCCATTTCCCAAACACTCCACTCCATGGTCTCTAGTCATCGGAGCAACCCTACCTGGTATTATCATCCCCATTTTACAGATAAGGACAGTGAGGCTCAGAAAGATTGAGAATACGCCCAGTTTCCTGTCATTGGTGGCAGCCCCAGATCCAGACCCAGGCCTCCTGGCACCCAGTCCGCTGGCAGTGGAATTGCTCTCCTGGGAATCATCATAAGGCTGGGCTATTGCTTCCCCCTTACCCCAAAGAAGCTGGCAGTGGGGGACAGGATTTTGCAACAAAAAGTGGACCCAGAAGCCATACAGAAATAACTGAGCAGGAATGTCCTCTTGCACTCTCCTCCACTGGGTTCAGAGGGCAAGAAAGTACCCTCCAATAAACCCAGGCTCCAGGCCGTGGGGTCTGCTGAGAGCTCTTCCCTCCTGAGGGCCAAGTGTTCATACCTCAAGGCTGGCTGCACCCCCAGCTCCACTCCTGGCTATGCTAGGTGACGCCTCGCTCTCGGCCACATCATCAGAAAGTCAAAGGTCTCACTCCAGGTTTGGGGCTCCTTCCTTCCACTCCCCTCCCTGCCGGGGTCTGTCTTGGCCAGTCCCAGCCTTGACGCTTTGGTTTTGACCCCACCTGATCCTCCTTTCCTCATGCAGCACAAACGCTCACCGGTGCCAGGGCATGGACACGACAAGCAGGGCAGACCAGATGCTGCCCTCACAGGACAGAGTCAATAAAATATTGCCTGAGTGTATCCAGGGGATGATTTCTGGCTCTTTGTCTCCAGTTAGTCCCACCCCCTCCTGAGGTCCCAATGGGCAGTATTCAGAGAGGTTTCCTGCATTTTTTCTGTTTAGTGTACCCTTCACTGCTGTCTACCGCCCTGTGTGGCCTTCTGGTTGACCTGTGACTGACCTTCTGTCTCTCTGGGGAATCAGAGTCCAGCATCTGGCCCCAGAAGGAACAGCTGAAGTCATGAGCCTCCCCTAAGCCAAGGCCAGTGGGTCCAAAGGTGACTGCCACCCCTGCCAGGACAAACACAGCTCAGATCACCAGGGCAGGCACCTAGGCCTGGCCCCTCCTGAGATAGAGGACTCAGAATTGGCCTTTCCTCCAAAGTCTGCTTGGACACATGTCTGTAGGGCTAGAGTGTTCTGCTTGGCTGGGCTGCAGCTGCTACCCCTTGGTTGGGGGCTGAGTCAGCCAGACCCTCCCCCTTCTCCCCAGGGGCCAAGAACTGCTCAGGGACATTCAGAGGTCAGAAGTCCAGCCACAACTCATTCCTCCTTTCCCCAGGCCCACGAAGAGAGGTGTCTCGTTGTAGAATGTACAAGGAGGTGGGAAGGATCTCAGAGCATCAGCTAAGTTTCCTAACTTGTCCAACCAAATGTGATCACCACAATTCAACAATTTAGGGCATCACTGATCTAGCCCTTCCTAGTGGGACTTGCTCAAGGTTGCACAGCAAGTCAGCAGAAGCCTTGGCTGGCCCCACTTGGTACAATCCACCGGGCAGCTCAGGGGCTCCTGCCCAGCCCAGCAACTTCTGTTGTCTGACCTATGGCAGGCAGACTGGGAGCAGGAAAACAGAGGGCTCCAAAGCCCGAGGCACTAAGAGGTTTGTTTCAGTTTGATGAAATTGATTTACAATGATTGGCACTCTTGAGCTCAGGGAGTGGGTAGGCCATAGCCAAGGATCGATTCCCCAACCACAGGGAAAGCAGCACTCTTCCTCCGAAGATCACCAGGCTCCTCTCATCTCCCTCCCTCCTTCCCAAGGCTGGCACTAACCAGGTACCACATTCATCATTAAGGAGTGACTGGTGGCTGCTGCACACGTCGGGAACCTGGTTGGGGCTGTGCAGTTTGGGCTGGAAGGAGAGATGCCAGCCCTCGTGCTGCCTCTGGTCCCTGAGGTGTCACCTCCATCAGGACCTCTCCTCTGCCCTGAGGGGTTGTGAGTGATGGATGGCAGAAAGGGAGAACTGACTCCTGTACCAAATAGCTCCCCTGCCACCTGCCCTGCAGTGGGCCTGTCTGGGTTATGATTCTAGATCCTAGTCAGAGGCTGGCTCAGCTGTGGATGGGGTGGTGCCTTGGTCTGTCTTGACCGCGTCGTCCACAGTGAGCGCTGCCCTTTGAAAGGAGCTGTGGTGCTGCTGTGGGCGGGGCTCCCAGCTGGAGACCTCCAGGTGGCTGGTGTTCACTTTGCTCCTCTTGCCCTCTGTCTTCTGGTCCAGGCAGATCAGGGGCTCTGGGGAAACTGCTGGAACTCAGGGTGAGGACCAGCCTTTTCCAGCGTCCTGTGAGAAACCAGAGAGAAGGTTTGGATTTCACGTGGGGAACCCTCAGTGCCTGTCTGGAGAAGCGATGCACGATTACTTGGGTGGGCTGGTCCAGGTAGCTCTCCTGAAACTCCTCCTTCCCCAAGCTGACAGCTGGAGGACAATGTCCAGGGACATGGCTCTGGAAAATAACTTTTTTTTTTTTAAGAGACAGGGTCTTGCTCTGTTGTCCAGGCTGGAGGGCAGTGACATGATCATAGCTCACTATACCCTTGAACTCCTGGGCTCAAGTGATCCTTCTGCCTCAGCCTCCTTAGTAGCTGGGACTAGGGTGCACACCACCATGCCTGACTAATTTTTTAAATTTTGCATTTTTTTTTTTTTTGAGACAGAGTCTCACTCTGTCACCCAGGCTGGAGTGCAGTGGGGTTCAAGCGATTCTCCTGCCTCAGCTTCCCAAATAGCTGGGACTACAGGTGCCTGCCACCACACCAACTAATTTTTTATATTTTTAGTAGAGACGGGGTGTCACTGTGTTAGTCAGGATGGTCTCAATCTCCTGACCTTGTGATCTGCCCACCTCGGCCTCCCAAAGTGCTGGGATTGCAGGCGTGAGTCACCGCCTGCAATTTTAAAAATTTTTTATAGAGACAAGGTCTTGCTTGGTTGTCCAGGCTGATCTTGAATTCCTGGGCTCAAGTGGTGCTCCTGCCTCAGCCTCCCACAGGGTCAAGATTACAGGCAGGAGCCCCCAAGCCTAGCCATGAAATACAATTCTTAATATCATACAGGAAAAAGCCAGTCAAGCTAGCCTGTGGCCCAGCCACAGGCTAGTTCCATCTATAAAATGGGAATGGAGGGAATAGGGGAACTGGGAGAGAGAACACAGCCTTGCCAAGTAGCAATGTTAGCCTGCTCCTTCCTCCACCTGCCTCTCCACCTTGCCCTTGGAAGATGGATCCTGGAGGATTAGGCATCCATCTGCAAGGGGAGGGGCAGCCTGGGACAAGACACCCAGAGGGGAAGGATTCCAGGAACGAAGCTGCCATGTCTGGGTGGGAGGAGAAGAGGAAACTTTTCCAAGAAAGGGCTCCATTACGAGCATGGGTTCAGGGCCCTGCATTACCCGATCAGAACGGCTGGGATGAGCAGGAGGCCAGCTCCCAGGAGGAATGGGAACCCCTTCATGAAGTTCAGAGTGACTGGGTAGAGTGAGTTGAAGATGCCGGAGGCCGTCAGCATGGCCAGGCCGTTCACACAGGCCACAGCAGAAAAGAGAGCACCTGTGAAGAAATCAATACCGTACTCTGGAGTCGGAAAAAGCCATGTTCAAATTCCAGCACCACGACCCCACAGCTCTGTGACCGGGGCAGTCACTTAACCTAAGTCTCCCCTTCCTCACCGGTAAATCCTGCTACATCATGTACTGTGACAAGCAGGTCAATCCTGCTACATCATGTACTGTGACAATAAGGTCGTACATGGACAGTAGCTGGCGCAGAGGGGCTACTAAATAAATGGCTGCTATAAATCCACATTAAAAGTACGTGTGCTCTGACAGAACCCAGCATACAAAACTAAAAAGGAAAAAAAAAGGTACGTGTGGTATCATCTGATGAAAGCTTGATGAAAATGGCTTTTTTCTGGCATATCCTATTTGGAATTATCTCCTGCTTGGAACTAACTGCAGGTTTGATTCCTCAGTTCCAACATTCACAGTTGTGTCACCACTGAATAGCTTCTTATCCTTTGTGTTCCTGTTCCCCCTCTTGCTAAATAAGGATAATACCTATTTCCTGGATAGTCAGCAACATTAAGTTCACATGGAAATCACCTATCACTGGGCCTGGCCCCCTGGAAGTAGCTAGTTAGTAAGGGCGTTCTTTTTTCCTGCTCCCCTTGACATCTCTGGGCACAGAGAAAGTGCTGGGAAAAAAGTTTAGGTGAATGAATGAAGGCACATGGATTCTGGGGACACCAGAGCCCACAGTGGTCTCTGTATGGCACCAGGTCTCTGTCATCATCAGATCCTCATTCCAGGACAGATGGAGAAAGATGAATGTTTCCAGACTGCGGCATAAAGACCCAGAGGCTGGAAAAGCTGTTCTTTATAGATACACCAGAAGAACCCAGTTTACAAATGCGCAACAACCCAACACAAGTGGAGATTAAACGCTGTCACATCTAGAGGGGCCTGTGATGTCATCAAGAGCAAACCATCTACATCACAGATGAAGAAACAGGCCTCCGTGACAGGGTTCAGACTAAAACCCAGATCCTGACACCAGCTGCTTTTAAAAACAGACATGGGTTTGCATCCCAGCTCCACCATTTACTGGGTGAGCCGATGTAACCCCCTGGGCCTCTGTTTCTTCATCTGTCAACTGTGGAAAATGAAACCCATGTCACAAGGTTGTTCTTTTTTGGGCTTGTACACGCTGACCCCAGTGAAACAGAGAACGCTAAGCATCATCACACCCATCTTACAGATGGAAAAGCTGAGGTCAGCAGAGAGTAAATCCTCTGCTCTGGTTATCTACAAAGAACATAACTGTGCTCTGCTGACTGCAAATCCCAACTCTGTGGTTTGAAAATCCAAGGCAGCATGATCCTCTGCTTCATGGGCAATTTGACAGAATTGTGTTTGTCTTGGCCACTTAATTCTCCAGGGTGGGAGGCGGGAAGGCAAGCTGTTCCCCCAGCCATGGCTGCCCATCAGGCAGCACTGGACGTGAGGAACCAGACACAGGTGGGTCCTGATACTCACCCTGCTCTGTCTCTCTCACCAGCTTGGAGAGTTTGGCCCGGATGATGGGTGTGATGACTAACGACAGGAAGAGCAACCCATATCCTGTGGAGAAATAAACACTCATCAGGAAAATGGGGCCTGTCCAAGGGAGAGGCAGCACAGCTCCTATCCATACCCGATGTGGGACTTAGGTTAGACCCAGGAAGAACTTCCCTGATGGTGAGGGTGGAGAGACAGTAGCCAAGGAGAAATGGAGACTGGCCTTGTCTAGGCTTGGCCACCTGCTAGCTCTCATGAATGAATGCTGATTCCCACCTATTGCTTTCTTGTCTGAACCTCTCGTGGTCACAGCAGGCATCACCCACCCACCTGGCACTTAGTAGGGATATAGCAGGGCACAGAAAACAAGCATGGGCTTTGGAGTCAGCCTGAGTTCAAAACCTGATGCCATCACGTACTATCTGTGTGGTCTTTGGTACTTAACCTCTCTGAGCCTGACTCCCTGCAAGAGGAAGATAAGACCTTCATCACAGGATGGTTCTGGGGCATAGGAGGCTAGATAATGGTGCCCAGAGGCATCAGGTTCATAGTCCTGGAACCTGTAAATACTGCCTTCTTTGGAAAATGGGTCTACGCAGGTGTGATGAAGTTAAGGCTCCTGAGAGAGTGGGGTTATCCTGGATTAGCAGGTTGGGCCCTAAAGGCCATCACACATATCTTTTTTTTTTTTTGAGACTCGGAATCTCACTCTGTCTCCCAGGCTGGAGTGCAGTGGCACAATCAGCTCACTGCAACCTCTGCCTCCTGGGTTCAAGTGATTCTCCTGCCTCAGCCTCCTGAGTACTTGGGATTATAGGCATGCCCCACCACACCTGGCTAATTTCATATTGTTAGTAAAGATGGGGTTTCACCATGTTGGTCAGGCTGGTCTCAAACTCCTGACCTCGTGATCCTCCCCTCTCGGCCTCTCAAAGTGCTGGGATTACAGGCGTGAGCCACTGTGCCTGGCCCATCACATGTATCTTTATAAGAGGAAAGCAGATGGAGATTTGGCACAGACAGAAGGAGAAGGCACAAAGAGGAGGAGAGCCCATGTGAGCACAGAGGCAGAGACTGGTGATGGCAGCCCCAAGCCAAGGAATGCCAGCAGCCCCTAGAAGCTGGAAGAAGTGAAAAACATGTACTCTCCTGGCGTCTTGCAAGGGAGCGCTGCCTGATGACTCCTTCCGTTCAGCCAGTGATACTGACTTTGGACTTCGGGCCTCCAGAATTGTGAGGGAATATATTTCTGTTATGTTAAGTTCCCAAGTTTGTGGTATTTCATTATAGCAATCTCAGTGAACCAATACATGAGGTAAAGAGGTAACATCTATGAAGAGCACGGCATAGGGACACAGCAAATGTCAGCTCCTTTTCCCTTTGCATTCAGTTACTTGCAGGCTTCCTGTCTTCGTCATAATCATTTCTCTCCCTGTGTGATTGTTGACTCCTCAGCAAAACTGCAAACTCATACAGGATGGGGGATCCTCCAAAGAGGGTATATGATGAGGCACCTGGGGCCCCTGCCAGTGTCAGGCCCCCCAAATCACACTCTGCTGAGACCTCCCCCACACCCACAGCAATGACAGCATCTTCATCATCTCTGCATCCCCCAGGGCCATCGGCTGAAGGGAAAGGTACTGGCTCCCTTCTGCTTCATTGTCAGACAAGCAGTTGAGTTAAGAAATCTGTGATTATTGTATGATTGACTATACACAGCACATTTTAGGGCTCTATCAAAATAAATCTGTCTCTTTAAAAAAAAAAAGTTAACTAAAGCCGGGCATGGTGGCTCACACCTTAATCCCAACACTTTGGGAGGGTAAGGCAGGCAGATCCTTGAGCTCAGGAGTTAGAGATCAGGCCTGGGCAACATGGTGAGGTCCTCATCTCTATAAAAAATACAAAAATTAGCAGCAGGGCATGGTAATGTGTGCTAGTGGTCCCAGCTACTCAGGAGGCCGAGGTGGGAGGATCACTTGGGTCCGGGGAAGGGGAGGCTGCAGTGAGCCAAGATCGTGCCACTGCATTCTAGCCTGGGTGACAAAGTGAGACCTGTCTCTAAATAAATAAATCAAATAAAAATTTTAAAACGTTAACTTCCCCATCTACTGGCCTGTTGACCCTCTCCCACCAAAAAAAAGAAGGAGAGGAAGTGAGGAGGGAAAGGGGAAGGAGGAAGAGGAGAAGAGGAACTGAAGCAGAAATTTCATATCTGTGGCCCAAGAAGCCTGATTTTTTAAAAAACCAAAGAAGTTGATCAAGGATATTTGGGGTAAGTCCTGTGATTCTTTTTCTTTTTTTTTCTTTTTTTATTTCTGGTCCTGTGATTCTTATCAGAGAAGTGAGCACCAAGGCACTAATTGCATGGACTTTGTTTGGGAACATATGAATAGGCTGTGGGAGGCCAAGGGGTAAAGCAATTAGTGTATGAGCTACATTTTGTCTTTTGCTCTATATTACTAATAGTATTAAGGGTTGATAACTGTTGATTAATTACTTTAGCTACTGAAGGTCTGTATTTTCCATGTATCAAAGATGACTTTTTTTTTTGAGACGGAGTTTTACTCTTGTTGCCCAGGCTGGAGTGCAATGGTGTAATCTCAGCTCACTGCAACCTCCACCTTCCAGGTTCAAGTGATTCTCCTGCCTTAGCCTCCCAAGTAGCTGGGATTACAGTCATGCACCACCACTCCTGGCTAATTTTGTAGTAGACGGGATTTCTCCATATTGGTCAGGCTGGTCTCAAACTCCCAACCTGATCCGCTGGCCTCGGCCTCCCAAAGTGCTGGGATTACAGGCATGAGCCACCGCGCCGGGCCCAAAGATGGCATTTTTGAGGAATTTTAGTTGTCTGTCCTCCAGTGCAGGCTGGGGCAAAAATATGTTTCCAAAAACACAGGAATGAACCACATTTGGGGGCAGCGAGTGGCTGGCCCCAATTCTTACCCAGTGCCTCTGAGACAAGCTGTCCCTGAGCCCCCACACTTTACCTGTGAACATGAGAGGCGTGATGGTGGCAAAGGCAAAGACCACCATCCCCAGGATGTTGAAAGCCAGGCCAATCTCGGCCACCCAGGCGTCCGCCAGGCAGTGCTGCAGAAGCTTCAGGCCCAGCAGGCTGGTGAGGTAGGGGAGATGCTGAGCTGCAGAACCGTAGCCGATTAGTTTGGAGTCCCAGCAGAGGGGTGTGCTCAGTTCATACAGGGTCAAGATGTCCTGGGCCCCAAAGTGCACAGTGAGCACCACGAAGATAGCCAGTGAGTACAGGGCTAAATGCTTCCTGGACTTCTCCGGGGCTGGAGTCACATAGAGCTGGACAATGGATCGGTGATGACGGAAAGTGAAGAGACGGGTGGACTTTGGCTCTTTTAAGGTCTCACCAAAGCAGAAAGCTGCATAAAGAGTCATGGCTATCAGCAAGGCCAGGGCCAGCCAGAAGGGGTTGGCATAACCCTGGGCCCGGAGCCAGTGGCCCCCGAGGAGGCTTGCCAGCATCCCAGCCACCCCGATGCCGGCTTCCAGCAGGGCCATCCGGAAGGTGCGACTGTGGCTGGAGCTGACATCTGCCACGGACGCAAAGCTCGCAGCCAGGAGGCCACTGAAGTCGCCGAGGAGGGCACAAAGGATGCGACCCAGCACGAAGTAGCCGACGTGGAGCTGCAGCTGCACCACAAAGACGGACACTAGGGCCTGGAGCAGCAGGCCCAGCGAGGCCAGCACCAGCAGTGGGCGGCGGCCCACACAATCGCTCCAGGCTCCCAGCAGGGTGAACGAGAAGAGCCCGACCAGGAAGCCGCCCACGTTCATGTAGAGGGTCCAGTGGGAGGTAAGGGTTTCCACTTCCTGTAGGGGCACAATGACCAGGGTGCGGTTCCTCACTCTAGGTTGCCCAACCCCTAAGTCCTCACCATCCTGGGAGTTACAGGGATGAGGACTTTCTTTAGAGCCCTAAACCTCAGAGAATCTTAGCACAACTTTCCAAAATCTGCCAGTGGAGAGGGGTAAGGACATGGACCAAGGCCCCATTCCCTTTCTCCCCCCACTCCCTTTTGTCAACCTGCAAGACCAGATTTTAACTACATCAACTTTTCGCACCCCCGATGCTGAGGTTCTGGATCAGGCCCCTTGGCTCTGGTCCCGCCCACTATCCAAAATGCACCCTCCCTCCACTTACCCACAACTACCATTATGCAGGCCCCGCCCCTCCGCTGCCCCCACGCTCCAGCCCTGGGCCCTCCCGCTGTCCCGCTTCTCGCCGCCCCGCTACCTGCATGATGGGGTCCGAGCTGCTGTTGCTGCAGCCCCCCGTGTGGCGGGTGCCATTGTAGCCGAGGTCGGCGCTGAAGCGGTGCCACAGGTACTGCGTGGTGAGCGGGCCCTGCAGGACCAAGGCAAAGTTGGCCAGGAAGACCAGCGGCTCTACGGGGCCTCGGCACAGCACGGCAGCCGCGGGGCGGGCGCGGGGCTTGTCAGAGGGGCTCGCGCTCCCCTCCATGTGCATGCGCGGCGGGGCTGTCGACAGGCGGGTGCGGTGGGGGGGCGCGCGCGCGCAACTCGCCGCCGGGGACCAGCGACGCGTAGCGCGGGGCTTGCGCTCTCTGCGCCTGCGCTCGGCGTCCCTCCTTAAATGTCTAGCGGGGAGGGGCCTGGGACCTGAGGCCAGCGGACTATCGCCGGAGGTGCTCCTGGCTGGGCGTGGGCCGGCCAGGGGCCCCGCAGCCCCGGCCCCCAGGGTGACCTCACCTGTAAAGTGTGCATAGACAGCGCCCTGCAGCCCTCCCTCCCGGCCTAGACACACCACAAATAACAAGAATATCAATAATTAACATGTATTGATCACTTACTATATGCTGGGCACGGTATTAAACCCTTTTTGTGCGTTGGTCTCACGATAACCCTACAGCCTAGCCACTATTAACGATCGGGCAATCTACCCATGAGGAAAGAGGTCATCGGGTACTCAAGGCAGAGCTGGAAGAGCACATGACTCCTGATGCTGTTGATGTTGTGCGCTGTCACAGAGAGGCAGCTGGAGAGGATCGGAGTACGGCTGAGCCCAGCTGCCTGGGCTGGAACACCTAGGCTCTGCCACTACCTTGGGCATGCCACTTACTGCCCTGAGCATCTGTTTATTCATCTGTAAAATGGAGTTGCTAACAGAACATGTCTCCAAAAGTTGTGGAAAAACAGTGTCTGGTATATTCAAAGTGCTATTATTGTTATTAACAGGCTGTCATGTCTGGGAGTGGTGACTTGCAACTGTAACCCCAGCACTTTGACAGGCTGAGGCATGTGGATCGCTTGAGCTCAGGAGTTCGAGACCAACCTGGGCAATATGGCGAAACACTGTCTCTACAAAAAATACACAAAAATTAGCTGGGCGTGGTAGCGTGTGCCTGTAGTCCCAGCTACTCGGGTGGGTGGATCCACTGACCCCAGAGGCAGAGGTTGGTTGCAGTGAGCTGAGATCATGCCACTGCACTCCAGCCTGGGTGACAGAGCAGGACCCTGTCTCAAAAAATAAAATAACATTAAATTAATTTTTTTTTTTTTTTTGAAGTCTGTCACTTGCTCCACTCCTGCCCTAGGATCTTTTCCTGGGAAACTTGTCTTGTTTCTGGGGTGAGGCAGGGCCTGGCTTAGCAGTTCCCTTAGAGGAGAAGGTGGTAGAGGGCCTGACAGGCCCTTGAGTGTGACCCTATGCTCCTGGGTGGCTCCCATTATAGGAAGTAGGCCAGAAGGCAGTCACCTGCTCTGCTGCTGAGCAGGCCAGACTTTGTCTGGGTCTTTTTATTGCCTGTAAAAAGGAACAGCATTACCTGCCATACTCCCCCATCTTTCATTTATTTAACTCATTTACTGAGTGCCCCTTATGTGCCAGGCACAGTGCTGGGGGACTCCAGGACCACAACAGTAAAGGAAACAGACAAAGCTCTCACCAGGCCCGTTAGTTTCTAGAATGGAGGGAGAGGGAAAACAATCCAAGAATCCTATTAATTGGTATAAAATTTCAACCATGAAAAATAGTTTCAAACTCCAAGGGTGCTAATTCAGGTGCTGGGCATGGGGGTAGGGGGAGCAGAATCAGAAAAGGCCACCTTCCCTGAGAACAGAGGAGCTGAGTGGGTTTCTGGAGGCAGGTCTTGACAGGCCTGATTCTTGGGAGGATGGATGGCTCCATTTCTGGCCACTGTGACTGTGCCTGGGCTTGTTGGAGCTAGTTAACTACTCCACCTCCCCTGAGCCAGGAGTCTGAGACTCATGATATGTAGATGCTGGCTAGAAACTAGTGGACTGAATGACCTCCCCCTGCAAGCTGCCCCTCACCTGCAGTCCCCTAGAGAGAGGAAATTCCACATTAAACATTCAAACCTCTGGATTGGCTCCCCTCCCCTCCCTCCCCTTCTTACTTCTCCCTCCCATTACACAAAAGCTTGGCCCAGTTAGGTCAACTGCAGTGACAGTGGGGTAAGGAGAGGAGGGAGGAGAGGGGAGGGAAGGGAAGGTGTAAGTCCTTGTCTAAATCCTTGGAATTATTTCCTGGATAAAGAACTAAGGCTAGGAGAGGACAAGATCCCTCATTAGAGAATGGGACGGGGTGTGGTTCATCCCAGAGCCAGAGCCTCCAGTACCCGTAGGGTAGAGGCCTTTCTAAGTCCTTAAAAACAGCTGCAATCAGATCACTGGCCTGCTCAAAACCATCCTGTGCTTTCCATTTTCCTCAGTGAGAGCCAAGTCCTTATGAGGGCTCTAAGGCCACCTGCCTCTTCTCTGTCCCTCTCCCCTGTGCTCAAGCCATGCTGGTCTCCTGCCTCAGGGCCTTTATACTTGTTGTTCCTTCTATCTAGAATGTGCTTCTCCTGGATATCCACCTGGCTGGCTCCCTCGCTTCCTTCAAGTCTCTGCTAAAATGTCACCTGATCCTCCTATATAAGCAACTTCCCACCTGCTGGCACTCCCTAGTCCTTTACCCTGTTTCATTTTTTTTCCATAGTATTTACCACCCTCTGAATTATAACTTTCTGGTTTCTCTATTTTCATCTCCCTTTACTAGAGGTCATGATGGCAAGGACTTTGTTTTGCTGGGGATATCACCACCATATCCCCAGCACCTAGAATAGTGCCTGGCATGTGGTAGATGCTCAAAAGACAATGGTTCTATGAACTCCTCTCAGTCTCAAGGAGAGGAGATTGCGCAGCTGGAGCCCCAGAGCACGTGGAGAGGGTTGCCCACGTTGAGCTGCAGTGTGGAGTCCAGCGCCCAAGAATCTACACCTAGAAGGAAGCTGAGAAATCACATCTCCACCTATCCAACCGTTTGAATGACAGGGAAACTGACGTCCAGAGGGAAAGGTGACTTACCCAGAGAGAGCTAAAAGGTCCCACCTGTCAAATTTCTAGAGGAAAGAAGAAGCAATCACAAAGGAAAAGATCCGCAGACTTATTTCCATAGAATATAAAGCCTTCATTCAAAGGCAAATGATGAACGAAGTAGGACAAAATCTTCCTTTTAAAATATGACAAAGGTTACTATTTTAACTATATTTGATAATAACCTGAAGATCACTCCCTCAGTAAACAGTTAGATAAAAACCAAGCACTGAGAGGTTGTAATGCAGAACATGCATGCGAGACACACAAGCGAACACTTCTCCAGCTTCTGAATAGCAAGAGAAACACTGTGCCTTTCAGCTTGTTCTTTGCAGCCAGCACATTAGCAATGATTTTGCTTAAAATGAGAATGCTCAAAGCTGGTAAGGCTACAGTGAAACAAACCCGCTGAAGGCCTGTAAATACACCCTTTCAGGAAACAAATTTGGTAGCCTTTTTTTTTTTTTTTTTGAGACGGAGTTTCGCTCTTGTTACCCAGGCTGGAGTGCAATGGCGCGATCTCGGCTCACCGCAACCTCCGCCTCCTGGGTTCAAGCAATTCTCCTGCCTCAGCCTCTCGAGTAGCTGGGATTACAGGCATGCACCACCATGCCCAGCTAATTTTTTGTATTTTTAGTAGAGACGGGGTTTCACCATGTTGACCAGGATGGTCTCGATCTCTTGACCTTGTGATCCACCCGCCTCGGCCTCCCAAAGTGCTGGGATTACAGGCGTGAGCCACCGCGCCCGGCCCACAAATTTGGTAGCCTTTAATCAAGACCCATAAAGTCTCTAACTCCACATTTGGGTCTCCATCCAAAGGAAATACTGTCAAGTACAGAAAAAAGCCTTATGTGCTAAGATATTCTCCGTAACATTATTGACAAGAGTTTAAAAAAATAAAGATAAACAACCTACATGTCCAACAGTGGCGAAATCTCTGAGCAAATTATAGTCTATACACTCCATGAATATGTGTCATTAAAATGATATGTTCAAAGAGAGTACAATAATATAGAAAACTGCTTACATAATAATTTGTATGTAGAAAAAGCAGAGAACTTGGTCATAGGCATAGAAAAGAATTGCACTGGAAACCATGGCAACAATATATTAACAGAAGTCCTCTCTGCGTGGTAGGGTTAGGTAAGATTTTCTTCTGTTTCAAATGTTTTCAGCCTTTCTGATATAAACAGATATAAACATATGCTTTAATCATGGAAAATGTAAAAATTTTTAAAATCTGATGATACTCCTTTCCTTCAAATGCATTCTGGCTCTGCTAATACAGGGAAAAACAGGCAAATAAAACCAAAAAAAGGAAAAAGAAAAAAAAGAACAAATGTATTCTGGCTCAATTGCCAAATACCAGCTTCATGCTCCTTGGTGTTCTGGACACATCACTAGGAGCTGACTTTTATTGAACCAGGCAGCACTGTACTAAGGGCATTACATACATCATCTTACTGAATCCTGACTACAACCTTGTGAGATAGGTATTACTATATTTTTTAAGATGGAGTTTCACTCTTGTTGCCCAGGCCGGAGTGCAATGGTGTGATCTCGGCTCACTGCAACCTCTGCCTTCTGGGTTCAAGCGATTCTCCTGCCTCAGCCTCCCAAGTAGCTGGGATTACAGGCATGTGCCACAACGCCCAGCTAGTGGAGACGGGGTTTCACTATGTTGGTCAGGCTGGTACTGAACTCCTGACCTCAGGTGATCCACATACCTCAGCCTCCCAAAGAGCAGGGATTACAGGCCTGAGCTACTGCGCCCGGCCAAGTATTACTATTTTTACAGATGATGTAACTACAGCTTAGAGGAATGAAGTGAAATGGTTTTTCTCACTCTGGGTACAGGTTTTCTCTCCTCCTTACACCTGTTCTAGGGCTTTCTGTTATCCTAAGCCTTAGTATATATTAGTCTCTTTGCCAGGAATACCCTTCCCACTTTGCATGGCCTATTCCACTCCTTTTCATCTTTCAAAACCCACCTCTGTGTCTACGGCCATACCACCCTGAACACACCCGATCTCAGAAGCAAAACCCACCTCTGTGTCTCACTTCTAGGCAGAATTATTAGTCATTGGTTAATGTGTACTTCCACAATACTGGGTTCATACATTTAACCCTGGTTTTAAATTTAACCTGGTTATATATGTGTTCCCGGGTTTGTCTCCTTTTAACCCCTACCCATGTCCTGCCTCCAGACTTGGGGGCAGAGAAATTGTTTTTTCACCTCAGTATTCCCTGTCCCTGGGCATCACATGCAATAGGATGAAATGTGAAATAGCTTTGATGAAGTCCATCAACTCCAGTTAATTGATTGCATCTGTCTGGATTGCTGCATTGAGATGGGCTGTTTTTCTGGCTTGGTGGGAAGGAATCCTGTGATCCATTCTTGATGTCTGCCATGGGCTCGGGAATGGTAAGTATCGGCACTAAAACCTATGTTGTCCAACCCCAGGATATGTGCTCAGTAAGTTTTGAGAGACTTTGGGGAAGTACCTAGAAGTCATAAGGATTTCTTTGCTCCCAGTTGGGTAATGCCTCTGAGAGGCTGTCTATACAACCTCAGTGAGAGAGAAGATCGCAACATAGATTCTTCATCCAAATGGCAGTCTTATCACAGCCTCCACCCAAAACCTATGCATCTTTTTTGCAAGAGGCCACTCACAGCTTCTGAAGAGCTATTTGTGATTTTAGATACTGAGAGGAAGGAAGGAGACAGCATGACAGAAAAACTGTTTTCCTTTTTGAGTTGTTGCTTCTCACATAGCAACCCTAGGAGTCAAAGCAGCATCCTTGTCACAACTAAGGGTGTTCACAGAACTGAGTAGAAGCTGCAGCTGTGTCCCCATCACTGTGTGACTTTGACCAAGTCCCTTTCTGGCCTCAATTTCCTCATCAATGAAATAATTTCTGGGCCTCTGTTTCCTTGTCTGTGAAAAATGAAGTAATGATATCTACCTATGGGGTGGATGTTAGGCTTAAATGAGAAAATATATATGGCCGTGAGCTTTACGTGGCTGTGTCCAGGTGCCAGAGATGACGACTGCTGTTGAACTGAGCTTGAAGGTAGGAGGGATTTCACCAGAAAGAAGTGAGGCTGTCCCAAGTGAGAGAAAGAGCTGGGCCTTACAGAGGAATGCTACCCAGAATTCAGAGAAGTGCAGGGCTGGAAGTGCATTAAGTGCATAAAGATGTCATTACCACATGGGGGAGATTTCCCAAAACACTTTCTGTCTTTGGGCTCCTGCCCTTGGTTTCATTTTAAACACTTTCCTTTTGATAAAGGCTTTGCATCTATCCATCCATTCATTCAGCGTCTACTGCCTGCCAGGCCCACTGCTAGGTGCTGAGGTTACAGACAAGAATTTATATAATTCCTTCCATGAGTCCTCAGGCCAGTGGGAAGCAGCACGACAAATCTCAATAACAATAATAAAAGCATGCAGAAAGATGAATCATTTCAGAGAGGTGTATGTGTGTCATCAAGAGAAAGTCAAAGGATTCGCAGAGGAGCTGAATTTTGAAGCATAAGATGGTAAAACAGAGTCACCAGGACAACAGAGAGAAGACATGTAAAGAGCTTTCTGTCCAGTGGGAAAGGCAAGCTCTGAGAGACAGCAAGGGCACCTATTGTGTTGGGGGAAACAAAGTCATTATAGGATACCCTGAAGGCAATTGAGCCCAGGCCTCAGTTCACAAAGGGTTTCGATTTTAGACATTCAGTCCTGGGGACTCACTCCCTAGAGTGATCTTTGTCTTTTAGTTGGAGAGTTTAGTCTAGTTGCATTTACTGTAATTACTGTTATAGTTGTGGTTAAGTCTACCATCTTGCTAAATCTTTTCTTTTTTTTCTTTTTTTCTTTTTTTTTTAGAGATGGTGTCTGACTGTGTTTCCCAGGGTGGTCTTGACCTCCTGGCTGCAAGGAATCATCCCACCTCAGCCTCTCAAAGTACTAGGATTATAGGCGTGAGCCACCACACCCAGCCTTGCCAAATCTTTTCTACTTTTCCCACCTGTCTTTGTTTCTTTACTTCTTCTCTCTTACCTTTTCGGTGAATTATTGTATATTATTTCATTTCTGCCCCCATTAGCTTTTTCTTTTCTTTTTTTTTTTTAAGAGACAGAGTCCCACTCTGTCTCCCTGACTGGAGTGCAGTGGGTGATCTCGGCTCACTGCAACCTCCACCTCCCAGGTTCCAGCAATTCTCCTGCCTCAGCCTCCCAAGTAGCTGGGACTACAGGCACACACTGCTATGTCTAGCTAATTTTTTTTGTATTTTAGTAGAGATGAGGTTTCACCATGTTGCCCAGGCTGGTCTCGAACTCCTGAGCTCAGGCAATCCACCCGCCTCAGCCTCCCAAAGCTAGAATTATAGGCATGAGTCACTGCACGGGGCCCTCTATTAACTTTTTAGTTATATATTTTTTTATTTTTCTCTTTTTTTTTTAGAGATGGGGTCTCACTGTGTTGCCCAGGCTGGAGTGCAGTGGCTATTCACAGGCGCAATCCCACTACTGATCAGCACAGGAGTTTTGACCTGCTCCGTTTCCGACCTGGGCTGGTTCACCCCTCCTTAGGCAACCTGGTGGTCGCCTGCTCCCGGGAGGTCACCATATTGATGCCGAACTTAGTGTGGACACCCGATCGGCATATTGCACTACAGCCCAGAACTCCTGGGCTCAAGCAATCCTCCAACCTCAGCCTCCCGAGTAGCTGGGACTACAGGCACGGGCCACCGCCCCCGGCAGTTATATTTTTAAAATTCTTTTTTAGTAGATACGCTAGACAATATGCTTTCTTGATGTTTTGCAGTAAACCTCAAATTAGTACTTTTTACTGCATCTTGAAAAATGAAGAATCTTGAAAGTGTTATTTACTTATTTTTTAGAGATGGGACAAAACAAATAAAACAAAAAACAAACAAACAAAAATAATAATAATTAAAAAAAAAAGAGAGATCGGGTCTGCTGTGTTGCCCAGGCTGGAGTGGTATGATCATAGCTCACTGCACCCTCAAACTCCTCGGCTCAAGTGAGCCTCCGACCTCAGCCTCCCAAATAGCTAGGACTACAGGTATACACCACCGTGCTAGGCTAAGTTGTTTTGTTTTGTTTTGTTTTGTTCTGAGAGGGAGTCTTGCTCTGTCATCCAGGCTGGAGTGCAGTGGTGCAATCTTGGCTCACTATAACCTCTGCCTCCCGGGTTCAAGCGATTCTCCTGCCTCAGCCTCCCGAGTAGCTGGGATTACAGGCGCCCGCCACCATGCCTGGCTAATTTTTGTATTTTTAATAGAGACGGGGTTTCACCATGTTGGTGAGGCTGGTCTTGAACTCCTGACCTTAGGTGATCCACTCACCTCAGCCTCCCAAAGTGCTGGAATTGCAGGCATGAGCCACTGTGCCCAGCCCAAGGGCTAAGTTTTAACTTTTTTTTTTTTTTTTTGTAGAGACAGGGTTTCACTATGTTGCCCAGGCTGGTCTCAAATTCCTAGGCAGGCAATCTTCCTGCATTGGCCTCTCAAAGTGCTAGGGTGAGCCACCATGCTTAGCCTTGAAAGTATTTAATGTCATTAGTCTTCTGATGCCTTTTGTATTATTGTTACCACATATATTTTACTGTCACCTTTTTTTTTTTTTTGAGACTGGGTCTTACTCTGCCACCCAAGTGGGAGTGCAGTGGCATGATCTCAGCTCATGGCAACCTCTGCCTCCCAGGCTCAAGTGATCCTTCCACCTCAGCCTCTGGAGTAGCTGGGAACCAAAGGCCACCACACATGCCACCACACCCAGCTAATTTTTGTATTTTTTCATCGAGATGAGGTTTTGCCAGATTGCCCAGGCTGGTCTCAAACTCCTGGGTTCAAGTGAACTGCCCACTTCGGCCTCCCAAAGTGCTAGGATAAGAGGCATGTGACACCTTGCCCAGCCTGCCACATGTTTTGAACCCCATGAGATATTATAATCATTGCTGTTTTAAACTGCTGATTTTTGTATTTATTCACATATTTACTTGTTTTCAGTGCTCTTTATTCTTCCTGCTCTTCTGTGCTACCATGTAGGGTCATTTTCCTTGCCTTAAAGATTGAACTTTTCATTTATCTTATAGTGCATATCTACTGGCAGCACATTCTTTTGCCTTCTGTTTGAGAATACATATATGTATATATAGATCTATTTTTAGATGGAGTTTCACTCTTGTTGCCCAGGCTGGAGTGCAATGATGCAATCTCGGCTCACCATAACCTCTGCCTCCCAGGTTCAAGCAATTCTCCTGCCTCAGCCTCCAGAATAGCTGGAATTACAGGCATGTGCCACCACGCCCAGCTAATTTTGCATTTTTAGTAGAGATGGGGATTCTCCATGTTGATCAGCTCGAGAGTTTGAGGTCTCAAACTCCCAACCTCAGGTGGTCTGCCCACCTTGGGCTCCCAAAGTGCTGGGATTACCCACCTGGCTGAGAATGTTTTTATTTTACCTCCATTTGGAAGAATAATTTTGCTGGGTATGAAATTCTAGATAGGCAGTTTGATTTCCTTTCACCTTCTAAAGAGTCATTACATTGTCTTCTGGCTTCCATTGTTTCTCATGACCTTCCCTTCTGTCAAGGATTATAACCCCTTCAGTCTTCCCTATATTAACTCCTCACCAATGCTTTCAGAGAAAGAAGAGTATATTTCACACAGTTTTGGCCAGGTGTGGTGGCTCACACCTGTAATTCCAGCACTATGGGAGGCCAAGGCAGAAGGATCACTTGAGGCCAGGAGTTTGAGACCAGCCTGGCCAATACGGTGAAATCCTGTCTCTACCAAAAATTCACCAGGCTTGGTGGCCTGTGCCTGTAGTTTCAGCTGTTTGGGAGGCTGAGGCAGGAGAATTGCCTGAGCCCAGGAGGCAAAGGTTGCAGTGAGCCGAGATCACGTCACTGCACTCCAGTCTGGGCAACGGAGCAAGACTCTGTCTCAAAAAAAAAAAAGTCACACAGTTTTAACTGGTGTCCCAGTTTCTACAGTTCTCTGTGAATATATTTATTCATGGGGACCCATGGAGCAAGAAAATATATATGTGTATGTATAAATACATACTTATATATTAATTCTGTAATTATACTGTGACTAATACAGTTAAGTAGCATTATATTATGTGTTAAAATGTGTTAATTTATTAAACATAAATATTTAAAATATGGTATGAAAACCTGTCTTGTCAAGTCTTTATTTTTAGTTTCTCTGGATTCTCGAATAAGAAAAGTGGCCCAGGTCTCTTGATCTCTGGGAGACTCTGCAGGAGCGCCTCATGGCTGACACAGTTTGGGAGTGACACAGGGGGTAATGTCTAGGAATTCCATTTGGTCTCAGGAAGGATATCTTTTGGTCAGGCCCTCCCTCCAGTTCCAGACTTGGGAGCCCAGCTGTGAAGGCCTGGAGCACCTGGCTTTTTTTTTAGTGCACCAGAGCACTAAACTCAAGCGAGACCTGGGTGCAAATCAGAAAGCTGTTTTATAACACAGGGTAGCTATTCATAAACGGTAATCGCCACATCGCTTATCTTGGGCTGCCTATTCCCAGTGCCCGGGAAATGGAAAATGGAAGCAGGGAACAGAAGGGTGCTAGGTGAGCCACAAATCAGAGGCAAAGGACAGAGGATAGTTTGGGGTGGGGAGAGCAGGCACAAGGGAAGCCACTGCTGAGAACTGCTCTCTAGGGACCAAAGTGTTGTGGCACTTCCTTGGTGGCGTTCTTGTGCCATACTTTCCTGTGCTGACCACGTACACATTCTTTTTGTAAACCTGTCAATAGAGCGTATTCAGCAACAGTCAGCTTTTAATTCGGGAACTGCTGTGTGCCAGCCACTTTACATATATGATCTCTTATCCTCATTATGATTCAGTGAGGTTAGTATTGTTATCCCTGCTTTATAGATGAGGAAATTAGGTTCTGAGGCTTGCCCAAAGACACACAGCTAAAGGGTAGCAGAGCCGATATTCAGCCCATGTCTGTCTGACTCCAAAGCCTCCACACTTTGTACGCTCTTTTTTTTAAAATTTTTTTATTCATTTTTATTTCATGGGCCACCAAGTTACACACTTTGTACTCTCAATAGTTCACAGACAGGTAGCCTGGGGGTTGGATATGGCCCACAAATGTGTTTTGCTTGATTCACACTGTGTTTTCAAAAAAATAGTTGGCTCACATCGTATATTTTAAATTTTGAATTGGTTGCCAACATCTAACAATTGGAAGATTCATATGAAAAATCCAGAGTTTTGCATTCTCTTGAAAACTCAGAAATGATGGCAACATTCACATCAGGCAGTACCTCGCTAAAGTGGGGAAGGGACTGCCCCCTGCCCTTAGCTGGGGCATACGTTCTCCACTTCACCACCCCACCACCGGCCACCTCCCCTTATACAGAGGATGCCGGGCCCTGTAGGCTGTTGAGCTTGCAGCCCCTTTACCATGCTGTGCTGTTGCCTGGGAAGACGACCCTAGGCTTCTCACAGGGCGAGGACCAAGGCTTTCTGAACATAAAGCAGTTGGAATCACTGCGACATTACACCAAGCTACTATTCCAAGCGTCTGAAAAGCATTGTGTTTTCTCCCACTTTAGGCTGATTTAATTAGCAATAAGAAACACCTTAGTGTCCAGCCCACCACAATCTGGTACTGCTATATTAGAGCAATGAGGAGACAGTGTGAGGCTGAAGAAGTCAAGAACTCAACAGGGGCCAGATGATGCCTCTAAGGAGTTGAGTTTGTTGGGTTTTTTTTGTTGTTGTTTGGTTGGTTGGTTTTTGTTTTTGTTTTTTCGTGTTTTTTTGGTTTGTTTTTGTTTTGAGACAAGTCTCTCTCCGTCTCCCAGGCTGGAGTGCAGTGGTGCAATCTCAGCTCACTGCAACTTCTGCCTCCTGGGTTCAAGCGATTCTCTTGCCTCAGCCTCCCAAGTAGTTGGAACACAGGTGTGCACCACCATGCTCAGCTAATTTTTGTATTTTTAGTAAAGACAGGCTTTCACCATGTTGACCAGGCTGGTCTCCAGCTCCTGACCTCAAGTGATCTGCCCACCTTGGCCTCTGGGATTCCAGGTGTGAGCCACCACACACCACGCCTAACCTTCAGGAGTTCAATTTGGATCTCACTGAGATTGAGGTGTCTGTGTGATATCCTGGTGGAGGGGGCTCCAATGGGCAGCTGTACCCAGAGCTAACGAGGAAGGGCAGTGCTGGGAGCCATCGGTATATATGTGATAGAGCCTGGCAGTGGCAGACCATCCTGAGAGGATCTGACAAGGGACAGAGAGCCTAGGCAGGGGTCAGTTAGGAGCACAACCATTTCAGGATGAAGGGAGGAAGATGGAGCAGGCAGAGAGGAAGAAGAGAAGAAGCAGAAGGGAGCATTAAGCCAAGAGGAGAGAATTGCAGGTAAAAGTGGTGACATGCCAGGTACTGTAAAAAGAGAGGGCTAGGGAAATGTCAATTGAAGCTCAACAGAGGTCACTCCAGAAGTTTCTGCAGGTGAGATTTAAAAAAGGAAAAAAATAGAAGTCAGAACACAATGGGTTAAGTCAGGATCAATTGTACATTTAATACCTAGGAATGAAGCAAAGGGGTCTCTTGATAAGGTCATCCTTAGAGACTCCAACAAGCAAGATGCAACACATTCTGGGGTGAGAGCAGCTCTCCTCTCAAAGGTGGGACTGGGGTGCATTAGGGACAGGCAGGCCTAATCTCCATGGCCATTGCAATCTCAGGGAAGCGTATCTGAGGCTGAAACCCAGTCAAGGGTAGTGAGAAGGCAAAAGGCGCAACCCCGCCCAGCCCTCACTGGTTAGGTGGCTGACAGCAGCAGACGCACTCCCCAGGTGATTGCCTGTCCAGGTAGCCGGCTGCCCTCCATGGGCCCAGAATTGACTTTTTCATGCTTAACTCCCAATGCCTCTAAGCCCTGTGGGAGGCTAAACGGGCACAGCCTCACAGCCCTGCGGAACCAATACTTACTTCAGGCTGTCCTGTGGTGCCTACACCACTTTAGCTTTTCTACGCAGTTATTTTGACATTTGGTTGACAATTATTTCTTATTTCATGAGACTGAGTGGAAAAAGGGAGACCCTGGGGCTGACTCTAGTGCTGATATCTTTCAGATAAAGATGGGAAGTCAATTGTGTTTGCCGCTGCAGCCATGCCACTGTTGCTCTCTAACCCAGTGCTTCCTCTAGCTCGCCGAGCTCCAGCCCAAGGAGAAGGGCATAAGTAGGGAGGTCTCTATACAAGGAGAAGCGCGTAGGTAATGAGGTCTCTATACCATGGCTGGTACAAAGCCAATGGCCCGAAATTGACCAGAGGTAAAGCACCCAGCGAGCTACTGGGTACAAAAGCCACTTGCAAGAGTGCGCCCTCTACTGCAGAGATGAAGAAATGCTATCCTTACAGGCCTGCCACTGTGGCACTCCGGGAATGAGGACATACTCAGAAGTCCACTGAACCTCTGACTGCAAACTTCCCTTCCAATGTCTGGTGTGAAAAGTTGCTTGAGACTTTAAAACAGTTCTGTGCTGGCTGGGCATGGTGGCTCACACCTGTAATCCCAGCACTTTGGGCGGATCACTTGAGGCCAGGAGTTCAAGACCAGCCTGGCCAATGTGGTGAAACCACGTCTTGACAAACAAACAAAAAACAGATCTGTGCTTCCAGAGCGTAGCTATTGGTGCTTTGCAGGAGGCAAGTGAGGCCTGTCTGGTTGACCTTTCAAAGAGCCCAAGTCGTGTGCAACTCATGCCAAACATGTAACAACTATGCCAAAGACATCCAGCTAACACACTGCCTATGTGGAGAACGTGCTTAAGAATTCACTATAATGGGAAACACTTCATTCTCAAAATATTTTTCTCTTCTTCCTATTACTGGTAATTCTGAATGTTAGATATTTTTTTCCCATAGGGTCAAAAGGTATGTAAGTATATGATTGAGAGTGGAAAAATAGGGGAGAGAAATCAGGTATCGACAGTTTTCCCGTTTTCATCTGTGTATGAGTTTTTAGTATAAATGCAGGCAGGTAAAGCATCAGTGCAAGTCAAAATGTTCCAGTGACCAAGTTTCAGCAGCACAAATTTATAATAATTGTAAATACATCTGTTGGCCAGGCACATGGCACATGCCTGTAATCTTAACACTTTGGGAGGTGGGGGTGGGAGGATAACTTGAGCTCAGGAGTTCAGGAGCAGACTGGGCAACATGGTGAAACTCCGTCTCTACAAAAAATACAAAATTAGCTGGGCACGGTGGTTTATGCCTGTAGTCCCAGCTACTTGGGAGGCTGAGGCAGGAGAATCGATTGAGCCCGTGAGACAGAGGTTGCAGTAAGTCGAGACTGCGCCACTGCCCTCCAGCCTGGGCAACAGAGTGAGACTCCATCTCAAAAATCAATAATAATAATAAATAAAAAATAAAAATTAATTGATTAAATATGAAGAAATAGGAATAAGAAATCTCTAACAAAGTGAATTAAGGATTTTTAAAAAAATCCACCTGAGGACAAGTCGCCTCAGTACTGCTGGTGAGAGCTAGAACACAGATGAGTGAACACCAATACAGGATTCTTCCAGGAGCCCTAATTCTCGACCTCGTTTGCAGTGGTAGTTTGCTGCTGCCAGTGTCTGGTCTTCCTTTCCCAGCCTTGTACCTCGTCCCTCTCCCTCCAGGTCTCTCTGTCTCTCTCTCTCTCTTTTTCTTTTTTTGAGATGGAGTCTCACTCTGTCACCCAGGCTGGAGTTCGATCTTGGCTCACTGTAACCTCTGCCTCCTGGGTTCAAGCCATTCTCCTACCTCAGCCTCCCGAGTAGCTAGAATTACAGGCACCCGCCACCAAGCCTGGCTAACTTTTGTATTTTTAGTAGAGACGGGGTTTCACCATATTGGCCAGGCTGGTCTCAAACTCCTGACCTTGTGAACTGCCCACACTGGCCTCCCAAAGTTCTGGGATTATAGCCGTGAGCCACCACGCCCACCCAGCCCCCAGAGCCTCTTACAGTGTCCTTTCTTTCTTTCTTTTTTTTTGAAGATAATTACAGAGATCTGTCGCCCAGGTTGGAATACAAAGGCGCCATCTTGACTCACCGCAACCTCTGCCTTCCAGGTTCAAACGATTCTCCTGCCTCAGTCTCCCAGGTAGCTGGGATTACAGGCACCTGCCATTACACCCTGCTAATTTTTTTATTTTTAGTAGAGATGGGTTTTCACCATGTTGGCCAGGCTGGTCTCAAACTCCTGACCTCAAGTGATCTGCCCACCTTGGCCTCCCAAAGTGCTGGGATTACATGCATGAGCCACCGTGCCTGGCCAAAAAACTTTTTTTAAGTCAATATCAGCAAGTTCTTGTTCCTAACCTAAAAACAAATTTCTTCTATCTCCTAAGTAAGGTGAGAAAATGAAAATTGAATGATAAGAAACTACCCTAGAAACTTAAACTTTTATTGTTGCTACTGTTTACTCCATCTTTAACTTTTATTTTATTTTGTTTTGTTTTGTGACAGAGTCTCAGTCTGTCGCCCAGGCTGAAGTGCAGCGGCACGATCTCGGCTCACTGCAACCTCTGCCGCCTGGGTTCGAGCGAGTCTCCTGCCTCAGCCTCCTGGGTAGCTGGGACTACAGGCACATGCCACCATGCCTGGCTAATTTTTGTATTTTTAATAGAGACAGGGTTTTACCATGTTGGCCAGGCTGGTCTCGAACTCCTGACCTCAAGTGATCCGCTCAGGTCAACCTCCCAAAGTGCTGGGATTACAGGCATGAACCACCGTGCCTGGCCTAACTTTAATGATTATGAAAAATTTCAAGCCAGGCTTAGTGGCTCAAACCTGTAATTCCAGCACTTTGGGAGGCTGAGGCAGGCAGATCACTTGAGGTCAGGAGTTCAAGACCAGCCTGAGCAATATGGCAAAACCTTGTCTCTACAAAAAAAATTAGCTAGGTATGGGGGTGCAGGCCTGTAATCTCAGCTACTTGGGAGGCTGAGGTGGGAGGATCATTTTGAGCCTAGGAGTTCTAGGTTGCAGTGAGCTATGATTGTGCCACTGTACTCCAGCCTGAGCAACAGATCTAGACTCTGTCTCAAAAAAAAAAAAAACACCATTCAAACATACACAAAATAGAGCCAGGCAATGAGCCGTCATATACTCATCACTTATGTTGAACAGTTATCAAAATATTGCTACAGATTAATCTATTTTTCCCTTTGCTCAAGTATTTTAAGAAAAATTCCAAATTCATGGTATAGTGTCATTTCACTGCTACATACTTTGGCGTGTATCTCTAAAATATTAATATATAGACATTTTCTTACATAAACACAGTGCTGTTGTCACTCCTTAGCATTTAACAATTCTTTGACATGATCTGATACTGGGTACTCAATAACTGTTTCAACAAAACATCTTTTTATGACTGCTGTGTTTGAATTAGACTTCAAACAAGCCCACGCATTGCACTCAAACAGCATGTTAAGGCTCTTTAATCTCTCTCTCTTTTTTTTTTTTTTTCTTTTTGAGACGGAGTTTCACTCTGTTGCCCAGGCTGGAGTGAAGTGGTGCGATTTTGGCTCACTGAAATCTTTGCCTCGCAGGTTCAAACAACTCTCTTGCCTCAGCCTCCCGAGTAGCTAAGATTACAGGCACCCATTACTATGCCCAGCTTATTTGTTTATTTATTTATTTATTTTTCCCCAAGATGGAGTCTTGGTCTGTAGCCCAGGCTGGAGTGCAATGGCACGATCTCAGCTCACTGCAACCTCGGCCTTTCAGGTTCAAGCAATTGTCTTGCCTTAGCCTCCCAAGTAGCTGGGACTACAGGCATGTGCAGGCGTGCCCTGCCCTTTTTTCTTTTTCTTTCTCTTTTTTTTGAATCAGAGTCTCACTCTGTCACCCAGGCTGGAGTGCAAGTGGTGGATCTCAGTTCCCACAACCTCCGCCTTCTGGATTCAAGCAATTCTCCTGCCTCAACCTCCTGAGTAGCGGTGATTACAGGCACGGGCCACCATGCCTAGCTAATTTTTTTGTATTTTCAGCAGAGATGGGGTTTGGCTACGTTGGCCTGGCTGGTCTCCAACTCCTGGCCTCAAGTGACCCACCTGCCTCCGCCTCCCAAAGTGCTGGGATTACAGGCGTGAGCCACTGCGTCTGGCCCTATTTGCTTTTTTAAATGCCATTGGCTTGTTGCAGAAATAATCTGAAGATTTACCAAAAAATCATGTGTACATCGAATAAAACTTAATGTAAAAGATACTCATGAACATTTATATTAATAGAGATTTTTATAGCATTATTGAGTTCTAAGAGTGGATTCCATCATATGATATGTAAATCTATTGCTCAACTTTTATATTCTTGACTTCCACAGTATATAAAAATAAAAGTACAGCCATAGTAGAAAAATTTATCAACCAGAGTGGCCCGAAATAGGAGACATCTGGGAAATGGAGATCAAAGGGAAAGAGGGAACTTGGTAGTTTATCCATTCCAGAGTAAATTACCTGGAATGAAATTTACCATTCCGGGTGATTTGCATGCGGTCAGCCAGACAGGAGCTTTCACGTCACAGGCACCACGGATACATCAGCGGGCAAGACAGTCCTTGTCAGCAAGTTGCTCAAAGTCTTCATAAATATCCTTACAGATCCCCACCCACCCATCTGCACATCTTCATTTTCCTTCTCCCTTGGTGACCTCTGATGACCTTCTGGCTTCCAGGGCACTTGATGGACTGGCACATGTGTGCAGGTCCCTGGGAAGATCTATTCCGGCTTTTTAAAGTTTGATTACCTACTGGGAGTTAACACGTTGTTGTTTGGACCTGTCAGGCAGTCCTTTATGAGTCTGATTACTGTGTCTCGGCCTCTGAAAACCAAACACAGTCTGGCTGTACTGACAAACTAGCATTTGGGGGCCAGGCCTGGGTATCCAAGGTTCTGCTGCCATGGACAGAATGGCCTTTTTTTTTTTTTTTTAAACAAGACTAGCCACTCCCTCCACCCCACAAACTTCACCTAAACATCTTAACCTGCTAAATGAAGCCTTCTGTGACCTCTTCTCTGCCTCCCCTCACCCTTATTCTACTGCCTTAATAGCCTTGTCATCGTCCTCATCCCTGTCCCCACTGTCACTTCACCATCTCAGGCCCTCCTTGGACTATTCCAACGAACTCCTAACTTGTCTTATATATTTTATTTTATTTTTTTAACAGAGTCTTGCTCTGTTGCCCAGGCGTGCACTGGTGTGATCTTGGTGTGCCCAGGCTGCACTGGCATGATGTGCAGTGGCAAGATCTTGGCTCCCTGCAACCTCCGCCTCCCTGGTTTAAATGATTCTTGTGCCTCAGCCTCCGGAGTAGCTGGGATTACAAGCATGTACCACCACACCCAGCTAATTTTTTTTGTATTTTTAGTTGGCCAGGCTAGTCTCAAACTCCTGACCGCAAGTGATCCACTCACCTCGGTCTCCCAAAATGCTGAGATTACAGACGTGAGCCACCGCACCTGGCTTTGTCTCATATATTCTAGAATTGCTCTGCTTCCAAATCTTTCTCCATGGTAATCTTTTAAAATGCATCTCATTTTGTTCCCCCTCTACTTAAAAACCTTTGATCGTTCCCTTGGTATGACATCTGAGGCTCGTTCCAGTCTGGTGCCAGCTCCCTCACACTCTGCCCCCACTCCATGCCAGACACTATGCCCACTACCCATATAGTCCCAGCGACTGCTACTGCCCCCACCTGGAAGGCCCTATGCCCGCACCACCTGCCTGTTTGATGGAGTATAGGGCTCTGGTTAGTGCCGTCTCCGGAGGGGGAATGGGCTTCCTGGAGCAGGGGGTATCCAAGGCAAGTCTAGAAGGTTGAGTGGGAAGGAGTTTCTCCATCAAACAGGCAGGTGGTGCGGGCATAGGGCCTTCCAGGTGGGGGCAGTAGCAGGCCTTGAGAAGACATGAGGAGTGAGCAGTGCTCAGAGCTGACCTCACCTGGTGACAGGCTAGGACTGATGGTGTACGTGGGTTCAGTGCTCACCACCCCACAGATAACTCCAGGGACCAGGCTTCAGCAGCAAGATGAATTCCAACCTCCTCAGCCTGGGAGGCTTCCCCGCTTTTTGCTGACTGGGAGCCCCAGCTGCCTCCCTTTTCCTTCTCTCCTTGGTCCTCATGGACTTCCTCCAGACCTGCCCCAAGCTGCTCTCGTTTCCCTCCTGGTGGCCACGCCTGGTACTACAGTGCTCTCCAACGCAGGGGAAAAGTCCCCAGCCTGTAGATAGGGATCCAGCTATACGTCTGGAAAATGAGCCAGTGGATTAAGCAGGCATATTTTCCAAAGACTTGTCATGGCAGAGATTTGGTTTTTGGTGGGTTGACTTATATAATGATGAGTCCTGTAAACTCGAGTCCTGTGAATGAGCAGTTACATCCAGCAAGCCACGTTCCAAGTCACCTATGTAGAAGTATAGGAACTAGGACTGTCCCAGGATGTTGCAAGGATCAAATCATGCTAGTGGTGTCCCTCCAAGGGGCCAGATCCCCAGCCCCGTGGGGCTTTACGCTAGGATGAAAGGTACACACTATTAGAGTGTTAGCTTTTCACATTTCACATGCCCTCCCACCAGAAACTTCCTTCCCAGCACCCACCCTTTTGCTGGGGTTTCTCTGATCACTCAGGACCTCTCACCCACTCCAGACTTGACTGCCTGCACTTCTTCCCTAGACCCCCATCAGCCAGCCAGCTACCACATATTGGGTATCCCCAGAAGATAGACTGTACCTTATTCTCCAGGAAAAAAAAAAAAAAAGGAAGGCAAGTTGCAGGGGCTCATCCCAGCACTTGAAAAAAATTAGCTAGGCCAGGCACGATGGCTCATACCTATAATCCCAGCACTTTGGGAGGCTGAGGTGGGTGAATCACCTGAGGTCAGGAGTTTGAGACCAGCCTGGCCAACATGATGAAACCCCATCTCTACTAAAACTACAAAAATTGGCCGGTGTGGTGGCACACGTCTGTAATTCCAGCTACTCAGGAGGCTGAGGCAGGAGAATCGCTTGAACACAGAGAATCTGGGACACAGAGTTTGCACTGAGCCAAGATCACGCCACTGCACTCCATCCTGGGCAAACTAGAGATACTCTGTCTCAAAAAAAAAAAAAAAAAAAAAAGACAGGAACAATACAGGAGAACTGCAGGAGATTACTTTTTACCGCAACACAATATGCAATTTACTGCAGAGACAAACTGCTCACATGGAGACGGTTAGCACCATATAGTATTATAAGCAGATACAACACTTAAGCTCACCACAATAGCAACAGGAAGTGGAAATAATTACGGTAGTATAGTCTGTACTACAGTTAATTTTATGCAGTTATGATGTAATACTGCATCCTTACATTCATTTACATTTCTCTTGACTGCACATGTATTATCTGTGAGTGTGTACGTTTCAATAAATCTTAACTTTTAAATATTTATGGAGAACAATCTGCATACTAGAGAACCCACACAGTTAAAATCGTGCTGTTCAAGGGTCAACTTATATAGACACACAATTAATTTTTGTGTGTTTATCTTATATTCTCAATGCTGCCAAAGGAATTAGTGTTTGATTTTCAAATATTGAAATAAACTTGCATACCTAGAATTAACCTCTCTTAGTCATGGTGTATAATTCTTTTGTATATTGCCGAATTCTATTGCTATTTAACATTTTAAAAATAGGCTGGGCATGGTGGCTCACACCTGTAATCCTGGCACTTTGGGAGGCTGACAAGGGAGGATTTCCTGAGCCCAGGAGTTCGAGGCCAGCCTGGGAAACATGGCGAGACCCCATCTCTTAAAAATTAAAAAAAAAAATAGATTTGTTGGCCATGTGTGGTGGCTCATGCCTGTAATCACAACACTTTGGGAGGCTGAGGTGGGCAGATCACGAGATCAGGAGTTCAAGACCAGCCTGACCAACATGATGAAACCCCATCTCTACTAAAAATACAAATATTAGCCGGGTGTGGTGGCGCATGCCTGTAATCCCAGCTACTTGGGAGGCTGAAGCAGGAGAATCATTTGAACCCAGGAGGCAGAGGTTGCAGTGAGCCAAGATTGCACCACTGCACTCTAGCCTGGGTGACAGTGCAAGACTTCGTCTCAAATAAAATAAAATAAAATAATAAAATAAAATAGATTTGTTTTTGTTAGAGATGGGGTCTTGATCTGTCCACCTAGGCTGGAGTGCAGTGGTGTTCTCATAGTTTAGTGCAACCTCAAACTCCTGGGCTCAAGCAATCCTCCTGCCTCAGCATTCTGAGTAGCTGAGACCACAGGTATGTGCCATCATGCTTAGGTAATTTTTAATTTTTTTTTTTTGTAGAGACAGCATCTTGCCATGTTGCCCAGGCTGGTCTTAACTCTTGGCCTGAAGTGATTCTCCTGCTTCAGCCTCCCAAAGTGCTGGGAGTACAGGTATGAGCCATCACCTGACCCGAATCATAAACACATGTATTTAGTACTCTACCTAGAGATAAAGAATATTATAAAATAAAGTCTGGCGCTTCACCTGACCTCGTTTTGGGACTGTGTTGTGGAGAAAGAACAGTGTAACAACCGAAAGTGTCAAAAGTCATTCTGATTTTTCAGAGATCCCCTTCACAAGCCATAGTAACATCTCTTATAATTCCCATCCTCAAGACAGTTGTATTAGTTAGGGTTTTCCAAAGAAACTGAACCAATGGGAGATACATAAATATAAGTATAAATATAAATATAAATTGTGTGTATGTGTGTGTGTGTGTGTGTGTGTGTGTATGTGTATGTGTATGTGTAGAGAAAGGGAGATTTATTATAGGAATTGGCCCGAATGATTATGGAAACCATCACATCCCATGATCTGCCACCTGAAAGCTGAAGAATCAGCAAAGCTGAGGGTATGACTCGAGTTGAGTATGAAGGTATGAGAACCAGGACCACTGATGTCCAAGAACAGGAGAAGGTGAATGTCCCAGCTCAAACAGAGAAACTGAATTCACCCTTCCTCAGCCTTTTTGTTCTTTTCGGGCCCTCCGTGGCTTGGATGACACCTGCCCACATTGGTGAGGGTGATCTTCTTTACGTGGTTTTTCAATTCAAATGCTAATGTATTCTGGAAACACCTTTACAAACACACCCAGCTATCTGGTCATCCCATAGCCCACTTAAGTTGATGTAAAAATTAACCATCGTGCTCGCTTCGGCAGCATATATACTAAAATTGGAACAATGCAGAGAAGATTAGCATGGCCCCTGTGCAAGGATGACAGGCAAATTCGTGAAGCGTTCCATATAAAAAAATTTTTTAAAATACAAAGTTAAAAAGAAAAAATAACTAACCATCACAGAGGTGTTTTTAATAAGTAATGCTGGGTCAATTGAAAGTCCATTCGGGGGCCAGGCGTGGTGGCTCACGCCTGTAATCTAAGCACTTTGGAGGCCAAGGCGGGTGGATCACCTGAGGTTGGGAGTTCAAGACCAGCCTGACCAACATGGTGAAACCCCGTCTTAAAAATAAATAAAGAAAGAGAGAGAAAGTCCATTTGGAAAAAAAAAATATTGACTTCTACATTACACCTATAGAAAAATCAAATCTAGATAAGTTGTAAATAGTAAGCTAATAAAGGTGTTTTTTGCTGTTGGTTTTTTTTTGTTTTTGTCACCCAGGCTTGAGGTAGTGCAATCTCGGCTCACTGTAACCTCCACCCCAGGTTCGAGCGATTCTCTTGCCTTAGCCTCCTGAGTAGCTGGCACTACAGGTGCATGCACCACCACACCCAGCTAATTTTTGTATTTTTATTAGAGACAGGGTTTTGCCATAATGGCTAGGCTGGTCTCAATCTCCTGACCTCAGGTGATCCACCCACCTCAGCCTCCCAAAGTGCTGGGATTACAGGTGTGAGCCACCACACCTGGCATAATAAAGCTTTTTAGAAGAAAACGTAGGAGTGTACCTTAATAGCCTTGAAGTAAGCAAAGATGATTTCAACAGGACACAAAAAGAACTTTTATTCTTCAGAAGACATCCTTGAAAGAGTGACAATGCAAGCCATGGAGTAGGAGATACTCGTAGTGCATTTAACTGACAAAGAACTCATATTCGGGATGTATAAAGAACTAAAAATCAGTAAGAAAAGGATAGAAAACTCAATTTCTACAAGTGGGCAAACAACTTGAACAGATACTTCACAAAAGAAAACATCCAAATGGCTAAAAAACATATAAAAAACGTACGACCTCATTTATCATCAGAAGTTCAAACTGAAGTCACAGTGTGATGCTACTACATCTGAATGGCTAAAACAATTTGTAGGCCGGGCGCGGTGGCTCAAGCCTGTAATCCCAGCACTTTGGGAGGCCGAGGCGGGTGGATCACGAGGTCAAGAGATCGAGACCATCCTGGTCAACATGGTGAAACTCCGTCTCTACTAATACAAAAAATTAGCTGGGCACGGTGGCACGTGCCTGTAATCCCAGCTACCCAGGAGGCTGAGGCAGGAGAATTGCCTGAACCCAGGAGGCGGAGGTTGCGGTGAGCTGAGATCGCGCCATCGCACTCCAGCCTGGGTAACGAGAGCGAAAATCCGTCTCAAAAAAAAAAAAAAAAAATTTGTAAAAAACAGAAAATATCAAGTATTGACTGAGATAGCCAAGTATCTAGAAACAACCCGAATGTCTATCACCGGTAGAACAGATCGATAATTGTGGGTATTCACACAATGGGATATCACAGAGCGGGAATGAATGAACTACAGCTAAGCAGCGCCCAGCTTAGGTCCTGTCCTCTCAGTCTGACTCCCAGCAGAAATGGAGCCCCTTTTCCCAAATGGTTTCCAACATTAGTACAGTCTCATTACATGGAGATTTTGCATTTGCAAATTCTCCTAGTTGCTAAAATTTATGTGTGACTCAAAATTAATACTCTTGGCACTTTCTCAGCATTTTTTGGGTCATTCAGGGACATACACAACATGGTGAAAATTGAGTCATCCAATGCACATTCCCAGCTGAGGTCAAACCGAGCGACACTCTGCCATCTTGTTTCGGCTCGTAAGTAAATATGTCCTTCAAGGTCTATTTAATGCCTTGGTTTTTAAATTTTTGGACTTTCTGTTGGTGATTTCACTGTTTTTTATTTTTATTTTTTATATATTTTTGAGATGAAGTCTTGCTCTGTCACTCAGGCTGCAATGCTGTGGCATGATCACAGCTCACTGCAACCTTGACCTCCTGGACTCAAGAGATCCTCCTGCCTCAGCCTCCAAAGTAGTTGAGACTACAGGCATACCCCACCCACTGAGCTAACTTATTTATTTATTTATTTTATTTAAGTTTTTGAGACGGGGTCTTGCTCTGTCGCTAGGCTGGAGTGCAATGGCACGATCTCAGCTCACTGCAACCTCTGTCCACCTCCCAGCTTCAAGCGATTCCTCTGCCTCAGCCTCTTGAGTAGCTAGGACTATAGGCACACGCCACCATGCCCGGCTAATTTTTTGTATTTTAGTAGAGATGGGATTTCACCATGTTGGCCAAAATGGTCTCGATATCCTGACCTCATGATCTGCCCGCCTCACCCTCCCAAAGTGCTGGGATTACAGGTGTGAGCCGCCGCACCCGGCCACTTTTTAATTATTTGTAGAGATGGGGTCTTGCCACATCTTGAACTTCTGGGCTCAAGTGATCCTTCCACCTTGACCTCCCAAAATGCTGGGATTAGTGCTGACATTACGGGCGTGAGCCACTATGTCCAACCCTCTTAGAGTCACCTGATATCTACCAATAACCTTCTGCTTAAATTAGGTAGAATAGATGCTGTGGACCAAAAGTAGGAACCGTGCCTAGCAACAGAAGATCCAACAGTTGCTTACAGATCATAACTACTCCACATGGAAGAATGAGGAAACCTGGACTCTCTCTCTCATTCTCTCTCTCATTCTCTCTCTCTCCCCCCCTTTTGGGTCCTTCCTGTCAGCATTTAAGCATGCTAAATTGATCTTATCTTTTAAAAAATTCCCTTAGCCATATACTCTCCTCCACCCCATTCTCTCCTACTTGTCTCAAATAAATAGATGATAGATAAATTTGGTTTTGTTGTGTTTTGCTTTTTTATAAAAGTAAACCAAATTCAGAGGACAGGCTAAACATCATCTGTGTTGACTGGACACAGATAAAGAGTGAATTAGTGAAATGAAGAACTGAAGATAGAGCTGAAGAAATACCCAGAATTCAGAACAGAGGCAAGTAAAATAGAGGTTTGAAAACCTAGAGGATAGAAAAGTATGAAGTATATAACAGGTCTACTCCGAATTCTAGGAGGGAGTCTGGAGAGAATAGAAATAGACCTTTAAAAAAAATGTTTAGAGACAGAGTGTTGCTATGTTGCCCATGCTCAGCTCTTCCAGAGGTATTGGCCGAGGCATTTCCAGAATTCATGAAAGGCACAAATCATTCAATTCATAAGTCCTGCGTAGGATAATGAGTGTTCCTGGAAATGGGATGAAAGAAGGAGTTGTGTGCCAATAAATCGGGAAGCAAGTAGGTAAATCAAACATTAACTGCACAAAAAATATAGTCATAATGTTTAACTTGAGAGAACTATAAAAAATAACTAAATAGAAATAAGATAATGGACTGTATAAGACAGATGGGGATGATTGGTATGAGAAGAATGGTAGAAAACTTGAATAATTTTAGATTTTTTTTTGAGACGGAGTTACACTCTTGTTGCCCAAGCTGGAGCACAATAACGCGATCTCGGCTCACTGCAACCTCTGCTTCCTGGGTTCAAGCAATTCTCCTGCCTCAGCCTTCCGAGTAGCTGGGATTAAAGGCACACGCCACCACGCCCAGCTAATTTTTTGTATTTTTAGTAGAAATGGGGTTTCACCATGTTGGCCAGGCTGGTCTCAAACTTCTGACCTCAAGTAATCCACCCACCTTGGCCTCCCAAAGTACTGGAATTACAGGCATGAGTCATCGCGCCTGGCCAATAATTTTAGATTTTATATAAAATATGCATGTCAAATGATTAATATTCTAAAAGAGAGAAGACAGAGTTTATAACCTCCAAACCAAAGAGGGAGAGGAAGAATTAAATTTGAAGAATAAGATACTTCCAAGTTAAGATGCAGAATCAACTAGTCTTCCAAGTTAAGATGCATACACTTCCAACCAAAAGCCCCAATTAAAAGTTATATATATATATATGGAGAGGGAGAGAGAGAGAGAGAGAGAGAGAGAGAGACTGAGTCTCGCTCCATCACCCAGGCTGGAGTGCAGTGGCTCAATCTTGGCTCACTGCAACTTCCACCACCTGGGTTCAAGTGATTCTCCTACCTCAACCTACCAAGTATCTGGGACTACAGGTGCCCACCAACACACTTGGTTAATTTTTTTTTTTTTTTTTTTGAGATGGAGTTTCACTCTTGTTACCCAGGCTGGAGTGCAATGGCACGATCTCAGCTCACCACAACCTCTGCCTCCTGGGTTCAAGTGATTCTCCTGCCTCAGCCTCCCGAGTAGCTGGGACTACAGGCGTGCGCCACCATGCCCAGCTAATTTTTGTATTTTTAGTAGAGACAGGGTTTCACCATGTTGACCAGGATGGTCTCGATCTCTTGACCTCGTGATCCACCCATCTCGGCCTTCCAAAGTGCTGGGATTACAGGCGTGAGCCACCGCGCCCGGCCTAATTTTTTAATTTTTAGTAGAGATGGGGTTTCTCCATGTTAGCCAGGCTGGACTTGAACTCCTAACCTCAAATGATCTGCCCACCCTGGCCTCCCAAAGTGTTGGGATTACAGGCATGAGCCCCTATGCCTGGCTTCAATATATATTTTTTAATATTTATTTTTTAAAAATTAATGGAGAGGTCTGGGCATGGTGGCTCACGTCTGTAATCCAAGCACTTTGGAGGCCAAGGCGGGTGGATCACCTGAGGTCGGGAGTTCAAGACCAGTCTGACCGACATGGTGGAACCCCGTCTTATTTAAAAAAAAAAAAAAAGGAAATAAAATTAATGGAGGGGAGAAGAGTTGGGGAAGGGAAGACAACAGTTTGGAAGACATGAACATATGGGCCAAATGACTTAACACAACAGAGAAGCAGAATTCTGAGACAGCAGTGAGGCACCAACCACATTCTCACCATGGGATCCTCAAAATACGTAGTCGTCGGAAACTACAAGCAACTCTAAAACTGGAGATGGTATGCGAGTGGAATTTAAAATAAGGAGGATTAGGTAAAAGCTGAGAAGCAGTTGGGTGCCAAATGCCCTCCAGTATTCTACACCATGGCATTCCTGCTTCTCCTACACCCTAGCAGATGATTGGCGGATTATTCCTGAAAGAAGGAATGACAGAACGCCTTTGCCTGGAGGGAGGCTGATTAGCACAGCTGAAGACTACCCTGGAAGGTGGGATTATGTGACTGTAGATGTACTGAAAGCTAAGACCTTCCTTAACCCTTTTCTCCAGCTTGGCTCCCAGAATGCTAGAAGTAAAACCTATATCCTCTAATTGGAAGATTAGAAGAGTCATTTCTGAGGAATATGAACAGCCACAGAGAAAAGACCTGAAGATACAGAAACTTGGTGTTTCCAAACTAGTGACCAATCCAGGTCACCAAATGAAACTTATTGTGACTTCACTGACTCAGAGTATCTAATTTGTTTTTCGTTCTCCCACTCTTAATCATAACAAAATGACATGGATTATGAGATAAGCCTGGATCTGAGTTAAGCCTTTAACGTTGTAGGGAGGAACTAAAGCGAACAGGAAAAGCTCTCAGAAGAATAGAAACTAGACAGGGAAAAAAACCTCCGAATTTCCAAACAACCCTATTATTAGGCTCAGTGGTGCACACCTGTAGTTCCGGCTACTCAGAAGAACTGAAGTGAGAAGCCCAGGAGTTCAAGACCAGCCTGGGCAATATAGCAAGACCGTGTCTCAACAAAACAAAACAAAAAACCTATTGTTAAGTCATTAGAGAGATAAGAGAAAATGTTACATCTACAAAACAAGAATGGATGCTATTTAAAATAAGAGCATTAAGAGAACCAAAAAAAGCAGTAGTAGAAACGAAAAACTTGAGGAAAAAGTTGAGGAAATACCTAAGATACTAAAGCAAAAAGAAAAGACAAGAAAGAGAGAGAGACAGCCCAGGAAGCCGAGAATCCAAATAATGCAAAAAGAGAGAACAGGGAAATTAAAGGGAAGAACACATCAATGAAACTATTCAAGAAAATGTCTCAGAATTGGAGGATGTGAGCTTGTAGATTGACAGAAGTCACAGAATGTTCAGCATAATTGTTAAAATAGACCCTCTCCAATGCACATTATGGTCACACTGTAGGTTCTTCAAGACAAAGAGATAACCTTCAAGTTTCCAAAAAGAAAAAAAAAAAACTTTCATAAGATCAGGAACCAGAATGACTTTAGAACTCCCAAAAGAGATACTTGAAACAGAAAGACAATGAAGCAATAACTTAACATTCTAAAGAAATATTATTTCCAACCTCAATTTTTTTTTTGAGATGGAGTTTTGCTCTTGTTGCCCAGGCTGGAATGCAATGGCGTGATCTCAGCTCACTGCAATCTCCACCTCCCGGATTCAAGTGATTCTCCTGCCTCAGCCTCCCAAATAGCTGGGATTACAGGCGCCCGCCATCATGCCAGGCTAATTTGTGTGTGTGTGTGTGTGTACTTTTGTAGAGACAGGGTTTCACCATGTTGGCCAGGCTGGTCTAGAACTCCTGACCTCAGGTGATCCACCCGCCTTGGCCTCCCAAAGTGATAGGATTACAGGCGTGAGCCATGGCGCCTGGCCTCCAACCTCAAATTCTTCAACCAGGCAAGCTATTGCTTCAATTTGAAAGTAGAATCGCAGTTTCAGATATGCAACGTCTCAGAAGTTACCTCATACACCCTTCTCAACAAGCTATTAGAAGCTGTCCTCTACCAAAATGAGAGTGTAAATTAGGAAACAGAAAGCAGATGCATGAAACAGGAGATCCAACACAGAAGGGAAGGTATGGGAATTTCCAGAATGACGACAAAGGCAGATCCTAAGATGATGCTTGTGTTCCAGGTGGAGAGGACAGCCTGTTCACGTTGAGGCAGTGTGACTCACGAGGCAAGTGGACGTAACTGAGGCTTATAATAACCATGCCCTCTGCTGGTGAGTGTGATCCACCAAAAGAAGGAATTAAATCAAGGAGGAAGGCACGGAACCCAACTCAGGAAAAAGGGAAAGAGTATTTACAAGGAGACATGAAAGGAAGACCCTAGCCGTGCAGCAGGTCCAGAGACCAGCTAGACCAGATTGAAGAGGTTTGGAGGCCTCCAGGATGGAGGAAAATAAAGCTCTCTAAGAAATGTGTGGAAGTGATGGATCTGGACCTGATGTGACTAAACTTGTGGAAAATTGTACCGAGGCTTTTTTAAAAAATTTTATTTGTTCATTTTTATTTTTTTTGTTACCCAGGGTAGTCTCAAACTCCTGAGGTCAAGCAATCCTCCCACCTCCGCCTCCTGAGTAGCTGGGATTACAGGTGCAAGATGCCGGGCCTGGCTCTCAAGAGGCCTTTAGATGGTGTGAGAAGGGTTGGTGATATGTACAAAGAAACCAAGCTAATGAAAACACTAGGCAATTATTAACTTCAGGAAAAAGCCAAAACTAAGAAAGGAATCATAATCACCATATACATTATCCAGCTATGAGTATTTGCATGAACGTTCTAATGTAAACACTGAATCCTGATTTAATTTAAAATTATAATATAATCTTATTTAATTTAAGAGAGCTAAATATTTCTAGTGTGGTTATATTATATTTAAATTATACTCTAATAGGAAGTTGATAGCTGAAGTCCAAAATTGATGAATAAAATATAAATGTGGCCTAGTGCTTGGCTCACACCTGTAATCCCAGCACTTGGGGAAGCCAAGGTGGGTGGATCACCTGCAGTCAGGAGTTCTAGACCAGCCTGGCCAACGTGGTGAAATCCTGTCTCTACTAAAAATACAAAAATTAGCCGGGCATGGTGGAATGTGCCTATAATCCCAGCTACTCAGGATGCTGAGTCAGGAGAATCCCTGGAACCTGGGAGGTGGAGGTTGCAAGTGAGCCGGAATCATGCCATCGCACTGCAGCCTGGGCAACAAGAGTGAAACGCTGTCTTGAAAATATACATATATATATATATATATTTTTTAAGATTATATATAAATAATTATATATTTTAGATTACATATAAAATATGTAATTTTTTATATGCAGATGGCACCACTGCATTCCAGCCTGAGTGACAGAGTGAGACTCTGTCTCAAAAATATATATATATAAGTATTCCATTTAGAAACAAGGATAATATGAATGTCAAAATAAATGGTGAAAAGAGTTGGAAATGGCTGATGTTGAGGAAGTGGGGAGTGAAGAGGCATGGACAGAAAACTGCTACTTTTTTGGGTATTTAAATGTCTACTACAATGTAAAGATACCTTAAGCTTGAACTTGAAAGGCAGAAAAATATATAACAAGCAAGTACAACTACCAGGACAAACGGACAAGCAAGGATTCTTGAGGGCCGGGCGCGGTGGCTCACGCCTGTAATCCCAGCACTTTGGGAGGCCGAGGCGGGTGGATCACGAGGTCAAGAGATTGAGACCATCCTGGTCAACATGGTGAAACCCCGTCTCTACTAAAAAATACAAAAAAATTAGCTGGGCATGGTGGCGCACGCCTGTAGTCCCAGCTACTCGGGAGGCTGAGGCAGGAGAATCACTTGAACCCAGGAGGCGGAGGTTGCGGTGAGCCAAGATTGTGCCATTGCACTCCAGCCTGGGTAACAAGAGCAAAGCTCCATCTCAAAAAAACAAAAGGATACTTGACAGAGATTAATTTCCATCATTATAGGAGACTTTAGCACACATTTCTCAGTAAGTTATGGATCAAGCAGATAAAAATTCACAAGAAAGTGAAAAATGTTAGCAACTTAAATTTGATTTAATATACATTATATTAGAACACTATAAAAAATTCAAGAGTACATATTTTTCTTAAGTATATGTGGATAATTTCTGACAATTGGCCGTGTATGAGGCTACAAAGTTTACTTCAACAATCAAAAAAATCAATAGCATACCAACATTATCTGACTATAATACAATTAGGTCAGAAGTCAAAAACAGAAAACTTCCAAACTTCCAATAGAAGGACCAGTTGTTAACTGGAGCTATTATTAAAAATTAAGCCAGGCTCAGTGACTCATACCTATAATCCCAGCACATTGAGAGGCCGAGGCAGGTGGATCACCTGAGGTCGAGAGTTTGAGACCAGCCTGAACAGCATAGTGAAACCCTGTCTCTATTGAAAATACAAAAATTAGATGGGCATGGTGGTGTGAGCCTGTAATCCCAGCTACTCAGGAGGCTGAGGCAGGAGAATAGTTGGAACCCAGGAGGCAAAGGTTGAATTGAGCCGAGATGGCACCACTGCATTCCAGCCTGAGCGATAGAGCGAGACTCCTTCTCAAAAAAAAAAAAAAAATTAAATTATACACATTTAAAAATAATAAATAATATTAAAATCAGGGCTGGGCGCAGTGGTTCATACCTGTAATCTCAGCACTTTGGGAGGCCAAGGCAGGTGGATCACAAGGTCAAGAGATGAGACCATCCTGGCCAACATGGTGAAACCCTGTCTCTATTAAAAATACAAAAGTTAACCAGGGTGGTGGCGCGCACCTGTAATCCCAGTTACTCAGGAGGCTGAGGCAGGAGAATTGCTTGAACCTGGGAGACAGAGGTTGCAGTGAGCCGAGATCACGCCACTGCACTCCAGTCTGGTCGACAGAGTGAGACTCTATCTAAAAAAAAAAACATATATATATATAAAACAAAGGTTTTTAAAAATATATATATACAAAGGTTTTGTTTTATATATATATAAAACAAAGGTAATGAATACTTAAAATCACCACTTCTTAATTACTTTATGATATTTTACTATAATCTATGCTCTTTTTTTCTTTTTTTGAGTCTCCTTGTCACCCAGGCTGGAGTGTGGTGGCACAACCATGGCTAACTGCAGCCTCAATCTCCCAGGCTCAAACGAGCCTCCTACCTCAGCCTCCCAAGTAGCTAGGACTACAAGCGTGTGCCACCACACCCAACTAATTTTAAAGTATTTTTTTGTAGAGACGAGGTCTCACTATGCTCCCCAGACTGGTGTCCAGCTCCTAGGTTCAAGCGATCCTCCTGCTTCAGTCTCCAAAAGTACTGCTGGGATTACAGGTGTGAACCACTGCGCCCATCCTAATCTGTGCTTTTGAGGTTATTTACATCTATCAATTGTATCTGTATTGTGAGAATACTATTATTATGGTATACTATTTTATTTCCATTTTTGCTGTAGTAAATTACGCATAAGATAAAATTTGCCATCTTAAGCATGTTTAAGTGTACAGTTCAGTGGTATTGTATACATTCATAATGTTGTGCAACCATCACCACTATCCATCTTTGTAATTCTTCTCAATTTGCGAAACTGAAACTCTATACGCATTAAACAATAACTTTCTATTCTCCTCTCACACAGCTCCTGGCAACCGCTGTTCTACTTTTTGTCTCTATGATTTTGACTAGTCTAAGTACCTAAGTTCCTAAGTGGAATATACAGTATTTGTCCTTTTGTAATTGGCTTATTTCACTCTGCATAATATCCTCAAGGTTCATTATTGTTGTAGCATATTGCAGAATTTCCTTCCTTCTTAAGGCTAATATTGCATTGTATGGATATACCTCATTTTGCTTATCCATTTCTCTATCTGTGGGCACTTGGGTTTCTTCCATATTTTAGCTAGTGTGAATAGTGCTGCTATGAACATGGGTATACAAATATCTCTTTGAAACCCTCCTTTCAATGACTCTGGGTTTATACCCAGAAGTGAAATGGCTAGATAATATGGTAATTCTACTTTTTTTTTTCTTTTTTCTTCCTACTATATAAAGTACATCTGAGCAGGGCAATTCTATTTTTAAACTTTTTCTTTTTTGAGATGGGGCCTTGCTCTGTGGCTTAGGCTGGTACACAGTGGCACAATCATAGTTCACTGCAGCCTCGAACTCCTGGCCTCAAGTGACCCTCTTGCCTCAACCTCCTGAGTACATTTTAAATTTTTTGAGGAGCCACCATACTGTTTTCCACAGCAGCTGCACCATTTATGTTCCCACCAGCAGTGCAGAAGGGTTCTAATTTCTCCACATCCTTGCAAACACTTGTTCTTTTCTTTTTCTTTTCTCTCTCTTTTTTTTTTTTTTTTTTTTTTTGAGACAGTGTCTCGCTCTGTCACCCAGGCTAGAGTGCAGTGGCACAATCTCAGCTCACTGCAACCTCCACCTCCCGTGTTCAGGTGATTCTCTGATTCTCCTGCCTTGGCCTCCCGAGTAGCTGGGATTACAGGCACTCACTACCACACTCGGCTGATTTTTGTATTTTTAGTAGAGATGGGGTTTCATCACATTGGTCAGGCTGGTCTCGAATTCCTGACCTCAGGTGATCCGCCCAACTCAGCCTCCCAAAGTGCTGGGATTACAGGCGTGAGCCACCATGCCTGGCCTATTTTCTGTTTTTTAAATAGTAGTCATCTTAATGGGTATGAGATGGTGTGTGATAAAGTGGCAGACGTTTGCCTCTTATCAGCCCCTGCCTTAAGAAGCCATGATTTCTCCTTCTGCTTTTCAGCCTAACTTCATGACCCCCCAACTGAGCACGGCCCTCTGGAAGAACGCCTTGAAGACTATGATCAGGACAGAGCACAGCCTCCCACATCTGTACCCTGAATCACGGCATTGTTAGAAAAAGTAAGTTCAAAGATCCTAGCCCTTGCCTTTTCCTGTACGTAAGATAATGTCAAACAGGATTAATTATTATGTCAAACTTTGATGAGATTTTGCTCGGGCTCTGTGGCTTACGCTGGTAGTCCCAGAACTTTGGGAGGCCGAGGCGGGCGGATCACGAGGTCAAGAGATCAAGACCATCCTGGCCAAGATAGTGAAACCAAGTCTCTACTAAAAGTACTAAAATTAGCTAGGCGAGGTGATGTGCGCCTGCAGTTCCAGCTACTCGGGAGGCTGAGGCAGGAGAATCACTTGAACCCAGGAGACGGAGGTTGTGGTGAGCCAAGATCGCACCACTGCACTCCAGCCTGGCAACAGCCAGACTCCGTCTAAAAACAAAACAAAACAAAATAAAACAAAAAAACTCTCTCTCTTGGGTTGCAATCCTCAGTAAGACTGAATTAAACTAACTTTTAGGCCTAATTTTTTTATTTGACAGTAATATCTTGTAGTCTTGATTTGCATTTCTCTAACAGCTAGTAATGTTGAGCATATTTTTGTGTGCTTATTGGCTGTTTGCATAACTTCTTAGGAGAAATATCTCCTTAAATCCTTTGCCCATTTTTAAATCAGGTTGTTTGACTTTTTGTTGTTGTGTTTCAGGAGTTCTTTATATATTCTAGATATTATTATTATTATTATTTTGAAACAGGGCGATACTCTGTTGCCCAGGCTGGAGTGCAGTGGCACAATCTTGGCTCACTACAACCTCCATCTCCCAGGTTCAAGCAATTCTCCTGCCTCAGCCTCGCAAGTAGCTGGGATTACTGGCACGTGCCACCGCTCCCAGCTAATTTTTATATTTCTGGTAGAGACGGGGTTTCACCATGTTGGCCAGACTGGTCTCAAACTCCTTGCCTCAAGTGATCCACCCACCTCGGCCTTCCAAATTGCTTGGATTACAGCTATAAGCCACTGCACCCAACCTAGTTGTTAATTTTTTATCAGGTATTTGATTTGCAAATATTTTCTCCCATTCTGTGGGTTGCCATTTACTCTGTTGACAGTGTCTTTGATGCACAAAATATTTTTTTACTTGATTGATTGATTGATTGAGACTGGGTCTCCTCTGTTGACCAGGCTAGAGTGCAGTGGCACAATCACAACTTACTGAAGCCTCAACTTCCCAGGCTCTGGTGATCCTCCCACCTCAGCCTCCTGAGTAACTGGGACTACAGGCATGCGCCACCACACGCAGCTAATTTTTTTGTATTTTTTGTAGACAAGGTTTCACATATTACCCAAGCTGGTCACAATCTCTGGGGCTGATGCGATCTGCCTGCCTCAACCTCCCAAAGTGCTGGAATTACAGATGTGAGCCACCGTGCCCAGCCTATTTTAGTTTTTTTGAAGTTTGATTTGTCTATTTTTTCTTTTGCTGCCTGTGCCTTTGGTATCATATCCAAGAAATCATTGTTAAATCTAATGTCGTGAAGCTTTTGCCCTAGGTTTACCTCTAGGAATTGTGTTGCTTTAGATCTTACACTTAGGTCTTTGATACATTTTGAGTTAATTTTCGTATATGGTATAAAATGGTCCAACTTCATTCTTTGCACGTGGATAGCCTACATAATGGTGTGCTATTGAACATCTCTTCCCAACTCTGTATTCAGTGGTATCACATTGATAGCTTGGAATCAGACACAATGGGAGTATTTACACAATAGTAATTGGCAAATACAAATCAAGACTTTTTTTTCAGGGATCCACTCGTTAAATGTTTATCAGCACACCACTGGATGTACAACTTTGAATTGCATCCAAAGAATAAAATGGAGTAAAGGATGAATAGATGTGTGTTAAAGCAAATACAGTAAAAAGTAGAATCTAGCTGGGTACGTATTATATATTCACTTTTCCATTATTTCAACATTTTTTATATTTGAAATTTTTCATACTAAGATGTTGGAAAAAGTAAAGAAAAGCGGGGAAAGGCAGCAAAAAAAAAAGAGGCACCTAATTATTATTATTATTATTTTTGTTTTTAAAATGGAGTTTCACTCTTGTTGCCCAGGCTGGAGTGCATTGGCATAATCTCAGCTCACTGCAGCCTCTGCCTCCAGGGTTCAAGCAATTATCCTGCCTCAGCCTCCCTAGTAGCTGGATTACAGGTGCCCACCACCATGCCCAGCTAATTTTTTGTATTTTTAGTAGAGACAGGGTTTTGCCAGGTTGGCCAGGCTGGTCTTAAACTCCTGGCCTCGAGTTATCTGCCTTCCTACTGGGCTCCAGTGATCCTACTGCCTCAGCCTCCTAAGTAGCTGGGACTACAGGCATGCTCCACCACGCCCACCTTGGAACTACATTTTTAAAGTGCTGAAAGCAGGGAAAAAACTGTCAACCCAGAATTATATATCCAATAAAATTATCCTTTAACAATGAAGGTGAAATAGTGACATTTTTAGTTAAACAAAAGCTGAGTTAATGTGTCACTTGGAGACTGCACCTCAAGAAACGCTAAAGAAAGTTATTCACACTGAAGAGAAATTATACTACATTATACAGATCTACAGAAATAAATGAAAGATATCAGAAATGGCAAAATTGCTGGGCACAGTGGCTCACGCTTGTAATCCTAGCACTTTGGGAGACTGAGGCAGGTGGAGCACCTGAGGTCAGTAGTTCAAGACCAGCCTGACCAATATGGTGAAACCCTGTCTTAAAAAAAAAAAAAGAAAAGAAAAGAAATGGCAAAATTGTGGGTAAATATAGAAACTATTTTTATCTTTTCTTTTTTTTTTTTTTAAGATGTAGTTTCACCATATTGGTCAGGCTGGTCTTGAACTCCTGACCTCAGGTGATCCGCCTGCCTTGGCCTCCAAAGTGCTTGGATTACAGGCGTGAGCCACCACTCCCGGCCTATTTTTTCTTTTCTTAATCTCTTTTTAATGTAATAAAATTCAGTCATCCATAAAAGCAGTAATTTAATCTGAAAGTACAACACAAGAAGCAATATTAGAGTTTGTTTAGTAGATTATGTTTTAGCTTTGAAAGCAATAGAAATCAATTATCCCAGTTTTCTTTCTATAAAATACCATATTTTTCAAAGCCTTATATGAAAAAAATTTAATTGGAATATAATGACAGATGATATTTCATAATATTTAAAATATAAAGTGAGGTCAATGACTCAAAAAAGTTATCACTGCACTAAGTTTGAGGGGAAATTTCATAATTTAGATCATAACAGATATAAAATATAATAGTACAACTTTTTAGTGCTTGACAAGAAGGAATCATGACAAAAAGGTCAGTATGAAACCCTTTAATTACAGTAGCAATATCTACCATTTGAAATGCATCCATGCTCTTTAGTATACTCATATTAGAGTCAAGTATATTTATTTTCACATGTGTTATAACTGCTATTGCAAAGGAAAAATACTGTCTTATTTTCCAAGAGATACACACAGGGCATTTTTTTTCTCCATGGAACTTGTGCAAAGCAATATAAGATCTAAATTCTTCACATAATATATAAAACGAGAAGCTTCCTCAGACTGATGTTTTGAAGTCTGGAATGCTGGCACTTTCCAAGTAGGCAACAGTTCTTCATTCCTGTAATCTGGCTCAGAGCTGCTGTTGACTATGGACCTGGAGCAGCAAACATGATTCCTTTTTAGGTTTCTTCTTTTCCACTGGTGTTTTTCTGTTTATCTGTCTGACCTGACCAGGTCATAAAATACTCATTAAAGTTTAACTTTGAGCTGGGCGTGGTAGCTCACGCCTGTAATCCCAGCACTTTGGGAGGCTGAGGCAGGCAGATCACTTGAGGCCAGGAGTTCCAGACCAGCCTGGCTAACGTGAAACCTTGTCTTTACTAAAAGTACAAAAATTAGCCAGGCGTGGTGGCCTGTAATCCCAGCTACTCAGGAGGCTGAGGCACAAGAATTGTTTGAGCATCACTTGAGCCTGGAAGGCAGAGGTTGCAGTGACCAGAGATGGTGGCACTGCACTCCAGCCTGGGTGACAGAGCAAGACTCTGTATCCAAAAAAAAAAAAAAAAAAAGTTTAACCTTGACCTTGCAAAAGATTCTAAAAAGGCATAATTATACCACTGTCTGCCTGTTCTTTGTCAGCTACTCACTCATCTCCAGGTCACCTTTATTGCCAACCAAACTCATTGGAACATCTTCTGTGTCCTTAACCTGTAAAATCTGTTCCTTCAGGTCCTGTAAGTCATTAAACATGGACTGAGCTATTATAGAATATACTAGTGCAGGCCAGGCATGGTGGCTCACACCTGTAATCCTAACACTTTGGGAGGTCAAGGCGGGAGGATCACTTGAGCCCAAGAGTGTGAGATCAGCCTAGGCAATATAGTGAGAACCCATCTCTAAAAAAATAAAGAACTAGCTGGGTGTGGTGGTGCACACCTGTAGTCCCAGCTATTCAAGAGGCTGAGGTGGGAGGATTGTGTGAGGCAGGGAGGTGGATACTACAGTGAGCCGTGGTTGCACCACCGTACTCCAGCCTGGGCAATAAAGTGAGACCTGTCTCAAAAAAAAAAAAAAAAAATATATATATATATATATATATATAGTAGTGCAAACCCTTGGCCATTCTTCATACAAAAATCCCTAATTGCTGTAAGTTGCTCTGTTCCTGCTATATCCAAGATTTTGAGCATGTACTGTTGGCAGTCTTCTTCAGTTTACTTTCTGTAGGAATCTTCTATCATTGGGTCATATTTTTCAACAAAAATTCCCTGAATAAACTAAACTGTCAGAATAGACTTCCCAACACCTCCTGAACCAAGGACCACTGGCTTGTACTCATGCATGATAGGGTCTGTTTAAGTACTGACAATCTACTCAATGCCCTTGAAGGTGCAGTGAGACACAAAGGCATGATTTATTTATTTATTTATTTATTTTTAGACAAGATCTCCCTCTGTTGCCCAGGCTGCAATGGCACAATCACAGTTCACTACAGCCTCAAACTCCTGAGCTCAAGGGATTCTCCCACCCTCAGCCTCCCAAGTGCTAGCATTACGGGCTAGAGCCATCTCTCCCAGCCCTCACACTCTTATACACAGGGCTGGCCCTGTGGGAATCTATTCCTATCTCCCCTCCCCTCCTCCTTCCACCTTTCAGCCGTGGCTTCTGCTGATGCACTCTCTACGTGGTGAGAGCCTCTGTTTATAAAGTGTAACTATTTTTTTTTAAATAACAGCTTTATATAGCTATAATTCACATACCTTATAATTTCCCTATTTAGGTGTACAATTAAATGGTTTTTGGTATGTTGACAGAGTTGTGCAACCATCACCACAATCAATTTTAGAACATTTTCATTACCCACTGCTATGAACTAAATGTGTTGCCCCTGAAATTTGCATGTTGAAGCCCTAACCCTCGGTATAATGGTACAGTAGTTTCCTCTTACCCAGTTTTACTTTCTGCAATTTTACTAACCTGCAGTTAACTGTGGCTGAAAAGATTACATGGAGAATTCCAGACATAAGCAATTCATAAGGTTTTTGTTTTTGCTGTTGTTGCTGTTGTTTTTGAAACAGGATCTCACTCTGCCACCCAGGCTGGAGTAGAGTGGCATGATAATGGCCCACTGCAGCCTCAATCTCCTGGGCTCAGGTGATCCTCCCATCTCAGCCTCCCAGGTAACTGTAACTACAGGCACATGCCACCATGCGCAGATAATTTTTTTGTATTACTTGTAGAGACAGGGTTATGCCATGTTGCCCAGACTAGTCTCAAAGAACTCATAAGTTTTAAATTGTGTGCCATTCTGAGTAACATGATGAAATCTCATGCTGTCCTGCTCCATCCCACCTGGGACATGAGCCATTCCTTTGTCCAGCATATCAGTACTGTGCATGCCACCTGCCCATTAGCCACTTAGCCATCTCGGTTATCAGATCGGCTGTTGTAGAATCACAGTGCTTGTGTTCAAGCAACCCTTATTTTACTTAATAATGGCTCCACAAAGTGCGAGAGTAGTGATGCTGGCATATTGTTATACGTTTTATTATTAATTTCTATTAATATCTTACTGTGCCTAATTTATAAATTAAGCATTACCATAGTTATAAGAAAAACATAGTATACATATAGTTTGGTACTACCTGTGGTTTCAATCATGCCATGGGGGTCTGCAGGTAAGTGGGGACTACCGTACGTGGAGATGGAGCTTTTGACAGGTAATAGGTTTAGATGAGCTCATGAGGGTAGAACCATCAGGATAGGATTAGTGCCTTATAAGATGAGACACAAGAGAGCTTGCTCTTGCTGTTTTTCTACCATGTGAGGACACAGCATGAAAGTGGCCACGGGGAACATGTTCTCAGGACCTCCTAGAGTTGTGTCATGGAGGGAAAAAAAAGTAAGGAAAGAAAGAAAGAAAACGGCCATCTTCAAGCCAGGAAGAGAGCCCTCACCAGAACTCAACCATGCTGGCACCCTGATCTTGAACTTTCAGTCACCAAAACTGAGAACAGAAATTTCTGTTATTTAAGCCACTCAGTCTATGGTATTTTGTTATGGCAGCCAGAGCTAAGACACCTACCAAAACAAACAAACAAAAACAAAACCTGTACTTGCTGGTAGTCATCTCCTCTTTCCCCAGCATCTCCTCCACAGCTCTAGGCAACCACTAATCCATTTTCTATCACTATAGATTTTCCTGTTCCTCACATCTCATAAAAATGGAATCATACAACTTGTGATCTTTTGTGACTGGCTTAATTTGTCTAGCATAATGTTAAACAAAAAATAACATTGTATTGTGGGGCTTATAATGTATATATAAATAAAATATATGACAATACTGTTACAGAAGAAAGAGAAGTAAACAATTATATTATTGTTAATTCTACGTAGGCTATTTATTTTAATAACTAGAGCAACCACTAAAAATAAAAACAAAGAGGCATAACTAAAAAGCCAATAGAGGAGTTAAATAAAATAGAATGCTAAAAATATAATCAGTTAACCTAAAAGAAAGAAAGGAAGAGAATTGATGTACAAATAGATGGGATGAATAAAAAACAAATAGCAAGATGGTAAATGTAAATATAATCATATCAATAATTACATTAAGAATAAATGGACTAAGTCATACAACTAAAAGGCAAGAGATTTACAGACTAGGGAAAAAAAAGACCCAACTATTTGTTATCTATAAGAGATGTACTTTAAAGGTAAAGACACAGATCAGTTGAAAGTAAAAGGATGGAAAAAAAGATACAACATGCTAACTGTACACATAAGAAAGCTAATGTAACTTTTAATATCAGGTAAGTCAGACTTCAAGACAAGGAGTACTGGCCAGACACAGTGGTTCGAACCTGTAATCCCAACACTTTGGGAGGCTGAGGCAGGAGGATTGCTTGAGGCCAGGATTTTAAGACCAGCCTGGGCAACAGAATGAGACTCTGTCTCTACAATATATATATTTTAAAATTAATAAATAAATAAATAAAATAAAATAATTGAGACAGGGACTTGCTATGTTGCCCAGACTGGTCTTGAAGCCCTGGACTCAAGTCATCCTCCCACCTCAGCCTCCCAAAGTGTTGAGATTACAAGCATGAGCCACCATACCTGACTTCAATTATTTAAAAAAATAAAAGACAAGGAGTATTACCAGAAATAAAAAGGGAAATGACCATAATGACAAAACAGTCAGTCCTTTAGAAAGCTATACCAATGTTAAACATGTTTGCACCTGTAACAGAGATATGAAAAGGCTGGGCACAGTGGCTCACACCTGTAATCCCAGCAATTCAGGGGGCTGAGGCAGGGCAACCACTTTAGATCAGGTGTTCGAGACCAGCCTGGCCAATATGGTGACACTCTGTCTCTACTAAAAATATAAAAATTAGCCAAGTGTGGTGGTGCATGCCTGTAGTTCCGGCTACTCAGGAGGCTGAGGCAGGAGAATAGCTTGAACTCGGAAGGCAGAGGTTGAAGTGAGCCGAGATTGTGCCAGTGCACTCCAGCCTGGGTGACAGACCAAGATGCCATCTCAAAAAACAAACAAAAACAAAACATATGAACAAAAACTGACAGAACTAAAGGGAGAAATAAGCAAATTCTCAACCATAGTTTGAGATGTTTAGACCTCTCTCAATAATTGATGAGTCAAGTAGATAATACATCAGAAAACATATAGATGATTTGAATAATCCTAACAACAAACTGGACCTAACTGACATTTATAAAATGCTATTTACAGCAACTGCAAAATACACATTCTTTTCAAATGCAACTAGAATGTCCACCCAGATAGACCATATTCTGGTTCATGGTCTATTCATTGAAGCTCAACAAATTTCACCAGATTTTTTAAAACATGTGGGATGAAGCCAACATGGTCCTCTAGAGGAAATTTATAGCTTTAAATGCCTATATTAGAAAAGCAAGGGGCTGATAGGTCTTAAACTAAGAAGTCAGAAAAAGAACACTGAAAAAAAAAAAAAGAAAGAAAGTGAGTTCCCATGCTTCCACTAAGGAACATGAGAGCGGTTCCATTGAATTGGAAGTTGAGACTGTCTCCTAGACTTTTTGGGCTTTTCTACCATTGAATAATCAGGAAAAAGATGAGATCGAAATATTATTTTATTATTGATTATTGATCCTGATTTTCAAAATTGTAAAATAGAAGAAATAGGGTTGCTGCTGTACAATAAGAGCAAAACAAGAGCTACTTAGAATCTAGAGGAACACCTTGCAGATGCTTCCTAATACTACCACGTTTAGGGGTTAAAAGTCAGTAGAAAGGCCGGGCGCGGTGGCTCACGCCTATAATCCCAACACTTTGGGAAGCCAAGGTGGGTGGATCACGAGGTCAAGAGATCGAGACCATCCTGGTCAACATGGTGAAACCCTGTCTCTACTAAAAATACAAAAATTAGCTGGGCATGGTGGTGTGCGCCTGTAGTCCCAGCTACACGGGAGGCTGAGGCAGGAGAATTGCTTGAACCCAGGAGGTAGAGGTTGTAGTGAGCTGAGATTGTGCCATTGCACTCCAGCCTAGGTAACAAGAGCGAAACTCTATCTCAAAAAAAAAAAAAAAAAAAAAGAAGTCAATAGAAAGCAACCTCATAAGGGTACCAAGGGCCCAGATCCTTTAGAAATAAACGTTTGGGTCACAGCACGAGATGGAGAGCTGCTGGGCTGAGCTGCTGGTTGTGAGCTAAGAGAGCATGGAATGAGTGGTGGAAGGAGGAAATTACAAATGTCATTTCCTAGTGACCTAGTGACCAGTTGCGTAAATGAGGACTATAGCATGCACCCATATTTTCTTCTTTGCTGTGTTGACATTTTTAATGAATTTTCCCCGTTTTATAAAAAATATTTATTTTTTGTTGATTAACTTTATAATCTATTGGCAGAATGCTAATGCTATGACAGAATTAAAAGAAAAGGGGACATTACCCAGAGATCCTAGTCTTGGAGCTGGATGCAGTAAGTCATGGGGCTTTCCAACGTCTTCCTTTGCAGGGAAGAGTAAGTTCATTTTCATTTGTCCACAGGATAAATGAATTGTGAGCAAGAAGAGTTTGTTATTGTTTTGGGAATTTCAGTATGAAAGCAGATGTTGGGCAGCCAAGAAGAGGAGTGCAGTGGGCATGCATCGTGCTTGTATGTCTTTTGAATAGCTTTCCTATCTGGGGGGAATTTCTTACATTATGCGGTTCTGTCTTACCAACAGAGGAGCTAGAATTTGTTTTCCCTTGCTGCTAGAACTCAGGCATGTGACAGAGGCTCTATACTATTTTTTTAAAACTTCTATTTAGGTTCATGGGTACATGTGCAACTTTGCTATATAGGTAAACTCATGTCATGGGGGTTTGTTGTACAGATTATTTTGTCACCTAGGTGCTAAGCCTAGTACCCAATAATTATTTTTTCTGATCCCCTCCTTCCCCGCACCCTCCACCCTCAAGAAGGCCTCAGTGTCTGTTGTTCCCCTCTTTGTTGGATATTAGACCTTTGTCACATGCATAGTTTGTAAATATTTTCTTCCATTCTGTGAGTTGTTTGTTTACTCTGTTGATAGTTTCTTTTGCTGTGCAGAAGCTCTTATGTTCAATTAGATTCCATTTGTCAATTTTATTTTATTTATTTTTTATTTTTTTTAAAGACAGGGTTTCACCATGTTGGTCAGGCTGGTCTTGAACTCCCGACCTCAGGTGATCTACCCGCCTTGGCCTCCAAAGTGCTTGGATTACAGGCGTGAGCCACCATGCCCCGCCGTCAATTTTTGCTCTTATTGTGGTTGCTTTTGCTGTTTTTGTCATGAAATCTTTGCCTGTTCCTATGTCCAGAATGGTATTGTCTTCCAGGGTTTTTAGTTTTGGGTTTTACATTTAAGTCTTCAATTAGTCTTGAGTTGATTTTTGCTTATGGTGTAAGGAAGGGGTCCAGATTCAATATTTTGCATATGCTTAGCCAGTTCCACATATCCAAGCACCATTTATTGATAGGGATTTCTTTCCCCATTGCTTGTTTTTGTCAGCTTTGTTGAAGATCAGATGGTTGTAGGTGTGCAGCTTTGTTTCTGGGTTAGCTGTTCCACGCTGTTGGTCTATGTATTTGTTTTTGTACCAGTTCCATGCCATTTTGGTTACTGTAGCCCTGTAGTATAGTTTGAAGTCAGGTAACGTGATGCCTCTAGCTTTTTTCTTTTCACTTAGGATTGCCTTGGCTATTGGGCTCTTTTTTTGGTTCCATATGAATTTTAAGATAGTTTTTTCTGGTTCTGTGAAGAATGTCATTGGTAGTTTGATAGGAATAGCATTGAATCTGTAATTGCTTTGGTCAGTATGCCTATTTTAATGATATCAATTCTTCCTATGCATGAGCATGAAATGTTTTTCTGGCCGGGCACGGTGGCTCACGCCTGTAATCCCAGCACTTTGGGAAGCTGAGGTGGGCAGATCACCTGAGGTCGGGAGTTCAAGACCAGCCCAACCAACATGGAGAAACCCCATCTCTACTAAAAAAAATAATAACAATACAAAAATTAGCCAGGCATGGTGACACATGCCTGTAATTCCAGCTACTCGGGAGGCTGAGGCCGGAGAATCACTTGAACCTGGGAGGCGGAGGTTGCGGTAAGCCGAGATCTCTATCACTGCACTCCAGCCTGGATGATAGAGCAAGACTCTGTCTCAAAAATGAATAAATAAATAAATATTGAAAACATTAGCCAGGCATGGTGGTGTGCACCTGTAATCCCAGCTACTTAGGCAGTTGAGGCAGGAGGATCGCTTGAGCCCAGGAGTTTGAGGTTTCCATGAGCCATGATCATGCCACTGCATGCCAGCCTGGGTGAGAGAGGAAGACCTTGCCCACCCCCCAAAAAAAAAGAATCATTTTGCTGCATTCTGTTAATAGTATACTGTGAAGATTCTTCCATGTCCATTCATATAGGCCATTCTTTTTTAATAGCTGCATAATATTTCATTGTACAGATGCTTCATAGTTTATTATGAATTAAGTATTAATCCTAAACTACTGAAAATAAAGTTTCAATGAATATTCTTGTACAAAAAAAATGTATGGTCATTTGAATAAGTCTGCAGGATTGATTTCCTAGAAGGAAGATTCCTGAATCAAAGGGATTTGCATTTAAGATTGAGATAATGGCCAGGCTCAGTGGCTCAGGCCTGTAATCTCAGCACTTTGGGAGGCCAAGGCAGGTGGATCACTTGAAGTCAGGAGTTCAAGACCAGCCTGGCCAACATGGTGAAACCCCGTCTCTACTAAAAATACCAAAAAAAAAAAAAAAAAAAAATTGCTGGGCACGGTGGCACACACCTGTAATCCCAGCTACTTAGGAGGCTGAGACAGGAGAATGGCTTAAACCTGGGAGGCAGAGGTTGCAGTGAGCCAGAATTGCACCACTGCACTCCAGCTTGGGTGACAGAGTGAAACTCTGTTTCCAAAAATAAAAATGAAATAAAATAAAATAAAATTGGGATAGTTACTGTTTCGTTTTTGATTTTTGTTTCATTTTTTATTTTTTGAGATAGTTACTGTTAAATTGCTTCCAGAAAAGTTGTACAAATTTATAGTCCCACTAAAAAGCTAGCCCACTTCCCCTGCTCTCACCAATTCTCTAAAAATTTTTTCTAATCTGATAGGCAAATAATGCTTTATTTGACTATTGCTGACATTCAGTAGTTTTTTTCATGTTTATTGGTCGTCACTCAGTGTCTTCTGCAGATTGCTTGTTCAAATCCTTTTTTCTTTCTTTTTTTTCTGAGCAGACCAAATCCTTTTTTCTATTGGACTTTTGGCCATTTTCTTAGTGATTTGTAGGAGTTTTTAATATTTTATATATGCCTTGTTTCGGATGTTCCACATATTTTTCTTCCCACCAAGTCATTGCTCAACTTTGTTAAGAGTCTTTAGTCTTAGAGAAATTTAAAATACTTATTATTGGCGCACTTGGAGTCTTGCATTTCAGTTTGTTTATTTCTTCATTTCAAAAAGGACTTGCCGGGCCTATGAGACTACACAGAATGAAGAGTAAGTTCAGGCAAGGACAGACTAAAGGTGGAATATAAAGATAAGGCCCCAAGATAACTTAAAAGCCACAAACGCCTCCAGTCCGGGCGGCACAAGTTCGTGCTTGGTCAGGAGAGAGTTGACGCCTTTGTTCAGGGTGCCGTGGTTGGGGTTGGCATCGTAGCAGCGGCTTGGAGGTAAGGCTCACCTGTGAGGTGGGGCAGCTGCCTAGCTGGGCTGCCCAGTCCCACCCATCCCCGGCCACACCCCCACCCCACCTGCAAGCTGCGCCTGGGCAGGGAATCCTGTGGTGGCCCAGGCCTCCTGCGTGTGGCTCTGGGAAATGACATTGCATTCCAGGCAAGTTTGTCCCTTGATACAAGGAACATGTATCCTTTTTGGTGATTTTTGTTTCTGTTTTTCTGAGACGGAATTTCCCTCTTGTTGCCCAGACTGGAGTGCAATGGAGCAATCTCAGCTCATCTCAACCTCCATCTCCTGGGTTCAAGCGATATTCCTGACTCAGCCTCCCAAGTATCTGGGACTACAAGCATGCGCCACCATGCCCAGCTAATTTTTGTATTTTTAGTAGAAATGGGGTTTCACCATGTTGGCCAGGATGGTCTGGATCTCTTGACCTCATGATCTGCCCACCTTGGCCTCCCAAAGTGCTGGGATTACAGGCATGAACCACCATGCCCAGCCTATTTAACTAATTATTAAATTGATTTTTTTAATTTTGAAATTCAGTTTTTAGTTTTGGTGACACCATAAGTTTGTTTTCAGGTTTCAAGAGTTTTCATAGACGATTGAAAATTCCGAGACCCTAAACTGTCCCACCCAGCAGGGCTTACGCCGCTCCCAATTTGGCTTACCTTACCAAAGACCCACATTCCCAATCTCTAGCTGCTATTAGGACCTTCAACATCTCCTGGGATGGGAGTTACAACCTAGGGCTCCAGTGAATTCTTTTGTTTTTTTTGTTTGTTTGTTTGTTTGTTTTTTTGAGACGGAGTCTCTCTCGTTGCCCAGGCTGGAGGGCAATGGCTCAATCTCAGCTCACTGCAAACTCTGCCTCCTGGATTCAAGAGATTCTCCTGCCTCCGCCTCCTGGGTAGCTGGGATTATAGTCACCCACCATCATGCCCTGCTACTTTTTAAATTTTTTTTTTGTATTTTTAGTAGAGACGGGGTTTCATCATGTTGGTCAGGCTGGTCTCGAACTCCTGACCTCAGGTGATCCACCGGCTTCAGCCTCCCAAAGTGCTGGGATTACAGGCGTGAGCTACCTCACCCAGCCCAATGAACTCATTTAAGGGAAGAAACCTGAAAGGAGAAATAGAGAACTTCTGCCTCTCTGTGCCTCAGACTCCAAATAGGTCTTTGGCTGCAGATAGAATTTTAACAACCCAAGAGGTTCTTTGGAAGGCTGGCTTGTAGGGGATTGGGAGAATCCAGTTTTTTTTGAGGGGAGGGGGAGGAATCCAGATTTGAATGAGGTATTTCTTTGATCAGTGAGGCTGTGTTAGGTGTTGTTAACTATTCCATGACCCACTAAATGTGGATCCCAACACTTAATGTGGTCTTTAATTGCGTATTTAGTTTTGTCATTATTTAATAGTCTGCCTCCCTCACCAACCGTAAACCAGTGCCCAGCATAGTGCCTGATACTGTGACACACAGTAGGTGTGTTTTGTTTGTTTGTTTTGGGGGGGTTATTTTTGAGACAGAGTCTTGTTCTGTCGCCCAGGCTGGAGCAAAGTGGCACAATCTCAGCTTACTGCAACCACCGCCTCCTGGATTCAAGCAATTCTCCTGCCCCAGCCTCCCGAGTAGCTGGGAGTACCGGTGTGCTAATTACCAGCACGCCCGGCTAATTTCTGTATTTGTAGTAGAGATGGGGTTTCACCATGTTGGCCGGGCTGGTCTCAAACTCCTGATCTCAAGTAATCCACCTTCCTTGGTCTCCCAAAGTGCTGGGATTACCAAGTGAGAGCCACTGCTCCCGGCCACTCAGAAAGCGTAAGTGTTTGTTTAACGAATGATGGTTGAATTGATACATTCTGCTCACTAGAGATTTTGATAGACTCTCACCCCATGATAAAGCCCAGTAACTAAATAGCACCAGGAGTACACCTGTAATTGAACAAAGTTAGGTTTCTCAACTTGCTGCAGTGAAGGAGCACACACCATCAGGGACTGTGGGACGTCTTAGTAAGAGGCAGTGAGGATGGGCTTGTTTGGAACTGTGCTTGGTGATTTTGGAGAGCATTTAAGGAAGCAAGAGTTTGTTCTGGGTCGAGCACTGTCAGGAAGCAAGGGCAATTTGATGATTGGGAATCTTAATAATTTTTATCTAGGAGGTAGGAGGGTCCTAGTAGGGCTAGAGTTGTCATTGTTAAAAAAAAAAAAAAAAAAAAAAAAAGCAATGGGCCAGGCGCAGTGGCTCACCCCTGTAATCCCAGCACTTTGGGAGACCAAGGCAGGCAGATAATGAGGTCAGGAGTTTGAGACCATCCTGGCCAATATGGTGAAACCCCATCTCTACTAAAAATACAAAAATTAGCTGGGTGTGGTGGCGAGCACCTGTAATCCTAGCTACTCAGGAGGCTGAGGCAGGAGAATCACTTGAACTCGGGAAGTGGAGGTTGTAGTAAGCTGAGATCACACCACTGCACTCCAGCCTGGGTGACAGAGTGACACTCTGTCTCAAAAAAAAAAAGGCCTGTAATCCCAGCACTTTGGGAGGCTGAGGTGGGTGGATCATGAGGTCAAGAGATGGAGACCATCCTGGCCAACAAGGTGAAACCCTGTTTCTACTACAGATACAAAAATTAGCAGGGCGTGGTGGCGCGTGCCTATAGTCCCAGCTACTCGGGAGGCTGAGGCAGGAGAATCGCTTGAACCCAGGAGGCAGAGATTGCAGTGAGCCGAGATCACGCCACTGCACTCCAGCCTGGCGACAGAGTGAGACTCCATCTCAAAAAAAAAAAAAAGCAGTAGTCACTCATGTTCGCCAAGGGAGAAGGATGCTTGGTCATTTCGAGTGGCATAGTGTCCTTGATTTTGCCTTGTTCTATCATGGTGGCAGAGCAACCTCATCTGACGTCAATATTCTGTGATATTCTGCCATGTTCAGCAAGGAACATGACAGCCTAGCTGTTGGCTGCCAGGCCAGTAGGGTGACCATCACAGTTTATCTGGGACCAAATACATCATTCCATTTGAGGCCAAGAGACCAAAGCCCAAGGGCTTACCCAAGATGTAGGACTTTCAGCACTAAAACTGGGAGAGTCCTGGGAAACCCGGGACAGTTGACTACTCTATGGGCCAGTTGCAAGCTGTCAGGTTATCTTTCTTTCTCATTAGGTACATAGAGTACTTGTCAAATCTTCCCTTAGTCACTGAAATGTATAGTATATGTGTAGACTGAAGCTTTTTTTTTTCTTTGAGACAGAGTCTTGTTCTGTTGCCCAGGCTGGAATGCAGTGGCACGACCTCAACTCACTGCCACCTCCACCTCCCGAGTTCAAGCGATTCCCCTGCTTCAGCCTCCTGAGTAGCTGGGATTACAGGCATACACCACCATGCCCAGCTAATTTTTGTAATTTTAGTAGAGAGAGGCTTTGACCATGTTGCCCAGGCTGGTCATAAACTGAAGAATGCTAACATGCACATGTGTGAATCCACCATACACACTAACATTCATCAATCCATTCACATGAACTCACATATTGCAAGCAAATACATATGCACCATACATATGTACATACATATCACAAACTCTACATGCTTATACATACATGTACCTAAACACTCATACACATGGATACACACCCCAAAATAAGTATACATTTAGGCCATTGGACAGATAGGGGAGACCACCCCAGGTAGGAAACCCAGAGGGGACCAGTAAGTGGGCCTCTGTGATATTGGGATTAGAAAGGGAAGTTGAGGCAGATTATGGAGGAAGGACTTTGAATTGCAAACATAGAGGTGTTGTGATGTCATGGAAACAGCCCTAGAATTGGAATTGAATGATCCTGATATTACATCACAGCTCTGCCACTTACTAGCTGTGTGACCTAGGGCAGTTGGCTTAACCTCTCTGTGCTTCAGTTTTCCTATCTATAAAACAGGATGTTGCAAGGATGTAACTAAGTTCTAGAATGTCGTAGGTGCTTAATCACAGGCCACAACTGTTGTGATTATGAAGCATATGTGGAGGCTAAAGGTATTTTAATGGAGGCTTCACCTTTCTAAAGTGGTGTGAGAAAGAAATACCTTTTTTTTAGTCAGAGTCTCACTGTTGCCCAGGCTGTAGTGCAGGGGGCACAATCTTGGCTCATTGCAACCTCCACCTCCCGGGTTCAAGTGATTCTCCTGCCTCAGCCTCCCGAGTAGCTGAGATTATAGGCATGTGCCACCTTGCCTGGCTAATTTTTTCGTATTTTTAGCAGAGACGGGGTTTCATCTTGTTGGCCAGGCTGATCTCAAACTCCTGGCCTCAAATGAGCTGCCCTTTTCAGCCTCCCAAAGTGCTGGGATTATAGGTATCAGCCATGATACCTGGCCTAAGAAATGCCTTTATATACACCATCATCATCCCATTTGAGGCCAAGAGACCAAAGCCCAAAGTGGGTAAAAGTATTGGCCCTAGGATTGGGTATGGAAGCTGTTGGCATTGCAAAGGACATCCCGCAGGAGATGTCAGCCTGGCCAGGGCTAGGAAGCCTCGCTCAGCAGGGATTCTGCCTACCCTGAGCCAGGGAGCTGTTGTGTAGAATTCCTGAGGAATATGAGACCTTATTCACATGTTATGCAAAACAGGGCCACATTCTGCCAGAAAGCCACTGGGATTATAGGCCATCAGGGCCCTTGCCATCATCTGTGCCACCCAGCGTCTCAATGGGCCTTAACCCTGACCCTTTCCTCTCATCGGGGCGTGGGTGCCAGCTCCCTCAGCAACCTTTTGGTATTGCCAAGGAGGGGCTCAAGGTTGCCGGAAAGAATGCTGAACTGGCAGTTAAAGGATCTGGGCTCAAGTCCTCACTTGGCCACTTACTAGCCATGAGCCTTGGGCCAGTCATTTCCCTTTTCTGAGGCCTGAGTTTCCCCTTTGTTCAATGATAATAGTATCAGTCTCAAACAACATGATGTGAATTCAGTGCAAGAATGAGTGTGAAAATCTTAGCTGGGGCTTGGTCCACAGTGAGGATTCACTGATGTTGATTAACTTGTTAAAGTAAAATTAATAGAGGGAGACCCCTGAGTTCTAGGTCCAGGATGTGCCAAATGTGTGTGACCTTCAAAAGTCTTCCAGCCAGGCACGGTGGCTCACACCTGTAATCCCAGCATTTTGGGAGGCTGAGGCGGGCGGATCACGAGGTCAGGAGATCCAGACCATCCTGGCTAACACGGTGAAAGCCTGTCTCTACTAAAAATACAAAAAATTAGCTGGATATGGTGGCACATGCCTGTAGTCCCAGTTACTCAGGAGGCTGAGGCAGGAGAATCGCTTGAACCTGGGAGGCAGAAGTTGCAGTGAGCTGAGATCGTGCCACTGCACTCCAGCCTGGGCAACAAAGTGAGACTCTGTCTCAAAAAAAAAAGTCTCCCCAATTCTCCAAGCCTCAGTTTCCTCAGCATTAAATGAGCAAATTGTCCTGGATCATCTCTAGCCTCTTTTCCGTCTCTACTCCCCAGCACTCTGGGATGGGAACTGTCAGGGTACCTGCCTTAGGGCGCACATACAGAATGTTAAGTGTGTCAAGGTTGGGAACAGATGCAGAGCACGGATGCCCTTCTGCCCTAGGGACCTGTAGGCTTTGCAAATTAAATGGTGAGAGGTTTTATGATATCTTGGTGAAGGAAGGAGGTCAGTATGGAGTGGGGAGAGGGTGGAGTACTGGATGCTTGATAAGGGGACCAGTGGGTCCATCTGTCAGTCATGTGTGGTCGATCTGTCAGCCACCACCATCATTCAAACCTCTGTTCCAAGAAGAGCGCTGGGCACAAGCGGTGCTGCACACGTGGTGGTCCACGTTGAGCTACCCACCCAAGGTGGGTGATTCAGATACCAGCTCTGCTCTCCAGACTCCTGGCCCAGTTGGGGACATGCCTGGGACAAATACTTACCACCAAAAGTAAGTACGGTCTGTGCCAAAAACCTGAGCAGCCAGTATGTCCTCAAAGAGGGTCTGGGAACAGTGTCCTCAAGACAGGCTACAATATTAGGCAAGGGTGGCAGGTGGGAGCTGCTCCTGAGGGATGAGAGAATTCTCCCAGAGGGAAAAGGAGGGGGGCGACACAAACCGGAAGTCAAGGCTCTGTGCAGCCAGGGAGGGGAGAGCGTGGAAGCCCCGAGGATGCTGAGCCAGGGGGATGCACACCTGCACCTGCGGAAGTTGGAGAGTGGAGTTGCAAGCAGAGGCCGAGGAGAAAGGGGAGGAGAAGGAAACCAGCCTTTGCTCAGGGCCAACCACGTGCCAGGCACTCTTCATGAATCTTATCACATAAACTGCTCACCTTCCAGGTATTTTTCTTATGCTCATTCTACAGGTGAGGCAGCTGAGACTCAGAAAGACCAGGAGCAGGTGGCACAGGCAGTGGGAGCAGAGCCAGGGTTAGAAGTGGAGTCCAGAACCCCTCCCCACATCGTCTGCTTTGAAGCTGCTCCTGGGCTTCCAGGAGAGAAGGATTCTTTGGCTGGAGGGGAAGGACCAATGCAATGTCACTCCTCTTCGAGGCAGCCTTCTAGTTGCCCTCCTAGTCAGAGAGCTCCACGGTTCAAACAAACACTGCACAGCAGCTAGCTCATCTTAATGCCACCTGACCCAGGACAACATGATTAAACCCTGCTCTTTTCGGTGAAAGGTCTTTCACAAAAACACTGCTCATCACAAACATGGGCTCCCTTGGTTCCCTGCCAGGCAGAGCGTCTTCCCTGCCTCCTTGGCTTCAGGGTCAGAACATATGATGGGAGGGAGACTTTGTCACTGTCCCTGTCACTGTGGGGAGAGGCTTGGTCAGAGTCCTGCTTTGATTTGTCAACAGCACTTGATCTCTTGGGAAAATAAACTGAAGCTGAACTCTCAGAAAGCATTGGTTTCTTGACCCTGAGATTCAAGGGACCCTTGAGAAGGGCTGCATCTGCCCACTGCTGGCCACTGAGAAATGACAATCGCTACTGTTTATGGAGTGTCCACCCACAACAGGCCCAGCAGGCTGCTGGAAGAGCATCAAATCTTCTCTTTTGACTACATGCCCAGTTTTCCCCTGCTTTACAGAGAGAGAACCGAGACTCAGAAACATTGCATTTAAAGCCAGATCTGTTTCTTTCCAAAACTCTGTGTTTGCTGAATGAATGAATACATGGGTAGATAATAAATGAATGGAATCAGGTTCAGGGACCCAAAGACTGGAAGCCAGCATTATTAATCTTACCACCTCCTCCTATCTCTAGAGCCTCCTCACAATATTGAGCTACCTGAAATCAGCTGAAAATAAATATCAAACAAAAGTTTAAATAGAAAACAGAGGGAGAAAGAGTCCTCAAAAGAGCTGCCTGTGTCATATAAGGACACAATCAACAGAATAAAAAGGCAACCTAAAGAATGGGAGAAAATATTTGTAAACCATACGTCTGAGAGGGGGTTAATACCCAGACTATATATAAAGAACTCTTACAATCCAACAACAACAAAAGACAAATAACCCAATTTAAAAATTGGCAGACAATTTCAATAGACCTTTCTCCAAAGATATACAAATGGAAACGTATGTGAGAAGTTGCTCAACACCACTAATCACTAAGGAAATGCAAATCTAAACCACAAGGAAATATCTTCCCTGCATCATTCCAATTTTAATGTGCGTGCTGCCAAAGCAAGCACAAAACCACAGTGAAATACCACACACCCACTAGATGGCTGCTATTCTAAAAAGACAAAACAAAAATAATGGGTATTGATGAGGCTGTGGGGCAATCGGGACCCTTGTGCACTGTTGGTGGGAATGTAAGATGGTGCAGCTGCTTTGGCAAACAGCATGGCATTTCCTTAAAAAAAAAAAAAAACTAAACATGCCAGGCACAGTGGCTCACGCCTGTAATCCCAGCACTTTGGGAGGCTGAGGCAGGTGGATCACAAGGTCAGGAGATCGAGACCATCCTGGCCAATATGGTGAAACCTCGTCTTTACTAAAGTACAAAAAATTAGCCGGGCGTGGTGGCAGACACCTGTAGTCTCAGCCACTCAGGAGGCTGAGGCAAGGGAATCACTTGAACCAGGGAGGCGGAGGCTGCAGTGAGCCGAGATCACACCACTGCACTCCAGCCTGGTGACAGAGCAAGACCCCGTTTCAAAAAAAAAAAAAAAAACCACTAAACTAAACATAGAGTTACCAGATGATCCAGCAATACTGCTTCTTGGTGTATATCCAACAGAACAGAAAGGAGGGTCTCAAAGAAATATTTGTACACCCACGTTCATAGCAGGAGTCTTCACAACAGCCAAAAGGTGAAAGCAACCTGGATGTCTATTGACAGATGAACGGATAAACAAAATGTGGTCTATACATAGAATGGGATGTTACTCAGCCGTAAAAATGCTGACAAATACCACAAAATACATGAATCTTCAGAGCATTATGCTAGGTGAAATACGCCTTTCCCAAAAGACAAATAACCGTCTGATTTCATTTCTATGAGGCATTGAGACTAGTCAAACTCAAGGAAACACAAGGTAGAAAGGCAGTTGCCAGGGACGTGGGGAAGGAGGAAATGAGTTGTTTAAAGAGTGTAGAGTTTCAGTTTTGAAAGATGGCAAGTTCTGAAGTTGCTTGCACAACAGTGTACGTCTACTTAGCAGCACTGAGCTGTACATTTAAAAATGGTTAAGAGGAGCCGTGTTGTTCCCTCCGCGCTGGACGGGAGCAGCTGGAGCTGGAGGCTGGCTGCGTTACTGCTGCCACCTCCTGCTCTGCAGGTCCCTGACTCTCCCTCTGTCCTCGCAGCACCCAGACGGGCCGGCCCAGAGCTCCCCGGCCATCTTCCGTGTGGCCGCAAGACACTCTTGCACTCCTGTAATGAGCCTGGCACTGTAATGAAACGCTTTTCCCCTGTCGCTTGAGTGCATCTTCTCAACAACCCTAGGAGGCTTCTTGAAGCTCTTGAGATTAATAATGGCAGGAAAATCATCACTTTCTGAAGTAATTATCCTTGGAGATGGTGGAGTTGGGAAGAGTTCACTTATGAACAGATATGTAACTAATAAGTTTGATACCCATCTCTTCCATACAATAGGTGTGGAATTTTTAAATAAAGATTTGGAAGTGGATGGACATTTTGTTACCATGCAGATTTGGGACACGGCAGGTCAGGAGCGATTCTGAAGCCTGAGGATGCCATTTTACAGAGGTTCTGACTGCTGCCCGCTTACTTTTAGTGTCGACGATTCACAAAGCTCCCAGAACTTAAGTAACTGGAAGAAAGAATTCATATATTCTGCAGATGTGAAAGAGCCTGAGAGCTTTCCTTTTGTGATTCTGGGCAACAAGACTGACATAAGCGAATGGCGGCTGTCTACAGAAGAAGCCCAAGCTTGGTGCAGGGACAACGGCAACTGTCCTTACTTCGAAACAAGTGCAAAAGATGCCACAAATGTGGCAGCAGCCTTTGAGGAAGCGGCTCGAAGAGTTCTTGCTGACGAGGATAGATCAGATCACTTGATTCAGACAGACACAGTCAACCTTCACTGAAAGCCCAAGCCTAGCTCATCTCGCTGTTGATTGCTAGACTGTTGATGCATTCTAACCGACTCACACATATACACAAAATCAACACAGGGATGGAGACAAGAATTAGCGTTTGCAGCAGTGTATCATCTACTAATAAAATTAAACTAAAGTATATCGCTGCTTCATTAGTTGGTGGGAGAAGAGACACATCCACTCATGGAAGAATATATTTGCTCAATAATGGCACCTTCCGTTTATAAATTGTAACGGTTGTCTAATAACGTTTCCTTAATTTAAATATGTAAGTTGCAGAGCTAATACATGAGATGACCAAGACTTCAATGATAATTAAAATAAGAAACTTGACTATTTTAGAAGTTACACTGGGATTTTTTTCCTGGGAAAATGGAGAACTACTTTTATATGTGTATGTTTTTATGTGATTAGCATTGTATTTTGGTTCAGGGAAATAATTTCCTAAAGTAATAATGTTAGATATTAAAGATTAAAATCTAATATATTTGTGGGGAAAAAAATGGTTAAGAGGGGCCGGGTGTGGTGGCTCACGCTTGTAAGCCCAGCACTTTGTGGGGCAGAGGCAGGCAGATCACGAGGTCAGGAGTTCGAGACCAGCTTGGGTAACATGGTGAAACCCCGTCTCTACTAAAACACAAAAAATTAACTGGGTGTGATGGTGAACTCCTGTAATCCCAGCTACTTGAGAGGCTGAGGTGGAAGTATTGCTTGAACCCAGGAGACAGAGTTTGCCGTGAGCCAAGATTGTGCCACTGCAGTCCAGCCTGGGTGACACAGCAAGACTCCATCTCCAAAAAAAAAAAAAAATTGGTTAAGATGGGCTGGGCGCAGTGGCTCACTCCTGTAATCCCAGCACTTTGGGAGGCCAAAGAGGGAGGATCAAGAGATCAAGGGCTTTTAGTGAAAGCCGGTCTCTACTAAAAATACAAAAAAATTAGCTGGGCATGGTGGCACGTGCCTGTAATCCCAGCTACTCAGGGCAGGAGAATCGCTTGAACCGGGAGGCGGAGGTTGCCGTGAGCTGAGATCACACCACTGCACTCCAGCCTGGCAACAGAGCAAGACTCTGTCTCAAGAAAACAAAAAGGTTAAGATGGTCATTTTACACTATGTGTATTTTATCACAATTTTTAAAGAGAGCTGGGCCTGGAGACTTAGAAGGAGAAAGAATGGGCCTTGCTACTGGTGATGCAAGAAGGGGGTTCTTGGACTGATTGTGTATAAATGAGCCTCGGATCCCTTTTAGGATCAGAATATTCCCTGGGTCCCTGCCCAGCCGCCAGCAGCCACAGCCGATGGACAGGGCCAGCTCTGAAAGGGTTACTCCCTATCTCCTCATCACCGTCTTGGTGATGATGAAAACCCATTCACTTATTTGCCTGGTTGTCTGACCAATGGCCCCTATATGTCCTGCCTGAAGCTCCAGGGACTAGCTCCAGAACATGCTGGAAGGAGGGCTTGGCTCTCTGGCATCAGCCTTATAAATTATCTTATGGGCATCTCATCCACCCATCTACCCATCCAGCCAGCCATCTATTCTTTCAAAACATACTTGTTGAGTACCAACTCTGTGCCAGGTCCATACAGACAGTCTCTGCCCTGAGGGAGCCTGTAGTCTTGTGGGGACAGAGATGGGTTATCAGGAGAATGCAACGCAGCATGACATAGGCTGTGATACCTAGGGCACTTTGCAGGGGACCTGATCCTGTCTGTGATGAGAGTTCACAAAGAAAGTTCAGTCTTAGGGCTTGAAAGGTAAACAAGACTGAACCAGAAGAGTGAGGAGGAGGAGTCAGGGAGAATATGCCTAGGAGAAGCAAGAGCGTGGGAGCTGCCTGGAGATTTTAGAAACTGCAGGGCCCACCTGAGGACCTGAAAACAACTGAGTCTGGCTTATTGCTGACTGTGAAGCAGGAGAGGTGACAGCTGAGGCGGAAGAGGGAAGGGAGAACTAGGGACGTTTAGGCACCTTTTGACATTTGACATCTTATAGGGACATTAGGTACCTCTCAAGGTGCACAGGGAGCCGGATTTGAACATGTATAAAACAAATTTTGTGGACCTAGTTGGAGAGGCGATGGAAGATGAGGGGAGCGGTCAGAGCACCTGGAGTCGGATTTGGGGTCTGAGATTCTCAGAGCTGTAAGCAAGATGTCCAACCCCTGAGTCCACCCCTCCCTACTGACTCAGGGCATACCAGCCACCCAGGAGGTGCGCTTCTCTTCGAGGGAGGGTGGTCATCTTGAAAACAGCCCCAGGTGCCTCCCTAGCTCCGCTATCCTGTGGTCCTCTCTGTCCTTGAGAACATTCTTTCTTCCTCAATCAAGGATTTGATGACTGTCCCTGCCCTCACCCTGTCTTCTCTCCTCTAGGCTGGGCAGTCTCGGATCTTACAGATCATTCCTGGTGCTCCCTGATATGTCCAGCCATCCTGCCTTTCTAGGACCCCTGGGGTTGTGCCCCTGTGGACCCCAGGCCCAGCCTGCACAACACTGGGTTGCCTCAAAGACCGCTGTCTTAAGGCCTGCCCCACATGTTCAGATATAAACTTCGTAAAAGCTTCCTTTGTGACCCTTTGGGATCCAGCCCTATCTCCAGCTTATCAGCCACCTGCTTCTGAGGACAAGCTGGCTCTTGCAAGCTGGAGACCATTTCCTCTCCCCCGAGGACTTTCAGCCAATCTCTGATGACCCTGTCCAGGAGGGGCAATGGACAAAGGGCAGGGTACATGTTTCCTGGTAGTGACTCTCTGCTGAGCTAGTACAGAGATCTGTCACAGGGAAGGCCCCAACAAAGACTGAAGAAGGCCAGCCACACACCTGCCACGTTACTCACAGTTCATTAGGAGCCACGGGAAAAAGCAGAGTTATCTGCAGCATTAATTAAAGGGGAAGAGTGGGGTAAACCAAACTATTGAATAAGACCCGGCAGAGTGGGGCCATGGCTGCGACAGCCAGGCAAAGGGGAAGCTGTTGTAACAAATACGACAGCTGGAGGCTTCCCGCTGGCTGGGACACCGCTTGGAGACGAATTCATCACTGATGGAGCCTGGCTGCTGGTGATGCAATAGCCCCCCAACACTGGGCCTCAAAAAAGAATCAACAAAGGTCCCGAAAGCCTATGTCTTGGAAGAGGGCTGTAGGGGAAGCCAGAGGGCCTCAGTAAAATAGTAGCCATCCCACTCAGAAACACTGAGTTTTGTCTCAGCTCCATCAAAGGAGCCCAGAGAATGGAGGGCTGAGCCAAGGGCACAGCCTTCCTGGAAACAAATCTGCATTCTCTCTGTTACTCGCAAGGCGTGTGACTCTAGACAAGCAGGCTTACTGCCCTGAGCCTACGTCGCAGGGTTGGTGTGGAGAGTTAGGGAAAGGAATGCAGGTTTTACACGTGGTGAATGTTGTTCCTGGGGGTGAAGCTGGGCCTGGTTTTTCTTGTGGCTCCTTAAGAACCTCAGGCCATGGGAGATACTTCCACCAAGGTGAGATAGAATGGGGGCATTGTCCTGAGTGTCTGAAACCCTTTGTGTCTCCCTGTCCTTCTTGCTTACTTTGCCCTGGGCAGGTGGCAGGGCACCGTGTGGGAGTGAAGGAGCCATGCCTGAATGGAGGTTGGGGTGGCTAGCCTGACCTGTGTTACTGAAGCAGCCCAGCCTGCCCTCACTCCAGGAGCCCTCGACCTGGGTCCCTCCGACCTCTAGGACCATCCTGCAGAAAGCACCAGGAGTTGTTCTCATAAAAGCTCTGCTGGCTCCAGGAGTGTCTCGTGGCACAACAGCCCAGGCCATGCTATGGTACACCCAGAACTGCAGCTATCAGCTCTTAATCCTGTCCCCCGCAAACCCACAGTCCAACCACGCAGAACCTTCTGTTCTCTTAACGTCCTCACGCTTTTGCGTCTCTTCCCTGAAATGTTCTCCCTGATACCCTCCCTCCTTATCCCGGCACACACAGATCATCACACGCTAATAACCTCAGAAATATGCATTGATCTTCAGCTGCGTCAGGGTGAGGAGGGGTGAGGATGCCAAGAGACAGAGGGTCTGGCCAGAGATAAGACCCACAATTTCTTCCAAACCACAACCTGCCCTCTTCAACACACATGCACATGTGCACACGTGCACACACGCACACACACACACCACCCTCCAGGCCTTCATTCACTCTTCCCTCTCCTTGTGCTCCTTCCCCATCACCTCCTGGCCAAATAAGACTGAGCTCTCAAGCCTTCGCTCTGATGTCGTCTCTTCCAGGAGCCCTTGCCTGGTGCCCTTCACCCAGGGCTTCTGCACTGGTTTGGACCTCCCTTAAGGCACCCATAATGCATGTGTGAATTCTGGCTGGCCCCATGTCCTTTGGCCTCAGTTCCCCCACCTCTTAAATGGAATAGTAACACCTAACCCACGGTATAGTTACGGAGTTGATGAAGTAAACTAACTGACCTGTACTAAGTGCTGAGCAAATGTCAGCTTTTACCACCACCAGCAGCAGCAGCATTTTAATCCCTGTATCCCTAGCACTGAGCACAGGGCTGAGTACATAATCGGTGCTAAATACTTGCTTGGGGGAGGGAGGGAGGAATAAATGGATGGATGGATAAATGGATGGATGGATAAATGGATGGATGGATGATGGATAAATGAGAGATCTAGTATGTTTCCAAAACAAGAGACAATCTTTTCTGGGGCACAAAGGGGGCTAGGAAGAGCCTGAAAGAAACTAACCTTCATTGTACACCTGCCATGCCTCAAAGCTCAACATACATAAGTCATCTAACTTGAGTTTTGCCACAGCAAGATATTACTGCAGAATAAGAAAGTGGCCATTCTGAGAGGTTAAGTCAGTGGATCAGTGTCACACAAGACATAGTCAGGACCAGGAACTCTGATGGTCCTTGATACCTGGAAGGAGGAGGAGGAGGACTTGCTCCAGGCCTTGGCTGCCGACAGTCTTAGACTGGAAATTCCTAGGGCATCTCTGTGGGCAGGGCAGGGCCACCCCACCCAGGCTCTCACATAAAGTGCTCAGCTGAGAACCTGGCTTGGGAGAACAAAAGGAGAAAGGAAACGGCGGGCAGGTGCAGGGGGTTTGGGGGCTGCCTGTGGAGGGTGGCTGGGCTGGGGGACTTTCCTTCCTTCTCCAGCTCCTCCAGCACCACCCTCAGCAGCCTCTAAGGACAGAAAGAGTTAACGCTGGGCTTCACTTCTTGAAGGAACCTGAAGCTTGTTACTCCTTGGGGTTTCCTCCCTCCCTCTCCCGCTCCCTTCCTGATCTTTACTCCGCCTGTGGGTCCCTCCTCCTTACTATCACCTCCCTGACTCCAAAAACGCTCTGATTGCCAGAGTGGGTCAATGGTTAACGCTCAAGTGGCTTTATATAAGCCTACCTCAGCCACCTGCCCGCTCGGCTGCGTCTTTGGTCCTTCTGTTTCCCAGCTCCTGGAGGCAGTGACTGTGGCAGCCCTCGCTAGTCCACGCCATGGCCACCTGCTGGCAGGCCCTGTGGGCCTATCGCTCCTACCTGATCGTGTTCCTCCTGCCCATTCTCCTGCTGCCTCTGCCCATCCTCATCCCCAGTAAGGTAAGGACTTGGTGTTCTGGGCACAGATAACTCCAGGGGGCAGGGGAGGGACTGTCTGGGGCAGGGAAGGGACTGTCTGGGCCAGGGTTGAGCATCCTTAGGATCCAGCATAACCTCCTCACTGCCCCTGCCCTGGAAGTGAGGCTACCGACCCCTGGTCCTCCTGAGAACGGAGGGCTAAGAGGTCAAAAGGGGCTTTTGCTTGGCATCCAGCCATAGGAGCCCAGTGTTAATTGCTTAGGTCGATTTGCAACCCACTGTCCTAGGAAACAGGAAACCGGTTCCATCAAGGAGATGCGGGAGGGGCAGATGGAGCTGGTCTGCCTACTGTGTGCTCACCTAGCCCTGGACTGGGCTCCATGGGGGCTGAGACAAGCTGGCTGTGGGGAGGGAAAGGCCGGGTGAGCAGTGGCACAGTGTGGGATGGCAGGAGAATAGGAGAAAGCTGGATGCAGGTGGTCTGCTGCTTTAAGAGCATAAACAGGAAGAGAAAGAGTTCACCTGTGACTTCAAGGGCTAAATCTGTGGAGGAGGAAGGGTGGGAGTTGGAAGAGGGGACCCCTGCAGGTGGACAGCACAAAAACTGTTCCCCTGATGGAGGCAGAGCTGGACACAACCAGGCATCACTGCCTCCCCCTCCACCCCCAGCAGAAGTCCTAACTTCATCTCTCATTAAACTGAGTCCCCACTGCCTGCCCTGACCTCGGCACCCAGTAACCCTTTCCACCATCTTAAGAGGTCAGGCCTGACTGTCCCATTTGACAGATGGGGAAAGTAAGGTTAAGTCCCTTAGTCAAAGTCCCAGGGCAGATCTGAGTTTCATAGAGCTTGGATATTATACACCTTTGGGCCCGCCTCTGTAAGAAAAAGAACACAAAAGTATGAATCTGAATTAGCTTAGGGCTTTGGGAAGGGTCCAGGAGGAAGACTTTGAAGCTCAGTCTTCACAGTCAGTCGGCCTCTGGTAAATCACACAGCTGGGAGGTTCAGAGCTGGGGGTGTGATCTGGTGCCAAAGCCTGTGCTGTCCTCTCTACACCCTGCTGCCTTCTGCCGCACCCCACACCCCAACACTGCCCATCGAGACATTTGCTTCCTTTTGTCACAGATAGGGAAATTGAGGCAAGCTTTTTTGCTCATGGTATCCTAAAGGGGTGTGGTGGTGGCACAGCCCCTAGGCCCCTGACTCCTGGTGAGTGGCAAGGCCCAGCTGACCTTTGAGATGACCTTCATCTCAGGCCAAAGCCAGTGGCAGCTCAGTGCTGGGGACCCATCAGATGGGTTTTTCCAACAGGCTGGGGCAAGTGTGTTGACCCCAGGAGAGAAGCCAGACAGGCGCTACGATTTCTTCCCACTCACCCTCACCCTGGGGTAGCACAGCCCAGAAAGATCAGTCACTTGCCCAGGTCACACAGGGAATCCTGAGCCGGTGCTGGAAACCAGGCCTCTTCGTGGGGCTGAGATGTGTTAGGAGCCCCTGTCTTCCCACCACCATATCTGGCCCTGCTACCTGCCTCTGGCTCACAGATGCTGCCGGCCCCATGCTGACTCTGGTTCTATCTAGGAGAGGCCAGCCCCCTTCAAGGACTTTGCTCCTGCAATTGTCCCCTACAAGATAATTATTTCCCTTTCTGCCTAATCTCCCCCATCCACATACACACGTGCTGTAATACCACTCATCTTAAACAAACAACAGCTCTCACTCCTTCCAGATATTGCCTTCTTTCTCTGTTCTCTCTCGTAACAGAAAGCCTCAAGACATTGTCTACACCGCAAGGGCACTTTCTCTTTAGTCAGCTCCCAGCTCCAAGACTCAGATCCCGTCAACTTCCATGTGACCAAACCCTGGGCCATTCCTAACATTTCTCAACCCCTCAGCAGCGTTGGTCACAGCTGTCACCCATCTTTGCCGTGCTGTCTTCTCTTGGCTTTGGTGACACCTTCTCCATCTGACTCTGAGGTTCTCCAGGGTCCCCACTGCCCATAGCTGATCTTATCCATCTCGTGCTTTGCAAAGCATCTCCATGCCCATGAGTCCTCAATCTGAAACCCCAGCCCTAACTCTAAACTTGCGTTATCCAATCAACACCAGCCACCTCCCGATCGAATATTTTCTTTGTAAGCAGCATATGCTTGTTCATGTCCAAATCAAAACCCTTCCTGCCCTTCTCCAGTTGGCTTATGCATCAAGAAATGCTTCAACCGTCTACCTTGCTGCAACAGCCAAACACTCGAGGTCATTCTTGATTCTTCTCCTTCCCTCCTTGCCACATGCAACAGAAGGTCCTGCTCACTTGATACCCCAAAATACTCTGAATGGAGCCATCCTACCCCACTGTCTCCCCTGTCATTTCTCATGTGTACCATCTTGCTTAAAACCCTACATTGGCCAGGCACAGTGGCTCACATCTATAATCCCAGCACTTTGTGAGACTGAGGCGGGAGGATTGCTTGAGTCCAGAAGTTCGAGACCAGCCTGGGCAACATAGTGAGACCCCCCCCCCCCCGCACCCACTTTAATTTGGGGAAAAAAACAAAAACCTCTACACTGGCTTCCTGTCAAACTTAGGATAAAACGTCTTCGAGCAGCCAGGGGTCACCAAGGCTCAGCCCTGGACTCCCCAGGCTCCCTCCCCTGTGCCCCGCCTGCTCCTCACATTGGACTATTCCCCCAGATGCCTCCTTCCCGTTCCTTAGATTTCAGCTACATCCACCTCCTCAGAAAAGCCTTCTCTGAACAACCCCAGTCATTCTTGGGGAAGAGCCCTGTTCTTTTATTCATAGGGTGTTCACGCTCTGAAATTATCTATTTGCTTATTTTTTACTTCTTCTCTGGCCTCCTGCACTGGAATATCAGCTCCAGAAGGGCAGGGACTTTGTCTTGTCCCATGCAGAATCCCCAGTGCCTGGCACTAAGTAGATGTTCAAAAATACTTGTTAAGCCAGGGGCAGTGGCTCACGCCTGTAATCCCAGCACTTTGCGAGGCCAAGGCAGGTGGATCATTTGAGGTCAGGAGTTCGAGACCAGCCTGGCCAACATGATGAAACCCCATCTCTACAAAAGCACAAAAATTAGCCGAGTGTGGTGACACATGCCTGTAATCCCAGCTACTCGGGAGGCTGAGGCAGGAGAATTTCTTGAACCCGGGAGGCAGAGGTTGCAGTGAGCTGAGATCACGCCATTGCACTCCAGCCTGGGTGACAGACCGAGACTCCGTCTCAAAAAACAAACAAAAAAACCCTCAACTTTTTGAATGAAGAAAGGAAGGAATTCAGACAAAGTGGATCTGCCCTGCATCCGTGTTGAACCTCTGCTTTCTGTAATGAGTCAGCAAGCTTAGCCCTATGGCTCTGGCCTCCAAAGGGGGAAGAAGGAGCCCCAGCCTAGGTTCAAATTTATGTCCATAATAATAATATTGATGTTTGTTGAGCACATTTTATGTGCTAAGCATTGTGCCGTGCACTTCAAAGCATTGTTAGATCATTTATTTCTTTCAAAAACCTGTGTGTTGGGCAGGCACGGTGGCTCACGACTGCAATCCCAGCACTTTGGGAGGCCAAGGTGGGTCGGATCACTTGAGGTCAGGAGTTCGAGACCAGCCTGGTCAACACAGTAAAACCCCGTTTCTACTAAAAATACGAAAATTAGCCAAGCATGGTGGCAGGCACCTGTAATCCCAGCTACTTGAGAGGCTGAGGCATGAGAACCGCTTGAACCTGGGAGGTAGAGGTTGCAGTGAGCTGAGATCACGCTGCTGCACTCAGGCCTGGATGACAGAGCGAGACTCAGTCTCAAAAAATAATTTATAATCAAGTCAGAACAAGTCCTTATCTAAAAAAATAATAATCTGTGTAATTAAAATACCCTTAATGCAAGCTGTTTCTGAACCTCAAAGGCAGAAGAGGACTCGAATGATTCACTTCCGGCATGAAACCTATACAAGGAATTTGGACCTCTGTTCTGAGGCCCGCCTCTGTCTTTTGAGATTTCTTGGCTCTCAGTTGAGATAGCAGAGTCCAGTGAACAAAACATGGCTTTTGGAGCCAAACAGGTGTGGGTTCAAATCTACTCAGCAGCGTGTACAGCCATGTGACTTGACCAAGCCTCTTCAAACCCTGTCATCTCTAAGGGACTGTTGTGAAGATGAGATGAGATAGCGCAGTTATCATATACAGAGTGCCTGGCACCAAGGGCCTGGGAAACACACGCTCCCTTCACCCTCTGCCTCTTGTCTGAATTCCTGGGCCCCTGGAAAACACAGACTGGTCTGGAGCACTGTGTAGATGCCTCACTTCTTCTCCATCGCTCTGTTCAAATGGGCTCTCGTGCTCAGGAGGGCCTCAGATGTTCCCACCTAGACAACAGGAAGGCACGTCCTGTCACCCACCAGAGTGCTGAGCTGTGTCCCTAGGAATAGCCATGCCTGTGGCTGTGTGGAGATAGGTTTTCTAGCTTCCAGGATACCTGGAAATAGGATCAGAAGAAGGAGCCAGCCTCAAAGGCCAGGGGGATCTCTGGGGTAGAGGCCCCAACTTGGACTTTGCCCCCATATTACTAAATCATGTCCCAGCTTATTGGCACCTACCAGGTGAGGGCCAGGAATGGGAAAGTAAGTCACCCTCCTCAACAGTCAAGTTTCCTGGATATGATCCAGTAGCAAGGCTCAGGGCTGTCGTGAGGATCAAATTCATAGGGGAGCGTGGGAATCCCATGTTCGTCACGGTGCCGGCTTGCGTTTCGCTCTTTAGTGTATCCAGGCAGGGCTGGCCCCAGCCCAGACTGTGATGTCAGGACTCTTCCCCCGACTTCAGTTTTCTCCAGCACTCAGAAATTCATTGTTCCCTTTGGCTTCTTAAAACAGAAGCTGATGCAACAAAGTCATTCACATCAAGGTGTGCAAATCAGTGAAGAACACCTAAATGAGAACAAGCGAAGGACAGGAAGAGTCACCGCTGTCACGTGCAGCCTCAATGCAGGTGTGGGATGGGAAAGCTTTAGAATGGTCAAAAGGGAAAGCTCCAGTGCAGGCTGTTGACACAGGGAAGCCGTGGGCGGCTCACTACAAGCAGCACCCCAGGTGACTGGTTAGTGGGGCGTATTTGGCTTTCTTAGGTTGGTCCTGAGTTGGAAGTAGGAGTAAAGAGTCTGTGGCAAAAATCGGGAGAATTGGCAGTCACTGAGCAAATCCTGATCGTTTAGGGCCCACTGCTGCAGAGGTCCTGGTTGGGCATCTCTGCTAGTTATTACAGAAGTTGTGAAACATATTTTTACTTATGAACTGGCCATTGTCCCCTTTGTATATTCAGTCCTCAAAGGTATTAGAAATCTGGCATCTGCCCATTCTTCCTGGAAAAGACTTCATCCCCCGACAGTCTTTCATGTTTTTGTTGGTTTGTGAGACGGAGTCTCACTGTGTTGCCCAGGCTGGCCTCAAATTCCTGGGCTCAAGCAATCCTCCTGCCTCAGCCTTCCAAGTAAGCACACACCATTGCACCCAGCACTTTTTCGTATTTTAATAGCTGTATTTATTTGTTTGTTTAGGTTTTTAAAATTAATTTATTATTATTGTCATTATTATTATTTGAGATAGGATCTCACTCTGTCACCCAGGCTGGAGTGCAGTGGTGCAATCTCAGCTCACCGCAACCTCTGCCTCCCGGGTTCCGGTGATTCCCCTAGTTCAGCCTCCTGAGTAGCTGGGATTACAGGTACACGTCACCATGCCCAGCTAAGTTTTTGGTTTCTTGGGGATTTTTTTTTTTTTTTTTTTTTTAGTAGAGATGGGGTTTTGCCTTGTTGCCCAGGCTGGTCTTGAACTCCTGGGCTCAAGCAGTCCCCCCACCCCAGCCTCCCAAAGTGCTGAGATTACAGGTGTGAGCCACTGAGCCTGGCCTAATAGCTGTGTTTCAGTAAAATTGGTTTCCTTTTTATGTATTTTATCTAGTGCATTTCAAAACATTATTCTAAGACCCCGGAATGCTTCATCAGGCTGCCAAGGGGATTCTAGTACCAAAAAAAATGTACAAACCCCTACAGCAGAAATTTCCCTAAGTGTATACAAATACTTGCACATGAATTTTTTAAACTGCATATGGTAGAATCTGTGTAATCTTTTATTAAACCACCAGTCTGACTATGCCACTCTCTCTGCTTAAAACTCTTTGAGGCCTTCTCCCTTCTTCTCCGCTGTCTTCCAGACAAAATCCTAGATTCCTCTCAGGGCAGACAAGGCTCTTTCAAGAATGCATCTTGATCTTTTATGTCTCATTCCGTTCTACATTTACTCCCTCACCCCAAGTCCCTTTGCCTACTAACTGAACTCCTACTCACCCCTCAGTACCCACTCAAGGTTCCCCCTCTGGAAGCCTTCCTCAGCCCAGACAAAAGGAGGCTCAGGGACGGGGCCCCTTCTCCTCTGAGCTGCATTCTTCTGGTCTCTGCTTTACAGGTGCTTGGCAGCCTGCCACCCAGTGCCTCGCCTTGCTCCTGAGACCCGAGAGTGCTCACTGCCAGCAGCACACCCACTTGCTAGGGGCAGAGGGGCAGTGGGAGTGTCCCCCATGTGCCAGCCTGTCCCCATTCTTGGGTTAACCTTCAATCACCAGGAGGAATAAGGCGTGATACCTCTGAGACCATGGGCACATCTGCTGCTGCCTGACAGTCATAGGCTGTACCGTGCCAGTGACAGAGGCGAGGATGTCCGCAGGTCCTACACCTGCCACACACCCCGGGTCCGGAGTCTGCCCTGGACTCCTTGGCACCTTCACTTCCATTTGTGCCTCATGTATCCTCTCTGATTTCCCTGCAAGCCCAGGAGCACGTTTCTCTCCCGGCACCAACCCTGCTACATGCTCACAGGCTGCAATGCTTTAAAACTAATTCCTGGCCAGGTGCAGTGGCTCACACCTATAATCCCAGTGTTCTGGAAGGCTGCGATGAGAGGATTGCTTGAGCCCAGGAGTTCAAGACCAGCCTGGGCAATATAGTGAGACCCTCATCTCTACAAAAAAAAAAAAAAAAAAAATTTGTTTTAATTAGCTAGGTGTAGTGGCACACACCTGTACTCCCAGATACTCAGGAAGCTGAGGCAGGAGGATCACTTGAGCCCAGGAAGTCGAGGCTGTAGTGAGCTGTGATCACACCACTGCATTCCAGCCTGGGCAACAGAGTGAGACTCTGTCTAAAAAAAAAAAAGTTAATTAATTAATTTTTTAAAACCCTTATTCCTACATTTGTTTGTTCTCTTCATCCTTACAGTAACCCTGCTGGGTGGGTGTTTCTCTTATCCCCATTTGCATAGTGGAGACAAATGTGTTTACAGCTGCAAATGCCTGATGTTTCTTACCAGAAAAGCTGAGAGAGATTAAGTAACTTGCCCAAGGACACACAGCAGTAAACCAGGGCCTCAGCACTCAGCACCCCATGCCCTGGACATATGATTTTTCACTACAGAAGAAACAAGCTGCCAGGTTTAAGGTTTGGAAGCCCCTCTGGGGGTTTCTGTCTTCTGTTCACCCCTATCTTTGCAAGCAGCCCTGCCTTCAGGCCAGCCACACAGGCACTCAGACTCCCCGAGGGCCAGTGCTGGGCCTGACTCATGCCTGTATCCCTAGGACCTACGTTCATTCACCCATTCATCCAGAGTGTCACCTCTGCTATAGAGATGCCAGGCACCCCGCTGGGGTGAGTGGAAACAGACTTGGACCCTGCTCCCTGGAGGGGAAGGTCTGACAACAAAGATTGATACTCATCATTTAGTCCCTAAAACTAAATGTTTAATTGCAGACTATGATGAGTGCTGTGCAGAAGAGGTTCAGGGACTTAGAGTGTGAAAAATGGGAACTCTATTCCAACCTGGAAGCCAGCCTGAAAAATGAATATTTGAGCTGAGATCTCAAGAACCAGTAGATAACAACTAGGCAAAGTCGGGAGGGAAGAGAGGTCCAGAGAGAGGAGGTCATGTGCAGAGGCCCTGCAGACAGAAGTAGGATGCGGTATTTGAGGAATCCACAGAGGGATGGTATGGCCCGAGCAGAGAGAGTAAGGGGGAGAGTGTGAAGACATGAGGCACAGACCAACCCCAAACTTAGGTTCCCGAAAGCACCAGGAAGCCACTGAAGGGATGTGAGCTGCTTTGAGGTGAGTGTGTGTATGCTGGGGAGGGGGTGCAAATTAAACAGAAGTGCCTTGAGATCACTCTGGCTGCAGCAAGTAGAGAGGATTTCAGGGGCAAGAGAGAAAGCTGGGAGATGAATAAGGAGGCTTCTGCAGAGGTCTTGCTGAGATTTGGACTAGGCTAGTGGTCCAGGGCTACAGAGAAATAAAAGGGAGCACTCAAGGGAGCACCCAGCAGAACTGGGTGCCTGGCCCAGAGAGAGTATTTGTGGAATGAGTGGCTGATGAACAGGCAGGAGGCCCAGGGCTTGCCCTCAGTGAGCTTCCAATCACAGAGACTGCCTGTTGGGTGGAGAAGATTGAGGATCTGAACGGGGTGACTTCCTTGGGTGTGGGGGTGACACTAGTGGGAAAGGAGTCTTTGCAGACCAGGCCAGCACCTGCAAAAGAGTGACAGGCTGGAGTCACAGAGGAGAAGGAGGCTCGGCTCCTGTCCTCAGGAGCCCATAAACAGATCCTGAGAGGAGAGTAGCTGCTATGGTCAAGGGGCAGAGCTGGGGAACAACCACCCTGCTGGCCTGGGGAAGGAGGAGGCAAGGATAGAGGCAGAAAGAGCATTCGCCACCAGGAGAAAACTCTTCCCCGCTGGTTTCTGAGCTCCAGGAGGGGCCACCAGGGACTGTGGTGCAGGCTGTGCCCTGCACAACTCCATATGAGAATGGTGCCCTGGACTTGTGCAGGGCAGCAGCCCTGGGAGCCGCCAGTGGTCAGCCAGCATGTAAACCAGCTGAGTCCCATGCCATAGGCTGCCAGCTGGCCTGGGCTGGCCTAGGTTCCATAGAGCTGGGCTGCAAGGCAGAGAGCACTAGAGTGACCTGGAAGGATAGGACTGATCCCCAAATCCCCACTTCTAGAACGGGGAATACTGACCTTGTAATTGGACATACTGTGTGCCTAAGAAGAAAGGACCCCTAGGACTCTGCCTTGAGGGAGTGCTAAGAGGCTGGAACCTGACCCAGGGGACCTCTGAGAACCCTGACAGCTCCTCAGTCTCAAACCCAAACCCTCTAAGCATGAGCAACTGTCAACAAGGCAATGCCAGACCTCCCAGAGTCTTGGTTCTGCCCTGTTCAGAAAATTACTTTGAAATGCACAGGCCAGGCACAGTGGCTCACACCTGTAACCCCAGCACTTTGGGAGGCTGAAGTGGGAGGATCACTTGAAGCCAACAGTTCGAGACCAGCCTGGGCAACAAAGCAAGATCCATTTCTACAAAAAAAAAAAAAAAAAATGGGCATTGTGGCACATGCCTGTAGTCCCAGCTATTTGGGAGGCTGAGGTGGAAGAATTGCCTGTGCCCAGCAGTTAGAGGCTGCACTGAGCTATGATCACACCATCCACTTCAGTCTGGAAAACAGAGCAAGACCCTGTCTCTAAAAAAAAAAAAATTTAGTCTGGGTGTGGTGGCTCACGCCTGTAATCCCAGCACTTTGGGAGGCCAAGGCGGGTGGATTATCTGAGGTCAGGAATTCGAGACCAACCTGGCCAACATGGTGAAACCCCGTCTCTACTAAAGATACAAAAAATTAGCTGGGCATGATGGTGCACACCTGTAATCCCAACTACTCGGGAGGCTGATGCAGAAGAATCACTTGAATCCGGGAGGCGAAGGTTGCAGTGAGCGGAAATTGCACCATTGCACTCCAACCTGGGCAACAGGATGAGACTCCATCTCAAAAAAAATTTTTTTTTAATTAAAAAAATAAGAAATGACACGTACAAAGTAAAATGCATGGGATTGGCCAGGCGCAGTGGCTCACGCCTAGAATCCCAGCACTTTGGAAGGCCGAGGTGGGTGGATCACGAGGTCAAGAGATCGAGACTTTCCTGGTCAACTTGGTGAAACCCCGTCTCTACTAAAAATACACAAATTAGCTGGGCATGGTGGCATGAGCCTGTAATCGCAGCTACTCGGGAGGCTGAGGCAGGAGAATTGCTTGAACCCGGGAAGCGGAGGTTGCATGAGCCAAGATAGCGCTATTGCTCTCCAACCTGGGTAACAAGAGCAAAGCTCCATCTCAAAAAAGAAAAAAAAAATGCATGGGATGACAAATAAACTAATTATTTTGAATACAGGTATTAAAAGATGGAAAAATAAATTCCAGCTCAGAAGTAGATGTGCCTCCTTGCTAGTGCATTAGATAAGATTTAACATTGGTATAATAACTACCAAAATTTCAAAATAATGATGGAGGTAAACAGAATGTCAAGATATATTCTGAGATAACTGCAACAACTGGATTGGTATCTAATAGCTGATAGCCACCATCAAGCATCTGTGAGGAAGTCAGCAATAACACCATTAATAGCACTATGATTCTGTTCCCCATGTTCATAACCTTAGTTCGATGTTAGTGAATAGATAATAGTTTTCCCCATTTAACTTCATGGATCCTCGGAATTCCATGCCCCAGTTAAGAATCTCATGATTCAGGAAGAACAAGTCAGCGAATTGTGCTCCAGCGTGACAGGCTGCCCAGGAGGTGGGATGGGGACACAGGGCCAAAGCCACCGAGGTTAATGAAGGCTTCTGGATGGAACTTTGGAACAGGTCTTGGGTTCTGATCCATAGATAGAGGGAGATCCATCACAGACAGAAACATAGAGGGGAAGGGAGCCATGTGTTAAACACACTAGTGAGTCTGACCTTTTTTTTTGATACAGGGTCTCACTCCAGTTGCCCAGATTGGAGTAGTGCAGTGGTGTGATCTCAGGTCCCTGCAGCCTCAACCTTCTGGCTCAGGTGATTTTGCCACCTCAGCCTCCTAAGTAGCTGGGACTCCAGGTGCCCACCACCACACCCAGCTAATTTTTTGTATTTTCAGTAGAGACTGGGTTTTGCCATGTTGCCAAGGCTGGTCTCGATCTCCCTTACTCAAGTGATCTGCCCGCCTCAGCCTCCCAAAGTGTTGGAATTACAGACGTGAGCCACCATGCCCAGCCTGTTGCTCCCTTTGGAGTATGGAAATGGGGTCTCAAAGTGATGTGACTTAACAGAGCCCAGCCACAGGAAGTGGCAGGCCCTGGGAAGATAGCTCTGGATTCAGAGTCCCAGCTCATTCTCCCTACACCCCACCAGTCACAGGGAGCCCGAAGCTGAGGACACGATCATGCTCAGGATAGCAGGTGAAAGCTGGAGCTGGGGAACCAGATGGCCTGGTTTCTCCACTTACTATGTGTGTGACTTTGAGGCATTTTTGAAATGCATTTACTCCTTTCTTTTTTCAACTGTGAAATGGGAACAATAGTTATTACCTCTGAGAGCAACTAAATGCAACTGTTAAAAGCATTTGAAGCACATAGAACATGATACCGGGCACAGAGTCATCCTCCGATACTTCTACAGAAATTTCTTCTCGAATCAGCAGAGTGAGCACCACACCAACCCCCCTCCTTGTCTCTGACCAGAGAGTTCTAGGTGGACAGGGTAGAGGACACCAGGGTCCAGGAGGGTTGGCCTGTCCTTAGTCCAAGGGGAGGGTAACTGGCCATTCAATCATTGCGGGTAAGGAGACACCAGCATCAGCAGAATCCTGCTGGGGGAAAGAGGGGGGCTGGATTTCTCTGGTCGAGGGTCAAATGACCCCATTCCTGGGGCTGATGAGTTTATGTCCAGGGTGACAAGAAGTAGTAGAGGTTTGGTGGAACGAGAGGTTGGCTTCGGACAGACTTGGTGGGGCCGGTGTGCAGCTGGGCAGCTGTGCAGGCTACACACTTAACAATTATTGGGGCACTATTCACAAAGACTACAAGGGGAGTGCGCTTAGGTAGCGCTTGAAAGTTACACAAGCTCAATGCCTTATCTGAGTTCCATCCTGGATCTGCCACTTTCTGTAATACTTCTGTGACCTTCAGCAGCCATTTACCCTCTGAGCTCATCTATAAGGTGAGACCACCACACCCACCTTAATGGCTGTTAGGTTTTCACGAAACCACAAAAATGACAATACTAAATTCCTAACAATTGATCAATAAATAGCAGCTGGCCCTTCCCCCAGGCCACCTCCTACTCCCACCCCAGGGACCCTTCCCAAGCTTTAGGGTACTAAGGGTGTGAGGTTCTAATGGGTGAGCTCAGCCTGTACCAGGTGGAGAGACAATGACAGGGTGATAGGGTTGGTTAAGGGAGGAGGGGCTCCCTAGCCCCACTGTCCAGCAAACCCCAGCAAGGGGCCCCTTCCCTTGGCAAACAAAGAGTGGGAAGGTGCCCAGCCCCTGGAGAGGGGATACAGGTGCCCTTTTCTGGCTAATAATTCTCCAGCCCTGGGGAGCCTCCTGGATAATGATTCCCCAGTGCTGGGAGAGGCTCTGTCAAGGAGGGTGAGCCTCCATTCCTGCCCCAGGTTCCCTTCGAGGCCTGAGGTCAGGCTTCTCTAGTCTTGGGGGCTTCATGTAGGAAAGGGGGACTTCTGGTACCCAAAGGCTCACAAGACTATGACTCAGCGTTGCCCCACAATTCCCTGCACAGCACAAGCATCTTGGGGGAAACTTCACATAGCCTATAAATGTTAACTGCGCCTCTGGACTTGTGTCATGCAGCAGCCAGACCAGGATTGCTAGAAAGGAGATCCTCCACCGTTCCCAAAACTCTCCAATGATTCATTCATTCAGACAAGATCTGCTCCAAAGCCTGCTGAGTTCTGAGCTCCATGGATCCAGATGCCACAAAACCAACTCTGTCTGATGGAGAGCTCACTCCTAGCAGAGGGAACAAAGACTAAATATCCAACAAATAAACATATCTTGCAGGTTGTGATAAGAGCCGGGAAAGGCCAGGGTGCTAGGCAAAGGTCCACGTTGCCCAGCTCCCGCGCCTTCTTCTTCCCATCTCATCTTGGGATCCTCAACTGGGCCCCCTGCAATCCCCTTGTGCTGGAAGGGGCCTGGTGACAAACTCCAGACTCTCCAATGTGGCTGGCCTGTCACGTCCGGGCTCCCCAAGGTCAAAGACAAGGTGGTACTGGTGCCTTGCTTTGTTTTTTATTTGCATTTTGAAAAGAGACCTTGGGCTTGGGAATCAATGACTGTGGGTGTCACAGGCTCTCCCCAGGCAGTTACGAATGGCCTGGTTTGTCTGAGGGACAGGAGGTGGCGTGGCTCTGGGACACTGGTCAGCCCCCTCTAACAGCTCTGCCACTTCCCTCCCCCCTGCAGGAGGCCTACTGCGCGTACACCATCATCCTCATGGCGCTCTTCTGGTGCACTGAGGCCCTGCCCCTGGCCGTCACCGCCCTCTTCCCCCTTGTCCTGTTCCCTATGATGGGCATTGTGGACGCCTCTGAGGTGAGCCCCCATCCACAGGAGAAAGCATTCTGGGCAATGTGGGAGGCGGGGGGTGTGGGTTCCCTCAGACCTTGTTGACTAAGAAAGCCTCATCATAGGCAGGGCACATGGATGAGGGGTTCCTGCCTCTGCATGAGGAGGAAGTCAGCTAGAAGGCTGCGGGCTGGGGTGGGGAGGGGTACAGGATTGGTGCGGAGAGTTTGTTCAGAGTGGGAGTGATTAACCAGCCTTAGGTGAAAGGTGGAAGGCATAGCGACCCGGAAAAGGGGTCTTGAAGGCCAGCTAACACACTCATATACTTCTAGTTCAGTGGCTCTCGAACTTGAACAGCATCGGAGTCACCTGGAGGGCTGGTGAAAACACAAATGGCTGGGTCCAGAGTTTCTGATTCAGTAGATCTGGGGTGGGGCCTGGCATTTTATTTCTAACAAGTTCTGGGTGACGGTGATGATGCTGGCCCAGAGACCACACTTTGAGAACCGCTGTCTAGTTTTTAGAAACAGCACTAAATTATCTCACAGTCCATGGCTTGAAACTCGAATCACAGTGGATTATCTCCCAATTAATTGTTCCTAAAGGGAGATAAAGTGAGTTTGGCAAGAAGAGGGGAACCTGGTTCATACTAAATGGCAGATAATCCAGGCCGGGCATGGTGGCTCATGCCTGTAATCCCAGCACTTTGGGAGGTCAAGGTGAGCAGATCACTTGAGCTTAGGAGTTCGAGACAAGCCTGCCCAACAAGGTGAAACCTTGTCTCTACAAAAAATACAAAAATTAGCCAGCATGGTGGTGCGTGCTTGTAGTCCCAGCTACTTGGGAGGCTGAGGTAAGAAGATGGCTTGAGTGAAGGAGGCGGAGGTTGCAGTGAGCTGTGATTGTGCCACTGCACTCCAGCCTGGGCAACAGAGCCAGAAAATGGAATTTAATTTTTTTAAAATGGCAGATCATTCAAAGACCATTTCCATCCAGTTTGGAGAGACCAGGGAAATGCCAGTCTGTGGGAATGTCAGTGACCGCATCCCATAAGCTCGGGGGCACCGTGGGAGACTCCAGGGTCTTCCCGTTGCTCAGCCATGTGTCCGCCTGCCAGGTCGCCATCGAGTACCTGAAGGACTCCAACATCCTGTTTGTCGGGGGGCTGCTGGTGGCCATCGCGGTGGAACACTGGAACCTGCACAAGCGCATCGCCCTCCGTGTGCTCCTCATCGTTGGGGTGCGGCCAGCCCTGTGAGTTCGCGCACACCAGCATGGGAGAACCTGCTGGGGAGATGTTCTGGTCATCCGGTCCCTGAAGAGAAGCTGGAACAGCAGTGTGTCTGTCTGCCCGTCCCTAGGCTAATCCTGGGCTTCATGCTGGTCACGGCATTCCTGTCCATGTGGATCAGCAACACGGCCACCTCAGCCATGATGGTGCCCATCGCACACGCCGTCCTGGACCAGCTGCACAGCATGCAAGCCAGCGGGGATGTCGAGGAGGGCAGCAACAACCCCACCTTTGAGCTCCAGGAGCCAAGTCCCCAGAAGGAGGTGACCAAGCTTGGTGAGAAAGAGGAGTCTAGACCCTGCCCCAACCCCTTGGTTCTTGGAGAGTCTGAGGGTCTGTCCGTTTCAAGGGATGGTCATCTTGGAGCTTTGGGGAGAGAAGAAAGACAGTGACCAATTTATTTTTCCTTTTTTTAAAAATGTCAAGTCCCTGCCGGGCGTGGTGGCTCACGCTTGTAATCCCAGCACTTTGGGAGGCCGAGGCGGGAAGATCACCTGAGGTTAGCAGTTTGAGACCAACCTGACCAACATAGGAAACCCCGTCTCTTTTTTAAAAAAAATGTGTTTTTAAATGTCAAGTCCCCTGTGTTAGAAATCCCCTCATCCCTGGGCAAACCAAGATGCTTGGTCACCGTAGCAAGAAGACAGCTGGCGTGTAGGTGGACAGTCCAAGGCCTGGGCGCCATTCTTCCTGTGTGGTTTGCGTCATCCTCCTTTCTTCTCTCAAGAGAGAGGTCAGACCAGATGGTGGCCGAGGGCGCTCCCAGACTGAGACTCTGGGGAATGCTGGGCCCTCAGGCCTGGAGACAGCCTCTGTCCTCCTCCCAGCCCGGTCTGCACTGTTCACAGATAAGGTGCCCTGGAGGCCCTTGCAGCCCGGGCCATGTTCCCCAGAGCTGGCCCTGTACCTGCCCCCACCTGGGCTCTCCCTTGTTTCCAGATAATGGGCAGGCCCTCCCTGTCGCGTCTGCTCCTCCAGAGGGGAGGACACATCACAGCCAGGAGCATCTCCGCGTCAGCCAGTGCATGAGCCTGTGCGTGTGCTACTCTGCCAGCATCGGGGGCATCGCCACGCTGACCGGCACCACGCCCAACCTGGTGCTGCAAGGCCAGATCAACTCGTGAGTGACAAGGGGTGGGGCATCTTGGGGGATCCACACACTCCCTGGCAGGTGAATGGGGCTGGGCAGTTCTGGGGCAATGTCACACGGCAGCCCACATCCCTCCTGCAGGCTCTTCCCCGAAAACGGCAACGTGGTGAACTTCGCCTCCTGGTTCAGCTTCGCCTTCCCCACCATGATCATCTTGCTGCTGCTGGCCTGGCTGTGGCTGCAGATTCTCTTTCTGGGATTCAAGTAAGTGGCAAAGTCCCTGCCCTTAGCCCTGGGAGCTTCCAGTTGGGTCCAGATGTGGAAAATGATATCATCACCATCCCAGTGAGAAGGCTTCTCCCTCCCAAGGCCCCTCTGTGCACTTGGATCTCCATTTGAGCAAATTACTGGGTAGAGAGTATTACCCCATTTCACAGATGAGCAATCTGAGGCTTCAGGAGTGGTTCAACTAGATTTGTCAGTGCTGGGACTGCAAACCAGGTCACTTGATGCCCCTTCCCATAATGCTCTACCGTCCTTTAATAGATGCTTAAGGAGCACACTCTGAGCATGGTTAGTTACAGAAGCACCTACTGTGTTCCTACTGTATACCAGGTGGTGAGTAAGGCACTGAGAATACTAAAAGGAACTAGGCACAGTCCCTGTCCTTGTAGCTCATCAGGTGGATGATGATATGGTGGGGGCCATGACAGAGGGAAGCCCAGATGCTATGGGAGCACAGAGAACAGAGTGCCTAGTTCAGCCCAGGTGAGTGAAGATTTCAGAACACCCTGGAGGAGATCATGCCTGGGCTGAATCTTGCAGGACTAGAATTCAGCCAGAGAGAGAAGGGGTGAAGACATTCCAGGCAGCAGAAGCAGTTTGCACAAAGTACAGAGACAAGAAAGGACATGATATGTTCGAGAGAACTCTAGTTCTCAGGGCTAGAACACAAACAGCAAAAAGGAGCATCAGGTCATGAAGCTGGAGAAGTAGGCAGGGGATGGTTCTGGAAGCTGTGTGTGCCACCTAAGCATCTGGACCTTGTCCTCGAGGCCAAGAGTAATAAGTAGATTCCATTCCTACTTCCAACCCGGGATTCCTGGCAGTCACTATCTGGAGCTCTGAGTTGGAAAATCGTGGGAGACCCTGCTAAGGCTCAGTTAGTATCAGGTCTGTGATTGATTATTGACGTCTGCCATGAGTATGGAGCATGCATGGTATGTTACTGTGGTATGAATTATAATTTGCCCTTCCTGCCCAGGCAGTGGTGAGCCCTTGAAAGTTTTTAAGCATTGCTGCTGCACTTTGGAAAAATCACTTGGGAAATGTAAGGAAGCTGGATGAAGGTTGAGGGCTAGTACCAGGCAAGGTGGTAGTGGAAGAGAGATCAGCACAGTGCCAGGTGCCATAGGGGAGTCAAAGACGTGTGAAGCGTGAAGGAACTCACAGTCCAGCAGGGAGCTTGAGATTTACCCAAGTGGAAAGTTAAATGTCAACACAAGTGAAGTCAGCAGCAGAAGGAAGTGGGCTGCAGCCCATTGTGCCTCTGAGACAATGCAGGTGGGGCTCAGGCTGGCAGAGGATGCCCAGAGCAGGCAGAGGAGGAAAGGAGGACTTCCCAAAGGCTGTTGGAGGAAGAGAGCTGTAAGCCAGGGCCGGAAGAGGTCCCGAGGTCTGAACTGCTAGGTGCTCCTCATCCTGGACAAGGGAGGATTCAGCACCATAGAACCCCTGGAGGAAAAGGGCTCAATGGAGCAGGGCCAAGCATGGGGAAACCCAGCTCCCCCTGCTAAGCACGAACTATGACCCCTAAAAGTCTTCTGCTCTTCCTCCAGAACCTCAAGTGGAGCCAGGGCCTGAGTGTCATGGCCCTGAGACGCCCTCTTGTGAGCATCAGCCTTTAGATCTTAGGCACTCTGAGCCCCTTGCTCCCTACCTGGTGCAGGCCCCCCACGAGCTGCCCCGCCCCTCTGCCTACAGCTTCCAGAAGAACTTTGGCTTTGGGGAAAACGTGCAGGAACGACAGCAGGCAGCCTACGGTGTCATCCAGACCGAGCACAGGCTGCTGGGCCCCATGACCTTCGCAGAAAAGGCGATCAGCATCCTGTTTGTCATCCTGGTGCTGCTCTGGTTCACCCGGGAGCCGGGCTTTTTTCTTGGCTGGGGCAACGTGGCTTTTCCCAATGCCAAAGGGGAGAGGTGAGAGTTGCAGGGAATGGGAGGAGGACACGTCTGGGGCTCACGTGCTGGGGAGGACGGAAGGGTGTAGGTCCCCGGTGCAGAACAGGAGGTAACACCTAGAGGGGGATGAGGGTTCCCCAGGCTTGTCCATGGGAGGGGCTCCTCACCACCACCCTCAACCCCGCAGCCCTGAGCAGCCCCAAACCGCTAAGCCAGCCCTCCCTGCACCCTCTACAGCATGTTGTCCGATGGGACAGTGGCCATCTTCATCGGCATAATTATGTTCATCATACCTTCCAAATTCCCAGGGCTGACCCAGGACCCAGGTAAGCACCTGGACTGGGGCAGGGAAGGGTCTCCAGGCAGCCCCTGCCTTCAAGTATGTAATGCACCTTCTGCCACATTTGACAGGAGTAGGCAAAGCCCAGAAAGGCTGGAGCGACTTGCCAAGGGCACAGGGACTCGGGAACAAAGTTGAGATGTTGCAGAACTCAGGGTCCCCTCCTGCATGCATTAAGCTCCAAAAGGGACCCACACAGGGAGCCCCCAAGTGGAGAGCCGAAAGGCCTGTTTGTTCTTTGGTGACCCATCCTTCTCTGCTTGGGGAGTAGAAAACCCAGGGAAGCTGAAGGCCCCTCCTGCCCTCCTCAATTGGAAGACAGTGAACCAGAAGATGCCCTGGAATATCGTGCTCTTGCTGGGTGGTGGCTATGCCCTGGCCAAGGGCAGTGAGGTGAGAGGCCCCTGGCCCCCTCCTTGCTCCTGCGTCTTTCTTTTCCCCAGTGTGAGGGAGACTCTGGTAGGGAGAGAGGGGGTCCTGCTTCTGTCCCACAGAGGGGACACCTGGTCGCCCTGGAGGAGTCCCCACGGGTGGGCAGAGCCTTTGCAGCAGCTGGGGAGACTTAGGTTAGAGCCTCCATGAGGGAGGAAGAAGTACAAGCCCTAGAGACCTCTCCTTAGTTCAGCTCTCAAAGTCCAAGGGAAGGCGGAATTCCCTGGTGGGCGGGGCCTGTTCTCAGAGACAAATGCCATCCCACCCCAGGCCCTCGCCCCCTGCCAGAAAGAGCATGCCATAACATCTGCACCGAAGTAGCTGGGGTTGTGTTGACATGGTCTGCCTGCCGCAGCCACCAGGGGGCACCATGATCACACCCACTCAGACTCTGGGGACCAGAACATCTTTTCCCAGAGCCTCCGTCCAAAAGAGGGAAATCCCTGACACGGCATCCCTGGTCCTCCGTGTTCTGGCTCAAACAGGAGGCAGCTGCCCAGGTCAGGGATGGATGCAGGGGACTCCCGGGTCTGCCGCATGTTCATCCACTAACTGTGCCCAGTGCTGTGGTAGGTGCTGGCCCCACCAAGTGAGATTAAGTCCCCGCTTCGTGGGCTTGCAGCCTGGCATTCCAGACGCGGCAGGGCAAGACCTCGGAGCCGTTCTGTCCCCATCCTCCCATCAGCCTCTTCCAGCCTCTAGCAGGGTCCTCCCCCAACTTTCCCTCCCTGCCAGGAGCAAGGTCCCCTCTGCCCCGAGCCACTGGACTGGAAGGGGCAGGAAGAGGGCTAAGGTTGTCCAGGGACCTCCTGAGAGGGGTCAGGAAGGCAGGAGTAAGTGCGGTCAAAGATTTTTGCTCCCATCAGTCTCCAAGTTTCCCAAGAAGGCCCTTTGGCCCCCTCTCCTAATTCCTCATCTGACCCTTCTTCCCACACCCAACTATTCTTCAAGAGCAGGAAAGGGCATCCCTTGGTCTTAGCTGGGTCCTGTCATCCCTCTAGAGCTGCCTTTGACTCTGAATACCAGGGAGGTGTGAGCAGGAGCGGGATCCTCCCAGAGCCTTGGCAGAGGACTCGGGGGCTAGGCAGCCTTGCCTCTCACACGCCATCCTCCTCTGCCCACAGCAATCGGGCCTGTCAGAGTGGCTGGGAAACAAGCTGACCCCACTGAAGAGTGTGCCATCTCCAGCCATCGCCTTCATCCTCTGCCTCATCGTGGCCACCTTCACCGAGTGCACTAGCAACGTGACCACCACTACGATCTTCCTGCCCATCTTAGCCTCCATGGTGAGCTGGCCCTCAGAAACACCTCCTCCAGGCAGCCCTCCTGCCTGCCCCACCAGAGGTTCTGCCTGCTAGGCAGAGTGACCTGTCTTTGTACCTCCTCTTTTCCTGAAGAGGACCCCTGAGCTTCCATCCTTCTCTAGGCTCTTGAGCCACCTTGGGCCCCAAGATGCTCCGGCCCCTGACTCACCCTTTCCCTGGTGACGTCACCCCTGGAGTATCCTGATGGTGATCCTGGTGGCCTCACCTCCCTCCCCACCCCAGTCCCTGTTCTGGTCATTCCTGAGGTGATGGGGTGAAATTGCTCCCCGAAGCGTCCCCAGCCCCTTCTTCCCCAGGCGTGTTCCTGTAGCCTTTGATGACACCCCCAGAGCCCCTTTGAGATCCGTTTTATGGGCCCCTCCCCTCACCACACCCCACGAGGCAGGCCGACACACTCATTCCCTCCAGAGAGGTCAAGAGGCCCTTCCCAGGTCACCCAGTGCCTTCTGGAAGGAGTGGTGGGTTCACGACCAGAGAGTGTATAGGTGTACAAGGGTTGTCCCCCAGAGAGGGGAAGCAGGAGAATTGGGGGCCATACCTCCCCTCCAGGATGGGGACCAAGGTTAACTCTGCCCACTGCCTCCCATCCAGGCCCAAGCCATCTGCCTCCACCCTCTCTACATCATGCTCCCCTGCACTCTGGCCGCCTCCCTGGCCTTCATGCTGCCTGTGGCCACCCCGCCCAATGCCATCGTCTTCTCTTTTGGGGGCCTCAGAGTGTTGGATATGGTGAGTGGCAGGGAGGCCTGAATGCCTCATCCCTCCTTCCTGCTCTGACTTTCCATCTTGGTGAACCACAAAACAGCTTAAAGCCACTGAGAGCCTCAGAGTTGAGTGGGCCCTCATCTGGGGTGAAGGTGCAGTGGGGGAGGTTGGGACATGACTTTTCAGTGGCAGCATCTTCAGGCCCTGCCAGCCCCCCGCTATGTGAGAGGGAGGGAAGTGGGTGGGGAAGATGGGGAAGGCTCCAAGGTGCCAGGCACCCACACTCAGGGAGATGAGCTCAGAGAGAACAAGCCCAGGGCCCTGGAAGCTCAGGAGGAGCGCCCCTTTTCCCTGATAGCACTGGGAGTAAAGCAAGGGGCAAAGGCACGGGCTATGCTGCAGATTAGGCCAAAGGAAGGACTTCCCAGAGAGAATTTTGCTGGTGGGAGGGCTCCGATGCACCCCTGAACACCCAGGGGCTTAGGAGCGGCCCAGCCCAGCCCCTGCTTAGCCAAACTGACTCTCCTCCCTCCAGGCCCGGGCAGGATTCCTGCTCAACATCATTGGGGTCTTGGTCATCACACTGGCCATCAACAGCTGGAGTTTTCCTATCTTCAACCTGTACTCCTTCCCCTCCTGGGCACAGTCAACCAACATCACAGCCCACTGCCTGCCCAGCCTGGCCAACACCACCATGCCAAGCCCCTAGACTGGGGCTCACCCTGGCCATGACCAGGAAGACCCACCCCGTTCCCACTCCTCTGAGCCAAGAGGGGACACCCCAAGTTCCAAGCTCCTAGCCAAAGGCTGAGAGAAAGGCACGTGTGTACATAATCTCTTGTGTGTCTGTAAAGAAGGTGTATATGTTCAATTTCCTATGTGCTGGAAGAAAAGGAGTGTGTGTGTGTGCCCGCATGGATGTGAGGGGTGTGTGATGTGAGGCCATCTGAGGGTGCTGTGTGCATGCACATGATCCTAGGTGCGTATGCTGGACAGTGCACGTGTGTGTTCACAGACAACACAACACACCCTCTCTGGTGCCCCACGTCTTGGTCTCCTCAGCTTAGAGACCAGACTTCTTTGCACTGTATTTATTGAAACTCAGGCTTGGAGTGCCTTGGGAGGAGGGCCTGCCAGCGGTTGCCATGGGAACAGCCTCTGGGACTGGCCCAGCACACTGAGGGCTCCCCACCGTTTGGGTGTTTTGGTGGAAGTTCAAATATTAACCACATTAAAGTCTTTTTCAGTAAAGTCTGGGATGATTTTTCACGGCGCTCTCCAGGGCTGGTCCCCAATGTGGTTCAGACCCCAGGTTGGGAGGGTCCAGTGGAAAGGGGCCTGGCCTCTGTCCTGTATGCAGCCCCCTAGGCACCCCTCCCACCCAGGGGGGAAGGTCATGGTCGGGCATCCCTGCCAAGGCCCTTCAGAGTGGGCGCAGCCACCTAGGAGAGCCGCACTGACATCACTGGGCCGGCTAATTGGGAGCTGCCAGTCCCTGCGTGTCTTTGGGAAACCGGCCTCCCCGTTCCCAGAGCACTCCCTGGGTATTTACATAAAACCCTCTGCCCCTGCCAATTCCTCATGGACCCTTCCTCCAGCTGGAAAAACCGGTCCCACCAGGCCAGAGGAGGCAGACTGACCTGTGCTGGGTGCCCAGGGGACGGACCCTCATCCTGCAGCACGGGAACAGGCTGGGAACTGGCATGGCCTTCAGAGTCCAGGACCAGACAACTGTGAATAATTCCGCCTCCCCCACCAACCTCTACCTGGCCTCCCCCGAACTCTCCCACCCCACACCCTCACAGCCTCCAGAGTTTTCATTTATCTACAAGGTGGGGTGGGATGGGGAAGAATGATACCACATCCATCATTCCTTCTGTGAGCCAAACAGCCCTTCCCGCCTGGAAATTCATCTTTGTGTTGATGCTACGTCCTCCCACTGTGGACAGTAGTGTGTCAGCCTAGAGTTCATCCAGACGGAAGTTTCCCAGAATCTCGCCCCATCCCCTCCTGCTCCAGTGGGAGAGAAAAGAGACACTTCCCATCCCCTTCATGCCTACATGAAAAAGGGGGCTGGGCTGTGGAGAGAGAAACCCCGAAAGGATTGCATTCTGGATCCCCCTGGGCCAGGCTTCCACTGGGTCCTCCCAGAGCTGGGGGTTGGGAGTGCAGATAGGAGGGGCACTGTGCGGGGGAGTAGGCAGCTGTCCCCAGGGGACAGAGGGTCCTGACAGGACATGCCAGGCATCCCGGAGAGGCAGGAGTGTTGTTCGGGTGGCTCCACCCCCACCCTGGCCCCCCCAGGCTGGCATTCCTCACTCATGAAGCACAGCCATAAATCACTGTTCCCACTCAGACCCACAGGAGGACCCCCTCCCACCCACCAAAGCCCCAGGCAACAGCCCCCCCCATTGGAAATGGGCGACCCCAGAATGATGTGGTTCCCCCAGTGGCCTACCCACAATTCGATGGGTCCCTAAGGAGCAGCCCAGCTCCATCTGCAAGGAGGACCCTCTGCTGCTACTTCCTTCTGGACCCCGGCTGGGGAAAAGGCAAGTGTGCTTCTCAGGGTGCACATGCCCTGCCCACTGTTCTCGGCTCCACTTCCCCCTCAGTCCGGCTCAGAGAGGGTCAGGTGTGGACTGAGGTCACACAGCAGTCCCAGGAAGTGAGGACCGGTCCTGCTTTCTCCGGGAAGGAGGTGGACGCCAGCCAGCCTGAGGGTCGAGAGGTCGACCGTGGTGGGTGCCCTGGAAGAGCTCTGGAGCCAAGCCTCCCCTAGGTGCTCAGGAAACACCCTCTTCAGCAGGCAGGAGGGTGGACAGGCGGCAGGTGGCACCTGTCGGCCTAATCACCATCATTAACTGGGCAGTAAAGTGGCACGGCCTGGGCCAGCTTTGAAGGAAGGGCCTGCCAGCTGGGTCAGGTTTGTACAAGCAGCCCAGCAGCTCAGCTCCTCCACACACTCCAGGCAGTGGCAGGTAGATGGGCCCTGCTGGGACTGGGTCTGTGCCCTCGATGCCCAGGCACCCACACCCCTTCATCGATGGCTTCCAGGAAAGTAGCAGCGAGCTTTGGGTGTCTCCTACCAGCCGGACTTGGGCCTTGCCGGGACTCAACAACTTCTGCGGTGTAAGCGTCCCATTGCTAAGATCCACGAGGCTGGAAGCTACTTGAGGACAGTCTGCCTGTTGGAGCCGTGTCCACAGTTCCTACACAGGGCCCGGCACGTGAAGAAAGGAATGTATTGGAAGCATACAGAGCTTCTTGCTCTCAGGGTGAAGGTGGACACGCTGCTTTCCAAGTGTCTTTTCAGACTGCCATGTGTGTAGTAGTATGTGGCCTTGAGAAACATCTTGACCTCTCTGGGCCAATGTCACCTTAAGCTCAGCAGATAGGCCCAGATTTCTGAGCCCACCCATAGTGTTCCCCTGTCGCTGTCCCCTGAGGTCCTGGGAGTGTCCCTGTTTCCCTACCCGCTCCTCCTGCCAGCCAGCTCCAGCCCTCTAAGGCAACCAGAGGGCCCAGGGATGGGCAGAGCTTGCTAGGGAGCTTGCAGAGGCAGGGGCGGGCTGTTCACACCAATCTCGGAGTTCATCTGGACCTGGGCCCCAAGTAAAGGGCAACCCTGGGGGTTAAAGTCCTTGGCCCCAGAGTAGGCCTCTTGGGGACACAGGCCATGACTTCCCTGTCTCCTCACAGTCTGGAGAGGAGGCTGCTTTCTGAAGGAGGGAGGGAAGGGTGGAGGAAGCTTGGGAGTGCAGGGTCCAGGTCGAGTAGAACTGGGTGGGTAAAGTTCTGGTGCAGTACCAGCCTAGAGAGGGTGCCCCTGCAGCCTCCCCCCAGTTTGGCAAGGGAAGGGGAAGGGGGTGTGCAGAGGCGGAGGTGAGGAAGGAAACAGAGCAGCCTGATGGGCAAGAGTGTGGCGGGGACCATAAGCGTGCTCTGAAGGGTAGAAACACCCACAGATGTGTGTACATGCAGTCACAGATCCATGGGTACCCACAGAACCCACAGACACATGCACAGACATGGATACCTGTGAACACACAGTTACACACATTCACGCACAAACACTCATGCGCACACCGTTACAGGCGCTCACAGCCTGAGAGACACACAGGACCACGCCCAGAAACACACAGACATACACAGCCACAGCCAAGTGCACACACACAGTCGCTCAAACTCCTCTGCACCCCATGTCAGACCTGAGTGTTTCACTGCATGCGGATGCCCACACTTAGACGCAGATTCTGGCACAGACATACCCAGTAGCACATTGCAGCTCCACAGACTTCATGTGCACCCACGGCGGCACGCGGGCGTGAGAACACAAATGTAAATACATACACACTTAAGCAGAGGTACACACGTACTTACACAGACACTGACACCAGTGAGAACACACACACCCCAGCATTGCTTCTCCCACCTCCACAGCAGGAGGGACTAAGGCAAGAGGCGAGAAGCCCTCCCCACCCAGCAGGAGTTTGTGTTCCTCCCCCTACCATCCCCCCCACCAAGCTCTCAGATTGGAAACTCCCTGGATTTCCCAGGGGGTCAGCCAACCAGAACAGGCTCAGACCTCCCGGCCCAGCTGCCCCGCCACACACGCCCTCCACAGCTCCGGGTGCTTCTCCATCAGCCACAGCCAACGAGCTGCTTGCTCTTCCCCAGGAAGCTCACCCTAATTAACCCCAGATCCCCTCACCCCTTCTTTGATGTGGGGCCCCTGGGCCTCAGGGCCTCATGGCAGCCATGCTTGGGGCCTGTTCACTGTGGATGTTCTTCAGTGGCTTGCACACCAGTGGAGTGAGACTTGGAAAGCAGCAGGCTCAAATCTTGGGAACTCACTTTGGAAAGGCAAGTCCAGCCTGCATGAGCAGAAGCGGACAGAAGATGGCCAATCCAGACGCGGGGTTCAAGGAGGGGTCCCCCTCCTCCATCACATTGGAGCTCCCAAGGGTGGGCACACACTCTTCCTTCTTCCTTGGGTTCCTGGGGTCTTTCCCCACACTGAGGCATAGCAGACATTGGTCCCAGGGATTTCCATCCCCAGCCAGGGCTGTTTTCTGGCTCAGAGCACACAGTGAACCATTTCCGACCTCCAGTCTTCAGAGGAACAGAGCTACCTCTGGCCCCAGCCTGTCTAAGCACCCAGCGGCAGCTCCTCCAGGCCAGAGCCCAGCTCAGCTCCACCTGAGGACCTGAAATGAGGAGGCTGGAGTGTGTGGCACCAAAAATCCAGACAGAAGTCCTTTCCCAATACTGCAGCAGCTAGAGTGGAGGCTAGACACCAGGACTTTTGGGCCTATGAGAGAATTCTGAAGGGTTGGCATGATGAGAGAAGGAAGGGATGGTCCTATCTAGAGACAGAGGAGAAAGACCTCACAAATTCCCTTTCACTCAAAGCTCTGTGGCAATGCCAAGGCTCCTGCTTCAGCTCCCGGGCTGCATGCAATGAGGAAGTTGTGCTTCCCAAAGGAAGGAGGCAGCCAGAGCCAGAGCCCGCACCCATTCCTGGGGCAGAGGTGGATCCTATCTTGGAAGAGAAAGAAGTTCATCTCATCCGTCAGAAGCAGTCTCACTGTGGGAGGTGACAACTACAGTCTCTCCTGGGCATCCCATCAGGGCCTCCCTGGGACCCTTGGCCCCTGAATTAATTTGCATTTTCTTGATTTTTAATGAAGTGGGAAATCTTTTCACTTGTTTTGTTTTTTGTTTTTTGTGTTTTTCTTTTTTTTGCCATTTGTATTTTACCTGTGAATTGCTTATGTCCTTTGCCAATTTTTCTGTGAAATCATCTTTTTATTTATTTAGAGGAACTCTTTATATATTGTGGATATTAACTGTTACATATGTTACATTAACAGATTACTGTTAATCTGTTACATATGTTACAACACTTTCTTCCAAGCTATGCTATGTTTTTTAACTTTGTTCCAGTTACATTTTGCTCTAAAGAAATTAAAAATTTTTACTTAGTCAAATCTGTCAATATATTCCTTTATGGCTTCTGGGTTTGATGTCACACTTAAAAATGCCTTCTCCACTCCATAATCATAAAACTGTTTCCCATATATTTTCTATTTGTTTGTATGATTTTCACTTTTACATCAGATTGTTAATCCATCTGGATTTTTAAACATATAGTATGAAGTAGGATTTAACTTTATTTCTTTCCAATGGAAAGTTCATTATCCCAAGGAGTGGGATTTCTTGCTTGTTACTTTAAAATACTTTATAGTCCACATGTCGTGGCTAAAACCTATAATATCAGTACTTTGGGAGCTCGAGACCAAACTGGGTACAAAGCAATACCACATCTCTACAAAAAAAAAAAAAAAAAAAAAAAAAAAAAAAAAAAAAACCTTAACTTGCTGAGTATGATGATATGTACCTGTAGTCCCAGCTACTGGGGCGCCTGAAGTGGGAGAATCGCTTGAGCTCAGGAGGTGGAGGCTGCAGTGAGCTGTGATCATGCCTCTGCACTTCAGCCTGGGCAACAGAGCGAGACGCTGTCTCAGAAAAATATAATGAAGGCCAGGCACAGTGGCTCACACCTGTAATCCCAGCACTTTGGAATTGGCAGATAACAAGGTCAAGGTCCCCGAGATGGGCAGATAACAAGGTCAAGAGCTCGAGACCAGCTTGACCAACATGGTGAAACCGCATCTCTACTAAAAATACAAAAATTAGCCAGGCGTAGTGGCACATGCTACTCAGGAGGCTAAGGCAGGAGAATTGCTTGAACCTAGGAGGCGGAGGTTGTAGTGAGCTGAAAGCGCGCCATTGCACTCCAGCCGGGGCGACAGAGTGAGACACCATCTCAAAAAAGAAAAAGAAAAGAAAAGAAAATACCTTACTCTTATATACCTATTTTAAAAACCTTGTTATATGCCCGATTCTCACAAATATTCAAGTTTATTCTGGATTCTATTATCTTCCATTAATTTATTTATTTCTATGTCAAAGTTGCAGTTGTAATTATGGAAGCCTGATTGAACATTTTGAAAACTGACAGGGCAAGTTATCCCTGTCAGTCTTCTTTCTCAAAAAGTTCCAAGCTATTCTCATATACTTACCCTTTCCCAGAACCGCAGAATCAACTTGTCACGTCTCAGGAGCCAAAAAACCTTTAGACTTTTGATTTGGATACATTCAGCTTCTAGATTATTTAGAGGAGAATTGGCATCCCTTACAATATTCTATTCTGCCTCCTTGTTGTTACTGTTTTAGAGACAGGGTCTCACCATGTAGCCCAGGCTGGCGTCAAACCTCCTAGGACCAGGCGATCCTCCTACCTCCAAAGTGCTGGGATTACAGGCGTGAGCTACCATGCCCAGACTTTTTTCTTTCTTTCTTTCTTTTCTTTTTTACCTTCCAGTTCAGGAACATGATATGCCTTTATATTTATTCAGGTCTTATTTTATGTCTATCAGTAAAAATCTATTGTATTTTATGAGTTAGATCTTTTTGTCTCCTTTTTTTTTCTTTTCTTTGTTTCTTTGTTTTTCATTTTTTGAGACAGGGTCTCACTCTGTCACCCAAGCTGGAGTGCAGTGGCTCAATCTCGGCTCACTGCAATCTCTGAATCACAGGTTCAAGCAATCCTCCCATCTCAGCCTCCCAAGTAGCTGGGGCTACAGGCGCGCGCCACTTCACCCGGCTAATTTCTTGTATTATTCATAGAGACAGGGTGTCACCATGTTGCCCAGGCTGGTCTCGAACTTCTGAGCTCAAGAGATCCACCTGCCTTAGCCTCCTAAAATGCTGGGATTACAGGTGTGAGCCACCTCACCCGACTAACTCCTATTTTAATTGGTTGTTTTAGTTGTATAGAAATGGTTTTGATTTTTATACATGGATATATTCTTCTATCTTACTACATTCTCTCATTTGTTCTCATAGTCTTTTAGTTGATTCTCTTCAATTTCCTAAATAAACAAACACATCATTTGTAATTCTTGAAGATTTTGTTTACCTCCTTCCTTCTTATATTAATGCCTTATTTCTTTTTCTTACTGTACTGGTTGGGGCTTTCAGAATAATGTTCATTGATAGCAACCGTGGCAGCTTCAACTTACAATTTTTTGTGGTTTTCTGTGCCCCGAGTATCCAAACAGAAATACCTGTGAGTCTAGAAATAACAATTAGCTCTATGTACATCAGATAGGAGCAATTAGCAAACATCCAGGTCTTGATAGCCGCCCTTTCACTGTGAAACTCCGTTGACTATTAGGGTTAAAGGACAGAGCTTTGATTGCTGCCGTGAGCCCCAGAGAAAGGTGGATTGAGTCAGGGCCACTGTTCTAACCCCGGAACACGATTCTTTTTTTTTTTTTGAGATGGAGTCTTGCTCTGTCACCAGGCTGGAGTGCAGTGGTGCAATCTCGGCTCACTGCAACCTCTGCAATTCCCCTGCCTCAGCCTCCCAAGTAGCTGGGACTACAGGTGCGTGCCACCATGCCTGGCTAATTTTTTGTATTTTAGTAGAGACGAGGTTTCATCATGTTGGCCAGGATGGTCTCGATCTCCTGACCTTGTGATCTGCCCGCCTCAGCCTCCAAAACTGCTGGGATTACAGGTGTGAGCCACCGTGCCCAGAACACAATTCTTATACCCAAGTGGGCATGCCAGCACATCCTCGTTACCTTCCCAGAACCACTGGCCTTAGTGAACAGAAAGGAGGCACTTGTTTATTGAGCCTCTACTATATACGAGGGGTTGTGCTGAGAACTTTAGACATGTAAGCTTATTTAATCCTCATAACCACCCTGTGGGTATTAATCCCTTGTTAACAGGTGAGGAAACTGAGGCTCAGAGTGGGGAGTATGGAAGATCACACAGTTAACCATCACTTACAATTGGGTTCATTGCTGTCTGCCTCTGCACCCTCTTTTCTGAAATGGATATTTACTACAGAACATTTTCTGCCTCAACTAAGAACTCCTTAAATGTTTTAGTGTGCTCCACGCTTGTGCCAGATGACCACCACTGTCCCCTGGCCAGGGTTGACATTACCTCTTTCCTGGGAATTCTAGAATCACTGGGGAAGAGCTGACTTGTCCATACCCTCAGGCCAGAAGCCAAATCCCAGACCTTGCTGGGCAGCAGTGCTGGGGCTAGGTCCCTAGAGCCTTTAGCTCCAGGAAGAGATATGAGTGGGCTTAGCGGCCAGTGGTGAGGGAGACGGAGGAGGGAAAGAATGGCCAGGGACAGGAGACAAGCGGGTGGGGAACAAAGAAGGTGAAAAGGAAGCAGAGAGAAGGAGGTGAGGACAGGGTCTGGGGGAACAGCAGAGAGAGCTGTCAGGGAGCAGGGATAGCCCCAGGCCTGAGTCCAGCTGGAACCAGGGAGGCCAATTCCTAGGCCTTCACCGTCAACATGGATTCCAAGGGGCCAGAGACCAGGGCAACAGCCACTCAGGTTTCTGTTTCTATCCTCCAGACCATGAAGAGTGGCCGTGGGATCAAGACACAAACCAGGGAGCCCCCATCTCCTCCCGCACAGACAGCCACATGCTCACACAGGGCTGGATTGCTGACCCACAGCAGAGATGTGTGCACAGACATGAACATGTAAACACACAGGCAACACAGATGCCTCAGTCCAGGGACACAGAGACACAGACACGGGAAGACATGCAGACACACGCCAACCCCAGAGACAGAGACCAGACCCAGGGAGAGATGTGGACAGCCTCGCATGTAGCTCCCCCTGAGATGTCACCCTCACATGCTCAAGTGGGTGCACACGCCCCCACCCACAAGGAGACACCCTCGAGGTGCTGCAGGAGCTATGGAGAGACAGACAGATGGCCGGCCCCGTGGACAGACAGTTTCCAGCAAATATGTGCTAATGCTTGGCCCTGGAAGGGTCCCACCTATCCATGCTGTGCCTCAGAGAACCCTGGGCTGCCACCCAGTGCTGATCCCCAGAACCTCGTGAGTGGGCTCCATGAACATACATGTGGCGGCGGGCTCTCCTGACACACATACGCATGCTCCGACAGGCCTGTGCCCCACCTGTGGGGGGTGGGGTGACATCCCCTTTCTGGAGTGCAGGCGGGGGCCACGGGACAACCACCTCCTCCACAAGCCACAGGCTGTGCCCGCTGGCAGGGACAGGGGAGGGGGCCCGGGCTGGCTCAGGAGGAGGGAGGGGCTGGGGGGGGCTGGGGCGCGGCAGGGGCGGGCACGGGAGCCAGTACCTGTCAAACAAGAGCCAAGGAGCAAACTAGCTTCTTAGTCACCTTTCTCTTCTCCCCGTTTTGGCAGCAGCCCCTCCGGGCAAGGGGAAGCTGATATCATAATTATTGGCTCACCTGGCAGCTGCCTCCCCTCACCTGATGTCAGCACAGACCCAGGACGGCCGAGCTGACGGACTGACAGACGGACAGAGCTCCTGGCCCCCCAGACCCGGGCCCCCACGCCGACCTGCTTCACTGAGCAGGTAAGAGGAGCCCTGGCCTAAGTCAGCCGTGGAGGCCAGCAGGGCCGGGCTGGGGCATGGGGAGGGGGTTTGCCTTTTTAATGGGGCTCAGGAGTGACTGGGAGCACCTGGGTGCTCCCCACATTCTCACTGCAGCTCAAAGGAGACTCAGAATTCGGGTGAGTGCCTAGGGGCCCAGGGGCACCCTCTCCCTCATGGCCCCCTCCAGTTCCTTTCCTGGATTGTCCACCTTTAATTCTCTTGCTGTGGTGTGTGCTGGACTGTGTGTGTGTGTGTCCCTGTGTGCTGGAGATGTGCTCACCCACCTTGTGCTGGGGGACATGAGGACTTAGAAGTGCTAGATCTGGAAAACTAGGGCTGAACGACGGGGGCAGATTCCACACCTGGTGGTTTTTCCAGGTGTAGAAGGGAGAGCCCAGCTCTGGAGCCGGGGGCGCCAGGGGTGTTCGCAGGTGAAGGAATTGCTCAACATCGCCCAGCAGCCTGCGCTGGGGTCTAGATGCCTGGGCCCATGCAAGGCCTGGGTTGCAGAAAGGAGATGGTGCGCCTTGTGGAGAAGTGGCCAGGCAGCACACAGGTGCTGTGGCCAGGAGTTGATGCAGGGCTTAGGGCAGAGTCGCCCCCCACCCCCAACTCCATCTCTCTCCCTCAAGACCCCTGAGACAGAGTCCTGGTGAGCAGAGCCTGGCCAGGCAGGGAGCCCTTAGGCCTTTGGAGCCTAGAGATGGGGGTGTGGGGAGTGAAGGCCCTTAGGGAAATGGCCAGAGCAGCAGGAAGCCCCTGCCAGCTACCCCGGCTCCTGCCCGACCCACTGCGGCTCAGGTAGGGTTCTCATGTTCCTGTGGAGTCCCCCAGGCCCTCCCTATCTATCCAAAGCAGCCCGTTGGATGAAGAATAGACTCTAGCAAGTGGGCGTGTTTGCCTCTTCTCCTGGCACCTACAGGTGCGGGGGATACGTTTGGATTTGCTTTGTGGCAAGGCACAAGTGGTCAGCGGGAAGGGACCCGAGTGGAGGGGCTCCTCTTGGGGAGATCATCCCATCCACCCCCTGCCCCTATGCCAGTCATTGCCCACGTCGGGCAGGGCTGCCCCTCCTAGTTTTCCTAATCCCCGAAGGAGAAACTCTGGTCAGTTTCCTCACAATCATGAAGTGCTTCCCGGAGCCTCTCACTGCTGCAGAGTCCAGCCCTGCTTGCCCCATAGCCGTCTTCCTCCCGCACTGAGGAACCCAAGTTCCTCGGATCTGAGGGTGGAGTTGCACTGTAGTCCTGTCCCCACCAGCTTGGCTCAGACCCTTTTACCATCTTGCTCATTCCCTGATACAAGACACAGGCAGTAGAAGAGCATCCCCAGTGGAGGGGGAAGGGGCAGCGCCTCCCATCCTGGTCCCTTTCTCTTGTGGCTCTGTGAGGGGTCATGGGTGAGCCAGGCCAGGTCCTGGAGAGGGGCAGAGGGGGTGAGGGCTGCCCCAGGTTGGGGATCCTTAGGGGCAAAGGAGCCATAGGGAGAGGCGCATGTCCTCCCGGCTCCCCGCCCAGCCCCGCCCGTGTAGCCTATGCGAGCTCAGCTCCCGGCTCCAGGGCCTGCCGAGGCACGCTGCCCCCCCCAGGCCCGGCGCCTCACTCGCCTCCCAGAGCCAAGAACCTGTTCTCCCGGGAATGCCAGGGAGTTCTCAGAGGACTTTATTTCCCAGGGGCTCAGGAAGCCCCAGAATCCTCTGGACCAGTGGGTCCTGGGAAACTAGAGAAAGATCAGGGATCCCTGGGACCCCTCCCTGCTCCCAGCTTTGTCCCATCCACACACTGACGCCACATTGCCTCCAACCAACAGCCATCTTTATTCATCGTGAGAAGGCTTAGGAAAGTTAAAGACAAGGGGGAAAGGCCACTAGTGACATGTGCCCTCTGTCATGTGCCATCCTTTGCCTCGGGGAAAGCCTTCCTTTGCCCCCATCCCCTGGAAAGGCCCATCTGCCCTCTAAGAAAGCAACATAGCACCTCTTTCCTTGGACTCTTCATCTATTCTAGCTAGGAAGTCCTTCCTGATGTCTAACTTCCTCCTTTCTAGCTTGAGTTGACACCTGGTCTTCATGGACCAGCAGAAACCCCATTGCCTGCACAGGGCCCAGGCACACAGGCAGAGACTGTCCTAAGCCACATTGAAATACCCTGGGAGCTTGGGCGCTGGCAGGGACAGAAAGGCCCACTCCTGCTGCCCCTCTCTTATTCTCCCCGACTCCACATTCTAACGAAGTTGGAGTCCACTTCTGCCTGCCTCCCCATCCCCCAGTAACAGAAGGATACAGAGGACTGAGGTCCTATAGGATTGCCCTCCCCTCTGTTCTTCCAAATCACAGCCTGCCGGCCCTGCTGTGGCAGGCAGAGTGGAGTTCAGGAAGCCAAGACTGGCCTCTGCAGCAGGAGTGACTGATAGACTTCAGAGAAAGGTCTCAGCATTTTAAGTTGAGTTTGACTGGACTCTGAGCACAGGAGGTGGTTTCCTGAGTGGAGAGGCAACCTTTGATTGGGGGTGGGTGGGGTTGGGCTGGCAACATGCCCGGGACCTGGGGAAGGAAGAGATGACCCCCAGGAGCTGGGGAAGGACAAGATGACCTCTGGGAGAGGGCCTCCCAGAAGCACCAACCACATGTTTCCTGAATACATCGGGTCTTTCCAGCTTATTCATCCCCACCCCCACCACTCCCTCCCTCTCTGTGCCCAACTCCAACCTCATCCCTGGCCCTTCCACCCCTCTCTGTCTCTTTCCCCATCACAAGCCAATCCCCATTTCCATCTTCAATCCCAGCTCAGCCCAATTCCTACTCATCCCCATCGCCAACCTTCCCGCCATCACCACAGCCCCTCCTGCCACTTCCACCTTATCTCACCTCCTCACTCCCACACCCAACCACACTCCCACCCCATCTCCCCCTCCCACTCCTAAGGGGAGATCTCCCCCTATGTCACAGGTCCCCTTGGAGTCCAACACCCCTCACCAGTGTCCCTGCCAGGTCCTGGGGTGTCCTCCAGATTATCTGAGCGTTGAGGAAAAGCCCAGAGCCATGCCAATAGACAAAACGGACAGGACGAGATCCTCCCTGGAGAAGCCCTTAGCTTCCTGATCCTATCTGGGCCTTAAAGGCTGGATTCTCACCAAACAGTAAAAATGAGTTCAGATGTGACAAGACAAGCAGAGGCCTGGCGTCCAGACAGACTGCCACACGGCGGGTGCATGGCAGTGAAGGGGGGATGGAGAGACACGATCAGAGAGCCCCACAGTGGGCCGGGATGGCCTTTCTCAGGGGGCTGGGAGCCTAACTGATCCGGCATGTCAGCTAAGGAGGGGGAGGCATGGACGCAGGAGCAGGGATTTTTAGAGCTGATTGGGAGTGCGCATCCCTGGGTCTCTACCCTGCCTGTGGCCCCTGCTTAGTCAGCTCAGATTAATGGGGCCAGGGAGAGAATTCGCTGAATCGTGATCTCTTGGGGAACTTAACTGGAGAGCCAACTGTGAGTCATGGAGAAAAGGGAACCTGTGCACTCACAGCTACTCTAGAAGCTTCCAGGGGTAGGCACACCTCAAGACCCCTCCCAGGATGCAACAGAGAGCCCACTGAAATGTCTGACCCTCTCCCTCCACCCCATGCTCACAGGAGGATGTATAGTCAGTCAGCTCCAAATCCTGCCCTCACACACCCTCCAATGCCTTCAGGGCTCCCCACACTGCCTCTGACAAACTACAGCCAGCCTGGGCACCAACACACACACACACACACACAGAGACACACACACAGAGACACACACACAGACACACACATGCAGAGACACAGACACACACACAGACACACACAGAGACACACACAGACACACACAGAGACACACACACAGACACACATACAGGGACACACACACACAGGGACACACACAGATACACAAAACAGACACACAAACAGAAACACACACACACAGAGAGAGAGAGAATGGGAATGGGGTGTATCCCTGGAACCAGATTGCCTGGAGACAGCTGGAGGTCCCACCTACACTTGTAAATTCCATAGCCATGTCCCAGACTGCACCAGCCCATCAGTCTGGGAAGGCAAAGGATGTACATGAGGAAGGACACACACATTCACGCACACACACACACCCCGCTGTGATCAGAAAACCCAATTATCAGACTCTACACTTAGCATCCCTTCTCCACGCAGGCCCAGAGTGACCACAGCAGTCTTCACCATCAGTGGGGGCAGTGTCCCTGGCTTTCTCTGGAGGGGGTTCCTGGAGGCCATGTTGGGCCCCAAGAGCATGTGGCTTTACAGGGGTGGCTCTGCTTCTCTGTGCCTTCCCATGAGCATGTCCAATCTGCCTGAAGTGGGAAGGGTTTTGGAGAAAAAATTATTTGGGGTGGCAATGCCAAACCCAGGATGATCTGGGGATGGTCAAGGGAGAAAGATGGCAGCTGGAGCAAGGAGCTGGATGGGCTCAGGAAAACACCCCAGAGCCTGCCCTTTCTCCAGGGATGTGATTAGGTGCTCAGAGCTGCTTCCCATAGCCCCGGCACCTGGAGGGAGGAGCAGTGCACAGACACCTACCTCCATAGCAGGGAGGCCCTCCCACCCAAGCCCCTCCTTGTTTGACACATAGGGAAACCGAGGTCCCACCAGTGGATGGGTGGATCCATCCACCCATCCATCCAGAGAGGTCAGGCTCCAGTTGGAGGGACTTCCACTGGTGGGACCTCGGTTTCCCCATCTGTCAAGCAAGGAAGGGCTTGGGTGTGAGGGCCTCCCAGTGCACTTCTCACTCCGAGGCTTAGTAAGTTCAAGGAGATACCACCTGCCTGTCCCCTGTGCTGGACGGCGTTGGGGGAGGAGGTGCACCAGTACATATTTGTCTTGCACTGAATCTGTATTATTAGTAGTGGTGGCAGAATTAATATCCCTAATAATAGATTGGTATTAATGAGCAGCTCTGATAATGATATGTACAGAGTGTGAGAGGCCCCTGGCCCAAGGGACAGTGGGATCCCCACTCAGGTGGACGGGCAAAGAGGGAGCCCACCAGCAGGATGAGAGCCCTCTTGACCATCCCCATGAGGCGCATCCCTAGGAAGGGCAGATGGTCAAAAGTGAAAAGATTTCACTCAGCCCCATCCCATTCCCAAAATCCCACAGGCCTGGGACCTCCAGGGGAGAAGGCAGGGGCACCAGACAAGCTGGTGCTGGTTTAATTTCTGAGGAGTTTGACATTCTGGTTCTCACTTGGTCCCCAAAACAGCTAGGTGAGGTATGTAAGGCAAAGATGAGGACCCCATTTTATTTATTTATTGTTTTTATTTATTTTGTTTTTTTTTTTTGTTTTAGGTTTTTGTTTTTGAGGTTTTTTTTTTTTTTTTTTTTGAGACAGCGTCTCACTTTGTCACCCAGTCTGGAGTGCAATGGCTCAATCTCGGCTCACTGCAACATCTGCCTCCTGGGTTCAAGCGATTCTCCTGCCTCAGCCTCCCAAGTAGCTGGGATTACAGGCTCCTGCCACTGTGCCTGGCTAATTTTTGTATTTTTAGTAGAGATGGGGGTTTCACCATCTTGGCCAAGCTGGTCTTGAACTCCTGACCTCGTGATCCACCCTCCCAAAGTGCTGGGATTACAGGCGTGAGCCACCGCGCCCAACCAAGGACCTCATTTTATAAAGGAGGGAACGAGGTTTATTCCCATGAGTAGCCCACGCTGAGAGCAGAGCTGGAAGTGGACCCTCCTGCAGTCCTTGGTCAGGAGGACTCATTGGGAGGGAAAGGGAGATTCTGTAGGGAAGCCAGGACCTGGGCTCAGTGAAGGCTTCCGGAAAAGATAATGCCGGGTTATCTAGAGGTAAAACAAAGCTCCAGCATCCCTGTTGGTCTCACAGATAAATCCTCTGCTGCCAATCACTGCCACAGCCAATCAACTCCACAGCCAATTACCTACACAGCCCACAGGAGGCTCAGCCCTGGATGACTTCATTACATGGGTGGGACTTCTGGGCCACAGGGACCCAGAGCTAATGGGAGCTTGGAGGTCGGCCACTTCATCCCATCCCTCAGCCCACTTTTCCACCCACTTCAGCCAGTGTAGTTGGAGGAAGCTTGCTGTGGGAGGGATGAAGGCAAGGCTTCATAATCTGTGAAAAAGCCTCCTGGGCCTTCACTCACACCCCACCTCATCAACCATTCTTTGGCCCCTATCACAGCTGGGCAGACTGAGGATTTCAGGGAAATCTCTTCTCTAGAAACCCATGTCTAAGGCCTCAGATCACTGCTTTCTGCCCTGGAAGGATCAAGCAGTCAAGAAGTTCCTCCTTCTCAGGCCGGGCGCGGTGGCTCAAGCCTGTAATCCCAGCACTTTGGGAGGCCGAGGCGGGTGGATCACGAGGTCAAGAGATCGAGACCATCCTGGTCAACATGGTGAAACCCCGTCTCTACTAATACAAAAAATTAGCTGGGCACAGTGGCGCGTGCCTGTAATCCCAGCTACTCAGGAGGCTGAGGCAGGAGAATTGCCTGAACCCAGGAAGCGGAGATTGCGGTGAGCCGAGATCACGCCATTGCGCTCCAGCCTGGGTATCAAGAGCGAAACTCCGTCTCAAAAAAAAAAAAAAAAAAAAAAAAAGAAGTTCCTCCTTCTCAAAAGCCCAGCTCTCCACTCAAGTCCTCAGTAATTCTAGGTCACCTCGTCCACTTCCAAGTCCATGGTCAGGCCAGTTCTCACCATCAGACTCAGCCATGCCTTCAAAAATCCCCGGGGATAGGTGAGCACCATGGCATGCACTTTTAGTCTCTTATACTCCTGAGGCTGAGGCGAGAGCCCAGGAGTTTGAGACCAGCCTGGGCAACAAATCATGACCCCATCTCTAGACACTGGGGACGGTGGAGGTGGGAGAACATTCTCCTTAAACTGCCTGTCCAAGAAGATTTTATGTTCTTGGAACTGAGAATTTCCCTCCCCTACTAACCTTAAGGGGCAAGCTTGCTGAACTTGCTTCTGGGAGCAAGATGTTGGGGTAGGCTCACAGCCTCAGAGCCTGGACTCCAGAGTAGGCAGGGAGGCAGAAGGGTGGAAGAGGCAGATTATGAATGACACCCAAGAGTAAGAGCAAAAGATCCTGGGGGCTGAGGATGCTTAGGTGGATGGTCTCTGGCAAGGGGCATCTAAGGAGTGGGAAGAACCCAATAGGACTGATCTCTCAGACTAGCAGAGGGGTCCTAGTCTCAGAAAGGAATGAATGGGAGCTTTGAGGGATAGCGTTTCTTGTTTCGTTGAAACCAAACATCCCATTCTTTCCATCTACAAAACAAACATCCCCAGCTTGGCCAACATGGCGAAACTCCTTCTCTACTAAAAATACAAAAATTAACTGGGCGTGGTGGTACATGCCTGTAATCCCAGCTACTTGGAAGGCTGAGGCAGGAGAATCGCTTGACTCTGGGAGTAGAGGTTCCAGTGAGCCGAGATCACACCACTGCACTCCAGCCTGGGTGACGGAGTGCGACTCTGTCCCAAAAAAAACAAAAAACAAAATAAACATTTACAGGTAGGTCAAGGACATTTATCCATCTATCTCACTAAATATTCATCCTTTACACTTTACTCATCCTTTACTCACAGAAATAAAAACACTTAAAAAATAAGACATTGATCCATCTGTCTGTTGATCTATCCATCTGTCCATCTGTCTAGGTTTCCATTTATCCATTGTTCATCCATCAATCTCCATCCGATGATCTGTCCATTCATCCAGCCGTTCATCTGTCTATACATACATACATCTATCCATCCACCCATCCGTCCAGAGAGGTCAGGCTCCAGTTGGCCTCCCCAGGGCTGCTAAGAAGGGCCTGTGGTCCTGTGGCATTTATGGAACATGTGACCTGCCTGCCTGGCCTGGGGAGACAGCCCCGCCTCAGCCCTCGGGCAGGGGGCCGGTCCAGGCATGTGGGAGTATTTATACCTCGATGGAGGCTCCTGGGGAGCTGCAGGCTGAATGACACCCCGAAGCGGTGATGGTGGCCACGACCCAGAGCCCACTGTGAGTGCTTGGATTTGGCTCCTTTGGGGCCAGGGCTGGGTGGCAGAGGCTAGAGAGGGGCTGGAAAGACGGGGAGCTGCCCAGAGGCGGCCAGAGAGGGTGGAAAGGAAGGGGTGCTGGTAAAGGCGAGTTGGAGACTGGATGCTGTTGGAATCAGGCACCTCAAGCAAAGCTGGGACCCTCCTGGAGAAGGGATGAGTCTGTTGCCCTTAAACAGACTCTGGTGGGTGCCTTGGTGAATGGCAGGAAGGACAGGACACAGGAGGACTAAGAGTACAAGCACTCAGGGTTAGAGATCTGGAAGAACCTCCAGGTCAGCCCGGGGCTCAAGTGCTTCTCCAGGATGGGCACACTAGGTGATGCTCTGGGACCAGCCTGCTTCCAGAGGCACACGGGAATGCTGAAGGGGCTTTAGGAGAGACCGCCTGATTTGGGGGCTGGAATGACTCAGCCGCAGGTGTCAGTGGCTCACATGGAGGAAAGTGTCACCTGGGGGACAGGGTGGCTTTTCATCCTTTGTTCTCCCCACTCCCCTCCTTGCCCGTTCTGTCCCCACCTGCTTCTGTGCTTGAGTCAGATCTCAAGGCAGGGGCACGTGACCCATTTTCTGAAACTGATGCTGGGTTAAGAGCCAGGGAGGCCAGGATTCTGCCCTCAGAACTTCTAACATTGATGGGAAGAAAGGAGCTGGAAACCCTCTTTCTTGGCATCCCCAGACCCCAAGTTTCCTGGGGTGCCTAAGCCCCAGGCACAGCCCCCAGGCCCTTCCCTGCCACCCCCGTAATTGCCGAACTACTCCAGGGGACCCCTCCCAGCAGGCTGTAGGGTGGAGCCCTGGGTGGGGCTACAGGCCAGTACCCGGCCGGGCCCCACCCCTCGTAAAATATGCTGCCGCAGCCAGCAACAGAAACCATTAAGGCAGAACTGAGCCATCTCCACCTCACTCATAAAGAGCAGGTAGGAGGCAGCTGGGTGGAAGGCAGCATGGAGCACGAACAGAGCCCGGTGAGGACCCTCGGCGCCCCAGGCCTGCCTGGCCCTGTGATTCAGCTGCCCACAGGGGAGGCAGGGACAGACCCTCCCAAGGAAACCTCCAACATTGCCCCCACCCACCTTTCAGGTGTGAGCAGGGAGGCTGAGGCGTTTCCAAGGTGGGGCCGTGTAGCGTAATGGTTCAGCATGCTGGCTTTGAAGCCTGGGTCAGAATCCTGGGGAGCGTAATTTACTAGCTGAGTGAACTTGGGCAAGTCAGGTTAACCTCTCTGAGTCTCAGTTTCCTCATCTATAAAATGGGATGATAATACAGCTCCTCCCTCCTGGGGTGTGCAAACTCAGCCAACTCTTCCCAGTCTCCTTGAGAATTTCCTCATTGGGGCCCATATAAAGGCAGAGGAGGGGTGAGGTCCCAACTAACAGCTCTGTGGGCCAGATACACCTTTACAGGGTACACACCTCCACAGGATACATACACCTCCACAGGGTACACACTTCCACAGGGTACACGCCTCCACAGAGTACAGAGTACACACTTCCACAGGTGCACACTCCTCCACAGGGTTCACACCTCCATAGGTGTATACATCTCCACAGGGCACACACCTCCACAGGTGTACACACTTCCAAAAGTGTACATACTTCCACAAGGTACACGCCCCCACAGGTGTACACACTTCCACAGATATACACACTTCCACAGACGTACACACCTCCACCAGGTACACCCCTCCACAGGTGTGCACACTTCCAAAGGTGTACACACTTCCCCAGGTAAGCACACTTCCACAGGGTACACACTTCCACAGATGAACACACTTCCACAGGTGAACACACTTCCACAGGGTACACACTTCCACAGGCGAACACACTTCCACAGAGTACACACTTCCATAGATGAACATACTTCCACAGGTGAACACACTTCCACAGGGTACACACTTCCACAGGGCACACACTTCTATAGGTGAACATACTTCCACAGGTGAACACACTTCCACAGGTGAACACACTTCCACAGGGTACACACTTCCATAGGTGAACACACTTCCACAGGGTACACACTTCCACAGGTGAACACACTTCCACAGGGTACACACTTCCACAGGTGAACACACTTCCACAGGGTACACACTTCCACAGGGCACACACTTCTATAGGTGAACATACTTCCACAGGTGAACACACTTCCACAGGGTACACACTTCCACAGGGCACACACTTCTATAGGTGAACATACTTCCACAGGTGAACACAATTCCACAAGTGAACACACTTCCACAGGGTACACACTTCCACAGGTGAACACAATTCCACAAGTGAACACACTTCCACAGGGAACACACTTCCACAGGTGAACATACTTCCACAGGTGAACACACTTCCACAGGGTACACATTTCCATAGGTGAACATACTTCTACAGGTGTACATCCCTTCACAGAGGTACACCCCACCACACAGTACACACTTCCACAGGGTTCACACCTCCACAGGGTACACCTCTTCACAGGTGTACACTCCTCAAGAGGTATACACCCCTCCACAGGGTACACACTTCCACTGGTGAACATATCTCCACAGGTGTACTCCTCAACAGGTATATACCCCTCCACAATTATATACACTTCCACAGGTGTACACCCCTCCACAGTATGTGCACCTTCACAGGGTACATACCTTCACATGCGAACACCCCTCCACAGGTGTCTACACCTCCACAGATGTACATATTTTCCCAGGTGTACACACTTCCACAGGGTACACACTTCTACAAGTGAACATACCTCCACAGGGTACACATCTCCACAGGGTACACATCTCCACAGGTACACATTTCTCCACAGGTGTACACACTTCCATAGATGTATACACCTCCATCAAGTAACACCTCCACAGAGGTACACACCTCCACAGGATACTCACTTCCACAGGTGACCATACCTCCACAGGTGTACACTCCTCAGCAGGTATACACCCCTCCACAACTATACACACTTCCACAGGTGAACACATTACCACAGGGTACAGACTTCCACAGGTGAACATACTTCCACAAAGTACACCCCTCCACAGGGTACACCCCTCCACAGGGTACACACCTCCACAGGGTACACACCTTCACCAGATGCACACCTCCACAGGGTACACACCTCCACAGGGTACAGCCCTCCACAGAGTACACACCTCCACCGGGTACACACTTCCACAGGGTACAGCCCTCCACAGGGTACACCTCTCCAAAGGGTACACACCTCCACAAGTGTTCACATCTCCACAGGTGTTCACACCTCCACAGGATCCATACCTCCACAAGTATATACACCTCCATCAGGTACACTCCTCCACAGGGTACCCACCTCCACAGGGTACACACCTCCACAGGTGTTCACACTTCTACAGGTATACACACCTCCACAGGGCACACATCTCCACAGGTGTTCACACCTCCACAGGGTACACACCTTCACAGGTTACACACCTCCACAGGTGTTCACACCTCCACAGGGTACCCACCTTCACAGGTTACACACCTCCACAGGTGTTCACACCTCCACAGGGTACACACCTTCACAGGTTACACACCTCCACAGGTGTTCACACCTCCACAGGGTACGCACCTCCACAGGGTACAGGGTATACACCTCCACAGGACTATCAGCATCTTTAGATGCAAATGGTCCCAGGGCCTCATTTTACTTGTAGAGGAAATGAAGTACAGAAAGGGGAAGTGAGTTATCCAACGTCACACAGCCAGCACAGTGTCCCCTGGCCCCCACCCCTAACAGCGCCTTCTGCCTGAGTCCTAAGGAGCCGAGAGAAGGTTCCCTGAGAGGTGGAGAGATGTTGATGGGTAGAGGGGTGCAGCCCGGCTGTTTGTGAGAAGGGCACAAAGCAGGCATGCAGTAATGATGATTGCCGATCCCTGATGATGTTGATCCTGTTGTCAGGCTCTCTGGGGAATTTCTCACTCGTTGTCCTCCCTACTCATGTCAAAGTGCTGTTTCTTTCTTTCCTCTGACACCAGGCAGATCAAGTCCACCTCTTCCATCCCCACTCCCCAATGATCATGGAGGGCAGAAGGTGGCCAGAATGCCCAGATGCTGAAATGGTCTTTAGTCAATGTTTTGCAAGCGGTGCACCCCTGGAGAGTCAGTGTCTGGGCTATGGTCATGGCTCTCAAGGCCTGAGACTCAGATGTGGTTGTCAGTCAGCTGTGTAGCCCTGGGCAGATCATTCCTTCTCTCTGGGCCTCAATTTCCTCCCCTAAAAAATGGACTTGATGACCTTGCTCCCCTGCCAGTGGTGTGCTGGTAAATGTTCACCCGTCAGCTTTCAAAAGTAAATACATCATAGTTTTTTTAAAGGCCCTGATTTGTAGGATTTGCTAATTTCCATGGGCAAATACTCCCACCGTGGCTGATCTGGACCTATTTCACTGGACATAGAGTTGGGAAGAAATGGGCACAATTGGCTCCCACGAGCCCCTACCAACTGGCCCTGCACACAATTGCCCCCTGCCTTCTGGGGCAAAGAGAGGATAAAATGAGACAAGAGATACAAAAGTGCAGAGGGGCTGGGCACGGTGGTGCACACCTGTAATCCCAGCACTTTGAGAGGCTGAGGTGGGAGGATCACTCGAGCCCAGGAGGTCGAGGCTGCAGTGAGTGATGATCGTGCCACTGTACTCCAGCCTGGGCAACAGTGACACCTTGTCTCAAAAAAAGAAGAAAAAAAAAGTGCAGAGGAAACTTCAGAGTGCACTGTAGATGTGGAACTGTGACAGAGGGACCCCAGAGCACAGTCTACCAGTGAGAGCTTCCAGGAAGCGGGTGGTTGTGGGTTGTGGGTACCCATATTAAGGGGCAGGTCATGAGAGTGATCTGGAGGAGCTCCTGGGACCTGAGAAGGCGGGAGAGCTGACTGGGCCTCCTGTGCTGGTGTTTGCTAATATTTACACACACATCACCTCCAGTTCCAGTGCTCCCTGAAACTGGAACAGGCAGGATAAAGGTTGGACCTCTATGAAAGGTCCCTTCTGAATGCAGATGCCAGCCCCAGGATACTGGGGCCAGCAGGGAGGCCTCCCAAGAGGTCCAAAACAACAGAGTCAACCCCCTCCTCTCCACACGAGTCCCCAGGAGCTTCTACAGACACTAGCTCTACCACATGGGAATGGCGGAAATGACCTCTGGGGCCAGAGAGCCAGGAAGAAGGAAGTTTAGCCTCTGCCAATGGCAGAGGACAACGTGGAGGACCTGGAGGTGGGAGGCAGGAGAAGGCAAGAAAGGCGAGTTCCCTCTGCTCCCCTCCCCCCACCCCCATGGCTCATGCCTTAAATAAACTCTGTCCCACTGCTAATTATTAATAATAGCTATCATTTATTGAGCATGTACTATGTGTTAAGCTATTTACAAGCAATATTTTATTAATCCTCCAGAGAGGTATGTATTTATTAGTCCTATTTTACAGATGAGGAAACTGAGGCATGGGGAAGGAAGTTAAGCATCTTGCCCAACCAAAGTCCCACAGTTCCTGCGATTCAAACCCAGCCCTGTCTCCAGGTCGTCCAGTTTCAGGAGCTCTGCCGGCTACTCCGGGAAGGGTCAGGGCCAAGGCAGCCTCATCCAGGTTCCTGCAGTGAGCCCTTCCCTGTGCTGCACAGGGGCTCCTCATAAATACCAGTCAGAGACCTTCTGACCAGCCCCAGAGGAACCCCTCTCTCCTGGGCCGTGTGGCCTTAGGAAAGTCATTCTTTACCTGTTCCCTGAGCCTCACTTGTAGAATAGAGCTTTAGCTGCCACCAAGGGGGCATCATGGTCAATGAATCAGGAGTCCCCACTTACAAAACCTGCCCAGAAGAATCCCTGAGGACTAGTCAGAGACCTCTGCATCCTTAATGCAAATTAAGGGGTGGATCTCTGAACTCTGCATAACTTCCCTGGTTTGCATCCTGTCTCTGGGGGATGGGAGGAGGCAGCGGGGTGGTTTGGCCAAGTGAGGCTGTGAAAGTCGTGGCTATGAACTGAAGCCTCTGTTAAGGCCTCTTACATGCAGGAACTCGGCGGGAGCTGGAGATTATGTCCTGGAGAATAGGGAAGAGGGGCAAGAATGGGGCAAGGCAGACACTGCAGGAATCATTCTGGGTGGGCCAGACCCTCGGGAGGCAGCGCAGGCCTGAGCTGGAGCTCAGAAAGCTCTCCCCAGGTTCACACATCTGAAGGGGAGCAGTGCTAGGGTCTGAGGCCATGCTGAGCGAAGGCCAGGGGGACAAGGAGGACTAGCAAGGGCAGCTGCCACCTAGGGCTGGGTCATCAGCCAGTCACCCCAGAGCTGCCAGGCCTGAGGCAGTGAGACCATCAGAGAAGCTGTAGAGCCTGAGGCCAAAGGCACCTGGGCCCAGCCACACTTGGCCAGCAGAGGCCAGATGTCTGACTCGTGTCCTTGAGCATTTTCCCTGTGCCAGCACCTCGTGCAAACCATCCTCACGACCACCCTGTGAGGCGGGTCCGTGTGCCCCATTTCCCACATGGGGAAAGTGAGGCACAGAAAGCTACACAGCTTGTTCAAAGTCACACAGCCAGAAAGTGACAAAGCTGGGGCTGGAATTCAGTCGGGCTTGACTCCAAATCCCTGCTCTAAACCACTGTGCGACCCCACCTCCAGAAAGGGGAGTGGCCACCCCCTCCAGGCTACAAAGCGTGAGATCTGGCAGGGAGGAAGGGCCCTCGGCCTCCCATTTGCAGCTAGAGAATGTCTTGGGAAGGTGCCAAGCCCCCTGCACCACCCACCTGAGAAGGCAGCTCTGGGCCGGGGTGAGGCGTGACCACCAGGCAGGCCCGAGCTGTCCAGGAGGAGCTGTCCACGGAGCAGGCGGCAGTGATGCGCAGCGGGAGATGGGCTGCCCTGCACCTCGGGCCCCATGCCTGCTCTGCTGTGGTGTCCCGTTACGGCCAGCTCGGCGCTTCCCCAGTCACGCCACATTTAGCATTGCCGAGTGAGCAGGCGCCAGGACATCAAGAAGGGGTGCTGGGGACTCTTGAAGGGGCGGGAGAGCCTCCCACCAGGCCCCCACCTGGACCCCAGCTTCTAGCCCCTCCACCACTGATCTGCTGTGGGACTTTGGGCAAATTGCCTCCCCTCCTTTTCCCTGTTACCCTCTCTGTCAAATGAGGTTTATTGATGGTTTATTCATCAAAGAGGTGCCAACCCCAGTCTGGGTACCACAGGGCCGAGAAGGCCACCTCTCCCTCCAAGAGCTCCAGAAGGAGCATGGCCTGGGAGCAGCACAGCTGCCCTGCTCTGGCTTGAGGGTTCTTGGGTAGAAGGGGTGAGTGTTTATTAATTTTTTTGTTTATTTATCAAAAAAATAAATAAAAATAAAAACAAAAATACAAAAAATAGTTAGGCATGGTGGTGTAAGCCCATAGTCCCAGCTAGTCTTTTTTAAATTTTCATTTTTTTAAATTTGTTTTTGAGACGGAGTTTCACTCTTGTTGCCCAGGCTGGAGTGCAATGGTGTGATCTCAGCTCACCGCAACCTCCGCCTCCCAAGTTTAAGCAATTCTCCTGCCTCAGCCTCCCGAGTAGCTGGGATTACAGGCACCTGCCACCATGCCTGGCTAATTTTTTGTATTTTTAGTCGGGACAGGGTTTCTCAGTGTTGGTCAGGCTGATTTTGAACTCCAGACCTCAGGTGATCTGCCCGCCTCCCAATGTGCTGGGATTACAGGTGTGAGGCACTGTGCCCAGCCCCAGCTATTCTGGAAGCTGAAGCAGGAGAATTGCTTGAACTCAGGTGGCGGAGGTTGCAGTGAACTGAGATGATGCCACTGCACTCCAGCCGGGGTGACAGATCAAAACTCCATCTCAAAAAAAAAAAAAAGTGAGCCACACTCACGATGATATTCATAATGAGAACTGGCATTTATGGGGCACTGCCTACACAAGGCGCTGTGCTGAATGGTCTCTGCGCATGATCTTGTTTGACACGACCTCCGTGTGAGGTACAGCCTGTCACTCTCCCAGTTAGATGGTGATGCTGAAGTTCAGAGAGCTTTGCTGGCACAGCCTGTGGGGAAGGGCCAGCCCCAGCTTTGAGGCCTGAGTCCTCTGAACCACTCCACTGTGTGAAGGACAGATTCCCCTATGACTGCAGAAGGTCTGAGCAGAAAAAGCCCTCAGATATCACGTACCAAGCTCCTAGGTCTTCATGGGGAAACTGAAGCTCAGAAAGGGGCAGTGGCCTGCACAAAGTCACAGGTTAGAGTTTGGAAGACATGGGTGGAACAGCCCTGGCCAGGTGCTGCAGTGTGGGTGTCAACATCCCTAGGGCCCACTAGGCTCACAGGCCAGGCAACCAGGGGCCTTTGGGTCCCCAGTTGCACACTGTGGTCATGTCGCCAAGGTGACCTGAGGGTCACTGCAGGATTGCTGTGGGCCAGCTCACCTGCTCGGAGGGGCTTACTCCCACCCCAAGCGTGAGTCTGACCCACGCACCAGCTCACCCTCCCCTCAGGAAGGACCCATCGACTTGCCCAGTCACTGAACGGAGACCACCTGCTTGCGGTCACCTGTGGTGTCACTGTAGACACCGGACACTGATCTTGAGGAGCCAGAGGCAGGGCCCAGCCAGGAGCCAGGGTCTCACTGATCGGTCTCTGTAGCTGCAGCCTGAGATCAGCTAAGCCCTCCCGAGGGCTCCTACCTGGATGATTTGCCCTTTCTCCACAGGGGACCGTTCTCTCTGCTCCACTTTTCCAGAATGTTTCTCTCTCTCTCTGTCTTTGTTTCCTTCTCTCTCTCTCTCTCATCAGTTGGCTGACTGGAGGCAGGGTCCCAGCCCAAGGATGGGGTGGGGGTGGAGGTGGCGAGCCTGGGCTGGTCACCCCTGGACGCTGGTCCTCACTCTCATGGCAGACGGCTTTCTTTGAGCCCAGGACTGGGTGATGGTGTCGCTGCCCCCGCCGCAGTCTGACGTCACGCTGCCGGACCCCAGCAGACTGGAGGGCGAGCGCCAAGGGGACCTCATGCAAGCGCCAGGCCTCCCCGACTCCCCCACCACACAGAGTGTAAGTATGTGGCATCTGGCCTGAGTTCAGGCCAAGGCCTGCGGCTGCACAGGCAGCAGGTGGACCAGTCATCTCACCCCACCAGGGACCTCCCAGGGTCTGTCTTGTCCCTTCCACCAGCAAACAAGTCCTCAGTGACCCCGGGATCCAGAGGAGTCAGTCTGGGCCTGTCCCGGGGCAGGGCTGTGAGCCCCATCAGACTTGGGGTGCCCCAGGTTTCAGGGTAGGGTGCCCTCATGAAATCGGGGCTCCCAAGGGCAGGCTATGTCTTCTCCACCATTCAGGGGCTCCCTAGAGCTCAGCCATAGACCCCTTTACCCAGAACAGAGCAGGGTCCCAGCAGGTGCCCAGCCCTGGTTCAGCCTCCACTCACAAGCTGTCTACCGTCTGTCTGCCCAGAAGCATGCCGGCTTCAGCTGCTCGCCGTTTGTGCCCGATGGCCCTCCAGAGAGGACACCCTCCCTGCCCCCACACAGCCCCCGCATTGCGTCACCAGGCCCTGAGCAAGTCCAGGGCCACTGCCCAGCCGGCCCCGGCCTGGGTCCCTTCCAGCTCTCACCCTCAGACAAGTATCCTGGCTTTGGCTTCGAGGAGGCCCCAGCAAGCAGCCCCGGGCGATTCCTCAAGGGCAGCCACGTGCCCTTCCACCCATATAAGCGGCCTTTCCATGAGGACGTCTTCCCCGAGGCCGAGACCACCTTGGCCCTCGATGGACACTCCTTTAAGACCCCGGGGCCCCTGGAAGCCTTCGAGGAGATCCCCGTGGATGTGGCGGAGGCTGAGGCCTTCCTGCCTGGCTTCTCAGGAGAGGCATGGTGTAACGGGCTCTCCTACCCCAGCCAGGAGCACGGCCCGCAAGTCCTGGTGAGTACTAGTGGCCAGCGAGTGCCCCATGTCCCCACTGTGCGGGTTCCTAGCAGCCTAGAAAGAGTCCTCTGAGACCAAAGTCCCACCTTCTCTTTGCAGACCTTGCCTCTCAAGACTGAGAGTTGGGGCCCCCAGGTCAGCTGGGGAGGGGGTGCTGGCCTGGCCAGCATGGAGTGGGGCGGGTGGGGGAGGCGGGTCAGGCTAAAGAAGCTGGCAGCTTCCCAGAGGCTCCTGAGTCAGGATTCCACTGTGTGACTTCTCTCTGTTGGTTTAAGTGTCAAGAATCTCCAGCCAGACCTACACGCCCATATGCAAATGTGACAAGAAAAACACATTCCAGAGGCCAAGAGAAAGGGTTTGGGAGGAGCCACAGAACAGTTTTTCCCTCCCCAGCCTTAGCATACAGGGTTGAGAGAGGACTTAAGCCTTCCAGAGGGACCCATCCTGGCCCCATTCTGTGCCTGGAGTGGGGCCTGGGTGTATTCCTAGAAATACCTTGGAAGATTAACATGCCCTTCCATAGCCTGACCCCCACAAGCTGTGTGACCTTGGGCAAGTCTTAACCTCTCTGAGCCTCATCTGAAAAGTAAGGTTAACAGTACCTGTCTCAAGTGATTGCTGCTTAGGGAAGAGAAAAGCTAAAGGGAGATTGCCCCCTGCTCCCCAGCTCTGGTGTGGAGGTCCCCGAGGCAGTGACTGAGTGGCGCAGTCGTGGCGGTGCCGACTCCACATGCCCCTCACCTCTTGCTTTTAAACAGGCCCCCATTCCAGCCCCGAGCCACCCCAACAAAGGCTTGGAAGGAAGATGGAGAAGACAGTTGGTCACCTACCGGGTGTGGCCAAGACAGGACTTTATTCTGGCCCTTTGATGGCTTCTTCTCACATCCCTTAAACAGGACCACAGCCCGCAGACAGGGCACCGTCATCTCAGCTACGGCCCCCAAACCTCCACTCATTAACAGCTCCCAATCATTGTGCTGGGTGCTTTCTTTCACGTGCCCTCATTTAATCCCCTGAATCACGCTCTAGAAAGTTCCCACCATTCCCATATTTCAGATGAGGAAACTGAGGCTCATAGAGGCCAAGTGACTTGCCAGGGTGTCTCCTAGCCTGCAAACGGTGAGGCTGAGATTGAGTTCACACCCTGATCCTCCCACACATGAGAAGAGCTTGAGACACAGCTATCTGTCCACTTGCCGGGTGACCTTGGGCATGTTGCTTCCCCTCTTTGGGCTCAGTCCCGTCATCTGTCAAATGAAGGGGTTGGACACAAGTGCTCTTGACCCTTCTAGGCCTGAGATTCTACGATTATGGCAATCTCTGCATCAACAACCCCAGGGCACATCCAGAGAGAGGTCACAGCTGATTTGCCCCTCTGGGCCCAGATGCCGGTTTCCCAAGGCCCCTGGTAACTCCAGGAAGTGCTGTCTGCCTCCTGCAGGGCTTGTCCACCTTCCAGGGCCTGGCTGAACACCCTCCTGTCCCCATCATGGGAGAGCTCTGCACTAGGCCCTGGGGACTCCATGCCGACCTCTCATGCATGGGAAGGCAGAGTCTGAACACCACTGCTAGCAGCACCTGCAGGCTCCCCGTGCCCAAGGTGAGAGCCTTCACAGGGCTCACGCAGACCAGCAACCGCGTAGACTCCCGGGAGCAGGGAGCAAAGCTCTGCATCGGGGATGGCCAGGAGTCAAAGCGGAGAGGAGTTACTAGCCCCATTCAGAGAGCCTGCTGGAGCTTCCTGGGGCTGTACAGAAGAGGAAAGAGACGGACCCAGGGCCACAACCGGGCCAGCCTGTCTGGCCACTACCCATGGTCCCCTCACCACGGCTCCTCAGGGGGAGTTCTGGAGCTGTGGCCTTTTCCTAGTGTTCTTTGCACACCTGCTCTGAGAGTCTGAGGCCTCTGAGTCAGGCATGTCAAGTGAGGTCAGCACCGCACCCTGGTGCTATTCTGGGAGATCCCTGTCCCCACCCCAGCACAAGTCTCCCCGACTTCTCGGGACAGCCCAGCCTCAGCCTCTCTCCTGCAGTGAGGTGAGGGGTAGGGACTGTTGTCACTTCCAGCCCCGACTCTACCACCAAATTGCTGAGTTCCCTTGGGAAAATCCCTGCCCTTCTCTGTTTTCTGTGTATCCAGGAATAAGCTGTTGGGGAGGCAGAATAGGGGTTGCTTTTCTGTAAGGTTCAAGACACAGGAAAGAGGAAGGGAGAAAATAAGGCCTAACCTAGTCATCTGCTTTCTCTTCCAGCAGGGCTCAGAGGTCAAGGTCAAGCCCCCAGTTCTGGATAGTGGTTCTGGGATGTTCTGCTACCAGCCTCCCTTGCAGCATATGTACTGCTCCTCCCAGCCCCCCTTCCACCAGGTGGGTCTGGGGCAAGTGGGCCTGCTTCCCCCGGGTCTCAGGATATTGAGTGTGTGTGTGTGTGAGTGTGTGTGGTGTGGTGTGCTGTGTGTGTGTCTGTGTGAGGGCATATGTACACCTGGATGGGCAGGTAAGGGCATCAGGGCCCTGAACCTTAGGCAGGGCCACGGCAGGTGGTGGGGAGTGGTTAATGGGAAGAGAAGCAATTGCCCTCATCCGGGGTGGGTTTGTCTGAGTCCCTGGCAGGGCCTGAGAGGCCTCAGATAAGAGTGTGGGGCTGAGATGGAGGCAGGGCTGCGATGGGAACCAGAAATGAGGGAAGGAGGAGAGCTGCCCCAGACAGAGAGAGGGGCAGAGAGAAGAGGAGTGTGTGGTGTGAAACACAGGCTGAGCAGGGCTTCTGTATAGGTCAGCCACCATCTTGCTATATGACCTTGGCCCCCAACTTCTATTAGCCTAGAGAGGATGGGCACCCAGTGTGGGCTTAGGGGACCTTCCTTCCCACCCGGAGGACTCCAAGTCCCCATGATCTTCAGCTCTTTCCTCCTTTCCCAGCTTCAGCTCCTCCCAAGTGTACAGGATGCCAAGTAATTGCCCCACACTGGCATGGGATGGAGGAGTTTTAAAGGAGAAAGAACAGAGCTCCAGAGCAGCTAGGCAGCTCCCAGGAGCCACCAGGCAAGACGGAGCAAGTGGCTGCCCAGCGCCCGGCTCCATCCACCTGCAGCCTGGCACCGAGACAGGCCCTGCCTGTGGAGCAGGTTCTACACCCGGCTCTGTGGCTCTGGCCCTGATCTCGGCCGAGCCAGGGAGGAAGGCAGGGGAGAGGGGCTGGGTCAGACTGCCTGCTTTGTGGGGAAAAGAAAGAGATGGAGGGAAGCAAAGAGAGGGCATGACAGGACGTCCTCCCTGCTGTGAGAGGCCTGGGGGAACGACCAAAGCTATCCTGAGGCTCATGGTCTGACCCAGGGTAGAGGATGTCCCCAAGGCAGGAACAGAGATTGAGCCACAGAAGGACCAAGGGGCCACCAGACCTTTCATGATCTCACCATGCCTGGCCCTGCTTTGATGCCCTCTGCAGTCTGCAGTCTGCACCCCCTCTCAACAAGATGGCCGCACCCAGGGCTTTATGGAGCCTGGACAGAGGGTGACTCAGGCACTAAGTGTCTCTTGGGTGACCTGGAAAGAGCTCTTCAGCCTGGAGCAGCTGGGGGAGTCAGAGTCTTCTGCCCCCATCCCCCATAAAACACCATCCCTGGCACCGCAGCCACTCCCTTTGCCGTAAAACCACCTCCCACCCCCACCTGCCCACTACCGTGACCGGCCCTTTCAAAGAGCCACTGAAACTCATAAAAGTGGCAGTGCCCAGCAAACGCCCAGGCTGGACATCCCACTTCCGGCCCAGCTGCTCTGGGGAGATGCACGAGTGCCGAGTGCCGGGAGCACTTCCTGGAAGGGTGCAGGGGCCGAGGGCTCCATACTCTCCCCACAGGGTCTCATCACCATGGCAACCAGAGCATCAAAGGCTGAGAGGAAGGAGCTGGAGAAGGGGGCTTTAAGGCCTCTGAGATGCTAAATTCTAGGGTGTGGATCTCCTTACAGCCCCTCAGATAGCTCTGTGTTGGGGATGATGGAGCCCATGACCTGGGCCTGAGCACCTTCTCTAGTTGTATATAAATGGGGGAGGGGAGCCCTCCTGGGAAAGGCTGGGTACCGTGGCAATCACTCTGCCCACTTTGACCTCCTCAGTACTCACCAGGGGGCAGCAGCTACCCCGTACCTTACCTGGGCTCCTCACACTATCCGTACCAGCGGATGGCACCCCAGGCCAGCACCGACGGGCACCAGCCTCTCTTCCCAAAACCCATCTACTCCTACAGGTACATTTCCCACACTCTGGGGGTGGGAGGAGGTGGGGGTGAGAGGGCTCCTGGGAGCACTGAGGCATGGAATCCTCTGGGTCTATGAGTAACGGCAGCAGGTAGAAGTCATACCAGGGGGCTTCCAGAGGACGCTGGAGAAAGAGTTCCTGCATGGAGGCAGGGGCATAGACTGGATCACCTCTGACCCTTTGTCTGCACCTGGAGAGTCATGTCTGTGACTTGACTCAGCAGATACTGGTGCCCTGGGGTGAGCCTGCCAAGGTCTCACCTCCTAGGGCCCAGGGCCTGGATCTGAGAGTTTAGGGGAGATGCTTGCTGCCTTCCCTCTCCTTCCCCAGAAACAGAGAGAAGCCCCCCCTCAAAGCTCTACTGGAAGGAAATGGGGTGAGGCCTGCAGCTGTGATTCAGCTATCTACCATCTGCCAGATCTGGTGGGCCTTCTCTGGGGCCAGGCTTTTCAGTGTCAGTACACCCAGCCTGTCTGGGAGACCCTTCCATCTGTCCTTTCATCCAACCAACAGTGACACTTGACCAAATGTGTGTCAGGCCCTACGTGGGATCAGGTCATCAGCTAGTGTGAGCTCAGGGGAAGGGAGAGGAAGTTAAACATCAGCCAGGAGTGCAGAGAAGGGCTTTGTGAGAGGCAGGGTAATTCACTGAAAGAAGCACACGCAGGCCTTGAAGTCCAGCAGAAACGAGTTCAAGACCAGACTCTGGAACTGACTCGTGTGAAACCTCAGGGAAGTTACTTAATCTCTCTGAGCCTCTGTTTATTCCTCTTTTTAAGAAAATGTCAGGCTTTGAGGGCAGGGGGCTGGGGGAGGGATAGCATTAGGAGACATGCCTAATGTAGATGACGGGTTGATGGGTGCAGCAAACCACCATGGCACCTGTATACCTATGTAACAAACCTGCACGTTCTGCACATGTACCCCAGAACTTGAAGTATAATTCAAAAAATTAAAATATAAGACTTACGAGATTCAAAAGATAAAGAAATGTGAGGGCTTGGGGTAGCAGTTCAGGCTGTTGGACAGACTATGTAAGAGAATGTAGGTGCCACGCTTGGTACATTGCAGGGGCTATAGAAACCTTCGTTCCCTCCCTGCTCTCCAACGTTCATGCAGTTGGCTGAGGACTGACTAGTAATGACAGCTTCCATTTAATGAGTGCCTTCTATGTGACAGGCAGTCTTTAATCCTCACAACTCTGGGGTAGCTGTGACTTTCTTCACTTCAAAGTTGAGGAAACTGAGGCTCATAGAGGGCAAGCCATTCACCCAAGGTCACACGGCTAGTGAGTAACTAAGCCAGGATGGCCACCCAGGTTTCTCAGATTCCACAAGACCTTCGTGCATCTGTAATTCCTGACTCCCGTGTCCATTTCAATGGAGTTTCTCATTCCCTTCCAACTCCAACCCCATTAAGCCTCTCACCAGGGGCGCCGGGTTCAGAGTGGGCTTAGGACCCAGTCAGAGGTTCAGACTCTCAGGGGCTTTCTCTGTCTTCAGCATCCTCATCTTCATGGCCCTTAAGAACAGTAAAACCGGGAGCCTTCCTGTCAGCGAGATCTACAATTTTATGACGGAGCACTTTCCTTACTTCAAGGTGAGCCCAAGGTTCCCCCCACCCCACTACCCCCAAGTTCTGGACAAGCCAGGCCTCTCAGAGCCAGAGGATGCAGTCTGGAGGTGGGAGAAGAATTAGAACGAAGGCTAGGAGAGGGCTTACCCCCACCAGGCTTTCCCTTGCCTCCACCTCAAAAGGACAGAGTTCCTACAAAAGGGGCTCCAAGTAGGGAACAGAGAGCCCAAGCGGCTCGTGCAAGGTTGTACAGCAGGCTGGAAGTGGACATGTTAGCACTGATAGGCCTCAGGGAGCATCCACCTACCCCAAGTGCGGAGAGAAAGTTGGAGAAGAAATGAGACACTGTCGCTACCCCAACCCCTGGGATGCTGGGGGGCTGGAGGAGCTGGTCAGCCATGGTGACTGTGTCGTCGGGGCTGAAGAAGCCATTGCCTTCCAAGGTGAGATTAGGATCTGCCTCTGTGGGTGGCAGGCTCAGCTGCCGTCCTGCCAGAAAGTGGGGTGTGGGCTACCCAGTTTTTGAGTTGTCCCAGGCTGGCTTACCTGACTCTTCCCCCAACCCCTTGGGCAGAATCTCATTTCTATCATCCACAGAAGGGGCTTCTGGGAGCCTTACCCAACTCCCTCTCTACAGGCAGGACAGGGGCTCTTCTCCCAGGGTGGACAAACACATCTGAGACAGTAATCCATTCCCCTAAGGTCACACAGTAGATGAAATCAGTTACTAGATCAAGCTTCTCGGCTTTGCACACTTCTCTCTGCACTCCCCCAGCCCCTCGGGCACAGACCCCCTTCTCCTGGGGTGGGCGTGGGGAAGACCGGAGATTGTGTGTGAAGAGTGCCTTCTCCAAGCCCTGGTAGACACAAATCTCATTTGCTACCCAGGCAGTGGACAGTTGCTGAGACCCAGGTGATCCAGGACTCAACTCCACCTGCCAGGGGGTGATTCCTGCCCCCACCGTCTATGGTCCTGTCTGGGGGTGATTTGAGGCTTGATGTTCAAACAAGTTTATCCTGCTGGGCTGCCATCAGATGGGGAGTGGGCACGATTGCTGGAGTGGTCTGGCCAGGGGTGGAAAAGTGTGGCAATCCACCAGAGGTTCTGGGAGGGAAGGAGGGAGGCGAGTCGCCCCTGGAATTCAAGAAGCATCAAAGCCTGAATTCAGGGTTGCCCCCCAGACCCCAGCAGCTCAGGAGGCTGAAGTCTCCCTAACCCCTAAAGCTTTTGGAGGGTCTTCTAGGGTTTTGAGGGGCCAGGGCAGAGAGAGGGAAAAGGCAAGGCCCTACCCCAACTCCTCTCAGCCCTCCTTCCCCACCAACTCCTGGCCTGGCCCCCAGCCCCTCCCTGCATCTCATCTTCCTGGCTTAATTATTTTTCCTGGGAGCCGTGTAATCCCTGTTTTATGGGGCTGAGGAGTGAAGAGGTCTAACAGCTTTTTGTTCCCTTTGGTTCTAGTTGTTGTTTTTAGCCACTTGCATCACTCCCTCACTCCTGAGTTCACATTTGATCTCAGAGAGAAAGCATCTGTGAGGATGGGAGGGGCCCTAGATGGTGAGGCAGGCCCTATGGGGTGACCTGGGCAGGGCCCTTACCTGGGGGACAGAGTTGGAGGCTGAGCTCTGTCACTGCCTCCTTGTGTGATCCAGGGCTAGGCCCTTTATTGTCTGGACCTCAGTTTCCCAGTCTGTAAAATGGGCCAGATCAGTTGGCACATAGATTCCTTCTGACTCTGACGGTTCCCCTCTGATCCACCCAAGGAAATTCCTTAGTTCAAAGATTCCCCTCCTCATTCCATCTCTCACTTTCCATTTGAAGATCGTTTTTCTGGGCAAGGATGACTAGACCCCAGAGTGGGCAGCACTCATGCCCAAGGAAGCTGCTGTGGGCGTCCCATGGCACCATGAGTCAGGGATGTGGGACTGGGGAAGTGTTGAGCCACTGGACATAATTGTTAGTGCTGACCATCCCTATTCCAAACAGGAAGTGGCTGGGGTGGGGGCTGCCCTGGCATCCCAAAGTCAGTTTTATGGGAACATAAAAGGCCCCAGTGCCCATTAACTCTGCCCATGGGGCAACATGGCCTTGACTCCCAGTGGAGACTGTCGTGGGGGTCGAAGGTGAACCCCTAGTTGGCTGGTCTGGTGGCTCTAGAATCCTCCCTACTGACTTGGGGGTCATCTCAACCAGCTCCTACCCCAGGCCAGCTGCCCCCCAAGAAAGGCTGCACCAAGTCCTGCCAGCCACTTGGAGTGATGCTGGCATTAGGGCCCGGTTCTGCTGGGCATGATTCGGCTTGGCTGCTCCCTGGGGCAAGTGAGCTGGGAGGAGGGAGTGGCTGCCCCTCATTAGGCAGAAACTTTGGGCTGAAAGGGGGAGGGGCCAGGGAATGAGGGCAAAGGAATTCAACTGGCCAGAGCAAGTGCCATACCAACAGTCAGCCCCTGCTGGGCTCAGGGCTGTCACAGAGCCTGGAACAGAGCTGGAGGTGGGCGGGCAGGGGGCCCACTGGCACTCCTGCCACCGCCTCTCACCCAACTGAGTCAGCCTAATGGTTTTTACAACCCTCCCTGGGCACAATTACTGCACTGGTGGCATGACCAGGCCTCCTAATGGGTGTTTATTCTGTTGGCACGAGCAACCCCCCCACCGCCTAAGGGCTGGCCTCCCCACCAGGGCACACCCCCGGGCACACTCATGCAAACACACACCCACACATCACACAATCATGGCTACCCACACTCACACCCAGAGAGACTTTCTCACACACGGCCATCCTCACACTCGAGGAATTCATGGACCCATACCCAGGAGACCTTGCTCACGCCAGGTAGACACACTTAGAGACATGTGCACATGCTCATTCACACTGTCCCTTCGTATACCAAACCCACATAGACACACAAACATATGTGCAATGCACACACCGCACACACCCAAACACTCACCAACCTCGCCCATCTTTCTTTTCTCCCAAGTTAGCCCCAGAGGGGATAATGCAGACCCGGGAGAGGAGCATTCCTCCCTAATTCCTGCCTCTAAAGCCAGCCAGGAGACCTCAGAGTTGTGAGTCCCCCTTCCACAGAGAGGTCCGAGCACAGGCCTGGAGACCCAGTGGAGCAGCCCAGCTTCAGATGGAAGGGTGTCATGGGCCAGAGGCCTCTAGTGCCCACCAGCCCTGGCTTTCTGAATCACCTTGACAGTCCTCTGAAGGGTCAGGCAGGATGGGGTGGGATGAAGGCAGATTTGAGATGAAAGTAACTTGGGGTCAAGGTTCCTGCTCATCCCTCCCCCATCACCAAAGGGGACCAAGCAAGAGCTGGGTGCCAAGGAAGACATCAAGCCCCAGAGTAGGTGGCAGCTCTGTGCCCAGAGGGGCCACAGGAGTGTTCTAGAACCCAGACCCGAAGCCGGCTCTGGCTCCCTGACCCCGGCCTGAATGCTTGTCTTGCTCTGCTCCGGCAGACAGCGCCTGATGGCTGGAAGAATTCTGTCCGCCATAATCTGTCTCTCAACAAGTGCTTCGAGAAGGTGGAGAACAAATCAGGAAGCTCGTCCCGCAAGGGCTGCCTGTGGGCCCTCAATCCGGCCAAGATCGACAAGATGCAGGAGGAGCTGCAGAAGTGGAAGAGGAAAGATCCCATCGCTGTGCGCAAAAGCATGGCCAAGCCAGGTGAGGCCGGGCAGCCGTGCGAGGGAGGACCAAGGGCACCCAAGAGCCAAAAAACAGAGAATCGGAGAGTGAGGCCAGGCCCTGAGTGAGGGTTCCAGGCTGGGGAGGGCTGTGGAGGAGGGAGGTCTCATGGTGTTCTTTCTCTCTTGGGCCTTTCAGAAGAGCTGGACAGCCTCATTGGTGACAAGAGGGAAAAGCTGGGCTCCCCGCTCCTGGGCTGTCCGCCCCCTGGGCTGGCAGGCTCAGGCCCCATCCGGCCCCTGGCACCCCCAGCTGGCCTCTCCCCGCCGCTGCACTCACTCCACCCAGCTCCAGGTCCCATTCCTGGCAAGAACCCCCTGCAGGACCTACTTGGGCACGCACCCTCCTGCTATGGGCAGACTTACCTGCACCTCTCACCAGGCCTGGCCCCTCCTGGACCACCGCAGCCACTGTTCCCACAGCCGGATGGGCATCTTGAGCTGCGGGCCCAGCCAGGCACCCCCAAGGACTCACCTCTGCCTGCCCACACCCCACCCAGCCACAGTGCCAAGCTGCTGGCCGAGCCTTCCCCAGCCAGGACCGTGCATGACACCCTACTGCCAGATGGAGACCTTGGCACTGACCTGGATGCCATCAACCCCTCTCTCACCGACTTTGACTTCCAGGGTGAGCTGGGGGTGGGAAAGGGAAGTGGGACTGGACTGGAGAGGTGCACCTGGCAGGGTGATTCACCCTCTCCAAGTCTCCAGGCTGCAGGCTGCAAGTGGCTGGGTTTTTGGTTGACTGAAGCAGAGGAGGCCAGACATGGCAGAGGGAGCTTCCCGCTTGCTCTCTGCCATCCAGAGAATGGGGCAAGAGGGATGTCCTTGCCCCTGTATCTCTCCTCCTGGCGCCCCAAACGTGATCCAACTGATATCATCAAACCACTCTCAGCCGGGCACAGTGGCTCACACCTATAATCCCAGCACTCTGGGAGGCTGAGGCAGCTGGATCACCTTAGGTCAGGAGTTCAAGAGCAGCCTGGCCACTATGGTGAAACCCTGTCTCCACTAAAAAATACAAAAATTAGCTGGGCATGGTGGCAGGCGCCTGTAATCCCAGCTACTCGGGAGGCTGAGGCTGGAGAATTGCTTGAACCCGGGAGGCGGAGGTTACAGTGAGCCAAGATTGCACCACTGCACTCCAGCCTGGGTGACAGAGAGAGACTCCACCTTGAAAACAAAAAAAAACAAAAAACACTCTCAGCTCTGGATAGGCCACCAATGGCTCCATGTTCTATTCCACACTTGACTGTGAGTGACCAGTAGTCTGAACATTCTCAGATGCATTTGCATTTTATCAGCCTTCATCTTTTAAAGCAGAAAGAAAGAGACTTTACCCTAGAGGAGTGGGAGGCCTCAGAGCTGGGCAAGTCCTGGAGAGATGTGGAGATAGGAGTCTGGGGAGGGTTCGACCCATTCCACTCCATCTTGGCGGCTCTGTCTCTGCAGATGGCCAAGCCCACCTGTTCCCATCGAAATTCCAGTGTGCCCCAGGCCCTGGTACTGGAGCGGAGGTTTGGAGCGGAATGATGACCCAGGCCTCACACTCTGTGTTCCCAGGGGTGGGGGACATTCACAAGCTGATGGAGGCCCCTGTCCTCAGAGAGCTCCCAACCTGATGGGGAGGCAGCCCTGGTTTGGGAAGCTATTATTAGAAAAGTGCACGTAGACCCTCAGCCCAGTCCAGGAGTGGGGAGCAGGGCTCCCTCAGCCTCAGAGGAAGCTATAGACATGTGGGATGCATTTACTTGAGCCCCTGCTAGAGATCAGGCATCAGGCTGGCTGCTCTCCATGTGCCTTCTCATCTGGGCCTAGAGGTAGGAGGGATTACTAAACCTACTTCATGGAAGCATACAGAGGCTTGAGAACTTACTCTAGGTCACTTAGCTAGAAAGAGGGAGAGTTAGGATTGGAACCCAGGCAGCCAAATCCAATCCAGGTTTAGTCAGGCCCTCTCTCTCCAGAGCCTGCAGCCTGGATACCCACTGCAAGAGCCCCAGGCCGTGGCCAGCCATGGTGCGAGTCCCATGGCACAGGTGGCAGCACTGTTTGCTCCTCAGACTCAGGTGTGCGTCCTGGCTCTGCTCCCATTCCCTGGGCCCTGCAGTGGAGGAGACCCAGGGAGCCATGCCCATCCATCCCATTAGGTCCAGAGTACACTGCTGGAAGTGCCTTGATCTGGGCTGCAAATCTACCTTCCTTGGGAGACTGGGCAGGAGACAGGGTTAACTCCTGAGTGCACGACATTGGCATCCATGCTGCCAGCAGGCATCAATCCCTCCCCAATTCCCACTCCCCAAAAAGAACCACAGAGGTCATCTAGATTGATGGCTTTCAGATTGTGATACATGCAAGGAGGAATCTGAGGCTCAGAGAGGTTCAGCAACTGCCTGGGGTCACACAGCTAGTGCCAGTGTCTGTTCCCAGCACATGTCACCCTGATCCCCTGCTCTCTGCAGCATGTGAGAGCTGACAGGGAGGAGTGGGCAGACAGGGCTCCGCCAGTGCCTCCCAGTGACACCTGTTCTCTCCTTTCCCATCTCCCCCAACTAGGAAACCTGTGGGAACAGTTGAAGGATGACAGCTTGGCCCTCGACCCCCTGGTACTGGTGACCTCATCCCCAACATCATCTTCGATGCCACCACCCCAGCCACCACCCCACTGCTTCCCCCCTGGGCCCTGTCTGGCAGAGACAGGCAGTGGGGCAGGTGACTTAGCACCCCCAGGCAGTGGGGGCTCCGGGGCACTGGGTGACCTGCACCTCACCACCCTCTACTCTGCCTTTATGGAGCTGGAGCCCACGCCCCCCACGGCCCCTGCGGGCCCCACTGTGTACCTCAGCCCCAGCTCCAAGCCCATGGCTCTGGCATGAGCTGTGCCTAGCATCGTCAGCTCCAGTGTTTCCCTGGTCTGGAAGTCCTGGCTGGCCGCCCGTATCGGGCTCACCTTAAAGGTCAAGGAAGAAAATACTACCTGTCCCCTATGCCACTAAGCCAATGTGTGTGTTAGCTGGCAGGTGGGGGCACAGAAGACACCACCTGGGGTGCTACCCCTCACACATTTCTGCCACGTGGTGGCCCAGCTCCTCACCCAGGGCCCCCGAAAAGCAAGTGTGTGGGCAAGAAGAAAATGCACTGTCCCTAGCTCACACTCCTCCACACTTAAGCCCTCTTGCACACTCACACACAGTTATTCAGAGGTACCCCCACCCACATGCCTCACAGCCAGAGGAACCAACATTACATCACTGAGAGCCCAGTGCCCAGTTTCCGGGGCAATTGAGAGCTGAGGGCTTTGCTTACCAAGAGCTCAGGGCCCCTGCCAGGCCGAAGATCCCCTGAGACCCGCATGCTGACATCCACATGCTCTGCAGGCCTGGCCCCTCATCATGTCCTTTCCCAGAAGCCCCCTGTATTTATTCCCCCATCTTCGTCCCAACAGCCCAGCCTGAAGGAGGAGATTGAGAGCCCCTCCCTGGGTTGTCTATGCCCCCCTTAGGGGCTGCTAATTGGCAGCACCCGCTCGGCCAGGCTCTACCCGTTCTTAGTACACGCTCTGTCCAGCCTCCCCCAGAGTGACACACAGAAGGGGCAACATCTACCCGGGGACCAAACTGAGCCCAATTCCGAGGCAGTGTTTGGAAAAGCCCTTGCCCTCGGAAACTTGAACTCGCCCTTTTCTCCCAGTCCCGGGTGCAGGAAGGGCCCCCTCCTGGTCACCACAATCTCACTCCTCCTCCAGAAAGAAAAGTCCACGTAGTTTAGTTCCCAGCTTCACTCTACTAACGATGGTTCAACTTACAGTTTTTCAATTTTAAGATGGTGCAAAAGCAATACACATTGTATGTTCCTCGACTTAGGATGGGGTTATGTCCAGTAAACCCATCGGAAACTGAAACATCATAAGTTAGAAACCACTTTTGATTTACGATGTTTCCCTGCTCAGGATGGGTTTCTCTGGCTGCAGCCCCATCGTGAGTTGAGGAGCACCTGTTAGTTACTTACAACTGTCTCAGGCAACCTGGGCATTCAGGGGGAAAGCCTGGCACAGGGTGGCAGGGAAGCACCCATGCCAAGCACCCCCTCTTTGACTGCCTGGCAGACTGAGGATGCCCAGGAAGCACAAGGGATACCCCTGGAGCTGTGGGGTGTGGTCCAGGTGCCTGCCATGAGCCTGACCCCACCAAGGGGGAAGCTCAGCCTACCTTGGACCTGGGGGTGACAAGAACTTCCACCCCCAGGTTGGCCCCAGGCATAAGCAGATCCCTCAATGGCTTGTCATCGTCCCCTGTCCTGTAACAATAAAGCAAGTGCCTTGTCGTCTCACTACTGAGCCTTCATTTCTGGCCCCCTCTCCCTAAGCAAAAGGGCCAGGCCACACTGATGGCAAATGCCCTGGGCCTGTGGCATCCCTGTCACCCGCACCCAGAACTGGGAAGTTTCTAATCCAAAGAATGAGGCATCCAAGGAAACTTCTTGACCCACTAGGGAGGCTGAGGAGCAGGCGGGCGGGGCCTTTTCCTAGGAGAACTTCCAAAGAGATGCAGGGAAGAGGCTGCCCTGCCCAGAGGAACAGAGAGGATGCCCTCCCCAAGACCCCTTGCCTCTGAAGTCTGCCCACTCCCCCTTTGCACCCCCATCTCCTCACACAAGAAGGAGTCGCTGCCCCGCCCAGGCTGTGCCTTTCTGCTTCCAATCTGTCCCTGGCTGAAAGAGATGCCAAGTGATTTGGGGCCCTGAGTTCCACAGGTGACAAAACGGAGCATACCCTGGTGCTGTGTGCACTGCTGGTCCTGGAGAGTGGTCTCTGGAGGGTCAGGGGCTCACTCAGTCCCACTTCAGACTCACCCCCCAAGTATCACCTCCAGGTGGGGTTGGCAACACTGCAGCACTGTCTCAAGAGAGATGGGGCAGATGTGGAAGCCAAAAGCACACACATGAACTCCAGGTCCCAGGGCAGCCACAGTGGGGCTTCTGCTTAGAAAGCTCTTCTTGGGTGAAGGCCAGGCACAGTGGCTCACGCCGGTAATCCCAGCGCTTTGGGAGGCCAAGGCGGGCAGATTATCTGAGGTCGGGAGTTCGAGACCAGCCTGGCCAACACGGTGAAACCTCGCTTCTGCTAAAAATACAAAAATTAGCTGAGTGTGGTGGTGGGCACCTTTAATCCCAGCTACTCTCGAGGCTGAGGGAGGAGAATTGCTTGAACCTAGGGGGTGGAAGTTGCAGTGAGCCGAGATCATAACACTGCACTCCAGCCTGGGTGACAGAGCGAGACTCTGTCCCAAAAAAAACAAAGCTCTTCTTGGGGCCAGGCCTGGGGAGCCAGCCAACACCTACCTCCAAGAGGACAGGTCTGCAAAAGACCCCGTAATAGAACCCCACCTAGCTAGCACCCTCTCCAGCAGAGGCTGGAAGGCTAGATGCAGGGCTGGAGGGCTGAGGTAGGCTAGGAAGCGGGGAAGGCATGGCCAGTGCCTCAAGGGGACGGCCCACCTGCCCCAGCCTGGCCCTGGCTGTGTAGGAAGCACGTGCAGATAGCTTGATTCTAGGTTTTATTGCCAGATATTCGGTTTTTCACTCATAACTGGCGGCAGGGCCTCTTGCCTCTCTGCCAAGCCCTCAGGCCATGCTGCACCCTAGCTCTGCCCAACCCTGGGCCTGTGTTTTGAAGACACCCAGGACCCCAAACACAGGGCAAATGTTTCCTGGGAGAATCCCATCAGGACCCACTTGTTTGCTGGGTTCTGAGACTCAGGGACCTCGGATAAACCTATCTTATATCCCCAGGCTGGGCCGTCTCCTCTAGGGGGACTTCGGTCAGGCCTGTGTCCAGTGGGTCCATTCAGCACACTTGTGTGTGAGCTGGCCCCTGATGCAAGAAGACAGGTAGCAAGCAGGTAGGACTTGGGTTTAGTGTTGTGTGTGTGTGAGTGTGAGAGAGAGAGAAAGAGAGAAAGGGTGTGTGTGTGTGTGAGAGAGAGAGACCAGGGAGAGAGAGTGCATGCGAGCGTGTGTGTTTGTGTGTGTGTGTGTGTGCGCGCGCACGTGTTGTCCAGGCCCTCAGACTTTTTTAACTTGGTCTCAGATCCAGCCTGAAATGACCCCATGCTCTCCCGCTCATATGCTGCCACCTGCTGGCCACCCCACACCAATCATTTAGCCATCATTAGAGTGAGCAACCATCTTTTTCATTTTATTTTTCTAAGTAGATAGGCGGTCTCGCCATGTTACCCAGGTTGGTTTTGAACTCCTGAGCTCAAGTGATCCTCCCACCCCGACCTCTGTTAGGTACTGGGATTGCAGGCGTGGGCCACCGCACCCATCTAATGTTTGTATTTTTTGTAGAGGTAGGAGGGTCTCACTGTGTTGCCCAGGCTGGTCTTAAACTTCTAGGCTCAAGCAACGCCCCCTCCTGGGCCTCCCTAAGTGCTGGGATTACAGGCATGAGCCACCACGCCTGGCCAGGGTGAGCAACAATTTGTCTGAATGGATGCAGGGTCTGCAAGTGCTCACATATTCTAAATGTGAGAGATCTCAAACTGATTAGAATTCCCAGGTCCAGGAACTTGCATGAAAAATTTACATCTTCATTTTCTCTCATCCTTACCTGAAATCTAGCATTTCCCTCCATTATGAATGTCAGCAACAAATCACAAATCACACTAGCATTGGCAATACCTGTGACTTTTGTCATTAGAAAGCACAGATATTTTCAAATTATAGATAGTACAGAATATGTATAAATGTATACACATGCACACACATATACAAACACATACAGTAATTTGTCGCTTAACCACAGAGCTATGTTCTGAGAAATGTGTCCTTAGGCAATTTTGTCATAGAGTGTACTTACTCAAACCTAGATAGCAGAGCCCAGGCTATATGCGATAGCCTATTGCTCCTAGGCTACAAAGGCTGCAAATCTGTACGGCATATTAGTGTGCTGAATACTGCAGGCAATTGTAACAGAATGCCTATGTGTGTTTCTACAACACATAGAAAAGGTACAGTAAAAAAATACAGTATTGGCTGGGTGCAGTGGCTCATGCCTGTAATTTCAGCACTTTGGGAGGCCAAGGCAGGTGGATCATGAGGTCAGGAGTTCGAGACCAGAATGACCAACATAGTGAAACCCTGTCTCTACTAAAAACATAAAAATTTTGTGGGCGTGGTGGGATGTGCCTGTAGTCCCAGCTACTCAGGAGGTTGAGGCAGGAGAATCACTTGAACCCGGGAGGCAGAGGTTGCAGTGAACCAAGATCATGCCACTGAACTCCAGTCTGGGCAACAGAGTGAGACTCTGTCTCAAAAAAAAAAATACAAAAAATTAGCCAGGCGTGGTGGCACATGCCTGTAATCCCAGCTACTTGGGAGGCTGAGACAGGAGAATTTCTTGAACCTAGGAGGCAGAGGTTTCAGTGAACCGAGATTGCACCACTGCACTCCAGCCTGGGCAACAGAGCAAGACTCCATCTCAAAAAAAAATACAGTATTATAATTTTATGTGACCACCATCATATATGCAGTCTCTCATGACAGAAACATCGCTATGCAGTGCATGATTGTAGATACATGCACACACACATACACAAACACACACACACATACAGTCATCTCACAGTGGTTCCAGGACCTCCCATAAATTCCGAAATCCATGAATGTGCAAGCAAGTCCCTGATATGAAATGGTGGCATATTTGCATATAACCTACACACATCCTCCCATATACTCTAAATCATCTCTTGATTACTTATAATGCCTACGACAACATAAATGCTGTGTAAATAGTTGTTATACTGTATTGTTTAAGAGATAATGACAAAACAAAGGTCTGCACATATCCGGGACAGACATTTTTGATCCACAGCTGGTTGAATTCACAGATGCGGAATCCATGGCCAATTGTATATAGTTTGTTTTTTGTTTGTTTTTGTTTTGTTTTGTTTTGTTTTGTTTGAGACAGAGTCTCACTCTGTTGCCAGGCTGGAGTGCAGTAGAGTGATCTCAGTTCACTACAACTTCCGCCTACCAGGTTCAAGTGATTCTCATGCCTCAGCCTCCCAAGTAGCTGGGACTACAGGTGCGCACCACCAGGCCCAGCTAATTTTTGTATTTTTAGTAAAGACAGAGTTTCACCATGTTGGCTAGGATGGTTTCAATCTCTTGACATCATGATCCACCCACCTCGGCCTCCCAAAGTGCTGGGATTACAGGCGTGAGCCACCGCGCCCGGCTGTATGTAGTTTTTAATACATAAAATAAATAGGATAATAATATATTTTATGTTCCTAAAATCCTTGTATTGCCCATAGGCTTTAGCAGACTGACAACAAGAGAGTCTGTGGCACATGGAGAAGTAAAATAAGGGGCTGGGCCAGCACCAAGGTGGGAGGATTGCTTGAGCCCAGGATTTTGAGACCAGCCTGGGCAACATGGCAAAACCCTATCTCTACAAAAATTTAGCTGGGCATGGTGGCACATGCAGCTTCCTGTAGTCTCAGCTACTTGGGAGGCTGAGGTAAGAAGATTGCTTGGGCCCAGGAGTTTGAGGCTGCAGTGAGCCGTGATTGCGCCACTGCACTCCAGCCTGGCCAACAGAGTGAGACCCTGACTCAAAAAAAAAAGGTAGTGTTCTCACTTTAGTTGCCAGATGGTGGGGAAGTGGAGGGTGACTCCAGGGGAGGGGTCAGCCTAGGCGGCCTGGGACAGCAGCTCTTTAACAGCTAGAAGGGAAGATCTCAATATTTTAACCACTGGTTTGGCAGTCCCAGTGAGCACGCTGCAGGCCAGCCCAGGAGGGCATGAGCTGTGGGTTTCCCTGTAGTACTTGGGCTTTCCTGCTCCAGCCAGGGGCAGGATTCTCATGACACCCCTAAAGAGTCAACGCAGGCCAGTCGCAGTGGCTCATGCCTGTAATCCCAGCACTTTGGGAGGCTGAGGCAGGCCGATCACCTGAGGTCAGGAGTTCAAGACCACCCTGGCCAAGATGGTGAAACACCGTCTCTACAAAAATACAAAAATTAGCTGGGCGTGGTAGCAGGTGCCTGTAATCCCAGCTATTCAGGAGACCGGGGCAGGAGAAGGATCGCTTGAACCCAGGAGGCAGAGGTTGCAGTGAGCTGAGATCATGCCATTGCTCTACAGCCTGGGCAATGGAGCGAGATCCAGCTCAAAAAAAAAAAAAAAAAAGAAAGAAAGTAAAAATGACTGACCCATTTCAGAGACAAAAGGGAATTCCCCTTCAAGGTCAACAGCTCACCAACATCAGAGCTGAGACTAGCCCCACCTCCACCCCGTCTTCCTCCTTCTCCTGCCCAGGGAGCCTCTAGGGACAGTGCTAGGAACTAACTGCAGCAAGATGTACCATTTGCAATAGGACTAGTACCAGAGGCATGAAGACTTAAAGGAAGGCATGGGGCCAAGGCTTTCCCCTACCTAGGCTCCTCCAAGCCCAAGGGACGCAGACCTCTTTTCAAGATGAGTGCCAACCGGATGCATCTTCCCTTCCAGCTGTTAAAGAGCTGTTTCAGAGATGAGAACCTCAGAATAGGGACCCTCTCCTCTCTGAAGGTGGAGGTGCAGTAGTCCCAGTCTAGACCCTCAACCCGGTTCCACTCAGCAGCAGCAGTGAGTAGAACTATTATCAGGATGGTGGGAAAAGGTCCTCTTCCTTGCTATAGCTTCTCTGCAGACGTGTGACCCCATAAACTACAAAAGCAAAACCAGCCCTGTAGTGTACTTCTGTACTATACAGCCTCATCTGCAAACAAATCCCTTCCCTCCATATTCTTATCCACGTTCTCCTTCTTTACCTTTGTGGCAACTGATGGTTCCAGCCCACTTGCTTTGTGATGAATTCTTTCCTCCAAAACGTGGTTCTGCTCCCACCTCCCCGGAGGCTCACTCCTCCTATCTCCATTGGTTCCTTTCCTTCTGCCCTGCTCTCAAATACTGGCCTTCCCTAAGGTGACCCATTCTCATTCAGGGACCCTCAACTGGGGGATGGGGATTCTTCTTGTAATAACATTGTTTGGGAGAGTCCCAGTAATTGTAGGACATTTGGCATTCCTGTCCCCTGCTCACTAAATAACAACAGTGTCAGTGGAGGACCCCATGATCTCAGCCACCATCACAGCTTCAGCAATCACCTTGTGGTCAATGGCCTCTGCAATCACCACCTCCAGCCCTTATTCCCCTCCTGGTCTCAGGGCCTGTCTTTCCTGTCTTCTGGTCATTTTCTCCATGCCCCAGCATGTCTCAATCTGAGGTCATCATCTCCCACTAGCATCTACCCTGATCCAACCTGCATTCCCAAGCCCAGTGATGGCACCCCTAGCCGCCCTAGCACCCAGGCCACAAAGCAGGCAGTCAGCCTCGCCTCCTCCCTCTCTCCAACCCACTCATCCAATCAGCCACCAGTCCTCAGGATTTCACCTCTTAAAAATATCAATTTCATCTGTTTCTCTCCATCTCTGAGGACACTGATCTAATTCAGGTTCTCTTTCTTTCTTTCTCACCAGATTCCTGCAGTACCCTCCTCATTCTCACTTCCCCCTGCCCTTAGTATGGTCGTGCATGGAGTCAGACTGCCTGGATTCAAATTCTGGCTCTGCCACTTCGTAGCTGTGCAATATTGGCTAGGCACATTAACTTCTCTGGGACTACATCTTCTGTAAAATGGGCATAATAGTGGCTTCCTCAGAAAATGACTGTGTTTTATGAGTTAACACATGTAGAGCACCCAGCCCCGGGCCCGGCACTCAGTAAATCTTGGCTATTATTGGTCTTATTCTTTCCAATCCGCCCTTCACTCAGCAGCCAAAGATAATCTGACCAGGTCATACCCACTTAATCCTCCTCAGGGGTTCCCCACCTCTCGGAAGCCCCGCTCCTGAGGCTCTGCAGATCTGTCTTCCTTTCATATTACATTCACTCTTGAACACACCTAGGCTCATGCTCATAATCCTAGCACTTTGGGAGGCCCAAGGCAGGAGGATCCCTTGAACCCAGGAGTTTGAGACCACCCTGGCAACATAGGGAGACCCTATCTCAAATAAATAATAAATAAATACACCTGATAAATCTTGCCTCTGAGCCTTAGCTTATGCTGTTTGCTGTCCCTAAGCACTCTTTCCATCTCTTCCCATCTCAAGCACCTGCTCCAGTGCTCCCTCCTCTAAAACTCCTCTCCAGAACACTCCACACAGAACAACTCTGTTGCTCTCCATGTACTCAGTCTTTTTTTTTTTTTGGCTAGGGACGAGTATGCGTTCCTTGTGTCTCATTCATTTCAGAATTCCCAGAATTCAGTGCAGATCCTAGCCCCACCGCCTGCTCCCAGCAAGAGCTTCACAGAATCAAGCTGAATTCCAGCACTTCTGGGCCTCCTAGGGCCAGAGCTCCTCAGCCCAGGGGGTGGGTCAGCTCCGGGCATATCCAGAGGGACTGGAACTGTAGGGTGTAGGGTGTGCTCTCCGCCCACCTCAGTTCCTGAATTTCCTCCATTAAGGAGCCCCCTCCTCTGAATCTGGGGAGGGGGTGGAGGCTGAGAGCAGTGTAATGTACAGGGCTGCCCAGGCATGGGGGCTCCCCAAGGCAGCTGAGGACAAGGAGATGGCTCCAGGCCTCAGCCAAAGCCCTGCCACCTTCTATGATGAGGGCTAAAAGCACAACCCAATGGTCCTAGTGGCCTCTGGGGTTCAGGGAAGGTAGCATGGAGGACAGGGCTACCTCCTCCATACCTTCCCTCCCACCCTGGAATTCAGGGCCTTTGTTTCAGCCTCTGTTCTGCCAGGGTTGACTCTGACTTTGGGCCAAAGCTTCCCAAAGTCAGGATCTGGGTCTCCTTCATCACAAGAAAGACGCTCTCCAGCTCCATCCTGTTCTAAATGCCGACTCTAGGTGGTATCAGGGCACAGAGAATTAGGGGTCAGGAAGACCAAGGGGTTAGAGTGCACTGGAGGGTGAGAGGCAGGAGAAATTCTTTACTACCTTAAGCACATTCCTGCCTATCCCCCCTCCCTTCTTTGCCTATCACATAGAGGCTGGCCACACCTGAGAACAGAAAAGGAGAAAGTTTATTGAAAACTATATACAGCTGGTCCAGCTCCTACCATGGGCTGCAATCTCAGCCAGTCCCGCCCACACCTCAGGCAGTGTCCTGGCCCCTCAAGGGAGGGATGGGGCTGGGCCTAGGGCCCAGACTCCCTTGGGTGGCTTGGCAGCTGGAGCCCACCGTGATCTTTGTAAAGTACAACTCTAAATGGCCTGAAGGTAGTGGGCAAGGGACAGGGCATGGATCCCTGCCTGACCTAGTCACAGCCTTGATAGGGGAACACTATTCTGAAACTGGGCCCAAGGAGGGCTGAGCTAAGTCGTCTGGAAGTCCTGATTGCTCCTCTCATAGGCCTTCCTAGACATGGAGGCAAACAGCCTCCCTACGACCCCACCCCACGCAGCAGTCCCCATGGGCTTCACGGGCTTGACCGGAACACCAGGTACCCAGCCTCCCAACACTGACTCAGGGTCCAGGTCTCCTGGAGCACTTCCCAAGCAGAGGACTTGGGGTTGAGGGGTGAGCGTTGGGGAGGTCACAGCTCCGGGCCCAGAACTGGAGCTTCCTGGGATGGGGCCAGCCGTGGGGTCAGGGCGTCCCACTGTAGGAATAGTCTGCTTTGTTGTGCATCACCAGCCGGTCATCCACGAAGTAGAAGCTGTCAGACTGGGTCTCATACGGGTGGCGGATCATCTCACTGACTGCAAGAGAGGCCCAGCCAGGCCGGGCAAAGGTCAGGAGCCTGATTCTGGCCACTGCAGGGGCTTCAGGACTGGGGTTCGCGGACGGCAACAACTTGAGATATCCCCAGCCTCTTTCTCTACAGATGATATGAGACTGGTGCCAGACACAGAGCCCCAGGGCGGGGAGAAATGGGGTCAGACCCACAAGTCCCCCTCCCTCCCACAGCTCGGTCTCTACACGCCCCCCATGTCCCCCATGTCCCCACTCGCAGAAGGCCCTGCCCACGCACTCAGCTCCTCGGAGAGAGGGGGGAAGTCGTAGATGTGCTCGCAGGTGTTCTTGCTGCTGGGGATGCAGAAGCCAAAGTGGAAGTCAAAGCTTTTGAGTAGCTGGTTGCGGAAGTAGTGCCTCTCAATCATTCGGAAGTTGTTGACAGGCTTGTCTCCCACCGTGAACTCCACCCTGAGCAAGAGAAGGAGGCAAGGCTGAGTCTGTCCTTGAAGTCAGCCAGCCAGACAGGCTCAGGACAGGCCACCCCTAGGAGAGGCTGAGAAGGGCCCACTCCCACCCTCTCCCTCACCCCCCTGACCCCACCCCCTGCCCAGTGACTCACGTGGCTCCCACCTGCCTCAGACGGAGGAAGGCAGGTGTGAACTGGTAGCGGACAAAGCGCCCAGCATTGGGGTCCAGGTCCCGCCGGCTGATGGGCAACCGCTCTGCAATGTACCCCCGCTGGGGCTCAGTGGGCTTCAGGCTGGACCCTTGTCCACCCAGGGTTCTACCCTCAGGCCCCCATCTGTCTGAATATTTTATAACTCCCCAAGAAATTCTGGGGCACACTGAGGGGTCAGACCATTGGCCGAATAGTGCCACCTAGGGGTTCTAAGTCTGCAGGTTCCCAATTGCCACTGTGGTTCCCAGGACCCATAGGACTGCAGTTCCCAGAGAGGCCTGTAGAGGTCAGGCTGCCAGGGACCGAAGTGGCAGGGCTGACCTCGGAAGATGTCCAGCCTCAGAAACAAATGGGAAGGAAAAGAAGGGGCCCCCTCTGCCTGCAGACTCCTTAGAATGCTGGGGTCCAAGCCCCAGCTCTGTGGACTCCTCTGTGTCCCAAGAAGTCCCTGGCAGCCCAGTCCACAGCTCGTGCCTGTCAATGGCCCACCCAACCCACTCACCTGAAGCTGGGGGCTTCTTGATTTCAAAGAGGACAGTGCCTGAGTCCATGTCCCGAATCTTAAACCTGACGAAGTCGATCTTGTAGATATTCTCCTCAGGGGAGCAGAGGTAGTCTAGGGGAGACAGGCAGCTGAGCAAAGAAGGGGCCCCAAAGCCCCTGCTGCCAGGTCAGCTTGTGTGGGACCCCAGAGTAGCTACCATCTTCTCATCCCTGGGATCACTGCCCTCTGGAAAGAGGAACCTGAGCCCCTGCCATAGGGGTACACCCCCAGTGTGGAAGAGACATCACTCCGCCATGGGGATCTAACAGGGGATAAAGAGCGCCATCCCAGTGGCCTCTGGGGGCCAATGAAGGGCAGGGCAGAGAAAGATGGAGAGGACAAGGCCACCTCCCGGACACTCTCCCTCCCGCCCTGGAGTTGAGGGTCCTCATTCTGGCCTCTGCTCTGCTAAGGCTGGCTAGGTGACTTTGGGAGAACTGGATCTCCAGCCTGGTGGGAGCCTCTCCTCTCATTTGGGAACAACTTCCTGCAGTCTGACCTGCCTCTTCTACTGCAAACTCAATCTCTCAACCTCTCTGTTGCCTTTGAGAACCACACTGTAAAGGGGACCACACAGCTCTGCCTGGTAGAGTCACAGTCCTTCTCTGGAGGATACCCCTACCCTCGCCCCACAGTTGCCCCTGGCATGACATCTAGATGTGTCAGGTGAGGCTGATGTTGAGGGGACTTTCCCTGACATGGGTGGTGCTGGGGCAGGTGAACAACCCCTTCCCTGTTCCTCCTCCCTTCCCAACCCCCTCCTCTCAGTAAGAGGCTTACACCAGCCCAGCTCCCTTAAGCAGCTTAACCAAAGCTCTGCTGACTCAAGCCCAGAGCCTGGGATATGGCAGGGGGAGGAGGCCAACTTCGCTCTCATCCTTTGTTGATCTCCAAATGGGAGGAAGTCTTAGCAAGCAGAGGGAACCCCCTTAGAGGTCATTTACACAGCCCTCGCTCTGAGCCACCTCCCTGGAGAAAGTAGCCCCCGACCTCCATAGAGAAGAACACAGGCTAGGCCAGGAAGAGGGTATGGCAGGTGCAGCAGCAGCTGTGGAAGGGGTAAGGGAAGCCCTCAGGCCAGAAGGGGAACCAAGAACAGTGGGAGGCCCTGCCTGAGGAAGCTCAGGGACCTCCAGGGCCTTATCTAACCCTCACAGCTCTTGCAGCAGCAACTTCAAGTGCTCAGGGAGGCCCTGGCAACAAAGAGAGCTGAGAGATGCGGGGAGGGACTCGTGCTATCAGCCTGCGCAGCATCACATCCTCCCCTGGTGGCCTATCGAGGCCCAGAAATCACCCTCCAGGCCCTTGGGCCACCTCCTAGTCCTCTGGGGCAGGAAGAGGAAGTGAAGATAAAGTCATTTTCTCTTCCCCAGGCCCACTTCTTCCCCAAGCCTGATGCAGTCCCCTCCAGGAAGCCCTCCTGGCAGTTATCTGTTACCCCGGGGACCAGTATAGACTTTATACAGCTTGGGGAAGAGGCAGGGCCCTGAGTCTACTACAGCCCATGGGTGGGGTGGGGGGAGAATGGAAGTGGGCCACCCCTACCTCACCCTGTTCACCCTATGTTCACAGAAAGTAAGCACCAGTATAAAGACACAGAGAAGGTACAGAGCATAGGGAACGGAGGTGGCAGAGTGGGGAGCAGGATCCTAGTGCCCAGCTCCCAGATCCATAAGGCCTTCTTGCCTCCCATTCTCCACTTTTGGAGCCTCTCTCATTTGGCAACAACTTCCTGCAGTCTGATCTCAGTGCCTTCTACTGAAAACTCAATCTATCAACCTCTCTGTTCTTAGAGGAAGTGAGGAACAGGGATGTCCATAGCTCAGAACACCATGACCATTCCTTCCCTTCTAGAAAGGATGAGGCCTGGGACCCAGGGTCAGGTCAAAATAAGGGGCAGAGTGGCCAAGGGCTCAGACCACAACTGCTCTATTTCTCCCAGACATAAATAGCTTCCTAAGCTGGATTCAGGGCCCAGTAATCTGGGAACAGCAAACCTCAGACCTGCGTGATTAGGGTCAGAAGAGACCAGGCAAGGGGTGCCAGGGTGGAAAGCCCTGGAACTCGGTTCTCAACTCCTGCACAGGAAGGGGTTCCCATAAAGCCCTTTCCCCGACTTACCCTCCACAGATGCCCTATCTCTAAGGGTTAAGAATTTCCTCCAAATTAGGAGACGAATGGCGGTACATGAGCTGGAAGCTCCCTCTAGTTGCAACATAAACCCCCAAAGTTACTCAGGACTCAGTCAGTCTGACCTCTGGACTTCCTCTGAGAAAGTTCTGCCCCAGAGCTAAGCTGAATCCTAAATGCTGCTGTTGCAAATTGTAGCCCAACTGGCTTCAACATCAGCCTGGTCCAGGCCCCCTCCCTCCATTGATGCCTGCTTGGGCAAGGGAGCTTAGCATTCTGGGGGCCCAGCCAAGAATGGCTGCTGCCCAGCTCAGAAAGGAGAGAGGAGTTGGCCCCCCAGTGACCCGGGAGCACCAGCTCAAGGCTGCCTCCCCTCCACAGCTGTGTCTGGGAGCCCTGTGGTTCTGCTGCTTTGGAAGCTCCAGGGCTCAGGTCCACTCCAAAACCTGCCCCTCATACCCATAGAGAGGAGCCCCAACAGTTATTCTCACAAAGGGGGTCAAGGCAGGTTGCTGGTGGATGAGGCCAAGGTGGAGAGCCACTGTCTCTCCATGCACCGCTCATTCTTTGAGGCTCAGCCAAGGCCTCTGCTATGAGGTTTCCTAGCCCTTGTTCCCTGCCTATGATGACCCCCTCCCCTGCCCTGAAGGCCAAGTTGTTTGACTCCAGGCAGCAGCCATGAGCAGCCCTGTAGGGCCCAAAATACTACTGACCAAAGAGCCCAAGGTACACAGCATGCATAGATGCCAGGCACTGTACAGAATCAGAGGACTTATCTCCACAATAACTTTATGAGATAGGTATCATTATCACCATTTTACAGTTGAAAAGACATGCTCAGAGAGGTGAGGTTACTTGCCCAAGGTCACACAGCCAATTATACGGCAGAGTTGGAACTCCAACCAGGCAGTGCAGCTCAGAAACTCTTAACCACAGTGGAAACCAAGCCTCCCTTGATGACAGAGCCCCCAGAATAGGACAGGTGACAGTCCAGGCTTGGAGGCACGTTAAGACACTCCCCATGAGAGGAACCACAGCCAACACACTGAAGCTGCCTGCTCAGTTTCTTTCCTGGGGAAGAAAATGGCCCAAGTCTTCCTGGAGGATTGGGGTGAGGGTATTAATGGTTGGGGAGACTTGAAGAGCCTGAACGCCTCCCGAGTAACTCAGCCTCCAATAGCCTCCAGCGTGGGGGCTGAGGACTGGCTGCACTCAGCCCCTCTCTCCATTAGTGCAGGGGCGGGCCTCAAAGCGCTCTGGAGACTCGACAGGGACAGGGCTACGGTTGCAGCTGCTGCCGCACCTCCACGCCGGGAAAAGGGGACGGGCCCCTCGAAAAGGAAGGAATAAATCTCAAAAGGGAGAGGAAGGGCGCACAGAGAGATCAAGGGAAGGCGTTACACAGAGATCTAAGGCTTGGCGGCAGAAGGGAGAGTAGGAGACCTAGGAGAGGGGGACCCGGTGGGGGAGGGGAGGCGGGAAAGGGGGCGGGGGCTGGGGCTCAGCGCGCCGGGAGGGCCCCTCGCGCCCTCTCCCCTTCCCGCCAGCGGGCGGTGCTCCCTCGCGGGTGCTCACCACCCGTGATCCGCTGCAGCCCCAGCACGTCCTCCGGCCCGATCGGCTGCTTCCTCTGCAGCGGCCCCGGCATGGGCCCTGGGCCTGCGTCCGGCTCCGACTCAGACCCAGATTCGGATTCCGCCTGCGGCTCTGGTATGGGGACCACGCTCGGGCCCGAGGGCCCTGGAGTGGGCTCCGCCCCCGTACCGGCCCCGCCGCCGCCCTTCTTCACCTTCATGGCCTCGCAGGGCCGCGGCTCGCCTACTGCCGCCGCCGCTGCCTGCGCCGGCTGGAGCCGGGGGAAGGGGGAGCGTCCGCAGCCCCGCCCCCGGACGGGGCTCCAGGTACCGCCCCGCCCCTTCCCCGCCCCTGGGGCGGGCCCTGCGCTGATCCCGCCCGCCGCCCGGCCCACCCCTGCCGAAAAGCCTCGGGAGCTGGGGAGGAGAGTTGGGGGAGCCCGCCTTGGGCTTCATTCTGTTTTTCTGACACTGTCTTGGTACTAGTGGGGTCCTGACTACCTCTCCGCTTACTCACTGTGTTCTAGCCTTTCTGCTCGTGAGTTCCAGGCTCAGGGTTTCTGCTTGGATGCTCTTCCCCAGATGGCCTCTTTTCTCCTGGTCACAGCTCATATGTCATCTGCTCAAACGGTCTCCCTCACACTCAGTCTAAAGTCCTTCCCCCTCAGTCACCATCTCCCCAGCCTGTTTTTTTCTTTCTAATGCAGTATGTGAAATTATTTTTATTTGTCCGCTGACTCTTCCCCCGAAAGCTCAGCTCTGTGAAAGCACTAATCCTGCCTACTTTGTTCTCTGGAGGATCCCAGCACCTAGCAGAAGGCTCCCTGCAGCTGGTGCTCAAGATTTTTTTTTTCTTTTTCTTTTTAAATCTGATGAATGAGTTAGTATCTCTGTAAAAAGCAGATGCTAACAGCCTTGGGCAATCCAGCTAGGAAGGATACATGGCCATGTGGAAGCAAGGTGGACCTGTGGGCACAGGAGGACAGACACCAGGAAACCATTACTTACATGTGAATGCAGAAAGAGTAAAGCTCAGACTTCATATCATTCCAATTCATATTCAGCCAGTGTTTATTAAGAGCCTAATATACACCAGACACTTTACATGCTGATCACATTTAATCCTCACAACCGCCTTGTAAGGGAGGTATCATCAGTGCCATTTGAGCGAATGAAAATCTGAAGCTCAGAGAGATTCAACAGCTTATCCAAAGTACTCCGACAATAAGTGCAAAAATAAGAATTTGAATTCACAACTGTTTGATTCCAAATCTGGAACTTGCTGGAACCTCTACCACACACAGAGCACCACATCCTGAGCTGCTACCTCCTGGACTCCCATCAGACTGTACCTGACAGACAAAGCCAGCCAGGAGGGAGGGGAGTGAGGGAGAAGTTCCCAGAGGTGACTAATGCCTGGCCCCTTCATAACAGCAGAGGCTAGGGCTCTCCCACAGGGGTTAGGGAGAAGTGTGGAGGGGAGGGGCTTTCCCATAATGCTCCCTCCTCTCAGTGCACCAGTGTGCTATGTTGAGAAATGGGGCAAAAGAACAAACAGTCCCTGCCCCAGAGGGATACAGGCAGCAGCCTTAAAGATCACACAAGATAAAGAGACTCAGATGATGTGCCTTTTGAGGCCCGTCTCAGTGAAGCAGGACTGAGCCAGGGGAATGGGAAAGGAAGGAAAGATGAACCCATCTTGGAGTGTCGTACTTTGGTTGCTGGAGAGCCAACAGTGGAGACTGGAGACGGCAGGCCCCATGTATGTGCCTCATCTAACACCGCCCATCTTGGCCAGACAGGAAGGCTTCCTATGGAGGTGCCGCCCTGCTCAGTCTGTCTTCCCAGGCTTTTTCCAGGACTTGCGGGTCTCCAGGAAGATCTTGACCAGGGAGAGGAGGATGGGCACAGCCATAGGCAGGAAGAGTGGGATGTAGATGGCAAACTTCTGGTCATCAGGGAAATAAAGGAGGTGGAGGAGTGATGGGTCAAAAAAGGCACGCTCAGAGGATGTCACAGCTTCCTGGCTGGCGACAAAGGCAGATGCCAGGTGCCCAGAGGCCAACTCTTCTGCTGACTTCTGGATTGCAGCTACAGCCCTGTACACCTAGGAAGGAGAAGGAACAAGAGGGTATACCAGTAAGTCCTAGGCATTGGTGGGAAGGTTGCTGGGTCTTACTGTGCCTTCCATCTATCGAGGAAGGCACTTGAAGTTCATCTGGGATCTATGGAAGTCTGTCTAAAGGGATATGGTTTATTTTCCTAGGGTCAGCTTGAAACCTCACACTCTCATCTACACTTCTGCAGGGGAGTGGTACTGCCGTCTAGAGGAAGCCTGGGAAGATGGCAAGCCCACTCATATCGTGGACCTCACAGACACTCTGATCTCGCCACACTCTGGCCCTCTCTGGCTACTCCAGTCCTAAGCTGCAGAATCCATCCCCTGCCTGCTTACCTCAGATGCCACATCGTCCTTGATGACAATGTTGCTGATCTTGCCCAGAAGCTGTGCCAGGGAGGTGAGGGTGGTGGTGGCTGTGGCCAGGTTCTCCACTGACCGAGCCCAGAGCAGCCGGTCTAGCTCCCAGGTCATTAGCCCTTCGCTCTCAGGCCCTGAAAGCAGGCATTTTGGAGGCACCTGGGGCTGAGCAATCCCAAAGAGCAAGCTGTAGAAACAGCGGAGTAAGATCAAGGTCGCTGAGACCACAAGGTGGGAGAGGATGGCTAGGATTTCTCAAATACCTGTCCTAAGCCAGTGATTTTCAATCTTACCCAGAACCACAGGGGTTAAAGGGAAGTACTTCAGGGTTTTGGGGCATAAGTGGCAACATCAAGCAAGTCAGTCGCAAACCCTACTATTCCAACCGGTGTTTCTGCTTTTACCTGTTTCAATATTGCACTTCCAAGATCTTGTTTTTGAAAAAAAGTTCCATGGCTAAAATACTTCTGATAACACCAACTTTGTTTAATCCTTTCACCTGCTCTACCCTCTCTTTGAACAAATGGGGCCAATGGGACTTAGCATTAAGGGATGATCCAGGACTGCCTTTGCCAAGGCACATGTGCTGTGCTTCTCTAAGCCTGCATCTGTGACAGACACCACTAGTCAATCAGAAGAATACTCTTTCCTAATGAGCCCAGATACGGCCTTAGAATCCTCAACACAGAGCCTCAGGTAGCCACTCTCAATCCGTCAGGCAGCACAAGAATTAACAGCTATTGCCTTAAGCAGCCCCAATCCCGCCCCATGGACCTGACATTCGTGAGTCTATTTTTCTTAGAACTGGTTTTGTCACCTACTAGTCCTTCTTAGAAAAAGGAGGATGGAATCCCTAGAAACCCTTCTTGGTTTCCCTGGGGCTCTGGGCACAACCAAGATATCCCTGCCAGGTAAGATTTGATTCCACTTTGCAACTCCCCTCTGCAGCCAAGGAGACTATGTCCCCAAGTGGACCATCCAGGACCTCACCGCAGCTGAGCCAGAAACACCTCCATCACTCGCACCATGTCCACCTCGACTCTCACCGGCAGCGCTGAGGCGTTATAGGCTTTGGAGTCGACATTATATACCTGAAAGGGGGATGCCACAACATCATACCAGGCCATGCACCGCTCTGCCCTAGGCACTCTGGAGAGAAAAGGAAGACATATTCTTTGCTCTTTAGAAGCTATAAACCTCATGGTATAGCTAATATTTTTTGAATACCCACTACAGGGAGCATTAAATAAATTATTCCAATTACCCCCTTCAAAGTCCTGGAGAACATATTTTTTTAACCCATTGTAGAATTCTCTCCCATGAGAAACTCCCAGTCTAACAAGGGAGACAAGGGCTCCCAGCCTTGCAAGACTCCCACAAATAAGGCCAAGATCTAAGATGGACACAGAATGATCCTAGGTAAGGGCAAAGGGCCATAGTATAGAACACACTGGTGGAAACAAGAGTGGGGTCTGCAGAAGAGAGGCATGAGCACACGGCACCCTCACCTCCCTGCCTGCTCCTACCCCAGGCTGGGCCATGGAGGACACCAGAAGGAAAACAGAAGGAACACAGTTTCAGGGAACACCTGCCTGTCCCAGAAGCATGGGCTCTGGGGTCTGCATAGTGTGACTATTACCATAATGCCACCCCAGCGGGGACTGTGAAAGGCATTGGTGGCCACTGGAGCGCCATCTTTGTCCTGAATGTACAGTGGGGAGTGGGCAAGCTCAGGAACGTAGAGTAGAAAGTTGAGCACAGGGTACAGGGAGGCAGCGCTGGATCCTGGGGTATAAAGACAGGGAAGGCAGAACATCAAAACATGCTGGACCTGGACCCAGTCCCAGGTCAGCCTCTAACTTGCTGGTCACTCACTCTGGGATGATTCCCCAACTAACAATCACTAGGATATCCTCCTGTCCTGGCTTTCTATAGTAAAGGGCTTCAGAATGTTCTCCGAGATGTGCCACACAGATGGAAACATAGTCCTTAGCTCCAAAACACCCCGGAATCTCCCTCCTCAAAGGCCCCTTGAGCATCTAAGGCAGCTTTCTTGGCCACTGCCACAATGTACCCATGTTACTACAGACAGTCTTATGCAAACCAGAAATCTGACTTTATGTCAGTTCCCTGCTTAACATCCTTCAATGGCTAGCCACCATAATAGGTTAAAGTTCAAACTCCATAACATGGTCCTTTATGATCTGGCTCCTGCCTGCCTTACCAGCTTCATCTTTGGTCATCACTCACACTTCAGCCACACTAAACTACTGTGAGCTTCCTAAATGCCTATGCTTTCTCACTCTTCTGCATCTAAGCTCACAGTTCCCTTTGCCTAAACTGCCCTTCTTTTCTGTACTCAGCACTGTCATAAGGTAGGCCCTCAGCCAATGTTTGCTGAATAAATAAATGAATGGAGGAATTTTCTAGGACCTCACATGCCACCCCCTCACAGTCCTCGGGCCACACTAGCTTGCCTGTGGTGTCTGAGATTCCACAATTAGACATACTCACTTTGGTTTGCCTGTGTTCCAGTTCTTAGTCACACCTCCTCTTCCTAGTTTCCACCCCAAAAATGAAAAACTATAATACTAGCTTCAAGGTTATTCAACCTCAATCGGCAGAACTGTCCATTCAAATTCTGCCCTCATGTACTTTTGCTGTTATCTTTCCTATGTGTGTGACTACCTCTCTCCTAGATGGCTTTTAGGGAGATAGACACAGCCCAGCCATTCATTTGTAAAAAGTGCTGGGAATCATGTTTAATAAATGCTTTTGGATAGGATAGTGTGAAGATGGAGATATCAACAGAGCATCATGAAAAAGGAACCTAGGGCTCAGGCATGGTGGCTCACGCCTATAATCCCAGCATTTTAGAAGGCTGGGGTGGAAAGATCACTTGAGGCCAGGAGTTTAAGACCAGAATGGGCAACACAGTGAGATCCTGTCTCTACAAAACTTTTTGAGAATTAGCCAAGTGTAGTGGCACATTCCTATAGTTCTAGCTACTCGAGAAGCTGAGGTGGGAGGACGAATGAGTCCAGGAGTTGGAGGCTGCAGTGAGCTCTGACAGTGCCACTCCACCCCAGACTGGGCAAAAAAGTAAGACCTTGTCTCAAAAAAGAAAAAAAAGAGCTTCCATCTCCCCAGTCTCCTCAGACCAACCTAACCTGGGAACCATCACTATATACAATCCACCTCCAACCCCCACCCCTCACCCGGCTAAGCCGTCAGGGTCCCTCTCTAGCCTGGCAGAAAAGAAACACCCTCATCCTTAGGTGCTCACCCAGCCGGGACTCCACTGGGTTGATGACATGGGGGAGGCTGTGCATGTCCAAATAGTAGCTGGAGGAAGCTGAGTCAAAGCGGGGATTCACTCCTAACATTGCATAGTAAAGAATCTGTAGAGCAAACAGGGAGTGGTTACTTTATCTAGATTTATACTCTACTTTCCCAAAAAAGATTTGAGGTGCCTTAAAAAGATACAATCAGGACAAGACAACATATAAGACACAAAATCAGGGTTGAAAGAAAATGGGCGCAGGAGAAAATAGCAAAGCCAAGGGTAAAGTGAATACACTAAATATATGCTTTGAACACCGCATATTTTACTAGGTTTCCTAAGAGTCTACACAAAGAGGGAAACAGAACAGCATAATTCAGTGTCTACAAGATCAAATCAAGCCAGTTATTCAGAAGCAATTACTCCCACTACCAAGACCTGACAAATACTCCCACGTGTTTTCCCTACAAGGACATAATGTGACATAGAATCACATCCTTTTTTTTTTTTTTTTTTTTGAGACAGAGTCTCACATTGTCGCCCAGGCTGTAGCGCAGTGGCGCAATCTCGGCTCACTGCAATCTCTGCCTCCTGGGTTCAAGCAATTCTCCTGCCCCAGCCTCCCGAGTAGCTGGGACTACAAGCATGTGCCACCACTCCCAGCTAATGTTTTTATATTTTTAGTAGAGACGGGGTTTCACCATGTTGGCCAGGATGGTCTTGATCTCCTGAACTCGTGATCCATCCACCTTGGCCTCCCAAAGTGCTGGATTACAGGCGTGAGCCACCACATCCAGCCTTTTTTTTTTTTTTTTGAGATGGAGTCTCACTCTGTCACCAGGCTGGAGTGCAGTGGTGCAATCTCGGCTCACTGCAACCTCCACCTCCCAGGTTCAAGCGATTCTTCTTCCTCAGCCTCCCAAATAGCTGGGACTACAGGCATGTGCCACTACGCCCAGCTAATTTTTGTATTTTTAGTAGAGACAGGGTTTCACCATGTTGGCCAGGCTGGTCTTGATCTCCTAACCTCGTGATCTGCCCGCCTCGGCCTCCCAAAGTGCTGGACTACAGGCAGGAGCCACCGCGCCCAGTCCTTCACATCTTTATTGTTACTACAATAACAAATTTCAGGAAGCTTTTTTCTAAAAACTAATGCCTTAAGAATGGCTCATGGCAGTAACATCTAAGCATGACTGGTGAGTATGGGTCTAGAGGGAGCCACAGGAAGGTGGTTTGTTAACAAGCACTGACAAACTCCCTCAACTGGATGCTACAGAGGGAAAGACACCAGAATCTGCCCTCAATGGATGGATGGACACAGACAAGGGCACACATACACCTCCACTACCTGCCCTTATGACACTCACATACATATACGCACAGGAAATTCCTAGCAAATTAGCAAGCTCTAAGAGATGGAAGAACAGACTACACTTGTAAATATGTAGGGAAGTTGAAAAGGACTCCTCAACTTGCTCCCGGTCTCACCTGAGAGTCCACAGAGAAGTTGCCGGCAGCACTGAGGGCATTCAGGAAAGGTTGCACATAGCGCTGGACAGCCCCCTCGATGTCCCAGTGGACGTCATGGGACTTGGGGTCTGGGTTGAGTAAACTGAAGGTGATCTCATAGCCTGCAGAAACAGAAGTCAGGAAAGTCAGAGGCTCCTGTGGACCAAAGAAGAGGGGCAGCCTCTAATCCCAGCTGAGCTGAACTCGTTTCTCTTCTGGATGGTGCTGGTTTCCATCATGGAACCAAAAGGAGGACAAAACTGGGATGAGGAACACTGAGTAAGAAAAAGCTGCTGGGTGCTGTGGCTCACACCTGTAATCCCAGCACTTTGGGAGACTGAAGCGGGTGGATCACTTGAGGCCAGGAGTTCGAGACCAGCCTGACCATCACGGAGAAATCCCATCTCTACTAAAAATACAATTATCAGCTGGGCACAGTGGCTCACACTGTAATCCCAGCACTTTGGGAGGCTGTGGCAGGCAAATCACTTGAAGTCAGGAGTTCAAGACCAGCCTGGTCAACATGATGAAACCCCGTCTCTACTAAAAATACAAAAATTAGCTAGGCATGGTGGTGGGCACCTGTAATCCCAACTACTCAGGAGGCTGGGGCAAGGGACTCACTTGAACTTGGGATGCGGAGATTGCAGTGAGCTGAGATGGTGTCACTGCACTCCAGCCTGGATGACAGAAAGAGGCTCTGTCTCAAAATAAAATAAAATACAAATACAAAAATTAGCCAGGCATGGTGGCATGCACATGTAATTCTAGCTACTCAGCAAGCTGAGGAGTGAAAATCACTTGAAATTGGGAAGCAGAGGTTGTGGTAAGCAGAGATCACACCACTGCACTCCAATCTGGGTGATAGGGCAAGACTCTGTCTCAAAAAAGAAAATAAATAAAATAAGTAAGAAAAAAATTGAGACTAGAGAAGAAAAGGAGAAAGAAGTTCTCTGCAGATTTTCCTCCTGCCCAACGTAATTAATTTCCTCTCTCTTCCTGTGGCAAAGCCTGATGCCCTACCCAAGCTGGACTTGAGAGGCCGCCTCTTCTCAGCGCTCCACTTGTCCTCTGGAAGGTGGTCAGCCAGAGCAGCAGCAAGCACATCCTCAGTCAAAGACATAGCCTGGGCCACCTGGATTATGCGGCGCCCAATGATGTTAAAGGCCTCCGGGTGCATTATGCCCCGCACCACTGCTGTCCTCTTGGGTCCAATGTAGCTCATCATGTCCTGTGGGGTGAATAACGGACAGAATGCCCATGGCTCAGAAAAGAAAGCCAAAAAGCACCCTGGCTCTTACAGTTGAGAATCTGGCCTTCTGCCACTGACCAACAAGTGTGCACCTCTCTTGAGATTCAGTGAGCTATGAACTCAGCATTTCTGAGCTATGAGTATATACTGAGAGTTTTCATTTGTTTCTGTTCCCTTCTCTTTCCCAGTAGACATGGGTCCACGCAGCATCCAGCTCTTCAGGGGCTGGTAAAATGGTGAAATGGAAACTAAGAGATGGTATGCTGAGCAAGAAAAGCAGAATAAACAGCCAACTGGGGAGTCTGACATAAAAACGGCACATGGCAAAGAAAGAAGTATTCACAATAGCATTATTTCTAGCAATAAAACCTAGAAATAATCCAAATGTCCATTAGCAACAGAATGAGTAAATTATGTTTATGTTTGTACAATGATACATACATTCAACTACATAATTATGGATGATTCTCTCAACTATAAATGTTGAACAAAATAAAAGTTGCAGAGGAACATGTGCTATATTCCACCATTTATATAAATTCAGAAATGTAAAATTAAATACATCGTTTATAGAGATACAACATATGTGATCAAACTAAGGAAAAGCAAAAATTATATACACAAAATATGGTCGCCTTGGGCTAAAAGGGAATGGAGTATATTCACGGAGATCCACACTGTGCTACTGCACTGTAGTTTGTAAGCTGGGGTGGGTATGGGGATGTTCATTAAAATTTAGTCTTTTTATAAAAATTAAATGTTTGATTATAAATTTTTTTTTTGAAACGGAGTCTGACTCTGTCACCCAGGCTGGAGTGCAGTGGCACTATCTCACCTCACTGCAACCTCCATCTCCTGGGTTCAAGTGATTCTCCTGCCTCGGCCTCCCAAGTTGCTGGGACTACAGGCGCCCACCACCATGCCTGGCTAATTTTTGTATTTTTAGTAGAGACAGGGTTTTGCCATGTTGGCCAGGCTGGTCTCAAACTTCTGACCTCAGGTGATCTGCCCACCTCAGCCTTCCAAAGTGCTGGGATTACAGGTATGCACCACAGCACCCAGCCGATTCTTTTATTTTTCGTAGAGACAGAGAGTGCAGTGACATGATACTAGCTCTCTGCAATCTCCATCTCTCGGGCTTAAGTCCTCAGCCTCCAAAAGTCACTGGGACTACCACATCCAGCTAATTTTTTTTATTTTTTGTAGAGACGGGGTTTTGCCATGTTGCCCAGGCTGGTCTCGAACTTCTGAGCTGAAGCAAATTGCCCACCTCAGCCTCCCAAAGTGCTGAGATTACAGTGTGAGCCACCAGACCCAGCCAGCATTCTTTATTAAAAATATTTGGAGTTAGGCCGGGCGCGGTGGCTCAAGCCTGTAATCCCAGCACTTTGGGAGGCCGAGGCGGGTGGATCACGAGGTCAAGAGATCGAGACCATCCTGGTCAAAATGGTGAAATCCCGTCTCTACTAAAAATACAAAAAATGAGCTGGGCATGGTGGCGCGTGCCTGTAATCCCAGCTACTCAGGAGGCTGAGGCAGGAGAATTGCCTGAACCCAGGAGGCAGAGGTTGCGGTGAGCCGAGATCGCGCCATTGCACTCCAGCCTGGGTAACAAGAGCGAAACTCCGTCTCAAAAAAAAAAAAAAAATTTGGAGTTTTCTGTAGCAAATGGAAAAAATGTGTAGCAACAGTGCAAGAAGGAGGTGACCCAGGAGGTCACGAGCTGAAGGGATAAGGCAAAGCCACGGCCTCTTTGTTACCCTACCTGGGGAAGAAATGAGGAGTGTTCAGAGATCACGTACACAGTCAGGGAGCCCTCCGCTTGTTCCTGAGGCTCATCTAACATGGCTTCTGCCTCTGGGGACAAGAACAGGTGGTACACCAAGAGCAAAACACCATCCTATCTCCCCCAACCCCCCACAGAGTGCCTCACCCACCCCTTCACTCACATTCAGCTGACACAGTGGTCAGGCTTGGGTAAGCCAACCAATCTCTGTGGCCCTCAGTGGACTGGGTTGAATCCCACAGTACCTCATTCCCAGCACTCCCAGAGAGGTTTTGGAGGTAAGACAAAGTATGGGAACTAGGCGCTTAGCGATCAGAAGGAAAAAGAGGGCTTCACATTAAAATGGTGTGCTCATCCCTTCCCATACCTTGCACACTGCCCGATGACAGGGCCTCCTCCTCATAGTCCAATGCCCTCCGATAGGCCTTCTGGAAACGGCATTTGATTTTCATTTTGTCTAGGAGGGATAGGAAGTAGCATGATGAAAAAGGCAAGCAGCAGACTTCTGCCCACCTTCCCAGCCCTAACACCATCCAGCATCTGGGACACGAGATGGTGGTTTGCCGAAAAAGTCCAAGCAGCTGCGGCCAACTCTAATGATTTCTGGATAGATGATAACAAACACATGATACCCGTTTCTCCCATCTGCCCCAGCTCTTGCCTTCACCTCTGCACACACTGGTCCTTCAGCTTGAAGTGTCTTCTCAATGTGAAATCTATTTCAATAGTCACTACATTAATAGGCAAAAGGAGAAGAACCATATGGTCCTTCCAATCACTGCCCCAAAATAATTAAATTCAGTGAACGTTCCTGATAAAAAAACAAAACACACAGGCCAGGCACAGTGGCTCATGCTTGTAAACCCAGCACTTTAGGAGGCTGAGAAGGGTGGATCCCTTGATCTCATGAGTTGGAGATCAGCCTGGGCAGCATGAAGAAACCCCATCTCTACAAAAAACACAAAAATTAGCCAGTTATGGGCTGGCACAGTGGCTCACCTCTGTACTCCCAGCACTCTGGGAGTCTGAGGCAGGTGGATCACCTGAGGTCAGGAGTTTGAGACCAGCCTGGCCAACATGATGAAACCCCATCTCTACTAAAAATACAAAAAATTAGCCCAGTATGGTGGCAGATGCCTGTAATCCCAGCTACTCGGGAGGCTAAGGCAGGAGAATCCCTTGAACCTAGAAAGCAGAGGTTGCAGTGAGCCAAGATCACACCATTGCACTCCAGCCTGGGCAACAAGAGTGAAACTCCATCTCAAAAAAAAAAATTAGCCAGGTGTGGTGGTACACACCTGTAGTCCCATACTTGGGAGGTTGAGGTGGGAAGATGACTTGAGCCTGCGAGGCAGAGGTTGCAGTGACCCGAGATCGTGCCACTGCACTCCAGTCAGGGCAGTAGAGCCAGACCTTGTCTCAAAAAAATAAAAAATAGGCCGGGCACAGTGGCTAATGACTGTAAATCCAGCGCTTTGGGAGGCCGAGGAGAGCAGATCACAAGGTTAGGAGTTTGAGACCAGCCTGGCCAATATGGTAAAACCCCATCTCTATTAAAAATACAAAAATTGGCTGGGTGTGGTGGCTCACGCCTGTAATCCCAACACTTTGGGAGGCCTAGGTGGGTGGATCACCTGAGGTCAGGAGTTCAAGACCAGCCTAACAAACATGGAGAAACTCCATCTCTACTAAAAATATAAAAATTAGCCAGGTCTGGTGGCACGTGCCTGTAATCTCAGCTACTCGGGGGCGCTAAGGCAGGAGGATCACTTGAACCTGGGAGGCAAAGGCTGCAGTGAGCTGAGATCATGCCATTGCACTCCAGCCTGGGCAAAAAGAGCAAAACTCCATCTCAAAAAAAAAGAAAGAAAAAGTTCCTCTTTTCTTTATAAAAGAATTCCAGATCATATATTTCTTCCAGGAAGAAGAAATGATAGAATTGTAAAAATCACTAATTTGGCCGGGCATCGTGGCTCATGCCTATAATTCCAGTACTTTAGGGACCGAGGTGGGAAGAGACCCCGTCTCTACAAAAAAATTTAAAAATTAGCTGGGGTCAGGCACAGTGGCTCATGCCTGTAATCCCAGCACTTTGGGAGACCAAGGCGGGTGAATTGCTTGAGGCCAGAATTTCGAGACCAGTCTGGCCAACATGGTAAAACCTCATCTCTACTAAAATTACAAAAATTAGCCTGGCATAGTGGTGCACACCTGTTATCCCAGCTATGTCAGGAGGCTGAGGCATGAGAATTGCTTGAACCCAGAAGGCGGAGGTTGCAGTGAGCCGAGATGGCACCACTGAACTCCAACCTGAGTGACAGAGTGAGACTTTTGTCTCAAAAAAAAAAAAGAATTAGCTGGGCACAGTGGCACATTCCTGTAGTCCCTGGAATAAACCATCCCAGCTACTTGGGAGCCTGAGGTGAGAGGATCGCTTGAATCCAGGAGTTCAAGGTTACAGTGAGCTATGATAGGGCCACTGTACTTCAGCCTGAGTGTCAGACCCCATCTCAAAAAAAAAAAAAAAACCCTTCTCTACTTTTTTTAATTTTTTTTCTTTTTTTTTTTTTTTGAGACGGAGTTTCGCTCTTGTTACCCAGGCTGGAGTGCAATGGCGCAATCTCAGCTCACCGCAACCTCCGCCTCCTGGGTTCAGGCAATTCTCCTGCCTTAGCCTCCTGAGTAGCTGGGATTACAGGCACGCGCCACCGTGCCCAGCTAATTTTTTGTATTTTTTTTTTAGTAGAGACGGAGTTTCACCGTGTTGACCAGGATGGTCTCGATCTCTTGACCTCGTGATCCACCCGCCTCGGCCTCCCAAAGTGCTGGGATTACAGGCTTGAGCCACCGAGCCCGGCCTAATTTTTTTTGAGAAGGAATCTCGCTCTGTCACTTAGACTAGAGTGCAGTAGTGCCATCCCAGCTCACTACAACCTCCACCTCCCAGGTACCAGCGATTCTCCTCTCTCAGCCTCCCAAGTAGCTGGGATTACAGGCATGCACTACCACACCCAGCTAATTTTTGTATTTTTAGTACAGACAGGATTTTGCCAAGTTGACCAGGCTGGTCTTGAACTCCTGACCTCAAGTGATCTACCCACCTCAGCCTTCCAAAGTGCTGGGATTACAGGTGTGAGCCACCACGCCCTGCCTACATTTTTTTTGATACAGAGTCTCACTCTGTCTCCCAGGCTGGAATGCAGTGCCGTAGTCTCGGCTCAATGCAACCTATACCTACCAGGTTCAAGCAATTCTCCTGCCTTGGACTCCAGAGTAGCTGGGACAACAGGCACACACCAGCACACCCAGCAAATTTTTGTATTTTTAGTGGAGACAGGGTTTCACCACATTGCCCAGACTGGTCTAAAACTCCTGACCTCAACTGATCCACCACCTTGGCCTCCCAAAGTTCTGGGATTACAGGCATGAGCCACTGTGCCCAGCCTAAATTTTTTTTTTTTTAAATTAGCCAGGCATGGTGATACATGCCAGTAGTCCTAGCTACTTGGAAGGCTGAGGTGGGAGGATTTGATTGAGCCTAGGAGTTCAAGGCTGCAGTGAGCTATGATTGAGTCACTGCACTGCAGTCTGGGTGACAGAGTAAGACCTTGTCTCTAAAAAAAAAAATTTAAAAAAAGCACTATCTTGTGGCTGCTAACAAAATGGATTCCATGATCAAATAGATACTAAAAATATCATGTGAAAGGTTGATGGGGAACTCTAAAATATAGAGATCGTGCTGACAATATCTGAACTCACTGCATAATCTTTGCATCACCCAAAATAGAATAACCAGCCATTAATGCTTCATGATGTAACACAATAGGAAGTACACTGCACCAACTACAATGCATTCTCTTCCAGAAAATTGAACCTGGCTTTAATCAAACTGCTAGATCTACCAGTTTATAAGAAATACGGATGTTAGAGGAATGAGTTAAATGAAACTGTGAGGAAGCTACTTGCCAAATCCCAAATGTGAGATGTTCTATAAAACAAATGACCTGGTTTCTCCAACGAATCAATGGTGTGAAAGAAATGTATGGGGGAAGAGTGGGGGGAGCTGACATAAAATAAAAGTGACAAAAAGACAGATGCAACTTATTGATCCTGATGGAATAAACCATCTGTGAAAGGATACCTTAGACATAGCTGGAGAGATCTAAATACAGACTGAGAATTAGGTAAGGAGTCACTGCTAACTTGGTTAGGTGTGATAATGGTAGTCATGTTTAAAAAAGAAACAAAACTCTTCAATGGCTTCCCTTCTCATCTAGAATAAAAGTCTAGAATGCAAATTCTCACAATGACCTACCAGGCCCTAAGTGTTTGAGCCCCCTTCTACTGCTCTGGTTTTATTTCATTTCCTCTTTCTCTCTTCCTCATTCACCCTGGTGAAGCCACAAGGAGATTCTCACTGCTCCTGAAAGGTACGAAACCTGCTCTTAACTCAGGGCTTTAGACTTGCTCTTCCCTCTGCCATGATGCTCTTCCCCCAGATATGTGCACAGTCTGTTCCCTCATCTTTTAGGCCTTTACTCAAATGTCCTGTTTTCAATGAGGCCCTCCTTGTCCACCCTATCTAAAACTGCAATCCCCACCCATTCCTCAAGAAAATTCCCTCTCCTCCTGTCCTGCTCTATTTTTCTATTTTTCTTTTTTTCTTTTTTCTTTTTTTTTGAGACAGAGTCTCGCTCTGTCACCAGGCTGGAGTGCAGTGACGCAATCTTGGCTCACTGCAACCTCCACCTCCCAGGTTCAAGCAATTCTCCTGTCTCAGCCTCCCAAGTGGCTGGGACTACAGGTGCACGCCACCACACCCGTACAATTGTTTATATTTTTAGTAGAGATGGGGTTTCACCATGTTGGCCAGGATGGTCTCTTGACCTCGTGATCCGCCCATCTCAGCCTCCCAAAGTGCTGAGATTACAGGCGTGAGCCACCGCGCCCGGTCCTCTATTTTTCTTCTATCACCATCTAACATACATTTGACTTACTTGTTGTTTTTTTTTTAATTGAGACAGAGTCTCTGTTGCCCAGGCTGGAGTGCAGTGGTGCGATCTTGGCTCACTGTAACTTCTGCCTCAGAGGTTCATGGGATTCTCCTGCCTCAGCCTCCCAAGTAGCTGGGATTACAGGCACCTGCTACCATGTCCGGCTAATTTTTGTATTTTTAGTTAAGATGAGGTTTCACCATGTCGGCCGGGCTGGTCTTGAACTCCTGATCTCAAGTGATCTGCCCGCCTCAGCCTCCCAAAGTGCTGGGATTACAGGCATGAGCCACCATGTCCCGCTTTATTTGTCTTTTTTATTGTCTATCTTCTTCTTGTATGTTTTGTTCACTGCTATATCTCTAGTAACTAGAACTGCATCTGACGTAGGTATTCAAAAAATACTTGTTGATTAAATGAACAACCCTATTACTACTTCTGACTAACAGATGAGGAAACCAAGGTTTAGAGAAGTTAACAACCTTACTCAAATTTACACAAATAAGTAGCAGAATGAGGCTTTAATCCAGCTCCCTGATCCCCAGTTCCACACTCCTGGTCACCCTTTATATATGTTGCCTATACTGTCTTTACAGTATACCCATATTACTGAACACTGTGTCATCAAATATGAAGAAATCCATGATAAACTGAAAACAATCAAATTTCAAACTAATTTGTGAGGGATAGTCCAAATTTTATTTAGAAAACAAGAAGTTTGGCCGGGTGCAGTGGCTCACACCTGTAATCCCAGCACTCTGGGAGGCCGAGGCAGGCAGATCACAAGGTCAGAAGTTCCAGACCATGCTGGCTAACACCGTGAAACCCTGTCTCTACTAAAAATACAAAAAATTAGCCAGGCATGGTGGTGTGTACCTGTAGTCCCAACTACTCGGGAGGCTGAGGCAGGAGAATCACTTGAACTTGGGAGGCGGAGGTTGCAGTGAGCCAGGATCACACCACTGCAATCCAGCCTGGGCGACAGAGAGAGACTCCATCTCAAAAAAAAAAAAAAAAAAAAAAAGAAAGAAAAGAAGAAGTTTGCCGGGCGCGGTGGCTCACGCCTGTAATCCCAGAACTTTGGGAAGCTGAGGCAGGTGGATCATGAGGTCAAGAGATCGAGACCATCCTGGTCAACATGGTGAAACCCCGTCTCTACTAAAAATACAAAAAATTAGCTGGGCATGGTGGCACGTGCCTGTGATCCCAGCTACTCGGGAGGCTGAGGCAGGAGAATTGCTTGAACCCAGGAGGCAAAGGTTGCAGTGAGCCGAGATCGCGCCATTGCACTCCAGCTTGGGCAACAAGAGCGAAACTCCAACCCAAAAAAATAAATAAATAAAATATATATATATAAATAAATTTTTTTTTAAATACCAAAACAAATTAGCTGGGGAGGGTGGGCTGAGGTGGGAGGATTGTACATGGGGAGGGTGGGCTGAGGTGGGAGGATTGCTTGAGCCAATAGGTCAAGGTTGCAGTCGGCCCTGGTCATGCCACCACAGTCCAGCCTGGGCAACAAAGAGAGACCCTGTCTCAAAAAAGAAAGAATGTTTTCACCAAGGCTAAAGAACTAAAATGTAAATGGCACACAGGTGCCTCATGCTCTAGACTCCACCCACATCTCCAGTCATTCCCAGTCTTTCACTACACATTCCAGTAAGGCAAAACTGCTCATAGGTCCCCAAGTATGCTGATTCACCCTGCCACACTTTCACACAGGAGTATAATTTGTTGGTTAAAAGCCTGAACACTGGAATCAGGCCTGGATTTAAATCCCAGTTCCATCTCTTGCTAGCTGTGTGATCTTGGACAAGTTAAATTCTTGAAGCCTCAGTTTCTTCATTTATAAAATGGTGATCATATCATTAGAAAGGATTAAATCAGGCAACAATGTATAAAGTGCTTTACCTAGTTTTTGGCACACAGCGAGCAACAACTATTAGCTATCCTTATACTGTCTCATGCTACTCACTCTGCCTGAAATTCTCCCTCTCCCTTTCCCATTTAACCTGAATTCCTACACATCCTTTAAAAATCCGACTTAAAATTTACATCTCTCAAAACTTTCTCTGCCTTTCTTTCCTCCCAGATGGTTAATACTCTTTATTAAGTGCAACCCCTGTTTTTTGCATACTTCTACTGCAATTTATTTTATCTTTCTCCCCTACCTATGAATGTCTTGAAACCGTTATCAATTTCTTATTCATTCCCAAATTCCCGGTAACTTAAAAAAGTACCTCAGTAGCCGGACACGGTGGCTCAGGCCTGTAATCTCAGCACTTTGGGAGGCTAAAGTGGGCAGATCACGAGATCAAGAGATCAAGACCATCCTGGCCACCATGGTGAAACCCAGTCTCTATTAAAAATATAAAAATTAGTTGGGCATAGTGGTGTGCACCTGTAGTTCCAGCTACTCAGGAGGCTGAGGGATGAGAATCACTTGAACCCAGGAGGCAGAGGTTGCAGTGAGCCAAGATCTCACCACTGCACTCCAGCCTGGGCGACAGAGCAAGACTCCATCTCAAAAAAAAAAAAGTACCTCAGTAAAGTGTTTATTATTAAACTGAATAGGGGTTGGGTGCAGTGGCTCACGCAAGTAATCCCAGCATTTTGGGAGGCCAAGGCGGGAGCATTACCTGAGGTCAGGAGTTCGAGACCAACATAGCCAACATGGCCAAATACAAAAATTAGCTGGGCGTGGTGGTGCATGCCTGTAATCCCAGCTACTTGGGTGGCTCAGGCAGGAGAATTGCTTGAACCCGGGAGGCAAGGTTGCAGTGAGCTGAGATCGCGCCACTGAACTCCCACCTGGGCAACAGAGCTAGACTCCCTCTCAAAAAATAATAAATAAATAAAAACTGAATAGGGCCTATATGCAAACCCAATTTAATTTCAAACTCTGTGTTCTTTCCACTATATCCCACCTCCTCCCCTATACCCTGATGGGCATCAGTTGCTTCCGATTAGGTAGTCTGTCGTTATGAGTAAAATTGCTATTTAATGACAGTGAATTTAAAGGTAGTTTTTTTCTGACCAAACACACTGTTCATTCAGAGAGGTCTTTTAGTAGTAAGTTTTTAACTGCCTTTATGGTACACCCACGCTCCTCCCACCCAACTCAGCTCTGGAGTGAGCTCAGAAGTGAAAGTCATCCCTGACCCTCAGGAACTCACATTTCAGAGGAATCTCTCTTTCATGCACAACGGTGAAGGGCAGCTTCTCCTGGTCGTCCAGGGGCACTGACTCCCGCGTAAACACGACAGTGACAGGCACCATGAGGCGGAGCTGCAGGAAGGGGCATCAGGGCCATTACTGAGTCTCCACCTCGCCGGCGGGCTGTCCCCCGACCGTCCCCCACGGCAGTCTCACCTGCAGGGCATTCAACCCACTGATCTGGGAGTAAGGCAACGAGGCCCGGTAGGTCTCCGTGGTCTTCCACCAGAGCGGCAGTCCCAGCACGATGGCCACCGCAGCGAAGAAGAGGGCGGCGCGCTTGCCCCGGACCACCTCTGAGGGCATGGGGAACAGACTGAGGCGCCGGAAACGGGCTAGGATGCCGGCCCCCTCCACAACGCGAAGCCCCGACCGCCGGCATCCAAGGGCCAGCGTTCACTGGGATCCTGGGGCGAATGGACCCGGCCCAAGCCTGAAGGCAATCCCATCTGAAAAGACTCCCCGAGCCCCCCGTCCGCGGGACCTCTCGCACACCACAATCCCCAGCCCTGCATTCCTCCCTTGGCATCAGCCAGCTGCAAGCTCCCACCCGAAGCCCATCGCACCTAGGTCTGTAGCCGCTGCCCCGGCAGCCGCCATGCTGGCTTCCGGCTGCTCCGGCCTCCGGGGGCGGAGCTTCGTGACCCTCACCCAATCGGAATCTCCTCAATGAGGGGGCGGGACCGCAGCGGTGATCGGGGCCAATCGAGAGCGGCACTCCAGACCCGCAGGCGGGAGCAAGCGGGCAAGGGATGGGCGGGCTCCGCTGGGAGCCCTGCTGGAGGTCTGAAAAGAGGTCACCCTGATGCCGAGGGGCGGTCGAGGGGCTGTGCGGGTTTTGGCACTGCTAGAACGAAGTCCCCCGCTTCCCTATAGAACACACTCCTAGCCCCGCGATTAAGAGCGCAACCTCTGCAGTAGTTAAATAATAGCTGGGCAACTACACGCAGCTCCGAGGCTCAATTGTCTCATGTGAAAATGGAGATATTTACTTAAATGAGGCCGTTCTTGTAAGGAGCCTGGCACACGGAAAGCCCTCAAAGGTCAGCTGTCACGGTTTTATCATTCTTATCGTAGAGCTCCTCTTGGGGCGCCCTCTCCTCAAGCCTCAAACATGGAGGTAGCAAGCTAGTACGTTTTAGCATGATTGGCTCTTTCGCTATGTTAAAATTCATTTTAATTCATTTCCAACTTGGAAAACTCAGGATACTTCACTTCAAAATCTTGAAAATTTATGAGCCCAAACTCTGGATCCTGATCATTGCGGTTCAAATCCTGGCTTCATCACTTATTAGGTGAGTGATCTTGAGAAGATCCCTCTGTGTCTTTCTTGGTCTGTTTTCTCTATTAAAATAGGGAGGATAGTAACAGTACCTACTTTATAAGTTGTATGAAATGCGTGAATACATATAAAGTGATTAGAACAGGGTTGGTGCTATGTGCAAGCTATTTTTGTTATTATAAGATCAGGCCACACAGGGTGGAGCATTTGTAGCCTCCCCAGCTGACACAGAACAAACACAGCTTTTTATCTCATCTTTTTATCTGCTTAGGTAGACCCAGGTTCTCAGCCTATCTCACACCCCACCAGGGGTCAAAGTTCAGCACGAGGCCTCATCAGAGCTGTCCTTACCCAGACACTCAAATTGCCCCCCTTGTTCCCACTTCTACCCCAAATGAGAATGGGCCATAGTCCTTGGCAGCCTCCTAGATACCCTGCTCAGCCCTGGCAGCCCGCAGAGCCTTCGGAGTTTCCCTCTTTGGACCGGAGTCCAAGTGATCCCTCGCCCTTCCTGGTGTGGCTCCCCCTAGTGGAATGTGTCAGGGCTCAGCTGGGCTCAACACTGGAAGATAGGAGAGACTCCCACCCACTCTTATCCCAGCCTGTCCTGCTGCCTCCCTGCTTTAAGCCTTGCACAAATCTGCCTTCAGGAGTTGCCAGTCTGGCCTCACTCCATCCTTCTGTAGCTTCAGCCTAGTGCCACTGATGTGGCAGTCCCTAGAAGACTTGCAGTCCTCCTCATTGCCCCACTCCAGACCTGGACATCAAGAGAGCAAGAGCCTGAGCTGGGGATGGTAACTGCATGTGCCCTTCCTCCATAAACTCAAAGCCCAGTAAAACTCAAATCCCACCCTCTCCACCCCCAGAGTCAGAGGGCCCAAAGATAGAATTAGCAGAGATCAGAAACTGGGAGGTGAGAATTTGATGTGTAAAACAGACAGGCAAAGTAGCATGTTTTGCTACCATTTATTTGCTGTATAGTATGTACTCAAGGCATGAGTCAGGGCTTCTGTACTACCCCCTGATCCCAGGAGAGAGGGCAGGCAAGAAGGAGAACCCAAGGAGAAGCTACCCCATCATGGGAAAATTGTGAGAGTTGGCAGAGGTAGGGGGAGACTCAGCCATCCTGCTCTGACTTCTAGCAATTTCTTCTGCCCTCAGTCATGAGGAGCACCCTATCCTCCCATCCTATGATCCCAGGTGCAGCAATGAGAGAGGGGAAGGGAGGAGAGAAAAGGAAGACAAGCCGGTGCCACATGAAGGCATCTCTGCTCTGCATAGCTATTTGGCCTTGGCCATGACTACAAGCAAAAGTGGGTGCACATGGCAGGGCCAAGGGCTGTGGGATGGAGTGGATACTCAGTAGGCATGGTTGGCAACGTAGAGGGACTGTGCTGCTGCTCCACCATCTTCTCCACTGCCTTCATACTTGCCTTGGGCTGCAAGCCCATTCACCTGCAAAAGGGAGCATGGAGTAAGCAGGCTGAGCCAGCCCACAGGTGCCAAGCCCTGCCCAGGCTATAGTCTCTGGGTGCTGTCCACCACCCACTACCACCTCTAGCTCCCAACCTCGGCCCGCTTGATGAACTCCTCAGTGGCGGCTCCAGCATTGTCCTGTTGCCCTCGCCAGGCATTGAGTGCAGAGGCTTGCAGGGCACGCCCATAGGAGAAGGTAAGCGCCCAGGGCCGGGGAAGGGGGCAGCGGTTGATGGCATTGAGGTTGAGTGATGCCTCCTCTTCACTCTGGCCCCCAGACAGGAAGGTTACTCCTAGGGTTGAGGAGAGAAACAAACTGACTGGTCACTCCCAATTTTTCCCAGGTAGGGAATCCCTGAAGGCCACAAGAAGGAACTGAAGATGGGCCTTAGGGATAGGAGCAGGTTAAGGAGGAGGGTAGTACCTGGGACAGCTGGGGGCACAGTGCGACGCAGGGCAGTGACAGTTGCCATGGCAATCTCCTCTGGGGTATACTTGATGGGACAGGCATGGCCAGGGGTCACCATGTTGGGCTTGAGCAGGGTCCCCTCCAGGTACACATGATGGTCACTCAGGGCCTTGTACACAGCAGCCAAGACCTGGGTGGAGATTAGAGGAGGTTTACTAAGGGTCTGGGTCCCCACCGGTTACTGCACAATGCTCCCTATCTAGGGGTAGATGGGCACAGACTGTGAGGGCTTAGTGCAGGCTCAGATCACAAGCCTGTGCCAGGATCAAGTGAAAGAGTACTAGGAGAAAGTATGCCTGGATCTAAGCTGGGGGCTCCAGGGAACAGGCACTCCTGCTGAGCTGTTCCTGCAGTATGTTTGTGTGTGAACTTACCTTCTCTGTAACAAACTGACAACGTTTGAGGTCGTGGTCTCCATCAGGCAGTATTTCAGGTTCCACAATAGGCACAATGCCATTCTGCAGGCAAGAGCAGAGATGTTTGGCAGGGGCAATAGGGGAGATAGAGAAAGCCCTGTAACTCTCTCCCCACCAGGCACACAGGGCACCTAGCTGACCACCCTCCCAACACACACACCTGCTGGCAGATACTGGCATAACGGGCCAGCACATTGGCATTCTCCAGAATGGCAAGTGCAGAGGGCGTGCGCTCACTGATTTTCAGCACACAGCGCCACTTGGCAAAGTCAGCACCATCCTTCTTGTACTGGGCACAGCGTTCTGAGAGCCCATCCAGCCCTGCAAGCACAGTGCCAACCTCATCACTCTGCCCTTCTTTACCAGCATCAACTATCTAACACCTCTTTGGTCCTCAAGCCCACCCACCCTATACCTTGAGTGGTGGTTTCTCCATCAGTCCCAGCTAGAGGCACCACACCCTTGTCAACCTATAGGGAAAGCACAAGCAGAGGGTTGAATCCAGGCAGGATTCCCCTCGCTACCCCTCCTACGCAAGCCTATTTTCACACCCAGCTTCCATTCAGAGCAGGGCTGGGGGCTGCACCTTGATGCCCACGACGATGCCCTTATCCTGGATTGTTCGGACGAAGGGAACACCATTGTCATCTTTCTGGTAGAGGGTCTCATGGAAGAAAATGACACCTCCAATGCACTTCTTCACACGGTCGTCAGCACTGAACAGGACCTGGCGGTACAGCCGGCGATTCTCCTCTGTGTTCTCCACCCCAATTTGGCTCAGCCGTTTTGCCATGCTGCCTGGGGGCAAACAAAGAGAGGCAGCGAAAACATCTCCAGGGTCCCCTAGCCACCTGTACCCTACCTGGCTACAGTTATCCACCTACCTACAGACTCATCTGCAGCCAGAATTCCTTTGCCTGGAGCTACAATCCGGAGGGCAATGTCAGACAACTCCTTCTTCTGCTCAGCAGAAAGGGCTGGGTATGAGTGAGGCATGGTGACAGCTCCCTGGAGTGGAGACAAGATAAAAAAGCCAGACCTCATCCACTACCTCCTCCACTGCCTCTCCTGGCCAGATGGACCAAATGGCCTCCCCCATCAAACATGGGGCTGGGAACAGGGCAGCAGTCTTTGGCATGAGTCCTGGGCATCAAAGTGGCACCAATCCCTCTGACAGCTAGCAAGCTTAGGGCTCCAGATCCCACATCTCCTTTTGTCCCTGGTGGGCACACTTCCCAGCCCTGGGGAAAGATGCAGGGTGGGGGTGGGGAGGTGAGCAGCCCCGAAGCCACAGGTCTTTTGATGAATCTGCTGCCCATTCGAGGATGCCAACTCTCTTTTCACTGAACTTGGCCCCTTGTTGAGGTAGGCAGAAGCCCTAGCCTTTCCGGCTTCCCTTTTCTCATCCTCCACAGGAGCCCTAGGGAAAGCGTACTTACTTCCAAGGATTCAGAATGAGGCAAAAGTACTTATTGCCACCCTCTTCTCTCAGCTGCCAGAAGAAAAGGTTGGGAGGAAGAACAGCTAGGGAGTAGGAGTGGCCGCAGCTTCTTCTCTGTACTCCAAACCTGCCTGCCGATGCCTATTGCCTACTCCCACCCAGTACCGGCCCCAGTGGGGCTGCAGTGTTGTAGGAAAGACGGGCCAGCAGGTCAGCTGCGTTAGTGTGTGGAGACAAGGGTTAGTGACACCTCCAGGTCATCTCCGTCTCTCTCTGTGGAGGGAGGGATAGCAATAGCAAGCACTTCAATTCCCCACACTCAGACACCCAGACAGGAGGGCAGAGGACCAAGGCTGAAAGGAGTAGAGAGCCTGAGAGAGAGATGAGACTGAGGGGAGGTAATGGTGACGCAGGCTAAACAGTCAGTGAGAGACCTAGATCGGGTGCAGAGAAGGCGGGAGAACTGGAGAGAGGACCTAGCCTAGGAGGAGAGGGAGCAGGCAGAGAAGGAAATGCTCTGGGTAGGAGAGGCAGGCTCCAAGGAAAAATTCAACAAGTAGAGGAGGATTTGGGATTGGAAAAGCTGAGGTCCAGGTGGGAGAGTTGAGGTGGGATAGAACGGGAGAGGTTGAGCCACGGGGTTTCAGCTGCGCGGAAAGGAGCAAAGATGTCAGGAAAGAGTCAAAAGGGCACGTCCAGGAGCCCCAGGGAGCAGGATGAAGATAGCAGAAGAAGAGCCAAGGAGACGAAGCGGAGATGCTGAGCGGCTCCCGCCTCGCCTGGCCTTACCTGTGCGCAGCCAGTTAGCAGCGGCAGCCACAAGCACCGCTCGGGTTCTGATCGGCAAACAGATGTGGCTGCAGCCCTGGCTCGCCCTGGTAAATGAGGCTGCGGATGCCGCAGAGCTACGTGACTCCTCCGGGGGCGGGGCCCGCCTGCCCCGCCCTGGCCACGCCCCCTCCCCAGGACTGGTGTCCGGAGCGAGACCACGCCCACGAAGGCGGGGCGGCGAGGTGGAGTGAGTGCCCCGCCCGGCATCTGCGGCTGTGAGGGACTTCCCCTCCACTTCGTGGGGCCTCGCCACTAGGGCTCGAGAGGCTGGAAATGACCTTGCATTCATTTCTGCCACAATCCCTTTAACACGTGCTGGGCACTTGCTGGATGTTGGGGATTAAGATTGGCCTGGTGAAGAGGAGGCACCGAAACGTTAACAGGTTGAGTAGGTGGGGCAGAGGCATCATCAAGGTGCCCAAGTTCAGGGCAGGAAGTAATGAACTGAGCTTCTCTGTCCTCACCCTATTTGCCAGGGCATACCCCTGAGGGGGCTGGGAAAAGTAACAGAATGAAGCCATTCTGTTTCCCCCAGGCGGTGAGCCAGGGAACACGCAGTCCGGTGCCCAGAGTTTTGGAGAAAGCAAGGGAAGGGAGGAAGGGCAGGCAACCTTGGCTTTGGAGGCAGCAGGAGGTGGAGAGGGATCTGTGGAGGGTGCCCAGGCAGGAGGGCCAAGCTGCCTCTTCCCTGACTTAATCTGCCCCGTCTAACCCAAAAAATAAGATTCAGTAAGCTTGGAGAAATCCATTAAATACACTTTATTTAAATAGTATTAAACTCAGTTGGCTCTATGCCAGTTTGGTCTTGGTATTGGGGTAAGGGGGTATTGCAGGTAAAAAGGGGTGAAGCAGATTCTGGCTTTCAGTTTCTTAGCTCAGAAATTCCAGCAATCCCTGTAGCTCTTTGCATCCCCTCACCACCTCTGGAATAGAGAGCAGGGTCTGGGAAGAGAGGCAGAAAAAGCAACTCAGGATCACAGGCCTAAGGCCCAAGGCTCCCAGCCCCAGGAGACAGCCACTGAATTAGAGGGGAGAAAGCAGACACCACAGAGAACCTTGCAATAGTGATTCAGGCCCAGCTCTCAGCACAGGCTGGGAACCAGAGCTGTGCTCATCAGTACCTCCTGGGGCCAGGCCTTGTACCAGGTGGCTTAGTTATATCACCTCCCTTGTTCCTATACCTTATAAATATGCTGAACAATGTCATCTAGTTTTTCTAACTCCTTGTCAGAGCGCCGAAGGTTCTCCTCTAGGATATTTCTCTAGAAAGCAAACAGATTTCTTAAGTCCTATGCTTAAAAGAACAAAAAAAGCTTGGTTGGACAGGGGAAACATGGCAGGGCATTTGTTGACAAAGGTAAGAAATAGCCCTGGAATGGCATGGACATTCTTACATGGCTCTGGAACTTGATCATGAGTTTTTCCTTCTCATTTTTCATCTCCAAGAACATCACTCTCAGTTTGTCCACCTAGAAATATGTCCAGATCAATAGGGGTACAGCCTGGGGTCCCCACCTGCTGCCCAGCTCCTCTGTTAACTGAGTCACCTCCTGAGAGAGCCACACTTTCTCCTGGATCCAACTGGTGGCCATGGGCTGGCAGTTGGAGTCCAGCTGGCCTGCCAGGGCCTCCTGGAGCACTTTGGTCTCTGTCTCCGCACGCCGAAGTGAGCAGGTAAGGTGGGTCATCTCCTCTCTAAGGCTCTGGGAATGAGAATGGAGAGGTGTCCAATAGGACATAAGAAGGATAGGCATCATGTGGTGAACATAAGTAAACCAGGAATCCACTTCTCATATTTGGAATCCTGGCTACCGGTAACACAGAAGGCAAAGGCCTGGGCATGATGAACATACTATGAGCTCGCCACTCTTGTCTATCTGTTCTAGGATCTTCTCATTCTGCTGCTGTATCACTTCCTGGAGTTCCTTTTCATTCTGTGAGGGAAAGGGAGGTGAAAAGACACAGGGAGAGCTGGTTTCTTCAGAGCCCTTGCCAGGAGATAGGAGAGAGTGCCTGACCCATGCTCAGCCCACATGAGACCAACTGGTATTACTCCAATTCTTCCTCCAGGGCCAAGTCAGGCAAAGCACATTTCAGTGTTGGGTGAGTTCTGCTAGAGTTCCTGACTTTTCTCCTGGGTCTGCCTGGGAAGATAGGTCAGCCCATAGCTGATATGTGAAATGTCTGACCCCAAGAAGGGCAAAACTAGGGCAGTGGTTGGAAAATCCCTACCACCCAGATTCCTGGAGAGATAATGGGTCCCAGTAGGCCAGTAGAGCTGCCCCAGTTCTTCATCGCCCCACTTCTAGGTCCCTCCTTCACCTTGTAGCGCAAGCACAAGGCCTGGTTCAGCTTCTCTATGTCTGCTTCCTTTGCCTTCTGGGCTTCCTGATGCTGCTCTTCCTCGGCCTGCAGCCTAGCCTGCAGCTCACAACTGGAGGAGGGAAGAATTCAGCAACATTCCTGTCCTCTCAGGGGCCAGCTGGACCCTTGGCATGCATAAGAGGCTGTGTCACTGTCCCTCTATCACCAAAGCTGCATCCCACTCACATTTTTCGCTGCAGAGTCCTGATGGCTTCTTCTTTAGAATCTTGTAGCAGGGAACAAAGACTCTGAAGTTCAGTAGTCATAATACTCATTTCTGCCAGGCTCTCCTCCATGCCCGGGGTCTCTGAAAGAGAAAGTCCCAGATAGAGATGTAGCCTTCCAGCCCTGGAAGGAAGGAGTGTATAGCCATCATTTCTACAACTCTTATCCGTGTTCCCCACCCACAGGATTTGTATGTCTGGAACATTACAGATCCCAGAAGGCAGAAATAAAATGAGCCCAAGTAGAATTGAGGTTTTTAGAGCAAAGCACTTCTCACTGCTTTCGTCTTTACTCATCACCACCAGATTTTCTAGAAATGAGGCAGGATCCCCGGAGCCACTCCTAACCTGCAGGCTGAAGGGAAACCATTGATGCTACTCGGGTGAAAGCACTCTTATCACTTCCAAGCAAGGGCACAGGAGCTGATTCCGGCTCTACGAGAAAAACCAACCATGGGAGAGGGCCCCTCTGGTGACCCAGTCAGGGGTCTACCGTAATGGAAGCCAGGGAAAGATAAACAAGCCCGCTGATGGGCATCTTCAACAGCTGAAGATATTGACAAGTCACAACTTTCCCACCCCCAAATCCCAGGACCTTTAACCTTCAGCTGCCACTGCTGTCAAGATGCTTCCCAAGAAGGTGCTGTCATTGGGCAGAGGGTGTGCCTGGGTGGGAGCACAGACCGTGCTCAGCAGAAGGGTCTCTTGTTCAGTCTAAGGGCAAAAAAGAAAAAATAGCTGCTGCTCAGGTCTAGTGAACTCCTGGGATTCCAGGTAACTCCCAGCCATCTCCTCCAAAATGCTGTCCCACCTACTACCTCAATTCTCTATCTTCCACTTCCCCATTAGTACCTTTCCCCAAACATGTTTATATTCTTAAGCCTCTCCCACAAAAACAACAGTATTTTAAAAACAAACCTAAACAAAACCAAAAAAAAAACTCTTCTTCTTACCTTAAATCCCCTTTTAGCTACTGCCTTTTCTTTCCAGAAAGGAAGGGAGGGAGGACGGGAGGAAGGGAGGGAGGGAGGGAGGAAGGGAGGGAGAGAAGGAGGAAAGGAAGAAGGGAGGGAGGGAGGGAAGCAAGAAAGAAAGGAAAGGAAGGAAGGGAAGGAAGGAAGGAGCAAGCCAGGCGCGGTGGCTCATGCCTGTAATACCAGCACTTGGAGAAGCTTAGGTGGGTGGATCACGAGGTCAGGTGTTCGAGACCAGCCTGGCCAATATGGTGAAACCCTGTATCTACTAAAAATACAAAAATTAGCTGGGCATGGTGGCACGCACATGTAATTGCAGCTACTTGGGAGGCTGAGGCAGAAGAATCGCTTGAACCCAGGAGGTGGAGGTTGCAGTGAGCTGACATCGTGCCACTGCACTCCAACCTGGGAGACAGAGTGAGACTCTATCTCAAAAAAAAGAAAAGAAAGGAAAAAGGAAAGGAAAGGAAGGGAAGGGGAAGGGGAAGGGGAAGGAAAGGAGCCTATACTTCTTGCTTATAATTCTCACCATCTATTGACTCCCCAGCCCACTACACTCAAGTTTCTGCCCCATCATTCCACCTAAATCGTTGTCATTTGGTCCACCAATGGCAGCCTTACTTTCAAATGCGATGTGTACATTTCAGCTCTTGTTTTACCTGACCTATTTGATATTGATGACCACATTGTTCTTTTAGAAACTTCTTTTTCTTAGCTTCCAGGACATGAGTCTCTCTCCCTTAAAGGCAGGCCTCACACCTTTCTGGTTATTTCTTCTCTATCCACAGGTCCTTCCTTAACTGTTGGATCCTCTGGGTTTAGTCCCTGGCCCTAAATTTACTCTAATTCATTCCCAGCATGGCCTTAGCCCGGGAGCACCACAAAAACATCTACTTCAGCCAGGCGCAGTGGCTCACGCCTGTAATCCCAGCACTTTGGGAGGCCGAGGCAGGTGGATCACAATGTCAAGAGATTGAGACCATCCTGGTCAACATGGTGAAACCCCGTCTCTACTAAAAATACAAAAAATTAGCTGGGCATGGTGGCGCGTGCCTGTAATCTCAGCTACTCAGGAGGCTGAGGCAGAAGAATTGCCTGAACCCAGGAGGCGGAGGTTGCGTTGAGCCGAGATTGTGCCATTGCACTCTAGCCTAGGTAACAAGAGCGAAATTCTGTCTCAAAAAAAAAAAAAAAATCTACTTCAAACTTCCCTTCCACGTGAATGACTCTTCAATCTCTCAGCTGGATTTGTTCCCAGTCTGCAGACTCAAAGGCTAACTGCCCGTGAAGAATCTACCAGAAGGTTCCACAGTCAATCTGTCAACTTAGTATAAAGCTGAGTTCACCATTTTCCCTGTGCCACCCTATCAGAAGTCTGTTCCTACTCCTGTATTTGTAGGGGGAGGGAAGGCTAGCAAAGGCCTACAGGTCAAATCTAGCCTGCCAACTGTTTTTGCCTGGAATGCAGCCAGACCCATTCATTTACACATCGTCTATGGCTGCTCTTGAACTACAAAGGCACAGTTGAGTAGTTGAGACAGAGACCATATGGCCCAAAAAGCCAAAAAATACTTATTATATGGCCATTTATAGGAAAAGCTTGCCGGCCTCAGTTCTGGAGGAGAGTGTCACCATCTTTCTTTACTTTTTTCTTTTTCTTTTTTTTTTTTTTTTTTTTTTGAGATGGAGTTTTGCTCTTTTTGCCCAGGCTGGAGTGAAATGGCAAGATTTCACTGCAACCTCCACCTCCCGAGTTCACGCGATTCTCCTGCCTCAGCCTCCCAAGTTGCTGGGATTACAGACACCTGCCACCACGCCCAGCTAATTTTTCTGTATTTTTAATAGAGACGGGGTTTCGCCACGTTGGCCAGGTTAGTCTCGAACTCCTGACCTCAGGTGATACACCCACCTTGGCCTCCCAAAGTCCTGGGGCCAAGTGTCACCGTCTTTCTAGCAATCTAAGGATCATCATTCACTCTTCTGCCTTACTCTTACATCAAATTGGTCACAAAGTTCTACTGTGTCTACTTCCTAAATATCTGTTGAATTCATTCACTCCATTCTCTTCTTTCTACTGCCTACAAAACTGCCATTATTTCAAGCCTTCAAAATCTGGCCTCCTGCCTACTTCTCCAGTGTTGTCTCCTGCCTTGCCCCACATAGCTCCCACACTGCAGCCATGAAGAGCTGCTTCCCAATCCTCAGACTTGCTGCGTTCTATATGAATGCCATCTTGCCTTGTTCATCTTCTAGTCCCAGCACCTAACCTAGGTCTTATCAGGTAGACACTACAAAAAAGAACACATCAAGAAAAAAAAAAAAAAAAGAAGAAGAAAAATAGTTTGGGAATCTTCTGTTGCCAAAGAAAAAAAACAAAAAAGAACACACCATGTACTGTGTATATGACTTTCTACATATGACTGTCATATGTAGTCAGATGAAACTTTCTTTTTTTTTTTTTTTTTTTAAAAGCGAAAGAGAGAGTGAGAATAGGAAGGAGGAAAAAGGAAGAGAAAGAGAGAGAGAGAATGGGGAAGAGGGAGAAGGAAAAGAAAGAGGGAGAGAGAATGGGAGTATTGCTTTCTTGCCCAGGCTAGAATGCAATTTAGTAATGGGTATTGAAAACCTCTTTTATACTGATAATTATACTTAATGATGTAGTCAGGAAGGAATAAGGGAAGAAGATAACAAACAAACAGCCAACCAATATTTAATTTAAACCTATGAAATGCTATGCGATTACTGAGGAGTGATTTACTTCCAATTATATAGTCACCTTTGGAATAGGTGTGAGGTGGTAATGTATGTTTTGTGTATTTGAAGTGGAGAGTTCTATAAATGTTTATTAAGTTTACTTGTTCCGGGTCTGAGTTCAAGTTCTGAATATCCTTGTTAATTTTCTATCTCGTTGATCTATAGAATCGTTAGCTCTTCTTGTTGCATTGATCCTTTTGCCATTATGTAATGTCATTCCTCGCCTCTTTTGATCTTTGTTGCTTTAAAGTCTACTTTATCAGAGGCAAGAATTGCATCTCCTGCTTTTTGTTTATTAGTTTATTTTTACTCTCTGTTTGATTGGTAAATCTTCCTCCTTCTCTCTGAGTCTTTGTGTATTGTTGCATGTAAGATGGGCCCGGATGCAGCATACCGATGGGTTTTGGCTTTTTATCCGATTAAAATATATATAAATTTAATACCGGTGTTTGATGCTAGCTGGCTGTTTTGCCCATTAGTTGATGTAAATTTTTTATTGTGTTAAAGTTCTTTGCTTTTTGATATATTTTTGGAAAGGCTGATATTGGTTGTTCCTTTATAGGTATAGTGCTTCTTTCAGAAGCTCTTGTAAAGCAGGCCTGGTGGTGGTGAACTCTCTAAGTACTTGTTTGTTCACAAAAGATTTAATTTTTCCTTCGCTCACAAAGCTTAGTTTGGCTGGATAGGAAATTCTGGGTTGAAAGTTCTTTTCTTTAAGGATGTTAAATATTGGTCCCCACTCTTTTCTGGCTTGTAGGGTTTCTGCTGAGAGATCTGCTGTAAGTCTGATAGGTTTCCCTTTATGGGTAACCTGACCTTTCTCTCTGGCTGCCCTTAGTATTTTCTCCTTCATTTCAACCCTAATAAATCTGGCGATTATGTGCCTTGGGGTTGGTCTTCTTGAAGAATATCTTTGTGGTGTTCTCTGTATTACCTGGAGTTGAATATTACCCTGCCTTGCCAGGTTGGGAAAATTTTCCTGAATGATATCCTGAAGAGTATTTTCCAACTTGGATTCATTCTCTTCATCACATTCAGGTACACCTATCAAACGTAAATTAGGTCTTTTCACATAGTCCCATATTTCCTGGAGACTTTGCTCATTCCTTTTCATCCTTTTTTCTGCATTCTTGTCTTCTCGTTTCATTTCACTGAGCTGGTCCTCGACTTCTGATAGCCTTCCTTCTGCTTGATCAATTCGACTGTTTAAACTTGTGCATGCTTCGCGAAGTTCTCGTGTTGTGTTTTTCAGCTCCATCAATTCACTTATATTCTTCTCTAAATTGTCCATTCTCGTTAACATTTCGTCAAACCTTTTTTCAAGGTTCTTAGTTTCTTTGCATTGGGTTAGAACAAGTTCTTTTAATTCACAGAAGTTTCTTATCATCCACGTTTTGAAACCTGCTTCTGTTATTGGAACACACGTGTAATCTATTAAGCCTTGTTCCGTTACTGATGAGGAATTGCAATCCCCTGTAGAGGGAGAGGCATTCTGATTTTGAGTATTCTCTACCTTTTTACGCTGGTTTCTTCCCTTCATTATATATTTGTCCGTCTGTCGTCTTTATAATTACCGACTTTCTAACTGGGTCTCTGACGTCCAACTTGTTGATTCCCTGCTCCGAAATCTGAGCAATCCACTGAGCCGGCCAAAACAGCCGTGTTAAGATTGATGGTGCTTTTCTGCCCGGGAATCTCCAGACTCTGCACCAAGAACTGGCCTGCTAAGGCACCAGCAAAACTGCCACGCCGGCCACAAGAGTCGCCCTGGCGACCCGTGGAGCTCCTCCACTGGGAATCTCCTGGTCCGTGAGCAACTAATATTCGTCTGAAAGTGTGGCGTCCTCTCGTTCTTTGCGCTTTCACTGGGAGGTACGTGCCCGAGCTGCTAATCATCAGCCATCTTGGATCTCTCTTCTTTTTTTTTTTAAAGATGGGGTTTCACCATGATGGCCAGGCTGGTCTTGAACTCCTGACCTCAGGTGATCCACCCACCTCAGCCTCCCAAAGTGCTAGGATTACAGGCGTGAGCCACCACGCCTGGCCAGATGCAACTTTCATACGCTGTTCCCTCTGCCTAGTGGATCTTCCTAAATACCCACTCCTGCCCCACAAACTTTAAACCTCAAGACTATACCCAAGGTCAGCTGCTTTGAGAAGGCATCCTAATTCTCAAAGTTGAAGTGGTTCTCCCCTCTCTATCTCTCACAGAGGTCCATGCAGACCTCCATCATGATCATAAGTCAAGATGACAAGTTTACATCTGTTTGTCTTCCATGCTAAACTGTAGATTTGTTGGCATTTCTGCACTTAGCACCCAGTTGGGGAAGATGATCAGGTCATAAGTAGTTTCCAGATTTTAGGATATTTGTTGTAATTTTATCTGCTGAATAAGCTAATTAACTGTATATTCTGAATGATATCAACCACTTATTGTTTAGTGTACACTTCAGGGAGGCTACATTTCTGCTTTCTTGAAACAGTCTGGCTGGGCATGGTGGCTTATGCCTGTAATCCCAGCACTTTGGGAGGCCGAGGCAGGTGGAGGTCAAGAGACCAAGATTATCCTAGCTAGTGCAGAGAAGGCTATTAAAAAAAAAAAAAAAAAAAAAAAAGGCTGGGTGTGGTGGCTCACACCTGTAATCCAAGCACTGTGGAGGCCAAGATGGGCGGATCACCTGAGGTTGGGAGTTCAAGACCAGCCTGACCAACATGGTGAAACCCCATCTTTAAAGAAAAAAAAAAGACCAGGCCAGCACTTTGGGAGGCTGAGGCGGGTGGATCACAAGGTCAAGAGATCGAGACCATCCTGGTCAACAAGGTGAAACCCCGTCTCTACTAAAAAATACAAAAATTAGCTGGGCATGGTGGCACAGGCCTGTAGTCCCAGCTACTCAGGAGGCTGAGGCAGGAGAATTGCTTGAACCCAGGAGGCGGAGGTTGCAGTGAGCCGAGATCGCGCCATTGCACTCCAGCCTGGGTAACAAGAGCAAAACTCCGTCTCAAAAAAAATAAAAATAAAAATAAAAAAATAAAAAAGGACTATCCTGGCCAACATGGTGAAACCCCTTCTTTACTAAAAATACAAAAATTAGCCAGGCATGGCAGTGCACGCCTGTAGTCCCAGCCAATCGGGAGGCTGAGGCAGGAGAATCGCTTGAACCTGGGAGGTGGAGGTTGCAGTGAGCCAATATCGGGCTACTGCACTCCAGCCTGAAGACACAGTGAGACTCCATCTCAAAAAAAAAAGAAACAAAGTCTGGTTGAAGAGACCATGTATCCAAGGAAAATTAATATAAATACAAAAAAAAAAGTAAATTCATGAAAAATGAGAAATATGGCAGAAGAAAAGATCCCTGAGTCCATGTGATTTGATTTGGGAACATTTCAAAGAAGAAGGTAAACCAGGTAAGATTTCTTTTTTTGGGGGGGACAGGGATTCACTCTCAGTGGAGTGCAGTGATACAAAAAATTAGCCAGGTATGATCATGGGTCACTGCAGCCTCAACTTCCCAAGCTCAGGTGATCCTCCCACCTCAGCCTCCCAGATAGCTGGGACTACAGGTACATAACACTACACCTCGGCTAATTTCTGTATGTTTTGTAGAGATGGGTTTTGCCATGTTGCCCAGGTTGGAAGGGAGGTTTTTTTTTTTTTTTTTTTTTTTTGCAGAAAAGCAATTTATTAGGCAGAGAGAGAGAGAGAAGTAGGGAGAGAAAGAAAGCCAGCTCCCACGCTGTCGTGGGAGGGGACCCCAGAGAGGGAAATCCCGGACGGGAGGATTTTAATAGAAAAGGTGTTTCCAGTTTGAAGAAAGAAGAGAATGAATGTGGGAACAGCCTGAGTCTGGGTTGTGGGGATGAAGATGGGGACATGTGTATAGCATCAGGCAGTCTCGCTGGAGCAAAGGGTTCATAATAGGGAAGTAGCAGACAGGTGAAGAAAGGTTTAAGCCACAGGCTAAAGAGGTCCTGTAGGTAACTGAAAGTCACTGAAAAGGTCACAGGGTTAGAAAAAGAGCAATGTTTTAGTAAGACTATTCCGCAAAATAAAGATACTATTGGAAGAGAAGAGAAGGAACCCCAGGATCCTACCTTCTCCTTTAGTTTTGTCTGTAGGAAGAGAGTCAGGCTCTGTAGTTGCTCAGTCAGCATCCCTAGCTTTTGAGAGTATTGCCGTGTCTTCTCCAGGTCTTGCTCCTGGTTCTCTGCTATGGTGCTGGCCAGTTTAGCCCTGCAATAAGGAACAGGGAAGATGACCAAAGACCAAATTACCTTCTCTGAACACCTCTCCCAAATTCCCACAGAGCTGCATTAAAGGAAAGAAACAAGAGGCTCAACACTGTCACAGTTCTCTTCTCAGACATTTTGGCTTCTAGAAGTGTTCCTGAGAAACAAGTGAGCACTTGAGGGGAAGTATAGAAAGTTAGAGAACTTACGCTAAGTTCTCTACAGTGTCCTTGAGGTTCTCACACTGCAAGCTTCGCTCCCGGAGCACTTCCAGAGTGGTTTTCAGTTGACACTCAACCTGACCTAGCTCCAGGTGAGCAACCTGATTCTCCTGGTCTGCAAACTGAGAAGACAAGAGAAGGAGCAAGAGAGGGTGGGAGAATTTCAGTGCCCTGGGGACAGAGGCTTCTTCTATTTCACAGTCGGGAACCTCATCAATGCTATCAGGCAAGAATCACACTCCTGAGGTTTACCAGCTCCCTTGGCCCAAGCCACATTCCTTACCTCCAAGGTCTCTTTCAGGTCCCGCACCTCTTTGGCCAGGACAGCTTGTTGCTGCTGCAGTTCTGCCTGCATGTGTTTTAGTGCCAACTCTTCCTTTTGCCATCTGCCAGAGACCACATATTAGATCCCATTTGGTCGTAAATCCTGGGTGCCTACTGCCACAATACTGTTAGGAACTCACTGAGCAGCCTGCTCTTCACTGCTCTGGGTAAGTTGGCAGAGTAACTCATCCTTCACAGACAGGTCCTGGGCACAATGGGCATGCTGACTCTGTAGCTCTTTCAGCTGGCTGTCCATGTTGGCCAGAATCTGCAGCTGAGCCCGGAGATCTAGACCAAAAGTATCCTAATGACACCATGAAGTCACCAGGCCAGAAACTCCCCAAACTTCTGCTCCAAAGCAAGTGCTCCAGAGTACTTCATTGCTCTAGTGCCACACTCCAAGCCTTAGCAGGGCTCAACTGCTTACATGCATGTGCGCACACACACACACACACACACACACACACACACACCTGTTGCTAGACGACTGTTTTCCAACTCCAGTTGTTCTATTTGGCCTTTGCATTCCTCTAACTGGGCAGAGACTTGTTCCAGCTCCTTGGAAACCTAGGAATAAAAGATAGTTTTTCTCCTATAGTTCCTCCTGAATCAAGAATCCCAGGACTTGGTCCAGCTTTTCTTTCTGGACAAGATAGAAAACTACCTTGCTCCTGGGTATCAACATTGCCCAGGAAATAAGGTTGATCCTCAGAAAAAAGTAGAGACAGGAGAAAAGTTGCCGAAATAAACATGCTGAAGGGCAAAGGAAAAAACTGGGCTTAAGGCCATCTTACAGCTAAGGGACCTGGCTGGTTTCCAAACCCAAAGGGTAGAAAGAAAACAGGTCCAGGGTAAGAGTCTAATGATATCACACATTAGAAAGGCCTGTTGCAGAAAAGGAAACCAAGCCTAAGCAGTCCCCGCTCCCAGTTTGCACCTCCTGCTTTTCCTCAATTGCCGCATCACGTTCCTTCAGGGCCTGCCAGCTCTTGACCGTGAGTTTCTCTGTGAGTTGTCGAGACTGACTCAGCAAAGCTGTCCATGTTGTATACTATCAGGAAAAGCAAGCAGGTCAGTAAAGCACACTTGAGGCAAGGCTCCTAACAGAACTTGATGTAAGGGATTAGTTACGATGGCCCCAAATACTCACATCCAGTTGAATGGACATCCAGTCCTGTTGCAAGGTAGAGGTAAGACTCACTGTCTGCTGAACCAGCTCTTCTTGCTCAGTATGAAGCCTTACCTACAAGAGAAACATTGCCTAGGCAGGAGCCCCTTCCCTTTGGATACAGCAAAGTGGGAGTATACTACTATTCTCCCAGTCTGTCAGCAGAGACCCCAGGAAAGAAAATGCCCTTAAATTACCAGTTGGGTCTGGGTGTCTTTCAGAAGCCCCCTGAATTCCCGCATGGATGCTAGGTCCTGTTCCAGCTGGCTGATGCGCTGGCTGGTGTGTGCACAGAAAGCCTCCAGCACTGCCTCTGCCTATTGAGGGAAGAGGTTGCAAGGACACAATGGGCAACAGGGGAGCCAGCACAAAAAGCTGTAACCATCCAACACCTCAATATATCAGTTCTTTACTCCTCAGGGCAGGCAGTTCTTAGGCCACCCATCTGTGTCTCAAGTGCGTTTGTGTTTCTACAGGAACCTTGAGGTGGAAACCTCCCACATCCAAAAACAAATGCCTGGCACCTTACCGCATCCTTGCCTCTGAGAGCCATTTCCTCTCTGTGCCTTGCCTCCTCCCTTTCTGCTTTGAGGCTCTGGAGCTTTGCCCTCAATTTCTTCAGCAAATCAAAACAGCAAGAGACCAAGGTTTCTGTACGCCGAGACTACACGATAAGAATCAGATGCTGTGTATGGTTCCTCTTTATGGCTTTTAGTCCCACCAGAGGCCTCTACCTCTATCTTCATACTGCTTACCTCCTGACTCACAGTAGTTTTATCTTCTTCTAAATGCAGCAGGGATAGGTGAAGCAAGGATATCAGCTCTTTAGAGATGAGCACCCATGATTGCTGTAGAGAAAAAGATGAGTAGATGAGATCAAATAAAGTCACTATGCAGGAAATGGGGGCACTGGGGAGGAAAACCACTGACCCCAATTCCAAGCTCCCCATAAGGAGATGTACTTTACAAAGGTTTGGAAACCTCCCTTTGCCACCACGGCTTAGTATCACCATCTGTTAACCACCCAGGATTCTCCATTCTTGAACTTCACAGGAGACCCTGTGGTAGTATAAGGTCAATCATCACTTACCATGACATTTCTGGCCTGCTGTAGAGCTTGTCCCATCTCTTGGCTCTCCTTAAGATGCTGAAGTTTATTAGTTATCTAGCCAGAAAAACAGAGTTGTTCCTTGTTTTGTTTTTGAGACAGAGTCTTGCTCTATTGTCCAGGATGGAGTACAGTGGCACAATCTCAGCTCACTGAAACCTCCACCTCCCAGGTGCAAGCAATTCTCATGCCTCAGCCTCCCAAGCAGCTGGGATTACAGGCATGCACCACCACACCCACCTAATTTGTATAATTTTAGTAGAGTCGGGGCTACCCAGGAGGCTGAGGTGGGAGGATCACCTGAACCAAAAAAGTTGAAGTTTCAGTAAGCCCTGATTGCAACATGGCACTCTAGCCTGGGCGATAGACCAAGACCCTATCTCAAAAAATAAAAATAAAATCTGTTATTATAAAATCTGTTATTAACCATCATCGCTGCAACAACAACAGAAGTTCATCTGAATTTAAATTAAAATTTCCTTTAAATTACTTTGATCAGAAGACTTTAAGTGAAAAAGCTTTCTTTTGGATAGAGAAATATTTTATTCAGTTGTATGGTAGTCACTGTAATATAATTCTTTTTTTTTCTAAATTTTTTCTTTTTTTTTGAGATGAAGTCTCTGTCATCCAGCTGGAGTGCAGTGGCATGATGCTGGCTCACTGCAACCTCTGCCTCCCGGGTTCAAGGAATTCTCCTGCCTCAGCCTCCCCCGTAGCTTGGACTACAGATGCACACCACCACAACTGGCTAATTTTTGTATTTTTAGTAGAGACAAATTTCACCATATTGGGTCAGGCTGGTCTTGAACTCCTTACCTCATGATCTGCCCACCTCGGCCTCCCAAAGTACTGGGATTACAGGCATGAGCCACTGAGCCCAGCTGACTCTGTTTTTTGAGGCAGGGTCTGGCTCTGTCACCCAGGCTGGAGTACAGTCGCAAGATTTCAGTTCACTGCAGCCTTGAACTCCTGGGCTCAAGTGATCCTTCACCTTAGCCTCCCGAGTAGCTGGGACTACAGGTACACACCACCGCATCCAGCTAATTTTTGTATTTTTTGTAGAGATGAGGTTTCACCATGTTTCCCAGTCTGGTCTCAAACTCCAGAGCTCAAGTGATCCTCTGACCTCACCCTCCCTAAGTATTGGGATTACAGGCGTGAGCCACCATGCCAGCTGACCACTTTCCATTCTAATAGATGTAAACACTGAGAAATCCTCTTCACATAAACAATAGAAATAAGTAGAAGCAGAAGAAGAGAGGCTGAGCGCAATGGCTGAGGTGGGAGGATGGCTTGATCCCAGGAGGCAGAGGTTGTAGTGACCTGAGATCACACTACTGCACTCCAGCCTGGGTGACCGAGCAAGACTGTCTCAAAAGAAAAAAAAAGAAAGTATGTTCTTTAATAAAGTGGGCATAGGCAATCAGGCAATTGAGAATGGAGAAGTAGGAAAGAAAAACAATAAAGAATATATGTGGATAATAAGAATGAATTAATAAGGCCTAATATTTGATAGGACAACAGGGTGACTACATTCAATAGTAATCTGTACATTTAAAAAGAACTAAAATAGTATAATTGGATTGTTTGTAACACAAAGGATAAATGCTTGAGGGGACAGATACAGATACTCAATTTTCCATGATGTGATTATTAACTATTGCATGCCTATATCAAAACATCTCATGGACCCCATAAATATACATACCAACTCTGTAACCACAAAAAATAAAAATTATTTTTAAAATGTTTTAGGCTTATTCATAATTTTTCTTAAAATATTAAATACAGTCTACCAATGTAAAAAAAAAAGAATACATGTGGAAGATGAGGATCTAAAAACCAATTCCTTTAAAACCTTCCTTGCTTGCACTCCTTTGGAAAGTTTTTATGTACCCCAGGGGCATAGTAAGTACCCATAGCTTTAAGGGGATTTTCCAGATCTTCAGCTTTTTTGTTTGTTTTAAGAGACAGGGTCTCTCTCTCTTGCCCAGGCTGGAGTACAGTGACATGATCATAGCTCACTGCAGCCTCAACCTCTTAAGCTCAAATGATCCTCCTGCCTCAGCCTCCTGAGTAGTGAGGTATGCAAAACGATATCCAGGTGATTTTTTTTAAATCTTTTATAGAGACGGGATCTTACTATGTTGCCCAAGCTGATTTCAAATGCCTGGTCTCAGGCAATCCTCCTATCTTGGCTTCCCAAAGCAGTGGGATTACAGGCATCAGCCACCATGCGTGCCCAGATCCTCAGCTTTTACAAATGTTCTGAGAATAAGCCTGTGATAGGATTCCCCTTTGCTCTCTGGCAGCTTCTCAGCTGAAGTTCCAAGGAAGACAGCCCACTGGAATCCTTCGAACTTTGAGAAGAACCTTCTTACCCCACTGGGAGATGTGTCAGTCTGTGTGCTACTGTCCTGGGTTTCTGGGTGAGGGACAGCCAGCCGGCTCTTCCAGTCCCGAAGCTGGCGGGAAAGAACCTCCAGAATGACAAGAGATCTCAGCAGGTTATCTTCCAAGTCATGTCGAGACAAGGCAGTCAGATCTGGAGGCTGGCTGCAGCAGAAAGAGAACATGAGGAAAAGTAAGGGAGGGAAAGGTCCAGGGTAATGGAGCTCACAAGGCACAAGGACATAGGGGCACTTACCCACACAGGAGCTGCTCTGTCTCAGAAGTACTGTCCTTGTTGCCAACCAGGCCTGTCTGGGATATGTTTGTACTCTTTTCCTGTGGTGCTGAGGGAGTAAACCAAGTCCCCACCGAGCAAGTAGAGAAAGGGGTAGTGCCAACTGCAGCATCCCGAAGCATCGAGGGAAGGGATAAGCTTTGGCGGAGATTTTCCAGAATAACTGAGGTATTTACACCTTTTTCCAGCCAGGCCAGTGGGGACATCCAAGGCTCTGTATCAGAGCCAAGAATCCTACCAACATCTACTGCTGGGCCTGGAGTCACTTGGGATTCCATTTCTACTAGATTTGGTGTCAGGCACATGGATGGAATATCTTCCACATTTGAGACAAGTGCTTGATCTCCCAATTCAAACTCCTCAGGGTGTGTGGGAAAGCTTATTTCTCTTTCCTCCAAAGCTCCATGCTCTACAATTTCCTCCTCTGGGTCCACATGATTGACAGGGATATCTGCTGCCAAGGCAATTGAAGGGGAAAGCCAGAGAACGGAGGAAGGCAAGAAGGCGTTACTTTCAGAAGGTACTAAGTCTTCAGGCACAGCCTCAGTCCTGCTGTCCTTCAGGCTTTCCTTGGAGCAATATAGTTGTTCAGAACAGGCATTTGATGGATACCCTAAGAGATGGGATGCAGAATCCTGAAAGACAGGTTTCTCAGATATAGCAGCAACAACTGCTGAAAACCTGTCTTCCAAGCAGGATGCCACCTCCTCTCTCACCAGATCTCCTGGCCTCAAAGGTTCATTTAAAGATACGCTGTTTGTCTCTGCCATGGTAGCTAAATGGGCCTCAAATGTCATGTCTTGCTGCTGCCCCAATGGAGAGGGTACAAGGACGATGGTTTTAACTATATAATTGTCCAGTGGGTCTACTGCCTCCTCCAACATTTTAGGAGTAGAGCTAGTTTGGGGAACTGGATCTAGAGGCTGCTCATCTGATTCATGCTGACAAGCTTCTAGCCACTTTGAGGAATGATTGAAATGTTCTGAAGGGGAGTCTGTCCTCTTGGCATTTACGGAATCCACTGGAGATGAGTTGTTGCTGCCTTCCTGCCAAAGGAAACAAAAGTAGTTGTCTAAGGCAATCAATTCAGTTCCCAATATATAATTATGGGTACAAGATATTATCCAAACTCAAAAAAGAAAAGAATTCTTACTACCTCTGCTTAGGTAAGAACTTGGCTAATCTTTGTTGCTCATATAAAGAGAAAAACATGAGGAAAAGAAAGGGAGGAGAAGGTCCCTCAGACTTTCCTTGGAGTAATGTAGTTGTTCAGAACAGGGATTTGGTGGAGACAAACAGCGTATCTTTAAATGAGACTTTAGTTCATTTAGTTCATTCAATAATAGAGAAAGAAAAGCTGCTAAGCCATTTAGGGGCCTTCTAAGTGAAGCAGTCTACATTATAAACAGGCTGGGAATACAGATGCATATCATGGGCAGATGGTAGCTTGAACCTGACCCCACTCCTCTCCATTCTGAACCCCAACCCACTTCTAGGTGAACAGGCAGGATGGGTCCATAGGGTGTGAGTGAAGACTCAAGCTCTGTCAAAACCTAGAGTTGGTACAAGATCTTCTCCCTCTTGACCGTGTGCAGTGGCTCACACCTGTAATACCAGCACTTTGGGAGGCCGAGGCAGGCAGATCACCTGATGTCAGGAGTTCAAGACTAGCCTGACCAACATGGTGAAACCCCGTCTCTACATTTTTAGTAGCCAGGCGTGGTGGTGCATGCCTGTAATCCCAGCTACTCAGAAGGCTAAGGCAGGAGAATTGATTGAACCCAGGAGGCAGAGGTTGCAGTGAACCGAGATCGCGCCATTGCACTCCAGTCAGGGCAACAGAGTGAGACTCTGTCTCAAAAGAAAAAAAAAAGATCTTTTACCTCTTGAAACAGACAAGAATTTGGGAACCAGAGTTAGAAAGCACCTGGACCACAGATATCCATGAAGTCCAGGGAGAAAGGGCAACACTAACCTGTGCCACTGACCTAGTCTTCTACTCCACAGAGCTAAGGGGCATCCTCAACACAGGGGTTGAATGCATTTGGCCCTTGGGATTTGAGGAGCTCTAGACTTTGTAGCATAGGAGATTAAAGAGCAAAGAGACTTCCTCCTGATGCCCTGGCAAGGGACTGACAACCTCCCTAGTGCTGGGTCACAGGGAGAAAGACAACCGCACCTTCTACTACCTGCCAGATTGCTGGACCTGAGACTCAACAGAAGGAAAATATGAATGATCTTAAGTGGATCTGGTAGCCAGAGAAAGGATAAACTCTAAGATAGCTAGTAAAGGTAGACCCTAGGCCAGGCGCAGTGGCTCACACCTGCAACCCCAGCACTTTGGGAGGCCGAGGTGGGTGGATTGTTTGAGTTCAAACCTCATCTCCACTAAAAATACAAACTTAGCCAAGCATGTTGATGCTATTGTGTGCCTATAGTCCCAGCTACTCAGGAGGCTGAGGTGGGAGGATCACTTGAGCTCAGGGGACAGAGGTTGCAGTCAGCCAAGACAGCACCACTGCACTCCAGCCTGGGCAACAGAGCAAGACTCCGTTCCAAAAAAAAAAAAAAAATGTAATTCTTCAGTCACCTCAGCCACATTTTAAGTGCTCAATAACCATGTGACTAGTAGTTACCATGCTGGACACCACAGATTATCAAACATTTCCATCATGTTTGGTAATAGTCTTTGATTGAACCCAGGAGGCAGAGGTTGTAGTCTTTCAAGAAAGACTACTATCATCATACTTCTGTTACTCAGGATATCATCTGTCTTTATACACTCTTCTTTCCTCCTCAAACCTATTTTATTTATATCCAATCTCCTTCCAAAAATAATTCATACAGCATGAAAATGAACAAACAGATATGATTAATGAAATAACAAAGTCATGGTCAAAAAAGAGGAAGCAAACCTTCCTATTTCCGGAGTAACAGTGGCTATATGTGATGATCTAGTTTGGCCCTGAGCTACGGTAAACTACCTAGTTCTCATTATCAGAAAGAAAAGGAGAGTAATTTCTTCAGGAAGACAATTTTCCCAGACAGTTGGTCCTAAAGCCTTTCTTCAAGGAATCTTTTACAGGAGTCAAGCTTTAACAGCAACTGACATGCAGTTTTAACATGCAGACAAGTTTTAACAGCAACTGACATGCAGTTTTGACATGCAGTTTTAACATGCAGACAAATTTTAACAGCAACTGACATGCAGTTTCTACATGGCCAGGTCTCTCAAGACCTTTAACAAAAGTACAAATCAGTGAGGGCAATTCTGCAAGGGGCTAAATTAAGGTGATCCAAGTACCCTGCCTTCCAGTGGTGTAACTTGATCCCAGGAGAGTTCTGACTACCTCCTAGAGTGGATGGATATTGCCTCAATCTTGCAGCTGACTGACCTTTCCATAAGTGAGGCCATGTTGGAGGAAGAGCACTAATCAGGGTGGTAGGATTTCTCAGTAGTTTGATAAAGGTCGAAGGGAGGAGGAGGAGGTAATAAAAACTTACAGCTAAATAGAGATTCAGGTTCTCAGTGGATTTCTTTTAACCACCCTAGGGCACCTCTCTGTTGGCCTGAATAGCTGTAAATGGATGTCACTGAGGTAGAAGACTTCATTATGGTTATTAATTACGTTCTAGCGCTGGTCCTTTGTTCCCCTGAGCTCTCACCCTGGGCAAACAGCCCAGTTGAGAAACTGTCCAGACGAATCTCACCTGCAGCCCCAGCTTGCATAGTAATGGGGTCAGCGAGGAGCAAGCGGGGGGCCTTTTTTCAGAGTTGGTGAGGGCACCGGGCTGCAAGATAAGTTCGCGGAGAGGAGTTATCATAGCTGGTTTTCCCTAAGAAAGAAAGCAAGAAAGAGGGCGAGTGTGAGAAAGCCTGGGCTCTGCCAGCCCGCCCTCCCTCCCTCCCTAAGAAGCCCAAGAGGCGATTAAGAGAGTAGGCTCGCACTCCAGTCGCGCAGGAGCGGCACGGCGAACAAGGACTTCACAAGCCCCTAACCCCAGGCTCGACCCAACTTTCCAGGACAGTCAACACGGCCGGTGCCCCCGTCCCAACAGCCCGGTCAGCTCTCTCCGCCAGAGCTCTCGATTACCGTCTGGGACGAAGGCGACAGGCTGAGCCTCAGTTTTTTCGCCCGCCACATCTTCAACACAGAAGACAGGATGATCGCGGCTCAGACCAAGTCGAGGACGCCATATTCACCCGCCGTCTGTGTTTAAACCTTCTCCGAGCTTCCCAATTGGCTGCTCCAGGCGGGCGCGTCCGCTCGGGGCCGAAGCCCGCGGGCCGGTGGGAGTGGCAGCGCTGGTCACGCCCCCATCCCGCCCGCCGCTGCGTACTCTCGCGCTCTCCGCTGACCAAGCCCACACCGCAGACACCGGCGATAGGGCTGGAGGAGAGCCTGGCCCGGGACAGGTCTTTTGTCCTCACACCGGAGAGGACTCCGCAGGTTGCTAGAGAGTCAAGGAGTCCATCCCTCCTGCTTCCAGTGGACCCCCTCACATCCATGGTGTTCACATCCAAGTTGTCTCTGTGGATGGAGAGAAGGAAGCCTCTCCTCAGGTCTCCCTCGGTCCCCTCCCGCCGCAGCCTTGACAGGAAAGAGCCGGCCAGGGTGTCTAGTAGCCGAAGCCGGTCCGAGGCTTGGTGGGACCACGTCCAGAACGGCCTGGGCTGTAATGGTCTGGAAAAGCCTCCAGAGTTTCTGGGCTTTTCCTGGGACTTGCTCAGGCCGGCTATCAGTTAACTGGGATAACCGCCTACGTGTATTGAACATTGAGTGTGTGCCTGGCGCAGTGCCGAATGCCGTGTAGTAGCTCACTTAATCCGCATAAGGACCTTCGTAATGAGAAGTACTATAAATATCCCCATTTGAGACAGCAGGGAGCTGAGTCAGAGAGAGCGTGTGTAATTTGCCCAGCGTCCCACAGATAGTAAATGGCAGAGCCAAGCTCCCTCCCTGCCCCGCCAGCGCCTGCCTTCCGCCGTCTTGGATCTCCTGTGCTCGGGAAACCTGTTGAAGGTAGGACAGCTGAATGGTAAGTATTCAGAGTGAGCCATTTACGATGGTGTGTGTTCCTTTGCACACTCACGGCGCCCTATTTACACTCTGCAAGTCTTAATACATTGGGGGAAAGCAACAATCCAAAGAGGAAAGAACTATCATGTTATAAACTGAAACGTCCCCAGGGACGGGCTCCTCTAAGTACTGTGTCATCCAATACGTAAGCCCTAACCATAGTGGCTTTTGAGCACTTAAAATGTGACTAGTCCCAGTGGGAATGTGCTATAAAGATAAAACACTGTATGTGGGGATCGCTCCAGCGTAAGAGACCCCTAAGTGTCTCCGCCATAATGGAGCAGACACATTTCTCCCCGCTGGAGGCAGTCGAGCTAAGGGGAAGAAAGAATTCAAAGAAGCTTGAGTTTGCAGAAGTTTATCTCTGGTCCACTGACCTAAGGGCTGGGTGAAGGCTGTGTGGTTTTACTAGGCTTGAAGTACCTGCTCTGGGCTAGTTTTATGACTTTGTTTACCCTCTATTGATGGGTCCCGTGCTTATTCCTGTGACTGCTATTTGCAAAGATAATAGGTCTATCACCTCTCTGGTGCCTTGCATAGATCATTAACATTTTAACTATAGGTTTCCCCACCCTGATAATGAGACCCACCTGCATGACTTGATTGTACCCGATTGTGTGTTTTCAGCTGCCTAAGCTTGTAGCCCGATGGCTTTCTCTTCCCTTTCATAAGATAATGGCATCTGTTCTGGTAAATGAGATGGGACAAAGAATGCTCATGTAAATGAGGTGGGGCAAAGAATGTTCCTGTAAATGAGGTAGGACAAAGATATATACTAACTATGTGCACAATAAAGTTGCTGTTTTAGGCATTGCTAAATTGGGCAATTGCCTAGCCAGCCCTCCAGACCCCAGCTCTTTCTGTCTCTCTTTTCTTTCGCGCACTCTCTCTTCCAGGTATTGGGACCCTCTTGCACATCAAGAGACCCCGGCAGACGTGCCGTTCTCACAGACCCCAACAACTGTACACACTGGATTTCAAACACGTCATATGAAAGAAAGAATGCAAAATATAGCCGGGTGCAGTGGCTCATGCCTGAAATCCCAGCACGGGGGAGGCAGAGGCAGGAGGATGCTTTTGAGCCCAGGAGTTCGAGACCTCCCTAGGCAATATAGTGAGACCTTATCTACAAATACAAACAAACAGAAAATTTTAGGCTGGGCATGGTGGCTCACGCCTATAATCCCACACTTTGGGAGGCTGGCAGATCACCTGAGGTCAGGAGTTAAGAGACCAGCCTGGCCAACATGACGAACCCCTGTTTCTACTAAAAATACAAAAATTAGCTCAGTGTGGTGGGTGCCTGTAATCCCAGCTACTAGGGAGGCTGAGGCAGGGAAAATCGCTTGAACCCAGGAGGCAGAGGTTGCAGTGAGCTGTGATCTTGCGACTACATTCCAGCCTGGGTCACAGAGCTAGACTCTGTCTCAAAAAAAAAAAATTTTTTTTTAAGCCTGCAGTAGTGGCACACGCCTATAATCCCAGCTTGGGACTATCGCTTCAGCCTAGTTCAAGGCTGCTGAGCTATGTTCATCCCACTGCACTCTAGCCTGGGCAACAAAGCAAGACCCTGTCTCAAAAAAAAAAAAAATACTGTTTACACGGGGCGCGGTGGCTCACGCCCATAATCCTAGCACTTTGGGTGGTCAAGGCAGGTGGATCACCTGAGGTCGAGAGTTCAAGACCAGCCTGACCAACATGGAGAAACCCGGTTCTACTGAAAATACAAAATTAGCCGGGCATGGTGGTGCATGTCTGTAATCCCAGCTACTTGGGAAGCTGAAGCAGGAAAATTGCTTGCAACCAGGAGGCAGAGGTTGCAGTGAGCCAAGATCTCACCATTGCACTTCAGCCTGGGCAACAAGAGCAAAACTCCATCTCAAAAAATAAATAAATACTGTTTACATATTGAAATGATATGTTCACGATATTGGGTTAAATAAAATACATTAAAATTAATTTTTTTACTTTTGAGAAAGGGTCTTGCTTCATCACCCAGGCAGGAGTGCAGTGGCGCCACGATGGCTCCATGCAGCCTTGAACTCCTAGGCTCAAGCAATCCTTCTGCTGGGACTACAGGTGTGCCATCACACGTGGCTAATTTTTTTATAAAGACAGTCTCTTGGCGTATTGCCCAGGCTGGTATTAAATTCCTAGGCTCAAGTGATTCTCCCACCTTAGCCTCCCAAAGTGCTGGGAGTACAGTCATGAGCCATCACACCCAGCCTTTTAAAACTTTTTAAATCTAATATATAAATGTGTGTGTGTGTGTGTGTATATATATATTTTTTTTTTTTTGAGACGGAGTTTCGCTCTTGTCACCCAGGCTGGAGTGCAATGGCGCAATCTCGGCTCACCGCAACCTCCGCCTCCTGGGTTCAATCAATTCTCCTGCCTCAGCCTCCCGAGTAGCTGGAACTACAGGCGCATGCCACCATGCCCAGCTAATTTTTTGTATTTTTAATAGAGACGGGTTTTCACCATGTTGACCAGGATGGTCTCAATCTCTTGACCTCGTGATCCGCCCGCCTCGGCCTCCCAAAGTGCTGGGATTATAGGCGTGAGCCACTGCACCTGGCCTATATATTTTTAAATAGGGTCTGGCTCTGTTGCCCAGACTGGAGTACACTGGCATGATCTCAGCCCACTGCAACCTCTGCCTCCCAGGCCCAGGTGATTCTTGTGCCTCAGCCTCCTGAGTAGCTGGGATTTACAGGCCCACACCACCATGCCCGGCTAATTTTTGTACTTTTAGTAGAAACAGGATTTCACCTCATCAGTTAGCCAGGCTGGTCTCCAACTTTGGTGTCAAGTGATCCTCCTGCCTTGGCCTCCCAAAGTGCTGAGATTACAAGCATGAACCACCATACCCTGCCTAAGGAAAAAAAAAATTTTTTTTTTTGAGATGGAGTCTCACTGTCACCCAGGCTGGACTGCAATGGCATGGTCTCGGCTAACTGCAACATCTGCCTCCGGAGTTCAAGCAATTCTCCCACCTCAGCCTCCCGAGTAGCTGGGACTACAGGTGCATGCCACCACACCCAGCTAATGTTTGTATTTTCAGTAGAGACGGGGTTTCACTGTGTTGGCCAGGCTGGTCTTGAACTCCTTACCTCATGATCTGCCCACCTTGGCCTCCCAAAGTGCTGGGATTATAGGCATGAGCTACTGTGCCCAGCTGGAATTTTTTTCTTTTTTTTGTGGGTATATTTTATATATATATATATATAAAAATTAAGTGAATTTCATGTGAATAAGTAAAAGGTTTAAGTCAGTGATTCTGAATGGAGGTGGAAGGACTAGGAGAGAATGCCTTCCAGAGATAATCACATCAGAATTGGAGGAAAGCAGCAGCAGTGCTTTTTTTTTTTTTTTTTTTGAGACAGAGTTTCACTTTTGTTGCCCAGGTTGGAGTGCAACCGATCTCGGCTCACCACAACCTCCACCTCCTGGGTTCAAGTGATTCTCCTGCCTCAGCCTCCCAAGTAGCTGGGACTACAGGCGCCTGCCACCACACCCAGCTAATTTTTTTATTTTTAGTAGAGATGGGGTTTTCACTACATTGGCCAGGCTGGTCTTGAACTCCTGACCTCGTGATCCACCCACCTCGGCCTCCCAAAGTGCTGGTATTATAGGCGTGAGCCACTGCACCTGGCCTGGCAGTGCTTTTTAAAATTATACTAATTATACTTTCTGAAACTTTTTCTTTTCTTTCTTTCTCGCTCGCTCTGTCACCCAGACTGGAGTCCAGCAGCCAAATCATATGATCATAACCTGAAGCTTCTGGGCTCAAGCAATCCTCCCACCTTAGTCTCCTGAGTAGCTCGGTGGTACAGGACCACCACACCTGGCTAATTTTTTAATATTTTTATAGAGATGAGGTCTCACTGTGTTGCCTAGGCTGGCCTGGAAGTCCTGGACTGAAGTGATCCTCCCACCTCAGCCTCCCAAAGCGCTGGGATTACAGGTGTGAAGCACCATGCTCAGCCAAAATTTTGATTTTCTGTCACACCCTCCACTGCACCCTGAGAATCACTGCTGTGGTAGACTACTAAAGAGTATGTTGAAAATGTTCTCATTTGGTAAGAAATAATTCAAACTACACTCACATGATTATGGTCTCTAAACTAGTATGACCTAGGAAAGAGATTTTAGTTACATTATGTTTAACCATTTCTTAAGGACCTTAACCCACTGTGCTGCTGTGATCACAAAAGCCATATAATGTTGGGTGACCCGAACATTAATTAACACGGTATTATTAAAATCCTCTGCATCTGCCTTTTGAAAAAGCATCACAGGGCTGGGAGCATTGGCTCACGCCTGTAATCCCACCACTTTGGGAGGCCAAGGCAGGTGGATCACCTGAGGTCAGGATTTGAGACCAGCCTGGTCAACATGGTGACACCCCATCTCTATTAAAAATACAAAAATTGGCCAGGCGTGATGGCAGGCACCTGTAATCCCAGCAACTTGGGAGGCTGAGGCAGGAGAGTCACTTGAACCCAGGATGCAGAGGTTGCAGTGAGCTGAGATCGCACCATTGCACTCTAGTCTGGGTGACAAGGTGAAACTCAGTCTCAAAAAGAAAAAGCATCACAGGTCAGGCACAGTGACTGACACCTACAATCCTAGCGCTTTGAGAGGCCAAGGCAGGCGGATCACTGAAGCCCAGTAGTTCAAGACCACCTTGGGCAACATGGCGAATTTCCATCTCTTAAAGAAAAGGAACAGGGAAGGGGAAGGGGAAAGAAAAGAAACTATATGTCTTATTTATTTATGTAAATAAATTTCAGCATCACAGAAATCCCAACCCATCCCCCATAGTTAAGAACCAGTGATTATTTCACCTTCATTTTACACACCAGGAAACTAAGATCCAGAGAGGTTAAAATAACTTATTAAAGATAATTAGATAGTTATTAATGGATTCAGGCATCAGGTCTCCTAAATTCCAATCGAATGCTCTTAACTACTACTATTTTAGAAACCATTAATTCCTATTTTTAGTGTTCAGAGTTTTTATCCAGTGTGCAGTTCTGGTCATTACAACTTTAAAAAAGTTATGCAAGTGTCTAAAGAGAAACATATGAGATAAAAGGATATTATCGTATTTATTTATATCCCAACCTTATTACAAAAAGGCTTACAAAGATGCAGATATTATAGTAATATAAAAGGATTAAAACTTAGAAAAATGAGAATAAGGAAAAGAAAGGTAGAAAAGACAGAACTAAGAACATGAACTAGCATAGAAAATATATAAACATTTGCTGAAGGTAGGCCACAAATTGGGCTCTAAATGGTCTAGTATCAGTACAAACAGAAAAATACAATCAGCTGGATATTTAGTGTCTTTAAGGTAAAAACAAACAACATAACTGGGTCTAGAGAAAATTTCTCCTATGCATTCTTAAATAGAACATTATGAACTGTTATGATAAACACCCTGTACAGTATCCATAGCAATTACAGTATCCATAGCAATTTATTTTATTTAATTTTTTTCCTGAGACAGGATCTCACTCTGTTGCTCAGGGTGGATGCAGTGGCACAATCTTGACTCATTGCAACTGCTGCCTTCTGGTTTCAAGCAGTTCTTCTCCCTCAGCCTCCTGAGTGGCTGGGACTACAGCATGCGTAACCATGACTGGCTAATTTTTGTATTTTTTTGTTAGAGATGGGGTTTCACCATGTTGGCCAGGCTGGTCTCAAACCCCTGACCTCAGGGTATCTGCTGCCTCAGCCTCCCAAAGTGCTGGGATTACATGTGTGAGCCACCACACCCAGCCAGCAACTAAATTTCATAGAGATTTTCATATGGATTACCAAAGTGCAATCCAGAAAAAGCAATTCTGCAGAGGCCAATAAAATGCCAGCTGTACATGGGAAAATCTGGCTTAATCTAGAGACAGAATTAATAAATAGAACTACAGAGTACTGTCCAGACTCTCTTTGGTCCAGAGAGATTGGATATAACTGAGTAATATGGTCTAGATGAAAACTTACTTTCCCCTCAAGTTTCAGGACCAAAATGAAAATTTTGAGAAGTTAATGTAAGAAAAATAAAGTCACAAAGGCCAAAACTAAACAAATTTAAGATCCAGATGCTTTTCCTTATTAAAGGAAAAGGTTATTGAGATATATGGCACAGTCTCAGCTCACTGCAACCTTGGCCTCCTGGCTTGAAGCGATTCACCTGCCTGAGCCTCCCAAGTAGCTGGGATTACACATGTGCGACACTACATCCAGCTAATTTTTGTATTTTTTAGTAGAGACAAGGTTTTACCATGTTGGTCAAGCTGGTCTCGAACTCCTGACCTGAACTGATCTGCCCACCTCAGCCTCCTCCTAAATCTTCAGGTTGCTGAATGACTCTTAATTTCTTGGTTTGCCCATCAGAAATGAAATCCTGGGCTGACTAGGAGAAATTATCAGTTTAATAATCTTATGCTTTTCAAAAGAGGTTTTATTTTGGATAACTGTTCTAATTATAGACCTAGAGACGACATTTAACCCACCATATTTCAGTTTATATTTTCTTCTTCACTAGATTATTTGATTCACCTTTCAATTTTCAAAAAGTAGATTTATTTCAGACTAGCCTCAAGCGCCCAGACCATTTTTTTTTTTTTTTTTTTTTTTTTTTGAGACAGAGCCTTGCTCTGTCACCCAGGCTGGAGTGCAATGGCACGATCTCGGCTTACTGCAACCTCCGCCTCCCAGGTTCAAGCAATTCTCCTGCCTCAGCCTCCCAAGTAACTGGGTATACAGGCATGTGCCACTACACCTGGCTAATTTTTTGTATTTTTAGTAGAGATGGGGTTCCACCATGTTAGCCAGGATGGTCTCAATCTCCTGACCTCGTGATCCACCGCCTTGGCCTCCCAAAATGCTGGGATTACAGGCACGAGCCACTGTGCCTGACCCAGATTATATTTTTTAACTGCATATTTAGGGGTTGAAATGCCAGCTTTTGAGACTTTTGAAAAATTCACAGGCTGGGTATGGTGGCTCACAACTGTGAAGTTTGCAGTGAGCCGAGATCGCACCACTGCACTCCAACCTGGGTGACAGAGTGAGACCCTATTTCAAAAAAAAAGGCCAGGCGCAGTGGCTCACACCTGTAATCCCAGCACTTTGGGAGGCCAAGGCAGACGGATCACTTGAGGTCAGGAGTTCAAGACCAGCTTGGCCAACATACTGAAACTGTCTCTACTAAAAAATACAAAAATTAGCTGGGTGTGGTGGCACACACCTGCACTCCCAGCTACTCTGGAGGCTGAGGCATCAAAATCATTTGAACCCAGGAGGCAGAGGTTGCAGTGAGCCGAGATCACACCACTGCACTCCCGCCTGGTCAACAGAGTGAGACTCTATCTCAAAAAAACAAAAAAATTCATATTGCTTCTGACAAGCCTATTAAACACATCAATAGCACCCTGGGAGCCCATGAAGTATTATTATTGCTCAAGAAAGGAAACATGGCAGAGAAACAAGTGGAAGCAGCTCTGGCTGACAGCCTAAGGGTAGGAGCACTGGAGAAGTAAAGAAAAGGAAAAGGTCACCACCCTGATCTGAGATTGTTGAATTGAGAGGTAGGCTGTATGATGGGGAAAGAATAGGGCCAGCTTGGCTGCCAATAGCAGAATGTCCAAGGTTGGAACTCTAGTCTAAAGCCTAGGAGAACAGAACGGTGAGAGATTACAAAATAAAAACAAGCTGGATTATCAAGGTGGTCATACTGAGTCTACAGGGATAGAGATCTTCAGGCTCCCAGCCAGGCTCCAATTTACAGTAGAGAGGCTCAAGCAGGGATGGGGTAGAACAGGAAGGACTCCAGATCACAGTCGAAGTCATCGAAGGGCATGGTCTCCGCTGAACTGGGCAGGGTAGCTTGTGTCTCCATGACAAAGTTCACTGGGTGCTTCTGTAGGAGCTCTGGGTCAAAGGCCACACCCCTAAAGAAAGGGTGGACCTGGAAGTGATGCAGATAACGTAGACGATAGAGGGGGTTCTGGCATAAGAGCTGAAGGGAAATAGAGCGTGATAGATGAGTGACTAGGGCAGGGAAGGCCTGAACAGAAAGGATGGAAAAGGAGAAAGCAGTTCATGGAGCTGTGGAGGGTAGAAATAACCCTAAAGAGTAGATGATTTGTGAAAGAGGGAGAAACAGAGGCTAATTTGGGGCAAAGGTGGGAATAATGGAGCTGTACTTGTGAGTGGTTAGATGGTAAGAGTGTACAGTGCTCCACTCTCTCAGAAGGGACCTCTCTGTTCTGGATGGGGAGATTTGGGGGACCAGGAACTCAGGAATGTGACTCAGCACAGCTTAGATGGGAAGTAGTTAGGTAGTTAAGTTGAAGCACCCCCCTCTAAAAAATTGAGCAGAATGGGGAAACATCACTTTAATGAAGGCAGGAGAGCATGAATGGTTTGGTAGCCAAGAAGGAAAGTAGTGCTCACCCTTACCTCATGGAGCAGGAGTGAGAGGCCCTGGTTAAGAGAAGCTGGGATCTCATAGTCACTGTGGGTCACGCTCGCCAACATGGCCACATGATCTCTCTCTGCAGCCACTGGAAACTGAGTTAAGAGGTAGGGAGTAGGGGTAGGGGTTCATTCCTTAGTAGGAATAAGGCAAGATTTCTTAAGGTCTTCCTTCTTCCCACCACAAGGCACAGCTCTTCTCTGCCCAAAACTACTACTATTCTCTCACCTTTCCAGTTGCCAGAGAGAAAAGCAAGACACCCAGTGACCACCAATCAGCAGCATGGTTGTAAGGTTCTCCACTTAGGACCTCTGGGGCTACAGATTTCAAAGATACTCGTCACTGACATCCTTTAGCTATCCTCCTGCCCAGTGCTTACCCATCAGCTTTAACCTCTCTCACCCATGTACTGAAGAGTGCCACAGATAGTGTAGGCTCGAGCTCCCTGGGGCAGGTGGCGGGACAGACCAAAGTCTGTCAGTTTCAGATGGCCTATGAAAGAAGGTAAGGCAACCGTACCACTGTTCCACCCCTTATCAGCCATGATTTATTCCCAAACCAAAGCACCTCTCATCCTGGGGCTAGGGAAGAAAAAAAGACTTACCTCGTTCATCTAGAAGAATATTCTCCATCTGAAAGATCACAGGTGAAAAATTATTCTTCCTCTTCCTTTCAACTCTTTTGTCGTGTATACACCCCAGGTGAAGGTGATGCCCTATTCAACACTCAAATCTATATCCAGAAAGCTCTTGCCCAAATCCTTGGCACCCATAGGGGCCCCAAGGTCTACTGTTCTCAGCTCCCCCACTGATTTCTTGGACTTGTTGGAACTTCTTACTGAGACTCTTTCTCAGACAAAGGGAAAAAAGCACTTAACTCTACCTTCACATCTCGATGCATAATGCCCAAGTCATGGAGATAACCTGTGGATAGCAAGCATGGGGCGTGCTGCAGCATTTCTGTCCTTTCCTGTTTCCCTAGTAGCCCTCACCCCATCCTTATCCTATTCTTTGACCTCCAGAATTAATATTAATTCTTTACTCTCCTTCTTCCCAATGTATATCTTCCCTCCCCATTTCCTTTATCACTATTTCACTTACACAGCACCAGGACCAACTCGGCAGCAAAGAGTTGGATGGAATCCTCAGGAAAGCAGCCAACAGCCGACCAAAGGGAGTACAGATCTGTGCTGCAGTAGCTACACACTGCAAAGCCAGTGTGGAGCTACATACATTGCCAGAAATCTAGGCAGTGTTTGGGAGCTGCAATGCCTGGGCTCAAGGCATTGTAGGCCTCCTGCCCAAACTGATACCACCTGCTGTTCCCCCTCCCTTTGGGACAGAGAGGTGTCATAAGAAGGGGGACAGAACAAAGGCAGAACAAACCAAAGAGGTAATCTCAGGTGGGGAGTATGGTACAAGGACCCTGGGGGATGAGGAGAGAGTCCAGTCACTCACTAATGAAAAGGTGCCGTTTTCCCTGCCAGCTGTCCCCTAAGCTGTGTACAAAAGGATGGTTGATCTGTCGCTAGGGACAAAGAAAACAGGAAGTTAGGGAGGAACAGGGTCACTGAGAATAAAGGCAGCCAAGAAATCATTACCTAGATGTGCAGAGGGAGAACTGCTGCATCACTTTTCAGTTCAGAGGAACTTAGTAATTGGGACTGACTGCCTGCCTGGTAATCCTGGAACCAGCAAATACTAAGGAATATACTGGGACATGAATTAAGAGATTTCCTTGGTAGGACATGGAAAAACTGTTGATAGCTGATAGCTACTTTTCCCAGGACCTACTTTAGTTTTAAACTAGGTTGAAGCAGATGGAGGAGGCAGAACCAGGAAAAGAAGGTGGGCAAGAAAGGTACTTTCCCTACCAATGGCCTCTTTCCACAATCCTTTATGACTCAGTGCATACCTGGATGCTAACCTCCTCTTTGCACTGCCTCACGGTGTCCCTCTGTAGCACCTTTACCTTGGGCACCACCTATAGGAGAGTAGTGATGACTCATAGAGAATAGAGCTATTGAATTGTTTATTCCTCCCAACCTCTCTGGAATCCACATTGGAAACAGACTAGAGATTGTGGTACCTGAGCCCCTACCTTCACTGCAAATACAGCTTTCTGGGTGCAGTCTACCACCTTGAGGACAGTTCCAAAGGAGCCTTTAGCCACAAGGCCTAAAATCTGTAGAGAAATGGAGAACAGGGCAATTGAGATTGGTCATTTCTAATTTCTCCCAAAGACTGAGACCCCACTCAGGGATTCCACTGACTTACCTTCAGCTGCTGCTGCTCCCTAATGGGCCTAACAGGAAACTCTGGTAGAAAGAGGTTGATGAACTGAGGCACTGGCCACTCAGGCACAGGCTTCTCTACCAGCAGTGAGGCTGGCCTTAGGGACTCCTGGAGCAGACAGTGATGCCCCTGTAGTTCCCACAGTTCCAGATCTGACCTGATGGTTCCCATAACTGACCAGAGGCTCTTCCAGCCTCGGGCCCAGGGACCTCGGATATGGCCACCCTGCTGAGAACCAAGGGAGCCACTCTAAACTTTCTGCTCCTGAGGCATAGCTGGTTCCACCCATCTTACTAGGCACTCCCTCCCCTTACGTCTCCACCCCTAGAGGTACATTTTCCAACATGAGGGAAAATTCCTGTCACCCTTGCTTTATGCTAAGCCCTGGATTTTATGGACACAATTCAAATCCTCTAGGAAAATAATTGTTGGACATTTTCACCACAATGCATTATTAACACAGCCTGAACCTTAGTATTGAGCTGTGATGCTTTCATAGCCTCCCTGCCCCACACCCACATCCAGTAATCACTGCCATGCTCCTAACCAAAAACCCCAGGCCTCAAGCCCATGTCTCCCTCTCCTCCCCTCAGAAGGCTACCAGAGCCCCATAGCCTACCTTGTGAGAAGCAGCCACCCGGGTGTGTTGCCCCTGCCGACAGCTCACTGCTCCCATCCCCAGCCTCTGCCTCCTCTCTCCTTCTGCTAAATCTGCTGTCCCAGTTACATAAGCAATTCCTCTCCCTGATGCTGCATGACACAAGCCCCGCCTCTTCCAGTGTGCAGAAACCCATCAGCATGGGGGCAGAGTCACACTAGGACTAGAAATTTCTGTGATACAGCTTCAGGGCAGAGGAGGGAAGAGGCCACCCTCAGAGTGGCAGCTGCTGGATGTCTTGGGTTGACAACGGAGGGATACACAGACTGAACACATGCACTCAACACACAAAAAAACGAGCATCAAATTTAAAATATTTTTTTTTTCTCTTTAAATCTTTTTGCCATTCTCCAGGGCATATCTCAGGGGGAAAGGTGGGAGACCCATGGCCAGCCCTGGCTCCTATTGCCATCCTCCCAAGTGAACTTAGCACAGAGACTGGGGAGGGGTTGATTGCCCCCTCCCCCAGAACACTAATACCTCTTTCATACATGGCAGTGGAGTGAGGATCAGAGGATCAGCCCCCTCCCCTCAGTTTCCTGGCACAGAGGGAGGACAGTTACACTTAGAAATATATATAATATATATATATTTATATATGTCTATAAAAATGTATCACACTTGATCAGGACTATCCCCCCACCCTTTCACTTGACCCCAAGGGAATCGGGTCCTGCCCTGGGCCCATTCCCTGGGTCTTGCTCTCTTGTTGCCTCTCTGGCCCTGAGCCTGATCAGCGTGAGATGGAACTCAGCATTATTGTCCACCATGCCCTGCAGAGAATAGGCCAGCTGCTGAAGAGCAATGCCTATAGGCTCTGACACCAACAAATCCTGGTGGATAAAGGGAAGCCCCTCCCACTCCACAAGTCCCTGGAGCATGAGCCAGAGTCAGATCCTGTACTGCAGCCACTCAAATCACCAAATCATTTGCGCCTGCCAAAGATCGACTTCTTGCCAGGGTTCTTGTCGCCCACACTTAAACCAATGAGGAGCCGGGCTTTTTCCTCCTCTTCCTGCTGTTGCATGTTCAGGTCCAATTTAGTTTCTAGCTTTCCCCGGACCTCAGAGCCTGTTGCAGGCTTCAGCCTTAGCTTCTCTTTGATTACCTGGCAGATTGGAGGGGAGTAAAAGGAAAGGTAAACATTAGTGGGCAGGCAGAATAAATCAAAATGAACCAAGTCAACAAAGATTTATTGAACACATCCAAGGCACAATGTGGCAATGTGCATGATAAAATGGTCTCTGCTTTCAAGAAGCTTATAGTCTAATTATAACCCCTTCTAAACTTTAGCTCTCAGTTCTCTAAAATCAATGGTGATATATCAAACACTCAGTAAACACTGAATTTAATCATCTGAGTGAGGTCATGGAGAGGGCAAGCATAGAAGCCACTCATTTCATGCACCTGCCCCTTCCCAAGGATATTTGTTCACGTATTCTAAAACGAAATGTGCCTGAAAAGAGGATCTGCCTGCCAGCTCCATTAACCAAACAGCCATGAACCCTGACAGGATACCTGGGCAACCAGGGCTTTGCGGCTGTCCCTTTTGACAGCCATGGCAAAGTCTAGCCATGTCCATGTGTTGTTGTGGTACTCCAGACAGGGCAGCACCAGGTTAAGGTCACCCCAGTCCACACTGTTCTTCTCACCCTAAGAGGAGGGAGAGGAGAAAGAAAGAGAGGGAGAAAAATACATCAGCTGCCATTTTGAGTCCAAGCCAGCCACCTGAGTGCAAGTCCTACAATAATAACCTACAGAAACTGATTTCCCCTTACCTCAGCCTGGTAATGGTGCTGACTCGAGGGGAGCAGAGGAACAGCAGATTTATCACCCACAGCTCAGCATCACAAACAACCTGGCTGTCTCCCTGTCTAGAATCTCTGATGATCTTATCTGGTTCCCTTCCCACCCCGTTCTACAAAGTGCTCGAGAGGTGCAAACCTTGTAGCTGACACACAGTGGAACCTGTGGAATCTTTATGTAGATGAAGGAGTTGTTCATGGCAGCTCGCTCTTTCATCTTGTCAATATCATCCACAGGGTGCTAAGAAAGGCAGGCAAGGAGTGTGACCCCTGAATCCATCAGAAGAAACTCAGGACCCCAAACATCTCCCTCTTCTTTTATCCTTAGAGTGGACTCGAAACCAAAGAAATCCCAAGCCACGCCAAACAGGACCTCAGGACTCTCCCATTTTTCTGTCATCAGGGACATGTTTGGTACCTCTGGTGATTTGCGAAATGACCTTCTGACCCCAGAACTCCGAGTCAAACCCTGCGCCACACCCTTCCCAGGGCCCAGTGGTACTGCATCATCTGTTGCAATCAGCTGCCGAGGCTTCACCACTGGTATTCCTATGAAAAAGCAAGTGCATCAGTTGTCATCTATCCTCATTCTGAAGTCTCAGCTGTCTTTGAGGCTGCTACTCTATTCTTCTGGCACTCCATCATAAAAGTTCTCACCAGTAGTCACCAGTTTGGACTTATCCTCTTCATCACCAACTTCATCATCTTCCACACTTCGGCCAGGAAAGAAAAAGCCCATCATTCTATGGAAGAACTGGTGTGTCAGCTGGATGGTGAGAGGCACCACATTTACCTAAAGAAGAAAAAGATTCAAGAAGCAATTAAGTTCAGACACCATCATAAGTTTACCTACTCTTGATAGTGTGTAACACACAGCTGGCTTTTGAATGTCCTTTGTTCCCAGGTCCCTAAAGGACTGCTTACTAACCTCAAAATGCTCCTTAACAGAGATACCCCCAACAGGGGGCCGGACTTTGCTGAAGAGGCGGAGAGCTAGCTGTCGCCCAGACTGGCAGGAGCTCTGGGGCCGCAGTACTACCTGTAGGATACAGAGTAAATAACAGCCTGACCCAATGTCCTTCCTGCCATAAAGCAACCCATAAACCCTCTGCAGAATGAGAGGAGAAGCAATGGAATTGCTAAGCTGGGCAAGCTTTCACCCTCTCAGATCACCACATTGTTTTCCATAGTGGATTTATATTAAAGAGCCATTATAAATGCCCTGTGCTAAAAACATGCAAATGGACTAGGAATGGAGGAAAAAAGACTTGCCTTATAGACAGCATTGGGGAGGAGGTTGTTCATAGTGAACCAGCCCAACTCCAGAAGATGTTCTGCTGTGTCATCAGACTTATTCACCTATAAAGACAGATTTTGCCCCTTCCACTATAATAAACCTTTCTCAGAAGTCTACTAGACAATTGGTATATATCCAGTTTGTTTTCAGGCTCTACGTATGCCTAATCCCAACCTTGCTATCTTCTTCAAGCTCATACAATCAACACTCTTTAATCCACCATTTCTCATGGGTACCATTATGCAGGACACTAAATGCTGGTAGTACTATCTAGCCATAGTGACATTAAAAAATTGTCTAACTCATTTCCAAATGTCCCTTGTAGGAGAAAGTAATAAATAATATTCTCTTCTTCATGTCAATAGCAGGAAAGCTGAATGTCAGTATTAGAATATTCTATTCCGACCAGGCACGGTGGTTCACACCTGTAATCCCAGCACTTTGGGAAGCCAAGGTGGGCAGATCACGAGGTCAGGAATTCAAGACCAGCCTGACCAACATGGTAAAACCCCATCTCTACTACAAATACAAAAATTAGCTGGCTGTGGTGGCACACACCTGAATCCCAGCTACTCAGGAGGCTGAGGCAGAACAATCGCTTGAACCCAGAAGGCAGAGGGTGCAGTGAGCCGAGATTGTGCCACTGTACTCCAGCCTGGGTGACAGAGCAAGACTCCGTCTCAAAAAAAAAAAGAAAGAAAAAAAAAAGAAGATTCAATTCCAGGCTGGACACGAAATATTATTTGCCTCTGGGCCACATTTCTAGGGATAATATTACTCAATGAGAAAAGCATTTGATCAAACTCATCTGTATCATATCTTTTTTTTTTTAATTTGAGACAGGGTCTCATTCTATTGCCCAGGCTGATATTCAGTGGCACGATCTCAGCTCTGCAACATCCACTTCCTGGGTTTAAGCCATTCTCCTGCCTCAGCCTCCTGAGTAGCTGGGCTTACAGGCACACACCATCACACCCAGCTAACTTTTGTAAATTTTTTTTTTTGGAGATGGAGTCTAGTTCTGTCACCCAGAATAGAGTGCAGTGGTGGCACAATCTCAGCTCACTGCAACCTCCGTCTCCTGGGTTCAAGCGATTCTCTTGCCTTAGCCTCCCAAATAGCTAGGACCACAGATGTGTACCACCACGCGTGGCTAATTTTTATATTCTTAGTAGAGACAGGGTTTCAACATGTTGGCCAGGCTGGTCTTGAACTTCTGACCTCAGGTGATCCACCCACCTCAGTCTCCCAAAGTGTTGGGATTACAGGCGTGAGCCATCACGCCCAGCCTATCATATGTGTTTTTAATTATTTATTTTCTTTTGTAGACAGTGTCTCACTCTGTTTCCCAGGCTGGAGTGCAATGGTGTGATCATAGCTCACTGCAGGCTCGAATTCCTGGGCCTGCAATCCTCCTGCCTCAGCCTCCCAAGTAGCTGGGACCACAGGTGTGCACCATGATGCGCTAATTTTTTAATTTTTTGTTGAACTCTTGGTTTCAAGCAGTCCTCCCCTCTCAGCCTCCCAAAGTTATGGGATTAAAGGCATGAGCCACCACACCTGGCCTGTATCACTTTTTAAAAAATATTTTATTTCTTTGTTCATTCTTACTCTCCCCTATGGCATCAGAGCTATATGTGTATCACTCATTATAAACAGATGTGTCTAAGGAAGCACTGCTCATGTTTCCAATTACACCATCATTAACAAGTATATAATAATTAGCCCCTTTTTATTTCTCTTTTATGAGTTAGACTCCTAAGCTAGGTCAATGTCTCTCAACACAGCTGCCTTTGTGTGACCATATACCCCAGATACCTTGCTGTAGAGGAACCTCTGCAGCTCTAATTCAGCAATTCCCAGCTGTCCATCTTCCTCTGTCAGGCGCCATCGTGCCTGAGCAAAGTAAAACTCAGTGCGACGGACCACACTCACATCTTCTTGCTGCTTTCGCAGCTCCATCTTGTTAGCCCGCTGCAGTTGGAAATCCTTAAAACACCTATAAGTGGACAGGGGAGCCAAAGCCAGGGGAAACAGCACATGGGTTGGAGGTAGGGTAGTATGCTCTAGAGTGATGCAGGGGGTTCAAGATAGTGCTGCTTGGGTTTAAAAAAAAAAAAAAAAGAGATGCAGGAGGTAAACTCAGAAATTAACCTATTCTGGGTTAGCCAGTCCCTAAATTTTTTTTCACTGAGTTTATTGCTCCTGACATTCTAGGTCATAGAAACACAAACCCCATCTTTCAGCTCTACAGCTTCTTGATAAAGTAGTATCTTCCCACTAATAATTCCTACAATTATATCTGCAATTGTATACTGATCAACTTCAAGATATTTTCATGTTTGTTATGTCAGGTTCATTTTAAAAAAAAAGATATTTTCAATTCAGATGCACAGTATCAAGGCCATAAAATTCCTTGACATATACAGGTACAAAAAAAGGAGATCAAAAACAAACAAACAAAAAGGCCATAAAAGTGATCTTTCGGCTGGGGACAGTGGCTCATGCCTATAATCCCAGCACTTTGTGAGGCCAAGGCGGGTGGATCACAAGGTCAGGAGATGGAGACCATCCTGGCCAACATGGTTAAACTCCGTCTCTAACTAAAAATACAAAAATTAGCTGGATGTGGTGGCGCACACTTAATAGTCCCAGCTACTTGGGGGTCTGAGGCAGGAGAATCACTTGAACCCAGGAGACAGAGGTTGCAGTAAGCCGAGATCATGCCACTGCACTCCAGCCTGGGCAACAAGAGCAAAACTCTGTTTATAAAAAAAAGTGATCTTTCCCAACTACTCATTTTTCTTTTCCAGGAAAAGGTGTCTGAACCTACTCCTACATGAGCCTTTGATAATGCACATTAGACCTAAAGATAGTCAGAACATGGGCAAGGAAGAGAATTGCCTCTAGCTGAGGCACTGGAAAACAGTAAGGAAAGAATATTAGGGTACCTGATGAGGATATTCAACTCTTCACTTTCCAGCTGCAGGGTAGCCTTTTCCTGGTTTAGCTGCAACTGAAGCTTTTGGTTCAGGTCAAGCAGATTCTCATTCTTGCTATCATCCTGCAAAGACTAGGGAACCAGGATAGAAATTGAGAGGAGATCTCCCTCATTCTAGGAGACTTCCTGGTCCTTGACTATCTATCTGCAGTGACTACCTTCATGATAGAATACATCTGCTTCTCCAGCTGTCGTATTTGGGCCACATGCTGCCGCACAGCCTCCTGCAAATGCAGTATGCTGCTGCGCTGCTCCTCTGGATTGCTAGAGATCTCAAGCTGGAACCTGACCCGTTGCTTCTTCTCACTATGTTCCTAAAGGAATGGAAAGGGAAATGAATAGGATTTTTAAATAGACAATTCTTACAGTAAAGTGAAATACAGAAAGGAGAAAGAAATGGGGGGATCTCTTCTAGAAAGCTAACCTTCATCTGTCACTGTTAATAGCAACAGTGGTAGGTCAATGCAGAAAATTTGGCAATGTGGATTTCATAACAAGTCAGGCCCAATGGGATGCAGATGGAGGTGGAAGCAGGGAATAGTTAATGTTTTTACAAGTGTCTAGGTGACTGGGTAGAGAAAGGACTATGAGAAAACAATCAGGCAAACAAGCCCTAGAGTCTGAGAGACACTCAGGCCTTTTCTAATTAAGTAGGATTCCAACTGCCACTGCTGACTAAAAGGATGTGTTAACCACAAGGCCCTTTTTCAGCGTGAAGCATGAGGCCACACAAAGTCTGGGTGTTCCTGTGAGGCTAACCAGCATTCTATAAGGACCCATGCTCACCTTCCGCTTGGGTTCTACATGCAACAGCAGGTTGTTGACGATGTCCAGGATCATGGCATACTGAGCTGGGTTGGTGGAAATTTCCAGCTCATGGTGGATAAGGGTGAAGGTATCCACAGCCCCTAGATAATTGTTAGCAGCTAAATAAAAGGTTCAAGTTTCTATCTAAATATCTACTCCATCTCCTAACCCACATTTGGAACCACCCCACTAGTCAACCCCACAGAAAGGGTGAGAGGTACTCATGGGCAGAAACATGTTTATTTCAGAATCATAAGCAATGCCCATTCATCCCAGCTCCCTCCAAGAATAGAGGTTATTTTCTAATAGCAGAACTTACAAAAAGTAGAGCAAAGTGAAATGTTAATGCCAGTGCACAGTGAACTTTTTTTTTTTTAAAGATGGGGTTTCACCATGTTGGTCAGGCTGGTCTTGAACTCCCAACCTCAGGTGATCCGCCCACCTTGGCCTCCAAAGTGCTTGGATTACAAGCGTGAGCCACCGCTCGCGGACTCACAGTGAACTTTTAATAACTCTACTGTTTCAAAGTCCCCTCCTAAAAGCCTTTCAAGCCCTGAATACCTTCCTGCTTCTTTAGGAGATCTTCCTTTTCCTGGTTCTCAAGAACTTCAGGCGGCTTAATCTGAGTTGCTAGTTCAGGATCAATGTCATGGCTGTAACTAATATAGTACATTCGGCAGTTGCAACGCGAAATGATCCGCTGGACTTGCTGAGCTTGCTGTGCCTCTGCTGGCTGGTTCCAATCTGGGAAGAGGTGGGAAAGAGATAAGAAAAAGACATTCTCAATAAAGGTAATGTGAGAGCCTCCCAGCTATGTCTGTGAAACTCCAGAAACACTGCTTTCAACCTAGCATAGCACAAAATGGTCCTACTCCAACATACACTGACATTAAGAATAGGTAGGAAAATGAAGTCCCTTTGGGATGCACATCTGCTCCTAATCATTTGACACGGAGGAGGGGGAGAGCTGACCTGTGGTTGTGGTAACCATGCCGCCCACTGCCTGCCCACTCTCCATCAGTTCCTGCACAGAGTCCAGACTACGCTGCCGGTGCTCCTCAATATTCTTCACCTGAAGACAGAGATGCAGGCAACTTTAGCTCCTGGGGAAACAGTGGCTTGTCCATGGCCAACTGGGTGACAGATCTCCATGTTTTAAGTAGTTACGTATAGTATCTAGAGCTCCACTGCCTGGAATAGCTTGAACCATCTCCCAGGATAGAGGACATATTTGTCTCATTCTCTTGCCCCAGTATACCCAAATTCTCAACCCAATTGAGTTGCATGCACACTTTGCCAGGCCCACAGGACTCAAGCCAGAAAAACAATGAGTAAGGTTCAAATCTAATCATGTCATGGGCAAAATACCTCATTAAAAAAAAAAGTCTTTCCCACCCATTTTGGTATTTGTTCCATTTGTGTTCTTGCTGTTTTCTATCTTCAGATAGATAACCACTTTGACAATGTTGCCATGGGAGAAGGGGACTGAATTATTTTTATTCACTCTGCCAAGCTGAAGTAGAATGAGTAATAGAATGAGTGCGATGGGAAGACCACAGCAGATGGTGGATCTGTCAAGTCTCAAAAAAATATAGGAAAGGCCAGATCAAAGTCCCTCATACCTAAGCCAAGGACGTTCCACTCTAATGCTAGTATCACAGCCTGAAGGGAAAAAAAAATGAGTTCCCCTGCAAAAGAAGGCATGCCTAAAAGCAGCAGAGATGCAGAAAATGCCAGAAAGATCCTGATAGCTCAAACATTCTACTTCTGCATGGGTAGTTAACACCTGTGCTTACCTCCTAAGACTACTGGTAAAGGGCACTGCTTGTCTGAATGAACCACAGCTCTTATATATCAGCATGACTTCTCATGTTACCAACAACCGGTCTCTTACTCGGCTTGACATCTGATCTACATGCTCATTACCTCTTATTACATTTAAGGTTGCCTAAATTAAGCCTTAAGGTCCTTGATATAAGAAGCACCAGCCAGGGAGGTGAAAGGAGGGATCAGTTTTATCTCCCACAGAGAGAAACTGTAAATGGATTTATCATTTTGGTCCTTAACAGATGCAGCTAGATCCTGTAACTCATTTGGGGGTGTACCATGCCCTGTGCAATGTGGGCACTTAACAACTGTTAAGTAATAACAACATACAATATTGACTAGGTCTATCTCATAACCATTAGACTCTCCAATAATTCTGATGATATTGCATCTTAGAAGTTAAAATGTAAACTATATCCTGGTTCAGTTTTACCAAGAAGCTGAAAAGAAAATTCACAACCTTGCAAAGCAAAGACAGACTCCTTCCCTAGTTTTTGCCAACTGCTGACAATCTCACCATCTAAAAAAACATTATCTTGGCCGAGTGCAGTGGTTCACACCTGTAATCCCAGCACTTTGGGAGGCCAAGGTAGGGGCAGGGAATCACCTAAGGTCAGGAGTTCAGGACCAGCCTGACCAACAAGGTGAAACCCCGTCTCTACTAAAAATACAGAAATTAGCCAGGCGTGGTGGCACACCTGTAATCCCAATTCCTCAGGAGGCTGAGGCTACAGAACCACTTGAACCTGGGAGGCGGAGGTTGCAGTGAGCCGAGATCAAGCCATTGCACTCCAGCCTGGGCAACAGAGCAAGACTCTGTCTCAAAAAAAAAAACAAACATTATTGGCCGGGCGCAGTGGCTCACGCCTATAATCCCAGCACTTTGGGAGGCCAAGGCAGGTGGATCACGAGGTCAAGAGATCGAGACCATCCTGATCAATATGGTAAAACCCCGTCTCTACTAAAAATTACAAAAATTAGCTGTGCATGGTGGTGCGAGCCTGTAGTCCCAGCTACTCGGGAGGCTGAGGCAGGAGAATTGCTTGAACCCAGGAGGCGGAGGTTGTGGTGAGCCGAGATCACGCCACTGCACTCCAGCCTGGGTAACAAGAGTGAAACTCCATCTCAAAAAAAAAAAAAAAATTATCTTGCCACACACTTAGACCTCCCTAGATGTACTGACTTATTTTTTGAACCATTTTTTAAAAAAAATAAGACTACTTTCCACCCGAATAAAGCTTTGTATTTTGAAAGCACCTTATCATGTGATCCTTTCAACAATCTTGTGAGGGTGAAGTATCAATTCCATTTCACAATTAAAGGTGACTTGTACAAGAGCTCATAACTACTATAATGGGAAAGCTATCATCAGAACTCACATAACCTGACTCCTAGACATCTTTCATTCAACCTCAATGCCTGCTGAAATAACCAGTCATTTTCATAAGAGAGGACGGAGAAAGGGCAGATAGTAAGCTTATCAAAAATTCTCAGACTCACTGCCTGTTTTCTTGGCTGCCTGCTCATTAGTGTGAACATTAATAAGGATCAGCAATCTTCAAGAGTTAAAAAGCTCCAGTCCATTTTATACTAGTTGCGGGAAACAAGTTTCTCTTGCAATGAAATAGAACATCATGAGAGAAAAAAAAATATTTTATATGCTTCCAGACCAAAGACTGTCCACATTCAAGGTATTATCAGCCTCATTATTCTGCTAAGTTAGTAACAGTAGGTACTGTCAAGAATCTTCCAGCTATTAGAAAGTCTATGGAAAGCTAGGAATTTAACGTGCCTTCACAAACCCGCTGACTAACCTCTAGCCAGAGCTGTCGGCCATCCTGCTCCGTGGGGCTGCTTTCAGTGGTGGCAAAGTACTGCATGCCATCCAAGAGGCAAGTCCAGGATGTCTTTTGCTTCAATGTATCACCATACCAAGCTGGATGGTGCTGGCACTGCAGCAGTTGGGCTTTGGCAGCTGACACAATGACACAGCCTTCTGTCTCCGCTCCACGAAGAACCATCTATGCCAGAGATAGAAGCAGAGTTAAGCTACCAAAGAAGATGAGAAGTTTAGTGAGCACACTGTACCAACCACTGCAGCTAGGTCTAATTCTGGCTTACTGAGTAAATTAACTGGCTTTTAGACATAGAAGTGATTATCTATCACACCTATGAGAAGGAAAAGACTTTTGGAGCTCTATTCACCCATTCATATTTAGAGGTTGGGGAAGGTGAACAATATGATCATAATCTAGTCTGGTGTTGGGGTGACTTGTAAAGAGAAGGTACCTGACAGTTGACCAGCTCAATAAGGCAGTTTCGGTTGTATATGTCATCCGTCTGGCAGGCAGCAATGCCACACAACTGGTCACTCATGCCTGACTCCTCTTCTGTGAACACTACAAACCTATCTGTCTCTTCAATTAGCTTCTGCAACATGTAAGCACCTGGCAGAAAAATAGGAAGCAGGGAAAGGTCACAGTCTCAAAGGGAAAGACTTTTCCCTTTCCAGAGCCAAACTGATCTTCCTTCAATTTATCTGGCTAGGTAATGGCTTGGAATACTTCCTCTCAAACCTAGAACTCTAGCCCAGCCCACCCCCTGACCCATGAAGGCAAAACAGGGTTATTTCATTTTCCCTTCAATTTTTTTTTTTTTTTTTTTTTTTTTTTTTTTTTTTTTTTTGAGACGGAGTCTCGCTCTTGTTACCCAGGCTGGAGTGCAATGGCGCGATCTCGGCTCACCGCAACCTCCGCCTCCTGGGTTCAGGCAATTCTCCTGCCTCAGCCTCCTGAGTAGCTGGGATTACAGGCACGCGCCACCGTGCCCAGCTAATTTTTTTGTATTAATAGAGACGGGGTTTCACCATGTTGACCAGGATGGTCTCGATCTCTCGACCTCGTGATCCACCCGCCTCGGCCTCCCTTCCCTTCAATTTTAATAAAAGTAACAGATTTCCAACAGAAATTTAGAAATGCTAGGCAAGATAATATTTTTTTTCTCTTAGGTATAACCACCTCTGGATTACTCTATAATCTCCCCCACACCCCCATTTTATTCTTTTTATTTTTCATTTCATATTATTTTATATGCTGTTTGACTACTTTTTCACTTGAAACCACTCTCTTGCCAGCAATGTCATCATGTTCTCCTAACTCTGCTGCTTTCTCTAATTGTCTCCAGGCCCTCTTCCTTCTCCCAGGTCTAAACTCCTCAGATTCATCCTTGGCATGTTCCCTTCTCTTTCCTACAGCTTTCTCTTAATGGGTTTGTCTAATAGTGTATATGGTTAAGAGCAGTTTCCAGAATCAGACTAGTCTGCCTGTGTTATGACTTTGGGCAGACTGCCCTCTTTGCTTCTCAGTTTCCTTGTCTGTAAAATAACAGTAACTATCTCATAAGATTGCTATGAAAGTTTAATGCGGACGGGCACTGTGGCTAACAACTGTAATCCTAGCACTTTGGGAGGCTGAGGCAGGCAGATCATGAGGTCAGGAGATCGAGACCATCCTGGCCAACATGGTGAAACCTCATCTCTACTAAAAATATAAAAATTAGCCAGGTGTGGTGGCGCGTGCCTGTAATCCCAGCTACTTGGGAGGCTAGGGCAGGTGAATTGCTGGAACCCGGGAGGCAGAGGTTGCAGTGAGCGGAGATTGGGCGATTACACTCCAGCCTGGTGACAGAGCAAGACTCCGTCTCAAAAAAAAAAAAGTGAGTTCAAAGGAATAATACATAAAAAGATTTGGCAGAGTACCTGCCACACAGTAAGCAACTATTACAATATCCTTGGCATTAACTCTTAGCTCTATGCTGAAATTCCCAAATATCTATCTTTAGCCCTAAGCTTTTAGACCCTCGTTTCCAGCTGTTTGTTACATTATATAGATGTCCTACTAGTGACACAAATTCAGCATGTCCAAATCTGAACTCAACAACCCTACATCTCCCCAGATCTGTTTAGTTGCTGGCTCTATTTCTGATATTAAGGTCTTAGTTGTTATAATTTTCTCCCTTTAACTCCTCCTTCCAACCAGTGGCCAATTCTCCCATATGCACAATAATGTTTGTATCCATCTTATCTCCATTCCCACTGCCTCTACCTAGTTCCAGCCCTCAACACCTCTTTTTATTTATTTATTTATTTGATATGGAGTTTTGCTCTTTTTGCCCAGGCTGGAGTGCAATGGTGCAATCTTGGCTTACTGCAACCTCTGTCTCCCGGGTTCCAGTGATTCTCCTGCCTTAGCCTCCAGAGTAGCTAGGAGTACAGGCATGCATCATCACCATGCCTGGCTAATTTTGTATTTTTTAAGTGGAGACGGGGTTTCTCCATGTTGGTCAGGCTGGTCTCAAACTCCCGACCTCAGGTGATCCACCCGCCTCAGCCTCTCAAGGTGCTAGGATTACAGGCGTGAGCCACCGCACCCGGCCAGTGATGTCTTTTTGTATGCTGAGTTGACTGGTTGCTGGAGGCCCCTAAGTAGCTTCAGGATGGCGCTGTCACTGGAAAGACCCAAGCAGGATTAGAGGATTATAACTTTCAGCCCCACCTCGCCACTTCCTGGGAAGAGAGGGGCTGAAGGTTAAGTTAATCACCAATGGCCAATGGTTTAATCAATCATGCCTATATGATGAAGTTTTCATACAGACCCAGAAGGACAGGGTTTGGAGAGCTTCTGGATAGCTGAACACGTGGAGGTTGCTGGGGGGTAGTAGCATGCCTGCGTGGGGAGGGCATAGAAGCTTCCCGCCACTTCCCATACCTTGCACTATGCATCTCTTCATCTGTATCCTTTGTAAAACCTTTTATAATAAAGCAGTAAAACATGCTTCCTTCAGCTCTGTGAGCTGCTCTAGCAAATTAATCGAACCCAAGGAGGGCATTGTGGGAACCCGTTTATAGCCAATTGGTGAGAAGCACAGTAAAGCAACCTGGAGCCTGTGACTGGCATATGAGAAAGGGGCCGGCTTAGAGACTAAGTTGTCAACCTTTGGGATCTGATGCTGTCTCCAGGTAGATAGTGTCAGAATTGAACTAAATTGAAGGACACCCAATAGGTGTCTGCTGCAGAATTAATTGCTTGCTTATTGGTCGGGAGAAATTCCCACACATTTAGTCACAGAAGTCTTCTTTACTTGTTTTCAAGTGAGAGAACAGAAAAAACACTTTTGAGTTTGGGCTTTTTTTAACTCAAGACTCTTCTTTGAACACACTGAGCTTTCCAACACCACTCCTACTCAGGCTATTCCCTCTGCCTTGATTGCCCTTCCACCCCATTTATATATGTCCAAATCATATTAAGCTTTCAAGGCCCAGCTCAAAAGCTACTTCCTCAACAAACCCTTCCCGGATGGTATTCTCTGCTTCACTCCTGTCAGCAACAAATCCCATATTCTTTTTTTTTTTTTTTTTTTTTGAGATGCAATCCCGCCCCGTCACCCAGGCTGGGGTGCAGTGGCACAATCTCAGCTCACTGCAACCTCCGCCTCCTGAGTTCAAGCGATTCTCATGCCTCAGCCTCCCGTGTAGCTGGAATTACAGGTACATACCACCATGCCTGGCTAATTTTTTTTTTTTTTGTATTATTTTTAGTAGAGATGGGGTTTCGCCATGTTGGCCAGGATGGTCTTGAACTCTTGACCTCAAGTGACCCACCTGCCTCGGCCTCCCAAAGTGCTGGGATTACAGAAGTGAGCCACTATGCCCAGCCAACTCCCATATTCTTTTATTCTCTTTTGTGGCGTCTATCACTTTGCTTCTTTCCCTTACTGATCTTGTTTTGGCTCCATCACTCCCTTCTGGCCATAGGACCAGACCATTTAATGCCCAAACATCACTATTAATTAATATATAAGACGTAAGTGGCCTAAGAAGGAAAAATGTTTCACTTCTGCACATAGATGCAACAAGCCATGACTCAGTCCTTTTCAAACTCCTGTCCAAGCTCATATCCACATTCTACATCTAAACCCATAAGTCTCATCTCCCCGAGCTTACCTCCTGATGACCCCTTATCAGGCCGTCCACTGAAGCTGGGAGTGTTAACACGAGGTGGGGCTGAGGCACTAGTTGGGACACCCCGCTTCGGCTTTTTGGCTGGCATCTGTGGATCAATCTTTAACCCCTTCAGGGCCTCAGTAGAGAGATTACGTTTGAGTACAGCTGCCTTTTTGTAGCCATCATATAATCCAAAGGCAATGTCTCGATTGGTGGTTGTCCAGGAAATCCGTAAATCTACCAAGTGTAGCTGATGTGTATGAAAGGTAGGATCCCCATCACGAGTAGAAAGCTCCTAAGAAACAGGAAAAGGACTTCAGGTAAGCATGGAAATTGCCCCCAATGCTACTGTTCCACAAAGGCAGTGATAAAAGAAAAGTTTGTTGAATAAGAAACCTGTTAGTCAGGCACAGTGCCTCATGTCCATAATCCCAGCACTTTGTGAGGTCGAGCCAGGTAAGTCACCAGGTCAGGAGTTTGAGACCAGCCTGGCCAAGACGGTGAAAACCCGTCTCTACTAAAAACACAAAAAATTAGCTGGGTGTGGTGGTGGGCGCCTATAATCCCAGCTACTCGGAAGGCTGAGGCAGGAGAATTGCTTGAACCCGGGAGGTGAAGGTTACAGTGAGCCGAGATCACACCATTGCACTCCAGCCCAGGCAACAGCAAGAGACTTGGTCTCACAAAAAAAAAAAAAACCTGTTGTGGGGAGACAGACCCTGGAGAAAGAAAAACTAAGCGGTCTTGGCTTGTTTATTACGTTACATTAAAACTATACCCACTGTATTTTATTCATTATTAAAAAATTTTTTAGAGGAACTCTAAAATATTTTTTTTTAGAAATGGAGTCTAGGCTGGGCACAGTGGTTCATGCTTGTAATCCCAGCACTTTGGGAGGCCGAGGCAGGCGGATCACGAGGTCAAGAGATCGAGATCATCCTGGCCAGCATGGTGAAACCCTGTCTCTACTAAAAATACAAAAATTAGCTGGGCGTGGTGGCACGCGCCTGTAGTCCCAGGTACTCGGGAGGCTGAGGCAGGAGAATTGCTTGAACCTGGGAGGTACAGGTTGCAGTGAGCCGAGATTGCGCCACTGCACTCCAGCCTGGAGCCTGAGCGAGACTCTGTCTCAAAAAAAAAAAGAAATGAAATGGAGTCTATTTTGCCCAGAATGGTCTTGAACTCCTGGCTTCAAGCAATCTTCCTGCCTCAGTCTCCTAAGTAGCTGGGACTACAGGCATAATCCACTGTGTCTGGCACCACTGTATTTTATTTTTAAAATATATTTATTTATTTTTATTTATTTATTTGCGATCCACCTGCCTCAGCCTCCCAAAATGCTGGGATTACAGGTGTGAGCCACTGTGCCAGGCTGATTCTCACTCCATCACCCATGCTGGAGTGCAGTGGTGTGATCTTGGCTAAATGCAACCTCCACCTCCCAGGTTCAAGAGATTCTCATGCTTCAGCCTTCAAGTACCTGGGATTACAATTGTGTGCCACCACACCTGGCAATTTTTTATTTTTTTTATCTTTTTTGAGACAGAGTCTCACTCTGTCACCCAGGCTGGAGTGTAGTGGTGCAATCTTGGCTGGCTTCAACCTCCACTTCCTGGGTTCAAGCGATTCTCCTGACTCAGCTTCCTAAGTAGCTGGGATTACACGCACCTACCACCATGCCTGGTGAATTTCTGTATTTTTTTAGTAGAGATGGGGTTTCATCATATTGGCCAGGCTGCTCTGGAACTCCTGACCTCAAATGATCCACCCACCTTGGCATCTAAAAGTGCTGGGATTACAAGCGAGAGCCACTACACCTGGCCTAATTTTTGTATTTTTAATAGAGACAGGGTTTCACCATGTTGGCCAGTCTGGTCTCAAACTCCTATCTTTAATGATCCACCTGCCTTAGCCTCCCAAAGTGCTGAGATTACAGGTGTGAGCCACTGCACCCAGCCCCAACGGTGCAATCCTGACTCGAAACAACCTCTGCCTCCTGGGCTCTAGCCATCCTCCCATCTCAGCCTTCTGAGTAGCTAGGGCTAAAGGTAAAGGTGCATACCACCATGCCTGGCTAATTTTTTTGTGCTTTTTTGTAGAGACAGGGTTTCACCATGTTGCCCAGGCTGGTCTAGAACTCTTGAGCTCAAGGGATCCACCTACCTTGGCCTCCAAGAGTGCTGGGATTACAGGCATGAGCCATCACATCTTGCCTATTTATTTTTGAGATCAGATCTCACTCTGTCAACCAGGCTGGAGCACAGTGGCACGATCACAGCTCACTGCAGCTTTAACTTCCCAGACTCCAGCAATCCTCTCACCTCAGGCTTCTGAGTAGCCTGGACCACAGGCACATGCCACCACACCCAGATTTTTTGTATTTTTGTTAGAGACAGGGTTTCCTCATGTTGCCCAGGCTGGTCTCAAATAGCTGAGCTCAAGCAATGCACCTGCTTCAGCCTCCCAAAGGGCTGGGATTACAGGTGTGAGCCACTGAGCCTAGCCCCGACTGTATTTTATTTGTTTTGTTTTTGTTTTTTGGAGACAGCATCTTGCTCTGTTGCCCAGGCTGGAGAACAGTGGCACGATCTTGGTTCACTGCAGCCTCTGCCTCCCAGGTTCAAGAGATTCTCCTGCCTCAGCCTCCCGAGTAGCTGGGACAACAGGCATGCTCCACCATGCCCAGCTAACTTTTTGTATTTTTAGTAGATACAGGGTTTCATCGTGTTGGCCAAGTTGGTCTCGAACTCCTGACTTCAAATGATCCACCTGCTTTGGCCTCCCAAAGTGCTGGGATTACAGGCATTGAGTCACTGCACCCAGCCCTCCCCAACTATATTTTAAATGACAGAATTTCAACTTAAAATCCTTCCCTTACTGGGGGAAAAGTCAATACCAGCTTTTTTTTCAGTGTTAGGAAAAATTTTTACTCTATTTCCTAAAGAGTAAGATACTATTTTTAGGAGAGGAAGAAAAGGTATTTTCAAAAAGAGGGATGCTGATATAGCTAAACAAAGTGAGTTTGTCATAAAGTAATGACATACATTCTTGGAATATGAGAAACCTTACCAGGGACTTAGCCTGCAAACTACTCCCATGGACTTTATTGTGTTCCCCCCAAATTCATATGTTTAAGTCCCACTTCCCAATATAATGGTTTGTGGAGATGGCCCTTTGGGAGGTAATTACGTGAGGTCGTGAGGGTGGGGCACTCATGATGGAATCAGCGCTTGTATAATAAGAGAAACCAGAGCACTCATCCACACTTGTGCTCTCTCTCTCTGTCTGCCATGTGAGGACAGAGACAAGGCAGCCCTCTGTAAGCCAGGAAGACAGCCCTCACCAGAACCCAACCATGCAGGCACCCTGATCTCGGAATTCCCAGTCTCTAAAACTGAAAAATAAATTTCTGTTGTTTAAACCTCCCAGTCTTTGGTATTTTGTTATGGCAGCCCAAGTAGGCTGAGATACCTACTAATATAAATAAGGAAATAAATAAACAATTGGGCAGTACCTCCTCAGCTGTGCGATTGCTATGCCGTTGGTAGGTGAGGGAGGACAAGCTCAGCAGGTGGGTCTTTGTTACCAAGGGATCAAGACAGTGATCAGCATTCTCTTCAGTGGGTGAGGCCATCAGGTGAACGGTCACCTGACTTAGGTCACTCACCATCTGGGTCACACTCCAATCAGAGATAAGGCGCCGCATCACTGTGCCTGCTGAGAAAAGGAGGCACACAGAGCCCATGCTGCCCAGTTCAGAGGATAGTGTGAGACAGAGATGGAGGAGGGGAATTAAACTGAGAAAAGAAAAAACAACAAGGAATAGGATAGGAGAAATGAAGGAAGTCTTTATTTTACCTTGAGGTATAAGCCGCTGAGTTCCCCGAGTGAAGACGTGGCCCTGACTGCACTCAATCTGGATGCCCCGTTGCTGGGCAAATGAGGCCCAATAATGTACCTGACAACAAGAGAGCATAACTGAACAAAGGCAGGCATGAGAGGGATGATTAAGGGATTCAATATGAGAAACAAGAAAATTAGAAGCAGAATAGAAGTGAAGATATCAGCAAGGACATCAGCGCCTTACCTGCAGCTGGGGAAAGAGGGCTGTATAGGAAAGCTGCTTGTAGTGCTGACCAAGTTTCTTCTTGCTGGGTTTCAGGTTATTGAAGAGCTTTCCCCTGCAGATAGGCCTTGTGACACTAGTCCAAGTTGCCCAAAAGTTTTGCATCCAGCGCAGGGTACTACTATATAGCAGAATTCGGGGCTGGGATATTGCTGCAAAGTAAAGGATAGACATTTCTTAGTTACAGATGAAACACAGAGATAAAGCTAAATCTTTCCCTTGCTTCAGGTTGTAGAGGTTTAAAAATCCAAAATCCAAACAGCACCTAGCCTCACATTCAGCATCCCCAACTCCCTCTTCTTTCAATGATCTAAGCTCTCTGCTTTCCCCTCCTGCTATGGTCTAAATATTTGCATCTCCTCAAAATTCACATTGAAATACTAACCCCAAGCCAGGTGCGGTGGCTCATGCCTCTAATCCAAGCACTTTGGGAGGCTGAGGCGGACAGATCACAAGGTCAAGATATCAAGACCATCCTGGCCAACAGGGTGAAACCCTGTCTCTACTAAAAATACAAAAATTAGCTGGGTGTGGTGGTACATGTCCCAGCTACATCAGAGGCTGAGGCAGGAGAATCATTTGAACCTGGGAGGTAGAGGTTGCAGTGAGCTGAGATCATGCCACTGCACTCCAGTCTGGGTGACAGAGCGAGACTCCATCTCAAAAAAAAAAAGAAATATTAACCCCAGTCAGGCACAATGGCTCATGTCTGTAACCCCAGCATTTTGGGAGGCCGAGGTGGGTGGATCATGAGGTCAGGAGTTCAAGACCAGCCTGATCAAGATGGTGAAATCCCGTCTCTACTAAAAATACAAAAAATTAGCCAGGTGCGGTGGCAGGTGCCTATAATCCCAGCTACTCGAAGGCTGAGGCAGAAGAATCGCTTGAACCTGGGTGGCAGAGGTTGCAGTGAGCCGAGATCATGGCACTGCACTCCAGTCTTGGTGATAGAGTGAGACTCCGTCTCAGAAAAAAAAGAAAAACATCATCACCTAAGGTGATGATGTTAAAACATGGACCTCTGGGAGGTCACTAGATCACAAGGGTGGAGCCCTCGTGATTAGGATTAGTGCCCTTTTAAAAGTGGTCCAAGGGATCTCACTGACTCCTTCCACCATATTAGGACAGAGCAAAAAGTCACCATCTATGAGGAATGCACCCTCATTGACACTGAATCTGCCAGCTCTTTGATCTTGGACTTTCAAGCCTCCAGAACTATGATAGATAAATGTTTGCTATTTATAAGCTATCAAACTTGTGGTATTATTGTTACAGCAGCCAAAAAGGACTAAGACATCAACTCTTTCCAATAAACAAACGAAAAAAAAAAGGCCTAACCCAGATTCTCCCTTGCCCTTGTCCTCTCCCCTACCAAGACAGTCAAGCTGAAGTCCCCAGTGCCCATGCCCACCCTCCCAGCCCTTCCTCCCCACTGCCCCAGGCCCAACCCTCACTTCCACTGTGACGAGTCAGATCCATCTTGATGGAGAGATTGAGGTTCTCTGAGCGAAAGGCCCGGTAGGAGTCATGGAGCTGGCCCAAGGGCACCTCAGGCAGGAACTCTGGGGCCCGTAGAGTGACACTATGGTGATCATGGGGGTTCCCATGGCACAGCCACTGCAGGTCCAGTGTCATGCAGAGGTCAGGCAGGTGAAGGAAGCAGCAGTCGTCATACCTGCCTCACAATGGAGCCCCAGCCCTCAGTGCCCTGGTCACTCACTTCCCCTTGGTTCTTCCCCCTCCCTCCAACCTAAGTCCCTCACCCCATGGAGGCCCCTCCCTTCACTCCACTCACTTAGAGGCTGTTCTCACGTTGATATCCAAGTCACCCTTGAACACAAACTGACCAGGTTTCCAATGAAAAGACAGGTGGCTCCACTCCCAGTGCATATTTTCAGTTGTGTTGTATGGATCCTATGACCACCCCCGAGAACTTGGTGAGATATAGGTAAGAAAACCATCCTCATCTCCCAAATCAGCACCTTTCTCTCTTCCCACATGTGCTATACAGGCCTCAACCATACCATCCTGACAGGAAAAAAGTATCATGACACCCCTCACCTCAGTGGCCAGTTGGTGCAGGTTCGCCTGTTCAATGTCCATGTGCCAGTCTCCATGGAACAGAAGACGGCTCTTGTCCCACCAGGGCAAAGGTGGGCTGGGGTCAGCTGAGGGCTTGGTCAACAGGTCCACACACTGGCCAATCAATGTCCAGGCTGGATCCCAGCATGGACCCCATACCACTGTATACTGGAATATTTCCGCTGGGGTAGAGGAACAAAGGCTATAACTTGATCATAACATTACCCCTCTCTTCCTCCTTCACTCCAGAAGGGCCTCAGCTCACCTCCCATTTCACCCATTACAAATGTCCCTCAGCCAAACCAACTGCCCCATCTCTACTCACAGTGGAAGTCATGGTAGAATTTGAGTGGGGGCATGTTCCTCTCCACTGCCACGTTACCCCACGGAAGCCCCAAGTGCAGGATCTGACGCCGACGGGAGCAAGGCTGACCACTCTGCTCAGTGCCCACAAGTCGACCCATCAGCCGCCAGTCACGGATCTCAAACAGGTACCGTGGGTAGTCTCTAATCCGAACTGTTATCAGAGGAAGGGTACACACTGGCTGCTCAGGCGCAGTCTGAGCACTCTGGGGCATGTTTTTTACCTCACCACTACTTTTACCCGTCTATATTTACAAGTCAATTGAGAGAACAAGGGCAGGCAGCTGGAAGCAAGCTGACAAGTGACAGTGACCCTGGAGCAGAAGGTTAAGGGCATAGCACTGAGATCCAAGAGCCACAATAACCTTAAAGATGACTGTGTTAGCAGCTTTCCCTTTATGTTAGCCAAGCAATTTCAGGGTGAAATTCAGGAACAAAGAAAGGGAAGGGGAGCCCACCCATCCCACTCCACCCATCCAAAACAGCCACAGTTCCCAATATAACCTAGTTCTTCTGAAATCACTCAGAGAGCTCCCTAGAGCTCAGAGGGCAAACACCAGGTCTGCGAATAAGGGAAACATTACTTACCCAGAAACGTCTTGACATTGCACTTGAGCATACGACACCACTGAATGACAAGATCTACTCCCTCGGGAGGAAAAGGGCTGCCTGGATCAAGCTCTTGAACCTGCTCTACCACATGCTCAGGACCATGGAAGGAGGCATCTGCCAGAGCTACCAGCTCTAGCCCTGCTACGCTCCAAGTGAGCAGTGCCCGGCGCATGGGTGTGTTGCCATAGAGACGACGGGAGCGCTGGATGTAGATTTCAATGTTTTTGCGTTCCAAAGAGGCATAGAGCTCCTCAATTTTGCGGGCAGGCAATAACTCCCCATGCTGCTTCCGAAGGGCAGCCACTTTGGCATCCAAGAGCTGCAGCCTTTTGGCACTCTCCTTACTTTCATCCTTCATCAGCTCATAGTTATCATGAAGTTTCACCTCAAAAATGTCATCCAGGAAAACCCATGAGAAGTGCTGAACCTTTAAGAGTAGATCAGGTGGGAGCGGGACAGGGCTTGGGGAGGCCCAAGCACGAGTCACTCGATGCAGTCCCTTCAGCCACTTCTGAACTCCCACAGCCTCATCTAGAGTTCGAGAAAAGTCATACTGATAAGGAAACTCCACTGAGACTGAGCCGAGGGAGAGGAGCCAAACACGGTTCCGGAGGGTCTGCAGCGCAGGGAAGGGGTTCCGGTGGAGAATCATCTCTTCCAGCTCAGGTAGCAGCTGCACCTCCACCTCCTTGAAGTTGAAGATACTATTGCCATCAAAGCCAGCAGCCAGCTCTGGACAGTACACCTGCAGGGAACCTCCATGCCGGCTCAGTGACACACTCTCTGCAGCCAGGGTAATGAACTTGTCCTCAGCTACAAAAGCTGTCACCTTGGCTGTGCTCACCTCCAGGGTCAGGTTTAACAGCCGCTTTGGGGGTAATGGCTCAGAGGCATGGCCTTCTAGCTCAGAAGTGGTTCCTGAAGTCTCTAGTGTAAAGGATGGTACAGTCTCAGGAAACATAGTGGTTCTTAGTAGGTCTCGGCACTGTAGAGTGGCCAGGACGTGCTGGTACAGGTACATGTGATCTGGGGGGCTCCAAAGTAAGGTCAGCCCTGCACCACACTGAACCTTTAGGGAGCAGAAGAAAAGGATCTGTCAATTTCCATGTCGCAAAACAGTAGAGATGGTAAGGATTATGATACATGCATACCTTGCTCAAGAACCATCTCCACCCAGAAGTCTTTCTTGAGTAACCACATTAATTACTCTCTTCCTTTGCTCCTGTTAGCACTAATGCGGTGAGCTAACAGTTGTTAGTATCTTACGTTTAAGAGCACTTATACTTTTTAAGTTCTCCTCAACTGAATTCTAAATTGTCTGAGAATAGTGGTCATGTGTTTTAATTCTTCGGTATCTACCATAGTACATTCAGTATAGACAGCAGGCACTCAATAAATCATCTGGCTTCATGTTTCTGCTTGTGAGTTGCCTTTCTATCAGCAACTACACTTTGTCTGGTAACCACTGCAACAGTCAATTTGAGTATGTTTCATGAATTGACTGCATCAATTTCATTCTCAAAATACAGCATATTAAATTACTGAGCACAAAAGTCAATATGGCAGCTGACTTATACAAAACTATGCCTCAAGGATGGGAGTAGAGTCTTTGTCAGCTTGAAAAACAAAGTCAGTTCTGAATAGCTAAGTGGACAGAGAAAAGTAAAATTCCAGGACAGAAAAATTCTCAAGTTCTAGTCTCCAAAAAAAGAAACTCTTCAGTTTCTAAAGGAAGGTGAAGTCTGACAAAGAGGAAAATGCCCCACCCTCCTCCTAAGAGGGTCCCATGTCCATCTGTTACCCTGAGGACAAAGACACTGGAAAGCCTCTCTCAAAACGTGCCGGTGCCTCTATCTTCTGACTCCTTCCAGTCTTTTGATGGGCTAAGGGCTTCAACGAAATGACACCAGATCATTATTTTTTAAAAGTTCCTTATTTTTCAGAGATGCATACCGAAATATTTATAGTTGAAATTATATATGTCTGATACCTACATGAATTGATAATTATTGAATCTTGATATACAAAAGCTTATATAGTCTCTCTAGTTTTGTATATATTTTCAATTCCACAAAAAGTTAAAAACATACAAGCCACAAAAAATAAAGATGATCAGGTGTCATACTTCTCATGAAACCAGTTTCACAACATGAGTTAAAAAGAGAGGCTGGGCGTGGTGGCTCACACCTATAATCTCAGCACTTTGGGAGGCCAAGATAGGAGGATTGCTTAGTTTAAGACTAGTCTGGGCAAAACATGAGACTCTGTCTTGGGAAAAGATAAGAGAAAAAAAAAGACACAGGAAAGCTTTAAGCTGAGGGAAAAGTCAGCCTGGCCCCACCTCTCTACAGGAACATTACCTCTAGAGAGCGGATGCTGCTGTGATAGGTGATGGAGATCATGGAAAGGCTGAGCACTGGGGTGGGGATGTCAGGGGCCTTGCAACAGGGCTGCATCTTCTCTGTGACTGATTTCACCAGTGCTAGCACAAGTCCTTGAATCCCCACAGTGGAGGTCTCCGCACTGCCCAGGATAGTCAGGGTGTCCAGTCGTACCTCTGAAGCACCTAACGAGAAACGATGACAGCCTTGGTTCGCAGCTCTCAAAGGGCAACAATAGTCCTCACTTGCCTTTCTTATTTATTCCCTTAATTATCTTTATTCCTCATGCCTCCTTAAGTTCATTCCTTAGGTGTTTTTAATTTTTTTTTAAAGAGATGGGGTTTCTCCATGTTGGCCAGGCTTGTCTTGAACTCCCGACCTCAGGTGATCTGCCCGCCTCGGCCTCCCAAAGTGCTGGGATTACAGGCGTGAGCCACTGCGCCCGGCCTCATTCCTTAGGTTTTAAGGAAACTTTCCCTTTCCCATCTTAACCTAACTAGATTCAGCAGAGCCAAAGAATTTCCCTAACTCCTACAAATTGCACAGAGACATACCACTTACTCTCTAGAACTAAACACACAAGGAAATAAAAAGCTATATGGATCTCACCCTCTTGACTAGATCAAGGCTGTCTTTTTCTTAGGTCTTGCTTACTACTTGCCTTTCATAAGCCCTTAAGAAATATCAAGAAACCAAATATTTATACAAGACCTTCAAGCATCTCATGACTCTAATCTAGAAAAATTCCAGATAATCAGCTTCATCAAATGAGAAGCATACTAAACCAACATAATCTGCTTAGGTTACACACTACACATTTCAATATATTTATTTATTTTATTTTTGGAGACAGAGTCTCACTCTGTTGCCCAGGCTGGAGTGCAGTCGCACCACCTCAGCTCACTGCAACCTCTGCCTCCCAGGTTCAAGCGATTCTCCTGCCTCAGCCATCCAAGTAGCACACTTCAGTATAGACTCCTTGTCCCACTTACCAACCAAGGCAGAAAGGGTGAACAAGTTCATGTCTTCGACCTTCAAGTCCACTTTCCACAGTAATGACACAGATTCCCCAAATGAAGAGTCCCTAGAGACAGCTGACTTCCCAGACTGTGGACCCATCAGGGATAAAATACGAGACAGACATTGGGCACAGGTATCTGATGCTTCTACCTGAAGTCCTCGAATGGTACAATCAAGAAAGAGGGTATCTGACTGGGTGCTGGACAAGCCCAGAGGCTGGTTATAGCTACCCTAGAGAAGAAGCAGACAGATCCCATTAGAAGTACGCAGGTGCACGGTTTTATAATGCCCTGATGCACTGCCAGGATGGGGAGAACTGTGCAGGCCCCTATTCACCAAAGCCCCCACCTACCTGTAGTGTGAAGGAATCCAGAACAAGCGCCTCACCCCAAACATGCATATTGGGTGGGTGTGGTGCCCGCTGAATGTGGGAGTCACTGCCCACACGCCAGCAGAGGTGGTCCACAGTTAGGACGCCCCGCTGATGGATGCTTTGTGGCCTGAGGTGCTGGTAATCTGAACAAAGGTGAGAAAGGAGAGTTCCATGGAGCCACTGTGGCCATCAGTTGGGCCAAGCTCCACTAATGGACAGATTCTTGTCCCTTTTCCATCTGAGAGCCTTACCCAGAGAGATGGAATTGAATCCCAAGGCAAAAGGCGGTGTATCTCCAAGCTGAATGGAAATGTTGACATTGGAGATGGAGGTGCTAAAGATGATGGGAGCCAGAATTTGGGGGAAGGTTCTGCATAGGGACAAGACATCACTGTTTGGTAAGAAAAGAAGTGCAACCTCCTATCATGGAACAGTTTCTGAAGCTCACAACATCAGAGTGAGAATTTACAGTTGTGTTGTGATTCTTAGGATGGGATACACCTAGAAGATAAAAGGCTGAACTCATCAACTTACTGCTACTCTTAACAGTAATCTGCAGGAACCTCAGAAAGATATTAATTAGGCTGAATCATATAAAATTGTCACTTTCACAGGCCAAATATGATGAACACCCGCAATTTTATGTGACTGAACCTAAAATAACCAAGAAGCATCCCTTTTAAACCATAATCTTAAGTTCTCTGTGCAGCACATTGGAAGCACTACACAAAGACATGGCTGTCACCTTACAATCTCCATGTTGGCAGACAAGACAAAGACGTTCCCTGTCACTTAAGTTCAGTTTAACCAATGTTTATTTTGTATAAAACAATATGCTGGGCACTAAGGACACAAAAACAAAGAGGACAACATCCTGCCATGAAGGAGTCTAGTCTAATAGGAAAAATATATAAAACAGATTGCTATTGCGACTCAGATTTGAGGTGGTCAAACAACCTTCTCATTTAACACAAGATGCTAAGATGCTACTTTGGACTAAAAGAATCCCAGAGAATCCAACTGATAAGATGGCAGCTGAAAAAGATCAGACTGACCTTTTTTTCCTTTGCTTAAGAACAGGTGAACTAGACCCTTGAGTCTCCAGTGCCAGTAGGTGCAGCCAGTGAGAGAATTCCTGGTGCCGGTAATGAATAATGCAAGTGTTCAGAACCAGGGAGGCTGAGAGGTCAATGGTAGTCACCTGAAATGAGAAAACCAGAACTGTGGACTGGGTTTTATTTTACAAACTCATAAATGCAATAATGTAGAGAGAGTAGAGAAAGATACAATTCTTGGTACCACAATCATCATACCTGCACACTAGCCTTGAGGGAATTGAGGCAGACAATGCGCTGGCGACTCTGGGACAGCAACAACCCATCTGTAAGAGGCCAGAGGGCAGATCAGAGGACAGCACTGGAAGGGCAAGAGATAAAACTGGGAGAGGGTCAGAAGTCGGCTGTCTTAAAGAAATAAAGACTGTCACTAACACTTGTGAGTTGGGGCCATTTTCTCTCAGTATGTTCCCTCCTTCTACTCCCCAGTTACACTGAGATTAGATTAAGAAGACCATATGGGACATGAGCAAAGAGAGTATCTACTCCTCCCATTCTCTCTCAGTACCAATACCCCAACCCATGAACCTTCTAGCAGGAGTTCAGTGCTCATCTGTGCCATATCGGAGTTTGCTGTGAAGCTTCGAAGGGGCAGCTGATCCTCATCACGGTGGTACAGGAACTGCAGTAGCTTCAGAGTCCAAGTCAGGTGCCTGAATCGAGACAGATTCTGGCTCAGGAAGATGTGGAATGCCACTCCTACTTCCTGTATTTTTATTTTTTTTAAATAATTTAAATTATTTTCACATTATATGGATGTAACCATTCCTACTTCCTTTCTCCCCATAGACAAGCTCAGTGCAACTACTAGGCTGGTTACAGAGATCTCAACATATAGCTCCCACTATCACTCTCCCATCTTCTGTGTCAGGAGAGGCCTCACCTCTTTTGACTATTCATGGACAATACCACACTTGTGTTCTCCATCTTAACCTTGACCTGGTCTGGCAGCTGCTGGAGGAGGATCAGGCCAGGCAGAGTTGGCTCAACCAAGTCCTCTGTCACCTCTGAAAACATGAATGAATAACACAAGAACCAACAATTCTTAACACTCTCAATTCTCCCGAAATGCCCTGTCCTCTATGGACAAATTCTCCCACATAAAGTAGGCTAAGAAAATGTCTAAGCTGGATGGACCACAGGGCGAACACCCCAGAGATCCAGGCACCTGCTCTACTTCCTTCTCCAGACTCTAAAAACCTAAAGAGTACAAGGAGCAGGTTGGTGAATGATAAGAATATGGACCTTAGGGCCAAATAATTTAAACTTCATTTTTACTACTGATTAGCTGTATGACTTCAGTCCAGTTACCAAGCTAACCTTCCTAGGCTTCAGTTTCCTTATTTGTGAAATGCTGAGGATTTAGTGAGAGAATATACAGTCATCCCTTGGTATACTTGGGGCTTTGGGTTCCAGGACCCCCTGCAGATACCAAAGTCCACACATATTCAACTGCAGCAGTTGTCCCTGTGGGAATCTGTGTATACAAAAAGTCAGGCCTCCATATCAGCAAGTTTCATATCCTGCAAATAATGCATTTTCCATACATGTTTGGTTATGGATGTAGAACACACAGATATGGACAGCCAACTGTACGTATTGAAAAAAATCCACATATAAGTAAACTCACAAAGCTCAAACCATGTTGTTCAATGGTAAACTGTAAATAAAACACATAGTAACTAACCCATGATAGGTGCCCACTCAATGTTAGTTCTGTCACTCCACACAAGCAAATGCCCTATTTCTTCTAACTGTCCTTAGGGTCAAAGTCCATGGTGACTAACGACTCATACCTAAAAAAGTAGTGAGGCCACCATTTTTTCTACTTCAAAACAATCCCTGAGAACAAGGTAGCCAAGAAACTCAATGATTAAGGCTTTACCTGAACAGGGAACAGGCTTAGATGCCAGGCTTGGGCCCTGGCACAGCAGTTGGCTCTGGAAGAGGCCCTCATGCAGTTCAGCATGGAGTGTCCACACATCCACAGTGATAGCTGTCAGATGCCGACTGCTAATGCCCACCTTTAGACACAGGTCCAGGGCCAGTGAGAGCTCCACTAGGCAGGTGTCTTCCTGTGGGGAAGATGAGCCTCTAAGGTATGTGTAAGAAGGTTTGGAAGTCTTAGGTCAAAATGTGGTGATCTGGAACACTGGGTACTGAATTGAGGGAACTCCCTAAGGCCACAGAACCTAGAATGTAAGCCCTGAGCTCCTTCACACTTTATGCCCAGGAGGAAATAAGGCATCTGAATGATCATGCCATACTTACCAGCTGACCACTCTTTAGAACTTTGCTGTTGATCTTACATAAGCTCATCTCACAGATTAGCCTACGAAAGGAAAAAAATTAGGAGCACTTGGCCCTTTTCCTCACCATTTACCTCCAATCAAGTTCTGTTGCCTAGAAGGGACAAGGCAAGTGAAATGTCTAATCCTGACACCTCCTCAAGTTGCACAGAATGAGAACTTAACACCTTGATAAGGAGGCCCTGAAGCAACTCTAAGGCAAGAATAGGACAGCTCCATTCCCTCCTCCCCAGTGCTTACCTTTTCCCATCACTATCCAAAAGAAATCTGCTTCTACTGATCTGTATATGCCATAAGGACTCAGAGGTATCCACCTTGAGAACCATGATGTTTATAGCATCTACATGAATAGAGAATAGCTGGAAGGAAAAAGCAAAGATAAACATTAATTAATGTTAAGGAACTACCCTTCCTTTCCAGATAAGAAAGAGAAAAACAGCTCTTAGGATTATGCCCTAAAAATAGTAGAAAAATCTACCCATAACTCCAAAGCCAACCATGCCAAAGTACAGTCCAGGATAGCGGGAGAAGTTGTCTCACTTGGCAGAAGATCTTCAATAAGGACGGGCTGAAGGACAGTTCCTTTTGATCCACCCCAGCGCTCTGGGAGAATGGGGCAGATAGGCCAGAAACTTTCTGTAGGTCCGTTCTGATACGCACTTCTCCAAAGCACAACGCCACATAGTGTCTGCCCAGAAGAGAAATCTTACTGCCACCAGGCCCATCCCTCCCATAGCAATCTATTCCCCACCCTCACATTCACTTTCTCATCCTTCCAAGAAATATAGCTCAAATCAGAGGTTAGTCTCATAGCAGTTATCAGTATCTGTCTCACAAGATAATGGCACCCAGGCTAACAGGAAGGCTTCAGCAAAAACATCCCTTCCTCCTTGGATTGTGAGGCCTCTGTAGAAGAATCTCACTCTGCAAACACCAACTTCAAAATACTCCCCTAGGGGAGAAGTGAGAATATAGGGTACTCACGGAAGATCATGGGTAAGGAGTTTGCTGGAAATCCACAGGTTATCAATTTCCTAAAATAGTGAGGGAGAAAGCTCTGTATGCTAGCTGCTGCTAAATAAGCAATGAGCAGCTTGACAAGCCAGGAAAGGTTCTGGATTATTAGAATTTCTCTTTCATAGGCATGTTGCCTTGAATCCCTGTTAAATTAGAATAGTAAACTCTTCGATTTCCTGTTATCTTTCTTTTGTATCTTTGTTATGTGGCCTGGACACTCCGTGTCCTATAAACATTTTTAACTGAACAACTTGCATCAATCCCAGCGTTCTCCAACTAGTTCTAAGATCATCTTGGCAAAGAAATGGCAAGGCTGGGATTTACTAGAAAAACCACCAGAATTTCTTTTTTTAAAAAAAGGAAATTAAGAGTTTAAATTCAGCTGAATCAACCCTACATACATATCCAGAGTTTCCTAGAACTCACCACTGTTTGCTGGTGCTGCTGAAACTTAAGACTGACATTCTGGATCCAAAAAAAGCGGAAGGAGCCAATCTTTAGCTCCGCCTGCAGCTTCCGCTGACACCACTTGGTGGCCAACCGGACTACAAGCCACCTGCAGAAAAATTCCTGTTTATTCAAAGGACCCTTTTCCAATGATAGTTTCCCTCACCCCTTGCTGGTCTTACAAAGCCTTGCAAAAAGGTCGTTTCCTGAAACTGGATCTGAGCAACTCTCCTTTCTCCCAAAGCACCACTCTGTCATAGACATTCAGCGACGCTGATCAAGATCCTAGCTCTCGACTGACCCCTCCACCCAGAGGAAACCAGAAACTCCACCCTCTAAGTTGGGGACCAAAAAAAAAAAAAATCTCTCAAATTGTTAGGAATCCCAGAGGCAAAGACAGAAGGCCCCAGCAGGAGTCAAAGCGGAGGCGGCTCAGTCAGATATGCCATCACGCCATCACACTCCCCAGAGGGTCTCCGTCTCCTGCCCCCACCCACCAGATAGGTATCCGCGAGAAGGCACTCTGAGGTCAGACCCGGCAGCTAGAATGCTGTTCTCCCCAGACCTATGCTGCAGGTGCCCTTCGCGCTTGGCAAAGAGGACATTCGGGGGGGAGGAGGGGGAAAGAGAGGCCACTGAACCAGGCCCCTTCCTCACACTCCTATTCAGTTCCTGGCCTCAGCATTTCCTCAGGCCCCGCCCGCTTCCTCAGTCTCCCCCACTCTCAGCCCATTCACTGCAGCTCAGGCCGCGCGCCCCCGCACGATCCCTCCCCTCGCCGCGCACCCCCTTCAACCCTACCCACTCTGCCTCCCGCGCATCAGTCCGGCGCGCACCCCCTCCTCAGTCTTTCTTCCTCCTCTCTGCCCCCTCCCGCCCGCCGCCACTGCCGCGGCCGGGAGCCCCTCACCGGCCTAGAAAGAGAGCGCTAAGCGCAACCAGCAGCAAGACCAACAGCGCGGAGAAGAACAGAGGCATTTAGGTCCGGGTCCGGCCCGGCTTGGCCCCGGCCCCCGCCATGCCGGGTCCCGACGCCGGATCCGCGCAGCGCAGCCGCGGGCCGACCAACCGCGCGCGCAGGAGCAGCGCTGAGCTAGGAAGCGTTGGTGCGCACGCGAGCTCCGCCTCCCACAGCCCGCCAGCCAGCCAACGGCCTCCCTCCCCAGCCCCACCCCGCCCCGCGACCCGGCAGGGCCGACCGGCTGCGTGCGCTAGGAGCGGGTGTGGCCCGGGGGGGAGGGCGCTGGGGAGCCGACCCAAAGCTGACACACGCCCAGGGCGCTCCCCACGGTTCCCGGAACCGCCGGGCTCGGGGACCCGCGGGGGTCGGAGTCCGGGCCCACTTCCTGGGCTGTAGTGGACTTGGCTGGCTCATTTCGGCCGGGAGAGCTCACTTTCAGGGTCAGGGGAGTTGGAGTCCGCCTGGCCACTTAGGCATGGACTTAGTGTTCTGAGGAAGTTACACCCTGGTCAGGCTAGTGGTAGCACTCGCATCTTATTCAAGATCCTGTTTGAAAATTACTGAGACGGAAACTAGGAGGTAATTAAAAGGCCTCAAAAATCCCTCCCCATTCCATCCACAGAGGAAACTAATAAGTTGGTTTTTGTTTTTTTTGAGACGAGGACTCGCTATGGTGCCCAGTCTGGTCTCGAACTACTGCAGGCTTAAGGGATCTTCTCACCTCAGCCTCCTGAGTAGCTGGGACTAAAGACGCGCGCCACCGTTCCTGGCCAATGAGTTTTTACTTCATTTACTGTTTGAACACTGTTCTGGTCATTCTACTTACAGTACGAACTGGGCCCTGAAGAGGGGAGATACCGCAGAAGTACTGAATATTGTTCTTGCCCTTTAGCAAAAAATAGTTTATCTGGGAAGCAAACATAATTATATAAAATAGACAATACATAGTTTTGCATGCTTCCATCTCTGTAAAATGAGAGAACAGGACAAAGGTCCCTCAGAGTTACTGTGCTGCTACCAAGGATCAGTATCTGAATGATACGGATAATACAGCACAAGCTAAGAAAATCCTGATTTTTTTTTTTTTTTTTTTTTTTTGAGATGTAGTTTTGCTCTTGCTGCCCAAGCAGGAGTGCAATGTCGCAATCTGGGCTCACTGCAACCTCCACCTCCCAGGTTCAAATGATTCTCCTGCCTCAGCCTCCCAAGTAGCTGGGATTACAGGCGCACCCCACCACGACCAACTTTTTTGTATTTTTAGTAGAAATGGGGTTTCATCATGTTAGCCAGGCTTGTCTCAAACTCCTGACCTCAGGTGATCCACCCACCTCGGCTTCCCAGAATGCTGGGATTTCAGGCATGAGCCACTGCTCCTGGCCCTGAGGGTTTCAAAATAAGTATTATGGAGTAGGTCATGTCTCTCTTCATGCCCCTTCATTCCCACATCCTAATTTCCATAAATATCCTTCAAGATTTTACTCAGAGTTTCTTTTTGGCTCCCTCAGATAAAACACCATTTCACCTTTCACCTATTTGTGGCCCAAAGTTGCTTTTACTTCTCTGACTGGTTTCTTCCCTTATCTAGTCCTCTCATCAGTGATTTCACATCTCCCCAAGAGCTCCAATGCTATTTCAAGGTCATACTTACCTCTCAAGCATGATATTAGTGTCATCTTCCTTGTAATCTGCAGCCTTCCCCCAGGGTACGTCCTCTGAATGCTCAGGAAGGCCTAATTCACTGAAAACCTCTGTCCAAGTCAAAGAGGGGTGCCATGCAACACATATCCCTACTCTGGTTTATGTTATCTAATCTGTTTATTCAGCCAAGACTATCACTTCCTTCCTTCTCCCTAGACTGTTACTAGCCCTACTCCCAACCATCTCATAGCTTAACATGTTGATTTTATCATTTTTCTATTTCTTTCTGGAGAGATCTTAAGGGATCAACACAAGCAGAATAAGGGGAGTCGGGGAGCGGAAGGGAAGGTAGAGGCAGCAGTGGAGCTCAACTAATTCATGGCCTCCATTTATTGAGACCACAAATCCTTGTAAAAGAGACCAAGTCTTTTAATGTCATGGGCCATGTTTGGCACAGAACTGGTCTCTAAATGTTTACATTAACAAAGCAAATAGGAAAAAGAACAAAACCCAGAAGTTTCTAAAAATAAAAAAGGTTGCTAGTCACTGAAATTCCAGCAGATGGCAGCCATCTCTGTTCACCAATACTGTGACTGAAAGCTACAGGAGCAAATTTTCTGTAACTGACATAGGAAAGGATGAAATCACGTAGGTAGAAGACAAAAGTAGTTTTCTATCCATCTTTTTAGAGAAAGATATATCTATGTTTGTCCAAAAAACAGGATTTCTTTTCCAAAAGCTAAACACAATTGTGTAGTTAAAAAAACATGAGTCATAAACAGCTAGATTACTATTCCAAAATGATTAGTTTTAAGAATTCAGGCAGTAAGCCAGTCATGGTAGCTTACTCCTGTAATCCCAGCACTTTGGGAGACCACAGCATGAGGATCGCTTGAGCCCAGGAGTTCCAGACCAGCCTGGGTAACCTAGTGAGACCTCATCTCTACAATAAACCAAAAACTGACACAGGAGGATCACTTGAGCCCAGGAGGTCAAGGTTATAAGCTGTGATCGCATCCCTCCCACCTGGGTGACAGCAAAGACCTTGTCTCAAAAAAGAAAAAAACAGAATTCAGGCGGTTACTCAACTTTTCTGTTGCACTGGTAAAAATGTAGTATTACCCTATACTAATTCTGTGAAGACTAAATGAGGTAAGATCTATAATATGGTACCTAGTATTTAGTAGTGCATACTGGTTCTTTCTTTCTACCCCACCCCTTTTTCTCATTTGCAATAACAGATACAAAGCAAACACACTTCACTGGCTGTTTGTTATGCTATATTCTTTGAGAGTTTTTAGCTATAATTAGTCAAAGATCTATTAAAGATGAGATGTCTGGAGAGAAGTCAAAGTAGAGAGAGAAAAGGTTTGGATGCAAGTAAAGTTCTTAAAAGGACCCACACTGAAGGTTCATAGCATCTCCAAAGAGTCTTAGGACTCAAGGATTAAGCAGATAATGAAATAGCACACAGAATAAATAACAACATAGTGACTAATAATAAAATTATTTTTATCATTTTGGAGAGAGAAAATAGGGGAAAAATCACATACATTAACAGTCCATGATGCCAAGCTCCTGAGGAGTAAAAGTTTCTCAGCTAAGAGGGATGCTCCCCTCAGTTTATCAATATGAATAAAAAACATCTGCCCCTTTACCAGCAAGTCCTCTACTCAGAAAGAACCGACCCATGCAAGTCTGGGAGAGTGAAGTCAACTGTGCAGGGCTGAAGCTTCCAAACACAGCCACTATTTTCTGTTGTATGTCTTCATCTCAATGGTGACATGGCCACTGACCAAGGAACTTGTGGCAGAGATACCAAGGAGAGGCAGCAACAGACGTCTATGAACACTGTGTTAACAGTGGCTCAGAGCCTCTAGATTTATAGCTCTGCATGGTGGGCTTCTGCCTTCAACAACTCACTGGGCTTCATGAAGATGCCTTCCATGGCTTTCCAGTAGTTGTTCTGACTTGGCTGGGCCATGCCATGCACTTCTTTTTGCCCACTGATAGGTCGACCATATTGTTCTCCTGTGACAGACAGCAGTACCTCAGTGGAAGAGTGTTTGAACCGCACCTCACCATCTCTCACCCAGTAGGGTCCATTACAGAGCACTGTCCAGTCATCCAGATAATCACCTTCACCTTCCTCACCAAAAGCACTCACTTCCTGGAAAACACAGAAGGTAGTAACATTAGCATGGCTGACAAGGTCTTGAAAAGGGGTGGGAGGGAATGGGAAGAAAAAGTAGGCCACCTTGAAATAAAAAATCAAAGGTGGACAGGCATGGTGGCTCAGGCCTGTAATCCTAGCATTTTGGGAGGCTGAGGCAGACAGATCCCTTGAGCCCGGGAGTTTGAGACCAGCCTGGGCAACACAGCGAAACCATATCCTGAAAAAACATAAAAGAAGCCGGGCGCTGTGGCTCACGCCTGTAATCCCAGCTCTTAGGAAGGCAGAAGCGGGAGGATAGCTTGAGCCCAGGAGTTCGAGACCTGCCTGGGCAATATAGTGAGACCCCATTCTCCACAAAAAGGAAAAAAAACAAAAAGACAAAAAAAAAAACCATAAAAGAAATTAGCTGGGTATGGTGGCACATGCCTATAGTAGCCAGCTACTACAGCTATCTCCTGAGTTCGGGAGGTCGAGGCTGCAGTGAGCCATGATTTTATCACTGTACTCCAGCTTGGATGACAGAGCAAAAAAAGACACAAAGGATGTAAGAGGAAAAAAAAATTCATTGCTATAAGATTATGGTCCATGGTTTCTATCTGAGTCATGGCATCAAAAAGAAAGAAAGAGAAAGATTATCATCCAAACACTTATTTTACAATTAATACTATATTTGCCTTATATTTTCTATTACACTGTTAAAATATTATGACTTTTTTTCTTTTGAAGAGTTGGGATCTTGGCCAGGTACGGTGGCTCACACCTGTAATCTCAGCACTTTGGGAGGCCCAGGCGGGCAGATCGCCTAAGGTCAGGAGTTCGAGACCAGCTTGGCCAACATGGTGAAACTCTGTCTCTACTAAAAATACAAAAATTAGCTGGGTGTGGTGGCAGGAGCCTGTAATCCCAGCTACTCAGGAGGCTGAGGCAGAGGAATCACCTGAACCGGGAGGTGGAGGTTGCAGTGAGCCAAGATCGCACCATTGCACTCCAGTCTGGGTGACAAAAATGAAACTTCGTCTCAAAAAAAAAAAAAAAAGAGTTGGGATCTTGCTTGCTTCCCAGGCTGGAGTGCAGTGCCTCAAGTGATCTTATGGACTCAACTCCTGAGTTAGCTACGACTACAGGCGTATACCACCACACCCTGGTAATTAAAAAAAAATTTTGTAGGCAACTATGTTGCCTCAGCTGGTCTTGAACTGCTAGTCTTAAGTGATTCTCTTCGCTTGGCCTTTCAAGGTGTTGGAATTATAGGTGTGAGTCACCATGCTGGCCTTAAAATACTTTTATTTTCTTGAGACAGCATCTCACTCTGTTGTCCAGGCTGGAGTGCAGTGGCACAATCTTGGCACATTGCAACCTCCACCTCCCAGGTTCTAGTGATTCTCATGTCTCAGCCTCCAGAGTAGCTGGGATTACAGGCATGTGCTTCCACACCCAGCTAATGTTTGTATTTTTTTAATAGAGATAGGGTTTCACCATGTTGATCAGGCTGATCTCAAACTCCCAGCCTCAAGTGATCCACCTGCCTCAGCCTCCCAAAGTGCTGGGATTCCAGGCGTGAGCCATCACATTCGGCCCTTAAGATATTTATATCCCTCATTATTTTACTTTAAATATTACTGCTTCATTCCCTTAAGTAGCTTTTAAATGGCCTGATGACAAGTTCAAAAGGGAATGGACTCTGGAGTCAGGCCAACCTTGAATCTCAACTTGATCCCTTCCTCTGTAAATCCTTTGAGCCTTTGTTTTCTCCTCTATAAAATGATCACAATATCACCTGACAGAGCAACTGTGAGAATTAAATGAGATAGCAAATATTAACTGAGCAAAACATAGCAAGTTCTCTATATTGGTTTTTTTTTTTTCTTTCTAAAAAGGCAGTGAAAGAGACTTTTCTATATTCTACTCCTTATCTAAATCCCATTCTCCACAAGGCCAAATATTCGGTTTCTATACAATGGCAATTGAACAATTACTGGTTATTTCAGTGGGGGGTGTGTGTGTGCACTCTATTTGATAAAATTGTTTCCCAGGAGCGTACCAGTATGTAATTCTGACACTGCTATGTTTGTATACTGGAACTGAACAAGTTCAATACATGAATGGCAGATGGTGGGAGCAAAGTATCTCACTGTTGGAGTGGGAATTTACAAATTAACACAGGGAGGAGGCTAGGATGATTTATGTGGTAATGGATTACAGCTAAAGACATCAATAAGAACCCTAGCCAGGCACAGTGGGGCATGCCTGTATTCCCAGCTACTTAGGAGGTTGAGGCAGGCTCTAGTGCACTATGATCACACCCGTAAATAGCCACTGCACTCCAGTCTGGATAACACAGCAAGAGCCCATCTTAAAAAAAGGAAAAGAGTGCTCGCTTCGGCAGCATATATACTAAAATTGGAACGATACAGAGAAGATTAGCATGGCCCCTGCGCAAGGATGACACGCAAATTCGTGAAGCGTTTCATATTTAAAAAAAAAAGGAAAAGAAAAAGAAACCTCATTAAACGTAATATATATATATAGATACAGATGGCTACACATATAAATATTTATATATATTGTATATATACATGAGTAAGCATACACAGATACAGCTCTTTTTTTTTTTTTTTTTTTTTTTTTTGAGACAGAGTCTTGCTCTGTCACCAGGCTGGAGTACAGTGGCACGATCTCGGCTCACTGCAACCCTCCGTCTCCTAGGCTCAAGTGATTCCTGTGCCTCAGCCTCCTGAGTAGCTGGGACTACAGGTATGCACCAGCAAGCCCAGCTAATTTTTTGCATTTTAACAGAGATGGGCTTTCACCATGGCCAGGATGGTCTTGATCTCCTGACCTCATGATCCACCTGCCTCAGCCTCTGAAAGTGCTGGGATTACAGGTGTGAGCCACCACCCCTGGCCAGATACAGTTCTTTATTCTGTCAAGTTAGAGGGCCTAAAAGAAACATTACAGTAGCAACGAGCTTAGATAAGGCCTAGAACTTGGTTTTAATACCACTCTTCAATAAAAGGAAGCATAGTTCCTTGGAGAAATAGCTGATTCTAGTACTGGAGCAAGAAATAAACAAGATGAGCCTGTAGCATCTTTTGGTGCCAGAAAGTTAAGAAGTGCTTTAATGTGTATGCATGTATACACACACACAATGGGATACTGTCAAACAGACACAAAACCAGCTGAAAGAATTCCTAATACTCAAAGTTGGAACAATTTGAGCAACAAAATGTAGTATTAGATTATAACAAAGTATAAACTATCCATGAGTTTATACTAATGTAAACAACTGAATAAATAAATAAACTGGGGAAAAGACACAAATCCCCCATATGGAAAAATCCCAAATAAACTATGTAGATATTCCACTCTAAGGTAAACAGAGCGTAACTCTCCAGTCTGTAAGAGTGAAATGCACAGTGACTTCCTTCCAAAAAGTGTATGGAAAAGGGAAAATGAAAAGAGTAACTTTACAGGAGAAACCCAACCAATGAACACTACTTCAGCCAGGTAATCAAGGTCAACATCAACGGTCATAAATCATAAAGACAGTATATACCCCTGATATAATGGGATAAAAATGGCAATTTACCTCTGTGATCTTCCTCCCAAATCCTTTATAAGACTAGTCTAATCATAAGAAAAACAGACAAATTCCAACTGAGGGGCATTCTACAATACACCTGACTACCACTCCTTAAAGCTGTCAAGGTCATCAAAAACTAGGGAAGTCTGAAAAACTGTCACACCCAAGAACAGCCTAATGAGATATGACAAGTATATATAATGTGTCTTGGAACAGAAAAAGAACATTAGGTAAAAACTAAGGGGCTGGGCACAGTGGCCTCACACCTGTAATCCCAGCACTTTGGGAGGCCAAGGTGGATGGATCACCAGGTCAGGAGTTCGAGACCAGCATGGCCAATATGATGAAACTCCATCTCTACTAAAAATACAAAAATTGGCCGGGCGTGGTGACTCATGCCTGTAATCCCAGCACTTTGGGAGGCCGAGGTGGGCAGATCACGAGGTCACGAGTTAGAGATGAGCCTGGCAAACACAGTGAAACCCTGTCTATACTAAAAAAATACAAAAAATTAGCCAGGCATGGTGGCGGATGCCTGTAATCCCAGCTACTCAGAGGCTGAGGCAGAATTGCTTGAACCCGGAAGGCAGAGGTTGCAGTGAGCCAAGATTGCACGATTGCACTCCAGCCCTGGCTACAGTGCGAAACTCCGACTCAAATATATATATATAAAAATATATATAATATACATATATAACATATATATAACATAAATATATATAACATATATGTAACATAAATATATAACATATAAATAAATATAACATATATACATATAACATATATAAAATATATATAACATATATACTATATAACATATATATAACATATATTATATATAACATATATATAACATATATATTATATATAACATATATAACATATATAACATATATCAATATAAATATATATTATGTGTAACACATAATATATATTTATAAATATATGTTATATATACATATAACATATATATATACACACACATATGTATGCACACACACACACACACACAAATTAGCCACATGTGGTGGCAGATGCCTGTAATCCCAGCTACTCGGCAGGCTGAGGCAGAATAGCTTGAACCCGGGAGGCAGAGGTTGAAGCAAATGGAGATCATGCCACTGCACTCCAGCCTGGGACAGAGAGAGATTCTGTCTCAAAAAAAAAAAACACTAATGGAATCAGAAAGAAACTGTGAACTTTAGTTAATAAAACTGTATCAGTATTAAAGATAAGATGTTAATAGGGAAAACTGTATACAGGCAGTGGGGATAGGGAAGGAGTCATTAAGGGGTCAACATCCCCTGACAACTCAAGGCTTAAAACAGTGGCACAAGGCGGGGCGCAGTGGCTTAGGCCTGTAATCCCAGTACTTTGGGAGGCTGAGGTGGACAGATAGCTTGAGCTCAGGAGTTTGAGACCAGCCTGGACAACAAGGCAAAATCCTGCATCTACAAAAAAAAAACACAAAAATTAGCCGGGCATGGTGGCATAAGCCTGTAGTGGGGGCTGAGGTAGGAGAAGTGCTTAAGCTCTGGAAGCCAAGGCTGCACCAAACAAGATCACACCACTGCACTACAGCCTGGGTGACAGACCAAGACTCTGTGTTTAAAAAAAATAATAATGAAACAATAGCAAATCCATTTTCCTAGTGTAACTAGTTAGCATCATTAAAAAAAAAAAAAACTGGCTGGGCATGGTGGCTCACGCCTATAATCCCAGCACTTTGGGAGGCTGAGGCGGGTGGATCACGAGGTCAAGAGATTGAGACCATCCTGGTCAACATGGTGAAACCCCGTCTCTACTAAAAATACAAAAAATTAGCTGGGCATGGTGGCGCGTGCCTGTAATCCCAGCTACTCAGAAGGCTGAGGCAGGAGAATTGCCTGAACCCAGGAGGCGGAGGTTACCGTGAGCCGAGATCGCACCATTGCACTCCAGCCTGGGTAACAGGAGCGAAATTCCGTCTCAAAAAAAAAAAAAAACTAACTGCAAGTTGGAAAACACTGGGTTTCTTTATTGCAGAATATCAGAACTTATGATATGCTAATGTATACCTAGTCTGTCTGTCCTTCCCATTTCTCGATTTAGTTTAGTTGTTGTCTCCACTTGGACCAGCAACAATTTTCTTCACATTTATAAAACAGAGCCACCACAGACGGTGGCTCAAGCTTGTAATCCCAACACTTTTGGAAGGTCGAGGAGGGTGGATCACCTGAGGTCATGAGTTGGAGACCAGCCTGACCATTATGGTGAAACCCTGTCTCTACTAAAAATGCAAAACTTAGCCGGGCGTGGTGGTGCATGCCTGTAGTCCCAGCTACTCAGGAGGCCAAGACAGGAGAATTACTTGAACCCAGGAGGTGGAGGTTGCACTGAGCAGAGATCATGCCACTACACTGCAGCCTGGGTGACAAAAAAACAAAAAAGCAGAGCCACTTCCCTAGGTCTGCACAAAAGAGAATATCTACACCTGGAAAAGAAACAGTTAAGAACCAAGAAATTAAACCACCACCCACTGAGTAATGCAGGGCAGCAATGATCCATCAATCCATTAAAAGCCACCTCACCTGGTTTCCAGAAAGAGGTGAAGTAAAGTGGTGACTATGGAGGTTTCGGCCAGTGTTGACATGTGTCAGCCGAATGGGCTGGCCACACTTGATGGGGGTTCCCCTCTCACACACTGTGGCGGTCTTCCCCCGTATCCTCCAGTAACTGTTGCTGTCATCCACAGAGGTTACACCTGTCACCGACTGCTGCCCACTACCTGCAGTTAAGAAAAGAAAGCCAACTCTCTTTCTCTGCCATGGACAACATGCTCAGAAACAGAAGCTCGAGTGTGCTCAAGACTCAGTTTCACCAGTAACCCACCTCCACGGCCAAGGAAGACACTGCTGCTGGAGGTGTAATGGATAATAATACTGCTTTACAAGAGGTGCTGAAGACTACCCTCATCCATAATGGCCTACTAGGTGGAATCTGCAAAGCTGCCAAAGCCTCAGACAAGAGCCAAGCCCATCTTTGTTTAAATCCAACTGTGAAGAGCCTGTGTACGTCAAGCTAGTGGTGGCCCTTGGTGCTGAACACAAAATCAACCCATTAAGATTGATGACAGTTTCATGTGACTTTGGATACAAGAAAGAAAAAAAAAAAAAAAAACAAGATTGATGACCATAAGAAACCATAGAAATGGCTAAGCCTCTGTAAAAATGACACATAAGGAAATCCTGTAAAGTGGCTGGTTACAGTTGTATCATAGTGAAGGACTGTGGCAAAGAATTTCAGGCCAAAGATGTCACTGTGTACTTCAAATACAAGAAATTAACAAATAAAAAATTTGGCACCCATTCCTCAAAAAAAAAAAAAGGCACGTGAGCTCAACCTCACCTTTCTTGCCTATGGCCAATATTGTGCTCTGTGTCATAAAACAGGTAAGAAGGGGTGAGGAGTAAATGCTATGCTTGGCAATATTTTTTCTTCTACAACATTAAAATATTTATTTAAAAATATGAAATGTGGCACATAATACTAGTTATTATATGATAAGTATACTTAAGAGTATGACATATCAGAAAATTCTGTCCTGGTGCGGTGGCTTATGCCTGTAATCCCAGCACTTTGGGAGGCCAAGCCGGGAAGATCACAAGGTCAAGAAATCAAGACCATCCTGGCCAACATGGTGAAATCCCATCTCTACTAAAAATACAAAAATTAGCTGGGTGTGGTGGCACACGCCTGTAGTCCCAGCTACTCAGGAGGCTAAGGCAGGAGAATTGCTTGAACCCAGGAGGCAGAGGTTGCAGTGAGCCAAGATCACACCACTGCACTCCAGTCTGGCAACAGAGAAAGACTCCAACTCCAAAAAAAAAAAAAAGAAAAAAGAAAATTCTAACAATTTGCATCAAAGGATATCAAAGGCACAAATGGTATGTGAGCTTTTTGAGGCACAGGCAGTGCTAACCTGTACACACTAGCCTGGATAGCCCCTAATGTGTCCAAACATATAATTTTCATGTTTGTAATATTATTCATGTTCATTAACTATTACAATAAAATTTTTATTCACAATTAAAATGAGACTATTTTACGTTGCCAACTTTAATCCAAGCAGCCATTACCGCTCCCAACTCCCATGAGTGGTCAATTATTATAAAAGTATTCTTGTAGGTCTGGCACAGTGGCTCATGCCAATAATCCAAGCACTTGGGGAGGGTAAGGTAGGAAGATCCCTTGAGTCCAGGAGTTGGAGACCAGCCTCAGCAACATAGCAAGATTCGGTCTGTGTGTGTGTGCTTTGAGACACATTCCCACCCAGCTAAATTGTTTTTGTATTTTTAGTAGAGACGGGGTTTCACCATCTTGGCCAGGCTGGTATTGAACTCCTGACCTCATGATCCACCTGCCTCGGCCTCCCAAAGTGCTGGGATTACAGGCAGGAGCCCCTGTGTCCAGCCTATATACATAAATTTTTTTTTATTTTATTTTATACATAAATTTTTTGAGACAGTGTCCCTCTGTCACCTAGGTTGGAGTGCAGTGGCACAATCACAGCTCACCACAGCCTTGACCTCCCAGGTTCACGTGATCCTCCTACCCTAGCCTCCCAAGTAGCTGGGATTTTAGATGCCTGCCACCACACCCAGCTAATTTTTTGTATTTTTTGTAGAGATGGAGTTTTGCCATGTTGTCCAGGCTGGTCTAGAACTCCTGGGCTCAACCAATCTGCCCACCTCAAAGTGCTAGAATGACAGGTGTGAGCCATTATACCAGGCCTAAAAAAAAATTAATATTGCTGGGCGTGGTAGCTCACGCCTGTAATCCAAGCACTTTGGAGGCCAAGGTGGGTGGATCACCTGAGGTCAGGAGTTCAAGACCAGCCTGACCAACATGGTGAAACCCATCTTTAATCAACAACAACAACAAAAAAAGAGGCTGGGCACAATGGCCACCGTCATAATCCCAGTACTTTGGGAAGCTAAGACAGGTGGATCGCTTGAGCCCAAGAATTCAAGACCAAGCCTAGGTAACAAGACAAAACCCCATCACTACAAAACACACAAAAAATTAGGTATGGTGGGGTACACTTGTAGTCCCAGCTATGCAGGAGGCTGAGGTGTGAGGATTGCTTGAGCCCGGGAGGTCAAGACTGCAATGAGTCACAATTTTGTCACTGCACTTTGGCCTGGGTAACAGAGTGAGACTCTCTTAGAGAAAAAAAATGTAGCTACAGGCTTTAAAAAAGGGCAGGTGGGAGATATATAAATAATCACTGATAGTTAATGTGTATTACTAAAACTGCTCAGCACCATAGTGTGTGAGCACTTACACTTACTGGGTATCTGGCACTGACCTAAGTCCTTTGCTTGAATATTCTTATTTAACACCTACATCTATTTGCTGAGATAGATATCATTTTCCCCAGCATATCCAAGGTCACACAACTCTAAGAAACAAGGCGGCTGGGTGCAGTGGCTCAGACCTGTAATCCCAGCACTTTGGGAGGCCAAGGTGGGCAGATCACGAGGTCAAGAGATCCAGACCATCCTGGCCAACATGGTGAAACCCCCATTTCTACTAAAAATACAAAAGTTAGATGGGTGTTGTGGCACACTGTAGTCCCAGCTACTCAAGAGGCTGAGGCAGGAGAATGGCTTGAACCCAGGAGGTGGAGGCTGTAGTGAGCCAAGATCGTGCCACTGTGTTCCACTGGCAACAGAGCAAGACTCCGTCTCAAAAAAAAAAAAAGAAACAAGGCTGGGATTAAATGAACATAGGCAGTCCAACTCTAGAACTAACAGTCTTAACCATTCTGCATCATATCCCACTTAAGTCATCTTTCTTCCAACAGCTTTACTTTGTCAGGTTTCCCCAAACGGGCTACTCTCATAAACTCCGGGGATACTCTTTCCTAGGCTTCATTCACTACCCAGGTCTTTGAAAGTATCGGTATTTCCCAGATACTTTTCAATAGTTTTACCTATTCCTTCTAGATTTGCCTTCAGCTCCATGGCCTTGCCTGACCACAGCCTTTTGATATTTCCCTTTTACCATGTATACCATTATGCCTTGTGCCAGTTACACGGGTAAATGTAGCCAATTAGCAGCTCTTTCTACTGTCTTCTTCCACTCAGCTCATGACTTTATATCTTCTTTCAGAAAAGATAAGGCAAACCAAGTTTCCCTTCCTACTTCTGGTTACTGCCTTACAGCTCTCTGGGTCCTCACAGCCACACTTCACTAAACCATGGTCTACATTTTGTCTCTTACATTTTCTGCTTTCTATTCAACCCTTCATTTCCTCCTCCAAATCCTTATACCTTGGAATACTGAAAGTTCTATGCTTGGCTTTCATCTGTTTCTACCTCTTAAACAATTGTTGAGGATCAGGACAAAAGCATTGTTTTTTTGTTTTTTTTTGAGACAGAGTCTTGCTCTGTCACCCAGGCTGGAGTGCAGTGGCGTGATCTCAGCTCACTGCAACCTCCACCTCCCAGGTTCTTGCAATTCTCCTGCCTCAGCCTCCTGAGTAGCTGGGACTACAGGCGCCCGCCACCACGCCCAGCTATTTTTGTATTTTAGTAGAGACAGGGTTTCACTGTGTTGCCCAGGCTGGTTTCCAACTCCTGAGCTCAGGCAATCTGTCCGCCTTGGCCCCCCAAAGTGCTGGGATTACAGGCGTGAGCCACCACACCCAGCCGGCATCTGTATTTTTAACAGGTTTCTCAAGTTACTCAAATTGACACCAGATTGAGAACCACAGTTCATCCTGGGAAATTTCATGTAGTACCCTGACATCTTCAACTACAGTCTGTACAAGAAGTTGTATTTAATGTTGTATCTCAGGCTCAGCACAGATCCATTTTCTGAGCTCCAGACTGAACCTGGTTCTCAAATCTGGCTGCCCATCAGAACCACCTGGCCAGGCGCGGTGGCTCATACCTGTAATCCCAGCACTTTGGGAGGTCAAGGCAGGTGGATCACGAGGTCAAGAGATCGAGACCATCCTGGTCAACATGGTGAAACCCTGTCTCTACTAAAAATAAAAAAAAAAAAAAAATTAGTCAGGTGTGGTGGCATATGCTAGTAATCCCAGCTACTTGGGAGGCTGAGGCAGGAGAATCACTTGAACCTGGGATGGGGAGGTTGCAGTGAGCCGAGATCACACCACAGTACTCAAGCCTGGTCAGAGAGTGAGACTCTGTCTTAAAAAAAAAAAAAAAAAAAAAAAAAACCATCTGAAGAGCTTTTTAAACCCACAGATCCCTACTGCCAAGCCTCTCTCCACTGCCACTCTAATTCAGTAGATCCAAAGTAGGAAACCAAAACAAATTTAAAAATAAGCCTAACAACATGGTAGTCTTCACTGAATGAGTGCTAGGATTATTAAGACATCCCAGTGATGACAACTCAGGTCCTTGCCTAGTCTAACTGATCAGATAAGTTTTGGGAATCATGAACCACAGACTAGCACACCAGAGAGAACTCTCCTCCCTCAGCAAACAGCATCATCAGTCATCCAAGACAGAAATCTACTAGTTATCTTAGATGCCTCTCACATCTCACTAGCTGACCTTCATTCTTTATTTTGTTATTTTTTTTAAGTTTGTCTTCTTTTTCAGACAGATAAGACTTTCTTTTTTCGGTCTGTTTTTGTCTTGTAATTTGCTTGAACGATTATCACTACTGAGTCTCCTGTATGTAGTACAATTCTAGCCATATAGTAGGAACTCATTAAGACCTATGCTTAATGAATGAATCCACATAAAATTTATTCCTAAATATTTTAATTTCAAATGCTAAAAAAAATTGGTTTTCACTGGGCGCAGTGACTCACGCTGGTAATCCCAGCACTTTGGGAGGGGGAGGCGGTTGGATCACCTGAGGTCAGGTGTTCGAGACCAGCCTCAACAACATGGCGAAGCCCTGTCTCATCTAAAAACAAAAATTAGCCAGGCGTGGTGGCACGTGCCTGTAGTCCCAGCTACTCGAGAGGCTGAGGCAGGAGAATCACTTGAACCCGGGTGGCAGAGGTTGCAGTGAGCTGAGATCAGGCCATTGTACTCCAGCCTGGGTGACAAGTATCTCTTTTTTTAAGACTCCTTCTCAAAAAAAAAAAAAAAAAAGCATTTTTCTCTGCAATTCTTGTCACTGCTCCAAGTTCATTACAAGAAGGAGGTTAAGGTTTGGGTATAAGGGGACCAAAAGATACAAATTGAGGAGCAAGTGTAAGATGCAAAAGAGCTGGAAGACAAAGGGTTGTAGTCAAAGAGTGAGCTCTTGGAGTTTAAAGTTTCAGATACCATACTTTCCGTAACTTTAAAATTTCAGACACAGCACTTACTGTAATTTTCTTGTCTCTAAAGCAGACTTTGAACCTGGATAGATTTGGATAGAACCCCGACTTTGTCATTTGCGAGCTGCAAGGCTTTGAATAAACGATTTAATTTCTTCGCGTCTGTTTCCTCAACTGCGAAATGAGGATAACAATCGTATCACCTTACAGGAAAGTTAATAATCGGAAAAAGAACACAGGTAACGTGCCTGGCCGGTAGCTTAGCAAATATTAAGTGGTGTTGCGATTAAGATGCTTTAGAACAACTCAGTTCTCCGACTCTCTAGACCTGAGGAACCTTCCCAGGGAACCCCTAACCTTCCCAGACCACACCCTCAGATTTTCTGTAGGCCCCGCCCCTCCAGAGACTCCCAGGCCTCCCCAGCCCACCCAAGACCGGTCCCCAGCATTACCTGACCCATAGCGCACATCGTGTGAGTGCAGTCGGACGTTGTGGCGCGTATTGAGTAGCTTTACCACGGAGCCGCAAGTAACGACAGCCAGACTGGACGCTCCCACAGCGCTCCACAAACCCCCCAACAGCAGTAGCGGTACCACAGCCATCCTAGCTGTATCGCGGAGCCCCAAATCTTCGAAGAAAACTCGGCCCCTCCCCGGAACCGGAAGCTGAAGGCGAAACCACGGAGAGAAGGAAGTGAAGAAGCCCGAGCCTGATCTTTATGGTTTATTTTGCTAGAGCGGCCGGAGAAACCGGCTGGGCCTGGTTCCTTAAGAAACTCTCGCTCTATTCCGGGGGCCCTGTGACAGCTGCCGTCCTGAGCCGCTTCGGCTAGCTTTCGCACCCCCAGGACGAAACCCCCCAAGAGCTGCGGAGAGAACAAGAAATGCCCCGCCCACTCCCAGTGACAGGGAGCCGGAAATGACGTAGCACGTTGACGCAGCAGCGGCGGCGGTGGCGGCGGAGGGGCCGTGCGGTGGCTCCGTACTATCCTTTCCCAGTCTCGGTTCGACGACTCCATTTTCCTCGGTGGGGGCTTAGCGCACCGGAGGAGCGGCCGGCTTCAGGCAGGTAAAGTTCCGACTAGAGAGCGTGTTTCTCGCATCGGTCAGGTGGGAAACCAGGCTCCTAGGGCCTGGTCCCGTAAGGGAAGAGGTTATGGGGAGCCGTATGCGGGAAGAAGGAAGGGGGGGCCTGGCCTTCCTTGCTCTATGGGGGGAAGGGGAGGAAAGCGGTTGCTCAGAGTCTCAAAGCTTTTCCCAGCCCGGTAACACCTGGAACCCGTGAATTGGGTGGCATGTTGATTCAACAGGCTTCCTGGCATCCCGTTCTTCTCTCCGCAGCTTTTTAAAACTGGGCCACGGGAAAGCACTGGGGATGGAAGGGACCTGGGACTTCTGAGCAGGGATCAGGTGATCGAGTTGTTTGTTCTGGGGATATGAATACTATGGAGCTTTCAGCAGTTCGGCCATCAGGCTAAAGGGCGATGCCAAATTACAGCTCTTTACATATTGCTGAATAATACAAATGGAACTTTTTGTAGATGGTTGCATCCTTCATTCCTTTCTAAAGGGCGAAGGTCTTGTAGAAGTACCTGAAGCCCATTCATTCTCCGTACATTCTTTTCCTCAAACGTTTGCCAGACGTCTATCAAGAACATCAAAATGACTTATTAGGTCAAAATTGTATTGTCTAGTTTCTGCCTTTCTCCTCAGGCACTCCTTTGAACCAGCTGGAGAAATTCATTTCCTTGGGTTGTTACGCGAACTGATGCTTATTTCAGAGATCTAAGCTCTCTAAAAATACTTCCATGGAAATTCACTGTAATATCAGAAGTAACAAGGGTGTATGAAGCTACATCATTAATGAGCATTAGAGAGTGTAAACGATATTGAATTTGATTAATTTCTTCGGAAAAATATCTGGTTCCACTGTTTGTCTGAGAGTTACCGGTTTGTAAGTCTTCGGTGTTTTGATTACAAAAGCATGACTGCTCTTCCATCAGCTGTGAATTTAGGGCCCTTTTCCATAAGTAGTGTCCCTTTCACCAGTACAAGTCCATTATTATTCACTTTGCTTGTGTGGCTGCTAGATTGGATTAGCATAGCCTGAGACTCTAAGAGGTTTTAACTTCATCAAAAGATTAATTACATCAGAAAGTGGTGCAGTCTGGAGAGGCTTAGTCAAATTTTACAGTTCACCTTCTGAAAGCCTCTAGTGTGGTGGAAACGTATGATCTTTGTTGGCAAATACATTTGCCCTTGCTTCTATAGTCTTGATCTTAATAAATGGCACTACTATCAATCTTGCCTGTAATCCTTGGCTTCCTTCCTCTCCACTATTTCCCAATACAGTCAGTCACCAAATCTTGTCTCTCCATAAAACTGTTCCTATCAGCATACAAATTATGTTCTGGTATCCCTCACATTCCTCTCCAACTAATGTGCTAATTTTTAAAATTTCCATTCATAGATTTCGACCTTTACCAACTCAGCTTTCTCACTTTTTATTTACTCTTCATTTTATACCAATCTGGCTTCTCTTCTGCCCACTCCATTTTTCTTTTTTTTTCAAGAGACAGGGTCTTGCTCTGTTGCCTAGGTTGGAGCTCAGTGGCTCTATCATAGCTCACTGCCAACTGGAACTCCTGAGCTCAAGCAGTCCTCCTGAGGCAGCTTTTAGTAGGCAAGTGCCACCGCAGCAACTCTACCCACTCCACTGAAGTTGCCCTGATCAAGGTCACCAGTGACTTCTCTGTTGCCAAATCCAATGGATACTTTGTTCTCATCTTCCTTTGTCTCTGCAATGTTCAACATAGTTACTGCTGTCTCTAAACTCTCATCTTGGCTTTATTGACATTTCACTCTTGGTTTTTCTCCATTTCTCTGGCTGTTCCTTCTGAGTCTCATTTGCTAGCCACTTTTACTCTCTATCTAATGTCTAAATATTGGAGCTGGGTGCAGTGGCTCACGCCTGTAATCCCAACACTTTGGGAGGTCGAAATGGGTGGATCACTTGAGGTCAGGAGTTCAAGACCAGCCTGGCCAAGATGGTAAAACCCCATCTCTACTAAAAATACAAAAACTAGCTGGGCGTGATGGCACGCCTGTAATCCCAGCTACTTGGGAGGCTGAGACAGGAGAATCGCTTGAATCCAGGAGGCAGAGGTTGCAGTAAGCAGAGATTATGCCACTGCACTCCAGCATAGGCAACAGAGCAAGACTCCATCTCAAATACATACATATGTAAATATATTTATATATATTTACATATATATTTATATATGTTGGAATTCTCACAGGATTTAATCCTGAGCCCTCTGCATGTTTTTCCTTTAGGTGGCCCAGTCCCATGGCTTTAATTACCACCTGAAAGTTGGCAACTCTAAAGTTTAAATCTCTAGTCCAGCCCTCTCCTCTGTGTTCCAGAATCACACATTAAAAATGCCTGTTTAATTATCTCCCTTTGGATATTTCGTAGGTACCCCAGAGCTAACATAACCAAAAGAAAGTTTTGGTTTTCTCATCATTCTAAGTGTTACCCTCTTCATTTCACTGAGTGGCACTCCTATCCACAGGGTTACCAAAGATAGACCTCTGAGAATCATCTTTGTTCTTTTCCTTTACTACTCCTCTTCCCCAGTCTTTCAATAAGTTCTGTCCCTTCCACTTCCAGAATGTATTTATAATCTGTCTCCTCTTCTCTGTCTTCACTGCTACTACCCTATTACAAGCCACCACCATCTTTTGCCTGGGCAACCATGATGGTGTCCTCAGGTTTCCCTGGTTTTCACTCAGATCTTCCTCCGGTTCATTTTTCCATGAAACAAGATCGGATGAGGGCAGATCATGTCATTTCCCTACTTAAAACTCTCCAGTGACTTTCTGTGGCCTTCACGCCCTGCTTGAGTAGGCCTCTCCCTCATAGACTGCTGCCTTCACCATGCTCTGGTGCCATCAGCCTTATGACATCACCTATCATATATCATGTTCTTGCCCACTTTCTCTACTGGAACCTCTCCTGGTTCTACAGGTCACATCCTACCTATGGACATCTCAGCCTAAGTAAACTCACTTTACTTAGAGATGAGGATGTGTATTTCCTTCTTAGCTCTTAGAGCAAGGTTTATTTTATTTGTTGGTTGTGTATCTCCTACACCAGAATACAGGCATCCTAGGAGCATGGATCTAGTCTTGTATATGCCTGGCATGTGGGAGGCACCCATTAAATACATATTAGTGCCAGGCATGGTGGCTCACACCTGTAATCTCAGCACTTTGGGAGGCTGAGGCGGGTGGATCACCTGAGGTCAGGAGTTTGCGACCAGCCTGACCAACATGGTGAAACGCCATTTCTACTAAAAATACAAAATTAGCCAGGAGAGGTGACACATGCCTGTAATCCTCGCTACTGTAATCCTGGTGATCCACCTGCCTCGGCCTCCCAAAGTGCTAGGATTACAGGTGTGAGCCACCTCGCCCAGTGAAACTCTTTTTTTTTTTTTTTTTTTTTTTTAAAAAAAAAGTCTGGGTTTGGTGGCTCATGCCTGTAATCCCAGCACAGTGGGAGATCAAGCAGGCGGATTACCAGATCAGGAGATCAAGACCATACTGGCCGCTGGGTGTGGTGGCTCACACCTGTAATCCCAGCACTTTGGGAGGCTGAGGCAGGTGGATCAACTGAGGTCAGGAGTTCGAGACCAGCCTGGCCAACATGGTGAAACCCTGTCTGTACTGAAAATACAAAAATTACCCCAGCGCAGTGGCGTGCACCTATAATCCCAGCTACTCAGGGGGCTGAGGCAGGAGAATTGCTGGAACCCTGGAGGCAGAGGCTGCAGTGAGCCAAGATTGGGCCACTAAACTCCACTGCACTCTACTATACTATATCAAAAAATAAAATAATTTTTTAAAAAAAGACCATCCTGGCCAACATGGTAAAACCCCATCTCTACTAAAAATACAAAAATTAGCTGAGCGTGGTGGCGTGTGCCTGTAGTCCCAGCTACTCAGGAGGCTGAGGCAGGAGAATCACTTAAACCTGGGAGACAGAGGTTGGAGTGAGCCGAGATTGTGCCACTACACTCCAGCCTGATGACAGAGCGAGACTCTGTCTCAAAAAAAAAAAAGTGGCCGGGCATGGTGGCATATGCCTGTAATCCCAGCACTTTGGGAGTCTGAGGCGGGTGGATCACCTGAGGACAGGAGTTCTAGACCAGGCTGGCCAATGTGGTGAAACCTCATCTCTACTAAAAATACCAAAAAAAAAAAAAAGATCTGGATGTGGTGGTGGGCGCCTGTAATCCCAGCTACTTGGGAGGCTGAGGCAGGAGAATTGCTTGAACCCAGGAGGCAGAGGTTGCAGTGACTCAAGATTACGCCACTGCACTCCAGCCTGGGTGATGGAGCAAGACTCTGTCTCAAAAAAAAAAAAAAAAAAGTGTTTGTCCTAGCTACTTGGGAGGCTGAGGTGGGATTATGGCTTGAGCCCAGGAGGTCAAGGCTATAGTGAGATGTGATCACACCACTCAACTTTAGCCTGGGTAGCAGAGCAGGGCCCCATCTCAAAAAATAAATAAGTTTTTGTTGGATTAGCAAGTAAATTAAGTCAATTCTGTGTTTCTGCAATGGCTTCACTAACACTAGATCCTTATAACTTCTCCTCTAACTCTTATGAACCATTCTTCCTCTTCTGGGTCTTCTCTGTACCTGCCACAGTACACGTATTATGCTCAAAGCACACATCTCCAACATCATTCCCCACACCATCTCCAAAGAAGCCAGCTCCTCCGCTGAACTAATTCCTCCTTACTCTTAAGGGCTTTGTTTAAAGTCACTTCCTCAAAACCAGGGTAGGTTGTCTTATTACAGGGTCCCATGCTATCCTTGTCATCAATTCTCTAAAGACCTGTACTTCTAAATCAGGGGTCACCAAACTAAGGCCTGTGAACCAAATAAGGTCACCCCCATTCATTTATACGTTATGTATGCTTCTGTGCTACAGTGGCAGATCTGGCCCTATAGAGAAAAGGAAGATTTGCCAACCCCTGTGCTTAGAGCAGGAACTATGTGTTCCCCAATGTGTGTACCATGAAGTTCAGTAACTGTTCATCTCTCTCTGTGTTGCAGGAGTTCTGAATCTGCTTACATATTTAAGTTGTGCTTTTCTTTTGCCCTTACCCTGTTTCTCCAAAGAAATGTGGAAAGAAAAGGAATTTTAAAAACAAATTTTTTTTTTTTTTGAGATGGAGTCTTGCTGTGTCACCTAGGCTGGAGTGCAGTGGTGCAATCTCGGCTCACTGCAACCTCCACCTCCTGGGTTCAAGAGATTCTTCTGCCTCAGCCTTCTGAGTAGCTGGGACCACAGGCACTTGCCACCACACCCAGCTAATTTTTGTATTTTTAGTAGAGACAGGGTTTCACCATGTTGGCCAGGATGGTCTCGATATCTTGACCTCATGATCCGCCCACCTCAGCCTCCCAAAATGCTGGGATTATAGGTGTGAGCCACTGTGCCTGCCTGAATGAATAATATTTTTAAATGAACAGAATTAACATTTTCTGTATTAAACTTTTACGTTTTGTAATTCCAAATTGGATATTCACTTATGGATACCTTTGGAATAGTACTAGGCCCTTGCTCATAACATATAGGATACAAGACAGTGTGGAATGTCTTGTAGCTTAAACTCCACCCTAGATTTCTAGGGCTATTCTCCAGAGCACCACGCCTAAGTGTTTGCTCATGTTGCCTTTTTCCAGACTGTATCCTTAAATCCTCTTTTATTCAGGCATCAACTTTTCTGAGGTGTTCCCCAACCTTCCCGTTACTCCTAGAGTTCAGGTATGTAACTTAACATAATCCTAATTGTGCTTTGTTGTAACTTCATTAACAAGTTGTTTGAGACAGATTGTGAACGCCACCAGGTTGGAACGTATTTTACTCATTTTTGTATACCCAAGTCCCAGCACAAGCTTGGCTCTTTTAAAAAAAAAAAAAAAAAACCAGCAAATGTTAATTGAAGCTGCAAAGTGGAAGGAATTAAAAGACTAGATCTCTTTTCACTCTGGTCTCGTCGTAATTGCCTCCTACAACTTGTTCAAAGGGAGGGACTGCAGAGGGCCTCCCCCGTGGCAATCTGATCCCAGTTCCATTCCTCTTCCAGAGAATGTCATGGTAACCACCAGCTTCTCCCTTTGAGCCACATCTTGTTCTGCAGCTGTGCTTCTGCCTAGAGAAACCTTCTCCCTCTATCTCCCCACTCCCCTTCTAGACCTATTTCAGTTGCAAATTTAACTTACAGTGTGAGTATTGGGAAAATTTTAAGAGCATAAGTGCTGAATATATCCAAACTATATCAGGCCTATCGTAGATATCATATAGTAATAATCATCATATACAAACACATACATTAGTATTTTTATTCTAGAGTAGTTCCTGCTTGTCAGTCTCAGACCGCAGTGCTACTGCAGTCTGCACATCTAGCTCCTGCAAGTTGCAGCAAGTCAGAATTGCTTCTGGCACACCTCTTGCGAGTGGAAGTCTTGGTGTTGAGCTAGATTGGAGGCATTCCCCAGCTATAGCATAGCATGTGCTTTATTGCTAACCTAGGTGATGGGAAGAAAGAGAACACAGCTGTCTTCCCAAGCTGTGTGCAGCACGGAGCACCAGCTGCCCCTGAGACAGAAGAAAGCTGTTGTTTTCATCAGGTAGGCTGTCTGTTTCTCTGTTAAGTAGGCTGAGAGGCATCTGGTCTGCAAGAGCTGGCATTTAATTTGAAGATGTTGAGGCCTTAAAAGATTGAACTTATGGGTCTGCTAGCCTAATTAAAACAAGCTATGTGTGGGAGCTGCCATACTCAAATCTATTTTTAATGGCTCAGTTCAGGGCTGAGGGGGAGCAATGTCAGAATAAACTTAGAGCTTCAGATTTAATTGGCGGTTTAAGACTTTGACTTTTGGCAGTACTCAAGCTAAATGACCTTAAAGATACCGCTCTTGGGGGCATGAGGGGCATCAACCTAACCCCTAGGCTTCCTGTCCCACAGCTCTTTAGGGTCTTTATAGTCATTTCTAAACTTTTTGGTCTCAGGACCCCTTTATACTTTGTGGGTTTTTTTGAGATGGAGTCTTGCTCTGTTGCCAGACTGGAGTGCAGTGGTGTGATCTCAGCTCACTGCAACCTCTACTTCCCAGGTTCAAGCGATTCTCCTGCCTCAGCCTCCCAAGTAGCTGGAACTATGGGCATGTGCCACTACACCCAGCTAATTTTTTACTTTTTTTTTTTTTTTTTTTTTGAGACAGAGTTTCGCTTGTTACCCAGGCTGGAGTGCAATGGCGCGATCTCGGCTCACCACAACCTCTGCCTCCTGGGTTTAGGCAATTCTCCTGCCTCAGCCTCCTGAGTAGCTGGGATTACAGGCACGCGCCACCATGCCCAGCTAATTTTTTGTATTAGTAGAGACGGGGTTTCACCATGTTGACCAGGATGGTCTCGATCTCTTGACCTCGTGATCCACCCGCCTCGGCCTCCCAAAGTGCTGGGATTACATAATTTTTTACTTTTAAGAGACAGAGTTTTACCATGTTGGCCAGGCTGGTCTCAAACTCCTGACCTCAGGTGATCTGCCCACCTCAGCCTCTCAAAATGCTGGGATTACAGGCGTGAGCAACTGCGCCCAGTCGAAGAATAGTTTTTTTGTTTGTTTTTGGTTTTGTTTTTTAGACAAGAGTCTCGCTTTATCATCCAGACTGGAGTGCAGTGGCGAAATCTTGGCTCACTGCAACCCCTGCCCCCCGGGTTCAAGCAGTTCTCCTGCCTCGGCCTCCCAAGTGGCTGGGACTACAGGCGCACACTACCATGCCCAGGTAATTTTTGGAGTTTTCACCGTGTTAGCCAGGATGGTCTCAATCTCCTGACCCCATGATCCTCCTGCCTCAGCCTCCCAGAATACTGGGATTACAGGCATGAGCCACCAAGCCCAGCCAATAGTAGTTTTTAAAACAAGCTATTTAGTAAGAATGGACTGGGTATGGTGGCTCACTCCTCTAATCCCAGCATTTTGGGAGGTCGAGGCAAGTGGGTCACTTGAGCTCAGGAGTTCGAAACCAGCCTGGCTAACATGGTGAAACCTTGTCTTAAAAACATAAGGCCGGGCGTGGTAGCTCATGCCTGTAATCCCAGCACTTTGGGAGGCCTAGGTGGGCGGATCACGAGGTCAGGAGATCGAGATCATCCTGGCCAACATGGTGAGACCTCATCTCTACTAAAAATATAAAAATTAGCTGGGCATGGTGGCGTGTGCCTGTAATCCCAGCTACTTGGGAGGCTGAGGCAGGAGAATTGCTTGAACTAGGAAGTCAAAAACAAATGGCAATACAAGAGGCATTATAAGGCACTCTGTGATTCTATACCAGAAAAGCTATATCCCTTCAGGTGTGCTACACAAATTAGGTCTTTTATTAGTCCCTCCATTGAATATGGTCTTTATCTTCCAGAATCTTGTAGTCTGAAGTAGGAGAACGGGACATGGGGTATATATAGTAGACCATTTTACTGGACAGGGTGAAGAATGATACTGAGTGTGTCAGCAGCCAGCTTGAGGGTTCCACAGTGGAATCTTGATGTGATGATTTGTGCTGTTTTTTAAGTCCTGCTCGAGGCCCATCAAGCTCCATGTTACTATTCTTAGAAGATCCCTACTGTCATTTCCAGGCTTTGGAAGAGTCTGAAAGCAGGGATGTAGAAGATAAAGTTGGAGTTGGTTGGTACAAAGTTATAGAATGCTAAGGAATATTAGGTCCAGGATTCAAATTCAAACTCAGTTAGCACATCTTGAAACAATAGGTTCTTTCCCCTATGTCATGTAATATTGTCAACTATCCTGTGAGGTAGGTAGTGCTCTTACCATTTTCCAGATTAAGAAAGTGATATTCAGGCATGTCCAATAATTTGCTTGAGTTTATGTGTAGCTGGTCGGATATGAGACCAGGATTTGATTTCTGCTCTTAAGCCCAGCAGTCTTTCCATTTTAAACATGTTGCCTTTATTTTGTAGGACATGGAAGCCTGTCAAAATTTTTTGCTTGCAAGGGGAATAAATGATAAAAATAGGCCCTTTTTGGACCCAAATGCTCTCAGACAGTACTCACACAAATCAGCTCAAGTTCATGAAGTATTTGTGTGTTTAATCTATTGAAAAGAGATTTTGGCCGGGTGTGGTGGCTCACACCTGTAATCCCAGCATTTTGGGAGACTGAGGCAGGCGGATCACCTGAGGTCAGGAGTTCAAGATCAGCCTGGCCAACATGGAGAAATCCTATCTCTACTAAAAATACAAAAAATTAGCCGGGTGTGGTGGTGCGTGCCTGTAATCCCAGCTACTCGGGAGGCTAAGGCAGAAGAATCACTTGAACCTGTGAGGCAGAGGTTGCAGTAAGCCAAGATCATGCCATTGCACTCCAGCCTAGGCAAGAAGAGTGAAACGCCATCTCAAAAAAAAAAAAAGAAAAGAAAAGAAAAGAGATTTTGCCGAGTGCGGTGGCTAACACCTGTAATCCCAGCACTGGGAGGCTGAGGCGGGCGGATCACAATGTCAGGAGTTCTAGACCAGCCTGGTCAATATGGTGAAACCCTGTCTCTACTAAAAAATACAAAAATTAGCCGGGTGTGGTGGCATGCGCCTATAGTCCCAGTTACTCGGGAGACTGAGGCAGAAGAATCGGTTGAACCTGGGAGGTGGAGGTTGCAGTGAGCCAAGAGATCACACCACTGCACTGTAGCCTGGGCTACAGAGCAAGACTCTGTCTCAAAAAAAAAAAAAATTTCATTTTGACTCTGCTAATAAGAATAGTATATGTAAATATATAAAAGCTCCTTTTATAAAGTTGGCACTTACTGTTTCCTAACCCTCCTAGGAGCAGATTATATAATCTCACTCTACACTATATCCCTGCTTAATTATCCCTATATTAGTTTATTTCCTCATTTGCCCATTCCTGTCTTCAAATGGGATGGAAAGAAAGAGAACACAGCTATCTTCCGAAGCTGTGTGCAGCATGTAGCACCAGCCTCATTTGTACTTTTAAAAAGAAGGCAATTAGGTTGGCGTGGTGGCTCATGCCTATAATCCCAGCACTTTGGGAGGTGAGGACAGGTGAGATGGCTCATGCCTGTAATCTCAGCACTTTGGGAGGCCAAGTCAGGTGGATCACCTGAGGTCAGGAGTTCGAGATCAGCCTGACCAACATGGTGAAACTCCATCTCTACTAAAAATACAAAAATTAGCCAGGCATGGTTAATTTTTTTCAGGCCTCGCACTCCTGTAATCCCAGCTACTCAGGAGGCTGAGGCAGGAGAATTGCTTGAACTCGGGAGGCAGAGGTTGCAGTGAGCGGAGATCGTACCACTGCACTCCAACCTGGGCAAAAGACTGAGACTCAGTCTCAAAAAAAAAAAGTACATATAAAAGAAGCAATGCTAGGAGGAATGGATAATGGAAGAGCTAGAACCGTCTGCTTCTTCCTCTCTTTTCTCCAAGTGGGAATGTTGAGTGGGCAGAGCAGTGGTTGCTAAAAGGCTGTTTGTGGGAACGTTTAAGAGCCCTCTGTACAATCATGTGTCCCATTTTTTCATTCTACCCTCTTTTCCTTCCTTAGTCGCCTTCAGTCTGAGTGAGAAACTGCAGCAATGTCTGATTTTGTGGAAAGCGAGGCTGAGGAGTCAGAGGAAGAATACAATGATGAAGGCGAGGTGGTACCCCGAGTCACCAAGAAATTTGTGGAAGAGGAGGATGATGGTGAGGAGGCCCCAGCCACAAGCTTCTCCCCACTATTGCTAAGCTTTGGATAGTTGGATTCTTGCTGATGAAAGGCTCAGGCTCAGCACAGAAGTTATCACACATGAGGTACCAGCTTGAGAACTTTCAGTCATTCTTAGCAGATACTAACTGAGCATCTGTCTGTATGCCAGGCACTAGGCCTAGACTAGAAATATAAAAAACAAAATCCAGCTATTGTGGAGTTTACATTAGTGAGGGGGGTAGATAATAAACCAGTGATAAGTCCATATGTAATACTTTCTGCTTTTAGACCTAGCATTGTTGATATTTATTCACCTAGTTTCCTATTTCTCTGGCCAAGCCCAATCTTTAGACCTGTCAACAGAGTAGAACTACAAAATGACTTTAAAGGGGTAAAGGGACATACAAGTTTTATCAAAGAAATTATGGCTGAAAGAAGGAGTATAGCTGCTGAATTTACAAACTGACTAAAACAAAGTTATTGGTGGCTTTAATAATGTAGTAACAATTTTGAGAAGCCAAAGACAGATGGTGAATATAGGGGAAAAACCTACATCCTGGCTAAAGACAGATGGTGAATGTAGGGGAAAAACCATTCTTTCCAGATGCTGCTACTCTAAGTCACTGGCCATGTTTCGCATCTTTACATGAGGCAGAAGAGTTAACATGGCACCCAGGTCATTAGGTGCAGAGCAAATGGATAATCACATTAATCAAGTGGCCCTGCACCTCTAGCCTGTTTTTTAGTCTCCATGCCTCAAACATGCATGTCTTCCAGATGAGGAGGAGGAGGAGGAGAACCTAGATGATCAAGATGAGCAAGGCAACCTGAAAGGCTTTATCAATGACGATGATGATGAAGATGAAGGAGAGGAGGATGAGGGCAGTGACTCTGGCGATTCAGAAGATGATGTTGGCCACAAGAAGAGAAAACGCAGTGAGTAGTCTGTCACTGGCTCAGGTGAGGCTTGGAGTGGAGGTTTTGGCGGAAAAGGGCACCTTTTCACGATAGGCAACTCTTTGTTTTTTCAGCCTCTTTTGACGACCGCCTGGAGGATGATGATTTTGACCTCATTGAGGAGAATTTAGGTGTCAAAGTCAAAAGAGGAGTAAGTGTCATTCTTTGTCTTTGTCCCTGGAAGGTGAAGTTTTTCCTTCAAATTTCAGTGTCTCTCTGGGTGAGGAGATACATGCAGGACAGTTTGGAGAACATTAAAAGGAGAATGATGTTCGCCATCATTGTGCTGTGGAGTCTAGATCTGCATCCCAGATCTGGGTGCCTGTTAGAGAAAGTCTTGTCCAAGTTTCAAGGGTGGTTTTTGAGGCTATAAGAGCATCACTCAGTATGTTCTTTCCCATCTCCCTTGGTCAGAGTAATTGTGGTAGGAAGAAGGAAGTGAGACTGGAGATTTGGTATCAGTATGCCAGACTTTTCAGATCCTGATGAAGCAGGTTTTCCCACCCCTAGCAAAAGTACCGGCGTGTCAAAAAAATGTCAGATGACGAGGACGATGACGAGGAGGAATATGGCAAGGAGGAACATGAAAAAGAAGCTATTGCAGAGGAAATCTTCCAGGATGGGGAAGGGGAAGAAGGGCAGGAGGCCATGGAGGCCCCCATGGCTCCTCCAGAGGAGGAGGAAGAAGATGATGAGGAGTCAGGTATGTTTTATTGGGCAGGGAAGCCAGTGTTTGGATGGGTGTTGGGATTTCCTAGCCTGTGGGAATAGAATAGAAGCCATTCTTTAGCTACATCCCCCAGCATTTGACACAAAGAAGTTCCTTTTCAGGAGCTTCCCTACTCTGTTCCTCACTGGCCACACAAATAGTAGGAACCAAAGTGATTTAGTTGTGGTTCAGCTCCTGACTCTGAGCCCCATCCCCTCCTTTTCCTACTCAGATATTGATGACTTCATTGTGGATGATGATGGACAGCCTCTGAAAAAACCTAAGTGGCGGAAGAAGCTTCCTGGATACACAGATGCGTGAGTGGGGTCTGGTACAAGGTGGGGATAAAATGATTGAGTGGGCCCAGTCAGGAAGGAGGGGGTAAGAGGCCTTTGCCAAAAATGGGGCATTCCCAGCTTGCCGCCATTTTGTTCCCCTGCATCAAATACCCTCTATGAGGCAGTGATTTCAGACAGCTCCTGGAAGCCCTGGGAGCTGTCTCTGCACTCTAGGGCCACTGTGGGATTGGAATAGAGTCCCACATGAGCAAGGCTCCAGCACCCCTCTTCCAACTAGAGCTCCATGTTTATTCATTTATGTATATATTGACCTTCTTAATATAATTTTGTTGGAAGGAAAATGCCTGCATCACAATTTACAAGTTTGAAAGCTTTTGCTTTAAGGGAATACTGTAATGCCTTAGCAGAAGATGGATCCACTGAACAAGATATGGACCCATCTGCTGTGTTGCTATTTGATTACTGTCACTCAAAGGTGCCAAAGATGGGCTTTTTATTCTTCCATATACAACAGTTTGCCTAGAAATATCCCCCAATGAAGTCTTTTGTCCACGGTGAATATGGTTATTTTGTTTACCTTTCTCCTAACCCTCTTAGTTCCCTTGGGACAAGTAAAGGATTATGCAAGGGCTGCATTTCTCTCCCTTCACCTGAACCTCAGCCAACTGCCTCTTGCTGCCACCCACAGGGCCCTGCAGGAAGCCCAGGAAATCTTCGGTGTGGACTTTGACTATGATGAATTTGAGAAATACAATGAGTATGATGAAGAACTGGAGGAAGAGTATGAGTATGAGGATGATGAGGCTGAGGGTGAAATCCGAGTGCGCCCCAAGAAGACCACCAAGAAGCGTGTGAGCCGAAGGAGCATCTTTGAAATGTATGAGCCCAGTGAGCTGGAAAGCAGCCACCTCACAGATCAGGACAATGAAATCAGAGCCACTGATCTGCCTGAGAGGTTCCAGGTAAGAAACCACCAGCCTCTGCTCTTTTACCAATCCATAATTACCTTGTAGCCAGGAAATAATCCAGTAAAAGTCTGGCATTGAGTATCCAGCACAGGCTTTGAACCTCATGTCACCTGGGGCCCGGGAAATCCAGCTCTTAGAGGAGGGAAGATAGACTCTACCTTGTTTATGGTTCTTGAAATACTGTTTTCTTTAGAAATCTATGAAATGCAGGCTGGGTGCAGTGGCTCACACCTGTAATCCCAGCACTTTGGGAGGACAAAGTGGGCAGATTGCTTGAGCCCAGGAGCTTGAGACCAGCCTGGGCAACATAGGGAGACCTTGTCTCTTCAAAAAATACAAAAAACTATTTGGGCATGGTGGTGCACACCTGTAGACTCAACTACTCAGGAGGCTGAGGTGGGAAGATTGCTTGAGCCTAGGAGGTCAAGGCTACAGTGAGCCATTATTGCACCACTGCACTCCAGCCTAAAAACAGCCTGTCTCAAAAAAAAAAAAAAAAAAAAATGAAAAAGCTATAAAATGCTTACTTCATGCCAGGACAACACTGCTAGGTACTGGGAATGTGCACCTGATGATCACACATTTCTGTCCAAAAAGGCATATGTTTTTCTTAAGTGAGACACAAGATAAAGTCAATCTCACCCTGTTGTCTTACCCACTGCAGCTCCGCTCCATCCCAGTCAAGGGGGCTGAAGATGATGAACTAGAAGAAGAAGCTGACTGGATCTACAGGAATGCTTTTGCCACACCAACCATTTCTCTCCAGGTACCCAAAAAAGATCCTTATGTTTTGACATGAACTAAACGATACTTCATCAAGATAGGGAGCTCGTCCTGCCCTATTCCATACATCTGTGTGCCTGGTACAGAAAACTGTGTACCTAATCCCAGCTACTTGGGAGGCTGAAGGCGGGAGGATTGCTTGAGCCCAGAGTTCAAGTTCAACCTGGGCAACAGTTCAGTGAGACCCATCTCTAAAAAAATTTTAAGCATGTGTAAATGAGAAAAAATTTCTTGATTTCACCTAAAAGGTTATATTTTATTATTAAGCAATTATGTATGGTAAGACAAAGCCAGTAACACTGTCTTGCTATTTCTGTATTTTCCTACTGTAGGAAAGCTGTGATTACCTAGACCGAGGGCAACCAGCCAGCAGCTTCAGTCGGAAAGGGCCCAGCACAATTCAGAAGATCAAAGAGGCCCTGGGCTTCATGCGAAATCAGCATTTTGAGGTAACATCTCAAGCTCTGGTGGCCCATTGGTGAGAAAGTTAATTAGGGGATGAGGGAAAAGATAGTTCCCTAAATCAGGTGGGAGCCCCCTTCCCCTGTCTCCTATCCATGACTCAAGAAATGTTAGGACCAGCAGAGACTGTAGTGATCATGAGAACAATGCTACCCTGTCTGCATTATTTTCTCCTATTGAGGAAAGCACCAGGCCCTGGAAGGGCTGTGAGGGAGGCCAGGCTTCCGACTGTTGAATTTCCTGGAGCTGTTTGTCCAGGAAGTTATTATCTACTGGCAGAGGGGTTCTTAGCAGATCTATCTTCTCTGAGTGACTGCAGTCTCCTTGCCATCCTAGGTGCCTTTTATTGCCTTCTACCGAAAGGAGTATGTGGAGCCTGAGTTACACATCAATGACTTGTGGAGAGTCTGGCAGTGGGATGAAAAGGTAATGTGGATCCATGGCCCCCTAGAGCTGTGGGCCAAGGTAGGCACCACTACTATCAGGGTACCTACAAACCCAAACTTCCCAGGCTGTCTAGTTCCCCCACCAGCCTGGTAAGGAGCAGAGCCTTGGGTCTCCAGGGCTGAACACTAGCCCTCATTCCTGCTCTGCTTCACCCTAGTGGACCCAGCTGAGGATCCGTAAAGAGAACCTAACACGGCTGTTTGAGAAGATGCAGGCTTATCAGTATGAGCAGATCTCTGCTGACCCTGACAAACCTCTTGCCGATGGCATCCGGGCTCTGGATACCACTGACATGGAGAGGTAACACATGCAGGGTTTATTCCATTATGGGAAGCCCTCAGACCCAAGGCTGTCCCTGCAGGAGCACTGTTAAACCTTGCAGAATGTGCAGCACAGGGCCCATCCCTTAGAAATCCAACTTGTCAGCTGGGTACAATGGCTCACGCCTATAATCCCAGCACTTTGGGAGGCCAAGGCAGGTGGATCACTTGAGATCAGGAGTTCAAGACCAGCCTGACCAGCGTGGTGAAACCCTGTCTCTACAAAATAAAAAAAATATTAGCCAGGGGCAGTGGCGCATGCCAGTAATCTCAGCTACTCGGGAGGCTGAGCCAGGAGAATCGCTTGAACCCAGGAGGCGGATGTTGCAGTGAGCCAGGATTGTGCCCACTGCACTCCAGCCTGGGCAACAGAGCGAGACTTCATCTCAAAAAAAAGCAAAGAAAAGAAATCAAGCTTGTCAAAGCCAGCCACAGTGGCTTGTGCCTGTAGTCCCAGTTACTTGGGAGGCTGAGGCAAGAAGATCACCAGCCCAAGAATTCAGGGCTACAATGAGCTATGATTATGATACTGCACTCCACACTGGGTGAAAGAACAAGATCCTGTCTCTTAGAAAAAGAAAGGGCCGGGCGCAGTGGCTCACACCTGTCATCCCAGCACTTTGGAAGGCTGAGGCGAGCAGATCACCTGAAGTCAGGAGTTCAAGACCATCCTGGCCAACATGGTTAAACCCTGTGTCTACTTAAAATACAAAAATTAGCCAGGTGTGGTGGTGTGTACCTGTGATCCTAGCTACTCGGGAGGCTGAGGCTGGAGAATCTCTTGAACCCAGGAGGCAGAGGTTGCAGTGAGCCGAGATCGCACGGTTACACTCCAGCCTGGGCAACAAGAGCAAAACTCCATCTCAAGAAAAAGGAATCTGACTTGTCAACACATCAAAATTAATCTGAGAGAGAAATTCATCTTAGTTTTCCATATCAACATATAGAAAACAAACATCATTTATTTACCAAAAGATTCACTGTCAGAATAATTGGATATTTATATTTGCTAGTCTGTACCATTATTCAGTGTAGAGAAAATAGGCTGTGTGAGGGGAATAGATGGTTGTTTGTTTTTTGTTTGTTTGTTTGTTTGTTTTGAGACCGAGTCTTGCTCTGTGGCCCAGGCTGAAGTACAGTGGCGTGATCTCTGCTCACCACAACCTCCCCCTTTCGGGTTCAAGTGATTCTCCTGCCTCAGCCTCCTGACTAGCTAGAATTACAGGCATGTGCCACCTCACCTGGCAAATTTTTTAAGTTTTGTTTTAAGACAGGTCTCGATACAATACCCAGGCTAATCTCTAACTCTTGGTGTCAATTGATCCTCCAACTTTGGTCTCTCAAAGCACTGGGATTACAGGCATGAGCAACGTGCCCTGTCTGTCTCTCTTTTTGCTTCCATTTCTAACCACAACCAGCCACCATTTCTGTTTGACATAAATGCCTTCTTTCAGATGACTTGTTTCCAATTAAGATATGGTCTTGGTGGGAGGCTGAGGCAGAATTGCTTAAACCCGGGAGGCAAAAGTTATGGTCTAGGGCTCAAAAAAAAGTAATAGCTATAGTAATAATTGGAAAAGACTGGTTGGGATCCCATTCTAGTTGGGATATTGCCTTTTGGGAATTGGACCTCTTGTAGCCAAATTGGGGTATACCCCTTCTGCAGTGATGACTGAAACCTTATGTCTCATCCTCTTCAGACTCAAGGATGTCCAGTCAATGGATGAGCTGAAAGATGTCTACAATCATTTTCTTCTTTATTATGGTCGAGACATCCCCAAGATGCAGAATGCTGCCAAGGCTAGCCGCAAGAAGCTGAAGCGTGTAAGGGAAGAGGGAGATGAAGAAGGTTAGTGATGGGAAAGAAAATCCAGGAGACTCGATGGCCATGCATGATGGCTCACACCTGTAATCCCAGCACTTTGGGAGGCCAAGGCAGGCGGATCACCTGTGGTCAGGAGTTTGAGATCAGCCTGGCCAACGTGGTGAAACACTGTCTCCACTAAAAATGCAAAATTAGTCAGGCTAGGTGGCACACGCCTATAATTTTAGCTGCTTAGGAGACTGAGGCATGCCTGAACCTGGAGGCGGAGGTTGCAGTGAGGTGAGATCATGCCACTGCACACCAGCCTGGGCAACAAATCAAGACTCTGCCTCAAAAAATAATAGAGAACCCTAGAGACTTGGCAGCCATGGCATCTTGAAGGAGGCCCTTGGCTGGGTGCCCTTTGGGACTTCTCCCCCAACATGTCAGATCCTTGGGAGTGATGACAAACTAGAACCCTAAATCTTTCCATGTTTTCTTCCCAGGAGAAGGTGAGGAGGCAGAAGATGAGGAGCAGAGAGGCCCCGAGCTCAAGCAAGCCTCTCGCCGAGACATGTACACCATCTGCCAGAGTGCTGGGCTAGGTAAAAGCTAGCTTCTTTAGGATTTAGGCATTCTAGCCTAAGCAAGAAGAGTTACCCAGAGAAAAAAGACTGGTGGGTAGGAGAAAGAAAGGCTATCTGGGTCAGTCACCAATCCAGTCCTGAACCAGCCTATTACCTGGTCCTCAAAAACACTTCCCCTCCACACCCATTCCCACCCCACAATGATGATTCAGCCTCTCCCTAATTTCCTGAGGTAATGAAAAACTCATGATTGAAGGGAGAGAGTCCAGGCTATCTGTTTCTTCTGCTTTATAATAGCCTATCAGGTGTTTAAAGTCAGTTTTTTCATTGTTCTTTGACCACTTGTTCCTGCTCATTCATGGCCTCTTTAAAGTCCAGTGCCCTAGCCAGGCACAGTGGCTCACACATGTAATCCCAGCACTTTGGGAGGTCAAGGTGGGAGGATTGCTTGAGCCCAGGAGTTGGAGGCCAGCCTGGGCAACATAGCAAGACTTTATAAAAAATACAGAAAAAAATTAGCCAGGAGTAGTGGCACACAGCTATAGTCCCAGCTACTCGGGAAAGCTGAAATGGGAGGATCACCTGAGCCCAGGACGTCGAGGCTGCAATGAGCCATGATCACCCACTGCACTTTAGCCTGGGTGACAGAGCACCCAGGAATTCAGGAAAACAAGAGGTAGACCCAGCAAGAGCTTTCTCATTTTTTTGAGACAGGGTTTCACTCTGTTTGTAGGCTAGAGTGCAGTGGTGCAGTAATGGCTCACTGTAGCTTTGACCTCCCAGGCTCAAGCAATCTTCCCACCTCAGCCTCCTGAGTTTGGTTCTACAGTTGTGTACAACCACGCCCAATAGGTGTTATTTCCTGTCTCAGGAAAATAATAAAAGGCTAGTTCCCAGAATCGCTACTCCAGATTCTGAAAGCCAAGAGGTTTATAGGCCCTCTGCTGTCTTACACTTCACTCTTCTATTTGCTTTAGATGGCCTGGCCAAAAAGTTTGGGCTTACTCCTGAGCAATTTGGGGAGAACCTCCGGGACAGCTACCAGCGGCATGAGACAGAGCAGTTTCCCGCAGAGCCCTTGGAGCTGGCCAAGGATTATGTTTGCAGGTAGGCATGCAGGAGGTGGCTGGCAGGAGAAGGGGCCTGAGGGCCACAGCGTCCTGGTCCTGTAGCTGCACCATTTTCCCCACAGCCAGTTCCCTACTCCAGAGGCTGTGCTAGAAGGAGCTCGCTACATGGTAGCCCTGCAGATTGCCCGTGAGCCCCTTGTCCGGCAGGTGCTGAGGCAAACCTTCCAAGAGAGAGCCAAGCTAAATATAACCCCCACCAAGAAAGGTAGAAAGGTGAGCTGGGTGAAGGGCTTTGATCCAAGATGTGCCTCAGCTCTTTCTGTGGTCTTGAGTTTCTTGCCTTCCACTTCACTGAGCTGTCTGCCTGAAAGCAAAAAGGCAGTCTTTCCGCTAGGGGCCTGGCCCAGCCCATCCACAGGCTCATGATTCCCTCTTCATGTGTGCAGGATGTAGATGAGGCCCACTATGCCTATTCCTTCAAGTACTTAAAGAACAAGCCGGTTAAGGAACTGAGAGATGACCAGTTCCTCAAGATATGCCTGGCTGAAGACGAAGGGCTGCTCACCATTGACATCAGCATAGATATGAAGGGAGTGGAAGGGTAAGCAGAGCCCTGGGCTGGGGGCTCTCTGGGGAAAGCCTGGTGAGGAGTCTGGTGGACGGAAGGGCCCCTCAGGAGTGGGGAACCACAATTTCAGAGTTGAGCAAGCTATTGTCTCTGGCTTGCTTAGAACGTTCGTGGACATTCGGTGTCACCTTCTCTCCATTTCTGACACCATAACTTTGTGTCTCCCCTCAGCTATGGCAATGACCAGACATATTTTGAAGAGATAAAACAGTTTTACTACCGAGATGAGTTCAGCCACCAGGTGCAAGAGTGGAACCGGCAACGCACCATGGCGATCGAACGGGCTTTACAGCAATTCCTCTATGTGCAGATGGCCAAGGAACTCAAGAACAAGCTGCTGGCTGAAGCCAAGGAATATGTTATAAAGGTGAGGACAGAGCCTCATGATTTTTAGTCATATGATTTCCCCAAACTAGAGCTGGGCATGAAGGAACCCCTTTGTAATAGTCCCTTAGCTAATGGAGAAACACTGGAGGCAGGTGAAGCATAATTTGAGAGAGAATGCTAACAAGCCCACATGGGCCACCTCTAAGACATCTCTGCTCCAGGAGCTTCTTTCCTGCCCCACCGCCACTCACCCAAACATTCTTTGTTTATTTCGCTGTTCTCTATACTCTCCTGTTTCCACAAGCAGGATATGTCTTCAGGTGGTAAGCCTGCCAGTGGCTAGGAACATGGGCACATAAGCGTACACACCGTCGCCCATGTGTGCATGTGTGTATTCCCTTAGCACACTTGGTGAACCTGATGACCGTAATGTCATCTTGTATGTAATATCTATTGTGTCTCTTCCCACAGGCCTGTAGTCGAAAGCTCTACAACTGGTTGAGAGTGGCACCCTACCGACCAGATCAGCAAGTGGAGGAAGATGACGACTTTATGGACGAGAACCAAGGGAAGGGTATTCGAGTCCTTGGCATTGCTTTCTCCTCTGCCAGGTAACAGCCTGTTTCTGCCTGCCCAGCACCATCTCTTACCTGTCTTCCTAATTTTATTTTTCTCTCATTCATAACTTCATATTGCTGATTGTTGCACTCTTGTTTTTCTGGCTGGCTGGCAGAGATCACCCTGTGTTCTGTGCCCTAGTCAATGGTGAAGGAGAAGTGACAGACTTCCTTCGACTGCCCCATTTTACCAAACGGCGAACTGCGTGGAGAGAGGAAGAGCGAGAAAAGAAGGCAAGTGGCGAGGACGAGGTTACTAAAATATATCTGGAGAATGTCTTGTGATTCAGTGGCGATAACTTTTTATGGTCTAAACAACATCCTATGCAAGACTGGTTGTCTCTGATCTGATCACTGACTTGTCCCCTGGGATGCCTCAATTTCATGAGCAGTAGATGGCACTCAAGTTATCTGGTACAGAATTTGCTTCTGGCTTCAGACCAGTTCCTAGGCCTTGTGTGCTTCTGGAGTTGCCCTAACTTAGTTGCCTCTGTTCTTACCAGCATCTGGGTCAGGCTGTTCCAGCAACTGAAAGCCACTGAGGCATGAAGCCAGCCTTTTCCCTTCTTTAGCCTTTCAGTGTCTTTTCTTCCAAGGAAAGAAGACTTTCAATTCATTTGGTTGGTATATTTCTGAATTTTGTTTATCCTAATGGTATCTATGGTATCTTTCAGGTTTGTTGATAGAGCTGCATTCTTGAAAGAAAAATTTCTTAACAACTTTTTTTTTTAATTTAATTTTTTTTTATTTTAATTTTTTTTTTTTTTTGAGACAGAGTCTCATTCTGTCACCCAGGCTGGAGTGCAGTGGTGCAATCCAAGCTCACTATAATCTTTGCCTCTCAGGTTCAAGCGATTCTCCTGCCTTAAGCTCCCGAGTAGCTGTGATTACAGGCATGTGCACCATGCCCAGCTAATTTTTGTATTTTTAGTAGAGGCGGAGTTTGATCATGTTGGCCAGGCTGGTTCGAACTCCTGACCTCAAGTGATCTGCCTGCCTCGGCCTCCCAAAGTGCTGGGATTACAGGCATGAGCCACCATGCTCAGCCTATTATTATTATTTTTTGAAACAGAGTCTGGCTCTGTCGCCAGGCTGGAATGCAGTGGCAAGAACTCAGCTCACTGCAACCTCTGTCTCCCAGGCTCAAGTGATCCTCCTGCCTCAGCCTCCCAAGTAGCTGGGACAGAGGTACTCACCACTATGCCTGGCTAATTTTTGTATTTTTTGTAGAGACAAGATTTCACCATGTGCCCAGGCAGTTCTCAAATTCCTAGACTCAAGCGATCCATCTGCCTCAGTCTCCCAAAGTGCTGGGATTACAGGTGTGAGCCACTGCACTCAGCCATTAAAATCTTGAAATGGGCCAGGTGCGGTGGCTCACACCTGTAATGCTAGCACTTTGGGAGGCCAAGGTGGGTGGATCACCTGGGGTCAGGAGTTTAAGACCAGCCTGGCCATCATGGTGAAACCTCATCTTAAAATATATACATATATATTGAAATGGAGATCAGAATTTCAAATAGTCCTAGCTATCAGTCCTAACTACTCACTTTTTTTTTGTTTTGAGACAGAATCTCGCACTGTCACCCAGGCTGTAGTACAGTGGTGTGATCTTGGCTCACTGCAATAATCTCCACCTCCTGGGTTCTGGCAATTCTTCTGCCTCAGCCACCTGAGTAGCTGGGACTTCGCCACCACACCCAGCTAATCGCTTTGTATTTTTAGCAGGACGGGTTTTCACCATGTTGGCCAGGATTGTCTCTATGTCCTACCTCGTGATCTGCCCACCTTGGCCTCCCAAAGTGCTGGGCTTACAGGCGTGAGCCACCACATGTGGCCACTACTCACATTCTTAGCAAAAGTCACACTACAAATGAAATAGCTACAAAAACTATAGGAGGACATGCAAGAGTGTGAGGTACTAGGAATTAAATAAAAAGGAACCGGACATCTTTAGCTGAAGAAAATTATACTTAACCATGTTGCCCTTTTTTTTTTCTGAGACAGAGTCTTGCTCTGGAAGGCTGGAATGCAGTGGCGAGATCTTGGCTCACTGCAACCTCTGCCTCCCAGGTTCAAGTGATTCCCCTGCCTCAGCCTCCTGAGTAGCTGGGACTACAGGCGTGGGCCACCTCACTCGGCTAGTTTTTTGTGTTTTAGTAGAGACGAGGTTTCACCATGTTGGCCAGGGTGGTCTTGATCTCCTGACCTTGTGATCCACCCACTTCAGCCTCCCAAAGTGCTGGTATTATAGGCGTGAGGTACTGCCATGTTGACCTTTTCAGTGGGGCCCCACCCAAAAGAGGGCAGCTACTAGTTATTCGTTTTGCTTCATCAAAACTAGAACCAGAGGCTGAATATTAGAATTTGGTTCACAATATAAAAGAACGGTTTCCTAACTTCATTCTTGAGACCTGGCCAGTGGCAGCTACTATCACTGGAGTATAGTTCTAGTCAGTGGAATTATTAAGCAGAGGCAGGGTGGCTAACTTTCAGGAGAGGGTGGGAATGGATCCTTGGTACCAACGTGGACCAGATATTTTCTGTATGAAGATTCTTCCAGTTCTTACAAGATCTCTGCAGAGTGGCTCATGCCTATAAGCCCAGCACTTTGGGATCTTTGGTACCAACTTGAACCAGATATCTTCCATATCTGGTTTCTTATCTGGTTTCATATCTTCCACATGTGGTCCATATCAGTTTCCTTATAAGATCTCCACTGGGTGCAGTGGCTCACACGTGTAATCCCAGCACTCTGGGAGGCTGAGGTGGGTGGATCACCTGAGGTCAGGAGTTCAAGACTAGCCTGATCAACATGGTGAAACCCCATCTCTACTAAAAATATAAAATTAGCTAGGCATAATGGCACACGCCTGTAATCTCAGCTACTTGGGAGGCTGAGGGAGGAGAATTGCTTGAACCCGGGAAGTAGAGGTTCCAGTGAGCTGAGATGGCGCCGTTGCACTCCAGCCTGGACAACAAGAGTGAAACTCCGTCCCCCCCGCAAAAAAAAAAAGTTCTCCAATGTAGAGAGACAGAAATCTCCGTATTTTCAGAGCCATTCAGCTTCAATTTTCTTTGAATCCAGGCTCAAGACATTGAAACGCTAAAGAAATTTCTCCTGAATAAGAAGCCTCATGTGGTCACAGTTGCAGGAGAGAACAGGTAGGTGGGGATTAGACCATGCCTGGTTTAAGGCTATGACCCAATTCTGTCTTACTATTGAATCTGGCATATGCCCATAACAGATGGGGCATGTGCCTATGTAGGGTATTGATGGTATCCCTGGGGATGTTTTACCTCTTTGTCTTAAAAGTCCTTTTGTCCCCCACCTCTTCACCCCCAAGGCAGTCATGAGACTGTCAATCCCTAAGAAAATGTATTCATTGACCAACATTCATCCCACCAGGGACGCCCAGATGTTGATTGAAGATGTGAAGCGCATTGTACATGAGCTGGACCAGGGCCAGCAGCTGTCATCTATTGGGGTAGAACTGGTTGACAACGAGTTGGCCATTCTCTATATGAACAGCAAGAAGTCAGAGGTAATGCTGAAGCCCCACCCTTAGGGCCCTAACAGGCAAGTGCTATTAATCCCAAAGAGATGAAATAGAGAAACAAACGTCAGCAGGGGTACAGGACTGTACCTATGTCCTGATCCATGCAGAAGTTCTCCATTTTGTAGTTATGGTTCAGATTGGGAATCCCAGAGATTAAATTGGTCCCAGGAAAAAGATCCCAGAGAAGCAGAGAAAATGACTTTAAACCAGAATGGTTTGGATTTCCTCTTGAGTTGGAGCTGAGGGGATTTTAAGGCCCTGCTGACCCCTGTTTGACTCTAGGCAGAGTTCCGGGATTACCCTCCAGTGCTGAGACAGGCCGTCTCCCTGGCCCGGCGCATCCAGGACCCTCTGATTGAATTTGCCCAGGTGTGCAGCTCTGATGAAGACATCCTGTGTCTCAAGTTTCACCCCTTGCAGGTGAGTAGGATTTGACAGGCAGGCTTGGGTGGAGGGAAAGGCAGAATAACCTTACTCCTGTCTGCTGAATGTCAACAGGAACATGTGGTGAAAGAGGAGCTGCTCAATGCCTTGTACTGTGAATTTATCAACCGAGTCAATGAGGTCGGGGTCGATGTCAACCGTGCCATTGCTCACCCTTACAGCCAGGCCTTGATCCAGTATGTTTGTGGCCTGGGACCTCGGAAAGGGACCCATCTCCTGAAGGTAGGATTGGAGTGATCAGAAACTTTAAAACTTGCCATTTCATTGAATATGAATATATACTTTTTCATTAATTTGACACATCAGGAAGACCAAGGTCAGAGAGGTGAAATGAGTTGTGGAGAATCACTCAGCTAGTGAGAGTCAGTCTGACTTCAGACCCAGGTGGCCAAAGCTGTGCCCTTCATTGCTTTATTCTTTTTTTTTTTTTTTTTTTAGACGAAATCTTGCTCTGTCACCTAGGCTGGAGTGCAGAGGCATGATCTCATTTCACTGCAACCTCTGCCTCCCGAGTTCAAGTGATTCTCTACTTCAGCCTCCCAAGTAGCTGAGACTACAGCCATGTGCCACCATGTCTGGCTGATTTTTGTATTTTTAGTAGAGACAGGGTTTCACCATATTGGCCAGGCTGGTCTCAAACTCCTGACCTTGTGATCTGCCCACCTCAGCTTCCCAAAGTGGTGGGATTACAGGTGTGACCACCGTGTCCAGCCTTTACTGCTGTATTCTAGTGGCTTATAGAAAAGATAGCCATAAGCCATGATCTGAAATGGATAGAGAAAACAGGAGACTGCTGGACACAAACCTCAGGATAGTGGGGTTTTCCAGTGGAAAGTAAAAGGATTTCAATCAGATAGAGGAGCATGCAGGGATCTTCAGAATTATTAGTAATATACTTTTTCTTAAGATAGGTGATGGGGACTTGGTTGTATATTTTATCATTAACTACTTTAGTTAAGCCATACAACGAATAACTTTTTTTGAGACTGAGTCTTGCTCTGTGTCACCCAGACTGGAATGCAGTGGCACAATCTTGGCTCACTGCAGTCTCCACCTTCCGGGTTCAAGTGATTCTCCTGCCTCAGCCTCCCAAGTAGCTGAGATTACAGGCATGCACTATCATGCCCGGCTAATTTTTGTATTTTTAGTGGAGATGAGGTTTCGCCATGTTGACCAGGCTGGTCGCGAACACCTGACCTCAGGTGTTCCATCCTCAGGCAACCATCCGCTTGCCTCGGCCTCCCAAAGTGTTGGGATTACAGGCATGAGCTGAGCCACCGAGCCTAGCCTACTAGTGCTAACTTCTAACTTATGAGCCATACATTAGTTGTATGTGGTCTTTGTTGTAGGTATAACATCATTTATTTATTATTTTCCCATTTAAAGCAAAATGTTGGGGTTTGTTGTTGTTTCTTAATTTTTTTTTTTTTTTTTTTTTTTTTGAGACAGAGTTTCGCTCGTTACCCAGGCTGGAGTGCAATGGCGCGATCTCGGCTCACCGCAACCTCCGCCTCCTGGGTTCAGGCAATTCTCCTGCCTCAGCCTCCTGAGTAGCTGGGATTACAGGCACGCGCCACCATGCCCAGCTAATTTTTTGTATTAGTAGAGATGGGGTTTCACCATGTTGACCAGGATGGTCTCGATCTCTTGACCTCGTGATCCACCCGCCTCGGCCTCCCAAAGTGCTGGGATTACAGGCTTGAGCCACCGCACCCGGCCTTGTTGTTTCTTAATTTTGAGTGGCCAATAATATGCTGCAGTGCTCAACTAGATACTAGGTGGAGACAGAGTTTTTGTTATGAGAGTTTAATAGAAACCAGAACAGTCTGGGGAGGTGGGGCATGCTTACTGCCCTGGCTCAGTCCAGCTCTCTCCCCCAGATCCTGAAGCAGAACAACACCCGGCTTGAGAGCCGGACCCAGCTGGTTACCATGTGCCACATGGGTCCCAAAGTCTTCATGAATTGTGCCGGCTTCCTCAAGATTGACACGGCCTCCCTGGGGGACAGGTGATGCCCTCTGCCTGGATGGGGCAGGAGGAATTCCTAGTGGGCTTTGTTTTTGGGTTTCGGGGGATTAGGGCTATCAAAGGGCCACAAGCCATTTAACTTAGGAAATGTTTTAAAGAAAAGGTAAGGAACTTTATTCAGTCAAGAGCCCCTGACCTATGGAAAAGATCGGTTCAATTATGTAAAACATTTTTTGTGTGAGAGAAACATAAAAAGAACCAGCTTAGCTTATACATTAAGGACAGAAAACACAAGATTTTCTTCAGTGAAAACAAACTTGCTTTTTTTTAAAATTATGGTTTGTTGTGGCCAGATAAGGGTGGGAACAGCAGGGGCAATGAAAAAGGAGTTTGGGGGTATGAAGAGATAAGGAAGGGGGAGAAAGATTTGGTATGTTTTGAGATGATGTTATTAAGAGAAAGTTCTATTCACTTGGACTTTGGACTTCACTATTGACCTCTTCCTCTCCAGAAGTTGTCAACTCAGTCTTTGGAGGATCTTTTCCACGGGCACATAGCTCCTCATTCAGTAATGGAAATCAGTGGGGAAATAGGCTTCAAGTTCTAAAACTTCATTTTCCACTCAGCTTTGCTGTAACACTCCACGAATAACATAGGTCCATGTGAGTGCACGGGCAAGACCAGCCTGGGAAGGCTTTATGGGGGAAAATAGCTGTCAGCAAATTTTCAAAGGTTTTTTTCCCCTTTCTTGATTTATCCTATTATGAGACTCATATAAGTTCATCATGTAAAATTCAACATATAGAAATACTTTGCAGAAAGTGGAAGTCCCCCATAATCCCACCCCCCAGAGATAACTACCATAACAATTTTATGTATACTACAGTTTTTCTAAATTTTATTTTTGCTATGCATTTACTAACTACCCATTTACTACAAAAATGGGATCATATGGTTCATAGTGTTTTTGCAGTGCATTTTTCACGTATCAATATATCGTGGCCATCTTTCCATGTCAGCACACATAGATCTACCTCATTCTTGTTAATGGCTGTATAGTATTTCATTGTATGGAGGTGCCCTAATTTATTTAACCAGTTCCCCATTGGTGGACATTTGGGTTGCTACTAGAAGCTTCTCGTTCTATATCCTGTTCCTTTTCTGCCTTTCCTCCAGCACCGACTCCTATATTGAAGTTCTTGATGGTTCCCGCGTCCACCCTGAGACCTATGAGTGGGCTAGGAAGATGGCAGTGGATGCTCTGGAATATGATGAATCAGCCGAGGATGCCAATCCTGCAGGAGCCCTTGAAGAAATCTTGGAAAACCCAGAGCGACTCAAAGACCTGGACCTTGATGCCTTTGCAGAAGAGCTGGAGAGGCAGGTAAGTAACAGCATGGAAGGCCCAGCAGGAAAACCCATCCCAAGTGACCAGGTTGGTAGGACAATGAGTGACCAGAGAAAGCCTGATACTGTTGGTAAGGCAGACTTGATCCTTTCATCTCTCTGCCCTGCTCTACTGGTTTCCTCAAGGAAGTTTTCAGTCTGCTTATTAAGGAGCCAGGGAAGTCTCAGAGATTGCCACCATGATTATAAAGGGCAGGAGGGAGTTGGGAGGACGTCAATACTAGAGTTTCCATCTAGACCCCCTTTCCTCCTTTCTAACAGCACAGCTTTGCATTTATCTGTTGACTTATTGGGGTTCCATGAAGCATTCTGATTATAGAACAGTGTTTCATGGCTAAGTCTGAAAACCTCCTTTAGCAAATGTTGAAGGGAAAGAAGAGAAGAGAAGCCCTGATAGAAACTTAATCCCATCTGGGGAGGCCTGCCCCTTCCATGGAAATCTGCTAAGGCTCAGGTTGGGGAGCAGCTGAAAGGCACTTCTTGATGGGCTTCTTCCCCAGGGCTATGGTGACAAACACATCACACTGTATGACATCCGGGCAGAGCTGAGTTGTCGGTATAAGGACCTCCGGACAGCCTACCGCTCTCCTAACACAGAAGAGATCTTCAATATGTTAACCAAAGAAACACCAGAGACCTTCTACATTGGTAAATTCTGGGGCCTTTTTTTTTACTGGGGGTCGGGGGTGTGTTTACTATGTACGTTCAAACCAAGCAGCAGTCCCAACAGGTTTGTATTGTATGTGGGGAAGACCAGGAGAGCATTTTAAAAGACTGAAGAGTCTTGGACTAGAAGTCAAAACTGAATTTAAGGTCAAATATGCTTCCAATGTGCTGTGGAATATTCTTCTATAGCACATTGTGCAATTAGTCTTCTAATAGGCTTCATTTTCCCCTATCGTCAAATCAGGGGAATGGCTAGACACAATGGCTTACGCCTGTAATCCCAGCGCTTTGGGAATCTAAGGCAGGCAGATCCCCTGAGGTCAGGAGTTCAAGACCAGCCTGGGTAACATGGTGAAATCCCATCTCTACTAAAGATACAAAAATTAGCTGGGTGTGGTGGCAGACACCTGTAATCCCAGTTACTCGGGAGGCTGAGGCAGGAGCATTGCAAGAACCTGAGAACCTGAGAGGCAGAAATTATAGTGAGCCAGGATTGCACCACTGCCTTCCAGCCTGGGCAACAGAGTGAGACTCTGTCTCAAAAATAAAAAAGAAAAATCAGGGGAAGAGCTCCCTCTTCAAGGATGGGAAGGAAGTCAGATAATTCTGTCACTGAAAGGCTGGTAGACAGTCCTCTCCACATTTTCTGAGCCTGCTCCCCATCCTCTTTCCTTCCTACAGGAAAGCTGATCATCTGCAATGTCACTGGCATCGCCCACAGGCGTCCCCAGGGTGAGAGCTATGACCAGGCGATCCGAAATGATGAAACAGGGCTGTGGCAGTGCCCCTTCTGTCAGCAGGACAATTTCCCTGAATTAAGTGAGGTGTGTATTGCAGCGTTGTCTTGCTCAGTGAATTTCCTTGATTGAATAATCTTGGTGCCTAGAAGGGAATCAGAAGTGAGGGTGTTCTAGATCATCCTCTTATCAAACAAGTACACAAGGAAGGAAGAGCGATAGGAAACATACAGGTTTGGCCTGAAGTGCCTTCTGAGAAGGCTCATATACCTGGGTATGGTGGCTCACTCCTGTAATCCTAGCACTTTGGGGGGCCAAGGCAGGCAGATCACCTGAGGTCAGGGGTTCAAGACCAGCCTGGCCAACATGGCAAAACCCCGTTTCTACTAAAAGTACAAAAAACAGCCAGGTGTGGTGGCACATGCCTGTAATCCCAGCTACTCAGGAGGCGGAGGATGTGGTGAGCTGAGATGACACCACTGAAGTCCAGCCTGGGCAACAGAGTGAGACTTCGTCTCAGGGGGAGAAAAAAAGGGCTGACATAGAAATGTCTTATGGTCACTGGGTCAAAACAAAACAGTGGTCCTTGCACCTAGTGCCAGCTACTTGGAGGCTGATTTGGGAGGATTACTTAAGCCCAGGAGTTTGAGGCCAGCCTGAGCAACATAGCAAGACCCCATCTCCTTTTATAAAAAAGGGAGGGGCCGGGCCAGGTACGGTGGGTCATACCTGTAAGCCCAGCACTGCAGGAGGCTGAGGTGGGTGGATCACCTGTGGTCAGGAGTTCGAGACCAGCCTGGCCAACGTGGCGAAACCCCGTCTCTACTAAAAATACAAAGATTAGCCAAAAAAAAAAGGCAGGGGGGCTTCAGTTGCAGCTAAAGGGATCTAAGTTGGATAAACATTAAAGAGGATACAGTCACACCAGGAATCCCAGTGCTTTCAGGGGCCAAGGTGGGTGGAGTGCTTGAGCCCAGGAGTTCAAGACCAGCCTTAGCAACATGACAAAACCCAATCTCTATAAAATAAAAGAATTACCCAGGCATGGGGGTGTGCACTTATAGTCCTAGCTACTCAAGAGGCCAAGGTGGGAGGATTACTTGAGGTTGAGGGTATAGTGAACCGTGATTGCACCACTGCACTCCACCCTGAGCAACAGAGTGACCCTGTCTCACGAAAAAAATGATGGCTGGGAGCAGTGGCTCATGCCTGTAATCCCAACACTTTGGGAGGCTGAGGCAGGCAGATCACCTTTGGTCAGGAGTTCAAGACCAGCCTGGCCAACATGGTGAAACCCCATCTGTGCTAAAAATACAAAAATTAGCCGGGCATGATGGTGGGTGCCTATAATCCCAACTACTCTGGAGGCCGAGGCGGGAGAATTGCTTGAACGTGGGAAGCAAAGGTTGTAGTGAGCTGAGATCGCGCCACTGCACTGCAGCCTAGGCGACAGAGCAAGACTTCATTTCAAAAAGAAAAAGATTCATCTGATGGCCAGTGGTGCCAGGCATCAGCTATCAGCTATGAGACAAGGGACTTAGTAGATGTTCAGATTCTTTCTTGGCAGATGACTGAGTCATTGTGTTTTCAGATCATGGTGCAAGGTATCAATGGTAAAATAAATTACACCACCTCTGGGAGCTCTTTTCTGAATGCGTGATCTCCAGAATCTTGATAATCAAGTTCCTCTCTTCATGCCCTCTTTAGGTCTGGAACCACTTTGACAGTGGTTCGTGCCCAGGCCAGGCCATCGGTGTCAAAACACGGCTAGACAATGGTGTCACCGGCTTCATCCCCACCAAATTCCTCAGTGATAAAGTGGTAAAGCGGCCGGAAGAACGAGTAAAGGTAGATGACTGGCTGTCCTGAGGTCATGGAGCAGTTTTCAGCTCCCCAGATCGGGCTTTCTTTAACTATGGGCTATCCCCACCAGAAGTTAGGCTCTGTTCCCAGTGGCTGCTGGTGGCGAGCATTTCAGGGAAGATTTATAACTAGTTGAAAGAAGCTAGGGTGAAAAGAATCTGAATGAGTAGCAGTTTTTGTTCACTGCCTTTGTGAAATTTCAAAAAGTTTGCCAGTCCTTTGGGAGAAGGCTCTCTCTTCTTGTGTGGGAAGCTGCAGTTCAGTCCAGAGGGCAGGAAGCAGGGCCCAGCATTATATGCTGTGAAACAGAAAGGCACTGCCTGTTCTCCCAAGGTCAGGCAGCAGTGCTTTAGAGGATGGAAAAGAATATATGGCACAGTCTCTGTGCACAGGGAGCCTCTGAATCCTATAGGCAAAACCAGATAACACAGAAGGAATCTTGCGATGGTGTCTATAGGAAAGGATGGGGAATAAATCTCTAGGCTCCCTTTCTGTTCTATTATTTTCCTGCTATATATTATGCTCCCACTAGATACCAGCACTGACACCAACATATGTTGTCTCTAATCACAACCTGATGGAAATAGAAATGTTGTCTTTTTTCAGAGAAATTCAACTTCTTCAGAATCACCCAGTTAGTTAGTGACATAGCTGATACCAGTTCTGCCAAGTTCACTGGTTCTGAGTGTTGTGAACCCCTGAGAACTATGACTTAGGAAGGCTGGGGGGCCAGGCGCGGTGGCTCACGCCTATAATCCCAGCACTTTGGGAGGCCGCGGCGGGTGGATCACGAGGTCAAGAGATCGAGACCATCCTGGTCAACATGGTGAAACCCCGTCTCTACTAAAAATACAAAAATTAGCTGGGCATGGTGGTGCATGCCTGTGGTCCCAGCTACTCGGGAGGCTAAGGCAGGAGGATTGCTTGAACCCAGGAGGCAGAGGTTGCGGTGAGCCAAGATCATGCCATTGCACTCCAGCCTGGGTAACAAGAGCGAAACTCCATCTCAAAAACAGAAAAAGGAAAAAAAAAAAAAAAAGGAAGGCTGGGGAAAGGTAGTTCTAGTAAATGATGCTGGGGAGATTTTTCACAAGCAGGAGAGTGATGCAGAGTACTAACTTTTGCCACTACTTTAGAAAGAAGGGCTCGTGTCAAGGGTAAGATACAGAAAACAGCTATTATTTTGCTTCCCCTTCAAAAGGAGAAGTCAGGCCAGGCGCAGTGGCTCACATCTGTAATCCCAGCACTTGAGGAGGCCAAGGCAGGTGGATCACTTGAGGTCAGGAGTTCAAGACTAGCCTGGCCAACATGGTGAAACCCCATCTCTACTGAAAATACAAAAATTAGCCGGGCATGGTGGCATGCGCCTGTAATCCCAGCTACTTAGGAAGGTAAGACAGGAGAATCTCTTGAATCTTGGAGGAGGAGGTTGCAGTGAGCCAAGATCACACCACTGCACTCTAGCCTTAGCAACAAGTCAGACTATCTCAAAAATAAAAAAAAAATCAGCCAGGCGCAGTGGCTTACACCTATAATCCCGGTGCTTTGGGAGGCCAAGGTGGACAGATCACCAGGTCAGGAGTTTAAGACCAGCCTGGCCAACATGGTGAAACCCTGTCTCTACTAAAAATAGAAAAATTGGGCCGGGCGAGGTGGCTCACGCCTGTAATCCCAGCACTTTGGGAGGCCAAGGCAGGTGGATCATGAGGTCAAGAGATCAAGACCATCCTGGTCAACATGGTGAAACCCCGTCTCTACTAAAAATACAAAAAATTAGCTGGGCATGGTGGCGCACGCCTGTAATCCCAGCTACTTAGGAGACTGAGGCAGGAGAATTGCCTGAACCCAGGAGGCGGAGGTTGCGGTGAGCCGAGATCACACCATTGCACTCCAGCCTGGGTAACAAGAGCAAAACTCTGTCTTAAAAAAATAATAATAATAAAATAAAATAAAATAATTAAAAAATAAAAATAGAAAAATTAGCCAGGCCTGGTGGCGGCTGCCTGTAATCCCACGTACTTGGGAGGCGGAGGCAGGAAAATCACTTGAACCCAGGAGGCAGAGGTTGCAGTGAGCTGAGATCACGCCATTGCACTCCAGTCTGGGCAACTGAGTGAGACTACATCTCCAAAAAAAATGGTGGGGGGGAGTCAACCTTTGATGGCACCATGGGCAGTAGCTAGTCAACTTCATGAGAGAAGAAAGAGAAGAGTGCCAGGGACAGGGTAAGTCCAACAGGCTGTAGCTGATTTTCCTGCCCAGAGTGGGGGCATCAGTGCAGTCTACAGACCAGACTCTACCCCAAATTCCCAGTCTGCCGTTTAGCAGCTGGCTGGCTTTGGGCAAGCCACTTTACCCCTTACACCTTTCTGCCTGGACTTTGGTTTTCTCATGTGTGAAATAGGGCATCGGGCTAGATCATCTTTGTCCCTTCCAGCTCAAATGTTCTGTGGATCTAGGTAGGAATGACTGTTCACTGCCGCATCATGAAGATTGACATTGAGAAGTTCAGTGCAGACCTGACCTGCCGCACCTCAGACCTCATGGACAGGAACAATGAGTGGAAGCTGCCCAAGGACACCTACTATGACTTTGATGCCGAAGCTGCAGACCACAAGCAAGAGGAGGACATGAAGCGGAAGCAGCAGCGGACCAGTGAGTGTGCCTCCCACCATCTCTGTGCACCCTGAATCTTGGCAGTTCTCCCAGTGCAAGGATTCAGGCCACAGGATGCACATGTGTCAGTCTCCCAGTGGGAGTGGGGACTCAGCTTTGAGGTGCTGAGGCCTGGAGATATCATGAAAGAGTCATAGGTAGGGCTGGAACCCAGAGTCTGTTGGGTAACATTTTCTTTGCTAATGACTTGTGGCTCTTAAAGTCTCATTCTTTTAGTGTCCTAGGGACCCAGGATAACATGTCCTTTATATCCAGACCAGAGAAGGTGAAGCCAGTCTCACAATCCCAGAAAAGGTGAAGGAGTCTCACAGTCCCATATTGGGTCATAAATTAAGCCCAAACAGGGTGGCTCGTGGCTATAGTCCCTGCACTTTAGGAGGCCAAGACAGGAGGAGCACTTGAGCCCAGGAGTTCAAGACCAGCCTGGGCATCTTAGTAAGACCCCATCTCTACAAAAAAAAATTTTAAGATTAGCCAGGAGCCGGGCATGATGGCTCACCCATATAATCCCAGCACTTTGGAGGCCGAGGCAGGCAGATCCCTTGAGGTCAGGAGTTCGAGACCAGCCTGGCCAACATGGTGAAACCCCATCTTTTTTTTTTTGTTTTGTTTTGTTTTTAATAAAAACGGGGTTTCACCATGTTGGTCAGGCTGGTCTTGAACTCCCAACCTCAGGTGATCCGCCCGCCTTGGCCTCCAAAGTGCTTGGATTACAGGCGTGAACCACCATGCCCGGCGTGAAACCCCATCTTTACTAAAAATATAAGAACTAACCAGGCATGGTGGTAGGTGCCTATAGTCCCAGCTATTGAGGCAGGAGAATTGCTTGAACTAAGGAAGCAGAAGTTGCAGTGAGCCGAAATTGCACCACTGCACTACAATTTGGGTGATAGAATAAGGCTGTGTCTCAAAAAAAAAAAAAAATGCTGGGCACGGTGGCTTATGCCTGTAATCCCAGCACTTTGGGAGGCTGAGGTGAGTGGATCACTTGTCCCTGTTTCTACTAAAAATACAAGAATTAGCTGGGCTTGGTGGCACAGGCCTGTAGTCCCAGCTACTCGGGAGGCTGAGGCAGGAGAATCGCTTGAACCTGGGAGGCGGAGGTTGCAGAGAGCTGAGATCGCACCACTGCACTCCAGCCCGGGTGACAGAGCAAGACTCTGTCTCAAAAAAAAAAAAAGCCAGGTATGATGATGCGCACCTGTATTCCGAGCTATCTTAGAGGCTGAGTCAGGAGGATTGCTTGAGCCCAGGAGTTTGGGACTGCAATGGGCCATGATTGTGTCACTGGCACTCCAGCCCAGGTGACAGAGCACCCCAACTCAATAAATAAGAAATTAAGGACTGGTTTGTCCTATTGCTGCCAGCTCCTAGTCCCATCACCCAGTCTGTACTGCTTTTCTGCCCTCTTCAGCATACATCAAGAGAGTGATCGCACACCCATCTTTCCATAATATCAATTTCAAGCAAGCAGAAAAGATGATGGAGACCATGGACCAGGGTGATGTGATTATCCGACCAAGCAGCAAGGGTGAGAACCATCTGACAGTGACTTGGAAAGTCAGTGATGGCATCTACCAGCACGTGGATGTGCGGGAGGAGGGCAAGGAAAATGCCTTCAGCCTGGGAGCCACTCTGTGGATCAACAGTGAGGTGAGAACCAGTGCCTGCCTGCCTCCCATCCCAATTCCTGCTTCCAGAAAGAGGCCCCACCTGACATTAGTAACTTGGGTCATAGGTATTTTAGCTGTGCAGATCAACAAAACAGGAGATATTATTTTGCCCCCTCATTCCCTGTCCTTCAAATGTTAAAATAGGCTACCTAGAGAGAGCCAGTGGAGGAAGAGAACAAAATACACATGCGTATGCACACACATATCGTTTCTCTTTTCTGTTTTCAGTGAAGAGAAATACTGGTGAACTTTCCTGTTGTTTCCAAGCACTAGGGGAGAATCAAAGCCAGGATTTAAAGGACTTTATGCCCTGTGAGCTAATATATCTGGGCATGACGCAGAGAGATATATTGAGGGGACTTTGCTGTGGAGTGAGGCTTCAGCAGGACTGAGAAGCCCATTCCTTCTTGTGGCTTCTCTTCTGGATGGATCTGATGAAAGGCCAAGAGTCTCAGCTCTGGATATGGCACATGAGGCCTTTACCTTCTTCCCACAGGAATTTGAAGATTTGGATGAGATTGTTGCTCGCTATGTCCAGCCCATGGCATCTTTCGCCCGGGACCTTCTGAACCACAAGTATTATCAGGACTGCAGCGGTGGGGACCGCAAGGTGAGCCCAGGGCCCTCTGAGGGATGACACTTTCCAATCACTTGAGGATGTACGCTTTCCCTTCAGTGTAGGGGACACTCAGGAGGTGAAGGAAGTGTACATCGTGTGTGCACCAGACATTGTGTACCAAGCATGCTTCTGTCCCAACCTCTCCCCCTCATTCTACCCCCAGAAATTAGAGGAGCTGCTCATCAAAACTAAGAAGGAGAAGCCCACCTTCATCCCCTATTTCATCTGTGCCTGCAAGGAACTGCCCGGCAAGTTCCTACTGGGATACCAGCCCCGGGGTAAACCCAGGTGAGCACTAGTGCTGAGAAGGTGCTGCCACTGGGGTTCACAAGCAGGCAAGAAGGGAGAGAGAGGCCCGGAGCAGTGCTCTTTCTGGCTCTGCTCGACTGCCTTTCTCCTCTCGTCTGTTTAGGACAGAGGTGGAGGTTGGAAGTGGGGAAAGAGGGTGATAATTTAGAGGCAAAAGGCAAGGATTCACGTGAAGAAGGGTGCTTTCTTTAGCACTGTGAGAAAGGAGTTCCCTTTACCTCCTCTCCCTCCCACAGAGAGACAGGAGTCACCAGATAACTTCCACCTGATTGCAGAGACTGGGGGCCAGTACACTGGTCTCTCCTGTCCACCATCTGTCTTACCCTCACCAGGGCTTGCACACAGTGGCTCGCTGTTGCTATAATGTAATGGGCTCACTCCACCAGCACTGAGGTGGTGGTCAGGAGAACCTCCTGTTCTGCTCTGTCTCCTGCTCTGCCCCCTTCTGTGTGACTCACAGGCTGGCCTTCCTGAGGTATTCCTTTATCTGAGTCCCTCTAGCACTCACCTTGAACCTAGAGGACAAAGTCTAGTTTTCTTAGACCTGTCTTCTTTGTGTCTGTGACACAGACTGGTAATCACACTCACTTTCTCTGCCTAAGCCCTGCCCCCATCCTTCCATTGGCCTTTGGCCAAGGCCATGTGCACTTCTCCTTTTATCCCTGTACTGGCTACATGTGATGCACAGCTCAGGCTGTATTAGTAGGAGCTCAGCGGCCAGATGACAGGAAGCCCTAGACTCTGGACCGTGTACCATCTTGGGCATATCTGGAATATTGTGCTCGTTTCTTGAGAAGCTTGTTCTGACTCACCAGTGTGCTTCCAGAGGCCAGCAGCCAGGGCTGTGTGGAGCTGGCACCTGTGTCCCATGAGGAACAGTTGAACAAACTGGGGCCTCTAACCAGGAGCAGATGCAGGATGATAGCTTCTGTGGAAAGCAGCTGACTCTCCTTGTGTGGCAGAATTAACACTTACAGAGTTAGGGGGCAGGTGTTAGCCTAATAGAAATGAGAACTGTGTACTGTGTAGCATTGTCTGTTTGCCCTTGATAGCTGGACTTTATTGAGCACAGCCCAGCTTTAGGCGTTGTAGAATGTGCTCTGTGCATTCTCATTTATCCTCACACCCACCCCATAAGTTGAAGTGCTGTGGTCCTCATTGGACAAATGAAGCAGAGATTCAAGTTTAGTAATTTGGTGCAATGTGTCATAGGTGGTGAATGGGAGAGCTAAAACTAGAACTAGAACTGGAACTAACCTAGAGCCCTCCTCTTAACTACTGTCTGCTACTCAGAAGTGTTGAACAAGGGCAGACTAACCACCTTCCACAGCCACCGCAGAAAGATGCCTGCTTTTGGGGAGTTGCAATTTGCTACCCTGGAAGGCCCTTTCCAACCCTGGCATTATGGGACCTCGGTCTCACCTCACTGGCAGTATGCTGTGTTCACACTGCAGCCCAGTATGGTGACATAGCCTCCAGCAAGCCTTCCTCCTGCAGCCTGTATGCGTCACACAGGGGGCCACCGACTCCTTGGCCTTGACTGTACTCTGTGCTGCTCACCTCCCTTCACAGGCCCAGGGACTGGCTGTGTCATCTCTCCTTTCCCCTAGCACCCAGAATGGCTACTTCACATGGTGGACATCTGTTCTGGTCGCTTTCTCTTGGTGGGTCCCAAGTGGTTTCTGATGCATGTTTCCTTCTAAAATCCCAGGATAGAATATGTAACGGTGACTCCAGAGGGATTCCGGTACCGGGGCCAGATCTTCCCAACCGTGAATGGACTCTTCAGATGGTTTAAGGATCACTACCAGGATCCTGTACCAGGTGAGTTCTGCTCTTCCGACTTCAAGGGTATATGGCTGGAGGAACACCTCAGACCAGACTCAGAGTAGTCCCAGCCTAGGGGAGTGGTGAGGAGTAGGCTGTCATTGCAGGTGTCTTACTAGTCCCCCAGCCTCCTAGCATCAGGAGGGTTCTCCATCCACTGTGCCTATGCAGCTTCCCTTCCTCCCTCCACCTACTTCAGTGCCCCTTCCAGCCCACTAAATTGGAAAAACAAAAATAGGTTTCTAGAGGGATGTAACTAAGTAGCCACTTTCTGCAGGCATCACCCCTAGCAGCAGCAGCAGGACCCGGACACCTGCCTCTATCAATGCTACCCCGGCCAACATCAACCTTGCAGGTGAGGAGCTTGAGCCCGGAACTGGAGGTGGGAAGGATGGAACTAAAGGGACTTTCACCTCTAACATGCCCCTCTCCCTCTGTGTGTGCTTACAGATCTGACACGGGCCGTGAATGCCCTGCCCCAGAACATGACTTCACAGATGTTCAGTGCCATTGCTGCGGTGACAGGCCAAGGACAGAACCCTAATGCCACCCCAGCCCAGTGGGCCTCCAGCCAGTATGGCTATGGCGGCAGTGGAGGCGGCAGCAGTGCTTACCACGTACGTGACTTGGGAAGGAGGCTCCCTGTGCAGGGTGGGGCCCATAAACTGGCCTCTTGCACTGCCCACAAGGGGCTTCACATGCACAGATGGGGCTGCCATGGCCTTGGTAGCTGTCTCCAACAGATACTCCTTGTCCTCAGGCCCATTTGAAGGGGAAGAGAGTAAGAGAGGGCTTGACCTTTCCACAGGCCTTTGGGATCTTTGGAATCCACAAGCCACTAGAAACCTGACGTGTTTGGGACTGGTGGGCCCCACTGTGTGCTAGGTGCTAGCCTGCAGGCTTCCCACTGCTGGTCAGAAGCACACACTCAGTGGAGGATCATCTGGAAATCTTTGCTGAGCCCACCCTTGTGCTTACCCAGAATTCACAGCAAGGCCAGACAAACCCCACACCCATCCCCATTTAACTGTTCGTGTCCCTCCAGGTATTCCCAACGCCAGCCCAGCAGCCAGTGGCCACACCACTGATGACCCCTAGCTACTCCTACACGACCCCAAGCCAGCCCATCACCACCCCTCAGTACCACCAGCTCCAGGCCAGCACCACCCCGCAGTCGGCCCAGGCCCAGCCCCAGCCCTCCTCCAGCTCCCGGCAACGGCAACAGCAGCCAAAGTAAGTATCTGGATGCTGGCACAGTGCAGGTCAGTAGTGGGGGCAGGTGTTGTCAAGAAGCTGAGAGGCTTAGCATAGGCAGGTGCTCTGGATCCTCTGAGGGCCCTGACCATGTGATATATCAGGAACACTAGTTTCTGAGGGAAGACAGAAGAGGGCAGCATGGCAACCAGCTGCTGTTGCATCTGCCTCACCCCAGCAGAGGGGCTGCTGCCCATAGGTGTGAGGTCCCTTTCTGCAAGGGTGGATACTCCCCATTGATTGGTGGGAAGACTTCCTTTTAACAAAGTCCCAATCTAAATTTTTCTTCCCCTCCCAGGTCCAACAGCCATGCAGCCATCGACTGGGGGAAGATGGCGGAGCAGTGGCTGCAGGAGAAGGAGGCAGAACGGCGGAAACAGAAGCAACGGCTGACACCTCGGCCCTCACCCAGCCCCATGATCGAAAGCACCCCCATGTCCATTGCTGGCGATGCCACCCCACTCCTGGACGAGATGGATCGGTAGGGGGCCTGCTCCTCGGACTCTGGTTACCTCTGAGGCTGGGAAAGGCCTGGCCACCCACTGCCTCCCTCCCTGTCCCTCCTTTTCTGTCCATAAAGTGGCGTGAAGTGACGTTCTCTTTGGTGGTCAACCTGGATGGGTGACTGGCTAGATGGCCTTGTGAACTTGAGCTCAGTGTATGCTAGGCAACAGTTCTCCCACTCCAGATCCTCGCTGACCACCTGTCCTGGGACCAGGCTGGGAGGGGAGTGTGGCAGGGAGGAGGAAGAGGAAGGTGAGAATGAGTGGAGCAGTTCTGTATTCTCCCTACAAGCCATTTTGAACTTCTGCTCTCACCGGACTCTGGGCTGTGACTGGGGCACCAAGCTCAGCATGTGAGTCTCCTCTAGCTCTTGTGGGGAGAGGGATGCTATTTATTCAGTTTGGGGCAGGAGGGAGAAGAGGGAAAGTTTCTGATCCTGATGCCAAGAGCCGGGTAACTGTCCAAGCAGGATTGCAAGGGACAGAGGGAAGCAGCACTCACCTGCCCAGCCCCTGCCTGGCTGCCCTCTCCCACCTTCTGCCACCACCGCTTCCTGCCTGTCATTTGAATAAACAGTGTTTCTACGGAGCCCTTGCCAAAGCCTCTCTCTCCAACTCTCCGGCTCTTTGAGGGGTGGCTTTCAAAGCAGCGTTTGGAGCTCCAAGGACTCTCCTGACTCCCTCTTCTGATCCGTCAGAGGCAGAGATTCATAGACTAGGCAGCTTCTGCGTCAGACTGCCTGGGGCCCATCCCTGCTCTGCTTCCCAGTCCCGTGAGCCTATGCCAGCTCCTGCAGTCTTTCAGCTGTAACATGGAGATAGTGATACCTGCCTCATCGTCTGCTGTGAAGACCGAGGCAGCGTGTGCAAGCTCCTTGGCCCAACGCCTAGTACCTCACAAATGTTACCCGCTATACTACACCCACTCACTCACAGCACAGCTGCCCCATCCGCCGTGCCTGCTGGTTTTCTCTAGCATACTGGAGAAAGACCACAAGTAAATCTGGGTTTCTCAACTTGAGCCTCTGCCGTTTGTCTCTTCCTTTTTTGCAGCTGGGCCTTGGTCTCTGACAAGCTCCCAGCAGTCAGGTGTTCCTGTCCCAGGACGGGGCCCCGCCCACCTGCTCCCCTCCAACACGCTGGCTTTGGCCTTTGTCCATGCCCCACTGCGTTTTTTGTTCTGGACTCCTCGCTCCCTGTTCGTTTCTGCACAAGGGCTTCATCTCACTCTGAGTCAGCGCTGGGAGAGAGGGGTCTCTGGCTCCCTTTCCTCTGCTTGGGGCTTAACAGAGAAGTCAGAAAAGGCCGCTGCCGCCCAGACATGGCACACTCCCTCCCCTTGCTTTTCTTCAAGAGCTGGGGGAAAGGAACCCGCTTTGCCAGGAACTCAGGTCTGCTCCCTTCAACACAAAAGGGCTACAAGGGTCCAGGAGCTGGACCACACCAGCTGGGAAGGTCAATTCCCAGTGGTACTACGAGCACCTTCTTAGAGCCACTTAGAGGAGGGAAAGGCCAGGCACAGTGGCATAGAGTGGGTTAAAAAGTTCCATTTATTGGGGGTGTCGCTGCAGACAGTACTGCCTGTCCCAGAAATGGATCTCACACAGACCAGTCTCTCCCAGGAGAGAGTTCCGGAAGCCCTCCTTCCCATCCCAGATGCACTCTTTTACCCTTGTCCTAGGGTGTGAGGAAGAAACAGCGCTGTGCCCCTGCCTTTCCCTCCCACCTGCCTTTCTCTCCTGCCTGCCTTCCCATGGGCTTTCTCGTGAAAGGATTGCCTTTGAGAAACCCTGCAGCCCTGAGCCCACCCCCTGCTCCCCAAGAAACAGCCAGGTTGGAGGGAGATAACAGCAAGCAGGGGGCCAGCCACAGGCTCTATGGCATTTATTCTGCACCCTGGCCTCAACTGAGATTGGGGTTTGATCCTGGGGGAGATTTTCTCTTGTTTACCTTCCTGGTTTGTGAGGGCTTTGCCCTTGTCTTCTTGGCCTGGACTGTGTTCGCTCTCTTCCTGGGTGATGAGGATTCCACATTATCCTCGCTGGACGGTTCCCCCTGCCCCCGGCCACTGTAACTGTCCTCACTCTCCAGCTCTTCCCGGCTTTCTGGGCTGGACTGGGACATCCTGGCCAGCTGTCTTGGGCTTAATGATCGGCTCACATCTGAAGGGGAAGGCTCTGATTTAACCCGGCTTTTCTTCTTAGTCAATTTGCTCTTGGCTTTTTTCTTCAGCTTTGCCTTCTCATCCGTGTCCTCCTCCTTGTCTTTCTCTTTTTCCTTTTTCTTCTTTACCTTCTTGATCACCTTGCTGCCCTGGCCCTTCCCTGTGGGGCTCTCAGAGCGCCAGATGGTGATGGGTGCTGCAGAGTCAGGGGTACCAGTGGCCATGGTGGTGCCTAGGTCAGGGGAGGCAGTGGCGGGCCCCACCTGCGCTGGGATAGGAGGCTTGCTTTCCTCCTCCTCTTCTTCTTCTTCATTTACATCATAATCTGCCCCACACTCATGGTGAAGGGGATGGTGGATCAGTGCCACGGAGACAGGTCTGCAGCTTTCACACCTGGGAGGAGGGACAACGGGAAGTTTGACAGACAGGTTGGGACAGTGCCCTGTAGAGGCCCCTTCCCCATCAGCCCACTGGAGCTCACTCACCAGCCATACCAGAACCGCTCCACATGCTCCTCCGGGGTGAGCTCAAAGCAAGGGGACTCGATGACACGGGAGCGGGTTGGGCCCACGCCCTGGGAGCTGCTGCTATTCTCTGAGCAGTCCTTCCGCCTGCCACACATGGGACTCTTAGCCTGTCTCCCATCACTCCCTCAGGGACCCAGAGCCAGAAGCCTGAGGGACAGTGGGCTTCCACTGGGCCTGGCCCAGGCTGCCCGCAGACCTCCTCCCCATTGCTTTTAGAGCAGAGCAAGGTGTGGAGAGCTGGGGCTGGGCCAGGAGCACCAGGTCAAAGCTGAAGAGGCAATCCAAAGGTTGAAGGGGGGACCACAATGAAAGTCTGGACGTGGCTCTGCCATGGGTTCTCCAATTGGGGGGGGGGTGTCACCTAGAATTACAGTCGCAGTGCTTGACAGAGTGCAGGTGCAGGCTGTGGCGGCCACAGTCAGAGGCGAAGGGGTAGATGATGTGCCCAGTGCACTGCTTGTGTTTCCAGCAGCACCTATCAGACTCCTTGCAGTAACCTGAGGGGGCAGGGGTCTGGGTCACTCAGCAGCAGCTGCAGACCTCTGGGTCTTCCCACAGCTCAAGCTAAAACCTCACCAAATTCACCTGCTGCCACCAGCTGCCTGCACCCCAAGAAGTATTTTGCTTCAGTACTAGTAACTTAGCCTCAGAGTAACCCCAGGTCCCAGCAAAATGTCTGGTTCCATATCTAATACACAGGAGGCCCTCACAAGCCCCTGGCTGTCCTGTGACTCCTTGTTCCTTCCGTCCTCTCCCTCCAGTGGGAGGCCTCCACCGGCTCCTGCCTGCCCCTCATCCAGCTGCCGTCAGTGAGTGGCAGCCCTGCTTCACAAGGCACCTGGTAGGAGAAGGCCCTCCTACCATGGCACCCCGGAGCTCCAGGAGCAGCAGAGCCGCAGCAACCTCAGTTCCTACACCTGGCCTGGCCCACTCTGACCCCTCACAGCCTGGCCAGGAGCTAAGGCCTGCATCATGCTCCTTAGCTTTGGACTGGTCCTTCCTTCCCCATTTCCCCCTCCTCCCATCTCGTCTAAGCCCCTTTTCTCCTCCCACCTGACACTTGTCTCACTCCCCTCCCTTCCCATCCCCTCTTCTTCATCTTCCCCTGCTCTTCACTCAGCATGTTCCCACACTCTCCCCAGTCCCTAAAGCTCCAGGCTTTCGACCAACCCACCCCCAGCCTAGGCACCCTTTTAGGCAGCGCAGAGACCACATCCCCTTTCCCAGGGCACAGGAAGAAGCTGCTGGGGTGAGAATTAGGGGCTAGGGAAAAGCCCTGTAGGAAGGCCCCCACCTCTGTTGCTCAGCTCGATGCCAGTCCTAGAGACAGGAGAGTTTCCTAGGTCTACCCCCACTGCCTCTCCTCTGACCCTGCCTGAGGCCCTCATCTACCACTGGCTATCCCCTCCTGGCACTGTCTCAAAGGTAAGCCCAAGACTCTGTGCCTCTCACAGCCCACGATCTCACTCACCAGGCAGAGGACAAGGGACCTTACCTCAGGTTCCCTGGCACCCCTGGGGGAGGGAGGGAGCAGGCACTGGCCTGGGGTCCTATGGCTGGCTTACCCTCAAAGAGGCCGTGAGGATTGTGCCTTCAGCCCCCAGGAGGAGTGGAACTAGGGTGAAACCTCATACCAGCCACCAGCCAGGAATAGCCCAGGCTGTGGATGTGAGTCCAAGTGGCCTCACAGTGCTGAAAGGTGAGCCAGCAGTTTGGCCTGAGGCTTACCCACATTTCTCCTTCCTTCCCTTCCCCACACAAGGCTGTGAAGTCCTGGGACCTCACTACACCACTGACCCATGTGGCGATCTCTGTATCTCTTTCCTCCCCTCCTGTACCCTTAATCCCCAGGGGAGATGAGGAAGGCACAGTGCGTGGCAGGACCCTGGAACTTCACCACCAGCTCAGCTTCTCTCACCACTGCTGAGCTGGGCCAAAGGGCAGCATAGTGGCAAAGTGCCCTGAACTTGTAGTCAGGCCTGAGCCCAAGTCGTGGGTCTGTCACTTACTAGTCACGTGGCCTAGGGCAAATTTCTTTATTTCTCTGAGCCTTCAGTTTCCTTATCCACAAAATGGGATGGTGGTCATACCTATTTTTCAGGGTTGTTGGGAGGACTCAATTCACATATGTCAAAGATACTTATGTGCCCTAGTGCTATACAAAGGAATAGGGTGATTGTGGCCTTGAGAAAGGGGTCCCTCTGACATCTGTAGGGGATGGGTTGAGGATGGGGCAGCTGGGTAACCCTTCAGGACCAAACACTTCCCTCCCTGCCTGCCTCAGGACCAAACTCCCACCAGGTGCCAGCTTTCCCAGGTGAGGGGTGATGGGGGCCCGCTGGGTCAAAGGTCTCCTGGACCCACCTTCAGAGATGGGAGACACATCAGTGCTGGATGCCACATCAGCCAGCAGATGTCCTCTCTCCCAACTGGAAAACCTGTTTACATCTGAGAGAGCACAGAGTGGCAGTGGTGGCAGCAGCCCCCTCCCTGTGCTGTATATTCACCAAACATATCCCAAGAAGCCCCACTTGTCAGGCGCTGCATCCTGGAGATGCAGAGATAAAACAACAGTCCCTGCTCTTGAGGGGTTGTGGGAGGGGAAAGGGACACAGGGGAAGTTCATGACAGTAGTGTGATACAGATGCTGACAGAGAGGGAAATGGCAGTAGCACAGGACAAGGGCCACCTACCAGGACTGGAAAGGAGGATGGGGGATTACGGAAGACTTCTTGGAAGGAGCATCACTAGAGTTAAGAGTGATTAATAGGAGCCAGCTAGGGTCTAGGCAAGGAGGGACAGCTCCAGAAACTATCCCAGGGTGTGTGGAGCTTGGACAGAGGATGACCCTGAGCAGACTTCCAACAGGGGTGGTAGCTCCCTCAGCCATCAGCAACCACCAGCAACCACCAGACAGAGTCTGCCTCTATGCCTTTCCGTCTCACAACTAGCTTTGTCCCTTGAGCCACTGGACTTGAGGCCTGCTTAAGAAAGAGAAGCTGATTGCTTGGGGTCTTCAGCAGGCCTTCATGGCACTCAGTAATCCTCCTACAAGTCCCTGACCAGCTCCTCCACCTGTTTTCCACAGCACAGCCAGTACTCAAAATTTGTGAAATGAACAAACGAGTGAATGAATGAATGACTTTCAGCACTTCCCGGAAACTCCTGCAACCACTGTTTCTCTCAGCAAATAATTTCACCGGCATTATCTGTGGAAGCTCCAACCCTCATCAACTTTTCTTCCCTAGGAAAGGGTGTCCCTCCTTCCTCATGCCCAAAGCATCTATATTTTAGGTCCCAGCCAGAATTGACACTTTCTCCGTTTTTACTGGCTTTTCCCCCCTTACAGACTATAAACATCATTAAACAAAACACTCTGTCAATCCTGTTTCTCCTGCAACTGCATATCCCCCTCTCAATCCAAACTGAGTCACTCATTCATTTAGAGGATATATGTTGGGTGGCTTCACTCGGCACTAGAAAAGAGGCCCAGTCCCTACCTTCAGTGAGCTCAGTGTCTCCACCTCTTCTCCTCCAGCCTCCTGCAACATGGCAGCCATCCACCCCTCCATCTGAATAGCTTTGGCAAAGGCCACCAGCAGTTTCCCGGTAGCCAAACCCAGTGGCCTTCTTGTCTCATCCCATTTGACCCTGTTGACCAATGAATCTCTTTCTTCTGCAAACTGATCCTTGGGCTTCCATGGCAGACCTCATCTTTCTCTTTCTTCTCTAGCTCTTTAGTTCTTCCCTGTCTCCTTTGCTATCTCCTTTTCTTTTGCTGTACACCTTAAATTGGTGATTACCAGAGTTCTGTCTTGGTCGCCTCTTCAGAAGACTCTACAAAAGCATGTCCTGGATAATTTCATCAACTTCCATGTTTCCAACATCCACTAATGAAATTACATAAATCGGCCGGGCACAGTGGCTCAAGCCTGTAATCCCAGCACTTTGGGAGGCCCAGGCGGGTGGATCACGAGGTCAAGAGATCGAGACCATCCTGGTCAACATGGTGAAACCCCGTCTCTACTAAAAATACAAAAATTAGCTGGGCGTGGTGGTCTCACGCCTGTAGTCCCAGCTACTCAGGAGGCTGAGGCAGGAGAATTGCTTGAACCTGGGAGGCGGAGGTTTCAGTGAGCCGAGACTGTGCCACTGCACTCCAGCCTGGAGCCTGGTGACAGAGTGAGATTCTGTCTCAAAAAAAAAAAGAAAAGAAATTACATAAATCTGTAATCCCATCATTTTGGGAGTCTGAGGCGGGAAGATCACAAGCCCAGGAGTTCGAGACCAACCTGAGCAACATGGCAAAACCCCATCTCTACAAAACATATTAGCTGGCTAGTGGTGTGCACCTGTAGTCCCAGCTACTTGGGAGGCTTTGGTGGGAGGATCACCTGAGCCCAGGGAATTAGAGGCTGCATGCAGTAAGCTATGATCACGTCATTGCACTCCAACCTGGGCAACAGAGTGAAACCCTGTCTCAACTAAAATATATGCCTTTGATTCTAAATCACCACAGCCCCATCTACGGATGAGAACACAGACACTCAGAGAGAATAAGTAATTTGTCCCAAGATATATGTTAATAGATGGCAGAGGTAGGATTCAAACCCAGGTCTTCCTGGTTCCATAGTCTATGCTCTTTCTGCCCTGTCTACTTACTGTTGGCTGGGACACATGCCTGTAAACAAAGGGTCATTCTGTATATGAAGCTCCACAGCCAAGCCTGAAACTACATTCTGCTTGAGTGAGCCGGCGAGGCGGAGGTTGCAGTGAGCTGAGAACGCCACAGCACTCCAACCTGGGCAACAGAGTGAGACTCTGTCTTAAAAAATAAACTGGCTGGGCGCGGTAGCTCACACCTGTAATCCCAGCACTTTGGGAGGCTGAGGCGGGCAGATCGCCTAAGGTCAGGAAGGAGCTCGAGACCAACCTGGCCAACATGGTGAAACCCCGTCTCCACTAAAAATAGTCAGGCATAGTGGAAGGTGCCTGTAATCCCAGATGCTCAGGAGGCTGAGACAGGAGAATTGCTTGAACCCAGGAGATGGAGGTTGTAGTGAGTTGAGATTGCGCCACTGCACTCCAGCCTGGGCAGTAAGAGTGAAACTCTGTCTCAAAATAAATAAATAAAATAAAATAAAACACATTCATCTCCATATGCAAAACCTGTCCTTACAGGCCAGGTGCAATGGCTCGTGCCTATAATCCCAGAACTTTGGGAGGCCAAGGTAGGTGAGTCACTTGAGGTCAGGAGTTTGAGACCAGCATAGTCAACATGGTGAAGCCCCGTCTCTACTCAAAATCAAAAAATTTGCCAGGTGTGGTGGCATACACCTGTAGTCCCAGCTACTCTGGAGGCTGAGGCATGAGAATCGCCTGAACCCAGGAGGTGCAGGTTGCAGTGAGCGGAGATCGTGCTACTGCACTCCAGCCTGGGCGATAGAGTGAGACTGCGTCCTCAAAACAAAACAACAACAAAAACACCTGTCCTTCCAGTCGTCACTTCCTACTACACCTGCTTCTCAGCCCCAACACTGCCAATGCCGCAGGAACCCCAGCCAGGGTGAGGAACCAAAACTACTCTGCCTTGCTGTTTCAGGAGCCACCATGAAAGAGGCGCACATGCAGGGTCACAGCCTGTTTACTCTTCACTGGCTAGCTCCCCAGGACTTCGGACACCCATCAGCTGTGTCTCCGAAGGAGACCAGGGGAGGAAGGACAAAAGGGGGGAAGAATTTAATAACTCTTCAGAGGTGAGAAAAGCAATCTGCTCTTTAGTTCCAGAGGACAGGAGGAGAGCTCTGACCAGCAGCAGTCCAGAGCTCTTGCAGCGAGTGACTGACACTGCACACACAATGAATGAGGAGGGTGATAGGGTGAAAGGAAGTGGGAGGCTTATGGTGTCTTTCCCTGTGAGGTGTTAATAGGTGCGCAGATGCCTAACTCAAAACTCACAGGTGATGCTCATCTGTACAGAATCCTCCCAGTCCTGCGGGGCCAAGGGGCTCTCCCCGCCCTCGAGGCACAGGGGGTGGGCACCAGAGCAGTCGAAAGGAGTAGGGAGGGAAGGGAGGGAAGGAGAAAGGGGAGGGAAGAAACTAAGAAAGAGGGAAAAGGTGGAAGCAAGGGAGGGGCAGTGCGCCCGCGTCTCCTAGGAAATGCCTCTCTGGCCTCGCCCCCGCAGAGGCAATTGTGATGTCACGCGTGGAACCCCCAGACTCCTTGGTCCACCCTCAGGGTCGATGGAACCGCCCGCTCCCGCCCCGGCGTCGGGGTGGGTGCTGGTCCACGGGCCCCAGCCAAGACCGGCGCTTCAAAGGCAGCGGCCGGCGCCCGCGGGTAGGGCCTGGCGGTGCCTCCCAGTCCGACAGTCCAGAGCTCCAGCCCTGGCTCGAGCCAGACTTCCAGCCCAACCCACGGGCGGCCCAGCAGGGCGCAGATCCCCAGTTCTCAATCATTGGCCAGCGGTTCGACGCAAGCCCGCCCCCGGCCCTAGCTCCGCCCCCTCCCAGTCCTGGGCCCCGCCTCCCTCGTGAACCGCCCCGGGTCCACGAGCCAGGCCGCGCCACGCCCCAGCTTCTGCCACGCCCCTCTGACCGCGGCGCCGTCTCACATCCCACGAGCGGGCCTTGGGCTCGGTCTTTTCCTTAGTCCACCTTTCAGTTGTGAGCGTAGTTCTGACCCACATCGCTCTCCGCCGAAGTCTTCGTCTCCACAGGCCTCTTCCGTAAAGTCCAAGCGCGAGCCTCTGCCAGGCCGACCCCTCGGCCCAGCCGTGAACTCCAGTCTAGGCTTCGACCCCGCCTAGCCCCTAACTCTGACTCATTCTGGCGCAGCCCCCGCCCGCCTGCTCCGCCCCGCTCCAGCTGCGTGGTCTCCCCAGCCCGGGGTTCAGCGTCAGCCGCGTTCTTCATCCGGGGCCTCCCGGCGCCTCCCAGGTCCCTCTTTGTTCCCCTCGTAACCCTAGGACTTACCGTTTATCTCAGACCTTGACTTCACAGACCCAGCGCTCACCACCCATCCCTGGCTCCAGATCGCAGTCCAAACCCCAGCTTTTAACCCTGCCTCCAGATCGTAGCCCCAGCTGTTAGCCTTACAGAGACTTGTCCCAGCCCCATTCTTAGCCCCGCCCCAGCCATTCTCTAAACCGCACATTCCAGCTGTTGAAAAACCGCGCGCTTTGAATGAAGAGACCTTCCAAACAGGCTTGGTGTGAGCAACATGGCTGTTTATTCACCTGGGTGCAGGTGGGCTAAAGCCGAAAAGGGCATTAGCAAAGGGCAGTGGGATAGGAGTTGGTGTTATAGGTTTGGGTAGTTTTTTGGGGGGCAGGGGTGTTGCAGAGTAAGATCAGTTACAGTGGTGGGGTAGGGGGCAAGGAGTATACATGACCACAAGTTCAGTTACAATGGCAGGGTTAGGTGAGAGGTATTTACATTATCATGAGAACAGTTAAGATGGCAGGGTTGGGTGAGGGGCTAGTCCAGGGAAGCGATCAGGGACAACGGCGAACGCAGGCATTGGGTGGGAGACATCAGCTGAGGCAAGCAGGACTTCAGACTTTCAGACTCCAGGCTTGCATATGGAGACCTGACACCGGCCCGCTCCCCGCCCCGCCGACCCTCGGGAACCCCGCGGCACACCCACTTCTGCCCGCCGGCGAGCAAGGGCTTCCGGGCGTCGCCATCTCCACCCCACCATCCTGGCTTCGAGGTCCCTCCGGCTCCGGAGGAGACAGGGCTTCCCCTCTCTTTGTCCACAGGCCTCTCCTAAGGCCTAACCCCCGGGTGAAAACCTGATGTGGGCACCCAGCCCCCGCGCCACCCCGCAGCGTTCCCCGCCCCCGGCCCCTATGGGACACCCTGTTTCAGAGACAATAATGCCCGCTAGATCCGTTCAGGCCAGGCGTGGTGGCTCATGCGTGTAATCCCAGCACTTTGGGAGGCCGAGGCAGGTGGATCACCTGAGGTCAGGAATTCGAGACTAGCCTGACCAACACGGAGAAACCCCGTCCCTGCTAAAAATATAAAAAATTAGCCGGGCCTGGTGGCACATTCCTGTAATCCCAGCTACTCAGGAGGCTGAAGCAGGAGAATCGCTTGAACCCGGGAGGTGGAGGTTGCAGTGAGCCAAGACCTGGCCATGGCACTCCAGCCTGGGCAGCAGAGCGGGACTCAGTCTCAAAAAAAAAGGAGAGTCCGTTTCTGTCTCTCTAAGCTGATGTCCCGCGTCCAGAGAACAGGGCCAGCTGCATTCATAGGAACCTCATCCCCTCAGGTACAACATACACACTCATGCACATATCTCACAGCACACAGAAAATCTACTCAACCACACACAGACTAATACAACATGCACACAGAACTCAGAACTGGCACACCCTGTGCAGCATAAACACCACACACACCTGGACTGTGGTGCTGGCTTCACACACAACACATCTGCTAACAGGCAAGGCAAGGGTGAGGAGCACAGTGCTGCAAGGGAGCAGAGATGGAAAAAATGATGACAGGAGAATGTGAAAAGAAGTTATCACCACATCACTCACATTCCATGCACCACACTCCTCCATTTCTCTCTGCACCAGCTTTCAAAGCCAAGATGGAGAGGAGGGAAAAGGATGGACTTCACACCTTGTTTTTTTTCCACCATCATCCACATCTCTGCTGCTGCTGTTGCTCTGCCTGATCCCCACCTTCACTTTCCTCCAGACCCAAGTCCAGAGTGGGTAGGACTGCTGCCCAGCCCCTCCTTCCCTTGGTAGCTCTAGAGAGTCTAGGAACTGCAAGGGAGGGGAAGCCAGGATGGGAAGTGTCCAGAAGAGCCATCCATCCTGGTGAGAATGGAACCGGGCATGGAACAGAGCACTTGCCGACTTGGAGCCAGAATCTGCCTTCTAACCTGGACCTTCCTTAGACTCCCAGGATGACACAAGGCCATAAGTCCTCCTTTGTTGACCCAGATCTCTGAGGTACTTCCAGCTATTCTGGAACTCCAGGTCAGATGTCAACGAGGAGCCAGGGTCTTGGTCACCCTTCCCCATACAAAAGTTGATAAACAAAAAAGAAAGTTAATGGTTATAATAACTAAGGTTTTTGCCAGGCGCGGTGGCTCACACCTGTAATCTCAGCACTTTGGGAGGCCCAGGCAGGTGGATCACAAGGTCAGGAGTTCAAGACCAGCCTGGCCAATTTGGTGAAACTCCATCTCTACTAAGAATACAAACATTGGCCAGGTGCGGTGGCTCACGCCTGTAATCCCAGCACTCTGGGAGGTCGAGGCGGGCGGATCACCTAAGGTCGGGAGTTCAAGACCAGCCCAACCAACATGGTGAAACCCCGTCTTTAAAAAAAATAAATAAAATAAATACAAACATTAACCGGGTGTGGTGGCATGTGCCTGTAATGCCAGCTACTTGGGAGGCTGAGGTAGAGAACTGCTTGAACACAGGAGGCAGAGGTTGCAGTGAGCCAAGATCGCGCCATTGTACTCTAGCCTACGTGACAGAGTGCAACTCCATAATAACGAAGGTTTTTGAGCTCATCTTATGTGTGTACGTTAGTACTTTATCTTATTTTATCCTTATGACCTCATGAATTCAGTATTATCAGATAAGGAAATTGAGGCCCAGAGGATAAGTGATTTGCCTGCATTCTCATAGTAAGAGTGGACAGCAAGGATTCAAACATTCAAACTCAGGTCCTTCTGAATTAGAGCCAGGGTCCCTACCCTCCCTGGGCTGTGTGGTCAACCCCCCCAACAACAACAACAACAAGAAAATAAAATCCAAAACTCAATCACTTCTTACTTTGTTTCCTTTGGAAAAGTATTTCTTTTCCTTTTCCTTTTTTTTTTTTTTTTCTCTGAGACAGAGTCTTGTACTGTCGCCCAGGCTGTAGTGCAGTGGTGCAATCGTGGCTCACTGCAATCTCTGCTTCCTGGGTTCAAGCAATTCTCCTGCCTCAGCCTTCCTAGTAGCTGGGACTACAAGCATGTGCCACCACGCCCAGCTAATTTTTTGGTATTTTTAGTAGAGATGGGGTTTCACCTTGTTGGCCAGGATGGTCTCGATCTCCTGACCTCATGATCTGCCCGCCTCAGCCTCCCAAACTGCTGAGATTACATGAGAGAGCCACTACACCTGGCCTTTTTTTTTTAGATGGAGTCTTTTTTTTTTTTTTTTTTGCTCAAACGAGGTCCATTATACAACCCAAATTAGATGGAGTCTTGCTCTGTCACCCAGGCTGGAGTGCAGTGGCACGATCAGCTCACTGCAACCTCTGCCTCCTGGGTTCAAGCAATTCTCCTGACTCATCCTCCCAAGTAGCTGGAATTACAGGCACACACCACCACACCCGGCTAATTTTTGTATTTTAATGGAGATGGGGTTTCACCATGTTGGCCAGGCTGGTCTCGAACTCCTGAATTCAAATGATCCACCTGCCTTGGCCTCCCAAAGTGCTGAGATAACAAGCATGAACCACCATGCCACCCAGGCTGGAAAACTATTTCTTTCTTTTCTTTTTCTTTTTTTTTTTTTTTTGTGGAGACAGGGTTTCATCAGGCTGGTCTTGAACTCCTGACCTCATGATCCACCTGCCTTGGCCTCCCAAAGTCCTGGGATTACAGGCGTGAGCCACCTCACCCAGGCTTTTTTTTTTGAGATGGAGTCTCGCTGTGTTGCCAGGCTGGAGTGCAGTGGCGTGATCTCGGCTCACTACAACCTCCGACTCCCTGATTCAAGCTATTCTCCTGCCTCAGCCTCCCGGATAGCTGGGATTACAGGAGGCTGCCACCACGCCCAGCTAATTTTTGCATTTTTAGTAGAGACAGCATTTCATCATGTTGGCCCAGATGGTCTTGATCTCCTGACCTGGTTATCCACCAGCTTTGGCCTCCCAAAGTGCTAAGATTACAGGCATGAGCCACCACGCATGGCCTGGAAAAGTATTTCTTAAAGGGAAGGCAAGAAAAAGGTGAAAAAAGGAAAAAGATTCCCCAGTGGTGAAAATTTGGGTATAAGCATATGTGGGGAAAGGATCAGGGGAAAGGGCTCTCAAAGCCAGACATTCAGACCTCACCCCGTGAGGGCCCGGTGCAGCCCCCAAACTGATCTTTCAGCTCCCAGCCTACTTGACCCTGCCCAGGGGCCCGGAGTGGCCAGCATAGCATCCCCACAGGGGGGTCCAGTACCAAGATGGCCACACAGTTGTGCCCATTCCATATTCCTCATCCCCAACAAAGAACTCCAGCCCCTAAAGTGTCGTAACAAAGAAATTTTAATGCATAAAGGCACAGTGAGAGGCTGGAATCATTAGGCATTCTCATACACAAAGTGTCCAGCAGGCTGAGCAAAAGAACAGGGGACACTCTCCCCCTCTACTGCTGGGCACCCTGGAGAGTCCCCTGAGGAGTAGGGGGCATCCAGTCTTTGGCACGGTGCCTGGGGGCAGGATGTGACTAGCATGGTCCCAGCTACCCCTCTGGGGATATTGCCACCAAGAGGCAGCTCTTTGGTCTGGATAAAGTCGGTGCAAATGTCCAGGGGTCAAGCTCTGGGGGAATGAAGGTGGCACAGTACCCCAGGCCTGGGCAGTCTCTGAACAGTCTCCTCAACCTCTCATGGGCAACATGTGGGCTTCTTCTTGCTGGCAGTTAGATAGAGGTTGCTGTCATTACTGTTGATGCCTAAAGAAGGGTGGGAAATATGTGAAGCAGGATCGGAGAGTCACTGCCCTCTGCCACCCTCAACCAGGCGGGCACTCACGGACAACATCCCCAATGTGTCGGGCCCCTGATTTCTCCAGCTCAGCCAGCACATTGGCCTCAAAGGTCAGTGCTGCCACACGGAAGAAGAATTCTCGGACATTCTCACCTGACACAGGGAGCAGATAGATGCTCAGGATCAGTGCTGGGAATGGGGGCACAAGGCACAGCTGGAGGTGTAGCAGTGACAGGAGAGGCAGGCAGGAGTGCCACAGCAGAGGCCTGAAGCCTCCAACTCACCAGTGAGAGATGAGACTGCCCAGTACTCAGCCTTCATCTCCTGGGCCACCTTGAGGGCGTCTTTCTCCATCAGCGCATACTGAGCAGGGGTCTGAGGGAAGGTCAGAATCAGAAGGGGGCATTCCCTCACCAAGATGGGAAGTCCCCCCACTGGCACACTCACACTCAGGTCCTTCTTGGAACCTACGAGGAAGAGAAGCACACTGGAAGGGTCATTCTCCTTCAGGGCATCAGCCAGCCACTGCCTGCCATGGGTGGTGGAAAGTGAGGGAGGAGTGAGCCTGCTGGGCCCTCCTACTGACATTCATATGTACAATAACCCCTCTCTGGTCCTGCATGCATTCTTATTCTTCCTGACCACCCCTCTGTTCTGAACCCTCTCTTCCCGGAGCCTCCCATTATATTGCAGGATGTTCACATACTTGGTATGTTCCAGAGATGCCACATCATTCAGGTTGAAGACAATGATGATGGCTGGAAGAGTGGCAGAAACAGCCCCAGGTTGACAGGGAAGCCACTACTGGCTCATTTCCCCAGTCCTTCCAGCTCTAGATGAGAAGCCATGTACACTCTGAGACCCACCTACCCCACTTCACCCAGCCACTTACCTTGAGCTCCTCGGTAGTAGGTTGACGCAATGCATTTGAACCTCTCCTGTCCAGCGGTATCCCAACTGGGAGGAAGGAGGAGTAAAGCACAGGTGTGTGCTGGGGGGTGTGGGTGCTGGGGGAAGGGATGGCTGGAAGGGGTGTGGAAGCACTCACAGCTGCAAACTGAAGGGGACGCCCAGCACCTCAAATCGTTCCATCTCGAAGTCCACTCCGATGGTGGCCTTATAATTCTTATCAAAGGTGTCTTTGCAGAACCTGAGAGGTTACCAGATGCTTCAATCTGAAGTCAGCCCACCTGGCTAGGCTTGGCCCCACCCTGCCCAGTTCAGCTCCAGCACCCCCTTACCTATTAATGAGGCAAGTCTTCCCCACCGACAGGTCCCCCACCACGATGACCTTGGAGATCTTAAATCTGCTGGACACAAGAGTGGGCAAGGGGAGTGGGCACAAACTCTTTCACCCTCGGGAGTTCCAGTGCTCCCGACTAGGTCCACGAAGGTAGCTGCACCTACGCTGAGGGACTTATAGACACACCAGGAGTCCCAGGCAGCTGCCTGGACAGATGTGCTGGGGAGGAGGAGTGTTTTATGCTCCAGCATCAGAGAGACATGAATTTGAATCCCAGGGCTCACACTTATTAGGTGTGTGACTTTGGACACGTTATTTAACCTCCCTAAGCCTCAGTTTCAACACTTAAGTGAAGTTAGTATATATTTTATTGGGTAGTTGTGAAGGTTAAAATGAGATAAATGTCCTATATTCTAAGACACCCTCCCCCACCATTTAACATCTCTGAAATCAGAATATATCTTAAGTGATGGTCTTTTCCATTCAATAAAGATAATGATAGTACCCGACACTGCCTGGCACACAGCAAATGCTCAGTTAATGGTGGCAACTGTTATCAGTATTACCTTTAAAACCCACAATAAAACTAATTCCTGTAAGCACAGCAAGACCCCTGCCCATGGGCTCCATGGATGCTATGTGGGGATCTGAGCAGGTGACCACCTTCCCATCTCAGACACCTTAGTCTCTACTCAGGAATCCAGCTGCCACCTTTTACCCCACCCCATCTCAAAGAACTCACAACCTTGTTGGAAAGAGAGGAGAAAACACAGCGGCTTAAAGAGGGGAAATAACCATATAGCTGGTAGGGGCTGAAATGAAGCCCCAAGAGGGAGGTTGTTTACCCTTGCTATGGCTAGTTTCCTGGGACCTCCTCTCTTTGTTATGGGTGTCCCTAACTCACCCCACGGTGCCTGTCCGGTGCTCCTGGCAGGCGCAGGTGACGCGGGGGTGGAAGTCTTTGTGCACGTGCAAAGCGGCCTCCTTCCTCAGGCACTTAGTGGGAGGAATGATAGAGAATGGAGCTTCCGGCTCCTGGCCCTTGTCCCGCAGCCAAGCAGCCAGAAGCAGGGACCACCCAGAAGCAGCAGGCCTAGCTGGGTGGCAGGGCTGGGCCCAGTCCTCTAACTCGTCAGGTGCCGCCTCCTCCTCCCCGCCCACACCCTGGGCTGTAGACAGAAGCCTGACGTGGCTCTGACCCCTACCTGGGGCAGCTCCGCCAGGACGCGGTCCCTCCGCACTGGAGCCAGAATGTTCATCCTGCCTGCGGCCTTGCGGGGCGCCTTGAGAAGGAGCCGAGGCCGGATCTGCGCCAGCGACCCGAGCGCGTGGAGACCCGACGATCACCCGCGGCCGGGGTGTCCCGACTATAACTCGGGGCCACGGAGAACCTACTGGAGCCCGCGGTCTCGGAGACGCTACGACCACCGCGGGCCACGGAGATGAAACAATCACCTGGGGCCGGGGCGAGCCCACAATCACTCGGGCCCTGGGCGTCCCGAAGATGACTCTGGGGCGAGGAGACTCCTCGGCCGCCAACTGGGGGCGGGGAGTCCCGTCTGGTGGGGGCCGGGCCCGCGCAGACCCTACGATTACGCGGGGCCGGACAGTGCCTACAATAACCCGGGGCCGCGGAGACCCGACGTCATCTCGGGGCTGAGGCGGCCCTACCATAACAGAACGGCCCGGGGGCGCAGAGCGGCCCCGCCACACGGGGTCAGTGTGCGCAGGGGCGGCGCTGCCAAGGCCCGCAGGCCGCTGGAGGAGTGGGCGAGGGGCCCAGTCCGGCTGCAGGGCCTGGCGTCCCACTCCGCTCGGGCTGCGCGAACGCTGTAACACGATCCCCGGAAATTCCTGGAGAAGGGCCGCCCCCTGCCCCTCTCCTGGCCGCTGCAGGCCTCGCAGCCCGCCCTCGCCTCCCTCTCCTCTCCTCCCCTCTGCGCTGCCCAGCTCAGGCTCCCTCGCCTGACGCTTCACGGGGCACCGGGACCGCCCCCAGCCAGGCTGGAGCCTATCCAGATAGGAACTCCCCAGCCTCCTCTCCCCTGCACCTCTAAGCCGGGCTGCGCCTTCATGGGGACCCTTACCCAGCTGAATTGGTGATGGGGAATCGGAGACTGCTGCGCAGCATCTGGCGATGCCAGGAACCCGCGGGGAGGGGAAAGGGGGAGAGAAGGGGCCCAAGGAGAGGCGGCGCTTCCCTCCTCAACTCCAGGCCCAGGAGGTGACTCATAGAGTCTGCCCCGCTTGCCCTTCTGCCCTGGGATGTGGGAAGGCGGAAGCGTTTGAAGGGGGTGCCAGGGTTAGAATGAGGTGCCCACCGAGGAGAGAGACGTCTGAAGTCTGGCATCTTTTCCTTCAAGGCTGCTGTGGAGATTGGGAGGTGGAAGGGCTGAAGATCAAGCTGCTTCCCTCGACAGAGGATAAAGAAGAGCTAAGCGGATCGGGAAACTCCGCTCTTTGGGGTGCTCTCCGCTCTGGGAGGTGGGGACTCCCCTCCAGTGTGGGTGTTCATTGCTCTGACCCCATTGGAATCTTTACCCCCCAAGGACAACTATTTGCAAAGTCCTGCCGGATAGAAGAGGGGGTAGTGCACAATCAATTTCACCGTCAAAGGGGATGTCTCTGGATTTATGAGGGGAGAGGGAAGACAGAAAGGATCAAGGGGGATGAGTTAGGCACACACCTCAGGAGAAGCAAACATGAGTGTTATGAAACCTTGTCCTGTGTCTGGAGCTGAATTTGAGGATGTAAAGGTGACCCGGACATGGAAGGGAAGACTAGTTTAGGGTAGGGGACTGTGAGTGAAGTTACTCACAGGAAGAACTAGCGAATCTTGGAGAAACGTGTGGAATTTTCATAGAACTTCAATAGCATTATCAGAAATTCAGGAAAACTGAGTGCCAGTGTCGCAGGTGAAGAGGGGCAGGTGTGGCCTCCTTGTACCTCTTCTGACACTTGTCCCCCTCGTGACTCGATTTTTTTTTTTCTTTTTTTTTAGACAGGGTCTCACTCTGCCACCCAGGCTGGAATGGCTCACTGCAGCCTCGACCTTCCGGGCTCAAGAGATCCTTCCACCTCAACCTCTCAAGGAACTGGGACTACAGGCACGCACCACCATGCCCGGGTAATTTTTGTATTATTTTGTAGAGATGAGGTTTCGCCATATTGCCTAGGCTGGTCTCGAACTCCTGGGCTCGAAGCAATTCGCTCACCTCGGCCTTCCAAAGTGCCGGGATTACAGGCGTGAGCCACCACGCCCGGCCCTGACTTGATTTTTTTTCTGCCACCAAATCACTGTGTTATCGATTAATCACATTCCTCTCTGGATCTCAAGTTTCCACAGATGCTGGCTGAGGGAGTTCGACCGAGCAAATCCTGCTCCAGCACTCTAGAACTTAGCTGTATCTAACTCCCGAGTCAATATAAATGTGTTCTTTCCGCTTGGCAGCGTTCCTGTTTCCTGGCGTGGCAAACCTCTTCCCTGAGTACTGGCAGTTGATCAAGATGGGAAGCTCCCGGGACCAGACCCGAGCGACACTCGGCTACGCGGGCCACTGGCCTGAGCAAATAAATGCGTGTCTACAAAAAACTACAACCCCCATGAAGCTTTAGTGCCTTTGAGGGGAGGAGTGGTGCATGCTAGTTCACGCTCGAAAAAGAAATTACACCTAACTACCGTTCCCAGAAGGCGCCACTCTGCAAATTACCCAGTCAGCTCTAAGTACAAAGCATCGCGAGTCTTTGGTGCGATTTGGCGCTATAAGCCCGTGGGAACGGGCATTGGAGACCCTTTTCACAAGATGGCGCCGAAAGCGAAGAAGGAAGGTGTGTGCTGGGGATGGGGGCCGTTGTTGGTTTACCGGGGATCGTCGCGCCGCAGAGCGAACGAATTGGGAGTATCGCAGCTGGACTAAGCCCTGAGGGCTGTGCTCCGAAGCTGCTCCCCGCGATTCAGACACGCAGTGTATGTGGGCCGCGTGGGCCCAGCCTCATGGGCTGAGTTCCTGTGGAGGAAGTTGGAGAGGTCACCCCACCGGCATTATCACCCGCCAGGGCGAGCCAGACAGTCGGCTCTGGGAAGCTGTACGCATCCACAAGCTGGCGCGCCATGTCCCCGGGCCTGTAAGGAATTAGTGCCCTCAGCTTTACTCATTTTCCTTCAGGTTCACGTTTGACCAGGCTACATTACCCGCCCCCTCCGCGTGGTTTTGCGATGGGATATGTGTAAAATTCGTAGGACATGTTCTGGAAGGTTATCAAGCTTTCGTTCAGTGCTACTTTGTTTCTTAGTCGTATTCCTGGAGCTGCGAGTTGGTCACTTTAGCCTCTGGTATCGTGCATATGATGGAAAATTTTTAATCTCCTGACACTTGTGATGTCTGCAAAGGAACCACTGATGCACGCGTGGCCAGGGTCGCCCACTGTAGTTCTTGAGGCCGGAGGTGGCCTATTTTTAAATTCCTCACCCTCATTTTCTTTTCTTCTCTTCCAGCTCCTGCCCCTCCTAAAGCCGAAGCCAAAGCGAAGGCTTTAAAGGCCAAGAAGGCAGTATTGAAAGGTGTCCACAGCCACAAAAAAAAGAAGATCCGCACGTCACCCACCTTCCGGCGGCCCAAGACACTGCGACTCCGGAGGCAGCCCAAATACCCTCGGAAGAGCGCCCCAAGGAGAAACAAGTCAGTATTGCCCCACTACCCATGAAAAGATTTGGGTATCCTCCATTGGTAATTGGGAAATTCACTCACTCTGTGTGATGGCTTCTCAGACACAAGTTGTGTTCAATGTGCTTCTCTTTTTTAATTTTAAATAGAGATGGGGTTTCATCATGTTGGCCAGGATGGTCTCGTGATCCGCCCGCCTCGCCTTCCCAAAGTGCTGGGATTACAGTCGTGAGCCGTGCCCGGCCCAGTGTGCTTCTCTAATTGGAAGTGTGAGGATATTGTTTCTGCCCCATTTACAATGCTGGCAGGAATTCTTTTTAAATCAGCCCAGTGACCCGGCGCGGTGGCTTACGTCTGTAATCCCAGCACTTTCGGAGGCCTAGGCGGGTGGATCATCTGAGGTCAGGAGTTTGAGACCAGCCTGACCAACATGGAGAAACCTCGTTTCTACTAAAAATACAAAATTAACCGGGTGGGGTGGCTCATGCCACCTTGAACTGGGGAGGAGGAGGATGTGGTGAGCGGAGATCGTGCCATAGTACTCCAGACTGGGTAACAAGAGTGAAGCTCTGTCTCAAAAAAAAAAAAAAAAAAACCAGAGTCTCCTTCTTTTCTTTTCTTTTTTTTTTTTAAGACAGGGTTTCACCATGTTGGCCAGGCTGGTCTTGAACTCCTGACCTCAGGTGATCCGCCTGCCTTGGCCTACCAAAATGCTGAGTTTACAGGCGTGAGCCACCATGCCCGGCCAAAAAACCAGAGTCTCTCAAAATTTCTGGTAGGTTAATTATTGCTTCACATCTGGTCACGGTTTGAAAACTATTTTGGGGGGAGTATGAAGTAGAATTACAGAGATTCCTTGCTCATAGCTCCAACTGCTGTAGGGAACAATTCTTGAGGGTGAGAATGTGGGTTGATTCTTGATTGATAATGGGGATTCCACTATCTATATTTTGCAGTTATGGCCTGCAGCGGTGTATAGAAGCTTTGTTCCATTCATTTTCCCAAATTTTCATACTGCTGAAGGAATGGTTGGGGGAGAATGAGCAAAAGGTTGGGCACTTGAGTATTTGAGCTACCAGTAATAACTGACTTTTTAGCGACCACAGATTTGAGTAGAGCATTGGTAGTAGTTACTACCAGTGGGTTTTTGCTGCTTCTGCTCTTTAAGAGAAAGAATGAGAAAAGAAAAAGCCGGGTGTGGTGGCTCATGCCTGTAATCCCAGAACTTTGGGAGGCTGAGGCAGGCAGATGACCTGAGGTCGGGAGTTCCAGACCAGCCTAACCAACATAGTGAAACCCTGTTTTTACTAAAACTACAAAATTAGCTGGACGTGGTGGTGCCTTCCTGTAATCCCAGCTGCTCAGAAGGCTGAGGCAGGAGAATTGCTTAAACCTGGGAGGCGGAGGTTGCGAGCCGAGATCATGCCATTGCACTCCAGCCTGGGCAACAAGAGTGAAACTGTCTCAAAAAAAAAAAAAAAAAAGTGGATTGTGTTCATAGAGGAAAGCAGTTCACAGACTGTCTTCCTGCCCCTCCCCCACTAAGTTGGACCTAGAATTTAGTGTGATGAAGTTTAGACCTGACCGGGTTTCAGACCAGGAAAGTAGTGTCCGAGTAAACAGCCTGCCGCTGACTTTTAGTGGGGAAGGCTGTATTATAGTTGTGCTCAGCTGTACATAAGAATTTGCTCTTGAGGGATGGAGGTGGTGGCTCACACCTGTAATCCCAGCACTTTGGGAGGCCAAGGCAGGTAGATCATGAGGACAGGAGTTGTTCAAGACCAGCTTGGCCAATGTGGTGAAACTCTGTCTGTATTAAAAATAAAATTAGCCGGGCACGGTGGCTCACACCTGTAATCCCAGCACTTTGGGAGGCCAAGGCGGGTGGATCACAAGGTCAAGAGATCTAGACTATCCTGGTCAACAAGGTGAAACCCCGTCTCTACTAAAAATACAAAAATTAGCTGGGCATGGTGGCGCACGCCTGTAGTCCCAGCTACTCGGGAGGCTGAGGCAGGAGAATTGCTTGAACCCAAGAGACGGAGGTTGCGGTGAGCCGAGATCACGCCATTGCACCTTGGTAACGAGCGAAACTCCGTCTCAAAAAATAAAATAAAATAAAATTAGCTGGGTGTGGTGGCGCTCACACGGAGGTTGCACTAAGCCAAGATTGTGTCACTGCACTCCAGCCTGGACGACAAATCCATCTCAAAAAAAACCAAAAGATTTTGATTTCAAGAATTGGTGGCCCTCGATCATAGAGCCAGTTTTCAGCAACCAAAAGGGGCAGAAATGCATGAGTCAGCCTCAAAGTGAACCACCAGAGTGGAACACTACCAAATAGATGATTTATTTACTGGAGACTGGCTGTGTCACTAAGCTGGAGTACACTGGGGCGATCTCAGCTCACTGCAACCTCTGCCTCCCAAATAGCTGGGACTACAGGCACACTCGACCACACCCAGCTAATGTTTGTATTTTAAGTAGAGACAGGATTTCACCATGTTGACCAGGATGGTCTTGATCTCTTGACCTTGTGATTTGCTCACCTCGGCTTCCCAAAGTGCTGGGATTACAGGCGTGAGCCATTGTGCCTGGTCAGATGATTCTTAAATCAGTTGAGTAAGAGCCCTTCAAGAGAAAGAAAATGCACCATGTTCTGCCCGTGGGGTTGGGGCTCAGGCCCTTAGATTTCAGGGTGCAGATGATGACACTGTAAAGCGACCAAAGTCTGAACAAAATGATTGGTACTTCGTTGTCTGATGCACCTAGGCTTTCCTCTCTCTGGACTACAAAAGAGGGCCCATCTTTGTATTGGGTCCGGGCCAGGTGACCCCATTTTGCCTCTCTCCCAGACTTGACCACTATGCTATCATCAAGTTTCCACTGACCACTGAGTCTGCCATGAAGAAGATAGAAGACAACAACACACTTGTGTTCATTGTGGATGTTAAAGCCAACAAGCACCAGATCAAACAGGCTGTGAAGAAGCTCTATGACATTGATGTGGCCAAGGTCAACACCCTGATTCGGTGAGTTGGGCCTCAAGGGATATGGAGTGGGCTGGACCAGCAGTCTGCAGCCAGAAATCCTGCGGTTCATAAGCTCTCCTTGATGTTTATAGTCCCAGCTATGCAGGAGGATCGCTTGAGCCCAGGAGTTTGAGACTGCAGTGACCTATGATTGTCCGATTGTACTCTAGCCTAAGCAATCAAGCAAGACCCTTCCAAAAAAAAAAAAAAATTCCCCTGGACCTTTTAGCAGGGGGAAAAGTTTCCTTGATTTACACTTGGGGTCAGAAGTAGGTTTCCCAGTGTGTGACCCTTGAGGCAGGAATTATAGACTGCTGTAATTACAGACCTTTGTAAGGACCTCAGGCAACGCTTTCTAGGACTTGTTTGTGGGGTTTGTTGGTGCTCATTTTCTGGGGCCACTAGAATGAGACAGTTCCTTGCAAATTACCTTGGTTTAAGTCTCAACTTGGCCTGTGGTGTTTCCCTTAAGAGAATTGGCTTTGTAGCTTCATAATGTCCTCTGGGCTAATGATGGAAAAATCATTATTGGAAAGGAATGACATGAACAAAGGAACCACTGAAGTGCCAGAGGACTGGGGGAGGAAGTGGGGGAGGGTGTGTGAGCAGTGAAGGCAGCAGGGATTAAGGCTTCCTTCTCTACCCCAGGCCTGATGGAGAGAAGAAGGCATATGTTCGACTGGCTCCTGATTACGATGCTTTGGATGTTGCCAACAAAGTAAGTTTCCTTCCTACAAACTCCTTAATGCTCATCCCTGGGTGCAAATGATGCATATGCTGGTGACCAAAGCCTGGCTTTTGCTGATTAGTCATAATTAACTGACTCCACTTGTATCCTTAAGCCTTACCCTCATGTTCCTCATTTTGCTTTCTAAAAATTCCAGTTTAATCTTGATGTTTCAACTCCAGTAACGAGGCTCCTTTTTGTTTTTCAGATTGGGATCATCTAAACCGAGTCCAGCTGGCTAATTCTAAATATATGTATATCTTTTCACCATATACATGCCTCTCGTCAATTTCTGGTTGGGTGGGAGGCCATACATAGGAACTGTTGTTGTAACTTGCCCACTGCTTGGGCAAGACTCCTGTTCTGCTTATCCTTTTGAAACTCACCCTGCCATTCACTCCTCCATCCTTGATCACTCCAGAGATCTTTGTGACTAGCATTAGTGTCCTAGGAAAACCAGAACTCAGAGCTTGCCTCCATGGTTGAGGGTAACAAAAAGCTTTACAAGAACCCCTTTCATCCCTCGAAGAGGCTGTGTGTGAAACCAGTGCCCAGAGTTTGAAGCACATTCGCATCCATTTCAGGGGACTGTGTGTTGGCTGGCTTTCGAGTAGCATTTTGTCCTCACACACCCATCTACTATGTCCAACCGGTCTGTCTGCTTCCCTCACCCCTTGCCCAATAAAGGACAAGGACTTCAGAGGAGTGCTTTCATTAGTGTTTTCAATAGTGTGGGCGCAGGCTCCGAAGGTAGAGAGGCTTGCCCCAGAGGACGCCCGGGCTTGGGGCTAAGTCCCAGTTTCCATGTGAGGCTGTTTCTGTTCTTGTCCGTGTTTCCTGTCCCAGGCTCTGTGCCTCTCACTCAGTCAAGAACTTGTCTTTGTGTTGCCGCCTGGGGACACGCTCAGGGCAGAAGTCGGAGCGGAGGAGGCGGGAAAAGTAGATTAGGATCATCATGTCCAACATGAGCAGGACAGCCAGCAGGAAGGTGCCCAGGGTCCTCTGGCCCACATAACGCAAGAAGAAATGGGTGAGGTAGGCCTGAGGGGCCAGGCGGAAGAGAAAGTACATGACCAGGTTCACATACTTGTTAACCCGGTAGAGGAGATGATCCTGGGCGTTACTGATTTTCATCATCATGCGGATGGTGAGGAAGATGTTGCTGACTTCCACCAGTAGCGTTAAGACACCCCCACCGACAAAACTGCTCCAAAAGATGCCAGAGAAGAAGGCACCCATGGCCTAAAGGAAAAAAAGAAGAGTTAGGGAACCCAGATGCAAATGCTTTCCTGTAAGTTGGTGGAGGACATCAGGTGGAGGGCTGGAAAATCCCGAATTTCTTCCTTCTGGAATAATAGTTTGTAGAGAATAAGATGCTTGGTTCTGTTCATTCAACATCGTTAGATTTTGATCACAGCTTCTGGTTGTGGATGGTGTCTCCAATTTAAGGAGCCAGTGAGGCCATGGGTTGCTGGCCTCAGTGAATAAGCACACAGACTGCCAACCTCCAGCATCCTAGCATAAGAAGTAGCACACAGGTTGCAGGGGGTGGGGGTGGGGTGTTAAGAAAACAAGCCACCTCCCAGGTTGAGAAACGCGGTTACTGGCACGAGGCCTATTCCACATAGCCCGCTTCTCTTACCATGATGTGATGGACAAGGTATTCCCAAGAGGCTCGCGCCTGACCGCTAGCCACGATGTCCACCGTGTCGTGGATGAAATACCCTAATGGAGGGATGAGACAATAGGTCACGAACGACTGAACAAGCAACTTCCTGTCCCCAACTAGCCTTCTGCTTCCTGGGCAAGACCTACCTGCAGAGAAGCAAACGAGCAAATAGCCAGAAAGTGACCATGCTGTCTCAATCTCCACCAACATGTCGGGGGTCTGCCATATACTGTAAGGGAGGGAAGAAAGGAGGCTCACCTTTCCGGTTATCCTTGCCAGCCCCGGGGGAGCCTCGGCTCGCGCTAGTGGCTGACTGGGAAGCTAGGAGCGGCTGGGCAAACCCAAGTGCCTCGAGTTTCCCAGGTGCCATCCCCCTCCCCTGCGGCCACAGCGGCTTCTGGTTGGATAGGATACCAAATGGGATCAGGTGAGAATGCGTGGCCTCAGCCCGCCAGTGAGCGATGGAGGTAGTAACAGAAGAGCCGGCCCCAACTCCCCGCTCAGGATTCCCCGGCCACCTCATTCCCACAGTCGCTCACTCACCACAGCAGCGCCCAGATCCCCGACACAATGGAGTGAGAGAAGGAGACGAGCAGGTTGTGCCAGCGCCAGGTGCGCAGGGGGTCGGCGCGCACGTGCACGGGTAGGGGCAGGCGACAGATCGCGCGCCGGATCGCCCGGAAGGTCAGCGTGGCGCCCAGGAGCAGCGGTAGGGCGGGGTGCAGCAGTGGGGGCATGCTGGCCCTCCCTGCTGTCCGCCCGTCCGCCCTCGAGGCCGCCTCCTAGGGCTGTTCCGGGAACCGGGATCCCTCTAGACCCAGTCCAGCACAGCCGTCTCTCCCGCCAGCCGCCAGTCCCACACAGTTTCGGCGGAGCCCTCTAGGCCCCTTGGCTCCTCCCCGCCCTCCCTGCGAGGCCTCTGCCCCCGCCCCCAGCTGCCCTCGCCCCCGCCCTGCCCGCCTGCCCCCGCCCCTTAGGCGCCTCGGCCTCGCGAGCCGGTTGTACACCCGGCCGCCCGGCCCCCGCTGGGCTCCCGCGGACTTCTGGCAACTGGGACCTGTACTGGGGGAGCGCTGCAGAGGCACCCCTCGCTGGCGCCTCCCGACTGCCGACGGAGTCCCCGCTGCCCTCGCTCGCTTGGCCTCATTAACCCGCGTCCCCACTTTCCCCGGGGCCACCGGCTCCCCCGCCCTGGGCGAGTACCGCGAGAGCTCTCTCCACTGGGCAGAGCTGGACGGGACCCCGCACGCCCACGCCCCCTAAGTCCCGGTACTGGGGTGGGCTCGGGAGCCCAGCTTTCGATAGAGGTCTCTTCGCAGACCCAATTCCCCGCACCGCACCACTCGCAGTCTTCTGGCCGGAGACCCGTGTTTACTCGTTCTGCCCGCGCCCGCAAGGGTGGGCACTTGGGAACTGCTGAGTAACCCATCGCCACCTCTCCCCGCCCGCTCTTAAGCTCCTAGGACCGGGCGGCTGTCACAGTCCTCCCTCAGACAGTCCCGGCCCTCGGCCTGGCTCCCCAGAGTCTGGGCAGGCAAGACCGCCGATTTGCCGGGAGTGCTGGGTGGGGTGACCCTCGCTCTCCAGGCTGGTGGCCCTGCAGCAGTTCCAGCCCTGGCCACTAGGTGTCAGCCTGCCCTCACTGTGGTGCGGGCTCCTCCTCCCGCCTCCAAGCGAGGCAGCTGCCTTGGGGGAAAAGTAGGTAAAGTCTGGGCGAAAGGAGGAGCAGCTAAGAGCCATCGAGGAAAGTGAAGCGCGGGTCGGGGCACGGAGGGAGAAGAGGGTGGTAATAGAGGAGGGGAGGGGAAAAGCGGGGGTGCTGCGGGAGGGAGGAAGAAGCTAAAAACCTGAGGCGCAAGGACCCAGGGACCAAGCCTTTTGAGTGTTTGCCTCCCCTTATGGCTCCAAGGTTACACATTAACCCCTGTGGGACTCCTAGGTCAACCAAGGCCCAGTCGGTTTCTAGGTGAGAGCACGGGCGTCCCGGGTGAGCGGCTTTTCCGCCCCTGCCTCTTGGCTCACAGGCTGGTCTGTCAGCCGGCCGACACCGGCCTGAGCCAGCGCCCTTCCAGCGGCCATTCCACGTGTCCGGGTTTGGGTACCCTTGCGAGGGCCAGGGCCGGAGCAGAAGATAAAACGTCCCTTTCCTCACAATCCTCTAACATAGGATTAGAGCCCACTCTAACATAGGGACTCTAACCCTCAGCTAATGACCATCCTCCTGAATACTGAGGGTTTTTTGTTTTTGTTTTTGTTTTTGAGACAGAGTCTCGGCCGGGCAAGGTGGCTCACGCTTGTAACCCCAACACTTTGGGAGGCCGAGGTGGGCAGATCACGAGGTCAAGAGATCGAGATCATCTTGGCCAACATGGTGAAACCTCGTCTCTACTAAAAACACAAAAATTAGTTGGGTATGGTGACGTGCACCTATAGTCCCAGCTGCTACTCGAGAGGCTGAGGCAGGAAAATGGTTTGAACCTGGGAGGCGGAGGTTGCAGTGAGCCAAGACAGCGTCGTTGCACTCCAGCCTGGCGACAGAGGGAGACTCCGTCTCAAAAAAAAAAAAAAAGAGAGAGAGCGAGATGGAGTTTCCCTCTGTCGCCCAGGCTGGAGTGTGCAATGGTGCGATCTCTACTCACTGCAATCTCCGCCTCCCGGGTTCAAGCGATTTTCCTGCCTCAGCCTCGTGAGTAGCTGGGATTACAGGCACGCGCCACCAGACCCAACTAATTTTTGTATTTTTAGTAGAGATGAGGTTTCACCATGTTGGCCAGGAACACCATGTTGGCCTTAAACTTCTGACCTTAGGTGATCCGCCCGCCTAGGCCTCCCATAGTGCTGGGATTACAGGCGTGAGCCACTGCGCCCAGTCGAATACTAATTTTTTTTTTTTTTTTAATAGAGATGGGGTTTTTCTCCATGTTGGCCAGGCTGGTTTCGAACTCCTGACCTCAGGTGATCCGCCCACCTCGGCCTCCCAAAGTGCTGGGATTACAGGCGTGAGCCACCGCGCCCGGCCGAATACTAAATTTTTGAAGAGTTCCCACAGAGCAGGAGCCACGGAGAACCTGGAATTAACCTCACTTCCGGTCAAGAGCTTCGCTGGGCAAGCTAACCAGCCCCCTGCCTCTGGGCTTCTGCCTTGAACTCATCCCGGAGAAACCGCGGTCTTTCGGGTAGTAATCCACCTCCCCCCGATGCTTTCGGGTAGTAATCCACCTCCGTCCCCGTCTTGCCCCGTGGCGTTCACGCTAGATGAGCACTGAAGGCAAATTACCCCCCTGCAGCGCGCGTGTGTGAAGGAGGAGTTGAGAGTGCTGACGAGCGCGGTGCTCACTAGTCGGGATGGCCTGAGACCGTGTCGCGTCCTCCCCAGGTGAATCAACTTACACAGCTCGGGACTTCCCCCGTCCCTCCCTAGGCAAACACGAAACTAGCTCAGCTGCCTTCTGCCGGGAGCGCTGGTCTCGGTCGTTTTGGTAGTGTTTATCGTTTGCGTGCCAAGGAGAATCCGCTTTCTCCTGAGACAGCGTCACTTGTGGGCAAAGAGAGGGTCAATCCTCGCTTCCCACCCCCGCCTGGCCTGTGGGGTGCAACTCTTGGGAGCGCGACTTCCTTTTAGTCTAACAAGCTTTACAAAGGCTGGGTATGTGTGTGGAAGGGGCGGATACCGTCCGGGGCGCGCCCTATTTTCTTGCCCTATTCCTTGGACCCTGCGTGGGGCAGGGTCGTGAGGGGAAAAATGACGGCGTGTCGCAAGTGCAGTGCACGGCCACGAACACCGACGCGGAGCTGAACTCACACCTAGCGCGCTGGCTCCGCCCCGCAAGCAGCTCGCCGCGAAGGGGCGGGGCCCAGAGTGGGCAGGTCCGCGCACGCGCCGCGTAGGGGACGGAAGTGAAACTCTAAGAAATGAGATGGAGAAGTACGAGCGGATCCGAGTGGTGGGGAGAGGTGCCTTTGGGTGAGCCAGGGTTCTGGGGGAGGAACTGCTAGGGCAGAGGGAAAATGAGCCCCAATTCTGCCCTCGAAGTCGCCGCCTGCCTAGCCCCGCCCCAAGGCGTGAGCGCCACTCTGGGCAGCCCCGCCCAAGCTTCCGGTCCCTGTCTCTCGGGGAGACTCCGCCTCTATGGAGGCCACTCCCCTGACAAGCCCATTGCCCCGCCCACTGATTCTTCACTCGTTTGTTCAACAAATATTGAGTGCCAGCTATGTATGTCAGGCTTTGGACACTGGGTGTACAGTTAGAACCGGAACAAGCGTAGTCTTTTCTCTCTTGGAGCTTACTGATTATAGGAAAATTATACAATAAACAAAACATTATGAATTACGAAGTTATAGCAGTTATGAAGGGTTATTAACAGGTTATAAGGATAGAGTACATTACCAGGGAGAATACTTATATGAGATGGTCTAGGAAGAATTCTCTAAGAAGGGAGATTTATTTATTTATTTATTATTTATTTATTTATTTATTTTTGAGACAGAGTTTCGTTCCTATTACCCAGGCTGAAGTGCAATGGCGCGATCTCGGCTCACGGCAACCTCTGCCTCCTGGGTTCAGGCAATTCTCCTGCCTCAGCCTCCTGAGTAGCTGGGATTACAGGCACGCGCCACCATGCCCAGCTAATTTTTTGTTTTTAGTAGAGACGGGGTTTCACCATGTTGACCAGGATGGTCTCGATCTCTTGACCTCGTGATCCACCCGCCTCGGCCTCCCAAAGTGCTGGGATTACAGGCGTGAGCCACCGCGACCGGCCTTTATTATTTATTTATTTATTTATTTTCTAAGATGGGGTTTCACCATGTTGGTCAGGCTGATCTTGAACTCCTGACCTCAGGTGATCCGCCCGCCTTGGCTTCCAAAGTGCTTGGATTACAGGCGTGAGCCACCACACCCAGTCAGTGAGATTTATTTATTTTATTTTATTTTTATTTTTATTTTTGAGACGGAGTTTCGCTCTTGTTACCCAGGCTAGAGTGCAATGGCGCGATCTCGGCTCACCGCAACCTCCGCCTCCCAAGTTCAAGCTATTCTCCTGCCTCAGCCTCCCGAGTAGCTGGGACTACAGGCGCGCGCCACCGTGCCCAGCTAATTTTTGTATTTTTAGTAGAGACGGGGTTTCATCATGTTGACCAGGATGGTCTCGATCTCTTGACCTCGTGATCCACCTGCCTCGGCCTCCCAAAGTGCTTGGATTATAGGCGTGAGCCACCGCACCCAGCCTGATGAGATTTATTTATTCATTTATTTTTGAGACAGAGTCTCCCTCTGTCACTCAGGCTGGAGTGCAGTGGCACGATCTCAGCACACTGCAACTGCTGCCTCCCAGGTTCAAGCAATTGTCATGTCTCAGCCTCCCGAGTAGCTGGGATTACAGGCGTGCACCACCACGCCTGGCTAAATTTTGGGGATTTTTTTGTATACACAGGGTTTCGCCATGTTGGCCAGGCTGGTCTCGAACTCCTGAACTCAGGTGATCCGCCCACCCCGGCCTCTCGAAGTTCTGGGATTACAGGCATAAGCCACCATGCTAGGCCAAAAGTGAGATTTAAAGCCAAGACTTGGGGAATGAGGATCAGCAGTCTGAAGGTGAAGAGAGAGCTTTTCAGAGAGAGGAAATAGTATATGTGAAATTTCTCACATGGGAACGGAGAAAAAGACTAGTATAGTTGGAATGTAGTGGGCAAGGTAGAGAATGGTATAAAATCTAATTGTTGAGGGCAGGGACTAGATTATGGCCTGGTAACCTGAGGTAAAAGGGTTCATTTGCCACGATGGGTTTTTTTGTTTTGTTTTTTTTTGTTTTTTTTTTGGTTTTTCCTTTTTTTGAGACAGAGTCTTGCGCTGTCGCCTAGGCTCAAATGCAGTACCACGATCTCAGTTCACTGTAACCTCTGACTCCCAGGTTCAAGCAATTCTCCTGCCTCAGCCTCCCGAGTAGCTGGTATTACAGGCACATACCACAATGCCCCGCTAATATTTTTTTTGAGACGAAGTCTCACTCTGTCCACCAGGCTGGAGTGAAGTGGTGTGATCTCGGCTCACTGCAACCTCCGCCTCCCAGGTTCAAGCAATTCTCTTGCCTCAGCCTCCCAAGTAGCTGGGACTACAGATGTGTGCCACCATATCCAGCTAATTTTTCTATTTTAATAGAGACGGGGTTTTCACTGTGTTGGCCAAGCTGGTCTCGGACTCCTGACCTCTGGTGATCCACCCACCTCGGCCTCCCAAAGTGCTGGGATTACAGGAGTGAGCCACCACGCCTGGCCCACCACTAAGGGTTTTAAAGGGGGAGAAAGATCCTGAGACTTGGCAGAATTTTTTGAAAAGGGGCAGGGTACAGTGGCTCACAGCCATAATCCTAGCACTTTGGGAGGGCCAAGGTGGGCAATTGCTTGAGCTAAGGAGTTAGAAACCACCGTGGGCAACACAGTGAGTCCCCCTTTCCACAAAAAGTACAAAAATTAGCCAGGCGTGGTGGCATTGTCATGTGCCCATAGTCCCAGATACTCAGGAGGCTGAGGTGGGAGGATCACTTGAGCATGGTAGGTGGAGGCTGTAGTAAGCTGAGATCGGACCACTGCACTTCAGTCTAGGTGACAGAGACCCTAAAAAAAAAAAAGTACAAGAGAAAAAGAGAGAAAGAAAAGAAGGAGGGATAGGCATGGGAGCTCACACCTGTAATCCCAGCACTTTGGGAGGCCAAAGCAGGTGGATCACCTGAGGTCAAGAGAGCTACCCACTTTTGACCAGTCTGGCCAACACAGTGAAAACTTCGTCTCTACTAAAAACACAAAAATTAGCTGGGCATGGTGGCGGGCGCCTTGTAATCGCAGTTACTTGAGAGACTGAGGCAGGAGAATCACTTGAACCTGGGAGGCAGAGGTTACAGTGAGCCGAGACTGTGCCATTGCACTCCAGGCTCGGCAACAAGAGTGAAACTCTGTCTAAAAAAAAAAAGGAAAGAAAAGTAGAAAGAGGAATGGTCTGATAGGATTTTTAAAAGGCATTCTGGGGATGAGCATGGTAGCTCATGCCTATAATGCCAGCACTTTTGGAGGCTGAGGTGGGAGGATCACTTGAGGCCAGGAGTTCAAGACCAACCTGGCCAATATAGTGAGACCCCATATGTATAAAAAAAGAAAAATAAATTTAAAATGAATAAAATGTCATTTTAGTTGCCATGTGGAATTTAGATTTGAGGGTGACAGGCATGAAAGGGACTATTTTAGAGACTTGTACATTATCTTAGGCAAGAAATGATGACTATAGGGTAAGGGCTGTAGAAGGTACAGAGAATTGATCGATTTACAGTATTTCAGAGGTAGAGATGGGATTTGGTGATGTGTTTGTGTGAGATGGAGGAAAGATTCTAGAGTGATTTTCTTTTATTTTTTTTTAAAGAGACGAGGTTTCACTATGTTGGCCAGGCTGGTCTCAAACTCCTGACTTCATGATCCGCCTATCTCGGCCTCCCAAAGTGCTGTGATTACAGGTGTGAGCCACCACGCCTGGCCTCTTTTTTCTTTTCTTTTTTTTCTTCCTTGAGACAGAGTCTCACTGTGTTACACAGGCTGGAGTGCAGTGGCACGATCTCGGCTCACTGCAACCTCCGCCTCCCAGGTTCAAGCAATTCTCCTGCCTCAGCCTCCCAAGTAGCTGGGATTACAGGTGCCTGCCACCATGCCTGGCTAATTTTTGTATTTTGGGTAGAGATGAGGTTTCACCACGTTGGCCAGGCTGATTGCAAACTCCTGACCTCAAGTGATCTGCCTGCCTCGTCCTCCCAAAGTGTTGGGATTATAGGTGTGAGCCACCACTCCCCGCCTAGGGTGATTTTCAAATGTCTTTTTTTGTTGTTGTTTTGTTTTCAGACTGTCTCACTTGGTCACCCAGGCTGGAGTACAGTGGCGTGATCATGGCTAACTGTAGCTTTAATGTCCCAGGCTCAAATGATCCTCCCATCTCAGCCTCCAGAGCAGCTGGCACCACAGAAGCCACCCTGCGCAGCTAATATTTTTTTTTTTTTTTGAGACGGAGTTTAGCTCTTTTTACCCAGGCTGGAGTGCAATGGCGCGATCTCGGCTCACCGCAACCTCCGCCTCCTGGGTTCAGGCAATTCTCCTGCCTCAGCCTCCTGAGTAGCTGGGACTACAGGCACACGCCACCATGCCCAGCTAATTTTTGTATTTTTAGTAGAGACAGGGTTTCACCTTGTTGACCAGGATGGTCTCGATCTCTTGACCTCGTGATCCACCCGCCTTGGCCTCCCAAAGTGCTGGGATTATAGGCGTGAGCCACCACGCCCGGCCTTCAGCTAATTTTTTTTGGAGAGACTGGGTTTCACCATGTTGCCCAGGCTGATCTTGAATGCCTGGACTCAAGTGATCCATGCCTTGGCCTTCCAAAGTGTTGAGCCACTTGGCCCTGCCTCAGGTGTCTGATTTGAGCAGTTTCTGATTTTAATAACTGGCAGATTGTGGTATAATTTACCAAGATGGAAGAGACTGAGCCAGGAAAGGTCTGGAGGCAGGAATCAAGAGTTTTATTTTGAATTTGTTAAAATTTAGGATGATGTGAGCCATTCAAGTGGATATCTGAGTCTGGGGCACAGAAGAGAAGTCTGAGCTAGAGGTAAAAATGGGAGACTTAGATCAGCTTATACTCCATTCATTCAGCAAATGCTTATTGACCACCTATTGTGTGCTAAATATTGGGCTGTGTGCTAAATATTGGGCTTTGCACTGGGAATATTGTGGTGAACCAGAATATTGTAGTGCCTGCTTTTATGGACACCGACCACAGAGTTGAAATAAAATAATATGAAAAGCTTCTATTCATTGAGCATTTTCTTTGTGCTGGCCACTGCGCTCAGTGCCTTAATGCATTTTCTCATTTGATCCTCTCAACAACCCTGTGAGGCCCATTTTATTTTCAAGACAATGATGTCACATAATGTATCAAACCAGATAGCTAGTAAGAGGAGGAGCCCAGATTTGAACCCAGGCAGTCTGCAGGAACTTAGAGATCAAGACTACCTTTACCTCACTGTGCCTGTGGTGAAACTGAAGTCCCACACAGCTTGTAATCAGTTCTCACTGTTCCCAAGCTCAGCGTTCTGTGCACTTGTTTAGATGATCTCTTAGTCTAGAACCCTCTTCTTCTTTTTTCTTTTTTTGAGATGAATTCTCACTCTGTCGCCCAGGCTGGAGTGCAGTGGTGCAATCTGCACCTCCCGAGTTCAAGCGATTCTCCTGCCTCAGCCTCCCAAGTAACTGGGACAACAGTTGCGTGCCACCACGCCTGGCTAATTTTTTATATTTTTAGTAAAAACAGGTTTTTACCATATTGGCTAGGCTGGTCTTGAACTCCTGAACTCATGATCCACCCGCCTTGGCCTCCCAAAGTGGTAGGATTACAGGCCTGAGCCACTGCGCCCGGCCTAGAACCCTCTTCTAAGAGACATCAGTCACCAGACTGCCCTGCCCTGCCTGATATGTGCCTGGAGGCTCAGCTGGTACCTGTCCCTGTTCTCCATATCCCTAGGATTGTGCACCTATGCCTACGAAAGGCTGACCAGAAGCTGGTGATCATCAAGCAGATCCCAGTGGAACAGATGACCAAGGACGAGCGGCAGGCAGCCCAGAATGAGTGCCAGGTCCTCAAGCTGCTCAACCACCCCAATGTCATTGAGTATTATGAGAACTTCCTGGAAGACAAAGCCCTCATGATCGCCATGGAATATGCACCAGGTGGGCCAGCCTCTTTATAGTGGCCTGGTTGGAGGGGCCTCTTACCTCTGGAAAAGGCAGACATAGATCACCTAGCTTCCCTCCTTGTAATGGGCATGGCCAAGGGTCAGAGTTCTGGTCCCAGTGATCTGCCCCTGGCTGGCCCCTTGTCCTCTCTAGTCCCAGTGCTCTGTTCCATACATAAAAAGAGAGGGGTTGTCCTAGGTTTGAGAAAGCCTGGATCTTGACTAGTCCCTTGGGCCGCAGGCGGCACCCTGGCTGAGTTCATCCAAAAGCGCTGCAATTCCCTGCTGGAGGAGGAGACCATCCTGCACTTCTTCGTGCAGATCCTGCTTGCACTGCATCATGTGCACACCCACCTCATCCTGCACCGAGACCTCAAGACCCAGAACATCCTTCTTGACAAACACCGCATGGTCGTCAAGATCGGGGATTTCGGCATCTCCAAGATCCTTAGCAGCAAGAGCAAGGCCTACACGGTGCCTGGGCATGGAGGGGACCTCCAGGGTGCTAGAAGTCTTGAGGGCCAGGGCCTAACCTGCCTCCTCGCCTCCCCTTAAAAAACCCTTGGCCCTTTGGCCCCTGTTTGGGTGGTCCTGCAGGAGGAAGCCCCTTGGCTTGCCTTGAGAAGAAGCTGTCCCCAAGTGGGCTCATGTGCAGAGCCCCTGGTCTTCCTGCAGGGCTGTGATTCCAGCTTCCCTCCTGCAGGTGGTGGGTACCCCATGCTACATCTCCCCTGAGCTGTGCGAGGGCAAGCCCTATAATCAGAAGAGTGACATCTGGGCCCTGGGCTGTGTCCTCTACGAGCTGGCCAGCCTCAAGAGGGCTTTCGAGGCTGCGGTGAGTGTACGCACCCTCCAGGGGACAACTGGGAAATCTCCCGCTTCCCTCAGCAGCCCTGGCTCCAGCCACCTAGGGTTTCTCCTCTGGCTGAGTCATGTCTCTCCCTTTTCAGATTACCCCAGGGAAGAGCTATGGCTATGCCTCAGACTATGGATTTCTAAGAGTAGCTCTTGCCTCCCATTAGACCAAGGGCTCCTGAGGGCAGGGCTGTGGCTCTCCCAAGGGACCCTCCCAAGAGTAAGACTTGAGTTTTCCCAGTGTCCTGGGGTTTCTGAGGACATAGCTACAGCTCCCTTGTCAGACTAGGGATCACTGAAAGCCAGGTTGGACTCCCCTAGCAGTCTGGGAGTCACCTCATCAGACTGAAGTCTCCTGAGGGCAAAGCTGTTATCCCAGGAGACCAGGGGTTGGGGTTGGGGGGGCGCTGCCCTTACTTCGCCAACTTCCCAACCTGATGCCCTCACAGAACCTGCCAGCCCTGGTGCTGAAGATCATGAGTGGCACCTTTGCACCCATCTCTGACCGGTACAGCCCCGAGCTGCGCCAGCTGGTCCTGAGTCTACTCAGCCTGGAGCCTGCCCAGCGGCCACCACTCAGCCACATCATGGCACAACCCCTCTGCATCCGTGCCCTCCTCAACCTCCACACCGACGTGGGCAGCGTCCGCATGCGGAGGCCTGTGCAGGGAGAGCGAGCGGTCCTGGGCGGCAGGGTGTGGGCACCCAGTGGGAGCACAGGGGGCCTGGGGCAGAGGGGTAACTGGGTGAGTCCTCCCTCCCTGCAGGTAGGAATGTCAGGAGAGTCTTTGTCCTTAGGCCCCCATCTGTCCCGCAGGGTGGAGAAGTCTGTGACCCCCGGCAGCACAGGGAGCAGGACCACCAGTGTCCACTGCAGAGGTAAGTGGGAAGAGGCCGTCAGTCCCCGTGGACGCCACACCATTCACATCAGTTTAATAGTCCCCATGCACTGTACCCACAGGTGTCCCCCGGGGACCTGTGAGGCCAGCCATCCCACCACCACTGTCGTCAGTGTACACCTGGGGTGGCGGGCTGGGCACCCCGCTGCGGCTGCCAATGCTCAACACAGAGGTGGTCCAGGTGGCAGCTGGGCGCACGCAGAAAGCCGGCGTCACACGCTCTGGGCGTCTCATTCTGTGGGAGGTGAGCAGGCCGGTGGGGAAGTGGCCTGGACGGGTGGAAGTGTAGGTCCACAGCAGGGTTGGGGTGCTCAGGCGCTGCCCATCCTCCCGCCCCTGCAGGCCCCACCCCTAGGTGCAGGTGGAGGCACCCTCCTTCCTGGGGCAGTGGAGCAGCCACAGCCCCAGTTCATCTCGCGCTTCCTGGAGGGCCAGTCGGGCGTGACCATCAAGCACGTGGCCTGCGGGGACTTCTTCACTGCCTGCCTGACTGGTGAGCCGTTGGACCTACCTTGGGGGGACCTTCTATAAGGCCCCACAGAGCACCTTCTCTCTTCTCTTGCAAACCATGCACTTAATGAATGCCTCCACTAGTCATCAAGCTATTGCTTCTTTCTAGTAACTATTGAGGAGATTTCTTTACACAACCTCCTTGATCCTACTGACAGGCCTGCCAAGGCAGTTATAGTATCTCATTTGACAAGTGGGGACATTAAGGCTCAGAGAGGGTGTCTACATTTGAAGAGACTCCTATCCTTTCTCTCTTCCTATCCCATCTTTCCAACCCTAGTCCCCAACTTTATTTTGTTGCTGTAACCCGCTGGTGGACAGGGCTATCTGGAATGACTGCTTAACTTCTCTTCCTTCTTCCTCACGGCCCTTCTCCCCAGACCGAGGCATCATCATGACCTTTGGCAGCGGCAGCAATGGGTGCCTAGGCCACGGCAGCCTCACTGACATCAGCCAGGTGGGTATCACACGTACCCTGGGGAGGGGGAAGTTAGGGGATGGTGGGGAGCCCACATCTGAGAGCTGACACCAGATTGGGGACGGGGGAGTTCCCAGCAGCCACAGGTTCCTGTAGCTTCCCGGCTGCACCTGCTCTACGCCGCCTACATGGGGGGAAGTACAGAAAGACCAGGCTGCCCCAGTGGTTGCCCACTTGGCAGTGTGTGTGGCTAGAGTTAAAGACACAGCCACCTCCGGAGAATGTGCAGCCTCCAGCTTTGTCCCTACAGCGGGTGTTGAGGCCAGATGGCTAGTCCTAGACCCTTTGCCCAGTCTCTCCTTACTTCCTCTCCTCTTTAGCCCACCATTGTGGAGGCCTTGCTGGGCTATGAGATGGTGCAGGTGGCCTGTGGGGCCTCTCACGTGCTGGCCTTGTCCACTGAGCGAGAACTATTTGCCTGGGGCCGTGGAGACGGGGGTAAGCTCCAGCCTCTAGTCTTATCTCACAGTATCCTCAGCCACGACTTGTTGCCCTTCATACTCACCTTCCATCCCACAGCCCATTCTCTCCTCCCTCTTTTCTCTCAAATTCTCTTCATTCATTCAGCACATCTTTATTTTTTTATTTTTATTTTTATTTTTTTTTGAAATGGAGTTTCGCTCTTACCCAGGCTGGAGTGCAATGGCGCCATCTCGGCTCACCGCAACTTCCACCTCCTGGGTTCAGGCAGTTCTCCTGTCTTAGCCTCCTGAGTAGCTGGGATTACAGGCACGCGCCACTATGCCCAGCTAATTTTTTGTATTTTTAGTAGAGACGGGGTTTCACCATGTTGACCAGGATGGTCTCGATCTCTTGACCTCGTGATCCACCTGCCTTGGATTACAGGCGTGAGCCATCACGCCCAGCCAGCAAATCTTTATTTCACACCAACTGTGTGCACACCCTGTGCTGGTGATGAGATGAGATGCATATGTGGCTTCCTTCAGGTGTTTATGATGTAATGAAGGAAATTTCATTCATCTACGTTTTTTTTTTTTTGAGACAGAATCTCGCTTCTTCACCCAGGCTGGAGCGCAGTAGCACAATCTCGGCTCACTGCAACATCTGCCACCTGGGTTCAAGCGATTCTCTGCCTCAGCCTCCCAAGTAGCTGGGATTATAGGTGCCTGTGACCATGCCCGACTAATTTTTGTATTTTTAGTAGAGACAGGGTTTCACCATCTTGGCCAGATTGGTCTCAAATTCCTGACCTTGTGATCCACCCGCCTCGGCCTCCCAAAGTGCTGGGATTACAGGTGTGAGCCACTGCACCCGGCCATCTACCTGTTTTTATTTTTATTATTTATTTATTTATTTATTTAATATAAAGACGGGTTTCACCATGTTGGTCAGGCTGGTCTTGAACTCCTGACCTCAGGTGATCCGCCGGCCTTGGTTCCAAAGTGCTTGGATTACAGGTGTGAGCCACCACGCCCGGCCATACCTATTTTTATTGAGGTCCCTTTGGGTCAGGCATCAGGGTGGGCACTGAAACTAGAGATGACATTGATGGGTTCCTGTCTTCCTGGAGGACTCAGTCTAGTGGGGGAAAGATGACATCTCCAGCATACAGAGAACAGATAGCATCAGGGCTACATACCAGGTACAGAGGTGTGGAACTCGGTGAACAGTCATGTCAACTGGAGGAGAGAGATGGCACCTGAACAGAGCTTTAAAGGAGGATTTTGGCCAGGTGCGGTGGCTCACACCTATAATCCCAGCACTTTGGGAGGCTGAGGCAGGCAGATCACCTGAGGTCAGAAGTTCGAGACCAGCCTGGCCAACATGGAGAAACCTCATCTCTACTAAAAATACAAAAAATTAGCCAGGCATGGTGGTGGATGTCTGTAATCTCAGCTACTTAGGAGGCTAAGGCAGGAGAATCACTTGAACCCAGGAGCTAGAGGTTGCAGCGAGCTGAGATCTTGCCATTGCACTCCAGCCTGGGTGACAGAGTGAGACTCGGTCTCAAAAAATAAAAATAAAAAATAGGCTGGGCATGGTGGCTCACACCTGTAATCTCAGCACTTTGGGAGTCTGAGGCAGGCAGATCATGAGGTCATGAGATCGAGACCATCCTGGCCAACATGGTGAAACCCCGTCTCTACTAAAAATAAAAAATAAAAAATAATTAGCTGGGCATGGTGGCACATGCCTGTAATCCCAGCTGCTCTGGAGGCTGAGGCAGGAGAATCACTTGAACCAGGGAGTTGGAGGTTGCAGTGAGCCGAGATCATGCCATTGCACTCCAGCTTGGCAACAGAGCTAGACTGTCTCAAAAGAAGAAAGAAAGAAAGAAAGAAGAAAAAGAAAGAAAAGAAAGAAGAAAGAAAGAAAGAGAAAGAAAGAAAGAAAGAAAAAGAAAGAAAGAAAGAAAGAAAGAAAGAAAGGCGGGCCGGGTGCAGTGGCTCACGCCTGTAATCCCAGCACTTTGGGAGGCCGAGGCGGGTGGATCACGAGGTCAAGAGATCGAGACCATCCTGGTCAACATGGTGAAACCCAGTCTCTACTAAAAATACAAAAAATTAGCTGGGCATGGTGGTGCGTGCCTGTAATCCCAGCTACTCAGGAGGCTGAGGCAGGAGAATTACCTGAACCCAGAAGGTGGAGGTTGCGGTGAGCCGAGATGGCGCCATTGCACTCCAGCCTGGGTAAAAAGAGCGAAACTCCATCTCAAAAAAAAAAAAAGAAGAAAAAGAAAGAAAGGAAGAAAGGAAGAAAGGAAGGAAGGAAGGAAGGAAGGAGGGAAGGAAGGGAAAGAAAGAGAAAGAAAGAAAGAAAAAAGGAGGATTTCAACCAGCAGAAGGGCCTAGGAAAGGCATTTTGGGCTGAGAGAACAGAAAACTCATGCTGTTCCCTCCCCTCAGTGGGCCCTCCTCATCCTGGCATCACCCCTGCTAAAGCTCAAATTAACCCCTTCTGAGTTTCTTCTTATAGGGAGACTGGGACTAGGCACCAGGGAGTCCCACAGCTGCCCCCAGCAGGTGCCCATGCCCCCGGGACATGAAGCTCAGCGAGTTGTATGTGGCATCGACTCCTCCATGATCCTCACTGTGCCTGGCCAAGCCCTGGCCTGTGGAAGCAACAGGTGACTAGGTCATCGGGATGACTAACCTGCCCCCGGCTCTCCTTGGCTGCCAGTGCTCTGTCCATCATTGCCTACCTCTCACCGAAGACCAGAATTGAGGGGGCTGAGGGTGCTATTGGTTCAACCCAGGGTGGGATCTGTCTTTTGGTGCACCAGCTCCTGCCCAAAGTGTCAGTTGGATTTAGCTTCTGGCTCTGCTCTCAGGTTCAACAAGCTAGGCCTGGACCATCTCTCCATGGGGGAGGAGCCTGTTCCCCACCAGCAGGTGGAGGAAGCCCTGAGCTTCACACCACTAGGCTCTGCACCCCTGGACCAGGAGCCCCTGCTGAGTGTAGACCTGGGCACTGCTCACTCAGCTGCTGTGACTGGTAAGCAGGACTTGGGTCAGGAGGCCAGAGGGGAACTCACGGTCTCTTTGGTACCCTGTTGAAGCACTCCTTTTCTTCCTCTCCCCCGACAGCCTTGGGTGATTGCTACACTTTTGGCAGCAATCAGCATGGGCAGTTGGGCACCAATGCTCGCCGGGGCAGCCGGGCACCCTGTAAGGTCCAAGGCCTTGAGGGCATCAAGATGGCAGCGGTAGCCTGTGGGGATGCCTTCACTGTAGCTATTGGGGCAGGTGAGGACTGAGTATGGTGGGGACAGACAGTGCCCTGAGCAGTAGGGGGTTTTGCTGCTCAGGACCACTGGACTCAGCAGCCTCCTGGGGGCCATCCTGGCAATGTGGGAGGGGAGCTGCTGCTCGGGCCGTGCCCGCTTCCCACCTCCTTCCTGGGGATTCTTCCTGGCAGAGGGTGAAGTGTACTCTTGGGGCAAAGGGGCCCGAGGTCGACTGGGAAGGAGGGATGAGGATACCGGATTCCCTCGGCCAGTGCAACTGGATGAGACACACCCTTACACGGTGACTTCCTTGTCCTGTTGCCATGGAAACACCCTCCTGGCTGTTCGCCGTGAGTTGTAACTTTTCCCACCTCACCACACAGCCCAGCCCTCCCCACACTTTCATCCCCAGTGTTCACAGATGCCCATATCACCAAAAGCATCTTTAGCCCCTAGATAAAAGAAAGCAGAAGCTACAGGTAAAAAGCTTGAAGCTTCCTGCCTGGGGTGGGCAAGGCAGGTGCTTCTGGGGCCTCATCAAAGGGCTGCCTGCACTGCTCCCCAGGGTTCACATGCTTTCCTTCTCCTACTCCTGAGTCCAGTTGATGTTGAACCTCTTTTTCTGGCCTATCAGGGTCCACAGTCCAGGGCCCACTGGGAATGGGAGGTGAGTGATGATTTCTGGAGGCACTGCCCTCGGAAGCTGCAACGGTTTCTCTTCATTACCTTACAGCGGTCACAGATGAGCCAGTCCCCCCGTGAGGCACCTGGATACACCTCTGGACCACCCTCATATTGCTTTTCCTCTGAATGTTCTGAAAAACGCAGGTGCCCAAGGCATGACTCCCAGCTGTCTCCTGGATTATGTCATCAGTGGGGGTGTCGGGGCTGGTGAAATCCCTGCTCTGCTTTTGGCCTTGGACATGGAAACCTCAACCACTTTGTTCTCCGACCACCTTTGCCCTTCCTACCCTTTCTTCCCTTCAGTCAGTGTCCCCAGGGTCCAGTCTGGCTAGAGTTAGAAGGCAGACCCAGACTTTGGAAGCAGGGTGGCCTCCAGAGCCTTGCCATAAAAAGACTGAAGGCAGCTATAGCTCTTCCTCCACCACACAGACCCTACCCTTTCCCCTAGCCCAGTTAGAAAATAAGTCTGGACCAGGGGTGGTGGCTGACACCTGCAGTTCCAGTGCTTTGAGAGGCCAAGGCAGTTGAGGATCCCTTGTGGCCAGGAGTTGGAGACCAGCCTGGGGACCATAGAGAGACTGCTGTCTCCACCAAAAAAAAAAAAAGAACGACAACAAAATAAGGCCAAGTGTGGTGGCTCATGCCTGTAATCCCAGCACTTTGGGAGGCTGAGGTGGGCGGATCACTTGAGGTCAGGAGTTTGAGGCCAGCCAGGCCAACATGGTGAAACTCTGTCTCTACTAAAAATACAAAAATTGGGCTCAAGCCTGTAATCCAAGCACTTTGGAGGCCAAGGCGGGTGGATCACCTGAGGTCGGGAGTTCAAGACCAGCCTTACCAACACGGTGAAACCCCGTCTTAAAAAAAAAAAATCTGGTCCATTAAAATTCTCATTATAGGTTCTTTAAAAAAAAAAAAAAAAGGGCCGGGCGCGGTGGCTCACGCCTATAATCCCAGCACTTTGGGAGGCCGAGGCGGGTGGATCACGAGGTCAAGAGATCAAGACCATCCTGGTCAGCAAGGTGAAACCCCGTTTCTACTAAAAATACAAAAAATTAGCTGGGCATGGTGGCGCGTGCCTGTAATCCCAGCTACTCAGGAGGCTGAGGCAGGAGAATTGCCTGAACCCAGGAGGCGGAGGTTGCGGTGAGCCGAGATCGCGCCATTGCACTCCAGCCTGGATAACAAGAGCGAAACTCCATTTCAAAAAAAAAAAAAAAAATTAGCTGGGCGCGATGGCGGGTGCCAATTATCCCAGCTACTCTGGAGGCTAAGGCAGGAGAATTCCTTGAACCCGGGAGACGAAGGTTGCAGTGAGTCGAGATCACACCACTGCACTCCAGTCTGGGTAACAGATCAAGACTCCCTCTCAAACGTCCTTGGTGCTCACGGGGAGTCTGTCTCCATGCTTTGGAGCAGGGCAAGCCAGGGCCTGCCAGGACTGGCCATTAGGCCTGCCTAGCTTCTGTATAGCCTGGGGCACGGGGGTCCCAGGGAGTGCTGCCACTTCCCCCACACTTTCAGTCTGAGGCAGGGATTTGCTCGACGTTTGCTGGCCTCCCTTCCCCAGCGGGAGGGCAAGAGCCACTAAGTATCTGCTGCAGAAAAGATTAGCGCTGGGGGGGTTGTCCCTCACCCCATGCCTTTCCCCAGAAACGGGAGAAAGGGTAGCTGGTGGGACCAGACTGGTTTCCCAGAGGACAGGAAGTAGCGCCAATAAAAATTTCAGCTGCCTGCCTGGAGTGTGGTGTCTTCAGGGGTGGGAGTGGCGATCAGGCACCCCAGGACTGGGCTGGGCCGGACCTCGGTTGCAGGGCTGCGGCCAAGGGAGGAATGTGGGCGCAGCCGGAGGCTGGGGCCGAGTTCCTCTGGCCCAGCGCCCAGTCCAGCCTCCCGCCTCAGCTGGGCTCCCCGGAGCTGGTTGCCGGGCTTCGGCTGCCTAGCACCTGGAAGCTGGGGCCCCGGTCCCGGGTGGCTCACAGCCCCGGAGGCCGAGCTGTTGCCTCTGAAGAAAAAAACCTTTGCGGCGCGGCCCTTCCCTTTTTCCGACCCGCACTCTCCAGGGGCCCTCCGTCCCAACCTAGCGCCAGGCCCCGCCCGCTCTGGGGAGAAGCGGAGCTGCGATCTCTCTCCCCCAGGGGAAAGAAAACCCCCTCTCCCGTGGGAGGGCGAGACTGGCAGTCAACCGACCCGAAAGCCTTGCACTCGGGGGTGGGCGGGGCCGCACGGACGCGCATTAGGACCGCGCGGCCGCTGCCCCGCCCTCTCTTCCGGCGGGCGGGCTCCAGAGCCGGGCCCTGGCTGCGGCCGCCAGTCGGCGCCGCCCGGAGCCCGGAGCGCGGCTCCAGCGAGGCGCGGGCTGTGGGGCCGCCGCGTGCCCGGCTCCGCTTGCCCGTGCCGGCCACTCGCCCGCCATGCCCGGCTTCGACTACAAATTCCTGGAGAAGCCCAAGCGACGGCTGCTGTGCCCACTGTGCGGGAAGCCCATGCGCGAGCCTGTGCAGGTTTCCACCTGCGGCCACCGCTTCTGCGACACCTGCCTGCAGGAGTTCCTCAGGTGCGGACTGTAGAGCCGGAGCTGGAGCCGGAGCCGGCGGGAGCGGGGCGGGGTGGGGCGGGGGGCGCCGCCTGGGGAGGGGCTCGAGCTCGGGGCACGCCGGGTCTTTGTCTGCGCCGCGACCCTGTGACCTCAGGGGCGCCCCGTGACGTCAGGGGGAAGGGAGCGGTGACGTCAAGCCCCGAGGGAGGACCCCCGCAGGAATCCGAGGGGTCCGGGTCCACCTGCCCGGCCCCGGGCGGAAGACCTCGGCGCCTTCGCGCGGGGCGGGGAGGGGAAGAAGCCCTTCCCCTTCACCTGAGAGCCGGCGCGGCCTCAGCCTTGAACTTTGAATCTTGGGGGAAGAGGACAGAACCTGCTCCGGCGCGGCACTTTGAGCCTCCGGAGCTTTCCCTCATCTAACCTCTCCCGATTCTTCGAACGTTCAGAGAACGGAGCTATTGTTCTCCCATTTCACAGATGAGGAAACGAGATTCAAAGAAAGGCTGCGACTTGCCCAGGGTCACACAGTTACTTAAAGGCTTAACCGGGATTTAAGCTCAGGCTGCTGTGAGCACACAATGGAGGAAGGACTGAATCCTGCCCCGAACCCGGACCCCTCTAGGCGGCTCCCTTCTCTCCCCGGGGCTGGAGTAGGGCGGGTGGGCCATAAGTCGTGAAGGAGGGGGTCGCACTCGTTGTTGTTACTGAACTCCCGCTGCCCTCTCAGGTCAGCCCTTGGCTCTTGGGCATCCATCAAGTTTCTGGGCGCTCTGTGGTGTCTAGAATCTCCTGGCCATGCAGGGAACCTTTCAGGCCCGGGTGTGGAAAGCAGGGTGAAGGAGCCCCGACTCCTCCGGAGGTCATGTCCCAGAGCGCCAGAGGAGGCTGGGTCGGCCACTGCCTGGCCGTTTGCGGAGCCGAGGGGACCGAGGGCACGGCAGGGAGAGCACCTCTGGGGCTTCTGCCTTAAGTGCTCCCTCTTTCCGTACCTCCCTCCCTCGCTCGGTCCTCCGCAGCTCCCACTGGCAGAAATCTCAGCAGGCCCTTTGTTTTCTGTTCCCCACAGCCGGGGCCGGCTCCTGCCCTCACATACGCTCCCGCACAAGCTGCAGGACTGCCCCCTCCTCCCTGGCCTCTCCCTCCCCCTCCCCCCGGCAGTGTACACATTTACACTCCTACAGACACAGTCCCATTGTCTCCGCCACGGCTCTTCCCCGGCCCTCTGGGTTCCAGATGAGGCCAGCTGAGCCCCCCTATCCCTCGACAGCTGACCCACCCTGACTGCCTCGGGGAAGGAGCAGGGGAGGGGGCTGGCAGGCCCGATTCCTTCTACCACTTTCTTGGCCCCTCTCTGCCCCTCCCCCTCCCGGAAATCCCCTCTTCCTCTCCCACTCCCACAGCCCCTCCCCCCATCCTGTCTTCTTCCCTGGGCCTGGGCCTCCACTGCACATCCTGGAGCAGCCTCTGCTCTGCCTCTCCCCCCATCTCCCAGCGCCTGAGCTGTGTTGCTGAGGCTTCTGAAGGGGAGAGGTGGTTGGGCGGGCACTACTCCTCACCCTCACCCGCCACGAAACAAGCACAAGTGAGGGTGTCCACAGCCCTGGCTGGGCCCCAAGCTGCAGGCTAAGCGTCTGCCTGAAGCCTAGGGACTTACCTCCATCCCCTCCCTGTCTCCAAAACCACTAAGTCAGCACATTCTTGAAGCAGCCAAGTGGACCCCTTTCCCTCTGGGCCCACCCCTCTTTTCCCACTCCTGCCTGAGCTGTTAGGTTGGCCCAGGAAGACTGGTTGCCCTGTGGGCAGACACACCCCTTCAGTGCCTGCGCTGCTTGTATTGTCCTTGGCATTGGTAGTGGGGTCAGTGGTAGTGGGGTCAAGGGGAGGAGGTGGGTGCTAGAAATCCTTGGGGCAGCTGGGGCCTGGACTGCCCAGACCCTGGAGAGTGCCTCTAGAACTGGGCTGCCATTTGGGCTCTGCTTCTGCCTTGCTCCCTGCCTGCCTCCCACCTACCTGACTCAGACCTGCCAGGAATTCCCTGCCCCAGGGCCTTCAGTCCTGCTGGGTGAGCTCTTGCTCTGCCTCAGCCCTGCCAGGCATGTGTGACTGGTCGTGGCTGGGGTCAGCAAGGGTGTGTTGACAGAAAGAAGCATGCCAACAGGCTCCTTGGGTGCTGACAACCAGGTGGGAATCGGTGCAAGAAAAGGCGGGCAGCCTGCAGGAGGGGAGCGTCACCAGGCTTCAGAAGCCCACTGAGCAGTGCCCAGAGTCTTAGCTGTGCTTGCCTGGACATTTTCCCTTACCCCAGCTTCTCTTCCTGTGTGTGTGGTTTAGTAGAGCCTGTTGGAGCTGTGGAGTCAGACACACATAGCCAGGTGCTGCTTTACGTGTAAGCTGTTTCATCTGTAAAATGGGGGCATTCCACCCTTTCTCAGAGGCAGGTGGCAAGGGCTGGGTGGGAGTGTAAACAAGTGCCAGCGAGCATACCTTTCCTCCCCTTTCCCATGGGAGACACACCCTTAAAGGAGCAGGGTTGGGTGAGGTGGCCACAAGCTGACCTTTGCCCTGGTCTTGGCAGGGGACCTTCCTGGGGACTGGGCAGCCCTGGCAGGCCCTTAATCTCTGCCCATCCCTGTTCCCCCTCCCAATCAGCTTTCAGCCCAGCCAATGTAAACTAACCTGGGGGGAGGGGGTGACTGTGCAGCCTCTTCCTTTCCCAGTCCAGCTGCCATTCTGGGGGAGGGGGTGCCAGCTGCCACCTGTTGGCCAAGTCCTGACTCAGGCAGCTGTCTGTGCCTCCACTAGGCCCAGACCCTCCTTCCCAGGACAAGGGCTAGGGTCTTCTGGGATACTGGAGAAGTGGAGCCCCTAGGGCCTTTGCTTGCCCTTTTGTCTCACCTGGGCTGGTTGGGAACCGGTCAGGTGAGGGAAGGAGGCTGCCCTGGTGGAGGGGGTGGAGCCAGGCCTCCCTTTCCCCTAATGAGAAGCCTTGACCCTGCCCCTCCCCCCTTTCAGTGAAGGAGTCTTCAAGTGCCCTGAGGACCAGCTTCCTCTGGACTATGCCAAGGTGAGTCCACACTGCCAGGAAGAAGGCCAAGCACAGTCTGTTGCCCTTGGAGGCTAGAGGTGCTGGGAGCCAGTGGGCTCAGGGCCAGTGTCAACCAAGAGCCTGGGGATGGTGCGCCCCTACAAAGGTAGCCTGTTCCCTCCCACCAGGCCAGTTTGCAAACGAGGGCCATGTTTGCCCTGGAGGGCAGGCACAATGCCCAGCCTGTAGGGGTGCACAGAGCTGCTCTGTGCCCGCAAGAAGTGCTCCCTCCCCTTCCAGTGGCAGGCCAGACCTGTGGCTGAGGGCCAGTATCCCTCCACCAGGGGGAAGGAAGCAGAGCCTGGGGGACAGCCTGGGATTGAGCAGGTTGATTGGCTCCCTCTTCAAAGGAAGTGTCCTGTGTAGGCATGTTAGGACCCAGCATCAGAGCAGATGCTGCCTGCTATGCCCTGCATCCCTGGACACAGAGGGGCAAAGAGCCCCAGAGAGTCTGTTACAGGCTCCAAGGTACAGCCAGCCCAGCTGGGGCTGGGGGTGTGCAATGGGCACTGCAGTCGGCTCTCACCCTGGCCAGTTCCCCGTCCCCACCCCCAGATCTACCCAGACCCGGAGCTGGAAGTACAAGTATTGGGCCTGCCTATCCGCTGCATCCACAGTGAGGAGGGCTGCCGCTGGAGTGGGCCGCTACGTCATCTACAGGTGAGGCTCTGATGGGAGGGCTGGCACCACCTCTCCCTTGGCAGGCACTAACGGCAGCCTTCCCACCAGGGCCACCTGAATACCTGCAGCTTCAACGTAGTTCCCTGCCCTAATCGCTGCCCCATGAAGCTGAGCCGCCGTGATCTACCTGCACACTTGCAGCATGACTGCCCCAAGCGGCGCCTCAAGTGCGAGTTTTGTGGCTGTGACTTCAGTGGGGAGGCCTATGAGGTGGGTGGGGTCTGACTGAGTGTGGAGGAGGGGTACCTGATGGCCTAGGCATCCCTTGACTCAGCACCTCTGACATTTCCACAGAGCCACGAGGGCATGTGCCCCCAAGAGAGTGTCTACTGTGAGAATAAGTGTGGTGCCCGCATGATGCGGCGGCTGCTGGCTCAGCATGCCACCTCGGAGTGCCCCAAGCGCACTCAGCCTTGCACCTACTGCACTAAGGAGTTCGTTTTTGACACCATCCAGGTGAGGCCCTTCCTGAGCAGGGCAGGTGACAGGGAGCTTGCAGGGCAGGTGACAGAGAGCCAGGCTATTGACTACTACTTCTCTGCCTCTGTGGCCCCAGAGCCACCAGTACCAGTGCCCAAGGCTGCCTGTTCCCTGCCCCAACCAGTGTGGTGTGGGCACTGTGGCTCGGGAGGACCTGCCAGGCCATCTGAAGGACAGCTGTAGTACCGCCCTGGTGCTATGCCCATTCAAAGACTCCGGCTGCAAGCACAGGGTGAGATACCCCTTCTCCTTCTGTCAGCCCCTTTTTGCCCTTGAAGCCCTAGACGGAGGCTTGGCTTCCTGATGCCACTTAGGCCTTGGTGGTCCCTGCTGTGCTTCTCTGAAGCCATCAGTCCCCTCTGCTGGCCAGCTCCAGCCTCTTCCTAACACCCTCTATCTTCCTCACATAGAGCTGGGTGCCTGCTACCCTGTACCCACTCTTCTCTCCCCTGCACCTTCCCCTATTAATAACTCTTCTCCCTTCCCCTATGGCCTGGGGCTTTGCCAACAGTGCCCTAAGCTCGCAATGGCACGGCATGTGGAGGAGAGTGTGAAGCCACATCTGGCCATGATGTGTGCCCTGGTGAGCCGGCAACGCCAGGAGCTGCAGGAGCTTCGGCGAGAGCTGGAGGAGCTATCAGTGGGCAGTGATGGCGTGCTCATCTGGAAGATTGGCAGCTATGGGCGACGGCTGCAGGAGGCCAAGGCCAAGCCCAACCTTGAATGCTTCAGCCCAGCCTTCTACACACATAAGTATGGTTACAAGCTGCAGGTGTCTGCATTCCTCAATGGCAACGGCAGTGGCGAGGGCACACACCTCTCACTGTACATTCGCGTGCTGCCTGGCGCCTTTGACAATCTCCTTGAGTGGCCCTTTGCCCGCCGTGTCACCTTCTCCCTGCTGGATCAGAGCGACCCTGGGCTGGCTAAACCACAGCACGTCACCGAGACCTTCCACCCTGACCCCAACTGGAAGAATTTCCAGAAGCCAGGCACTTGGCGGGGCTCCCTGGATGAGAGTTCTCTGGGCTTTGGTTATCCCAAATTCATCTCCCATCAGGACATCCGAAAGCGAAACTATGTGCGGGATGATGCAGTCTTCATCCGAGCCGCTGTTGAACTGCCCCGGAAGATCCTCAGCTGAGTGCAGGCGGGGCTCAAGGGGAAAGGAGGATGGGGCAGACCTGAGTCAGGCACTGTTGAACTTGGAGAGGGGGCCGGACCCCCGTCCAAGGCTTCTGCCTAGATTCTGTTACCCCATTCTTCCTCCCTGAACCACCACCCTCAGGTGCCTCCAATCGGTGCTTCAGCCCTGGCCCCTGTGGGGAACAGGTCTTGGGGTCATCAAGGGCTGGAAACAAGTGACCCCAGGGCCTGTCTCTCTTCTTGGGTAGGGCAGACATGCCTTGGTGCCGGGTCACACTCTACCCGGACTGAGGTGCCTGCTCAGGTGCTATGTCCCAAGAGCCATAGGGGGGTGGGAGTGGAGGATGGAGGAAGGGTACTTCAAAATCTGTCTTGAGATCTGATTTTTTTCCCCTTTCCCTAGCTGTGCACCCTCTGGTTATTTATTTCCTTAGTGCCAGGAGGGCGCAGCAGGGGAGCCCTGATTTTTAATAAATCCGGAATTGTATTTATTAATTTGCTTTCAGCCTGACTTACCTGGGTTGGTTAGGGCCCTGGGAGGTTCAACACAACTGAAGGCAAAGAAGGGACCATAAGAGAAGGGCCGCTGCCTGGGTCTGTCCCCAGGATCCATCTGCCCTGTTGACTCGCCCTCTGGTGGACGCCCAGGGAACTGCATTGGGCTTTGTGTGGAAGACAGGGCCCTGCCACTGCCCTCTGGCGATTAAATGCGGGAGGTGCATGGCCTGCCGTTTCATAAGGCTGGAGTCCCTGGTCAGTCCCACCAGACTAGTGCCTCTGCCCTAGGCAGGTCTTTTTTGGTCTAATGATAATAGGACCGACCCTGCTAAGCACTTGAGGTGCATTGTTTCATTGAAAACAACTGTCAAGTGAAATGCCTTTTATCACAACTGGCTTAGTGGGCTCTAGAGAAGAGTTAATGAGACAATGCATGTTCCTGGCCCAGAGTAAGTGCTTAGTGAATGCTTTCTAACTCCGAGCCCCAGCCCACATCCAGTGACTGACTGGATGTTGAGCAAAGGGGCCTTCAAGATGTTCAAGGCACTTGGTTTTCTCATCAGCTTTTCTTATGGGCCTAGTGGGTGCTTGTGATTATCCGTATTTCACTGATGAAATACCAACAGAGGAGTGAATTCACTTACTGATTCCTCTGAGGGTTTGGGCAGGGCCTGGATTCTGTTTTAAACCCTAGTAGTTGTAGCTCCCTCTAATTTTGGCAATAGGTGTGGATCCTTGTGCTTGCTTCTGGCAAGTTTCTCAGCTACATAGGGCCTCCATTACCTACACGTGAAAGCCTGCTCACCTCCCAGACTTGTTGTAAAGATTAAATGAACTGGTTAGAACACAGTGCCTTACTGTCTTACCTAGCCCTGTATGAGGTTGTATGTATGGGAATCATTAGTAAGGGAAGGTTCCAGGGCTTTTTTTTTTTTTTAACTCATTCTTTCTCTTCCTCTGGGGAAAAAAAAACTTAATAAAAAAAGATGATTAAAAACAAAACACCTCAGCCTCTGTGGTGCACGCATAGTTACTCAGGAGGCTGAGGTGGGAAGATAGCCAGGAGGTGGAGGTTGCAGTGAGCCAAGATTGTGCTACTGCACAATCTCTTGATCTCTTGTGTGGTAGAGCCAGACCCTGTCTCAAAAAAAAAAAAAAATTTATCAGGTGATAGAACAGGACTAAGCCTCAGTGAGCCAGATTGGGGAGCTGATCGTCAGCCAAATCTTTTCAAAAAGGTCAAATTCACTTATCTAGTGAGAAAGGGGCCCTGCTGTCTAGCTGAGAAAGCAGAGCTGGGCCTCTTCACCAGATAAGCCATCTTGGTACGGTGATGCCTGGAAACTGGTAGAGGCAACCATGGCTCCAGCAGCAGAAATGCTTTCAGGCAACAGGCTGAGCCACCCTTCCAGCATCCCAACACACACCTGGCCAAGCACAGTGGCTGGTGCCTATAAGCCCAGCATTTTGGGAGCCTGAGTTGGATACCAGCCTGGGCAACAAAGTGAGACGCCCTGTCTCTACAAAAAAATACAAGCGGCCAGGCACGGTAGCTCACTCCTGTAATCCCAGCACTTTGGGAGGCTGAGGTGGGCAGATCACAAGGTCAGGAGTTCAAGACCAGCCTGGCCAATATGGTGAAACCCCGTTTCTACTAAAAATACAAAATTAGCTGGGTGTGGTAGTGCCTACCTGTAGTCCCAGCTACTAGGGTGGTTGAGGCAGGACAATCACTTGAACCTGGGAGGCGGAGGTTGCAGTGAACTAAGATTGTGCCATTGCACTCCAGCCTGAGCAACAGAGTGAGGCTCCATCTCTAAAGAAATATATAAATAAGCTGGGCACCTTGGCCAAACAGGCTCCTGTGCTGCCAGGACACTGCCACTGCTTGATTCCAGGAGTCACATTCACATAGACTAGATGGTGCCTCCTAGAGTTGTCTGCAAACAATAGGACCGTTAACCCCATACTCCTCTGCCAGCCTCACAAACCTGGCCCTCATTTCAGTGCTAGTTATAACCTGCTGAATTCAGGCCAGGTTCTGCAATAAAAGTGTGAGCTGGACTCCCCAAGCATCCACCTCAGCCCAGGAGTCATTCACTCTGGGAGGAGAGCCGAACTCGACTACTATCTAGCTCTATGACCTTAGGCTGACTGCAGATCTTACCTGACACAGAAGATGGCAGCTTTCTTTCACAGGGGTGGCATGAGGCATAAAGGAGTCAAAACACTTTCACAAAAGAGCACCTTCAGCTGGCCACAGTGGCTCACGCCTGCAATCCCAACACTGTGAGGCTGAGGCTGGCAGATGACTTGAGGTCAGGAGTTCAAGACCAGCCTGGCCAACATGGCAAAACCCTGTCTTTAATAAAAATACAAAAATTAGCTGGGCATGGTGGTGCACACCTATAGTCCCAACTTCTTAGGGGGCTGAGGCAGGATAATTGCTTGAACCCAGGAAGTGGAAATTGCAGTGAGCCAAGATCGTGCCACTGCACTCCATCACAGGCAACAGAGTAGGACTTTCCCTCAAAAAAAAAAAAAAAAAATCACCCTACAGAAAAGGGAGTGCTCAAGAAGGCTGGGTGCTTTAGCTCTGTCAGCATTCAGGACCTGTGGACTCTTGCTACCAAAGGTCTAATTCTACCCTCCCTGAATCCCACATCTTGTGGAATCAATTTTTTTTTTTTTTTTTTTGAGACGGAGTCTCGCTCTGTTGCCAGGCTGGAATGCAGTGGTGTGATTTTGGCTCACTGCAACCTCCGCCTCTAGGGTTCAAGCAATTCTCCTGCCTCAGCCTCCCAAGTAGCTGGGACTACAGGTGCGTGCCACCATGCCCGGCTAATTCTTGTATTTTTAGTAGAGACAGGGTTTCACCATGTTGGCCAGGATGGTCTCTATCTCTTGACCTTGTGATCCGCCCACCTTGGCCTCCCAAAGTGCTGGGATTACAGGCCTGGCTAATTTTTGTATTTTTAGTAGAGACGGAGTTTCACCATGTTGGCCAGGCTGGTGTCGAACTCAAATTTTAAAACTAAGTTTGGTGTGATGGCACATGCCTGTAGTCTCAGCTACTTGGGAGGCTTAAGCAGTTGGATCCCTTGAGCCTGGGAGTTTAAGGCTGCAGTACCACTATCTGCATGACTAGAGACCCCCTCTTTAAATGCAAATATATATATATAATTAAAATTATATATATATATATAATTTTAAAAGAAGCCAGGCACGGTGGCTCATGCCTATAATCCCAGCACTTTGGGAGGCTGAGGTGGGCGGATCATGAGGGTCAGGAGTTCGAGACCAATCTGGCCAAGATGGTGAAATTCTATCTCTAATAAAAACACAAAATTAGCCGGGTGTGGTGGCATGCGCCTGTAGTTCCAGCTACTCGAGAGGCTGAGGCAGAAGAATCGCCTGAATCCAGGAGGCGGAGGTTGCAGTGAGCCAAGATTGCGACACCGTGCTCCAGCCTGGATGACAAAGTGACATTCTGTCTCAAAAAAAAAAAAAAAAAGAAAGAAAAAGAAAATTGATGGCTAGGCGAGGTGGCTCTCACACCTGTAATCCCAGCACTTTTGAGAGGCTAAGGTGGGCAGATCACCTGAGGTCAGGAGTTCAAGACCATCCTGGCCAACATGGTGAAACCCGGTCTCTACTAAAAATACAAAAATTAGCCAGGTGTAGTGGCAGGCACCTATAATCCCAGCTACTCAAGAGGCTGAGGCAGGAGAATTGCTTGAGCCCGGGAGGCAGAGGATGCAGTGAGTCGAGATTGTGCCATTGCACTTCAGACTTCAGTCTGAGGGACATGAGCAAGACTTGGTGACAAAAACAAAACAAAAAAATTTTTTTTTGAAGAGCCAGGGTCTTACCCCTGGGTGCAAGTGATCCACCTCAGCCACCCAAAGAGCTAGGACTACAGGCATGAGCCACTGCATTCACCCAGAATCAATTTTTCCCTGCATTACATCTTAGCTTAAACCCAGGCTCAGCAGAAGAGGAAGGCAACTGCAATCACTCTTTTTCTTACTCCTTTTTATTTTTTTTTTAAGACGGAATCTCACTCTGTTGCCCAAGCTGGAGTGCAATGACACAATCTTGGCTCACTGCAACCGCCACCTCCCAGGTTCAAGCCCTGTCTCAGACTTCTGAGTAGCTGAAATTATAGATGTATGCCACCACACCCAGCTAATTTTTGTTTTTTTTTTTTTTTTTTTTTTTTTTTTGAGACGGAGTTTCGCTCTCGTTACCCAGGCTGGAGTGCAATGGCGCGATCTCGGCTCACCGCAACCTCCGCCTCCTGGGTTCAGGCAATTCTCCTGCCTCAGCTTCCTGAGTAGCTGGGATTACAGGCATGCGCCACCATGCCCAGCTAATTTTTTGTATTTTTAGTAGAGACGGGGTTTCACCATGTTGACCAGGATGGTCTCGATCTCTTGACCTCGTGATCCACCCGCCTCGGCCTCCCAAAGTGCTGGGATTACAGGCTTGAGCCACCGCGCCCGGCCTTAATTTTTGTATTTTTAGTAGAGATGGGGTTTCGCCATGTTGGTCAGGCTGTTCTTTAACTCCTGACCTCCGGTGATTCACCCATCTCAGCCTCCCAAAGTGCTGGGATTACAGGTGTGAGCCACCTCGCCTGGTCTAAAGCACTCTTTAGGTTTTTTTTTTTCCTCTGCAGACAAAAAAAAAAAAAAAAAAAAAAAAAAAGAGAAAATTCTCCACAATTCAACATAAGGAAACTGGAATCGAACCAGGCTCAGTGGCTCACGCCTGTAATCCCAGCACTTTGGGAGGTCAAGGCAGGCAGATCATCTGAGGTCGGGAGTTCAAGACCAGCCTGACAAACATGGAGAAACCCCATCTCTACTAAAAATACAAAATTAGCTGGGCGTGGTGGCTACTCGGGAGGCTGAGGCAAGAGAAACGCCTGAACACCAGGAGTCAGAGGTTGCAGTGAGCGGAGATCATGCCATTGCACTCTAGCCTGGGCAAGAGTAAAACTCTGTCTCAAAAAAAAAAAAAAAAAAAACTGGAATCACCAAGGAGCCAGTTATGTTGAGGATAACAGCGCCTATCACCTTCACCTCTGTTGGAGGCCCTCAGAAATTCCAGTGTTGGAGGTGGGGGACAAGGAAGGTTAGGTTTGAAGTTTAGGTTGGCTTATTAACAAACCAGATCCCCATTTTTTGGCCGGGCTTGGTGGCTCATGCCTGTAATCCCAGCACTTACGGAGGCCAAGGCGGGTGGATCACTTGAGGTCAGGAGTTCGAGACCATTCTGGTCAACACAGTGAAATCCAGTCTCTACTGAAAATACCAAAAAAGAAAAAAAAAAGCCAGGCATGGTGGCAGTCACCTGCAATCCCAGCTACTTGGGTGGCTGAGGCAGGAGAATCACTTGAACCTGGGAGGTGGAGGTTGCAGTAAGCCGAGATTGTACCACTGCACTCCAGCCTGGGCGACAGAGCGAGACTTATCTCAAAATGAACAAACGAACCAAACCAGATCTCCATTTCTCAATTACTTATGGCCCTTGAAGTGAAAGTGGCAGGACCTTTTGGGCCTCCAGTTAGAAGCAGCAAACCACATTTATCCATCAAACTTCACAGTAAGCCCCTAGCTGCCCTGCCCACAGAGAGGGCCTGACAGAGGGGTACCGTGTGTCCAGGGGTTCACTGAGGAACTGTCTACCCATGCCCTACAATCAGCACAGCACCTGGCCTGAACTGATGGATTTGGAGACAGCTCCTGGGCAGGATGCATACTACAGGGCCCCACTTTTTAAAAATTAGGAATGATTCCTAGCAAGTTAGGTATGTTAGAAACTGTTATAAGAAAAAATTACCTCAAACATTCACAGCATTAAACGAATAGGACAAGGTCAGAAAGCGAGGTTTTTTTTCTTTTTACTGGTTTATAATAATCTTAAAAACCCCATCACACCCATAAACCACCACAGGTGAGAGAGATGGAGAATGAATGCTACAGTATGTGGATAGAGTGAGGAATCCAGGTATTCCCTAGGGTAGTGTGGGATAGAGACAGGGAGTGTGGAGAGGAGGCCCTGGCTTGGACCCTTATTGCTGGCTGGGGGTTGGCTGGCAGAGGGAATAGGGACTCAGGCTGAACTGCGAAATAGGGAACATCTCACACCAAAGGCGAGGGCAGTTGGGGGCAGGGGGATCACAGTACATTTTCCATGCAGACTAGGGGTGGGAGTGAGAGCTTCAGAGACTTGCACCCCTACACAGGAAGAGATGGGTTTGAGGTTGTTTGACTTAAAGCCCCCAAGTTGGTGTCTGGTCCAATTTCCTAAAATGGCAGCTCACCTTTCAGGGAGAGGTATTGGGGAGAAAAAAAAAATACAGCAAGAGTATCTTTTGGAGATCAAGCAAGGGATAGGGGGAGACAGTGGTGCTCTTTAAATCTGACTCAGAAAAGCAGGAACTGGAAGAGGGCCCTGGGTGAGGTGGTGGCCAATACCTTGGGAGAAGGCATTGAGCCAGAAGCTGCAGGTGCTCCTGAGGGCTCAGGACAGGGAGGTACCAGTGTTCACAGACAGCAGGAAAACAACTGGGAACAATAAATTAGGACTTCATGTTGCTATCATTTGGCATAACACAATCAGGCTTTTTTTTTTCTTTTTAAATATAAGGCAACTTGCCAACACATAATTTAAAAACTGGTCTCCAGTCACATTGCTTCAGATCACTAGAGAATTTCTGGCTAAAGAACAGTAGTGGATTGTGAACAAAATGCAAAATCTTAAATAAGAACCATTAGCTCACATTCTCCAGAGACAAGAGGAAAGGTAAGGGCTTATTTCATCTTTAAAAAATAAAAAAGCCCAACTCTGCATCTTTAACAGAAGAGTGCAAAAATTTTTAACAAAACAACCTAAGTTTAAAGTTACAGAAAAGTGTTAAATTTCTAGCCAACTAATTGTCCTTGGGGATGAGACAAGCTGAGCATGGAGTGGATGAGGGTACGCTCTAAGAATGGACAGAGGGCAGGAGGGGCTGTTTCCATTGCAGGCCCAGCTCCAGGTGTCACAACCATGCTCATTTGGTAAAGGAAGTATTCAAAGAGCTTAAGGCTTTGTGTTTTTTTTTTTTCCTTCATTAAACTGAGGGGCTGCACTACAGGGTGAATGTACCTGTGGGGCCACTCACACACAATGCTACTCAAACCCACACTACATTCATACAGAAACGTAACATTTAAAACTTACAGTGTAGAGCAATATTCTTAGCCAGTGTAGAGAGAACCAAATGCTTTTTTTTTTTTTTTTGGTGTTTTTAATCCCAAACTCCAATGTGATCATTCCTTACCTACCTAATTCCTCAAGTAAGGTAGACTTTGTTTGGTTGAGGGGGAAAGGACAGGGGCTGTGGGAAGCAGGTGAGTTAGGGGACAGACAACAGTGAGAAAGGGATCTTGGGTATGCTGAAAAGTCACTGTGTTTTTCTAGGTTTGGAAAGGGGAATCTGGAACCAAGATGCTAATACAAAGATTTCCCCCAACACACATATCTCAAGAAATGGTCAAATACCTGCAAGATGCCCTTGAGGTCAAGTGTGGCAAGGGCAAGTCCAGTGGCTGTGGGATCAATGTAGTTACAAAACAAAGCCATGAGGAATGGAAAGGAACTCGAAGGATATGAAGACTGGGTCAGCTTTGATTTGAGATCTTTGGGTGAATAAGGAATTAGCTTCCAGAGCACTTGGGAAATCTTGCTCCTTAGTCCTGGGGGGAGTGGGGGAGGGGGAAGGAAGAGTAACAGGTAGAGGCCTGGCTTAGGGGCCTGAGCACCTACACTATCTCAACTAGGGCATTCCCTCAACCCACACCTCAGTCGTCCTAAGGGAAACAGGCAGAGGTTCAAAAAAAGATGGGTGGGAGCTGGCTGGAAATGGTCAAGGTGGAGAGATGAGCTGACAGGCAGTCAATGGAGAGGAAAGCCTGGGCTTGGGGTTAGGTTCTAACATAAAACCAACAGTTGCTAGAGGGGAGGATGAGAAGACTCCTTCTGTCCTGTTAGATTCCACCAAATTCCCTTTCTTAGACATCTGAGAATGATCACATTGGAGCAGTGAAACGTTCAAACTATCCAGTTACTTAAAAGACTAAACCTAGGAGGGTGACATGATGTGTTGCATGTGGAGGGCACCAGGGCTACCTATCTATACCCTGGGTGCTGAATATGAAGACTTCGACTATCTGTGGGATCAGGGGCTCGGTTGCCAGGGGCTCGGTGGGCCTTGCTCAGCATGGCCAGGCTCTGTTCTCGGAAGCAGGCCTGCTGGAAATCCCCACTTAGGTAATCCACTGTTTGCATCAAGCTGTTCTGGCTTGCCACTGGACCGCCCCCAGTCCCTGCTCGGTAGTGGGCCCCAGGAGCGGCCGCACAGTCGAGGGGTGCACCTGCGGGCTGCCCACCGTGGAACGGCATGGCTAGGTCCTGAGACCCCGAGCTGTCGCTATTGGGAGTGGGCAGAATGTTGTTCCACAGGGGTTGGAAGTAGTGACCATTGGGGTAGGCCAATGGGGCTGCCAGGCCGTTGACTGGTGGGGATGGGGTCGGCTTTTCCAGGGGTGGCTTCAGATGGAAGGACTGTGCCAGGCAGAGTTCCTGCGGGTAGGCAGGGGCCTTGCCCACAAAGCCAGGCCCTGCCAACTCGCGTCCTGCCGCATGCTTGCCTGTCAGGCCAGGGGCTGGCGTCCCACCAGCCTCGTTGCACATCTGTTGTAGGTGGGCCAGCTGGTGCTGGTTCCAGGTGACTGGCTTGAGGTCGCTAGGGTAGCCAGCGGGGGCGCGAGAGATGCCTGTGGGCAGGTTAACGGGACCTGCAGCAGGCAATGCGGCGGTGGCCGCATGGGTGTGCTCCATGGGATTGACCACACATGAAGGCATTGGTGTGGGGACGCTGTGGGTTGACACCCGGGTGCTTGCATTGATGAGCAGACTGCGACTAATGGGGCTGGGGTTGGCGATCTGGCCCTCACACACTGAGGTAGTGCTGATGCCTGCCCTCGTCTGGCAAAACTGGTTGATCTGGTGCACGATGCTACTCAGGTCCGGGGGCTGGCTGTGCTGCAGGGTGGCCGCCATCGAAAGGGGGATAGTTGAGGTAGACACGGTCACATTCGGGGGGGCATCTGAGTCTGGCATCTTCCGGCCTCCATGCAGCAAGGGATTATGGGGATGCTGGAGACCCTGGTGCGCCAGGGCCTGAGGGTGGTTGAAGCCCTGGGTTTGGGCCATGGGCTGAGGGTGGCCCAGGCCCTGAGGCTGCTGGAGGCTCTGAGGGTGGGACAGTGCCTGGGGTGGTGGGATACCCTGAGGGTGCTGCAGCGTCTGGGGAGGGGCATGGGCCAGGGTCTGTGCATGCTGCAGGGCCTGCTGGCGGGCCAGAGCCTGGGCCTGGGGGTGGGCTAAAGTGCTGGGTGCCACAGTAGCATATGGTGCCACTGGGGGGTTCATGATGGCCTCAGGGAGCAACCGGGCTCGGGTGCCGTCAAAGTCCTTGAGTATGCTTTTGGCTGGCACTTTGACAATGGCAAGCAGGCCTGCCTTGGTGGCAGCCTGCGTCGGATAGGGGCTGTAGCGCTGGGCTGATGTGTCGAGGCCGTTCACAGTACGACGAACGTGTTTCCGCTGGGGAACCTTCACACTGTTGGGGAAGATTTTTATAGTCAGTGGGTTGTTTGCGACCTTCTTAGCATATGCATCCAATTCGGCTGGGGTAGGATAGTGAGCAGTTCTCATTTTCTGTGTAGTGTCCCCTAGAGAGAGAGAATGGGAAGGAGAGCAAAGAGGGAGAGGGAGCTCATCAGTGCCAAGCCAACCAGCCCTTCTAGACTTCCCTATTGAGGGCCTAGGGTGGGGTGGGGAAGTGACTAGGTTATCATCTGTAGCCTTCATTCTAGACCCAGCTTCAGTCTTCATATTAACAACCACTGCTAACGTTCAGTAAGTGCTTAAAGTGGACCAGGCCTTGTGCTAAGTGACAGGCCATCTCAGTGAATCCTCACTATTGCTTTAGAAGCAGGCACTAGCATCATTCCCATTTTATAAATGAGCTAACTAGAGATCAGAATAGCAAAGCAGCTTTCGAAGTCTCATCTTGGAGAACCAGAACTTGGCCAATACTCAGAGAGGTAACCAAGAGTTCTCCCACTACATAGAAATGCAGAGTCGCTGGGCACAGTGGCTCATGCCTGTAATCTCAGCACTTTGGGAGGCCAAGGCGGGTGGATTACCTGATGTCAGGAGTTCGAGACCAGCCTGGCCAACATGGTGAAACCCTGTCTCTACTAAAAATACAAAAATTAGCTGTGGGTAGTGGTGTGTGTCTGTAATCCCAGCTACTGAGGAGGTTGAGGCAGGAGAACTGCTTGAACCTGGGAAGTGGAGGTTGCAGTTAGTTGAGATTATGCCACTTCACTCCAGCCTGGGCGACAGAGAGAGACTCCATATCCAAAAAAAAAGCAGGGTCTGGGGCTAGGCACAGTGGTTCACACCTGTAAGCACTTTGGAAGGCCAAGGTGGGTGGATCACCTGAGGTCAGGAGTTTGAGACCAGCCTGACCAACATGGAGAAATCCCATCTCTACTAAAAATACAAAATTACTGGGACATGGTGGTGCATGCCTGTAATCCCAGCTACTCGGGAGGCTGAGGCAGGAGAATCACTTGAACCTGGGAGGTGGAAGTTGCAGTGAGCTGAGATTGTGCCATTGCACTCTAGCCTGGGCAACAAGAGCAAAACTCCATCTCAAAAAACAGAAAAAAAAAAAGAAACGCAGGGTCTGTGCTGGGCATGGTGGCTCACACCTGTATTCTCAGCACTTTGGGAGGCCGAGGCAGGCAGATCACCTGAGGTCAAGAGTTCCAGACCAGCTTGGCCAACATGGCAAAACCCTGTCTCTACTAAAAATATGAAAATTAGCCAGACGTGGTGGCCGGCACCTGTAATCACAACTACTTGAGAGGCTAAGGCAGAAGAATAGCTTGAACCCATGAGGCTGAGTTTGCAGTGAGCCGAGATTGCACCACTGCACACCAGCCTGGGTGACAGAGCAAGGCTCCATCTCAGGGGAAAAAAAAAAAAGAGAAACACAGCGTCTGCAACTCTACCAGCCCATGTGGCCTGACAGTAGAAGGTTCTAAGCAAAGCTACTTGCCAGGGCCCTTGGTGGCCCTTCAGTCTAGAGGGAACCCAGAGCTACAACTCTGCAGTCTGCAGTGACCAGTGAGGCATCAGCTTTCCCTTGCATCTTGGCAGCTGGGGGGCTATGCCAACTGGGTGGGCACCCTGACACAGTAGACAGAATGCTTCCTTTCAGGAGCAGAGGAATAAGCTGCCAACATCTCTCCCCTTCCCCATGTCACAAGTTCACTTTTGTTTACAGTTTACTCTATGCCTGGCTGGGTGAGGATCAAAAGCTTTATTTATTTCCTTGAGAAGGATGGTAATAATGACGGCAGCAGGGAAGGGAATTGAGAAGAAAGGATTCAGAGCATCTTTCAATCCTAAGAGCCAAAAATAGTGTGTTATTTGGTCCATGTTAGCTGTCACTTTCCAAAAAGAAAGAGGAAAAACCTGCCTTCCTTTGGAGACTGCGGAAATGCCCACTCGGTGTGCCTCATTAATGTTAACAGTCTCTTTGTTCCCATCTCCTGTTCCCTCCCATCAGGGGGCTCAGCGGATGTCCGGCTTCCAGTCAAAAAGGAAAAGGTTCCAAGAACAAGGGCTCTTTAAGGATGCCAAGCTTCTGCAAGGGGGCTGGGACTCTGCTCTACTCTCTCTCTCTCTCTCTCTGAGGGAGGGTCTCCCCTGAGTTTACACAAAAGGTGTTTAATAAATGCTTGCTGACTGAGTACATAGACTGTCCAAAGCAGAACTGGTTTGGCTGGGAGCCCAGGGTCAGCTAGCTGACTCTCTCCCTACTTCCTCCCCTTGCAAAAGGCAGCCAGACTAATCTGACTGAATGCCCAGCTTGTGGCCTCAGGTGGCCTTGGCCCAAAGGAGACCTCATTCAAAGTCATGTCACTGGGTATCACCTAGAACAGAGGTAGGCTAGTGAGCATATTAGAAGGAAAATGGGTACAGCTGCCTTTATTTGGTGATAATGATGTTTAGCAACAGCTTAGAAACTCCTGCTCTGGGAAGCAGGAAAATAAAGCTCAAGTCAGGAGGGGCAGAGAGATTTGGGCCCATGCTCACAGGCAGATCTGAGCAAAAAGAGCCAGGCATCCCAACCCCCGAAAAAAGGTCCGTGCTTTCAAATACTGGCAAAAAAGTCTGAGATCACTGACTGAGAGACAGTCCCTAAACTCAAGACACCAGAATTCCAATAGAAATTGCCTTGGTCAACCACTGTACCTATGTGTCTTACTGGTTAAAATTTCATATGATACTCCAAGCACAGCGCCTTAAACTTACCCCACCTCCATGCTGGTGGGCTTCTCTCCTTGAAATCCAAGTAGAAGTCATATAGTACCTTGTTGAAGAGAAGAGCCCCTTTGTTCTGAGTCAGTACCAACTCAGGTTTTTCCCTAGCAGAGGCAAGGGGAAAGCTCGGCCTCATTCAGGAGTATGGAAGGGGACATTTACCCACATTGATTAGTTCTCTTGGTGCCGCCTCCACTGATACTGACGGTGGTGAAGAGGGCAGTCAAAGGATTCAGAATTAAAGTGAAATGAGGGCAGGGAGGGTACACTAAGAAGGCTACAGTAGCTTTGTTAAGGAAGAACCCCAAAGATTAGTACAGTGTACTGAACAAAAAAGGGGTGTCATTCTGGGAATACAGCACCATCTACCTCACATACCAGACTTAAGCCTAACCCTTAAAAAAAAAAAAGTTTTCTCAACACTTATCACAGCTCCACACAGGCACCCTGACCACAGCTTTGTAAGCAGCTTACTTAAATATCTTGTACCAATGGTGTCACTAATGCAGACATAGAGAATGTTGGGAATAGGAAATCTGTAGTTTGTAAAAAGTTAGAGAAACCTGTATTCAAGTACTAGCTTCATCATCTGACCATACTGAGAGCCTGTCATTCCTCAATTATCAACAGAGATGAATTCTGCTTTCCTACTTCACAGATTTACTAAGATCAAGAGATTCAAGGAACATTGTCACTGAATGAGCATCTTCATTTCAATGTGAACAGGAACTATGATGGTCAATAGTTACTATTCAAGGATAGCAGATGTGGCTGAGTCTGACCACAGGCAACACAAAGCAAACTGACTAAAGAATCCCTAACTGCAGGACCCCTGGCCTTCAGCCTGAGTTAAATGTAACAGAAAGCACTGTTGTCTACTGCAGCGACTGGAAGAAAATTTCTCCTTGAAATCCAGTCCTCCCAATGGAGACCTCTCTGTTCATCCTTCTATTTTGAAGGCCAAAGGGCACAGGTGGCATATGCAGCAGAAACCTCTATCTGTAGGAAGAGGCACAGGCACTGTGTTTCAAACACAGATTTTGGAGTCTGAGCTGAGTATGAATTCTAGTCCAATCACTGGACAGTCATGTGGCATTGGCAATTGACAAATCTTCTATGCCTTATTCTTGTAACAGAGAGTCTCCCATATGGAACTTCTGAAGAATGAGTGAGAACATATGTGAAAATATTCAATATAGTGCTTGGCACATGGTAGCAACTTGACAAATGTTAAGTATTATTTCTTTTTTTTTTTTTTTTTTTTTTTTATTGCATTTTAGGTTTTGGGGTACATGTGAATAACATGCAAGGTTGTTGCACAGGTGCACACCTGGCAGTATGATTTGCTGCCTCCCTCCCCTTCACCTATATCTGGCATTTCTCCCCGTGCTATCCCTCCCCAACTCCCCACCTCCCCACTATCCCCCCTCCCCCCCAACAGACCCCCGTGTATAGTGCTCCCCTCCCTGTGTCCATGTGTTCTCCTTGTTCAACACCCGCCTATGAGTGAGAACATGTGGTGTTTGATTTTGTGTTCTTGTGTCAGTTTGCTGAGAATGATGTTTTCCAGGTTCATCCATGTCCCTACGAAGGATGTGAACTCCTCCTTTTTAATGGCTGCATAATATTCCATGGTGTATATGTGCCACATTTTTCCTGTCCAGTCTATCATCGATGGGCATTTGGGCTGGTTCCAGGTCTTTGCTATTGTAAACTGTGCTGCAATGAACATTCGTGTGCATGTGTCCTTATAGTAGAACGATTTATAATCCTTTGGATATATGCCCAGTAATGGGATTGCTGGGTCAAATGGAATTTCTATTTCTAGGTCCTTGAGGAATCGCCACACTGTTTTCCACAGTGGTTGAACTAATTTACACTCCCACCAACAGTGTAAAAGTGTTCCTATTTCTCCAGATCCTCTCCAGCATCTGTTGTCTCCAGATTTTTTAATGATCGCCATTCTAACTGGCGTGAGATGGTATCTCAATGTAGTTTTGATTTGCATTTCTCTAATGACCAGTGATGATGAGCATTTTTTCATATGTTTGTTGGCCTCATGTATGTCTTCTTTTGTAAAGTATCTGTTCATATCCTTCGCCCATTTTTGAATGGGCTTGTTTGTTTTTTTCTTGTAAATCTTTTTTAGTTCATTGTAAATTCTGGATATCAGCCCTTTGTCAGACGGGTAGGCTGCAAAAATTTTTTCCCATTCTGTTGGTTGCCGATTCACTCTATTGACTGTTTCTTTTGCCGTGCAAAAGCTGTGGAGTTTGATTAGGTCCCATTTGTCTATTTTGGCTTTTGTTGCCAATGCTTTTGGTGTTTTGGTCATAAAGTCCTTGCCTACGCCTATGTCCTGAATGGTTTTGCCTAGGTTTCCTTCTAGTGTTTTTATGGTGTTACGTCTTATGTTTAAGTCTTTAATCCATCTGGAGTCAATTTTAGTGTAAGGTGTCAGGAAGGGGTCCAGTTTCTGCTTTCTGCATATGGCTAGCCAGTTTTCCCAACACCACTTATTGAACATGGAATCCTTTCCCCATTGATTGTTTTTTGTTAAGTATTATTTCTATGAGTCTATCCAGTTATTGGGTCAATTTCCCATTTCCAGGTCCCTCCACTAGGGGGCAGATAGGCATATAAAGAAGCAGTAAAAAAAGGTGATTTTGCCATTTGTCCCAGGACCCCCAGTGCTCTTCCATGGAAGGAGGTCAAAGTTGTTACCTAAAGATGGTTTAACAACCAAGGACCTGTTATCATTTCAGCCATTCAAACAGTAAATATTTACTGAGCCACTACTATATTGTGATCCTGAAAAGGAGAAATACAGAGCAGAGGTTTGGGATTAAGAAAGAAAAAATTTCTCAATATTGAAGAATTTGGCTAAAAGAAAAAAGAAAATAAAGAAAAAGAAAGAGAAAAGTTCAAAATCACACATTTTCTGAGGCATTGGGGGAAGATGGGTCAGATTAAAACAAAATCTCCACGTACAAAGTTTCAAAATGGCTAAGGACTCTCCAAGCAAGTTATGTCATGGAATATATGATCTAGAAAAGCTCTAGGAGGCCATCCATCTAACCTCAACTAACCTAACCCCAAGCCAAGATGTTCTTTAATCCATCCAGCCTGCCCTCTGGCAAATCACAAATCTGGGTTAAGAAGAACATTACAGTCTCCTACACACATAGAAAAGGAGAGGAGAACAGAAAAGGTTTTAAGGGATCAATCCTGTGATTCTGAACATATGGCAGCTGAAGCCTGGGGAAAAGCCATTAGCTAGGTAACTTACAGTGCTGGGGAAAGAAGCCACATTTCCCATCTCCTGATCCCTGGGGTCCACCAATCCTGCCTCATGCTGACTGTATTTATATTATAAAGCATATTGAACTGTAAACACCCGTGCCCATCCCACTCCACCAGACATCACGCTTTGTGTTTCTAGCAACTTATAAGACCCTCCTGAGGATGAAGGGTAGGGAAGGGCTGATACCATTATCACAAAACTGTTTTTAAGGTCTCTATTGCTGATGGGCCTGGGCTCTGAGCAGCTGCCTGGCTGCTGGTTCCCAAAGGAGACAGTTTATGCTCTATCTCACCTTAACTGTAAATGCTTAACGCTAACAGCTATAAGTCACATGACATAATTTTTTTCTTACACATTTTGGGGGAGAAAACACAGCAGACAAGCTTCTTCAAACGCAATTAAGCTCTTGCTTCTACAAAGGTGTGGGTGTGTTTATGGATAGCAACAAGAGAGTTGGAAGGGGTCAAACACTTTGTCTGCGAAATGGACATATGAGCCTAAAACCAGAGCAGACGGATATCTCAATTCTCGAATCCAGATTTGGGGACAGTGGTTAGCAGAGGCTACTCGGGAGCTGTTTTGGGGAGAAGGGAGTTTTTCTTTTCTTTTCTTTTCTTTTTTTTTTTTTTTGAGATGGAGTCTCGCTCTGTCACCCAGGCTAGAGTGCAATGGGGTGATCTCAGCTCACTGTAACCTCTGCCTCCCAGGTTCAAATGATTCTCCTGCCTCAGTCCCCTGAGTAGCTGGATTACAGGCACCCACCACTGTGCCTGGCTAATTTTTTGTATTTTTAGTAGAGACAAGTTTTTGCCTTGTTGGCCAGGCTGGTTTTGAACTCCTGACCTTAGGTGATCCACCCACCTCCACCTCCCAAAGTACTGGGATTACAGGTATAAGCCACCACGCCCAGCCTTTTTTTTTTTTTTTTTTTTGAGGCAGAGTCTTACTCTTGTCACCCAGGATGGAGTGCAATGGCATGATCTTGGCTCACTACAACCTCCTCCTCCCGGGTTCTAACGATTCTCCTGCCTCTGCCTTCCAGGTTCTAGTGATTCTCCCACCTCAGCCTCAGGATTACCGGCACCTGCCACCATACCTGGCTAATTTTTGTATTTTTAGTAGAGACTGGGATTCACCATGTTGCCCAGGCTGGTCTTGAACTCCCGACCTCAGGTGATCTGCCTGCCTCAGCCTCCCAAAGTGCCGGGGTTACAGGCATGAGCCACCAAGGCACAGTAACACCTGTAACACATAACGTCGGGAGTTCAAGACCAGCCAGGCCAACATGGTGAAACCCTGTCTCTACTAAAAATACAAAAATTAGCCTGGGGTAGTAACACATGCCTATAATCCCAGCTACTACTCAGGAGGCTGAGGCGGAAGAATCTCTTGAACTCGGGAGGTAGAGGTTGCAGAGAGCCGAGGTTGCGCCACTGCATTCCAGCCTGGGCAACAGAGTGAGACTCCGTCTCAAATAAATAAATAAAATAAAATAAAACAAAAAGTGCACACCAAGATAAAGCTGCCAGTTTGCTTTTCCTTCAAATGGCTCTTCCCTTGATATCACACCTTTGGGTAAAGCTGTAAGAGTGTGTTAAGAAAGCAAGCTTCTCTTTGTCATCTTATTGTACGCCTCTAAGTACATTCCCTCTCCAGTTGTACCCCCAAAAGCCCAGAAATAGGCACAATGTAGTTAGGATGCTGATTTGGATGGCCAGGCAGTATAACATAACACCTTCATCACACAATCATCACTTATCAAGATAAAGGCTGGGTTGAGAAAGCTATAGCAGAGCTTGCCTTATTGTGTCAAGCAACTGTAGAAGGAAGACTACCACCTTCAGCTGTTATTACACAGAGCTGGATTCACTGTCCAAATCCCAGAACTAGCCAGGCTCTGAGTCTTATGCTCCCTTAAATAAATGAAGTCCAGAGGCTGGACCATTTTTAACTTCTGATGGTGATCTCACAGGGCAGGGGCTGGCAAACGACAGCCTGCGTGCCCAGTCCAGTTGCTTGTTTTTGTAAAAAGTTTCATTGGAACACAGACACCCTCATTTGTTTGTTGTCTATGGCTGCCTTTGCCCTACAATGCCAGTGTTGAGTAGATGCGACCGAGACCACATGGCCCACAAAGCTAAAATTATTCGCTCTCTGGCCTTTATAGAAAAGGTTTGTTAACCCTTGTTGCAAAGGGTTTAGGTAATGTGCTGAAGCACCTTTTCTATCAAAGAGAAGGCTAGTGGCCTCACTGATTGCCCCTTTGTGCTCTGATTGGAAGGTCTATTCCAAATTTAGGGCTGTTTTTACACCTGAAAGATACTATACATGGTAATATGCCAAGAATAGAATCTTCTCCTTGCATATCATGTAGTACAGGGAGAGAAGGAAGGAGTCTGGGAAAATATGAAGTATAAGGTCCCCATTTCAGCCAGTTAAGACAAGAATCTAACAGTTTTCAAAGGCTCAATCTTGTGGGAAGTGTATTAGCAAGAAAATGCCCAGAGAGAATGAGAAAGCTGGCTCTCCATCTCTTCTGAGGGCAAAAGCTCCTTTACTTCCTACCAACTAAAGTCACACTGGCTCAGAAGGCAGACAGCAAAGCCAAAGGGAACTGTTTCCATGACAGACTGTACTCAGAGTTCAAAACAAGAGAACAGCATAAATAGTTTATTTCAGAGCTATAATATGAGTTTTCATTCAATTCCTTGTGAAGGTTCAAAATGAAACATCTTTTTTAAGGGTGATATATATATTTTCTCTGAAGCTCTTTATAGTTTTGTTGTTCAACAGAAAGCTATCAGCAACAATTAAAATTGACATATATTGGGGAATTACAGAATTTAAGAAGACCCCTACCGCCTGGACATAGTGGCTCACACCTGTAATACCAGCACTTTGGGTGACCGAGGCAGGCAGATCACCTGAGGTCAGGAGTTCAAGACCAGCCTGGCCAACATGGTGAAAACCTGCCTCTACTAAAAATATAAAACTTAGCCAGGAATGGTGGCGGGTGCCTGTAATCCCAGCTATTCGGGAGGCTGAAGCAGGAGAATTGCTCGAACCCAGGAGGTGAAGGTTGCAATGAGCTGAGATCGTGTTATTGCACTCCAGTCTGGGTGACAAGAGCAAGACTCCATCTTAAAAAAAAAAAGAAAAAGAAAAAGAAAAAATGGTAAGTGTCAAAATTCAAGGTCAACATACCCCAGATGTGCCTCAGGGACAGCCCACATGTAGGGACAAAAACAAAGAATCACATAGATTTCCCTAGGATACATATTACTTACATTTCTGAAGTCCAGTGTTCATCTGCGTGTGACAAAGAAGCTGAAAGGACGGGTCACCTGGCCCTGGTAGACAGGCTAGCATGGCAGACCGGCATCAACACAACATGGGGCAGTGGCTCACACTGTAATGAACAAAAACAAGGTCATGAAACACAAGGCAACTCATTCGAAGAAGACAGTAGGAACACTGGAGATGAGTAGCAGAAGGCCCAAGTTTAGACAGATAAAGCAATTTAATTAGCAGTGTGTTGGCTGAAAATATATTTACATCCTTACCTGTGGTAACAATTTGCTGTCAACTATTACTATGGCTAAAATGATTTTTCAGTTACCACAGATGTGTGGGTGGGAGAAATAAAACTGGAAATTACCTATTCACACAACTGGAAAGAACAGGTGCATTTGTAAGATCTCAGTATTCTTGAAGAGAGCGGACCCTCATAGGGCCTGGCTCAGCCCTGGGTGGAGACCAGTCAGACATTTTTAGAGGCAGCATAGTATATTATTGCAAAGGTACCCAATGTCTGACTTGTGAGCCAGTAATATGAACTCACTTTTAAATAGAAGGAGGCGGAAAGCATTCTAGGAGGTACAATTAACCACTGATAAAGCAAATTCTGTTTAGCAATTTCTGGGGATTCACCCTTCCTTTTTGTCTATCATACGATAAGACTTCCTGAACCAACCCCAACCACCAAAAAAAATGCATTGTTCCCTGATTAAAGCAAGGAGATGATAGGCTGCCAGCAGCTCTCTTTGTACAGGCAATCTTGGCATGTCAGGATGGCATGGGTTTCATTAGTAATGTTTACCAACCAGACACACACAGCCCAAGCAGGCGGACATTGATGTGGCCTTCTGTAGCGAAGGAAGACCTGTCAACAATGCAAGCTCCTTATGTACCAGAAATGCAATTTTCCTAAATAAGCAGAATGTAGTGAAGTACATGAACTTCTAAATCAAGGTGGCAAATTATGGCTACAGATTACAGCAAAAAAGGAATGGGAGGAAAGCTCAAAAGTTAAAGACAACAAAAACCTCTTTATTTTCTTTAGAGGGCTCTCTCTGGTAAATGAAACTACCTTGTATGATGAGTATCAGAGGGCTCCAGCTTGCAAGACCAGGTAGCTGAAAAGATACTTTGTAAAAAAGGCTGCTCAAACTATGTCTAAGATAGCAACTGCAGAAAGAACTGAAGATTGAATGACTTAATGAGAATAGAGCTGTCCAGCAGTTCTAGCACAGCTTCAGTCTTTTTAAGGTCTCTGGTGGGTGGGAAAACAGAATGAACATTGTGAGCCAACTGCAGTGCCTCAATAAATAAAACGTCTTGGCCGGGAATGGTGGCCTAGCACTTTGGGAGGCCAAGGCAGGCAGGATTACCTGAGGGCAGGAGTCGAGACCAGCCTGGCCAAAGTGGTGAAACCCCATTTTTACTAAAAATACAAAATTAGCCGGGCATGGTGGCGCATGCCTGTAATCCCAACTACTTGGGAGGCAGAGGCAGGAGAATCGCTTGAACTGGGGAGGTGGAGGTTGCAGTGAACCAAGGCTGAGCCATTGCACTCCAACCTGGGTGACAAGAATGAAACTGTCTCAAAAAAAAAGAAAAAGAAAAAAGTCTTCTGTTGGGGTCAAGTGACTGAAGTACTGCTCACAATCCCTTCCCTTGTGGATGCTGATCTTTACATAGTAACTTCCCCCTTAAGGTCCTAATACAGCTGAAGGCAAACTCCAAGGAAAGGAAGGGAATTAACAAGTACTGGGAGCTAAAACTGTGAAATGGGCTGTATAAGGGGCTTTAGTGATGTTTTCTGAATTGAGTCTCCCAAGCTTTCTTGGAATAGGTAACAAACTTCACCTGTCATCTCATCATCTCTAGCTGGGATTACTATTAGCCTTCTAAATAGTCTCTATGTTCCACCCTTACCCTTTATCACCCAATCTACTCTCTAGTCAGCAACATTAATTCTTTTTTTTTGAGATGGAGTCTTGCTCTGTCACCCAGGCTGGAGTGCAGTGGTGCCATCTCCGCTCACTGCAACCTCCGACTCCTGGGTTCAAGCAATTCTCTGCCACAGCTTCCCGAGTAGTTGGGATTACAGGCACCTGCCACCACACCTGGCTAATTTTTGTACGTTTAGTAGAGATGGGGTTTCACCATCTTGGCCAGGCTGGTCCTGAACTCCTGACCTTGTGATTCACCCACCTTGGCCTCCCAAAGTGTTGGGATTACAGGTGTGAGCCATTGCGCCCGGCCAATTAATTCTTTTATTTGGAAATCAGAGCATCTCAAATATCTCTCATGACTTTCCATCTCAGGACAAAATACAAAATCCTAACATGGACCCCCAAGACCCTCCATTATCTATTACTACTGGCTCTCTGACCTCACCTTCTGACCAACCCTGCCCTCTCTTGCTGACTTATTACTTCCAGCCACAATGGTCTCCCTACAGCTCCTTCAACAGTCAAACACACTTCCGCTTCAGGGCTTTGTCCTTTCCATTCCCTCGGCCTGGAATGTTCTTGCCCCAGATATCTGTGTTTGTAGTTCCTTCATTTCATTCAGGTTTCTGCATGTCACTTCCTAAGGGGAGGGCTTCTTTGACCTCCATGTCTAAAGCAGTATCCTTATTTCCATTTTTTTCTTTTAAAATCTGTCCTGAGACTCTGAACTCGACACTTCCTCCCAAACAATTCTCAGGCTCAGGTCTTTCCTGTTGCTAACTCCTCTATTTCCCTCACTATTTACCACCATCATTACCACCTGTTTTATTTCCATCTCTCTCCACCCCACTAGGATATAAACTCCTTAAAAATAGACCCTTGGTTTGTTTTGTTCATTACTATATCTAGAAAAGCATCTACCAACAGTAGGCTTTCCATAAATAATTGTTGACCATATAAAAGGCAGATTGTTATTAATTTGTTGAGGTTGTCATTTAACCTACAGATGTCATTAATCTATTAATGATGGCAGAGCCCAGGATTGAAATCCAGATTTGACTTTTCGCAAAGCCTGTGCTCACTCTAACTATAGGCTATTATCAGTTTTCTTTCTTTCTTTCTTTCTTTTTTTTTTTTTTGAGACAGAGTCTTGCTTTGTCGCCAGGCGTCCGGCTGGAGTGCAGTGGTGCGATCTCGGCTCACTGCAACCTCCACCTCTCAGGTTCAAGCAATTCTCCTGCCTCAGCCTCCACTCGCGAGTAGCTGGGACTACAGATGCGTGCCACCACGCCCAGCTAATTTTTATATCTTAATAGAGAGGAGGTTTCACTATGTTGGCCAGGATGGTCTCGATCTCTTGACCTTGTGATCCGCCCTCCTCGGCCTCCCAAAGTGCTGGGATTACAGGCGTGAGCCACCGTGCCCAGCCATACCAGTTTCCATTTTGAATAGTACATTCAGTAGGTTCTAAGGGTTACAATGGCTATAATCAAGAGGCAATTTAATTTATATATACATATATACATATTTATATAAATTTAAAAATATATACATATACATATGTGTGTGTGTGTGTGTGTGTGTGTGTATTTTTTTTTTTTTAAAGGAGAGGGTGCAGTGATGTTCCCTAGGTAGTAAGAGTCCCATCTTGGCCTTCTAAGGAAAAGATAGGTAAATGAAAACACTGCTAAATCCAAGGTCAGACAGGATACAGATGGCCTTATTAAAGAACAAAAAACTCAGAACACTAAAAGAGAAAGTGCTTTCTTGGACTCTGCAGTTGGCCTCAATCATACACTGCAGACTCTGGAATATTACTTTTTCTGACTTTGGAAGCTGATACACACCTATAGGAATAACTGAGGAAGGAAGGTAGGTATGATTAGTCTTATTTTCACCTTTAAAATATGTGTGTATCGGCCAGGCATGGTGGCTCACCCCTGTAATCCTAGCACTTTGGCAGGCTGAGGTGGGCAGGTCGCCTGAGGTCAGCACTTCAAGACCAGCCTGGCCAACATGGTGAAACCCTGACTCTACTCAAAACACAAAAATTAGCTGGGTGTGGTGGCAGGCGCCTGTAATCCCAGCTACTCAAGAGGCTGAGGCAGGACAATCACCTGAGCCCAGGAGGCGGAGGTTGCAGTGAGCCAAGATCATGCCACTCCACTCCAGCCTGGGAGATAGAGTGAGACTCAGAAAAAAAAGAATTCTGGGATCATTTATAATCTTTTCCAGAAGACTTCCTCCAGTACTAAGAAGTCCACAAGCCCCTTGACCAGTTTCACTGATGTCAAGAATCAGATCCTGCTAGGGTAGAAAACGTAGGGAAGGAGCTCAAACTGTGGCAAGGTCCTAAGGATTGTGATGAAACGGGAATGAAGCAACCTCTCCCCACAACCCTTTCTAGAAAGCAGAGATGTCAATATGAAGGAATCCTCCAACGACCTGGCAGCTGAGTGAAGGCCTTTTATTTAAAATCTTCAAACCACCCATACTTTTTGATTATTATCTGGCTTTTTCTTTTTCTTTTTGTTTTCTGGACACCACTGGTTGGGATCTGGCTTTTTCTTAAATGTAAATTCCAATATAATTTTACAGTTGATATTTCCAGAATTAGACCCAGAAATCACAATTAGCACTACTCTCTGAAAATGTTTCAGAATTCAACTCTTAACTTCTTTTTTTTTTTTTTTTAAAGATGGGGTTTCACCATGTTGGTCAGGCTGGTCTTGAACTCCCGACCTAAGGTGATCCACCTGCCTTGGCCTCCAATGTGCTTGGATTACAGGCATGAGGGAGCCACCACGCCCGGCTAAACTCTTAACTTCTGAAGAGAATCAAGTAGTAACCTGGAGAAGGCCAAATGAGCTACAGACATCACAGAGAAAGCTCGATCTCCTTGGCAGAGCCTCTATGTGAGCTCTCAGCCAGTTTTCCTAATGCCAGCTGGTATGCTACGTTGGCTACCCAAGGCAGTAGGGAATACAGTATCACAGTGAGCACAGAACTAAGCTTTTCCAACTCTCCTGGGGCACCGGTACAACTGCTAGCATTTCCCAGACTACCTCTAATTAAGCAACAAACCTTTCTCTCCACTGGGAAAATTCAAAAGTGCTTTCATCTCTACTCCTCCCCTCCACCCCCGGCCACCAGAAGCTACTGTAGGTTTTTTGTTTTGTTTTGTTTTGTTTTTGAGGTGGAGTTTCGCTCTTGTTACCCAGGCTGGAGGGCAATGGTGCGATCTCAGCTCACTGCAACCTCCGCACTCCTATCCAAGACTGGAGTGCAGTGGCGCAATCTGTTCACTGCCACCTCCACCTCCTGGGTTCAAGCAATTCTCATGCCTTAGCCTCCCCAGTAGCTGATATTACAGGTGCACACCAGCATGTCCAGCTAATTTTGTATTTTTAGTAGAGATGGGGTTTCACCATGTTTGCCAGGTTGGTCTCCAACTCTTGACCTCAAGCGATCCACCCTCCTCGGCCTCCCAAAGTGCTGGGATTACAGGCAGAAGCCACCACACCCAGCCTCATATGTTTTTTGATGGGAAAAGGAGGGGGAGAGAAGATAAAGTACTGGCAAAGGCATTTTTCCTTAGGGGATGGGTATAAAGTGATATCTAGGAAGCTCACTTGCCAGTATAGCCTCACTACCCACAATCTAGTGTCTTTCAGTACTTCATTAGTTCTCTTCTGCTTTCCTCCTTACAGCTGCCTTCAGCCCCCGCCTTCCAAAAAAACAAAAACAAAAACAAAAAAAACCCCACCTATTCCCCTCGCTCCCAAAAACCCAGGGTGGCCAGTCCAGCTTCTGATTCATGCTGGGGTTCAAAAATGAAGTTTACATACTTGAATTAAAAAGTGAAATTGGAGGTCATGTGTGGTGGCTCACACCTGTAATCCCAGCACTTTGGGAGATTGAGGTGGGTGGATCATTGGAGGTCAGGAGGTCAAGACCAGCCTAGCCAACATGGTGAAACACTGTCTCCGCTAAAAATACAAAAAAAATAGGCCAGGTGCAGTGGCTCACCCCTGGAAGCCCAGCACTTTGGGAGGCGGAGGCAGGTGGATTACTTGAGATCAGGAGTTAGTGACCAACCTGACTAACATAGTGATACCCTGTCTCTAATTTTTGTAAAAATACAAAAATTAGCTGGGCGTGGTGGCTCTTGACTATAGTCCCAGCTACTCGGGAGGCTGAGGCAGGAGAATCACTTGAACCCAGGAAGTGGAGGTTGCAGTGAGCTGAGATGGCACCAGTACATTCCACCCTGGGTGACAGAGTGAGACTTCCTTTCCAAAAAAAAAGAGCCAGCGTGGTGGTGCACACCTGTAATCCCAGCTACTCGGGAGGCTGAGGCACGAGAATCACTTGAACCCAGGAGGCGGAGGTTGCAGTAAACTGCGATTGTGCCACTGCATTCTAGCCTGGGAAACAGAGCGAGATTTTGTCTCAAAAAAAAAAAAAAAAAAAAAAAAAAAAAAAAACCGTTGCCAATATCTGAGACAAAGGCTTACCTAAAAAGACTACTTATTTTTTTTGACATAGGGTCTCACTCTGTCACTCAGGCTGGAGTGCAGTGGCACAAACACGGCTCACTATAGCCTCAACCTCCCAGGCTCAAGCAATCCTCCTGCTTCAGCCTCCTGTGTAGGTGGGACCAAAGGGGTATGCCACTAGCTGGTTAATTTTTAAAAATTTTTTGTAGAGATGGCGTCTCACTTTGTTACCCAGGTTGCTGTTCAACTCCTGCTGAACTAATCTTCTGGCCTAAAGTGGCCTTCCAAAGTGCTGAGATTACAGGTACGAGCCACTGTGCCCAGACAAAAGACTTCTTTTTTGATAATCAAGGGGAAAGTTTTATCCTATATCGCTCCCTCTTCCCTTACTCCTGGGTTCCAAGAAATATAGCTCAAACCTAAGGGAGACACCAAAATGCTGCTCTGGGAAAAATAAGCGGCACCAAAGACTGCAAAAATTACAAGTTTATCAAATCAGACTCTGCAAAATTAGTCATCTTTAAGGTCTGTTAGAATCAAACAATCCATTCAACAGATAATTTTGTCAGCCCAAATAACTAAGAACCCCCCAACTAGCACATTTCACTATTTACCTAACCTGATAATGTTTAGCCATTGCTCAAAGGCCTCTTACTTCTCTATCTTTCACTCAATAGTGGACCTTAAAGTCGCTGGCAATTGTGACCTCACAACTCTAGGCTAGAGGAAAGAGCAAAGAAGAGAGATGGAGATTTACTCTAGACTTACTCTGTTGAAACTCTTGAAATGGATGTGCTACAAACTACCGTCATGCTGCTGAACACATGGCTCAAGGCATTTGGAAACCTAGTTCTAAACTACACTCTTAGAATCTGTCACAACAGGTCCTCTTCCCATCCTGTTTCCCATCCCCACCCTGATTCCCCCAAAGGCAATATCTATACCACTGCTCTCTTTGGCGAGGATGCTCTTTCCTGGGTCTACTTATTATTACTTAACTCATCTTTGACTCAGAGTTTTCTCTTGAATTCTTTATTATTCAGGTACCAGGAAAGTATTCTCCCTGGATATTCTAACTTTTCAGTTTGAGTGTGACCTTCCTAAGACCACAGCCTGTCTCCTAATTGTTCTTCCAAGTTACAGAGTCAGGGGCAAGATTATTCATATAATAAATGTTTAATTAACTTTCACTGGCTCACATTCCTAAAGGATAGCACATACTTGAATTCCAGGCTCTGGAACTTTAAGGTACATGGATAATACAAGTGTTAACAAATGTGTGTGTGTGCATGTGTGTACAGGTAACTTTACTAGCGAGTGAGAAGAAAAAGGAGATAAAAATGCATGGTACATTTTTATTTTTTGTTAATCTCTCACCTCCCCTCTTTTTAAAAAAATTTTGAGACAGGGTCTCACTTAGGTTGCCCAGGCTAAAGTGTAGTGGCGCAATCCTGGCTCACTGTAGCCTTGACTTCCCAGGGTTCAGGTGGCCCTCTGACTTCAGCCTCCTGAGTAGCTAGGATTACAGGCATGAGCTGCCATGCCTGGCTAATTTTTCTGTATTTTTAGTGGTGACAGGGTTTCATCATGTTGCCTAAGCTAGACTTTTTTTTTTTTTTGACGTAGTCCTGCTCCGTCACCCAGGCTGGAGTGCAGGGGTGCAATCTTGGCTCGCTTCAACCTCTGCTTCCTGAGTTCATCTGATTCTCCTGCCTCAGCCTCCCAAGTAGCTAGGACTACAGGCACTAACCACCATGCCCAGCTAATCTTTGTATTTTTAGTAGAGACAGGGTTTCACCATGTTGGCCAGGATGGTCCATCTCTTGCCTTCATGATCCACCCAACTCAGCCTCCCAAAGTGCTGGGATTAAAGGCATGAGTCACTGCATCCGGCCTGTTTTTTTGTTTTGTTTTTTAATTTAAGTTCTAGGATACATTTATAGAATGTGCAGGTTTGTTATATAGGTATTCATGTGCCATGGTGGTTTGCTACACCTATCAGCCCTTCATCTAGGTTTTAAGCCCGAACGCATTAGGTATTTTTCCTAATGCTCTTGCCCCACCCCACCCCCAACAGGCCCCGTTGTGTGATGTTCCCCTCTCTGTGTCCATGTGTTCTCACTGTTATGTTCTCACTCCCACTTATAAGTGAGAACATGTGGTGTTTGGTTTTCTGTTCTTGTGTTAGTTTGCTGAGAATGATGGTTTCCAGCTTCATCCATGTCCCTGCAAAGGACATGAACTCATTTTTTTTTTATGGCTACAGGCTTCTGTGTCTTAATTCCTTTTTTTTTTTTTTTTTGAGATGGAGTCTCGCTCTGTCTCCCAGGCTAGAGTGCAGTGGCGTGATCTCAGCTCACTCAGTAGCTGAGGCAGAAGAATTGCTTGAACCTGGGAGGCAGAAGTTGCCACCATGCCCAGCTAACTTTTGTATTTTTAGTAGAGACGGGATTTCACCATATTGACCAGGCTGGTGGTCTTGAACTCCTGATCTTGTGATCCGCCCACCTTGGCCTCCCAAAGTGCTGGGATTACAGGTGTGAGCCACCATGCCTGGCTTTTAATTCCTATCACATAAAAATTACTGTTCCTTTTTTTTTTTTTTTTTTTTTTGAGACAGGGCCTCCTCCTGTCACCCAGGTTGGAATACGGTGGTGTGACCTTGGCTCACTGTAACCTCCACCTCCTGGACTCAGGCAATCCTACTTCAGTCTCCTGAGTAGCTGGGACTACAGGCGTATGCCATCATGCCCAGCTAATTTTTTGTATTTTTTTTTTTTTTGTAGAAACGGGGTTTTCCCATGTTGCCCAGCCTGGTCTTGAACCCCTGAACTCAAGTGATCCACCTGCCTCACCAAGTCCATTTTTTTTTTTTTTTGGAGACGGAGTTTAGCTCTTGTTACCCAGGCTGGAGTGCAATGGCGCGATCTCGGCTCACCGCAACCTCCGCCTCCTGGGTTCAGGCAATTCTCCTGCCTCAGCCTCCTGAGTAGCTGGGATTACAGGCATGCGCCACCATGCCCAGCTAATTTTTTGTATTTTTAGTAGAGACAGGGTTTCACCATGTTGACCAGGATGGTCTCGATCTCTTGACCTCGTGATCCACCTGCCTCGGCCTCCCAAAGTGCTGGGATTACAGGCGTGAGCCACCGCGCCCGGCCTGGACATTTATTTTTAATGTTGGTAATGCATTTTTCCCTGGCCAGAAATTTCCATCAGTTCAAATAAGCCCATAAATGCCACCCATGTTATGTTAAAATAATAGAGGTTTGGTCAGCTGTGATGAGAATTTCCTGTCCTCCTCTCCTTCTATTCTCTTTCCTATTTGTGGTTACTTTTATGTAGTAGATGACCCTTACAAATTGAGGATTTCTTCCCCTGGGGAAGAAAAAGGGGTGAGCTAGTCTGCTGTGTGAGAAGTTTTTCTAAAACTTCTTGTCTGTTGTGTGAGAAGTTTTTCTAAGGTGGGAGTTGAGCTTTGGAGATTTAATTAAGGACTTCCTTTGAATCTCTGACATAGCAGGGGCTAAAATAAAAAAAATTATTTATTGGCTTATTTATTTTTTATTTTTTATTTTGAGACGGAGTTTCACTCTTGTTGCCCAAGCTGGAGTGGAATGGCCCAATCTCAGCTCACTGCAACCTCCGCCTCCCGGATTCAAGCAATTCTGACTCAGCCTCCCGAGTAGCTGGGATTACAGGAATGTACCACCATGCTCAGCTATTTTTTTGTATTATTATTATTATTTTTTATTTTGAGACGGAGTTTTGCTCTTGTTACCCAGGCTGGAGTGCAATGGCACGATCTCGGCTCACCGCAACCTCCGCCTCCTGGGTTCAGGCAATTCTCCTGCCTCAGCCTCCTGAGTAGCTGGGATTACAGGCACGCACCACCATGCCCAGCTAATTTTTTGTATTTTTAGTAGAGACAGGCTTTCACCATGTCGACCAGGATGGTCTCGATCTCTTGACTTCGTGATCCACCCGCCTCGGCCTCCCAAAGTGCTGGGATTACAGGCGTGAGCCACCGTGCCCGGTCTCCAATTTTTCATTACATTATGTAATAGACTTGAGGTTTCAAAGTTCTATCAGGACTGGATCATTATAACTTGAGCTCGGTTTCAAAGTTCTATCAGGACTGGATCATTATAACTTGAGCTCAACCACCTTAGAAAGGTAGAGTAACCTCTACATTTAATCGCATTCATAATCATAAGCAGAATTGTGAGACTGAGTACAATTTTGCTCATAGGTACCTGGATTTATGCCCAGCAAGGCAATGAGAACATCAAGAAACCAGAAGAATTCTGCCAAACACTTAAGGTACAACTAGTGCCAATCCTTCTCAAACTCTTCCCAAGAATCAGAGAAGATGAACTACTTCCAGATGCACTTCCAAACTCATTTTATGATGTCAGCATTACCCTGATACCAAAGCGAGACAAGGACACTACAAGAAAATTACAGGCCAGTATCCCTGATGAACAAATAAGCAAAAATCCTCAACAAAATATTAATAAACCAAATTCAACAGCCCATTAAAAGGATCATTCACCCTGATCAAGTGGGATTTATCCCAGGGATACATGGGTGGTTCAACATACATAAATCTTTTTTTTTTGGAGACGGAGTTTTGCTCTTGTTACCCAGGTTGGAATGCAATGGCACGATCTTGGCTCACTGCAACCTCCACCTCCTGGGTTCAGGCAATTCTCCTGCCTCAGCCTCCTGAGTAGCTGGGATTACAGGCACGCGCCACCATGCCCAGCTAATTTTTTGTATTTTTAGTAGAGACGGGGTTTCACCATGTTGACCAGGATGGTCTCAATCTCTTGACCTCGTGATCCACCCGCCTCGGCCTCCCAAAGTGCTGGGATTATAAGCGTGAGCCACCGCGCCTGGCCCTACATAAATCTTAAATGTGATAAACCACATAAGCAGAGTGAAGGACAAAAACCTTATGATCATTGCAACAAATGCAAAAAGCATCTGACAAAATTCAACATACTTTCATGAGAAAAAGTGAACACATTAGGTATAAAAGGAATGTACCCTGGCTGGGAGTGATGGCTCATGCCTGTAATCCCAGCACTCTGAGAGGGCCAGGCGGGCGGATCACAAGGTCAGGAGTTCAAGACCAGCCTGACCAGCATGGTGAAACTCTGTCTCTGCTAAAAATACAAAACTTAGCCGGGCATGGTGGCGCATGCCTGTAATCCCAGCTATTCGGGAGGCTGAGGCAAGAGAATCGCTTGAACTCGGGAGGTAGAGGTTGCAGTGAGCCAAGATTGCGCCATCGCACTCCAGCCTGGGTGACAGAGCAAGACTTCATCTCAAAAAAAATAAAATAAAATAAAAAATGTATCTTGATACATAAAAGCCATATATGACAAGCCTTCAGCTAACATCGTACTCAATGGTGAACAGCTGAAAGCTTTTCCTTTAAGATCAGAAACAAGACGAGGACCGCTCTAGCCACTTCTATTCAACATAGTACTTGCAAGTCCCAGACAGCAATTAGGCAAGAAAAATAAACAAAAAGGCATTCAAACAAAAAGGAAGCAAAATTTTCTGTTTTAAGATGACATGCTCTAACATACAGAAAACCATAAAAACTCCAAAATACTATTAGAACTAATGAACAAATTCAGTTAAGTTGTAGGACAGGAAATCAAATCAGCAGTGTTTCTATATACTACCAACAAACTATCCAAAAAAGATACCAAGAAAACAATGTCATTTACAATAGCTACCAAAAAAAAAAAAAAAAAAAAGGCTTGAGGATAAATTTAACCAAAGAGGTGAAAGACTATACACTAATAAATATAAAATATTGAAGAGGCCAGGTGCAGTTGCTCATGCCAGTAATTCCAGCACTTTGGGAGGCCTGATGTTGACAGTTACTCTGGAGGCTGAGGTGGGAGGATCACCTGAGCCCACAAAGTCTACACTGCAGTGAGGCATGATCGTGCCACTGTATACTCTAGCCTGGGTGATGGGAGTGAGACCTTGTCTCAAAAAAAAAAAAAAGAAATAAAAAAACCCATTATCAACTCACACCTGTCAGAATGGCTAATAGTAAAAAGAAAAAAAAAAATTCCGGAGATTATGTGGAGAAAAAGAACCTTTGCACACTGTTGGTACAAATGTAAATTAGCATAGACATTATGGAAAACAGTATGGAGGTTTCTCACAAAACTAAAAACAGAACTACCATATGATCCAGCAATCCCACTACTGGGCATATATATAAGGAAATGAAATCAGCATGTTGAAAAGATACCTGCACTCTCATGTTCACTGCAGCATTATTCACAAGAGCCAAGATATGGAATCAACCTAAGTGTCAGTCCATCAATGAATGAACACATGAAAGAAAATGTTTATACACACAATGAAAGACTATTCAGCCTTGGAAAGAAATCCTGCCATTTTAAGTAACACAAATGAACCTGGAGGACATTATGTTAAATAAGTCTGACACAGAAAGTCAAATACTGTATAATTTCACTAACGTGGAATCTAAAAAAGTCAAACTCAGAAGCAGAGAGATAATGGGCTTGGGAGGGGTGACTGGGGAAAAGGAAACAAAATTTCAGCTAAGTAAGCAAAAGGAACAAGTTCAAGAGATCTATTGTACAACTTGGTGACTATAGTTAATAACAATGTTTTGTATACAGGCATGCCCCATTTCAGTCAAAAACAGACTGCACATACAATGGTGGTCCCATAAGATCAAAATATCGAGGCTAGGCATGCTGGTTCACACTTGTAATTCCAGCACCTGGGAGCCTAAGGTGGGAAGATCACTTGAGACCAGAAATTTGAGACCAGCCTGGACAACATAGAGACCCCATCTCTACAAAAAAATTAAAAAATTAGCTGGGTGTGGTGGTAGAGACAGGTTTTACCATGTTGACCAGTCTGTTCTTGAACTACTGACCTCAGGTGATCCACCCACCTCAGCCTCCCAAAGTGCTGGGATTACAGGTTTTGTTTTTTAAAATGGGCATGTAATTTCTGACTTTCTAATGAATTGGAGGAATCACCTGTCCCAGGCTGACACTTTCCAATGTAACTCATTCTTACGCTTTGGCTAGCCAGCACTTTGGAACCAATTCATAGTGAAAATCCTTTCAAAGTGAAGGATAAGATAGCAACTATGAGCAAGGTAAGAGTCCACTGGAAAAATGACTATATATAGACAAAGAAAAGCTTTAAGTGGTCAGACTTTTTTTTCCCCAGGGGAGACCTGTATTATTCAGAGTAAATTATATGAAATAATAATATAAGTAATGATGGAATAGTTAACTTCTTATTCTTAAACAATCCTAGCACAGAAAACCCTTCGCCTTGTATCCTCATTCTTTTCCCTGAATGTGAGAAGTAAGCCCTAACTTTGAACCTACTCTCAACTCATACCTTTCCTAAGTCACTTGCCATTTGGACACTTGTGCTGTGACATACTTTGGAAGCTGGGCATCATAGAGCCCACCCAGCTCTCTAATAGGAAGGATCTCCTTGCTCTCTATATTATTGTGAATTTTCTGGGGAAAAGGAGTTCACAGTCCTTGGTCATGTATCTGCTATGTATCCATTTGGTCTGACAACTTCTTAAAACTAGTTCTCTGTGCACAACACCTTGCCTTACATATCTAGTGAAGAACTTCAGAAAGGATAGTAAATTCAGGGCAGGTAGAACGAAGTTTTGCATATGGCTAACACACTGCCCTTCACTGTATCTTCTATTCTTCTGCTATCTAGGGCTAGTTTGCCAATCTTGCCAAGGCAGATTTTAAGGTAATATGGAAAGACAAGTCTGATACATTAATGCATTCTATTCCCTTTAGGCCCTTCCTTCTTCTCCCCCAGCCTGAGTAGTGGACCATGAGGAATCTTGATATGTAATAACCTTTGGCAAAGGCTTCTATATAGCCTTAGTGAAAATCAAAGCTCTTACACTGCCTGTCACTGAGACTCACTATAACTTGAAGCTTTATGTTTCATACTCCAAATGTCCAAGGAATTAGCAGGTTTCTGAAGCTAAAGGGTCTCTCAAAGCTGAAGACGCTAAGCCTCAAAGGGGCCCAAGAATTGAAAGCTTAAAGGAAGAGGTGGAGCAGCCCCTTCCACACCTGGCAGACCACAACTAGCTAAATTTCCAAATGAAATTTGGAATGCTGGGTCTATCTGCTGGAAGGAAGAACAGTATATCTGTTAGAATAATACTTTTATAGCTAGAGCAAACCCACACTAATAAAAGATACTGAAATTTGCTTTAGGAAGCTTCCTCATTTCAGGAACTGCCTGCAAAACAAATAAAAACCTAGGCTGGGCGTGGTGGCTCATATCTGTAATCCCAGCACTTTGGGAGGCTGAATCACAAGGTCAGGAGTTCGAGACCAGCCTGGCCAATATGATGAAACCCTGTCTCTACTAAAAATACAAAAATTAGCTGGGTGTGGTGGTGGGTGCCTGTGGTCCCAGCTACTCTGGAGGCTGAAGCAGGACAATCGCTTGAACCCGGGACGCAGAGGTTGCAGTGGGCCAAGATCCCGCCACTGCACTCCAGCCTGGGCAACACCACAAGACTCCGTCTTAAAAGAAAAAACAAAAAACAAAACAAAAAAAACCAATAAAGTAGTCCTTTAAACGTATAAAGCGTTCGAAGTACCACAACTCATTCAATGATCAGCAGAATTATTTGCCTCCCTTCTGTGGCCCTGAGAAATTTAACAGTCATTCAGAATTGCTTTTTTGTTTGTTTGTTTGTTTTAGAGACAGGGTCTCACTCTGTCATCCAGGCTGGTGTATGGTGGTACAATCATAGCTCACTGCAACCTCAAACTCCTGGGCTTAGGGGATCTTCCTGCCACAGCCTCTCGAGTAGCTGGGATTAGAGATACTGTAATTAGGTGATCCCCCTGCCTTGGCCTCCCAGAGTGCTGGGATTACAGGCATAAACCACTGAGCCCAGCCCTACCTTTCTTTTATCTCAAAGATACCTCAAAGAAATAGCTAACAATCCCTTCCCAAGTAATCTTATGGATAACGGTAGAAAACAAAAGTTCAAAATTCTTCTATTACATATATTCTTCATTCTGTGTACACATTCACTGTCCTCTTTAATTTCTTCTCTCTCTGGGACCTCACTTACCCACTCAGTGTCCTTATCAACTTTCACCCAGTTCTATTAAGTCACTTCAATTGAATTAGAAATGGAAGCTACACAAACAGAATGAGAAGAGTATCTGCATCTGGGGATGCAATGACCACTCCCATCCAATAGCAAGGAGCCCCAACAGGGCCTAGTCTTGGCTTCTAAATACTGCATTTTCTATTAAAAGGAACAAAGGCTCCTTGGGGAACTGACTGAGGCAGAGAAAGTACTAGATGAGTCTAATATATCTTATTGTGCAGGAAAGTAAGTGCTCAAATAATAACAGCGAAATATCAAAGGATAAAGAAGCTGCAAGATGCTCAATTGGTGAGGGAAACCCCAGAGAGCAAAGTTTACACAGTAGAAATTAGAAAAGACAGTGAGTGCATACACTGGGTAAAGCAGGCATGTTACCAGGAATGTAACAGTTCTGAATTTTTCTTTTCTATCATTGCCTGTAAGATGTTAGTTTGGGGAGTATCTATCTGCCAACCTTCTGAAATAAAAGAATGGCAGATTATTTGGGCATCTTTATGATTAAACATATAATTAATTTTTTTCTTGATTTACTGGCCAAATATGGAATAATTTGAGCATGAAAATAAATAATGATAACAGACTATATTTCATTGAATAAAATAAGAAATCATTAGTTCATACTAAAACAAACTAATACATTGAAAGGCTGAAAAGGAATGGGGTATTTGTATAGTTTCAAAACCCTGTCTCGTAAAAATACTTACTAATTACAAAGGGAAAATGAGTAACTTTACTTTGGAAAAGCCAAACATTAATCAGTAATGACACAAATCAAAATTCTATACCTTTTGAAATCATGCAATTAAGAACGCAGCATCACTCCTGTGATATTCCTGCCAAAGATGTGTTACCTAAATTAAACATGGGGAACCACCAGACAAGTCCAAACTGAGGGACTTTCTACAAAATAACTTAATAGCATCAAAATTATGAACATCAAAGAAAGCCTGAAGAAACTGTCCCAGACTGGAGAAGACTAAGATGACATGAAAAATAAATGCAATGTGAGATTCTGACCTGGATTTTTGCTATAAAACATAAAACTGGTACAATATTTAGCAACATTATAGAGGATCTGAGAATTATATGGAAGTAATTCATCAATGTTACTTTCCTGATTTTGACAGCTGTATTGTGGTAAAGTTGGAGAATGCCTCTTGTTTATAGGAAATACTAAAGTATTCAGAGATGATGGAGCGTCAGGTCAGCAACTTACTCTCAAATGACTGAAAGAAAAAAATGGTTTCTATCATACTTGCAATTGTTCAATAAATTTCAAATTGTTTCCAATTTTTTTATTTTAAAAAATACAAGGTAGCAGTGTTGAAGTCTAGAAAAGGTGGGGTTGGAGATCAAAAAGAGGTGGAGAGAGTGGTCTGTTAATGACTATTCTCATTTATCTTAATGAAGAAGACATCTCTAAATTGGTGAGTGAGCCACTGGGGTTCTTGCCACCTGGAATAGGTTTCCTGTAACTTTCTGCCTCATCAACTTCCAATTTCTTTTCAACAGTTACCTGAATAACATTTTCTCCAGTGCCTATACTTCAAATTATCTCCCTACTTCCACTCTGTTCTGGCAATGCTTCCACTGTGAGCATTCATGCACTCCCTTATTCTAAAGACAGAGAATTTTGTCTTTGGAAAGCATTGAAACAAACAAACAAAAACCTATCCTGAGTCAGGTGTGATGGCTCACAACTGCAATCCCAGCTCCTTGGGAGACTGAGTCAAGAGGATCGGTTGAGCCCAGGAATGTATTTATTTATTTATTGTTGAGCTGGAGTCTCATTCTGTTGCCTAGGCTGGAGTGCACTGGTGCAATGACAGCTCATTGCAGCCTTGACCTCCCTGGCTAAAGTGATAATGAGGGAGGGAGGAAGGGGAAATGTCTATTCTGAAGGAGGAACTACTCATGATCGTCCCTTCTTCATACCTGACATTCACTGCCATCTCTTTACGACTTGCCATGTTCACTTTTCTTTTTCTCTTTTGAAATAGGATCTCACTCTGTTGCCCACACTTCGTTCAGTGCAGCAGTGTGATCACAATTGCAGCCTCAACCTCCTGGGCTCAAGTGCTGCAACCTCAGTCCTCCCCACCCCCACGCCCACCCCCACCCCCACTCAACAGTTGGCACTACAAGCACGCACTACCACACTTGGCTAATTATAAAATTTTTTGTAGAGACTGGGTCTCACTACGTTGCCCAGGCTGGTCTTGAACTCTTAGGCTCAAGCAATCCTCCTGTCTTGGCCTCCCAAAGTGCTGGGATTACAGGTGTGAGCCACCATTCCCAGCCCATGTTCACACTATTTAATAAGAGTTTTTCAAGGCCCTTCCTTCTACACATACAACCACCAAGTGTCATGCAAACTCTCTGTTTTAAAAGAAAGCCTTGTTATATCTTCCAGAGTGTAAGTTTTGACATTCTTTCCTAACATCAAACAGTTTCAAATGACATCATAAACTTTAGCTCCAGCTTCCTGAAAACTAGTACCCACTATAGCTAGCTTCTCCACGTTCACACCAACAGCAGCTGGCCAGCAGGGACTTGGTTATTCTATAGCAGAATGGTTTTCAGAAGCAACCAATGAAAAGCTTTCTAGTACAAAGATGATGTCTAAATATTCCCACTTTGCTCTTCTTTCCTATTTAGTGGGGTCTCGGAAATTTAGAGATAAAATAAGTGTATTATGACCCTTTTGCAAGCAGCGACCAACTTATCCCCCTACTTTAAACCAACAATTAACAAAAACTAGACTCTTAAACTGCATTGCCATATTCCTTGGTAACTGATTCAATCAAATTTTTATGTACCCAAGCCCATGAAGATAATCAAGGAAACTGATACACCCTTAGAAAGAGTACTCAGCAACAAAGGATACTAAGGTGAGCAACAGCCAGAATGAAAGCAGCAGCAAGTCACCTGGAAATCTAATAACAGCGCCAGCTGGAATCAACTTGTCCTGTGTTTTAAAAAGATTAAGATTTTGCTTATACCCCTAACATTTTAAGAAACAATAAAAAGTACAAATAAAATTTTAAAAATATTTTGCTTGTAACTCCATTCACTTTTCAGGGTACCCATCAAAGAACAACACTGAAGCGAAAGTTTGAAGAAAGGGACCTACGAGTCTTCTTCAGAGAAAGGCAAAATATTTCCCTTGTTTCTATCCCTCTTTATCCATCTTATAAGGGTTGTTTCCAAAGATATGTAACTTTCTATTAAAACAACATACTAGGCTGGGTGCGGTGGCTCATGCCTGTAATCCCAGCACTTTGGAAGGTCGAGGAGGGCGGATCAGCTGTAGTCAGGAGTTCAAGACCAGCCTGACCAACATGGAGAAACCCCATCTCTACTAAAAATACAAAATTAGCCAGGCATGGTGGCACACACCTGTAATCCCAATTACTTGGGAGGCTAAGGCAGGAGAATTGTTTGAACCTGCGAGGGAGAGGTTGCAGTGAGTCGAGACTAGGCCACTGCACTCCAGCCTAGGCAATAGAGTGAGAATCTGTTTCAAAAAAAAAAAAAAAACTAAAATTCCTATACAGCTAAAGAAATGTGTCCTCAGTGTCCTACTGATTTCTTTTCTTTTTTGAAATGGAGTCTCACTCTGTCACCTAGCCTGGAGTCCAATGGTATGATCTCGGCTCACTGCAACCTCTGCCTCCCAGGTTCAAGCAATTCTCCCGTCTCAGCCTCCTGAGTAGCTGGGATTATAGGTGCATGCCAATATCTCCAGCTAACTTTTGTATTTTTAGTAAAGACAGGGTTTCGCAGTCTGTTGGGCAGACTGGTCTTGAGCTCCTGACTTCAAGTGATCCGCCTGCCTCAGCCTCCCAAAGTGCTGAGCTTACAGGTGTGAGCCACTGTGACTGGACTTCTTTTCTTTTGTTTTTGAGACAGGTTCTCATTCTGTTGTCCAGGCTGGAGCACAGTGATGCAATCACTGCAGCCTCGACCTCCCAGGCTCAGGTGATTATCCCACTTCAGCCTCCTGGGCATCTAGGACTAAAGGAATGTGCCACCACACCCAGCTAATTTTTAAAAATATTTTTTGTAAAGAAGGAGTTTCACCAAGTTGCCCCAGCTGGTCTCAAACTCCTGGGTTTAAGCAATCCACCCCATCCTCCCTCAAATGCTGGGATTACAGGCACTGGATTACAACCAATGTCCTATTGATTTTTTTTTTTTTTTTTTGAGACAGAGTTTTGCTCTTATTGTCCAAGCTAGAATGCAATGGCTCACTGCAACCTCCACCTCCTGGGTTCAAGCGATTGTCCTGCCTCAGCCTCCTGAGTAGCTGGGATTACAGGCGTGCACCACCATGCCCAGCTAATTTTTTGTATTTTTAGTAGAGACAGGGTTTCACCACGTTGGCCAGGCTGGTCTCGAACTCCTGCTCTCAGGTGATCCACCTACCTCAGTATCCCAAAATGCTGGGATTACAGGCGTGAGCCACTGCACCTGTCCTGTCCTATTGATTTTTAAAGTGCCCAAACCAAGTTTTCTTTTGCATTTAGAATTTAAAATGCAATCAGAAAACTAGACTGTACCTTACCAATTACTATAATCTTAAAATTAGCATATATTGCTGTGAATGACATTTAGTTTTATCTCAATCTATTCTATGATAAGCAACAGTGAACTCAAGGGTATGATCTCAGAATATAAAAAGCCATTAAGACAGCTCCTAATAGATTCTTTTAAAATATGATCCTACAAGGCTCTTCAAAGGAAGGACAATATGTTTTAATTGTGAGATTGATTTTTTTCAATGCTTTGACCTCTTGTCTAAAAGAGGCCTGAAAAAAGAATAACTGCAGTGGAGCAAGGGTGTGAAATGTGTCACACCAGTTATTAAAATCCATCAAGTTCATACTTTAGTCTTTGGATAACTGCAGCCAAAACTGACTTGCAAGTAATTATCATCACTATCTGCAATAAAAGTTAATTGGACATAACTGAACTAACACCCTAATCGGAGGGAAGCTGTAACTGGCGAAGAGCCCATTCCTCCTGCTCCTTCAATCTGCAAATGAAACTGCTAATGATAATTTGTGGACAAACATGAAATTGCTCTCATGATTTCTCCACTGCAAATCACTCAGCAATTCCAGTTAATGCCCAGCATGTTGGGCCAGGAGAAAAATCATTAACTGGTGCTTCCTTTGATAAAGATGAATTTTAACAATAACCAAGCCCATTAAGGCTGAGAGTTACTGAGAACTGTTAAATTTCCCCTGGATGCCCTAAGTAAAGCACTGTGGTCTGATTTCCACATCATACTACTATGCACTAGATGCACCACGTGCCACCTGTATATAGTAGTAAGAAGAGACAGTATGCAAAGACAGAAGCTACTGCTTGTAATACTAACAATTTGTCTTCTTTTAACAGAATCCTGGAAAACCTTTTTTTTTTTTGAGACTGAGTCTTACTCTGTCTCCCAGGCTGGAATGTAGTGGTGCGATCTTGGCTCACTGCAACCTCTGTCTCCTGGGTCCAAGTGATTCTCTTGCCTCAGCTTCCCAAGTAGCTGGGACTACAGGTGTGCGCCACCACACCTGGCTAATTTTTTTTTATTTTTAGTAGAGACAAGGTTTCACCATGTTAGTCAGAGTGGTCTTGATCTCCTGACCTCGTGATTCACCTGCCTCAGCCTCCCAAAGTGCTGGGATTACAGGCGTGAGCCACTGTGCCCAGCCCAGAAAACCTCATTTTCACACAGGAAAATTGTATTGTTGATCTGCTTCAACAGCAAAGATTAAATCATTTCTGAATGGACTTTGGAGCTGACAGATTCCTGCTGCCTGATTTATTTACCTCCAATTCTGGATAAGAACTGTGCCCATTTCTCTGGAATTTAGTATCACATACTGCTTTTCAACTATATCTGCAGCCTGAGGGAACTAAGACTCCTAAGGGTATTGTAGAGGCTCAAAAAGTCACTCTATTTTACAGATGGAGGGGGGATGACTGTGGTTTCTATATCAACAGTGACCTGTAAAGGAGGCGGGACACAGGTATCCTACTTAGGTGGCAGAAGGTAAAACATAAAAGCAGATACAAAGTGCTACCTCTGCTTATGTTTTCTTAGGTGTTTTGGGCTCTATTCTGGCAATCAGGTAGTAGAAATTAATGGAATCAAAACTTTTCCCAAAAAGCAGCAGGACAAGTCCACTTTGAATATTTTTTGGTAAAAGTTATTTTGGAAGGTTGATGTTCACTTTCTGTAGTCATTAAAATATAATACTCCCAATATGAATGTGGAAAGGCCTAGGAATAGCTCAGCCAGGACATAACAAATAGAGAAGCAGTCATTACAGTGAGAGATCTAGAAACTGTAATATAGATAAGTAAACGGAAATAGAAAATTAGCAAGACATTAATCATTTATTTACTCACTGAACAGCTACTATGCATCAGACACTGTGGTAGTACTATGTATTGAGAAAACAAATAAGACAAAATCTTTGATGAGAAATGTGAATAAAGTTGTTTGAAAATTCAAACAATGAAATACTTCAAGGGACAGAGAGAAAGAAGGGAGAATAGCAGCACAGATCATTGAAGACTGAGTAAGAATTTACCAGACTGAGAAGAAAGGGTAGTCAAAAACTACTACAATGAAAGGCATGCAGCTGTAAAACTAAATGACACGAAGCCAGCATGGTGGCTCAGACCTGTAATCCCAGCACCTTGGGAGGCTGAGGAAGGTAAATCACGAGGTCAGGAGATTGAGATCATCCTGGCCAACATGGTCTGATATGGAAAGCAGGATGTTGGATGTATGTGCTAAACGTGGAGTTAAGCCTGATATGCCAAATTATATTAACATTTCATGCTAGAAAGACATAACAGTAGATTAAGAATAGAGCTGGGGGAGGGAGGAGGGAGGGAGAAAAAAAAAGAGAAAAGAAAAAGAATAAAGCTGGGTTTATTCTTTTTTAAGTAAAAGCTCAATGTTTTTACCATTAGATTGGCATGAAAGTGGACCCAACATCTAGGCAGGGCATGGTGGGCTTATGCCTGCAATCCCAGCACTTTGGGAGGCTGAGGTGGGTCAGGTGTTTGATAACTGCCTGACCAATAGGGTGAAACCCCATCCCTACTAAAAATACAAAAATTAGCTGGGTGTGGTGGTGGGACCTGTAATCCCAGGTTCTTGGGAGGCAGAGACAGGAGAATCACTTGAACCCAAGAGGTGGAGGTTGCAGTGAGCCAACACTGCACCACTGCACTCCAGCCTGGGTGACGCTCAAAGCGAGACTCTGTCTCAAAAAAAAAAAAAAAAAGAAAGTGGACCCAATACCTAACAGAATAATCGTGCTGTTGATTAAATGAGATGGTATTTGTAAAGCGGTTAGTACACTGCCTGTGACTGATGGCAGTTATAACTCTATTTGCTAACGTCAGACTTCTCTGAATAGGGATAGGTTTTAAGGAGAGTAACATGACCAGATGTCTATTTAGAATAAATCTGGAAGTGTGAAAGAAAAATGGGAGATGGTAGAAGCAGGCAGTGAAGTAGCTATTGCCATTTTTTTTTTTTTTGAGACAGAGTCTTGCTCTGTCGCCCAGGCTGGAGTACAATGGCAATATCTCAGCTCACCGCAAGCTCCACCTCCTGGGCTTAAGTGATTCTCCTGCCTTAGCCTCCTGAGTAGATGGGATACAGGCATAAGCCACCACACCTGGCTAATTTTTGTATTTTTAGTAGAGATGAAGTTTCCTTATGTTGTCTGGTCTCAAACTCCTGGCCTCAAGTGATCCGCCCACCTCGGCTTCCCAAAGTGCTGGGATTACAAGCATGAGCTGCCGTGCCCAGCCACCTACTGTGATTTTGAGGTGAGATGATGAAGATCTCGAATGAGGATTTCATAAAAGGGCCTATCATATAAATAATGGAGTAGATCTGTCTGATTTCTAGAGATAAAAATTAACTTAATAAAGTTTTTTAAGAAAGGCAATTTTAAGTGAACATAAAGAATAATCTGAACTTGTTCAACAGTGACAGAGAAAATAGTGAAGCAAAAGTAATGAACATTCATCAGGAATGATGGAAAAGGGTTTATTTTCAGTAGCTAAGAATTTGGGCTAGGCCGGGCGTGGTGGCTCATGTCTGTAATCCCAGCACTTTGGGAGGCTGAGGCAGGTGGATCACCTGAAGTCAGGAGTTCGAGATCAGCCTGGCCAACATGGTGAAACCCTCTAAAAAAAAAAAAAGAATTTGGACCAGATGACCACTCAATCCAACGTTGAGATTCTAGGATGCTAAATCATTTACAAAGGTGGTTTTGTAATGTCATTAACAATATCTTACATTTGAAGGGAACTTTATAATTTTCAAAGTGCTTTTTCTGTTTCTTTCTTTTTCTGAGACAGAGTCCTGTTCTGTCACCCAGGCTGGAGTGCAATAGCACGGTCTTGGCTCACTGCAACCTCTACTTCCCAGGTTCAAGTGATTCTCCTGCCTCAGCCTCCTGAGTAGCTGAGACTACAGGCGTGTGCCACCACCCCAGATAATTTTTGTATTTTTAGTAGAGATGGGGTTTCACTATGTTGGCCAGGCTGGTCTTGAACTCCTAACCTTGCGATCCACCCACTTCAGCCTCCCAAAGTGCTGGGATTACAGGCGTGAGTCACAGCGCCCGGCCTCAAAGTGCTTTTTCACATAATTCTCTTGCTCAGTCTTCTAAAGATGCCCTTTGAGATAGTTTGGGTATGTATCATTAGTCCTATTTCCACAGATAAAGAAACTAGGAACTTGCCAGCCATCATGACTCATGCCTGTAATCCCAGAAATTTAAGAGGCTGAGGTAGGAGGACTGCTTGAGCCCAAAAGCTCAAGACCAAAGACCAGCCTGACATAGGGAGAACAACACAGGGAGAACCCTATCTCTTAAAAAAAAAAAATTGGCCAGGCACGGGGGCTCATGCCTGTAATCCCAGCACTTTGGGAGGCCGAGGCAGGTGGATCACAAGCTCAGGAGATCAAGACCATCCTGGCCAACATGATGAAACCCCATCTCTACTAAAAATTACATCATTGCACTCCAGCCCAGTAACAGAGCAAGACTGCATCTCAAAAATAAACAAATAAATAAATAAATTAGATGTGGATTCTTCATTAATCTACCAGTTCCATTTCCTGTTGAAAAAAAAACGGTTCTGGGAGAATAAGATAAGCAAAAGCAAAACCAATACCTTTTACAGCTACAAAATTAATGTCTTCATAATAGTAAAACCACTCCACTAAATAGCTGGGTAATGCAGAGGTTCCATACATGAACCCAGGAAATGGGACTTTTCTAACCTAATTTAGGATGAGTTGCCTTCAGCTTCTCACAGTCTTGATACAACTTTCCTTTTAAAGTCATTTAAGTCCTATCCTTTACATCGTAAAAATGAAGATAAATAAAATGCCAATGGCAGAAGTGCTTAGCTTTTGGAAGGAAGTAAATTTTAAGTTATGGCTAATAATGCTTATGCTTCTCCTTTGAAGCGACATGAATGTTGTCTAAATCATCTCAATTCTGCAAGTGGCATAAAATCTGATTTTCATTCAGCTTAGCAACTGATTCACAAAAACACTTTGCTGAATGCAGAAAAAAAAATTAGTGATTGTTCATGGAAACCTCACCTTTTAAATCTGCTGTAAAGGCCGGGAACAGTGGCTCATGCCTGTAATCCCAGCACTTTGGGAGGCTGAGACAGGCAGATCACTTGAGGTCAGGAGTTCGAGACCAGCCTGACCAACATGGTGAAACCCCGTCTCTACTAAAAATACAAAAGTTAGCCAGGAATAGTGGCAGGTGCCTATAATCCCAGCTACTCGGGAGGCTGAGACAGGAGAATCACTTGAACCCGGGAGGCAGAGGTTGCAGTGAGCAGAGATCATGCCATTGCACTCCAGCCTGGGCAACAGAGTGAGACCCTATCTCAAAGGAAAAAAAAAATCTGCTGTAATATTTGACAGACAGAAATTAAGAAAGAAAGAAAAAGAAAGAAAGAAAGCCAGCTTTTTTTTTTTTTTTTTGACACGAAGTTTTACTCTGTGGCCCAAGCTGGAGTGCAATCTCTGCACACTGAAACCTCTGTCTTCCAGATTCAAGCAATTCTCCTGCTTCAGCCTCCCGAGTAGCTGAGATTATAGGTGCCCACCACCACACTCAGCTAATTTTTATATTTTTAGTAGAGACAAGGTTTCACTATGTTGGCCAGGCTGGTCTCGAACTCCTGACCTCATGTGATCTGCCTGCCTCAGCCTCCCAAAGTGCTAGGATTACATGCATGAGCCACTGCCCCCTGCCAGAAACCCCCAGCTTTAAAGTGATGACTGCTCTCTAATTTGGGCCCAGCAGAATGGCTCCCGCAAAGAGTGGCAAGAAGAAAGGCTGTTCTGCCATCAACCAGGTGGTAACCCAAGAATACACTACTGAGATTCATAAGTGCATCCATGGAGTGAACCTCTAAGAAGCAAGCCCCTCAAGCACTCAAAGAGATCTGGAAATTTGCCATGAGGGAAATTTGCCATGAGGACCCCAGATGCACATATTGATAGCAGGCTCAACAGAGCTGTCTGGGTCAACGAACTAAGCAGTGTCTCACACAGTGTATCCCTGTGTGGCTGTCCAGAAACTGTAATGAAGATAAAGATTCAGTAAAACAAGCTCCAGGCTGGGCACAGTGGCTCAGGTCTGTAATCCCAGCACTTTGGGAGGCTGAGGCAGGTGAAGCACTTGAAGTCAACCTGACCAATATAGTGAAACCCCATCTCTACTAAAAATACAAAAATTAGCCAGGTGTGGTGGTGCACGCCTGTAGTCCCAGCTACTCAGTCATGAGGCTGAGGCAGGAGAATCACTTGAACCTGGGAGGCGGAGGTTGCAGTGAGCCAAGATTGCACCACTGCACTCCAGTCTGGGTGACAAAGCAAGACTCCGTCTCAAACAAATAAATAAATAAATAACAATCTCCATATTTTGGTTACTTAGGTACCTGTTACCACTTTTAAAATCTACAGACACTCAACGTGGGTAAGAACTAACCAATGGTCATCAAATAAAGTTATACAACTGCAACAACAACAACAACAAAAGTGATGACAGTACTACTTTCATCACATACCATTCTAAATGGATTTAATTTCAGCCAACAGCTCTGATTATTAGCATATATTGCCCAGTGTTAGAAAGTTGTGCTTTGGTAAGAAGACAGGTTTGTTTATTTGTTTTTTTTTTCTTTGAGAGGGAGTCTCGTTCTGTTGTACAGACTGGAGTACAGTGGTACCATCTCAGCTCACTGCAACCTCCACCTCCTTGGTTCAAGTGATTCTCCTGCCTTAGCCTCCTCAGTAACTGGGATTACAGGTGCGTGCCACCACGCCCAGCTAATTTTTGAATTTTCATAGAGATGGGGTTTCACCATGTTGGCCAGGCTGGTCCGGAACTCCTGACCTCAAGTGATCCGCACACTTTGGCCTCCCAAAGTGCTAAGTGCTGAGATTACAAGCATGAGCCACAGGGCCCAGCTTCTTCTTTTTTCTTTTTAGAGACATGGTCTTGCTCTCTCTCACCCTGGCTGGAGTACAGTGGCATGATCACAGCTCACTGCAGCCTCGAACTCCTGGGCTCAAGGGATCCTTCAATATCAGGCTCCTAAGTAACTGGGACTACAGGCACACATCACCACACCCACCTAATTTTTTAATATGGAGACAGGGTCTCTCCATCTTCCCCAGGCTGGTCTCAAACTCCTGGGCTCAAGCCTCAAGTGATCCTCCTGCTTCAGCCTCCCAAAGTGTGGGGTAATCCCACTTCAGCATCCCAAAGTGGGATGAACACTTGGGGATGAGCCACCACATCCAGCTGAAGTTTGTTTCTTTGGCTTAACTACCAATAGTTACCCACATATGATGAATAATTACATATTGGTGTCAGAAGACACCAATAAAGAAGACATTTTAGTATCAAAACCTAGTTTATGTATGACTTACTTGAAAGATTTCAATTCTCCATAGCATCTCAGTGTGATTAGGTAACAAGGGTCAAGTCTCTTCGGGAACCAGGATGTCTATGTTCTCCTCCCCTTGGCAATCAGAGCTCCAAGTTCTTAGGCCTTTGGCCTCAGACTGAATGACACCACCAGCTTTCCTGGTTCTTGGGCTTGCAGAGAGCATACCGTGGAACTTCTCAGCCTCCATAACTGAGTAAGCCAAGTCCTAATCCCCTCTTATATATTTACCCTACTGGTTCTGTTTCTCTGGAAAACTCTAATACAGATTTTATATTTAGTATTAAATAAAACAAACTGTTCCAAGGATACTACACTGAGCTGAATTTTTCTAGGTCCAGTACTGAGTTATATACTACTATTGGTGATTAAGAAACTAAGCATAATCTGAGCATGATAGTTCATGGCTGTAATCCTAGAACTTGGGAGGCCAAGGTGGGAGGAACATTGGAGCTCAGGAGTTCAAGACCAGCCTGGGCAACATAGGGAGACCCCATCTCTACGAAAAATGAAAAAAGCAGCCAGGCATGATGATGCTAACTTGTGGTCCCACCTACTCAAGAGGCTGAGATGGGCCAGTGTGGTGGCTCACACCTATAATCGCAGTGCTTTGGGATGCCAAGGCAGGCGGATCACTAGAGGCCAGAAGTTTGAGACCAGCCTGGCCAACATGGTGAAACCCCCTCTCTATTGAAAATACAAAAATTAGCCAGGCGTGGTGGCGCAAGCTTGTAATCCCAGCAATTCAGGAGGCTGAGGTACAAGAATCACTTGAACCAAGGAGGTAGAGGTTGCAGTGAGAAGAGAATCGTGACACTGCACTCCAGCCTAAGTGACAGAGCAAGACTCCCATCTCAAAAACAAACAAACAAAATAGGCTGAGATGTGAGGAATGCTTGAGCTCCGGGTGTAGAGACTGCAGTGAGCTATGATCACACTATATTCCAACCTGGATGACACAGTGAGAACCTGTCTAAAAACAAACAAAACACACACACACACACACAGAGAGAGAGAGAAAGAGAGAGAGAGAGAGAGAGAGAGAGAGAGAGAGAGAGAGAAACATAAAAAAGTGGAATCTCTGTTTCAAAACAAAACTAAGTGTAATACAAGTTCTTGGCTATCTTGCCTACTGCTTAGCTGAATGACCAAAGAAAAAAACAAATTTCTCGGTAGTTTGTATGCCTAGAAAAATCTGTTAAAAAGCACAGGAAGTTAAAGCTATTGCTTAAAAATGTGCCCATGAGAATATCTTTGGATTGATTTCACCTGTCTATATTTTGCCTGCTTGCCCTTCTGTGTGAATAATCAATAACAGACTATTCACACATCAGGAAGGAACTTTTGTTTTTTTCCATCGTTTGGTATCTGCGAATCTAAGGAATTAACTCTTAACTAGAGTCCTGCCCACATTTTGGTAAAGATGCCCTCTGCCTTTTTCAGTTAGGCTGCAATATAACAAACTCAGTCCATGATTAAATTTAATCTAATGAGCCCAGTATTTCCCTCCTGGGATCCACCAGCACCAAACATAGTAAAACTTCAATTTGGACGTCGGGCACCATGGTGCATACCTGTAGTCCCAGCTACTTCCGAGGCTGAGGCAGGAGGGTTGCTTGAGCCCAGGAGTTCAAGGCCAGCCTGGCAACACAATGGGACCCCTTTCCCAAAACAAAACATAATCATCTTCAAGTTGGTCTTTTTTAAACATCTCTATCTTTTCTTTCTCCAATACCTCATCTTGAGCTTTCTCCTCTTGATTAATAATAGCATCCTGGTCTTTGGATTCCCTTCACAACCAGAGACGAAAACAGCTTCTCAGGTAGAGAGAGGAAAACTTCAAATCATTTCAAATAGGGCTCCTGAAAGTTCTTAGAGAAAATAATAAGGTATATTAGAAATTCAGATAAAGGAAGAATTCAGAGACCTTGGCTCTTGGTCTGGCTTCACTATCAAATCACTTAAGTTATTTAGATAATCATAGGGCATTCATTTTCCCTACTTCAGAGAAATGCTGAGACCAATGTTCATTTAATTCACTGGATAAAAACTATCCACAAGAAAGAATATTTACCTTAATAGTGAAAATGATTCTTGGGCTGAAGAAACTCTTTTTTTTTTTTTGATGCGGAGTTTCACTCTGTCACCCAGGTTGGAGTACGGTGGTGTGATCTTGGCTCGCTGCAACCTCCACCTCCCAGGTTCGAGCAATTCTCCTGCCTCAGCCTCCTGAGTAGCTGGGATTACAAGCCTGTGCCACCATGCCGGGCTAATTTTTTTGTATTTTAGTAGAGATGGGGTTTCACCATGTTGGCCAGGATAGTCTCGATCTCCTGGCCTTGTGATCCTCCCGCCTCGGCCTCCCAAAGTGCTGGGATTACAGGCATGCGCCATCGAGCCTGGCCCAATTTTTGTATTTTAAGTAGAGATGAGTTTTCACCATGTTGGTCAGGCTGGTCTTGAACTCCTGGCCTCAAGTGATCTGCCTCCTCAGCCTCCCAAAGTGCTGGGATTAGAAGCGTGAGCCACCACGTCCAGCTTAAACTCTTGTCTTAACCTTTTTTGAGACTTTTATATATTTACAGATCATGAACTCTCTAATGAAGTAAAATTATTAAGATCTGACCAAACAAAAAGATCATCCAGTGTTCACAGAATGCTAACATATAAAACAAAGTTTAAGGAAGATACAAAGGCCTGGATTCTAAAAAATAAATGAACAATTTGAATGTCTGGTTTAAAACAAAAAGATGGCTTAAATGTTTGTATCTGAATGGTAACTTTGTTTTGAATGGTTCTAACAATCTCATAACTCCTGCAGTATCAAATACAGTGCAGGTAATTAATTCAGTGGACTCTTTCCTACTGCCAGACTGAACAGCTCTGAGGATAATCTCCCTCACTCTCCTAGGGCTCAGTTGGAAGATTCATTATTTATGCCCTCAATTGTTTACTCTGTCCTATTTTTCCATACGTCCAGGCCCAAGAGCCATGTTACCACTGGCCTGTTTCCAAAATGAATGCGTTAACTCATTGCCCTACTAGTTACAAAACCAGATAATCAAACACAGTATCTTAACATTGGAGAGCAACCCCATCAACCACTTGATCCAGGGGAGAAAGTAATAACAATGCTAGTTCAGGTTATCAAAAGCTAAATTGTCCTGGATGAAGAGAGGTCCATATATCATTCTAGTCCTTTATTTTGAGCCACTGAACAACATACATACACATCCAACAAGGATTCTTAAAGCACAATATCATTAGAAAGACAGCTCTGGCCCTCACTAAGAGTAGACTGTGAACTATTGAGGGTTAAACCGATTGAGATAAAATTTGCCTAGCAACTATTCTTTAGGAAGAGTTCAATAACTCACCAACAATAAATTCAACATCCTCATCTGACTGGTAAACAGATTACAGACTCCACCAATCCTCTACTTTCAGGATTCAGACTCACAGCAAACAACTTCCTCAAAAGATTCAGCTTCCAAGAGTCAAACCTGGGGGAGGCGGTTGTGCTTAAACACACAAAATATTGTCTCTGACACTGAACAGACAAAGCTGAAAAGCTAAAAAGTACCATCAGCTACATCTCCGTATGTATCCATCCACTGTTCTAAATTAAGTCTCTGACAACTGAGAGAGCATTTTCAGAGTCTCTTTTGCTTCTAATATTTTCTCACCTTGAGTATGCTTTTCTCAATTCCAGACCTTATAACACTCAGCTCATTATTATGAGAATCAAGCAATGCCAAGGGCCCAATATTCTTCCTTCACCTTCTCAAGGGGATCATTTTATACTTCTCATGCGAACAGGGGATTAGTCTCAAGTCTCCCTTTAGAGAGAACATAGAGCCCTTTTTCTTAACACATTCTAAACCGTGACTCACAGAAATAAGCAGGATGACCCAGGCACGGTGGCTCACGCCTGTAATCCCAGAACTTTGGTGGATAACCTCAGGTCAGAAGTTCAAGACCATCCTGGACAACATGGTGAACCCCTGTCTCTACTAAAAATTAAAAAATTAGCCATGTGGTGGTGCATGCCTGTAGTCCCAACTACTCAGGAGACTGAAGCAGGAGAATTGCTTGAACCTGGGAGGCAGAGGTTGTAGTGAGCAGAGATTGTGCCACTGCACTCCAGCCTGGGCGACAGAGCAAGACTGTCTTAAAATAAAAAAAAAAAGAAAGAAAAGAAGAAATAAGCAGGATGGATAAGAACAGACTGCTAAAGAAAATTAAATCAATTACTTCAACCTCAACCAGCACTATGTTCCCTCAGCCTAAGAGATTATGACATTCTATAATTGTTTTCTTGTGGATGACCAAATTCCAGTATTTCCATGCCCCTTACATGATATCTGGAGATCAGTGCAAATACACTTATGATCAATCAGTTCTATACATAGTCTTCTGTCTCCTGGGAAAATGTTTTCAGGGACCCCTAATCATTGCGCCATGCAAAATACTGATCATACAAATCAGTCAAGAAAACAGAAATGTCGGACATGGAGGGGCGCAGTGGCTCACACCTTAATGCCAACACTTTGGGAGGCCTCTGGGAGGACTGCTTGAGGTCAAGAGTTTGAGACCAACCTGGGCAACAGAGCCAGACCTCATTCTCTACAAAACATAAAAATTAAAATTTAATAGCAATATAAAAAAAGAAAGTGAGTGAAGTATAATACAACTCTATAAAGCTGTACTTACTGCTCACCCATGGGTAGAGAACTTAAATACCACCTAGATATCAAATAGAAGGGTGACTTGTTTTTTGGTAGAAGTGAGTTGAAATCTTACAGCCTCCAACTGTTTATTTGTTTGTTTTTGAGACAGGGCCTCACTCTGTCACCCAGGCTGGAGTGCAGTGGCACAACCTTGGCTCACTGCAACCTCTGTCTTCCGGATTCCAGCAATTCTCCCACCTCAGTCTCCCAAGTAGCTGGGACTACAGGAGTGTGCCACCACGCCCGGCTAATTTTTTTATGTTTTGGTAGAGACGGGGTTTTCACCAAGTTGGCCAGGCTGGTCTTGAACTCCTGACCTCAAGTGATCCTCCCACCTCAGCCTCCCAAAGTGCTGGGATTACAAGCGTGAGCCATTGTACCCCACCTTCCAACTGGTTTTTTGGTCACTTCCCCAGCTTTGTATACCTTAGACATCAAAGCGCACTTTGTTTTATATACTAGCTGACTTTGTTTTATATGCTAGCTAACTGTCAAGGTTTCAATCAGTGATTTTTAACAGTTCACTCTCAGTAATAAAGTTAACTAAGTCAACATCCGGGGGATCCCCTTTCCCTCCCAATTTAAACACAATTCATGGAGCCTTAAGGGACAAATGAGTAATGAAGTAAAAACCCAAAACCTGACACAGGATTACTGTGAATCTACTTTTTAGTAACATGTCTAATCTAAGGTACTTGAGATTTTATTTTTTAAAAAGGTAGTAACAGGGAAAAGTAATCCCTAATATTTCCACAACTGAGATGGTTTCCTATCCCACTATCTCTATTTTTTATAATACTTGCTTTCATCCCAAATTGCTCCTGATTGTTTAGAGATCTAATAATAAGTCAATGTAAAGAAAAATCACGAATCTAGCCAAAACTGTAAGACAGCTCCAGTGTAACAATTCTGTCTTCAAAAGTGGACCCCAGTTAGAACAATCTTTGGAAACTGAACCTGTATTACATAAATTCTGAACCATTTAAATTAATATTTATCAAAGTGTTGTCAAAAAAAAAGATATTTCATCCCTTCTCGTACTGCAGCTCTTTGCTAATCAACATTAAGATAAACCTGGTTCAAACACATTTGGTGGAAGATGCCCACTTAAAGCAACGGTGCCATGTACGTTGCCACCCAACACACACACACACACACACACACACACACACACACACACACACACACCCGTTTCTGACATCAAAAATTTTGGATTTTCCATCTTCAACTGAAAACGTTCTTCTCAATTTAAAGAGATTCCCAATTTTGGCTGGAGATAGGTGTTCTTCAGAAAGAAGGGATCCCTAAGTTGAAGAAGCAAAGGAACTCAATTTCATTTAAGTTGTTATGCTACAGCCACCCAAATTAATAAAATTTGGGGAGAGGAATCTTTTCTAGAAAATTAACGAGGCCGAGCGCAGTGGCTCACGTCTATAATCCCAGCACTCTGGGAGGCCAAGGCAGGCAGATCACGAGGTCAGGAGTTCGAGAACAGCCTGATACATGGCGAAACTCCATCTCTACTAAAAATACAAAAATTAGCCGGGCATGGTGGCGCTACGCGGGAGGCAGAGGCAGGAGAATCGCTTGAACCTGGGAGGCAGAGGGTGCCAGTAAGCCGAGATTGTGCCACTACACTCCAGCCTGGGCGACAGAGAGAGACTCCGTCTCAAAAACAACAACAACAACAAAACAACAAAAACAACAACAAAAAATTAAAATTCATCTGGAGGTTTTTAAAGTTTGGTTTTGGTTTTTGACGATAGAAACTAATCCCTCCAAGGGTCTGTGAATATAAGAAATATACCGACAGAGAAAAAGATAAGTTTCAGCAACAGCAAGGTAAGTTTGCCTGCTTTAGCCAGGTTTCTCCAACAGAGCCGAGCTGCTACACAAAGCCGGTGACAATGTACTCCGGGAAGAGACTTTAGCAGAGTTCATCGCTAACAAGTATCAGGATTTCCTTTAACCACCATTTGACTGGGGCTGCTCCCTCTTTCCACTAGCACCTCCTCTCCTTTCAGATTGTTATTGCTGATCAAGGCAGTCCCAAGAAGGAAAATGGTGAAGACAGCCTTAATGGACACGGATGCAGTACAGTTCCAAATAACCACTCCTAGCTTGCCTTTTTTTTTTTTTAATTGCGGTTTACTGCATCAGATACCACACAAAAAGCGCTTTTCTTCTCCGTGCATTTTACTACGCGACCGATATCGACACATCAGTAAAAAGAGATAAGAGTCCTGAATCTCCTTACCCATCTGCAGGGGTGAGATGAAGGGAAGGAAAAAAAACGGATGAAGGGTAGAAATAGAAAACCAAAATAATCTGATGGGATCCACAGATACTACTTCTCATTCCATTTCCCCTTTTCTTACAAGGTTAAGTCGGCTGAAGTCGGGGTCACGTTAGAAAAAGCACACACACACCTTGCACCCTGGAAAGGAGGTGAGGTTCGCTCCGCAGCGCTCGGTGGGGCTCCTGGCTCCGCCCCGCCAGCCTGGGACAGCTCAGCCCAGCTCACCCCCACCCAGGGAGGACAGAAGAGATGGGGCTTCTAGAGGTCTAGGCGGGGGAGGGGGAGGCGGCTGCTCCGAGTGCCAGGCTCAAGGAGCGCAGCACTCCGTGGTGCGCCGACACCCCCTCCCCCAGCCGGCTGCCGCTAGCTCCCCTCCGCCGCCGGAAGCCAGCCCCGCCCCCTCGCCCCGGCTCTTCGCGAGCCCCCCTCCTGTCTGCACAGCCAATGGCGAGCCAGGGAGCCAGCAGAGCGACTCGCCAAGCAGCCAACTGCAGAGGCCCACAGGGAGGTCAGCCACCGGGATAGGCCCGCTACCCGCGGACCCGGCCCGACTCGGCTCCTCTTTGTTAGCGCTGCCCCCAACTCTCCTGGCCCCCACCCCAAAGCCAGGAGCCAAGCATCCCGTAACTGGGCCAGGTGAAGCCGGGCTGCCTGGCGCCCCTTCTCTCTCTGTCCCCCTGCCCCCTCCCACTCTGCCTGGGTACTAGGAGACCCCCTACCCACGCGATACCTCCCAGAGTGCCTCAGACTTCAACAGCAATTGCCACCTGGAGACACTCGACAGTAAAAAGATGCTCCCCAAGCCTCTCTGCCTCTGGTCTAATCAACTGCACTGCACTGTAACAGTGGACGGATTTAGGATTGCATATTAAATCAATTACACACATCAATCCTCCCTGTCGGAAACTCCTGCTTCCCGTGACGCAGAAATTAAGGAGCGGGGGGCGGGGGGGGGAAGGTGGAAAAAGTACGTATCTGGAAGTTTGTGGGGTGGAGAAGGGAATATATCAAATCATCGGCCAAAAAAGAAAAAAACACATGGAAAAAACCACACATAGTTGACTTCAACCTGTTTCAGATACAAAATGTCCAATGTATTTAACTGGATGTCTCCAATCCAGTAAAATCCCAAGACAGCAGGTTTCAGAACAATTAGGAAGCAAACACCTAATCCTTGTTCAATCACCTACCTAGTTTTATGGGGAACATACCCTCAGCAACCACCAGGCTGAGAGTAATTGGCAGGCTGCACCAAAACTTCAGTCACTAATGCCAACATTAGGGGCATAACGCTGTTGGAATAGAATATGCTAAACACTGTGGTATATTTTCTTGGGTGTAGCTATAAAGCACTACATGGGGCTCATTTAAGAAAAACCAGCCAGGTGCGGTGTGTCTCACCTGTAATCCCAGTACTTTGGGAGTACAAGGCAGGTGAATCACTTGAACCCAGGAATTCGAGACCAGCCTGGTTAACATCGACATGGTGAGACCCCACCTGTACCAAAAATTTTAAAAGTAGCTGGGCTCAGTGGCTCATGCCTGTAATCCCATCACTTTGAGAGGCCAAGGTGGGCAGATCACAACGTCAGGAGTTTGAGACCAACTTGGCCAACATGGTGAAATCCTGTCTCTCCTAAAAATAAAAAAATTAGCTGGTTGTGGTGGCAGGCACCTGTAATTCCAGCTACTTGGAAGGCTGAGGTAGGAGAATCACTTGAACCCAGAAGGCGGAGGCTGCAGTGAGCCACAATCGTATCACTGTACTCCAGCCTGGGCAACGGAGCAAGACTCCATCTCAAAACAAACAAAAATTTTTTTAAAGTAACTAGGCGTGGTGACTCATGCCATAGTGAGCAGAGACCATGCCACTGCACTCAGCCTGCGTGAGAGTAAGACCCTAATGCCAAAAAAAAAAAAAAAAAAGAAAGAAAGAAAAACAAAATAGGGGGCCGGGCGCGGTGGCTCACGCCTGTAATCCTAGCACTTTGGGAGGCCAAGGTGGGTGGATCACCTGAGGTCAGGAGTTCAAGACCAGCCTGGCTGTCATGGTGAAACCCCATCTTATAATAAATAAATAAATAAAATAAAATAAAAAAACAAAATAGGGGTCAGGGAAGGCAAGTTATTACCTAGGTTGTCATTTTTGTTCAGAGTTCTTGCAAATGCATGACATTAAATATCTACATCATACTCTACAACACTCCTTAATCCCCCCAAACACTACTATAATTTAAAACAAAACAAAACATTAAAATTAAGCGCCTAGTCTACCTTGGAGCTCAAAACTTTTCATCTATAACAACCTCAGAACTCCTGGAGGATGAAAAAGGAGCTGTACGACATGCCTGTTTTACTTCATTTATTTTTGAGATGGAGTTTCACTCCGTCACCCAAGCTGGAATGCAGTAACATGATGCTGTGGTGCAATCTTGGCTCACTGCAACCTCTGCCTCCTGGGTTCAAGTGATTCTCCTGCCTCAGCCTCCCAGGTAGCTAAACTTACAGGTGCACACTACCACACCCAGCTAATTTTTGTATTTTTAGTAGAGACGGGGTTTCACCATGGTGGCCAGGCTGGTCTCAAACTCCTGACCTCAAGTGATCTGCCTGCCTCGGCCTCCCGAAGTGCTGGGATTACAGGCGTGAGCCAACATGCCAGGCCGATCACATCTATTTTTTAAGCACAGGTGAATATACATCTGTTGGTCCAGTATAATATCTAGAAGTATACACACCAGTCTGTCAACAGTAGTTATCACTGAGAGAAAGAATAAGAGTACAAGTAGGGAGAAGTAAAGAAGATAATCTGTTTTATTGTATCTTTTAAAAAATAAAAAGGTGAGCCAGTTGCAGTGGCTGATGCCTATAATTTCAGCACTTTGGGAGGCCGGGGTGGGTAAATCACTTGAGCTCAGGAGTTCAAGACCAGCCTGGGCAACACAGCGAAACCCTGTCTCTACAAAAAATACAAAAATTAGCTGGGCATGGTGATGTGCACCTGTAGTCACAGCTATCTGGGAGGCTGAGGTGAGACGATCACTTGAGCCTGGGAGGTTGAGGCTGCAGTGAGCTGGGATGGCATCAGTGCATTCCAGCCTGGACAACAAAGTGAAACTTTGTCTCAAAAGAATAAAAATAAAAAAATTAAGGCCCGGCATGCTGGCTGATGCCTGTAATCCTAACACACTGGGAGGGTGAGTCGGGCAGATCACTTGAGGTCAGGGGTTCGAGACCAGCCTGGCCAACACAGTGAAACCTCGTCTCTAAAAAAAAAAAAAAAAAAATTAGCCTGGCATGGTAGCGGGGGGCTGTAATCCCAGCTACTTGGGAGGCTGGGGCAGGAAAACTGCTTGAAACCAGGAGGTAGAGGTTGCAGTGAGCTGAGATCTTGCCACTGCACTCCAGCCTGGGCAAGTGACACTCTGTCTCTAAATAAATAAATAAATAAAATAAAAAGCATTAATTTTCTCATTTTTACTAGATTAGCTTAGTGAAATTACAGATTTTTCTCATTTTTACTAGATTAGCTTAGTGAAATTACAGATTTTATCATCTTTAAGTTATGTTGAACATGTCTTACTTTTATAGTCAGTAAAAGATACTAAAACATAAATATCTCTCAGAAATAGATGGAAAAGATAAATAGGCTAGACTAAAAACTAGGTAACATCCCTCTAGACTGATCAGTTTGCACCTCATTATTTCTTGAGCAAATTTTTACAAATTTCCCAAATGGCAGCATTTATAACAAGCAAAAAAATTAAAATGTAACTTTGACACTTAATTTACTCCAATCAAAACAATGATACAGTTCCAGTAGAACAGAATAACAAACACACAAAACAACGATTGAGCCTGAAAAGAAGGTAAACAGTCTTAAAAAGACAATATCCAGCTGAGCACAGTGGCTCATGCCTATAATGCCAGCACTTTGGGAGGCTGAGGCAAGTGGATCACCTGAAGTCAGGAGTTCGAGACTAGCCTGGCCAACATGGCAAAACCCTGTCTCTACTAAAAATACAAAAATTAGCTGGGTGTGGTAGTGTGCACCTGTAAGTTTAGCTACCTGGGAGGCTGAGGCAGGAGAATCACTTGAACCCAGGAGATGGAGGTTGCAGTGAGCCGAGATCTCGCCATTGCCCTCCAGCCTGGGCAACAAAAGTGAAACTCCATCTCAGACAAAAAAAAAAAAAGACAGTTTTCTCATCAAGACCTGCTACGTGATATTTACAGAATTCAAACACTCATGACACAGGGAATTCCTTGCACTATTACTTTAATGTAGCAAGGTGTTCTTTAACAGTAAAGGTTTTGCCGGGTGCGGTGGCTCACGCCTGTAATCCTAGCACTTTGGGAGGCAGAGGTGGGTGCATCACCTGAGGTCAGCAGTTCAAGACCAACCTGGCCATCACGGTGAAACCCCATCTTTAAAACAAAAAAAAACAGTAAAGGTTTTTAACTGGCTGCACTTTCTCTTTCAGACACTAGAGGGGAGTATAAAAATTCATTCATTGTATCTGGGATTTTGTTTTACTTACCAAATATGTACTGTATTCCTGTATGCCCAAAATTCTATTAGACCCCAGAGACAAAAGGATGAATAAGACATGATCTTTGTTTTTAAAGTACTTAGTTATTTAGGGAAAATATGCCTTTTAAAAAATAATAATAAGGCCGGCGCAGTGGCTCACATCTGTAATCCCAGCACTTTGGGAGGCCAAGGTGGGTGGATCACCTGAGGGCAGGAGTTCGAGACCAGCCTGGCCAACATGGTGAAAGCCCGTCTCTACTAAAAAATACAAAACTTAGCTGGGCATAGTGGCAGGTAATCCCAGCTACTCAGGAGGCTGAGGCAGGAGAATAGCTTGAACCCAGGAGGCAGAGGCTGCAGTGAGCTGAGATCGCGCCATTGCATTCCAGCTTGGGTAACGAGCAAAACTCCGACTCAAAAAAATAAAAAATAAAAATAATAGTGGCCAGGCCTGGTGGCTCACGCCTGTAATCCTAGCACTTTTGGAGGCTGAGGCAGGCGGATCATCTGAGGCTAGGAATTTGAGGCCTTCCTGGCCAACATGGCAAAACCCTGTCTACTAAGAACACAAAAATTAGCAGGGCATGGCGGCACATGCCTGTAATCCCAGCCACTCAGGAGGCTGAGGCAGGAGAATTGCTTGAACCGTGGAGACAAGAGATGGCAGTGAGCTGAGATCGTGCCACTGCACTCCAGCCTGGTCAACAGAGTGAGACTCTGTCTCAAAAGAAATAAAAATAATAATAATAAGGCCAGGTACAATGGCTCACACCTGTAATCCCAGCACTTTGGGAGGCTGAAGCAGATGGACTACCTGAGGTCAGGAGTTCGAGACCAGCCTGGCCAACATGGTGAAACCCGGTTTCTACTAAAAATACAAAGAATTAGCTGGGCATGGTGGCTGCCTGTAATCCCAGCTACTAGGGAGGCTGAGGCAGGAGAATCACTTGAACCCGGGAGGCAGAGGTTGCAGTGAGTCCAGATTGCGCCATTGCACTCCAGCTTGGGCAACAAGATCAAAACTCCATCCCCCCCAAAAAATAAAAATAATAAAAGGCAAACTACAAAAGAGAATGCAGAATACAGAATCAAACCCAAGACTTTGGGAGACTATGGATATGGAACAGGACAGAAGGAGAATCATTCCTGGAAGAGATCCTCCCATGCACCTATATATAATAATTCACACTAGACAAACAAGCCTATCCAAACTGGCTTTTTCTCCTATTAACAACCTTTCTGGCCTTAATCTAAATGGAAATAACCTATATCTGGATGGTACCTTTAAACTTCTATCTATAGAAAGTAGAAGCATTATCTGGTAAAGAAGATTTGCTAAAATAACTACTTGGTAAGGCTTCAAAATCAATTTTATACAGTTTAAAAGGCATGAAGGTGGGGTGTAGTGGTGTGGTTTATACTTCCAGTTACTTGGGAGACTGAGGCAGGAGGATCACTTGAGCCCAGGAGTAAAGAGTTGGAGATTATAGTGAGCTATGATTGTGCCACAGCACTCCAAGCCTGAGTGACAGAGCAAGACCCTGTCTTAAAAAAAAAAAAAAAAAAAAAAAAGACTCTATAGGAATGACTAATAAACCAGAATTAAAGCTCAAAGTCACAATAAGGGTGCCAAAGGGAAACACTTGTATGGTATATTTTCCCCAATCTTCAAAATGACAGCTCCATCATTTGTTATGGTTTAGGATGTTCAGGTTGTATGTTCTGGGAGTAGAGAGCTAGAGAGAAGGGGTAAGTTGTCAATTTCTCATCCTGATGGGATAGCACATGGTAGAAAAAATAAAAAGCCAAAATCCTGAAAAAGTTTCACACACATAGACAAAATGAGACAGTAAACTTGTGAATCGAGCATGATTTGGCATCTTTAAATGCACAGCCAATTCTCTTCTAGTGCCAAAGCCAATGGCTTCTCCTGTAGACAAAATGGCACAGTTCCTGAAAAAGCCCTGGACGCTGTTTCCCCACAATCCTATAATCTGTCAGAAGACAGAAAACAAAAAGAAGGCTGTGCAAGCCAGAAAAAGCAAATTATAACCAACACAGAGCCAACACTTTACTTCAGACAGAAGGAGCTTTTCTATGCATCTTTGGAAGGGGAGAGACAAAAGAAGCTTACTATTGCTTAAATAATCAAGGCAAACAATAAAACAATTTAACCAAACACCATTTTGGATTAGCATTTAATGCAATAGCCTCCCTTCTCACTTCTTATTCATAGCCTTAAAAGAATATTTAATAAATAAAAAAATAGTGTAATGCCACAATATACAAATAACTTTTATAAGTCAATAAGACGAAGACAAATAACCAAAGAGGAAAATATTCAAAGAATATACTAGTTAATCACAGAAGAAATACATAAAGTCAAAAATTATATATATTCCATATTGTTAGGTAGTGGTGGAAAGTGCTTTCTCCATACAGTGCAAAGGCATTTTGCCTTGATAGCACTGCCAACTGCAAGCTTCCAGAGAAACTTGGACTATTCTGAATGAAATAAATAATGATAAAGATGTGAAGCATAAGTAATAAATTCCTAAAAATATTTAGAAGTTTTATGAAATACCTAATCTAGGAAGGAAACTATTCAATACAATGCATACAGGTAGGCTACAAATTAAATCCAAGAGAACTAAAATATGAATATAAGATGAACCTTTGCCTGTGAATGTAAAACAGTTGAAGCCAATCCCTCAGCCTAGAATGAACAAGGCCAATGATGGAAGCAAATAACAGGAAGTCTTAATACAAACCACAGAAATAAAACATCTCTAAGAAAGTAAACTTAGTAGTCAATTGTCTTTGCTGTGAAAGCATGTTATTCAAGGACCCTTTTAGCAGTCACCAAATGCAAATGCAAAAGAAAAGCAGATAATGCCTGAATACAGCAAAATCAAGTACGATCTTCCTATCAAAGAGAAAAAGAAACCTAAGCCTTTCACTTGTCCCTGATACAAAATGGTAATGGATTGTGAGAGAAATCAAATTCCAGAAAAAAAGATTCAATTCCAACCTGCATAACGCTAAAAACTTTGTTACTTTATTCTAAAATTAGAAACACACAGGTCCCTATACTGAAAACAATATACAAGATTCCAGCTGAGGTGTCAGGGTAAAGTTCCCAGCACATCAGCAGACCATTTCAGTTTTCCCTTATCATCTTTAGACCACATCCCAATTTTCCTCTATTGTTAATGTCACTTAAAAGACTGAGAAAAATTTAGTTCAACAGATTCAAATTTCAATGCACTTCCTAAGTACATTATAGGTAATAATGCCACTGATTCTATATTTAGTCTCTGGTATGGAACAAGGAATGTTAGTTTTGTCTAAAATGGCACCATGTCACTCTTCAGACCTAACTGCAAAAATCACCCAATCCTGCATTAAAATGTCTTTATGGTGTTACCTATAAGAAGTTAAAATGTTTTTTCAGTGTTTTTTTGTGTGAGAATGTTTCTACTGAGTGGCTGTGATGCTATACTATAGACATAATAAGTCACTCCCATCGGTCCTTTAAACATTCAGAATTGTAACTACCATGAGGTGGAATTCATTCCTCACCTGAACCACAAAGATGGTAAATCTCTCTTTTTTTTTTTTTTTTGAGATGAAGTCTCACTCTGTGGCCCAGGCTGGAGTGCAGTGGCATGATCTTAGCTCACTGAAACCTCCACCTCCCAGGTTCAAGCAATTTTCCTTCCTTACCCTCCCGAGTAGCTGGGATTACAGGCCCCCACCACATCAGGCTAATTTTTTTTGTATTTTTTTTTTTTTTTTTTTTTTTTTGAGACAGAGTTTCGCTCTTGTTACCCAGGCTGGAGTGCAATGGTGCGATCTCGGCTCACCGCAACCTCCGCCTCCTGGGTTCAGGCAATTCTCCTGCCTCAGCCTCCTGAGTAGCTGGGATTACAGGCACGCGCCACCATGCCCAGCTAATTTTTTGTATTTTTAGTAGAGACGGGGTTTCACCATGTTGACCAGGATGGTCTCGATCTCTTGACCTCGTGATCCACTCGCCTCGGCCTCCCAAAGTGCTGGGATTACAGGTATGAGTTACCGGCGCCCAGCCTTGTAAAACTCTTAACATTCTAAAGTGATATAACAGAATTTATAAAAATATATCACCTTCTCAAAAGAAACTTAAGGCCTCCAATAGACAGCATGTTGCTAATTTTCACATCATCATAATAAAGAACTATTATTTAGCATTTATATCACACTTTAACTTGCAAAGTGTTTTACAATTATTTTCATTAGTCATGCATCACAATCACCCAATGAGTCAAAATGTTATCCTCATTTGACAGTTGAGAAAACTGATGTACTTTAAGGCCAAGGTCAAGTCAGTCTGCTTTTCTTATAGACCAAGGGCCTAACCCTTATAAAAAGTCTCATTTGCTCACCAGTTACCTATATTGCTCAGAAAAGTAATTAAAACAGGATTTTAGAAATAGGAGTCCATCTAAAATAATGGTAAAAGGCCAGGCGCGGTGGCTCATGCCTGTAATTCCAGCACTTTGGGAGGCCAAGGCAGACTGATCACATGAGGTCAGGAGTTTGAGACCAGCCCGGCCAACATGGTAAAACCCCATCTCTACTAAAAACACAAAAAATTAGCTGGGCATGGTGGTGCACACCTGCAATCCCAGCTACTCAGGAGGCTGAGGTGGGACAATTGTTCGATCTTGTGGGAGGTGGAGGCTGCAATGAGCCTAGATCATGCCACTACATTCCAGCCTGGGTGACAGAGCAAGACTCCATCTCAAAATAAATAAAATAAAATAATGGTACAAAAACACTGAAAGATGATACTACTTCAACAAAAATACATAGTCAGGCCATGCACAGTGACTCATGCCTGTAATCCCAGCATTCTGGGAGGCCAAGGAGGGTGAATCACTTGAAGTCAGGAGTTCAAGATAGCCTGGCCAACATGGCGAAACCCTGTCTCTACTAAAAATATATTAAAAAAAAAAAAAAAAAAAAAAAAAAGGACAGGCACAGTGGCTCACACTTTGGGAGGCCAAGGCAGGTGGATCACCTGAGGTCAGGCGTTTGAGACCAGCCTGGAGCCTGAACAACATGGTGAAACCCAGTCTCTAGTAAAAAATTTTAAAAAATTAGCTGGGCATGGTGGCAAGTGCCTGTAATCCCAGCTACTTGGGAGGCTGAGGTAGGAAAATTGCTTGAACCCAGAAGGTAGAGGTTGCAGTGAGCCAAGATCTCGCCTTTGCACTCCAGCCTAGGCAACAAGAATGAGACTCCGTCTCAAAAAAAAAAAACAACATATATATATATATATATATATATATATGCACACACACACACACACACACACACACACGGTGACATTTGCAGGTAATCCCAGCTACTCAGGAGGCTGAGGCAGGAGAATTGCTTGAACTTGGGGCAGAGGTTGCAGTAAGCCAATATTCTATCACTGCACTCCAGCCTGGACAAGAAAGCAAGACTCTGTCTCAGAAAAATACACACACACACACACACAAAATCAACTGAATACAAACAGGTAAGAACTTAGTAACAATGACACAGGACATTTTCAAAGAAACTGGGTTCCAAAACCTGTTATCAAACAAAAACAAAAAAAAATCAATTTTTTTTTTTTTTTGAGACAGAGTCTCGCTCAGTTGCCCAGGCTGGAGTGCAGTGATGCAATCTCGGCTCACTGCAACCTCCGCCTCCTGTGTTCAAGCGATTCTCCTGCCTCAGCCTCCCAGTAGCTGGGATAACAGGTGCCCACCACCACACCCGGCTAATTTTTTTGTATTTTTAGTAGAGATGGGGTTTCACATGTTGGCCAGGCTGGTCTCAAACCCCTGACCTCTAATGATTTGCCCACCTTGGCCTCCCAAAGTGCTGGGATTACAGCGCACCTGGCCCAAATGATTCTTCATCTTATTTTTCCCCTCAATCCACTACAATTATACTTCTATTTCCACCACTCCAATGAACAGTTCTACTCAAAGTCACCAATAATTCCTAGGTCCTTAGGTTGCCAAATCCTGTCAGTACCTCTCTGTTATGTGACCTCTATATAGCATTGAACACAGCTGACAAATCCCCCCCTCTTTTTTTTTTGAGACAGTGTCTAGTGCAATGGCGCAATTAGGCTGGAGTGCAGTGGAGCAATCACCGATTACTGCAGCCTTAACCTCCCAGACTCAAGCAATCCTCCCACCTCAACCTCCTAAATAACTGGGACTACCACAGGCATGTACCACCAGGGACAGCTAATTTTCAATTTTTTGTAGACACAAGGTCTCACTATGTTACCCAGGCTGACCACTCCCTTCTTGAGACACTTCTTTACCTGGCTTCTATAGCATCACTTTCTGGGTTTTCCACCTACCTCACTAGCAATTCCTGCTCTTTCAAAGTGTTCTTCTCTAGCCACAAACCATCTGTAGGTGACCTCCTGATTGAATTCCATGACTTCAAATTCCATCTATTTCAGTTCACAATTCTAGGAATGCCAGGCATTTCTATCCAACTGCCTATCTGATTTCTCCATCTGGATACCTAACAAGTATCCCAAACGTGAGAGGACCAAAAAAGAATTTTTTTTTTTTTTTTAATTTTAGACAAGTTATCACTCTGTTGCCAAGGCTGAAGTGCGGTGGCACAATCACAGCTCACTGCAACCTCCACCCCCTGGGCTCCTCCCACCTCAGACCCCCAAGTAGCTGGGACCACAGGTATGCACCACCACACTTGGCTAATTTTCTTATTTTTTTGTAGACACAGGGTCTCTCTATCTTGTCCAGGCTGGTCTCAAACTCCTGGGCTCAGGTGATCCTCTTGCCTCGGCCTCCCAAACTGCTGGATTACAGGCATGAGCCACCACTGGCCAAGAATTCTTGACAATTATATTCTGCTAGTCTTACCCATCTCAATAATAGCATCAACTATTTACTTCCCTGGTTGCTCTAGTCAATAATACAGAAGTTATCCATGTCCTTATTACCTCACTTCCGAAAGTGTCTAGCTCTGTCACCTGGAGTGCAGTGACGCAATCAGACTGAGTGCAGTGGCACAATTCCAAAGCAAGCCCTGTCAACCTCACTTCCAAAAGATATGCCAAATCTATCTATCTTTCCACAGATTTTACACCATCACCCCAGTCTAAGTTACCACGAACTCTCATTTGATTAGTGCAAAGAGCCTTGTTACTGGTCTCCTTGTTTTAAGTCTTCAACCCTCTACAATCCATTTCTGTTTTTTTGAAATGGAGTTTCGCTCTTGTTGCCGAGGCTGGATGCAATGGCGCGACCTCGGCCCACCACAACCTCCCGGGTTCAAGCGATTCTCCCACCTCAGCTTCCTGAGTAGCTGGGATTACAGGCATGCGCCACCACGCCTGGATAATTTTGTAGTTTTAGTAGAGACAGGGTTTCTCCACGTTGGTCAGGCTGGTCTCGAACTCCTGACCTCAGGTGATCCACCCGCCTGGGCCTCCCAAAGTGCTGGGATTATAGGCCTGAGTCACTGCACCTGGCCTACAATCCATTTCTAGCACAGCATCTGAACATTCTTTCTAGTCACAAATCAACTCATATCATAATCATACTTAAAAACTCCAAAGGAGGCTGGGTACAGTGACTCACACTTGTAATCCCAGCACTTTGGGAGGCCAAGGCAGGTGTTGCCTGAGCTCAGGAGTTCAAGACCAGACTGGCAACATGGTGAAATCTCTTCTCTACCAAAAATACAAAAAATTAACAGGGCGTAGAGGTGCGTACCCGTGGTCCTATCTACTTGAGAGCCTGGGGTGGGAGAATCCCTTAGCCCAGGAGGTGGAGTATGCAGTGAGCCAAGATTGCACCACTGCACTCCAACCTGGGTGACAGAGTAAAACCCCATCTCAAAAAAACAAAAAACTCCAAAGGAAAACACCTTACCCTAGCTTCCATATCTCACTGTCATCTGGCCCCTGCCTTTCTTATCTCTTGTCATTCCCTCATTCACCATATGCAAACAAAACTGGTCTGATTTCTGTTCCTCCAACATAGCAAGTTCATTCCTCCTTAGGTGCTTTGTACCATAATAATGTTTGATCTGCTGATCTTCATGTACTCCTAGATCTTAAATGGTATATCCTCAGAGAAGTATTCTCCCAATCTAAAGTAGCTATCCATTCATACTGTCTATCACATCCTCTATTTTTCTGTACAGTATTTATTAACTAATTTTTATTTTATCTTATTTTTGAGATGGAGTTTCGCTCTTACAGTCTGGAGTGCAGTGGTGCAATCTCGGCTCACTGCAAACACCACCTCCCAGGTTCAAGCAATTCTCCTGTCTCAGCCTCCCAAGTAGCTGGGATTACGGGAGCCCACCACCATGCCCAGCTAATTTTTGGGTTTTTAGTAGAGACGGGGTTTCACCATGTTGGCCAGGCTGGTCTCGAACTCCTGGACTCAAATGATCTGCCCGCCTTGACCTGTCAAAGTGCTGGGATTACCATACCCGGCCATTAACTGATATATATATATATTTTTGAGATGAAGTCTTGCTCTGTCGCCCAGGCTGCAGTGCAGTGGCGTGACCTCAGCTCCCTGCAACCTCCACCACCCGGGTTCAAGTGATTCTCCTGCCTCAGCCTCCTGAGTAGCTGGGACTACAGACACGTGCCACCACACTCAGCTAATTTTTGTTATTTTTAGTAGAGATAGGGTTTCACCATGTTGGCCAGGCTGTTCTCGATCTCCAGACCTCAAGTGATCTGCCTGCCTCGGCCTCCCAAAGTGCTGGATTTACAGATATAAGCCAACATGCTCGGCCATTAACTGAATTTTAAAAAGCTGTTTGTTGCCGGGCACAATGTCTCACACCTGTAATACCAGCACTTTGGGAGGCTGAGGCATGTGGATCACCTGAGGTTAGGAGTTCGCAACCAGCCTGTCTAACATGGTGAAACCCAGTTTCTACTCAATACCAAAAAAAAAAAAAATAGCCGGGCATGGCAGCGCATGCCTGTAATCCGAGCTACTTGGGAGGCTAAGATGGGAGAATCACTTGTACCTGGGAGGTGGAAGTTGCAGTGAGCTGAGATTGTGCCATTGCACTCCAGCCTGGGCAACAAGAGCAAAACTCCATGTAAAAAAAAAAAAAAAAAGGTGTTTGTTGTCTGTTTGCCCTCACTGAAATGTAAGTTCCGTAAGAGCAGGGACTTTGTCTATCTTGTTTTATATACTGCCAATGCTGGAAACATAGTATAAACTCAATAAATTTGGCAGGCTTAATTGTTAGGTGCTGAAGTTAAAAAGGTGAAAAAGGGCCAGGCACTCACACCTATAATCCTAGCATTTTGGGAGGCTGAGGTGGGAGGATCACTTGAGGCCAGAAGCTTGAGACCAGCATGGGCAATATAGCGAGACCTTGGCTTTGTCAAAAAAAAAAAAAAAAAAAAAAAATTTTTTTCATTAGCCAGGTACAGTGGCTTGTGTCTATAGTCCTACCTACTTGGGATGCTGACATGAGAGGATCATTTAGGCCCAGGAGTTTGAGATTGCAGTGAGCTATAACAGCACCACTGTACTCTAGCTTGGGTGAGAATAAGACTCTGTCGCAAAAAAGAGAGTCTTACAGCCTGGACAACATATTGAGACTCCGTCTCCACAAAAAATTTTAAAAATTAGCTGGGCATGCTGGCTTGGGGAGGCTGAGGCAAGAGGATTGCTTGAGCCCAAGAGTTTAGAAGCTGCAGTGAACTTTGCTGGTGCCACTGCACTCCAGCCTGGGCAACAGAGTGAGATCCTGCCTATTAAAAAAAAAAGAAAAAGAGTAAGTGAAAAAGGCGTAACCCCTATCCACAAAAAGCTCACAATCCAGATGAGGAAACAGAATAGCAATTAAATAATGAATGCAGGGAACATGCATTCTACTTTATAGAATGAGATGTTGCCCTATAAACAATGTAAAAAATAATAAATATAATGTTAGCAGGATAATAAAATGTCAGAGTAGCCCATGAGCAAGAGTGACTAATACTGCCTTGGGAACAGGGAAAACTTAACAGAAGAAATGAACTATGAGCTAAATCCTAAAGATTAATTAGGAGAATCTTGGTTATATTTGTTCAGATTATTGGTTTTATTTGTCTATTTTGGAAGAAATGTCCTCGGAAGAAATGAAAATCACTTGAGCAAAAACAGTAAGGTGAGGAAGGAAGATGGAATCAAGCATCTGCTAGGCATCAGGCAACAGGGTAATGAAGGGCATTAAAGGGAAAGGGTGTAAGTAGTCTTACAACTTAGGAAAATCACTCTTGTGGCAGTGTGTTAAACAAATTAAGAGAGGTGATAAGCCTTGAGACATGCAGATTAGTTAGAAGGCTACTGTAACTGAGACAGAAAGAAAGAAGAGAGACAGAAAGGAGAAAGAAAGAAAGAAAGGAAGAGGGAAAGAGGGAAAGGCAAGGCAAGGCGGCAAAGAACAGAATCCTTGGGCCAAGAACACCAACATTTAGGGATTGAGTAGAAGAAAAGGAGACAATGAAGAAGGCTAAGAAGGAATAGTAGATTAGAGCAAAACCAAGAGTGGACAGCATCACAGTTTAAAGCAGGAGAGAGGTAAATAAGTTAAAGACTGAAAATTGTCATCTGGGTTTGAAAACCACATCACTAAACAGAGCAATTTCAGTGAAGTAGTGGGGACAAAACACAATTATAGTATTTAAGGAAAAAATTGGCTGTTAAGAAAGTAAACAGAGGCTGAGGTGGGTGGATCACAAGGTCAAGAGACAGAGACCATCCTGGCCAACATGGTGAAACCCCATCTCTACTAAAAATACAAAAATTAGCCGGGCATGATGGTGGCACACCTGTAATCCCAGCTACTCAGGAGGCTGAGGCAGGAGAATCACTTGAACCCAGGAGGCGGAGGTTGCAGTGAGCCGAGATCGCACCACTGCATTCCAGGCTGGGTGACAGAGTGAAAGAGTGAGACTCCCTCTCAAAATAAAAAGAAAGAAAGTGAACAGAATAGGGGAGACTACTTTTAGGAACAGGAGAGGAACACAACAATAGCTGGAGGTAAGGTGGGGACAGAAAGTTGGGGAAAGGACAGTAGAGACAAAGACTGAAGACTGAGATAAAAGAGAAATAGTGATGCAATAATATCAGGGAGGGATTAACAGTACAGCAAAGAAAGGAAAAGGCAACATGAATATGGATACAGTAAACTGCAGGTGTAGAAGAAAGTAGTGTAGGCAATGTCTATTTGGTAGCCTTTAAGAGAAAGACAGGGAGAATAACATTAAAGGACTAGATTAATAAACTACTAGATTAACAATTTACCAAGAACAAGCAAATATTCAGGTGACAGAAGCTTAACCAGACATCCAATAATCACCTACTAAGGGGAATATCTATATATATTTTTTCATGAGTCTATGTCTGAAATCTTTTTTTTTTTTTTTGCAGACGGAGTTTCGCTCTTGTTACCCAGGCTGGAGTTCAGTGGCGTGATCTCCGCTCACCACAACCTCCACCTCCCATGTTCAAGCGATTCTTCTGCCTCAGTCTCCCAAGTAGCTGGGATTACAGGCACCTGCCACCATGCCCGGCTAATTTTTCTATTTTTAGTAGAGATGGGGTTTCTCTATGTTGGTCAGGCTGGTCTAGAACTCCCGACCTCAGGTGATCCACCCGCCTCAGCCTCCCAAAGTGCTGGGATTATAGGCGTGAGCTACCATGCCCGGCCCCAATCTTATTATATTTTATCTAAATACCTGTCATTACCCAGAAATCTGAGATCTGATGGAAACGCAGAGTAGTTATGGAAAAATAAGAGCAGAGTAGAGACAGGATCCAGAAACACTGGCAAATACTTCAAATTGCCTCTCAGAAAAAAGTAGCAAAGAGAAGACACTGGATGCCAAGCATAGGGGAAATGTTAATCAATATTGGACTTGGTCCAGCTGCCTAAAAATTCCAGGCAATTTTTTCGATGTCTTCCCAAATCCAAAATTCCACACTCACCTGGAAGCTGAAATACATAACTTCCAAGAATATTTAAGCATACCTCCTGCCCCAATATTCTGAGTGTCCAAGCTTCAGTCCATTAAGCAATCCCTAGGAGAATAATTTGGCTAGACTTAGGATGAGATCTACACATTAATTCCCCAATTAACTTGATAAATTTCACAACTGAAAACTTTTTCATGCACTGAAGTGAAGGATATGTCTTCAGGTGACATGACAGTATCCTAGGATAGAAAAAAGAAAGGAAAAGAAAGCTAGTTGGCTGAGCGCAACTAGGGCTTATACCTGTAATCCCAACACTTTGGGAGGAGGCCAAAATGTAAGGATTACTTGAACCCAGAAGTTTGAGAAAAGCCTGGGCAACAGAGGAAAACCCCATCTCTACAAAAAATTTAAAAATTAGTAGGTTATGGTGGCACACACCTGTAGGGCCAGTTACCTGAGAGGCTGAGGCAGGATTGCTTGCACTCAGTAGGTCAAGGCTGCAGAGAGCCATGATCATGACACTGTACGCCAGCCTGGATAAGAGGGAAACCTTGTTACGAAAAAAAACAAAGAAAGTGGGCTGGGCACAGTGGCTCACACCCGTAATCCCAGCACTTTGGGAGGCTGAAGCAACCAGATACTTGATCCCATAAGTTCAAGACCAGTCTGGGCAACATGGCAAAACCCCATCTCTACAAAAAAATACCAAAAAAATCCCCCCAAAATTAGCCAGGCATGGTGGCACACCATCTATAGTTCCAGTTACTTGAGAGGCTGAGGTGAGAGGATCACTTGAGCCCGGGATGCAGAGGTTGCAGTGAGCTGTGATTGTTCCACTGCACTCCAGCCTGAGTGACAGACAAGATCCTGTCTCCAAAAAAAAAAACTACACAACTGCATTTCTAAGTAAAATAAAGAAGTTTAAAAGGATCTAAATTTTCTAGACTTTTTAATTATGTAAAATGTATTTAAAAAAAGAAATAAAATTAAGCTAAAAATTCAAATGTATTTAGGGAATTACATTTCTGGAATTAGTCTTTAAAGTCTCTCTCCTCCGCCCCCAGACAAAAATAACACTCTTTTAGTGTTCAGTTCTAAGAGTTCTCATAAATGCATACTTGTGTAACCACAACCACAATCAAAACAGTCATATCATCCCTAAAATATTTCCTCATACTACCTCTTTGTAGTCAAACTCTCTATTCTTTTTTTTTTTTTTTTGAGACAGAGTTTCACTCTGTTGCACTGGCTGGAGGGCAGTGGCACCATCTTGGCTCACTGCAATCTCCACCTTCCAGGTTCAAGTGATTTTCCTGCCTCAGCCTCCCCAGTAGCTGGGACTACAGGTACACGTCACCATGCCCGGCTAATTTTTTTATTTTTAGTGGAGATGCGGTTTCAACTATGTTGGCCAGGCTGGTCTTGAACTCCTAACCTTGTGATCCACCCACCTCAGCCTCCCAAATGGCTGGGATTACAGGCATAAGCCACAGTGCCCAACCATTCTCTCTCTACTCTTAACCCCAGGCAATCACTGATCTGTTCACCACTGTCCCTAGAGTTTTGAGTTTTCCCCAGAACATCACACAAATGCAATCATACAGAGTATAGCCTCTTGAGTTTCGTTTCTTTCACTGGGTATAATACCCATGAGATTTATTCATGTTACGGCATATACGAATAGTTCCTTTTTATTGCTGAGTAGTATTCCATTGTATAGACATATCACAGGTTATTTATTCATTCCCCAGGTAAGAGTCATTCAGGTTGTTTCCAGTTTGTGGTGACTATAAATAAAGCTGCTGTAAACAGCCACATACAAGTTCTTTTCTGAACACAGATTTTTATTTCACTTGGGTAAATACTTAGGTTGGTTGGTTGGTTGGTTGGTTGGTTAGTTACTTATTTATTTATTTAGATGAAGTCTCACTTATTATTTATTTATTTATTTATTTAGATGGAGTCTCACTCTGTTGCCAGGCTGGAGTGCAGTGGCACAATCTTGGCTCACTGCAGTCTCCAAATTCCTGGTTCAAGGGATTCTCCTGCCTGAATTTCCCAAGTAGTTGGGATTACAGGCACGCACCACCATGCCAAGGTAATTTTTTGTATTTTTAGTTGAGACAGGGTTTCACCATGTTGGCCAGGATGGTCTCAATCTCCTGACCTTGTGATGTGCCTGCCTTGGGCTCCCAAGGTGCTGGGATTACAGGCGTGAGCCACCGTGCCTGGGCTGAATCTATTTCTGAACGCTCTGTTCTATTAATTGATCTATGTATCTATCCTTTTGCCAGTACCACACTGTCTTGATTATTGTAGCTCTTTAGTAAGTCTTTAAATCAGATAGTATAAGTCTTTCAAGCTGGGCGCGGTGGTTCACGCCTGTAAACCCATCACTTTGGGAGGCTGAGGCAGGTGGATCACCTGAGGTCAGGAGTTCGAGAGCAGCCTGACCAACATGGTGAAACTCTGCCTCTTAAAAAAAAAAATATATATATATATAATATATGGCTTTCAACTCTGTTGTTGTCCTTTTTCCAAAATTGTTTTGGCTATTTTAGTCCGTTTGCTTTTCCATATAAATTTTAGAATCAGCTTGTCAAAGACTTTTTTTTTTTTTGATACAGAGTATCACTCTGTCTGTCACCCAGGCTGGAGTGCAGTGATACGATCTTGGCTCACTGAAACCTCCACCTTCTGAGCTCAAGCAATCCTCCTGCCTCAGCCTCCAAAGTACCTGGGACTACAGGTGTGAGCCATCATGCCCAGCTAACTTTTGTATTTTTTTTGTACAGACGAGGTTTCACCATGTTTCCCAGGCTGGTACCAAACTCCTGGGCTCAAGCAATACATCCACCTCCATGCCATGTCCAGCCATGTCAAAGACTTTTTAAACTTTCCTGCAAAGTGTCTACTTTTAAGTAGGGTTTAGCTTCCTAGATTCACTTAAAGAAAAAAACAATGGCAGTATTAGGATGATTAGAAATCTAACATCTATTTTTCAAGATTTTGATTTTTCACTTGCACAGCTGCTCTGAGATTTCCTGCAGTTGTCCAGAAGAAAAGAAAAATGTTTTGTATAAAGACATGTATTATTACTTAATACAACAAAGTTGAAAACCCATTTTTCATAAAAGACATGCTATTCATTCCAAACAGTGAAAATAAAATATGTTAAGCTTCTTGTACTTTACAAATAATGGTCCTTCTGCTGCCAATGATCTTCCTCTTACTCTTTACCTAACTCATACTCATCCTTCAGGTCTCACTTGGACAGTCCTCCATTCACTTCCTTGATTCCCCCTAAGTAACAACAAAAAGAATCCTCCAAAAAAGTGAAAAGTGATAGCAGTTAAAAAAGAAAGGCTGGCACAGTGGCTCATGCCTAAAATCCTAGCACTTTTGGAGGCTGAGGCAGGAGGATCACTTGAGGCCAGGATTTTGAGACCACCCTGAGCAACACAGTGAGACTCTGTCTCTATTTAAAAAAACGAAAAGATCCTTAATAAATATGTGAAGAGATAGAAGGCAAATCTAGAGATTAAAAGATAAACATCAGGCTGCTCTCCACACACTGCCTAGCAAGTAGCCCTGCTCTGCAGGAGCAGTAATGGAGCTGTTATAACACTGCCACCTCAATAAAGCTGTTTTCTTTAAAAAAAAAAAAAAAAAGTAAATAGTAGACTTATGAAAATTTTAATGCATGAACCTTATCTAGATACTGTTTTAAACAGTCAAAAAATTATGAGATAATCGCAGAAATATGAAAACTGACTGGTCATTTGATGATATTAAGAAATGCTTGTAGGCCAGGCGTGGTGGCTCACGCCTGTAATCCAAGCACTTTGGAGGCCAAGGCAGGCGTATCACCTGAGGTCGGGAGTTCAAGACCAGCCTGACCAACATGGTGAAACCTTGTCTTGAAAAAAAAAAGAGGAAAAAAAAAAAGAAAGAAAGAAATGCTTGTTGGCAGAGCACGGTGGTTCACACCTGTAATCCCTGCACTTTGGGAGGCCAAGACTGAAGGATAGCTTGAGCCTAGGAGTTCAAGACCAGCCTAAGCAATAATATAGTAAGACCCCATCTCTTAAAAAAAAAAAAGTTTTAATTAGCCAGCCATGGTATACCCTGGACCCCACAGTCTCAGCTACTCCAGAGACTGAGGGAGAAGGATGGCTTGAGCCTGAAGGTTGAGGCTGCAGTGGGCCATGATCACGCTACTGCTCTCCAGCGTGGATGACAGAGCTAGGCCACATTTAAAGAAAAAAAAGGGCTGGCATGGCTCATGCCTGTAATCCCAGGGCTTTGGGAGGCTGAGGCAGGTGGATCACCTGAGGTTCGGAGTTCAAGACCAGCCTAACCAACATGAAGAAACCCCGTCTCTACTAAAAATACAAAAAAATTAGCCAGGTGTGGTGGCACATGCCTGTAATCCCAGCTATCTGGGAGTCTCAGGCAGGAGAATCATTTGAACCCAGGAGGTGGAGGTTGTGGTAAGCCGAGATAGCACCATTGCACACTCCAGCCTCGGCAACAAGAGCAAAACTCTGTCTTAAAAAAAAAAGGTGGCCGGGCACAGTGGCTCACACCTGTAATCCCAGCACTTTGGGAGGCGGAGGCAGGTGGATCACGAGGTCAAGAGATCAAGACCATCCTGGCCAACACGGTGAAACCTGTCTCTACTAAAAATACAAAACAATTAGCTGGGCATGGTGGCACGCGCCTGTGGTCCTAGCTACTCGGGAGGCTGAGGCGGAAGAATCGCTTGAACCCAGGAGGTGGAGGCTGCAGTGGGCCGAGATTGCGCCACTGCACTCCAGTCTGGTAACAGAGCAAGACTCCATCTCAAAAAAAAAAAAAAAAGGTAACTTTTTGTGGGATTTATTTATTTATTTATTTATTTTAAAAGACAGAGTTTCACCATGTTGTCCAGGCTGGTCTTGAACTCCTGACCTCAGGTGATCCGCCCGCCTTGGCCTCCCAAAGTACCGAGATTACAGGCGTGAGCCACTGTGCCCGGCCGGGATTTTTTTTTTTTAGTCCTTATATTTTAGAGATACATACTGAAATATTTATTCATGAAATTACATGTCTGTGATGTGATTCAAAATAATCCAGGGCAAGGTGTGGTGCCTCATGCCCGTAATCCCAACACTTTGGAAGGCTGAGGTGGGAGGATTGTTTGAGCCCAGGGGTTTGAGATCTGCCTGGGCAGCACAGTGAGACTTCATCTCTACCCCCACCAAAAAAAAAAAAAAAAAAAATAGCTGGGCATGGTGGCCTGTGCCTGTATTGTCTTGCTACTCAGGAGCTGAAGCAGGAGAATCACTTGAGCCCAGGAGGCTGAGGCTGCAATGCGCCTGATCACACCACTACACTCCAGCCAGGGCAACAGAGTGAGACCTTATCTTAAAAAAATTTTAACAATATTGGCCGGGCACAATGGCTCATGCCTGTAATCCCAGCACTTTGACAGGCCAATATAGTGGATTGCCTAAGCTCAGGAGTTTGAGCCCATCCCGGCAACATGGTGAAACCCTGTCACTACTAAAATACAAAAAATCAGCCAGGTGTAATGACGGGTGCCTGTAGTCCCTGCTATTCAGGAGGCTGAGGCACAAGAACTGCTTCAATCTGGGAGGTGGACGTTCCAGTGAGCTGAGATCGCACCACTGCACTCCAGCCGGGTGACAGATGAGACTCCGTCTCAAAAAAAAATTAACAGTGCTTACCTAAAATCTACCAACAATTTCAGATATTCTGCATATTCTTTTTTCATAAAACATGTCTCTACTTATATTTCAAAGTCATGAACTATAAAAAAAAAAGCACCTAATACCATTATTCTTCCAAAAAGCAAGGATAGAATGTATACCATTTTCTCTTTTTTCTTTTTTTCCGAGACAGTGTCTCACTCTGTCACCCAAGCTGGAGTGCCGTGGCTCAATCACAATTCACTGCAGCCTCAACTTCCCACGCTTAACTGATCGTCCCATCTCAGCCCTCCTGAATAGCTGGGACTACAGGCACACACCACCTTGCCCAGCTAATTGTTTTTTGTTGTTTTTTTTCTTTTGAGATGGAGTCTTACTCTGTCACCCAGGCTGGAGTGCAGTGGCTCACTCTCAGTTCACTGCAACCTCTGTCTCCTAGGTTCAAGCAATTTTGCCTCAGCCTCCCGAGTAGCTGGGACTACAGGCATACACCACCATGCCCAGCTACTTTTTGTATTTTTAGTAGAGACAGGGTTTCACCATATTGGCCAGGCTGGTCTCGAACTCCTGACCTTGTGATCCACTGCGCCTGGCCTCATTTTTTTTTGAGACAAAGTTTTGCTCTGTCGCCCAGGCAGGAGTACAGTAGTACAATCTTGGCTCACTGCAACCTCTGTCTCCCAGGTTCAAGTGATTCTCCTGTCTCAGCCTCCCTAGTAGCTAGGATTACAGGCACACACCACTACACCTGGCTAATTTTTTATTTTTAGTAGAGATGGGGGTTTTCACCATGTTGGCCAGGCTGATCTCAAACTCCTGACCTTAAGTGATCCATGCCCTTGGCCTCCCAAAGTGCTGGGATTATCATAGGCGTGAGCCACTACGCCTGGCCCCAGCTATTTTTTTTATTTTTTGTATAGACAAAGTCTCACTACATTGCTCAGGCTAGTGTCAAACTCCTGGACTCAAGTGATCCATCCACCTATGCCTCCCAAAATGTTGAGATTACAGGCGTGAGCCACCACACATATATCTTTCACTTACCATGAGGTATGTTTATTTCAGTGTTTTCAATTCTTATGTCACTTGTGAAAAAGCTATGGTGTAACAGAAGCCTAGACATAGGTGGCTTGAGCTCTCAATCCCAGTTCTGAACACACCTAGCGCTGCTGGTTCAAAAAGATCTGTATTCTTCAAACTAAATCTTCAGAGTTTCTGGTTCATAAATTTCACCCACTTTGTTTTCTTTTTCTTAATTTTTTAAATTTATATTTATTTATTTATTTATTATTTTTTGCGACAGAGTCTCAGTGACTGGAGTGCAGTGGCGCGATCTTGGCTCACTGCAACCTCCGCCTCCCAGGATCAAGCGATTCTCCTGCCTCAGCCTCCTGAGTAGCTGGGACTACAGACGCACACCACCACGTCCAGCTTATTTTTGTATTTTTAGTAGAGATGGGGTTTCACCATGTTGGCCACGATGGTCTCCATCTCCTGACCTTGTGATCCACCCACCTGGGCCTCCCAAAGTGTTAGGATTATAGGTGTGATTAGGCCCAGCCCTTTTCTTTATTTTTTAAAACATGAGGTCTCACTCTGTTGCGTCCCAGGCTAGAATGCAATGGCATGATCATAGTGCATTGCAGCCTCTAATTCCTACACTCAAGTGATGCTCCTACCTCAGCCTCCCAGGTAGCTGGGACTACAGGTGCTTGCCACCATGCCCAGATTTATTTTAGAGACATAGACTTGCTGTGTTGGTCTCTGGTCTCCAACTCCTAGCCTGAAACAATCCTCCTACCTTCACTTCCCAAAGCGCTGGGTTTAAATGGTGTAAGCTACCATACCCAGTCAAAAATCACCCAATTTCTAATGTGAGGTATTTGATCAAACAGATTGCTACTTTTTCCATTTTTCTAAGAGAACTGACGTTAAGAAGGCAGTTTTTCTAAGACAAACCATTGGGAAAAAGAAAAGACGGTATAGAGTTCATAGGCATACTAATTTCCTTTTATCAAAAACTTTATAAAACTATGCATGTGGCTGAGCGCAGTGGCTCAACCCAGCACTTTGGGAGGCTGAGGTGGGTGGATGACCTGAGGTTGGGAGTTGGAGACCAGCCTGACCAACATAGAGAAACCCCATCCCCACGAAAAGTACAAAATTAGTTGGGCATGGTGGCGCATGCCTGTAAATCCAGCTACCCGGGAGGCCAAGGCAGAAGAATCATTTGAACCCAGGAGGCAAAGGTTGCAGTGGGCCGAGATCACGCCATTGCACTCCAGTCTGGGCCACAAGAGCAAAACTCCGTCTAAAAAAAGCAAGTAGTTCACAGAAACAAATAGAAAAATAAGGAAAAAGACTAGCACTATACTGTGAGATAGTAGTTGTCACGCCACATTCCTGTAAGGCTAATTTTTCAAAAAGATATGAATGAGCAACCTATAAAGCAACGGAAGCTTGGACTTACAGGGTCATCAAGCTGGCTTTAACTACTAATATGCTAATGATGACTAAATCTGAATCTCCCTTCTAAACCTTTCTACCCATATATATATATGTCTATATCCAGAAAGAAGTCTATTTAATTTGCTACTGGATTTCCAAGATACCTCAAATCCAATATACCAAAAATCAAACTTATTTCTGTCAAATGTAATACCCTCTTTTACTCTTGTATTCCCTAACCTAGTTAATGACATCACATTCCGCTTAGTTATCCAAGCCAGCAACTTCAAATCCATCTCTGTTTGTCAACTCCTTTTCCTCTACCCATACCCCAATATAAAGTCAATATAAAGTAACTTTTAGTTACTCTCCTAAATTCTTCAATCTGGCTGGGCGCAGTGGCTGACACCTGTAATCCCAGCGCTTTGGGAGGCCAAGGCGGGTGGATTATGAGGTCAGGAATTTGAGACCACTCTGGCCAACATGGTGAAGCTCCGTCTCCACTAAAAATACAAAAATTAGCTGGGTGTGATGGCACACGCCTGTAGTCCCAGCTACTTGGGAGGCTGAGGCAGGAGAATCGCTTGAACCTGGGAGGCAGAGGTTGCAGTGAGCCAAGATCCCACCACCGTACTCCAACCTGGCGACAAAGCAAGACTCCATCTTAAAAAAAAAAAAAAAAAAAAAAAAAGCTCTTCAATCTGTCTACAATTCCACCATGACTGCTATGCCTGATATCCTCAATTTCTCTCAAGTCATCATACCAGTCTCCCAACCAACTAGTCTCCCTACAATCAATTATGCCTTTCAAAATCTAACGTCTACACTGTCAACAGAGTTACTTATACAATCTGTTGTCTGAACTTCAAACAGTAACTTTTCCAATCCTTTTTGTTTGGTGACTCAGCCAAATTGTATTCCTCCTTCAAGACCCAACTGACTCTCTAGGAAGTCTTCTCCTACTTTCCCCTCCCACTATTAAGCAGAACTAATGTTCCCATAGCATTTAGTATAGATCTCTATTATAGCACTTATACTGACTCAGAATTATTTATGTGTTGGTCTCTAATTATAATGTGGCTGGTCCAAGCGCAGTGGTGTTTACAACTAATTGATCACAACCAGTTACAAATTTCTTTGTTGCTTCTTCATTCCCTCTGCTTCATTTGGCTAGCCTTTAGGAAAAAAAAAAAAAAAAAAAAAAGTGAACTCTTTTTTCTGAGACAGAGTCTCACCCTGCAGTCAAGGCTGGAGTGCAATGGTGCGATATGGGCTCACTGCAACATCCACCTCCTGGGTTCAAACCATTCTCCTGCCTCAGTTCCTGAGCAGCTGGGATTACAGGTGCCCGCCACCAGGCTCAGCTAATTTTTTTTTTTTTTTTTTTTTTTTTGAGTAGGAATCCCTGTCCCCTAGGCTGGAGTGCAGTGGTAGGACCTCGGCTCACTGCAACCTTGGCCTCCCAGGTTCAAGCAATTCTCTGCCTCAGCCTCCCAAGCAGCTAAGATTACAGGCACCTGCCACCATGCCTGGCTAATTTTAGTATTTTTAGTAGAGACAGGGTTTCACCATCTTGGCCAGGCTGATCTTAAACTCCTGACCTCATGATCCACCCATGCTGGAACGGCCTCCCAAAGTGCTGGGATTACAGGCATGAGCCACCATGCCTGGCCAAAAGTAAACTCTTTAAAAATGATTTTGTTGGCCAGGGGCAGTGGCTAATGCCTGTAATCACAGCACTTAGGGAGGCCCAGGCAGGTGGATCACAAGGTCAGGTGTTCGAGACCAGCCTGACCAACATGGTGAAACCCCGACTCCACTAAAAAAAAAAAAAAAATTTGTCATTTACCTTTTTTATTTTTATTTTTTTTTAAGATGGGGTTTCACCATGATGGCCAGGCTGGTCTTGAACTCCTGACCTCAGGTGATCCACCCACCTCGGCCTCCCAAAGCGCTAGGATTATAGGCATGAGCCACAGTGCCCGGCCTGTCATTTACCTTTTAATTCCCTCCCAGCACCTAGCACAAGACATGACATACAGTAGACACTTAAATATTTGCTGAAGTTGACTGTTGAAAGGATCAACTGCAACATTTTTCAATGAGGTCACAGAATCCAAAAAGTTTACGATTCAAGCTTAGTTATGGCTTACTGGTAGAAAAAAAGACATTACACAAATTCACAAATTGATACTTATGTTGTTTCTAGGTTTGCATATTTTTCTCTGCTAGTTTCAGGGTTAATTTCCAGAAAATTGGTAACCGAGTAAATCTTTTAAATAAGACACTTTTTTTTTTTTAAATAGGGTCTCACTCTGTCGCCCAGGCTGGAGTGTTATAGCGTGATTACAGCTCAGATTACTGCTCACTGCATCTTTGATCACTTGGACTCAAGTGATCTTCCCACTTCAGCCTAAGTAGCTGGGACTATAGGTGCATGCCACCATGCCCGGCTAATTTTTTAATATTTTCGTAGAGACAGGTTTTTTCCACATTGCCCAGGCTGGTCTCGAACTCCTGGGCTCAAGTAATCCTCCTGCCTAGGCCTCCCAAAGTGCTTAGATTACAGGTATGAGCCACCATGTTGGCCTAAATCACTTCTTCTTTTCTTTTCTTTTTTTTTTTTTTTGACAGAGTTTTGCTCTTGTTGCCCAGGCTGGAGTGCAGTGGCAGGATATCAGCTCACTACAAATTCCGCCTCCCAGGTCCAAGCGATTCTCCTGCCTCAGCCTCCTGAGTAGCTAGGATTACAGGCGCGTGCTACCACACCCAGCTAATTTTGTATTTTTAGGAGAGATGGGGTTTCTCCATGTTGGACAGGCTGGTCTCAAACTCCCGACCTCAGGTGATCCACCCGCCTTGGCCTCCCAAAGTGCAGGGATTACAGGCGTGAGCCACCGTGCCCGGCCCTAAATCACTTCCTAAATGACCTATATTTTCCCATGAAATAGTATGATCCAGGGTTGTACCAAAGCACCATTTAATAATTGAGCCAGCAAATCTGATTATTTCCCTCCTTGTATAAATGCATCTTTAATAAAGAAAATTTCGTATTTTTCTTATTAAATTGTAGTCCTTTTCACTATAAGTCACAGAGCTCTGATGGAAACAATTGAGACCTTAAGATGCAGTGATAAGACAGAAATACATACTAAATACTTCTTCTTTTTTTTTTTTTGAGATGGAGTCTCGCTCTGTCACCAGGCTGGAGGGCAGCGCAGTGCAGTGGTGCAATTTTGGCTCACTGCAACCTCCACCTCCCGGGTTCAAACAATTCTCCTGCCTCAGGATCCTGAGTAGCTGGGACCACAGGTGCTCGCCAGCACATCCAGCTAATTTTTATATATATTTTTAGTATAGACGATGTTTCACCATGTTGGGCAGGATGGTCTCAATCTTTTGACTTCGTGATTTGCCTGCCTCAGCCTCCCAAGTACTGGGACTTTGGGAGGCCGAGGCAGGTGAGTTACCCCACCCAGCATTTTTTTTTTTTTTGAGACAGACTCTCTCTGTCGCCCAGGATGGAGCACCTTGGCACAATCTCAGCTCATTACAACCTCCACCTCCCAAATTAAAGTGATTCTCCTGCCGCAGCCTCCCAAGTAGCTGGGATTACAGGCGTTGAACCATCACGCCCAACTAATTGTTGTATTTTTAGTAGAGACTACGTTGGCCAGCTGTATTTTTAGTAGAGACTAGGTTGGTCTCGAACTCCTGACCACAGGTGGTCCGCCCGCCTTGGCCTCCCAAAGTGCTGGGAAGACAGGCGTTAGCCACCATGTTCAGCCTGGAATCGCCTTTCACTTTTTTAAAGGTGCTATTTTTTTGGGGGGAAGGAGTCTCCCTGTCACCCAGGGTGGAGTGCAGTGGTACAATCTCAGCTCACTGCAACCTCTGCCTCTTGGGTTCAAGCAATTCCCCTGCCTCAGCCTCCCAAGTAGCTGGGATTACAGGCGCCCACCACCATGCCTGGCTAATTTTTGCATTTTTAGTAGAGACAGGGTTTCACCATGTTGGCCAGGCTGGTCTCGAACTCCTGGCCTCAAGTGATCACCCATAACAAGAGCGAGACTACATCTCAAAAAAAAAAAAAAAAATTAGCCGGGTATGGTGGTGCACGCCTGTAATCCCAGCTGCTTGGGAGGCTGAGGCAGGAAAATCATTTGAACCTGGGAGGCAGAGGTTGCAGTGATGTGACACTGAGGTGGGAGGATAACTTGAACCAAGGAAATCAAGGCTGTAGTGAGCCATAATCATGCCACTGCAGGCCAGCCTGGGTGATAGAGCCAGACGCTGCCTCAAAAAGAAGGGACAAAACTTCTGTTTTCAAGCAAATATGATCAGTAAAAAATAGAAAAGTAAAAACACGGCTGGGCACAGTGGCTTCTGACCTCAAGTGATCCACCTACCTCGGTCGCCTAAAGTGCTAGGATTGCAGGCGTGAGCCAACGTACCCAGTCAATAAATTTGGGTTTTTTTTGTTTTGTTTTGTTTTGTTTTTAAGACAGGGTCTCACTCTGTCACCAGGCACCAGGCTGGAGTACAGTGGCACAATCTTGGCTCACTGCAACCTTCGCCTCCCGGGTTCAAGCAATTCTCCTGCCTCAACCTCCCGAGTAGCTGGGACTACAGGCGCACGCCACCACGTCCAGCTAATTTTTGTATTTTTAGTAGAGACAAGGTTTCACCATGTTGGCCAGGATGGTCTCAATCTCTTGACCTCATGATCTGTCCACCTCGGCATCCCAAAGTGCTGGAATTACAGGTGTGAGCCACCACGCTTGGCCAATAATTTGTTTTTAAATAGACTGTTGGATGGGTGCAGTGGCTCATGCCTATAATCCCAGCACTTTGGGAGACCAAGGCGGGCAGATCACCAGGTCAGGAGATTGAGACTGTCCTGGCCAACATGGTGAAACCCCATCTCTACTAAAAATACAAAAATTAGCTGGGCATGGTGGGGCACACCTGTAGTCCCAGCTACTTGGGAGGCTGAGGCAGGAGAATCTTGAACTTGGGAGGCGGAGGATGCAATAAGCCAAGATCAAGCCACTGCTCTGTAGCCTGGCAACAGAGTAAGACTCTGTCTCAGGAAAAAAAAAAAAATGAATGTTCGTTTTCGTTTTTTTTTTTTAGCCTACGGCACCCGGTATTCCCAGGCAGTTTCCCATCCAAAAAGAATGTTTTTAGGCTGGGCACGGTGGCTCACGCCTGTAATCCCAGTACTTTGGGAGGCCGAGGTAGGTGGATCATTTGAGGTCAGGTGTTCAAGACCAGCCTGGCACATGATGAAACTCTGTCTCTACTAAAAATATAAAAATTTTTAGTCAGGCGGTAGTGGTGTGCACCTGTAGTTCCACCTACTTAGAAGAAGCTGAGGCAGGAGAATCGCTTGAGCCTGGGAGGCAGAGATTGCAGTGAGCCAAGATCGCACCACTGCACTCCAGCCTGGACGACAGAGTGAGGATCTGTCTCAAAAAAATAAAAAAAATTTCCCTAAGGAATGGGATACTTTAAAAAAAAGATTCATTTTATCAGAATATAAATTAGCCAATAGGCGGGGAACGGTGGCTCACGCCTGTAATTCTAACACTTTGGGAGGCCAAGGCAGGTGGATTACCTGAGGTCAGGAGTTCACGACTAGTCTGGCCAACATGGTGAAACCCCATCTCTACCAAAAATACAAAAATTAGCCAGGTGTGATGACGCCCACCTGTAGTCCCAGCTACTTGGGAGGCTGAGGCAGGAGAATCACTTGAACACAGGAGGCAGACATTGCAGTGAGCCAAGATCGAGACACTGCATTCCAGCCTGGGCAACAGAATAAGGTCAGGTTAAGACCAGCCTGGCCAACATGGTGAAACCCCATCTCTACTAAAAATACAAAAATTAGCCAGGCGTTAGTGGTGTGCGCCTATAACTCCAGCTACTCAGGAGGCTGCCCCCACCACAAAAAAAAATAAACCAGGCTGGGCACGGTGGCTCACGCCTGTAATCCCAACACTTTGGGAGGCAGAGGTGCATGGATCAACTGAGGTCAGGAGTTCAAGACGACCAGCCTAGCTAACATGGTGAAACCCCGTTTCTACTAAAAATACAAAAAAATAGGCCGGGCGCGGTGGCTCACGCCTATAATCCCAGCACTTTGGGAGGCCGAGGCGGGTGGATCACAAGGTCAAGAGATCGAGACCATCCTGGTCAACATGGTGAAACCCCGTCTCTACTAAAAATACAAAAAAATTAGCTGGGCATGGTGGTGCATGCGTGTAATCCCAGCTACTCGGGAGGCTGAGGCAGGAGAATTGCTTGAACCCAGGAGGCGGAGGTTGCGGTGAGCCGAGATCAAGCCATTGCACTCCAGCCTGGGTAACAAGAGCGAAACTCCGTCTCAAAATAAAAAATAATAATAATAATACAAAAAAATAGCTGGGCATGGTGGTACATTCCTGCAATCCCAGCTACTCGGGAGGCTGAGTCAGGAGAATTGCTTGAATCCGGGAGGCGGAGGTTGTAGTGAGCTGAGATCGCGCCATTCCACTCCAGCTTGGGCAACAAGAGTGAAACTCCGTCTCAAAATAAAAAATAAATAAGCCAATAAATATTTTTTTTTTATTTTAGCCCCTGCTATGTCAGAGATTCACAGGAAGTCCTTAATTAAATCTCCAAAGCTCAACTCCCACCTTAGAAAAACTTCTCACACAACAGACAAGAAGTTTTAGAAAAACTTCTCACACAGCAGACTAGCTCACCCCTTTTTCTTCCCCAGGGGAAGAAATCCTCAATTTGTAAGGGTCATCTACTACATAAAAGTAACCACAAATAGGAAAGAGAATAGAAGGAGAGGAGGACAGGAAATTCTCATCACAGCTGAACAAACCTCTATTATTTTAACATAACATGGGTGGCATTTATGGGCTTATTTGAACTGATGGAAATTTCTGGCCAGGGAAAAATGCATTATCAACATTAAAAATAAATGTCCAGGCCGGGCGCGGTGGCTCACACCTGTAATCCCAGCACTTTGGGAGGCCGAGGCGGGTGGATCACGAGGTCAAGAGATCGAGACCATCCTGGCCAACATGGTGAAACCCCGTCTCTACTAAAAATACAAAAAATTAGCTGGGCATGGTGGCACGTGCCTGTAATCCCAGCTACTTAGGAGGCTGGGGCAGGAGAATTGCCTGAACCCAGGAGGCGGAGGTTGCGGTGAGCTGAGATCACGCCATTGCACTCCAGCCTGGGTAACAAGAGTGAAACTCCGTCTCAAAAAAATTAAAAAATAAAAAATAAATGTCCAACGATTAAAAAATAAAATAAGATGGCTAAGCCAGCTTTAACATTTTATACTCTACTGAATTTGCCATGTAGCAAAGATGGAATAAATTTCTGTAATGACATATCACAATATTAACAAATGCTTTCTTTTTAAAATTATTATCTTAAAGAAATTAGATATAGACAGATAATCTATTGGGACAGTCAAGGAACTAAAGCAAAAAGGTTAAAATTATATATCACTGTGCATTTCCAGGAAAGAAAAGTGAAACACATTTTACCAGACAGAGAAGTTAAAAACAACCAGCTTTCATTTTCCCCATTCCTATAAAGTAATTCACTCCCCTTATCTGTGAATCTTCAAGAACCTAGTATAGCCTCTCCCTACCTTTACTCAGATAAAAGACAGATCACTCAACAATTTCCAGAAAGCCTTGACATTTCAAGGTCTCAATCCTCAGAGCCAGCAAAGCTGAATCGTCTCTCTTTATGTCCTTTTAAAAGGAGTCTGCATCTCTCTTTTGGAAACCATTTTCTCTCTCCATAAACACATAGTTTAACCATCCTCTGCTTTGTCTACATTAAAAAACAGCAACATCGCCTAAGGAATGTTTCTTCAGCCTGTCAGGAAAACCAGACACCTCTTGGGCTCTTGCACAACTGCTTCGTCTTCTGAGATATTCCACCTGGGAGATCCCATTGACAAGCAGGGTAACAAAAAGTAGGGCTTAAGAGCTGCTGTATGCATATCTGACCTCCAAAATGGGGACAGGTCCCTGGAAAACCAGAGACTCCTTTACAAAGGAAAATCTTTTTTTTAAAAGATGGAGTTTCACTCTTGTTGCCCAGGCTGGAGTGCAATGACAAGATCTCAGCTCACCACAACCTCCGACTCCCAGATTCAAGCGATTCTCCTGTCTCAGTCTCCTGAGTAGCTGGGATTACAGGATTAGCTACCACGCCCAGGTTAATTTTTTGTATTTTCAGTAAGATGGGGTTTCTCCATGCTGGTCAGGCTGGTCTCGAACTCCCAACTTCAGGTGATCTGCCTGCCTCAGCCTCCCAAAGTGCTGGGATTACAGGCATGAGCCACCTTGACCGGCCTTCTCAACTCTTTAAAGCACATAAATGCCAACTCTGTTACAAGGCAACCTGAGTGAGCTATGTTCAGAAAGTATTTAACAGATTGGCCCTCCATTCCTTTTGGGTGAGGAGCTGCACACCGTTTGTAAAAACACCAGAGAATACGGTATTTTTCCTACACAAGTCTGATGGCTAATTTGTCACATTACAGAACTGGTAGTTCTGCACATGATCTGCTGTTCCCATACAGAAAGCACAATGGAGTCTCCTGAGGTTTTACAAACAATATGCTTCTTGCCTTGACAGAGAAATCAGTCATTCCATTAACAACGGTAAGGTCTAAATTTCAGAAATACTGTTGGTGATACATTAACATCAGCATAGTACTTAAACAATTCACAATTCGTATAAACAATTTCAATTACATAGGTGATGCTTGCAATAGCCCATTCGAGGCATGGCATCTTCCTGGTGTTCAGAAAGGTTAAGTGGGACCTGCCCAAGGTTACCTAACAGCTTTATCAGTGGTGGACTTGGTTTCGAACCTGCCTGACTCTAAGCCCCTAACTCTTTTCCCTAGACCCCTCCCAGCTTTCAAAAGAGAGCTCCCGACCCCCATCCTCTACCCAGAGCAGCCTATTACTCCGGGCGACAGACCCTTCCCCTGCCTGGTTGAGAGTTTGCTTCTTCAGCTCCTGCAGAGCTTTCATCCTCCACCACCCTCCCCCCGCGACCATTCTCTGAAAGAAGCGGAAAAGGAGAGGCGACCAAAAGCTCCTAGAGGAAGGGATGACACAAATGGGGGAGCAGGGGACACTGGCCCTGCCACAGGCTGCTTCACTCCACAACACGCAGCCCTTCCCCCTCCCCTAAGCTATCCAGCTCTGCGGCCGGAGACCTGGCCTCTCGTGCCCCAAATTCTCCCATCATCACCTCAAACTGTACCTCCCCCACGCCCTTCCGTCTCCCACAGGCAGAGCCCACCCCACAAAGTCATGGTATCCTTCCGTCAAGTTACCCTCTTCCCACGCGTTGCCCACTCCCCCTCTACCACTACTCACGGTCGGGGACTGGGCCTGGCCCTCATGGCTGCTCCGTTGCCGCCAGCCGCCCGCCGCCACCACTTCTCCACGCCCCGGCCCCTCAGTCACCGCCGCCGCTGTCGGGACTAGCCGGAGCCGCTCCTGCGCCTGCGCAGCGTGGAGCACCTGGGCCCTTTCGGGCCGCATGCGCCTGCGCAGCCCCTGCCGGGGGCGTCTTCCTCACTGCCTGATGGTCTGGACCTCTGGGTCTCTGGTGGACACGAGAGCTGGCCTTGAAGACTTCTGAGGCTTAGAGAATTTGGCGGCTGCCTCAGGGTTTAACGCCTCTGGAGTACCGTGCTTAGATTACTAAACTCTTGGATTGAGCTTCTCCTAATGGGGCCATAGACTTAATGGCATTTCCAGGATTCGGCATCCTATTGCACTTAAAGGCCTGAATTCAGGTGCTCTGAGGTGACCACTGATGATAAATTTGGGTCTCCTTTTCTCTTTCTTTTTTTTTTCTCAGACGGAGTTTCCCTCTTGTTGCCCAGGCTGGAGTGCAGTGGCATGATATCAGCTCACTGCAACCTCCACCTGTTGGGTTCAAGCGATTCTCCTGCCTCAGACTTAGCCTCCTTGGTAGCTGGGATTACAGGCTTGCGCCCTCACGCCCGGCTAATTTTTGTATTTTAGTAGAGACGGGGTTTCACCATGTTGGCCACTCTGGTCTTGATCTCCTGACCTCAGATGATCCGCGTATCTCAGCTTCCTAAAGTGCTGGGATTACAGGCGTGAGCCACCGTGCCCAGCCAAATTTGGGTCTCTTTCAAGAAGATGATAATATCTAGAATGTATTGGGGGTAATTATGTAAAAAGCAGCTTTGCCATCCTAGAATACACTACTAGCCAGGAGATGCAATGAGGTCCTGGGGAGTTCGTCAAGAAGGTGACCTCACCTAGAATGCACTGGGACACTGCTAAATTCAGTATGTTTATCAAGCACATGCTTTTTATTGGACAAAAATGTTCCAGGCATCACATATGTGCCACTGAGGAATTTGCAGGCAAACAGTCCCCTACTTTCCAGTTCTCACTGTAAGCCTGGCCCTTTTGCAAACTGGTAAAGGAAAACCTCAGATCTTGAGCCCAGTCAGGCCCAACTGTCAGTCCCTAGACTGCTGCTTTATATAACCTGGTAAGAGACTAAGCTCAATGGATTCCTGAGAATTCAACAAAACAGACTTGAAAGCAGCAGGCAATGAACAGCAACCACAGGGAAGAGAAGGTACAGGACTAAACTCCCTCCTCATCACCATGCCTCTTTTTTCTCTCCCAACTCCAGCGCTGGTCTCCTCTCTTCAAAGTTTGGACACATAAGGGCCAAGATACAATGTAAGGGAGAAAAAAAGATGACAAGATGAGTGCTTAGTGAGGAATGTTAAAAAATAAAAATAAAGGCTGGGTGCGGTGGCTCACGCCTGTAATCCCAGCACTTTGGGAGGTGAGACAGGCGAATCATGAGGTCAGGAGATTGAAACCATCCTGGCCAAGGTGAAACCCTATCTCTACTAAAATACAAAAAAAAAAAAAAAAAAAATTAGCTGGATGTGGTGGCACGCACCTGTAGTCCCAGCTACTCAGGAGACTAAGGCAGGGGAATTACATGAACCTGGGAGATGGAGGTTGCAGTGAGCTGAGATCGTGCCACTGCACTCCAGTCTGGTGAAAGAGCAAGACCCCGTCTCAATAAATAAATAAATAAATAAGCTGGGCACCAGGTGAAGTGGCTCATGCCTGTAATCCCAGCACTTTGGGAGGCCGAGGTGGGTGTATCACAGGGTCAGGAGTTCAAGACCAATCTGGCCAATATGGTGAAACCCCATCTCTATTAAAAATACAAAAATTGGCCAGGGGCAATGACTCATGCCTGTAATCCCAGCACTTTGGGAGGCTGAGGTGGGTGGATCAGGATGTCAGAAGATCGAGACCATCCTGGCCAACATGGTAAAACCCCGTCTCTACTAAAATACAAAAAATTAGCCAAGTACGGTGGTGAGCACCTGTAGTCCCAGCTACTTGGGAGGCGGAGGCCGGGGAATTGCTTAAACCCGGGAGGCGGAGATTGCATTGAGCCGAGATGAGGCCACTGTACTCCAGCCTGGCAACAGAGCCAGACTCCGTCTCAAAAAAAATAAAAATAAAATAAAATAAAAATAAATATTAGCTGGGCGAGGTGGCACACGCCTGTAGTCCCAGCTACTTGGGAGGCTGAGGCAGGAGAATCACTTGAACCCAGGAGGCGGAGGTTGCAGTGAGCCAAGATCACACCACTGCACTCCAGCCTGGTGACAGAGCGAGACTGTCTCAAAAAAAAAAAAAAAAAAAAACCTGTTTGTTTGATGTTATTACTGCATGTACCCTTAGACTGTAAGCTCTATGAGGACAGGACCTGTATATGTTCACCACTGTATCTCCTGCACCTAGAACAGTATCTGGCACATAGTAGGTACTCAATAGATTTTGTTCAGTGAGTGAATAAATGACATCTTTCTCTGGATTGGCTCTCCCCTTGTGGTATCAACATGACTGCAGCAGCTCCAGATATTATATCTTCTCACATCCAGCTCCAGTGGGGAAGAAGCAAAATTCTCCTTGTACCTTTTTCTTTTTTCTTTTCTTTCCTTTTTTTTTTTTTTTTTAAACAGAGTCTTGTTCTGTCACCAGGCTGGAGTGCAGTGATGTGATCTCGGCTCACTGCAACCTCTGCCTCCCAGGTTCAAGTGATTCCCCTGCCTCAGCCTCCCAAGTAGCTGGGACTAAAGGTGCATGCCACTACGCCCGGCTAGTTTTTTGTTTTTTGGGTTTTTTTGTATTTTAGTAGAGACAGGGTTTCACCATGTTGGCCAGGATGATCTCGATCTCGTGATCTTGTGATCCAACCACCTTAGCCTCCCCAAATGCTGGGATTACAGGCGTAAGCCACCGTGCCCGACCTCTCCTTGTACCTTTTTATCTCTCACTAGGTTATGTACCCATCCCTAAAACAATCATCATGGCCTGGAGAATGTTATATGCTGATTGAGTTGGTTCAGTTTTGCATGCTCCATGCCTAGAGTAAGCCTCATCCAAACCACATGGTCTGATTTGGGAGTAGGGGTGTTGCTATGGATAACTATATTGTATATAATGAATTAATGATCGGCAGGGGAAAGATCCAGTATTCTGCCCTTGATAAGAAATCCAGGTAGGGGGCTGGGTGCGGTGGCTCAGGCTTATAATCCCAACACTTTTTGATCCACGTGGATCACGAGGTCAGGAGTCCGAGACTAGCCTGGCCAAGATGGTGAAACCCCATCTCTACTAAAAATACAAAAATCAGCAGTGCTCAGTGGCAGGTGCCTGTAATCCCAGCTACTCAGGAGGCTGAGGCAGGAGAATCACTTGAACCTGGGAGGTGGAGGTTGCAGTGAGCTGAGATCACAGCACGACACTCTAGCCTGAGCAACAGAGCAAGACTCCATCTCAAATAAAAAAAAAGAAAGAAAGAAATTCAAGTAGGGAAATGGCTCAGAAGACCCACAATGGTTCAAATATAGGAATATATGTTGTTGTCATATAGACTCCAGCAGTGGGCGCCACTTTCCCCTTTTCCCTGGTAGCCAAGAGTCAAGACAGGGCCACCAGCCCATACCCCCAGTCCAGGCAGCATTGATTCCCCACCAGAACTGAGCTGAGGTTCAGTGGGGGATAACCCAAGAAAGCACGATCAAGGACACCTTTTGGTTTTCTACTCTTCAGACCCAGGGCCAGATCCTTGAATAGAGTTTTTCTGCTTTTTTTTTGTTTTTTGTTTTTTGAGACAGAGTCTCGCTCTGTCACTCAGGCTGGAGTGCAGTGGCACAATCTCAGCTCACTGCAAACTCTGCCTCCTGGGTTCAAGCAATTCTCTGCCTCAGCCTCCCAAGTAGCTGGGATTACAGGCGCTCCCGCCTGCCACCATGCCCAGCTAATTTTTGTATTTTTTTTTTTTTTTTTTTTTTTTTGAGACGGAGTTTTGCTCTTGTTACCCAGGCTGGAGTGCAATGGCGCGATCTCGGCTCACCGCAACCTCCGCCTCCTGGGTTCAGGCAATTCTCCTGCCTCAGCCTCCTGAGTAGCTGGGATTACAGGCACGCGCCACGGTGCCCAGCTAATTTTTTTTGTATTTTAGTAGAGACGGGGTTTCACCATGTTGACCAGGATGGTCTTGATCTCTCGACCTCGTGATCCACCCGCCTCGGCCTCCCAAAGTGCTGGGATTACAGGCTTGAGCCACCGCGCCCGGCCCCAATTTTTGTATTTTTAATAGAGGTGGGGTTTCACCATCTTGGCCAGGCTGGTCTTGAACTCCAGACCTCGTGATCCACCTGCCTCAGCCTCCCAAAATGCTGGGATTACAGGCATGAGCCACTGTACTCGGCCTAGAGTTGTTTTTGTTTTTTAATCAGCATCTCAATTTATTTTCCCTTTGACCCCAATTCCTTCCATGCTACTCTCCACACTCCAGGACCTCACCAGCAGGGAGCAGGCAGCAGCTAATTTTGGTACCATTTAAAGATTCCCCATTCTGGCCGCTCTTCAAATCTTTGTATCTGGAGTTGTTTTCTTCCAAGAGGCTGAAACACCCAAGGTTGGTACCTCTCATAACCAACCCACACCAGGCCCCACCTCCTCTTTAGGAACTGGCCAAATTTGGCATTTTTTCATGACAGCCTGCCATTTCTAGATGTTTTCTCCATTAAAGAAGAAAAAAAAAATCACTGTTTTCTCCTTAACTTCAAGCTACCACTCTCTCCTCTTCCCCTATAAGGGAATAGAAAACAAACAGTTGAAGTATAAAAATCCCCCTCCTCCCATTATTTAAGCTATAGTCATCACTCTTCCCTCTGCCCCATAAAGCTGTGAAGCCCTTTGCCTCACTCTTGACAGTGTGAGGGGCCAATGGGCAGGGACTGTGGTTTGAATTTCTGAATTGTTTTTCCTTCCACTCTGGGTACTTGCTCAGGCATTGGGGTCTCCCCACCCTCAGCCACACGAGTTTCTTTAGAATCCTTTGGTCAACTAGGATCTTGATTTAGAGGCAGTTTAGTCTGGGGTATTTTTGTTCTGTTTGTTGTTCTGTCTGTCAGTTCTGTTTGCCTATTTTCTTTGGTCTGTCAGTTTTTGCTTTTTTTCATCATAGTGGTTCTGGAAACTTCTAGTGTGCAGCGTCTGACCAATTTGAACAGGCTCTTTCTTTCTATAAAAATTAACATTTATTTTTTAAAAATGTAGGCCAGGCACAGTGGCTCATGCCTGTAATCCCAGCACTTTGGGAGGCCGAGGTGGGCGGATCACTTCAGATCAGGAGTTCAAGACCAGCCTGGATGACATGGTGAAACCCTGTCTCTATTAAAAAAAAAAAAAAAAATGTAGCAGGGGGCGGGCAGGGAGGATGGGAAGGGATAACACCGAGAGAAATGCCTGATGTAGTGCTCGCTTTGGCAGCACATATACTAAAATTGGAACGATACAGAGAAGATTAGCATGGCCCCTGCGCAAGGATGACACGCAAATTTGTGAAGCATTCCATATTTAAAAATTTTTTTTCTTTAAAAAAAATAAAGAGAGAGAAATGCCTGATGTAGGGGACGGAGGTGGGGGGATGGAGACAGCAAACCACCATGGCATGTATATACCTATACAACAATCCTGCAGGAGGCTGGATGTGCACATATACCCCAGAACCCAAAGTACAATAAAAAAAAAAAGTTCCGAGGCGAGGGGCAATAGTTCATGCCTGTAATCTCAGCACTTTGGGAGGGCAAGGCGGGTAGACCACTTGAGCCCAGGAGTTCAAGACCAGCCTGGGCCAGGCTGGGGCGGGCGCTCACACCTGTAATCCCAGCACTTTGGGAGGCCAAGGTGGGTGGATCACCTGAGGTCAGGAGTTCGAGACCAGCCTGGTCAACATGGTGAAACCTTGTCTCTACTAAATATACAAAAATTAGCTGGGCGTGGTGGCAGGCTCCTGTAAGCTCAGCTACTTGGGAGGTTGAGGCAGGAGAATCACTTGAACCTGGGAGGGAGAGGTTGCAGTGAGCTGAGATTGAGCCATTGCCCTCCAGCCTGGGTGACAAGCAAAACTCCATCTTAAATAAATAAATAAATGAAAAATAAAGAAAATCCTCTATTAACCCCACAGCCCTCTCCTGCTCAATATTGGCCCTCAATATCCAAGGGTTCAGCATCCAAGAATTCAACCAACTGAAGATCAAAAATATCTGGGGAAAAGCCAAGCATGGCGTCTCATGCCTGTAAACTCGGCACTTGAGAAGGCCGAGGCAGTGGAGGATCACTCCAGGCCAGGAGTTTGTGACCAGCCTGGGCAACATAGTGACACTGTCTCTGCAAAATATTTAAAAATTAGCTGGGTATGGTGGTGGCAGGTGTGTAGTCACAGATACTAGGGAGGCTGAAGTGGGAGGAATGCTTGAGCCTGGGAGATCAAGGCTGCAGTAAGCCATGATTACACCACTGCACTCCAGTCTGGTTGACGGAGCAAGACCCTGTCTCAAAAAAATAAAAATAGGCTGGACACGGTGGCTCACACCTATAATCCCAGCATTTTGGGATGCTGAGGCAGGTGCATCACGAGGTCAGGAGTTCAGCCTGGGCAACATGGTGAAACCCTGTCTCTACTAAAATACAAAAATTAGCTGGGCGTGGTGGTAGGCACCTGTAATCCCAGGTACTCGGGAGGCTGAGACAGGAGAATCCCTTGAACCCGGGAGGCAGAGGTTGCAGTGAGCTGAGACCGTGCCATTGCACTTCAGCCTGGGCAACAGAGCAAGACTCTGTCTCAAAACAAATAAATAAATAAAAAATAAAAAGAGAGAATAGGAGGTGAGGAATTGAGAATAGCCAGAATATACAGTCATGTCTTCCCAGGGAATTGAGATACCATAATTTCTACCCTCCCATCCCATGGATACCAAAATATGCTGATTCTCTTGCAGTGAATAAGAGATGACTTTAAGTCATCTCTGGATTACTTATAATATCTAATACAATGTAAGTGCTATATAAATAGTTGTTATACTGTATTGTGTCATATTTTTATTGGTGTTATTTTAGAGATGGGGTCCCTAAAGTCCCAGGATAAGAGATTTCTTTTTGTTCACTGATGTATCCCCAGCATGAGACAGAGCTTGCCAGTAGATGCTTTATACGCCTTCCTCCAAAGTCAGGCATGTTGGCAAGTGCCTGTAGTCCTAGCTACCCAAGAGGGCTGAAACTAGAGGATCGCATGAACCCAAGAGTTTCAGGCTCCAGTGAGCTATGATCATGCCACTGCACTCCAGCCTGAGCAACAGAATGAGCACTGACTCTAAGAACCTTCTTCCCTCAATTCCCCTCTACCAAGGTTTATCTCTGTTTCAAGTGTTTGATTTAGAGGCTACAAAGGATGAAGAGGGCTCAAGGCCTCAAACAGACCAAAGTAAATCTAGTTCCTCCAGCTGCTAAAGTGGTCTAGGAGCAGTCTAGGAGATCCTAGGTGGCTAAGCCGCTTCTTCCTCCTTTGCAAACCCTCTGGTTTTTCTTCAGGAAGGAATGACCTCAGATAGAAGACAGTAGCCGAGGTTTACAGGAAGGAAATCCAGACCTGCTCTTCATCCCAAACACGAACCCAGGGACCACTCCTTCCAGGAGTCTAGCATAAAGCAAAAGTGCAGACAGTCCGTGGCCACCACTGACTGCTAGGGCAAACCAAAGGCTGGGAGAGGATCCTTCAGGCCTAAGGATGGAAAGGACAAGGTACAAACCACCACAACAACAAACACTTATGGGGACAGGCGGAACAGTGCTGGCTCCCATGCCCACAACCATTCCTCCCTCGATAGGAGGACGATTTCTGCTTTTTGGTCTCATGGGAAATGTAGTCTTTTAGGAGACATGGCCAGAAAGGTTTGTGTTTTTTTTTTTTTTTTTTTTTTTGAGACTTTGTCTCTTGCTCTGTCACCCAGGCTGGAGTGCAATGGGTGATCTCAGCTCACTGCAACCTCGGCCTCCCGGGTTCAAGCGATTCTCCTGTCTCAGCCTCATGAGTAGCTAGGACTACAGGAGCCCGCCACCACTCTCGGCTAATTTTTGTATTTTTAGTAGAGACGGGGTTTCACCATGTTGCCCAAGCCGGTCTCGAACTCCTCACCTCATGATCTGCCTGCCTCGGCCTCCCAAAGTGCTGGGATTACAAGCGTGAGCCACTGAGCCTGGCCCCCAGAAAGACCTTTTACAAAACTTTGACAGAAGAAAAAAATACGTTGTGTATAGCAGTCCAAAACAATGTCAAGCTTGGACAGCCTCTAAATACACATTTTCCCCACTCCTTGGCCTCGGCCAGTCTCCAGAGCCGTGCTTCCCGCCGCCCACATCCCATGTGTCTCTGCTCTCCGTTTGGGCCGACCTACCTCTCTCCTACTCGCTGGTTCGTCAGCAGCTCTGTTCAATCGTGAGAGCGCTCCTGGTCGGTTCCCGGAGTGCCTTGCGGCTGTAATGGCTGCTCCCAGCTGGCGCGGGGCTGGGCTTGTTCAAGCGGTGTTAAGGGTCTGGCAGGTGGGCCCTCATGTCGCAAGGGAGCGGGTGATACCTTTCCCCTCACTCTTAGGCTGTCAACGGAGGTGCGTGTCCTGCGTCGTGGGCTCCGCTTTCTCTGGTCCCCGCCTGGCCTCGGCTTCTCGCAGTCATGGCCAGGGCTCTGCCCTGGCCCACCTCCTCGGATTCCCTCAGCCTGACAGCTCGGTGACTCCTTGCGCCCCCGCCGTGTCCATGCACAGAGGTAAAGAGCCCTGATAGGTTTGCGCGGAACTGTCAAGTTTTTAGCACTGAAAGCTGTCTGGGGATATCGTCTTTGATTCTATTTTATAGAAAACGATTTTGAGGCCCTTGACAGGGATGAGCAGTGAAGCATCTCACGGGAGAGAAATAACAGTTTGAGTGGAAGAAGGAACCGATCTGGTCACAAACAGAGACGCTCACTGAAGAGCATAAGAATGAAGGGCCACAGACAAAGCGGAACTACGGCTCTGCACTCTGACATGGGAAGCAAATTTGATCCAATAATGCATGTTGGACCTCATCTACTTGTCATGACACAGTTACACCTGGAAAATAGCACACTTTATACTTTAAACAGAGTCCGGTATGGAGACTGGACACAAACTGGTCATTGCAAAATAGTGTCATAAGGAGATAATATAAAAAGACTGGGCCCTGCCGTGCGAGGTGGCTCACGCCTGTAATCCCAGCACTTTGGGAGATCGCGCTATTGCACTCCAGCCTGGGCAACAAGAGCGAAACTCCGTCTCAAAAAAAAAAAAAAAAAAAAAGACTGAGCCCTCTCCCTTTTTGACCCCTAGCCCTTCCTCCCGTCCCTCTTGCAGAAAAACAATAGACTGGGAAAGCTTACAGAGCCTTCATAGCACCGTTAGTAGGGTGAGAGAATGAGAGCAGAGGAAATATCTGGCTTTGTGTAATCCAGCTTACTTTCATGCACATACACTTCTCAGGCACAGCTACACATTATAATTACATACAGTAATTGAGTATTAAGTGCCAGGCATTGTGCTGAGTTGTTTTACACAATTGATAGTCATCAAAAAAAATTATAAGATAAGCTGGTGGGCTGGGCGAGGTGGTTTACGCCTGTAATCCCAGCACTTTGGGAGGCTGAGGTGGGCAGATCATGAGGTCAGGAGTTCAAGACCAGCCTGGCCAAGATAGTGAAACCCTGTCTCTACTAAAAATACAAAAAATGACTAGGTGTGGTGGCTCATGCCTGTAATCCCAGAACTTTGGAAGGTTAAGGCGGGTGGATCACCTGAGGTCAGGAGTTCAAGACCATCCTGGCCAATATGGTGAAACCCTGTCTTAAAAAAAAATACAAAAAATTAGCCGGGCATGGTGGTGGGCACCTGTAATGTCAGCTACTCGGGAGGCTAAGGCAGGAGAATTGCTTGAATCTGGGAGGCAGAGGTTGCAGTGAACAGAGATTGTGCCACTGCACTCCAGCCTGGGTGACATTGCGAGACTCCATCTCCAAAAACATAAAAAAAATTTTAAAAAGCTGGTAAATAGGTACCATTAATATCAACTTGATTTTACATATGAAAAAACTGAAGGGCTCAGAGAGTTACTTTAGAGGGAAGGAGGGAGGGAGGAAAGAAAAAAGAAAAAATATTTAAATATATGTATTTTAAAGAGAGTTACTTTATAAATTAATGTAAATTAAGGGCAGGGCCAAACAAAGTCTCACCCTTTGTGGGTGGGCAGGAACAAGCACTTGATGGAAAATCCAGATTCCACTATGTCTCACACCTCTTCCCACTTGCACATAGATGAGCAGGATCTCCTCTTGGTCCATCACCCTGATATGCCTGAGAATCCCCGGGTCCTACGAGTGGTCCTCCTGGGAGCCCCAAATGCAGGGAAGTCAACACTCTCCAACCAGCTACTGGGCCGAAAGGTATGCTACACCCTTGACCCTCCTACCCTTTTTATCTTTTACTTCTTGCCATGCCTTCAAGGATGGTCTTGGAGGGATCTGGGACCTCACTGAGATTCCTTTGTTCCTGGCAGGTGTTCCCTGTTTCCAAGAAGGTGCATACCACTCGCTGCCAAGCTCTGGGGGTCATCACAGAGAAGGAGACCCAGGTGGTGGGTACCTACAAAGGGAGTCCTTGAAACAGGACAGAGGGTGAAGCTAAGAGGGTCTCCCTTACCATCAACCTTGAAGAAAAGAATGCTTACATTCATTTATCTGAGGAAAGGGGGTTTCCTCTTCCTTTAGGCATGACGCAGTTCTGTTTACCTTCCCCTATTCTGGCATCTAGTCAGAAAGATTTTATTTTCTCTTCACTGCTTTCTAATCTTCCATATATTCACAGTCATCATTTTAGTCCCAGATCCTATCTAGAATTAAAACAAAGCAGAATGGTAAAATCCTAAAGTCAGCCCAGGCACGGTGACTCACGTCTATAATCCCAGCACTTTGAGAGGCCGAAGCAGGCAGATGAAGTCAATGGTTTGATCAGCCTGGCCAACATGGCAAAAGCCTGTTTCTACTTAAAAAATACAAAAATTAGCTAGGTGTGGTGGCACACACCTGTAATCCCAGCCACTTGGGAGGTTGAGGCAGGAGAATTGCTTGAACACGGGAGGCAGAGGTTGCAGTGAGCCAAGATGGCACCACTGCACTCCAGCCTGGACCACAGAGTGAGACTGTCTCAAAAAAAAAAAAAACAAAAAACCTGGCCGGGTACAGTGACTCACGCCTGTAATCCCAGCCCTTTGGGAGGCCCAGGCAGGTGGATCACGAGGTCAGGAGATTGAGACCAGCCTGGCCAACTAAAAATACAAAAAGTAGCTGGGACTGATGGCTGGTGCCTGTAATTCCAGCTACTCAGGAGGCTGAGGCAGGAGAATCACTTGAACCCAAGAGGTGGAGGTTGCAGTGAGCCAAGATTGTGCCACTGCACTTCAGCCTGGTGGCAGAGTGAGACTCTATCTAAAAAAAAAAAAAAAAAAAAAAAAGTCAGTAACAGCTTGGCTGAGAAGGGAGGGAAGGCAGGCTCCTGACATCATGGGTGACCTCTCTGTCACTTCCCAGTCATAATCTTTTCTCCTGGGGTCTGGGTATCTCACTTTCCTGATTTTAGATTCTGCTTGACACACCTGGCATTATCAGTCCTGTTAAACAGAAGAGGTAATGGCTGTGGAATCAGAGGCTGGATGGGGGGAGGTACTGAAAGAGGGTGGGGAAATTCCATCATAGGGGCTGGAAAACTCCTTTACCATCCCACATCCCTTGTCAGAAATGCCTAAGTCACAAGACCCTTCTTGACTGATGTTTGTCTGTTCCTCAGGCACCATCTGGAGCTCTCTTTGTTGGAAGATCCATGGAAGAGCATGGAATCTGCTGATCTTGGTTAGGTTCAGGATGGGAATCTTAAGCCCAGTTTACAGGGGTTATGGCCTTTCATTCCCAGTAGTTTGGGGGGCAAAAGCAAGAGCTCATACCATTGGAAGTTTTTGTCAGGGTGGGAGGAAGAGTGATCATTTCCTCATCCTTCTTCCTGCCTTGCCGTCTTCCAGTTGTGGTTCTTGTGGATGTCTCAGACAAGTGGACTCGGAACCAGCTCAACCCCCAGTTGCTCAGGTGTTTGACCAAGTTCTCCCAGGTCCCTAGTATCCTGGTCATGAACAAGGTGAGCACTACCCACCTGAGGAGGAGGTCTACTTCCCTCCAAGTCACCTGTCTCTGAATACACACCCTTTGCCTGTCCCCCATGTCCAGGTAGATTGTCTGAAGCAGAAGTCAGTTCTCCTGGAGCTCACTGCAGCCCTCACTGAAGGTGTGGTCAATGGCAAAAAGCTCAAGATGAGGCAGGCCTTCCACTCACACCCTGGCACCCATTGCCCCAGCCCAGCAGTTAAGGATCCAAACACACAATCTGTGGGAAGCCCTCAGAGGATTGGCTGGCCCCACTTCCAGGAGATCTTCATGTTGTCAGCCCTAAGCCAGGAAGATGTGCAAACACTAAAGGTCAGTTAGTTTTGGCTGTAGCCTGGTCCTTGGTTTCTACCATATGAAGACAGACCTCAGATTTCCTCCTGGAAGCAACAGTGAGTAGAAAAGTCCTCATTGGAACTAAGATGCCCATCTAGTCCCTCTGTTCCCACAGAAATACCTCCTAGCACAGGCCCAGCCAGGGCCCTGGGAGTATCACAGTGAAGTCCTTACTAACCAGACACCAGAAGAGATCTGTGCCAACATCATCCGAGAGAAGCTTCTAGAGTACCTGCCTCAGGAGGTGCCTTACAATGTGCAGCAGGTACAGAGTGAAGGGTTCTGGGATCTCTCCACCAGGCACACACCTATACCCAGGGGTATAACTCACTAATCACATTGTCTTCCTGTATAGAAGACGGTAGTGTGGGAGGAAGGACCAAGCGGGGAGCTGGTTATCCAACAGAAGCTTTTGGTGCCCAAAGAATCTTATATGGTAAGTGAGACTAGGCTCAGAGGAGAGATCAAGGCTGTGTTAGACAGGAGTTCTTCCCCTAGCTTGTGAGCCCTGAGAGCAGGACCATGTCCTTCTCTCTTTTTTTCCTTTCTCTTTTCTTTTTTTTTTGAGACAGAGTCTTGCTCTGTCACCTAGGCTGGAGTGCAGTGGTGCGATCACAGCTCACTGCAGCCTTGACTTCCCAGAATCAAGCCATCCTCCCACCTCAGCCCCCTGAGGAGCTGGGAGCAGCTAATTTTTTTTTTTTTTTTTTTGAGACGGAGTGCTGAGGCTGGAGTGCAATGGCGTGATCTCAGCTCACTACAACCTTCACCTCTCGAGCTCAAATGATTCTCCTGCCTTAGCCTCCCCAGTAGCTGGGATTACAGGCATGCGCCACCACACCTGGCTAATTTTGTATTTTTAGTAGAGATGAGGTTACACCATGTTGGTCAGGCTGGTCTTGAACTCCTGACCTCAGGTGATCTGCCCACCTCGGCCTCCCAAACTGCTGAGATTTTTGGCATGAGTCACTGCGCCCAGCCCAGGACCAGCTAATTTTTTTATTTTTTATTTTTTTAAGACAAAGTCTTGTTCTGTCACCCAGGCTAGAGTCCAGTGCTATGCTCTCTGCTCACTGCAACCTCCGCCTCCTGGGCTCAAGTGATTCTCCTGCCTTAGCCTCCCCAGAAGCTGGGATTACAAGCGCCCACCACTATGCCTGGCCAATTTTTTTTTTTTTTTTTGGAGACGGAGTTTCGCTCTCGTTACCCAGTCTGGAGTGCAATGGTGCGATCTTGGCTCACCGCAACCTCCGCCTCCTGGGTTCAGGCAATTCTCCTGCCTCAGCCTCCTGAGTAGCTGGGATTACAGGCATGCGCCACCATGCCCAGCTAATTTTTTTGTATTAGTAGAGACGGGGTTTCACAATGTTGACCAGGATGGTCTCGATCTCTCGACCTCGTGACCCACCCGCCTCGGCCTCCCAAGCCTGGCCAATTTTTAGTAGAAAGAGGCTTTCACCATGTTGGCCAGGCTGGTTTTGAACTCTTTTATTTTTTGAGATGGAGTTTCGCTCTTGTTACCCAGGCTGGAGTGCAATGGTGTGATCTCGGCTCACTGCAGCCTCTGCCTCCTGGGTTCAGGCAATTCTCCTGCCTCAGCCTCCTGAGTAGCTGGGATTACAGGCACGCGCCACCATGCCCAGCTAATTTTTTGTATTTTTAGTAGAGACGGAGTTTCACCATGTTGACCAGGATGGTCTCAATCTCTTGACCTCGTGATCCACCTGCCTCAGCCTCCCAAAGTGCTGGGATTACAGGTGTGAGCCTCCACGCTTGACCATCTGGCTAATTTTTTTTTAAAGTTTTTGTAGAGAAGGGGTTTTACCATGTTGCCCAGGCTGGTCTCAAACTCCTGGGCTTAAGCAATCCACCTACCTTGGCCTCCAAAAGTGCTGGGATTACAAGCGTGAGCCGCTGCACCCACCCTCTCTTTTTTAATTTAATTAAATTAGTTAATTTATTTATTTTGAGATGAAGTCTTACTCTGTTGCCCAAGTTGGAGTTCAGTGGCGTGATCTCAACTCACTGCAACCTCCACCTCCTGGGTTCAAGCAGTTCTCCTGCCTCAGCACCCTGAATAGCTGGGACTACAGGCACGCGCCACCGTGCCTGGCCAGGATGGTCTCAATCTCTTGACCTCGTGATTTTTCTGTATTTTTTAGTAGAGATGGGGTTTTACTGTGTTGGCCATGCTGATCTTGAACTCCTGACCTTGTGATCTGCCTGCCCTGGCCTCCCAAAGTGCTGGGATTACAGGTGTGAGCCATCATGCCCGGCCTCTTTTTAAAAATTTTTTTTTGTGACAGGGTCTCACTCTGTCACCCATGCTGGAGTACAGTGGCGCGATCTCAGCTCACTACAACCTCTCTGCCTCCTGGGTTCAATCAATTCTCTTGCCTCAGCCTCCTGAGTAGCTGAGGTTACAGGCACCTGCCACCATGTCCAGCTAATATTTTGTATTTTTAGTAGAGATGGGGTTTCACCATGTTGGCCAGGCTGGTCTCTAACTTCTGACATTAAGTGATCTGCCCGCCTCGGCCTCCCAAAGTGCTGGGATTGGCCAGGCGCGGTGGCTCATGCCTGTAATCCCAGCACTTTGGGAGGCCGAGGCGGGCAGATCACGAGGTCAAGAGATCGAGACCATCCTGGCCAACATAGTGAAACGCCGTCTCTAAAAAAAAAAAAAAAAAAAAAAAGTGCTGGGATTACAGGCATGAGCCACTGCGCCCAGCCACCCTCTCTTTTTTTTAAAAGAGGGGTCACACTGTTACCCAGGCTGGCCTCAAACTCCTGAGCTCAAAGGATCCTCCTACCTCAGCCCCCTGAGTGGCTGGGTCTACAGGCATGTGCCATCATTCCTGGTTTCCTTCTCGTTCACATACCCTCAGAGGCTCCTGATTGGTCCGAAGGGCCACATGATCTCCCAGATTGCACAGGAGGCAAGCCGCGACCTCATGAACATCTTCCTCTGTGATGTTGACATCCGCCTTTCTGTGAAGCTCCTCAACTGACCACCTTCTACTGACCCTCCCAGGGCATCCCAGCTCAAGCTGCTGGCAGGAAGTGACCAGATCGGTCCTTTGCAGGGGACCCTCCAGGAACTAGTGAGGGACATGAACACTGACTGGCTGCTAGCTGGAGTGGCCCTACTGAGTCTGCACAGTCCCTGCCCAGCTGTATTTCCTGTTGGAAGAAGGAACCTGCCTTAGCTCAGTTCCCAGGTGGTTCCTCTGCCTGGGGCCACAGCTACACAAGATGGCCTATTGGTGGAAGCAATGTCACCCTGCCTCCAGCTGGCTTTGGGCCCAGAGTTTCTCTCTGAGCCGTTGTTGTGAACAGGGAGATCTTTCTCCACCCCTGCTTCTTTCACCTTAAACTTGCATATGGACTCGAGTCTCCTGAGTGAGGTAGCACCTCCCATCTGCTCCCCAATTCTTTTTTTTTTTTTGGAGTTGGAGTTTTGCTCTTGTTACCCAGGCTGGAGTGCAATGGCATGATCTCGGCTCACCGCAACCTCCGCCTCCTGGGTTCAGGCAATTCTCCTGCCTCAGCCTCCTGAGTAGCTGGGATTACAGGCGCATGCCACCATGCCCAGCTAATTTTTTGTATTTTTAGTAGAGACGGGGTTTCACCATGTTGACCAGGATGGTCTCGATCCCTTGACCTCATGATCCACCCGCCTCGGCCTCCCAAAGTGCTGGGATTACAGGCGTGAGCCACTGCGCCTGGCCTGCTCCCCAATTCTTGATCTCTCCCACCCCATCCCTCTCCCCACATCTTGGATACTAATAAAGTTAAGAGACAAGCATTCTGGTTCTCATCTTTATTCCTTTTATTTCTTTATTTTTACTTTTTAATATTAGAGACTGAGTCTCACTGTGTTTCCTAGGCTGGTCTCAAACTCCTGGACTCCAGAAATCCTCTTGCCTTGGCCTCTGAAACTGGTGGGATTACAGGCGTGAGCCACCGTGCCTGGCCTTATCTTTATTTCTTTACAACAGGAAAGAGAAAATGTATGTATTCCCTCCACCCACCCCGCATCCCACACCCCCACCCCTGCCTTGTTTTAGCTGGAGTCTCCCAGTAGTCTGCTCCAGGGTCCTGAGTTTTCTTCTCGCACGTTTTCTGGGTACAGCAAGAGAACCGTTACCATTACTAAACTCAGTAATGGTAACGGTTTCCTTGCCATTCCCAAGTGCCCTGGCAGTCGGCAGGCTGTGATAGGCTGAGCAGAGAGCTTCCTGGGCTTGCAGCATCTCTCCTGCCCTCCTTGTCAGTCCCCAGAGCTGGGGGTGCCCGGACTAGTACATCATCTATACTGTAGTGTCTCATCGCAAACTTACAGTATATGATGATATCCCAGCCAGGGCCCCATCGAGGGCACAGGAAGCATGGCTTGGAAAACACTGTGGGCTGGGGGAGGACAGGACAGGTCAGGACTGAACACATACAGCTCCACAGTCCCTGCTCTACAGCTCCCTTCCCAGCCCAGTGTCTCCTTGATTCTGTGATCAGGCACAGCCCAGGTGGGTTATGGGAAGGGGACTGGAGCTAGGGTCTGTTGAGATCTCTTGAAGACCCAGGGCCGGTGTCAAACCAGCCAGAGATGGCATAATGATGCAGAAGGTTCCCTCTGTTCAGACCAACAAGCAGATAGGTGGACAGACCCAGAGAAGGTGCACTTACCTGGAGCTGGAGCTGGAGCTGCAGACTGAAGAGGCCTTTGGATGCAGGGAGGATCTGTCCCTTCCTCTTCCTCAAGCTGCTTGCCTTTTAACATACCGGTCCCTCCCCTGGGTGGGGCACTTTTCCTGGCCCTGCCTCTTAACCCTTGCCCTGCTAGAATCCATGAAAGAAGGGTCACGGGCCTCTCTCCTTAGTAGGCCTTTTTTCACATACTGTCTCATGGACCACATTAAGCCTGAGGTTCACCCTTCACTCCCATCCCCAAGAAGCTGATTATCTCAGCTGGGCAGGGAAGGGAAGGAGAAAGAACGGCTTCATCCCATTCATCAGGGCTTAATTGCTGGCCAGATCCCTGGTGGAAAGTTTTTAGTTTTTGCTTTTTGTGTTTTTGTTGTGCAGTGATGGTGGGCAATGTTAGTTGAATCTCTCTATATAGGGCAGAAGGGTCCTGACAGCTGGAGCTGTCTGGCAGGTGAGCTCACACTACCCCTCAGCCTAAATTTCTGTTCCCAGGCCCTGTCCCTATGTTTATCATGAGCCCAAGGAGGCCAGACCTAGAGAGGCAGAGAGACTCCTTGCCTACCACTGCCCTGGCAAGGTCCTCTGGGTCAGGGGTGCTCTACTAGGAGATTTGGGAGCAGCTGAATCCCCAGCTCTTGTGGGCCTGTTCTTCAATGCTCAAGGCATTTTCAGTGAGGGCCTAACACTGTTTGATTCTTTGCCTCTGGGGTAGGGGAGAGGCTGTTCAAAGCAGGGCCTCTGCTTTTTAGAATCCCCATTCTGGGGGACAGTCCCTTCCCTCTTCCCTACCCTGGACAGTCTGGTCTGTGTGCTGGGAGGCAGTTATACCCCTCCTGCAGGGGCAGACTAAACCAGGATGGAAGTGGGAAGAGACCCAACCTTTTCTGGGTCCTATGGAGGTGCTCTGTTTCCTGTGGCCACAGCATGTTGGCACATGTTCTACCCTCTGCTTTGCATGGTCTTCCCTCCTTTCTTGTCTAGTTAGCTCCTGGCCCCTCTTCAGATCTCTTTTTTTTCCCTTCCTTTCTTTGAGACAAATTTCACTCTGTCACCCAGGCTGGAGTGCAGTGGCGTGATCACGGTTCAGTGCAGCCTTGACCTCCCGGGCTCAGGTGATCCTCCCACCTCAAACCTCCAAAATAGCTGGGACTATAGGTATGTGCCACCACAGCTGGCTAATTTTTTCTTTTTTTTGAGACGGAGTTTCGCTCTTGTTACCCAGGCTGGAGTGCAATGGCGCGATCTTGGCTCATGGCAACCTCCGCCTCCTGGGTTCAGGCAATTCTCCTGCCTCAGCCTCCTGAGTAGCTGGGATTACAGGCACGTGCCACCATGCCCAGCTAATTTTTTGTATTTTTAGTAGAGACGGGGTTTCACCATGTTGACCAGGATGGTCTCGATCCCTTGACCTCGTGATCCACCCGCCTCGGCCTCCCAAAGTGCTGGGATTATAGGCGTGAGCCACTGCGCCCAGCAACAGCTGGCTAATTTTTGTATTTTTAGTGGAGATGGGGTTTCGCCATGTTGCCTAGGCCGCTCTCAAACTCCTGGGCTCAGGAGATCCGCCTACATCAGCCTCCTAGAGTGCTGGGATTACAGGCGTGAACCACCAGGCCAACCTCCCTCTTCACATCTCTAAGTGTTACTTCTGCAGGGAAGTCTTCCCAGATGACTATTTAAGTCCCCCTGATAGGGGCTTATTTATTTGTGTGATATTCACATTAAGTAAATAACCATGAGGGTCCTGTTTATTGACTGATGTACTTCTATCACATAATCAGCGACTAAATAAATGTTCCAGCCAACATCAAGCTGAACCTAATGTAATGTGGGGGAGGAGAGAGATCTTGGCTTGAGGATGTAGATGGCAAAGCTGTGGCTCTCTCGGGCAAGCCATTTTCTCTCTGGGACCCTCCCTATTCTTATTGGTAAATAGGAATAACAGCAGTCCCCTGTTCACAAAGTTGCCAGATCTAGGGGATCAGCTGCTGGTGAGGACTTACACTGCAGGTGCCGGTCATCAGAAGGGGTTCAAACAGGTTAATTCCCACCTCACCCCATTCCCACAGGGACCCCCATAAGGCCTGTCCTTGAATGTCTGAAAGCCCATGGAATATTCTTGAAAGCAGCCTAGGACCATTGCAAAAACCCAGGTCTAGAGGTGACAGGTCCTAAGTGACAGTCTCAGCTCTGCTGCATCCAGCTCTGTGACTTTGGACCAAATGCTCCCAGCCTCCGTTTCCTAAAAATAAAAATGGCAGCTATCAATACCTACCTTTCACAGTGATGAGGAGGGTTATATGAGCACTCATCTCAAGCTCCCAGATCATGGCCTAGCACACATGAAACAAATGTCAGTTTCCTTCTTTCCTCTGTCTCACGAGCTGTGTGACTGGGGACAAATTGCGCTTCTCTGAGCTTTGGTGTTTATACACACCTTGCCAAGCTGTAAGAGTCAAGTCAGAAATAATGAGTGAGAGACCAGGCACAGTGGCTCATGACTATAATCCCAGCACTTTGGAAGGCTGAGGTGGGCAGATCACTTGAGCCCAGGAGTTCAAGACTAGCCCGGATAACATAGTGAGACCCCGTCTTTTCTAAAAGTACAAAAAAAAAAAAAATTGGCCTAGTGTGTTGGCATGTGCCTGTAGTCCCAGCTACTTGGTGGGCTGCAGTGAGAGGATCACTTTAGCCTGGGAGGTTGAGGGTGTGATGAGCCATACTTTCACCACTGCACTTCAGCCTGGGTGACAGAGTGAGAGTATCTCAAAAAAAAGAAAGAAGAAAGAAAGAAAGAGAGGAAGGAAGGAAGGAAGGAGGGAAGGGAGGGGAAGAAAGAAAAGAAAAGTTGAGTGAGGGCCAGGTGCAGTGGCTCACACCTGTAATCCTAGCACTTTGGGAGGCTGAGGCAGGTGGATCATCCGAGGTCAGGAATTCGAGACCAGCCTGGCCAACATGGTGAAATCCCGTCTCTACTGAAAATCCAAAAATTAGACGGGCATGGTGGCGTGCACCAGTAATTCCAACTACTTGGGAGGCTGAGGCACAAGAATTGCTTGAACCCAGGAGGTGAAGGTTGCCATGCGCCTAGACTGCACCACTACCCTCTAGCCTGGGCGACAAAGTGAGACTCCTCTGTCTCTTTCTCTCTCTCTCACACACACACACACACACATACACACAGACACACACACACACACAAAAGAGTGAGAAAGCTTCAGAAACCCAGCTGCCCTAACCAGGTGAGGCATTGTCATTATGTCTGCTCCTGCTTCCCCTGACCCCCTTTCCTGTCCTGTGTCCCTCCTGCCAGGCCACCTTCACTCAGAGACCCTACAGACAGCTCAAGCTCCTTCAACAGAGTGAGGGCTTCATGCACTAGGGCACACTTCATGCCACTTACTCCCTAGGCTTCTGCCTAGTCCCTGGGGGCCAAGTCCAAAGAGAGCATAGGCAGAACCTAGGGGTCCTGAAGGGAGAGGAGAGAGATTATCTCAGCCAGCCAGAGGTCCTGTGGCTGTGGTCCCTGGCCAGGGGTGGGGATTTCTGTGAGCAGGGTGTGGGTTGGAGGAGAGTCTGGACCTGGGTGGGATAGTCAAAGGACCCTGATAAGCAGACACTGGGCTATCAGGGTGGGGGCCCAGCAGCTTTCTGCTTATCAGGAGCAGCAGGGGCCAAAGCAGGGCTGAGGACACTTCACTTCCCGCCCAGGGCTATCTTCCTGGATAGTTGTTCTACCATTCCTCTGCCTACCCAGCAGCCCACAGAGAGTTGGAATGTGAATCCCTCTCCCTCTCTGCAAGTCACATGGAAACTCTCTGGCCAGTACAGGGGTTGGAGGACACTAGCTGGGGCCTTGGGCCTGACTTTCAATTCTGACAGCTTTTGCTTCAAACCAGGAACTCCATGGCTCTCCTGAGGCCGGTGTAGGCCAGTCTGGGACCTTTGTCCTTCTAACTTCAATCCCTGCCACTGCAGCTTTAAGCTGATGACTGTTCTTTAGATCTTTTTTGGAAGAAGTCCTAAAATGTATGGTGATTGATGAAGTTAAGAATGGTCAGATCTGCACAGGTCCTTCAAAATCATGGAGTTCAAGTCTCCCATCTATACAGGAGAGAAACTGAAGCCAGAGAGGAGGGCAGAACTGTCCAAAGCTTGCAGGTTCCCGTTACCTCTCAGCATCGGGGAACAATGCATGACAGAAAGAGGAACAGGAAGGCAGCCGCAGACACAGACAGACACATAATGTGCAAAACACACACATACAAATGCACATATGTACACTGGCCACATGTACACAGACACACAACACATAGAGATACACATCAAAAAAATAAATTCAGACTGGGCATGATGGCTCATGCCTGTAATCCCAGCACTTTAGGAGGCTGAGGCAGGAGGGTCGCTTGAGCCCAGGAGTTCAGACTGGCCTTGGCAACATAGCTAGACCTCATCTCTCCAAAAACATTTAAAAATTATCTGGCTGTGGTGGCACGTGCCTGTAATCCCAGCTACTTGGGAGGCCGGGGTGGGAGAATTGCTTGAGCCCAGGGGTACTGAACCATCAGTGAACTATGATTGCAAAGCACTGAACTACAGCATGGGCAACTGAGTGAGACCCTGTTTCTTTTTCTTTTTGAGATGGAGTCTTGCTCTGTCGCCCAGGCTGGAGTGCAGTGGCGCGATCTCGGCTCACTGCAACCTCTGCCTTCCAGGGTTAAGCAATTCTTCTGCTTCAGCCTCCTGAGTAGCTGGGACTACAGGTGTGCACCACCACCTCTAGCTAATTTTTGTATTTTTAGTACAGGGTTTCACCATGCTGACCAGGATGGTTTCGATCTCTTGACCTCATGATCCACCCACCTTGGCCTCCTAAAGTGCTGGGATTATAGGCATGAGCCACTGCGCCCAGCCTGAGACCCTGTTTCTAAAAAATAAATAATAAATTCAGCTAGTAGAATTACTCTTATTTTCCTCGTGGTTGCTTTATTATGTTTCATGACATTAGCAGTTTTATTTCTTTATTATAAAAGAAGGCCAAATAATATGGTTATTCAATGCTTTTCCTCATTCAATGTCTCATAGCACAGACAGTAGCCAAACTCATACTGGAACAAAGGACTTTGAGAAATCCTGAGAAGCTGGAAAACTGGTTTTTTGTTTTGTTTGTTTTTCAAGATGGGAGTCTCATTCTGTCGCCTAGGCTAGAGTGCAGTAGTATGATGTTGGTTTGCTGCAACCTCCACCTCCAGGGTTCAAGCACTTCTCCTGCCTCAGCCTCCAAGTAGCTGGGACTTCAGACGCGCGCCACCACACCTGGCTAATTTTTGTACTTTTTTTTTGAGATGAAGTTTTGCTGTTGTTGCCCAGGCTGGAGTGCAATCTTGGCTCACCACAACCTCTGCCTCCTGGATTCAAGGGATTCTCCTGCCTCAGCTTCCCAAGTAGTTGGGATTACAGGCATGTGCCACCACACCTGGCTAATTTTTTTGTATTTTCAGTAGAGACAGATTTTCTCCATGTTGGTCAGACTGGTCTCAAACTCCCGACCTCAGGTGGTCCGCCTGCCTTGTCCTCCCAAAGTGCTGGAATTACAGGCGTGGGTCACTGTGCCTGGCCAATTTTTGTATTTTTAGTAGAGATGGGGTTTCACCATGTTGGCCAGGCTGGTCTTGAACTCCTGACCTCAGGGGATGTGCCCCCACCCAGCCACTGTTTCTTTCTTTCTTTTTTTTTTTTAAAGACAGGGTCCCTCTCATGTCTCTCTCATTCCATTGCCCGGGCTGGAGTGCAGTGGTGCAGTGGTGTGGTCATAACTCACTTCCGGGCTTAAGGGATCTTCCTGCCTCAGCCTCTCGACAGTAACTGAGTAAGCATTCCTTCTGCCTTGGCCTCCCAAAGTGCTGAGAATACAGATGTAAGCCACTGCACACAGCCTGGAAAACCCTTCTAATCCTTACCTTCCATGTGGTCAATGGGGCTTGAGATTGAGGAGTTTGTCAGAGAGGCATGATCCACTTCATCTTGACTGGTCTGTGAAGCTTCTCTTCACCTTCCCTGACACTTGCCTCTCTATGTCCAGGCTTGGGACCTGCTCTTACTGTTGTCCTCATCACACTGTGGCAAATTCCCTTGTTTGTCCCCAACCATTCCATGAATGGGCACCTCGTCCGAACCATCTCCCTGGCCCAGCACACGGGATTTATCCTGGGAGGTGTTGAGAGAACACATTACATGGAACAGATGCTGCCAACCCCTGGAGACGATGTCCAACATATGCTCAGGTATATGTTCCCTTACACTTTCTATGCCGTTCAGCCCCGTGAGGAAGTGTGCATGCTAAGCACTGTACCCAGATGCCCCTGCAGCCCTTCCAGGGAGTGGAGTCCTAGGAATGGCTTCCTGGGGGCTTTGCCAATGTCCATCAGTCTCCAAAAGACATGCCAGTTTCACGATAGAGAAACTAAGGTTTGGGGTGGAAGTGCTTGGCCTCTCATAGTGAGCAGAACTACAGCCCTGCTCTCCAGACCCCGCACCCTGGCTCTGTGCACAAACCTGCCAGGAAAGGGTTTGATTGTGTGTCTTCGTGAGGCCTTTTTGGGTTTCAGAGGCAATGGAATGAAACCTGAGTTCTGCCAGTTAGCAGTAATGTGATTCTGAGTCTCCTTATCTATTATGGGGATGAAAATAATACCTGCCTCACATGGTCCTTCAGAAGATGCAATGAAATCTAGCCAGGCATGGTAGCTCACGCCTATAATCCCAGCACTTTTTGAGGGGCTGAGGCAAGTTCGAGGTCAGGAGTTTGAGACCAGCCTGAGGTCAGGAGCTCAAGACCAGGAGTTTGAGATCAGCCTGGCCAACATAGTAAAAGCCCATCCCTACTAAAAATACAAAAATTTGAGGCTGGACATGGTGACTCACACCTGTAATCCCAACACTTTGGGAGGCTGAGGCAGGTGGATCACATGAGGTTGGGGGTTCAGGACCAGCCTGACCAACACAGAGAAACCTCGTGTCTACTAAAACTACAAAATTAGCCCAGCGTGATGGTGCATACCTGTAATCCCAGCTATTTGAGAGGCTGAAGCAGGAGATTCGCTTGAACCTGGGAAGTGGAGGTTGCGATGAGCTGAAATGGCGCCATTGCACTCCAGCCTGGGTAACAAGAGTGAAACTCCTTCTCAAAACAATGACAAAAACAAAAATTAGCCAGGTGTAGTGGTGGGCGCCTGTAATCTCAGCTACTCAGAAGGCTGAGGCAGGAGAATTGCTGGAACCTGGGAGGCGGAGGTTGCAGTGAGCTGAAATCTCACCATTTCACCCCAGCCCAGGCTGACAACAGCGAGACTCCGGCTCAAGAAAAAAAGAAAAAAAGGAAAAAAAATAGACATGGGGAGTCTCACTATGAGACCTAGCCTGGTCTCAAACTCCAGGCCTCAAGCTAACCTCCCAACTCGCCCTCTAAAAATTCTGATGTTCTGGGATTACAGGCATGCGCCACGGTGCCTAGTCATCTAATCCCTTTTTTTTTTTTTGAGACAGAGTCTCATCCTGTTGCCCAGGCTGGAGTGCAGTGGTGCAATCTTGGCTCACTGCAACCTCCGCCTCCCTGGTTTAAGCGATTCTCCTGCCTCAGCCTCCCGAGTAGCTGGAATTACAGGCATGTACCACCACGCCCAGCTAATTTTGTATTTTTTAGTAGAGTTGGGGTTTCTCCATGTTAGTCAGGGTGGTCTCATACTCCCGACCTCCGGTGATCCCCCCGCCTCAAAGTGCTGGGATTACAGGTGTGAGCCACCTTGCCCAGCTGCATTGTTAATTTTGTTTTTTGTTTTTTGAGATGGAGTTTCGCTCTTGTTGCCCTGGTTGGAATGCAATGGCACCATCTTGGCTCACCGCAACCTCTACCTCCAGGGTTTTTCCTGCCTCAGCCTCCTAAGCAGCTGGGATTACGGGCATGTGTCACCATGCCTGTCTAATTTTGTGTTTTTAGTAGAGATGGGGTTTTTTCATGTTGGTCAGGCTGATCTCGAACTCCCGACCTGAGATGTGATCTGCCTGCCTCGGTCTCCCAAAGTGCTGGGATTGCAGACTTGAGCTACCCCACCTAGCCCATCTAATCCCTTCTAAGCCTCTGCTACGCACTGCTCTTGGCCAGCTGCAATCCAGCAACAATCCCCTCTCCTTTTTTTTTTCTTTCTTTTTTTTTTCTCTTTTTTTTTTCTTTTTTCTTCTTTTTTTTTCTTTCTAATCCCCTCTCCTTTCTCTGACCTTCTGCAGTTTATGAGCTAGGGCTTCTCATGAAGCTCACTTGTTCTGAAATCACAGCCCACCTTTGTCTTGAACCAGAGCTTTAGCCTTCATAGTTAGGGGTTTTGCCTTAGGTTCTCTTGCTTCCTGCCTAGGAGTCCTGAGAGCTAGCAGGGAGTAAGCACAGCTTTGATTGACTTGTCAGAGTCTGGGCTCCACCACACTACCTGCTGAGTGACTCTGGCCCCTGCACCTGATCTTAGAGTCTTGGCTTCCTCAACAGTAAAATGGAGTTCAGACCAGGTATGGTGGCTCATGCCTGTAATCCCAGCACTTTGGGAGGCCGAGGTGGGTAGATCACTTGAAGTTAGGAGTTTGAGACCAGCCTGGCTGACATGGCAAAACACTGTCTCTACTAAAAATACTAAAATTAGCCAGGCATGGCGGTGGGCCCCTGTAATCCCAGGTACTCAAGAGGCTGAGGCAGGAGAATCTCTTGAACCTGGGAGGCAGAGTTTGCAGTGAGCTAACACTATTGCACTCCAGCCTGGGCTACTGAGAGAGACTCTGTCTCAAAAAAAAAAAAAAAAAAAAAAAGAGGGATTCAAATGCTTTCTTTTCCATGCTTGTGAAGATGAAATGAGATGGTGGGCTGGGCGCGGTGGCTCACGCCTATGATTCCGGAACTTTGGGAGCCCGAAGTGGGTGGATAATGAAGTCCAGAGTTCAAGACCAGCCTGGCCAAGGTGCTGAAACCCTGTCTCTACTAAAAATACAAAAATTAGCCAGGCATGGTGGCGTGTGCCTGTAATCCCAGCTACTAGGGAGGCTGAGGCAGAGAATTGCTTGAACCTGGGAGGCAGAAGTTGCAGTGAGCTGAGATCATGCCACTGCACTTCAGCCTGGGCAACAGAGTGAGACTCCATCTAAAAAAAAAAAGAAAACAACGAAGGTGGGTATTTCTAACCTAGAGCCTGGCACGTAAACAACAGGAGCTCAAAAGACACCAAGTTCTTTCCTTTTTGGCTTTGCAGTGGGCTTTCCCTGTTCACTCCCTCTGATGGGGCACATACCTGTAGGCACATGTGCTCACACATATCTGTGCATGTACATGTGATAGTGTGTCCCTTGTACCCCTATTGAGACACATATTGAGTCAGAAATGGAAACTTTGCTTTCAACACCTCCCTGACTCTATTCATCAGCTTCCAGTTCCTGTTCTCTGGGTCAGTGGGGACCCTCGTGTCCAGACTTGGGCCATAACCTTTCCAGTCTCCAGGTACAGTTCTATTTTTTTTTTCTTTCTTTCTTTCTTTTCTTTTTTTTTACCACATAAAACCTTGGTCTTTTATTCCAGGTACAGTTCTAAAGGTGGCTGTTGGGTGGAAAAGGATCCTGAGGGAGCCTGGGTTCCCGCCATTAGCCAGGCCTTTGCCTCCCTCCCTCCCTCCCTGCCAGGACGACCTGTCTGCTTCACAGCTGCCGTGGAAGAGATAGGCAGCCTGGATTATCAAGCCAGACAAGGCCCCTTGATGACAGTTCCCACCCACGCAGAGGCAAGTGTTCCCGAGCCCTTAACCCCCTCTGTGCTGGGGCTTCAGGCCTTGGGACTGGGCATAGCAGGGAAGATGGGTAGGCCTAGTACCCTCTGTACCGAGCTCCTAAGGCTGGTGTCATGAGCACAGCAGGGTGCGAAACAGCATCACCTGTACTGTCCAGGTGCCCATTCTGCATCCTAGGCCCTTTCCACCCTGGGTTCATGGAAGTTCACGGTAAAGAGGGCCTGAGTGGACCTCTGAAGGCTTAGGCAGAAGGCTTTATACTCTCTACTCCCGCTTCCTGAGGCTGGTTCCAGGTTCTGGGGACAGAGGCCCGGCTTCCTCCATTTTGGGGGTCCATTGGCATTAGTAGAGGTGGTGATGCCTCCCCTCCTCACTCCCTACCCTCACATCCTTGCTCTTTTCTGCTCTCCAGCATCCTTCAGCTCTCTTTCAGCAAGTCTCCACCCATATTCTTGGCGACCACCTTTTCCCATGCCCTTCTGGTGGTCTCCCCAGGCTAGTGACTGTCCCTGACACTAAGGCCAACCTGGACCATCTCCTAGTTGGGTCTCATTGTAGCCTCTTGGGCCTCCTTTTCCTGAAGGTCAACAGGAAGCAGTGAAAAGAGCAGTAGTAGGCCAGGCATGGTGGCTTATGCCCGTAATCCCAGCACTTTGGGAGGCCGAGGCAGGTGGATTGCCTGAGCCTCAGAAGTTCGAGACCAGCCTTTGCAACATGGTGAAACCCCATCTCTACTAAAAATACAAAAATTAGCTGGGCATGGTCGTACATGCTTGTAGTCCCAGCTACTTGGGCAGCTGAGGCAGGAGAATCGCTTGAACCTGGGAGGCGGAGGTTGCAGTGAGCCAAGATTGTGCCACTGCACTCCAGCCCGGCAGAGCAGGACTCTGTCTCAAAAAACAAAACAAAAACAAAAATTAGCCAGATATGGTGTGCATGCCTGTAGTCCCAGCTACTCAGGAGGCTGAGGTAAAAGGATCACTTGAGCTCAGGAAGGTTGAGGCTGCAGTGAGTCATGATGGTGCCACTGCACTCCAGCCTGGGCAACAGAGAGAGACTCTATCTATCTTGAAAAAAAAAAACAAGTCTGCTCCCTCAAATATTTTTCCCATTGCAGTAAATAGCAACTCTGTTCTTCCAGACGGGACAAAGATCTTAGAGGCGATTTATTTTCTTTCTTTTTTTTTTTTTTTTTTGAAACGGAGTTTTGCTCTTGTTACCCAGGCTGGAGTGCAATGGCGCGATCTCGGCTCACCGCAACCTCTGCTTCCCGGGTTCAAGCCATTCTCCTGCCTCAGCCTCCCGAGTAGCTGGGACTACAGGCGCGCGCCACCATGCCCAGGTAATTTTTGTATTTTTAGTAGAGACGGGGTTTCACCTTGTTGACCAGGATGGTCTCGATCTCTTGACCTCGTGATCCACCCGCCTCGGCCTCCCAAAGTGCTGGGATTATAGGCATATAGGCATGAGCCACCGTGCCCGGCCAATTTATTTTCTTTCTTTCTTTCTTTCTTTTTTTTTTTTTTTTGAGATGGAGTTTCGCTCTTGTTACCCAGGCTGGAGTGCAATGGCGCGATCTCGGCTCACCGCAACCTCCGCCTCCTGGGTTAAGGCAATTCTCCTATCTCAGCCTCCTGAGTAGCTGGGATTACAGGCACGCACCACAATGCCCAGCTAATTTTTTGTATTTTTAGTAGAGACGCGGTTTCACCATGTTGACCAGGATGGTCTCGATCTCTTGACCTCGTGATCCACCCGCCTCGGCCTCCCAAAGTGCTGGGATTACAGGCGTGAGCCACCGCGCCCGGCTAATTTATTTTCTTAATAAACTTTTTGCTGAAGTAGAACATACATTCGAAAAGTACATGACTCATAAATGAATTACCACAAAGTGAACACACCCATGTAATCACCATCTAGGTCAAGAAACAACATTCTCCGGGGCTCCTGTGCCCTCTACCTCAGTCACCCTCTCTTCTTCCCTAAAGGTGACCTTTAGCCTGACTTCTAATGTCATAGATTAGCTTTGCCTGCTTTTGGACTTTATATAATGGAATGATACAATATGTATTACTAATTTAAAAAAAAATTTTTTTTTTTTTTAAAGATGAGGTTTCACCATGTTGGCCAGGCTGGTCTTGAACTCCTGACCTCAGGTGATCCACCTGCCTTGGCCTCCAAAGTGCTAGGATTACAGGCGTGAGCCACCATGCCCGGCCTTAATTATTATTATTACTATTTTTTGAGACGGAGTTTCGCTCTTGTTACCCAGGCTGGAATGCAATGGCGCGATCTCGGCTCACCACAACCTCCGCCTCCTGGGTTCAGGCAATTCTCCTGCCTCAGCCTCCTGAGTAGCTGGGATTACAGGCACGCGCCACTATGCCCAGCTAATTTTTTATATTTTTAGTAGAGACGGGGTTTCACCATGTTGACCAGGATGGTCTCGATCTCTTGACCTCGTGATCCACCCGCCTCGGCCTCCCAAAGTGCTGGGATTACAGGCTTGAGCCGCCGCGCCCGGTGTAATTTTTTTTTTTTTAAAGATGGAGTCTCACTCTGTTGCCCAGGCTGGAGTGCAATGACGCGATCTCGGCTCACCGCAACCTCTGCCTCCCGGGTTCAAGCGAGTTTCCTGCCTCAGTTTCCCAAGTAGCTGGGATTACAAATGTGTGCCACCATGCCCCACTAATTTTTGTATTTTTAGTGGAGATGAGGTTTCACTACATGTTGGCCAGGCTGGTCTTGAACTGCTGATGTCAGGTAGTCCTTCCACCTCAGGCTCCGAAAATGCTGGGATTACAGGAGTGAACCACTGTGCCTGGCTGTTATTATTATCATCATTATTTGAGACAGGGTCTCACTCTGTCTTTCAGGCTGGAGTGCAATGGCACAATCTTGGTTCACTGCGGCCTCAACCTCTTGGGCTCAAGCAATTCTCCTACCCCAGCCTCCCGAGTAGCTGGGACTATAGGTGAAAACCACCATGCCCAGTTAATTTTTTTTTTTTTTTTTTGTATCTTTTGTAGAGACAGGGTTTTGCCACATTGCCCAGGCTGGTCTTGAACTCTTGTGCTGAAGCAATCTGCCCACCTCATCCTCCCAAAGTGCTAGGATTACAGGTGTGAGCCACTGCACCCAGCCCATGTCTGGTTTATTTCATAATCTTGCAACATTATGTTTGCAAGATTCATTCAAGTATTTGCATGTAGCAGTAGTTTATTTGTTTTCATTACTGCATAGTATTTAATTTCATGAATATGATACACGTTTTTCATTCTACCATTCATGAACATTGGAGTTGTTGTTTGAATTTGAGGGCCATATAATGCTGCTGTGAGTATTCTCGTATCTGTAAGTATGTATATTGCTGTTGGGAGTGAAATGGTTGGGTCAAAAGGTATGCTTATGTTCAGCTGTAGTAGATTCTGTCAAACAGGTTTCCAAAGTGGTTGTATTGACATACATTTCTACCAGCAGTGTATGAATGTTCCAATTGCTCCTCCTCCTCACCCATACTTGATATTGTAACTTTTTTTTCATTTTAGTCATTCTGGTGGGTGTGTAGTGATAATCTCATTTTGGTTTTAATTTGCATTTCCTTGAGACTAATGAAGTTATACATGCTATTCCTGCTATTCTTTACTGTGTAACAAATCAACCTCCAATTTAGAAGCTTAAACAATGAACAGTCCGTTTACTATCTCACAGTTTCAGGAGTCTGGATTTTAGGAGGTTGGCTGGGCAGAACTGGCTTGGGGTCTCTCATACAGATGCAGCCAGATGGGGGCTGGAGCAGCTGCTGGTATCTCTCTCTCCCTCTTCATGTAGCCAGGGCCTAACCTTGTGGTCCCTCTGGGCTTCCTTACAGTACAGTGGCCTCAGAACAGTCTTACTGCTTACATGGTGGCTGAAGGCTTAAAGAGAGTGTATTCCAGCAAATAAAGCCTAAGCTTTGCCATCTTTTGTGATCTAACCTCAGAAGTCACATAATGTTACTTCTGCCATACTGTATTGGCCTAAATAGCCACAAAAGTCCACCAGTTTCAAGGGAAGGAAGCAGAGGCTCTACCTCTAATTGTAAGGACAAAGTGACACTGTAAGAGGAACATGTAGGATGGAAGATTGTTGCCACTATCTGTGGAAAACACAATCTGTCACATACATTTCACACATCTATTGGCCATTCCATGTAGTGCCTGAGCTCATCATTTGTCTGTTTTTCTGCTGGGTTACCATTGCTTCCCTTACTAATTGGTAAAATAAATTCTGAATGCTAGGGTTTTTTAAATTTTTTAATTTTTTTTGCCAGACATATATCTTGCAAATATTTTTTCCCCATTATTCTGAGGCTTGCCTTCTCATTCTTTTTTTTTTTTTTTTTTTTTTTTTTGAGACAGGGTCTCATTCTGTCACCCAGGCTGGAGTGAAGTGAACACAGTTCACTGCAGCCTCCATCTCCCAGGCTCAAGCAATCCTCCCACCTCAGCCACCTGAGTAGCTGGGACTATAGGCAAAAACCACCAAGATCAGTTACTTTTTTTTTTTTTTTTTTTGAGATGGAATCTCGATTTGTTGCCCAGGCTGGAGTGTGGTGGCACAATCTTGGCTCACTGCAACCTCCGCCTCCCATGTTCAAACAATTCTCCCTACCTCAGCTTCCCGAGTAGCTGGGATTACAGGTGCCAGCCACCACACCTGGCTAATTTTTGTAGTTTTAGTAGAGACAGGGTTTCACCAAGTTGGTCAGGCTGATCTCAAACTCCTGACCTCAAGTGATCTGCCTGCCTCAGCCTCCCAAAGTGCTGGGATTACAGGCGTGAACCACCATGCCCAGCCGGCCAAGACTTATTTTAATGGTGCAATATATCAAGTTTTTCTTTTATGGTTAGTCCTTTTTTTTGTCTTAAGAAATCTTGGTTGGGAGGCCGAGGCAGGTGGATCACGAGGTCAAGAGATCGAGACCATCCTGGTCAACATGGTGAAACCCCGTCTCTACTAAAAATACAAAAAATTTGCTGGGCATGGTGGCACGTGCCTGTAGTCCCAGCTACTCAGGAGGCTGAGGCAAGAGAATTGCCTGAACCCAGGAGGCGGAGGTTGCGGTGAGCCGAGATCGCGCATTGCACTCCAGCCTGGGTAACAAGAGCAAAACTCCGTCTCAAAAAAAAAAAAAAAAAAAATAATAATAATAATAATAATAAAGAATATTGAGGCCCAGAAAGATGAAGTTACTTGCCTAAGATAACACAGGTAATAAACAACAAAGCTGAAATTTATTTTTTTCTTATTCTTTTTTCCAGTAATGGCTATAAGCAAAAAGCTGAAATTTAAACCAAAACTGCCTTACTCCAGAATCTAAGCTCTTAAGCCTGAGAGATGGGCTCCATTACTGAGTGGGTCTCAGTACACTGGTACAGAGGTGCAATGAACCTGGCAGCTTCCTCCAACTTTTTTTGGTTTTAAGAGATGGGGTCTTGCTATGTTGCCCAGGCTGGCCTCAAACCCCTAGGCTCAAGCAATCCTCTCTCACCTCAGCCTCCTGAGTAGTTGGGACTACAGGTGTATGCAACTGCACCCTGCTCGCTCGCTCCACCTTCTGCCTGTGATGGAGCCAGGTGTTCCAGGGCTGGAGTCTGGCCTCAGCATCTTGGCCAATCAGTCATGCACAAGGCTCTACTCGGGGCAAGGCCAGTGTGCTGTTGCCCCCCAGTGGCTAGGGAGGGGAAGAACAGGCTAAAAGCTGCCTTCATGCTAAAGAAGGGGAGGGGCCGGGCGCGGTGGCTCAAGCCTGTAATCCCAGCACTTTGGGAGGCCGAGGCGGGTGGATCACGAGGTCGAGAGATCGAGACCATCCTGGTCAACATTGTGAAACCCCGTCTCTACTAATACAAAAAAATTAGCTGGGCACGGTGGCGTGTGCCTGTAATCCCAGCTACTCAGGAGGCTGAGGCAGGAGAATTGCCTGAACCCAGGAGGCGGAGGTTGCGGTGAGCCGAGATCGCGCCATTGCACTCCAGCCTGGGTAACAAGAGCGAGACTCTGTCTCAAAAAAAAAAAAAAAAAAAAAAAAGAAGGGGAGGGACCTGGTTGGTTCTTGGTTCTCAGTCTCTCTCCTCACAGAAGACACAATGCTGGCGTGGGCATTAAGAGATCTTTATTTTACCAGAAGGGACAGGCAGTGGGGCAGTGCAACATCCAAGCCCCAGACCAGACATGCAGCATCCACATGCAGGAAGAGCTACACAGGCTAGGGCAGGGTCAGGGTGGGGAGCCGGGACCACTGGATACCCACAGCACTCCTGCCAGGACGCTTGTGTCCTGGGCTCTTCTGCCTCCATTGGAGCAAGGAGGCAGAGGACTGGGCTGCTTCCTCATGAATGGAACCCTATCACTCTGGCCAGGAAGAAAGATAGCACAAGGGCTCTGGGGTCTGGCCAGGCTACAGCACTCGATTCTGTACAGGGTTGGCACAGCCTTCCCCACTGGAAGGGCCCAAAACCCAGGACACCGCAGCCCTAGCAGGAAGGTCTACATACTTTTCTGTCCCCAACAGGGCTAGACCCTGATCTCAGAAAACTTAGCAGAGTTGGGACCAAGCCCCACTGCCCCAGCAGGAACATGCCCATGAAGAGTCCTTCCCTGAGCACAAGCAGGTCCCTCCTAAGGCAGTAGGAAACAGGAAGCTGCTGTAGGCAGGAGGCCTTGCCTCTGTGCCCTTGGGGTGGGGGAGAGAGTACAGGGTATCAGTGCCAGCCGGGGCTTGGGGCAGATGAGGGGAAGGACAGTGGCTCTGGACCCTACAGGCCATGGCTGCCCAGGCCTAGAGAGGCAGCAGCAGGTGAGGTTGTGGGCTTCCTGGGGCAGGGTTTAGGGCTGGGAAGACCAGTCCAGGAGAGGGGACGGTGACCGTCCTACCCAGAACCCCTGCCCATGCTGAGTTTTGGCCAGGGCCATAGGGAGGACGGACAGATACACAGAGAACTTCAAGGCACCAGGATTCTGAGGAGCAGCGGGGCCACCCCCCATAGACAAGAGAGTGATTGTAATAAACATCTTCAGCTTATACTACATCATGTGCATGGGGGGAGAGAAAAAGACGAAGGAAGACACACAGGGAGATGAGAGACAAACCCAATGAAAGTGGCAGTGAACATGGGGTAAAGAAGAGGAGGAGGTGGACAAAGACAGGAGAGATGGGAAGACAGCCAGAGATGGCCTGAACACACAGCACTTCTGGTCCCTTCAAGGTAAGGCACCAGAGTCAGTAACATTCCCGTTGTTCCTGTGGGATTAAAACGGGTGCTGGAGGGAGGGCTGGGTGGCTGCTGAAGAGAGTGGGCCTGCAGGAGCCTCATACTTGGACACCGGTGGCCTTCTTGATCAGGGGTATCTGCAAGGATGGGAGATGCCATGAGGCTCTAGAGCCCAGGACCACTCTGCCTGGGCCTGTCCGATGGGCTACCCAGGCAACCCCACTGCTGCAGCTAGGCAGGCACACACCTTAGATAGGTCCACGCCCGTGAGGGCATGCACAGAGGCAGGCAGCTCGGCCAGCAGTCGGTTCACTTCTGATGTGACCTTGCTGTTGTCCCCACTAAGGACCACAATCTCATCGACTTTGGTAAGTGGAGCGGCTATTTTGGCAGCAATCTAGGAGGTAAGAGTGGGAGGAGAGACAGGTTGGCGCTGACTCCGTCCCCAGCCCAGTCCAGCATCTCTCCCTCCCTTCCTCAACTCACTCCAACCCCAAAGCAGCCTGGGTGGCCTTTAGTCTAGCATGGTAAGAGAGGCTCTGTGGGCCAGGGATGGCTTAGGCCTGTTGTAGGGTTCCTACAACAGGAACACAGAAGTGCCCCCTGCTTAGGACACTTCTCTTTTAACCCTTCTAGCCACCTGTCCCTGTGTCACTTGCAAAGCCCAGGGAAGTTCTGGCACTCACCCAGCTAGTCAAGCAAGGACACTTGAACCCTGGGACCCGCCTGGGTGGAAGCCTCACCTGGGGCAGGGCCTCCAGCACCAAGGCCATCTTGGCTGCATCCCCATATTTCTGGTAGGCTTCTGCCTTGAGCTTCATCCGCTCAGCCTCCGCCTTGCCCATCGCCTCAATGACTGCTGCCTCTGCCTCCCCGATTTTGCGGATCTTCTCAGCCTCTGCCTGGGCCAAGAGGACCTGCTTCACCCTGGGGGAGACCAGGCCGGGCAGGATCAGTGGGATGTACCAGGGTCTCCTCAAGCCCTGCCTAGGGGCCAGCAAACCTTCAAACCCTCTGCTCTGGGGCTGTCCAGGGTGGAAGACATTTGAAGGGCAGGGGTGGCCTGGCCTTCTGGCTCTGGCCAGGGAGAGGCCACCAGCTCCCAGCTGTACGTGGGAGGGGGAAAATCCAGGATGCCTTCTATTCCCATGCACTACACCAGACACTGGAGCCTCCTTTATCTAGGACCCCCACAGGGAATGTGGGGTTATTCTCACTTCACAGTGAGTAAGCAGACATGGTGGAGGTGGGAGAAGTGGCTTCCAAGCTGTGGTCAGGAGAGTAGAGGGCAGAGGAGCCTGACTAAGCCCCGATCCTGGCACCTGGGCGGCTCTCACTTTTCACCCTCGGCGATCTGCTGGATCCGGTGGGCCTCGGCCTCGGCGGGCCGGCGCACCGTAGCGATGAGCTCCTTGTCTGTGCGCAGGATCTCCTGCGCCTCCACGTCAATCTGCTTCTTGCGCTGCACAACCTCAATCTCAATCTCTTCCTGCCGGATCTTCTGCTGCTCACGGGCCCCCTGCAGCTCGTAGGCCAACTGGGCCTCGGCTGTCTGTGGCAAGAGGGTGACTGGTACATTAGAAGCTGGTCACCAAGTCATGATCCCTGAGCCCCAACCCAGGATGCCCTCAGGCTGCTCACCTTGATGTTAACCTCCTCACTGAAGGCCGACTTTTGCAGCTCAAAGGCTCGCTTAGAGTCAGCAATCTTGGTGTCTGCCATGAACTTTACATCCAGCATCTCCTTCTTGCACTCAGCTTCCTGGGGGCAGAAGGGGCAAGTGAGTAGAGTTCCCCTAAGTGAGCATGGTCCTATCACCCTTGAGCTTCCCATCCTTGAACCCACGGACCCGGATGCCTGCGTCCCGTTCAGCCTCGGCCACACCAATGTCAGCATCTCTCTGTACCACAGCAGTCTGTGTCTTGCCCAGGGAGCTCAGATAGTCCACTTTATCATACACGTCCTGGGGAGGAAAGAGGGTATCATAAGCTCAAAGGAGCAGCCAGAGGCACAACGGTGCTCCTCTAGCCAAGCCACCTTCTCCCAGATGGACACTAGGAGATACAGCTTCCCATCACACCGTACCTTGATGGTGAAGCTGAGGATCTCAATGCCCATGCGGCCAACGTCAGGGGCTGCCACCTCCCGCACCAGCTTGGCAAACTGGTCCCGGTCCTGATAAATCTGCTCCACTGTCAGAGTCCCTGGGGGCAGAGGGATCAGGGGCTGGTTCCCCAGGGACCCAACCAGCTGGGGAAGAGAGGAGGCATGCATGGAGAGGTCGGGTGCATGCAGGGATGCTGCAGTCTGAGCTGGGTCTTCTGGAGTATCTTCTCAACAGCATTTAACACTGAGCCTCCTGCTGCAGAGTCCGGGCTGGACGAGAAGTGTCCCAAGCAGCACCAGGTTCCTGAGCAGGCTGACAGCACCCCAGGCCCATCCCACCCCAATGGCCTCTCCACTAAAGTCACCTGAAGTTTTAAAATGTAATACTTGAGGAAAAATGTTTTACCTTGAAACCCCAGTCAAAGAGGCCCCCTGCCCAGCCCTACACCCCTCCCTGCCCTGGCTTAGGAACACCATGAAGCTCCTCAAAGGCTGGACAGGACCTCACCGAGGATGGAGCGCAGATGTCCCTCCAGGGTCTGTAGGACGACGTTTTTGATGTCCTGCACATTCTTACCCAGAAACTGCTCACAAGCCACGGCCAGGAGTTCCTTCTCCGTCATGATCTTCACCTGCCAGTGATGACAGAGGCGCTTCAGTCAGGCTGGAGTGAGGCAGACGGAGGCCCCAGACCCAGAGGTAGGCAGGGTGGTGGCTGTACCCCCTTCCCTCCTTTTTTCAGACCTGGAGGCTCTGGGGGCTGGAATCTGTCTGAGGCCTCTAGTGGGGAGACAGCAGCACAAGGGCTTCCTAATACTGAGAAACTTCACTGCACTGGCAGCCCCAGGCCCTGCCACGGCCTCTCCTGGGCATTCGGGGCTTGTCTCCCCACCCTTCCAGCTCACTGTCCCCTCACCAGCCAATTCCTCCTTCGCAGGCTTCCAGCACATGGGAGACCCTCGGGCTGAGGGGCAGAGAGTGTGACAAGGAGAATGAGCAATAGGGACACAGACAGAGAAGGAAAGAGCCTAGACGGGCAGGAGAGGGTTGGGGGTGCGACGAAGGGTGCCTCTCCTTTTTGAGGTACTCAGCCAACCCCTCGCCGAGGCCTACAGCATGGCTGAACCTCACTGCCCTGTGAAGCTGAGAGGTGGATCAGGGTAGGAAGCCCCCACCTAGTCCCCCAGCTGGGAATATGACACAGCCTCCAACTCCCAGAGTCCAGAGCTCCTCTGCCTCACATGGCCTCTCTCTCTGGGCCCCACCCCGCCCACCCCGTACCCAGGGAACAATGAAGGCCTGGATTCTGGGGCTTGGCATTTCCAACACCTGCAAAGAATGAGGGTGGTGTTAGTGAGCCAGGAGCCCTCAGCACTGGTTCTGTCCTTCGCGGGCCCGCTGAGGAAAGAAGGGGTGTCTGTTAGTCCTGCTGGGTGGCCAAAAGGGCCGGGTGAGCAAGTTCCAGTGGCGATGACTCGACTTGCCCTCTCTTGTGGGACTTGCTGGGACTCGGATGCTGGAGAGAGATTGCCCCTGGCTGCCATCCTCTCCTCCTCCCCCCGAACCCGAGTACGGGACCAGGCAGCTCAATGGACATGCGCGGGGCTGCTGAGTTACTATACCTGGGCGACACCCGTCACAGTTAAAGCTACCCCCTCGGCCGTCTCTACGTCCTCGCAGCGGGGCTGCAACGTCATAATCTCTAGGGAAATCCTGCCAAGAAATGCAAAACAGGGGCATGGGTCTGGGGGCCCAGGGCCTGGCAGTGTTGGGAAAGAGTCTAGTACCTCAGGGCTTCAGCTGGGTCCTGGTGAGAAGGGTGGAGGGAGGACTCTCCAAGGGGCTATAGATGCGAGTGTCTGAGAAGGAGGTGGGCCGGCGGGGAGCGTGGATGCAGATGGCCCCAGGGGAAGGACCAGAAGTGGGCTGTGTATGTGCACACACCCTCTGCTCAAGTCAGCCTGGCTGGAATAGTGAGAAAAACGAAGTGGAAAGAAGTGGCCGTGGGTGGTCCGGGCTGTTGGCAGGGGAGAATCCAGGTGTAGCTGTGTGTATGTTCTAGGATAGCAAGTCAGTGCTGGTCCTCCCAGCCCTGCAGGCCAGTGTGGATGCCATCTGAACCTCCCGCAGGGGCCCTGACCCATTCCTTGGTCTATTCAGCACCCCAGGGTGCCCAGGAAGCTGCCTGGAAAGCTCTGCCTGATTGCCTGGCATCTTGGGAGTATGCCCAGAGCTGGGCCAAGATGGAAGTGATCCTGTACCTGCCCCTTGCCAGGGAAGACCTGCCTGGTCCCTCCACCTGGCTGTAGTCTTTGACTTGAAACCCACCTCTGGTATTAGGCCCAGGTGGGTTACATGGGGAACATAGACTGAGGTCCCACTAGAGCCTCTTGGCCAAGGAGTGTTAACCCTGTAAAGAGTTGTTCTGGCCAGGCAATCTGATTTCTCCAGGGTCCACAGTCACCCAGCTTAAAAGTGATCTGGGCATTTGCAGATTCAAGTGTAGGAGTGGGTTTGGAGGGGGACAGGACTGCATCAAATGGGGTGCTGAGGGAGGCCTGGACCCTACCCCTTCCACACAAGGTGCTCTGAGCCTCTCAGGCCCCTGCACCTCCCATGGCTACAAGGGCTAATGAGATGGGGATGGTCCCCTTCCCCATTGGAGATGGCAGGATGGGTGAAGAAGGGAGTGGTGATGCAATATTTTTGCCTAAGCAGGCTGATGGGCAATTTAATGCAGAGGGAGGGGATGAGGAAGATGCTGTTCAGCCCTCTTCCAGCCTGGGAACCAGCTGGCACATGGGCTCTGAGAGGGCAGGAGCTTTTTGATGTTCACTCCTGCAGTCCACGTGCCTTGAACTGAGAAGGTGCTCAGTAGAGAGCTGGTGAATGAAGCAATGAAGAGGGGAACCCACATATGACAGAGTAAACATTTGGAGCTACTTAACACCCAAGTCCAAGAATAGATTCACCAGCTATGGCTGCATAGTAATGAAGGCTTGGCATCCTGGGACACTCACTGGCAGACTTGGCAGAGCTTCCAGAATCCCTTACTCTTTCCCCGCTTGCAGTCCAATAGGCAAGGGCAAGGGACCTGGGGATCTACTGGGATCCATCCTGGCACCCAGGGCAGCGGAGGAGAGAAAAGAGGAGAGGGAGAAAGGTACATTCTTAGGAGGGGAGTTCATCGGCTCCTGTCTGCCAGGCCCCGCAGGGCAGGAAGAGAGAAGGTTAGACATGGAGGAGGAAGCAGGTGGGTTATTACCTGTGCAACCCCTGTTACGAATAGTGGAACCCCCTCCGACGTCTCAATATTCTCACAGCGACACAGGATGGTCATAACCTCCAGAGACAGTCTGAGGAGCAGCCAGGGGTTGGGGAGAGGTAGGGACAGGAAGGGGAGGAGGGGACACAGCAAACACACACAGTAGTTACCAGACAAGCACTGATGCCTGACGCCTGGGGGGCAGACATGCTGTCAGTAATCCAACCCCCAACTGCCAGCTCAGCCGAGGGCTGCAGGAGAGCAGAGGCCCCCATGCTGGCCTGAGGCCTCTGGGTTTCTTCTCTAGTCCCCAAACCCTTCCAGTGAGGAGCTGCTGGGCTGGGGAAGATGCCTGCTGCCACCCTGGGCCTGCAGCATGAGGTTGGGAGGCTTATGCATAGGGCACCCAGGTTGCCTGCCACCTCACTTTCCCAGGGATCCTGTCACAACCTGGGGGACTGAGCCTTAGCTCCCACCGTCTTCACACAGGTAAACCTGTGTTTCCAGAAATTGGGAGTGGGAGGCTATTCTGGGGACTCCTGAGCTTTAGCAAACGCTGAATCCACCAGGTCTGCACTATCTATCACTAAGAAGGCAAGGCAAGGCCAGAAAAGCCCAAAGAAAAACTGGATGTTCTGATGTGGGGGTCAAGGAAGGCTGAGGGAGAAAGTGTGCTCCTGCTGGAAAACTCAGGGACGACCGGGAGATAAGGGAGACATTTAATTGGGAATTTCCAAAGTTGGCCAGGGACAGAGAGATTATAGGCAAAGAAATCAAGGTGCCTTAAAGCTCCTTGACTCATTCTGGCCAGGCCTCCCTAGGCAGTGTGTGTGTAGGGTGGCTGTCTAGGCAGAGGCCAGGCTGTGGACAGTGTGGAAAGTTTCCCTAAATCAGAGGAAGGAAGAGAGGACAGAGGCCAAGGGTGAAGGGGCAGAAGCAGGTGGAGGGGGTGAGGAGGAACAGCAGGCGATGCACAGCCCCCATCTCAACCCTGGGAGGGCCATCCTCAGTACCAGCCCTGGGGCTCTGGCCATGCAGACATGCAAAGCTTGCCTTTATTTGAACCTCTAACACTAGCATCCTTGGGCCTGAGAGGACTCTTGACCTGGCTCAGAGAGGAACCTACCAAGCTCTCTTCTGGGGAAGGAGAAAGGGAAATAGGGAGAGGGAGGGACCAAGGGTAGCAGGGAGGAAAGAAGGGAGGCTGCAGTTCAGATGCCAAGGGTGGAGAATTGCTCAGGTAAGGAAGAGAGAGCTGCCCACATCAGGGCCTTGGGATAGTATAGGATGTAGCAGCAAAGTGCAGCAGAACGGGTCACTGAGCCCTTAAGAAGAATGGCTGACCCGAAGGCACGTGACAACTGCAGAAAGGACCTCAAGAGGGAGGCTGAGTATCCAGGCTATTAGAAGTCTCTACTCTGACCTGACAGGCTCCTGAAAGCCTAGGGACATAAAAGCCCCAGCCTGTGGAGATGTTCCCCAAGCAGGCTGGGGACTGGGGAAGGGGCTGACCCCTAGAAAAGGGGATAAGAGGGGAAGGACTACTGGCTCAGACTACCCAGTCAGTGGGACCACAGGGAGGATGTGGAGCCTGGGTGTGAGGTTGGTGTCCTGGGAAGAGATACAAGGTCCCTTACCTCTAACTTCCAAACCTGCTGTCAGAAAGGCTCAGCCCTTCTGTCCTGGCTCTGCTCCCTGGAGCAAGAAAGGAGAGCAGAGGACCAAGAATATTGGAGAAAGGGCTGCAGGGGACTTGCCCTAGCAGTGGCTGCCCACGCAGGACAGGTGGGCCTGGCTGCAGGTTGAGGCATCTGGACAAGATACTCTGTTGTGCTGGGACTGCACAGTGTGTGGGGTGGTGGTGTGTCTGGAGAAGGCTCCCCATGGCTTCTGACAGGCCACTGGCCCACTCAGGTGTGGCCAGGATCCTCTCAAGTGGAGGCTATGGCCACTATTGATTACTCTGACAATCTGAGCCTTGGATATTACTCACCTCCGGCTGGGTAAAGTCGGGGGAGAGGTGGAAGAGTGGAGCAGTTACTGGGAACCAGTGAAATTAATCCATTGTGCCATGCTTCCCATTCCCCCAACCCTAGCAGATGTCCTCAGGCTCCCAGGAGCCTCGAGCACTAGCAGCTCAGTGCAGACATGAGCTGCTGATGGATGGGGGCTAGGCAGAGGGGGTTTCCACTGGAATCTCCATGATTTCCCTTGTGGGGTGACCGACCCCCTTGCAACATGCCCACAGCTCTGCTGCCCTTGTTGCCTGGGTCCTGGTTGGGAACAGTCTGCTCCTCCCCTCCACCTCCCATAATCAGGAAGTGGGTGATTCTGGAAAGGTACCTGGCATGCCTCATCTGCTGGGTGGGAGATGAGGTGGCAGGAGAGGCCAGGTCTGGCCCTGCCCTGGGCTCTGCAGGCAGCAGCAGGTAGAGCTGAATGGTGGGCCCTCTGGGGAGCTGAAAACTCACTTCCTCTAGTAAGTCTTTCCAGACTGATTTAGGAGGTCTAGACCTGTCTTGCCTCCCACCCCAGCAATAATCTGTTAGGTCCCCATCCCTGTCTCTAACTCATCACTGTCACAGAACCACTTTTGACTATATATCCATTCTCTGCCACGTAGTCCCTGCCTGGATTACCCCAGGGCCTACATAGGTAAGGGTGTGTATGGGGTCTCTCCTGGTTTTCCTCTCTTCATATGCCCACGCCAAACTGAGCATATAATAAAGACTGCTTAAATAACCTTGAGCTATGATTAGGAAATCAAGATTCTGCCTGGGCATGACCCTGAGTTCTCTAGAACAGAAGTAATGCCACCTCTAGTGGAAAAAAGAACACCACTAAGAAGGGGGCACCCATGACAGACTTTCCTGATACATGTCTCCTGCATCCCTGCCCAATCCATCTCACCTGCTTCTTAGAAGGCCCCACCCACCAGAATGGAATGTGGAAATGGTAGATGTTCTAGCTGACCCTTGGGGTAAAGCAGAAGAATGCTAAAAGTCCCTCTCTCCCTGGCCCACTCCATGACAGGTTCTAGAGCCCCCAGGTGCTTACCTCTGAGTGTCGGAGATACACCACCAGGCCCAGGCCCAGCCGCCAAACACGTACTGTTTATAGTCGGAACCACAACAGCCCCCTGGGGAGCAAAGCAAACCACCGCAAGTCAGTTGGTTCTTGGGTCTGTCTACTCCCCAGCCCACTGATAGCAACTTTTGTCCTTTACCTGCTCTGATACTTGACAACGCCTACTGTTCGGTGCCTGGTGCCGAGGTTACACACAAATGAGAGAGAAGTTCTCTCTGCCCTTACAGGACTTAAAATCTAGCTTGGTACACAGGCAATTTACATAAAGAGAAGGATACCCAATGAATAGTTCAGAATGTAAGTGCTTACAGAGAACAGAACAGAACAAGACAATGGGCAGAGGTGATCTGGAAAAGCTTCCCCCACGTTTTTTTTTTGTCAAAAAAAGTCTCATTCTGTCACCCAGGCCAGAGTGCAGTGGTGTGATCTCTACTCACTGCAACCTCTGCCCCCAGGCTCAAGCAGTTCTCCTACCTCAGTCTCTTGAGTAGCTGGGATTACAGGTGCCTACCATACCACACCTGGCTAATTTTTATATTATTAGTAGAAACAGAGTTTCATCATGTTGGCCAGGCTGGTCTCAAACTCTTGGCCTCAGGCAATATGCCCACCTTGGTCTCCCAAAGTGTTAGGATTACAGGTGTGAGCCACCTCGCCAGGCCAGCTTCCCTTTTTTTTTTTTTTTTTTTTTTTGAGACAGTTGGAATTAACTTGGGGCAAACTATTGGAAAGAAAAAAAAGAATTAAAAAAAAAGAGAAAGAGAAAAAAAAAGAGAGAGACAGAGTTTTTGATCTTATTGCCCAGGCTGGAGTACAATGGTGCAATCTCAGCTCACTGCAACCTCCACCTCCCGCATTCAAGCAATTCTCCTGCCTCAGCCTCCTGAGTAGCTGGGATTACAGGCATGCACCACCACACCCAGCTAATTTTTGTATTTTAGTAGAGACCAGGTTTCTCCATGTTGGTCAGGCTGGTCTCGAACTCCCAACCTCAGGTGATCTGCCCGCCTCGGCCTCCCAAAGTGCTGAGATTACATGCGTGAGGCACTGAACCCAGTCCATTTTTTTAATTTTTTATTTATTTATTTTTGAGACAGAGTTTCACTCTTGTTACCCAGGCTGGAGTGCAATGGCGCGATCTCGGCTCACCGCAACCTCCGCCTCCTGGGTTCAAGCAATTCTCCTGCCTCAGCCTCCCGAGTAGCTGGGAGTACAGGCGTGCGCCACCATGCCCAGCTAATTTTTTGTATTTTTTAGTAGAGACGGGGTTTCACCATGTTGATCAGGATGGTCTCGATCTCTTGACCTTGTGATCCACCCGCCTCGGCCTCCCAAAGTGCTGGGATTATAGGCGTGAGCCACCGCGCCCGGCCCTTATTTTTTATTTTGAGAGGGAGTCTTGCTGTCAACAGGCTGAAGTACAGTGACACGATCTTGGCTCACTGCAACTTCCACCTCCTGGGTTCAAGTGATTCTCTTTCCTTAGCCTCCTGAGTAGCTGGGACTACAGGCTCACGCCACCATGCCCAACTAAATTTTTTTTCCTCAGGATGGAGTCCTGCTCTGTCACCCAGGTTGAAGTACAGTGGTGCGATCTTGGCTCACTGCAACCTCAGCCTCCTGGGTTCAAGCAATTCTCCTGTCTCAGCCTCTCAAGTAGCTGGGATTACAGGCACGTACTACCATGCTGGGCTAATTTTTGTATTCTTATTAGAGACAAGGTCTTGAACTCCTGACCTCGTGATTGGCCCACCTCAGCCTCCCAAAGTGCTGGGAATACAGGTATGAGCCACCGTGCCTGGCTCAGCTTCCATTTTTATTAATTTTTTTTTTGAGACGGAGTGTCACTCTGGTTGCCTAGGCTGGAGTGCAATGGCACAATCTCAGCTCACTGCAACCTCTGCCTTCTGGGTTCAAGCGATTCTCCTGCCTTAGCCTCCCTAGTAGCTGGGATTACAGGCATGCGCCACCACACCTTGCTAATTTTGTATTTTTTAGTACAGATGGGGTTTCTCCATGTTGGTCAGGCTGCTCTTGAACTTCCAATCTCAGGTGATCCGCCCGCCTCGGCCTCCCAAAGTGCTGGGATTATAGGCATGAGCCACCATGCCTGGTCAAGCTTCCATTTTTAATTAATTCATTCAATAAAAAAGTATGCCCTGGCTGGGCGTGGTGGCTCACGTCTGTAATCTCAGCACTTTGGGAGGCCGAGGCAGGTGGATCACCTGAGGTCAGGAGTTCAAGACCAGCCTGGCCAACATGGTGAAACCCTGTCTTAAAAAAAAAAAAAAGTATGCCCTGCAGTTCACCTGTTATCACAGTGGGTGTAGACAAAGAGGGAACGCAGAGGGGAGCCGCACTGTGGGGCTTGTGGGAGGGAAGGAATAGTCTTACAGTCATGGTGGCGGGGCTTGCTCCTCTGCCTAGCAGATACATCTCAGTGAGGCTGGTTTCTGGTTCCGGATTATTCAGAATGACTTTGTTCCTCTCATGGGAGCAGGTGAAGGCAAGGACTCAAAACAAAAGCTAACTTGTGGTACCAATGGGATAAGTGAAAAGAAAGCAAAAAGGCCTAAAAAGGAAGTGGTTCTTGGGAAACAGTGTGTCAACTACACAGAATATCTAATTCAGGCACAACCTAGATCCATGCTGTAGACATGTTCCCTATACAGGAATGAGAAAAATCAATTCTTGAGATTCTTATAGTAAACTCTGTTAATGCCAAAATTCCTTATCAAGTTCAAGGAAACCTTCATAAAACTGGACAGGCAGTTAACTTGCAGTGCAAAATAATGTACAGGAAACAGAATTCAAAGAAAATATGTGATCTGGGAAAAACTAGAGTGTTTTCTTTTCTTTTCTTTTTTTGAGACAGGGTCTCATTCTGTCGCCCAGGCTGGAGTACACGATCACGGCTCACTGCAGCCTTGATCTCCTGGGCTCAATCGATCCTCTCACTTTAGCTTCTTGAGCAGCCAGAACCACAGGTGTATGCCACCAGGCCTGGCTGATTTTTTGTGGAGACAGGGTTTTACCACATTGCCCAGGCTGGTCTCGAATTCCTGGGCTCAAGCGATTCACATGCCTTGGCCTCCCAAAGTGCCGGGATTACAGGTGTGAGCCACTGAGCCCAGCCAAGCATTATCATTTCCATCTTCACAAAGTTAGGTTTTCATGAAAGCCTCAAACAACCTCAAAAGGTTGTTTGACTCCCCAGGTGAAGGGTCTAGGGGAGTTTCATACAGTTGGGTTAGTGTCTCTGAGGACTCACAGCAGGGAACAAGGCAAGTGGAGAGGCAGAGGGCAGATCACACAGTGTCTTGTATGTCAGGCCAAGGAGCTGTGTGACAGGAAGCCAGGTTACCCTTGAGAAACACACCAGTTTGCATGAGGAGGAAGACACTGGGATCAGGGAGACTGGGTAGGAGCCTGTTGCAGTAACCCAGGCAAGGCATGGTGGCTGATATGGGCAGACAACTTCTCGAGCAGTCTTATACAAGACAACTTTCTGAGAGGGTAGGAATGTTCTATATCTTCTTCTGTGTTTACACTGTGCAGTACAGCAGCCTCTAGCAACATGCAACTGTTGTGCACTTCAAATGAGACTGGTATAACTGGGGAACTGAATGTTTTTTTCTTTTTTTTGGGATGAATTCTCGCTTTGTCGCCCAGGCTGGAGGGCAGTGGCACAATCTCGGCTCACTGCAACCTCTGCCTCCAGGGTTCAAGTGACTCTCCTGCCTCAGCCTCCCAAGTAGCTAAGACTACAGGTGTGTGCTACCACCCCCAGCTAATTTTTTGTACTTTTAGTAGAAACAGGGTTTGATCATGTTAGCTAGGACGGTCTCCATCTCCTGACCCCATGAGGCTCCCACTTCGGCCTCCTAAAGTGCTGGGGTTATAGGCGTGAGCCACCGTGCCCAGCCTGAATTTTTTTTTCTTTTCTTTTTCTTTTTTTTTTTTTAAGATGAGGTTTCACCATGTTGGTTAGGCTGGTCTTGAACTCCTGACCTCAGGTGATCCACCCGCCTCGGCCTCCCAAAGTGCTGGGATTACAGTCGTGAGCCACCGCGCCTGGCGAGCCTGAATTTTTTATTTAATTAATTTAAATGACCACCTGTGGCTAGTGTCCACATTGGGTAGTGCAGCTCTACAGTCTGGGTTTGAGTGGGTGGTGAGGACAATGATAGAAACAGACACTATGGAGAGAACGGGAAACTGGGGACAAATTTTGGGTGGGTGGAGGCAAAGGAACAAAGACCTGTTTCACCCCACCCCCAGTGGGGAGGGCTAGAAAGCTTGGAGCGATGGCATCTAATACTGCTTACCAGGCAGGTAACTCAGTTTTCTGGGTCTGCTGCCATGCATGAAGTTCCAGAAGCAAAGCCAGAGGTCCAGGGATCAAAGAGCAGCCCCACAGTGTGGGCAGAGAACAGTAAAAGGGGGTCTTGGATATCTGTTTCGCTGGGGTGGAACTATCTGCTTACAGGGCTGCTTTTCAAGGTAAGCCATTCCGGGCTTTTCTGACCTGGGAGGTGGAATGGGGTGGCATCTGAGGACAAGCACTCAATCTGAAACCCAAACCATCTCAGGATCAAGTGAAACTGGAAGGGTGCCAAAAATCACAGCTTATTCTAGATCTTCTGGCTTGGTGGGGGCTGGGGCATGGCTACCTTGGGCTAGCTCCAGGGGACTTCTCAAAATATGCAGTGGGAAGGTGGTAGTGGTAGGGGGTAGAATGAGGAGGTGGGGTGGGGGATGGACAGTATAGATGGCCACCCCTTATCTTACATTTTTTTTTTTTTTTTTTTGAGATGGAGTCTTGCTCTGTCACCCAGGCTAGAGTGCAGTAGTGCAATCTCAGCTCACTGCAACCTCCACCTCTGGGATTCAAGTGATTCTCCTGCCTCAGCCTCCTGAGTAGCTGGGACTACAGGCATGTGCCACCATGCCCAGCTAATTTTTGTATTTTTAGTAGAGACAGGGTTTCACCATGTTGGCCAGGACGGTCTCGATCTCTTGACTACATGATCCACCTGCCATCGCCTCCCAAAGTGCTGGGATTACAGGCATGAGCCACTGTGCCCGGCCTTTTTTTATTTTAGACGGAGTTTTGCTGTGTTGCCCAGGCTGGAGTGTGGTGGCATAATCTCAGCTCACTGCAACCTCCACCTCCAGGGTTCAAGCGATTCTCCTGCCTCAGCCTCCTGAGTAGCTGGGATTATAGGCACCCACATGGCTAATTTTTTTTAGTAGACAGAGTGTTTTGCCATGTTGGCCAGGCTGGTCTCGAACTCCCAACCTCAGGTGATCTGCCTTCCTCGGTCTCCCAAAGTGCTGGGAGTACAGGCATGAGCCACCATGCCCGGGCCATCCTTTACCTTTAACTTATTCTTTGACTTGGGGAGCAGGCTGTCACAGCTCAAGCTGGGCCTTGGCCAAGAGCAACATGGCCAGGTTCCCAGGGGTAGCAACAACAGGAAGCTGATACTGCCAAATTGCCCTGCCCCGACCAGCATCCTACCCTGAAAGGCAACTTCCTGTCAGCTTTCTGTCACTCAGCCTGAGCAGCCCTCCCAAGAGGCCAGTTAGGTGCCTCTTCCTTGACTTCCCTAGCTCTTACTCATCTCAAGACGTGGAAGTTTCTCCTAATTGTACCTCACTCTTTCTAACCCAACTTGCTTTCCTTTTCCATAATTAAGCTGAAGAACCACGAAATACCTTACGATAACCTCTGTTCCACCCCCTTAGCTCCTCCCCAGGACACAGCCCACTCTGTCCTCTCAGGAGCACCCCCTGCCCTTCCTGGCTCTCCTCCACCTTCTTTTGTTTTTGAGACAGTGTTGTGCTCTGTCACCCAGGCTGAGTGCAGTGATCATAGCTCACTGCAGCCTTGAACTCATGGGCTCAAGTGATTCTCCAGCCTCAGCCTTCCATACACCACCCACCATGCCTGTCTAATTAAAAAGAATTGTTTTTGTAGAGACAGGGTCTTGCTATGTTGCACAGGCTGGTCTCAAACTCTGGGCCTCAAGTTACTCTCCCACCTCGGTCTCCCAAAGTACTGGGATTACAGGTGTGAGCCACTGTGCCCAGCCCACCTTCTTACTACTAGTCAAGAAGTCTGTATCCTGGCTGGGCATGGTGGCTCATGCCTGTAATTCCAGCACTTTGGGAGGCTGTGGTGGGAGGACTGCTTGAGCCCAGGAGTTTAAGACCAGCCTAGGCAACATAGGGAGACCCTATCTCTATAAAAAATTAAAAATTAGCAGCCAGGCATGATGGCTCACACCTGTAATCCCAGCACTTTGGGAGGCTGAGGTGGGCTGATGACTTGAGGCCAGGAGTTTGAGAGCAGCCTGGCCAACACGGTGAAACCCCGTGTCTACTAAAAATATAGAAATTAGCTGGGCATGGTGGTGTGCACCTGTAATCCCAGCTACTCAGGAGGCTGGGGCATGAGAATCGCTTGAACCTGGTAGGTAGAGATTGCAGTGAGTCGAGTTGAACCACTGCAATCTGGCCTGGGCAACAGAGCAAGACCTTGTTTTAAAAGAGAAAAAAAACAAAACAAAACTGAGTGTGGTGGTGCACAATTATAGTCTCAGCTACTTGGGAGGCTGAGGTGGGAGGACTGCTTGAGCCTAGGAGGTGGAGGCTGCAGTGATCTGTGATTGTGCTACTGCACTCTAGTAGCCTGGGTGACAGAGCAAGACTGTGTCTCAAAAGAAAAAATAAAAATAAAAGTCCATATCCTACTAGACGGTTTTAGCCTTTTTTGAGCTACACACCCCTTTAGCAATCCAGCAATGTCTAAGGACTCCTCCTCAAGAATATTTGTTTATCTATCTATCTCTTTATTTATTTTTTTGACAGGGTATCTCTCTGTTGCCCAGGCTGGAGTGCAGTGCCTCCTGAGCTCAAGCGATCCCCCGACGTCCGCCTCCGGAGTAGCTGGGACCACATATGTGCCACCAGTCCTGGCTAATTTTTTTTTTTTTTTTTTTTGGTAGAGGCAGAGTTTTGCCATGTTGCCCAAGCTAGTCTCAAACTCCTGGCCTCCAAGTGATCCATCTGCTTCAGCCTCTCAAATTGCTGGAATTACAGGCATGAGTCTGGCCAAGAATATTTATAAATTCATAAAATAAATACATAAGAAATTATATTGAAAGTTATCAAAATTTAAAACAACCAAATGTGTAATATACAATAATATATCCTTCTTTATTAATACATTAAATAGTAAGATCTAGTGGTAGATCTAATTACTAGCTTAATTTCAAAATACGGAGGAATGTAAATGATTTCCTTTTTTTTTTTTTTTTGAGACAGAGTTTTGCTCTTGTTTCCCAAGCTGGAGTTCAATGGAACAATCTTGGCTTATTGCAACCTCCGCCTCCCGGGTTCAAGTGATTCTCCTGCCACGGCTGCCTGAATAGCTGCTGGGATTACCAGCACACGCCACCATGCCTGGCTAATTTTTTGTATTTTTAGTAGAAACAGGGTTTTACCATGTTAGCCAGGCCAGTCTCGAACTCCTGACCTCAGGTGATCTGCCCACCTCAGCCTCCCAAAGTGCTGGTATTACAGATGCGAGCCACTGCTCCCAGCCAGTGATTTTCAAGGTACCAGCAATAACTAGTGTGTTAGGAAAATTCCTGCTAATACTATCATGAATTGTTGCCAATATTCATAATCACAGAAAACACTAAATTTCAATGGATGAGAGAAAATAAAATTGTGCTTTCTCACCCCTTACCCCCACCCCTGACCCATGAAAAGGATTCCCCTTTAAAAATGAAAAAGATTCCCCTTTAAAATCTTCAAAAGTAGAGAGAAAATAAGTTTTATGTTACAAACTGAAGGAGGGAGTTAGACATTAAGAAAGGATGGAAAAGATGACTTTGAGATGTATTAGCATCCTCCTTCTGAAACTGGGCTGGGTGAGATGCCTCTGGACCTAGATGCAGGTTCAAAGAGCAAAGCAGAAAGGTGGGAGCAGGGGTTGGAGCAGTTGCTCTGCTCTCTCGGGAGTCCACACACAAGAGGAAGCTGCATCTCAGTGTGGTCATCTCAAATCCCAAGGTACCATTACACCAGGCATTATCCCCCTGCCTTCTCTGCTTCCCTGACTCTAGCATCCTCAGTTCTCAGCATGACCTCCTCTCCACCACTAACATAGCTTTGAAGCTAACTGCATTGACTTCTGTTCAGAAGAGCAGGTTCTCGGTAACTGGAAGGCACAGAGCAGCCCATCTCTGGGGCACTTTTTGGCCCTCAGTCTCAAGATTTTTCACAAAGATGGAATTGGAGCTTTTGTCTTTTCAGCCCAGAGTCTGGGCTTCCTGAAGGAAATTCCACAAGAAAAACAAAGTGCAGTGCAGATTCTGGTCTCTAAAAGCCTTCTCTAAGGGTGGGGACTGGGAGACAGGTCTAGGTCTTATAGAGGGGCAAGTCTGGCCTCGGTTTTCTCTGGGGGGTCTCCCTCCTGTCCCCAAGGCTATTTCTGGTCTTCAGGGGGGTAGGGTACTTATTAGATTGATTTCGAGATCCAAAGTGACCCAGAGGCCATGTTTTGGAATGAAAATTCCCAGTGGACTTATTCCTTTCCAAGGGATGGCAGCTATAAGGCCTGGCTCAGGGCTTCTACCTCCTTCTATTTCTTCTGTAGCCACTTCTACCAAATCTGCACGCAGGCTGAAAAACTCAGCACTGATAGTGGGAAGACAGACAAGAGAAATTCCTCCAGCTCCAGGCCTTCAAACTGTCAGGCACCAGGACCCCCTCCCCCAGCTCCTTAGAGTCAGGAGCTGCACAATCTGGTGGCTTGCAAGGTGTCAGTCGCTTCCCAAAGCACCCCAATATAAAATCTCAATAGCAACTCATTTTCTCCATTACTGCAGTCCCCAATCCCCACCTAGACGGAAATTCTGGAGCTTGCAGCATTTTGCAATCCCGAGCTGCACAGCCCAGAGCCGGGTTTCCCAACCTGTAGAGGCCGCACCCACATCGCCTGGGCGGGCAATGCCGGTAATCCCCAACAAGCCCCAGCCTGCTTGGAATTAACGGGTCAGACTGTGCCCAGAGAAAGGACCTATGTCTCAGGGCCCCTCCCCTACAGGCACCTGCCCTCCAGGGCTGCGCGACCCGCCCCAGTCCTGGGCGCTGGAATCCAGCCAAACCTCTGCGTTCCCGGAACCACCAGCTCCCTCCCTCACGGAACCCCGAGACTTCAGTTCGGGACCCCTCAAGCTCACGGTGGAGCCGAGGGGAGGCCCGGCCTAGGGAGGGGGATGGGGAGGAGAAGCAAATAAACACTGGAAAACACGCAGCGGAAGGGGGAGCCCCTGGTGGGTGCCCGAGGGCAGGCAGCAAGGAAAGCATGAGCACAGTGGGGTCTCTCCCGGGGGCCAGCGCCCTGCGCCGCGCGGTAGACTCAGGCCCAGCTCTTCCCTGTGCCCTCCCTAGCCCTGCAGCCACCCCGAGCACCCTCCACAGCGCCCACCTCCCTCGCCGCCCCCTCACCTGAAACCACCAGCGCCTCGTTGGGCCCCACTGTGTGGCAATTGCCCATGGCGCCGGCGGCACGGAGGGCCCTCAGGACGGCACAGACCCAGACAGCAGTAGCGGGTCCGCAGCGCCGGCCGCGCCCAGCCTATCCCGTCACCCTCAACGGCCGGCCGCCCGCTCGCCCGCGCCCCTCTGTGGTCTCAGCCCCGCCGGAAGTGTGGCGGCGGAGGGCGGGGCCGGCGCGTTAAGCCAGGAGCCAGCGCAGCCTGGGCGGTCAATGCGCTTTATTCCAAGGGGCTCCAGATGCAGATAGCCCCAGGCCTGCAGCAGCCCAGAAGGAGTCCCCTTACTCCCATGAGGCACCTCGATACCAACTGCCCTGCCCTGACTCACTTCCTAGCCCCCATCTTATGGCAGTCGGCCCTGGGCTCGGAGCCCTGGGATCAAATCCCAGGCCCTGCTTCTTCTCACTGTGAGACCTTAGGCGAGTCCCTTAGATTGGGCACCTAATCCCGCCTCAAGAACATGGGGGTAATTTACCTAGCTAGATGGTTGCAAAGGGCTCGGTTCACTAATTCTCAATGTTGGCAGTGTATCACATTGCAAACTCCCTGCCTCTGCTCCAGAGCTGATCAGAATGAACGAGGGTGGGGCCTGGAAATACTAAATCCAAATTCCCAAGAAGCACAGGGTCTAGCATATTACTCCCTATCTCTCCATCTGGGGTTACTGTCACTCTCAGAAAGAAATAATCACCCATTATTCCTTCAACCAGAAAAATATGTCCAGGGCACAGCTTGGGACCCCAGAAAGTAACCATGGAGGTCAAGATCACAAACCCGTCAGTGTCCAGGGCATGGCCTGGCACACATCCGAGGTTTTCAAGGTCCATAAAGTTCCATGGAAAGCATCCTAGCCTGAGGGTTAGGAGAGCTGGGTTTCAGGCTCAACTTTAGCCTGAATTTGGCGTGTCATCTTAGACAAATCTGGTGAGCTCTGAGGGTTAGGGTAGGATTCAAAAACTGTGGGCTCCTTAGGGTTGGGGGAGCTCAGAGAAGATGGGGCCCCTGAGTCCTCAGGCTGGGGGTCTTCATCGGGTTCAGCATCCTCCGAAGGCCCAAGCCCTGCCAGCCTCTTGCTGGCCTCCCATAGCTGATGGGCTGCCTGGTCATCTCGGGCAGCTGGAGGCACCTCTTCCACATGGCAGTTGGCAAAATATCTCCCACTGAGGGGCTCGAGGCCCTCTTGTAGAGCACAGTACAGGGGTGTCTGGGCACCTCCTCTTGGTGCCCGGAGCACTAGCCAAGCCAATGGGCGCAAAAGTGGGCGCAGCCATCCCGGAACATGGCGCAGGAACAGCTCCGAGTTCACAGGCCCTGTAGGCAGGAAGAAGGAAAGGAGTTGGACTAGGTGCAGTGCTATGCATCTATAGTTACAGCTACTCGAGAGGCGGAGCAGGAGGATCGCTTGAACCTAGGTTTTTGGCACCAGCCTGGGCAACAGTGAAACTCTGTCTCTTTGAAAAAAAAAAAAAAGAGTTGGAACAGAGCTTGAAGACCAGGGAGAGAATCTGGTTCTGGGGGAACCAGGGTAGTATTTACCAGGCATTCAGGGCTTCTGCAAGATGACTTCACTCATTTCCTGCATGAAAGCCTCTTCCCTTCCATCCAAACTACTTGTACACCCCATATCCCAGATTTTGTTCAGCATTCTAGCTCAAGTCCTGTCCCTTGTTTAAACAGCATTTATTAAGTACTTGCAGTATACCAGCCACTGTTTTGGACATTAGGGATATGGAGTTATGTAATAAAGGGTTAATAAAGGATAATTGTGATCGTCACTATTATAATTACTAATAAGCGACTATCTAAAATGCAGTATGGTAATATGAATATGGCAGATCTTGTTATCCTGGTATAACCTCTTCCATAAGACAAAGCGTACCTCCGGATCTCCAATTATCTCACTCAGAGTAAAAGCCAGAATGCCTACAGTGGACCTCCCTCCAAACCCTACAGGACCTGGTGCTTCTCTATGACCTCACCTCTTGCTACTCTCTCGCGTCACTCTGTTCCAGCCACACTAGCCTTTCTCAAGCACACTAGGAACTTCTGTCTCAGGGCCTTTGCACTTACTTTTTTTTTTTTTTTAGAGACAGAGTCTTGTTCTGCCGTCCGGGCTGGAGTGCATTGACATGATCTCGGCTCACTGCAACCTCCACCTCCCGGGTTCAAGCAATTCTCCTGCCTCGGCCTCCTGAGAGCTGGGGTTCAAGGCACCTACCACTATGCCCAGCAAATTGTTTGTATTTTTATTAGAGATGGTTTCACCAAGTTGGCCAGGCTGATCTTGAACTCCTGACCTTAAGCGATTCACCATCCTCAGGCTCCCAAAGTGCTGGAATTACAGGCGTAAGCCACCGCATCTGGCCCCTTTGCACTTATTATTTGCGCTGTTCTCTCTCTTTCTGGGCATCTTGGTATCTTTTAGGCCTCTGTTCAAATGTCGCCTTTATGGATATGTCTTCCTTGACTGCCACTCCATATTCCCATTCCATTTGCCCCTTGCCCCGTTTCCTCTTTCCTTACAGCGCTCTATCACCACCCCGATAGTATATATATTTATTTATAGGCTGTCTCCCTCTCCTCCAAACTAGAATGCGAACTCTATGAGGGCAGGGTCTTTGTTTTGTTCACTGCTATGTCCTCAGCACTGCAAATAATGCCTGCTACATAGTAGGTACCCGGTAAATGCTTCTTGGATGAATGAATAATTATTAGCTGTCATCATCATCATTATCATATTATAGTCAGTTCAGTCAGTGCAGATGGCTCCTGAGGGTGGGAATCCAGGTCTTATTCATGGCCATTACCACCCCTGCCCCAGGGCTCAGCACCTAGGCTTGTGGTGTGAGAAGAACCTAAACCAGTAGAGCCTGCTTCCAAGATCAGCAAGGAACAGGTCTCTCCTTGGACCATGCTTCCTTCCTGCTCTGAGATTCTGTGACTCAATGAGGGCCGGGGGGCAAGGAGGTGGAAATGGTGTGGGGGCGGGCACAGGATGGGGGGCAAAGAAGGGAGAGGGGAATCAGGAGTCAAAGAACCAGACCTCACCTGGGTGGGCTGCATAGCAGGTGACGCCAGTGCCCTCAAGCTGGGTGGCAAGCTCCCGGGCAAACAGTACATTAGCCAGCTTACTGTCAGCATATGCCCGCAGCTCCTGCTGCCAGCCCACCACTGGGCGGTCCAGGCGTTTGAAGTCGAGGCGTCCTCGCCGGTGGGCAGCTGAGGCTACCACCACCACTCGGCTAGGGGCACATGCCTTCAGGTGAGGCAACAGCAGATGTGTCAGCAGAAAGGGACCGATGTGGTTCACCCGAAGCAGCAGGTTAAATGCCTCGCGGGTCCGGCCACAGGAACTGATCCCTGAGGCAGAGGCTAGGTGTGAGTGGCTGCTCTAGAAGGAGCTATGCAGCCTTGGCATCCCTATCTGTGAGATAGGAGTAGGGGGCATCCTTCCCATGTGTCCACTGGCCCCAGCAGGGCCCCAGTTGGAGGGGCAACTGCCCCTGGCCACCCACCACCCCCCTGCAGGGCCTGCTGCCCCTCACCGGCATTGTGGATGAGGATGTCCAACCGTGGCTCAGAGCTCAGGAAGGCAGTGGCAAAGGCCCGCACGGAGGCCAGACTGGCCAAGTCCAAGGCCATGAAGATGACCTCATTGTTCCCACTCTCCTGTGGAGCGGCAAGGGCTGGGCTTGTCACCAGGCACCTCTCTCCTATTCCCTCTCCCCAGGCACCAAATTCTGAGAGTCCATCTCCTACTGTTTACAAAAATCTGCCCCTGTGTCTTACAGTGTACTAGATAAGTGTGTGGATTCAAATCCTGACCTAGTCTTTTACTAGAGTGTGACCTTGGGCAAGATACTTAATCTCTCTGGGCCTCAGTTCTCTCACTTTATAAAGGGAATAATAACAGTACCAATCTCACCAAGCTGTTGTGAGGATGAAAGGCATTAACATGTGTAAAATACACTCCAGCAGCACTGGGTAGGTACTTGCTATTATTATTATCACCCACTTTCCCCATTACCATTTACCCTAAAATCTGTAAGAGACCTCTCACTGGTCTCCTCTCGCCTGCTCTTCCCCCTCCACTCCAGGCTCCACGCAGCCACAAAGGGGTTCCTTTCAAAGGCTATTCTGCCAGTCCAGAGCCTACTGAGGGCTGTTCATGGTCTCCGCTGGTCTCTGCTGCCCCATCAATAAAATCCAAGCTTCTCAATAGGCTCTAGAATGGCTCCAGCCCCGTCATTTGCCCATCTTCCCCATACTTTGTGCTCTAGCCATATTTAATCTTTTTCTCAGATTCTCAGATCAGTCAAGCTGTCTTGTCTCAGGGCCTTTGCTTACGCTGTGCCCTTCCCTACTGATTAGGGAAAGTTAATTTCATTAACTCAAATTCTACTGAACCTTAAACGTCTCAGAACTGCAATTATGGCCTTCAGGAAGCCCTTCCCCCACTCGGCTCTGGTGCGCCTTCCTCGGGTGACCTCAGCGCTCCGTACACCCCCTCTTCGCGCTGAGCCGCCCGCGCCGCATTCTCCTCCCTGGACCCGGATCCTCCGCAGCCGCTTTGCTGGCTTCTCTGTGTCCCGGCGGGGTTCTCGGCTCATAGTCCAACGCGCCCCCGCCGCCCCTCACCTGGCGGAGGTCGAAGGCAGCAGCCTCCCCGCGCTCCCGGCTGCGGCAGGCCAGCACCACGCGCGCTCCCCGGCGCGCCAGCTCCAGCGCCGTCATCTTCCCGATGCCGCTGTTGGCGCCTGCACACCGCGGGCGAGAGCCGAGCTGAGCTGAGCCTGGCGGGCCGCTGCTCCCGCCGGCCCGGCGTACCCCCCGCGCGCCTGCTGGCTCAGACTAACCCGCCTCCGCACTCACCCGTGACCACTGCCGTGCGGCCCCGCAAGTTGCCTATGCCGCCGCACGGCGGGGCCTTCACCAGGTTGTAGTAGACAAGCACGTAAGCGCCCAGCAGCAACCCCGCGCCCAGCAGCAGCGCCTCCATGCCAGCCGCGCCTCCCAGCTCCCGCCCAGGCCCCGCGCCGCCCTGGATTGCCGCCAAGCGGCTGCCGATACGCCCGGCACAGGCCTGGAACGGCGCCGGGGCTCGTCAGCCTCCGAAGGCGGAGGCGGGCAGGAGGCTGGGCAGGGGTGTGTGTGCGTGCGGGTGCGCGCCGGCCCTGCGAGCGCCCCCTAGGCGTGCGTCGGCGTCCTGGGGGCGTGTGCCTTTGTGGACACCTTTGAGGTGCGTGTGTGCACTTGGGCCCTGGGAGCGCCCCCTAGGTGTGTGCCTGTGTGAACTCTTAGGTGCGTGTGTCCACGGGCACCCTGGGAGTGCACGCTAGGTATGTGCATGCATCTGCAACGCTTGTGTGTGAATGAACTCTAGGTGTGTACGTGCCCAAGGGCCCTAGGATCACCCTTCGGGTTGTGTGCTTGCCTCTGGATCCTGTGTTTGAGCCCATGTAAGCACCTTGTCGGTGTTTGTGTGCATTCAGGCAGAGTCTCTGCAGGTATGTGCCTGCATCTGTAGTCTCTGTCAACGTGTGTGCTTGAATATCTCCACGTTTACTTTAGGTGTATGTAGCACAGTCCTTTCCTTCTGAAGTCAGGTGTGTACATGAATACACGTATGTTTTTGAGTCTAGTCCTAGATGCTTTTTCCTCTAGGAACAAATCCCTTCCTTTCTCGTCCTTCCTTTCCTCTTTCTTCCTTCCTTCCTTCCTTCTTTCCTTCATTCCTTCCCTCCCTCCTTCCTTCCCTCCCTCCTTCCTCTCTCTCTCTCTTTTCTCTTTTTTCTTTCTTTTTTGAGACAGTCTCACACTGTTGCTCAGGCTAGAGTGCAATGGTGCAGTCTCACCTCACTGCAACATCTGCCTCCCGGGTTCAAGCGATTCTCCTGCCTCAACCTCCCAAGGAGCTGAGATTACAGGCATGTGCCACCATGCCTGGCTAATTTTGTTATTTTTAGTAAAGACGGGATTTCTCTATGTTGGTTAGGCTGGTCTCGAACCCCTGACTTCAGGTGATCCATTCGCCTTGGCCTCCCAAAGTGCTGGGATTGCAGGCGTGAGCCACCGTGCCTGGCCCTGGCTGTTTTTTTTTTTTTTTTTTTTGAGACAGAGTCTTGTTCTGTCACCCAGGCTGGAGTGCAATGGCGTGATCTCAGCTCACTGTAACCTCTGCCTCCTGGTTTAAGCGATTTTCCTGCCTCAGACCCCAGAGTAGCTGGGATTACAGGTGTGTGCCACCGTGCCTGGCTAATTTTGTATTTTAGTAGAGACGGGTTTTCACCATGTTGGCCAGGTTGGTCTCGAACTTCTGACCTTGAGTGATCCACCTGCTTCGGCCTCTGAAAGTGCTGGCATTACAGATGTGAGCTTCTGTGCTTGGCCAAATCCTTCAATTTTTTTAATCTTCACATTCAGCCCCCAGCTTCTAGGATTCTTCCCTGTTCTTCCCACACAGGCTAGAGGGGACACCATTCAAGGTGGCACAGGCAGTTAAGGGGTGTCAGAATTCACTCCTTCATTCCCCATCTCTGTCTCCCTACCTTAGTCCTACTAGTCCCCTCCATGGCTGAAGGAAAGCAAGAAGAGTTAAGAGTAAAATCTATTATTGCCTTTCAGGAGGAAATTTTCCTTAGGAATGGTTCTCACAGGTGATAGAGATAGGCAAAGAAGCTCCATCACTCAGTTAGAAGTGACCATGATGGCAAGAAGGGTGGGACAGGCTAGGGACGAATGCGCAAGTGCATTCCAGACCAGAAGGCCATTGACTGAGAAATTCTAAGTGCCTAGTGTTTGGCAGTTATGGTATGCTCAGCAGTGTAGTTAGCCCTGGAAATTCTGAGCAGAAGAAATACAAGTTTCTGCCCTCAGGGAGTTCAAGAAGCCCATCAAGGCAGGGGGAGTAGGGTGATGAAGCCTAGATGGGCAGATTAAAGTCAGGAACAGACTTCAGATTCCAGGGCTAGTTTCCTGTTTAGCTGCATTGTGGATGGTTTCCATTGTAGATGTTGAGGATGAGGCTGGGGATAGAATATTCATTCTCTATCCCTAAGGCAAAATCCTGATATGCAAGCAGGTGCACCTACAGAAACAGTGCTGGAATATACACAGAGGTGCTCTCCTCAGGAAAACTTCCTGGAGAAAGTTTCTCACTAAGATTTGGGAGGAAAGCATGGTATTTGGTTTAATGAGGGTCCTGGGACTTGATAATTAAGTTAATGTAGCAGACTTGTTTTCTGATGGTAGAGAAGTGTGACTGCAAGTCATGTGACTGGAAGTGGGTCAAGACTGGATTCCACTATCAGTCAGGGTTGCCAGCAGATGCACCCATGTCCTTCCATTGTCCTCCACCCACCCTGGCTCGCTTTTCTCCAACATCTCCCCTCCCAAACTTCCCTATGGGATGAGACCTGTTCAAAAGGTCCCCCACCTGCTGGACCCAGATCTAAGGGAGGTCTCCTCTAAGGGTGATGACAGGTAGGACAGACAGTCAGAAAACATAATTTGAAGTATTTTTGTTTTTTATATACAGAATACAGGAAAGTTTCTGTAAAGTCTAAAACATTACAATTACTATGTACATTGGTACTAGTTGTGGGGGTGGGAGGAGAGGAGGGAATCAGGGCAGGAGGAAGAGGAGAGAAGTGGCAAGAGAACAAAAAAAGGAGACAAAACAGGTTTACGACAAAAACATTTTTGCTACAATAGACAATTTGAGAAAACGCTCTACCACATGTAGTACTGTACACGGTTTTTAAAAACATTGAAAAAATGTCATCACTAGATGTATTTACACAAAATCCAAATACGCTTTTCCTTATTTGAAATAAAATAGATGGACAGCCAGAAAAAGAATTCATTTCTCATTTGTCCATAATACACAGTAGCTACCTGTAGTGCAACCGCTGCAGAAGGGAAAAATAACTTGGAGGGTGGGAACCATGGAAGGAAAGTGGGTAGCGATCTTTATATTAAATAAAACAATGATATTGTATAGATTTTGCTGTATGAAAACTGTATTTCTTTTAATATAAAACTATTGTCACTGCCACAAAATAGAACAAGTTTCTGATTATTTTACAACGGCGGGCGACGGGGAGGGAGCAGGAGGTGGGTGGGGAAGGATTTTGTGTTGGAGGAAGTGTCCAGACCATGGGTCTTTCCCTCCCTGCCCACGCTGTTCCTCAGCTCGGGTCTGCCGCTTTCCCACGAAATGTTGAGTACAAATATATGTGCAAATGCCCCCTAGAACTTGAGAAAAGAAAAAGGATTTTTAAAAAACAGTCAAAAGGTTTTCTTCATTTCATGCAAAGATTGTAGTTGAAGGGTTTCTGGTAGAGTATAGAAAACACCCGGGCTTGGTTTGTGTACATTTTTGCATTGCAGGAGTCTTGAGTGTACAGGCCAGTGGCGGGGCAGCCGCCAGTCCTAGGGAACGGAGTTGGAGCGCAGCACAGGGCCCTGGTGGGGCTTGAGAGAGAGCTTCTCGGCCAAGACCCCATCCTGCAGCAGGCTGGCATCCCCTTTGGGCTGTTTGGTCGCAAACTCAGTGATGCTGAAGACAAACTGCAGGCAGCCCAGCTTGATGTAGCTGCCATGGTGCAGTAAGGCCGTGCCCTCCCAGCCGGCCCCACTGCCCCCAATCAAGCTCGAGCTGCTGGCTTTGCAATTGCAGGGTCTCCGCTGCGGCCCCTGGGCCTGGGAACTCATCATGGCTGCCTCCTCACTTGGCTCTTCATCCTGTTTCTGGTGCTGGCGGCGCCCTGAGAAAAAGGGGGATGGTCACAGAAAAGGAACGGTGAGCAGCCAACCCATCTGGCTGTTTGCCAAGGTTGGGCTCCTGCATCTCCCCATTACAACTGCTGCATGACTAGGGGTACGGGATGCTCAGAAAGGGCTGGTGGAGTCTGAAGGCCCCACAGGTGTGTACACACATGAGGGTACTCAGCACTTATTTCTCTGTGGCCTGCCCTGGGCCCAAGAGGAAGGAGAGCTTGGCCAATAGGACTGGGAAGGCAAGAGACAGACCATGGGCAGCAAGTCAGAACCACCCTGACTGGGGCCTCAGCTTTGTGGCCACAGACCTCTGCTCCAACTTACTGATGACACTCTGCACTTTGGCAACAATACTGCTTGGGGGGGTTGGCGGGGTCTTCTCGGAGAAGTCACATGAATACAGCACATTGTCCACCGTTGTCCCGTGCTCACTGTAGTTTAACAGCTCATAATGTTTGGTATTCTGAGGAGGAGGAGGGGAGATAAGATGTGTGGTCTGCTGTGTGGGGCCTGGGGCTAAGGGGAGAGAGGACATATGGAGAAGGCAGTGCTACTCTACCTAGGGAGCCCTTACTTATCTCCCCAGTCATGGCCCCTGTCCTTTCGGAATAGGGCTGGAGACACCTCCTCAGGGAAGCCTTCCTTCCGGCGTTCTACACTCCCTACTCTCCCACTGCTCCTTCACTCTGCCCTCTCAGCACTGGCTCCTCTTGTATGATATTCACTGGCCCCTGATGATAATGAAATTCACAGTGACACACCCACAGGGCTTGGCTTCCTTCTACGCTGGTCCCCTCCCCTGCTTTAGAGTAGGCTCCCTCTGTTATGCCTGTGACTAACCTCAGGAAAAATGGTAGCCCTGCTCCTGGGAAGCAGGTACCCTTGGTAGGATGCTGTTTCACACCAAGAATCTCCTCCTCCAGGAATGACAGGGAGGGAAGAGGAGAGGACCCCCCCAAGCCCTCTTCCCTCCCCTCAGGGCACTGAACAAAAAACCTAGTGCCTGGGAGAGGCCTCAGGTTGGGAAAGCTCCCTCCCATCCCATCTCCACCCCTCACCTCATCGTAGAATATGCAGGCATGTTTCCCGGACACGTAGTTACAGTGACCATAGTTTGTAAGGCACACATCCATGTCAGCTCCTGCAAGGTGGCAGGAGTAGAGGAAAAGGAAGGCAGAGAACAGATTGTAAGGTGCATGTGTGGGGGAGGTGAGAGAGGGAGGGAGTTAGCTTCTGGGTTGGCACTAGTAGAGACTTCAGGAGTGAAATCAGGGCCCTCCCCTTTTATTTTTGAACAAAAACTGAGGTCTTTTCCAAGCCCCTGATAAAGAACAGCTGTCCCTGCCAGCTGATCTGCTTTAGAACATGTGGCTGCTTAACCCAGACGGGAACAGTGAGCTACTGAAGAGGATGGGATATTTTTATGAGAATACAACATGGGGGTGCAGGGCCTAGAAAATCCTATCACCTTAAAAAAAAAAAAGGAAGTTTCTAGAGTAAGGGCTAATCTGTCTGTCCTTCTGTACCAGATACAGAGCTGTCTCTAGGACTTCTGCGGAAAACAACAACAAAAAACAGATACAGGGCTAACTGAAGATTGGGTATGTGTGAGCCTATCACTCTCAAAGACCAGCGACAAAGCATCTGCCTTCTCTTTGGGTTCTTTCCTGCAGTGTTTAAAATGCCTCCAAGGGCAGTAGTCTGAGCTGACTTTCATCTCTGCTGATGCCACACTGGGCAAAGGCAAAGCAAAAGGGCCTGGGCAAGGGAAGACAAGGAACTGATTGTCTCTTTTATTTTTGAGGCAGGGTCTCACTCTGTTGCCCAGGCTGGAGTGCAGTGGCACAAACAGGATCACTGCCTCAATCTCTCAGACTCAGGTGACCTTCCCACCTCAGCCTCCAGAGTAGCTGGGACTGTAAGCATGTGCCCAGCTAATTTTTTCTATTTGTTTTTGGTTGAAATGGGGTTTCACCATGTTGCCCAGGCTGGTCTCGAAGTCCTGGGCTCAAGTGATCTTCCTGCTTTGTCCTCCCAAAGTGCTGGGATTACAGGTGTGAGACACCGTGACTGGCTGATCGTCTCTATTCTTAGTTTCTCTTGTCTGGCTATCCACTGGTTTAAAGCAGTCAACTGTGGAAAGGGCTTCCCTCGCCCCTTTCTAGCTTCTGTGAGTAAGGGTGTCAGTCTTTAGGGCTGAACAGATTCAGTGTCTTCCCCAGCTTTCTAGCTGGCTCACCTGTCCCGATGTAGAGGGTTCGATAGCACATGTTCACAGCTCCTCCCAACCCTAAGAGGGGGTAGAACACAGCTCGGGCCTGTACCTCCTTTCTTTGCACTACAAGACAAACATAGGAATAGGATCATTCAGAAACTCAGATCCTGTGATCCAAACATACACCAACAAAATCTGGACCTTTGGCTCATGGCCTGGAGAAAATCCCACTGGATGACTCATCTTTCCAAACTCACATCCAACACTGAGCTGCTTCAGGGTAAGGCTCTCTCCCCACCCACAGCATTTCCAACATGGGGTACAGAGGACCATCTTTGAAGATGGTCAGAGAAGTCAGAGATGACAGTACTCTAAGTTCCTGGGCTCCTGGTTGGCTTATCTGGGATATTCCAACTGGTACTATAGGGAGAACATGGAAAAACAAGGCATGGACCAGTGTTTCTCAAACTTTAATGTGCATATGAATCGCCTACAGATCTTGCTGAAATGCAGATTCTGATTCAATAGTTATGAGGAGGGGCCTTAGCTCTGCATTTCTTTGCTTTCTTTAAAAATAAGCAAAGAACCAATGCATTGAGCTCTGCATTTCTAACAAGTTCTCAGGGGCTGCTGCTGCTGCTGGTCTGGGAACCACACTTTGAAGCAGCAAGGCTCTTAATGGCCAACACTCAGATATATCTGAAACAGAGTTAACCACTTGGGGAAAATTTCCAGAAGGCTGGCCTACTGTCATTCTATTTCTCAGCTTGAACCTGAAAAGTTCCTTCTTGGGAAGCCCTTCTTTTTAAAATTTTATTGATTTTGAGACAGGGTCTTGCTCTGTTGCCCAGGCTGGAGTGCAGTGGTGCAATCATAGCTCATTGCAGCCTTGACCTCCCAGGCTCAAGCAACCCTCCCACCTTAGCCTCCCAAGCACCTGGGACTATAGGTAAATGCCACCATGCCTGGCTAAGTTTTAAATTATTTGTAGAGATAGGATCTCACTGTGTTGCCCAGGCTGGTCTCCAACTCCTGGGCTCAAGTGATCTTCCTGCTTCAGCCTCCCAAAGTGCTGGGATTACAGGTGTGAGCCACTGCACTCAGTCGGGAAGCCCTTCTAATTCAAATATTTGAAAACAAGTGAGCAAAAAATACACTACATATACCCAAAGGTACTGGTAGCTGCTTTGCTGTGTCTCGAAGTGGACTTATATGCACACTTCCCCAAGTCTGATCAGAAAGCTGTGGTTGCCATCTTGTTCCTGCTCTCTTGAGAAAAAAACCATGGTGCTTTATTAGACCCTTGAAAAACACACAAGGAGGTTTGAGATACTGGAAGCTCAGATTCTCCATGGAGGCAAGGTGACCATTCGCACACGTAGAGGGGAGATCTGATGATGTGGTGACAGGTGTGTACATGCGCACCTTCTGTGTGGTGCCCTCCAGAAGCCAGCTGATGTGTCCCAATACTGCCCGGTGAAGGTTGGACCCGGGAGGGAAAAAGCTGATGTATTCTCTGCAAGGCCAGAAACTTGATCAGCTTCTCGTCCAGCATACTAATCTCGATTTCTAATAGCCAAAGAGAAAGATGAAAAAGCAGCTGAGGTGGAAGCAAATCAGGGTCACAGTGCAAATAGTCAGCATTTCTAAAATCCAGCCAAGTGATTGTTATTCAAACAGCACTGAGTAGAGTGTATAGGGATCTGCAGCTGGGCATCGTACTTGCTATTTGCAGTGAGATGGGCCCCAGTGCAGCCTGTGCAGCTGCTTCCTGTAGCTGCGTAGACTGATTTTAATTAAAGTGGTTCTAGAAAGGCAGAGTGGAATAAACCACTTGCCTCTCTGTGGGGGAGGGCCTGGATGTCTGATATTGAGACCTGAATTTTCTTTTTTTTCCCTTTAGTGCCATGACTCGGATACGAACCGAGACCTGAATTTTCTACCCACCTTCTGTTCACAGAGATCAAGATCTGTCTCTGTTCTCCTGGACTTTGGGGGTTTCCCACAGATGAAGTCCCTCCTTTGGGAGTGAGGATCCTAGTTTTATTCTGCAAATCCAGGTAATCTGCCTAAAGTGATTTTGTTCTTTTCTCACTGGTTCAGCTTGGCTCTGTCCTCCCTTCATCTCTGATTGTGAGTATAAGCATATGTAGAAGGCAGAACTGTAGAAGGAGCTTTCTTTTTCACCCCACTCCCTTATCCAAAAGGATACTCCTCATTCCCATCTCCCCCTAGGCCTTTGGGATCAGGTGTTCCTTCTCTCCCTTTCTGAAATGAGCTGAATGATATCTAGGAAAGCACTTTCAACATAGCAACCGTTGGAATAGCAGCTGCTCACTCACTCACCTCCATTGACATCCATAAATGCTCGAAGTGAGTTGGTGAGGTCCACCATGGCAGTAGAGTTGGCTGGGAAAGAGGGTACGGTTAAAGCGCTTCCTATGGATAACGTGCCGGGGCTGACCTTGCCATCTGGGGACGGAGCAGGAAGACTGTTACTTACGTTGCCTGAGGGAAACCCACCGGTCCAATCCCCCACTGCTGAGACAGGTCTGGATTTCGGACCCAAGGTGATGTTCCCTTCTTGATTCTCAACCCATAGGTTCTGGAACTCCTAGAGCTAAAAACGTGTGGTGAGGAAGGGCAGATGGAACGACAAAGTACCCGGGCACACAGGAGTCTCCAGAGCACTGAGAAGCATTGAAATCCACTGCTCTGGGGAAAGTGGTGGGGCAGTTTCATTCTTCGGGCCATGACCACCTCCCTGCTGCCTCTGCTCTTAAGTAAGTGGTGCCTGCCCTTGTAATTCCTGCCTACTGAAATATGACTCACAGCGTGGAAAATCTACTCATGCTGGTATTAAGCGATAAACAGAGATAGGAAAACAGCCTGGGAGTGGGGCCATCCTGGGACCAGGGGCCCCCATGCAGAGAAATCGCATCACCTGGTTACCGAGACTCCCAGCTGACTAGGAGGCCGGCTTCAGTTCAGACGGGAGAGACCACAGGGGGTTCCGGCAGCATCTGAAACCTGGTTCAGATGCCGGGGTCAGCAACCTTGAGGTCCTGAGTGCTGACTGGGGACAGCTCAGAGGTCCACAGCAGGCCAAGTACAGACCTAAAGGACCGCCCTTTGGCCGGTGGCCCGAGAGCAAGCTTCTGGGCTAGACCAACCCCTGTGGGCATCCCACTCTATAGCTCCTCTGAAAGACAGTGCTGCTATCTATCCCTGCTTCCTGACATGGAAGTTCCTCACATGAACTGTTCCTGAGACTATACATCAGGCATGAATCCATTCTTTTGTGTGGATCTGACAATACTGAAGCCATCACCCAGAACCTCAGGTTAATCACAGTAATTCCAGAGAGCACCCTGCCTTAAGGTGACAGAACAAAACAGGTAGGAGCCTAGGCCTGGAAGGTACAGGATGGAGTCAGGAGACCTGAGCTGTGGTTCCAATCCTGTCACTGACTCAGTAGGTCATTTTAAGGAAATCACTGAAGCTTTCAGAGCCTAAGCAGTCCCATCTATAAATGGGACAAGTTAACATGTGCTTCCTCTCTATTACGGAAATGGGAGTAAGACAAACAATACAGAGGCCAAAGTCCTCTGAAGTATTCACAGGGATATAAGTGCTTTTGGAATCTTGTCTTATTTGCCAGGAAGAGCATAACATCATTCCAAATCACCCCAAGGCTGAGCAGCACTCACCTGACGATGGCGCTGGTGAGCAGAATCGTTGGTTGGCTGCTGTGGCCAAGATACCATCTCCTGCTGCTTGTGGGGGAGTGAGCACCCGGGTGGCATTTGGGGGTGAGCCCAGTGGCCTTGAATCTGTCAACGGAGGTCCTATCTGTGATTGGACAGTCTTTCTTTGCAAAGTGCTGGTGTTCTCGATGCTGGCACAAGAGCTGGGAATGGAAGGGGGCAGGCTTGGGACAGGAACCAAACTCCTCTGGGGGCAAGAGCTGGGGCCAGTGGCATTCTCTGTCTTCACAATGATGCCGACGGTGTGGTTCTGAAGGCCCCCAGCTGCTGGTGGCGTGAGGGGCCGGGCCCAGCCTTGCCGGTATGAGAGACCTGGTAGGGGGGTGTTGGCGCCTGGAAGTCGCCGGGGGTCCGTGGAATCAGTAGGGCTGCTGTAGAGGTGTGGGCCATTGGCTTTCACCTCTGTGTTCACTGGCCCGTTGGCAGTCCCACAAGGGGCTTTCTTGGATTTTTCCGCACAAGAACTGCAGCCGATGTCCTCTAGGGCTGAGGGCTGGTGGGGTGGAGAGCAGCTCAGGGAATTCTGGGTGCTAATCCCTGAGGGGTAGGACAAGGGGTAGTGGGAAGGTGTAGGTGTCTTGTCAGCTGTTTGCAGGGAGGTGGTGATTGAGCTGTCAGTCACAATAACAGGCTTAATATCAGCCTTCTCTGTCTGTTCAGAGTCCCAATGCGAAGGCATCTGCTTAGCAGATAAATGTTTCAATATGCTGCACTGGAGCGCAACAACACTACAGAGCCACTGCAATGGAAGGAGAGGAGAGGAGAGGGGGGTGAGAGGCCTGAGAGGTGCTGGTCCTTCCCGCCACAGTGGCCAGGGCTGCAGCAGAGCTGACAAGCAGTTTCCAAGGTCCCATCGTGAATGCTCACAAAGGGTATGCTTGATTCCTGATAGAATTCCATTTCCATTCCCAAGCAAGACTTGTGGGTACACTCAGCAGGCAACATTCCCTCTGGCCAACAGAGCTTGGGATCCTCATTTTGGCTCTGCCTTTAAGGCTTACCTTGTGACCAATATCCAGCACTATCACTTAACCTCTCTATGGGTCTACTCGTCTCTTTCTAGGGTATAGATTTCAGTGCACTGGGGGAATGATGCAGAGAAGCAGAGTGGTTGACTTTGTAGATCTCTTACTTGCCTTTGTGATTTGAGCCAGAAGTTCCCTCTGGAATACTCAACTATTGAGGGGTTAGGATGAGGGTAGGTGGGGATAGGAATGAGAATGACTGAGGCTACTTTAGATAACAGCTGTGGTGACATGGAAGGTTGAATTTGGAATCCCAGCCCTGCCTTCACTCACCTCTTGCTGCTCTGCTTGGGTGGCTAAGTGCTCAGAGTTCAAAAGGTGCATCTGTGATTCCTCAGGGATCCCATTGCAGATCAGCTCCCCGTCCCGAATGGCCGCGGGTGCAATGAGAGGGGGTGGAAACTGGTACTGAGATTTTATAGCATCGGGAACCTGTTCAGGATAGATAGAAGGAGGAAGGAGATGGAGATAGTTCTAACATGTCCAGTTGATTCTGCCCTGGTATGCTGTTCTGTCTGTGGTGCTGGTGCCCAAGGGACCATCCACTCTGGGGTCCACTGAGGAAAAGGAGGCTCAGAAATGGAATTATAGCAGGTGGGGCCTCCACTTTTCTTCATCAAGGTCTAAGGCCTGCAGAACATAGAAACCACTGTGTGCTGTCTTCTGCTTCAGCCTGAAAGGTGTAAGATGGGTACTGGACAGGGTTTCAGAGTGGTACTCTGGGTTCTTATTGCTCAATGTCAAGTTTGGGAGGTGGGTGAGCAGTCACTGAGAGATAAAAATGCTTGGCATGAGGCCTGGCTCATGATAAGCACTCAATCAATGTTAGTTTCCTTCATCCATTCATTCACGACTCATGAAACAACTAAAGACCTCTGTGCAACAAAGACAGAAGACACACTCTGAATCACACACCATGTAAGAATGAAAGAGCCGCACAAGCAAAGAGTCATTCATACATTCAACCAAGATTTATTGAGCACCTCCTGTGTCTGGGCACTTTTCCAAGTTCTAGATATCCAGAGATGAATAAAACTTAAGACTTGCCCTCAAGGAGCTCACAGACTAGTTGGGAGGTAAACACAGAAATATTACAACATAAGGTAAAGGGTTCTAGAATAGACATATGTATAAGGTGCTATTAAAAACATAAAGAAAGCTGGGTACAGTGGCTCACACCTGTAATCCCAGCACTTTGGGAGGCCGAGGTGGGTGGATCACCTAAGGTTAGGAGTTTGAGACCACCCTGACCAACGTGGCAAAACCTGTCTCTACTAAAAATTAGCCAGGCATGGTGGTGGGTACCTGTAATCCCAACTACTCGGGAGGCTGAGGCAGAAGAATTGCTTGAACCCGGGAGACAGAAGTTGCAGTGAGCCAAGATCGTGCCACTGCACTCTAGCCTGGGTAACAGAATGAGACTCTGTCTCAAAGAAAAAAAAAAAGAGTGCTTATTTTAGTTTGAGGGACAGGAATTTGGGATTAGGGATTTTTTTTATTTTTATTTTTGAGATGGAGTTTCGCTCTTGTTACCAAGGCTGGAGTGCAATGGTGCGATCTCAGCTCACCGCAACCTCCACCTCCTGAGTTCAAGTAATTCTCCTGCCTCAGCCTCCTGAGTAGCTGGGACTACATGCGTGTGCCACCATGCCCAGCTAATTTTTGTATTTTTAGTAGAGACAGGGTTTCACCATGTTGGCCAGGCTGGTCTTGATCTCTTGACCTCGTGATCTACCCGCCTGGGCCTCCCAAAGTGCTGGGATTATAGGCGTGAGCCACCGTGTCTGGCCTAGGGGAAGATTTTATAGGAAGTCAGTATTTGAGTTGACACTTGGAAGTTGAGAAGGATCTTCCAGTCAGATAAAGGAAAAATAAGGAAGAGGGAGAAGCATGTAAGGCTTAGAGACGTGATAGCACTTTGTGGATTTGGAGAACATCCAGAGAACCAACAGATTTGGTGACAAGTCTTTATGGAAGACAAGGGAAGAAGAACTGAAAATGGTTCCCAGAATTTTGGTTTGAGGGACTGAGTAGAGATCATTGTTATTCACTGCAATAGGAGATACAGGAGGAAGAGGAGATGTGGAGAGGCAGAAGACTTTTGGTCTTAGGCAGGTTCATCTTGAGATATCTGTGGGATGTGCAGGCAGACATGAATCTGGATATAAGGAGAAAGGAATGGAATATGGAGTTGAGAGTCATCCCCATGGGCTGGTGATGGCCTTAGCTGGTGCCAAGGGCTTTCTGAGATCACTCAGGAATGGGAGAAGGAGGAATGGAACAGTGGGCTAATCTAAGGCTACCACTGGGGAAGAGTAAAGGGCTAAGTGGAAGAGAAATTCCCAATGAAGATACACAGTTCTCAAAAGATTTTTCCTGAATTTCCATAATCAAGGGTAAAGGCTAATGTTCCAGGAGAGAGCTGAGGTTTTTCACCAATGTTCTATGGTGCTATAGTACTCATTTCACTCTCAAGCTGTCCAAGTACAAAATGCTTGACTTACGACCTTTTGAGTTTCCTTACTAGAGAAACACTTAAAAAGAAGGGGCCAGGCACAGTGGCTCACGCCTGTAATCCCAGCACTTTGGGACGCTGAGGCAGGCAGATGGATCACCAGGTCAGAAGCTCAAGACCAGCCTGACCAACATGGCAAAACCCTGTCTCCACTAAAAATACAAAAATTAGCCAGGTGTGGTGGTGTGTGCCTGTAATCCTAGCTACTCAGGAGGCTGAGGCAGAAGAATTGCTTGAACCTGGGAGGCAGTGGTTGTAGTCAGCCAAGATTGTGCCACTGCACTCTAGCCTGGGCGACAGAGCAAGACTCCATCTTAGAAAAAAAAGGGTTGAGGGATGGGCACCATATAATGACAGGATTTTTATCAAGGTCTCCTGCCCTGTTCACTTCAGCAGCCATGCTCTCGGCCAAATCTACAGTGAATTATAGAGTCTGCTTTATCATTGAGATGAGGCATACCACCTTTAATATCATCCATCCCCAAAATATTTGAATCTAGTTTTGAAAAACCTATGTTTCCATTGATGTGTAAATATTTGCCCAGTTAAATTTATTATACAATTTTCAACAGTTAGCATCTTGTTAGTGCTGATACCCACTAGAGGTGACGGCAGTGGTGTCATTTTTTTTTTTTTTTTTTGAGATGGAGTTTCACTCTTGTTGTCCAGGTTGGAGTACAATGGCATGGGCTTGGCTCACTGCAACCTTTGCCTCCTAGGTTCAAGCAATTCTCCTGACTCAGTCTCCAGAGCAGCTGGGATTAATGTTTTAATTAATCTGCCACAACGCATGGTTAATGTTTTGTATTAGCCAGAGACAGGGGTTTCACCATGTTGACCAGGGGTTTCACCATGTTCGCCAGGCTGGTCTCGAACTCCTGATCTCAGGTGACCCACCTGCCTCAGCCTCCCAAAAGTGCTGGGATTACAGGCTTGAGCCACTGCCGGGTTGGTGTGATTGATTTTAAAGTGTGGCTGCCACCAAGTGGCCATACTTGAGAATTGCTGGTTTCTGTTAGCACATTTCATTTTGAAATGACCGTGGGATCATTTCAAAAGAGAAAAACAAGTTTATATATGGTATATAGTGTTGGGCCCTCTAGGTTAACAGAATGCCCTCATTGAATGGTTTAAAAACATCCTGACAACCACCACATGCTTTTCAAGGAAGGAAATATTTCTGTCAATCTCTGTAAACACACTTTGGCTAATGTCAAGTACATATAAATGTTAGGTATTATTACAGCAATGTTATAATAATACCTAACATTTATAATAATACCTAACATTTCAGGGAAGTAAATATTTCTGTCAATCTCTGTAAAGACACTTTGGCCAATGTCAGTATTATAGCATAGCTGTAATAATACCTAACATTTATAAAGGCAGGAGAAATTAGCCAAATTTAGGAAGGAAGCAATACAATTTGAAGTATCGGTGGCATATTAACAGCAGCCTGGAAAAATAGATTTAACTTTCCTTTAGATATTTTCCATTTAAGTTCCTGAGGTGGGATTAGCTCTTCATCTTCCACATGGCTCTTTCTGCTTAATCACTCCCACCTTTACCTTACCTCTTGGACAGAGGCCATCTAACAGGAACAGACAGAATGAGTGTTAGGCAAGGGTGGCAGTAACAACAGAGCACATTTGGGTTTGGTGGGATGGGCTGAAGAGTGCTTATCCTTTAGAAAACTGGAGACTGGTAGACTTCAAAGGCTAACTTGAGGTTTAGCCCTCATAATCCTGACCATCATCCCCAAGTATTAAAATGAAGGTCACACTCATTACTTATTAGATGCCACAAACATAACTGTGGGGCTTCAGTTTCCCCGCCTGTAAAATTAGGACAGTGATTCCCTGTCTACCCCATGATGGGAGTCAGACCACCATCTTGCCTACACCTAATTGTGACTCACCTTCAAGCTTCTTCTTTTGACCGACTGGAGCACACGACGGTTAGGAGGGTGCTTCTTGTGGATTCGGTTCAGGAAGTCTACTTTGACGACATGCTGCGAAATGGTGTCCTGGAAACGATCAAACACCTGGCACCGATTGCTCAGCGTCATATTCTTCTGGTTCAGCTAGGGACAAAGCAGACACAACCCTGTGGTGAGCCTCGAAAGGCACTCCCTGTCCCAGTTAACCCCATTCCCTGTGTTTAAAAACTAGAAGCCCTCGGGCACATGGGTTCTGTCAATTAGGGACCAGGATGTTGGCGCTCCTGTCAGAGAATAAGAGAACATGGATGAGACTTCCTACTCAGCCCTGTCCAGTCCAGTAGAAGACAGCCAGTATGTTCCTGCTCCCTAGAGAGCCTGAAGGAAGTCAGGAAAAATTAGCCAATACAGGCTCTTCCAAATTCAGCCTCTGACAGTCTTCTGTTCCCACTCAAACAAGCCTTTTTCAGAATCCTCTAATAGCAGCACAGGTTTCAGAGGAGACATTATGCTTTGACCCTTAAGGGACCCAGACTCCCTTCCCAGCAAGGGTCTCTCTCTCAGAGGAAAAGCAGGACTGTGTCCTACATAGGAGCTTGACTGACAACTGGGTCAGAACCAGAACTCTGTGTGCTCTGCTCTATTCCTACTCCATGGTACCAAGGAGCATAAGTTAACTCATCTTGTATCAGTCTTCCTCTACTGGAAGGGAAAACTGGATTGCTCTTACAGGCCAAAGGGAGAAAAGAAAGAAGAGTTTCTGCAATAATATACAGAAGGCATACAGAAATTACACCACTTTTCCTCTTCTACATCTGGGTCCCTACATTTTAATTCAAAAGAAAGGACCTGTTGTGGCAGCTTCCCAATTAATAAATTAGGGAAAATCTTTAAGTGGCTAATAAAAATTTAACCAATTAAGAATTTCTCAACTGCTAGAAAGCTGCTCTTTAAGATTCATATTTGGGTAAATTGCTTATGGTCATTTTTTTTCTGGTTCATCAGGAAGCAAGATTAGGAGAGAAACAAGGAAGCAAAACAAGACTAGATTTTCCTCCTAGAAAAATCTTTGAGTGGCATGAGTCAAAAGAACACAAAGTAACACTTCTTTTCCATGTGTACAAGTCTTTAACAGAGGTTCCTCTCAGTGCAGGGTCAGCAGCACACTGCCATGAGGCCAATGGTCATTCCATGGTTATCATCATTTGACAGACAATGTCTTAAGCAGTAGCTTTTTTAATTTGGAAGGCTGCTCTTATGAGGGAGCTCCTTCTCTTCAAATCCGCTCCCATTCAATCTTGTGAGTGACTGTTCTAACTGCCTATAAAGAGATGTCCTAGACTTCTTTTGGAGATAGCAAGTGACGGCTCTGTTCTAGCCTCAGTCTGGAAAATACACCCAAGACTCTTGGAAGATAAAGCAATAGGACCTTCACACCATCATTCATTCAACAGCTTACTTACTGAACCTCATTTGGTGCCTGGGACACATGTACTCCAGACAGCCAATGATTTATTTCTTTAAGGTTGGATCTAATATACTCCCCTTTTAGGGCTGTAACGTCAACTGCTTAATTCACTACAGGAGAAATCACAAACAGCCAAGCACTAGTGAATTAAGTCTGTGTGGGTAGCCAAAACAAAACTGTGTGAGAAAAAGCACAGCTGAAATAAGTCAAAATGATCAGAATTGAGTAGGGTGGCCTGCAGAAACCAGTACCTGTGACAATGTGGTGAACTGGCACCAAGCTGACCTTAGTATGATTTCTACTGTATCAGTCCACACTCCAGCTATGCCTATTGAGGACTGAATGGACACTGCTGTGCTTACCACCACGTGTTCGATGTGATTCGGACACATCCATCTGCCCAGGGGCATGGCAGTGAGCGGCGGCTCGAGGCAGTCCATGTGAAACAGGAGCGGGCAATAGTCACACTGGATGAGGGGAGCCACGCGGCAACTCCTGCAAAAAAGAGATGTAGGGCATTTCTGTGGCAAGACAGGAAAATTCAAACTAACACTGACCTGTGGAACAGCCTCCCCTCCTTAATCCTAACAACAGTCTCCCACATCTTCCTCCAGTGATTCAGTTACACTCATGATTAGAACAATGGATGGATTTGGGGGCTTTCATTAGGCTCTCCATTATTCTCTCTTCTAAGAAGAATGTGTCTTATGGGAAAGTGAATGTTTATTTGGAGTACAGCTAAAGTGGCTGTCAGAGCAGGGATGATCAATGCTCAGTATTCACTGGGGGAAAACAGTGAACTCTGCTCTGATCTTCCTACTTCTTAAAAGAGAGAGAGACTACTTCATTAAAAAAAAATCACTAGCAACCTTTCTGGAGTCTTAACTATAGCAAGAAAATATTTCTCTTCTGCATGAAGCATTCAGCAGAACTGACAATTAGAGGTGTGCTGGAAAAATGATTTTGTAATGTATTCATGTAAGCAGGGTTCAAGGGAGGGGGACTAAGGAAATGACAAGTACGATTTGTAACTACAATACTCCTGTGGTCCCCGAGATGTACTGAAGCCACAGTTTGTCCTGGCTCAGAGTTCTGCCATTCTACTATCTAGTTCCCTTTCCCCATAGTTTTTGCTGTGGAACATTTCTTTTTGATAGTTATTTTCTCTTGCTACCCTGCTCTGACCATAATACAGTCCTCTAACACACCCAAGCCAACAAGTCCACCTTCAGTAACTGCAGCAGCTGGTTTCTGTCAAAGAGATCCTATTTGAAGGAAACCTGTGTCTCAGAGACTACAACTGGGGTAGCCTAGGGGCTTTTGGAAGTTATCCAGTCCAACATACACTATCATGAATACTTATACTACTTTTAAACTTATCTTTAGTGATTGAAGTTAATGTTTAGTTTAAGTCCAACTCTTCTCGTTCTAGTCTCTATAAACACGGTTTTTATTTATTTATTTATTTATTATTTATTTAAAATACAGGGTCTCGCTCTGTTGACCAGGCTGGAGTGCAGTGGCATGATCAGGGTCGAGCCTCCAGGGCTAATCTGCTTAAACTTCCTGAGTAGCTGGGACTACAGGTGCGTATCACCACACCTGGATCATTAAATTTTTTTTTTTTATTTCTTCTCCTTTAATATAAAAATTTTTAAAATTTCTTCTCCTTTAATATAATTTTTTTTTTTTCTTAAATAGATACAGATTCACTGTTTTGCCCAGGCTGGTCTCAAACTCCCAGGTTCAAGCAATCTGCCTGCCTTGGCTTCCCAAAGTGCTGGGATTACAGGTATGAGCCATTGTTCTCAGCCTAAACACAGTTCACAGTACTCCTGTACTGTGATTCTTCAGAAAATGTTGTTAACACATTCTTATTCAAGACTCTCGTCAGTCCATTATTCAGTTAGTCTCCGTGTACTCATACTATCAGAATATGGGTTGTTCAGGTTTAACACATATGGTCTGGAAGAGGTGATGAGAGAAAAAGTATCATTTGCTAAATATGAGAAAGAGCCCCTTAGTATGAAAGAAAATACCTGTTACACGTGAAGCAGACTTTAACCGGTAAAGGAACAAGACCATTGTGATCTAATTCATGCTGTGTCTTCTTAACATTTTTCCCTGTGGTCTCCTCCTTTCTTCTCCTCTTGCTAGAACCTAGAAAAGAAAGTGATGATGCTGAACTATCCCTCGCTTCAGAGTTCCTAGCCTGCAATATGGAAACAACATTAAGTGACAGAAACAGATCTTATGCATGTGCCATGACCTAGACATGGATTGTTCTCTGAGGCTCCTGGGCTTGATTTTAAGTTAGAAAAAGGAATGAGAAGGGAAAAAAAAAAAAGAGACTGATACATAAGTCAGAACCAGAAGTCACCTGCTCTATGGCAGAAAACACATCTAACTGTTTTCAAACATAAAATGGTCAGAAATGCTAGGTTAGATACTGGCAACCTAAGAAATATAAATGTCCAAGTCACATAGTCAAGAAAGACTATTCTGTGGAGTTGGCCTGCAGCCTTCAACTACTGGGCTCAAGCAACCTTCCAGCCTCAGCCTCCAGATTAGCCAGGACAGGACTACAGATGAGCGGCACCAAACTCAGCTAACTTTTTTATTTTTTTGAGAGATGGGGTCTCATTATGTTACCCAGACTGGTCTCCAATTCCTGGCCTCAAGCGATCCTCCTGTCTTGATCTCTCAAAGAGCAAGAATTATAGGTGTGAGCCACCACGCCTGGCCCACATTTTTATAAAGAACAGAGAAGGTGGCCAGGCGTGGTGGCTCACACCTGTAATCCCTGCAGTTTGGGAGGCCAAGGCAGGTGGATCATGAGGTCAAGAGATCGAGACCATACTGGCCAACATGGTGAAACCCCATCTCTACTAAAAATACAAAAAAATTAGCCGGGTGTGGTGGCACAAGCCTGTGGTCCCAGCTACTCAGGAGGCTGAGGCGGAAGAATTGCTTGAACCCAGGAGGTGGAGGCTGCAGTGAGCCGAGACTGCGCCACTGCATTCCAGCCTGGTGACAGAGCAAGACTCCGTCTAATAAAAAAAAAAAAAAATTCAGTGTAGCTTTGATTCCATATGCATCCTTTTTAAACCTATCAATTTCACTTTCTCTGAGAAGAAAAAGTAAGACCTAGAAGCTTTACAATATCAAGAAGCCAGGACTTAAAAAAAGGAAAAAAGAATGGAGGGCAATTTGGCAGTATCTATCAAAACTATAAATGCACAGTTTTGATCCAGCTATTGTCCTACAGATACAGTCACACATCTATACATGTGTACAATGATGTATTTACAAAGTTATTCACTGAAGCACTACCAGTAGTAACAAAAGATTTGGAACCTAAATGTCCATTAATAACTACTATGCAACCATTAAAAAGAGTGAGGAGGCAGCTGGGTGCGGTAGTTCACGCTTGTAATCCCAGTACTTGGGAAGCCGAGGTGGGTGGATCATGAGGGCAGGAGTTTGAGACCAGCCTGGCCAACATGGTGAAACTCTGTTTCTACTAAAAATACAGAAATTAGCCAGGTGTGGTTGCGGGTGCCTATAATCCCAGCTACTCGGGAGGCTGAGGCAGGAGAACTGCTTGAACCCTGGAGGTGAAGGTTGCAATGAGCCGAGATCGTGCAACTGCACTCCAGCCTAGGTGACAGAGGAAGGCTGTGTCTCAGAAAAAAAAAAAATCTTATTAATATGAAAAGACTTCTAGAACATATTTTAAAGTTAAAAAAAAAAGCAAGGTGTAGAATGGTTTACCTAGTATGTTATTTAAGGGGAAATTAATCAGCATGTATTTGTATTTGCTTTTATATGCACAAAGAAATTTGAGAAGAATAAACAAGAATCAACCAGTTATCTGTGAAGAGCAGGAATGTGAAAAGTAGGCAATGGCAGACAGGGATGGGAGGGAAATTTTCATTGTAGCCCTTAATATTTTTTTATTTTTGAACCATGTGAATGTATTATACTTTTTTTAATTTAAAAGATAATTCTGGGGCTGGGTACCAGTGGCTCACGCCTGTAATCCCAGCACTTTGGGAGGCTGAGGTGGGCAGATCACCTGAGGTCAGGAGTTCAAGACCAGCCTGGCCAACATGGTGAAATCCTGTCTCTACTAAAATACAAAAATTAGCCAGGTGTGGTGGCGTGCACCTGTAGTCCCAGCTACTTGGAAGGCTGAGGCATGAGAATTGCTTGAACCTGGGAGGCGGAGGTTGCAGTGAGCCGAGATCGCACCACTGCACTCCAGCCTGGGTGACAAAGTGAGACTTTTTCTCAAAAAAAAAAAAATAAAATAAAATAAAATAAAAATAAATAAATAAATAAAAATTTAAAAAAGGAAAAAGATAATTCTGGGGAGGGGTAGGAATGTAGTTCAGAGACTGAGAAAATGAAAAACCAAGTGGGGGGGGGGCGTAGTGACTCATGCCTGTAATCCCAGCACTTTGGGAGGCTGAGGCGGGCGGATCATGAGGTCAGGAGTTCCAGCCTGGCCAAACATGGTGAAACCCCATCTCTACTAAGAAAAACACAAAAATTAGCCGGGCGCAGTGGCTTCTGCCTGTAGTCCCAGCTACTTGGGAGGCTCAGGCAGGAGAATCTCTTGAACATAGGAGGTGGAGGTTGCAGTGAGTTGAGATTATGCCACTGCACTCCAGCCTGGGTGACAGAGTGAGACTCCATCTCGAAAAAAAGAAAAAACAAGTAAGCTCTGTAATGGCTAAGACCTTCAAAGATCTCAAGTAGATCCAGGAACAGGAACCAAGATAGTAGCTACATGAACAGTCACTCCAAGGCAGCACTGCTCTTGTGCTGGTCCTTTGGGGAAGCTGCGGTGGGGGAGGGATATGATGATGGTTTGGCTGACCTGGTAGTGCAGTGGTACAAGTCAGTTCATTGGGCAACTGAAACTGGGTGGGGTTCCGCTCCATAGCGGCAGCAATCAGCAGCTCAAAGGGCCGCCTCAGCTGGGGCTGCACATAGTCTGGCTCCGCTGCTAGTGGTTCCTCATCCACGTCAATGATGTCTTCGTCGACATCATTCTGCTCAGAGGTGGGGGTCTCTGTGCTGGCGTTGGATGTGGGCGTGCCAGGCCTGCTGGCTCTCCTTTCCAGGATCCGGGCATGGGCAATGGTCTTTAGTTCAGTTTTGCTGGCCGATCTGTCCAACAAGTCAGTGTCACTGATGGGGGATGTAGTCCGTTTGCCAGATTTGTCCACCAGTCCATTGACATGACCCAGCTCCTTTTTCTGCTCTCGTTTCTGTGCAAATGAACAGGTGGGCCCATCATGAAAAATACCATGAAACAAAGAGATGCGTGCTACAAAGTCCTGGTAGATCACTAACCAAAATTGTAAAAGTCCTTCGCATATCACACTCATCTACCTGGTGACTTGGAACACCGTCTGTTAAAGTTGACACAACTATAACTGAACTGGAGCTGACAAAACTACTGCATCAGAGAATCACCAAAAAGTGTGGAAAGTTAGGAATAATTATCATATGACATACAACATCTATAAAGTACAGGGTAAAGGGTTAAAAAGGAAACACAGTGAGGATAAATTTTGTAAGACTAATAGTGAAAATCAATGAGATCATTATAGTTTGCCTTAGAGCCTCCTGACCTCCTGAATGGTTTTAAAAACTTTGCTCAAAATAAATGACACTTCTTAGAAGGTGGGGAAATGGAAAAAGATTAAGTGTACTCAGTGGGACTGGATGTCTGATAGTACTCCAAATAGAGTAGTCAAATATAGGTTTAATATTGATCTAAGGTAGGAGGATCTGTGATCTTGTCCTACTTCTGCCACTGATCCCCTCTGACCTTGTGGTGACTCAGGCCGGTGGGCAGGAATTCCTTCATCTGTAAAATGAGACAGAAAAATCTTTCTTCTCCTCCTCTTAGGGATATGGTGGAGGGACATAAAAAGGGTCGTATATATGACAGGGATAATTTGGAGTTGGAGTAGGACCTAGCGCTTCCACTACGAATCATGATAGGACCTGAATGTCAGGGGCTGATGAAGCCCAGAGGATGTATGATTGCAATTCACTTCAGTGTAAATACAGGAGGCCAAAGGGGAGTAGTGCTGGTGATGGTAGAAAGGGAAATTTGGCACTGATAGGCAAAGAGGTCTGTGTGAAAGGTCAGAGAGGCATCTCAGGAGAAGTGCCCTGTGTTAGAAAAGGGCATACTATAATCCCCAACAAATAGCTCTGCTTCTAGAAAACTGATGAAGAGGTAATAGAGGTTTGGAATGAGAAATTTTGTTTCAAATATTGGGTGTGTCAATTCCTTTGAGTTTTTAGGAAAGTTAATCTACATATTTGAGCCTCCACTTCTTCCTTTCTAAAATGGAAATCTGTCAGGATTCAGTATCCATCTATGGCTGTATGGATAGGTAATGGGATAACATAATTCAAACACCTGGCACAATAATGGGCACTAACATCATGTTATTTCCTTTTTTCCACCCTCTTTACCTCTTTTCCTTCAGCTCCTGCAACCTTCTCAGGTCCAGCTTTTTTGAATGGCAAGTTTCTGAGAGGGCTCTTAGCTGGCAGGTGCCTCTAACTGGCCCTGCTCTGACCTAATTAGGGACACACAGGAAAGGATCTTGGAAAGTGGAGAGGCTGGAAGATAGCCTGGTTTATGGAGATATTTAACTATAGTTGTGGTTAGGTGGTTGCCTTGGCTTTAGCTCACTTTTTAATATGAACACTATGCATGTATTTGAAAAATAATGTCTGCCTGTTTACCTTCTTTCTTAAAGGCTGAAACTGTTACACGCAAACCACAATCTGAATCATCTCATCCTGTTTCTGCAACCAAGGAAGTCATCATTCATTATGACATCATATTTGGGGACCAGGCAAATAGAGGTGAGGTCACAACGTAGGAAAGTTGCTTGTTGTATAATTAGTGTGGAGGAAGCACAGGGAGGTGGATTACAATGCACAGACAAATTCTAATCCATAGCCTACAATTTGAGGGTTGGGTCAATCATAATCTCAGTGCCAGCACACCTACTTCCTTTTTTAATAAGGGAGAATTTAGGCTCTTGTTACCCACAAGAGTTCTGAAAGCAGAAAATAATAAACTATGTTCTTAAAGTCAGTACTGAATTATCAAAGTTGAAGGAAGGGAAGCTAAAGAGAGATTAGGAACTTGGGGTACAAATGGGTTAAAAATCCTCTCCATCAGTATGCCAAGTCTCTCTGGATACCAGTGACTTATTTGCCTTGGGGTGAGAGAAAACTCCTTTTTCCATTAAGCTGGAGAAGCAGCCTTCATTTTCTTCAGCCATGGATAAGGCTGCCACATTCAGGCAACTTATTAGGAGGTCAAGAAGAAGTTAAGACTACTCCTGTCACTAGTGACGAAACATGGCTCAGTAAATTAACACACCTCTTCTGCCCATTTCAGCAGCCCATGTTTGGATTTTTAGGCCCTACTGGATTCCAGTCACCATGGGAAGAGTAGGGTGATTCCAGGACTGGAAGAGACAAGAAGAAGGGACAAGAATGCCTTCAGGGCCAGGCCGTCTTAGCTCTAGCATATCAGTGCTCTGGATCAGGCTTTCTGGACAGAGTCTTCAGAAAGCAGCATGATTACCTTTCGGCGAACAGTGCACCGGTGACACATCCACTCTCCAGGAGGCAACATCTCTTCACTCAGTGGAGGGTTACTGTGGGGAACAGACAAGGGCAAGACTAAGTAACTAGCCCTTTGAGGCAGAAGAAAAAGCCTAGCTAGGTCTGCATGTTCCTAAACTCCTATTGTGGCCAGTCCTGCAGCACTGCTAGGGTTCTGTCCTTCAAAATGCTTAGCATCACTCATAATAATGTAAGGAGTGAGCATCCCTTCCCACAACTTAGAGAGAAAAGCCAAATCCAGAGCTATTAACACTGGGTTTATAGGGAAAGGTATAATAAAATCACTGAGAGGTCTTCTACACTGTTTTTTTAAAAGCCTATTAGTGTAGATTTAAGCTTTTCTAATTGCTGTTCAAAGCCCTGTCATATGGTCCCATTCCATCTTCCCAGGCCCCCTTCAGGTACTCTTCCCACTAATCAAATGGAAGATTTCTTATTTCTTTCTCTAGAATATCCTTCCTTTAGAAAGCTATGCCTGTCAAAACTCTTCATCCTTTCATGCTTGCCTCCATCAGCTGTGATGGATTAAAGACAGCTGCAAATTATTTGCTCTGCCTCCCATCCACAGGTAGTCCCTTTCCCTCCTCTTGAATTGCACTTGTCTTATGACTTGCTTTGACCACAGAATGCAGCAGAGGTGACAATGTTGCAACTTTCAAAGCTAGGCCTTAAGAGATCTGCAGATTCTACTTTTTAAAAAATATGCTTGGAAAGTTCCACCGCAGAGCCCTGCTGTCATGCTATGAGAGAGGACATGGAGAAGACAAGGTATTCCAATCAACAGCTTCGGGATGGGCACGGTGGCTCATGCCTGGAATCATAGGACTTTGGGACACCGAGGCCAATGGATCACTTGAGGTTAGGAGTTCAAGACCAGCCTGACCAACATGGCAAAACCCCATCTCTACTAAAAATACAAAAATTAGCCAGGTGTGGTGGCATATGCCTGTAATTCCAGCTATTTGGGTGGCTGAGGCAGGAGAATTGCTTGAACCTGGGTGGGAGATTTCAGTGAGTCAAGACTGCACCCCTGCACTCTAGCCTGGGCAACAGAGTGAGACTCCATCTCGACCCCAGAAAACAGCTTCAGCTGAACTCCAAGCCAACAGGCAGCAGCAACTACTGCTATGTGAGTGAGTTATCTTGGACATACCAGTTCAGTCAAACCTCCAAATGACTGCAGTCCCAGCCAACACCATGTGAAACAGAAAAACCATCCAGCAGAGTCCAGACAACCCTCAGAACTATGAGAGATAATAACAAGTTTCTGTATTCAGGCCACTGAGTTTTGGTGTAGTTTGTTATGCAACAATAGATAAACGAACAGCTTTCCCATGAGTTCATATTATTCCTATATCTTGAACCTCCTGCTTTTGGCACTTCCCATGCTTTGCCCATTTCAGCAGTTCTCTTATATTTTATGTTTTTGAGATGGAGTTGCGCTCTCGGCTCCCTGCAACCTCTGCCTCTGGGGTTCAAGCGATTCTCCTGCCTCAGCCTCCTGAGTAGCTGGGACTACAGGCGTGTGCCACCACGCCCAGCTAATTTTTTGTATTTTTAGTAGAGACGGGATTTCACCATGTTGGCCAGGATGGTCTCAATCTCTTGACCTTGTGATCTGCCTGCCTTGGCCTCCCAAAGTGCTGGGATTACAGGCATGAGCCACCGTGCCCGGCACCTACTTCTTTTATTAGAGGGACTAGGAAAATGATTACATCTCTTCCGACTCTTTGTATCTTTATAAATGTAGGGGTTGTGCGCACAGTGGATCACCTAAGGTTGGAAGTTTGAGACCAGCCTGGCTAATATGTTGAAACTCCATCTCTACTAAAAATACAAACATTAGCTTGGTGTGGGTGGGCGCCTATAATCCCAGGTACTTGGGAGGCTGAGGCAGGAGAATCCTTTAAACTTGGGAGGCGGAGGTTGCAGTGAGCCAAGATTGCACCATTGCACTCCAGCGAAACTCCGTCTCAAAAACAAAAAACAAAACAAAAACAAATACAACAAAACAAAAACAGACTATACTTATGCTTAAGAAATTACTACCTTTGGGTTCTTGGCTAAGTCACTTACTTGGAATGGTATGCAGGAAATTTTTCCTCAAAGAATTGGGGAAATAAGTTAAAAAAAAAAAAAGAGTATTTTTACTATACAGGGAGTCTCCTTAGTGTCTCAGGGCTTAAAGCTATACTGTTTTACCATTTCTACATAAAGTGTCTCAGGGCTTAAAGCTATACTGTTTTACCATTTCTACATAAAACAGCACTTGACTTGGCAAATTTTTTTAGCTCCCTGTTTCCCCAGATCCCTGAGCAACAAGTCAGATGCCCACCAAGCCATCATAGCTCATTGCTTCCCTTCCTCCCTGTTTTGTTAGTGAAATCTCAGGAGGATGTTTACCAGGAAGCAGGAAACTGGAAAAATAGTGGCCTGCTGGGACAGGTCTTGAAGCCCTGGAGGACCACAGGTAAATGTCACCTGTAATTCTTTGTTCATTCTCTCCAATGTAATTCTGCAAAAGGCCACATCCAAACTACTGAAATACATGCATGTAATTTTCTTTTTTCTTTCTTTTTTTTTTTTTTTCCCGAGACGGAGTCTTGCCCTGTTGTCCAGGCTAGAGTCCAGTGGTGCAATCTTGGCTTACTGCAACCTCCACCTCCCGGGTTCAAGTGATTCTCCTGCCTCAGCCTCCCGAGTAGCTGGGATTACAGGCGCCCACTACAAAGACCAGCTAATTTTTGTATTTTTAGTAGAGATGGGGTTTAACCATCTCGATTTCCTGACCATGTGATCCACCCGCCTGGCTGCATGCATGCATATAATTTTCAAAGGCCTACAGATTCTGCTATGCTTCAGTAGCTGTCATATCAAAATTAACCCTGAAGGGTGTCATTTCTGATTCTGTTTCTCATCATTCCTGTTCATCTGCCCACTGGCTTTGTGCCAAGATATCCTGTATCAAACATTTAAAGTAGAGAAGGGTAAGGGAAGGTGATATGGGCTTAGATCTTTCACTAAGACGTGAATGGTCTCTCGGCCACCCTTCATGCTTTCTTCAATCTATTCCCAACCTTGCTGGCAGAATAATTATCCAAAACACAAAACATAAGTCTGATCATACCACTCTCCTGATTTAAAGCACTTCGACGATGCTCCTCTCCCATCCATTATAAGATTAAGACCCTTGTGGCCAGAACCCTCTTTTTTTCTCCAGCTTCATTAGTTGGCCGGCTCCCTACATGGCCCATAATGTTTCTCACCTCTGTCTCTGCTCACTCTAGGGCTGCTACCCACAACCCTACCACTCTTCCCCAACTGCTTTACCAGGTAAACTCTTTTTTTTTTTTTTTTTTTTTTTTTTGAGATGGAGTCTTGCTCTGTCACCAGGCTGGAGTGAAGTGGTGCGATCTCGGCTCATTGCAACCTCCACTTCCCAGGTTCAAGTGATTCCCCTGCCTCAGCCTCCTGAATAGCTGGGATTACAGGAGCTCGCCATCATGCCTGGCTCATTTTCGTATTTTTAGTAGAGATGGAGTTTTGCCATGTTGGCCAGGCCAGTCTTGAACTCCTGATGTGAAGTGATCCACTGCGCCTGGCCAAGGCCATCACATCTTAAGATTTGCTTTCTTGATGTTTGGGAGAGAGATCCAAGATGGCTGATGATTAGCAGCTCGGGCACGTACCTCCCAGTGAAAGCGCAAAGAACGAGAGGACGCCACACTTTCAGACGAATATTAGTTGCTCACGGACCAGGAGATTCCCAGTGGAGGAGCCTCACGGGTCGCCAGGGCGACTCTTGTGGCTGGCCTGGCGGTTTTGCTGGTGCCTTAGCACGCCAGTTCTTGGTGCAGAGTCCGGAGATTCCCGGGCAGAAAAGCACCATCAATCTTAACACCGCTGTTTTGGCCGGCTCAGTGGATTGCTCAGATCTCGGCGCAGGGAATCAACAAGTTGGACGTCAGAGACCCAGTTAGAAAGTCGGTAATTATAAAGACGACAGACGGACAAATATATAATGAAGGGAAGAAACCAGCGTAAAAAGGTAGAGAATACTCAAAATCAGAATGCCTCTCCCTCTACAGGGGATTGCAATTCCTCATCAGTAACGGAACAAGGCTTAATAGATTACACGTGTGTTCCAATAACAGAAGCAGGTTTCAAAACGTGGGTGATAAGAAACTTCTGTGAATTAAAAGAACTTGTTCTAACCCAATGCAAAGAAACTAAGAACCTTGAAAAAAGGTTTGATGAACTGTTAACGAGAATGGACAATTTAGAGAAGAATATAAGTGAATTGATGGAGCTGAAAAACACAACACGAGAACTTCACGAAGCATGCACAAGTTTAAACAGTCGAATTGATCAAGCAGAAGGAAGGATATCAGAAGTCGAGGACCGGCTCAGTGAAATGAAACGAGAAGACAAGAATGCAGAAAAAAGGATGAAAAGGAATGAGCAAAGTCTCCAGGAAATATGGGACTATGTGAAAAGACCTAATTTACGTTTGATAGGTGTACCTGAATGTGATGAAGAGGATGAATCCAAGTTGGAAAATACTCTTCAGGATATCATTCAGGAAAATTTTCCCAACCTGGCAAGGCAGGGTAATATTCAACTCCAGGTAATACAGAGAACACCACAAAGATATTCTTCAAGAAGACCAACCCCAAGGCACATAATCGCCAGATTTATTAGGGTTGAAATGAAGGAGAAAATACTAAGGGCAGCCAGAGAGAAAGGTCAGGTTACCCATAAAGGGAAACCTATCAGACTTACAGCAGATCTCTCAGCAGAAACCCTACAAGCCAGAAAAGAGTGGGGACCAATATTTAACATCCTTAAAGAAAAGAACTTTCAACCCAGAATTTCCTATCCAGCCAAACTAAGCTTTATGAGCGAAGGAAAAATTAAATCTTTTGCGAACAAACAAGTACTTAGAGAGTTCACCACCACCAGGCCTGCTTTACAAGAGCTTCTGAAAGAAGCACTATACATATAAAGGAACAACCAATATCAGTCTTTCCAAAAGTATATCAAAAAGCAAAGAACTTTAACACAATAAAAAATTTACATCAACTAATGGGCAAAACAGCCAGCTAGCATCAAACACCGGTATTAAACTTATATATATTTTAATTGGATAAAAAGCCAAAACCCATCGGTATGCTGCATCTGGGCCCATCTTACATGCAACAATACACAAAGACTCAGAGGGAAGGAGGAAGATTTACCAATCAAACAGAGAGTAAAAATAAACTAATAAACAAAAAGCAGGAAATGCAATTCTCGCCTCTGATAAAGTAGACTTTAAAGCAACAAAGATCAAAAGAGGTGAGGAATGACATTACATAATGGCAAAAGGATCAATGCAACAAGAAGAGCTAACGATTCTATAGATCAACGAGATGGAAAATTAACAAGGATATTCAGAACTTGAACTCAGACCCGGAACAAATAAACTTAATAAACATTTATAGAACTCTCCACTTCAAATACACAAAACATACATTACCACCTCACACCTATTCCAAAGGTGACTATATAATTGGAAGTAAATCACTCCTCAGTAATCGCATAGCATTTCATAGGTTTAAATTAAATATTGGTTGGCTGTTTGTTTGTTATCTTCTTCCCTTATTCCTTCCTGACTACATCATTAAGTATAATTATCAGTATAAAAGAGGTTTTCAATACTCATTACTAAATTGCATTCTAGCCTGGGCAAGAAAGCAATACTCCCATTCTCTCTCCCTCTTTCTTTTCCTTCTCCCTCCTCCCCATTCTCTCTCCCTCTTTCTCTTCCTTTTTCCTCCTTCCTATTCTCTCTCTCTTTCTCTTTAAAAAAAAAAAAAAGAAAAGAAAGGCATGTTTGAAAATTTGATAAAAGTTCAATGTAGTAGCTCATAAATAAAACTAATTGTCTCTATAGATATAAAAAAAAAAAAAAAAAAAAAAGATTTGCTTTCTTGAAATACCTAATGTAGGTGACGAGGGGATGGAGGCAGCAAACCAACACGGCAGGTGTATAGCTATGTAACAATCCTGCAAGATCTGCAAATGTGCCCCAGAACTTAAAAGTAAAATTAAAAAAAAAAAAAAAAAAGATTTGCTTTCTTTCTTTCTTTTTGAGACGCAGTCTCGCTGTGTCACCTAGGCTGGAGTGCAGTGGCATGATCTCGGCTCACTGCAACCTGTTCCTCCTGGGTTCAAGCGATTCTCCTGCCTCAGCCTCCTGAGTAGCTGGGATTATAGGTGCCTGCCACCATGTCCAGCTAATTTTTGTATTTTTAGTACAGATGGGGTTTCACCACGTTGGCCAGGCTGGTCTCAAACTCCTGAACTCATATGATCCACCCGCCACAGCCTCCCAAAGTGCTGGGATTACAGGCATGAGCCACCATGCACAGCCAAGATTTGCTGCTTTCTTAGAGACAGAACATGCATCTTGAAATAACAAATTTGAAAAGATGGTATCTTGAGAGAAGGGAGTAATATCTAAGATTAAATGGACAGGAAAGAAAGGTCTTAGAAAATGATCATAGGCATAGCTCGAACATAAGAATCACCTGTCATAAAGCTTTCTCATGACCATGTTTCCTCTCTGCTTCAAATAATTAATTCCTTTCAAGCTATTTAGAAGGCAGCTTTTCAATTCAAACTTCTTTTTTTTTTTTTTTTTGAGGCAGGGTCTCACTGTTGGTGAGGCTGGAGTGCAGTGGCGCAATCTTGACTCACTGAAGCCCTGACCCCTTGGGCTCAAGCAATCCTCCCACCTCAGTCTCCCAAGTAGCTGGGACCACAGGTGCACACCACTATGCTGGGCTAAATTTTGTATTTTTTGTAGAGATAGGGTTTCGCTATGTTGCCCAGACTGGGTCTTGAACTCTTGGGCTCAAATGATCTGCTTGCCTCTGCCTTCCAAAATGCTGGGATTGTCAGTGTGAGCCACCACACCCGAGTCAATGCAAATTTTTTAGAGGAAAGGGATTCATGAAATGGTTCCAGGAAAGACACTGTCATTGGGATAAGCTCAGGAACCACTTCTGAAAGAGGCTGTTTTGCTCCATATCAGAAATACTGCCGACAGGGAAAGGATTCCAGGGAGAAAGGAGATTCTGCAGTTTCAGAGTACTCGTACTTATTCTGAGGACTCCCCACCTCAGCTACCCATCTCAAAACTCCTTCCCCAGCTGGGTGCAGTGGCTCACACCTGTAATCCCAACACTTTGGGAGGCCAAGGCAGTGGATCGCCTGAGGTCAGGAGTTCGAGACCAGCCTGGCCAACAAGGCAAAACCCGATCTCTACTAAAAATACAAAAATTAGCTGGACAAGGTGGTGCACAGTTGTAGTCCCAGCTACTGGGGAAGCTGAGGCAAGCGAATTGCTTGAACCCAGGAGGTAAAGGTTGCAATGAGCTGAGATCGCATCACTGTACTCTAGCCTGGGTGACAGAGCAAGGCTCTTTCTCAGAAAAAAAAAAAAAGAAAAAAAAAGATTGCTTATACCCATTACTGGAGACAGTTAAAAAAAGAAAGAAAGAAAAAAACTTTCCTTCCCCGAAATAATGGTGTTCCCATAAGCTTAGTATGCAACTCTGAAATAATTACATGCACACCAGAGTCTTTAAATCATGATATGCCTGTCAAGAAAAAATGGCTCTGCCCTAGCTCCTTCTCATCCTCATATAGCAATAAAGACAGGGTGCTGGAGGCCATCCTTTATAAGAGAAAATCATTAAAAGTTAAAAGTCACGTAACACTGAGATTACTCTACCAGAGTTTCAGCTACTCAGCAGTGAAGACACTATAATGAGCCAATGCTGCTTTTGTAAAGACATCAATGTGTTTCTTAAACTAAAGCCTAGAAATAGCAGAGTGATAATTTCATTGACATCTAGGTATTACAGTTTACATAGTATTTTAACAGATGTTCTTATTTGATCTTCACTACCACACTCTGAGATAATTCTTATTCCCATCATACAGGTAAGGAAACCGACTTATCTAAAGCTACTAAGTTGCAGAATTGGAACCCAAATCAAAGTTTCCCAACTCTTTGAAATCTTGAGCCTAAGCTGTTTTTACTGTTGTTGTTGTTGTATTTTTGGTTCACTCTCAGGATATGCTTAAGAGCCTAAGTTGTTTTTTAAGAACCTTTAGTAGTTTTCTTATTTCTGGGGCACACAGTGAAATATCCATCAGGGTACCCTCCTTAACCTCAAGTCTGAGTATTTTCTTCTGCATCAGTCAGTATTTATTGAGTACCCATTACTTTCTCAACGTAGTAGGTACCACACTGAAAGATGAATATGAAGCAAACAAATTATCATCTACCCCACCAAAAAAGTATCTTAGGCCAGGCTGTGGCTCACACCTGTAATCCCAGCACTTTGGGAGGCTAAGGTGGGAGGAGTGCTTGACCCCAGGAGTTGGAGGCCAGGCTGGGAAACATGGCGAGACCCCTTTTCTACAAAAAATACAAAAATTAGCTAGGCATAGTGGCATGCATTTGCAGTCTCAGCTACTTGGGAGGCAGGAGGATCACTTGAGTCCAGGAGGGCAAAACTGAAGTGAGCCGTGTTCACACCATTGCATCCCAACCTGGGTGACAAAGCAAGATCCTGCCTTTAAAAAAAAAAAAAAAGAAGTAGCCTTGGAGAGAGAGGATCAAAGTCATCCATCCACTCACACATTATTAGATGTTTATTTAGGCTAGATAATGTGCTAAGTGCTGGGATTTCAGAAATGGTTCTTGATTTTAGGGATCATGGGCTGGAGACAAGGTGAAAAGGACATGTGGTAATGAGACCATATACAATCAACTACAAATTGATTCTTACCATAAAGACTCACATTAAACTCAATTGTTTATGGATGCCAGAGCCCTAAAGTTTGGACATTTGGTATCTGAAGATGACAACGGGCTTTTTTCTACTCTTTGCATAATTCAGAGCTATTTAACAAATGGTAATTCAGCCAGTGAGCCTTTAAAGACAGTGAAGTTAAGGATTGTGAGGTGTTCAGGAGGAAGCCATAGTTTCAGAAGCAGGTACATTCAAGTATATTTTTTCATTTTGATAAAATACCTTATAAAAGGAAGGTTCTAGGAATGGGGACATGTCTCCTGAAAATGAATGTTTAAGTCTGTCTAGAGCATAATAGTGTTTGAACCTCTTTCTTTTTTTTTTTGAGTTGGAGTCTCACTCTGTTGTACAGGCTGGAGTGCAATGGCATGATCTCTACTCACTGTAACCTCTGCCTCCCGGGTTCAAGTGATTCTCCTCCGGAGTAGCTGGGATTACAGGCACCCACCAGCATACCCAGCTAATTTTTGTATTTTTAGTAGAGATGGGGTTTCACCATCTTGGTCAAGCTGGTCTCAAACTCCTGACCTAAGGTGATCCATCCATCTCTGCCTCCCAAAGTGCTAGGATTACAGGTGTGAGCCATCATGCCTTGAGTGTCTGAACCTTTAGATTGATTCCTTCTGAGAATTACCTGAGTACTTGGGATGGTGAGCCCTGGAATAGTTGTCTTCTGTACCTGAGCTAGCTTGTCTTGGAAAACTGGTAGCTTTTTGGCCAACAGGCCAAGGACCTCTATTTTCTGGCTTCAAAAGAACATAGCCTGCATTGCTATGAGACACGGATTCTTTTCCACAGGCAGAGATGAAATTCTTGCAGAATATCTTCCCATCTTCACTGCTGTTGATAAGTTTCCTTCCAGATCATTTGTTAAAAGGCTCTGGCCTACAATTCTTGCCAGAAAGTAACTGTTCATTGCATTTCCATCCCACTATTTTATTTTATTTTTTTATTTTGAGATGGAGTCTCGCTCTGTCGCTTAGGCTGAAGGGCAGTGGTACGATCTCGGCTCACTGTAACCTCTGCCTCCTGGGTTCAAGCAATTCTTGTGCCTCAGCCTCCTGAGTAGCTGGGATTACAGGCATGTGCCACCATACTGGGCTAATTTTTGTATTTTTAGTAGAGATGAGGTTTCACCATGTTGGCCAGGCTGGTCTTGAACTCCTGACCTCAGGTGATCCGCCCTCCTCGGCCTCCCAAAGTGTTAGGATTACAGGTGTGAGCCACTGTGCCTGGCCTAGCTCACTATTTTAACCACCATCTGATCTTAAAGACATGCTGTTAGTTATAAAGTAGTTCATAACAATAAAGCCCTGAATCTTCAGAGACTGTACATTCATTTAGAGGATATATTTCTCAGTTTGGTGAGGCTCTCTGTGATACCTAGAAGACCTACAAAGTGTTAACAGTAATATTTACATACAAATCAATTCCTAAAGCCAACCTCTGCAGCATGACTCTAACATACATAGACTCCCATAAACAAATCCAAATGGCCCATCTCTATTGCTGAGGATGGTATCTAGATCAGTCTATTTCTAGAGTCATCAAGAAGAAAACCACAAACACACATCCCTCAGCTAACTGTAATGCGTGCACTGATAGACCTCTCTGTGTCAAAGATTCAAATCAAAGCCCAGAGCCAGATGATCCCAACTTTCAGCCCAAGGATAAAGTCCAGCTTTAATTTAGAATGCCTTTCATTCACTAATGAGGTTGCAGCTCAATGCTGCAAGTTGAAGATGCTGGTAGTTGTCATGGTTTTTGGCTCTCTAATTAAGAGGATCTATTTCAAGCCATATACCAGTGTGGTTGATCTGAGTCTAACCTCACTACTCATCTCCCTCGCTTATTAATACATGTGAACCTGCACAACATTAACATTTACTTCAGATTTAGTCGCTACCAGTGGGACCTGTTGCTCCATAGTACCATGTTAATTATCCATCTAGCACAAGCAGTTTCTCAATATGGAATTGGAGCGGGGGATGGGGAAACAAGAGAACAAAGGGAAGAGGCGAGAGGTGGAGGGAGAGAGCAATTGGGAAGCAAAAAGACTGCCTTTTATTTTAGAGACCTTTTTCTGTGTCACGACATGGAGGTAAAAATGGTACTGGGCTCTGGACTTTTCTTTTTTAATATCTAATATTACTGATGTGTTGCTTGTAACTGTCCATCCACCTAAGTGACACTGACATTTTATTTTATTTTATTTTTATTTATTTATTTATTTTTTTTTGAGACGGAGTTTCGCTCTTGTTATCCAGGCTGGAGTGCAATGGCGCGATCTCGGCTCACCGCAACCTCCGCCTCCTGGGTTCAGGCAATTCTCCTGCCTCAGCCTCCCGAGTAGCTGGGATTACAGGCACGCGCCACCGTGCCCAGCTAATTTTTTGTATTAGTAGAGACGGGGTTTCACCATGTTGACCAGGATGGTCTTGATCTCTTGACCTTGTGATCCACCCGCCTCGGCCTCCCAAAGTGCTGGGATTACAGGCTTGAGCCACCGCGCCCGGCCCGACACTGACATTTTAAAACTTGAGCCAGTGGCAGTCTGAGACACACGAAAATCTCACTTAACCAAATTAAAGCTTTGGTGTGTCTTAGTCCAAAAGCAAGCAAGTAGATGCAAAATATTTAAGAAAAAGCACACTCCATTTTCTCTTTCTGGACTAACAAAGTAATTCATTTACTTTGTTATTTAATATAAACGCTTAACCGGAACACTATGTAAATAGCATATCTATATACAATATACCAACAGCCTACTAAGCGGGTTCTCTTCCAAAAGAGGTCAGTCACATGAGCTGGTAGGGTCCCTCTTGTCAGAACCTATAATTCTTCAGGAATCAGACGCTCTCTAGCCATCTATGGTAGTTTCAGTTGAAATAAAACATCAGTTGAGAACTAAGAAAGAGTTCAATGCCCCTACCATCATCTGTATGCCTCCCTACCCTTTTTTGGTGGGGGAAGAGGGGTTCAGCAAGCAAATAATAGCACCGAGCAGTTTTGATTTTTAATTTCACAGTTTGCGGGGCTCATCCATCCATTTGAGAACCACCACCAGATAAAAATCCTGTAATTATATTTAGTGGCACTGTGTAAGACAAACTGCAAAACATAATACATGCTCAGAACAGGCCTACTCTCCCTCAGACTGGCCCTGTGGCCCTCAGCCAGTTCAGAAAATGTGCTGGTATTAGCCAAAATGGGGAGTGAAGGTGATCACTGACAGGACCACAATCATGCCTCAGCCTCCTAGGAGCCATCTTGCTCTATAAAGTGAACCGTGAACACAGAAAACCAGCCTTTTATAAATGGAAACAAACTTATGTCCTAGGAAAGCTAAATGGCACTGGGTAAAGTTTAATTTAAATTAAAAGCTGCATTAATACACCCAAATTTTAAAGTGTATGCTTTGAGGGAACACCATTTAATGAAATTTAAATGTCAGCAGAAATAGTAAGCTCCCTCTGGACACTTGTGCGGGCATCAGCTTTTCTCAGCTATGGCCTATCTTTTGCATGAAGATAGTTATATTGAAGGATATTAAAGAGGTGAAAGCAGAAAGTTCATAGGGTCCCTCAACCTTAATCCCTTACCCTTCCTCATCCTGGTTACTGACTCAAATACCACTAATACCACAAAGTACATAAAAAGTACAAGAACTGCTGGTTTTTTCATGCAAAGCCTCAGTGGCAGTGTTAACAAGGAAACCAATGAAGTGCCAGGCCATTACAAATGCCCCGTTGAGAAACTTAGCTAGTTGCATCACTTCCACAGGCATACAATCCTTTTAAACTGGCTGTGTCCCCAGGTTTTATCGCCTTCTATGTAGAGCTGGCTTGTGGCATCTTCTTAGTAAAGGACACCTGGTCATGAGTGTTATTAGTTAGTACAGGGAAAAAATGAAGGAGGGAGGGTAGAGCAACTAACAGTTATACCAGGTGTTTGCCTCTGCTAACTTTTCTACAAGCTGAGCCCCAGTGCCAAGGGCCTGATCTATCACTAGCCTGGTTTGACTATTCCTGCAATTCTGGTTTCTCTACAAAGGAAGATGGGCTGGGCTGCAAACATTTTAAAAAGGGGCTTCATTCATTCACCTCATGATAAATGCTAGAGCCCACTTGTTTTGGAAAAGGTACAAAATTCTGGCCTCAGCAGTAATTTTCTAACATTCTTGGGAACATTCCATTGGAAGGAAGAACCAACAACTGCAACCATGTATTCTGGAGAATCTCAGGGGTATGGAAAACTGGGTAATATTCTGTTGCCAAATTTTAGCAGACTATCAAGAAAAAGGAAATAGCCAGGTGACACTTCTTGCAGACACAGCTCAGGAATTTGGGCCAGTTTACAGTTTATATATATATTAAACCTAAAATTCTACAAAGGCTCAGAAAACAAAAAACACTAACAATGTCTTTATTTAAAACCCAACAAAATCAAGAGAGCAGGTTTCTTTCTTTCTTTTTTTTTTTTTTTTTGAGATGGAGTCTTGTTCTGTTGCCCAGGCTGGAGTGCAGTGACTCTATCTCAGCTTACTGCAACTTCCACCTCTTGGGTTCAAGCGATTCTCCTGCCTCAGCCCCCTGAGTAGCTGGGATTACAACCACGGCTGGCTAATTTTTGTATTTTTAGTATTTCACCATGCTGGTTAGGCTGGTCTCAAACTTCTGACCTCGTGATCTGTCTGCTTTGGCCTTCCAAAATGCTGGGATTTCAGGCGTGAGCCACCGCGCCCGGCCCAAGAGCAGGTTTCTACTTAAGACTCAGCTGCTTTTCCCTAAGGAGGGACTTCTGTTTTATTTACCCTCCCCTGACAGGGTCTATAAAAAAAAGAAAGAGGGAGAATAATATTATTTGGGCCATATCACCATAGGGATTATTCCCCACTTCTTTTACCCTTACCCTCTCCCATCCCCTAATTCTACTCATAAACATAAAAGCTTCCCACCCTACAGGACTGAAGTAATCTCCTGGGCATGCTGTCAAACTGTGCTATCGTGGTTTGACGCCACAGCTAAGTGCTGACTTGGGCCTCCAAAGCCTTCCAGTCATACCCACCAGTGACCTATTTATGGGTTGAACATACTTCTCCAGAGCCATGATTTTTCCCTTTGGCCCACTTTTCTTTCAGATGGTCCCTAACCAAAGAATCATCACCCGAAAGGTCTCCAAGTGTAGACACAAATGGTGAGATTTGAGGAAAGTCCTCAAGAAAATGCAGCAAGCATATGAGCCTTGGACATGCGTTATTGCTATAAGAAATAAAATGCAGATACTTTTCTTAACATACAGCTTACTTCAATGCGAACAAACCACAGCCTGCAGTCAGATGTCTGATATCATAGAATTAGGCATTTTCTTTGGTATGACAGTTTGCTAAGTTAAAATGGCTAAGTGTCATCCATGCCAGGCAAAACCACAAGGACACAAAGGAGGGATGAAGTAAAACAAAAATGACAAAGCAAAACAATGTTTATTAACAAGCCCAAATTACTGACAACGCTCCCTATATTTTAGATGATGCTTTTGTAAAAAATGGCAAACAAGATCAAGGCAAGTTAAATATAGCCAACCTATGTACAGAACTATGAAAAGTTATAGGTTTAGACATATTTAATGAGATTAATGGAGTATAATTTTCACAATTATAATGTATTCTGACTAGTAATTGATGATTGCCAATTGAAAAAGTTCACTGTGGAGTTTCCCTCTAAAACTGAGAATCAGCAGAACTCTGATGGTTTAGTGAATGTGGGAATTAACAAGCACTCAGCTCATCACAGGAGCCCAGGGGTGGTGGGAAGAAAAGCCAAGAGTAGGTCCTCACTGCCTGATTTCATAATGCAGAGTCTTGTTTAAAGCCACTTGAAGCTCTGTGCATTTCATTAGTTTCTCTGCTCTGTTCTCTGCACAAATGCAGACAGGAGAAAAATAATATTCCACATCCCTGAGGATCACAGCTGAGTAAAAAATGTGCTTGTGCTGCCACAAACAGGGTTCCACCTGGAACTCAAGCTTGCTAGTAATTCTGAGAGGTTCTCCTATCCCTGCCTGGCTTGGAAATAAAGTGATGTCTTTGGGCTACGGTTGATTTCAAACCCTGTGGAGAGTCCTCTTTTGCTCACTCAAGCTTATTTCAAAAAGAGCCTCATGCAGAGAGCACAGATCAGTGGGAAAGACTGACACTATATTCAGGCATGGAGTTTCTCTCTGCCCTGCTGTTACTCTATATATCTTTTGTCCCGTCAAGGCTGAGAAACATTTCCTGGGAGATATCCTGTACAATTTGTCAGAAAACAGGGGAGGGGCAAAAATTAAACACCAAAGTGGGCTGGGTGTGGTGGCTCACGCCTGTAATCCCAGCACTTTGGGAGGCTAAGGCGGGTGGATCACACGATCAGGAGATCAAGACCATCCTGGCCAACATGGTGAAACCCCGTCTCTACTAAAAATACCCCCCAAAGATTAGCTGGGTGTGGTGGCACGTGCCTAATCCCAGCTACTCAGGAGGCTGAGGCAGGAGAATCGCTGGAACCAGGGAGTCAGAGGTTGCAGTGAGCCGAGATTGTGCCATTGCACTCCAGCCTGGCAACAGAGAGAGACTATGTCTCAAAAAAATAAATAGGCCGGGCGTGGTGGCTCATGCCTGTAATCCCAGCACTTTGGGAGGCCAAGGTGGGCGGATCATGAGGTCAAGAGATCAAGACCATCCTGGCCAACATGGTGAAACCCTGTCTCTACTAAAAAATATAAAAATTAGCTGGTCATGGTGGCGTATGCCTGTAGTCCCAGCTACTCAGGAGGCTGAGGCAGGAGAATTGCTTGAACCCAGGAGGTGGAAATTACAGTGAGCCGAGATTGAGTCACTGTCACTGCACTTCAGCCTGGTGCCTGGCGACAGAGCAAGACTCTGTCTCAAAACAAACAAACAAACAAACAAACACCAAAGTGATTAACATACAAGAAAGCAAATATAATTAGGGGAAAAGAAATTCTCACCTTGTGTTTGTGTTAACAAAGTTACCATACACTTGGAATAACCCAGATATCATTTTTGTCCCCCAACTAGTGTTTACCTTTGCATGTCTCTCATCTGTAATACCACTAGGTATTACACAGCAGTGAGAAGAGGAAATGGGTCAGCCTCTGGCTTTCAAGTAGTTTAGTGAGCATTTATGTAGCACAATTACAGCAAAAGGGAAAGTAGGCAGCAGAGCAAAAGGGACTCACTCTTTGAGAGAGCAAATCAAACTTTTCATTACTTTGAAAATTGCACCAATCTGCAAGGTACATTTGTAATTTACTTATTGTGACTTCCACAAGAGCTCTATGTAGTAGTCAAGTTCCTTCTTGTTGATGGGTTAACTCATGGATTCCTCCTTTTATTAGTGTCTATTGTACACCTCAGCTTTTGCCTCTCACACAAGTGGGCTAAAACCTCATCTTTGTTCTTATTTGCCAAGACTTAGATTTAGGAATAACCTTAGGCTTAAAATATGAGGATTCTGGGCCGGGCGCGGTGGCTCAAGCCTGTAATCCCAGCACTTTGGGAGGCCGAGGCGGGTGGATCACAAGGTCAAGAGATTGAGACCATCCTGGTCAACATGGTGAAACCCCGTCTCTACTAACACAAAAAATTAGCTGGGCATGGTGGCGCGTGCCTGTAATCCCAGCTACTCAGGAGGCTGAGGCAGGAGAATTGCCTGAACCCAGGAGGCGGAGGTTGCAGTGAGCCAAGATAGCGCCATTGCACTCCAGCCTGGGTAACGAGCGAAACTGCGTCTCAAAAAAAAAAAAAAAAAAGAGGATTCTGATATCTGGGAATGGCAGGCAGAAAAAGGAGTCACCTTCTCATTCTTCTTAACTGCTCTCAAGTCATGGGAAAAGCAGTCAGCCAGGGACCTGTGCATGTGTCCTGGGCATAGTGACAAATCCGCAATACCAAAGTGCCTTTCTGAAATCTGGTCTAGGACTTGCACTGAATACAATGTCCTCCTCTTTCACGAAACTGGCAGGGGGACAGCCATACTCCTGTCTTGTGTTCTCTTGGGAGGCAAGCATTACGCAGAGGTTCTCTTATAAGTGTCACTCACTGAATGGCACTGCGACTGGCCATGTTGTACTCCCTGGGGACTCTAAGTCAAAGGAGGAGCCCAGTGGAGGGGGGAAAACAGACATTTGTGTGTGTGTGTGTGTGTTCTGGTGCCTTAAAACGCTGGCACCTTAAAACTTGAATCCATTTCCAGGAGCTTGTGCTGCATTAAATATATAAGGGCCTCCATAAACCCAAACAGAATCTTTTATCAGGGTGGCCTACTTAGAAAAGATGCACCCATTTCTGTTCAAGAAGCAGGACATCTGCATTTTTAGGTAGCAAAAATCCTCTTGGGAGGATCAAAGCAGACTGTTTCTTTTTATGAACCATATAAAACTGTCAGGCAAATATTCTCTGCACTCTATCTCCCTATTTATTGTTATCTGGGCTTATATAAAGATACAAATAAACAGGTGAGTTTGCTGCAATATACAAGCAACTTTTTGTTCTTGTTAACCGGGCTCAAAAGACAGCACATTTTAATTGACCTGAAGTTATTTCCACCACAAACAATAAAACTGAGACAATTTCCAAGCACTTTTCTCAGTAAAAGAAAGAAAAACAAAAAAACAAAAAAACCTGAGACAATTAAAATCTTTTTTTTTCCTTTTATTATTATTATTTTTAGACAGAATTTCACTCTTGTCACCCAGGCTAGAGTGCAATGGTGCAATCTTGGCTCACTGCAACCTCCACCTCCCGGGTTCAAGTGATCGATTCTCCTGTCTCAGCCTCCTGAGTAGCTGGGACTATAGGCGTGCACCACCACGCCTGGCTAATTTTTGTATTTTTAGTAGAGATGAGGTTTCATCATGTTGGTCAGGTTGGTCTCGAATTCCTGACCTCAAGTGATCCAGCCGCCTTGGCTTCCCAAAGTGCTGGGATTACAGGCGTAAACCACTGCACCCTGCCAAAATCTTCTTTCTTAAACTAGGGTCCCCCAAGTATGAGAAGTGCTCATACACAGAAATTTTCTATTGTGGTTAGTGGGTGCCAGGTGAACATCCTATCTAAAGGCAGATGGTGGATTTTTCATACTTCCTCTAAGGCAACTTCCAGCTTTAGACTTCTTTGCTAGGAAGGGACATCCAGAAAAGCTGAAACAGCAACATACCAAATCACATTGTAAGGTTCTCTTCACTGGGATCTACCATCCTGACTGGAGTTCATGGAAGAAACTCTTCACTTACTGACATTACATAGATAATATAGGTATAGATATTAAAGTGTGCTTAAATCAACCATCTTCTTCTAGATTAAGACTCAAAAATAAAAAAAACAGAGGCTGAGGCAGGAGGATCAGCTGAGGTCAGGACAGGAATTTGAGAACAGCCTGAGTAACACAGTGAGTCCCTGTCTCTACAAAAAAAAAAAAAAAAAGGAAAAAATTAGCCAGGTGTAGTGGCAAATGCCTGTAGTCCTAGCTACTCAGGAGGCTGAGGTGGGAGGACTGCCTGAGCTGAGGAGTTTGAGGTTACTGTGAGTTATGACTTTGCCAGTGCCCTCCAGCCTGGGCGACAGAGCAAGACTCCGCCTCTAAAAATAAATAAATAAATGATGAGGGAAGTGTAAAGACAACCCACAAAATGGGAGAATACTTGCAAATCATATATGAGACAAGGGACTTATATTTACAACATATAAAGAACTCTCACAACTCAATTAAAAAAAGCAAATAACTCAACTAAAAATGGACAAAAATCTGAATAGACACTCCAAGAAAATATACAAATGGCCAATAAGCACATGAAGAAAACGTTTAACATCACTAGCCTTCAGGGAAATTTGATTCAAAACCACAATGTGATACCACTTCACGCTCACTAGGATGGTTTTAATTAAGAAGGCAGATAATAACAAATGTTGTTGAGGAAGTAGAGAAATTAGAACCCTCCTATGCTACTGGTGGGAAAGTAAAATAATGCAGCTTCTTTGGAAAACAGGCAGTTCCTCAAAAGATTAAGAGGTACCATAAAACCCAGCAATTCTGCCTCTAGGTGTACATCCAAGAGAAATGAAAACTTGCACCCTGGCCGGGCATGGTGGCTCACACCTGTAATCCCAGCATTTTGGGAGGCTGAGGCAGGCAGATCACTTGAGGTTAGGAGTACGAGACCAGCCTGACCAACCTAGTGAAACCCTGTCTCTACTAAATATACAAAAATTAGGCACGGTTGCAGGCATCTGTAATCCCACCTACTCGGGAGGCTGAGGCAAGAGAATCGCTTGAACCTGGGAGGTGGAGGCTGCAGTGAGCTGAGATCATGCCACTGCACTTCAGCCTGGGGAACAAAGCTAAACTTCATCTCAGAAACAAACAAATAAAAAAAACCCACAAACCAAAACCAACAACAAAGAAAACTTGCACCCAAATGTTCACCACATTACTTACAAAATCAAAAAGTAGAAACAACCCAAATGTCTATCAACTAATGAACTGATGAATAAAATGTACATCCATACAATGGAATATTGTTTAGCCATAACAAGGAATGAAGTATTGATAAATGCTACAACCAGAATGAACCTTGGAAAGATTCACTGAACTCCCAATTTTAGGTATCACCTGTACTTTCACTCAAGTTAACAAAAACCAGTGTTTTATTCAACATATTAATAGTGACTAGTTGAATTCCTTTTAAATTTAAGATTAGACAATTTATTGAATATTACTAATTTAGCTTTCAAAAATACTGCTGGAGGTGTACTTGACCAAGAACTTACAAGAGACCAACATGAATCTCATCTCCAGATTCAAATGAAAGCAGTGCCTAAATGTTTGTTTCAACCTTTCTATCTATTAAAAATACACAAGTTATTTACAAAGGTCAAAAACTGTCCTAATATATTATTAGTGGAGCCTATCTGTAAAGTACTTTGAGAGCCTTAAGGAACAGCAGCAGATTGATGAGACTGTAACTGCAACCTACCTTTTACTGAGTATGGTAATTAATTTTGGGACAGACCTTAAGTGAAAAATTTTCCATAACAATACTACTAAGTACTTGCCTAACATTACACAAAAACTGTCACCTTTCAAGAATATAACCTCCTTTTCCACTTTAAATATTTCTGACACTTGCACTCATTTCATAAGAATTAGCCCGAGCCCCACATTAAGAAGCATGTATCTGAACCTGAGTTAAAGTTGAACATTATTGTATCTTCCATATTTAGGTAGACCATTAAGACAACACGACATGGGAGGCTAAGGCAGGAGAATCACCTGAACCTGGGAGACAGAGGTTGCAGTGAGCTGAGATCACGCTACTGCACTCTAGTCTGGGCAACAGAGTGAGACACTCTGTTTAAAAAAAAAAAAAAAAAGACAACACGACATATCTAGATTCTAATTCAACACAGAAAATGCAAAACAAATAAATAAAATAAACATAAAACCAAATTAGGTTTACTGTAGAATCATTTTACTATTGATGGTGCAGGTTGAGGGGAAGGAATCTAGACACTGTGCTTCCAGTTCATCAGTGCCGGGCTTCTAACCACTTACAATGTCAAAAACAACATACTGACAAGATAATGTTAAAATTAATATATTTTAATCCATCACTTGGCCTGATACTATTCTAAGAAGGAGCTAAACACAACAAAATCAGAAAAACCAGCTCCTTATAAGTTCAAACAGGTTTGGCACGACAGCTTACTCCTGTAATCTCAACACTTTGGGAAGCCAAGGCGAGAGGATTGCTTGGTCTGCCTGGGGCAGCATAGTGAGACCCTGTTTCTACAAAAAATTTTTTTAAATTAGCCCAGCATGGTGGAACATTCCTGTGGTCCCAGCTACTGGGGAGGCTTAGGTGGGAAGATCACTTAAGCCCATAGTTAGAGGCTGCAGGGAGTCAGGATCAAGCCACTGCACTCCAGCCTGGGCAACACAGTGAGACCCTGTCTCCAAAAGCAAACAAACAAACAACTCCACTTCAAACAGCAAACATTTTCTGCAAGGCAGTTTTCTATTCTATGTGTGAAACCTTTATTATGACTCACTGAAAATATGCACAACTCCAAGCTGAGCTTAGTTTTGCCTGTGCACAGAGACCTTTTTACTCTCATTCTTCGAAAACCTTATTTTGGATCTTGCTGCCAACACCAGAGAGAGGAAAGCTGGCCAACAATTCCAAATATAACATGCGGAGGCAAATGCTACAGAAATCTGTCTGACGGGAAGGGACCATGCTGAGGTCTGCTGAGGTGGATGCACTTCTCAATCAGACCATTTTGGTCCCTCAGTCTGTTTGGAGCAAAATGCCATGAGAAGGCAATCACAGGAAACCAGCCAGTTTTATCATCCTGATTACTGATGCCCCATGGTATTAACTCTGTCAATGACAACAATCCAACCAATCTCAAACAGAAAGATGGGTCAGTGGCAATTAAAACTATACTGGTTATTCTATTTTTTTTTTTTTTTGAGACGGTCTTGCTCTGTCACCAGGCTGGAGAGCAGTGAGGCAATCTTGGCTCACTGCAACCTCCACTTCCCGGGTTCAAGTGATTCTCCTGCCTCAGCCTTCTGATTAGCTGGGATTACAGGTGCACACCACCACACCCAGCTAATTTTTGTACTTTTAGTAGAGACGGGGTTTCACCGTGTTGGCCAGGATGGTCTTAATCTCTTGACCTTGTCATCCACCCACCTTAGCCTCCCAAAGTGCTGGGATTACAGGCGTGAGCCACCGTGCCCCAACTGGTTATTCTAATTTTTAATAGATTTTTTGGGATCAGTCAGATGAGAACTTTCAGAAAGCTCAGCTCCTGGCATGATAATTATGACGAAGGTCAGGTTCACCAAGGGACACTTAAAAACATCTCTCTTTCTAATACTCTAGGGACAGATTTAGTAACCCCTACTATCACTACTATAACTGATAAACCAGTTAAACTTGGATAAAATGATTACACTATCACTTAATCAAAAACAAAGACATCAGTTTTTCCAGTTTAATTCTTCGGTGAGGCAATGGTACTGTACACAAGACAATTCATTCCTTCACCCAGAGGATCATTACAGAAAACTCAGAAATAGGGCTCCCAGTCTAACTGGGAAGAGATGACGTGCCTCATACAAAGCACTGGCTCCTGAGAAAAGACAGAACAATTAAAATGACCTATTTGACCAATCATTTCCTTTAGAAATTTATCTTAAAAAGATTCCCTGTGGTTCATGGCTATGTCATTAAACCCAAGAGGTAAAGTTTGCCTAGAACCACTTCTGGAACATTGTACTGGATTGTGTTCACTGTGAGGCAGACTGGCAAGGAATAGTAGAGACTAAAAAAGGACTTATCCCACAGAGCTCTGGATGGAGAACCACGGCAGCACTGCAATTAAGACCTACAGCATTTGCAAAATTTAAACTTCACCTTTTCTTTAAATTTTGTAGAGATGGAGTCTCGCTATGTTGCCGAGACTGGTCTTGAACTCCTGTCCTCAGGTGATCCTCCCACCTTAGCCCCTTTAAGTGCTGGGATTACAGGCGTGAGCCACCATACCTGGCCTCAACCTCACTCTTGTACTTTCTGTACACAGGGAAATTATTCTGTCTTAGCCAGTTTACAAAGGGAAGCAAGTGGAAATAGAGCCATATCCCCTAATCTCACTATCATATGGCAAAATCAAGCAGTAATTTTTTTTTTTTTTTTGAGACGGAGTCTCACTTTGTTACCCAGGCTGTAGTGCAATGGCATGGTCTTGCTTCACTGCAACTTCCGCCTCTGGGGTTCAAGTGCTTCTCCCGCCTCAGCCTCCTGAGTAGCTGGGACTACAGGCATATGCCACCACATCCAGCTGATTTTTGTATTTTTAGTAGAGACAGCGTTTCACTGTGTTAGCCAGGCCGGTCTCGAACTACTCCTGACCTTGTGATCTACCCACTTTGGCCTCCCAAAGTGCTGAGACGGGCATGAGCCACTCTGCCCAGCCAGGACAGATTAATGAAAACACATTCAAGAATAAAAATGTTCTGAGACATTAACTACTTGATCTAACTACTCCGGTTAAGTTAATGAAATACTTCTCTCTCCAGCCTGGCCAACATAGTCAAACTCTATCTCTACTACCTGTAATCCTAGCTACTTGGGAGGCTGAGGCAGGAGAATCACTTGAACCCCAGAGGTGGACGTTGCAGTGAGCCGAGATGCTTCACTGCACTCCAAGCCTGGGAGACAAAGCAGACTCCTGTCTCAGAAAAAATAAATAAGTAAATAAAAATACTTCACTCTTGGTGGAAAGAATGTGGCTTCAGACACAGAAAAGTGGGATAAGCCTCACTAAACGAAATTCGTCTAGAGAATTCCACTTAAAAGACTTCCTGCCTTTGCACCAATACCTACAATGCTTTGTGATTTAGATAATAATTCAGATAACTCAATGGTACATTGAATACTGGCATCTTCAAAGGAGAACTGGAGATGTGAAACAAGCACTACTTCATTTACTACTATTCACAAATCTCTGATTACCAGTTCCCATTCATGGTCTCAAAAAAATATAAAAATAAAAAATTCAATGAAATGCATAGTCTAGGCAAGACTGAATCTCACCAACAGCTAAAGAGTCCCTCCTTCTCTCTCCTTTTCCAGCTAAAGTGGAAACTGTTAATTGTTACAACTTGACAAGATTTTAGACTCATCTAATCAAAAAATTCAGAGGTTAGGTTTTAGAGTTTAAAAGCCCTATTTCATGCAAACCAGACAGCACACTTTTTCCATGCCTGACGTTTCTAATAAACAATTTCAGCTTTATCAAATAAATGAGACTAAAGATAATAGAAAGCTTAGCAAATCTCACTCAACATATGTGTCAACAATCATGGTTAACAACAATTTCATCCTAGGGGTAGGATGTAAACCCACATTTTAAATCAAGAAGTCTACAATTCAGTCCTAGTATATATGCACCAAACAAGCACACTAAAAAAATATAAGCAACTGGGAGTAACTAGTAAGCAACACAATATACAGGCACGAATTTCTCCTAAGACCAGCAAAGGAAACTTGACCAGAGATATCTTCTCTAGGTAAATTACACCTTATAGGAAGTAAAGGCTAAAAACCACAGACCATTAGTCACTTCATAATAAAAATTTTAAAGCCAGCAGCAAAACTTCCTCTAGGATAATGATTTTGGTCCCTGCAATTTTACAAGCCAGGATGGGGTGCCTTTCTGGGCAAAAGTATCTTGGGAATGGTAATGGGAGCTTCCTACATAACTTCTGACCACAGACTTAATTTGCTCAGTATCAGTCATCTGTCTAATAAGTGTTCCCAAACCTGCAATTACTACAAATATACAGCAGATACGACTCCACAAACCGAGAGATGGAATGTGAATGGAACTGTTAAAAGACCGTCGGTGAAATTTCACTTAAAAAACAAAAACAAAAACAAAAACAGAGGGATAAAAAAGGCACCATCGAAAAACTGGTGGGAACAAACAGAATAGCCCCCTCTTCTCTCTCCAGACTGGCTCCTCTCGCCTGCCTCAGTCAACTGTTGCTGAACCACAAAAAGAGACCCAGTAGAACAAGACGAAATCTGGGTTTGCTGCCGCAGATGTGGGATTTTTGTGGAGGGCAGAGGTGATTTCTGCCGGCAGAAGATGGAGTTTAAACTCTTCTTTGCCGGATTGTTCTGGGCTGAGCCGCTGAGGAGGATCAAGCAGCGGGCGATAAACCCAGGTCCCTCCCTCTCAGTTCGGTTTCTCCCCTCCCCTAGCGTTCAGTAAGAGGGGAAAAAGCGTACGACTTTCCAGCTCTCAGCTCCTTAAAAATGCCTTTCCGGTGCCACCGAACACAACCGTCCCCCGGCAGCAAAGAATTTTGCAGCGAAGGGCTCGCCGATCCGGAGCGGAGAAGTGAAATCGGCGCCCAAGGGCAATTTTAATTGTCTAACCCGGTCCGATTTCCTAAGAGGCAGCGGCGCCGGGAGGGAGGAGGGAAGAGGGAGGAGGGAGGAAGGCAGCTCTGAGAGGCAACAGGGGGCAAGCGGAGACAGAGAAAGGGGACCAAAGCGGCGAGATCCCAGCCTGAGCCCCCGAGGAGCTTCTGCAGAAAGGACTCAGGGGCTGCCCCCACTGTTCCCCGGGAGACGTTTGCAAATCATATATGCAGCCAAAATGGCGCTGAGAATAAAAATATAATTTAAAGGCAGGTCGCCATATTGTAAACAGAGAAGCAAAGAAGAGGCGGACTCGAGAGACACCCTCCATGATTTCTTCCACAGCCACAAGTGCCCGGTTGCCGGGGTCTGGACCAGGGCAACTCGAGTGGCCGAGGGCTCCACGCGCCCACCCCAAAGAGAACCCGGCCAGGCAGGAGCCCCGAGGGCAGCGGGCGCGCGGGCAGGCAAGCGGCACTGGGCCCAGAGCTCCTCCCCTTCCTCCCCCGCCACTGCCGGCCGTCCCGGCCGGCTCTGTCCCGGCTCCCCGGCGACTTCCAATCACATATGGGGTTCTCTTCATTCCTCCCAACCCCCACCTCGAAGTCCGTACCCACCGCTGCTCCTTCCCCCTAAACTGGCAGAACCCGGGGGACACCTGGGGGCGGGGAGGTGCTCGCCTCGGCGGCTGCAGAAAGTGAGCTAGCGGCTGCAAGCGCCCGTTATTTCGGCAGGCAGGGGCAGGCCGGGTGAAGGAATGCGCAGAGAAGGATCCGCCAAGAAGCTTCAAAGGGGTCCCCAGGACCTTACCAGCACTGGAGGTGGAAGGCAGCCGGGCAGTGGTCGCAGCACAGGAGATCTCCACCTTCCTTGCAGCTATCGCAGCTGTCGTGGTTGGTGGCCCTGCCGCTTCTTCGGGGCTCTTTCTCAGGCTTCCGACTCCGCTTTTCTGCCTCGTCCGTCTTGGGGGGAGCCAGCAGAGCTTGGATTTGCTGCACACACATACAAACCGCGTGTGTGCACACTCGGAGCTCCCGGGCGGTCCGTCGCCCCCCCGGCGCGGCTTCTCCGTCACCCACCCCTCTCCCCCCTTTTGTCCTTCTTCCTCCCATCCAGGCTGTTCCCAGAACCTCTCAGCCCCCGGAACCAGGGGGAGCCCACCCTAACCGCGTTCCTGCAGCACAACAACGAGAACAGCTTCTTCCAAATGGGGAGGATCAAGGGTAGGGGGATGGGAAGAGGGTGCGCGGTTCCCTTCTTGCCACTTCCTTGTATGGACAGTGGGGGACTCCAAAGCCCGGCTCGGGAGAGGCCCGAAGCCCGATACCCAGACGTGCTGGGGGAAGCACAAAGGGGCCAACAAGAATGGGGTGGGGAGGCCCGCCGGTGCAACGAGATGGAGTGGGCTGGCGCCTCAGGAAAGCGAATCGAGGGCGGCGGGTAGGTGAAACTGCTGCAAACGTCCTCGGAGGCCGAGATCAACCCCCCAAATTGTAAAGAGAGGAGGGAGAGGCTGGGTGAGGAAGAATCCCCCTCCCTCGACCCTCTAGGCGCTTCGAGTTTAGGACCGGCTTTGTGGGGCGGAGGGCGGAGGTTCCCTCCCGACGCTGGGGGAAGGGGATGAGGAGGGCCACTCTTACCTCCATCAGCCCCCCTGATGTGTCCAAGTCGTACACGATCGTCTTGGTCTCCATTTTCTCCCACATTCATCCACCTCCCAGGCTGGGTGCTCTCTGCTCCGGCCCCCCCAACCCCGGGGGGAGGGGGGATGTGGGGGTAGGGGGCGCTCCTGACCCCGGCCCCGCTTCTTTTTTCTCAACACGGGTCCCGACTTCCTTGCCCTGGCTCCCCCCCACCCCCCGGCCCCTAGTCCCCGGGACGACAGCGTCCTCCCCACGGGCCGCGAGGGGGGAGCGGCCCCTCAGTCCCGGCCCGGCTGCTGGCTGCACAGTGGGTCCCGGCTCCTGGGTCAGGCCTCGGCGGGGCCTAGTCCCACAGGCTAAAGCCGGCACTGGCGACCGCCGGTCCGGCCGGGAAGGCTGGCGGGCGCTGCCATCCCGGGGCTGGGGGGATAGGAGGGGGGGTGAGAGGTTAGGTGAGGTTGTGGTACGTGAGGTGACTAGGGGGAGGGTGATGGGGGGTGGTCCCCGGGCTCCGCCTCTCGCCGCTGCCGCCGTCTGCGTCCCGGCTGCCGCGCACTTGGCGCAAACTTACCGCGAGCGCCCGCAAAGCCACCCGCGCAGGCGCCCCGGGATCGCTGCTAGCCGCGCGCAACCGCAGTGACAGCCGGCGGCCGGGCTCCCGCGCAGCCGCGGTAAGGGAGTACCCCCCAGCGCGCAGCCGCGCTGGCATTCGTCTGGAACACCGAAGCCCCACCTTCCGCCCTGCGCCAGCGCACTGAGACAAAAGGGCGGGACCTGAGGTCTCGCGCAGGCGCTTGGGAAAGCTTGTCGGGGTCAAGGCGCAGCCGCAGGAAGCTAGGGACGCTTCATCCATTGGTGTTTGTGTGCAAACTAAGAGGACTTTGTTCCTGCGCAGGCGTGTTGGGGGTGTCCCCTCCCACTCCATAACATAGACGCCTCCCGCGCACGCGTATTGTCTTCCGCAGGCCCTCACAGGAAACCTGCTCCTTTCGCCATTTTGGTAATGGGATATGGGCTATTATGCCCTTGGAGTCCTCAAGCATGAACAGAAAGGAGCAAGGTGTGGTGTTGGATGGAGCTGGTCACCTGTCGTTGACAGCAGTGTTCCTAGGGGTGTGTACTGGATTCTTGGTTCTAGCATCAGGTGTGGCTGGACCAGGCCGCCATATTGGTAAAGAGAAAAGCCATTTGCGACAGAAAATGACGCCTTTGGTGGCATGTTGGATGACTGTGGTTCCTACTCTTCTCCCGCTCCTGACAGCTAATTTTATCAGTTAATTGTATCCTGAGCATGCCTGCCTTCTGTGGTGGTGGCACTGTGGGGAGTTGCGCCTGCCCGTTACCATCCTCTCTTCACCAATGTCCCTGAGATCTCTTTTAGAGGAAGCCTAAAGCGGAGAGTTTATAATCCTGACAACGCCCAGCTACCTGCGTATCCCGGACTCCAACTCCCAGTTTGCAATGCCAAAGGATCTAAAGGGCGACGGGGGGAGCATTGCACGCTGGTAGCAAGAATCGCGATAGGGCTGGTGGATTGTGGGAGCTGTAGTTCCGTGTGCGTGCGATGCACTCTATGGTAGGATGGACCCAGGGAGGAGTCTGTTGCCTGCCAGGAAGGGATACTTTTGAGAGCTTCTGTGCTGGATGCCGGGATTTGTAGTCTGAGGGCCCGCCTCTCATTCTGGGCGGGGATTCATACTCCTTTTCAGGGCTCCCGCTCCTCCCCTTGGTACCGCCGTCAGAGATGGCCGGTTACTGCTGCTTGATGGTGGATGAAGCAGTGGAGAAGGGAACTGCATCGTTGTGCTTGACACTAGGGGTTTAGTTGGAATTGTTCTCTCGTAGCTGTGCTCTGCCCACTTTTAATGTTAAGGGACACAGCATTCTCAGAGTCGTAAAACAAAAAAGGGTTTAGAGATCATCTGATTTAATCCTGTATTTTCCAGATGCACAGAGAGGAGCAGTGATTTGCCTAGGTCACAGAGTGCATTTGTGGGAGACCTAGGAATTAGATTTCTTGATTCTCAGGCCAGACACTCCATTACACCATGTCGAATGTTTCTAAGGAATTGGTACGCTTTCTTTGGGGACAGTAAGGAGGATGAGTTAGAGTGGGGATGTCAGTGTACCCTAAGAGAGGGGAGAGCTGAACTAGATCATTTGTATGAAAGAGGCAAGATTTTCTGTCTTCTGTGGCTATACTTTATGCCTCAGGCTCTCAGAGGTTAGAACCTCATGTGCTCTCTCTCTCTGGCTTTTTTCCTACTGCTCAGGGCCCAGCTGTGCTGCTGTGTCAGCCTGAAGGCATTATGGAGCAGAAAAGTAAGCCATTGGCATCCATCCACTGAACAAGGCTTTGCTTTGATCGACACCATCAGTTGCAGCTGATAATAGGAACTATGGGCTAATGAGAGAAATAAGACCTAGCTCTGTTGACAGGTGCCAGGGAAACTTCACACACCTTCCTCTTGGAACTTGGAGGATGAAGTTAGGCCAGTGGGGCCCAGGGATGGTGCCACCTTGGAGAGCTCCCGCCCTGACAGTTCGGGGGGATTGAAGAGAGAGCAGGTGGGATACAGACATCTTTGGAAGTGACCTCTTGTGGCTAATCTAGGCACTGCACTCTGCATGGACTAGCTTCATCATCCTTCAAGGTGGCTGGTACTAGAGCCAAGAGTAGGTAGCGTGAGTGGTCAAGATCTCCCTGTTGGAAGACTGGAGATTCTGAGTTCTCATAATTTCCTGTTGCTGGCTTCTTGCTCTTACTCTTGGAAAGTAGCCATGCAGGGCACACCTCTCAGCACAGAATGTGCATACTGGGGGCCAATGCGGGGCATTCCCATCTTGGTTGGTCTGGGTCTCATAGAGAAGGGGCAAACTTAAGCAGATCCTCCCAGCCACCTTTTTCCAGAACCCATGGTTAGGGCCTTTGCCTAACTTAGGAGCCAAGTCCCTAAGCTGCATTACCATTGCTTCTGACAATCTAAGTGTTCTCTGAGGCCAAGCCAGATTAGGGCTTCATGTTCAGGGGATCAGTCTCTGTTTCCTATTCCAATTTCCAAAGCCTTGCTTGCTTGGGAATAAGGGGAAGGAGAGATGCATCAGGCTTCCTGAGCCTAGTTAGCATTGAGAAGGGCATCAGTGGCATTGAGAAGGGATTTGAGAGTGTGACAGCCTGTAGTTCTGGGCCTGGCAAAGAGGAGGAAATAGGGCATTGAGTGGATATGCATAGGGGTTCCTGGGCTCCCACATCCTGTGGCACCAACCACTGGGGCCTCTGATTTCTCCTGCCATTTGTTGCACTGTCCCTTTTGGGACAGGGGACCCTGTTCAACTGCATGTAACTATTTCTTTTAAAATAAAATCTGAGCACTTTGGGTGGCAAAGGTGGGAGAATCACTTGAGCCCAGGAGTTGGAGACCAGCCTGGGCAAAATAGTAAGACCCTGTCTCTACTATATATATATATTTAATTAGCCATGTGTGGTGGGGTGCACCTGTAGTCTTAGCTATTCAGGAGGTTGAGGTGGATCACTTGAGCCTCAGAAGTTGAGGCTGCAGTGAACCATGATCGAGCCACTGCACTCCACCCTGGATGACAGAGTGAGACCCTATCTCAAAAACAGTACAAATAAAATAAAATCTAAGGATGATTGATTGGTGGGTCTAGTATGCCTTCTGGTCCTGAAGTTCATATCCCATTTATCTCCCACCGCCTGTCCCTCCATGAAAGCATTATTCACCTGGCCATTGCTTGTATTTTTTTCAAAAACACCATTTTAATAAGGAAACAACAGAAATAAAAGATTGTTCTCTGGCTGGAGCCCATATAATACATTACATGTACAAAGTGGCCTTCAGCCAGCTCCTGGGCGTCTCCCTGGGGCTCTCCTACCACCTGTTTCATGCCAAATTCCTGGCTCCTTGGACCTCTGCTCCTCTCCAGAATATGCCCGACCCCTCCCCTTATCACATAATACAGTGGCCAAGAGGAGAGCCTGACAAGTGGCTGGAATTGGAGGAGGGACTAGTGGGATGAAGACGTTCGTAACAGCCAAATAAACATCGGAGGAAAGTCTCCCTCTCCTCAGGGTATAGGGCAGTCAGGGGAGAATGTAGTATCCTGCTTTGGTGTGGAGCATGAGTGCCCAGGGAAGCCCAACCTGAGGTTGGCGTAGGATCCCCCTGAACTCCTTAGTATCCCCTAGAATTACTGCCTCCACTGGGACAGGGCAGGAGGCAGAACTGTCCATTCCTGGGGCTTTAGAGAACAAGAGACCTCCCAAGAGGCTGATGTTGGCATGCCAGGACTACCCAGAGGTCACCGTTGAGAGGAGTTTTGGCCATTGGTGATCGCCACGTGAGGAGCATCCTGGTGCCGTTTCTACCATGGTCAAGTTGACCCTGCTGCAGGTTGCCATGCCAGGGCGGGATGGTGGTCATATGAAGAGAGGTACTCCTGCTCTGCTTGTGTGTTCCAGACTGGTCCAGGCATGAGGAAGCTTGGGATGCTGGCTTTTGATGCTTGTGCTCCAGCCGTGTTCTGCCCACAGGCAGATGCCCCCCGACGTGGGCCCAATGAAGGGCCCTAAGTGGGCAGTGACACCAAGAAAATAGGTCATGGGGGGCATTGCAGGTGGGGAAGGGCACAACTTCTTGAGGGATTGGTGGCATCTCCTCCCAGGTGGTATGTACAGGAGGTGGAGGGACAGCAGGAAGCAAGGAGCCTTGCTGCTGGACTGTGGTGCAGGCCTGAGTTGGCTTCCCTAGGCTGCCCCCACCTAGATGGAGACTTCATATTCTCTCGTCTCCTGCAAAGGAAAGAGACTGCTGGGAGTTGGAAACTTGCATTAGATTTACCAGGCCATAATTCACCTTCCCTAGGAAAAGGGAAAAAGTGAGCGAGCTTGGCAGGACCCTCAGGGTTACCTGCCCAAAGCAGCAGAGAACTGGGTCTTGGATAGGGTGGCAAGGCTGGCATGGTTACTTACTCCAGTCTCGTAAGTTGGATTGTCAAATGCTGACTCTACAGTAATGCGGTTGTAGGGGCGGGGGCGTGTGCGGGGCAGCTGCAGGGAGCTTTTTCCCTGGAGCCTGTGGGGCAGAGAAGCCTGTGAGTCAAGACTACTGGGTAGGAGTGAGTCAGGCATGCAGAGCAGAAAGAGAAACCAGACTCACCTGGAGAAGTAGAGGTATACACCTCCTACCAACAACACCATCGCCACCAGTGGCAAGAAGATGGCAGCTGCAATGTGGGCAGCATCCAGGGTGCTGGAGGCAGCAGGCGCCTTGGCAACTGAAGACACAGAGGGTGGGACTGGAGCAGAGGTCTCTGTCACCTGGAGCCCATATCCTCTCACCTCTGCCCAAGGACTACCAGCTCCCTCTAGCTGGCTGGGGGCAGGGAAGGAGCTTTTTACTCTGCTAGGCCCAAACCTCTCTCTGCCATCCCTCCTTGGGAAGCCCATGGCCTGGGAGCCATGAGAACCAGGACCAGGGAGACCACTTCTCTGGCCCTCAAGGGTGGAGACTCACCATCCAGGCTGCGGGTGTTGTAGAACTCATCCAGAGAGGCTGGAACAAGAGGGGAGGGCCAAGGGCAGTGGGTGATTCCAAGGGGCCAAACCACTAAGGCAGGGAGCAGAGGTAGTGGGCTGATCATGGGAAGGATTTGTCCAAGGAGAGCCCACTCCAGCATGGGTCTTGGTGATGCCAGATCAGAAGGATCTGGCAAAGACAGGGGAGACCAAGGGTAACACGAAGGTGGCATGGGCAGGTGGTTCTGGTTCTCAACATTGCACATCTTTGCCAGAGCAGCTTTATGGTCCAGGCAGGGTTTTGAGGGATGACAGGGCACTCACCAGCCCTACAGATGGGTGGGGGGTCACTCCAATGCGAGGGGTGCCCGGGCACACACTTGATGCTGGCCTGGCCCTTCAGTACGTAGCCAGGGGCACACGAGAAGTGGATGGTGGCCCCTGCTGGGTGTAGCTGCTTCTCAGGACTTTGGGCGCCATTCTCAGGGGCACTGAGACCATGGCATGGCTTGAGCTGTTCCACTGCAAAGCAGGCAGAGCCCAGTGAGGGTGTCATGCCCTTGGCCTCCAGGGCAGCATCTTTTATCTCCAACTAGAGGTTTTCCCTCCTACTCATCTGACACTTACAGAGACATTTGGGGGCCCGGTCACTCCACTTGGGGCTGCCGGCCTGGCGATCATGGCAGGTGAGGATGGAGCTGCCCGTCAGCACAAAACCCTGGTCACAGATATATTGCACGGTGGCCCCTACAGGAAACTTGGGGCTGGATATAAGACGTCGGCTGTGCTCCACATCTCCAGGGTCATGGCAGGAAGTCACTATGGGTAGGGGATGATGGAGGGAAGTAGCCCAAGGAGAACTAAGCAGAGGCCAGTTCACCCTGGCTTTGTTCTAGGCCAGCTAACTTCTTCATGTTGTATAGCTCTGTCCCCTGTGTATCTGTCCCTACCATTATGCTGGTGTGTCCCCCCATTTGTCCCCTTCCCATCTGTTAGGGTTGATAAACACTGATTGGCCATCTACCAGGAATGAAATAACCTGGAGTACTTGGCTGATAACCCCATGAAAAGGTATCATCCCTGTTTCACAGATGAGGAAACCGAGGCTATGAGACGTGAAGGAACTTTGAGGATACTAGCTAATAACAGCTAGAGTCTGGTTCAGAATCCAGGAGAGAGGCTTGGAGGTTGTGTTGGGAAGGGGAGCATGGGTAACAGGTATACTCACCCCTCTGGCACGAGGGCAGGTCCTCACTCCAGGTTAGGTCCCACTGGCACATGAGGACACTGGATCCCACCACCTGGTAGCCAGGGTAGCACTGGAAAGTGACCACAGTGCCGTGCACTAGCTCAGGCTGCGATGGGCTCTTCCAGCCATTGGGGATCTCAGGCAGCTCCGGACATGTGTCATTGCGGGGCACCTCTGGGGGCACAGAGGCACAAGATGCAGGCCTTCAGCCAGCACCAAAGTGACTGTCCCCCTCACCCTGAAGGCACTCTGGCTCCTGCTGGTTGGTCCTGGACCTAGACTGTCCTGGGCAGGCTCAGGGATCTATTCCTCCCTGCTCAAGGGCCCCTCCTTGCCTGCCGCTGACATTGCTCTGTCTCCTAGATTCCAGGGTAATCATTTAGGCTTTGGCCTTACTTCCAAAAGCACCTTGGCCAGTTCCTCAGGCCTGAGAGATGGAACCAGGTAGGGTGAGGGAAATTGTCACTTCTATGAAAGACTGTCAGTAAGATAGAAGCCAGCACCTTTCCTTTGTTCTCCATTTTTGTTTAAAAGTTGTCCTGGCCAGGTGCAGTGGCTCACACCTGTAATCCCAGCACTTTGGGAGGCTGAGGTGGGCAGATCACTTGAGGCCAGGAGTTTGAGACCAGCCTGGCCAATATGGCGAAAACCCGTCTCCACTAAAAATACAAAAATTAGCCAGGTGTGGTGGAGGGCGCCTGTAATCCCAGCTACTCAGGAGGCTGAAGCATGAGAATCGCTTGAGCCCAGGAGGCGGAGGTTGCAGTGAGCAGAGATTGAACCATGGCACTCCAGCCTGGGTGACAGAGGGAAACTGTGTCTCAGAAAAAAAAAAGGAACAAAAAGAAAGTTGTTCTGCTGCCTACCCAAACCCCTCTTGCGACAACAGAATTCTGGCTCCCCCTCAACGCAGATGGAGAACGGGACTAGCTTCCTCCAGGTGATCCCTGGTGTTTTTTCAGCTTCCCCTTGTCTGAGAGAGCATTCAGGCACCTCACTGTCCTGGCATCTTTGACTTGCCATGGCTTGGGGCCTGCACTCTTATTGGTGTAGGGGCAAGCTCACCAAAGAAGTGGATGACGAAGCCCTGCTGGTAGCCCAGCACTGAGGTCCCGGGGTCCGACTGGAATTGAATGGTGACATCAGCCATGGAGGTAAAGAGCTTGAAGTGGCTACGTGGCCCTGAGTACTGGCCCAGGACCCGGGCTGTCAGGTCATCCCCATCATAGAAGGTAAGTACGTCTCCAGGGCCTATGCGCAGCCTGTGGAGGAGGAGCGTCAGGACACAGCAGGCCTGGGGGCCCCAGGATGGGCTGGACAAATGATATCCCCAGAACTCAGGAGTTGGCTCCGCCTGACCCGGTAGGTACTCACACTCGGATGTCCAGCATGATGCGCTTGTCCTCTTCCACATGCACACCCCAGATGCAGTCCTGCCCACGACCGTAGGGCTCTGGCCAGTTGGGAGAGAGCACCACGCCAGCCGAGTCTGTGATCTCCCCGCTGCACACGGCTGGAAGGCAGGGGAGGCCCAGAAGGTGTGTTGCTTTTCCAGCTTACCATCTGCCCACAGGAATGCCCATCAATTGCTGGGAGCCCCCACTTCCTCCTTGGAGGAAACTTGAACCACATAGATCACAGGGCCCCTGTGGCCCCAGGTTCTGCGGCTAGTCCCCTGGTACCCACCCTGCAGGCCCATCTACTGGTGCCTACTGACCTCGGCATGCTGGCTCTGTCTCATTCCATTGCGGGTCATGGGGGTCAACACACTCGATGATGATGGAGCCCTGCTCCAGGGTGTAGCCAGGGTCACAGCTGAACTCCACAGTGGTACCCACAGGGTAGGAGGGTGCACTGCTGCTGAAGTTGCCGTATTTGACAAAGGGCTCATAGCAATGGCCCTGTTGGAAGGCTGTAAACCACAGGGCCCAGCCCAGCTCAGCCTCAACTGGTATTAAACACAGTGGGCAAGCATCCTCCTATTTCCCTCCCCAGAGCCTTTCTTTTACTTGGTACGAATGATAAATATATGTCCTGGGCTTGGAGCAGGGAGGTGATGGAGGAAGGACATATCCATCCCTATTAGGCTCAGGAGGCCATCTTGATCACCAGGCTGTTCTTGGTTCCTGGTTTTGTGCTTAGTGCACAGAAGGTACTCCATACATGTTTTTTGAATGAATTAATACATGCATGCATAAATGGTTCTAGAATGTCTCTTACAGCAATTTTTCTTCCCTAAGGGTTGAGGCCTTTTTTGCTTTTCAAAATCTGGAGAATTTATTCCCTTGGATCAGAGGGCCTGGGTCCAGGCAGAGGTTGCCTGCAAAGCTGGGGTAGGGATCCTGGTCCCAAAGGGAGGGGCAGGGAAAGGGGGCCTAAGTACTAAGTGAGCAGGGGCTGACTTGGAAGGAGTGACAGCATGGAGGCACAGAGGGGAAGGGTGTGGGAGAAAGACCCTAGCCCTGAGCCCATCCTCCTGGACCCCCCACTCCCAGTGAGGCCCCAGCAGGCTCACCCTCATAGCGCAGGGCCATGCCTGCCGCTGCCCCGCTGCTGTCAGTACTGAGCTCGACAAAGAAGTGTCTGCCAGAGCTGAGCAGGCCCTCAATGGGCAAGTATTCCACCTCATAGGAATCATACACCGGTGGAGCCTCCACGTTGTCCCCATTGCGAATGATGAGCCTGAACCAGGAGAGTGGCAGCTATGTAGGCTGGTGGCTGACCCAGATGGGGTGTGGCCCCGGACTCAGGTAGCATCTCTCCAGCAGGGTATCACCAGGCCAGGCACTCCCATTCCACTAGGACAGCCCCTCACCTGTCATCATCCTCTGCCAGGGAAACTTTCTCAAAGTGCAGGTGTAGCCGCTGGCCCTCAGGAGCCTCAAGCAGCCAGTGGCAGGTGAGGTTGTTGCTGTAGTTGCCCGGGAAGCCTGGGGAGATGATGCGGCCGGTGGTGGCATTACGGATAACTCCCCCGCAGGCGGCTGTAAGACCAGGACAGGGTGTAGGCTAGGCCCCTGCCTGAACCCAGGCAGCCTAACATGCCTTCTTCCCCATCCCAGCTCTGTCTCCTCCGCTTGGAGCAGCAGGGACCTCCCTACCATCTTTGACATCATGGTCCTGAAGGTCAACCTTTTAGCCTGGTGACCTTGCATCTCCAGGCAGCCTGAGCTCCAGAATCCTGCCTCATAACCTTTCACTGGGACTGTCCTGGGACTGTCCAGGGCCATTCTCTTGACTGTGAGTAGATGTGTCACTGCCTGGCTGTGTGCCCAGGTAAGTCACTTTCCCTCTCTGCTGACTTCTCTAGAAGGCCGTGCCCGACTCTCCCCAGGTGGACTTTCTTAAAGCCCTTACTCTGGGCTTCAACCTTCTTGGGTACATCTGCTACTTCTACCTCATGCCACTTTCCTAAAATCAGTTGTTTGGGTATGTCCCTTAACTAGGACCCCCTGGAGTAGGAGCCAGTTCTTTTCAGGCCCGGCACAGAGTTGGTGTTCAGCGTTGGTTGAGTAAAATGAGTGAATGAATGTGAAAGGGGGCTAACACTAGATCCAGGGTGACAAACACCTGATATGCATGCCATCCACCCCGAAACCTTGCGCCTGTAGCAGCGCTGCTGGCCATTGATGGCCTCAAACGCTTTCTGAAATAGCTCTCCAGGCCTCACTACCACTGCCATTCCTGGGTTGACTGACCTTTCTGGTGCTGACCCCTCTGGCTTGGGACTGTTCTTTCTAAGGAGAGACTGAACAGTTTGCCTATGGCTATCTGTGAGGAGGATTGTTGGGTTATGTGGCCACAAGCTCCTGGCAGTTAACTGGGGCCAGAGAGGGGGCCTCAGGCAAGAGGAGTATGGCTGGTTCCAGGCAGTGCTTTCCTCTCCTGGACACAGCTCTGACCCACCTGACTCTCAGTGACCAGGCTGCCATGACCAAAACACAGGACCTTTGTCTCCAAATGCTCAAAGCAGCAGTATATTTTAACCCAATAAAGCTCCTGGGGGGCTGGGGCAAATTCCTTCTCTGCAGAAAGGACAGACCTACCTTGGCTTGTCTCAGAATGGAACTGCCCTTCAAATCTGATCATCCTCCATCCTTTGCTTGAAATTGCTTACTGGCTCCCCATTACCCTCAGGATAGAGTTCTAGCTGAAAATGCCATTCAAGCCCTTTATGAATCCCACTCTCTCTGGACACAGCTTTAGACCCCTCTCCTCACATGCCCTCTCTTTCAAGCACACTTTGCTGTGTCCTCACTGTCTTGTGCTGTTTCATGCCTCCACACCTCTGCATATACTGTTCCAGGAATCCACCCCACTTTCCCAAACTAACATTTCTGAAATCCTTCCATGCTATCCCCTTGGGAAGCCTTGCTTGCCTCCTGTCTCAAATATATATATATACACACATATATATACATTTTTTTAATGGAGTCTTTCTCTGTTGCCCAGGTTGGAGTGCAGTGGTGCCATCTTGGCTCTCTGCAACCTCCACCTCCCAGGTTCAAGCGATTCTCCTGCCTCAGCCTCCTGACTAGCTGGGGCTACAGGTGGGTGCCATCACTCCCAGCTGATTTTTGTATTTTTAGTGGAGACGGGGTTTCACCATGTTGGCCAGGCTGGTCTTGAACTCCAGAGCTTGTGATCCACCCACCTCAGCCTCCCAAAGTACTGGGATTACAGGCGTGAGCCACTGCACCTGGCCTCCCTCATATCGGAGTGGTTCTCCCTCCCTCAGGGTCCTACAGCACTCTGCTTTTACTACTATTGTAGCATCCTCTGCACTGAGCTGCTTGCCGGTCTCCCTGCTAGATCTTCAAGGGCTGAGAACATGTCTGTGTTATTTATCTCTGGTTGTGCCTGGCACCCAGGAAGAGTTTATAGAGTGAAATAAGATTCATGGCTGGGCACGGTGGCTCAAGCCTGTAACCCCAGCATTTTGGGAGGCCAAGGTGGGTGGATCATAAGGTCAGGAGTTTGAGATCAGCCTGGCCAGCATGGTGAAACCCCACCTCTACTAAAAACACAAAAAAATTAGCTGGGTGTGGTGGCGTGCACCTGTAACCCTAGCTACTTGGGAAGCTGAGGCAGGAGAATTGTTTGCACCTGGGAGGCAGAGGTTGCAGTGAGCCAAGATCATGCCACTGCACTCCAGCCTGGGTGACAGAGGGAGACCCCATCTAAAAAAAAAAAAAAAAAAGATTCAAAAGCCTAAGTCCACACCCACTAAAAAGAAAAAGCCCAAGTTCCTTTCATACTGCAAACCAAACACTGCATGTTCCTTTTTCCAATAAGCCCCCTTTCATTGGCAGCAATCTCAGACCCGATCACTCAGAAACAGACCTGGGAGTCCCTTTTCCCTCTCCCTTCTTCCCTCATCAGTGTCTCTGGAACTCCCCTCCTCTTCATTCCCCAAATTACAATCTTTAGGTTCAAACTGTCTTGTCTGGCTGGCCTCCCAGCCAGCAGACCAATTGCCTGGTTGATTCTCCTAAGGAATTCTAAGCCCTTCCCTTCTCTAATAAGCTTCAACAGCTCCACAGCCTGTATCTTGCCCTGACACTCAAGGCCCTCCCATTGCCCTTGCCACATGTCTCAGGCTTCAGCCAAACCTGGCTGTCTTCTGTGTCCCTAAACATCCTCACCTTCCTGCCTCTGTGTCCCTGCCTATGTCATTCCCTCCATCTAAATGTCAAATCTGGTCGGGCGCGGTGGCTTACACCTGTAATCCCAGCACTTTGGGTGGCCAAGGCAGGCAGATCATGAAGTCAGGAGTTCGAGACCAACTTGGCCAACAACATGGTGAAACCTCGTCTCTACTAAAAATACAAAAAAAAATTAGCTGGGCATGGTGGTGGGTGCCTGTAATCCCAGCTACTAGGGAGACTGAGGCAGGAGAATCACTTGAACCGGGTAGGTGGAGGTTGCAGTGAGCTGAGATCGTGCCACTGCACTCCAACCTGGTGATGGAGTGAGACTCTGCCTCAAAATAAATAAATAAATAAAAATAATAAAATAATAAATTCAAACCTTCAGTGCCACCTCCCCTAGGAAACCTCCTAAATATCCGGCTAAGAATGATTGTGCCCTCACCTCCCAGGTCACTTTATGTCTTTTCATTGGTGAGTTTTACTTCTTGCCCTGGAAATTGGTGACCTCTGTGCTTTCTCCTTTCCCCCTTTCCTGGCAATGTGGGTTATTTAGGACACATTTAGGGTTCTTTAGCTGTTTAATTCAGCTCTGTATACCTGTGGTGCCTCATCTAGGAGATGCTCAATAAGTTCAGGTTGAATGAATGCCGCTGTGGTGTGTGGCCATTTTCTGGCTTCCTTATGAAGAGCAAATGAAAGTGGCAGACAGCAACAGGGAGCAGGCATGAGCCCCCACCTCACTTCTCTGCTCGGCACTGAGCCCTTTCCCCTGGAGACACTCACCAATGCAGACAGGCTCCTTTGAATCCCAGAAGGGCTGGGTGGCATTGAGACAGGTAAGAAGCCTGGCACCCTTCAGCTGGTAGCCAGTAGCACAATGGAAGTGGGCACTGCCCCCTGGGTGAAGGCTGGTGACAGTCACATCTCCATAAGCTGGACGACGGGGAAAGTGGCAGCTCAGGAGATAGGCTGCAAAGACAGAACAGGTGACACTGTGTATGTGTGCAGAGTGGGGGCGGGAGCTGAGCCATTTGTGGGGGACATCTGCCTCAGTCTGCCTGGAGGTGTCATTTGGGGCCAGAGGAAGCACTAGGAGTTCTGAAATGACTCCAATCCCCTCCCTGGAAGGTGCCAATGATATTCCAGCGGCCTGGGCTGGTTACTGGAGCAGATACGGAGCTGGAAATTAGAAGGGTTGGGTTCTGGCCTAAGCTTTGTGACACTTAAGGCAGGTTATTTAATCTTTTTGTGTGTGTTTCCTCATTTGTTAAATGAGATTTAAAATCCCAGCCCATGTGCAGAGTTACTGTGAGAATAAATAGGATAGTATTTTATCTTCCTCGGTATCCCTGGTACCCAGCTGATAATGTATGTTCAAGAAATGCTTATTGAATGACTTGTAGACATGAAAGCACTTGAAATACTGAAAAGCCTATACTGATGTAAAGTGTTGATACTGTTTTTCCTTTAGGGAATAAATGTGAATTGCAGCAGCAAAAATTGAAGTCAAACAGTAAAGGTTGTCTGATAGTATTCACTGAGAAATGCTAAAAAGCTTGATGGCAATGGCTGTGGACTTCTTTTATTTTATTTTATTTTATTTATTTATTTATTTTTTTGAGACGGAGTTTCACTCTTGTTACCTAGGCTGGAGTGCAATGGCGTGATCTCGGCTCACCGCAACCTCCGCCTCCTGGGTTCAGGCAATTCTCCTGCTTCAGCCTCCTGAGTAGCTGGGATTACAGGCACGCGCCACCATGCCCAGCTAATTTTTTTTGTATTAGTAGAGACGGGGTTTCACTGTGTTGACCAGGATGGTCTCGATCTCTTGACCTCGTGATCCACCCGCCTCGACCTCCCAAAGTGCTGGGATTACAGGCTTGAGCCACCGCACCCGGCCGGACTTCTTTTAAAAACAGAATGGTGGTAGGCTGGGGCAAGGCAGGAGGATTGTTTGAAGCCAGGAGTTTAAGACCAGCCTGGGCAACATAGTGAGGCCCCCATCTCTATATAAAAAAATTTTTAAATAGCCAGGCATGGTGATGTGTACCCATAGTCTTAGCTACTCAGGAAGCTGAAGTGGGATCGCTTGAGCCTAGGAGTTTAAGGCTGCAGAGAGCTGTGATTGCACCACTACACTCCAGCCTAGGTGACAGAGTGAGTCCCTGTTTCGAAAAACAACAACAAACAAGAAAAAGATGGGGATGAGAATAGGGAGGCAGGGCACTGCCTTCATGGAAGTTGGGGGAAGGACAAGTTGCCCTGGGAAACCTGGTAGCTTTTGGAATTGTCATACCACATTTGACCAAATGGTGGCAGCAAATCCTACAAAGTAACCTGGCATATCCCGATCCTGGGGTCAAGCTGGACTGGTAGCTAAAAGTATCAGCCAGCGCAGTAGCTCATGCCTGTAATCCCAGCACTGTGGGAGGCTGAGTCAGGTGGATCGCCTGAGGTCAGGAGTTCAAGACCAGCCTGGCCATGGGAGGTGGAGGTTTCAGTGAACCAAGATCGTGCCACTGCACTCCAGCCTGACAGAGTGAGACTCCGTGTCTCAAAAATAAATAAATAAATAAATAAATAAATAAAATAAAATAAAATAAAGATGAAGATCCAGCTGGACGCAATGGCTCACACCTGTAATCCCAGCAGTTTGGGAGGCTGAGGTGGGTGGATTAAGAGGGCAGGAGTTCCAGACCAGCCTGGCCAACATGGTAAAAGCCCATCTCTACTAAAAATCAAAAAAAAAAAAAAAAAAAAAAAAATCTGGGAATGGTGGCACGTGCCTGTAGTCCTGGTTACTCGGGAGGCTGAGGCAGAAGAATTGCTTGAACCCAGGAGGCAGAGTTTGCAGTGGGCAGAGATTGTGCCACTACACTTCAGCCTGGGTGACAGAGTGAGACACTTTCTCAAAAAAAATAAAAATAAAAAAAAAGTGAAGATCCTGTCTTGAGGATCTTCAAAAAGTGAAGATCCTGTCTTGAGAGAAAGGTTGAGAGGTGCAGTCCAAGAGGTGGGAGCAAAGGCCCGGAGGGGTCAAAGAGAAAGGTTGAGAGGCAGAGCCTGACAACCCTTGGGGTAGTAGGAAAGGTGAGGACTGTCTAGACTGGAGAACTTGAGTCTTGGGGTGGGGGGCAGCCCCATCGATGGTACCAGGTAGATGGGGAGAGAGATCCATGCAAGGGCTCTGTTCCTGGGTGCCTTTGTGTGAATAAATAAAGGGACCTCCTCTTCCTTCCCCATTAAAAGGAAAAAGAAAAAGGGGCTGTCTCTGGGCAGGCCAGGGTCCAGAAATTTGAGTTTTATGACTTTCCCCTGTCCTGTTACTATGTTTGTGGAAGTGGGAAGAGAATTTCTTCTCTTCTGTCTCTCAGGGAGAGAATGGTCAGTAAGTGGCTAGTTGTGCTTAGCAGGTGGGCTCTGGGTCAGACTGCCTGGGCTTGAATGCAGGCTGCCCTACTTGCTGTGCCACCTTGGGCAAGTTACCTAAATTCTCTGTGCTTCCGTTGCCTCGTTTATCCACCCATTTTCAGTATTACATCCAAGGTTGTGGAGGTTAAGTGAGAAGACATATGAGCAGTTCCTGAACAAATGCCTGAGACACTAGCCAGTACCTTACATCTGCAGGTACCGTCCAGATTCTAAAATGTCTTCATACTCTTCTTTCTTGAGGTCTATAATATGCTTGGGAGGAAGGCAGGCAAGGTAGGGGCTATTAACCCAGTTTCAGATGAGGAGAACAGGTTCAGAGAGACCCCGTGCCCTCATCACAGGCAAGTAAGTGCTAGAGCAGGAACTTGAAGCTCCTGGACTCTGGAACCTTCATGGTTTCCACCACCACCCCACCTGCTTCCCCAGTTGAAGCAGAAACTTGGGTTCAGGGGTCAGAGAAGTCTGAGAGTAACAGACAAGTCTGCTCTGGGTGGTTGTCCAGAGCAGCCACTCACAGTGACCTGGGGAGAGATCCAAGGGCAGGATGGGATGGGGAAAGGGATGTGGGGTCTAGACCATGAGCCAGGCGTCAGGCCCAACATCTCCCCTTACATATTCCCCTTTTGAGTTCTTATCACAACTCTAGTAAGGAAGGGCCCTCATTTCACAGATGAGGAAACTGGGCTAGAATGGGGTGAGGGTAGGATGCTGGGGGCAGACAATGGAGCCCCCAGACTCCATAGTAGTTAAAGTACCACTTCCCAAGATGAGCTTCCTCCTGTTGCCATGACAACCGTTCCCGGGGAGCCTGCACCACTGCAATCTGTTGAGTTATTTTCTCACTGGAGTCTGTTTCTGGAGCCAAGTCCAGTGCCAGGAATGCTGAGGATGGAGGAGGGGGATGCCTGTCAGGGTCGTCTGCCTCCCCACCCTGCCTGAGGCTGTAGGAGGGAAGTTGGAACTTGGTCCTGCGATGAGGCCCTTGTGAAGGTTCATACTCATGACCCCCAACATCAGCTTGGACAGCTTCAGCAAGGGTGTGGGTACTAGGCCCGTCACCCCCTCTTCTGGCACCCTCTTTCTCTAGCCCACAGAGATGCGAGTGTGAGGACACGCTCCTCCTGTTCCCATCTCTGGGATCAGGGCTAATTACAGACTATAATTAGGGGAATTACACTCATTAAGGCAAGAGCTGATCATTGACAAAAACTGGGCTGACAAGGGAGGGCTTCTGGGAGCGGAGCAGGCAGGACCAGGATCAGCTCTCCCAGCCCTTCCTTGGAGGTTGCTCCCCCTTGCTGGGCCTCCAGCTCACTGCCATTTCAGCCACCTTTGTCTGGCCCGACAGAGACGAGGTCCCGAGTTTTGTGCAAAGGAATTTGCAGCAAGAGAGGTTACCATGGCGTGAAATTATGCCTGCTGCCAGGGAGGATTGATGGGCCATTAGGGAGGCTAGCTGGGCCGCCTAGACGTTTCACCCTTGCCTCAGCTGGCCCCTTGCCTCTGCCAAGCCACTATACAGCCCCGCCCACTTCCAGACTCCCTGCTGCCATGCCAGACTGCTCCCCTAGTTTGGGTGGAGAGGTGAGGGTGGGGTGAGTGCTCCTTAGGTGGGATTCCAAGCAGCCCCACCTCCAGAGTGCCGGCTCTCTGTGGTCCCCTGCAGGGCTGCAGAAGTGATCCATGACAATGTAAGACAATCCCGTGATTGTTCACACTAATTATTTCCCTATTAGTTCTCCCTAGTCTCAACTGGTTAATCCATGCAAAAGATCAAGCTGACTTTGTGCTCAGAGAGGGAGATGGGTAGGAGGGACACAGGTGAGAGACTGGCAAAGTCCCGAGCCCTTTTCCTCCCTGCCAGTCATGTAATTCTGGTTTCCTTAATGAAGCATGTGCTAAGCACTTGACATGTACCATTTTACTTAATCCTAACCATGACTTTGTGGGGTAGGTGTTTTGGTCTTATACTACAGCAGAAGGGTCAGAGAGGTCAAATGACCTTGGACAGCCAAGGTCAACAGCCACTGAGAAGGAGATTCAAGTACAAATCTGCCCATCGCTGGAGTTCTGTGATTTCTTCATTACATCATGCTGCTCCCTTATTTCCAGAGGTGTGCTGAGCTGACTGGGGCATGGGCCAGGTCAAGGTGGATGAGGCGGTCCAGGAAGGGCAGTCTGGCAGCTAAGACCTCTTTGACCTTTAACCTCTTGCATTTGGGGAGGGCGTCTATTTTTATTGCCTGTTTAAGTGTCTGCCTCCTCCTGAGAAAGAACGCCTTGAGGGCAAGAATCTTGGTGCATCCTGACATTGCCAGTGTCCAGCACAAGCCTGGCAAAGAGCAGGTGCCTAGGAAAAGTCTGCTAATGAATGAATGAGTGACATTGGGCACACTTGGAGGCTACCTGATCCTAAGTCAAGACCAGCTTTCTGCAGGGTGGTGGGTGGAAGAGAGAAGGCCCAGGAGGTTTCAGATACACGATACTTGCCTGCGGTTGTCCAGAGCTTCACTGGACACTTGTGCTATGTGTCACCAGCCCCTCCTTGCCCCCTCTAGTCTATAATTGCACAGAGACCCCTCTCCCACCAAGAGGGCAGCGAGTTTGGGCTGGTTCCCCTCAGCTACCGAGGCTTTACCTTGGTAATGGAAATGGAAGGTGCCGGGACCAGCAGGTGGCGGGAGGCTCTGGAACCTCAGGGCTGCTTGGTGGGTGGGGCTGCGGATGACTTGGCCCCGTAGCAGGAAAGACTGGTTGGCCAGGGGCAGTGGGTCAGGTCCCCCCAGGCCCTCCACAGTCACTGTCTCCCCTTCCCGGAGGCTGATATTCTGGACCTGCCGGTGGAGTGGAGAGAGAAAAGCAAAGCAGTCAGATTTCTTCCTGCTGCCTGAGTCACCGCCCTCAGGATCCTGCAGGCCTCAGACAGATCAATCCTCAATGCCCCTTGGGCATCGGAGCCCCTAGGCCCTGAGCTGGGCGCTTCAGCAGTACAGGAGGAGCTCAGTGTGAGACAGGACCAGAAGTTCAGAGAGATTAAGTAAATGATCCAAGGTCACATAGAGATTTTTAGTGTCAGGTCTTCATGTGCAAGCCTGGAGCCCGAAAGTCTGAAGTCCTGCCTGCCCCAGCTGATATCTCCCACCCCCTGCCTGCGTTCACCGTGGTCCCTGATCCCCCAGCAGTGGAGCTTCCCAGACAAACGCCTCACCCAACCCTCCCATCTTAACTGTTCTTATGATAATGTAAATACCTCTCACCTAACCCTGCCATTGTAACTGAACTTGTGGTCATGTATACTTCTTGCCCCCTACCCCACCACTGTAACTGAGCTTACTCTGCAACACCCCTGGCCCCCAAAAAACTACCCAAACCTATAACACCAACTCCTATCCCACTGCCCTTTGCTAATGCCCTTTTCGGCCTTAGCCCACCTGTACCCAGGTAAATAAACAACCATGTTGCTCACACAAAGCCTGTTTGGAAGGTCTCTTCATTCAAAGCGCAGGTTTTTCAACACTTAGCAGATCTGGGACTTTTGTTTTTTTTTGAGACGGAGTCTCACATTGTTGCCAGGGCTGGAGTGCAATGGTGTGATCTTGGCTCAGTGCAACCTCCGCCTCCCTGGTTCAAGCGATTCTCCTGCCTCAGCCTCCTGAGTAGCTGGGATTACAGGTGCGTACCATCATGCCTGGCTAATTTTTTGTATATTTAGTAGAGATGGGGTTTCACTATATTGGCCAGGCTGGTCTCGAACTCCTGACCTGGTGATTTGCCTGCCTCAGCCTCCCAAAGTGCTGGGATTACAGATGTGAGCCACCGCACCTGGCCCAGATCTGGAATTTGTAAACACATCTTTCTGTCTCCAGAGCTTTTCAGATACACCAGCTGCTTCCTGTCCTTTCCCCTCCCTGGGCTCTGTTTTCTCATCTGTAAAGTAGGGATGGGGTAGGTGTATTGAACCAGATGGTGCCCAAGGGCCTGGTCAGCAGTATGAGGTCTTAAGTATCAGATCCATGTGCCCAGCTTCCCCTGGACATCCCTGTTGGAGGCCTCACACCCAGCCTGCCTCATACTAGGTCACTGTCTTCCCCCAGCCAGCAGTTTCCTGGGAATGATCTCGCTATTTCCCTGGGTGTCCAAGTCAGAAACTGGCATCTTGCCTCCTCCCTCATACCCAATCAGTCATTCAGTCCCATCAACTGGACCTCAAATCTGTTCATGACTCTTCATCCCCACTGCCGCTTCCCCAGCTCATTGCTGTTACTGTACAGCTAGATCACCACAGCAGCCTACTGGCCAGCCTTCCTGCCTGTGGGGCTTAACCCACTCCTCCCTCTACAGCAATATTTTCTGAACTATAGCCAGCTAATAGTCTTAGATCTGTTGCTGATCATGGTGCTTCCTTGTATAAGTCCTCCAGTGGCTCCCCATTGAGTCCATGACGCCCTTGATGTAGTTCAAACTCCTTGCCTAGCCCTCAAGGCCCTGCCCAACTTGGCCCCTGCTGTCAACTGGCCTTACACCACTCCCCTCCTCATGTCAGCCACGATTTTCTCTCTCTTTTTTCTGAGCTGCTTTCACCGATCCTTTCCCCTGGCTGTCACAGGCCCCTCTGCCACCGCTAGTCTTCAGACCCTCGGTCCCTTAAGCATCTTTCTGGGCTCCATGCCTCCATTCAGGCAAACAAGGATTGGACAAGGATGGACTCTGCCCAGAGGGAAATTAGCAGCATGGCTTGACAGAAGGAACACTGGATTGATTGGGAGCCCAGAGCTCTGGGACCTCATCCTAACCATGTGGTCTTGGACAAATATGCTGCTATTTGAGCTTCGGTTTCCTCAGTTTAATTTTTTTTTTTTTGAGACAGAGTCTCACTCTGTCATCCAGGCTGGAGTGCCATGGCATGATCTTGGCTCGCTGCAACCTCTGCTGTCTGGGTTCAAGCAATTCTCCTGCCTCAGCCTCCCGAGTAGCTGGGACTACAAGTGCCTGCCACCATCCCTGGCTAATTTTTTTATTTTTAGTAGAGACAATGTTTCACCATCTTGGCCAGGCTGGTCTTGAACTTCTGACCTCGTGATCCACCCGCCTCAGCCTCCCAAAGTGTTGGGATGACAGGCGAGAGTCACCACGCCTGGCCTCCTCATTTTATAAAATGAGCTAGTGGAGATCTCTGCTACTCCAAATGTGATTTCTGGACCAGCAGTATCAGCCTCACCTGGGAACTTATAAGAGACGCAGAGTCTCAGACCCCACCTCAGACCCACTAAAGTATACTCTGCATTTTAACAGGATTCTTAGGGCAACTCAAAAGCAATGATCTACATGGGCTCAAGGTTCCTACTGTGTTGCTCTGAAGCAGGGTCTTCAAGGGTTAACCACGTGGGCTGGGTAAGTGGCATCCAGTGAGTCACCAGATCCTTCCCAATCTTATTTCCTAAATACCCCAATGGGTTCCTCTTCTCCATCCTCTTGTTACTGTCCTGGCCCTAATTACTTCCTGCCCAGGATTTTTCACCTGAGAATAGCTTTCTGTCTGTCTCACGCTTCCCACCCCCAATTCATCTCCTGCTGACTTCGGATTGCTCAGAGGACAAGATCCAAACTGCCCAGCTCACATTTGCCAGTGGCTCTGCCGCCCTCATTTACCTGCACTGCAGCCACAGGCTGCCCTCACTTCCGCCCCCTGGGCATTCGCATATGGGACTCTGCGGGGGAAATGCCTTCCTTTCTTCCTCTCCTGGTGAAGCTGGCCATCTTTTCAGATCTCAGGCTGCATCCTCTGCCTCCCAGGCTAGGCCAGGCAGTCCTCCTATTTCAGAGTCTTCCCACTGGCCCCTGCCCATCTTGCTGTTAAAGCTCTGGGTGACATGTTGGGTCACAATGCCTTCTTCACTGGCCAGTCTCAACAAAGATGTGTGGAGAGAGTAAATGTGTGGGCTGCTGGAGGGACATTCCCCCTCAGATATCTGCGAGCTGAGAGGCACAGAGGATGCCGAGCCCAGGCGGGTCCAAGGATATGGCTGCTGCGAGGCTCAGGGCCCCTCAGACTGGGTGCTGAGAACAGATGTGGCCTGGGGATTCCAGAAGGGGGAGCTGGGCAGGGCGAGGTCCCCACCCCTGCCTGAGAGGAAAGACCTGGTGGGTCTTCAAGCTGAAGAGAAGGCTCAAGGCAGGGTGCTGGAGGCCGAGGCGTCTCCTCTCTGTGAGAAGCTCCCCACCCAGGCACGTTTGGGCGGAGGCTGCCTGACCATCTGCTGGGGACATTCCTCAGGGAATTCCTGCAGCAGGCGGAGGCTGGATGAGGTCCCTTCAAACTTGGAGATTCTGTGATTCTAGAGTTGGGAAAACAAGACTCACACACGTGGAATCTGTAATTATCGAGAGATGCCAGGCAGCATATAATTCCGCCTTAAGTGGCACCGAATGCAGGCAGCAGGAATCCTCGCGGGGAGAGCGAAGGGCTCGGAGGCTCAGGGAAAGCGCCTGGAGCAGGTGGGTCTCAGAGCGCCTTGAAGAGAGGAGCACTGGGAGAAGGAGGAAGGGGGGACACTCACTACAGGGCAATTACCACGAAAGCAAAGGCAGAGAAGTTTTAATAGAAATTAATTTAGTATTTTCTCTTAGTTCCCTGTATACCTCTGGCTTGACTTCTAGCTTCTTGCTCCCGATCTTGCTGCTTTGTGGGGACCAGAGAGCAGCTGTAGCCACACAGTAACAATTGCTATCATAGAGCACTACAGTGTGTCAAGCCTTGTGCTAGGTGCTTTTCATCCTCATCACAACTCTCTAAGGTAGGTGGTAAAATACCCACAAGTAAAGAGAGGCTCAGAGAGGCTAAGGGACTTGTAAAAGGTCACACAGGTGTTAAGCAGTCTTGGCTTGCTGAGACAAAGGCAGCTCCTATCCTCCCAACTTCATGGGGGCATCTTCTGTAGAAACAGACGTTTAGACATCTTTACTCTCAGGCCCCAGGCCGCCCAGGTTTAGCAGGGAGGTGGGTTTTGGCTTGGCCTGGCTTTTTTAAGATGTTGGGATTTAAGTTCCCACCAGCCACCTCTTGCTCCCTGGGAAAACTGGGAGCTGAGACCTCTGGCCCCTCTGGTCTGGGGGAGGCATGGCCCCTTCAAGTTGGCCTGGCTCCTAGCTCAGCCTCGTGGTGAGGGTTGGAATGAGAATGTGGAATGAAGTGGCTCCTATTCAGAAAGCTCCCTGTTCTCAGCCAGGGGTTGTCTGAGCAGCTCTGGTCCCCTGGGTTTCAAGCACCCTCTTCCGGGTCTGCTGCAGTGGCTGGAATGTAATTTGTCACCTGTTTGAGGGCCAGGCTGACAGGGGCCAGACAGGGCTGGGTGTCGGACAGGGAGGGGTGATGAAGTCTTGATGCAATTTGCAGGCATCTGTAGAGCCTGGGAGACAGATTGAAATGTCAGCTCTGTTCATGAGTGCTGTCTTCCATACCCATAGCCAGTGACAGGAGGGGACCTGGGGGCCAGGCAGGGGGAAGACAGAAGCAGAGGGAGCTGAGGACAATTCCTGCAGGACTCTGGGCTGTCTAACACTGCCTTGCTTCCAGCAGACCATGGGGTCAGCTCAAGGAAGAAATAGAGCCACTTTGAGAGGCTGGCCCATTCCAGGATGGGAGGTGGGAAGGATTCAGGTTGTTTTCTGCCAGCCCCTAGATCAACAGCCTCATCTGGCCTGTCTGTCCCCATAGAAGCTGTCAGTCAGGCCTCCAGCACGTACCCTAATGGTGTAACCCTTAAGAGAGATGGCACTACAGTTTTTGTACACATTTGCACCAGTACAACCCAGCATAGGCAGATGAGCTCAAAGATGACTCCTGTGTGCGATCCCTACCCCCAGATGCTGGCCACAGGTCTCCTAGGCTCCCTTGGTCACTATCGCCTGTGTGTACTTGGACACAGGCCCACTTACACACACACAGTCCCCTCAAACATGTGTCCTGGCATGTGCCTGCCCTCACACACCTGTGCTCCCTCACAGCAACCACAGGATAATCACAATTTTTCCCATAAGAACCTTTGCAGTTTTCACATCCATTGTCTCTTCAGCTCTCAAAAAATTTCAATAAGGGAGGCAGGGCAGGCTGTTTCCCTGCACTTTATAGATAAGGGAACCTTTAATCAGAGAAGTTGAGAGACTCTCTTTGGTCACACAGTGAGACCAAGACAAAGCCAGGACTCGAGGTCAGGACTCCTGGTTCTTGGTCCAGAGCCCCATCTTGTGTGCATGGCACCCCCAGGCCCTCCCCAGAACTGGGAGAATTCCAGGTGGGTGTCCTCCAGGATCAGGCAGGGCTGACTGGGAAAGGGGATCTGGGGCAGAGCCTGACAGGTCCCATCTCCGCCTGGACCTCCCCCTTTGGATTTGCCTTGTGCCACAGCCAGGCCTATCTCCTGGGCCAAGGGAAGAACAGGTGCTCTTGAGTTTTAGATTAAATCCCAGCTCCATCACTGACCAGTTGAGGGGCCTTGGGCAAGTCATATGACCTCTCCAAGCCCCAGTTTTGCCTGTGAAATGGGGACAGTTTACCTACTTCATGGGTTTGTGAGGATTTGGTTAGATCCTGCCGGTAAGGGGTTCAGCATGGAGGAGCACAGCGCTAGCAGTCATCTTTCCGTTTAATGAGGAGACGTGGGCCGCGCCCTGCAGCGGGAATGCTAGCTGGCTATGAACTTACTTTACCCTCAGGTCTGCCAGGGCTTGCTTGGGAGGCGCTGTACCTTGGAGCCACCCTCTCCCTGGCCAGGCTCTGCAGCCAAGCAAGCAGCAGAGCCAAGAGCCTGAGTTGCCCCTGCTCAGTCAGGCCTATGAAGGAGCTTGCTGACCCCACATTCAAAGGTACTGGCTAGCCGGAGCCTGGTGCATCATCTGCTTCAATCTCCTTTCATAGAGAGGGAAACTGAGGCCCAGAGAAGGCCAGGGGTTTAAGCACAGTCATGGAGAGGTAGGCTGCAGAGCCCACACTGAAACCCCAGTCCTACAAGACAGCCTCTGTGCCCTTCTGAACTGGCACTCATCCAGAAAACTGTATGGGGTAAGGTCTGTTTTACGGATGAGGAGAGTGGCCAAAATCCATGGGGCCAGACCTGCCTGCACCTCGTCATGCCTCTTGGATGAGCCTGCCTAGAGCCAGGAAATATAAAGTTGCCCAGAAATTCCACCCACTGACCCCCTACCCCATGCCCACATCAGTCCTGGTCCTGACCTAGCTTAGAAGGGGAGGGTGTTCTGGCCATCAAACTGACAGCTGGCTTGGCATGGGTAAGCTATGTGCCAACAGACCACCTGGGGCATGAGGGCAGGGACTATGGGCAGCTGTGCCCAGGCTCCAGATGGTACAGAGAGCAGCCAAGCCAAGATGGAGGCTGGCAGTGGGAAGGCTCTTGGAATGCCAAGTGCAGAGAGAGGCAGGCGCCAGGCCTGGAAAGGCCTGGAGCCCTCAGGGGGAGACTGGCTGCCTGGAGAGGGGACAGGACCCACATGGGCCATGGGGCTCATGCTCACCCATCCTGAAGGGGCTTCTCTGGACCTCTCAAGAAATAGCCTAGCATGGCCAGGCATGGTGGCTCACACCTGTAATCCCAGCACTTTGGGAGGCTGAGGTGGGAGGATCACGAGGTCAGGAGTTTGAAACCAGCCTGGCCAACATGGTGAAAACCCGTCTTTACTATAAATACAAAAATTAACTGGACATGGTGGCATGCACCTGTAATCCCAGCTACTCAGGAAGCTGAGGCAGGAGAATCGTTTGAACCCGAGAGGTGGAGGTTGCAGTGAGCCAAGACTGCGCCACTGCACTCCAACCTGGGCGACAGAGCGAGACTCTGTCTCAAAAGAAAGAAAGAAAGAGCCTAGCCCAATCCTGATCCCCAGCTGAAGTAGGCAAGCCCCCTTGGATCATAGAGGGCCTGACCTGGCCTCCTCCCTATGGGTGGCTCAGACCTTTGGCCTCAGAGGGCATCAATAACTGCAGCATCCTCAAAGGAGGCAGGAGGCAGGGGATGAAGCAGGTTATGAGAGGCTGTGGTCCAAGCCATGGAGAGTAGGGCTTTTAGGGATTCTCGTACCACTGAGGCTGGTCCTCCAAAAAAAGGGGAATTGAGAGGGTCTGGCTCAAGGTCCCAGAATTTAGGCACGGGCTGTGGTCTCATGCTAGGGGCCCAGCATGGTGTCTGGCTGCCTTGCTCAGGGGTGATTTGTGGGTCCCTAAAACAGTCCTTGCCTCCATGGCTCCTGCCACTCTCCTTGCCCAGATTTTGTCCCACCTATCTGCCCTGAGTGATTGCAGTGAATTCATGGAGGGGCAGGTGGGGAATTCTCCATGATGGAGGGAAGCCACAGGCAGTTCCTTCTCCCCAAGCCTGAGGAGCCATGGGCAGCACTGCAGGCCTTCCAGCTGCCCACCCATCCTGCCCCCAGTGTCCAGCATGGCTTGACCCAACTGTCAGCCTGGGCAGAAGGGCACTGCTCTTGGGCCGAACCTCTGGCAGCCCTTGGCCTTATTCTCTGCCCCTACACAACAGAGCCACCTTTCTAAAACAGCCACGGCAGCCTTCAAGGGCCAGGCGTGCTGCACCTGCTGCTGCCCAGGCCAGGCGTGGCTGCTGGCTTCTCATCCTACAGGCCTCAGGCCAGGTGTCATCAACTCCAGAAAGCCTTCCCTGATCCCCAGGCTGGTGGGGTGTGCCCGACCTGTGCTTCCCATCCCCAAACCCACCAGCACTGGTGTTCTGTGGTCGTTGTTTATGATTTCTGTCTTCCCTACTAACTATGAAGGTCTGTGTCACCAGAGCCCAGCGCAGAACGTGGCACATAGCAAATTCTCAACGTATGCTTATGGGACAGATCCTCTCAACAAAATTAACTGGTTCGTGATTAACTGACCAACTTTAGGCAAATCCCTTTTCTTGCCTGGGTCTCAGTTATTCCGACTCTCCAGTGGGTATTGGTGTGTAGTGTCAGAAATTTTTCAGGTCCCAAGTGGCCTGGGTGGGGCGGGGCGGGGGGTGGCTTGCCAGAACTGGCCCTGGAAGAAGTACCTTCAATCCTGTTTAGTTCTGGCTGATTCTGTCTCTTGCTTCTTCCCCAAATTGGCTGCTGACCCAGCTCTGGCCACCCTGTGACCCCTCCCCTCCAAGGCTTCAGACTGTCTCAGGCCCGCAGGGATGACTGTGTCCCCAAGGACCCTGCCCCCATGGCGCCGAGGTGGAGGGTGGGGCCCGCATCTGCCACGTTTCCTGACAGCAACCCAGGGCTGTGGCAGGTCTTCGTCTCAAGGTTGCCTGGTAACGGCTTTTGCATTCTGATAAAAAAAAAAAAATCGTGGCAGCACCAGACAACAGACACGGGGCTTGTGTGAGGGGGTGGGCATCCAGCATGGAGCTTGTGGCTGGGTCAGAGTTGGAGGCAAGCAGAGCCAGCATCTTGCCCCATTGTGGAGGGTACCAGGGCTGGGCTTAGCCTGGTCCATTGGGCTTCAGTAGGGGTGATAGGCTTGGGGGAAAGATAGAGCCTCCCAGGCCTGCAGGGGGGCACCAAGCCCGGCACCTGCCCCCTCCCACCCCCTTTCCCACACCTGCAGCTGGTGCCTTCCACCCAGTGAGCCACAGCCGGTGCCACCTCTCATTAGGTGATGATTTTACATTAATTACCTTAATTAAGCGGTGCTGAGTGCTAATGGCTTGAGAGGGGGAGTGACTGTTCCTAATTACCCTCCCAGTCAGCCCAGAGCGAGGGGCACAGGGCTTGGCAGAGTAGGAGGAAACAGTTGTAGGAAGAAGGGGAGGGGCCCAACAGGGGTAGGAGAGGGTCCCCCACACAGGGTCTGATTCAGAGACCTGGACCTGACGTCCCCAGAGGGGAGGGCTAGAGGCACTGCCCTAGGACAGGTTTAGACAGCCCCAGGCCCAAATCCAGGGACAGGCAGGAATTGGAATGGGTGGGAAGCAGAACAGAAGGCAGGGAACAGGGAGCAGGACAAACTTCTCGGTGCCCTGCCCAATTCCCTCAACCGGGCTGAAAGCCTCTCTGGCCCACCCCTGGTCAGTCTCCAAGATCCAAGTCAAAGGTCACCACATCCCTTCCTTCCTCCATTCCTTTATCCGGGTATTCAGTCAGTCCATGGAGTACCCATCTGGGCTCTGCACAACAAGGCACCCCTCAGGAGCTCATAGTCTAGCTGGGGAGGTGGACAGCTGTGTAAACAGATGGATGGAAGGCAGACTGCTCAGAGCTAAGACAGGGGATGCCCCAGGCTTTGGGGATCTGAGGGAATTCCCAGAGAGGGTGATGCCAGGGTCAAGTCCTAAGGGAGGGCATTGTGGGATGACTCTTCCAGGCAGAGGGACCAGTATGTGCAGCTGGGACTTGGGAAAGAAGGTTTGGCCCATTGAGTTAGCTGCAAGTTGTTAAGTGCCAAGTGAGGGTAAAGAATAAGGGAAGAAGTGGCTAGGGGTAGACCCAGAGAGACTGACCTTGATTCAGGGGCCCCTTGAGAGGTGTAGGGAGCAGGACTGATTTGAGAAAGATGACAGCAGTGGAGGTAGAGATGGGTAGTAGGGGGCAAGTGTGGGTGGGGTGACCAGTGAGGCAGCTACTACATCATCAAGGGAGGGATGGGGGAGGCTGGACCACATGTGGTTGTGGGAATGGAGGGAGAAGAGTAGACATATTTAGAGGGGAGTGTCATGGTGACAGAATTTGGGGATGAATTGATACGACTGGGGGAAGAGGGACAGGGAAGGGCCAAGGTGACCCCATATTGCATAGCTCCAGGAACTCATCCTCATTGCACTGTGGTGGCTCTGCTCCAGGTTTCTGACCTGGACAGGAGTGGTTTGGGGGAAAAAAAAGGAAGATTTGGGTTTGTGGAGGTTGATGAGCCTGTGGGATATCTGTGAGGACCTGCAGCCTCAGGCCTTGGGATTAAGAGAAAGTCTTAATCCTAAGGGAGGGATGAGATAGCCCAGGGAGGCTAGGGATAGGAGGCTGGGCTGTAGATCTGACTTATCAGCTGATCACCTCTCTGATGGTGTGGTCAGGTCTGTCTTCCCCCACCTCCGCAGCCCAGGAGCCAGCACAGGACCTCACCTGGAGGAGCTGCTCGGAGAGGATTTGCTGAATGAATGAATGAATGAATGAGGCTCCATGACTCTCTCAGGCCCAACCAGGCAGCCCTGTGTTCTCTGCTCAGCCCATAGATTCAGATGCAGGGTTGATACTCACCCAGTCCCCTGACCATCCACAGCCCTTCTTGGCCTAGGGCATTGCCAAGCACACAGGACAGAATCCAACCATGTTTTAGGCCTATTTCCCAGCCCTGGCCTTAAGCAACCCCCTTCAACTGATGCCCCGAAGCATCCCCACATCCTCTCATAGCATGCGCCTCTCTGAAGAAAGAGAATACACCAGTCCCAGCTTTGCCCTTGCCAGATCCAGGTCACTCACCTTGATTTCCACGCCATAGCCAGGGTAGACAGAAATGTAGAAGAAGCAGTCCAGGCCGACATCAGGGGGTGAGCTGAGGGCTGTAGGGGAGTCCAGAGAGCCCTCTGGGCCTGAGAAATTCCAGCTACAAGGGCCTGGGAGGCAGGAGGAGACACAAAGCTAGTGCCAGCTCTGGTGAAGTGGTCCAGTCAAGGCTGAACCGTGTGTGTGTGTGTGTGTGTGTGTGTGTGTGTGTGTGTGTGTGGTGAAGACCACCCTTGGGATGTCTAGTCCCCTGTTGAAAGAAGGGGGCCACCTTTTATTGGGCACCTACCATGAGCAATCTTATCTCAGTTCTCACAGTGGCTCAATGAGGTTTGTTTTATTATTGCCATTTTACAAATGAGGCTCAGAAATGAGATGTTAAGTGAAATTCCTAGGGTCATGTTATAGTTGGAGGAATCAAGATTTTTTTTTTTTTTGAGACAGAGTCTCGCTCTGTTGCCAAGACTGGGCTCACTGCAACCTCTGCCTCGTGGGCTCAAGTGAGTCTCTTGCCTCAGCCTCCCGAGTAGCTGGGATTACAGGCACCCACCACCACGCCCGGCTAATTTTTGTATTTTTAGTAGAGACAGAGTTTCGCCATGTTGGCCAGGATGATCTTGGAACTCCTGACCTCAGGTGATCCACCGGCCTCAGCCTCCCAAAGTGCTGGGATTACAGGCATGAGCCACCATACCTGGCCGAAGAGTCAGGATTTGAACTCAGGTCTATCTGGGTCCAATCCATATACTTCCTGCATGCTGGCCCATGGTGCCAAAGGGCAGGGCAGGCTGGCACAGTGTCAGAGACAGTGTGGGCCCCGCAGCCCCCCTCATCCCTATTTCCACATCTGCAAGCCAGCAGGTAGCTGACCTGGTGGCTGGACTGTAGTGATGGTGGTGGTGATGATGGTGGTGGTAGTGGTGGTCTCCTCATCATCTCCTGAAGCTGTGGAGGAGGTGATGGTCCCCTGGATCCCAATCCCTGTGGTCTGGGACACAACTTCCGGAACCCATGGCCTGCCCATGTCTCCAGGACCCTCTTGGGTTGGTGTCCAGGCTCTGCCGGGGGGTGTAGTGCTGGGCCTCTCCCGTGGGCCTATGGTGGGCACTGCCATGCTGGGCCCTGGAGGTAGGGGAGCTGTGATTCGAAGGACAGGGGGCTCGGACTCTGGACTCCAGGGTCCCTCCCTGGACTGGGGCTGAGTGGGTACTGCAGCCATGGCTGGGGTGGGGCTGGTAAAGACGGGGCGGCTGTCCTGGTTGGCCAGGCGGGGAAGGGGACTCGGGGTGAAGGGTGTCGGTGGGTCAGGCTGGAAGGGCAGTGCTGGCCTCAGCTCCTCATCTCCCTTCTCCAGCCCCTCTTGTAGGAATTCCTCAAGCAGTGGGTGGTGGTTGAGCAGCTTCAAGGTGGGGGCTGTTGTGACAAAGTGGACGCCTCGTTCTGGCTGCTCAGGTGTGGGGGCTGCTGTTAGCTCGCCATCTGCCTCCTCGATGCCTGAGGCTTGTCCTTTCCCCATGGTTGGGGCCTCTGAAGAGAGTCCTGAAATAACAAGGGATGGTCAGAGGTTCTCCCCCTGCTCCAGAAAGCAGCATCACACCCAGCCTGAGCAGTGGGGGAGCCAGCTCTCTTTTGATAGAGAGCCCTAGGGAGTATGCTCACTGCTGAGACTCACGGAACTACAGAATTTGAGAGCTGGAAGTGAGACGCTATCACATACTTCAAGGATGGCACATGAGATACTTTTTCTCCTCCAGCACCAGAGGCAGACATTTCTAGCCCATCCGTGCACCATTTCCTACTGTTCTCAGGTTCAGCCTCAGAATCCTTCTCAACACTGCACTCCAGGTGGTCACACCTGACACCTCAGACTGACCTGACAAATATTTGCCATCCCTAATGAAGAACAAAAGCCTTATTTTACTAAGGAGGAAATAGACCAGAGAAAGGAAGTGACTTGCTCAAAGTCACGTGACCGGGTGAACTGAGATGAGAACCTTAAGTGAGAGTGAGTGTGTCTCCCACCATAGTGTCTTTCCTGCCTGAGATGATAGGGCATTCAAGTTCATTTCCTGTTCTCAGTGAACCTGCTAGTCATTAGCCTCAGGAAATGCGTCACATATGTGGGATTTTATTTTAGATTTCCTCATGGTTGCATGGCTTCTTTTTTTGTTTGTTTCTTTTGAGACAGGGTCTCGCTCTGTGGCCCAGGCTGCAATGCAGTAGCGCGATCACGGCTCACTGCAGCCTCAACCTCCCAGGTTCAAGTGATTCTCCCACCTCAGCCACACTCCCCATACCCCCATTCTGAGTAGCTGGGACTGCAGGTGCATGCCACCATGCCTGGCTAATTTTTAAAATTTTTGTAGAGATGGGATCTCACCACATTGCCTGGGCTGGTCTCAAACTCCTGGGCTGAAGAAATCCTCCCACCTCAGCCTCCTAGGGATTACAGGAATGAGCCATCGCACCCTTCTTTGTTAGGGGATCATTAGGTCCTATTTCTCTCAGTTCTTAGGAAATATTTCTTTTGTACTCTTTTCTGTTTTTATGGTCCTTCTAGAGCAGTAACATGAGTAGAGTGGGAAGAGCCAAGTTTTGGAGCTAGGCAGATATTCAAATCCCAGATCCACTACTCTAGGGCTGTGCGCCCTCAGGCAAATAACTCAAACTCTCTGAACCTTAGTTTTCTCATCTGTAAAACTAGGTTTCCTTTTTAGAATTGACTGAGATAATACTACCTCCCTTCTTTATTTGATATGTCTCCCTGAGTTCCCTTAATCTTTCTGGTGACACTAGTTAGGTTCCATCTAGGGCAAGGTCAAAAACAGGTGTAGAATGGAAATCTAGCATGCTACCCACCCACCCCCTAATCCACAGCAGGCATTGCTAATCAATATTGGTTATTTCTTTCTAAGGCCACATGGACCTTAGCAACTTCCTTCTCAACAACGTTATCCAGGCAGCCACTACCAATCAATTAGATTGGCTCTGGGGGATGAAACTTACTTGCTATCTCTGGTCTGAGGTACAGATTGCTCTGCTATTGATTATGTTGACTTTTTCAACCACATAGCTGGAGAAATGATGCATATTCTGCTTGTGGCCCATTCGGCTCCCCAGATCTTTAACTGCCAAGAAAAGGTCAATGAATGCTGGCTCCAGATTCAGCTCATACACAATTTTGCCAGCTCTGAGAAGCCTGGGAGGATATTTCTGATCCTTACAGCTCTCAAAATGGCTGCACGAGGACTTGAAGGGAAACACAGCCGGGGTGAGATAACAGAGTTTGCAAGGAGAAGGTCGCTTCCTCCGCACGTCTGGTGGTGGGGCTGTCATTCCACAGGCTCACACCCACTCCATGGATTGGCAGGCGTGAGGAAGCAGCAGATGGCCTACGTTCTGTTCAGGAGACCATAGCAGCTCTGATGTGTCAGACAAATGGGAGGAGGGAGGAAATTGGGTAGGGGAGGTGGGTACAGGTTGAAGGGCTCTCCATTCTTCTGGGTCAGAGGAGCTTGGGCACCCTGCAGCCCTTAGAAACCAGGACCAACCGCTATCTCCCGAGATGCCCACTAAAGCAGCCCATCTGTGTCTTGGCATTATGTGCCAGGCACTGACAACACCGTCCAATCTGGATGTCCAGCCAGGCCCATACCCCCCAGAGCAGATGGTCCACCAGTGCCTGTCTTTCATCTGAATCAGTTATGGAAGGTCCAGGCAGTGCCTGTGACATGCCAGAACAGGGCTCCTCTTTTTGCCTACCCCCCCAGATGTCACACAGGCTTTGCCAGGTAAGCTGAGACTGATTCTAGCATGGCACGAAAGGAAGGGGGGCTTTTCTAACCACATAGACTGGAGCCCCCTGGAGTCAGGGATGGTTTAGGTGGCCCCTTTCTAGAGTACCCAACAAGAGATGTGGCGCTTGGCTCTCAGAGTAGGTAGCTGTGGTATTCTTCCCTGGGAAAGGGAGAGCACAGAGATCCTCTAATTCAGGAGGTGACCAGAGTGGGCACAGCTCTTCCTGCTGGCTGTGAGGTGGGTGCTGAGCAATGGAGCGGCACTAATGGGTACCTCCCGTCACTGTCGATTGCACTGATTGTGTTATGTGGGGGGACCGAGCACTTGGTTAAATGGGATCGAGATAGCATATCAAACAAGCAAATTGATTCCAAAATCAGCTGCCACTTGGTCCCAAAGAGTGCCACCCATTGTCAGTTCAGAGAGGGTAAGATAGCCTCTGGGAGACAAGATATTTCTGGGGAAAGGGCATCTCCAGACCCCCTGGTTGACTTTGTTGGAGGCCTGAGGCCCTGAGACCTGCCCCCTAGTTTCCCAGGATTGTGTCCAGGAGATAGGGTTTTCTCTGTGCCTGGGCTGACGGATTTCAGGGGTACAGGGACTGACAAAGGGTGAGTGTGATACAGGGGACAGAAGAAGAAGATGTCAGGGGCTCCAATGCCCAGTCTCATCAGGCACTACTGTGTCAGGCCCTCCCCAGACCTTGTATCATTTACCGGATGCTGCACCTCTGGGAGATGGGAATTTTATTCCCACTTTACAAAGACCTGAAGTCTAGACAGGTGAGGCAAGGACTTGCCTGAAATCTCGCGGTGATGTGGCTGGGACTTAAACCTACGTTGATCTGGCTTCAAAGCCCTAGGTCTTTCTATGCACCCACCTGCCTCATGGGAGGGAGAGACTGGAGTTAAACAGCAGAGAACACTCCAGCCAGTTGAAGAAACTAAGCCCAGGGAGAGGCACGGACTCATCCAAGATCTCATGCCATTTGGAAGTCTGAGGCCAGAGCTTCTGGCATCTGGGACTTGGTTGAGTTGGGCGCTGGTTGAGCAGGCCCTCAGGAAGCCTTCTGGCTGGGACCCAGGGAAGCCCCCCCTCCACCTGGCCTGAAGCACATCTGAGCCTAGAACCCAAACTGGAGACCCAGCAACACTGCTCTGAGGAGCAACGGCACAGAGCCACACAGACCTGGGTTCAAGTGTCAGTTCTGCCACTTAAAGGTCTTGTGAGCCGGGCAAGTTGCCTCTCAGAGCCTTCGCCTCCTCAGCTATAAATTGGGCACTTCGGCTGGGTGTGGTGGCTACACCTGTAATCCCAGCACTTTGGGAGCCTGAGGTGGGTGGATCATCTGAGCTCCAGAGTTTGAGACCAGCCTGGGCAACATGAAGAAACCTCGTCTCTACTAAAAATACAGAATTAGCCAGGTGTGGTGGTGCACGCCTGTGATCCCAGCTACTTGGGAGGCTGAGGCAGGAGAATCACTTGAACCCGGAAGGCGAAGGTTGCTGGGAGCCAAGATCGCGCCATTGCAATCCAGCCTGGGCAACAAGAGCAAAACTCCATCTCAACAACAACAACAACAACAACGACGGCACTTTGGAAGGGTTTTGTGGGAATCTGCATGCTCTGAATAGCAGAGTTCTGAAGACTGAGGGAGAAGGCCACACTCAGAGGTTGGGCAGACCCTGTCAGGGGAACACTGAGACAGGCTTCTAGGGTAGGAAGGAGCTGGTCCCTGGCAGGTAGAGGTCTCTCCTCTCTGGAGGAACCACCCATGTTCCATGTTGGGGTGGCAGCATGTGTGACCCTGAGGATGTCAAAGACCTCCTCCATAAAACAAGGATAACACTGCACCGTGCAAAGGGCGGCCACCATCAAGGTCCTGCATGTCCGTGGGGGACGCAGCGGTGGGCCACAGCAAGATCGTCCCCCATGATCCCCACTTGCCAGGCCCACCTGGTGCCAGAACACAGGATGTACTCACTCCTTGTAGCTCGGTCCTCCCCTCCTGCAGGGCCGGGGGCTGCCTCCAAGTGGGCTGGGTCCGGGAAATACCCTTTCCCTCCCCGCGCGCCAGGAACTTCCCCACGCATGCAGCCCCTAGCCCTGGCTCGGCCCCGCCGCCGCCTGGGCCCTCCCCCCGCATTAGCTCTTAAGCTATGCAAATAGACATCGGAGGGAGCCCTGTTTAAAGTATTTAGACGAAATGAAAAAAGGCTTTCATCGGCACTAATGAGCCATTCAGGATGCCTCCCCGGTGGATTCTCTCCCGCTCCCGCCTCCCTGCCCGCACCGCCCCCGTAAGGCCCCTCTTGGGATTGGAGGCCCCTTCCCCCCAACCCCAGCCTGAGACTCCCTGGGAGGGCCGCTTACCCTGCCCCTCTTCCCAGGGCCCAGCTGGGCGAGGGTGGAGCTGAGGGCCCAAGCGCCCTACCCCCGTCAGATCTGGATGGGGATGGGGGGCAGGGCCCAGCTTGTGTTTAGGGGAAGCCTTAAGGACTGGGGCTTCGTCCAGCGTCCAGCTAGGTAGGTGTTCTGACATCTGTCTTATTATAGATGGGGAAACCGAGGCTCAGTGAGGCCCAGGAGCTTGCCCAGGTTCACAGTGCTGGTGTGCGGTGGAGCTAGAGACATTACGCAGTGCCCCAGCCTGGGGGAACCGCTGTACCAGGCAGTGGTGCCACCTTAGGGCCAGCTGGCCTGCCCCTTCAGCGCTGCTGTTTCTGCAGATCTTTCTGTACCAGTCAGCCAGAAAGCCTTGGGTTCCACTCCCAAATCCATGCCGCACTAGCTGCGTGGCCTGGGCAGGGGCTGCCTACTCAAGCCTGTCTGCTCATCTGTGGAGTGAAGACATGCTGGGTTTGGGGAGGGCTCAGCTGTGGACAGACATGTGCTGTCACCCACCACAGCCTCTGCAAGGGCAGGCGGCACTTCCTGTCGCTCTGGCAGCCCCTGAAGAGGTGCCAGGCATTCCCCAAGCCTCTGGCCCCTCAGAGGTGGGCAGGCACAGGAGCCAAAGTTCTGGGACGAGTTCAGGCCTGAACCCTCCCTTGTGGCAGCACCAACTCTCAGCTTCGGGAGAGGACATGACAGCATGTGGGTACAAGGGGAAGCCTGAGGGACAGGGCAGGCAGGGGGCCCACTCCTCTGGGTTCCAGAGGTTAAGCTGGCCCAGCACGGGGAGAATCAGGATTTAATGGGATCCATTTATTATCCCATAAAAGTTAATGAGTTTATTCTGGAGGTTCCCTGGCCCCTTTCAAGTTTTAATAGGGGATTAGTGAGGGTCTGGTCCCTGCAGACCCCTATTATCCAAGAACCTGAGGGAGCTGAGAGTTCTTGGGCCCCCCAGAGCCAGAGTCCAGCCTCAGAGTGACAGTTCCGCAGGCCCAGCCCTGCCCTCTGTACTGTGAGGCCCCAGCTAGAGGCTGGCAGGGCTACATAGGGCCGCTGGGATCTGAAGCCTAGTTCTAGAGGCTTCCAATTCCATGTGCTACTGAAATAATTACCCCCACAATGTCCAGCACCTGAGGCAGGTTTGCTGCTGACCATCTGCTTGTGTTGACAGGGAAAGCAATATAACCCCCACGAGACAGATGAGGAAACCAAGGCCCAGATCGAGGCTGTGGCTCCTCCAAGGCCACCTAGAAGTTATGGCCGAGCCAGAATGGACACATTCTGTCTCCTGTGGTCTGGAGCCAGGCAACTGGGGCTGGCGAGAGCTGCCATTCACTTACTCTGTGCCCGCTGTGTGCTGACCATGCACTCAGTGCCCTCATACATAATTTCATGGCGGTCCCGGTGGCTCATGCCTGTAATCCCAGCACTTTGGGAGGCCAAGGTGGGTGGATCACTTGAGGTTGGGAGTTTGAGACCAGCCTGACCAACATGGAGAAACCCCGTCTCTACTAAAAATACCAAGTTAGCCGGGCATGGTGGCGCATGCCTGTAATCCCAGCTACTTGGGAGGCTGAGGCAGGAGAATCGCTTGAACCCTGGAGGTGGAGGTTGCAGTGAGCCAAGATGGCGCCATTGCACTCCAACCTGGACAACAAAAGCAAAACTCCGTTTAAAAAAAAAAAAGGTTTTTTTCTCATCCTCCCCTTGCTCCAGGGAGGTTTGTGACATTATCCCAAGAGTTGAAGACACTGGGGCCCAGAATGGTTATGAAGCTTGTCCAAGGTCACACAGCAAATGAGTGGCAGAGTCTGGGACTAGAACCCAAAGCTGGGCGGCTCCATAGCTCAGCTGTCTGCTGCTCTTGCTGGCTTTCAGCTGTAGCACCTGGGGCCTCCTAGCTCCCAACCAAGCTGGACACCACTATCCTAGGGCACTCGTGCCAGGAGCCCTGCGGCTTGAATGATGGGGAAGGATGTTCTGGTGGTGTCCTGGAGGGGTGGTTGTTGGGGTGGACACAGGGATACACTCAAAGGGACCTTCTCATTGCCAGAACAAGTGCCCTCCCCCTTTTGGCTCCATTTGCTCACATGATTCTCTCTCTTTGCCATGACTTCTCTATTCCTTTGTTTCTGCAAACCCTCCCCATCCTTCACTGGTCAGCTCCTATCATCCTCTAGGGAACCATCCTTGCCTGGCCCTTGACCTCCTGGGGGCACTTCCTAGTGGGCTCCTAACACATGAATGGCTTGTGTCCCTGGGCAAGGATCCAGCAGTGAGCATCTCTCTTCCCATTTCTCTACCTGGTGCTAGGCATAGTGAAGGCTGGGCTCAGGGCACAGTGTTTCCAAGCTCTGATTCTGTCTCCCTGCACACTCAGAAGGCACCCTACTCTCCAAAGTGCCTAGCCCTTGGCCAGCAGGGTGAGCAGGAGTGGGTCCTGCATGGAGAAGATGGGCAGCCAGCCCTTGGCAGTGCCCCATCACACCCTAAACTGACAGCTGATGGGGAGTGTCTGCTGGCACAAGCTGCTGGGTCCCCATTGCCCCAGACTACCCTCTCTTCCCCTGCCACTGATCATCTCCATCACAGCCTCTCACCACCCTCTCTTTCTTGGTTAACTCTTGCAGTCCAGTCAAATTTGGATTGCAAATAAGAATGGAGGCACCTTTTCTTGGCCAGGCTCCAGGTGAGGCAGTGGTTGGTTCCCAGAACCTGAGCCCTTGTAGCCTTTGTGAGCATCTCATCCTTCCCTCACTTACCCAGGAAGAAACTGAGTCTGGAAGGTTTTCCTAGGTCACACAGCAAACTTGGGGCAGGGTTGGGACTCAGGTTGGAGCTGAGAAGGCATCTGGCCCAACTGCTGGGAAGAGTGAACCCTCCAATCTGTAGCTGTCTGTCATCTGTAGGCATACCTCCAGGGACAGCCCACTGCCTCCTGAGCTGTCCTGGTTGGGGACAGGGGTAACTGTGGGCCTTGGCATCTCCAGAGTTGGGGTCTCATTGCCACATGGAGGGAGCATGGGTGGAGGTAGTGGACACCAGCTAGGAGTCAGGCCATGCCATCCTCATCCTACCCCTGACAGGCCAGGTCCCTCAGCACAAGTCACTTCCACAACTGAGTTTCCATATTTTCAACAGTAAAATGGGTCCCTGCCAGTTCTAACATTCCAGGATCTAGTGAATCATGAAGGGCTCTATGAATAAAAATATTGAGGTCGGGCGTGGTGGCTCACACCTGTAATCCCAGCACTTTGGGAGGCCGAGGTGGGCAGATCATGAGGTCAAGAGATCAAGACCATCCTGGCCAACTTGGTGAAACCCCGTCTCTATTAAAAATACAAAAATTAGCTGGGCATGGTGACGCGCACCTGTAGTCCCAGCTACTGGGGAGGCTGAGGCAGGAGAATTGCTTGAATCTGTGAGGTGGAGGTTACAGTGAGCCAAGGTCCCACCACTGCACTCCAGCCTGGCGCCTCGCGACAAAGCGAGACTCTGTCTCAAAAAAAAAAAAAAAATTGAATGTTGCCGTTTACTGAGTATACATTTACCACATGCCCAGCAACACTGTAAGTGCTTTACCAGAATTAACTCAATCCCCATCATAACTTTATGAGATGGGAATTTTTATTATCCCATTTTATAGATGAGGACACTGAAACCCAGGGAAATGCATTAGCACTTTGGGTGCATCTGATTCAAATCTGGGTTGTCTAGCCCTAGAGCAGAACTGTTCAATAGAACTTTGTGATGATGGAAATATTTTTATTTATTTTTAGAGATGAGAGTCTTGCTATGTTGCCCATACTAGACTTGAAACTGCCTTTGCAAAAATTATAATGGTGAGAAAATTATGACAGTGAAATAGATGTGATATAACCAATAGATGTGATATAACTCCATCTTACCTTTAACCTCCAGACTGCCCTTCGTCATTCCTGGGTTTGGGCCAAGCTAACTTTGGGAGAAATTTAGTTTATAGTTTAAACAATAATAGCTCTTCCTAAAACTAAACCACCTTTTAAAAACTAATGAAAGAGGCCAGGTACGGTGGCTCATGTTTGTATTCCCAGCACTTTGGGAGGCTGAGGAGGGTAGATCACCTGGGGTCAGGAGTTCAAGACCAGCCTGGCCAACATGGTGAAATCCCATTTCTACCAAAATTGCAAAAATTAGCCAGGTGTGGTGGGCGTGCCTGTAATCTCAGCTACTCAGGAGGCTGAGGCAGGAGAATCACTGGAACCCGGGAGATGGAGGTTGCAGTGAACTGAGATAGCACCATTGCACTCCCTCCTGGGTGATAACAGCGAAACTCTGTCTCCACCCCCTGCAAAAAAAGAGAAAAAGACTAATGAAAGACCACCCAGGTTTGGAGGATGAGAAGGCCCTGACTTCTGCTGAGATGTAGGCATAATTAAACAATTACCAGCCATTATTCTGGAAGTCACAAGATTTACAACTTTCCCAATTACTCCTGTAAATAACATCACTATTGTAGAACCTGCGATTGGCTTTTTGAGATGTCTTTTCAGACTTTTGCATTTCTTTTTTTCCTTTTTTATTTCTTTCTTTTCTTTCTTTTTTTTTTTTTGAGACAGACTCTGTCTCCCAGGCTGGAGTGCAGTGGTGTGGTCTTGGCTTACTGCAGTCTTGACCTCCCAGGCTCAGGTGATTCTCCCACTTCAGCCTTCTAAGTAGTTGGAACTACAGGTGTGTGCCACCACACCTGGCCAGTTTTTTGTATTTTTAGTAGAGATGGACTTTCAGCATGTTGCCCAGGTTGGTCTAGAAATCCTGGACTCAAGCAATCTACCCACCTCAGCCTCCCAAAGTGCTAGGATTACTGGTGTGAGCCACTGTGCCTGGCAAGACTTTTGCATATCTGATGACAAGATGGCTCCACCTGGCCCAAGACCCATGACTCCTGGGTCCTGTGGTCCCCACCCAGAAGTGGAGGGACCATTTTCCACACCCCTATAATATCATCCCCAACCAATCAGCAGCACTCATTCCCCAGCCCCCAGCTATAAAAAACCCTAGCCTCCTTCAGACATGAAAGATGACTTCCAAATAATAAAAATAATAATAATAAGAGTAAAAAACCCCAAAACCACCAAACCCTAGACTCCAAATATTCAGGGAGGATGATTTGAGTAGTAAATAAAACTCTGGTCTCCCATTTATTTAACTTATTAATTAATTATTTTTTTTTTGAGACAAAATCTCACCCCGTCACCCAGGCTGGAGTGCAGTGGCGGGATCTTGACTCACTGCAACCTCTGCCTCTGGGGTTCAAGCAACTTTCCTGCCTCAGCCTCCCAAGTAACTGGGACTACAGGTGTGTGTCACCATGCCCAGTCAATTTTTGTATTTTTAGTAGGGATGGAGTTTCACCCTGTTGGCCAGGCTGATCTCGAACTCCTGACCTCAGGTGATCTTCCCTTCTCGGCCTTCCAAAGTGCTGGGACTACAGGTGTGAACCATTGCTCCCAGCCACTATTTATTTATTTATTTTTGAGATGGAGTCTCATTCTGTTGCCCAGGCTGGAGTGCAGTGGTGTGATCTCAGCTCACTGCAACTTCTGCCTCCCAGGTTCAAGTAATTCTCCTGTTTCAGCCTCCCAAGTAGCTGAGATTACAGGCATGCACTACCATGCCCAGCTAACTTTTGTATTTTTAGTAGAGATGAGGTTTCACCAAGTTGGCCAGGCTGGTCTCAAACTCCTTACCTCAGGTGATCCGCCTTGCCCAAAGTGCTGGGGTTACAGGCGTGAGCCACCGTGCCCAGCCCTTGGTCTCCCATTTAGCTGGCCCTGTGTGTTAAACAATTTTACTATTGCAATTCCCCAATTTTGATAAATAGGCTCTATCTGGGAAGTGGGCAAAAAGGAACCCATTGGGTAGTTACAGACTGGAACTTCTGGGTTCAAAGAATCCTCCTGCCTTAGTTTCCTGAGTAGCCGGGACTGGAGATGCATGCCACCATGTCCAGCTTGGGAATGTTTTATATCTGTGTGTCTAGTATGGTAGTCAGTAGCCACATGTGGCTATCAAGCCCTCAAAATATGGCCACTGAGAATGAGAAACTAAATTTTAGGTTTTATTTCATGTCAATGAGTTTACATTTAAATAGGCACCTGTGGTCAGTGGCTGCCATAATGGAAAGTGCATATCCCTACCTGACTTCTCAGCCTTACAGTATTCACCACCGCTCACTGGGGAAGAGCGCAGGGTGGGGCTCCTGAAAAAGAGTTAAGATGGGGTGTCTGCTCCCCTCCTTTTGGGTCTGGGAAGATTGCGGCTTGGGATTGGCAGGGAGAGGTGACAAGGAGCCCTGGACTTCTTTGGGTTTTTCAGAAAGGCCTCAGGGACCTGGGTGTAGCAGCCACTCATTCCTCAGGGAGGATTCCTCTCACCCACTGATGCGGTTTGCTTCCCAGCCTTGGCCGAGCACTGGTGCTCTGAGGGTTGGATTTACGATGCACAATCCTGGAAGCGCAGGCAGAGCCAGTTTAGGAGAATTTTATGGGTGGAGGACAGCCAGGAACACTTAGCCTCGTGGTTTGCCCTCACGTGTGTATTCCAGGGGAACATTTGCTGTGCTCTGTTGGCTTGCCCCTGCCTCGCTGCCCAGCCAGCAGCACGGAGGGCAGAATATCTGGCCTGGCTACTACCCCAGAGCAGCTGCCTGGCCTCAGGCACAGGAGAGGCACTCACATTTGCTGAGCACCCACTATGGGCCAGCCATGCACTTCTGAAAGAGCTGTCTTCCCTAGAGTGGCAGCCCTTTGTGCTTGGAATCGATAGTATGCTTGGCCTATGAAGAAACTGAGGCTGAGAGACAAAGTGAATCCTCCTAGTTCACACAGAGGAAAGTGGCAAATAAAGAGTTTGAACTAGGTCTGTCTGTTCCATAGCCTGGGATGAAAATGTCTACTGCTGTGGCTGTTGCTTGGTGTGAGCATGTGTGCACACACATCTGTATGTGGGCATGTGTACATGAGCCCAGGGGTGTGTGTGTGTTCAAGTGCGTGTGCATGTGTCAGTCCAAACACATGCCTGCACCACAAGTCACTACCATGTGTCCTTGCCCAAAGATGCCACACCTTGGGACCTGGCTTCAAGAGGTCCCCAAGCCCAGAAAGGCCCTACCTCCTAAAGGAAGGGATATATTTCTTCCCAAGGTGGCTGTTGTGCCCTCTTTTTCACTCTGCCCTCTCCTCCAGCCCTGACCTGACTCTTCCCAGGGCTCTCTGTCCTGGACAGTGGCTCAGGCTCTGGATGGGTGGGGGAAGGGGAGACTAGTCGGGGCTGTGGCTGGGCCAGTCCTCTTTGCTCCAGTGTCCACTCCCTCCCACGAGGCTGTGACCAGGGGCCCAGGGGAGAGGGAGCTCCCAGCTAACTGCCACCTTCTCTGCTTTCCAATTTACAATCTAATATGGTCTCGCCACTGCAGAGCTGGGGGCTGGAGAGGTGATGAATGAGGCCTCTGCTCCAGTGTCACTTGCTGCGCCCTACACTTTCCCCTGCGGCCCTGCGTTCCCCTCCTTGTCTGCCTGCTGGCTCTGGGGACCCCAGCCTGCCTGCCCACAGTTCCTCAGTCTGGGCAGGTGGTACAGGAGCTGGGGCCCTGGAGTGGGGGTTAGGTGAGAGGGAGGGGCTGACCTACAGGTAGGGGCAGGAGTTGACCCCAGCCCCTGGGGTGGGATGGAAGGAATGGGAAAAGCAGCAGGGGTCCTCTTGGCATCACCCCCTCACCAGTCTGATAATCAGTCTGCTGTACCTCACCCTGATCATGCCAACTCCCAGAAGTGTGGCCGGGGCAGAAGCCTAGGTAGGGATGGAGGTGGGCACTGGGCTTCGTTCTCTCCCTGGAGGGGTTTCTGTCCATCAGCTCCTTCTGTCCATCTGCTGGCCCCAAGCCCCTTCTCCTACCTCCTACCTGCTATGTTAGGAGGCAATGAATGAGGAGCTACCTACTGGCCCCAAGGTAGTGGAGCAGGTGGGCAGAGGTACATGGCCCTGAGATGGGTGCTTGGCTCACGGCCCTCCCCCAGTGCCAGCGGCTTCTACCACCACCATATCAGCAGCAGAGACCATATTTCTCTGAATGGAAAACCTTGGAAGTGTCAGCTGGGACAAGGAAGGATGTGGAGGCAGGAACTGCTTTCTCCCTGGAGCCAGTACCAGGGCCAGCTCTGCCCAGCCCAGTGGTAAAGTTAGGGGACAGGGTTTGATCTAGGGAGGAATAGCATCCCCTCCATCCTTTGCCCTCCGGCCAGGCTCCAGATACCACCAAAGACAGTCCTTCCTAGCCATGCAGCCCAGCAAGACGGGGTCATGAGGTGTCAGGGCGGGAGAGCAGGTTCCTTCCTAGGCCCCAGGCCAGCATCTCTGGACTACTGCCCCCTCCCAGCCTGTACCCTGAGGTTCAAAAGGCAGCACAACTGAGGATGTTCCAGCACGCGTGTCCACTTCTGAGCGAATCACCAGCCTGGCAGCCTGAAGACTCTGTGGTCTTTGGGTCAGACGAAGGGACTTTGTTGTGCACCAGGACCAAAGTTACCTCCCTGATCTTGTGACCTTTGCCCTGTGGTTACTTTTGTCTGCTGCATCTGGGAGGAGATGGAGTTGAGGAGCTTGGCTGTAGATGGAGGGGCCTTGAGCCCAGACCCCTGGGCTGCCCTGATGCTGAGGTGAGATCTGGCCACTCTCTACCCTGGAGGTCCCTGGCATGTCTGTTCTTAGCTGAGGAAGCTGAGGAGCCTGGTGAGGCCTTATTAGAAGGCACGGAGGGAGCTCTGCCACTGACAGGCTATGCGGCCTTGGGTTTGCCCGGCCTCTTTCAGCCTGGCCAGTTTTTCATACAGTACTTGGTAGTACTGACTTTTTTTTTTTTTTTTTTTTTTTTTTTTTTTTTTGAGACGGAGTTTCGCTCTTGTTACCCAGGCTGGAGTGCAATGGCGCGATGTCGGCTCACCGCAACCTCCGCCTCCTGGGTTCAGGCAATTCTCCTGCCTCAGCCTCCTGAGTAGCTGGGATTACAGGCACGCGCCACCATGCCCAGCTAATTTTTTGTATTTTTAGTAGAGACGGGGTTTCACCATGTTGACCAGGATGGTCTCGATCTCTTGACCTCGTGATCCACCCGCCTCGGCCTCCCAAAGTGCTGGGATTACAGGCTTGAGCCACCGCGCCCGGTGGTAGTACTGACTTTTTAGAGTCTTTGGGAGGATGGGACATAGTCACTGCTCCTTTATTTATTTATTTATTTATTTATTTATTTGAGACAGAGTTTTGCTTTTGTTCCCCAGGCTGCAGTGCAGTGGCACAATCTCGGCTCATTGCAGCCTCCATCTCCTGGATTCAAGCGATTCTTCTGCCTCAGCCTCCCAAGTAGCTGGGATTACAGACACGCACCACACTGCCTGGCTACTTTTGTATTTTTAGTAGAGATGAGGTTTCACCATGTTTGTCAAGCTGGTCTCAAACTCCTGACCTCAGGTGATCTGCCCACCTCAGCCTCCCAAAGTGCTGGGATTACAGGCGTGAGCCACCGCGCCCGGCCTCACTGCCCCTTTATTATCGGTGCCCAACCCTGGTGGCTGATGGAGCCTCCTGGTGGGCAGAGCTAGAGGAGGAGGGCCTTGGCATGGTGGGGACTGCGCGCTGTTGACTTGCCACTTTCCTTTTGTGTGCACTGGAGCCTGTCTCCTCATCTCCCTGTGCTGAGCATCTGGACGGCTAGGCTGTGTATGCGTGTGTCTGTGAGTGTGTGCACATGTGTACATATGTAGGTGTGTGAGCATATTTTTGTGTGTGTGTGTGTGTGTGCGCATGTATGTGGGAGGGTATGAGGTGAGGAGTGGGGGATAGAGGTGTGAGAAGAGGGCCCAGAGAGAGCGCCAAGGTTTCTGGGCAGCTCCTGTGTTCTAGACTCTGCTGCCCAACATCTACACTATCTGGTTAATCCTCCCCATCCCACAGGTGGAGAAACAGGGTCTGAGAGCTGATGTGACCTGTGGGAGGTGCTCTAGCTGGGCCTGGGAGGCAGACCCTGGGGCATCCTTGTCCTGTTGAGCACAAGAGACAGACAGGACAGATGCAGGAACAAAAGACCTTTGAAAGCAAAGACAGACTGAGACCAGAGCACTCCCTCCTTGGTCTCTCAGTTCAGACACCCTGAACTGCCCTACCATACCTTCTCCCAGCTGGTACCAGTTTCCAGAGCAGCTACAGCAGTGGTGGAGGTGGGACCCAGGGTGAAGGCTCAAGGGTGTGGAGGGCAATGAGCTCTAACGGTGGCCTTTTGGCAGAGTTGAGCTGTAGTAGGGGCCTGAAGCCCCACTGGGAAGTGCAAGGGCAGTACTGGAGGTCCCTGGGTGAATAACCTCCTCGAGGTGTGCCTCCCTCCTCTCCACGTTCTGACACTTTGAGTCCCTTTCTGCCTCTCCCAGCTTCTGTGTGGGAGACTCAGGAGCTCCAGCCTTATTTCTCAATGGCCTAGGGAGGAGTCACTGGAGGCCTGAGCTCTGCCCTTAGGGACTTGGTGAGGTTGTGGGGGGCAGAGGGAGGGCATCCTAGGACCTCTCCCAGCAGGCAGGTGGGATGAGCTTCACCTGCTCAAGGGTGTGTGCCCTGCACTTGTGGGCTATCTCAGGCTCCTTTTTCTCTCCAAGGCCTTGTGGGCCTGAGGGGAAGGGGCCTCACTGGCCCAGCACTCTAGCGCATGAGGCTGGCCTGGCCCTCTACTTCCCCAGCAAACCTGAGTGGGGGAGGGGAGGGGTGCAGAGCTGCTAAAAATAGCAGCAGCAGCTCCAGCTATGAGTCTCCTTGAGGGGTCAGTGGAGCACGAGATTGGGGAGGAAGAGATTGGAGTGGGCTGCAGGGAGGGAGAGAGACCAGCCTGAGCTAGGGCCTGCTGTGCCTTATACCCAGGCCACAGTCCAAGGATGCAGAGACAGAGAGCACAGACACGCAGGGACAAGTGGACACAGACACTCAGGGACAGGTGAACAAGCCAGGCAGAGAAGCACGTAGACATGGCCACCAGCATATCTGGGGCTTCCTCTCTCCCGAACCTCAGGAACACCAGATGGGCCCAGCTGCACAGCCCCCAGCCTCTCAGGCCTGTCCCTTGCCTCCACCTTGTTTTGACCTCCAAGGACCCTGAAGAGCTGCATGTGTGGAGACCTTGAGTTGAGAGGGCTAAGCCCTCCTCCCTTGTCTCTTTCAGTCTCCTGTGTGTGCAGCTCAGGGCAGGGAAGGACCAAGGGTCACCAGAGGCAGCATCAGGAATGGATAGTGTTACGGCACAGACCAGAGTCAGGGCACCAACAAGTGGCTGTCACCTCAGGAGCATCAGTCGACCTGAGCAACAGGCCTCTTTCTAGCCTGGCTGGCAGGCAGAGCGAGGCATGGGAGAGAAGTGACTGGGCACAGTAGGGCAGGACTGGGGCTCTGCCAGGAGGTGGGTGGGCAGTGAGGGAAGGAGGCCAGGGAATCTGGGGAGGTAAATGCATGGATGACCCCTCTCGTGCCTGCCTTGTTTGATCCCACCTTCACACATTTGCCTGGAGATGCCCCTTTGCCAGGGACTCTTTGGTCCACAAAAGGTAACTCCATCTTTTACATTTCCTCTAACCAGCCAGAAAATAAGGCCTCATGACAGGAGGGGCCTGCCAGCTGCTGGACCAGATGTTTCAAATCACCAGCATATCTCTTTGCTAGAGGTAAACGATGTCTAAGACAATGTCCATCAGAGCAGCAAGCCAGGGTAAAGGCCTTAGAAGTACCCTGACCTTGGTCTCTCTGCGTGGCTAGTCTCACCTTCCTGGTTCAGACCTGAGCCAGTTGGAGCTCACCCCCACCCCTGCCTCAGCGGTCCAGCCCTGGACTCCTGGGCTGCACAATTCAGCCCCTCCAGAGATGCCTGACAAATCAGCCTCTCCTGGTGCTGGACAGCTCTGGCTGTGGCAGACCCTCCTCTCAAGGGGTCTTGTGGTTTCTTCCCAGTCACCACCTGCCCATCCTGATTTCCTTTGATCCTGATGCTGTTCCACAAAAGAGGTGGGGCAAGGACAGGCATCATGAATTCCCAAGGATACTGAGGCATAGGAGTGTGACACAACTTGCCCAAGGTCACCTAGCTAGCAAAACCCAGCACTGGGTGTAAACCCTGCAGTCCTGGCTCCCTGACCAGACTTCTTCCTCTTATGTTCTTCCTTTGGGACTCCCCCCTCCTCCTTGAGCACATCTTGGCTTCTCACACTGTCCGATGCCACCCTGCCCCCAACCCCAGGCTCTGGGACTCCTTAGGCACCTGCTGGCTTTTGGGACCCAGGCCAGACACTCAGCAGGTGGCTGCCTGGGGGACAAAGGGGTTGGGACTCAGCTGCTGAGCTGAGAGGGAGGGAGGGAGGGAAGGAAGGAGGGAGGGAGGGAAGAAAAGAGGGAGGGAGGGAGTGAGGGAAAAGCTATGGGGAGGGAGGAGGAATGGGGCTGGAAGTCAGGAGGAGCAGAGTCTGCTTTGGTGTCTTTAACAAGGAGCCAGCGAGGAAAGAGGGGTAAAACAGCATGCATATGAGCATGGGGGCATGCTCAGTGGTTTAGGCACTTTTCACAGTGCCCCCCAAGTTCTGTCCTCCCAGACTCATGACCAGCTAGAGGGAGGGGCTTAAGGGTAGAGAGATGAGCCTGTTGGGAGGCGGGGGATGGAGAGACTGAGAGAGATGCCAGGGTTGATGCCACAGTGTCAAGATTCTGGCTGGGCCCTGGGTACCCAGGGTTAGGGAGGGAGGGCATGGGAAGGAGGGCATGGTGAGGAGAGATTCTGCAGTACTTGCAATTTTTTGCTGCAGAATCCAAACAGTGGACTCCCCTTTCTCTCCCCACCACAAATTCATGATGCCTATCCCACCTCTTTTATGAAACAGCATCAGGATCAAAGGAAATCAGGGGGCTGTTGACTGGGAAGAAACCAGAAGCCCCTCTTTAGAGGAGGATCCTCCAATAGCCAGAGCTGTCCAGTGGCAGAAGAGGCCCTGTACCTGCTCTGCAGGGGCACACCTGACCTGCCAGAGATGGGAAGGGTTGTGATGAAGAGCACCCATCATGGCTTGGCCCAGGGACCCCAGAGGTTTGCTGGGTCCTCACAGACCCAAAGGCAAACTCTTTTGCTACAAATGAGAAACTGAGGCCTTGAGCAGTCCCTGGCTAAGAGTTTCCTTCCTTCTGGAGGTCAGAGTAATTGGATCATATAGGCGCTGTTCGTCATTTCATCTGTATCTTGTTCTATTAAAATCAGAGGGTTGTTGGTCTAGCTGGACAGATAGTCACAACTGAGCTTATCAAAAAGGCAGCTTCCCTCCAAACTAAGTTCCTTAAGGGAAGGGATTATGTTGTATTCCTGCTGATCAAAGCACCTGGCAGGTGTTGAATCGAGGGTTGTTGAATGGAGAATAGATGGATGGATGGAGTATGGACAGGCTAAGTTCTGTTTGTGTTTGGGAGACAGAGAGAGCCATCTGGGCTGGGTGATCAGGAAAAGAGGGGATGGGAGAATTGAAATAAGCAGAAAGACCCAGGATGGCATTCCAGATGCGAAAAAATGGCTGAGCAAAATTGTAGGGGCTGAATGAAACAAGGCACGCGCAGAGTCTGAGATTCGCCCTAGCATCCTCATGGCATCTCCCCACTGCCCCCTTCATCAGTCCTTGCCCCTTCATTCAGTCCCTGCTCATCTCCTGGCAAAGCCCCTTGTTCCAGATGGGCCCAGCCAGAACCTCGACCCCATCCTCTCCCTTCCTGCCAGACTGCCTGCCAGCAAGGCTGCAGGCTCTGCAGCCTGAGACCCGGGACCGGATTGTTGCTGAGAATCGGCAGGTTTGTGGATTGTTGTTGGAGAAGCAGCAGGTTTGTTTGCTCTGGAGCCCGCGGAGAAATCTCAACAATCAATGGCCAAGAACACTCTGCCTGCGGCTGCAGCATCGATCCTTCCCTCCCAGGTCCGGTGGTTTGGGCAGCAGGTAGGCAGGTAGAAGGAAGCTGGGCAGGGCTGGGCCTTCCCACCTGGGGGCTGGGCCTCAGTGGAGGCTGAAGAGGAGAGGTACAGAAGCCCAGGATGCCAGGACAGGAGTGACGGGTCCTCTCATTCACAAAGCACTCAAAAGGTTTAAGAGTAAGTCACCGCAAATCACTGATCTCTGGCCCAAGACGTCAGGGATCATAGGTCACCCAGCCTCTTGCTCTTTCCTGGCCACCAAATGTTGGAAAGGATGTTTTATTCCTTTGCCACTAAGGACTGAGAAGCACCTGTCATCACCAGAAATGTACTAGAATAAAGTTAGGGGCTGTTTATGTCTTGGGTCTGTCTGACAATATGGGTTTGAGTTTGATTAATAAAAGGCAGATATAATAGCTTCTATCTCATAGAGATGATAAGAGAACTAAATGAGCTAATGTATACAGTGCCTGGCACACAGTTGGTACCAAATAAATGTTTGCTATTATCATTGTTGCTATTACTATTATTTGGATAGTGATACTCTCCTGGGTTCCCATCTGCCTGTAGTGAAGCTCTGCCCTATGCTGGGAAAGTGGACACAGTGCTAGCTGAAGCCAGGTTTTGTGAAACAGGCAGGCACTTTGGAGTAGCCTTACTACTTACTGGCTGTGCAGCCTCAGGATAAGTGACTTAAGCTCTTCAAAACTCAGTTTTTCCATGTGTAAAATGGGAACAACTAATCTCTTATTGTGAGTACTAAATAGAAAAGTCATGTGAAAGGCTTTGCCAGTGAAGGCTGGGCCCCTAGGGATTCTGGGCCACAATGTATATGTCTATAGAATATATATGTCTTCGGAATGAATGAATGATGGATAGATGGATGAATAGATATACAAGGCCTGCTCTTTTAGGAGCTGTGGAACTGAGGACCTGAGGACCTGAATTATTGTGGTTCTCGATGATTCTTAGACCTCTACCTCTCCATTAAAGGGCATGCAGGCTCAGAGCTGCTCCCAAAGATTCATGTTGGTCCCTGCCAGCTATGTGAGAATGTCTGAAGCTGGGAGATGGATAAGGTGGTTTCAGATGACAGAATGAATCCATGTCTAGCCAGACGACATGGATTAATCCTTCCCTTACCTCTTAGTGCCAGCCAACTTCATATGAGGTATCCCTCTCAGCCATTAGGGGTGATGGGTGGGTGCTTAGGGTGGCTGTTATGGGAGGGGGTCAGGAAGCCCGGGCTTTACCTCTGCTAATATCCACCTGTGCAATTCTCATTAATTTATTTTACATGTATTTAATGTCTGCCATGTACTAGGCTCTGTGCCACTGGGGACACAAGCAGTGGTGGCACTAAGGGGTGACTGACTGGGGAGAGGTTTTAACCCATTCAAAATGGCCATCAGCACCCTACCCCTGAGCCACCTCAGGCTGACAGCGTGACAGCTTAATTTGTAGAAGGAAAAAACTAAGTAAAGGCTATAATTTACAGTTGGGATAATTGGCCAACTGTTAGGAAAGGAAAAAAATTCTAACATACAATCTATGTAAAAATAGCGTGCTTGCTACGCAAACTCAGCTTCAAGATTTGGTCCCAGCTGCCATAGGCCCGCCTCGCCTTTCTAACCAAGCAGCTGACCCTAAACTTCTCCCAAACAGAAATTCTAGAGCTTCCCCAAGACATAGTGGGTGAAGAAAACAGACTTGGGATCATCTTTGCTGAGTTTAGTTTTGCTGCTGGAGCGTCAAGTAACCAGGGACTTGTGACCCAGCAAAACGAAGACCTTGATGGGGGAAGCCAAGGGTGGGAGCACAGAAGAGTCCTCTGACCCAGGCTAAAGGGCAGGCCTTAAATATGTACTGAAGATGCCCCTTAAATATGTACTGAAAAATTACAGGAAGTGCCAGCTAAGCTAATACTTGAAGCCTGCGGTAGAGTGAGCCAGATTGGCCCAGGAGGGGAAAGGAATTTCAGGCAGAAGGGCTGACAAGAGCCCAGAAGCTGTTGAGAACTTGGCTAATTTGGGGAACTGAAGCTAAAACTCCTTTGGCCTGGCTGGGTGGGTCGGCTTCCTGGAATTGCTGATTCCTGTTGGAATTGGTCTTGGAGACCTCCTGTTGCCTGCTTCCCACCACCCAGCTGCAGACCAGTGCTGGCAGCATAGTTTCTTCCGGAAGCCTTTTCCATATAGAACCTGGCTCCTCCTCCCTGAGAATAGGCCAGTAAGCTGGGGACCCAGAAATCTGAATGACTTAACGAGAACTTTGAGGCTCTCATGTGCTATCAGGCATGGCAACCTTACATTGAAGGCTCCAGAAATTAGAGGCCCAGAGAGGGCAGGGGTATACATAAGATCACGTGGGAGCTGGGCTCTTAACCACCTGGGCTGAGAAGTTCCTTCACTAATGTACCCCCTGCCTAATAGGCCCTTTTCTGCACCTTCTTTCTTCTTTTTTTTTGGTGGGTGTAGGGGTGGGGTTGGAGGAGTACTGAGCCCTGACAGCTCTGCCCAGGTGGGGGCACAGCATCTCTGAGCCGATCCCACCCGGGCAGATGTGGCTTGATAAGGCTAGGATAGGTGGGGATAAGGAATACAGGAAGCTAGAGGGCCTGGAACTGGATGGATGGAGGGGCTAAGGAAGCAGGCTTCTGATATGCCCCCATGTTTAGGCAGCTGTGGTAGTACTGGTGGGGAGTGGAAGCTCAGTTTCTAATTAAGCCCAGCCCTCGTGTCTCCTTGCTCTCCATTAGCGCCCCACAGTGTCCCCAAGGCATTTTAAGCTGCCACCCTGCTGAGAGGCCGGGATGGCCGCCAGGGCCTGCCAAGCTTAGGCCTGTGAGGAGCAAAAAGCCAACTCAGACTTCTCCTGTCCATGGCAGTCTCTGGGTTCTCCAGGCTTCTCAGAAGCCAAGTGTGGGGGTGGGGAGCGGGCACTCCTACCTGCCCTGTCAACCTCTAGGGTTCTGAACAGAATCTGGACTGTCTCCCATGGGGCCTTGTTCCCAGCACCACTTCCTGATCCCAAAATGCCAGGCTGGGGACAAGGAGCAAGACCTAGTATTGGTTTCAGCATCAGCCCCCAGACTCAGGGATGTGCTGTTAGAATCCAGCACCTACCAAGGAGTCTGCAGGAAGCAGCAATTACCATTTTAGGTTAAGGCAGCCCTGGTTTGTTAACCCTTGCAGCACTGGGGCTCCTGAAAGCTGAGTCGTCCTTCCTCTCTTTCCTCCTCTGGACCTTGCCTCCCAGACGTCATCCCTCAATTCTTGGCAGAGTGAGCAACCCAGACTTGCCATCCCCAGGCCCCCTCTACCACCACATTCTTAAGTGGAGCTCAGAGAGGTGGAGCATCAGGTCCAAGGTCACACAGCCTTGGAGGCAGCCTCCATTCCCGAGACCCAACATTAGCCCAGTCTCAGCGGCTTCCATCTTCACAATCTCCGTAGGCCACATTCACACATGCAGAGTTTAATTAACTTTATTGATATTCAGAAATTAGGGGAATGACTAAAGGTAATTGCTCATTAAAAATCATTAAACTGACACAGCAGGCTCGGCACACGCAGCCCCTCCCACACCTCCTTCTTCCTCCATTGTGGCTGGATGGCCCAGGCACCTGGCTTGGGAAGATACTCTGTGGCCCAAGGCACCCCTGATGCCTAAGGCCAATCACACCTTGGAGGCTGCAGAAAGGAATAGGGGACTGAGCCTGTGAGGTTGGGCCAGGCCCAGCATGATCTCGCCCTACCTTTGCAGCCTTGGCATACCAGGCCTCCCAAGGCATCTGGGCTGTGCCTGGCTGCATCCTGCAGCCTGCATACCACCTATAAGCAAAGCTCTGAGGGCCTCATCGGAGAAGTGGCAGGGCCAAAAGGCTAAAGGATACAACCTTCTGGCCTCCAAAAAGGCTCATAGCCCAAGGCCTTTGCTCCTTTTGGCTCGCCTTTGCAAAGCTGAAGTGCCCAGGAACTCCGGGATGGCCAAATGTGCTGCTCCCCAGTGAGATGACTCAATATCCCAATGGCTGGGACCTCCAGCCCTGCTGAGGAGAGAGGAGCCTCTGGCCACTAGGCTCTGACATCCCAGCCCTCTCACCCTCAGGCTTGGCACTTCGGAGCTGCTTCTTTATCTCCCTTGGGGAGTGAAAATAAAGCTCTTCCCCAATAGCCAGGCTCCTACCCCACATATCCCATGAGCAGGTGCCCCCATGGGCACTAGAGATCCTGACAGTTGGGAAGGGACATTGCCCAGGGACACAAAGACTTGAGGCCACAGAGTGAGCAGATTCCTCCTAACACTCACACCCACACCCCCATTAGGGCTGTTCCAACTCCCGGCCACACCAGCCTTTCTCCTGGATTCCCACAGTCTCACTCTAGCCCTGCAGGGAGCTCTCTGGCTGAGGCTGCACCCACACACTAGTGGCCTCACACAGTCCTCACACCTGTTCACTGCTGAGCCCTCACCCAAGATTCGGATCACCTGGAGTGCAGATACACTGGGACTGGCTCCTCTAGGCATGCAGGGCCCAGAGTACTCTCACATTCAGACCCACAGACTCACACACAAGGCCTTGACTATGTGCCAGGGGACAGACACAGGCTCTGCACCCGAGGGGAGCTATCCAGTGCCAGGACCCAGCCCCACGCAAGATAGGTTTGGAATTCCTAGGGACATCCTCAGGCAGCTGGGCAAGGATTCACGCTTCTCCTCCCTGGCCTCTGTCCCTGGGGTGGGGCTTGCAGGACTCTTCACCTCTCCCCACAAGGTGAACACATGGTTTCAAGTTCTGGGCGCTGCCGGAGGACCCAGCGTGGGCAGCCAGGTGGCAGGGTGAGGACACTGGGCTGTGTGAAAGTGGAGCTAGAGGCTCAGACAAAGGCTTCCCCTTCTCTGGGGTGGCAGTTTTCTTCCTGGATGAAGAAAACTGCCATCCAGGGGCCCAGCCTGTCCGTGGTGGTGCTGCCCTGACCTCGACCATGGCCTGGAAGGATCGAGGAGGGAGGTTAGAATCTCCCACCCTCACACTTCTCCACATCAGATGCTACAAACCATATGGCAAGGGATGGCAGTTCCCAATTCCAGGTGCGGTTCCGCCGACCCCACCAGCCGACTGGCTGTAACGGGAGAAGGACCTGGGTGCCAGTAGCTTCCATGAGAGAGTCTTGTTTGAGTCCAGACAAGACTCAGAAATCTTTCTTCTCTGAGGCACGGAACCCCTATCCTCTCCCCAACACTCCCTTGCCACCCACTCCATGGCCAAGCTTCCCTCGACCTGAGACTGATGAAGTTGGGGACCAGACACCTAGAGGGGGCGCGAGGATTCTCAGGGTGTGGGGTACCGGTCTTCCAGAGACGAATCTGCCGCGGGGGTAGTGGGTGGACCGGGGCCGGGCAGAAAGGCAGGCCGGGAGGGAGGCAGAGCTCGGGGCAGTGGTGTGTGTGTGTGTGTGTGTGTGTGTGTGTGTGTGTGTGTGTGTACAAGGAAAGGACTTTGGGGAGGACAGAGTCTCTATCCCAGGACCTCCACTACTGCAGCCCAGGGCAGAGCCAGGAGCTGGACACGGGGTCCAGGCCCTCGGAGTTTCTCTCTAGAATTGTGCTCTAGGTCCCGACTCTGGCGTGGCAGCGCCAAGGCATGGGGAGGTGAGCGAGGTTCCAACCCCGGGTCCGGCCGCCATCCGGCCCCGTCTCCCCGCAGTAAGAACACGAGAGGGCCCGGAACCGGCGGCAAAGTCGAGCGAAGTTTGGCGGGCGGCAGGGGAAACGGGACCGCGGGCCGCCAGCTGGACCGTCCCGACTCACTGCCCTGCGCCCCCCAGCACGCGCCCCGGCGCCCTAAGAAGCCTAGAGTGTGGCGAGGTAGCGCGCGGGTGAGCGCGTGTGTGCGGGGAGTGGGTGGCGTGATAAATTGCAGCAGAGAAATCCCATTAGATCTGGGGAGATGATTAAAGGCGAGGTCTCGGCCAGGCGCGAATGGCGGGAGCCGCGGCAGCTTCCCGCCCGCGAAGCCAGCGCCCCGCCCGGCTTGGCCGGCGCCGGGGGCAGCGCAGCCGGCGGGGCTCGGTGCTTGGACTGGGCAAACAGATGAGCGAAGCTGGGTACCGGGTCTCCCTTCCCGCCCCTGGGGCCCCGCTCCCGCCTTCGTCCAGCCGCCGGACGCCGGGGTCCCTTACCGTGAGCCAGGAGCGCCAGCAGTGAGGGCAGGAGCAGCAGGGCTGCCGGGCGCATGGTGCCGGTTGCGGCCGCGCCCCGGGCTGGGACCGCGGCGGGAGGGCGGGGAGCTTGGCGGGGCTGGGGCGCGGGGGCAGAGCAGGGTCCGGCCGGGGAGAGGGAGCGGGGCCGCCGTCGCCGCCGCCACCGCCGCCGCCAGCGCCTGACAGAATCAGCACCACGGCCAGCGCCTGGCGTCGGCGCCGGGGACCGCCGCGCGGGGCTGGGGGCGGGGGCGCGGGAGGAGCGGCTTACCGTAAAGTCTCAAGCAAAGGCGCAGAGACCCAGGGGCAGAAGCCCAGGCTCCCGCGCCACCGCCAGCTCCCGGAAAGGACTGCCCTACTCATGTGGGCACACGGCCCCTGCCCTTCTGCGCTGCCCACGCCCAGCCAAGCCTGCTACCCTCTCTCCCGTTAACAGCCTGCCAAGGAGGTGGGTTGTCTTCTGAATCTCCATGAGAAAAAGCAACACCTTCCCTACCCCTCTCCACCCAATCCTGGTACCTGAGGGCACCAAGAGTGACCTGGGAACACATCCGAGTGAGGCAGCCGGTGAGGCCCGCGTGCCCTTGTGGCAGTTCCGTCTTGGGCCGATAATGAAGATGGCTTTTGAGCGTACAAAGGACAATAAATTATTACTTCGCGCTCAATAAATGCCAGGGCTCCAGGCAGCTGCATCAGCAGCAAACTGTGCTCACAGAAAAGCTTAATTATCCTGATATTATAGTTAAAAGCCAGTGGCACTTGCGTCCTGGGGAGACATTCTTCACTTGGCAGGAGGCAACCTGGGCCAAGCTGTGGGCAGCTGAAGGTAGTATCCTGGGTCTCCACATAGCCCTGGGTCTCCAGGACTCTGCCTTGGCCCCTCTGCAGGACCAGAGAAGCCACAATGACAGTCGATACAGACCCTTCATGCCGTCTCTGCCCAGGTTTCTGGAACTGGTGGAGAAAATGGGATAGGCATGAGAGAGCATTCCCTAGGGCTGTTTTATTTTATTTTATTTTCTTATTGCTTTTAGAGACAGGGTCTCTGTTGCTTAGGCTGAAGTGTAGTGGCATAATTATATTAATAGCTCACTGTAACCTCAAAATCCTGGGCTTAAGAGATCCTCCCACTTCAGCCTCTTGTGTAGCGAGGACTACAGGCATGCGCCACCACACCTGGCTAATTTTTAATTTTTTTTTGTAGAGATAAGGTCTTGCTATGTTGCCCAAGCTGGTCTTGAACTCCTGGCCTCAAGTGATCCTCCTGCCTCAGCTTTCCAAACTGCTGGGATTACAGGCATGCACCACTGTGCCATAGAGCTGTTTTAGATAGAGACTTGAAGGAGGCCCAGGGGAGTAGGCTGTACTATTAAAGGCATGGAAAAATAACCTTCCAGAGCCCTGATGAGCCCCAGTGAGTCACAGGACAGCAAGGGGGCAGTCACAGCTGTACCATCCTGAGGGTGCGCTTTAGAGGCAGGGGCTCATGATGGACTCACTTGGAGAACTTTAATGGGTACAATGGGACAGGACCCTATGGCTGATGTTATTATTCCCTGTAGAGGAATAGGAGGGCTGAAGTCCTTATTGCTCCCTGGGAGAAGGGCAGTTTTGTGTTTAGTTCTTTTCATGGGAACTTGGTTTCTCCCCAAAGCTTCCAGACTCCAGTCATTGTCCAATGCCCTTCCTGACCTCATCCTGGAAGCAGGTGGTGAAGTTTCTCCTCAAGTTCCTTAGAGATTCTTTTGGTCCTCTTGACCAGAGTCTCCCAGCTCTGCTGGTTGGATTCTCTCCAGACACTCTTCTTGTGGGCTCTGGGGATCTGTGACAACTGCTGTAAAGAATCCCAGGCAGCAGGCAGATGGCGTGTGGAATTAGGGAGATACTGGGATTTCTGGACAGTTGTTTTGAGAAGCTGAGGAAAAAGAGGGCAGTAGCCGAAGGATGGCAGGAAGAAGGAGGAGTTGATGAAAGAATCAGGGGTGAAGAGAGGAAGCCAGGAAAGAATGTGCAAGAGGGGGGCAGAAAAAGAGTTGCCAACAGAGGAAGGGAAGAGGCACAGAGGTAGAAGTTTGTGTGGCTGAGGGAAGTTTAGGGAAATGCTAGCAAAGGTCATGAGATTTCTCCTTTTCTCCTTGAAAGTATTCCTGGTCCCTCATGGCTAGGCAGCTTGGGCAAGGGAGGGTGAGTCATGACCTAGGGATGAACCTTGGATGCCAGGATGATTCATGGGAATTTGGAGGTTGGTGGCAGGCTTGTCTGACTCTCTTGGCAACAGGGCTCCTTGATGGGCTTGGCACTATGCACATGAAGGAGGGTGAGATGAGCCATCCTGAAACTTGCCACATCACCTTCCCTATGGCCTGAATTAACCTAGAGGGTTGAATGGTGACTATAAGTCCCAAAATACAGCACTGTACCCTGAACTCAGAAGATGGGCTTATATTGCATGATGGGCATGACAATGCACTTGGGCTGTCCCTCCCTCCTAAAGGTAATGAACATAGCCTCTATGCAGTGGGTTCCCAGGCAGGTTGAGGCAGAGCCTGGGCCAAACTGGGAAACAACAGGGCTTCTGTCAGGTGCCCTCTGTCGTGCCCTCCAAAGGGCTTGTCCTAACCAGACCTTGATATTACCTACAAATTGAGAACAATAAAATGCCCAAGGGACAATTAGCTATATACAGGGCTGGCAGGCTTATAGTCTACTCAATTCATAGGCACATTTGAAAGGGACATTCTGGCGGGATTTTCAAGGCTCCCCTCACTGTTCTCATTTCTCCTGTTCTCTGCATCCCCCACCTGGCTTTTTGCTCCCAGAGAACCCGGGCTTCCTCTGTCTGTGTAATTCCTTGCTTCCTTGTCTGCTCTACTAGTTGTTGACTTTGCAAAGGCATGGATCATGTCTGTCTCTTCTACCCACAATCTAGCTCAGTGGCTGGCACATTGTAGACGTTCAATAAATATCTGTGGATAAGCGATAAGGATGAGGAGTGTCTAAAGCCCAAGGTTGCTCGTCGGTGCCAAATGAATGCTGTGAGATAATGAAGAAGAGGGCAATTGTTTCTTTTGGGGATGAGGCAAGGTCAGTGAAATCTTCATATAATGGATGAGTGAAATCAAGTTGAATATGTTTTTTTTAATTAATTAATTAATTTTTAAAAATAATTAATTAAATTTTGAGACAGTCTCACTCTGTTGCCCAGGCTGGAACGCAGTGGCGAGATCAGGGCTCACTGCAGCCTCAACCTCCTGGACTGAAGTGATTCTCCCATCTCAGCCTCCTGAATAACTGGGATTACAGGTGTGCGCTGTCATGCCTGCTAATTTTTTAATATTTTGTAGAGATAAGGTCTCCCTGTGTTGTCCAGATTGGTCTCAAATTCCTAGGCTTAAGTGATCCTCCCACCTTGGCCTCCCAGAGGGCTGGGATTACAGGCATGAGCCACTGCCCCTGGCCCAGATATGCTTTATGATTCAATGGAGAAGGAGAGGGAAGACAGTCAAAATGGGTGTGGAGGGGGTGTGGTTAATGCAGAGGCACAGTGGTGGAAAATGCAAGCTACTCTGGGGTCAATGAGAAGACTGGTTCTGCTACAGCAGAGTCACTGCTGGGAAGTAGGAGGAAGGGCTGGAGTAGGCTGGGGCCTGGCTGTGGGAGGTTTGGTGGTCACCTGAGCTGAAGGACATACTTGGTGGCTACACTGAAGGGGTTACCCCATCGTGAAGATATTTGCACTGAAACAGAGCAGTCTGGCATCATTAACGTATGTTTTCAAGCACTATGGCAAGTGGTAGGAACTGTGGGGTTCACTGCTGACTCAGAAGCCAGGGGGTGGGGTGTGTGTCTGAGCTACAGTGACTGAATTAGGATTGAGAGCCAGAGAGAGGAAAGAAGGGGCTCTTCAATCCCAGAGACCCCAGCCCCTGCCCAGACACCGCTAGACATACATACAGCCCCCATCCCTGGAGAAGCCAGCTTCATTTCCACAGTTCCAAACGGGCCATCAATCTGTAGGATCACAGGCACATTGGTGACTTATTTTGAAGTCTCTGCTGAGATGACACTTGCTTTCTGCACAAGAGGAGGAGAAAATTACTCTCTTCCAAGACAGCTTTCAAACCAGAGCCATATCTTTTGTGGAGCCAAAGGGGTTTTAGGGTTTCAGGGAGGCAAGGGCAGGGGCTGCCACCTCACTCCAGAGGCTCCCAGGGGCACAGAGCTGCTTACCTCAACCCACTTTGTGGAGCAGGCTCCCAGACCTTGCAGTGCCTAGAACAGTCAGGGCTGCCAGGGCTCCAGCCAGGCTCCCTGCATTACCCAAAGTCAACCCACTGGATTTAGGGGCAGGAGGAGGGCCCTGCTCTGATAAATGAAGAGTCTGGGCATTTGCTCCTGCTCCAGGAGCTGGACCAGTTTGGCTATGGGTAGAGGGAGATGCAGCAGAAAGTGGTTTGATGTGAGCTACTTTCCATCTCCAAACAGAGGCCTCCAGCCTGCCCACCACCCCCAGCCGAGGCCTTTGATCCTCCACAGCTCCATAAATGTTTAATGCCACCGGCTGGGCAGAAATGAGGCAGGTGCTGAAACAGGGAGACTGGGGATAGGACTTAAGATCTACAATGTTGGCTAGATTATTTTCACATAGGAGCTCTGGGATGGCTGAGAGGAGGCTTTCCCCCATCATATGGCAGGAGAAGTCCCAGCGTTCAGTTTTGTGGCACTAATAAAGAAAACTCTCTGAAAACCACCAAGGGGCTGAAAATAAAATGAATAATCAATTGCAAAAGCTCAATCTCTGGTTTGATTGAAGGAGAAAGATGGAAAGTTAAATGACAATCAAATGCAAATACAGCTCAACGAACACCACAGCAATTACCAGGCGCAAGAACCACATGGTGCTTGCAGGCAGCGGGGGTTGGCAATTTGGAAGCCTGAGGCTGTGTAGAGGTGACAGGCGAGGGGCCATTTTAATGGACAGTTAAATAGATGCAAAATACCCTGCATCTACTTTGCATACACTGCTGATGAGTGGGGAGATGGAATTCTGGCATCTAGAGGGAGGTTGTGCTACCTTCTGTGGCTGCCTCTATATCATTTCAGGAGGCCCTGAGTGCCTGCAGGGCGGGGCGGGGTGGGGGGTAGGGGACGTGAAGCCAGAATGAGCACTGGATCAGATGATCGGGAGAGGGCCACACCAGTCTCATTGGATTCTTCACACCAGCTGGTGCTGAAGGTTCAGGAGTTGAAGTTGAAAGAAGCCTGTGGGGTCCTCCACAAAGGACTCAAGCCGCTGGCCTTCCAACAGCCTGGTAAGTGGTGTTCTTCTCTAGATTTGCATAATGCTTTGTATCTCATTTGAATACTATTAATTTGGTGTCAGGCTAGGTTGGCATGGTGTAGGAAAGAGAACAGCTGGCCTTCTCCATCCCCTCTGTACCCCAGAGTTTATTCTAAGCATAGCTTTCTGCAACTGGGGGGCATGAGGTCTCCACTTCCACCATCCCCTTCATGTTCCCCGACACTTGGAGAGTCTCTTAGTGAAGCCAGCTCCTAAAAGCCAAGGCTGCCTGGCATTGTGGCCACCTGCAGGGTTATGCTGAAGGAAGAAGAAAGGGTCTCCCAAGGTCACTCTCCCCAGACCCAGACCCAGAGACACCATGGCAGGATGCTGGGAACCTTTGTCATTCCAAGCAATCAAGGCAGCTTGACTTGGAAACGGTCCAAAGATAATACCAAGAGAGGGAGGGAACAAAGACAGGCGATAATCCCAGAGAAATATAGAGGGCTCCAGAAATAAAATTCTCTGAACTCAATATTTCTAGTGCTTAAACTTACATAAAATACATCTGTCCAGAGGCATTGGGTTTATGGTGCTGCTCTGGGGCTGGGAACCTGGTGCCAGGTTGATAGCCATGTGATCAGAGAGTGGGTCACCAGCTGGGGTGAGTTCTTGAGAAAGAGGGAGGAAGCCCTGGGTGCATCCTGTGGGCTGCCCCTGGGGGGGTGGGCATCAGGAGGCTACAGTGAGATTCGGATGACTTATTTAATTGAAGCGTAAGGGAAGCACATTCCGTGCAGAGGGAACAGCATGTGCAAGGGTAGGCAGGACTAGGAGCTGGTTAGTGTGGCTGGCTGGCAGCTAACAAGAACTGTGGTGCAGGACGTAGTTAGTGAGCTGGGGTGTAGGAAAGCTTGATGGTTTGTATGAAATCTCTAGGAGTCCCACCTGCTCATCCATCTGTCCATTTATTCATTCATCCTTCACCCTACTACCTCCCAATTCACTCATCACCCACTCATTCATTTACTGAATGAGTGAGCATTTATTGAGCACTGTGTGTATGCCATGACCTGAGCTAGCTACTGGAGAGGGAGAGCCTTCAAGGAGCACCCAGATCAGGGAGGGGAAACAACCCCAACACCCTGTAATACAGCATGTTTGTCTCTACAAGATACTTAAACAAGGCTCTGGAAGCCCTACAGGCCAAGTCTCCCATGCTTCAAGCTTCCCAAGGCCAGGGTCCATCATTTCCCCCAGGGAATCTTCCATTCACACAGATCTTCCTGACATCTCATACTATTCCTTCCTGCTACAAAAGCAGCCTGCTTCTTGTAGCCCCAGAGTGGTGGGAAGTGTTTCTGATGTTCCTTCTCATTGATCCTTTATTTGGGCCTTAGAGGTATGTCTCAGGAGAACCCAGGGGAAGTGATATGAGAGCATGGGCAAGTCTCCCTTATCAGTACCCAGCCTTAGATACACTTCCAGCCACTTCCTTTTCTGGGCATGAAAATAGGACAGAAATCCCCAGTGTCCCTCAATTCTAGCTATGCATTCCCTCCCCCACTCCTCCTTGAACTACTTGTCCTCTGCTTGTGACGTCACAATGGTCTCTATGGCAACTGATTGTGAGGTCACTAGTCCTTAAAGCAACAGAATCTGTGGGTCCAAACAATGGCCTGCAAGAGAAAGGAAGACTGCAAAATGGAAGCCTGGGATAGAGATCATCTCCTGGAAAGCAGGGAGGCCACCCAAGGCCTATGGGGGACGACGGCTCCACTTCTCAGGCCGTCTGCAGTAGGGCCACATTTGGGGTTGGCAAGAGCAAGGCCTTCTGGAAAGTGAGACTGCTCATTAAGAAACTGAGGGAGGCCGGGCGTGATGGCTCACGCCTGTAATCCCAGCACTTTGGGAGGCCGAGGCGGGCGGATCACCTGAGGTCAGGAGTTCGAGACCAGCCTGGCCAACATGGCGAAACCCCGTCTCCACTAAAAATACAAAAATTAGCCAGGTGTGGTAGTGCACGCCTGTAGTCTCAGCTACTCAGAAGGTTGAGGCAGGAGAATTGCTTGAACCTGGGAGATGGAGGTTGCAGTGAGCTGAGATCGTGCCACTGCACTCCAGCCTGGGTGAAAGAGTGACACTGCCTCAAAAAAAAAAAAAAAAAAAGAAGAAAGAAAGAAAAAAAAGAAAGCTGAGGGTCATCCTGAGCATTGGCTTCAGAGGCAGGCCTGAGTTTAAATCATAAGTTTCGGAACCTGCATTTCTTTACCTGTGAAAGGAAAATGATGCTACTTGCCTTTCAGAAAAGTATTCAGTGAGATAACCTGTAGGAAAGCTTGGCACATAGTAGGTGCTTGTTTCTGTCTACTTGTACTTGTTACTGTTTTTTTTCTATCCCCTCAGCCCTTAAGCCTAGGGTCTTGCATATGATATGTACCTTACGAATGCTTACGATTATAGATGCACTCTAAGTGCAGGATGAGGACTAGAGGGCAATGTTTAGAGCAGGGGAAGCCAGTGGACCTGGATCCAAATCCTCACTCTGCTACTTGCTAGCTGTAAGCCTTTGAGCAAATCACCTCTCTGTGTCTTGGCTTCCTTAACTGTAAAATGGGAGATGGCAATACTGTTGTCTTCACAGGGTTGATTAGGACTAAATGAGACCCTGCAAATAAACAGCAGAGCTTGGCACAGGTGAGGCAGGCGCACAGTACTTAAACTTGAGTGAGGCTGTTTCTGCACGCACTGCACAGTTTCTGTTCACCGTCAGTTTTCAGGAGATGTGAGTTAATCTGTGGGGTGTCCAGAACTGGAAGGTGAGTGGCAGTCTCTCCAGGAAGCGGGTGACCATTCACTTTCTGGATTCCCCCTTGTGCGACACCTATTAGTGTTGCCCAGCTCACACCAGTCACAGGGGCTGGGTGCTTCTTGAAGTCAGAGTGAACCATGTCTCACTCATCTACGAAGCCCAGACCAGGGCCTGACACATGGCACAGGCTCAGCAACAGCTAAGGTGAACTGAGTTAGAGGATATCTTAACAATATACTGGCTAACAAAGGGTGATTTGTTACCAGAAGTAGAACCTCTCTGTTGCTCTGTTCGAAGTGCTTTACATTTTGATTCTCACAACAACCTATGAGCTAGATATTATCCATTTTTAAAATGTGGAAACAGAGAGGCTAAGTAATTTGCCTAAAGTCACACAGCTAGTAAACAAGGACAGAGGTGGGATTTGAACCCAGGATACCTGGCTCTAGAACCTACGCTTTTAACTCCCACATTACCCCCAGCCCCAGTCCATCCATTTTACTGTATCTGCCACCACGAATTTCCTCCCTCAGCTCTCCCACTCACCCCCCTCTTCTCCTAGCTGAGCCTGGGCCCTATGCAGCTCAAATAATGGAAATTCTCCCCCACCCGCCTCAGCCATCTGCCTCCCCCTTTGCTGAAATAAAGCCACCGCCACAGCCGAAGCCACCACTGGATCTCTTGCTTATTTCAAGTCCTCCTAAAGCTTGTTGAGTTCTTAACTTATTGAAGATAAGCACATGGAAATAGGGAGCAAATCTCTTTATTTATGACATAATCTCCAGCCCAGAAAAGCGGCAGGAACGGTGTTGCCTATATTAGGGAACCAATAGGAAAAAAATCAATTAGATCCGCCAGAGCGTTTCGCTATTAACTTTCTTCTGATGTTTCTCTTAAGGCTGGCCATGGGGGTCTCCACCAGCAGCCGAGATGGAGAAGAGAGTAGAGCTTTGTAGGAATAGAGGAAGGAATGTCACAAGGAAGGCAGCCGACCAGGCTTCCAGACAGACAGGGGAATCTCTTCATCATGGTCTCCTTCACTGCTTTCCAAAGCTCGTTTACCCTCCATTTTTCTTGCTGCAATTTTTTTTTTTTTTTGAGATGGAGTCTCACTCTGTCACCCAGGCTGGGGCACAGTGGTGCTATCTATCTTGGCTGACTGCAACCTCCGCCTCTTGGGTTAAAGGTATTCTCCCACCTCAGTCTCCCCAGTAGCTGGGACTATAGGTGTGCGCCACCATGCCTGGCTAATTTTTGTATTTTTAGTAAAGACTGGATTTTACCATGTTGGCCAGGCTGGTCTTGAACTCCTGACCTCAGGTGATCCACCCACCTTGGCCTCCCAAAGTGCTGGGATTACAGGCATGAGTCACCGCGCCCGGCGTTCAGTTGTATTTAGGGGCAGGGGAATAATTTGGTTACTCTTGACTTCTTGTAGACTTGAACCCCAGGTCTGACCACATTTTTGCAAGACCTGTCAAGGGCAGGATCCACCTCTTTCTGGAAGAACAGTATTCTGGAGGGGCTCTTCTTGCCTGATTTTTAGTAGGATCTTCTGCTGGATAATTATGCCTCAAACATCCCCATGCAGCCATCGAATGAGGTCTTCACCTCCATCTGCCTGCCTCCAGGAGCACTTTCTAAGCTAGCTCCCAGAGACAGGGCTCACCCTTATTCCTGAGAGCCTCCGGTGAGGGGATGCCCTAGCTCCCATAGTAACCCCAGAATTCATCTCCTCAAAGGCAGGGGATCATGGCTTGTTCAATAGTTTTTCTTCAGTGTCAGGCATGTAGCAGGGCCTCAGTAAATAGTCACAGAATCAATAATTATTATAAGAGCTCCATTGATGGAAGGCTCGCTCTGTGCCAAGGCTGAGAAGGGTGATTTGTTACGCGAAGTAGGACCCCTCTGTTGCTCCCTGAACCAGACGACAACCCAGAAGAGTCTGCCAGTTTTGTTGTTTCGTCTCTCCTCATCTTGCTATTTGGCCAGGAGCATCAGTAGCAGCAGCTCCAGGAAGTAGGTATTATTATTATTATTATTTGAGTCAGGGTCTTACTCTGTTGCCCAGGCTGGAGTATAGTGGCACAATCATGGCTCGCTGTAGTCTCAACCTCCCCAGGCTCAGGTGATCCTCCTACCTTGGCCTTCCAAGTACCTGGGACTACAGGCATGCACCACCACTCCCAGCTGATACTTGTTTTTTTTCTTTTTTTTGAGATGGTCTCACTCTGTTGCCCAGGCTGTGGCTCGATTTCGGCTCACTGCAACCTCCGCCTGCCGGGTTCAAGCAATTCTTCTGCCTCAGCCCCCTGAGTAGCTGGGACTACAGCACGTGCCACCATGCCTGGCTAATTTTTTATATTTTTAGTATTATCCATTTTTAAAATTGGGGTTTTACGAGTCTGGCCAGAGACGGGGTTTCAGCATGCTGGCCAGGCTGGTCTCGAACTCTTGACCTCGTGATCCCCCTGCCTCTTCCTCCCAAAGTGCTGGGATCACAGGCATGAGCCACTGAGCCCAGCCTGATATTTGTATATATTTTTTTAGAGATGGGTTTTCACCATGTTGGCCAGGTAGAGGAGGAAACTGAGTCAGGGAGGAGACGTAACTTGTCCATGCTAATAAGTGAATTAGATATTCTATGTCCACCCACTTTTGGTCATTAGGAAGTTCTTCTTGAGGTCTAACCTAAACTTTTTCTGTTCCAGCAGCACTGATTCCTTCCTAGTCCCATGAAAGCACAGATCAGCTTCACTGCCCCTGCAAACTTCTCTCAGCTTAGGAGGGTCCACCCGCTTTTTGCACGTTGTTGACTTGAAATGAATATTAAACACCAAACCTCACGGAGGCCAGCCCTGCAGGGCAGGCAATGAACCAACACTCCTCATGCCTGTTCATTATTATAATTAATATTGAGCCGAGGTTGGTGGCGACCTCGCCCTCGCCAGGTATTTGGGCTATTTTAGCAGCTTATTCAGATCAATGACAGACAGCTCCGAATAGATAAACTCCCTGCCATCCAGACGAATCAATTGCAACACTGCCGTCACAACAAGCCCAAGAAATCAATCTGATTTCAGGCGACATGGTAACTCAGCGCTGGGCAAGCTGGCTTTAATTTCCGCGTGGCTGAGACCCAGCTTCCTCTGCTCACTGAAGCACCCCTCTTTCCCAGCTGATGCTCTATGCACACAGGTGCCCAGGGCCCTCAGAGGGCTCAGGCCAAGGGGAGCAGCCACATGGAGGACAGGGTTCCAGGAAGCTGTGTTACTTTGAGGAAGGCTCTTGAACCCCTAGACCCAGAAGGAGCTGACTCAGATCCACTGCTGGGATACTTGTTTTGCTGGCTTCGGCTTCGATTTTCCGCTGCTGTTTGCAAAAAACCAAGCCTGGAGGCCTTTCTGGGCTGCCTCCCAAATCAGGGAGCTGCAGAGGTAGGCTGCCTATCTCAGGCACCAGGACAACTGCCCTTTTTGGTCTGGGAGATTGCGTTTGTCTGGCAGGGGAACAAAAAACTCATCAGGACAGATGTAGTCATGTATTGGGTGCTTACTTTATGCCCAGGCACCATGCTAAGTAGCTTATACACATCATTTTCTTAACCTTTGTAACAGCCCAAAGAGATCAGTAGCAACAATCCACATTTTGCAGGGAAGAAAAGCAAAGCTCAGAGAGGTTAAGTAACTTGTCCTGAGTCACGCAGCTTGTAAGTAGTGGAGCCTGGATTTGAACCCATGTCTATTAGACTTCTGTGCCTAAGTTTCAGCCACCACACTCTCCTAAAGATGACATCAGAGGTGCCCATATTCTTCCCCTGTCTGGATATTGCCTGGTTAAGTAATTCCTACTTTAGAGAGGAGGAAGCAGATTCTGACAGGAGAAGCCAGTGCTTTTTTTCCAGGTGCCCAGGGAAGGGGAGCCTTTCTCATGAATTCTTACAATCAGCAATTGTTCCCTGAACTTGCATCTCAGTGCTTCAGGGACTGAGTAGAGGATGTTGAGGGATGAGAGGGTCAAGAGGCTGAGCTGACCTTCTTCCCACACCCCAGCTCTGTACCACCCCACTTCCACTTGCCCCATTAACAGATCAAGATAGTGAGGTGAGGGGCTGGGACAGGCAGCAGTGTCTTGGGAGATGCAGCTTTGGAGTCAGCAGATCTGGGTCCAAATTCTAGCCCAACTACAATTTATTTGTTGAATATACCTGGGCAAGTCTCTTAACCCCTTGGAACTTCCTTCATCCTGTCCATACGGTAGGGATAATATTACTCAAACCACAGGTTGTTAGGATTTAGAGGGAAAATTGCATGGAAAGTGCCTGGCATAGAGTGGGTCCTCAGTAGGCATTGAGTTCTTTCTCCCTTTCTTGTCTCCGCTCTTTCTGAAACCCCATTGCCTGGGGTGCCCAGTTCTGAATGGCAGAGGTCAAGGCACTTCAAATATGTTTTAATTAAGAAACTCTTTTTTTTTTTTTTTGAGACAGAATCTCACTCTGTCATCCAGGCTGGAGTTCAGTGGCATGATCTCAGCTCACTGCAACCTCTGCCTCCTAGGGTCAATCAATTCTCCTGCCTCAGCCTCCCAAGTAGCTGGGATTACAGGTGTGCAGCACCACACCCGGGTCATTTTTGTTTATTTATTTATTTATTTTTGAGATGGAGTTTCACTCTTGTTGCCCAGGCTGGAGTGCAATGCGTGATCTTGGCTCACTGCAACCTCCACCTCCCAGATTCAAGCGATTCTCCTGCTTCAGCCTCCCGAGTAGGTGGGACTACAGGTGCGCGCCACCACACCCAGCTAATTCTGTATTTTTAGCAGAGACGGGGTTTCATCATGTTGGCCAGGCTAGTCTTGAACTCCTGACCTCAGGTGATCCACCTGCCTCGGCCTCCCAAAGTGCTGGGATTACAGGCATGAGTCACCGCACCTGGCCCATTTTTGTATTTTTTATAGAGCTGGGGTTTCACCATGCTAGCCAGGCTGGTCTCGAACTCCTGACCTCATGATCCACCCGCCTCGGCCTCCCAAAGTGCTGGGATTATAGGTGTGAGCCACTGTGCCTGGCCAGCTAAGAAACTCTTTAATCAAAAGATACTTTATGAGGATGGCAAGGAACAAAATAGATCAAGGGGGAGTTGGTCAGATGGTGCTAGGGGCTGGGAGTTCTCCTGGCTTGAACCCCTCTTTCACCCCAGCCCCATAGCAGCCGCTCAAGTGCTTTCCTCAAGCCCTGGGCCAGTGCATAAAGAGCTGCCTCACTCAGGTGTCTTAGGTCACAGGCTTCTCAGGAGCTCAGAATTGATCACATCTGGTGATTTCTGGCTCCAACATGCTCTCTCAGTCACCAGTTACCTTGAACCTGTTCTGGATTCAGGGCATGACAATTTAGATGCCAAATGGGCAAAGCTGCTTCTGGCCTCAGGGAGGGGTATACAGCTGCTCTGGGTGGAAGATGGGGTTGGGTGTCACAGCTGGGAGAGGCATAGATCTGGGGGGTGTGGGGGGACAGATGACCCAGGATTGTGCTGGAGGTTTCTGTCTGTCTTGGGCAGCAATGGACCTGCTGGCTCCCATAGGAAGTAGATGCCTGTTCACTGGGCTCAGCACTTAATCTTCTCCCCAAGCCGGGCAGGGACCGTAGGAAGCGAAGCCCAACAGGGAGAGTGACACACCACACCATACAGCGAGCAAGTGACAGAAGTGAATTCAAACCGAGGTCTGTGGGCTCCAGAGGGTTGGGGCTGCCCTTGACTCTCTCCTTGTCTGTACAGTGGCTGTCCTCTACCTCCAACTCTCTGCAGAGAATTATCTATCAGCCCTTTGCCCACAAACACAGAACATGAAGAGAGAAACTTAAATTATAGGAGGAGAGACTGGGATTAGCTACTGGGAAGGACTTCCTGACTCATTAGCTTGTCTCTAGAAAAGGTTATTAGAGAAACAGTGTGCTCTCTCTCTGGAGGGATTTCAGATGGGGCTTCTGTTCAGCTTTCCACTTCCTGATAGCTGCTGAGAGAAAAGATGACCCCTGATGTGTATGGCTTTGTTCTTCCGTAACGTTTATTTTTTTGAATAGGTAATACCTGTACGTGGTTCAAATAATAAGGGTACAAAAGGTTGTTCACTGAACTCTCCCTCCAGCCCCAGTCTCCAGGTTTCCCTCCCTAGAAGCAAGCAATGTTGCCTGCTCCCTGTCTAGACATATACAAGCAAACACGGACACATACTCTCTTTCTTGAGTCCTATTTTTAATACACAAGATGTAGCATCCCCTGCAAGCTCTTCTGTGCCTCGCTTTTGTCACCTGACAATATATCTTGGAGATTACTCCGAATCAGTACATAAAGAGCTGCCTCACTCTTAGGTGTCTTTTTATGGTCACGGGCTTCTCAGGAGCTCAGAAGTAATCACATCTGGTTTGATTAGCTTCACATTTCCATTTACAACGTCCCCGCCCAGAGAGGGCAGGAAACCTCTCCAAGGTCACTCAGCAAGGACTAGGGACGCTCTCAGGGCTTCACCCCCTCCTCCCTCCTCCGTTCCCAGCTTCTCTCCCCCGCCACCTCGAGGCTGAGCGCCGCCCAGGCGACCAGTTGGGAGAGGGAGAGGTCTCTAATTGAAATGCCCTTCGCGCTGTCCATTCGCGATCGGCACCTGGAGGGGCGCGCGGTGCGCAATGCGGGCGGGGCCGCGGGGCGCCGGGAGCCGGCGGCGCCCGAGTGCCCACGTGGGTGCAGGCGAGGCCGTGCTGATTCCCCGGGAACCCCCGCGCCGCGTGCTTCCCGGTAATGAGCTCCCAGGGCTCGAGGTGAGCTTCCCCGATTGCTCACACGGCAGCCGCGTGGCAACAAAGAACACGGGGACTTTTTTCTTCCGTGCCTGACAGCTCATTAGAAGAATTAATTTACTCTAGCGTTTGCAGTTTAAAGGACATTATTTACTGGTTAATTGTTGTTATTACAAAATGTTAAATATCATTATTTATTTCCCAGGCCCTGACAACTTTTCTGACGGGAATTTATTAGGTGAGACTGCATCACCAGTGGGCATCCCTCTGCGGGGCAGCCTAAGGTGGGGAGTTTACCCCTAGGCCTAGCTCTCTAGGCAGGGCGGGCACTCCGAGGGGCAGAACATGAGGGGCCCATTTCAGGACAAATGCTCATTGTCTCCTTCTCACCCCCCATTTCTACCCCACCGTGTGTGTGGAGGGTAGGGCAGGGGGCTGGCAGACAGGGGACATGCCTGGCATAAAGCTGCAGTTTAGGGGTCAGGTTTGCAGTTACTGGAGGCCCAGCGGCCAGAATGAGGTCCAGACTTTGGGTCCTTCCCTTAAACAGTTACTTCCAAGAACGTTCCCCTCTTCAAAACGCACAGAATTGAAGAGCTGGAAGGAAGCCAGGTGGTCTGGTGGTACTGAACACAAACCAGTGGCCTCCAGGCTTAAATGGCCTATGGACTTGAGTTTGACCTATTCAACAGACTTCACATAAAAATCCACGTTGCAGGCTTCCCTTGAAAGATCAGAAAATCTTGCCACAAGACTTGACCCACAGTCTTGCATCAATTGGCGACGTTCAGCTGGCACAGAAGGGCAGCACTGGACAAGGAGCATGCCTGCTCTCCAACAAAGGGAGGGTGCCACCTTCCCCTTTTGTTGCCCTCTCTACATTATTTTCCTGGGCTCTGTGGGCATTTGAGTTTTCAACCCCGATCTGCTCTAATGATCACATATAGATGAAGAAACTGAGATGAAAGGTTAAGTCTCCGATGGCCAGGACCACAGCCCCAGTCCGCTTTTCACCACACTGTGCTGCCCCCTGAAGTTCTCTGCTCCCACCTCCTCTGGGTCCGGCTCAGAGTTAGTTCAGACAGGGAGCATGGGTCTCCAGCAGCTTCAGGGGCAGGAACGAGAGGCAGCCTAGTGAGAATTTATAAGGATCATGGCCTTACAAATAGCATGTACTTATTCATTCAGCAAACAGTTTCTGGGGATCTGCTACGTGACATATTAAAATGATTAGGACCCAAATTGTGCTGTTGAGGAACTTGGTCTGGGGACATTGTTCATGAAACAAGTACACAATGACAATACAAGGAGGTGTCCGAGGAGTAGAGGCATAGGAAGATGTGATTGGTGGGACTGGGAGAATTAATCCTTTATGCAGCATTTTCTAGGCTGGGTGGACAGCCTGCATCCTCACACACAGACGCACAGGCCTTATTTAATTCTCACAACATGGCAGATTGAAAATATCTGTCATCAGCTGATAAATAGCAGCTATACCAGGCCTCCTCGGACTCGCTGTCTAGATTCTTCCCCCAGGGCGGGCGCCTGCAAGCCACTCCAGCCCTAGGGACCTTCTGTTCTAGTGGGTGGCACTCTTGCCATACAGTCTGTTGACTAGAACCCACATCTCACAACCAGGCTGATTACCCTCATTTTACAAGCGAGGAAACTGAGGTGCAGAGACAGGTGGCAGAAGCTGGGTGTTGATGGGTGAAATGGGCCCTGGGAAGGAGAGAGAATTGTCTGAGACCAACACCCAGCCCCGGGAAATGTGGACCTTGCTGGCAGACTTCAAACAATGGCCCTTTAGACGAGGTCTTGGGTCCCATCCTTTCCTCCCCGGGAACCTGACAGCAGTGGGTAGCCGCAAGGAAAATGTGGAGAACCAAAGGGAGATGAAAAGTTCTTTGAAAAAGTATGAAAACAGGTTCAACTGAGCCATTACTGTTGCCATGCTGTATATTATTATAAAGTTATTTCTGGCTGGCAGCCTGGTTTATTTTAGACCCTACCTCATTTCTTCCAGGTTATAGGCCCTAATTCCTTGTCTGGTGAGACAGAAAGAGACCAGCACTATTGGAGTGAATCTTGAGCTGATTCAGAAACTGTACAGCTTGAGGAATTTTACAGATCCTCAGAATAGCAGAGCTTGCTGTCCTTTGGAGGTCTTCAGCACCCCCCTCATTTCATTTTATTGCCATATTAAATTTTTAAAAATTTAATTCATTTTTTGGAATAGGTGATACGTGCCCAGGGTGCAAAATTCAAAAGACGTAAAACAGTATAAGGTGAGCAGGCTCTCCCACTGCTCAGAGGCAGCCGGTGCCAGCAATTGCTTCTGTTTCACTGTATTCAAAAATAGCATTGTTTCTCTTTTCTGATCATGTAGAAAATACAGTAATTTCTGCAGAAGAAAGTAAAAAGTCATATGCAATCCACTATTTGGAGTTGAACATTGAACACTGTTCACATTTTTGGTGTTCACATTTCAGCCAGCCTTTTCTCTTTGCATAGATGCATGCATCTATAGTCACAAACTGGCATAACCTGGTTTTATTACTTGTTTACATTAAATATGATTCTTCAAAAATACAGATCGGAGAGGATACAAAGTAAACTGATAACGATGAGTACCTTGGGGGAAAATAATGAGGTTGGGTAAGGATTAAAGGGAAATTTTTTAGAATGAAAATATATTGATATATTACTTCCTCCTGTTATTCCATTGGAATCTGATTTTAAATGACTGGCTCAGAAGGCTACTATTTAATCAATCCTTTATTATTGTGATTTTAAGATATTTGCAAGTCTTGCTGTTATAAAGCTGAGATGGACGTTTTTGTATTTTTTTGTAGGTTGGAGAAAAAGTAATTGCGGTTCTTGCCACTGAAAGTAATGGCAAACCTAGGCCGAGTGTGGTGGCTCACGCCTGTAATCCCAGCACTTTGGGAAGCCAAGGTGGGTGGATCACCTGAGGTCAGGAGTTCAAGACCAGCCTGACCAACATGGAGAAACCCTGTCTCTACTAAAAATACAAAATTAGCCGAGCATGGTGGTACCTGCCTGTAATCCCAGCTACTCGGGAGGCTGAGGCAGGAGAATCGCTTGAACCCAGGAAGTGGAGGTTGCAGTGAGTCAAGATCGTGCCATTGCACTCCAGACTGGGCAACAAGAGTGAAACTCCATCTCAAAAAAACAAGAAAGAAAGAAAGAAAGAAAGAAAGAAAGAAAGAAAGAAAGTAAGTAATGGCAAACCTAATATATCTTTGCACACTTATCTAGTATTTCCTTGGTGGGGGCTTTAAGAAATGGAACTGCTGGGTCAAAGGTGGTGTATACTTTATGGCTTTTTGATCCTTCATATCAGATTTCTTTCCCTCTGGGCTGTCCCAATCTCCTGTTCCGTTGGCAGAGCCTGACCCTACTCCCACATCAGATTTGTTCAACACAGCACACACGTAAGGTCTGTGAGATAGTAAGGCAAACTCATGGGAGGCTGGGGAAACTTCTTGGGGTAAAGAACCCTAGGATGCTGGCAGCAGCCCAGAGGGGACCTCGGTGGCCAAAAGGAAAAAGAGGAGGATCAAAGAATGGGTATAGAACCCCTCGGCAGGTGGGACAGGGGCCTCCACCAGTCCAAATCACAAAGCCAAAGGTTGTACAGCAACAACCCACGGCTGGACCCAGATCCTTCCCAACAGGGATCTAAACACCAGGGAGAGTACAACCCCACCTTCTGCAGTGGCGCCGCAGAGCTAAAGGCACAGACGAGATGGCTCCTCTTGGAGGTCCTGTAGCCCATGAGAGTGACATGGCCTCAAGTTCATGTGGACATGGAGGACCTTCTAGGACTGGCTCCAACTCCTGCCTTCTCTAAGTGTCTCCGTCTTCTCTTTGATTCTAGGTGCCTGTCACTGCTCAACACTTGTGGGTGTCACCCACAGCCTTTGCACTCTTAGATTCTCTTGCAAGTTGACCCGTCTCATTTGGAAAGCTTCAGAAGAAACAGGGCAGACACAAGATGGACTTGTTGATTTAATTGAAAAGATGGCATTCTGAAAGCACCCCCTCCCCTCTGGAGCCCGGCATCTCCACAGTAGCCGAGGTTTCCTCTTGATGGGGCAAAAAGAGAAAGCCCAAGACTGCATCTCATTGGTGAGATGAATAATACATTCGAAGCATCTCACAAACTGTGTTTGATCCGCCTAAAGCTTCAACCGTTAACATATTTCTCTTTATCCCCAGGAAGGGAGGGCTGGGAACTGTCAACATTTTCCTTTCTGCCTAATTTGCGCCTTCTCCATAAAGAGAAAAGCAGGGGCTGGGGGAGGGAAGGAGGCGAGGAAACAGAAGGGTGACACACGCTCCCTGGAACAATGGAGTGAGCCACAGGACTGGGGGTGCTCCCAGGGCCTGGGAACCCCGGGGATCATCAGGACACAGCAAGGGGCGGTTGGCTCTGGGGAGAGGGGCTGTGCTATGTGTGCTGAGACCTGTTTGCAGGATTGTGTGCCCTTAAGAAGTCAGTCCCTTGGAGGGTCGGTCTCCTGTGTTTCTGGTGGAAAATTGGAGGTGGGAAATTGAGCCTGGCCAATTGCCAGGTACCAAAGATGCTTCCTTTATCTCATGGGAAGCAGAGAGTAACTGCAAACCTAGGCCGGGCGTGGTGGGCAGTGTTAAAAACTGCTCCGACTGAGCTCAGGGGCAGCACTGTGCCTGTGTTTCTACCTACAAGCTTCCAGTCACTCTGTGTCTCTCTGCAGGCCGACCTTAGTGCTAAGCATCCTATCCAAAGTCACGCTGAGGGTGAAAGTCAGGCTCCCTGGCCCAGAAGGTCACGTTCTTAAGTGAGGTGCCATTCTCCCCCTTCTCCATGACTTTGCCAACCCAGGCTCCTATTCTGGAGTAGCGTGGTTAGGAGCACAGACTCTGGAGGAAGGTGGCTGTGTTCTGAATCCTCTCACCAAGCCTCACTTTCCTCGTGTGTAAACGGAGGTATTAACAATAGTACAGACTCCATAGGATTGTGGCGAGATTAAATAAGTAAATATCTCAGGTTCTCAGAGCAGTTCCTGGAGCATAGGACGCACTGTGTGTATTAGCTCGTTTGTATTTTTCCCACTTCAATGAGCTGGTCTACGTGTGTGCGAGCTCTTATTCCAGTCTGGTAGCAGCCACCCGCTCCCAGCTGGCCTTGAACCTATTTCATCTCCCCTCTTGAGATGACCCATCACTGTGTCAATCCTAGCCTCCTTCCTTCCCTGCCCAGCCTGGCGTGGAACCCCACCATCACACCCCACCACATATCCCTCATTCCTGGAAGCTTCCCTGGGACTCCCCAGAGTACCGTTGATGCATATCAGATTTCATCATGTCTTTTGCCTGAGTTCTTCTTTTTTCTAAATATATATATATATATATATATGTATATATATGTATATGTTGGTTTGTTTGCTTTTTTTTTTTTTTTTTGGACAGAGTCTTGCTTTGTTGCCAAGCTGGAGTGCAGTGGTGCAATCTTGGCTCACTATAACCTCCACCTTCCAGATTCAAATGATTCACCTGCCTCAGCCTCCTGAGTAGCTGGGATTACAGGCACGTATCACCATGCCAGACTAATTATTTTTAGTAAAGACAGGGTTTCACCATGTTGGCCAGGCTGGTCTCGAACTCTTGACCTCGTGATCTGACTGCCTTGGACTCCCAAAGTGCTGGGATTACAGGTGTGAGCCACTGCGCCTGACTGGTTTGTTTGCTTTTTAAGAGATGGGGGTCTTGTTGCATTCCTTAGGCTAGATTAGAACTCCTAGACTCAAGTGATCTTCCCACCTCAGCCCCTGAGGAGTTGGGACTATAGGTATGTGCTACCTTGCTCAGCTTAAAATTTTATTTTTTATTGACAAATAATAACTGTATATATATTTATGGGGTACACTGTGATGTTTTTATTTTATTTTTATTTATTTTAGAGACAGGGTTCCACTCTGTCACCCATGCTGCAGTGCAGTGGTGCGATTATAGTTCCCAGCAGCCTCGAACTCCTAGCAGTCCTCCCACCTCAGCCTCCTGAGTAGCTGGGACCACAGGTATGCAGCACCGTGCCTGGCTAATTTTATTTTATTTTATTTTTTGTAGAGATGGGGTCTTGCTTTGTTGCTCAGACTGGTCTCAAACTCCTGGCCTCAAGCAATCCTCTCTTCTCAGCCTCCCAAAGTGCTAGGGTTATAGACATGAGCCACTGCGCCTGGCCTGATGTTTCTATATATGTTTACAACATGAAATGATTAAGTCAGGCTAATGAACAAATCCATCACATGATCTCACTTATATGTGAAATCCGAAAAAGTTAGTTGTGGAAGTGAGAACAGAATGATGGCTCCCACAGGCTCGGGGGTGGGGGTGGGGTGGGGGGTGGATAGGGAAAGGGGAAACTGTTGATCAAAGGGTACAAAGCGCGTGGTTTCTAATGGGTCCTCTCATTCCCATGGACTTTGCTGATTTGGGTGGCTCTTTTATCTCCTGTAATGGCCGGTAAGGAAAACGCCCATTCCCTTGGTAACCAGCAGCACACTTTTGCAGGTAGGAGAGCGCCAAGAGAGATGACGTCTCTGGGAGGGAAACAGAGCAGATAGTCCCCACTGGGGAAGGGACAAGGGACCGAGGAGCGAGAGGGATGTTCCTAATAACTAGCAGTGCGACTCCATCCTGAGCTATTTCTTCCTATACTTCACAGTTTCCCAGCCTCCTGCCTCTGCCGGCTCCCTATGGGGAAGCTGCTCATTGTGTCCACTCTCAGTCCCCCAAGCTGCAGCTGTGAACTGGGACTTATGCACAGCAGCAGAGACACCTCAGAATTCCCAAGTGGAACAGGAGGAAGGAATCTATCAGAGCAAGTGGTGAAACTAGATTTTGGTGAGGACTTCGCGTGTGGATGTTGAGAGGGTGGTCCTGGGGAAGGGGGACCTCGCTCTTCAGGGCAAGGCAGGCCTGGGGTCCCCAGGGCCCTAGAGCCCTTCTGTTCAGGACTGGCATCCCACAGAGGTGGCATTCTGCTCAGGAGCTCAGGGCACAGACGGGGAGGCGGGCATTGCCGGGAATCGATTTGCAGGAGCAGCGGGGGCTTTCTCTTCCTCCTTACTTCCCTGGTCTTTGATCTCCTGTCCTCCCTCCATAGTCCATTTCTCCCCCTCCTTCCCTTGATTTCTTCCTCTTTCTCTTTCTTTAGCTGAATCATAGCTGCTCCCTAGAAGGCAAAGACTGGGGGAGGCAGCTCCTTGTCCTCTTTCTTCCCTTAACTAGGTGGGTCCTCACTGTCCAGATCTCAGCCTCCTATCCAAGTCAGGCAGGATTGGCCATGGGGAAAGGACACACACACACACACACACACACACACACACACACACCCAAGGCAAGAGCTAAAACGGAGAAAAATCAAAGAAAAGGGGAGAGGCAAAGAGAGAAAGGGTTCAGCCATCAGAAAGACAGTGAAAGACAGGGATGAGGACAGTCAGAGACCACGAAAAAAGAGAATTCAGCAAATTAAAAATTTTACAACCATCCAGCAAGTCTGCAAAAATGATCTTCCCTGCGGTCTTTCATTTATCTCATTATCTGACTCCTAATGTGCTTTCCCCTCTTTCTTTTCTCGCCACACTCAGTGCAAAATCTTATTAGATTTTTTTTTTCTGGCAGGGGCTTCATATAGTCTTTTTCATTACATTTCCTAATAAAAGCAATCACTAGGACAGCACGGCTGGAGGATTAAAAAGCCACCTCAGCAGCCTCCTGGCCAGCAGAACCACGACTCTCGGGAGCCTCGTTCACATGGCCAGGGGAGTGGACCAGCCCCTTCGGGCCCCGGGTCAGGGAAACCAAGGCTGTGCTGTGGAATGTTCCAGGGCAGAGACAGGTTCATGATGTTATGGGAGAAGAACTGAAAGAGGGGTCCCTTCCTGGAGCTATTTTAGAGCAGGAGTGACAGATACCTGTAGTTAATCCAGCTGATCCCGGCTACTTTTTGTTCCTGAGGAAGGAATATTTTGGGTCTTTCTCTTTGGACTTTGGCCCACTCCACCCCATAGCATATTCTTATGAATAACATCAGTGATATATATGCCTCCCTCCACTGCCTTTTTTGAGATAGAGTCTTTCATTCTGTCGCCCAGACTGGAGTGCAGTGGTGCAATCTCAGCTCACTGCAGCCTTGACCACCCTGGCTCAAGTGACCTTCCTGCCTCAGCCTCCTGAGTAGCAACAGGTGCTCACCAACACACCCAGCTAATTTTTCTATTTTAATTTTTTTGTAGAGATACCGTTTCGCTATGTTGCCCAGACTGGTCTTGAACTCCTGGGCTCAAGGGATCTACCTGCCTTGGCCTTCCAAAGTGCTAGGATTATAGCCGTGAGCCACCATCCCCAGCCAAATCTTTACCTTGTGAGTAGATTTTATTTTGTTATCTAGACTTTTTTTTTTTTTTTTGAGATGGAGTTTCGCTCTTGTTACCCAGGCTGGAGTGCAATGGCGCGATCTCGGCTCACCGCAACCTCCACCTCCTGGGTTCAGGCAATTCTCCTGCCTCAGCCTCCTGAGTAGCTGGGATTACAGGCACGTGCCACCATGCCCAGCTAATTTTTTGTATTTTTAGTAGAGACGGGGTTTCACCATGTTGACCAGGATGGTCTCGATCTCTTGACCTCGTGATCCACCCGCCTCGGCCTCCCAAACTGCTGGGATTACAGGCGTGAGCCACCGCGCCCGGCTATCTAGACTTTTTTTTTAAACTGTGGTATAATATACGTAACATTTGCAATTTGCAATTTAACCATTTTAAGGGCACAGTCAGTGGCATTGAGCATGTTCACACTGCTGTGCAGCCATCACTGCCCTCCGTCTCCAGGACTTCTTCATCTCCCAGACTGGAACTCTCCCCACCCGCCGCCCCGTTAAACACTCACTCCCTCTCCCCTACTCCCCTATCGCCAGCCCTCAGTAACCAATGTTCTACTCTCTGTCTATGAATTTGTCTATTTTAGGTACCTCATATAAGGAGACTCATAATATTTCTCCTTTTGTGTCTGGCCTGTTTCACTTAACATAGTGTACTCCAGGTTCACCCATGTTGTAGTGTGTCATTTCTTTCTTCTGTAGAATGTCATTTCTTTCTTCTTCTTTTCTTTCCTTTCTTTCTTTCTTTCTTTCTTTTTTTTCTGACACAGGGTCTCGTTCTGTCACCCAGGCTGGAGTGCTGGTGTGATCACAGCTCACTGCAGCCTCGACCTCCTGGACTCCAGGGATCCTCCTACCTCAGCCTCTGGAGTAGCTGGGACTACAGGCTACCACACTTGACTAATTTTTGCATTTTTTGTAGAGATGAGATTTTGTCGTGTTTCCTAGGCTGGGTCACCTTTGTTTTTTTAAAAGCCAAATAATATTCCAGTGTATGAATATGTCACATTTTGTTTATTTCACCCTTTTTAAAAACAGAAACATGTTCACATAAGGAAAGTGAAAAACAGAGAAAACCCACCCAGATTCCCACCACATTAAGATAATGGTTCTCTCATTTCTCTTTTGCTAGTAATGATACCTCCATCCCATCCCTGAACAATCCTGTCCTCCCCAGCCCGCTCCAAACCTCTCAGAGAAAGCAGCTTGGCAGAGCAATTGGCGTTTGGTAAGGGCCAAAAGTTACGGGGAAACAGGTCTGATAAATCAAGTTAAAGGAGAGGAAGGAAACCCCTATAAAGTAGCAAGACATTTTATTGCCTGGGTTATAAATTGGCCTGAAGGTATTTCACACATCAGCCTCCAGGATGACTTGGGCCACACATTGAGTACTACTGGATTTACTCAACTTCAGAAGGGGGCGGCTTTGAAGAGAACCACAGTCGTCTGGAAATATGTGATCTGGTATGTTTTAAAGTAAAGGTACAATAATCAAGTTGAAAACAGCTTTTCAATGTCTTGTTGCTTTGAAACCCTTAGGCCACCCCTGCTTAACTGCTGCATCCCTCAGGTGCTTGGCCTGGGCTGCATGACTTGGTCCCAGTCAGCACTTCCTAAAGACCAGAGAGCACCACAGATGCAGGGGAGCTGCAAGGGAAGCCATTATTGCAGAAGAGAGCACATTGCTACCTGGAGTGCCACAAGCTGCTCCCAGCAGGGTCTCCCCAGTCTCAGCCACTGATAATACTATGTATCTGCATGGTCCACTGGGATCCTTTTACCTTTCATGTCTTTCCATTCTCCTCTAGGACCCCTTTGTGTGTGTGTTTTTTTTCAGACATACTTTTGCTCTCGTCGCCCAGGCTGGAGTGCAATGGCACGATCTTGGCTCACTGCAACCTCTGCCTCTCAGGTTCAAGCAATTCTCCTGCCTCAACCATGGACTCCCAGGTTCAAGTGATTCTCCTGCCTCCCGAGTAGCTGGTATTACAGGTGCCTGCCACCACACCTGGCTAATTTTTTTTTGTATTTTTAGTAGAGACGAGATTTCACCACGTTGGCCAGGCTGGTTTCCAACTCCTGACCTCTAGTGATCTACCCACCTCAGCCTCCCAAAGTGCTAGGATTACAGGCATGAGCCATCGTGCCCAACATCCTTTGTTCTAAGTCTCTGCCAGCCTCATCCCTGTCCCAGACCCCAGAAGATAGCAGTTCTGTTCAGGAGCACAGAAGCCCAGAGGTCACAAAGACATCTCACCAAGCTGCTTTCCTTCCCTCATCTTGTGGCAGAGCCGCTGCAATGAAACGTGGATTTCACCACCTTTTTTCTCTCTGCATAAACAGAAGTATGTATTCTCTTCTTTTCCCCTTTTCTTTGAGACAGGGTCTCACTCTGTCTCCCAGGGAGGATATTTATTTTCCACGTGCCCTTAACAACAGGGTCTTTTTCTTATAGACTGACAGACACAGACAGACAGATGACCCCTTCCCCGCCTTCCACCGGTACCAGCCCTTTCTGGATCGCACCCTTTCTCTTCTTGAGAAACTGCCTCCTCCCTTCCATCAATGCTCCAGGGGGCTTTTCTTTTTCTTTCATTCTTGGCTCCGTATCAATCAAGGGGAGGGGGATACTTTATCTGAACCCTTGGTGAGCAACAGCAGCAACCGGCAGCTGCCAGGGCAGTGGGAACTTCATTTTCAGCGCTGACGTTTATAAATGTGGCACAGAGTACCAGTAGGGACTGGAATAAATCAAACAGCTTCTCCAGAGGTCCCTAGGGGCTGCTTTAGAATTTCTTCTCACTGGGGGTCATGCTTCTTCTCTTCCTTTGCAGGCATGGGTAGAGGTAGGGAATGTTATTATTTGCAACGTGGAATGAGACACATTCTTGCCCCATCTTCACAAAAGAACTGAGCAGGACCCAAGACCCGGACTGCTGAGGAGTGTGAATATCAGCCTCACTCTGGATATGGAGAAAGGGTTGGGCTGAGCAGTCCTGGGTGGGGGTGGGAATGCGACTCTGTTGCTTTTTAGTGATCAGTTGCCTCATCTGCAAAATGGGAGTTAAAAAAAAAAAAAAACCTGTGACAAGTTTACACGACCTGGCGCGCGGTTATGAAGGAGCAATGATGAAAAGCGTAGTTATCCAGCACCCCATGGCATCTGGAGAGCTTTGAATGGGTTCTGGGCAGATCTTCCCCAGCCCATTCCAGGAACCTCTACTTTCTCTATCCCTTTAAGAATTCTGGGCAAGGATCCCTGATGATCTGTTCCAAACACAACTGGAATCTTCCCAATGTCTTCTCTAAACCTTTCTTCCTCTGTCCTTCTAAACAGCAAGGAAATAAGTGTGGACAAGCCTGAGAGGTGAGAGACCGAGAGAGAGAGAAAGCCGGAGAAAGAATAAAGCTAAGATTCCACTTGGGAAAGGGGGCTGCCGAGGATGAGGCGGGAAGTGGGTGGCAGTTGGCTAATACCGCACTACTGAGAGCTCTGCACGAGTCCTTTCAAGGCTCTGGATGAGAACCTTGCTTAGTGAGATGAGACCCAGCATAGGCCCAGCAATCCCACTTCCTTTATATTCTCTAAATTTTCCAGATGCTGCACACAACCATGCACCTGCTCCCTGGCCTTTTTGTGGATTTCACTCCTACCCAGGCTGTGGTTGGGAGCAGAGGTGCAGACAGGATGCTGACAATGCCTAGATCCCATCCCTGACTCCCACAGGACCGCAATGATCTGTACAGTATTTTCTCCTCAGTTGTTTCCTATACGTAGCAAGAATCCACCCAGCTTCACTCCCCAGAGGCAACTAGTGTTGCCAGTTTCTTGCTATCCTTATAGAGAGAAAAATTATTTTCTATACATATTTGTTCAACTCTTTATTTAAAGAGGTTAAGCACCGCACAAGGAAGGATGAACAGAGGACCGTGCTTCTCTGTGGATCTGAGCAATTCAGTGGTGGTGGGCAATTGCTGCCCATTCATCAAAACAAAAGCTGTACATTAAGCAGGACCTACTCTTTGTGGAAAGCAATTAACCTTGGGGGTCACAGCCTGCACCTGCACCTTACCAAAATATTTCTTCTTTTAAACAAATACAGTGATTCCCGAAAAAATATTCTAGACAGCAAGATGCTCTGCTAAGGTATTTCCAATTCATGATGTTGCTTTAGGGTTCCACGTATACTGGCCCCTCAGCCACAGCCTGGCTGCTTCACACCTAAGTCTAGCTCTCAGGATGACTATTAAGAGATTCTCACTCTTGCTGCCCTCGGAGGGAGGTGGTTATCCTTGTTGACAATTGCCACTGTCTTTTTTCACCCTGGCATCTAGGGAGGAAGGGGCGAAGGAAATGAGAGACCAGTACACATGCAGAACATACTGCAGAGCTTAGTTACTCTGGGAGTTAGTATTCTGATTGCAACCAAGTTCAGAAGCTCGGCAATGACAGGCTGAGTTATTTGGACCAATTATCCCAGTTAAGAGAATGAAAAATGCTAGATAAAATATTAACAACATGCTGGGCACGGTGGCTCACGCCTGTAATCCCAGCACTTTGGGAGGCCAAGACGGGTGGATCATGAGGTCAGGAGATCGAGACCATCCTGACTAACATGGCGAAACCCTGTCTCTACTAAAAATACAAAAAAAAATTAGCTGGGCATAGTGGTACGTGCCTGTAGTCCCAGCTACCAGGGAGGCTAAGGCAGCAGAATCATTTGAACCCAGGAGGCTGAAGTTACAGTGAGCCAAGATTGCACCACTGCACTCCAGCCTGGGTGACAGAGCGAGACTCTGTCTCAACAAAAAATAAAAAAATAAAAATAAAGTCTTTTATTTTTTTTTAGACGGAGTTCACTCTTGTTGTCCAGCTGGAGTGCAATGGTACCCTCTTGGCTCATCGCAACCTCTGCCTCCTGGGTTCAAGAGATTCTCCTGCCTCAGCCTTCCAAGTAGCTGGGATCATAGGTGCGCACCACCACGCCCAACTAATTTTTTGTATTTTTAGTAGAGATGGGGTTTCACCATGTTGGTCAGGCTGGTCTCAAACTCCTGACCTTGTGATCTGCCTGCCTTGGCCTTCCAAAGTGCTGGGATTATAGGCGTGAGCCACTGCACCTCGCCTAATAAATAACATCTTAAAAGCCTTGAAGAGTTAATAATATAGTGAGGAATTAACAGGCCAACATGGAAGAGAAAACCAGAGGCCGCACAGAAAACGCTTTTCCCTTAAAGAGCAACTGTCAATTCTCGCAAATCTGAACTTTCATTTTGATGGCTTGGTAGAGAAAGGGAGTTGGAAATCCAAGCCCAGTGCCTGCTCATCATGGAGACTCTAGTAAAAGATTCTCCCCTCAATATGCTGAGACCCCCAAAGGGCTACATCATCAGGATAAGGGTAAACCAAAGTAAACTAGCTCCATTCACATTGCCTGGGTGCTCCAGGGAACCTCAGGCTGGGAACTGGGTTTAGATGGTTGTGCCCCTGATGCCTGGCAGAAGTAAACACAATCTGCTATAAAGGAAGCACTTTCATAAGAAAATAATTCCAATTTATTTGTTCAAGCACAGGTACCAGAACATTATTAAAGACAGCCAAGCCTATAAGAAAATAAGACTCCATGAGTGAGAATCGAAGAAACAAGAGACAAAATAAAAAAGCTGTGAGGACTTCACATATTAAAATGATCATACATAGACTATAATAAAACCATGCTTACTGCAGTCAAATAAATAAAAGACAAGCTTGAAAATATTTGCAGGGACAGGAAATTATGCAAGGTGACAAAATGGACTAAAGATACAGTAACTGCAATTAAAACTCAACTCATTAATTTAAAAGCAGCTTAGATGCAGTGGAACAGAGAGTTAGCAAAGTAGGAGATAATAAGGAGAAATTACCCAGAATGCAGAGATAAAAAAAAGAGAGAGGGAGAATAGAGAAGATAAGAGATATAGGATGCAGAGGTCTAACATATGTATTTCACAGAAAGAGGGGGAAGAACAAATAGGGCAGAGGAAAGTATTTGAAGAGATAATGTCTGAGAGTTTTCCAAAGCAGATGAAAGACACCAGTCCACAGATCCAAGGGGCATGAAATTCCAAACATGACAGTTCTGTCTAAACCAGCAGCCAGGTGAGAAAGGAGGGAGGGGTACAGCTGAGAGTAGCCTTCCAGCTCCAGCACACTTAAACTTCCCATAAAAACCCCAATGAGAAGAAAAAGCCCTGGGCTTCCCAACAGGAAGCAAAGCCTTCTGGCTTTGGCAGCAAAGATTCCCTGGCTCTTCTAGGCTTTTCTCCCTTTTCCACTGCTTCAAGGCCTCTTCCTTAGCTAGGTCCTGGTTTCCTATTATCCATCCATAAAGACCTTCCCTTATTTTTATTTAGCTATTTTCCTAGTCTCTCTCTCTCTCTTATTTTTTTTTCTCCCAAAGACGGGGTTTTACCATGTTGGTCAGGCTGGTCTTGAACTCCTGACCTCAGGTGATCCACCCACCTTGGCCTCCAAAGTGCTTGGATTACAGGCGTGAACCACCGCACTCAGCCTTCTGTCTTATTTTTTTAAGAGATAAGCTCTTATGCCGGGCGTGGTGGCTCACACCTGTAATCACAGCACTTTGGGAGGCCAAGGTGGGTGGATCACAAGGTCAAGAGATCGAGACCATCCTGGTCAACATGGTGAAACCCCGTCTCTACTAAAAATACAAAAAATTAGCTGGGCGTGGTGGCGTGTGCCTGTAATCCCAGCTAGTCAGGAGGCTGAGGCAGGAGAATTGCCTGAACCCAGGAGGCGGAGGTTGTGGTGAGCCGAGATCGCGCCATTGCACTCCAGCCTGGGTAACAAGAGCGAAACTCTGTCTCAAAAAAAAAAAAAAAAAGAGAGAGAGAGATAAGCTCTTGCTATATTTCCCAGGCTGGACTCAAACTCCTGGGCTTAAGTGATCCTCCCATTTCAGCCTGCAGAGTAGCTGGGACTACTGATGCATGCCACAATACCAGGCTAGCCCTCTCTTTCTCTCTTGACTTCAAAGGAAGGAAGGGGACCCAAGGCAGAAACAGAAAAAAGAAGAGAATAAGAAACAGTGAGAAAAAAGAGCAAGTAAGATGTGTCTGTCCTGCGGGCATCATGGCCCAGAGGTGGGCCAGACTGGCTTTGGGGCCAGTCTGGAGGCAACAAGCAGAAGGTGGGCACTGAAGAAGGTTTAGAAGTTGTCCAGAATTCTGCTTTTCGTCCCTCCTTTTTCTCAGGCTTCCCTCAGATTCTCTGCCTCCATGACCTCCATGATTCTATGCCTCCATAGCTGGCAGGATAGTGTGGGAAAGACCCGACTTTGCATATCTGTCTATGTACCCTAATAAACAGCAACATCAGCAGGTCTGGCTGCAGAGCTAGGAGAGGAAGACCATAGCTACCCAGAAAGGAGACTACCAGAGGGCCAAGTCCTGGAGTTAATCTTCCTGCATGCTGCTGAATTTTGGTTGCCCTGTCACCTGTCAAGCCAACCCAGTTCATGTAAAAGCTGTTTACTTTTCCTGCTTCCAATCTCCACTCTTCCCCCAAATCCCCACTTCAGGGTATAGTGATATCCAGGCTGTGAGGCACAGGAAAGACATGGGAGAGCATCTCTGCAGAGAAGGGAGGGGAGGCTGCAAACAGGGGCCACATACCTCATCTCCATCCCAGACACACCCTCACCTCCACAGAGGAACCGGAACCACTTCTCAGCACTCTTATTTCTCATTTTTCCCACTGCCTGCTAAGCTTTAATGGGGCCTTCTCAAAAGCCTATTGGTAGATATATACCCACTCCGATGTACATGTGTATGAAGACACCACTTAATGACTACCTGGGGATATTTTAGGGCACCATAGTCAGATGAGCGTGCAAATACCGACATGTTTTTGTGTAGGGTTGGCAGGGAAAGACCTGGAAATAAGGTTAAGAAGATTCCAGTGATGGGCCGGGTGCAGTGGCTCACGCCTGTAATCCCAGCAATTTGGGAGGCCAAGGCATGCGGATCACCTGAGGTCGGGAGTTCGAGACCAGCTTGACCAATATGGTGAAACTCTTGTCTCTAAAAAAAATAATAACAATAATAAAAAAGAAGATTCCAGTGTTCATCTGCAGGCAAGTTTCCCCTGAAGACAGATGAAAGCCACTCCACCCTCCTTTTCTGTGTATTTCCTTTTGTCCCAGTGAGGTCTGAGGGCGCTCATTCTTGGGTTTATCCTGCCTGCCCCTAACTTCCAGGCTAAATCATGACTTCACATTTTCTCAGAGGTTTTGGTCTGAATTCCCAAGGCTTTTCTTTTCTTTTTTTATTTTATTTTATTTTATTTATTTTATTTTTTTTGAGTTAGAGTTTTGCTTTTGTTACCCAGGCTGGAGTGCAATGGTGCTATCTTGGCTCACTGCAACCTCTGCCTCCTGGGTTCAAGCAATTCTCCTGCCTCAGCCTCCTAAGTAGCTGGGACTACAGGCACGTGCTATCATGCCCAGCTAATTTTTGTATTTTTAGTAGAGACGGGGTTTCACCATGTTGACCAGGATGGTGTCGATCTCTTGACCTCGTGATCCACCCGCCTCGGCCTCCCAAAGTGCTGGGATTATAGGCGTGAGCCACTGCACCCATGGATAGCAGGTTCACTGATATTGTCTGTTCCAGGGGCCCCTTCCCCGTGGCCTTTGCTTTTAGCTCTTCGTGTTTCTTCTGCTCTTCTTTTTGTTTCTGCTTGAAAGCCTCATCTTCCTCGTCCATCTCCTTGGCTTGCTTCTTGGGATGTTTCAGGGGCTTCTTCTTGCCACCTTCCCAGCCAGACATGGCGCCTGCCGCCTCCCAAGGCTTTTCTTATTTTCTGCCCTTATTTTCTGGAGTCTGCCTAGTAACTATACTCTTGTATCTTGAGGGAGAAGCATTGACTCTAATGTCTGTCATTTAACAAATACAAACATAAAGGAAGTAGAAACCAGGATCTCTGGGTGTTTGACTCCACCCACCTGGTCTGAAGGTGGGTGCTGTCCTGGGCACTCACAAAGGGCATGGTCAGCCTTTGATAAACCTTGCCAGGCCAGAATAGGCATCTCGCCCTCCCTGAACACCCAATAGCAGACAGCTAGAGAGCTTTGTGAGTCAGAGAAACCCACAGCCTATCAGCAAACAGGAAGGGATGCTTTCTTATTCCCAAATGTATCCCACACACCATGGAATACTATGCAGCCATCAGGGAGAAGGTGACCACTCGGTATGACTGATGTGGATTGCCAAGATAAAGAAAATGACAACACCAGCGTGTTCTATACCCTACTTTTGTGATGAATAAAAGAGAATATACTGTGTATGTTTGTCTACCCATAGAACATTTCTAGAAGGACGCAAGAGAAAATAGCAACAGCGTTGCTTGCATCTGATGAGGAGAACTAAGCAGCTGAGGATAGGGTGAAAAAAGACGCCCTTTACACAGTGGTCTCTTTTGTACACTATGCTGTTGTTCTATGTGTATGTATTACCTACGAAAAAAATGACAACTAAAAAAGCCTTCTCCTTAAAGAGCTTGGGGGAAGGCAGACAGGCAAACAATTACAATACAATATGCTCACCGTTACTGAGACGCGCAGGGTGGGCAGGGAGTGTAGGAGAGAGGCCGTCTAAGTGGGCTTGGGGGTGTCGGGGAATTTGGAAGAATCACCCGGAATGCTGAAATCCTCTCTGGGCTCGGCGTTGCCCAGGCATAAAGGACGCAGTGAGCAGGGACCTAAGACGAAGCTGCAAGAGCAGGCAGAGGCCAGAGTGCGAACCGTCTTGTGTGCCAAGCTAAAGAATTTAGATTTTATCCTAATAGGAAATAGGCAGCTATTAAAGAATTTTCAGCAGGGAGTGACCCGTTCAGATTTGCTGTTTAGAGAGATGACTCTGGCAGGGATGCGGAGGATAAAGAGGGGCAAGGATGGGGCGGGGAGAAGTGTTTTGAGGTTAATGCAATAATCTAGGTAAGAGATGGTGGACAGATGACCCTCGGGGCAAAGGGAGGGAGGATGGCAGAGAAGGGATTAAACCTGAGACCTGAACTGGGCTGGCAATATGTATGGAGACCATGCACAAAGCCTGCTCTGCTGCTGTCTGTTTTCTCACGCTGGCATCCTCTGCACGTTTCGATGCCCCAGATACCCCAGCAGCTGGCAGGATGGGTCCAGAGCGCCCTTCCTGGTCTGCCTGCCAGCCTCCTTGCCCCAGGCTCCTTGGCAAAGCAGGGCAGGGAAAAGAGAACAGAAGCGTTTCCCTCGCCATCCAACTCCTAGGTTTCTCATTTATCCCTCGCTCTCTCCGGATTCGGGTCCTCTCATTATTTCTGATCTGTACAGCTTGCTGCTTCCCTGGCTCGGCTCTCCCACCCCCGTCTGTAAAGTGTCAATCAAGCCATCAGATGAGCAGCTCAGCCTCATATCCTCAGCGTCTCTGCCCCAGGACACAAGAAGCGATTGCTGACACACACAAGCAGCAAGGTGTAAGGCTGCTGGCTCTCCTTTTAATAGTCTTCCGATCCAGAATGGGTGTTAAAATGGAATTTGAGTGGATAGCTTCTCTCTGCCTGCCCCTGTCAGGACATCCACAAGGACGGGCAACCCTGAGAGAAGGGGAAGCCTTCAGAAGTCGATTCGCTTTTCATTTCAAGGTTGGGCCATGGCCAGTGTCTGCTTTCGGAGGAGCTGTTTGAAATTCTTAACGAGAAGCAGAATGCTTGAGTCTAGGAATCCAGGGCAGCCTTGTGAAGTAGGGATGGAGAAATGGAATTGTCATTTTATCTCTGAAGGGATATTGTATTAAACAAAGTGGGGGTGGGGGTGCGGGATACAGAGACGCTTTGTACCTTCCCTGGAGGACTGAGCAATAAGAAATATCGAGGGCAGCAGGAAGAACTGAGATTAGAACAAAGAGTGAACTTCCCCAGGCCCTGGAACCAGGGGCCAGGGAGATTTGAAGCATCTGCTTCCTCGGGGGCTTGCTCCTTCTTTTACAAATTGTGAATGGCTGTGTGATTTTTATAGAATACGGCAACTAATGAGAATGAAGCTCAATTACCCCACCAAGTTCTCTTTCGATCTTTGATCACACACACACAGAACACTTGGCTGCGATGTGTGTGTGTGTCTATTTGTGTTCTGCTTGTTTTTCTCAGGATTATCTAATACACACATTTCTGCAGAGCAGAGTCCAGCTTGTCATTTGGAATAGCTACGTAGTATTCCATCGTGCCAGCGAGCCAGAGCTTGCTCATCCGTTCCTTGTGGTTGGTTATTTCCCATTTTTTTAAATATTGTAAAAGCACAGATATAAATATCTTCATGACTTTTTCTCCTCTTGGGATATGGTTCCCCAGGCTGAATTTCTAGGTCAGAAGGCTTGAGCCATTTTACCTGGATTACTGTGTGTTGCCTCAGCCACCTCCAAGGAGATCTGACGACCCAAATTGCCACCCTCCTCTACCTCTGTCCCCACAGCACTGACAACATAAGATGCTGTCATTTTTATTTAGCTTTGCTCATTTAATAGGCACATAATAGTACCTTGCAGTTGTTTAATTCCCATTTCTTTCATTGCTAGTGAGACTGGGCACACTTCCATGTGGGGATTTATTGTCTACTTTTCCTCATATGTAAACTGTTCATCTCCTCTGACATCTTATCAAGAGAAATCTGGGGGCTGATCTTATATATTTACATCAAGCCTCTACATACTCAGATAGAACATTTTTCTCGGTTATGTCAGCCATTTTTTACTCTTGGGAGCTGTCCAGTTGTGATGTGGATGCTAGCCTGTCCCAGTGGGGTGGGGGTGGGAGTGGCATGGAGTTGTGAGGATTTCTGGACTCTAGAAATATATATATATTTCTCTCTGTCTCTGTCTCTGTCTCTCTCTCTCTCTCTCTCTCTCTCTATATATATATATATATATATATATATATATATTTTTTTTTTTTTTTTTCCAGAAGAAAAAAAGTCAGGCATGGTGGCTCATGCTTGTAACCTAGCACTTTCTTTTTTTAGATAGAGTCTTGCTCTGTTGCCCAGGTTGGAGTGCAGTGGTGCAATCTCGGTTCACTGCAAACTCCACCTCCCAGGTTCAAGCAATTGTCTTGCCTCAGCCACCTGAGTAGCTGGGATTACAGGCCTATGCCACCACACCCAGCCAATTTTTGTATTTTTTAGTAGAGACAGGGTTTTGCCATGTTGGCCAGGCTGGTCTTGAAATGCTGGCCTCAAGTGATCCTTCTACCTCAGCCTCCCAAAGTGTTGAGATTACAGGTGTGAGCCCCTGGGCAGTCCCAGCACTTGGAGAGGCTTAGGTAGGCAGATTGCTTAAGCCCAGGAGTTTGAGACTAGCCTGGGCAGCATGGCAAAACGCCGTTTCTACAAAAAATACAAAAATTAGCCGGGCATGGTGGTGCACTCCTGTGGTCCCAGCTACTTAGAGGCTGAGGTGGGAAGATCACCTGAGCCCAGGAGTTTGAGACTGCAGTGAGCTGTGATCACACCACTGCACTCCAGCCTGGGTGACGAGTGAAACCATGTAACAACAACAACAAAAAAGATAAATGAAAAATCCAGTCCGATGGCACCTCCTCTCTGGGCTCCTGTTTTCCTAGGAACAAAAGGGCTGGGCTGAGAGGACAGCCAGTTGCCAAGACCAGTCTGGGGGATTACTTGTGGAATGAGAAGCGTTGCTGGGGGCCTTGGCGGGCCACCGTGAGGAGGCTGGCAGTCCCCTGTAGTCATGTGTGTTTCCTGGACCATTATTTTCTCCCACTCACTGTGAGAGAAGCAGCGAAAAATTGAAACCGAATCATCATTACAAGTTCTGGCTCATCCTCCGTAAAGCACAGTGGTTAAAGGAGCGGCTTCTGGAGCAGACAGACCTAGGGTCACATCTCAGTGTCTTTCTTTTCTTTCTTTCTTTTTTTTTTTCATAGAGCTGGAGTCGTGCTCCATTACCCAGGCTAGAGTGCAATGGTGTGATCATAGCTCACTGCAGCCTCAAACTCCTGGGCTCAAGCAATCCTCCTGCCTCAGCCTCCCAAGTAAGACTACAGGCACGCGCCACCATTTTTTGTGGAGATGCGGTCTTGCTATGTTGCCCAGACTGGTCTCAAACTTCTGGCCTCAAGTGATTCTCCCATGCCTCAGCCTCTCAAAGTGTTGGGATTACAGACGTGAACCACTGTGCCCAGCCTCAGTGTCTTTGTATACCAGGAATGTGGTTTTGGGTAAGATAGGATCTCTCTAAGCCTTCATGTCTTCAGCTGTTAAGCAGTATTTTGGTTATGGCTGGGAAGGTAAAAAACCTTCCCAAAATGTTGTGGCTGAAAACAACCACCATTTTATTCTGTTTCACGGTTTTGTGGATGAGGAATTCAGATGGAGCTTGACTGGGTGATACTTCTGCACTATGCAGCATCAACTGGGTCACCTGGTAGTATTTAGCTGGTGCTAGGCTGGGCTGGAGGACATAAGATGGCTTCACTTTTCTTTGAGACAAGGTCTTGCCATGTTGCCCAGGCTGGTCTGGAACTCCTGGCCTCAAGCAATCCTTCCTGACTCAGCCTCCCAAGCCAAGATGACTTCATTCTTTTTTTTTTTTTTTTGAGACTGAGTTTCACTCTTGTTGCCCAGGCTGGAGTGCAATGGTTCAATCTCGGCTTACCGCAACCTCCGCCTCCTGGTTCAAGCGATTCTCCTTCCTTAGCCTCCCGAGTAGCTGGAATTACAGGCATGCACCACCACGCCCAGCTAATTTTTTGTATTTTTAGTAGAGATAGGGTTTCTCCATGTTGGTCAGGCTGGTCTCGAACTCCCAACCTCAGATGATCAACCCATCTCGGCCTCCCAAAGTGCTGGGATTATAGATGTGAGCCACTGCGCCCAGCCGACTTCATTCTTACATTAGGTTCTCCACATAGTCCCAGGTCCTCTCCACGTGCACTCTCCCATAGGGTGCCCGCACTTCTAACACGGTAGCTCAGGGCTCAAAGAGTAAAGGTTCAAACATAAGAAGAGGAAACTGCCAGTCTCTTTAGGGCTGGCCCAGAAAGTGTCATGGTATCACTTTTGCCATATTTTATTGGTGAAGCGGTCACAGAGTCTATGATGAAAGGAGTGATAAAGAATTTGACGCCATCCTTAATCTGTCAAAAGTGGGGATAAAAATACTCCTAAGCCGGGTGCGGTGTCTCATGCCTGTAATCCCAGCATTTTGGGAGGCCGAGGTGGGAGGATTAGATGAGTAGAGGAGTTCAAGACCAGCCTGGGCACATAGTGATCCCTTGTCTCTACAAAAAATAAACAAAATTAGCTGCTCATAGTGGCGTGTGCTTGTAGTTTCAGCTACTCAGGGGGCTGAGGTGGGAGGATCCCTTGAGCCCAGGAAGTGGCGGATACAGTGAGCAGAGATCGTGCCACTGCACTCCCAGCCTGTGTGACAGTGAGATCCTGGAGATCCTGTCTCAAAAAAAACAAAACAAAACAAATCACAGTACAGAAACTCCTAGGGCTGGGAGGAGTAAATGAGATATCGCATGCAGAGGCAAATTTACCATGAAAAAAATGAAACTTCAACCATGGGGCTCCTTAACTGAACAGTTTCTTCCACATCCGGGCATTTAATTTTGTATTAATAATTATCCTTTTTCCTTTTGCTCAAAGAGGCCCCTCCAACTGTATAAGAATCAGGCCCTACCCCTCTTGGCTCTGTCCTGAATGCCAGTATCAGTACTTACTAAGCACACTGCCTGGCGCAGAGAGATGCTCAACACGGGGCCCCTCCAGGCACTGGGCTGGCGCCTGGTCCCCTCTCTGTGCCTGAGGAGAGGGCTCCTCCTCTCACTCTGTCCTTTCCATCTTTTCAGGATCATTTCTTCTCCTTTCTTCAAAATGAAAGTAAAACATGCTGGGAATAATTTCATAATTACAAAACTGCCCTCCCAATTGGCCTCTGCCTCTACTCCCTGACCTCACCACCCACCAGGGAGGTGGGCCTTTCCCTGGGCATCGTGCCAAGTTCTTAGCTGGGCCCTCTAGAATCTCTAAAGGAAATCAGGCTGAAGAGGGGAAAACCAGCAGGGGGAGGCAGCATTCCCGGTGCCCAGTATGGTCTAGGAGGCATTGAAATTCCAGGGCCGATGTCCTGAGACAAAGATCATAATGAGACAGGAAGGTGGCAAAGGAAGGAGCCATTTGCATGACAATAATTGAGCCAAGAATAGAAAGCCACAGGGATACAAGGGTGAGGCTGGCAGCTGAGCTGGGCTAAACCTCACAAATCAGACTACCCAGCTCTGCTCTGCAGGAGAAGGGAGGCTGAGCCCTGGGCCAGGCTTGGCAGGGAGGGAATGGGGAGGACACGGCCCCAGGGCATTGTGGGAACACTGGCCAGGCTGGACTTTGCCTTTATCCTTGTCCTTCAGCCGGGAGGTTGCCTTTGCTTGCCTTTGCCTTTGAGGCTCTGTGGCCGTGGGGCTGAGTGGGCATCATGGCAGCTCAGAAAGATCTCTATGACGCCATTGTGATTGGGGCAGGCATCCAGGGCTGCTTCACTGCATACCACCTGGCCAAACACAGGAAGAGGGTCCTCCTGCTGGAGCAGGTACTGTGTCCCTTCTGCACCCCTGACCTTAAGGACTGTCCTACCCACCTTCCCTGTAGAGGGGTTTCCAGAGCTGTAGGGCAAGGCCAAAGGGCCTGAATCATCAAAAATTCTGTGTAATTTGTATCTTAGCTGCCTAGTGTGTTTCATGACAATTCAAAGAAGTTTCACGTCCCTCACACCCACATCTAGGCATGTTTTCTCTTCCTACTGCCTCCTAGTTCCTGCCCTTGACCAAGCGTCCCAGGCCCTGTTCTCTTCCTTCTCACTACTCTGTCTCTTCTGTGCCCAAATGGTTGATCCGACCCAGAAAAATAATTGGTTCTGGGTAGCCTACAGTAAAGGTAATTTTGCCTAGAGGCAAAGGTTGATTTATCAGCCTAAGAGGTAGGATTCTGCCCTGCATATTCCCAGCCTAGCAGCTTCTGTTTTTTTCTGCCATCTCCAGATAATAGCAGCCTCCTCGTTTGACACATGATCAGTGAGACTGAGGTCTCATTTTTCCCGGTACGCAGTGCAGTCTGCAGTGACCGCTGCATGTGTGGGTGGGCGCTGTGTGTCTGCAGGGTCCTTCGAGGACAGGGCTGTCCAGCTGTCAGCAGAGCTTCCCACTGCAGTGGGCTCTCCCGTCCATTCTGCCTGCAGCTACCCAGGCTGGCCATGGTTTGCTCTTCTTGGTAATGAGCCAGAGTAGTTAGAAGCCTTTTTCATTTCTCTATCAGTTTTCTCAAAGCCCAAGGGATTCCTGGTTCATCCTCTCAGGAAACTCATTGTTGCGGAATCCTGAGGTGGTTCTCTTACCCTGAGTGATCTGTAGCCACAGAGAAGTAAAGTCACCATCAGTTTCCTTGTTCGTAAAATGAAGGGGTGAGACTAGCATGATCTGGAAGGTTTTTTCTAATTTTGCTTACTTATGAATTGAAGTGAGGTGAGATTGCAGCAGGATGGTTGAAGACTAGCTAACAAAGAAACTTCTGGATGTGAACGATCTTAGCAAAAAGGAAGCCCAAGTTAGGGCTATTGAACAACTTCTATCTTGATTGCCAAGTCAGTAAATTGGTCATAAAGAGAGAATTTGGAAAGATTGTATGGATTTTTTTTTTTTTTTTTTGAGACAGGATCTCACTCTATTACCAGGCTGGGTGCAGTTGTGCAATCATAGTTCACTGCAGCCTCAAACTCCTGGGCTCAAGCAGTCCTCCTACCTCAGCCTCCCAAGCCACTGGGATTAAAAATGCCACCACACCTGGCTAGTTTTTAAATCTTTGAGGACACGGGATCTTGCTATATTGCCCAAGCTGGTCTCGAATTCCTGGGCTCAAATGATCTTCCTATGCGTAATCCTTCCCTGGATTGTGTGAAAATATTTGAAGGATAAATGACTCCTGGTTGACAGCACACGCTGGGTGTGAGGGGTGATGGCTTCCTTCATCTCTCTTGTTTTCCTCTTCCAGTTCTTTCTACCACATTCCCGAGGAAGCTCCCATGGACAAAGCCGGATAATCCGAAAGGCATACCCGCAAGACTTTTACACCCAGATGATGCATGAGTGCTATCAGATGTGGGCCCAACTGGAGCGCGAGGCTGGAACCCAACTGCACAGGTGGGCTGCGGGAGGAATTCCTTGAATCATGGGGCTCTGCACCTGCAGGTGCTTGTAGTGTGTGAAGGGGCACTGCCATGGAACATTGGGAATGCAATGGGAGGGACACAAGGGCTCAGGAAGTACCAGATGCACGGGAGAGTTCTGCTGTCATGGTGGTCACCCCATAGGTCCAGCTGACTCTGGCCAGGCTCTGAGTTGCAGGACTGGGTTCAGGCCATGTGTCCAAGGCTAGCAGAAGCAGTACTGGAAAGCCTGCTGGCAAGGCACCATGTGGCAGATGCCCCGAGTGGGGCGGGAATCTGCTGGAGTGTGTACTTTCAACTCTGCAGAGGCCAGGGGAGGGGTTGGGCTAGAGTCGGAGGCTATTTTCAGGATTCTTTATAGTCCAACCAGTATCATAACTTTTCCTGCGGGGTCCTCCCCCCACATAGCAACCCTAGAAACCCATTTTTTTCTCTTGGAATACCTTTTACTGTAAGAAGAAAATGGGGCTGTTCCCCAGGGCTGAATTGCTTGCCGGGGAGTGAGCCTGCACCTCTTTCTTGGCTGCCTTCATGACTCTCTCCAAACCTTGACCTTTCAAGTACTCGTGGGAAAGAAAGTCAATACTCTGTGATGCAGTGGGAACTTTAACCACCCCGCCTCCCCCCCACCTCCTCTGTGACTCTTCACTGAACTTCCAACAAACCCTGGCTCTACTGCCACCTGGCTCTACCCTATAGGGTGGCAGTTTTTTTAATGGCCAAGAACCAAGAGGTTACTGTTCTGTTGCAAAAACACCATTAACTTAAGAACAAAGTGAAATCCATTATGCAAATACAGTCGGGGCAGCTAATTACAGATTTATCCAGAGGCAGCTAATGCACCCAGCACCCAAATAAAGGAGCATGTCTTGCTGGGGGGTGGCCTGGCAGAGGGGACCCTTCTGTGTCAGATGTCTGTGAATGCTGCTGGGCATCTTTTGCTAAAAGAATCGCCCTGGGCCTTGGAGGGCACACTTCTTCCAGCACATGATGAGACAACTAAGAGTGTCTGGAATCTCTGAGGGAGAAGAGTCTGGAGTGAGACAGGCTTAGATTTGACTTTGTGTTCTACTCCTCACCAGCTATGTGATCTTGGAGGTTTCTTGACTTCTCTGTGCCTCAGTTTTTCTCATAGGGCTCTGTGAGGATTAAATGAGACTTTTGTGAAATACTTGGCCCAGTGTCTAGCACCTTTCTATAAGGGGCAGTCCCTTCCATCTATTCTGGGTCAGCTGCATCCTGTTCCATTGAGCTATGGGGGAAGAAAGGCAGGAGACAGATGAATGCAACAACCACAGACACCAAGGGGAGTGGCGGCAGGAAAGAGGGAGAGGGACCCTTGGGTAGGACAGTCTCAGAAGTGCACAGTCCTCCTCTTTGGCAGGAGGACAGGAATTTGGAAGGGCTTTGGAACTGGGCCTGGCTCTAAATCTCAGCTCTGACACGTTCAGCTGTGTGGTTTGGAATGCGCTGTTGAACCTCTGGCGAGACTCAGATTTTTCATCTGTGAAGTAGGGTTACTAATACCTGTGTCATGGTGCTGGTGTGAGGTAATGGACTTAGAACAGCACCTGGAAAACCATCTTCCTCCTCCTCTTCGCCATATATTTAGTGTGTTCAATAAGAAACTACGCTGGGCACGGTGGCTTACGCCTATAATCCCAGCACTTTGGGAGACTGAGGCAGGTGGGTTACCTGAGGTCAAGGGTTCAAAACCAGCCTGGCCAAAATGGTGAAACCCCTACTAAAAATACAAAAATTAACCAGGCATGGTGGCAGACACCTGTAGTCCCGCTATTAGGGAGGCTCAGGCAGAAGAATCACTTGAACCCGGGAGGTAGAGGTTGCAGTGAGCCGAGATTGTGTCACTGTACTCCAGCCTGGGCGACAGACTGAGACTCTGTCTCAAAAAAAGAGAAAAAGAAAAGAAACTAGGAGCTGTTCTAAGTATCTGATACCTATAACTCATTCCGTTCTCCCCACAACCTCATGAGAGGATTGCTGCCAGACATTCAGCGTCTTATCCCATTAATGCAAATCACAGAATTACTATACTCTTAAGTCTAGAATAGAGGTTGGCCAGCTTTTTCTGTAAATGGCCACCTAGTAAGTATCTTAGGCTTTGCAGGCCATGTGGTCTCTGTTACAATTATCCAACTCTGCCACTGTAGCGTGAAAGCAAGATGTAAATAAGTGAGCCTGGATGTATTCTAATAAAACTTTATTTATAGACACTGAAATTTGAACTTCATATAATTTTCAGGTGTCACTCTACATTATTCTTCTTTGGATTAAAAAAAGTCAACAATTTAAAATTTTAAAAACCATCTCAGCTGATGGACCAGACAAAAACAGGCAGAAGGCCAGATTTGGTTCCCGAGTGGCAGCTTGCTGGCCCTGGGCCTGGCAGACACTTCAAACTGGTTAACTTGACCACTTCTGTCTCCAAATAAGTTCATGCCTAAATCATCCCAGGTCAAAAGACTGCTACTGTGCATTTAAAGACAGGGAAATGTCACGGCACCTCTTAAAAGACCATTTCGATGTCTCACAGCCCCAGTTATGAAAAATGAAAAGTAATGTGAATATGCTTTAAAAACCTCTAAAGTGTTACAGAGTGCTGAGTATTCTTACCATTGTTGTTATTATTCTATTATTAAAAGTCCTTTCTTGTGGCTAGGCTAATGTACTCAGGAACACTAATTTATTTGGTTCTTTTACTTAGCAGGGACACAGAACAGATATTTCCCAGTCTCAGAATGGTATCTAAATACAGCTCTACTACCTTAGGGCTAAAAGCCATTTTAATTCCTTTAGCTTTTACTGATTCTGGTTTTCTAAATGATTCATCATCGGTGTGGTTCTTAGGTCTTTCCAGGTTCTTCTAGAAGAACCAGCACAATACCATAATACTACTGATAGATATGAGCATACTTAATGCTGTTTGATGATGATTAAACAAACAAACAAAAAAACCTTTAGGAGTTGGCAGTTCAGGTGGCTGTCCAGTGCTTTTCATTCTGTTTAGCTGCTTCCTATGACAGCGGCATACTAAACATGGGTGGGTTTGGTGTATTTGCATATATTCTGGGAACAGACAATGACACATGTGTCAGATCACAAGGTCTGAATCTTCTGTGATGTGCACAGCCAGGACGCTGATTCCAACAGCAAAACCCAGCTCCCTGGCCCATCTCTTTCCTGCCCCGCCTTCTCCCTTTGAGTCCTACTATCTAGCTCCTGACCCGGGCTGCCCCTGCTTAGCTGACAATATCAGACAAGATCACAGCCGTAGGCAGTACAGCTGCTGGCAGAACCTGGTGGCCCCCTCTGCAGCTGCTGCTTCTTGTGTCTGCGAAGTGTCTGGCTTGTCAGCCACATCCCCTCCCTGGAGCAGTCTTTGTTAACCAATTCCACCTCGGCCCACTGAGCAGAAGATGAAATGCCGAGAGCTCCTCCAAAACCAACAAAGACAGCAGCCATTACCAAGTCCCCATTCGAATCCCTTCCCCAAGGTGACTCAGAGCTGGCTTGCCTGGCATTTTTAACCCAGAGAGGAGAGCTGGAGCTTGGGATGGGAGATGACAGGTGCAGGGAGAGCAGTCTCCCCTCCCAATTCCTCCCCACTCCATCCTGCACCCTGTCCTGTCATAGTAACTGGTGGAAATCCCTGATCACCAACTCCCTACATCACATTTGAGGCATTAGTCAGGCCATAGAGGAGTCAACACGGCCCTTGGGAGGAATCTTCAATTACCTCTTCCTAGTGCTGGATGAAGCTAGGTCTGGAGGAAGGAATAGTTCATATCAAATGCTCTTGACTCAGCTGATGGGCATTCTGGGAGCTGCTCTCTCTTTTAGGGTTCCCTGGCAACCCAAGTGCTGGCTTTAAGTCCTTCTTTGTAGCTAGTCCTGACCATTCATTTCCTGGTCAATTTTCATCCTGCAGATGCCCTTGTCCCTTCTCTTTCCCAAACTTTGCAGCCCAGGTCTAAGCAGAAAAAAGAAGACGGGGCGCTCACGAGCACAGGGGTGAGAAATTGATGCAGAATGAGCAGTCTATTTGTTGGGATCTAGAAAAAGCCATTAAGAAAATAAGCACTTAAATGATTTTCAATTTGCCCATGGAAGTCATCTATCTTCATACTGGGGGGAAAAGGCCCATTCTCCAAGCCCGGTTTTGATTGACTGGTTTCCAATTCTCTAAGCATTTCCCATAGGAGCCTCTCACCTATCTCCCATAATGACAGGCCTTTGCATTTCCAGGCAGTGTTTTACATTTATTTCCGATTTGCTCATAATGGTCAAAAATCTCTCTCCAATCCAAGGCATTTCTCCAGCAGCGCACGGTTTCCCTCAGGCCAAATAGCTCAGCTGTGATCCACGGAAAATGAGAATTTCCCAAACACATCTTCGGACTAGGGGAGGGTCCGGCATCACACATTCAGATGGAAAATTTCCCACTGTTAGATCAATATCTGGGCTAAGAAATAAATGCCACAGGGGCAGAGAGCTGGAGCAAAATGATTACAATCGGCACAATTACATTCACCGGCGGAATCAGCTCGCTGATTACTCCCAGGAATGGGGAGCTCCCGCTTCATCCACCACAGGACGGCTTGGGAATTAGAACATCACTCAGCATTTCATAATTCTACAGATTTGCCCATTGTCTTGGCATGCGTTCATTTTTCCCATATAGTACATCCCCGTAAGAGGAGTTATTTCAAGGAAAGAAGGAAAGAAGGAGGAAGAAAAGGAGGAAGAAACGAAGGAAAAAGGGAAAGGAAATCTCAGAGCATATGAGAGGCCAAGGCTGCTATAGCAAGCAGAGGTTAGAATATGCTGCTCTGGAATTTCCAGGTCAGGGATCTCACATTACATCTGCTTGGGTGTGGTTTAAGCCAGGTCTCTCCCAGAATCCCACCCAGCCAGGACCCCACTGGGTAAAAAGGGCTCAAGGAAATATACGTATGTGACTTCATACTTATTTGTTGACTAAGAAGTTTACTAGGGCTGAGCACAGGGGATCATGCTTGTAATCCTAGCACTTTTGGGAGGTCAAGACAGGAGTTTGAGACAGGCCTGGGCAACACAGCAAGTGACCCTTGTGTCGACAAAACGCAAACAATTAGCCAAGTGTGGTGCCTCATGCCTGCAGTCCCAGATATTTGGGAGGCCAAGGCAGGAGGATTGCTTGAGGCCAGGAGTCTGAGACAGGCCTGTGCAACACAGTGAGACCCCTATGTCTATACACATACAAAATTAGCCAAGTGTGGTGGCATGCGCCTATAGTCCTAGATACTTGGAGGGCTGAGGCAGGAGGAGCTCACTTGCGGCTGCAGTGAGCTGTGAACGTGCCACTGCACTCCAGCCTGGGTGATAGAGTGAGACCCTATCTCCATTGAAACAAAAAATGTTTGGCCAGGCGCAGTGGCTCATGTCCGTAATCCCAGCACTTTGGGAGGCCAAGGCAGGGGGACCACAAGGTCAGGAGTTCGAGCCCACCCTGGCCAACATGGTGAAACCCTGTATCTACTAAAAGAAAATACAAAAATTAGCTGGGGGTAGTGGTGCACACCTGTAATTCCAGGTGCTCCGGAGGCTGAGGCAGGAGAATTGCTTAAACCTGGGGTGCGGAGGTTGCAGTGAGCTGAGATCGCGCCACTGCACGCCAGCCTGGGTGACAGTACGAGACTCCATCTTGGGAAAAAAAAGTTTACTAGGCAAGTTTTCATTACCTCTGAACCAATCTGAAGTTCTTTTCGGGGCCACAGAACAAAGACAGTCTGCTGAGAGCAGAGATCTCCACGGCATCTTTCCTCTGTTGAGCGTTGCAGAGTGAGAGCTCTCATTGCTATCTCGCTGGTGGTGAATGCTGGGTAGGCGGGGGCCGTGGCAAATGGATTGGGCACGCTGCGCGGCTCTGTGTACTGACACCCGCCCCAGGGCCTACTGTGTCCCTACCCCCTCCCAATCTTCTCTTTAATCCCCCCAACCAGATAATGTGGGATTTGGAAGCATGTAATATCCATGAGACTCCATTATAGGCTATTACGAGCTTTATACGCACTACCTGGGGGATGTACCAGGCCGCCGCTGGGCAGTGCAGCAGCTGAAACGGAGAAGGACCACAGGAACGGTCCTAAAGGCCAGAGTGACGCTTCCATTGTTTCTATCCGTTCCCCCCACCCCCAAAAGGAGCTCTATCTGGTCTCTTGTGACAGAGAGGCAGGAAGCATGAAAGAGAAACAGCTTTCACTCCTTTAGGGAGTAAAAGCATAGAGGGAGGTATGGGAGAAACAAAATCACAGTCACTGAATGCATTGCTGGAGCCCTAGGAGACCGTCTACCAGTGTTTCTGCATGAGAACGCCATTGGAATTTGGGGTGGAATCTTCTCGAGCATTGCAGGTGTAGCATCCCTGGCCCCTGCCCACTGAATGGGAGTGGCAGCCCCAGGCATTGTGCCAACTACTGAAATGGCTCATGCCATTTTCAGTTGTCCCTGGGAGTGTGGGTGGGTGAGCCGGGGGTACCACCCTGGTGTGGAACCATCAGCAGTTCAACAGGTACATTACAGAGGAGGGATCTGGGCCCAGAGATGTGAGAGACCTGATCAAGGTCATGCCAAGGTGAAGCCAGGACTAGAGACAGAGCCAGGTTTCCCAGTTTAAGACCCTTTCCACAAAACAGGCTACCTCTAAGGAACTGAGAGACAGAGACAGACACACAGGAAGGGACAAACATATCCGACAAGAAAGAGAAAGAGGGAAGGGACAGAGCAGAGGGTGGCGTGGAAGCGGGGAGGGCGGAGGAGAATACAGAACAAAGAGATCAAAATAGTGAATGGGGTCAGGGACACCACTTCCAAGCCATGGAACATGAAAGAGGACTTAGATCTCTGCCCTCAAGGGCAGGATGGGTCCTGAGAAGGGAGATAGGGGACAAGAAAACCACTAGTGAGAGCCAAGGGCAGACTCGGGAATGGGCTGGAAATCAGCATGAGAATACTGGGACTCTACCAACTGACTCTAGATGGCTTCACCTGTTCTCTGAATACGAGGCCATGACTCCTCTCAGGGCCTACACCTGGACCCGAGATCCCTCCTAAAGGAAAGCAGATGGCCCAGGGCTTTGCCTTCTTTTGTTTTGTTTTGAGACAGGGACTTGCTCTCTCAACCAGGCTGGAGTGCAGTGGTGCGATCATGGCTCACTGCAAGCCTGACCTCCCTGGTTAAAGTGATCCTCCCACCTCAGCCTCCCAAATAGCTGGGATCACAGGCATGTGACACTACGCCTGGCTAATTTTTTAAAAACATTTTGGGGGCCTGGCGCGGTGGCTCACGCCTATAATCCCAGCACTTTGGGAGGCCGAGGCGGGTGGATCACGAGGTTAAGAGATCGAGACCATCCTGGTCAACAAGGTGAAACCCCGTCTCTACTAAAAAATACAAAAATTAGCTGGGCATGGTGGTGCACACCTGTAGTCCCAGCTACTCAGGAGGCTGAGGCAGGAGAATTGCCTGAACCCAGGAGGCGGAGGTTGCGGTGAGCCGAGATCGCGCCATTGCACTCCAGCCTGGGTAACAAGAGCGAAACTCCGTCTCAAAAAAAAAAAAAAAAAAAAAAAAAAAAAAAAAAAATTTTTACTTTTTTCAGAGACAGGGTCGCATGACATTGCCCAGGCTGCTAGTGAACTAATGGCCTCAAATGATCCTCCTGTCTCAGCCTCCTAAAGTACTGGGATTACAGGTGTGAGCCACCACATCGGGCCCAGGATTTTGAAACATACCTTCACCTAGGTAACTTATTTCTCAACAGGCAGACTGGACTACTGCTTCTGGGAATGAAGGAGAATCAAGAATTAAAGACAATCCAGGCCATTCTGTCTAGGGAGGGGGTGGAACACCAGTGTCTTTCATCTGAGGAACTGAAGCAACGTTTCCCAGATATCCGGTTGACCAGGGGAGAAGTGGGGCTCTTGGACAAGTTCGGAGGAATTCTCTATGCAGACAAGGCTCTCAGAGCCCTGCAGGTAACGTGGTATAGCACTGGGGCAATGCAGGTGCTCCCTGCTCTGGGCATCCTGGGTCCCAACCAGCCAGCCCAAGACGCCCCTCTGGATGAGGCCTTTGCCCTGCTGGTTTTAGTCTTGACTTTTTGGGCAGGGCAGTGAAATATACACTGCGGGCCTTGTCAATATAGGACAGGTCTAGATTCTGTACTCTTTTCTGCCCTAGGAGAAAGGCTTTTTGTCCACCAGGGTGAACCACATACAGAACTAATTGACCTTTCCCTGCTTCTGCCCTTTCAGGATGTGCTTGGACAGCTGGGAGGCATGGTGTGTGACGGAGAGAAGGTGGTGGAGATAAACCCAGGGCTACCAGTCACAGTGAAAACCACCTCCAGGAGCTACCAAGCTAAGAGCTTGGTCATCACAGCAGGTCCTTGGACCAACCAGCTCCTCCGTCCCCTGGGCATTGAGCTGCCTCTCCAGGTAAGAGGAGCTGAAAGCCTGAGAGTTGGTGCTTAAGAGAAGCTTTAGAACCAGATGGAGTCAAACTCGAGTCCTGGATCTACCTCCTGCAAGTGGACAACCTTGGGCAAATTCGTTCACCTCACTGGCCTCAGTTGTATCACCTGTGATATGGGGGATGATAGCTATGTCATAGAGATGTTGGAGACCTGAATTATTAGGTGGGTGCAAAAGTATTTGCGGTTTTACCACTGAAAGTCATAGCAAAAACCGCAATTACTTTTGCACCAACCTACTATATGCTGTATACAAAACCTTTAGAGGCCAGGTATGGTGGCTGATGCCTGTGATCCCAACACTCTGGGAGACTGAGGCAGAGAATTGCTTGAGCCTGGGAGTTTAAGACCAGCCTGGGCAATACAGCAAGGCCCTGTCTCTACAAAAACTAAGAAAAATTAGCCAGGTATGGTGGCATGTGCTTGTAGTTCCAGCTACTCGGGAGTCTGAGGCAGGGAGGATCGCCCTGAGCCTGGGAGGTTGAGGCTCCAGTGAGTTGTGATTCTACCACTGCACTCCAGCTTGGGTGACACAGCAAGACCCTGTCTCAAAAAAAAAAAAAAATGAAACGAAATAAAAATAAAGCCCTTGGGACACAACCGGGCTTATAGTAAGCACTGAATAAATCTGAGGTCTTATTAATTCCCCGAGAGAGAAATAGGGCTGGGTCTGGGTATAGTTATGGGAAAAATCTAAGAATGGGAGAAGAGACTGAGGCTCGGAGATCTTTGTGCATCATAACACATGTGACAGGTAAATAAGAGACAAGCATGGATGAATTCAATGGGGTGTCCAGGCTTGTGTCAAAGGGCCTCAGGGCCCCAAAGAAACTGCTTTCATTGCTGTGGGTTCCATGGCTTTTCTTCACCTCCCACTTCCTCTCCCCGCCTCAAGACCCTGCGGATCAACGTGTGTTACTGGCGACAGATGGCTCCTAGGAGCTATGGTGTGTCCCAGGCCTTTCCGTGCTTCCTGGCGCTGGGCCTGAGTTCCCACCACATCTATGGACTGCCCGAAGGAGAGTACCCAGAGCTGATGAAGGTGAGCAGAAAGACTGAGATAAGGCTGGTAGATGCCCCTGTAGATTGCGGGCAGCTGCTCTGACTTTCCCTTCCACAGACGCCCTTGGGTCCCGGGGCAGCATCAGGAGCCTGCTTTACTCTTGGTGATTTGCAAGGAAAGACCCTCAGCTGCCCTGAGGCCCAGCAAAAGGAGCCTTTCCTTTGCAGACATAGGGTGGTTGTAGGGACCAAGAGCTAAGCAGTCTCAGGTGACAGCCTGCAGCACCTGCCAGGAGTGGGAAGGCTGGAATGATGGATGGGGCCGTCCTGTGTACACGCCTGCCCCTCGGCTGTGGGTGTGCATGGAAGGCCAGCCCTCGCCATTCACGCTGCTCTGATTGGAAGCCAGGTCAGCTATCACCACGGCAACCATGCAGACCCTGAGGAGCGGGACTGCCCCACAGCACACGCAGAGAGCCAAGACATCGAGATCCTGAAACGCTTTGTCAGAGATTACTTACCTGACCTGAAGCCCGAACCTGCCATCATCGAGCACTGCATGTACACGGTAAGGGGTCTGGGCAGCCTCCCTGGGCCCCCTCACCACTCTGCAGAAGGGGAGAAGGAGACAGACCCCGCATTGGCCAGGCCCGATTGTTTGACCCCTGACGTAGTGTATGACTTTAAACAAAGGAGCTCATTTCTGTGGGTCGGTTCACCTCTACCAGAGAGGGGCCTGTTAGAAATTATTCCTATTCTTCTTCATTAGGAAACTAGGCTACGCCTGGCAGTCAGTCCTTCACTCTGATTCCCAGAAGAGCTCTAAAAGATTTTTTGGCAAGCTCCTCCAGATGAGCAGGCCTTAGGGACAAAGAGAAGAGACAGATGTCACTAGGGCCTGAGGCATCTTGGCTAAAGTTAGTTTACAAAGATTAACTGAACACCTACTGTGTTCATAGCTCTGTGCGAGAAGAAAGGCAGATGGACAAATGAGAAAGACTGGCATGCCCAGAGGGGCACTGGCATGCGGGAAGCATCCCTGTGTCCCATTCCATCCTTTCTGGAAAGAAATCCAGCCCAGCCCCTTCCTGTCAGAGCCCCTTCCCTTGAGCCTCAAAGGACACAAGGTGTGATTGTTTCTTTCTAGAACACCCCTGATGAGCACTTCATTCTGGATCACCACCCAAAGTATGACAACATTGTCATTGGCGCTGGATTCTCTGGTGAGCCTGAGCTGCGGGGAATGGGGCACCTTAAAGCCGACCGACCTCAGTGCCAGGCAAAACGGTGTTTTCCACACTCTTAGCTGCTCAGATAGGTGCTGGCCTGGACACTGTGTGTGTAAGGAGGCTGGGCAGTCAGAGGAGGGGTATTCATGGTGGGAGACTGCTTCTGGCTTTGGGCTGTGATCAGGAGGGCAGTCAGCCCTGTCTGGGTAAGAAGGGGATGTGCAGAGAGCCCAGCCTCTCTGTCTCTGAGGCTGCCTGAGAGTCTGCTCTTCTTTTCCCAGGGCACGGGTTCAAGCTGGCCCCTGTGGTGGGGAAGATCTTGTATGAATTAAGCATGAAATTAACACCATCTTATGACCTGGCACCTTTTCGAATCAGCCGTTTCTCGAGCCTGGGCAAAGCCCATCTTTGACCTCTCGTCAGAAGCCCCCCTTCTGTGCATAGGAGCCGATTTCACAGACGGAGATGTCTCAGATGAAGGGAGTGTCCCTGTGATGTCATCCTTTTATTCTGCCTCACTTGAATCCCTCGTAAACACCAGATGATTAAGTCTACCTTCTTTCCTTGGCCAGCTCCCCATCGCAACTACTTTCTTGCTTCCAGAATGTTGATCAGATATTCTATAATTGCAGAGTAGTGAGGACCTTTGAGATTGATATATCAGTAAGAAGAGGGCACAAGAACTGGCTCCGGAGACCAAAGCAGTTGTTAAAAATTCTCTTTGTTGGGGGCTGGGTGCCGTGGCTCATGCCTGTAATCCTAGTACTTTGGGAGGCCGAGGGGGGTGGATTACCTGAGGCCAGGAGTTCGAGATCAGCCTGGCCAACACAGTAAAACCCTGTCTCTATTAAAAATACAAAATTAGCCAGGTGTGGTGGTAGATGCCTGTAATCCCAGCTACTCAGAAGGCTGAGGCAGGAGAATCACTTGAACCCAGGAGGTTGCAGTGAGCTGAGATCTCGCCATTGCACTCCAGCCTGGGCAACAAGAGTGAGACTCTGTCTCAAAAAACAAAAACAAAAAAAATTCTCTTTGCTGGGATATTTGAAGAGCGTGGGATGGATTTGACTAAGTCTTCCCAGAGGAGGGTGAACAAGATGATCTCAGAGATCACTGTGCCCTTGGACTTCCTTATCCTAAAGCTAGAGCCAGCCTCCATCACAAACGCCCATACAATCTGGCTTGTCTTCGATGACCAAATAAATATTTGTGGAACAAATAAATAAC